>NC_138345.1:43707386-46416136 GCF_046562875.1 Panthera onca
GAATTTCATACAGCAGGTATGCTAGGAATTGGGGGAGATTTTAAAATTTCCCTAAGAACGTTTGACTTCTGTCTGCCATTAATTCCTAAGACAAAATCATCGATATCTTCTTAAGATCATCTATGATCCAATCATCATTAAATTGTCTTTTTTTTTTTTTTTTTTTCCCCTTGGGGCGCCTGGGTGGCTCAGTTGGTGAAGCATCAGACTCTTGATTTCGGCTCAGGTCATGGTCTCGTGGTTCGTGGTTTTTTTTAAAAAAAAAAAATTTTTTTTTAAATTAAATGTATTTTTTTCTTTCATGTGATTAGTTAGAATCAGACTCAGAACAAAGACCATAATTGGCATTTGATTAAAATGTCTCTTCAGCCACTTAATCTGTAGGTCCTCTTTACCTCCCTTTCATAGTTTCTTTGTCATTTATTTGTTAGAAAAAAAAAACGGATTGTGGTTATGTATCATTTCTCATATTCTGGATTTTTCTGTTCATATGGCCATGGTATTTATTCATATGTTCGTGTCCATTTAACATGTTCCTCTGTCTTATCAAGTAGTTTTAAAAACTAAGTATGTTAGGTGCTTAGAAACCTGCCTGGTCCACTATAGTGACTCTATGTGTCTGCTGTTATTATTATGTAAAGCATCTGATACAGGAATTGATACAAAGTGTTGCTCACTAAATGTTTTACTCCATCTTGATCCCTAGGATATTTCTTCTTGTTTTATTTTTTTTATTGTTATCATTTTAAAATGTTTATTTATTTTTGAGACAGAAAGAGACAGAGCATGAACGGGGAGGGTCAGAGAGAGGGAGACACGGAATCTGAAACAGGCTGTAGGCTCTGAGCTGTCAGCACAGAGCCGGACGCGGGGCTCGAGCTCACGGATCGTGAGATCATGACCTGAGCTGAAGTCAGCCGCTTAACCGCCTGAGCCACCCAGGTGCCCCTCTTCTTGTTTTAAAAGATGGCACTTGAATCTGAATTAACTGTAAGAACTCTTTTCGACAATTAATATCCACATTTTGCATCATTTTTTTTTGATATTTCAACATTGACACTGATCATTTGGAGCATTTTTAGAGTATCTCCGTAGTTCTACAGCTGTACTTTATTGACCACTGTCAATCGCCACGTAATGCAATTACTTAGTCCTAATGCCTCTTTCTCAATAATAATAATGAATAGATAGCCCCTTTCAAATCATAAATTGGAAAGGATACTTGAGGTCATTTTATACTTTTTAACACACAACTATGTACTGGTAGAACTGAGTGAGACTCCAGTTATCCTGAGTCTTCAAATATTCTGGCAAAACTGTAATTATTCAGGATTGGCAATACTTGCCCTGGTACAGAATGTATTAATGAGTTAAGAATATATGTAAAGTTTTATATATAGAAAACTATTCCTGGATAGTTTTCTTTAAGTAGTATTTCCTGATGTTACTTTTATTTTCCATTTTAGATGGACAATATACATTCAATTTCCTACAATAATTTTTTTACAAAGATTTAGGCTTATCTATCACTGACTAAAATATTAGCAATGAAAAATATGACATGCTTTAACATATGGGCATTTAATTCAGTCATCACCAATCAACAATTAAATCAGCCATTAAATCAAAAGGGTTATACGAGGGTGACTCAGTTGGTTAAGTGGCCAACTTCAGCTCAAGTCATGATCTCGATGTCTGTGAGTTTGAGCCCTGTGTCAGGTTCTGTGCTGACAGTTCAGAGCCTGGAGCCTGCTTCTGATTCTTTGTCTCCCTCTCTGGCCCCTCCCCCACTGGTGCTCTGTCTCTATCCATCTCTCGAAAATAAATATTAAGAAAGTTTTTAAGAAGGGTTAGATGATAGGAAAGTCAAAGACAGTCACTTCAACAACCTTCCAGGCAGGTAAAAGACAAGGAATGAGACGTTCACAAATGACTAGGCCATAGGAAGCAGAAATTATGACTGGTTAAAGGCTTTACTTTTGAGGTGGAAATGCAATTGAACAGAGGATCAAACTATCCAATGCAATCATGTAAGTAATGTCAATGGTAAGTAATCTCATAGAAATGAAATCCAGGCTGTGAAGACGACCTCAAGAAAAAGGAAATAGACCAGACAGTAGGGAGATTTAAACAACAGGCTCTCACTTCTGTTAGTTATGAATAAGCAAAATGTTACATATTGGTGTCCTCTAGTTGTGGGGGTCAGAATTCGCATGCTTCTTTCTCCCCAACTCCTCACCCAGTAACCTGCCCCCATTCAAGAAATAGACATATTAATGAATCAATCTCATTCTCGTTCTGTTAATAGAGCTGCCTTTGAATCATACAGGATACTATTCACACTTTATTCAGGGTGGAGTCTAATTTTTTCTCTACATTTTCCTTCAGGAAATAATCATGGGTGCCCAAAACACTGGCTGCTGAACCAAGGGAAATGCTACAGGTTTTCAATGCCTTCCAAAACTTGGAATGAGAGTCAACATGATTGTGCATACCTACAGGCACATTTACCGGTGATCCAAAGTTTGAAAGAGCTGGTGAGGAATCAAAAACAGGATCTAAGTACCCAAGGAAGACTTTCTAGGTGCAGTTATAAGAAGTGTGGGTGGTTTAGAATCATTGCTTTTGAACGTTCGGTAGCCATGATATAATTACTATTGTTTATTTTTAAAAAAACCCTATCATTTGTGAAATAAATGATTATTTACCATTCCATCAGTGCCTGGCACAGTGCCTTAGTCTATAGAGGGCATTGGAATTTTTTTGAATAAATTTATAAATGAATACACCATGTCCTTGATAGGAGTTCATACAGAAGAGTTTAAAACCTGGAGATCCTGCTTGGATTGGACTACATATTGCATCCCCAGGAAAACAATGGATGTGGATAAATAAACACCTTTTTGTGGAAGAAAACAAGTAAGTAATTATTTGGGGGGAAAGAATGGTGGCAGTCATGTTGCCTTATTTATAGACAGGTTTTTTTATGTTTTTGTTTTTGTTTTTGAGAGAGCATGCGGGAGCGTGGGGTGGGGGTGGGGGGGCGGTTGGGAAGGAAAAAGGGAAAGAATTTTAAGTAGGCTCCACTCAGCAAGGACCCCAACATGGGGCTCCATCCAATGAACGTGGGATCATGACCTGAACCAAAATCAAGAGTCAAACACTCAACCGAGCCACACAGACTCCCCTATAGGATAGTATTTTTCAAAGTATTTTTAAAAAATGTTTACTTATTTATTTCGAGGGGGGAGGGGCAGAGAGAGGGGGAGAGAAATAATCCCAAGCAGGCTCTGAGCTCAGTGCAGAGCCTGACCCGGGCTCGATCCCACGAACCCTGAGATCATGATCTGAGCCGATATTAATAGTTGGAGGCTCAATAGACTGAGCCACCCAGGCGCCCCTACAAAGGTGTTTTTTTTTTTAATTTTTTAAAATGTTTATTTATTTTTGAGAGAAAGAGAGAGACACAGAGCACAAGCAGGTAAGGAGCAGAGAGAGGGAGACACAGAATCCCAAGCAGGTTTCAGGCACGGAGCTGTTAGCACAGAGCCTGATGCAGGACTTGAACCCATGGGCTGTGAGATCTTGACCTGAGCCAAAGTCAGGTGCTCAACAAACTGAGCCACCCGGGTGCCCCAAAGTATTTTTAATAAGCTTCCATACTTTCCAGTCTTTTTATATTTCTTCCTCCTTTCCTCTCTTCTTCCCCCCTCCCCTTTTCCTTTCCTATCTCTCTTTTTCAGGCCTTTTTCTCTTTCTTTTTGCTTCCCCTTTTTTTTCTTTTAACATGCACTAATAAGAAACAGGGCTAGCAAGTGCTCACGATGGCGTCTGGAAATTTTCATGGTTAGGAGATAATAACGACTTTATAATTTTTAAGCCAAGTTAAATCTCATTTAAAATAATTTTTATTGTATATAGTAAATGCGCAGATCAAATGCCCCTATAAATAAAAGCATCCAGAATGTATACAAATGTCTCAGAAGTGAGAAAGTGTGAATTTGAAAGCTTGCTCCCTGCGTGTTCTCCCAATTGGTTGACGTCAATTTCTTCATCTGTATGAAAAGAATAGCAAAGCTTCCCTCACAATGTTCTTGTGTGACCAATATAAGGTAATGCATGTAAGGGTGCTTTAAAGCTCTCACACATATTTACGCTTTCTCTTGTGCGCCCCTGTTTTCTTTACACATCACTAGAGCACCCGGCTTGTGGCAAGTTTGAAGCAAAGGCCATGGAACGATAGTCCATTTTGGTCTGGCTATTTATGTACTCCTAGACACTTCCATTCTCCACAGAGTATCATCTTTCCTGAACATAAAACTCAAGTATGAAGCAGTATTTATTCTTGGGCCCTGCTTTGCTAGCGATCTTAAGACAAAAATTGGTAAGGAATACCTAGACTTTTTTTTTTTTTTTGGAAACCAACATATTATTGGAGCATTATATAAAGCTTTTATTTAGAGGTGCCTGGGTGGCTCGGTTGGACACTGGTGAAGTGTCCGACTTGATTTCGGCTCAGGTCCTAATCTCAAAGCTGTGATCGCAACTAGAAAGTATAGGTAAGGAAATAGTTTTCTCCAAAAATATTCTCTTCACATATGTTCCTCATCATACTATTGAAGGTAAGGAAGAATTTAAGTCATCTAAACAGGTTTTACTTTAACTTAAAAGCCATTTCCCCCGCGGGTTACTGTTTTGTAACTCCCATTGGTATAAGATATCTATCACCTTGCAGTCATTACCCAAAACTTACATTTTAACGTCTAATTACCTTTTATAGAAAATTATTTTGCTGTGTGGAGAAGGAATAGATGGGAGCAAAACTGAAACTGAAGTTCAGTAGGAAGGCTGTGACCAGAGACAAGGGAGAGGCAATCGCAGCCTAGGCTGGGAGTGAATGGGTATAAGGACCAATCTCGATGTAGAATACCAGAATTTGCTGGTACATGCAATTTGAAAAGGTGAGGGGGTAGGAAGAGACAGGGATGCTTGTAATCTTTGGGCTTGAGGTTCTATGGTAATGTTCCTCTGGTAAGAGAGACATCCCAAAAGAGAGGGTGTGGAGGGTATGCAAATCAAGAGTGCCCAAATGCAACCATTGACCACAAAAGAAGGGTCCATTCTAAAACCTCTGGAACATTCCATCTCGGCTGCCTATACAAGTTGGGTTGGAGGAAACGTTAAGAAATGGGACCACAGGGGCGCCTGGGTGGCTCAGCCGGCTAAGTGTCCGACTTCAGCTCAGGTCATGATCTCGCAGTTCGTGGGTTCGAGCCCCGCGTCGGGCTCTGTGTTGACAGATTCTGTGTCTCCCTCTCTCTCTGACTCTTCCCTGTTCATGTTCTATCTCTCTCTGTCTCAAAAATAAACGTTAAAAAAATTTTTAAAATAAAAAATTTTAAAAAAAGAAAAAAAAAGAAATGGGACCGTTATTTTAAGAGAAATGCTCTAATGTCTATGCTTTATCTCCTAGTTTTCTCATGATTGGACCAACGGATCACACAAGCTGTGCTGTCACAACAAGAAATCAGGTGTATTCTGAAGACTGTAACTCCAACTTTAGTGGCATTTGCCAAAGAGACGCTGTCTGAACAACAAAAACAAATCTGTGCATTTAAACAAAGATTTGAAGCAAATGCATATGGATAATAGTGCCTATCTTTTTTTTTTTTTAGCGGAATGCAAATTTGTTTCCTTTCTATACTATTAAAAAACAAAATTTGACTGAGGAAATTTAAAGATATAATTGGCATTATTCAATGATTCGTGAACTGGATAGCATCCCACCAAGCAAGTAAAAAAAGAGCTCCAATGAGCTACAGAGAAGGAAAGGTTTTTTAAAGGCAGATGGGGTGACAGAAGGAAATCAGAAACAATAAAAAGATTATTTGGGGCAAGGTCACCTTTCTTTAGGGCATGAATATGGGCCATCAGGTGGATTGCCTTATTAGGGTTGACCAGAACATTCTTGACTGACCAGTTAAGATTGTATTCTTGGGGAGATCAAAACTGCAGTCAGATTAGGTATTAAGTTTTGGTTTCATGACAGGTGCTTAGCATGAATGACTCCATTTTGGGCCTGTTGTCTCTTTTTTCACAGTACAAACAAAAAATTTTCAAATACTCCATATAGAAATAATACTTCAAAATAATGAAATATAACTTATTTTTAAACAAGAAAACACTCTTTCCTATTGTTTCAATGTCTAAAAAGATAATTAAATTTCAACTTGTAATCCTGCCTTATTCGTTGTCTGTGTCCTATTGGGTTTGAAATCCTGAGCATTTGGTGAAGAAATAGCCTAAGCAGACAGATATACCGTTTTTTTCTTCATGGTGGGCCTTTTCCCCAAGGTTGTTTTTCAATTTTTATCAAAAAGAAATCAAACTTTCAACTGGTGATAAAGTACTCAGATGCTGCAAGCATGAGATGTCTATTTGAGGTAATACACGATCTTGTTTTCAACGTGATTCCACAATTTATTTTCCTTTAATTAAATTTATATTAAAATTATTATGCTATGAATGATCCCATTCCGTTTCTTTTCTAACTGAAATTCTGTGCAAACTGAAGTTTCTTATTTTCCTCTCATTATTTATTTATTTATCTATTTATTTATTTATTTATTTATTAACGTTTATTCATTTTTGAGACAGAGAGAGACAGAGCATGAACGGGGGAGGGTCAGAGAGAGGGAGACACAGAATCTGAAACGGGCTCCAGGCTCTGAGCTGTCAGCACAGAGCCCGACGCGGGGCTCGAACTCACAGACCGTGAGATCATGACCTGAGCCGAAGTCGGCCACTTAACTCACTGAGCCACCCAGGCACCCCTATTTATTTTTAAATTAAAAAAAATAATAATGTTTATTTTTGAGAGTGAGATAAAGCACAAGCAGGGAGGGGCAGAGGGAGAGAGAGAGGGAGACACAGAATCTGAAGCAGGCTCCAGGCTCTGAGCTGTCAGCACAGAGCCACATTTGTATTTCAGAATAAATGCAACAGGGGCGCCTGGGTGGCTTAGTCGGTTAAGCGTCCGACTTCGGCTCAGGTCACGATCTTGCGGTCCGCGGGTCCGCGGGTTCGAGCCCCGTGTCGGGCTCTGGGCTGACGGCTCAGAGCCTGGAGCCTGCTTCCGATTCTGTGTTTCCCTCTCTCTCTGCCCCTCCCCTGTTCATGCTCTGTCTCTCTCTGTCTGAAAAATAAATAAACGTTAAAAAAAAAAAAAAATTAAAAAATAAATAAATAAATGCAACAGTTTGTGTCCACCAGGTAAGTGAGGTAGTTAGTTACTTAACTCCTCCAAGATGCCTATAGTAAATTATAAGCCATGGAGAATTTATACCCTAATAACTGTGAATCAAAATAAAAAAAAGGAGATGGCTTACGCTAATTTGCTAAGCAATTTACAAAATTAATTTGTAACCAAGAACCAACACTAAAAATAAAACCTGTATTATGAATCAAGCAAAACTGGAACTTAGACTGAGCCAGAATTTAATACATCAATACACAATGGCATCCCAAAATTCATTATTTCCCACTTTTCTTGGTGACAACATACTTGAAAACATGCTGATATTTGCCAAATCATTTGTATTCCCATATGGTACTGGGGTCAACATTGACTAGTAGACTCACATTTAAATCTCCCTTTAAATGTTTATTTATTTATTTTTGCGAGAAAGAGAGGGAGAGCAGGGAGGGGGAGAGAGGGAGAAGGAGACAGAGGATATACCAAGCTGACTATGCACTGTCAACACAGAGCCTGATACGGGGCTTAAATCCAGGAACCGTGAGATCATGACCTGAGCTGAAACCAGGAGTCGGACTCTTAACCAGCTGAGCCACCCAGGCGCCCCTCCTTTTAATTTATCAGAAAGTTCCAACTGTATCTAACTGAAGAAGTATTCCTCAGTTAAAGATGTGGGAGGAGAACTTGTTTGTATGCTTGTAATGTGTTTGTAATGTAGATACTCTTTTTCTCCCAGCCTCTCTACTCTAACAGTTTATCTTTTGCCTACATTCACATTCTTTCTTGCACTCATAGATTATGAGTCATTTACAGTTACCTAGTTACTCATAGTAGTTCCTAGTTACGTAGGCAAGAATTTAAACTCAAGCTAATGTAACATAGGTAGTTCTGATATAGTTTTTCAAATGCCCTGCAGAATTTGAATTTTATGACCTCACTCAGGAATATGTCCTAAGCCCATCCCGTTTCCTTTCCTTACCTGGGAAACTGATTCTTTTTTTTAATAACTTATTGTTTGGTCACTTTAAAAAATTTATTTTATTTTATTTATTTATTTTTTTAAATTTACATCCAAATTAGTTAGCATGTAGTGCAACAATCATTTCAGGAATAGATTCCTTAGTGCCCCCTACCCATTTAGCCCATCACCCCCTCCCACAACCCCTCCCGTAACCCTGTTTATTCTCCATATTTATGAGTCTCTTCTGTTTTGTCCCCCTCCCTGTTTTTATATTATTTTTGTTTCCCTTCCCTTATGTTCATCTGTTCTGTGTCTTAAAGTCCTCATATGAGTGAAGTCATATGATATTTGTCTTTCTCTGACTGACTAATTTCACTTAGCATCATACCCTCCAGTTCCATCCACGTAGCTGCAAATGGCAAGATGCCATTCTTTTTGACAGCTAAGTAATCCTCCATTGTATATATATACCACATTCTCTTTATCCATTCATCCATCGATAGACATTTGGGCTCTTTCCACACTTTGGCTATTGTTGATAGTGCTGCTATAACATGGGGGTGCATGTGTCCCTTTGAAACAGCACACCTGTATCCCTTGGATTGCTTGGTCACTTTTGATGTCATTTTTCTAGTTTATATTCTATTGTCTAAGCTTTGTAATTTTTAAATTGAAATATAATTGGCATACAATATCATATTAGCTTCAGGTGTATATCATAGTGACTTAATATTTTTGAACATTACAAAGTGATCCCCATGATCTAGTTACTATCTGTCACCATGCAGAGTTCTTGCAATATTATTGACTCTATTTCCTATGTTGTACACTACATCCCCATAACTTATTTATTTTGTAACTGAAAGTTTGTACCTCTTAATCTCCTTCACGTATCTCACCTGCCCCCCCCCCATATCTCCCCCATCTAGCAGCCAACAGTTTGTTTCCTGTATCTATAAGTCTGTTTCTGTTTTGCAGACACAACAAAAAAAAATGTTTTTTGTTCCATATATAAGTGAACTCGTTGTGGTATATGTCTTTCTCTGTCATGTTATTTCACTGAGCATAATACCCTCCTGGTCTACTCATGTCACAAACAGCAGGATTTCATTCTTTTATGTGGTTGAGTAATATTCCATATATATATATATATATATATATATATATATATATAAGTATACATATATAAGTATAAGTATATATATAAGTATATATATAATAAGTAGAAAGGCATATATATATATGGAGTAATAGTCCATATATATATATACGTATATATGTATATATACGTATATATATGTATATATATATGTATATATACATATACATGAATATATGAATATGTATATTCATATGTATATATGAATAAAGGTGTGGGATATATATATATGTATATATACGTATATATATGTATATATATATATGTATATATACGTATATATATATACGTATATATACATATATATATATATATCCCACACCTTTATTCATTCATCTATCAATGGACACTTAAGTTCCTTCCATATCTTGGCTACAGTAAATACTGCAATGAATATAGGGGTACATATATCTCTTTGAATTGTGGGTTTTTTTTCCAGAAAATACCCCAAAGTGGAATAGATGAGTCATACCGTAGTTGTATTTTTAATATGGCAGGGGGGGGGGGGGAACTCCATGTTGACTTCCATAGTGGCTGCACCAATTTACCTTCCCACCAACAGTGTACAAGGATTCTCTTTTTTCTACATCCTTGCCAACATAATTCTTACTTTGTTAGTTTTTCTTTTTGATCATAGCCAATCTGACAGGTGTGAGATGCTATCTCATTGTGGTTTTGATTTGCATTTTCCTGATGATGAGTGATATTGAGCACCTTTTCATGTGCCAGCTGGCCATCTGAGTGTCTTTGGAAAATGTCTATTCGGTCCATTTTTTAATCATTTTTATATTACATTGTATAAGTTCTTTATGTTTTTTGGATATTAACCCTACAAGATGTATGATTTCCAAAGGTCTCTCATTCAGTAATTTGTCTTTGCATTTCATTGATGGTTTTCTTCACTGTGCAAAAGCTATTTAGTTTGAGTAATGTCATTTGTTTATTTTGGCTTTTTCTTGCCTCTGCTTGAGGAGACTGGTCCAAAAAAAAAAAAAAAAAATTCCAATGTCAAAGAGCTTACTGCCTATGTTTTCTTCTAAGAGTTCTATGGTTTGAGGTATTATAGGTAAGTCTTTTTTTTTTTAATTTTTTTTAATGTTTATTTATTTTTGAGACAGAGAGAGACAGAGCATGAACGGGGGAGGCGCAGAGAGAGAGGGAGACACAGAATCTGAAGCAGTCTCCAGGCTCTGAGCTGTCAGCACAGAGCCCAACGCGGGGCTCGAACTCACGGACTGTGAGATCATGACCTGAGCCGAAGTCGGACGCTTAATCGACTGAGCCACCCAGGTGCCCCGGTAAGTCTTTAATTCATTTTGAATTTATTTTTGTATATAGTGTAAGCTAGTTGTCCAGTTTCATTCTTTGGCATGTAGCTGTCCAGCTGTTCCAACATCATCTGTTGAAAGACTTGTCTTTTCCCCATTGTACATTCTTATCTCCTTGGTCCTAGATTAATTGGCCATAGAAGCATGGCTTTTGTTTTGGGGCTGTCTATTCGATTCCACTCATCCATGTGTTTTTGTGCCAGAACTTCTCTGTTCGGATTACTACAGGTTGGCAGTGTAGTTCAAAGTCAGGGAGTGTGCCTCCTCCAGCTTTGTTCTTCTTTCTCAAGATTGCTTTGGCTATTTGGGGTCTCTTATGATACCATACAAATAAGATTCTTTGTTCTGGTTCTATGAAAAATGCCATTGTATTCTGATGGAGATTGCATTCAATCTGTAGATTACTTTGAGAAAGCTTTATAATTTAATGCATAATTCTGATCATTTATCAGCGATTCATATTGATAGAACTAGGCTCCTTCTTGGTGGGTCTTTCCTTATTTTCAGGATATTATTGAAGTAAGTGTCTTTTCATGGGTGTTTCTCTTGTAACATTTCTTTATTTTTTTTTTTTAATTTTTTTTTTTTAACGTTTTTTATTTTATTTTTGAGACAGAGAGAGAGCATGAACGGGGGAGGGGCAGAGAGAGAGGGAGACACAGAACCAGAAGCAGGCTCCAGGCTCTGAGCCGTCAGCCCAGAGCCCGACGCGGGGCTCGAACTCACGGTCCGTGAGATCGTGACCTGAGCTGAAGTCGGACGCTTAACCGACTGAGCCACCCAGGCGCCCCTCTTGTAACATTTCTTTAAACCAGAGTTACCATTGTTAATATTTTATAATATTTACACATACAGAGCACATGTATTTGTCTATCTTTTAAGCTGTGTAAATGCTGGCTGGCCTACTGATATCAATCTTTTTAAAGTTGCTTATAACCATCATTTTAGGTATAGGTTATCACTTTGTTTGTGATTATTATATTTGGTTCTTTTTAGTAGAAGCTTCCTGGCTTGTCATGGGAAGCTATGCATCTTGAATCGATGAGGTTCATTTATTCAACAGGTTTTAGTGTCTTTGTTTAATATTTTCAAGATTCTGAAATCTTTTTTTTAATGTTTATTTATATTTGAGAGAGACAGAGAGAGACAGAGCATGAGCAGCGGAGGGGCAGAGAGAGAGGGAGACACAATCTGAAGCAGGCTCCAGAATCTGATCTATCAACAGTGCCCAACACGGAGCTCAAACTCATGAACACTGAGATCATGACCTGAACCAAAGTCAGATGCTTAACAGACTGAGCCACCCAGGCGCCCCACAAAATTCTGTATTCAATAGCATAACAAGTGAGAAGTAAGTGTTGCCTATCTAGGCCTTTCCTTTATCTCTGAAGTGTGATAGTCATTTGTGGGTTTGGGTTTTGGCTTCGTCCAGCAAAACGGAAGATGGCAGAAAGGATTACTCAAGACTCCATGCAAATCAAAAGAGGTGACAGGAAGACTAAGGGAAGTCTCCCGGAGCTGCTCTCAAGCTCCCATATTTATTAAGCATGCATTCAGGGAAACAATGTGCAATACATCAGTGGGCTACGTGCCAGAATGAACATATCAAAAATGTGCAGAAAACAAGCTAAGATAGGATAAAATATTCCGTGTGATACCATGGTCTAAAGAATTTATGAGCATACACAAGACTTAACCCCTAGATATACATTAACTAGATGAGAAAAGTGTAGTGTCCCCCCTGGATATACATTAACTAGATAAGCTGTTTTCAGCATGGCCAGAAAGCAGTGTTCTGCTTTGCAATGCATTCCCTATAATCTCCTAATCCACGGTATAGCCATTAGATGTACCACGGTCATTTTTCAGTTCTTTGCTCTATTAAAACTTAGGTTTGCTGCAAATCCACTTGATATCAATAAATCCCCTAGAACTACGGACTCCGTCAGCATTCAGAAATGCAAAGGATCCATTCCCACTAATTTCAAACCTGAAAAGGAATAATTAAAATTAGTTTGGGAACCACTGACAGCTGTAATCAAAAATCAAATTAAGATTCAAGTGATCTGGGACATTTTATACAAAACATTCAGCTCCGTACTCCCCCATCACTATATGCTATACAAAAATATCTGCTACATTAAAGGAATAGAAGACTGAAGGTAGATACTTAATTATTATAATTATTAGTATAAACTGTAACCTTATTTAAGATAATAAGTAGAAAGGCAGATATACATATAGATATAGATAGACATGGATAAGCCATAGAGGTAGATATAAGTCTATATCTACCTACATTTATCTATCTGTATCTATATCATCTATATATCTATATCTATATCTATATCTATATCTATATCTATATCCATATCTATATCTGTCTACATTTATCTATGTCTATTTCTATCCATCTATCAGGAGAGACTGTGTTTGCTAAATCCAAAGATCTCTAGAGTCTTTTTTTTAAAGCATTTTCTTGGCATGTTTTTAGCTGATGTTCCTTTTTGAAGGTAAGGAATAAGTTTTATATTCATTTGATGCGTTTGACACATACTGAGGTAGAACCCAAAGAGACTAATTGCAATCGTCTCTATTCATTTGCTCTGCTGATGATCGATTTTTCCATTTTCTGTAGTAAGTGTAATTTGTCACGTCTCACATATTTTAGTATTTGTTTAATTCATTCCATTGTTTATCTAGAACTTAATGAAATGCTAAGGCAGGAGTACATGGCTACAAGAGAAGAGTCACACAGCCCTTGTTTCCAGGGGCAATAGTACATAAGTGAGAAAGCAACATTCACTCAATAATGGTTACCCAACTAAATAATATTGTTTATGATGGGCATATGGAAAGTTAAAGACAACTATGTGATCACTAATTCTTTAAAACAAAGAGATCTTGTATAAATACAATTGTATAAATACAATTGTATAAATACAATTGTATAAATACAAAGAGATCTTGTATAAATACAATACTCAAAAGGTGCAAGTAATACCTCTGGTTTGGTTTAGAATTTGCAAACGAGCTGGGGCGCCTGGGTGGCTCAGTCAGTTGAGCATCCGGCTTCAGCGCAGGTCATGATCTCACGGTTCGTGAGTTCAAGCCCCGCGTCGGGCTCTGCGCTGACAGCTCAGAGCCTGGAGCCTATTTCAGATTCTGTGTCTCCCTCTCTCTGACCCTCCCCCGTTCATGCTCTGTCTCTCTCTGTCTCAAAAATAAATAAACGTTAAAAAAAAATAGAATTTGCAAATGAGTGGAATTTGCATTATCAAGAGAAGTGTTTATTAACAAGATTCTGGCAATACAAGTAAAATAAAATAAAATAAAATAAAATAAAATAAAATAAAATAAAATAAAAATTCACTGTGTCATTTATTTATTTATTTATTTACTTTTTAATGTTTATTTATTTTTCAGATAGAGAGAGATAGAAAATGAGCAGGGGAGGAGCAGAGAGAGAAGGAGACACAGAATCCTTAGCAGGCTCCCAGCTCTGAGCTGTCAGCACAGAGCCCAACGGGAGGCTCAAACCACAAACCATGAGATCATGACCCGAGCCAAAGTTGGACGTTTAGCTGATGAGCTACCAGGCTCCCCTCACTGTGTGTCATTTAACAAGGTAGAAGAGATATGGGTTTCTCTAAGGTATGTTTCAATGTGAAAGGGCACATGTTACAGGGTGGACACTAACGAAGGCAGTTGCACGTAACAAATAGAAAGATTTCTTTGCAATAATACAACTTAAAATGGTCTAAATTTGTATACAACACCACCATAAAACCTTTCCTACTAAATTGGAAACTCACCAAGGATTGAATATGGTGCCATTGGTCCACTTCCAAGACTCTCCTTGTTTTCTGTTCAATCCAATCCAGTGCATAGAAGTTCCCGCGTGCTTCCTCAAAAAATCCTTTCACAAAAAGTCAGGGCATTATCTGCTGCTGAATATTTTCGAGCATATTGCTGAACATGCTTCTCACCCCCACTATCCCATCTTTCATGATTGGCCTCCTAATCTACATGCCCTCCTGCTTCTATAGCAACAGGTAGGGATATTGAGGTTAGTTTTATCAGCAAGATTTTCACTTTGCTCTTATACTTCCTAAATGTTTGTAAGCAATAGAGTGACTTCCACCAAGTCATTGAAATCTTCTGAGCTACACTCTCTTGGGTCATCTTTAGGGGTGATTTCTATTTCTCATTATTGAGGAGGAAAACATATTTTAATTCCTTTCTTTCAAGTTTGAACGCATAGACCACCAGTACGTTTTAGCTCCAGAGTGAATGACAAAGACCATAAACTGATATGATGCTATGTCTGTTTGGACAACAAAATTGGGAGGTGAGCACTTTCTGTAGGAACCGGCACAGAATGTTCTCTAAGGGTGACAGAGAACTAATGCTTTTATTTTGTTTTGTCCACAGGTCCTTTCTCAAAAACTAGAGGAGGGATTTCAGGGGGAAAGAGTTTAATGGAGAGTATAAGTACTGTTAAAATGGGAAAACTCAGTCATAAACTACAGTTGATCCTTGAACAACGGCACCATGCACTTGAGAATCCAAGTGTAACTCTTTTTTCAATTTTATTTTTTTATGTATGTATTTGTTTAATTTTAGAGATAGAGCATGAGCAAGGGAGGGCCAGAGGGAGAGAGAGAAAGAGAGAGAATCTTAAGCAGGCTCTATGTTCAGCACAGAGCCCAATGCTTGGCTTGATCTCATGACCCTGGGATCATGACCTGAGCTGAAATCAAGAGACTGTTGCTCAACCGACTGAGCCACCCAGGCACCCCCAAGTGTAACCCTTGATTCCCCCCAAACTTACCTTTGACAGAAAGTCTTGCTGCTAATGGAAACAACTGACACATTTCGTATGCTACATACATTATGTAATTTTTTTTTATAACAAACTAGAGAAAGGAACTGTTATTAAAAAAATCATAAGGAAGAGAAAATACACTTTCAGTGCCCTACTGTAATGACTGAAAATAATTTGCATGTAAGTGGACCTGTATAGTTCAAACCTGTGTTGTTCAAGGGTCAACTGTCCTTTGAGTAGATACCAGAATGAGAATATTATTGCTATTGTATGCTTTCTCATATAATCAGAAATCAAACTAACTTCTGGATGAATATGATTTATTGCAACAAAATATATTGAGTGATGGATTTAGTTTCTCTTCTCTTGGCTCCTTGGTATTGGACCACAAACTCTTTAGTTAACTTTCTTTATAAACAAACCCTTTTCCTCACTCAGTGCTCGCGCAGCCCAAGTTTCCCTTCCTTTGCCCTCTTTCACTTCTATTCATTGTCTCATTTTCTTCAAACTGTGCTATTTCCTTCAGATCTTTATCCTAAATTCCAAGAGCCATATCTTTTTTATTTGTTTAATTTTTCCAGGCTATTCTCGGCAGAATAAAAATGTAAAAGTATTAAAACAATCTATTTAATAATCTAAAAACATTAAATAAAGACATTTAGCTATATAAACAATATGCATTGTGATTAAGGACCTAGCATGACTAGCTAATTTGTGTGGGTTCAAATCCCAGTTCACCAAGTTATGGCTCTGTGACAAAGGCTATGTTACACAACATCTCTGTGCCTCACTTTCTTCATCTTTAAAATAGGGGTACTTACATATTTACTTCATAGACCAGGATTGAAGATCGCATGAGTTTTTATAGTTATAGTGCTTAGAACACTGTCTGGTATATATCATCATAGAGTATTCACTTTTATCATTTTAATTCTCTCTTAGTAACACTTAAGCACTGAAACGATTGAGAAATTTCTCCTTTTCTTACCATATCCTCTCGTGTATCAATATGAGCAAGTTCTGATCCCTGTGAACTGCAGAATCTTTTGCTGGCTGTCCAATTTTTGGTATCACTGGAAAAATAGAAACACTTTTTTCTTAATCCAATCCATTCATCCTCACATGCCATAGTTTGGGAACACTTTGAAAGTTTTGTTGCTACAAAAAAGAAAGAAAGAAAGAAAGAAAGAAAGAAAGAAAGAAAGAAGAAAGAAAGAAAGAAAGAAAGAATCAAAAAATAAGTTAAAGAGAGTTTCTATTCATTCTGATGAATCAGTTTCACTTTTACCCCCACAGTTTGCAGTCTCTAAAATTAAATTCACTCATGGAGTGATGGATGAATCCAGTCCTTGCTGTCTGTAAAGAAAACCATTCAAGGATTGAGCAGTCCATAGTTCATCTGATTTCCCTGGCTTCTACTCTGAAGAATGGAACTACCAGCCTCTCATAGTCTATATTGACGTCCTCCCAAAATAATGCATAAAATTTAGCACTCGAAAGAGACCTAGAGACATGAATACCATTTCGGTCTCACGGACCAGGGTAATAAAGGAAGGCTTGTCTTTCCTTACAGAAATGAATGGTCCTAGACATAAAAGGACATCCAAGACAGGGAAGTAAAACTCACCATAAATCACAACAAATCACTGAAATATGAGTTAGTAAAAAATTTTTCTCCTTCACCAATATTCAGTGCCAACGAAGCTGGAATAATGGTGAATTTATTTCTGTACAGAATGTTTTGAGAATTTTATGTTTCAAGGTTTTAGGTAAGTGATGAGTAATCAGAAAAGGATAAAGTCCCTGCCCTCCAAATGGTTGAATAAGTTAATGTAACTGGCAAAGAACCAAGTAAATGTTTAAATGTCAGGCCGAATCCAAAGCCTTCTCTCCTCACTTTTCCATGAATTTTTTTTTTTTTTTTTTTTTTTTTTGGTAATACTTAGAGGCAGATTCAGGCTACCACAGATAGGTAATGAAATATATTGTGTTTTAATTTTTTTAAATAATCAATTAATGAATGAATGTAAAGACTTCTTATAGAAACACTTCTCCATAAATATATTAACTGTCAGATAATTAAATACCAGTAACATTGCACTCCCAGGACTCTAATAGTGACAGAAAGCTATACAAAAAAAGAATATCAGTACTCTTGTGAATGACAAAGAAAACAAGAATAAAGAGTGCTAAGTGTTACTGGTTTTTTTATGTTTTTATTTTAGAGAGAAAGTGTGAGCAGGGGAGAGGGACAGAGGGAGAGAGAGAGAAACTTAAGCAGGCCCCACAATCAACAGAGTCCAATGCAGGGCTTGATCCCATGACCCTGGGATCATGACCTCAGACAAAATCAAGAGTTGAATGCCCAACAAACTGAGCCACCCAGGTGCCCCAAGGGTGCTAAGTGTTACTTTAACTTAAGTCCTAAATTAAGTGCTGTATTAAGCAAAGCATACAATGGAAAATCAAGTTCTGAGACTATTAAGTCACTGCTCAGGAATTTAAAAATCTACCTTTGACTTATTTTCACAAAACGAACCAACAGTGTCCAGAAGAAAATTGTGAAAATCTTCATTTTCACAAAGCTGCTCCAACAGAGAAAATCTTGCAACAAATCACTTGTGCCATTATGACATTTTTTTTTTTTACATCATAAATGTTTCCTAGAACAACTGTTAGTAATATAACTTAATCTTGATCCAAAAGAAATTAGAGCAAAGAAATATTGAAGTTATAAAGACAATATTGCATGGTGGTTAAAATATCAGGAATTAGAACCAGACAGACAAGAATCTCCATTCTGGCTCTGGAATTTGTCATTTGTGAGAGGCAGCTCATTCACTCTGGCTTCTATTTCTGTGCCTGTAAATGGATTTCATAATTATACTTATGTCATGGCCTTGTGAGAATTAAATAAAAATAATAAGCATAGTGTATGTAATATTCGTTCTTTTTTAAACAAAAAATTTTGAGAGAGAGAAACAATGAGTGGGGAAGGGGCAGAGAGAGGGGAAGAGAGAGGATCCCAAGCAAGGTCCACAATGTCAGTGCAGAACCCAATGCGGAGCTCAAACTCATGAAACCGTGAGATCATGACCTGAGCAGAAACCAAAAAGTCAGAGGTTCATCTGACTGAGCCACCCAGGTGTCACTAATATTGGTTCTTTAACTTGCACAAAGTACTCTCAATTTAAAAAACAGGACTATTATGAGGACTTTAAGAGACAAAACAGGTGAACATAAGGGAAGGGAAACGAAAGTAATATAAAAACAGGGAGGGGGACAAAACAGAAGAGACTCATAAATATGGAGAACAAACTGAGGGCTGCTGGAGGGGTTGTGGGAGGGGGGATGGGCTAAATGGGTAAGGGGCACTGAGGAATCTACTCCTGAAATCACGGTTGCACTATATGCTAATTTGGATGTAAATTTTAAAAGATAAAAAACAAACAAACAAACAAACATTGAGAAAAGAACATGACTATTGGTGTTGTTATCTGGCGGTCATTTGAGAATTTATAATTATCTTACTCAAAGACTAAGAACTAGGGGCGCCTGGGTGGCTCAGTCGGTTGGGCGTCCAACTTCGGCTCAGGTCAGAATCTCGCGGTCTGTGAGTTCGAGCCCCGCTCGGGCTCTGGGCTGATGGCTCAGAGCCTGGAGCCTGCTTCCGATTCTGTGTCTCCCTCTCTCTCTGCCCCTCCCCCATTCATGCTCTGTCTCTCTCTGTCTCAAAAATAAATAAAATGTTAAAAAAAAAAAAGACTAAGAACTATAATTCAAGACAATGACTGTACTTTGAGATTAAGATGACTGTATTGTGATATTTAGAATATTTAGGTTTTTTTTGTTTTTTCTTAAGTGATCTCTACACCCAACATGGAGCTCAAATTCATAACCCTGAGATTAAGGGTCACATGCTCTATTGACCGAGCCAGCCAGGTGACCCTATTTAATTTTTTTAATTCACTTTTTTAGCTAAGGTATGGTCATATATTAGTTTCAGGTGTACAACATAGTGATCTGACAGTTTTATACATTAGAAAATGCTCACTGTGAAAAATGCAGTTATCATTGGTCACCTTCCAAGTTATTATGATATTCTTCACTATATTCCCTATGCTGTACTTTTAATCTCCATGATTATTTATTTTATAACTAAGAAGTCTGTACCTCTTAATACCCTTCACCTATTTGGCTCATTCCTTGAACTCCCTCCATCTGGCAAGCAACCACTAGGTTGTTCTCTGTATTTTTTGAGTTTGTGTCTGTTTTTGTTTGCTTATTTTATTTTTTAGATTCTGCATATAAGTGAAATAATACGGTATTTGTCTTTCTCTGGCCTACTTCACTTCTCATAATACCCTCTAAGTCCATCCTTGTCATCATCATGGGGAGATTTCATTCTTTTTATGGCTGAATAATATCCCATTATGTATATACACAGTGTCTTCTTTATTTATTCACTTACAAATGATATATCCTATAAGGAGTTAATATCCAAAATATAGGAATAACTCATAACACCAAAAAAAGCCAAATAATCCAATTTAAAAATAAACAGGGGACCTAAATAGACATTTTTTCCAGGGAAGATGTGCAGATGACTAACAGACATGTGACAAAATGCTCAACATCACTAATCATCAGGGAAATGTAAATCAAAACCACAATGGAATATCACCTCTCCTAGTCAGAATGGATAGCACGAAGAAAAGACTCAACAGTATTTTTTTTTAAGTTTCTTTATTTTGAGAGGAGGGGAGGGGGAGAGAGAGAGAGATGGAAAGAGAGAATCCCAAACAGGCTCCAGGCTGTCAAAGCAGAGCCTGATGTGGGGCTCAGTCTCATGACCATGAGATCATGACCTGAGCCCAAACCAAGAGTCGGATGCTTAGCTAACTGAGCCACCCAGGTGCCCCAAGAGCATTTTTGAGAAAGGCAAGGAATATGGTAAAACCTGCCAAACTGGTAGGAATCTGACGACTTGTCTCTACAAGACCTTTTTATTACTCCAGGACTGAGAAATCCAAGATTAAGTCTGAGATATATTTGGCCCTACTGTGTATGGAGAAGCATAGACAATTTATGAGCTAAGCTACTCACCTAGTATGGCAATGGCCAGTATGAGCGAGAGATACATACAAAGGTGTAACATCCAGCCTTTTTTCAATTTGTGAACTGCAAAACAAATAAATGTTTATTGTAAAATGTCCAGAGAAACCTAGCCTGAATATTTATTTTCGTTTATCCCTCTTTATACTAATCAATTTAAAAACTCTCATTAAAAGCATCTACATCTTAAAGTAATAAAGGATACAATGACCTTATAAAGTGCAAAGAAGAGAAGTGCCAATGACCGCTGTAGCTGTTCAGATGGGGCATCAGCAGTGGAGAGATCACTCAGACTTGGTGGAAGGAGGGAGGAAATGCAAGGTTATTTCAAAAGGTAGAAATAGTGTGAATAGTGGATGGTAATCAAGAAAGTCCAAGGTTCAACAAAAGGGCTATGATCAGACAAGTGGCTATAAAAGACAACATAAATCAACAAAATCAAAGATAGGGGAGAAAGGAAAGTCATAGGATCATATGACGGTAGAAAAATGAAGATAAATGTTTTTATTTATTCTGTAAGCAGTAGGGAGAAATTTAATGCATTTAAGCAAGGAAATGTCAAGATAAAAGCAGTAATTTGTGGTGAGCAGAATGAATTAGAGAGGCGATTTGGCATTCATGGAAATGTTAAGAGATTAAAACAAACAGTAATACTTTTAGTAGTGATCTTCTCTGACACTTAGCAAATGTAGAAACAATCTGGAAAGAATGTTTTTCACTCGCATGCATTTAAATATCAGGAAAAAGGATTTGGGGAGTCAGGAAGACGGTGACAGAAGTGGGAGAGCCACAGGCTCCTCTCATTTCACAAGCACAACTAGAAAACTGTCAAATTAGGGGCACCTGGGTGGCTCAGTCGGTTGGGCGGCCGACTTTGGCTCAGGTCATGATCTCGCGGTCCGTGGGTTCGAGCCCCGCGTCGGGCTGTGCTGACCGCTCAGAGCCTGGAGCCTGTTTCAGATTCTGTGTCTCCCTCTCTCTGACCCTCCCCCGTTCATGCTCTGTCTCTCTCTGTCTCAAAAATAAATAAACGTTAAAAAAAAATTAAAAAAAAAAGTTTAAAAAAGAAAACTGTCAAATTGTCCTAAATACCTTAGAAGTTGACCTGAAGACTGACAAAACAAACTCCACAAGAAAAGGGAGAGAAGAGGCCACATTGAAGAAGGTGGGAAGACATGTTTTAAGGGAGAAATAGATGGAGGGTGCTATGGAGGGGAGGGAGTACTGGTCGCAGGAAAGGGAGGGAGAGAGAGGGGAGCACACAGGAGAATGCACAAGGAGAACATCTCCCCAAAGACATTGGCTTGGAAAATGAGAGGGGCTGAATTTCATCAGTTCTTGCAACCAGTGGAGCTTAAAGCCTGGATTTTTAAAGGTCAGGAGGCTTGGCGGGAATAGAGCCTTGAGGGCACTGCACTGCTCCTGGAGACAAGGCAGGCAAACAATCTGGAGGGAGACAGTGTTGAAACTGTGATTGCAAGAATGCCGGGGCACACAAAGGGGAGATTATTTACACTTCTCAGAACTCATTACTGAGAGTCAACATTCATAGGAACAAAGATGCTGGTGTGTGCCCCTCCCACCCCCCCAGCCCCTCAGCATAAAGACAGAGCCATCTGCAAGAAACAATGCAATGCCAACATTGTCCGTCTGACTTATTTACATCAAGTCCCACACCCCTGAACTCTGGCAGGACTGCCCTTCCTAGTCATGCTTGCATCAGTCCCAGGGCACTGGTCCCCTCCTATAGAAGATCAGCACAAATGCCTGTCCAGACCACATCTCCTGACCAGAGAGTTCTGCAGGGCCTCCGTTCTGGTGCGGGTGGTGACAGGTCTCATTTCACAGCAGACTAGAGCACACATAGTTAAAACTCACCACATTCAGGCCAGGGACCAAACACTGCCCACAGTAGGCAAGGAGAGCCCCTGCAAAACACAACAGCAGAGCACAAGCGGCACAAACCAGGGATCCTCCCTGAAGCATCAGGCCCTGGACATTACATGACTCCTTCTTCATAAAGCCACTACTTTGAGGAGCAGGAGACATGACTGGCTTTTCGAACACAAAGAGGAAAGCAGAGACTTAGACAAAATGCCAAATGAAAGAACAAGGTAAGGCCACTGCCAGACATCTAAGTGAAACAGATATAAGTAACATGCTTGATACAGAATTTAAAGCAACAACTATAACGATATTCAACTGGATTTGAGAAGAAAAAAAAAAAAGGAAGACATCAGTGGGACCCTTGCCACAGAAATCAAAGAGTCAAAAAAGTATCAGAGATGAAGAGTGCAATACGCAAGATTGGACACAGGCTTGATTCAATGAACAGCAGGCTGGAAGAAGCAGAGGACTGAATTAGTGACCTAGAAGACAAAATAATGGAAAATAATGAAGTTGAACAATAGCGAGAAAGAGAATTATGGAAAATGAGAATAGACTTAGGGAACTCAGTGACTCCATCAAAAGTAATATCATTTGTATTATAGGAGTCCCAGAGAAGAGAGAACAGATGGCATAAAACTTATTTGAAGAGATAACAGCTAAAAACTTCCTTAATCTGGGGAAGGAAACAGACATCCAGATCTAGGAGGCACAGAGAAATCCCATCAAAATTAACAAAAGCAAGCCAACAACAAAGCCCATTGTAATTAAACTTGCAAAATACAGTGCAAAGAAAAAATCTTAAAAGCACCAAGACAAAAGAAGTCCTTAACTTACAAGGGAAGAACCTTAAGGCTAGATTCAGATCTCTCCAGGAGAAACTTGGAAGCCAGAAAGGAAGGGCATGATACGTTCCACATGCTGACTAGGAAAAATCTGCAGCCAAGAATACTCTATCCAGCAAGGCTATCATTTGGAATAGGAGAGATAAGGATTTCCCAGATACACAAAAACTAAAGGAGTTCATGACCACAAACCAGCCCTGCAAGAAATACTAAAGCGGACTCTTTAAATGCAAAGGAGAGACCAAAAGTGACAAAGACAAGAAAGGATCAGAAAAAATCTCTAGAAACAATTACAAAACAAGCAATAAAATGGCAATAAATACATATCTATCAATAATTATTTTGAATATAAATAGACTAAATGCTTCCAAAGTATATAAAGAACTTATATAACTCAAAACCAAAAAAAAAAAAAACCCCTAATAATCCATTTTAAAAATGGACAGAAGACATGAATAGACATTTTCCCAAAGAAGACGTCCAGATGGCAAACGGACACATGAAAAGATGCTCAGCATCAATGATCCCCAGGGGAATGCAAATCAAAACTGCAATGAGATATCACCTCACTCTGTCAGAACGTGCTAAAATGAATAACACAGGAAACAGCAGGTGTTGGCGAGGATGCAGAGGAAGGGGACCCCTCTTACGCAGTTGGCGGGAATGCAAGCTGGCACAGCCACTCTGGAAAACAGTATGGAGGTTCCTCAACAAGTTAAAAATAGAGCTACCTCATGATCCAGCGATTGTACTGCTAGCCATTTACTTAAAGAGTACGAAAATACTAATTCAAAGGGGTATATCCACCCCAATGTTTATGGCAGCATTATCTATAATAGTAAAATTATGGACACAGTCAGCAGTTGCTGAATGGATAAAGAAGAGGTAGTGTGTATCTCTTCTCACACACGCACACACGCACACACACGCACACACACACACGCACACACACACGCACACAAACGCACACACACATGTATGTATATACATGTACATACATATATAGTGGCATAAAAAGAATGAAAGCTATTTATTTATTTATTTTTTATTTTTTATTAAAAAAATTTTTTTTACATTTATTTATTTTTGAGAGACAGAGAGAGCCAGAGCACAAGTGAGGGCGGGGCGGAGAGAGAAGGGGACACAGAATCGGAAGCAGGCTCCAGGCTCGGAGGTTTCACCCACTGAGCCACCCAGGCACCCCTCGGCTGGGCTTTTTAACAAAAAGATTAATAAGGGAAAAACAAGGTACTGACCCATCACATGGGAGAAGCCAAAACGAAGAGGAAATCCAAGGGGATTTTAGAAAGCCAGCCTACTTAGCATCTTCCACAATGAACAATACTTTTGGAGAGAAGTAACAGCAGAAGGAAAAGCAGGTTTAGTCTTCTTCCTAAGGTGGCCCTCTGTGGGAAGCTAATGGAGTACGGTTTGCTTTCCAGGGGCTAATAAGAATTGGTGTAGTGAAAGGAGAATTTATATCTTTAGGTGGAAAAGGTGGAGTAGGGTGAGTTTCTCTCGTGTTCATTGCTTCCTGATTGCTTTCGGTTCAGAATATTTTTTATGTCAAAGAGACATATTTGGGGGTACGCATTCTGGTTTCCTTCAGTTTCATGATCACAGTAAAAGGGGAAAGGTGTCTTTTTAAAAAACTGCTTATTTATTTATTTCTGAGAGAAAGAGAGAGAAAGAGCACAAGTGGAGGATGAGCAGAGACAGAGAGAGAAAATCCCAAGCCGGCTTCGTGCTGCCAGGGAGGGCCGGAAGCGGGGCTCGATCTCATGCACCGTGAGACCACGACCTGAGCCGAATTTAAGAGTTGGTTGCTCAACCCAGGTACACAGGTGGTGCCCTTTCCACATTTACTTTATTTCTTTTTTCACGTTTCGTTTTGGCATTTTATCTTTCCCCAAAATCCATTGATCCTGTTATCTAAGTTGATAAATGCATGGGTATTTCACTTTGTTAGGACTGCCCTAATGAGGCACCACAGACTGGGTGGCTTAAGCAACAGATATTTATTGTGTCACATATCTGGAGGCTGGAAGTCTGAAACTAAGGTGTTGGTGGGGTTGGTTCTTTGTGGGGGCTGTAAAGAAAGGATCTGTTCTAGGCTTTTTTTTTTTTTTTTTTTTTTTTGGCTTATAGTTATCACTATGTTGATAGGGCATTATCCCTGTATGTGAGTCTATCTCCAAATTTCCCCTTTTAATAAGGACATCAGTCATAATGGATTGGGGTCCACCCCCACTGACTTCATTTTAATTTAGTAAAGACTTGATCTCCAAATGAGATCACAGTCTGAGATACTGGGGGTTTGTACGCCAACCTATGAGTTTGTGGGGGGCAGAATTCAACCTGTAACAACTGATGAATCATTTTCAAAATATTTCATTAAATTTTAATATTTATGGTTTTTAAATGTTTATTTATTTGTGAGAGAGAGATAGAGAGAGCAGGGGATGGGGTAGAGAGGGAGGGAGAGAGAGAATCCCAGGCAACTCGGTGCTGTCTGTGTAGAGTCTGACTCTGGGCTTGAACCCACGAACTGTAAGATCATGACCTGAGCTGAAATCAAGACTCAGATGCTTAACTGCCTGAGCCATCCAGGCACCCCCTAATACCAATTTTAATTTTGTGTTTGGCTCTCTCTTTTTTGTTATTTTTTAACTTTTATTCATGTTTTTGAGAGACAGAGGCAGTGAAAGTAGGGGAAGATCAGAGAGAGAGGGAGACACAGAATCCGAAGGAGGCTCTAGGCTCTGAGTTGTCAGCACAGAGCCCGACGTGGGGCTCGAACTCACGGACCATGAGATCATGACCTGAGCCGAATGGATGCTTAACCAACTGAGCCATCCAGGCACCCCATAATTCTGTGTTTGGCTTTCTTTAATTTATCCTCCATTTCATCTCTCTCTCTCTCTCTCTCTCTCTCTCTCTGTGTGTGTCTCTCTCTCTCCATCTCTCTCTCCTTCTCAGATCCTCCTTCTCTTACTCTCTTGAGTTGGCATTTCTACTTGCATTTCATATCGCTCAGCTTTTCTTTTGTATTTTCCATTTTGTTTTCTTTTCTACTGCGTTTTAGACTAATTCATTCTTAATGGCATCAATTCTACTGATCAACTACAAAATGTCCTTTATTTCAAATATATTTCCATGCTTAATATTTCCACTTGGTTTTCCCAATCTTGTTGAGTGTTTTTATTATGTTTTAATTCTCATAATAACTCTTCGAGTTTTCTTCTTGGAATATTCTAGGAATTATTTTAGAGGGGTTACCTTTTTCAGGTCCCCAGCTACTTTACATGTTCTCCAGGCATCAGTGACCTCATATAGTATCATGACTGAAGGCCAGTGTTTTAATTTGAGGAGACCTCATGACCTTGGAGTGCAAGACTGTGAGTTATAAACACAACAGACTACTGTCGGCAGCCCCTTTCTGTTTCTACCTCACAGGAAAGCTTCTCTGGTCCAGAATTCAACCTTAAAGGCTATGAAAAAAGCAGTACTTGAGGAAGGCCATCTTTTTACATTATAATCCCAATCCATGGGGTTTGTGAGGAGAGGAAATAGAGGAATTAATATAATAAGGTTCCTGGCTAGCCTGCAAGGGTACTATATTAAAATGCAATCTAACCAAATTATAAACATATACATTCCAGACACCAGATATCCAAAATATAGGAAGCAGACACTGACAGAATTTTCAAAATGATTCTGAATTGTAGATCGCTGGACATCAGTGTTACAAAAAAATAAATAAATAAAATGTAATACATTTGGCCAAATAAATCAGTCGGCTTTGTATGGTCACAGATCTGTTTAACGAGGGTAAAGAGGAGAAAGATTCCTATCGCTGCACAATGGAAAGAGTTAAGATATGAAGGATTCTGATGAGGTTACTGGAAGAAGATGAGGACAGCAGACTGCAGAAATCTCGTCCCGGTATGGACATGCAAGAATGAGGGAAAACAAAACTTCGGCTGTTAATTCATATTAACAATGAATTATGTTTCAATGTATGTTTTCTCTGAATTCAGAGTCTATCCAATTACATATTAACAGTCTTTTTGTTAGCTTCACATGGCCGTTGGGAGAGCATCCCTTCTACATGTGCCATATCTATGTTAAAGATCACTAACTAGAAGATAATCAGGGATATGAAGGTAGCATGGGAGAGTGCTTAAGATTTCAGTTTATTGCTTCATCCATCTGTGTGTAAGGCCAAATATGCATAAGTGTGTATATATATGCAGAGTTACCTTTTCCTAAGCACTGAATACTTATCGGGCAATGAACTAGATACTCTTCACGGAAAACCTGACTCATTCCTCATAACAACGTCTGTGAGACAAGATGAATTATCCTTATTTTATAAATGCAGACACTGATGCTCAGAGAGATTAATAATTTCATCCGAGGTCATTGCAGTACTATAAAAAAATCACTTATTTGTACTTAGTATTTTCGGTCCTCTGGCTTTTTAATCGTTCTTGTGCCCTACTTCTTTTTGTATTTTTCTTGTTTGATTTTGTTTCCTGTGAATTCATTTCGGGAGACGCGTCGCAATCATTTTAAAATTTTTACATCTGAAAATTTGCTCAAACATCTGCTAGACTGAGTGAAAAACCTGAATTAAAACCCCTTTATGCATGTGAAGAAGTTGCACTATTCTCTTTACGCAGCTGCTGTCGCTGATGAGAAACTTACCATCCAGAGGAGGATTTTCGGTTTCTTAGGGTTCATCCGGTTTGTGTGTTTTCCTTCTCTTTGAAGGCTTCCAAGATTTCCTCTTTGTACTTGATGTTTTGAAATTCAGTAGCAGTTATCAAATTACCAGAAACATCCTTTTAATCTTTCTGCTCATCACTGTGCATGCTTTTTCCAATTTGAGGAGCATAGGTTTCTTCTGTTATGATACTTTTTCTTCTGCTACTGCCAAAAATAACCCCGTCCCTTTATACTTCACTCTTTCTGGGACTCGTCTCTATACCACGCCCCTAAACTTTCACTTACATTTATTTTTTTACACTTTTTTTACACTTTTTTACACTTTTTTTACATTTTTTTACACTTATTTTTTTACATTTTATTTTATTACACTTACTTTATCACTTACATTTATTGTTGTGCTATTTTTCTTTTTTAATGCTTATTTTTGAGAGAGAGAGAGACAAAGTGTGAGCGGGGGAGGGGCAGAGAGAGAGGGAGACGCAGAATCTGAAGCAAGTTCCAGGCTCTGGGTTGTCAGCACAGTGAGCTGAAACTCACTAACCTTGAGATCATGACCTGAGCCGAAATCCGACGCTTGACCAGCTAAGCCATCCACGTGTCCCACTATTTTTCTTTCTCTCTTTTTTATTAAATTTATTTTGAGAGAGAGGGCGGGTGGGGAATCCCAAGCAGACTCTACAGGGTCAGTGCAGAGCCCAACTCGGAGCTCCAACTCAGGAACCGTGAGTCATGACCTGAGCCGAAATCAAGTTAATCTGAGGATTAACTGACTGAGCCACCCAGGCGACCCTGTTTTGTTAGTTTTCAATAATATCAAAGAGAATTATTCAGTGTCATAAGGACACAAATTCTATCTGATAAGAAAAATTAGTCATTCTATTAGCAATCCATTCTTGAACAAATTCCTTAGTGGATGAAACAATGGCAATCCTCAGGTATCTGCTTTCACCCTTAAAAAAATAACTGAGGAAAGTTCGGAGGTAGGAGAAAGACAGAGATTTGGGAAATCAACATAAGGGACTGCTAGAAAGCCCTTTAGAGATCTAAGGCTAGTTTATACCTGTAAGAAATCAACATAAGGGACTGCTAGAAAGCCCTTTGGAGATCTAAGGCTAGTTTATACCTGTAAGCATTGTGTGTGTGCATGAGTGTGCACGAATGCTAAGAGTGATAAGGCTCAGGGCTTGCATTTGGGAGATACAGCAGCGTGAGGCTACAAAAAAGAAAATATGTTCAAGGCAAGTTTTGGATTTCTGCTTTTGCTTCCTTCCCTCTGGCCTTCGGACAATTATTACATTTTCTGGTGCTCAAGAAATCACCCAGGCCTCCCGAGTGTGCGTGATGAGTGCTCAAAAGCCATGCTGAAAAGAAAAGACTGAATTTATTTTATTGTGGTAAAAAACAAAATAAAATTTAGCCTTTGACCTGCTTTTAAGTGAATAATACATTGCATTTGCTAAAGACACTTCTAATTAAAATTGCTCAGAATTGAAACAGACCGCTTTGTAAGATAGAGATGTTATCACTACAAGTATTCTGGCCTAGAAATTTCTGCTAGAAATGTCACACGAAGTGAGAAGTTTTATTAAGTGACTACTGAAGTCTCCTCCACTTTTAAGATTACTAGATTTGTTTATTAAGAGACTCGCTGGATAGCTGCTATTAGAATTCATACCGGTAAACTGCAGAAATGATTTGTTTCTCTTCACTGTCTTTTTCATGAAGTTTTGAAAGGCTTCCTATTCCAATCATGTAATTTGGCAAAACGGTTCACTCATGTTGTCTAACAGAAACCCTATCAATTGTCGTGAATGGTGGCGTTTTGTTTCGTTTCATTGTGCCTCATTGTCATTTGTTAGTTTGCCTGTTTGCATTTCAATCCAGTTAAAATTACCGTAATTTTTAGACTCAGTCAATCCTTACACTTCAAAAGCCCTTTTCAGCCCTAGTAAGTATCTTCAAGCCATCTTCCAGATTTTCTCAACTTTTATCCAGATGATGTTGGGGAAACAATAAAGACACTGGACACTGAACGATTCTGAAAATCCACCTGACCCAAGCAGAAACATTTAGAAATATCTTCACTCACTTTAGCAAGACATCAGCTACTTCAATCCATCCGTGGTCTGTGCTAGTTGAGAGAGTGAATGCAATCTCAGTTACAGGATTGGGCAAAACTGTGGCAAATAACTTTTCTCTGTTGTAAGAGTACATTTTAAAAAAACCCTTTTTATTGGCATATAATGCACACACCATAAAATTCACCCCAAATATTTTCATTCTCACAAGCTTATGCTCACTCTCTTACAGATATAAAACTCCACACATTCTCCCCAATCTTGCATTACTTTACAGAGCTGTTTCCTCTACCTCATAAACTTGAGTAGTTTTCCTCCCTTAGGAAAGAGTTCGGCATTTTTAGACTGTCCTATATTTTGTTTTTTATTGATTTTCCCTTCATTCTCCATCACCCAAGGAAACTTACTTTTCCTGCATATCCGGTTACCATGCCTCGCATCACGCAGCTCTGGGGTGATCATGACATCTGTGATTGATCCAGATCAACAGGAGAGAACTAGAAGGCTACCTCCATACATCGCTAACAAAGAAAAAGAATCAGCAGGCTTTTACGTCCAACTGTAGTGGAAAAATTGGCAATGCTCATTTGAACCAAGGAGAAGTGGTATGAGTAAACTGTCAAACCAGTTCAGACCAGAGATAAAAATAGACAGATTCATTAGGATAAGTGGGAAGTTGACTCATCCATAATAAGCAAAGGAGTGTCATGAAATTGGCAAAATCTTTTTGTCTTTAAAGAATAAAAATATCCTATGTGGCGTATTGAGTGGAACACATGGAAAATAATATCCATCGCCTTATAGCACTCTATATTTCTTTGTTGGAATTATCTCATTTCTCATCTTTATAGAAAGCCAAATCATTAATAGTAATTACCTACACCCACACATTATTCAGTCTATATGGGTTCAAATGCAGTTATTACTTGTGTGACATTTAGAAAGCTATTTAAACTCCGATGCTCAGTTCTCCCTTCTGTAAAATTGAGAGCAAAATTCTACTTACCTGTAGGAATGTTACAGTGATCAAATGAGGTTATACATGGAGAATGCTTACAATAATCATTGCCTGGCATTATGCCTGGCATTTTTCTTTCTCTTTCTTTCTTCCTTTTCTTTCTTTCTTTCTTTCTTTCTTTCTTTCTTTCTTTTTCTTTCTTTCTCTTTCTATTCCTTCCCTTCTTTTCTTTCTTTCTTTCCTTCTTTCTTTCTTCTTTCTTTCTTTCTCTCTTTATCATTTATCATCTATTTCTATCTATCTATCCATTATCTATCTATCTATCCATCTATTATCTATCTATCTATCTATCTATCTATCTGTCATCTATTTCTATCTATCCATCCATCCATACACACACACACACACACACACACACACATTCTGGTATGTGTATCAGTTTAAAACCTACTTATGAATTATAGCATATGTATGAACTAAAATAGAACTATATATTCCTTGAAGATTTTGTGTATGAAGCTGTATTATGTTTTTAAAAATTTATACCTTGAAGTCATTCACTGGTTGGAGCACTGATCCACTTACTGGTTAGAGTCAGTATGCTTCTCTGGATTTGTTATATAAATTTGCCCAATTATGACAACCAAAATGTGTGCCTGTCTCAGCTCTCTGTGCAGAGCCATTCCTGTGTTCATTCCTGTAAGATTAAGAAGCTTATCTACAGACCCTAGCAGACATCCCCTCAGTTTTATTTAATCACGCTGGAGGCTTGAATACCTTCAGCATGGTTGGTCCATGCCTTCTGGACTTCTGGAAAGAGCCATTTTTGGCATCACGAAGACCTGATTCTAATCTTGGGTCCAGAATTTGCTAGTTGTTTTGGCTACTGGAAAGTTACAAGAACTCCCTTCATTGGCTTCCTTTTATAGGTCTTGTGGAAACACATACTTTCCTCATTTTGCTTGGAAGGCTATTACATGAGATGGCATAAAGTATACTGGACACAGAAAGGACATGGTAGACATTCAGTGAACTTGAACAACTTTTCTCCCCTTACATGCTCCCTTTCAACCTTGCACACACATATATTAAAGCACCTCACATTTTGCTTTGCAATTACTGTTTCTTTTTCTCCTCCAAGCCTGACTGAGGCAATTGAGTAGTTTAACAAAACCTACAAATAATCTAAGCTTTCATTTGCTCATTTGTTTAAGAAAAATTTAAGAAAATTTCTTCTGAGAATATTTCATCACTCATTGCGTTTGTAAATGTAAAAGGAAAGAAAATATAGACTAAAATAGTAAGATGTGCACAGATTTATAATGAAAACTAGAATGTTTTTTTTAATATATGAAATTTATTGTCAAATTGGTTTCCATACAACACCCAGTGCTCATCCCAAAAGGTGCCCTCCTCAATACCCATCACCCTCCCTCCCCTCCCTCCCACCCCCCATCAACCCTCTGAAAACTAGAATGTTGACCCTCTCCCTCTGCCCCTCAGGTTCCTATTTAAATATGATCTGGGACCTAGGGGCACCTGGGTGGCTCAGTGAGTTAAATGTCTGACTCTCAGTTTGAGCTCAGGTCACAATCTCATGGTTTCATGGGTTCAAGCCCCAAGGTGGGCTCTGTGTTGAGAGTTAAGAGTCTGCTTGGGATTCTCTCTCCCTCTCTCCTGCGCCTCCCCCCCACCCTTGCACTGTCTTTGAAAAATAAACTTTAAAAAATACATATGATCTGGGCTCTAAATCCCATAGATTTGTGAAAGATAGATTTCCATGATTTCTTCAAGTCACAAGGGCATCTTCCCTCACATTCTGCTCTCTAAATATTCATGTTTTGCTCACCACAACCCACATCCCAAAGCCCGATTCCTTCCGTGGTTTCAGCGACAGCAAATCCTTGCGATACAATTCTTCAGCTCGGTAATCTGAATAAAGATCTAGGAAACCGTGAAAAATTGTGCATGGCTCAGTATAAATTCATTTTCAGGGGATTTGGTCTTTGATGGTGATGCAAAGTCAGAAACCCTAATTAATCTCTGAACACCTCTCCCGTGGCCTTCTCTCCGAATTCTAAATGTGTTAACATACCACTGGAGGCTGAGTGGAACACCCAATGCTCACTCCATGCTTCATGTCTTATCTCTTGTAGGCAGATGTAGTTGAAGTTCAGAGGAGTAAAGGAATCTTTCACTGCCTTCTCTTTACCCTCCAATCTGTTCCCCTGAGGCGTGCTGTTGAATCAGTTATGAACACGACCACCATCGTACCCATAGGCTTAGACACAACAGCTTATGTGGCTTAGCAACGTCACGTAAAACCTCAGTGTAGTTTCTTGACTTCTTAAATTACCATTTAAATGAAGAGAAGTCATTGAAAACTTCACCAAGCATCTTAAAACATATGTCTGATAAGAAGAAAAACGTATATACATGAATGTACGATGAATAAAAAAGTTTGTCTTTCATTACTTTATTCGCTGTATTCTGGGGAACCCTTTGTCTAAGGACAACGGGGTTCTCTGCCACATATATATTTCATTGTGTTATCACAATTGGCACTGCTTATTCTCTTGTGAAGCATGAAGGCGCACATTCCACTTCCTTCAATATTGAACCTGGAACAAAATAAGGAGATTATTTACCGAACCTCATGAAAACTAACCGGGCACAGCCTAAAATAGGTAACTTTGCTGATTATGTTTCAAAATGTGCAATGTAGAGGTGCCTGGGTGGTTCAGTTGGTTAAGCGTCCAACCTCAGCTCAGGTCACGATCTCACAGTTCATGGGTTTGAGCCCCGTGTCGGGCTCTGTGCTGACAGCCCGGAGCCTGAAGCCTGCTTCCGATTCTGTGTCTCCCTTTCTCTCTGCCCCTCCCCTGCTTGCCCTCTGTATCTCTCTGTTTTCTCGAACAGATTTCCATTCTCAAAAATGAATAAACACTAAAAAAAAAAAGAAAGAAAGAAAGAAAGAAAAACAAAATCAAACCAAAATGTGCAATGCAAAAGGAATAGAGGGATGAAACGAGCTGCTTCTCTCTATTTCCACCTCCAAACTTCTCCCCAGGATGGGAGGGTGGGAAGAAACGAACACCAGGCAACTTTACTGCAATAACAACAAAGAATCCTGGAACTTTATGCTGTATTATAATGTAGTAAACATGGAAAATCACTTTGTGAAGGGTTAGATTCTTCTTTTTATACACTGAAATAAGAATAAGTAAATAAATATATTCAGCCTTTTAAAGATCACATACAGGGAGAGTGTGACTGATATTTGAATCCCCCTGCACACATTTAAAACACTGATATATCTTAAGGCCGAAATAAGTGTTCCCTGATCCATTTTTTGAAGCCATGACCATAGTAATAGTGAAATAAGTATTCTTCACTTGATGGACTATGACAGAGGTAAATAATCATAAATAAAATATCTAGAAAGGGTTTTCTAAGTTCTTATCTTAGGTCACATAAAACACACGAAATTGAAAACTCAGAGTGAGAAAAAAGAAAAAGAGAATGTTGTTAGGATAAATACCTGGGTATATGGCAACTGAAATGCTTTTAGCCCTTCATTTTTGAGGAACTTTGTAAGACTGGTGTAAACCCTAATTTCTTTTTTTTTTTTTTAATTTTTTTTAACGTTTATTCATTTTTGAGAGACAGAGCAGGGAAGGGGCAGAGAGAGGGAGACACAGAATCCGAAACAGGCTCCAGGCTCTGAGCTGTCAGCAACAGAGCCCGACGCGGGGCTCGAACTCACGGACCGCGAGATCATGACCTGAGTTGAAGTCGGACGCTCAACCGACTGAGCCACCCAGGTGCCCCTACTCTCCTAATTTCTAGGTTGCCTTCAACATTCCATCCTGCTTATCTCCAAAACACAGGTATATTTCTGGGCCTTCACATACCCTAGTGCCAATTGTTACGGGCTTAATTCTGTACCTCTCCCAGTTCGTATGTTTATGACCTGACCCATAGTGGTTCAGAATGCAACCATATGAAGAGATAATGTGTTTAAAGATGTGATTAAGTTCAAATGAGGTCTTCAGGGTGAGCCCTCATCCAATGTTACTGGTGTCCTCATAGGAAGAGGCTTGGACCCAGATAGGCATGTGCACAGAGGGAAGACCATGCGAAGACACAGAAGGAGAAGACAGTCATCTACAGGCCAAGGGGAGAGGCCCCAGAAGAAATTGGCCCTCCTGACACCTTGGTCTGGTAGTTCTTGCCTCCAGAACTTGTTTATGCTGTCCAGTCTGTGGTATTTGTTACAGGAGCCTTAGCAAACGAATACACCATCTTTTTTTTTTTTTTTTAAGGTTTGTTCATTTTTCAGAGACAGAGTGTGGTGGGTGGGGAGGGGCAGAGAGAGAGAGGGAGACACAGAATCCGAATCAGCACAGAGCCCGACTCGGGGCTCAAACTCACGGACCATGAGATCATGACCTGAGTTGAAGTCAGACGCTCAACCGACTGAGCCACCCAGGCGTCCCTAATACACCATCTTTAACCAACTTCTATTTTTACTCCTTCCTCACCTTTTTTTTTTTAACGGGACTATATATAATATTAAACTGCCAATATTTTCTTGCCAGAAAATAAGTATTACATTTGAAAGTCAGAAAGTTGCATTTATATTCTACCTTTTCTTACATTTTTCAAAGTTGGCTATATTTTTATCCTCAAATCATTGTGTGGGTATTTTCACCCCAAATTGGATATAAATACAATGATAACAGGATAAGTTTCTCTATATTTAGAAAGTCCTGCTGTTTCCTTTATCATGTCATATGCCTCATATCATATCTAGCACAGTATGTCATAAAACTAGTACAGTACCTATTTAACTAGGTGCTAAATAAACTGTAGCTAGAAGTTTCCTCCATGGGGAACTCAATATTCTATTCCTTTCTCCTCTCTGAGTTGGAAAATGTCTTAAGTGTTTCAAAAGCAAAAATAGACTCAAGAGGTACAATCAGTTCTTCAGGCTAAGGAACATAGAGAAGTTCAAGAATTTTATTTATTTATTTATTTATTTATTTATTTATTTATAACGTTTATTTTTGAGACAGAGAGAGACAGAGCATGAACGGGAAGGGTCAGAGAGAGGGAGACACAGAATCCGAAACAGGTTCCAGGCCCTGAGCTGTCAGCACAGAGCCCGACGCGGGGGTTGAACTCACGGACCATGAGATCATGACCTGAGCCAAAGTCGGCCGCTTAACCGACTGAGCCACCCAGGCGCCCCGAGAAGTTCAAGAATTTTAAACAAAGGTCTATTATTTAAAAATAGAGTGTACATTGGGGCACCTGCATGGCTCAGTCGGTTAAGCGTCCGACTTCAGCTCAGGTCATGATCTCACAGTTCGTGGGTTCGAGCCCCACGTCGGGCTCTGTGCTGACAGCTCAGAGCCTGGAGCCTGCTTCGGATTCTGTGTCTCCCTCTCTCTCTGCCCCTCCCTGGCTCATACTCTGTCTCTCTCTGTCTCTCTCTCTCAAAAATAAATAAACATTAAAAAGATTTTTTTAAATAAAAAAAAAATAGAGCGTACATTTTCTCTTTCTCACTCATTCCCTTCCATTTCAGGCCACTAGTGTGTGTGGTAAGTGTAAGCTTGAGTATACTTTCTCAGACTCCCCTATCAATGACAGACCCCCAACAAACAAAGGCAAAACCCCAAGAGGAAATAGTCAAGGATCAAACTACTTTGATTTTTCTCTAGGCTAGGATAAAAACAATACTTGGGGTACATATGTCATATATATAGTCCACCTTACCTTATAGAAGTAGATGTTGATATTTAATGCCAAACCCCGACTAAAGACTGTATATTTGTTTGAATATGGCATCCATATATTGACAGTCTTTGGGGACATAACGTGGAGGCAACTATAGGGGTAGCTGATTATAGACTCAGAATCCTTACTATACTTAACACATTCAATAATAAATGCCATGAAGGCTTACCAATTGCTGAATGTATCTCCATTTACCCACATCCACGGTGTGCTTGCATTGAGTTTTTTCAGTCCAATCCAATAGGAAGAAGTTCCCAGATGGGGCATCAACATTTCCTTTTATGAAATACAGGGTGTTATAATGGATCTCTCCTAGTTTTCTCATTCTCATTACCTCTAATGCTATGGTCCTTCTCCGGGCCCATTATCCTCTTGCTAGGGTTATCCCAATTGCCTTGTAGCATGGCACTCTGCTTTTGTATTTGCCACTCATTAGCTCATCACAGCAAAGCAAATGATGCTTTCAAGTCAGATCAAGTCTCACTTGATCAAGTCAGATCATGTCTCACTTTTGTTCATAGTTCTGCAATATCTCCCTAATTTTACTTGGAGGAAGACCAAAGTATTTACAATAGCCTCCAAGACCCTAATCATCCACATTCCTCACTCACTCCCTCATGCTAGGCACATTGGCTGTTTTGTTTTGTTTTGTTTTTTCTGGTCCTTGAATATTCCAGGCATACACCTACCTTAAGGTCCATGCTCCAGATGTTTCTTCTTCTTGGGAAGCTTATCCCCCAGATATTCCTCTAACCAACTCTCTTAACTACTTTACAGTTTTGCTCAGTGCCATCATCTCAACGAAATAAGACTATCCTACTTGCAGCCTATCCACCTAGGACACTCATAATATTGCTTATGTATCTATCTATATATCTATATCTATATATCATATCATATCATATCATATTCATATATGTCATATCCATAAATCATGTATATGTATATAAAAATTTACTACCTTCTAAAATACTATGTAATTTAATATATTTAATTTATATTATATTATATATATATTTATATATTTAATATATTTAATATATTTTAACATATTTATTACGATTATGTTTTATTCCCTGTCGCTTCCTTTGGAATCTAAGCTCCATAAAGGCAAAAGTCTTTGTTTTGTTGACTGATCTATCACACCCTTGAAGTATACTTGTCATATAATAGCTAGTCAATAAATTAAATGAGATTTATATTGTGAAAGAGAAATCTAACCACTTCATTCTTGGAGTTGAATATGGCCAGAGATCCACGATAGGCTATGCAGTTTTCTTGACCCTCTATCCAAGTTTTTTCACGTTCAGATTGAAAGAAGCAATTATTATTGATTTGGTTCCAGTCTTGTGGACATATAGTTTCATCCTCAGAGCATGTACTGTCATTAAGTATCTTTGGCTTTTTAACTAAAATTAACACAATGGTAGAAAAAAAAATGAAGAAAGTATAGGACAAAGGAAGAGTCTCACATTTAGGGTAAAAGATATATTTTGGATTGAGAAAATGTATTTTACTTCCATATTCAATTCAAATGATTTAACTTCAAACCTCAGCTCAAAAAAAGAAAAGATCAAGAACATAGAATGAAAGAAATCGCCATTGAAGAATGAAGGTGTATGTATAATTTAAGATTAGCAATAATAGACAAATAAACATCCAGAAACTAATCTTTAGCCAGTTTCCTCCCATTTTTTATACTACTGGCATTTTCTCTATTCATCCATTTCTTTCCTATTCATCCACTTCCTTTCCACTGTAAATAAACCAATTGTAAATAAATCCATAACATCAGAGGGGTGGTTTCCTATTGCTGACTTAATTGAAACTTGACTGTCTTTCAAGAACAACATTCCCACAGGAGTTGGAGGTGTTCCTTTGTTCTTAAGCACAAAAGAATGCAGGGAAATAAAGATCAGGATTTTACGAGTTTTCTACCATCCACTTTTTACTTTCCAACTTACTGCAACTAGATAGATGAAGTTACTTGTTAAGGTACAGCCCTGAGAAACAGAAGGCTCACCAAAAGGACACCTCTTCACATCTGAAATATATGACGGGTTTATAGTCAGGCCTATGAATGAGAGAATCTTCAAATGGGAAAGAAAACAACAGTGTAGGACTATTCACATGAGCCCCGGTATAAAAACCAAGTGGAAAAATCAGGTCACCAAAATTATCTGAAAGTATCAAGCTCAAAATGATGTTAAAGTTTGGTGTTGAAATAAAAAGCTTGTACAAAACTCAAGTGTTCGGTTCAGAACCTGGGTTACCAGAAAACCAAGTTTTGTCGTTCATTCACTAATTCATTCATTCATTCAACAACTACCAGTTGAGTTTCTATCATGTGGCAGATATTTTTGTAGCTCTAGGAATACAACAGTGTACATGCAAAACAAAAAAAATCCTTGCTTGATGGGACTTGCATGTCTACTGAATTATATAGTTTGTCATAAAATATATCAGAGTGAAGGCGATTAGGATTATTGGTGGAAAGACTTGCAATTTTAACACAGTAGTCAGGATAGGATTCAACCAGAGGTTAATATTTACTAAAAGTTTGAACCAACTAAGCTAGTGAGGAATATGCACATTTAGGGGGAGATTTTCCCAAGCAAAGAAGAAAAAGAAAAAAAAAAAAAAACAGTACAAAGGACCAAGGTGAAGTGCCTGGCTTGTTAATAAAACGGTGAGGATGCTTGAAGGTGCCCGGATGGCTCAGTTGAGCGTCCAGCTTTGGCTCAGGTCACGATCTCACAGTTTGTGGGTTCCAGCCCCGCATCGGGCTCTGTGCTGATGTCTCAGAGCCTGGAGCCTGTTTTGGATTCTGTGTCTCCCTCTCTTTCTCTCTCTCTCTCTGCCCTCCCCAGCTAGCACTCTCTCTTTCTCAAAAACAAATAAACATTAAAAAGTTAAAAAATTTTAAAAAAGAGAGAGAGTGAGGATGCTGGTACAACTGAAGACGACTGAGTGAAGAGGCAAGTAAGTAGCAGGGAATGAGATCACAAAGGTAATTGGGTGACTGGACCCAACAGAGTCTGGAGGCCATCTGCAAGAATGTGGCATTACTCCAAGTGAATGAAAAACCAATGCAGCATTTTAAAGAGATCTGATTTGTTTTTTAAAAAATGTGTTTAAAATATATTGTAGAAGTGTACTGAGCAGTACGATGGCCACTAGCTACATATGGCTATCAATCATTTGAAATGTGGCCCGTCCAATTCCAAATGTCCCAGAAGCGTAAAATACACACGGAATATCAACAACAGACTACAACAATTTTTTAAATATCATGAATGATTAATCTATTGATATGTGGTGAGGTGATAATATACTGACCATACAGTTGTTAACCTGAATTTTTCAGGAGGCAATAATCAAGCAAAAGCATTGTTGTGGAATCAAAGAGTTGCAATTCAGGGTACACAGACTTGAGTACAATCCAAAATAGCATTCCACTTGGGAACAAAAGTCAGGGGTTCTTTAAGATGAGAGAGCAATGTTTTTTGCTTTGTTTTTTTTTTTAATATTTTATTTTATTTTATTTTTGGAGGAGAGAGAGAGACAGAGCATGAGCAGGGGAGGAGCAGAGAGAGGGAGACACAGTATCCGAAGCAGGCTCCAGGCTCCGAGCCGTCAGCACAGAGCCCGATGTGGTGCTCGAACCCACAAACTGCGAGATCGTGACCTGAGCTGAAGCCGGACGCTCAACCGACTGAGCCACCCAGGCGCCCCGAGAGCATATATTGCTTACGAAGAATTTTAATTGGTGCTGGTAGCTAAAAATTAATCTTGGCTAAGCACAGGTGGTTTGTCACTGAACAAAAGTCCATTACTGTAGCACATCGCAGGTGTTCTGGTGGAGTCCTTGGACTATTTGGGGTTTGGCCCAGTTCAGCTGTTCAGGAGGACGTGCATAAGGCCTACCTCCTTAATGACCTCCTGGATGCCTTTTAAAACACCTTGACATAAGTGACCCCATATTATTTCAGTTTTCACACTGGGTTAAATACAAAATACAATTAAACCAATTTTCATTTGTTTTTCACTTTCTTACTGGGGTTTCTAAAATATAAATGTTGTCTGTAGTCCCCATCACATTTTCAGTGGATAACTTTGCTTTAAGAGGGAAAGGGTGGGAGAGGGAAGAACATTTAGAAAAGAGGATGCTGGCAAGGTATGAGGTAGTAACAGTAGAAGTGGGGAAAAGGACTCAGATACTAGTTATATTTTGAAAGACCAGGAAGACTTTGCCGGTTATTTTGGAGGCTAGTGGATTGGAAAAAAGAGTCAAACATGGCTATAAGATTTTTGGTTTGACCCTTAAAAACTGAGAACAAACTGAGGGTTGATGGGGGGTGGGAGGGAGGGGAGGGTGGGTGACGGGTATTGAGGAGGGCATCTTTTGGGATGAGCACTGGGTGTTGCATGGAAACCAATTTGACAATAAATTTCATGTATTAAAAAAATAAAATAAAATAAAAATAAATAAATAAATAAATAAATAAATAATAAATAAATAAAAAATAAATAATAAAAAATTTTACTGGAAAAAAAAAGATTTTTGGTTTGAAAATTGGAAAGACCAAGTTGCTATTTCCTGAGGTAAGGAAGACCCAGATAGAAGAGGTTATGGGAGAGAGACAGACTAAGACTTCGACTTGGGTAATGTATTAGACAGTCAAGTTGGTGGATTGAAATATTTGAAATTCAGTGAAGAAACCCAGATTGGAGATGTGTATTTGGAGGCGATCAGAATTATATGACATTTAGAGTTGTAAGCATGGTTCAGATTGCCCAGGGTGCAAGGGTAGATACAGAGGGGACCTGCTCAGGGACTGAGCCCCAAGGCACCCCAAAGTTAAGAGGTCAGGGAGAGAAGAAAGAATAAACAAAGTAAAGCTGGAAGAAGCCAATAAATTAGGTAGAAAGCATACCATGCGGCAACACAGAAGTTGCCAATGAACTTGAAAGACAAATTCAGTAGACAGAAAAGGAAGTGGAACCTGACCAGAGTACGTTTAACAGAAAATGGGAAGACAGAATTTAGAAAAAAAATTGGCAAAAAATTCAAGGTGGTTGCTGTAACAGAAGAAAAAAAAGAAAGAAATTGGTAGCTAAAGAAGGAGTAAGGGCTAATGAATTTTATTTTCAAGGTAAGAGAGATATCACCATCATGTATTGCTGATGGAGACGTTTCAGTTGAGTGTGAAAAAACTATAATGTAGGAGAGAGGGGAATATTACCCGAGTAATATAACCGATTGGTGAGAGGCTATAGAATCTAGTGTGGGGCACAAATACTCCATCTACAGTACCTGGAATCTAGACAGAGTATATGGGTAGGGATAGAGGTAAAAAAGTAGATGTGGTCATGGGAGTCTTTGGGAGTTTTCTAGTAATTGTTATAATTGATGAGGTAAAACGAAAAGCAAAACATAGACTCGAGAGTGAAGATGAAGAAAAAGGCATGAAAGGTCTGGAGAGAAAAGAGAAAGTATAAAATAATCATGTATGGGAGAGAGTTAACGCAGTAGCGAAAACGTGATACGACTGTCAGTCTTCACTCCAATTTTTTGAACGCTTATCACAGTTATTCCTGGTGTGATTCTCTAACACTCGTGTTCTTTCTCTCATCGAAGGCACTCTCTCCTAAATACCTACTTGACCTTAAGTTTCAGTGCAAATACCCCTACCTTCATAAAGTCTTACCTACCAAGGGCAGATTCATAATCTCCTTTTCTTCCTCTTCACATTGAACATACTTGTATTTAACAATTATTTTACAGTTACTACCGGCATAGATACTTGTTTCTTCCATCAAGTATTAATTCCTTTTAGGCCAAAATCCACCGCCCCCCCCCCCCCCCCGCCTTTTCTTTTCTTTTCTTTTCTTTTCTTTCTTTCTTTCTTTCTTTCTTTCTTTCTTTCTTTCTTTCTTTTTTTCATCTTGGTAACATCATCACCTAGCACCGTGCCTGAAGTTCAATAGATATTAAGACAATGAACATTCTAGAAGGCAAAGCAGATGACTGGGTTTGAAAAACAATTAGATGCTCTGGCAAGGAGAATGCTTTCTGATTCCAATTGTTCAATGTCAGGGAAGAAGAACAGGCTAGTAGTCACTGGTACCAGACTGAATCAATGATAATACAATTAACATAGTTTTAGCAGAAATCGTTTACTTACATTTTCTAGGAAATTCTAACATTACCCACAGAAGTAAAGCGATGCCTCCACATATACTTGATATGACTAGCATTTTCTTTGTTACTATACCTAAGGAAGATGCATATCATTGTTTATCTTCTAAAGAAAAATAAACAACAAGCAAACAAACAGAAAACTCGCGTGAGATTTGTCTTTTTCTCTACCTGCTCTAGGTGCTTTACAACCCGGCCATTGGAAAATGGGAGAATGAGAAAGGGTACTAAGAGCTGGACCTTTTCAGCAGCAAAAGTCTCAGCAGTGCTTGGCTTCCACTTTTTGGCGCCATTTCTGACCATTATTTTATTGACTCAGTGCTCTTGCCCCGGTTCCAGAATAGAAAACCAAACTTCATCCTGGGACTTTTTAATGAATTTCTGCCTCTTCTAAGAAGGAAAAAATCGGGTGCAGAGGGGTGGATCCACCGTTTCTTTGAATCCTTTGTTTTATTAATGATGCCTGCTTTTATTTCAGGGCCAGGTTATGGACAGTTAAAGAAAAACTGCTCGGACTGCAAGCTGGGATCCAGAAGGGATGGTAGGCTAATCATGGGAGGGCTCAGTTCCTGTACCCAAGGTCAAGCTCCGTGGAGCCCCTTACCTGGCCTCGTGACCTTCTGCTCCATGGCCTGCATCCCATCAGTATCATCGCTATGCTCAGCCCTACTGCCCTCCATCTCGGAGACTCACTCACGGACAAGGCTCTTCTGTTTTGAGGCTGGGGAAGTAACGGCCTGCGGGCAGGCGTCAACCGCTACCTTTACCCCAGGGGCCAGGGCTCAACAGCCTGGGATTGGCTGGACCACAGAGACAACTCTGAGAACTCAGTCTCTGATTGGCTCCTTCCCCACCTGCTAACCCCCCAGCTGGGCAGGGGAGGGCGATTCCCCTCATTTTGGACGGCTTTATATAGTCACCCTAAAATCTCAAATCTGAGACAATTTTACAACATGTGGACCGACAGCCTGAAACCTAGCCACAAGGTGGTTTTGCTATCCCTCCTACTTTTTTCAAATACTGCCCCCCCCACCCCCATTCTTTTCAGTTTTTGAGTTCTAGCTCCCCCTATGGACTGCTTAGGAACAATTGGATAAATTTTAGTGCTTGAATGAAAATTAGTTTCATGTATAGGCAGTCTTCCCTTTCCACAGTGGAATGGGATGATAAAAAATGACACACAGGCAAAAACCAAGCCATATTACTCTAATAATCAAAGGGGGAAATTATGATTGTTCCTCAATTAAAAAAATTTTTTTTGAAATATTGAAAACTCTGTTACTCTCCCTCAAAAACATACAGGGAATAAAAAAACCAATAAAGCTATTTTTTTTACAACACTGTATTTAAAACATCAGATATACTGAGGGGCGCCTGGGTGGTTCAGTTAGTTAAGCATCCGACTTTGGCTCAGGTCATGATCTTGTGGTTCGTGGGTTCTAGTCTGGTGTCAGGCTCTGTGCTGACAGCTCGGAGCCTGGACCCTGCTTCAGAGTCTGTGTCTCCCCCTCTCTCTGCCCCTCCCTCGCTCAAACGCTGTCTCTCTCTGCTCTCAAAAATAAATAAACATTAAAAAAAATTTTAAGGGGCGCCTGCGTGGCTCAGTCAGTTGAGCATCCGACATCAGCTCAGGTCATGCACGATCTCACAGCTCTGTGAGTTTGAACCCCACATCTGGCTCTGTGCTGACGGCTGGGAGCCTGGAGCCTGCTTCGGATTCTGTGCCTCCCTCTTTCTCTGCCCCTAACCCACTCGCATTCTGCCTGTCTCTCTCAAAAATAAATAAACATTAAAAAATTTTTTTTTAATAAAATCAAAAAAATTTTTTAAAAAAAACATCAGAAACATTGAGAATTCAAGTCTTTTGTTTTATTTTGTTGTTTTTTTTTTTAACGTTTATTTATTTTTGAGACAGAGAGAGACAGAGCATGAACAGGGGAGGGGCAGAGAGAGAGGGAGACACAGAATCGGAAGCAGGCTCCAGGCTCTGAGCCATCAGCCCAGAGCCCGACGTGGGGCTCGAACTCACGGACCGTGAGATCGTGACCTGAGCTGAAGTTGGATGCTTAACCGACTGAGCCACCCAGGCGCCCCTTATTTTGTTTTTTAAAAAGCCTAAAAACTTATGAAGAGTGCTCTGAAAATAAAACCAGACCACTTTCTTACACTATACACAAAAATAAACTCAAAATGGATTGAGGACATAGTGTAAAACCTAAAATCATAAAACTCCTAAAAGAAAATGTAAACAGTAATCTCTTGGACATTAGACTTACCAACATGTTTCTGGATATGCCTACTCAGTCAAGCGAAACAAAAGCACATATAAACTATTGGGACTACATCAAACTAAAAAGCTTTTGCACAGCCCAGGAAACCTTCAACAAAATGCTAAGACAACCTACTGAATGGGAGAAGATAGTTGCAAGTGATATATCTGATAAGGGGCTAATATCCAAAACCTATGAAGAACTCATACAACTTAATACCAAAACCCCCCAAATAATCATATTTTTAAAAGTGGGTAGAGGGTCTGAATAGACATTTTTCTGAAGAAGACATCCGGATGGCCAACAGACACATGAAAAGATGCCCAGTGTCACTAATCACCAAGAAAATGCAAATCGAAACCACAATAAGATATCAGCTTACACCTGTCAGAATGGCTAGTATAAAAAAAGCAAGAAATAGCAAGTATTGATAAGGACATAGAGAAAAAGGAACTCTTGTGAACTGCTGGTAGGAATGTAAATCGGTGTTGCTACTGTGGAAAACAGTGTGGAAGGAAGATCCTCAAAATATTAAAAATAGAAATATCATACAGTCCAGTAGTTCCACTGTTGGGCATTTAAAAATTTTTTAAATATTTATTTATTTATTTATTTAGAGACAGAGCATGAGCCAGGGAGGGGCAGAGAGAGAGGGAGACAGAATCCGAAGCGGGCTCTAGGCTCTGAGCTGTCGGCACGGAGCCCGACGCAGGGCTTGAACCCACAAGTCGTGAGATCATGACCTGAGCCGAAGTCAGGGGCTTAACTGACTGAGCCACCCAGGTGCCCCTCCACTGTTGGGTATTTATGCAAAGAAAATGCAAATACTAATTTGAAAAGATGTGTGCAGTGCTATGTTCACTGTAGTTTTATTTACAATAGCCAAGATATGGAATCAACCGAAGGGTCCATAGATAGATGAATGGATAAAGAAGATATAGCATATACACAATAGAATATTCCTCAGCCATAAAATAGAATGAAATTTTGCCATTTGTGACAACATGGATGGACCTAGAGAGTATTATGCTGAGTGACAGAAGTCAGATGGAGAGGAGTGCCTGGGTGGCTCAGCCCGTTAGACGCCCAACTTCGGCCCAGGTCATGACCTCATGGTTCATGGGTTCCAGCCCTGCGTCAGGCTCTGTGCTGACAGCTCAGAGCCTGGAGCCTACTTCAGATTCTGTGTCTCCCTCTCTCTCTGACCCTCCCCTGCTCGTACTCTGTTGCTCTCTCTCAAAAATAAACATTAAAAATATTTTTTTAAAGAAGTCAGATGGAGAAAGACAAATACCATATGATTTTACTTACATGTGGAATCTAAAAAAAAAACAAAAAACAAACCACATAAACAAACAAAAAAAGCAGAAATTGACTCATAAATATAGATAATAAAGTGGGGATACCAGAGGGGAGGGGAAGGGGGTTGCTGTTGGTAAGGTACAAACTTCTAAACTATAACTTCTTAGTTATAAAATAAATAAGTCACAGGGATGAAAAGTACAGCATAGGGAATATGGTCAATAATATTATAATGATATGGTGACAGATGATAATTACACGTGTCGTGGTGAGCACTGGATAATTTATAGAATTGTCAAATCCCTCTATTGTATACGTGAAACTAATACAATATTGTATGCCCACTATACCTCAATACACTTTTTTAAATTAAAAAAACAAAATTAAAAAAAAAAGTTTTGCATTAAAACAAAAGTTGAACAGTCTTGCCTTCTTGCTTTGTAACCGATAACACGGTCCAAGCATCTTTTCTATGCTTTCTTAAACTTTCATACTTCTAAGTATGGGCTTTCCATATTTCATTTTTTTTTTTTTTTTTGCATCTGGAACAAAATTCCTCTGGCTGCATGTCTAGAGTTTCTCCAAAAGTGGAAGTATTAATATGCTCATGATCAGCTATTTCTTTTTACTCGACTTTCTGTTTTCGACTTGACTTTCGCTTTCATTCAGCACTATCACTTTTTGTTTCTTTGCTACATTTTAATGATTTTTGACCAGTTCCCTCTTTTGCTTATTTATTTTTGTAAGATATCACATGAGTTTATCATTATGAGATGAAGCGGTAACATAACATGACACTTAATTGTCTAAGTGTTAACTAAAAACAGATGCACATTAATTAGTCATTGACAGACTTACAAGGACATTACATGATTGGTCATTGATCACCATGTATATCTACTTTATACATTGTGATTCGCAGGCTGAAAGACTAGCAGTGAAGTTTGTACTTTATACAATTAGAGTAAATATACCATGCATATATTATAAATATGCATAACTATACTGGAAAACTAAAATTTGAAACATGTAGCTGGAACATGGTGGTATTTAACTCAACCATGATAGATGAATTTTGTGTCTATCAGACCGTAAAAAGTAATGTACAATCACCCCTAACACATACATACATTCTCTTGTAAAGGTACATATAAAAATAAAAATATATACACATACACACCCACATTTTATATATATATATATATATATATATATATATATATATATATATGTGTATACACATATATATATGTGTATATACGTATATACACACACACATTATGTACATATATACTTTATATCTATGTTATGGACTAAATGCGTACTTACTAAATTCATATGGTGAAACCCTACCCCCTCAATGTGATGGTATTAGGAGATGAGGCTTCTGAGAGGTAATTGGGTTTAGATGAGATAATGGGGGTAGAGTTCCCATAATGGAGTGTGTGTGTGTGTATGTGCGTGCGCGCGCGTGTGTATTTCCTATCTATGCTTATTTTTGTCTACTTATCTGATGATTAGGGCACATTAAAGATGCATTACAACAATGTATGCACTATGGTAAGTATTGGTGGGGGTATAAAATGGTGCAGCTATTAGGGAAAACAATAGGGAGATGCCTCAAAACATTAAACATTGAATTATTATCTGAATCAGCAATTCTATTTCTGGCTATATACTCTCAAAGAATTAAAAGCAGGATTTTGAAGAGATATTTGTAAACCCCATGTTCATAATAGCACTATTCCCAATGGCCACAATGTGAAAGCATCCCGAGGATCCATCGATGGATGAACGAATGAAATGTGATATATACCTACCGTGGGATGTTCCCCAGCTTCGAAAAAGCAGAAGATTCTGACAACGTAGATGAAACTTGGGGACGTAATGCTAAGTGAAATAAGCCAGCCACAGAAAAACGAACACTGTGTGATTCCACTTGTATATGGTATGTAGAGTAGTTTAATTCATAGAGACCAAAGTAGAATGATAGTTGCCAGGGACTGAGGGGGTGGGGAGGAGGAAGTGCAAAGTTGTTATTTAAGGCGTTCAAGGTTTCTGTTTTGCAACATCAAAAAGGTTCTGCAGACTGGTTGCAGAATGGTGTGAATGCTCTTTCCAGTACTAAACTACATATTTCAAAACAGTTAAGATGGGAAATTTTCTATTACGTGTATTTGGCCACAAATATGTTTAGAATGGTACCGAAGAGGACTGTAGGCAGTGAAACCCTCATAAATGAGAATCCATAAAACTCCAAAAGGTGAGACAGAAAAATCTCTGACAGGAAGTAAGCAACAGGTGGATACGGTGATTTCTGAAAAACCCACGGAATCACTCAGTAAGGTAGCTCTGAGCAGCACACATCTGTGCTTCTTCAGTTTTCTCTTCCACCATGTGAGGTTGGAAACACACAGCCCATCCCATCTCCTATGGGCTACCAGGTCTGAAGTGGTATAGGCTGGAGGAAGACTGCGCTTAAAAAAAATTAATGTTTATTTATTTTTGAGAGACAGAGTGTGAGTGGGAGAGGGGTAGAGAGAGATGGAGACAGAAAATCCAAAGGATCTGTCAGCACAGAGCCCGCTGCGGGGCTCGAACCCACGAACTGTGAGATCATGACCTGAACTGAAGTTGGATGCTTGGCGGACGGAGCCACCCAGGCAGAGGAGAATAGTGTTTTTAACATGAGGTTTACATTTAAGTTTGAATAGAAGAGTTTGGAGTTTGGAGATTCTGCTGGACATAATAATTTCTGAAATGAGACTCTCAACGATTTCTGAAAAGAACCACAAAAGCTATGAGACTGACCCCAAACTGTTCAGGTGCGGGGGGAAAAAAGTCTCCGAGAGTTTTATGCAATGAAAGACTGAAGTTCATTTCTGTGCACACACGCAGAGCTACAGTCCTTACAAAACACCAGATTCATCTGTTTTCCTAGCCTCTGATCTCTGTCTGTACATTCTTCCCATTTTCATGAACATAGCTGAAGGTTGCGGGTTTACGGTTCCTCCTTGATGATAAACTTGGCGATCAGTTCCTGGTAGGTGGGAGGGAAGGCCGACAGAACCGTAAGAAATATCCCAGCCGTAAAAATTACGTTTGAAATACACACAGTGTTTTCCTGGAATCTCATGGCTGAGTTTTTCTTCTGTTTAGTTCATTAACTCTCCCTTAAGGAAGTGTTTTCAGATTTTTCAGAACGTACTGTATCCTCTAAACCTTTTTTCCTCATTTTGCACGTTTACAGTCCTGGGTGTTGAGCAGAGCTACTTTCCAATGAGCATTTCAACGTTTCGGATACCAAGTAGAAAGGAGAAAGCAATTATATTACTCATGGCAACATTTTGCGAAATATGGAATCCACCTGCTTTGGGGTGCAGGAACCAAGAAGACGGTGTTGCAACAGGTGCTAGGGTGAGATTGGCAAAGAGAGTGTTTCCAGGCAACGAGCTTGACCAGTGTCTCCTGAGTAATGATCCGAATACGGTCTAGGCTTCAGCCTGTTGCCTGGCAAGATTCCCTTGGCCAGTCTCCTCTCCAGCAAATTCTGCGCTGCAGTTGTGGAGTGCTTGTCCCACACCAGGTCCCCAGTTGTCTTGAGACGTAAGCGAAGGTAGAGATGTTCACTACCGGATAAAGCTCTCTAGTACAGAAGTATACAAGGTTCAATTCTGCACTATTTTATTCCACTTGTTGTGACAGGCTGGGTTTAGAGGTTCATGCTATATAGTTTCTTTTCCTGGAAAACTGACTGGGCAGACACCTCAGTGGCTGTGGGGCTCCCTCATTCAGTAAGCTTTCTGTGACTTGTGAAGGCCAGAGCCTAAAGTAGCAAGAAGCCATTCCATTAAAACAAAACAAACCAAAACAAAACAAAACACAGTAATTTCTCGATGCCTTTCAGTGACTCGGAAAATATTAATTGGACACCTAAGTACTTGATAAATACCATGAAAAAACATGGGCTCGGGTATTGGATACGTTGACTGATAAGTGTGTGCAGGGGCGTAGAGAGAACATACGGTAGGTCGAGTGGTCAGGATAAACCTTCCTTCTCACTGAAAGAATGTTTGCAACCTCTACATGGCTGTCTCCATTTTTCTAGCCACCCCGCTTACGGAGGGGTGCCCAGACGTAGCAAATTAAAATATAGAATTCCTGGTCAAATTTGAATTTCAGATCAACAACAAATATGACAAACACAACAAATGAAAACACTGCACGCAACATAAATAAACCATTTCGGGGCCGAATTTCAGATTGCACTAGAGGTCTTGCCTTTTTTCGGGCAGCCCTATTCAGGGCGCAACGATTTTTCTTATCTTTGAAATGGGTCGGTGCTCCAGGGCTTGGTGTGGGGTTTTTCTTGATTCCCTTCTTACAGCTCTCTGGGAACCCTCACATAGGGACACAACCCAGCGACTGAGGATAGGCGATGACTATGCAAGAAAGATGCGTTGCTACCCCTTCAAAGGTGGAAAGGGCGCGAGAAAGGGAAAATGGAAAAAGGCAACAGAAGACCCGAAGAAGCTGGTGCAGGCAGTGTTTTCTGGAAGGTGAGAGAAACACTGAAGAAACGGGAAGTGAGACAGATTGGGTGTCAAACAAGCAGCCACTGTGAGTAACTAGAGCCTAGAGCATCATTTAGCAGAGTAAGTCTAGAAGCGGGTGTGAATACGATCAGGATTCTTTCCAGTTCCCACCCCCTCCCGGGAGTATAGACACATTTGTCTCAGTTTGAGCTGCACCTAGTCCACTTGTGGCCTGAGAGGGACGCTTTTGTTCCGCAGGGGAGACATTTCCAGATGGGACTTCACGTCTTTTGTACGGTGACTGCTGTTCACCTCCCCCCAACCTTTCAACATAAAGGAAACTGTCTAATGTTGCCCCAACGGTCCTCAAAGTTCCAGCATCTGGTGGGGTCTGTAAAGTGCCTGCACGTGGGTATGACATACCCTGGTGTCTTGTAGCAATCATAGAAACCCACACTCTTAAGCAACTTGTTAAAAACTTTAGCTTCATTCTTTACATCAGCTTATACGAGTTGAGTGTTTGCCCCAAGTAAGTAAGCCCTGTCTCTTAGAAGTTTAGCTTAGCTGTCTGCCCTTGACCTCAGGTCTCTGAGGGGTTTCAGGGAAGTTATGCATTTTGCAGATCATCTAGACGGACGCTGTTGTAACAGCAGGAGTGACGCCCTTTCCAGCTTTCTACACACTAAGTGAAACTGAGTCTTCCCCTCCAGGGGCTGGCTGCCAGTCCCAGTGATCCAGCGTCGCAGCCTTTCCAGGTTGAAATGTTTGCTCAGCTGCGGTGGAATAAACGTCAGCCACCCTTTAGAGTCAGGACAAGAAGGAGAGGAAAGCATTCCCTCCTCCAATACGGATTTGCTTCCGTTTTAGCTCCCGCGAATCTGCAGAGTTAACCGGCTAAGGTCGAGTGATTAAGACAGTCCATGTGGGTGACGGGAGGAATCACGACACCTCTTCCAGTTACAGACGTAAGGAGTGAGCTGGCGGTTTCTGTGGTGAACATACTGAGGCAGCAGCGTCAGAGACGTCTTGACCACGATGTCATAACGTCATGACCAAATTTCTTAGCTAATTTCATTGGCTCCCGCAGCGGGGCTGAGGATTCCCCAGCCTTGCACCTGTAACAACCGTGCGCAGCGTCACAATCTCCCACCTGGAGTCTGACACGTCCAGACCTGCCGGATTCCTGTGCATGACCCTATAGTGTAACAGGTGACAGGGAAGTACAGTAACCGCTAATGCTTCTGCATCTGTGATACTGTCCCTAGTATGGGTTGTTTTGGAAAAAAAACGGAGTAGATGCATTGCTTGACCACTAGCTCTTATACATGTGTTCAGTAGGTTTTACACAGTGAGCAACCAGGAGATCTCGGGTTCTGGCCATAGAACCATGGCCGGTATCACATGAAACCTCCTACAAAAAGATCAGTATAAAGGTTGAACAAAATTTATAAAAAGAACCAACAAGACAGAACTTGAGGGACTCGAACGGATCAAGGCTTACTGTTTCTATTGTACCTGCCTGCCAGGAAAACAGGAAACAAAACCCACCTTTTAATAAAAAAAAATTCATAATCTCTGCTGTTTTTGCATACGATATCTGGCATTTAATAAAAAAAAAAAAATGAGGCATCCTAAAAAAAAAAAAAGAAAAGAAAAAGCTAACTGGCAAAACACCAATTGACAAGCCAAACTGAGAAAAAATGAGCTTCTTGTTGGGATGAGCACTGGGTGTTGTATGTAAGCCAATCTGACAATAAATTATATTAATAAAAAGAAAAATGAGTTGCAAATGCTTTCAGATAGTGATGATATTGGACAGGAAATTTAAAACAAAAATGGTTAGTGTGTTTAAGTGAAGAGAAAAAAAATATAAAGAATGTCAATGCATGGAAATAATTCAAGAGTCGAATGAAAACCCTAGAATAGAAATGAATAATAACTGAAATTAAGAATAATTTGATTAAGGATTAAGTGAGGGCAAGATGGAATCCAAGAAAGAAAAGTGTTTAAAGAGAAAGGAGCAGCCATTGGCTTCAAATATTTCTAAGAAAGGAAAGTTAAGGAACTGTGACGGCTTCTTATCTGTGATACTCTTTCCTAAAAATGTTGTGCCAGATAAACTTCTTACCTGTAAGTTAAGATGATATATGAGAAATACTCGATGGATGTAGTGAAAGTGCAATCTTAACTATGAGCTTAATGAGATCCATTTTGCTGTTTTGTTAAATGAAAGAGAAGAATTCAGATTGGACTGGATTGATGAGACTCTAGGGTGTGTGTGTGTGTGCGCGTGCATGCGTGTGTGGGATATTTGAGAAACGAGAGAAAATTGAGTTTAAAAAAAAAACTGGAACACTGATGCAGACCCAGATTTGTCTTTCTTCTAGTCAATGCATCAGACAGCCCCATTAGTCATGGCTTTACAGATCAATTTCTTAATCTCCATGGCATTTCTTACAACATGCCTCCTGACAAAGAAATTAATTTCAAGGCCAAGGAAGGGAGCCGTGACTAACAACTCGCTGGACTTAATGCATGGCCCACTTCTTCAGAACAGGTAGCTTGGTAGAACAGGGAAGTGACTGGAATGCTTTTTAAGACTTAAGAACCTGGGAGATGGTCGTGTAGGGGTTTGGAGCGCCCCCTTATAACCTACTGTACATGCTTGAAAACACCTGTCAGAATATGGTCAATGCCCTATATTCACAGCGTGTTGTCTGGGAACTGATTTGGAAGCAGAAGTATCTATGTATTATACGTGAGAGCTCACGAGACGAATTTTTGCTGCTGGTTCGCCAGACTAGGGTTTGGAGTGTTTGGTGTGTGTAGAAGGAGCACAATCACGGTTCTGTTAAGTTGGAAATTGAGGCAGGTCACTATTGGCGACAGTGTTTCCCACGCCCCTAAAGCAACAGTTAATATTGTTCACAGTGACAGATTCAAATAGTAAATACAAGTAAAGGGACCATTTGCGAGATGTAGATAGGCTCGAGGGAAATAATAATAATAATAACAATTTTATATATTCCATAATAATAAATATATTTATATATTATATAATACATAAAGATTATTGTTATTATTATATTCTTTTGAGCCTACCCACATCTTACAAATTGTCCTTTCATTTTACTCTCTTCAAACTCCCCTTTTAATGCATATACTTGCTTTTTGTCTTTGGATCCTGACTGTGGGTCTCCTTTTTGAACCTGAGTATGTCACTCTCACTGTGGTCTCTCAACTCCTCAATTATGTGACTGAAAACATCAGATTTATTAATAAGAATGAGGGAAGAACTTACTCAGAAACAATCATGCCCCGACTTCCACCTTCACTTTCTACACTTGATCAGTAAATGAATGGACCCCTGCCTCCTAGGAAGACTGCATCAACCTTATGAGATCCTGACCTGCATGACCCCGGAGACTCATTTACATCTCCTTTTTAGTAGGCTTTAGCTGAGAGCTGGCTCACAAAAGAATGAGCCAGTCTGTGGAGAGACAGCAAGACTGACGTCGGTTTTCCCAGACTACAAAGCAATTTCTGGGGCCTCTGATATACCCACCTTGGCCATTAGCATGTGTACCCCGTGGTGTGGTTCCTGAGCCCCAGATCCCTTAATCTATTTCTTGCTACTAGAGAAACTAGATGTCCCCTCGCTCCTCTTAGGCAAACCTATTCCTATGTAACAGAGTTACAGAGTGTGGCTTGTCCTCTGTGTCTCCCTGGGGGTGCTCTGGGTTTGTGCGGTCTCCCAAAAAGGCAAATCCTATCAGGACCTAGGCTGGGACCGAGAGAGAACGTCTGTGCCAGGCCATCGTTGTAGAACAATGAGTGTTGGAGGACTGTGTCCTTTTGTTATTTCTTTGCTGGAAGGTTGTTCTCCGATAAATTCTGTATATCTGCACCTGTGTTGCTGGTGATTCGCGCCCCCTTGCATGACACTGATCTTATCCAAAACAATTTTGAAAGCCACTTTGGTAGTTGGTAGATATTGAGAAATGAGAAAAAGGAAGAGATAAGAAAAAAAAAATACTTTCAGTCTTGCAACTGTGTCTGTATCTGTCTAAGGCCTCTCATAGGCTGCAGCTCATCTGTAGACTCCCGGGATTGGTACAGCGAAAAGAGAAGTGTAAGCTTCTAAGCGTAAGTTTTGGTTTACACACAGCAGTTCAAAGCCACAATTCCTGTGTAACATTCAACTCCGTTAGTTCACTTTCATCTTTTTAAAAGAGTAATAGTTTGGGGGGGGGATTCCTTTTCATAGCCTCAATGTCTGAAGAGGTTACTTACGCAGACCTCAATTTTCAGGACTCCGGTAGAAAGAAAAGTATCCAGGAGTTTGGCACAGTTGGAATCAAAGGTAAGACGCTGAGCTTGGGAAGTGTTGCAGGTTGGTAGGAGTGGAAGGGTAGAAGGCCTTAGGTATTAGTGAATTGACCATGATCCTTCAGTGTGAATTTTATTTATTTTTTAAATGTTTATTTATTTATTTTGTGAGAGACAGAGAGAGAGAGAGAGAGCATAAACGGGGCAGGGACAGGGAGAGAGAGGGAGAGATTAATCCCAAGCAAGCTCTCCTCTGTCAGCGCAGAGCCCAGGTTGGGGCTCGAACCTATGAACTGTGAGATCATGACCTGAGCAGAGATCAAGAGTCAGACGCTTGACTGACTGAGCCGCCCAGGTGCCCCTCCATGAAATTTTAAATTAAGCCTCTCATTTTGACCAAAGCTACTAATGTACAAAATGATTATAAAGGGTTTTTCTTAAAGGTGCTAATTAGTACATCGAACCCTCCATCTTCTGCGAATTTTCTGTGTTTTAACATCACACTCAAGATGATTGGGATAGACTCATATTTTGATTTTACCGGATGGTGAAACATTTTTTTTTTCCCTCAGTGAAATGAAGTCTTAGAACAAGAAGCACGTGTTGCCCAGGAGAGTCATGGTCATGCATATTCTTCATTTTGCTAAGAAAATGCTAGTCACAAATACAATAAGAAAACTGGCTCTCATTCCACCCCCCCCCCCCCTTGTGACAAGCACTATCCTATTTGTCTTATGACATAATCCTGGGCGTCGCCTTTTTTCAGCAGAGAAACAAGGGTTCAGTGAGGACAGGGTGTGCTTGAGTGTCACATGTATGTCTGGGGATTGGGGAAGCCTCTCTACTTTATTGACCTGCCGGAATTATGGAGGAGAGGGTTTGGAACCGATCAGAGGTGAATAACTCATTTGACCCTTTGAAGCTCTGTGCTCTCATCTATAAAATAGGATAACAATACCTGCTTAATTATGAGCTTGCAGCCATAATTTGGTGTATGCTAATTGTGCCCTTTTGAAAAAGGCTAACATGTTTAATGATTATTTTGTGAGGTTTCAATGAAAGATAGATAAATAAAGATGGGAAATACACCAATAAAAGGTTTTCTTTTTTTAATGTTCATTTCTTTTTGAGAGAGAGAAGGGGGGGAGGGACAGAGAGGGAGAGAGAGAGAGAAAGAATCCCAAGGAGGCTCCACACTGCCGGTACAGAGCCTGACAAGGTGCTTGAACCCACAAACTTCGAGTTCATGACCTGAGCCCCAACCAAGAGTCAGAAGCTTAGTCAACTGAGTCACCCAAGTGCCCGTAAAATGTTTTCTTCTTGGCCAGGATTTCATTCATCATTTTTTGCTTATTCATTTAACCTAGTACATATTTCTTTAATATTTAAAGTTGACTACACTTGTTTTTTTTTTTAATGTTTTTTCATGTTTACTTATTTCTCAGAGAGAGAGAGAGAGGCAGACTGCAAGCAGGAGAGGGGCAGAGAGAGAGGGAGACATAGAATCCGAAGCAGGCTCCAGGCTCTGAGCTGTCGGCACAGAACCCGATGCGGGGCTCAAACCCACAAACTGTGAGATCGTGACCTGAGCCAAAGTCGATCCCTTAACCGACTGAGCCACCCAGGTGCCCCAAGTTAACCATACTTTTCAGTTCCAGGTGCCAAAAATGAAAATGAGAGGCTCTCAAAAAGAATGACAATAATAAATAAGGTCAAGAAGATTTTTCGGAAAGGCGTATTAAGAGGAATTTAGCTTCTGTTACTTTTAACTGCTCCAATTTGACCATTACCATCTGAGAAATCAAATTTTGTTCAGAGAAGGATGTTAAGCAGTCCTCTGTAGCAATATGTAATTACATAGGAGTGCATGAACTTCAGACTGAAAGGTGAGGAAGTTTTCTTTAACATTAAACTATAACGGTAGATAAAGAGTGAGATAATAGTGTTTAGATCTACAAATTCAAATTTTGTGAATGAATGTGTTACTATACTATTAGACATATCATTCGTAAAATCAGATTATATCACATCTCGTTAGCTTACTGTTAGGTCTATTTTCATTCTTTGAATGATGAGATAATAGCTCAGGGAATATTATGGTTGAATGGGGATAGAGCTCTTTTTCATAAATCTTTACTTAATTTAGTTCCCCTAGTATGGGTTATATTTTGGATTAAATTTTCTCATTTTATATATGGCATTTAAGAAGTGACTGCTTTGGGGGTGCCTAAGTGGCTCAGTTGGTTAAACGTCTGACTTGGACTCAGGTTATTATCTCACCGTTCGTGTGTTCCAGCCCCACGTTGCGCTCTGTGCTGACAGCTCAGAGCCTGGAGCCTGCTTCGGATTCTGTGTCTCCCTCTCTCTCTGCCCAATCCCCGCTCATGCTCTGTCTCTTTCTCTCTCTCTCAAAAATAAATAAACATGAAAAAAAATTTTTTTTAATTTAAAAAGAAGTGACTGCTTTGGTTGAACTGTTCAGCAGAACTTAATAGTTTGATACTTGATTTCAATGTGATTTTATAGCCATATGATGCAGTTAATGTTTCCAGAATCTAACTCATCATTTAGAAAAGGAAAAAAAAAAATGTTTATTGGAGGCTACAAAATACTCATATACATACACACACCACAATTCTGGTATGTTAAGCCTAATTATTAGAGAAAAGAAAAGGAAAAAAAAAGCAAAGCAAAGGAAAGAAAAGAAGAGAGAAAGAAAAGAAAGAAAGGGAGGGTGAGGGAGGAAAGGGGGAGAGGGAGGAAGAAAGGAAAGGAAAGGAAAGGAAAGGAAAGGAAAGGAAAGGAGAGGAAAAGTGTGTGTGTGTGTGTGTGTGTGTGTGTGCGTGTCTGAAAGACAGAAACAGAGAGAAAAAAGAGAGACAGAGAAAACTTTAAAAAATGTCATTTGGTTTTCTACTAAGTAAGCGTATATCACCCCCAAATTTCTATTTCTTTTGGAGGTTAAGTTAAATGAAAGACACATAGAGTACTAAAGGGAGAAAAAAGGTTAAGAAATATTGGAAAATATGCCATTCAAAATCACACTGTACCTGAAAGTTTCGTATTTAAAAAAAAAAATCCCCTAAAACTGTTTCCTTTCCCTAATCATCCTCATCTCATTAAATATAAATAATCTAAATATAAATATGAATATAAATGTAAATATAAATATAAATACAAATACATATTAAATACAATCACCTATGTGCCAGCACTGTCCTAATTGTATTACCAATACTAGATCACTTAATCTCTGGTATTTTATGGCTTTCTTTTTTAACCAATGCAGAAAGTAAGCCCAGGGACATTCAATGACTTGTCCAAGGTCCCATGTGAAAAGTAGCTTATCAAGCGTTCAAACCCAGGCACACTGGGGCGCCTGGGTGGTAAGCGTCCGACTTCGGCTCAGGTCATGATCTCACAGTCCGTGAGTTCGAGCCCCGCGTCAGGCTCTGTGCTGACAGCTCAGAGCATGGAGCCTGTTTCAGATTCTGTGTCTCCCTCTCTCTCTGACCCTCCCGTATTCATGCTCTGTCTCTCTCTGTCTCAAAAATAAATAAATGTTAAAAAAAAAATAAAAAAAAAAAAAAAACCAAACCCAGGCACACTAGCCCTAGGAATGTGCTGCGCATTTTTTTTTTTTTTTTGTTACTTCACTATACTGCCTCTAAGTGTGTATGTTTCTTATCTACCGCCTCTGTCAAGGAAAAAACGTCTTGGAAACATTTCATAAATTCGTCCTATAGATTCTAACTTCAAAATGTATTCTTAATGGATTCGTGGGTCATCACATTCTCTATTCCTAGTAAAGCAAACTACTATCCTCTCTCAAATGGCATGCTACAATAGTTTTCTTGCTGTTCTCCCTGCTTCCAACACTGAGCCCTATGATGAATTTGTTGTCCAGAGGCAGTAACAGTGATCTTTCCAAAAAAAAAACAAAACAAACAAACAAGCAAAACACAACTCAATTATTTTCCTTTCTTCATTAAACCTTTCCTATTGAACAGAACTTTTGACTAATTGAGTACATAAATAGATGAGAACATAATTATTATGAAAGATAGCACTTGAAGTCATATTTTTCACCTTAGAAAAGATCTTGACTATACAGTTCTTTCACCGTTAACTATTGTTCAAAGTCTAAAAATTTGTTTTACATTATACTTTCAATTCTCTCTAAACTTCACAATGTTACAGCAGCAACTAAGAGATGTGGGACATAACACAGATCAGGAATATAATGAGGTTATCATGTTATTCCTGAATTATACTTTTGGAAACATCTAGTATCCATGTATATACCAATGATGATAATTTAAATCAGGTAGTGATTTAATAATGAATAATTTATAATATAAAGTTTGCAATTCTTGCTTTTTTTTAAATAGGGAAATGATCTATTCGAGGGTTTCTGTGTTTAGCAAAAGAGAAACATCCAACAGAAGTTTGTTGCTAATAATATGAAGAAATTCGGGTGTAGAAATGATATCGATCTGGCCTAAGGTTTGGCTGAAGGGAGGACACACGGAGACATTACAAGAGACAGTCTATCAATTATGTTCCACAGCCAAATTCTCAGGATCTGGAGAGGAAGAACCTAATTAACAAATGATTTTCTTTTTGACAATCACAATCATCTACTCAAGACAGGATTGCTCTGATTGACCTCTCTATTAGTCACCAGCTCCCCCTTTCCCCCAAATTTGTACAGAAAAGATACATTATATATTATACATTGGTTTTCTCAAGTCTCCTTTTTAAATCCCATCTTTGCCTCCTTGTGTCTTGGATCAGCCTACCAATTAACGGCCTCTCCTGTGAGAACGAGTTTGCGTGCAAAACAATTAGCAACATGTTTTTTACTTATTCTTTGAAAAGCTCTTTTTAAATGGCCTGGAGTTTTTACTCACTCTTTTACCAGAGTCAGAAAGAAATAAAGGCAAAATGAATGAATGAATGAATGAATGAATGAATGAATTATTCAAATGAAGATGCATACCATTTCTGGCCTGTTCGCTCATTTTGCTTTCCACAGAACCTGCTGCTACTTCCCATGTGTGGCATCAGAGAGCCTTGGCTCTGATTCTCCTATGCCTTCTGCTGCTGATTGGACTAGGAATCTTAGGAAGCGTATGTACGTATTACCTATGCTTTGACGGAAAGGGAAAGACACTTAGAATTCTATGAGTTTCACAAGACAGTATACTCTTGATTTGAGGCTTTGGGATGGTTGTAGGTGAGATACCCACAAAAGGTATTGACAGCTAGGTACTTAAATACGGTAGTCTGTTTCCCTCACTCCCGTGAAGTGACTCCTTCCCTCCATAGCCCAAGGGCATAATACTAGTTCAGCAGAAAGAAGGTGATGGGTGGGTTGAGGGATTAAAATATTTTGCCATTTCTTTTCTTTTTTTTTTTTTTTTACCTCAAGTTTACATAACTTTGAAGAAAGAAATGAGAAAATTGAATACACTACAAAATATCAAAGAAGAACTTCAGAGAAATGTTTCTCTACAATTGATGCATAGCATGAATAGTTCCCAGATGATCAGGAACCTATCTCTCACACTGCAAGAAATAGCCACCAAATTATGTCATGAGCTTTACCAAAGAGAACCAGGTAATCCTATATTCCTCTGTGAGCTATTTATTAGACAATGAACAAAACCTTAGAGTCACTGAGAATTATTTCATCAAAAGCTAGCAGCCTTTCCCTGGGATGCCATTATTTGGAGAGAGGAATTAAACTTACTTGACAAAGGACTCACTGTGCAAAGAAAAATAAGAAAATAACAACTGTAGGCCCCAAATTATCAGAGGATAACAACTAATAAAATATTAGACCACATACAGTTTCTCTAATCTGAAATTTACTATTATTCTCGGCACTGAGGTCAATAGAAAATAAGGAGGAGAGGATAAGTCACGTCTTTATATCCTTCTTAAAGGATAGAAGAGAAGGTCTTTATAGGTGACCTTGTTCCTAAACGTCAATGTTTGATGAGAATCAATAGCAAAGAAATAGTTAAGTCTTGCCATTCGAATTGGGAGTAATTGGTCTTTCAATATCTCTAAAGTTCCTATAGTTATTACAACTAAAATATGTTCTTTGTGCTTTTGAAAACTCCCCCAAGTATTCAATGTCAGACAGCCAGAAACGCCCTAGTTGGAGATGGGTTGATGCAGGCTGCGGGGTTGATTCTTACCACACAATGTTTTTGTGATTAGCTTTCATTGCCATGTAGTAATTTAAAAAATGGCAAAGAGAGAAAAGTAAATTAATTCATCATTATTCTGGACTCCGGAGTTAAGAAAATACACTGGAATACCCTGGACATTTAATTTGGAATGTATTGTTCAGATTATGTTTTGGATGCATTGCGGTGGTATACAGGGACCTGGAACACAAGATTCAGGTTCTTCACCTTTCATGTAAAAGCAAGAAAGACAAGTAAATTTGGTAAATTCAACACAGAGGACAATGGGAATAATGAGAGTAATGAAGATCATCAACCCAAACCAAATGAAACTATGTTCTTCTTTCAGAGCACAAATGTAAACCTTGCCCAAAGAAGTGGATATGGCATGAGGACAACTGTTACCTAGTAACTAAGAACTATGTAACATGGCAAAAGAATGCCATGTTCTGTTCTGCTCAAAATGCCAGCCTATTGATGATTAAGAACAAAAGTGTATTGGTAAGATCCCCTGTATCTCTGCCTGTGAAGAAGGAAGTCACTTTTCCCATCATAGAATAGAGAGGATTGAGGCGTGTTGGAGAAAATTTGTACTAATCCAGACATGATTCTCACTTATTTTAATTAGGGTATGAGGTGACTGACACTTAGTACGTTTATTGCGAGGTAGTATATCTCAGGTGTGATCCAAAACCGTAGCTTAGGACCTTAACATCCAGGGAATCTCAGAGGTTGGGCAGATGGGTAGATTTGGGGTACCCAGAATCTTTTGGGCTGTGAGGCTTTCCAAACCAGAACTTTAGAATCAACTTTCAGAACACAATTTCTGAGAATTTACCTAAAAAAATAGAAGACCTGGAAATCATTCTTAAGGGTTACCAATTCCATAAAATTTACATAGAGAAGATTCTTTGTTTCTACCATTTTGTATTTTTTTTAACTAAGAGAAAAAGTCAACGCCACAACCTACAATAAGAAGATAGGTTGGATAACATATGTATAAAAAAGTAGGGATTAAGATGGGATGTCAAAGGCAAGTGCCAAGCGGATATGTTATACTGATCCCCTGGGTTCCAGGAAAAGTGAGTTCTGTAGAAGATGTATGTGTGTATTTATGTATTTATATTTATTCATTTTCTTTTTCTCTAATATCTAAGTGGTATCTCCATATCATTACTTATTCCTTGGCATTTCTGTTCTCTGGGATAATATTCATAATATTATTATGAATAATAATTGGATAATATTGGATAATATTATTTAAGGAAAAAAACTCATGTTCCCAAAAGTCTCGGCTTCCCTACTGTGAGAATCTTTGTCCGCCTTTATAGCAGCAGGGGAAAGGAAACTATGGTCACTTCTACACCCCGTCCTTCTCAAAGGATCCACTCATAGTTATTTACTCAAAAAAAAAAAAAAATGTCTGGATATGAGTGAGAAAATCTTACTTTGGCTACAAAAGTCTGGACTGGATCTAAATTCTAGTCTGTAACCACTTCTCGTCTGACTTTGCTATGTTTTTCTTCTGCTTTTTCTGTTTCTCTTAACTTGTGTTTTAGTGGTTAACCACCTCCTTTGCCCCTAGACTACTGCTCTATATTTGAATCTTGAAGTTGGTGAACTTCACAAACCCTAAGTTAAAGTAATGCATGGACCGGTAGATACTTTTCCATGTGAAGCAGTAAATGATATATAAGTGTTGCAGGGAATCTTATAGTAACGGGCACTTTGTTTCATTTTTTTTTAATGACCTCAAAAAGCAGTAGTATAATGTCAAAAGATGTTACCTTAAAACAGTAATTTGTCACAAATTATGTTGTGAAGTAATACACAGAAATGGGAGACAATTGTTTTTGTTTTTGTTTTCAACCTCTATTTCTTGTAGGAATTTGTAAAATCCAGGAACTTACGTAAATACTGGCTGGGGTTATCTCCCAGAAAATATTATGCAGATTACAAGATAGTGGATGAGACAATTTTCTCCTCTGACTGGTAAGTCTTTATTCTTATTGAACTTTTGTAGTTGGTTGGAGTAAAGGTGTGCTCTCCATTAGCATTATAGATTACAATTTAAACGAGCTGTGGTTGAAATTGCACCCTCAACATCTTTAATGCTCTTAATGATGCAAAAACGTTGCCACAAACGTCTTCTCATTATCTTGACAGGTCACTAGTGAACGTATTTGTAGTAGTACAATAAAAGGGAATTTCCGTGAGACTTTTAACTCAGAAAATTATAGAGGCCAACAAAATTCACTGGGCTCTACCCTCGTGCTTAAAATTTGACAAAGTGCTGAGATTCAAAGGTGAAAGAAAGACTGATTCTTCCCTTCATTACTTAACCATTGATTATATGCACAGACTAAACAATTCTATATATAAAAAGGATATAATGTGATAAATCCTTCAGTAAGAATACATAGAACAACCAAAGTTAAATTTTAGCTCTGAAATTTGTGTTGTAAACTACATTTAAAATGGCCGTTTTGAGTGAAAAATTTAGAGATAGACTAGAACACTTCCAGCAAAGAAGATAATGAGCATGGGCATGGTATATTATATATATGGCATACACAAAATATTTTGTCATGTAATATATTAAGAAAGTGCTTATAAATATACCGTTATAAATTGATTCATATGTTATATTTGTTCTACCTATAATGAGGGGAGGAGAGACAGACAAAGCACATATAAAAACAATGTCAAAAGTCCCATTTGTATTTTATAATGCCTGAAAATTGGGAAAGAGACAGGATTAGACTAAAGAAAGAAGCCAGAACATCAATCTGCAGTATACTGCCACAAGCCCACACGTTTATACATATTTGTCGGCTGAGGACACGTCAAGCAGGTATGACTGCAGGGCAGTTATGTTGGGGTCCAGCCACACTAAATACCCTGAGATTCCTGCACACTCCTCACAGTGGGCCAGAAGCAAATGCAAGTATTGATGAATTTGTTTTGTTTTTTTTTTTCCTTCAGATAGGAATAGTAGATGTAAGAATATGGGTCAGGAAGACTAAGCAGCTGTGTCTTTGGGAGTTTGCAATGACAGAATAAAGGGGGGATACTATGTGTACAAATGGAGGACAGAAGGATATATATTTTTAAAATCTCATTTGGGGTAAAGGACTAGCAGTAACGGTAATGCGTACATCAGGAGAGAGTACAGATGAAATCTTGTTTTGAAAAAGAAGGGGCGCCTGGGTGGCGCAGTCGGTTAAGCGTCCGACTTCAGCCAGGTCACGATCTCGCGGTCCGTGAGTTCGAGCCCCGCGTCAGGCTCTGGGCTGATGGCTCGGAGCCTGGAGCCTGTTTCCGATTCTGTGTCTCCCTCTCTCTCTGCCCCTCCCCCGTTCATGCTCTGTCTCTCTCTGTCCCAAAAATAAATAAAAAACGTTGAAAAAAAAAAAAAAAAAAAAAAAAAAAAAAAAAAGAAAAAGAAGAATTTCCATGAGTTTATTTGTTATTATTGCTAATGGGAAGATAATCTATGGTGGAATAGAAAGCATAGTATATATTTTTAATTATTAAGAAATAATACGAAAATAAAAAAGTATATAATAACATATATACGATATATACTTATATACGTATATAATATATAATTATATATGAATGTATATATGTGTATATATGGATGTATATGAATATATATGAATATGTATGTATATGAATATATATGAATGTATATGAATATACATATATGTATGAATATATATGAATGTATATACATGTGTATATATGAATGTATATTTCATTTTGTTTTTTATTAATAATGTTATTTTTGGGATTTATTTCTGGAAAGGGGTTGTGATCAATGACATCTGTATTGTGTCACTTCCAATAAGGAAATTTCACTTTTGAAAATTTAACTGATGAACTTATTTGTTATTAACCGATGAGCTTACTTATTAATCATTAATAATGATTATTGGTGATCATTATTTGTTGACCCAAGCATTGATACTACATTTTTTTTTCCAAAAGATAATATTTTCAACTTGTAAGTTTGTCTTGGACGCATGGTCCTTGCTCAGTAATCTTATATTAGGAGCTGGTAATTATTCAGAAGTTTGGAATAAAATCTCTGAAAAATGGCTTGGGGGGAAATGTCACTTGGAGACGATGTTGAACTGAGGGTGTCACATATTAGGTTAATTCTTGATTTGAGTGATTATGAAAAATATTTGAAGAGACATTGTTGAAGATTTACTACTGCGGCCAGACTGGAGAATCTAATAGAATTGTATTACTCTAAATCATATTAAGTATTGGAGAAAGGAGGCGGTACCATCTGGAAGCAAAAGACAGCAAATATTCCAGGTGTAAAAAACCGGAAGAGGCATGCTGAAATAAGATAGCATTAGCTATTGCCTATCTGTTGATACATATGAGTAGCTGGGATACTCTTCATGCTCCAAATAATAATTAAAATGTATTTTAGACAAGGGAGACCCAGGAGCAATGATGTGGTGGAAAAGTAATTTTGTTTCCTGTGAATCCATTCCAAACTTTCTACTTGCTGAGCGCATTCTTTCTTTTCTCTTTTAGGCTTGTAAGAAATACAAAGGACGTAGATGACACCATGTTTTGTGGATATATAAACACAATATATGTTTCCTATACACTCTGCTCTGACTCAAATAATATTATATGTGAGAAGCTGGCTAACCCAGTGAAGATTGAGAACACACTAATGAGTGAAATACCAGATGAAAAATATGATTAGTGCAAGTAATTTGCTATTATGCTGCCATTTAGGCAACTGCGTGGAGCATACATCTTGTGGCCCACACAAATGGAGTACAGATGCTATGAGACTAAATCTCTGCCTCTCTCCTAACCATGTACATTTGTAAACTTTCTTTCTCCTCATTGGCTATGGAACAGGAGCCTAAAGTCATACCTTATCATCTAGATACAGGCTCAATTTATGTTGAGCATGAATTCAGTGGGTTGGGTGAATATACAGAAAACTGAAGCTAACTTTTCCCGCTTTTCCAGAAATAACAAGGCAAATACCCACCTTATAGAACATCAGGGAAAATGAAAACTAGGAATTAATTATATCGAAAGGATAATACATCACGAGCAACTGGAATTTATGCTGGTAATACTGTGGTAGGGTCCCCTCCCTAAGGAGAGAGAAAAAAAGTAACCTGGCTATGCGCCTATGTGACAATATCCCTCATGACCTAGTAAACTGAGACTACTTAATCGACTATATGTTTGTGTGTGTTGCCGTATATGGGAAACAAAGAAATAGAAAACGTATAGAAAACTATGCCACATGACGTTCGGTGCTCAGTTCTTCGAGTATGAACCCAACTGAGCGGTGCTGGCACGAATAAAGTTGCTTCCTGGAAATTCAAAAGCCTCAGTGTTACAACTCTCTGTGCAAGAATCCTGCTACAATACAGGTTGACTTACATGTTAGGAAAAAAAACATAAGAAAGAGAAAGAAAAAATTTATTTTAGTAGATGTGGAAAAGCATTTGAGAAAACGTAATACCTAATCTCTCAGGAAACTTGAAGCAGAAGATTTCCCTAATCTGCTAAAGGAAGGTGACATCAAAAGAGTGAAAAGAAAAACAAACCAAACAAAGGACTAATAACCACCTGTAAACCTAACACCATGCTTGTGGTAAAAAAGTGAATGTTTTGCTTTTGAGCTCCGGAACCAGATCAGAATGGCCTTTAGCATTTTGTTCAGTAACCTGGAGGCCCTGGCAGTAAAATAAGGCAAGGAAAATAAATTTAAATATGTAAAACATGAGAAAGGATGAAATAAAACATTTTTATTTGTAGCTAATATATTTGTGTATGTGTGTGCGTAAAAACGATATAACTTATAAACCATTAGAATACATAATTTATCAGAGTTGTTGGATAAAGCCTCAAAATACAATGTCAGGGTGTAACATCAATCATATTTCTGTAGGTCAGCAGTAAACCATGGAAAAAATTTAAAAAGCAATATCATTTATAACAGCATCCCAAAATAAAATAGTCATAAATGTAATAAAATGCGGAAAACATTCTGCCCAATCCTGGTTCCTTCCCCTCTCTTGCACTGAGGGTGCCCCCTAATAACCACCCCCCAGCTCACTAACCTTGATTTCAGAATCTGCTTCCTGGGAAACCAAGCGTGCAAGTGTTGCTGACAAAATAAAAGAAAACCTTAATAAGTGGAGAGGTAACCATGCACTTGGATTGGAACACTCTATATATTCTTGGGATGTAAAGTCTCCCAAATTTACCTCTACAGTCAATACAGTCCCTGAACATTTCATATAATTTTTTTTTTTTTTAGAATGTGACGTGCCAATCGTAAAACTAGCATAGAAATGCATGATTTAGAATAGCCAAGACAACATTGGAAAGAAGAATGTTTGCAGAAATTACAGTATCGAATACCAATACTTACTTTAATGCCATGGTAAAAAAACAAAACAAAACAATGATTTAATACCAGGATAGATATACATCCACAGGACTAGACGAAGAATCCAAAAGAAAAAAAAAAGGCTCATGTGCATACAATTGGCTTATTTGTATATAAAAATAGTTATTGCTGCCATTAGAGGTAGAAAATGATTGTCTTTTCAATAAATGGAGTTGAATCTATTGAATGTCAGCATGGAAAGAAATAACACATCCTACCTACCTTATACGATACATAAATATTAATTCAAAATGGATCATAGAACTAAATCTGAAAGCTCAAACTATAAAGCTTCTAGTTAAAACATAAGAGAATATTTTCATGGCTTTACAACAGACAAAGACTTCTCAGGATGAAATAAACACTAACAATAAAAAGAAAGGAAAATTAGGCTTCACTAAAAATAAGAACAGTGTTAAGAAAGGGAAGATGCAAGTTACCCTTGGAAAGACATGTATGTGCTGGGCTGAATGAATATAATACACACATATCCAAATTTATATAGGACTTATAGTCAGGGTAGAATTACAAGTTAATAATTAAAAAAAAAAACTCTAATTAAAAAGTGGGCATGGGTGTCGGGGTGGCTCAGTCTGTCAAGCGTGTGACTTCTGTTCAGGTCATGATCTCATGGCTCATGAGTTCGAGCCCCCACTCCTGGCTCTGTGCTGATAGCTCAGAGCCTGGAGCCTGCTTTAGATTTGTGTCCATCTCTCTCTGACCCTTCCTCACACTCTCTCTCTCTCTCTCAAAAATAAATTAACATTAAAAAAAATTTAACGGACAGAAATGGGGCACCTTAGTAAGTTAAGCTCAGTAGGTTAAGCTCAGGTCCTGATCTCATGTTTCATGGGATTGAGCCCCACTTGGGCTCTGCACTGACAGTGTGGAGTCTGCTTGGAATTCTCTCTCTCCTTGTCTCTCTGCCTCTCCCCTGCTCAGGCTCTGTCTCTCAAAATAAATGAACATTTTACTATTTTATTTTATTTTATTTTATTTTATTTTATTTTATTTTATCTTATTTTATCTTATTTTATTTTATTTTATTTTATTTTATTTTATTATTTAAAAAATTTTTTTAAATGTTTATTCATTTTTGAGAGACAGAGCGCGAGCAGGGGAAGGGCAGAGAGAGAGGGAGACACAGAATCTGAAGCAGGCTCCAGGCTCTGAGCTGTCAGCACAGAGCTGGACACGGGGCTCAAACCCATGAACTATGAGATCATGACCTGAGGTGAAGTCAAACACTTAACCAACTGAGCCACCCAGGCACCCCACAATGAACATTTTAAAATTGGGCAGAAAGACTTCAAGAGTCACTTCCTGAAAGAAGACATTCAAATGGCCATGAAAACATAGGGAAAAAAATGTGCTCAACATCATTATTCGCCATATAAAAAATTGAAAATAAAAATACAGTGAGGTACTGGTACTCCTGAGAGGCCTGAGAAAATTAAAACTTAAAAGCTTAAGTTACAGGAAACTGAAACCTAACCAAGCTTAACCAGCTTGTTCCGCTTCTGTACAATTGCTTGGCGCGCCCATGTATTCCTGATCAATCATTGTTGCCTGGCACATCCGTATTTTCCTGATCAACCATTGTTATTTGGCACATCCGTGTACTCCTGATCAATCATTGTTGCCTGGCACATCCGTGTATTCCTGATCAATCATTGTGATACCCCTACCCCCGGTTGTGGTCTGACCTAAAGCCAGGAACCAATCGAATACTGTTAAGTGTCCAACTTTAAACACCAACCAATCGCAGCTCTGTAACTGTGGAAAATTCCTGATTTCCCCATGACTTGTTTGTACCTGTCTATAAAAGGGGTGTAAAAACCTCTCTCAGGACCTCTCGGCGTCACCGGCAACAAGGGCGCAGAGGTCCAGGTTCGAACCTGCAATAAATGACCCTTGCTGCTTAGCTTTGACTCTGGACTCTGGTGGTTAGTTTTGGGGGGTCTCTTAGACTCTGGGCATTTCACTCCTACCAAAATGGCTGAAACTGAAGGCTGGCAACACTAAATATCAACAGAAATGTGTTATATGCTGGATTTTCTGTGGTCAAATTAGCATCAAAATTCCTGTCTGGGAAATACATGTCCCAGAATCCCTTTCCCTGTTTAGGTCATTGTCAGAGATGGGCAATGGGAGGAACTCAAGGGATAACTGGAAGATAAAACTGAGGCAAAGATCATTAATCTCAAAAGGATGTTGGAGTCAAACAGAATGGGAGGTGGACGCTGAAGGGTCTGGTAGGCCCCAGACCATCTATCTCCTCCTTCTCCACACCCAGTTACTCCATCTTTATCAATTCTTACTCTGCCAACCAAGAGTACCTTAAGGTCTATTAACAGGTATGTGACTTCAGTCCCACAAAGCAGCTTCCTCAGACACAGTGATTCCTGACAGACAGTGACTTTTGTGGAGAAACCATTTTCCACAGAGACAATTACTTCCTCAAAGGTAGCATCTCCCTCAAAGATGGCTTCCACAAAGGAGTAGGTTCCATAGTCTTCTCCTAAAGCTCCTGTTTTACCGTCCCAATCTGGAATCCAGATGAACTTGACCACTTGGAATTTTACCCCGTCCAGATTGTGGTAGACTAAAAAATGACAAACTCAGGATAATAGGACTTAATCCCTGGAACCTGCAAATGTTAATTTGTAAGGGAAAAAAAAAAAAAAAAAGGATCAATGGAGATGTGATTCAGTTAAAAATCTTGGCATGTGGAGATTATCCTGGATTATCGAGGTAGGCCCTAAATCTAATCACATCATTTGAGAGCTTCCATCATTTGAGATTATATGGTTCCCAACTCTCTGCTCTTTCCTCTTATGAATATTATATATCCCCACCTTTGCTGTGTTTATTTAGTAGGAGTACACTTTCTCAGCTAATTGTCACTTTTGGCCATGTGACGATTTGCTCAAACAATTGCGAACAGATGTAGTAATATGCTACTTCCTTCAGAAATTTTATATGTTCTTGCATATTTTGCTTCACTTTATTCCTTCCACCTTTTCCATGTAGAAGGGACAATGTCTTCGAATGACACATTGACAAATATGGACATAATAAACAGACACAGGATATTCCATCCCAAAATAATAGAATACACATTCTTCTCAAGTGCACACGGAACATTCTCCAGAATAGATCACATATTAGGCCATAAAACACACCTCAGTAAATTTAAGAAGATTGAAATCATACCATGCATCTTTTCTGACCACAACAGTATGCAACTGGAAACAAATCACAAGAACAAAACTGGAAAAAAGCACAAACACACAGCGACTAAACATCATGCTATTAAACAGCCAATGGGTCGATAGAGCAATCAAAGAAGAAATGAAAAAATATATGGAGACAAGTGAAAATGACTACACAATGGTGCACAATTTCTGGAACACAGTGAAAGCAGTTCTAAGAAAGAAGTATATACAGGCCTACCTCAATAAACAAGAAAAAATCAAATATACCATCTAACCTCACTCCTAAAAGGACCATCAGAAGAAAAACAAAGCCCCAGGTGTGTAGAAGAAAAGAAATCATAAAGATCCAAACAGAAATAAATACAGACTAAAAAATAAATCAATGAAACCATGAGCTGATTCTTTGAAAAGACAAACTGTCACAGACTTTGAGTCTGGAGTTCTCTCTTGTCCAGCAAGAGAGCAGACACAGAAGTGAAAATGAGAGAGGCTAATGTCTGGGGCGGGGGGGTGGGGGGGAGACAAGAGCCCTGAGCAAGTGTCCTTTCTCCGTATTTATTAGAATCTTGAGAGTTTACATACACGGTGAATGTGCAGAAGAAAACAATCAGATAGTAACCATTAACTTGTATGTGTAAGAAGCAAAGGGTTTGGGGGGCAAGTGGAGTACGAAGTTGTGATCAAAGCAACTTACAGTTGCACCAAAAAGAATAAAATGATATACTGACACCAGTTGGAAAGCGTTTTCCTGTAGGTGCTACAACTAATTGGCCGTTATGTCTAAAGTTTAAGATGGATGGAGCATGCAGCTTTAAGGATAGCAAGTTACTCGTCTCACTAGCTAACCTTGGGAGCTTTTCCCCTGCAGCGGTTTTACACTCTAAGCCTTGTTAACCCATTGGTGTAAGCGTAGAGAATTCTTAAATTTATTTCCCACAGTAAACAAAATTCACAAACCCTTAATCAGAGTCATCAAGAAGAAAAGAGAAAGAACCCAAATAAATAAAATCTGAAACAAGAGGGTAGTAACAACTGACACCACAGAAATACAAAGGATGATAAGAAATACTATGGGGATGCCTGGGTGACTCAGTCATTTGAGCGTCTGACTTCGGCCCAGGTCATGACCCCGTGCTTTGTGGGTTCGAGCTCTGCGTCGGGCTCTGTGCTGACGGCTCGGAGCCTGGAGCCTGCTTCGGATTCTGTGTCTCCCTCTCTCTCTGTCCCTCCTCTGCTTGTGCTCTCTCTCTCTCTCTCTCTCTCTCAAAAATAAATAAACATAAAAAAAATTAAAAAAAAGAAATACTATGAAAAATTATATGCCAACAAAGTGAACAACCTGGAAGAAATGGATACTTTCCTAAAAAAACATACAATCTTCTAAAACTTAACTAGAAAGAAATAGAAAATCTGAACAGACTGATTATAAATAACAAAATTGAATTGGTAATCAAAAAACTACCAAAAAATAAAAGTCCAGGGCCAGATGGATCCACAAGTGAATTCTACCAGACATTTAAAGAAGAATTAATACCTATTTTCCCTAAGCTATTCCAAAAATAGAAGCAGAAGGAAAGGCCAGCATTATTCTGATACCAAAACCAGACAGACTCTGAAAAACAAAGAAACAACAACGACAACGACAACAAAACACCACAGGCCAATATCCCTGGGAAACATAGATGCAAAAATCTTCAACAAAATATTAGCAAACCACTTACAACAGTACATTAAAAAGATCACTCACCTTAATCAGGTGAGATTTATTCCCAGGAGGCAGGGATGGATCAATACTCACAAATCAATCAATGTCATACACCGCATCAATAAAACAAAGGATAAAAATCATATGATCATCTCAATAAATGTGGGAAAAACATCTGACAAGATTCAACATCCATTCTTGATAAAAAAAAAACTCCCAGAAAACTAGATTAAAAAAAAAAAAAAAAAAAAAAAAGAGGTTAGAGTGGAAGAGAGCCAAAGCATGAGACTCTTAAAAACTGAGAACAAACTGAGGGTTGATGGGGGGTGGGAGGGAGGGGAGGTTGGGTGTTGGGTATTGAGGAGGGCACCTTTTGGGATGAGCACTGGGTGTTCTATGGAAACCAATTTGACAATAAACTTCATGTATTGAAAAAAAAAAGGAAATGTACCTCAACATAATAAAGGCCATATATGAAAAACCCACAGCTAATATCATCCTCAAAGGCGAAAAACTGAGAGCTTTCTCTCTAAGGCCAGTAACAGACAAAGATGTATACTCTCAACACCTTTATTCCACACAGTACTGACATCCTAGCATCACCAATCAGCCAAGAAAAAGAATTAAGAGGCATCCATATTGGTAAAAAAGTTAAACTATCATTATTGGTACTCAACCTGATACTATACATGGAAAATCCTAAAGATCCACCAAAAAACTACTAGAAATAATAAATGAATTCAGTAAAGTGGTAGGATACAAAGTTAATACCCTGCATTCCTACACATTGACAACAAAGTCCCAGAAAGAGAAATTAAAAGACACATAAAACCCCCCTTTACAAGTGCGTCAAAAAGAATAAAATACCTAGGAATGAACTTAAAGAGGGAAAAGGCCTGTACTCTGAAAACTGTACACAGATGAAACACAGATGAAACTGTGATGAAACACAGATGAAACACAGATGAAACTGTGCACAGATCTGAAACACAGATGAAAAAACTGAAGATGACAAAACAAATGAAAGGTACCCCATGCTCATGGATTTGAAGAATTAATATTGTCAAAGTGTCCATAATACCCAAACTATCTACAGATCTAGTGAAATCCCTATGAAAATATCAACAGCATTTTTTTTCTCACAAAACTAGAACAAACAATTATAAAATTTGCATGGTTAACCTCAAATAGCCAAAGCAATCCTGAGAAAGAAGAACAAAGCTGGAGGTATCACAATTCTGGATTTCAAGATATACTTTAAAGTTGTAGTGATCAAAAAATATGGCTCTGGCACAAAAAATAGACACATAGATCAAGAGAACAAAATAGAGTCTCCATGAAAAAAAAAAACAAACCACATTTATATGGTCAATTAGTCTATGGTGAAGGAGGCAAGAATATACAATGAGGAAAAGACAACCTTTTCAATAAATGGTGCTGAGAAAAATAGACAGCTACAAGTAAAAGAGTTAAACTGGACCACTTTCTAACACCATACACAACAATAAATTCAAAATGGATTAAAGACCTAAACGTAGGACATGAAACTATAAAAATTCTAGAAGAGAACATAGATAGTAATTTCTCTGACATGGGATGTAGAAACATTTTTCTAGATATGTATCCTAAGGCAAGGGAAACAAAAGCAAAAATAAACTATTGGGACACATTAAAAACAAACAAACAAACAAACAAACAAACAAACAAACCAAACTTCTGTACAGCAAAGGAAGCCTGAAGAAAACAAAAGGACAACCTACTGAATGGGAGAAGACATTTGCAAGTGATATATCTGATAAGGAGTTAATATCCAAAATATATGGGAATTTATACACTGCCACATCAACAAACAATCTGATTTAAAAATGGGCAGTGGGTTTAATAGAGATTTTTCCAAAGATAATGCAGATGGCCAACAGACACATGAAAAGACGCTCAACATCACTAGTCATCAGGGAAATGCAAATCAAAACCACAATGAGATATCACTTCATACCTGCAAAAATCAAGACAAGAGACAACTAGTGTTGGAGAAGAGGTATAGAAAGGGCAACACTCTTGCACTGTTGGTGGGAATGCAAACCGGGGAAGGCACTGTTGAAAACAGTATGGAGGTTCCTCGAAAAATTTACAATAGAAATAACATATGATCCAATAATTCCACTCTTAGGTATTTACCCAGGGAAATGGAAATACTGATTTGAAAAGATATATACAACCCTATGTTTATTGCAACATTATTTTCAATAGCCCAGACATGGAAGCAACCTAAGAGTCCATCAATGGACACTTAGACAATAGACACAACAGACATAGAAAATGTGATATGTGTGTGTGTGTGTGTGTGTGTGTGTGTAATCAAATATTACATGAACTTAAAAAAGGATGAAATTGTGCCATTTGAGACATCGATGGACTTAGAGGGTTTTATGCTAAGCAAAATAAGTCAGACAGAGAAAGACATCATACGATTCCACTCATAAATAGAATCAAAAAAAATGAGCAAACAAAAAGTAGAATCAGGACTATGCATACAGAACAAACTGATGATTGCCACAAGGGAGGGAGGTGAGCGGTTGGGCAAAATGAGAGAAGAGGAGAAAAAATGAAAAAAAAAATGGGCCTCAGTTACGGAATGAGTGAATCACAGGAACAAAAAGCAGAGGATAAGAAATAGTTGGTGATATTGTAACAGTAATGTCATGGGACAGATGGTAGCCATAGTTGTGGGTAACACAGGATAATGTATAAACTTGTCAAATCACTAAGTTGTGTATCAAAAACGCATGTAACATTATGTGTTGACTATAAAAAATACAATAATTTATACAAGGAGGTCCATTATGATTTTAATTTGCATTTTCCTAACGTGTAATGTTGTCGACTATCTCTCATTATGCTTGTTGTCACCTGTATAACTTCTTTAATAATGCATCAGCTCTGATCTTTTGCTCACTTTGTAATTTTTTGGTTATTTTACTTTGAGTGCTGGAAGTTCCTTATATGTTTTGACTGTTGTCACTTGTTCTGTAGATGTCAATCAGATCAGGTTGGTTGATAGATTTGGTCGAGTCTGCCATAGACTCGCTGATTTTCTGTCAAATCAATGTGACTCATTTCAAAGGAAGCATAACAATCTGTTCAATTTAATTACCACCTTAACAGACTATGTTGTTGAAATAGTTCTTATATGTCAGGTATTAGCATGAGAACAGGAGGCAGGGGATAAGTTGGGTAATGACACAGTAGTGTCATTAAAGGATGTGTTTCTAATGCAATAAGATACTTATGTTTAGTTATTCATCATGCAGCAACATTTACATTGTTTGTATCAATTCTGTATTAATACTTACACTGTCATTTCAACACATAGAGCTTCCTAGATACAGAAATAAAACAAACATAAAATTTATAATCTACGTCCATACTTCACTTGCAGGAAGTACAATATGTGAATCAGTGGGTTTTAAATTGAGGGCAGTGTCCATAATAAAGAAACAGTTGGGACCGGGCCAGAATGAAGGTAAATTATGAAAGTGGAGAGAAAACGTTGGTTAATAGCCATGAATACATACGACATGAATAGCCATAAGTCACACAGTTATTATTTTCATTTTTCAAAGTAATATATGTACACACTTAAACAAAATAGTTATCCAGAAAAGTTTATCAGTTGATAAAAACACCTCTCCTCAGAGGCTTGTCTTGCTCCTTAAAGGCAATGGTTTTCCAATTATTTGTATTTCTTATGGTGATCATCTTTATATCTCTAAATAATATGTCTGTACTACTCCATGTGGATTTATCAACTTTAGAAATTATCTAGGGGTGCCTGGGTGGCTCAGTCAGTTAAGCGGCCGACTTCAGCTCAGGTCATGATCTCACGGTTCGTGGGTTCGAGTCCCTGCGTCAGGCTTTGTGCTGACAGTGCAGATCCTGGAGCCTGCTTCTGATTCTGTGTCTCCCTCTCTCTCTGCCCCTCCCCTACTCTCTCTCTGTCTCAAAAATAAACATTAAAAAAAAATTAAAAAAAAAAAAAGAGAAATTATCTATTGACCTCCTGTTTTGATATATAATTTAAGGCTACTCTGTCTCACTTCCTTTCCCTCACCCCTTAATATAAACCTTTGCTTCTTATTTAAACAACCACAGAGTGTATCTCTAAATTCTCCATGGCATAGGAGGTGGAGATTGGTGTTAAGGCCTTTCCTTCTATTTCTTTTGCTCTCCACCTCTCTCTTCTCGTTTCGCTCTTTCGTAATCTCTGTCATTTGGTCCTTTACTTTTACACTACTAATATTGAAGGGTGCATACATTCCACAGCCATAATTATTTCATGATTTTACCACTGGTTGGTTTTAAGAGTAAACTTTAAAAATGCTTTACCATATTATGATTGGATAACGATTAACTCCATTGTAATAATTACGAATCTTTCTCTCCATCCTCGCTGTGCCCCTCCAAGGACCATATTCTCAGCGCAAAGTTCAAATGGAAATCTCTTATTTTGCACCACTGACTGTTCAAGTCCCAAATTTTTGCTTGCCCCACATTTCGACATAGTCATCCTACAGTGATTTGCTTTTGCCTTTGGACAATCTAATTGCCTTTCTTCTTGCCTAACATTCCAACTTGTAAAAAAAAATATGTATATTACATCCTCCAGATTTTTGGATTCTCTGCCATGTTGTATTTTCTGCGGTACCTCCCTTTCTCTCAGAGCCCTCCTTCCCAGTCTCCAGCCTAGCATTATACAAGAGCTGTTATGACGTTCATCCCGGGACGTTTTGTCATTACTCCCCTGAGTATTGTCTACAGTTAGCCAGATCCTACATATGTCAGTGTTTCGTTTTCTGACTTCTTTTGCTCGACTGTTGTCATTTTTTTCCTCTCGGGTTTGTTTATGAATTGGGCACTTTGGGTATAAGTGGTGATGAAGGGGCTCTGATTTGGGGTTTCAGGACAGAGCATTATTGGTAGTGAAACACACCCAAGAAGTCAATGTGTATCGAGGTCCTGGGACTAGACCAGTGGGTCCAGAGATGGAGAACTGAATTAATTCCTATTTAGAGCAGATGACGACACAGTATAGATGTATTTCCTGCCTTGGTCAGATTTGGCAAGGGTTTGAGTTTGGCCCAGAAATTGAAAAGAGGGAACATATTATGATGAAACTATAAAGAAAGAGGAAATGTAAAAATACTGAAATCTAGGGGTGCCCGGGTGGCTCAGTCAGTCGAGCGCCCTACTCTTGATTTTGGCTCAGCTCATGATCTCATGGTTTGTGGGATCCAGCCCCATGTCAAGCTTTGTGCCTGCTTGGGGTTCTCTCTCTCTCTCTCTCTCTGTCCTTCACCTGCTCACAATCTCTCTCTCTCTCTCAAAAATAAACAAACATTAGAAAAAATACTGAAAACTTGGAAGCTGAAAGAGCAGACAAGTTACTTTAAAAAATTATTCCGAGGGGCACCTGGGTGGCTCAGTCGGTTAAGTGTCTGACTTCGGCTCAGGTCATGATCTCACGGTCCGTGAGTTCGAGCCCCGCGTCGGGCTCTGTGCTGACAGCTCAGAGCCTGGAGCCTGTTTCAGATTCTGTGTCTCCCTCTCTCTCTGACCCTCCCCCGTTCATGCTCTGTCTCTCTCTGTCTCAAAAATAAATAAAACATTAAAAAAAAATTAAAAAAAATAAAAAATTATTCCGACTCATGATTTCAATACCTAAAGCAGTAAATACTATAGTATTCAATTAGCATATTTTAGAGAGTAATGTTTTTGCTGTACTTATTCTCTGTCCTCTGTGCCAAATGAGACCTCTGCAGGGAGGGCTTCCCTGTTTAACACAAACCTTCTCTCCTTCCTCTGCCACCCTTTCTCCCAGCTTTATTCCTGTCCTGAGCACTGTCACTACTTTACATCACACTACTCATCCATGAATAAATATGTAAAAACATCAACATAAAAGCATATTACAAAAAGTGAGTTGTAGAATGTAAGCCACATTAAGGACGAAAACGTGTCCATCATTCGCTCTGCAATAATGCATAGCACACAGTAAATACTCAATTAATTAGCTGAATAAAGAAGCGAATACATAAGTAAGTTAACATTTCTGAACTCCCAGGTAAAAATACTTATTTTATTTTTCAGAGTGAAAGAGGCAGAACCTACCTATGAAATCAACTGCATTGCATTTCTATTTCTGGAGACCAAGTACAATGAGACCAGGTTGGGGCCGGGATGAGAGTCTGTACCTGTGAGAAGAGATCTGAGCCTCGAAGATGCAGGGGATATATTACCACTTAAGGTTTCAGCAAGACGATTGGAAAAGTGGATGATTTTTTTCCTCAGGTAATTCCTTACGAATACAAGCACATTTGTGAGGATGGGAGAAACATCTGTTTGCTCCAGAGCAAATTAAAGCCGTTGAGAATTCTGAGCATCTCGGCGGGAGTCTTGGAGCTTTCTAACGTTATCAAAGTTTACACATTGGAATGTGGTTTTCCTCCAAAAAAAAAAAAAATACCTTCTCCTTCTCAACACCGTGTGAAAATAGTCCTTAATTTCTACCTTTGTAGTATTTTTATTTTATCCCATTTTTATCCAGACACTGTGCAATGTCTTCTGTTGAGAGGCACAAAACATCCACTGGGCGTCTGATTTCATTACCTGAATAATCAAGAATTTCAATTTTTCCCTTGGCTTAGTATTTAACTCTTTTATCATTTCTCACGCACAAATAACAGTGTGATCAACGTGCCAAGTGCATAGATCTTTGTTTATCTCTGTGTCGGGGTCCAGACAGTGAGATCACTGGTTCCAAGTGAATGTACGTATGTTTTAAGACTTCAGAAGGAGGATCAAATACATTCGTTCTTGGAAAGAGAATCGTCAAAGTTTGGACAAATTGGTCAAAAGCTTTAGGTCGATGTGTTTAGTCTTGGATAAGTAAGGCCTGGAGACTCCCCTGATTTGCTTCATCTTAGAGAAAGCACTAAAGCTCGTGTTACCCACAGATTTCCTGCCCCATCCCCGCCCCCACCCTCAACCTCCAGTCGGGATTCCAAGCCTCTGACTCTTGATCCTAGCTCAGGCCATGACCTCATGGTTTCGTGATTTCAAGCCCCACAACGGGCTCTGTGCTGGCAGCTCAGAGCCTGCTTGAGATTCGCTCTCTCTCTCTCTTTCTCTCTCTCTCTGCCCCTTCCCCACCCCCCATCTCTCAATAAATAAATAAACATTAAAAAATATGTTCCAAACTCTGTGGTATAAGGCAGTGTCTTTTTCCTAGTACCAATTTGCCCAACACTCTCTTTCCTAAATGTACTTCTTACATAGTTAAAAAACAACAAACAAACAAACAAACAGAAACTCTGTGGGAGGTGGTTATGTCAGCCTACTGCACAATATCCCGATCTTTCTTACAACTCAGTGAAGGTGTTCTTATTAATGCCGGTATGTAACTGCTGCCCTTTACTGAGCAATGCTGTGATTATTTCTGAATGAGTTAATAACTTATCCACTAAAGGCACTGACAACATCTGTTATGGTTTGTTGCTACGCTAGATATTCAGGATACCGAGTATGCTCGCCACTGACTAATCTCTGCTGGACTGTGACCAAGGCATGACTCCCCAATCTATAAACTAGATTAATATACCTATATACCCCACCTTCCTCCCCAAACTCAAGTTATTAGAATTCAGGTCCTAACCCGATGGGTACAGTCTGAAGAAAGAACTGTGGCTTCTAAAATATACCTCCCTTCTTTTCAACGGCTGTTCTGTGTGCAGGGCGGGGGCGTGGGGGACAATATTAGCATAGCTCAAATGTAGCTTTTTCTGCTCTTAGTACCACTTTTTTGATTTTGTGTTACTCCGTCACTGTTCTGCTCTTAACTTCCAAGAGCCCTTTCCAATCCACAAAAATAGGAAGGAAAAAGGCAGGAGACAAAGTTTTGGTGAGAAAAAGAGGGGCTCCTGGGTGGCCCAGTCGGTTGAGCGTCTGACTTCGGCTCAGGTCAGGATCTCTCAGTCTGTGAGTTCGAGCCCCAGGTCGGGCTCTGTGCTGACAGCTCAGAGCCTGGACCCTGCTTCGGATTCTGTGTCTCCTTCTTGCTCTCTGCCCCTCCCCCGCTCATGCTCTCTCTCTCTCTCTCTCTCTGTGTCAAAAATGAAAATAAACATTAAAAAAAAATTTAAAAAAAAGAATGTTTATATTTAAAACCCACATTTTTCTCTCCGGACCATTGCTTCAACTTGGTGTTTTACTAGAGGAAGTGAAGAAAAGAAAGAGATGTGCGTGCAGGTGAGAACAAAGCAATTCTGAAATTCTCAGTGACACAGTCTGTTTTCTGACACTGTATTTTTGCTTGGTGTTTATTACGAAGGTAGATCGCTGAACTTGGCCTCTGCATGCGTAGATCACGCCGTAAGAGTCGCTTCTGTGAAGTTCAGTGTGAGATGCACCGCACACGGTGATTGTGCTTTATTTGTTCAGTAGTGCCTGAAGAAGTGACTAATGCTAGTCTCCACTTTCCAGATCCTTCCAAGAAGAAGAAATTCCAAGAGAGCTACAGTCTCAAGAGAACCGGTAAGAGCCTCTATGCAGGATCAGACACACTGGAGAGCTATTTACCTACACTGGTGAGTTCTTGCCTTCAACTCAAGGCCGCCAGACTCCAGGGATTCCTGTTACGGAGTGCCAGTCCACGGTGAAGTTACGATGTCAGAGCTTAGTTTTGTACACAGTGTGTGGGAAAAAAAAAAAAAAAAGGATGGTGGTCTAGGCCTCTGGAAATCCAGGTCTCTGCTGTCACCAAAAGAGCATTTCTTGTTTTTTAGGCATTTTAGGATGATCTCACATGCAGACTCTTATGGGAAGGAAAATCACTATTAGCATGAACGTAACTATCCAGGATTTTTATTTAACTGCTAGAAGACATAAAATAGACACATGCTATGAGATTTATAGGACCCAGGGATCCTAGTCAGTGATGATGTGATAAACATTTGCTTCTTGCGGAGAAAGAACAAGGCTGAAGATTCCTCATCTCTACATGGTATCATCCCAGGCTGCTTAATTCCAGTCTGTTTCCTCCAGCAACTCAATTCCTAGAAAGTTAGGTGACAATGGAACAGTAGAAAGATCGTTTGATCATATGTACTGAAATTTTTTTATTGCTATAGGATACGTGGTTTCTTATGCTTTCCCTGGGGTTGCTTTTTGTTATTAATAATTTGTTATTTACATTATTTTTATTCTTTGTATTTGTTTTTAAGACTTTTTGATCTTAATATAAAATGATACTTTCTATGTGTGTGTGGAAGTTTTAATTTTTGAATTTACCCCGAAGTATGTTATATTCAAATGAGGAAGAAAAAATCATATCTGTGAACAAACCTCTGGTTATATAATTTGAGGCATCAGGTTTGTGGATAATGTTTTAAGGACCAGGTGCCCCAAATACAGTCCTCTTCTCTGTGTCTATGATGTTGACAAACCCACTATAAGTACTGAGGAGAAGTGTAACATCCTTGCCATCCAATAAATATAATAGGCAACTGGCTTGAGCTGCTTATAAAGCTGGAGATGTAATTTATGTTCTGTCGTATATTCTCTAATGCAGTTTGTTATAAAATAATTTTTTCCCCTTGTATGCAGCTGTGTATGTTACTTTAATTTTATTTTTATAAAAGATATTTGTATAAAATATCTATTATCTGATTGATTTCTTTCACTTAGCATAACACACTCTAGCTCCATCCACATCATTGCAAATGGCAAGGTTTCATTTTTGATGGCTGAGTTATATTCCATTGTGTACATATACCACATCTGCTTCATCCATATGATTTCACTCGTATGTGGAATTTAAGAAACAAAACAGAATAACAGAAGTGGGGGAGAAGGATAGAGGGAAACAAACCTCAAGAGATTCTTGATGATAGAGAACAAACTGAGGGTTAATGGAGGGGAGCAGGTGGGGAGATGGGGGAGATGGGTGATGGGCATTAAGGAGGGCACTTGCTGGGATGAGCACTGGGTGTTGTATGTAAGTGATGAAATCACTGAATTCTACTCCTGAAACCAATATAGCCCTTTTAAAATTATTTTTAATTAATTAATTAATTAATTTCACTGATTATTTTCTTTAATTTAATTTAAAAATATTTTAATGTTTAAATTAAAAATATATATATCTGTCATCAGAATCAGAATCAGACCAAGGACCCTGGGAATGTCTGGAGAGTTAGAGAGTAAAAAAAGAAGACTAGAGAATTGACCTCCCTTCCCCCCCTCCTTTTTTTTTTCCTGAAAAGATAACCATGAATTGCCAGCAATGGCGATAGATGGTGAAACTGAAAATAAAGCAGAGGGAGTTGAGAGCAGAGCTGGGCTGGCAGAGAGCAGAGCTGAGGCAGGTAAGCCCTCAGGGAATAAAGGCAGCCACTGTGTCAAGGAGAAAGTTAATTTGGGCATTGTTGTGGGAGACAGTAGGGCATAAAAATTCAAGATTATTTTTAAAGATACAAGATGGGAAGCATCTGAGAAAGGAACTAAGGAGGATAAGCAAGAGGTGATAAAACTCATATCCCTTATTTACGGGAAATCATCTCTTTTTTATTATTTTCTCCATCCACCCCCAGCATTTTCATCTGTTTCCGGATTTCTCCTATTTTATAATATTATTTCCTCCCGTTTTGCCTCATTTTATCCTTCTGTCCTGTTTCATGGATGATTTTTAAAATTATCTTTTAATTTTCCTATTCAAAAATGCGTTCCTGGCATCATTCATTTTCAATAAACGTTTGTTGTTTTCTAAAGTCTTCTTGTATCACATCCTATTCTTGGGCGTAGGTACAAAATCATATCTTACTTCTCTGAGGTTTTAAAAATTGTCTTTTCAATTCAACATTATTGAAGTATAATTAAAATACAAAATAATACACCCACCCACTTTGAGTGTATAGTTCATTGTATTTAACAAACATAAACCTGTGTAACCATCAAAATCAAGATATACAATATTTTTGCCAATTCAAAAAGATACCTGGTGTGCTTTTTTTTAAAGTTATTTATTTTGAGAGAGTGTGTGTGTGAGTGGGGGAGGGGCACACACAGAGAGAGAGAGAGAGAGAGAGAGAGAGAGAGAGAATCCCAAGCAGGATTTGCACTGTCAGCGCAGTGCCTGATGTGGGGCTTGAACTCATGAGCCATGAGATTGCGACCTGAGCCGTGATCAAGAGTCAGATGCTTAACCAGCTGAGCCACAGAGGCTCCCCACTTTGTGTGACTTTTAATCAAAAGGCTGCGGGGCGCCTGGGTGGCTCAGTCGGTTAAGCAGACGACTTCGGCTCAGGTCATGATCTCATGGTCCGTGAGTTCGAGCCCCGCGTCGGGCTCTGTGCTGACAGCTCAGAGCCTGGAGCCTGTTTCAGATTCTGTGTCTCCCTCTCTCTGACCCTCCCCCGTTCATGCTCTGTCTCTCTCTGTCTCAAAAATAAGTAAACGTTAAAAAAAAAAATTAAAAAAAAAAAAAGGCTGGTACCTACTTCTTCTAACCACCTCTCTCCCTTTCAGCCCCCTCGCCCCATTTTTGAGTGACGTTTTATCCTTTGGAAGGAACAAGGCTATGATATAGCAACTACTGTCTGTGTCTCCTGTGTGTCTATTGTTACAAATTTATTTGGAGACATCAGATGCATTGATTTTCTATAATAAAATTTCTTTTTTTTTTTTTTTTTTTTTTTTTTTAAATTTTTTTTTAATGTTTATTTTTGAGACAGAGAGAGACAGAACATGAATGGGAGAGGGGCAGAGAGAGAGGGAGACACAGAATCAGAAGCAGGCTCCAGGCTCTGAGCCATCAGCCCAGAGCCTGATGCGGGGCTCGAACTCACAAACCGTGAGATTGTGACCTGAGCTGAAGTCGGATGCTCAACCGACTGAGCCACCCAGGCGCCCCTATAATAAAATTTCTTAATCAGGGTTCCCCAAAAGTAAACAAAAGATGAAACACACACACACACAAAACCTTCCCTTTCAAAGTTACCCCCACCGCCATCACCACCAACTTTAGCCCCTGGTAATCACTAATCTACTTTCTGTCGTCCTGCACTATTCTGCCTGCTCTTGAACCTTATATAAATGGGTTTTTATGACTGGTTCCTTTCATTAAGCATGTGTTTGAGATTGACTCACATTATGTGTTATTAGTAGCTAATTCCTTTTCGTTGCTGAGTAGTATTCCATAGTATGAATACACAAAATGTTTATCCATTCACCTGTAGGTGGACATTTCGGTGGCTTCCAGATTGGGGCTAATATAAATAAAGCTACTATGATGTTCAAGTCTTTATGTAGACATATTTTTTTAAAAATCTTATCAGGGGACACCTGGATGGCTCAGTTGGTTAAGCATCTGACTTTGGCTCAGGTCCTGATCTCAGAGTTCGTGGGTTTGAGCCCTGCATCAGGTTCTGTGCTGAAAATTCAGAGCCTAGAGCCTCCTTCAGATTCTGTGTCTCCCTCGCCTTCCTCTTTCTTTCTCTCTCTCTGCCCCTCCCTTGCTCTCGCTCTCTCAAAAATAAATAAACATTTAAAAAAATGTTATCAAGTAGGGGCACCTGGGTGGCTCAGTTGGCTAAGTTTCTGACTCTTGGTTTCTGCTCAGTCATGATCTCTTGGTTTGTGACTTCGAGCCCCGCCTGAGGTTCTGTGCTGACAGCATGGAGCCTGCTTGGGATTCTCTCTCTCCCTCTCTCTCTGCTCCTCCCCTGCTTGTGTTCTCTCTCTAAAAATAAATAAACATTTTAAAAAAGTAAAAAAAGTAAAAATCTTATCAGATAAATACATAAGAGTACAATTCTGGGTTGGATAGGGTACGTTTAACTATAAGAAACTTTCAACTTTGTTTTTTATTTTTATACTTCCATCAGAAATCTAAGAGCTTAAAATTAAAAAAAAATTAATGTTTATTATTTATTTTTGAGAGAGAGAGAGTGCAAACAGGGGAGGGGCAGACAGAGAGGGAGATAGAATTAGAAGCAGGCTCCAGGCTCTGAGCTGTCAGCACAGGGTCTGACATGGGGTTAGAGCCCACACACTGAGAGACCATGACCTGAGCCAAAGTCAGGAGCTCAACCAACCAAGCCACCCTGGTGCACCCAGAAATCTAAGAGAGTTTTAGTTTATTTACAGAACTTGTTGAGTATTCTCATTGCGTTCTCTCTGCTTCTTCTTCATCCATTTTATGTGTGTTATATTTTTTTCTCAGTCTTTCACGGTAGCAGCTTTTTTTCAAATATCTGGTGATCTTTGGTTGCCCATACTCATTTAAGAGTGTGATACCCGATCAACTGAGTGGGACGTCGGTGCATACGTAGAGTTTGTGGACTTGGGCATTTCACTGAGGAACCCAATTGTCAATATCTGCATTGGTTTGTTTGTTTTCATTTCCCCTCTTGGGCCAGTTAGTTCCTTGGAAGAGGAATCCTTCAATACTCTTCCCCAGACAGTTTTTCATTAATATGGGTAAGAGAGGGTATTGAGAGAAAACTCCATTTCCACCTGTTGTAGGAAAAAAACAAACCGTTCTTCTTTACCATGAGTTTCTTTCCCTGTGAGTCTCCTTTACACTCACAAAGAACACTTCACTTCTGACCCTTCTGGCATCAAAGTGTTGTAGGTTATTCCCTCATCAAGCAATTCTCTGTGACGTCACCTACATGCCCTATAATTCAACTTCATTCCAATACTGTCTCCCTGGAGACAGTGGTCCAGTTCCACAGTGTAAGGGCTCAGTCTCACAAGACTGCTTCCACCCTACGTCAGATGCCAATGGCAAGTATTGGTGGCCAGATTACTCACAACTTCTGTCAGATTTGGCGACAAAACAGAGTTTCTCATAACTACCCCTTCAGGGGCAATTGATTTGCTAGAGTAGGTCATAGAACTCCAAGAAACACTTAGGTTTACCATTTTATCAGAGGATATTATAAAGGATACAGAGGCAACAGCCAGATAAAGAGATAATAAGGTGAGGCGTGTGAGGGTCCTGAGCCCAGAAGCTTCTATTCCCACGGAGCCGGGGTTATGTCACCTTATGGATGTTATGTTCACCAGTGTGGAAGCTCTCTGAACCCCATACTTCTGGGATTTTTATGGAGGTTTCATCCCATGGGCATGATGGATGGAGTTAATGACTCCCTTTTCAGCCTGTCTCCCTTCTCAAGAGGGTGGGAGGGTGCCGAAACTTCCAAGCTTCTTATCATGGCTTGCTCTTTCCAGTGACCAGCTCCCATGAGCCTGCTCAGAGTCACTTCATTAGAACAAAAGATGTTCCTAGGGCTTTTATCACTTGGGAATTTATAAGGACTTAAGATCCTTATGTCAGAGGCAGGGTCAAAGATCAAATGTCAGAATAAGAGATGTTCCTAATATTCTTATTACTTCGGAAAATATCAGGGCTTTAGAAGCTCTGTGACAGAAAATAGGGCAGATAGAGGGATACAGGTATAGATACAGATACAGACTTAGATATATATCCTATTATCTCACAGAGGGTAACTCGGTTGTATGAAATAGGGGAGAAAATATGGGGCAAAAGGAGTATCTGAATCATCTATAGACACTCAGGTACTTTTCCAGTTTTCAGGCTTCCCCACACCTCCACTTGGAATAATAAAGTATGACTTTGTCACCAATTCATAGAGCTTTTGGGATTTTTAAATGAGGGTCAGCATTTTTTTTTTTTTTCTGTTTTCTCACTGCTGACTTTGGTTCACTTTCCCAAAGCCCATGAAGTTACCAGTAGCTTTTGCTATCCACCTTCCAAAACGCCATTTCTATGGTTTCCTTTCTCCTCATTATTGTGAATCTATGCCTTCTTTATCCTCCTTTTATTTTATTAGAATTTTTAGAACAACAACAACAACAACAAAAACAAACAAGGTAAAAGAATGAGATCTATCTGTAATGATCAATTTCAGTGATTTTTCATTAACATCTCAGATAGTCCAAATTCACTTTTATTCTGCCCTTCCTTCCCATTTCTTAGTATCAAGTCCCTCCGCTAACTGGAGCTAGAAATAGAAAAGACATTGAAAGTATGTCAGTTGCCCCATGTCAGGCTCCACATTGGGCATGGAGTCTGCTTAAGATGCTCTCTTTCCCTCTCCCTCTGCCTCTCCTCCACGCACACACATGCTCTCTCTCTCTAAAAAAACAAAACAAAACACAAACAAACAAACAAACAAACAAACACACTTAAAAAATATGTCTATGTCCAAAACTCTTATAAGGTTCCAGTAAAAAGGAGGTGATGTACTTGTTTACTTCTGTGATAGTTAAGAGCCTGGCTCTTTCACAGAAAACAAACAAACAAACAAACAAACAAAAAAGACTTAGGGGAAGAGATAGGGCTCTCTTACTCCACTCTTGTTCCTCTCTTGTCCCTAGTCTCTTGAGATTATTGAACTCTATGGCAGAAAGTTTGTACCAACCTTCTTGTGTTGTCTTCAAGGACTCGCTCGTCTCTCTGATCTCAAAGGTTTTGTATATAAGCTGAATTGGCATGCACAAAAGGTCCTGTAATTCTAAATCATACAGAGTACTAGACCTTGTGTCTGAGAAGGCATTGGACCAGGTGTCTCCCTTTATATGGAACATAGAATTAAAACTTGTCACGTGGCCTGCCATTGACATATAGCGGACGGAACAAGTGTGACTTCCATTACACGTAGGTTTGACACTTCTCAAAGTATTCCAAAGCTTGATCTCAAACTCCAGAGTAAATAAAACTAAGGGAAAATAAAAATAGCTATTGATTTTAGAGGACCCAGAGGCCAAAGGAGGAAAAATCCAAAGGCCCCAAACAGATAGCTACTAGTAAAATAGAATGCCTGGAAGAGAAAGATAACAAAATTAAACAACCAGCATAATAGGATTATGTAAGACATTAAATTATGGAATCAAAAAATTTTAAATTGAAACAATGTGACTTTCACCGCAATGACTTCAGTAGATGAGTTAAAAGAGAGAGTGGAGCTCATTATGGCCCAACTGGATGTTTTGGAAGATTATACAGAAGAAATTAAAATTGAATAAGAAATTAAAATTTAATTATTCAAAATTAAAGAGATATGAAAATCATAATAGACTTGGATAACTTATCCAAGTGATTTATTATGTAAGTAATAAGAGTTCATAAAGAGAAAAAAAGAACAGATTTAAACAAAGATATAATTAAAGAATAATTAGACATCCTCTAGTACTGAATACGTATGGAGAGAAAATAACTACCATTCGTCTATCTTGAATTTCAGAAAAGATATAATTCATCCATCCTAACAAAATAAAAAGTCATATACTTCATCTGAGAAAAACCTGGAAGACAATTTCCAGATATACAAGCAATTAATTAGACCTCAAAGTAAAGGGAATTTTAGGGGCAAGTCCAAAAGTGATAGCTGATGATGGAATGATTATGTTTACCTTTAATTTCCAGGGTCAGAGAACCCTAAGTACTTTTCCAGTTCTGTGTAGTCTGGAAGTGACCAGGAGGGAATATTTGATCATCCGTCTATCGTTTGATCTTACACTGTATGGTTTTAATGTCCCTTTACCTTTCCTTCGTGTTTCTGTTCTTTGCTACATTGATCGTGTTTTCTTCCATTCTTTGACTAAACTCCCAAACCCTATGATAATTTGTTTCTTTAAACATCTATTAATTACTTATTTGATAACTAAAGCTTCCCTTTTTTTAATGTCTATTTATTTTTGAGAGAGACTGAAACAGAATGCGAGCGGGTTAGGGGCAGAGAGAGAGGGAGACGCAGAATCCGAAGCAGGATCCAGGCTCTGAGCTGTCAGCACAGAGCCCGACGCGGGGCTCGAATTCTCGAGCTGTGAGATCATGACCTGAGCCAAAGTCAGAGGCTCAACCAACTGAGCCACCCAGGTGCCCCTAAAAGGTTCTTTTAAGCACTCCATATGTGGGGAGCATCTCTTCCCAAGCCTGCATGCTAGTAGGAGATGCTTTTCCCTCCTACAATAGTGAGCACAAAGGCATCTTGAGGAAATGAGAGAATGATTATAATAATAGCTAACATTTCTTGAGCATCCATTCTTTGTGATTTTATCTAATTTAATCCTCATAAAACTCAAATTAAAAATTAAAGATTCTATTAAGTTGCAGGGTTCCCAGGTAAACTAACACTGGTCTACATAGAAAAGCCAAAATATGCCAAAACAGTCTACAAAATGAAGAAGTTATAAAGTTTTCTGACTCTTCTGATGTTCTTAGAGACATGATCCCTGGGTTCTGAACTTTTTTTTTAATCCTGAGACTGCTGTTTACCAATTCTCCACCCTTAAATTATGGTTATATCTGTCCAAGAAACTCAAACTACAACAGAGACTCACCAATATATTATGGCGCCTCCTCATTTCAAAAGTGTGATGTCCATTTCTATAAACTAACTACAGAATTGCATCATCTCTTATTTTGAAATCTCTGCTTCACGGAAATCTTTATTTTTTTTTCTTTTTAAGCTTATTCAGGCATTTCCTTAAACAAGGAACTAGTTCTCCATTGAGTAACATAAAACATTTTTTACCTCAAATGAGTTTTAATCTTAAAAGTACATATGGTTAAGTATTTTACACATATATAGGTATCATTTTAATAGGAGTATTCCATTAAACTTTAAATTGTTATTGTGACATTAATATAATGTCACAAGAAAAGTTTGACTATGTGAAAGTTATAAATCTCCTGATATAAATTATAGATTACCAAGAACTCATCTTTGGCAACAGAACAGTGGATTACATTCAACAAAGCATAATACAACAATGGGAGAAAAATGTAACACTATACATGAATATATGTAATAATATCTCAAATGAGCATATCAGTTTCAAAAATATGACAGAAGACACATTACACGAGCTGAACAACTTCACTGCAAAATACTGTGAAGACTTAAAGGAGGAGGAAAATTGTGAGTGAAATGGTTTCATATAGTCTCCTCAGTAACCGGGTTCTCCATTTTCCCCTCTAATCTTTACTGGGTTCAAAATCTTGGAATATATCTGAAATAAAGAAAACATGAAAATACTGTAATCATTTACACATTCTTCTATTAAAAAAGCATTTCTTTGTCTTTTATGACTTAGTTTCTTTATGTGTTTAATTATTATTTTTATCAAACTAATCCTTCTTCTTCCTCACTCTTTCTTGGGTTAGATTCCATTTGTTTGTTTTTGCAATTCCTTCTTCCTTTTTTTACACTCACATTTTACACTCACACTTTAATGGAGTTTAGCTCTAATGGAATTTAGCTGGGTGTATGGAAGATAAATGTTCTGTCTTCATGCATGTCTGAAAAGGTCTTTATTTTGGCTAGGTATAAATTCAAAGGTTAAAGATTAGTTTCTTAGAGAGTATGACAAGAGTTGCCTCACTGTTTTTAGCAAACAATGTTGTTGATGAGAAGTCTGCTCCCAGTGTAATTTCATGCCGTAAAAATGACCTGATTTTAGCTTTTAAAGATATTTTATTCATTTGGGGAGCTGAAACTTTAAGATATTCTGGGTATGAGTGCTTTTTAATCATTTATTTGCTGTGCACTCTCTGGCCTTCTCAATCTGAAAGTTTGTCTTTCAAATTTAGGAAAAAATATACTCTGTGACTTATAGGTTTATTTTTCCTCCACTCTATTTCCTGTTCTTTCCATGACTTCTCTTTTTCAAATATTAAGATTTGCAGATTAGCATCTTTTCTCTGTATTTTCTGTCTGTTTTAGGTTTTAGATTGTTTTTTAAAATCTTTCTACTGATTATTATTTCAACAATCATATTTTTAATCTGATAAACCCTTATATGATTCTTGAGAGTTCTAGTTTTTGTAGCATCCTGTTTGTACCTTACATAGATAATATCTTTTGGAGTCCTCTAAGTATATTAATTAGAGGAGTATTTTAAAATACCACTCTCCTCTTTCCTAAATTCTTTTTTGGGAGAAAGGAGGTAGTTTTTCCTTTCCTTTGCTTTCCTTTCCTTTCTTTCTTTTTCATCATCTTTTTTTTTTTCATAAAAATTATATTTCATGTGTTGGGGCTCTTATATACCTTATGATCCTTGCTAAGAAGAAATAAGGCAGTTGGGGTGGGTTGACTCTACTGTTATTTAAGACAATAGTGTTTCCATTAGATCTCTGTGAAAGTGGGAAATCTGTCAGGATATTTTAAGGGTGGAAGACAAAGATGGAGTATATGAAATTTCCTTTTCAAATGAGGCTGAATATAAAGGGTGATACAAGTAATCACAGTAGAAACTCTGAGAGGACCCATATCCTTTCTTCTCCTGAAAATTCTATAACCTCTGATGAATTTTTCTTCCCTCTCTTCTTCACTGTTTCCTTTCTTACCTTCTTTCATTAAAAGAAAAAAAAAGGAATAAAGGAAATCACTTCACTCTATGTGTCAACACACCTTTGAAAATATAAAGTTTTATGCATAACCTTTATAACTATCCCTTGTCTTGAGTAACACATGATATAAGAAGAAGACAAGTAAACAAAAAATTATAATTCAGTGTAATAAGTGCCTGTAAGCATAAATATAGTGTAAGAAACAATATAGTTGGAGAAAACAGTCCAGACTGGATGGGTGTATAGTATTCAATGCCGGGAGAGGAGGCATATTGCAATAAAATTAGTGAGGGATAGCAGGGGGTGCTCGGAAAATTCAAGGTATTCAAAGTGAATGGCTGACAGGGAGCTAAATAAACTAATGGATAAAATTAGAATGTCATGAGTGTTCCCATAAATAATGGGGAGAGTTTGAATTTTAATCTGAAAGCTACAGAATAATATTGGACCACTTAAAATAGAGTCTTATAGAAAGATCATTGGAAACAGTGAGGTGATAGGGTTTCCGCAACAAAAATAATAATAAATACAATACAATACAATACAATACAATACAATACAATGGACCAGGGTCTTGTTGCAGCCTTCCAAACATACTTAAGTTTTCTCTGAGTGTTTTTAATAATCCCTTCATCATTTTTCTTCGTCTATAACTATGATTTTCCTTCTGTCTTCAGAGTATTCCAGATCCAAATCCCGTTCCATTTCAGATTGCAGTCTCTTCCTTCTCTCATATTGTAAGCAATCATCTCACTCAATATATAACTTCTGTTAGTCATTTCAATATGTAATGCAAATGATTGTAAATTCTGATATATATACTAATCTATAGTATATCAGTGCATATCTATTATGCATATGTGTGTGTCAATATCACATCTTTAATAGACTTTTCTCATTTGTTTTTCAGATGTTGTATTTCATTTATGCTTGGATTCGTCGATGTGACACGAAGATAGCAGAAGCAAATTGGTGCAGCTGCTCTGGAAACAGTGTGGAGGTTCCTCAAAAAATTAAAAATAGATCTACACTATGACCCAGCAATAACACTGCTAGGAATTTACCCAAGAGGTACAGGAGTGCTGATGTATAGGGGCACTTGTACCCCAATGTTTATAGCAGCACTTTCAACAGTAGCCAAATTATGGAAAGAGACTAAATGTCCATCAACTGATGAATGGATAAAGAAGTTGTGGTTTATATACACAATGGAACACTACTTGGCAATGAGATAGAATGAATGAATATGGCCTTTTGTAGCAACGTGGATGGGACTGGAGAGTGTTACACTAAGTGAAATAAGTCATACAGAGAAAAGACAGATACCATATGTTTTCACTCTTATGTGGATCCTGAGAAACTTAACAGAAGACCATGGGGGAGGGGAAGAAAAAAAAATGGTTAGAGAGGGAGGGAGCCAAAACATAAGAGACTCCTAAAAACTGAGAACAAACTGAGGGTTTATGGGTGGTGGGAGGGAAGGGTGGGAGGGTGATGGGTATTGAGGAGGGCACCTGTTGGGATGAGCACTGGGTGTTGTATGGAAAACAATTTGACAATAAATTTCATAATAAAAAAATTAATAAAAAAATAAAAGAATAAAATTATTGTCAAAAATGAAACAAAATGATGATTCTATATATTTTGTACTCACTAAAATGTGTTTATCACCATTCTTATTTACATTGCCCCAGTATTCTAGCAAGTGAAGAGGAGAAAAGTTAAAAGATTAGTGACAATTGATTATAAATGACAAAATATTAATTGTGGGTTTGTAGAAAAAGTGACATTAAAAAAATGACTGAAAGTTATGTTGGCCAATCTCATGACAAATATCCAAGACATATACCTTATTATACACAAATGAAAAACTGTTAGAAAAGCAAATCATTCCAATGAGAGAAAAGGTATTGCCCAACATAACAAATATATAAAACTCAGATGAAAAATTTAATAGGGGACATGAAATGATGAAGATTTAAAATTGTAGTAAAAGATGGCAAGATGAACAAACGTAATTTATTTTTAGATAGAAATTTCAGTGTCTAACGTATTACTCCTCTCATATTCATCAATAAATTAAATGTAATCAAAATAAAAATTCTGGAAAACATCCATTAGAATTAATATTACTTTTTCAATTTTTATGTATAAGAAAATTAAATTCTTTTTGGATGTAGTCCCATGTTGATTCTGGCTAAGTGGACTAGTTTCATTAACATCACATGTATTTCCTACCATTTTCTACAGTAAACATGTGTTATTTCTGATATTTAAAAATAAGTTCAATTAATAAATAAAAGTGAACATCTGAGGAGTGCTATGTTTTATAATCATGTAATCAACCTTTTTCCCCAGACCGCTACATATTTCCATCAATGAGAAATCTATGAGAGCTTTCTCAAGATAATAAAGCTGATACTTCAGGAATTTATGATCTAGCCCTTATCTTCTTTCTTACTCTTTTGGTGAAAATATCCTTACTGATTCATGACAATTAAGTTTTACATATGAAAAAAGTTAATTGCACACTTAATAAGAAAATTGTGTATAACAAATCTTCTGAGTGTTACAAATATTCTGCTGGTGAGATTATGGAGGAACAGGCAATTCATACGTGACTGGTAGAACTGAAAGATGATGAGATCCCCAGTGAGGAGCCTTTTGCAAAATGACATATGCATTTACTCTTTGACCCTGAAATTCTACTTTTAAGAATCTATACCCAAAATAGAATGACAAACCAAAAATCTTATACTCAAAGTAGAGTGACAAACAAAAAGATACGCATAAGGCTATTCCTAACAGCATTGTTGGTTCTTTGCCATAAGAAAAGTACCAGCAACCCAAATGTGCACCCATAAGTGACTGTTCGAATAAACTCTGTACATTCATAATGTAAAGTAATATGCCACTTAAAAATGATATATAAGAGCCCATTTCTTATATTGTCATAGATCGTCTTCAAGAGATATTATTAAATGAAAACAGCAAGGAGGAGAACAAAATTTATAGTAGATAGCCTTTTGCTTAGGAAATTGTGGGGAGGGCTACAATTTAAATACATACTTGCATACACACATACTTATGGGTAATTTTCTTACAATTTTTAGAAGAAAAAAATTATAGGGGCACCTGGGTGGCTCAGTCGGTTGAATGTTCGACTTTAGCTCGGGTCACGATCTCAAGATCCGTGGGTTCGAGCCCCGCATTAGGCTCTGTGTTGATAGCTGGGAGCCTAGAGCCTGCTTCAGATTCTGTGTCTCCTTCTCTCTCTCTCTCTCTCTCCCCCTCTCCCACTCACGCTCTGTCTCTGTCTCTCAAAAATGAATATATGGAGAACAAACTGAAGGTTAAGGGAGGGTTGTGGGAAGGGGGATGGGCTAAATGAGTAAGGGGCACTAAGGAATCTACTCCTGAAATCATTGTCGCACTATATGCTAATTTGGATGTAAATTAAAAAAAAATAAAAAATTAAATTGAAAAAATGAATAAACATTAAAAAATTGTTTTTTAATAAAAAAAATTTTAGGGTAAACCACAACTAATGAAGGAAGGGGATAGGAGAAATAATAAAAGCTAGATTTACATGATAGTTTTGGTTTTTTTAGACCTACAGGTATTTTATATAAGCCATAAAAGGGCAATTCCTGTGTGCCTGCGTGGCTCAGGCGGTTAAGCATCTGACTCTTGATTTCAGCCCAGGTCATGATTTCACAGTTCGTGAGTTCGAGCCCCACATCAGGCTCTGCACTGACAGCAGGAGCCTGTTTGGGATTCTGTCTCTTTCTGTCTCTTTGCCCCTCTCCCACTTGCTCTCTATGTCTCTCTCAAAATAAATAAAAAAAAGCAAAAAATAAATAAAAAACAATTCCTAAAGAAAAAAAGCACCAAACTAAAGTAAATAATCTTAAATATATACCAATTTTGCAGCATAAACACCAAGATAAGAATTGTTTTAAGTGATATTAAAATATAGTATTTGACTATACCTGCCTGGTGAGATGTCATAAGGAAAAAATGAGAGAATTGTGAATTTACTGAATATATGCCAATGAGAGGTAAGATACTGACAACAGGCCAGATATAATCTGATTTGTCTGGCAAATTGGCATAGTTGAATTTTCTGGGTATTTTAGGGGAATAAGGACTTGAAAGGTAGGTTAAATTATAGGTAAATGAAAGATGTATTTTCACACATACACATTTGATTTTTGTTCCAGTGAAAATTTGATTCTGCTGCATTTGCAAATGCAACCCTTCAGAATCATAGAAGACTAAGATATTATCATACGTGCTTTATTCTAGTCATGCTAGGACAATTTATTAGAAAATATATTCATAGAAATGATTCTACTACAAGACCTGTGATGGAACAAAACACTTTTCTTATCTTCAGGACTACTGAAGTGTCCTTCACAATAGTAATAATAATAACCACAAAAATATAACATACTTATTACGATTTTGCTCACCAATTACAATGTGGTGGAATTTTTTTCCCCATATCACCAAGCAATTGGACACTATCTGGGTGTCCTACAGTTCAACTCAATTCTTTTCTTTTGTTTCTTTTCTTTTCTTTTTTTTTTAACTCAGTTCTGACACTGTCCTGAGGTATCATCAGATCCCACAGGTTAGGGGCTCAGTCCCACAAGACTGCCTCTACTCCAGATGCTAATTGCAAGCCTGGACTGTTACCTGTGGTTCTGATTGATTTGCTATAAATCAAAGGGTGCCTCAATCCCCTTATTGGCTTCCAATAAACTTGTTGGAGGGGTTCACAGAACTCAGGAAATCAGTTTATTTGCTAGATTACTGGTGTATTACAAAGAATATTAAAGAATACAAATCAACAGCCAGATGGAGACATGCATACGGCCAGGTCCCGACCAAATGAGCTTCTGTTCCTGTGGCATTTGGGGTTGGGGCCAGGCATAATGGCAGGTAGAAACTTTCTGATTTACCAACCCAGAAGCTCTCAAACTCCTTCCTTTTGGGTTTTTACAGAGACTTCACTGCATTGGCAGGCTTAATTAAATCATTGGCCATTGGTATATTCAATCTCCTCTGCGGAAGTCCAGGGGTGGGGCTGAAAGTTCCAACCCTCATTTCGTGGTTGGTTTCCCTGGCAACACCCCCCCCCCCCCCAGGCTTGGGGATTTCCTCAAGACAACTCATTAACATAAACTCTGTCAAGCCTTCCTGGTTGAAAGGAACTTGTTACAAATAACAAAATACCCATCTTACCTTTAGGGCTCTGAAGTGGCTTGATTTCAGGAATTGAGGACCAGAGACCAAAAGTTATAATAAAAGATGTTCCCATTGTATTTATCACTTAGGAAATTCCAAGGAGTTTAGGAGCTGTAAGCCAGAAACTGTAGATGGAAGACCAAAATACATATTTATTTTAAACCACAGTATCACACTTAAAAATAATATTCATGAAAAATGTGCATTAACAAACTGAAGGTCTCTAAAGACACTTTCAGTTTTTAGTAATGACAGGCTATGTTAGCATAAAAATCTGAAAAATACTAAAAGCTAACTAAAAATTGTAAAATTCTTAAAAGTAACAGTAAAGGGACTTCAGTCACACTTAAGGTCACCATTGATCATAAACTGCCAATTAACTAGGCAATTTATAGCCCTGGAGCATTTTACAGTATAGATATCTAATGCCTCTTGAAAATGCTCTCATCTTTAACCTCCCCCATTGTGGTCATATTGCTTCTTGACTAGTTTTCTATCTCTTTGGACTCTCTCTCTCTCTCTCTCTCTCTTTCTCTCTCTCTGTCTCCAATGTTTTTCTTTGAAGTTCTATTTTAGACCTTTGTCTTTTTACATATGCCCTTTTCTTCATATGCCAAATATATTAACATTTATTTAAATGTGAATGAAGGCCACATCATTATCTCAAGTAGACCTCACTCCTAACCTCTAGAGCAAGCTTTTTATCTACCCAATTGAACAGTTTTCTCTGATTAATCACAAAAAAAAAGACAAAATAAAGATAAATGTGTTATACCAACTCCTATATATCAGTGTAGAAATATGAGAAGCATTGTGCTTCCTACCTCAATACCCCCTCCTCTAGTAAAACCAAATAATTTCCATTTTAGGAACTTTATTCTATTCTAACTCTATTCTATTCTATTCTATTCTCCATGTTAGCTCATTCTAGGTCCTAATCCTCTTACCACCAATAATGCGGTTTTCCATATCTCTGCCATCCTAACTCCTATTTATTAGATTAATCTTTCTATAGAACATGAGAAAATTTCAAATCCCTAGTCAATGAGCTTTTTAGCATATTTTATAAGGACTTTAATTATATACCATGACATCAATACATAGAACTATGCCTAAGCATATTAAGTTATATAAACGTCCACGATCTGGACACATGACCCTCTTACTCTTTAATGTCTTTATACTATTTGCATAGCAAACCATTCGTCTGAGATAACTCACACCTCCTTAATGTTTTCAGTTATTCCCTATTTTCCCACGTACGCTCCTCGCATAAAATAGTTTTGATGTTGAGGCATCTGACTGGTGCAGTTGGAAGAACATGTGACTCTCGGTCTTGGTGTTGTGAGTTTGAACCCTATGTTAGGTGTAGAGATTACTAAAAAAAATAAACTTAAAAACATTAGTGTTTATGTCTTCCATCCCTTTGTCTCCTCTCCCAGAATATTCTGCATATCTTGCATATAAAGCCCTCAATCATATGGGAAAGAAACAAATCCCCAATGCTATCATGTACCACATGGCTTCATAATGTAAGTTCCTATCATGCTTGCTTTTCTAAAACCCACCAAATAGATATCTTACCTCCAAGCCTTTGTCTGTGTAGCTCCTTGCAACATATTATATTTAATATTATATTGATATTTTCCTGATTAATTCCTAATCATCCTTCCATACCTAGCGAAGGTGATTTAATGGTATTGGAACATCTCGAAATCCTGTAGCCAATCAAAATAAACTTAAGTCACATTGTTACTGCTTAAGAGAAGAAACAGAGTGATGACCTTTGCAACAGCAACAGAAAGAAAAAAAAATGCTATATTTCACTTTTGGTTTCTAAATAAAGAAGATTTTTATGTATTTTAATTTTACATATCTATCTTCCTTCCATCCACTTCAGGCAAGCTGCTTGCTGATTATAAACAAATACCTAGATACAATTTTGGTTGCTAATACTTGAACTCTTAAGAGAGAGAAACATAGAACATGCATTTAAGTTCAGTCCAGGAAATGTTTGGTATATGTTTGCCTCACTCAGTCTAGCAGAATCCTTTAGAAATACTTGTGGTTTCTCAAAGGATGGTTAAGACACTTACTCAAGGTAGTATGAAATTTGGGGGGATTAGCACAGAGGACGCCTTTGATGACTCAGTCGTTTTCTCATAACAACTATCTTAATTTTGTCTGTATATAGTTTAGAATAAGTAGAGAGGAGAACAAATATTTAAGGCTAGGTTAAAAGGGAATATGTACACAAATTTTTGGAAATGAATTCGTATTGCTTTCGAATACAGTAAGTGAACAAAATAATTTTCTTTGGGGTATTAAAACTACAAAGTTTTAATACAAGAGATTGGAAAGAGCAATTTTCTTTTCTTTTCTTTTCTTTTCTTTTCTTTCTTTACTTTCTTTTCTTTTTTACAGATTAGAAATGTTTATACTTAATGATGTAATGTGATTAATGTAATGGATCGGTGTGATATCTGTGGAAAGGAAAGGTAATCATTGTTTCTGCACATTAAATTATGACATGGACCTTGAGAGTTGATATGCCCCTGAGGAAGAACAGTGAAAGTGTATTACTGGCTTTGCTAACTGAAATCAGACTGCTTGTGATTGGTCTTATTGACAGGAAGAGCGAAAATGGCATTTGCCAGGTCAGTAGCTGCATTCCAAACACCAGGGGTGTATTGAATTCGCTGAAGCAATGAAACCACATCGGGTACAGCAACTCCAATTGGAATAATCATCCCCAGGTGGTTACAAAACCCTCTGGTCATTCTCTAAGATCCATCTATCTTCTTCACAGGCCAAATAGGAAAAATGAGATGGGCATTAGCACCCCTGCATTTTTTACGTCCCTCATGGTGGGTAGTACTAATCTGTGCAATTCTTCCAGGAATGTGGTATTATTTTTGGTTTACTATTTCCTAGGTGCAGGCAGTTCTAGTAGCTTCCACCATAATAGCCCTCATTCCACAAGTCCAGGAACCTATCTATGTGGGGAGTTTGCCAGCTGCTGAGTATATCTATTCCAATTGTACATTCCAGAAAAGGAAAATAACCACAGGATGGGTTTGGAGACCCACCCAGTCCACTGTGAGAGGGATCTGAGCTAAAACTCCATTGATCATCTGATCTGCATAAGCCCCTACTCTGACTGGTGGGTTATAGTGATGTCTTGGGTCTCCTGGAATTAGTTCCGAGCCAGTGTCCAACAGACAGTCTTTGAAAGTTCTGATTATTTCCTTTTGCGCAGTGCACAGTTACCCTAGTAAAAGGCTGTAGGTCTCATTGAGGAAGGTTGGGGAAAAGATTAACAGTATAAATTTTAGGCAATATACCGAAACCCTTCCTCATGGGGACCGGTCCTCCTTTTCATTCTGGGTCTGTAAACTGGCTTAAGTCTGGAAATCGATTGAAGAACCATGACTCTATATTTTAATGATCCAGGTAGACTTTGGTTCACTTGACCTAGAACTTTTCTGCTTATACTGATCGAGTGACGACTTAGTAGGCTTCCCATCTGTTTCACTTCTAGGAACACCTTAGTTAATTGTGCAAGGCCACAGGTCTATGTGAGTCAGAGTATTCTGGTGGCTGCTTTGGCTGTGCTGTCCGTTATAGTAACAACACTCAGCTTTCCTTTGCAGTTGAATGTTGCCATTCGGCCACTGCCACTTTGGATCCAATTAGCCTCCTTGCTTTTATTCCCAATTCAGTGACTGCAATTCCTACAGTAAGTCTAGTTTACAGAGAAGAGTGATCTCAGCGTCCTTCAAGGATGCTAGGGACTCCCCTCACAAATTTATCTCTCATGGTGAAGGGTATGTATGTCTTCCAGACCCTCCCAGTGTGGGTGAGTAGGTTTTAAATAACAAATCCACTCTAACATTCCAACCTCCTTCAGCTTTTCCTACATTAAACTAACACAGCTCTAGTATTTCCAATGTTCTCACGACAGGCCACCTTTTGGTCCATATTTTAGTCAACCAACTAAACAAATTGTTAGAGTCTTTTCTAACTCTCCAAACTGCAATATTAAATGCAGAATCTCTGCTTAGTGACCTCATATTAATAAATTTGACCCAATCCAACTTCATGTTCCTTTTATCTAATGGGAAAATCCCACAGCCTTAGTATTCATTCCCACACATGCTTCCCAGATTTTCATCTGCATAAATTAGAAAACTCCAGTTGTTTTTTTGAAGTAGAGCTCACCTTCTCATGGATCTTACTTTGTACCGTTAGGCACCTTCTGGGACTTGAGTCTTGTTATAAGTTTAGAAGTAAGGAAGAGTGAAAGGGAGGTCCTGAGGATATTCAGAATTGTCTTGCTGAGCAGCTGTCTCAGGGAGTCTGTACAGTGTCCTCAGCATCGTAAGGTTAATCCTCTCAGAAGGGGATAGAGAGGCTACTCCCACTGAGGGTGAAAGGCTGCTCCCTCTGGGGATGGGGAGATCTCTTCCAGTGGTAAATAAGATCCATCAGAATTTAGAGGCTCAATATCCCCAGCTTCACCAGGATATTCCCACATGTCCCCATTCCAACTTTCAGGACTCCATTCTTCCTCACTCAACGCTCTCTCTTTAACAGTAGATACTCTTTGAAGCTGGGACTTCAATATCTGTAGTAATTCAATAATCATAGGATGAGATTCTAGGTTGGATTTTCAACAATCTCGACCCTGTGTGTGGAGAATATAAGGGTGTCCTTCATGGCATACATAAAGTTTTGAGATCATTTATGCAGCAGTTGAGTTGGAAGTTCAAATCCCTGAGCTCATCCTTTTCTTTCTCCACTTTATCCAGTACAAACAACCAACCAGTTTTGTTATATTTGTTAGTTTTATTAGAGAAAAAAAAACCATGAAAGTCTCATGGTCCCCCAGCTTCCTCTTTTTTTTTTTTTTTAAGTGGTTGATGATGAGTATCCAGTGGTGATGTTTTTGTATATCCATTGCCACATCACACCGTGGACTATCAATGCCCCCTTTACAACTGGAAATAGTCATTAGTGTCTTTAAATCTAATCAAATCAAGAGCCAATTTCAGAAACTCCAGAACTAATTCAGAAACTTTATCCTCAACATTCTGTTTCTCTTAACCAGTTTTAGTACCAAAACCTATATTATTCAGGGTTCTCTAGAAGAACAGAACCAATAGGATAGGTACAAGAAATTGATTCATATGACTATGGAGGCTAAAAAAGTGTCAAGATATGCAGTTGGCAAGCTAGAGACCCAGGACAGCCAATGTTGTAAGTTTCGGTCCAAAGGTAGAAAATGGCTGGTGTTCCAGCTGGGCAATCAAGCAGGAGAAGTTCCCTTTTACTCAGTCTTTAAAAAAAAAAAAAAAAAATTCTAGTCTTCAACTGATTGGATGAGGTCCACTCACATTAGGGCAGGCGATCTATTTTACTCAGGCTACCAATTAAATTATTAACCTTATCCAGAAACACCCTCACAGACACACCCAGAATAATGTTTAACTAAATGTCTGGGTGCCCCCATGGTCCTCAAGTTAACACATAAAATTAGCTATCACAACTCAGTATGGAAAATATCATTATTGCTGTTACAATTGTTAATGTGGGTTATTTACTTAGAAGGTCACCTCCTTTCTCAATAGTTTTAGAGTCTTTAAAGACTCATGAGTCACATGAGGAATATCGGATTAACAGAAAACACTCTCAATCAACAATTATTACATGTTTCTATGTCTCAGTAGGTAGAATCCACAGATCTGGGAACCAATGGTGGAAATAGGATTGACCCTGTTTACCACTGCTACCATCGGTTTGGGGAATTTGTGTTTACATAATCTCAACTTTAAGATATGCAGGTCTGAAAGCCCTGGTTTCCACCCCGGGAGCACTTTCATCAGGCAAACAATCAGAATCTCATTAAAGCGTAAACTATGGCTGCTAGTCTGGGGTTTTTATGCCAAGAGCCCAGCAGGAAAAGCAATGAGTCACAATCCTGACAAAGTTAATTAAGTCTGATTACCAGGAGAATGTAGGGCTGTTGTTGCATAAGAGGGAAGGTGAAGCATATGTTTGTCATCAAGGTGACCCACTAGGATATCTCTTGCAAGCTCCCCGCTAAATTTTGACAGTTAATAGATAAGTTCAGTAGAAGTGATCTGAGAAGAAGTTGGCAGCCAGAGTCTTAGATACCTTAGCAATGAGTATCATGGTCACCCCACTAGGTAAAACACCTAGACTAGTTGAGAGCACGGTCAAGGGTGAGCGGCGTCTAGAATGGGTAGTGAGGTAAGAAGGTAGTAAATGTTAGTTGCAATGACAGGGTGAAGAGTTTGTCTCACTAGTAAGTTTCACCAAGAAAAGAGACTGACTAGAATGCTGGAGGAGCTAGTCATGGAACACTTTTATACTAGCCAAGCAGATCCAAACAGTGCAAGAGTAGGTTGCAGTAGATGTTCTAGTGTGTTGCCCGAATACCCCCTTCAGGACTGAGGTATTTACTTCCCAAGCTCCTGGGAGTGTTGGCAAATGAATTCTCTCAATTGAGTCTCTTACTGGGAATTGCTCTCTGCCAAAGAAAGTCACCCTCTCAGGACAGCCCAAATCAAATGACTGGTTAAGCTGGGGGAGGGGGGGTATGCAGACCCAGCCCTTTTATTTCAAGAAGTGCAACTTGGAAGGACCAGCCAAGTCCCAGAATTCCCCCATGGGATCAGCTGGGACCTCTGTTGCAACTACATTGTGTGGATGCACAATTTCTTCCTTTACCCAGCGTGGCTCCCCTTACCCTCAGTGTTCTCATTCCCAAAAGCATTTAGCATTAAAGCTTCTACCCAGAAATCTCAGAATTTCAGAGTCTATTTCCTAACGAATCCTACTTATTAAAAAAAAAAAAAAAAAAACGAACTAAAGCGATTGTTTTGTTGATCCACTGAATGCTGTTTTTAGGGGAATAAAAACATTCTGTCACGTCATGACTCTAGCTGCTTCCACTTTACTTAATTCTTACTATACTCACTCTTTTAGTTATTCAGTGTCCATCCATTCAATAAATGAGCCTGTTCTAACTGCAGAAATGATTATGCCTGAGATTACACAATTAGTAATGGACTTCTGGGTGTTGGTCTGGCAAATATGGAGCTCAGAAATGATCACTGCCATCCACACAACAAGAAAAAAAGCTAAATAAATTAAAAATTAACAGCTCTTCTTTAATCCATGAGGGAACTGAGGTCACAGGTCACTACACAGTACATTGAAGAGATAGAAAAATGGATACAGAGAATCTAAGTTTCCGGGAGCACAGGCCCAGGAATGGAAAATCCACGAGAACTGGTCCAGGGTAGGAAACCCCAAATGTAATCGACAAATTTCTGGGAAGAAGATTAAAGGAAGGCTCCTTAAAGAGAATGACAGTTCATCTGAACAACATCAGGGAATTGAGTAGCTTCCACCAATCAAACATTTCTCAAAAACCAGTTTCTCTGTTAGGTAGTTTTCTCACCAAATGCACGATGTTTAAAAAAATTTTTTTTTAATGTTTATTTATTTTTGACAGAGAGAGACAGAGCATGAGCAGGGGAGGGGCAGAGAGAGAGGGAGACACAGAATCAAAAGCAGGCTCCAGGCTCTGAGCTGCCAGCACAGAGCCCGATGCGGGGCTCGAACTCACAGACCGCGAGATCATGACCTGAGCTGAAGTCGGACGCTCAACTGACTGAGCCACCCAGGTGCCCCAAATGCACGATGTTTAAAAACATTTCCCATCCCTTCTAAACTCTTCGCCAGGTAGTTTGGATATCTCTGTTTCTTTAGAGGTGATTACCAGTATTTTACCAGGTGGAGGGGGTCTCTCTTATACTGCACTTCCTGGGCACAGGGAAGGCTGATGTGTACAAAGTGAGGCTGTCCTCCTTACTCCCATCAATGCATCTTTTCTTATATCCATGCTCCTTCCTATAATCTCTCACCCTGGAATCTACAGCACTTGTGAAGACGTTTTTATGTGCGGATGGTCGTCAAATTAGTGTTGCTGTTAAGGGACAAAGAACCTCCTATTCTGCCATCCTGCTCATGTCTCTTCATCAGTTAAATTATTTTTTTTTAATGTTTATTTATTTTTGAGACCGAGAGAGACAGAGCATGAACGGGGGAGGGTCAGAGAGAGGGAGACACAGAATCTGAAACAGGCTCCAGGCTCTGAGCTGTCAGCACAGAGCCCGACGCGGGGCTCGAACTCACGGACGGTGAGATCATGACCTGAGCAGAAGTCGGAAGCTTAACCGACTGAGCCACTCAGGCGCCCCCATCAGTTAAATTATTAAGGAAAGATTTTTCCTAAAATATTTTAAGTTCACAGGTCTTGTGGTTTAAGCACCTGTCATAGATTAACCAGAACTGATGTGAAGCTGAAACTAAACATTATTTGCTGTTTTGTTTCTCTTTCTTTGGTTCCTTATCTCAAAAGCAATATGTTTTGGTCATGTGTTATGTCTGCTAAGTGCCAAAGGGGTTTAAAATGAAATATCCATGAGTTCTGAGACTATCTTCTTTTTTTTTCTTTTTTTTTAAAATACAAGTATATAATGAAATTAGTGATTGAATCACAAACTATCGCGGTGCTAGTTTATAAATGTACTGGTAGCTCTGGTGATGGATACATTTTTGAAGGCTCACTTTTCAGCTGGTGAACATTGATCCTATTCCCTAAATAGGATCTAAATGCTAACCCTTCCTCTGGCTGAATCAGGATATAATGAAAACATACATGACGATATTTTTGTAGCTTTTGGATACTTCAGAGTTTTCATAGGTCTGAGGATTTGTTCAGGAGGCCTTCATGGCCATTTCTCGCTCCACTGTTCATTTCCTGTCACCTCTGCAATGTCCTCCACCTTGCAGTGTGTGACTGCCCTTCTCTGCTAATTCTGCCCGGTGCTTCTTACTGGCTCGGTGCTCCGTGGGTCCCAGGGAAGTGTGAGACACCATTTAGGGCAGGATCAACCTCTACAGCTAAAACTTCCCTAAGAAATAAAGTGTTGCGGTTTATTTTTAAAGTTTATTATTTCTGCTGCTAATACCCCTGGCCCGAGAAGGTTGAAGACGGGAGATGTATCTTGTGTTTTGAAAAGCAGATTTCCTTTTTTTTTATTATTATTTTTTTCCAATATATGAAATTTATTGTCAAATTGGTTTCCATACAACACCCAGTGCTCATCCCAAAAGGTGCCCTCCTCAATACCCATCCCCCACCCTCCCCTCCCTCCCCATCAACCCTCAGTTTGTTCTCAGTTTTTAACAGTCTCTTATGTGAAAAGCAGATTTCCAACAATCGGGAAGTTTACCCAGAAGACAAATTTTGCCCCCAACTTCAATCAACTCTTCAGTGCACGCCCAAGAACTCATGCCAGCAGCTAGAAATGAGTAGATACATTCATCAGAATTGGAAATTTAATATAAAGGAAACCCCAGCCAGGACCCCAGCCAGGCAGTCCAGCATTCTCCAGCACTGCCTTCCTGGGGAATAGGCACACTTTTTGTAGCGTAGGGCTTGGAATTAAGTAGATGCCTTCTTCCCAAGCCTCTTGTGACCAGGCTTCTCCTGACCCTTGCCCTGTTACAGGCTAAGCCGAACTGTGCTGCAATTGCATGTGCATTAGGCACCCCTTTAGTAGCCCTTGGGCAGCCTAGACCTCTTAGACTGTGGAGCTAAGGCCCACCCCCAAACAACTAGATAGCTTCCGGCGTGCTTGAGGCCCCTCCCATTCACCCCACCTGGATATCACTCCAGTCAGTGACTGCAAATTGGTGACAGTCCCAATTTGGACTTGCTGCCTGATGGAGTTTCTGGGCTTCTCCAGCAAGTAGGGTTCCCAGATCTCTCTCTCTCTCTCTCTCTCTCTCTCTCTCTCTGTGCGTGTGTGTGTGTGTGTAAGATGAAATAAAATGGAATCACTTATGTCAAGGGGTTTTGAAACTGACCTGGGAGGCCATTAAGGATGTGGGCTTCATGCACGTCCTCACTGTTCTCCTCAAGTGGAACCACGAACTTCTGAACTGGGCCAAACCGCAAATATTCCAAGGACTCTGCACAACAATCTGCAACTTGCTACAACTTTTGCTTGGCAAAAGCCCTAGCCACCTTTTAGTCAAGATTAGTTTTCTGCTGCCAGAGTCCATCAAAATTCTTTGTGACCAAAATTCTTTGTGAACAGCGGCGCCCGGATGGCTCAGTCAGTGAAGCGACCGACTCTTGATTTTGGCTCAGCTCGTGAAGTCATAGTTGTGAGATCAAGCCCCATGTCGGGCTCTGAGCTGGGCATGGAACCTGCTTAAGATACTATCTCTTGCTCTCCCTCTGCCTCGCCCCCACTCACACTCTTGGGCATGCTCTCTCTCTCTCTCTTTTTAATAACTTTTTTAATGTTTATGTATTTTTGAGAAGGAGAGAGCATGAGCAGGGGAGGGGCAGAGAGAGAGGGAGACACAGAATTCGAAGCAGGCACAAGACTCCAAGCTGTCAGCACAGAGCCTGACATGGGGTTCAAATTTACCAACTGCAAGATCATGACCTGAGCCGAAGTCACACATTTAACTGACTGAGCCTCCCAGGTGCCCCTCTCTCTTTCTCTCTCTCTCTCTAAAAAAAAAAAAAAAAAAAAAAAAAAAAAAAAAAAAAAAAAAAAAGAATTATTTGAGCAATGTATATAAGCATTCTTGTTTTGTATTTAAACATCTTTGGCTTTTGGGGCGCCTGGGTGGCTCAGTCAGTTGAGCATCCAACTTCAGCTCAGGTCAATGATCTCACAGTTCCTGGGTTCGAGCCCCACATCAGGCTCTGTGCTGACAGCTCAGAGCCTGGAGCCTGTTTGGGATTCTGTGTCTCCCTCTCTCTCTGCCTCTCCCCCACTCACGCTCTATCTCCCTCTGTCTCAAAAATAAATAAACATTAAAAAAAATTATAAACATCTTTGACTTTCACCCCCTAGTAGACACTATGTGGGTTGCTACCCAAACTCGTGTACCCTGAATTGCAGCTTATGATCCCAGATAAACACTTTTGCTTAATTATTGCCTTTCTGACCATTTTAAGTTGACAGGTGATTATACCAGCCACTCCACCTGGCCCTTCTTGGCCAAAAGGGTTGGGTAAACTGGAACTCTGTCTTCAGGGGGAACATTCTCCATTGGGTAGATTGGGGCTTGGAGTAGGTATGCACCTCATCCCTCAAAAGCCTTCCCCTGTGACCCAGTCTCTCCTGACCATTGTCTTATTCCAGGTCCTTGGCCACACCGAACTGCACGGCAGAGTAGGCATAGGGGAAAAATGGCACCCCTTCAGTAGGCCTTGGGAAGCAAGGGCCCCTCTAGACCTATGGAGGTAGAGCCCAATCACAACCACCTGCATAGCCTCCGGGGTGGAGGGGACCTACCCCCTGAAAATCATTCTCAGCTGGCAGCTGCAAAGTGGCAATAGTTTGTCCCTATCTGAACTTGCTGCCTGATAGGCTCTTGCGATTCTCTAGCAACCAGGGCTTTCGGGAGTTCCTTACTGGAGAATACCGCAGCCAACCCCCAACCTCTACTCCGGCAGGCAGTCCTACTTCCTCCAGCTTTGCCTTCAGTGGTGCATGCCCAACTGTGCATGTAGGACAGGGCTTGGAATAAGGCAGATGCCTTGTTCTCCCAAGATCATGCCTCTCCTGCTCCTTGCCCTCCCCAGGGTCCCTGGCGAAAGAAAAGGAGGCAGAGGAGAGGAAGCACAAAGAGAGAGAGAGCTAGAGAGAGAAATCAGGCCCTTCTAAAACCGAAATATTTTAAAGGGACATCAGCTTCTTGGGAACTTCCAGCCTCACAAAACATTCTTCTTTAGGGGACAAAAAAACTTATATACAGAACTGGGCAGGGGGGGGGGGGGGAGAGGGGGGGAAGCGAATTACACAAATTCTATTTTCAACTGTTTGTGGGTGTGCATGTGTGAATGGTATTTTCTGAGCCAATTGTGTCATATGTATGCGCCATATATATATATATATATATATATATATACACACATTCTAATTGTGTATGTTTGTGTATGAATATTATATAATATATATGTATTTATGTATACATAGTGCCTGGTGTTTGCTGGACAATTTTCTCAAAGCTTAATATTAATTAATCTTAACAAGCTTGTAAAAGAAAACAAAAACTACTATCATGTCTATTTTGAGTATGAAAAAAAATTAGCAAACAGATGTTAAGTAACTTCCCCAAGATCACAGGGCTAGTAAGCTGCTGAGCTGTGATTTGAACCGCAGTCTGTTCTCTCAACCACTATGGTTTGTTGTCGTAAAATAGATTTGCTATTTAGTCCTCTGAATAAGTAGAAGGTTCTGTGTACAGATTATATTTTATGAAAATAATGGGAACACTAAGGTTATTTTGGCCATGATGATAATCATTGGCACGACGCTAGTTTACCTCTCTTCTTACAAAGTGCCTGAGACTGAGTTCTGGTCCATTCGATTTCAAATTCTGGGAAAATGCAGAATGTGAAGTGTGCTTTCCTGGGAACATTTTTGGAGGTGAGGTTGGGGCTGTTAGAATACCTACAATCAAGACATCTACACATACCTCAGAAGACATTTTCTGTGATCTTTTTCGTTCATCTCATGATTAAGCATGTAACGTCTTGGCTATTCTGATGTGTAATTGTCTCCTAAGGCATACTTTCTCTTCTGGCACAGAAAACCAGAAGAAAAGCTATATTCATACTTTACTTGCCGTCAGAATTTCTAAAGTTAGAGCACAGATGTAAGATTCACAGTATGCTGGATTTCTGCCAAATGAATTACAACCCCACTGTCATCTAAATGGGAATAGAAGACAGAAAGCTATGTATATGTTAACACTGTAATATAACTGTGTAATATAACCACAAGGCTATAGAATGTAGTAAAATATTTGATATTGGTAATAATCCCTACATATCTTTGAAGGATGAGGTAGATTTGGACTAAATGTTGCTCCAATAGAATTTGGGAAAGAGTTTTGTTATTAGAGTTTTGTTATTATTTGTTATTTGTATGTTATTATTTGTTATTTGTATTAGTCAGGGGGCACCTGGGTTTCTCAGTCGGTTAAGCATCCGACTTTGGCTCAGGTCATGATCTCACAGTTCTTGAGTTCGAGCCCTGAATCAGACTTTCTGCTGTCAGCACAGAGCCCATTTTAGATCCTCTTGTCCCCCTCTACATGACCCTCCCCCACTTGCACAGGCACTCTCTCTCTCTCTGTCTCTCTCTCTCGCTCGCTATCTCTCAAAAAGAAACACTAAAAAAAAAAATTGTTTATTGGTCAGGTCTCTTTAGTTATGGTTAATAGAAAGTTGAGTCCATTTAAATAGCCTAGACAAATGAAGGCATCTGTTATCTCACAGAGGGGAAGGTGATTAAGGTGGTACAGAAAACTGAAGAAAGAGCTACCGATTTCAGGTCTCCGCAGATGAAATTGCACTGTGCTATTCTCTGCTTCTGTTTGAATCTGAGTTCTGCTCGCTTACTGTAGTTAACCTTCTCCAGGGAGGATTGTTACGGCAACAAGTAGCAAACCCAACTAAAAACCGCAACTTAAAAAAAAAATCTATTTCTCAACTTCCATTTATCAACTCATGAACTCAGATTTTTTTTTCGATATATGAAATTTATTGTCAAATTGGTTTCCATACAACACCCAGTGCTCATCCCAAAAGGTGCCCTCCTCAATATTCATCAATGAACTCAGATTTACCTCGCTTGGGTCACATGTCCACAACTTGGACCAACCACTTTTTGCCAAAAGATAAAGTTCAGATCTGGATCCATAGAATAAAATCAATACTTGTCTGTTAGGTTGAATCTCTATTCAAACACACACTAAACTAAAAGATGAATTAATAATGCAGTAAACCACATTTATATGTAAATTTTAGGGTTTTTTTTTTAAGGCTGAGGTAATATCCATATTTAAACAGCCAAAATTCTAAGGCACAGATATTAAAATTTGTCTATCACAATTCTTCCTTCAATAAAAAGAATTTTTAAAAATTTCTCTTATTTCTAAAAAAATCTTTTATCTCACAGGCTGCGGTTGTTGCTACAGTTATTACCTAGAAATGAACAAAATAAAACACTATGACATCTGCAAGTTATCAACCAAGTTTTTAAATTGTGTTCATGAATTGAAATATTTTTAAGTTCTATTCTCTGAATTAAAATCACAAAATATCATGGAAGAATTGAGTCAAAGATATGTGCTTATGTTTTCAAAGGAATTATTGGCCTCCTCTAAGTACCCACATGTTTTGTATTTACAGAGAATTATCCGATTTTGTGAGGGTAGATTATTTTGATTATTCCACTATGAATTACTTGATTGAATGATGGAGCAAAGCACTTAAGGAATATTACTCCTGTAATAAAAACAATTATAAAAGACTTGAGAATCAAGGAGATAGACCAGAAATTCATAACTTGTCATCATTACCAAACGAATCCAATAAGAATTCAAATGCTCTTTCTATCATGCCAATTATAATTTACCTTTGCCCAGTACTGTGAGTTTGAGGGCTCGGATTAAAAACAGCGCATAGTGTCTGTAAGTTTTCCCCTTGGCTGTTAGTTTAATAGTCTGGAGATGGCTGTTTTTGTTATAATCTTGGTTTATGCTGAAAGAAAATCCCACAACCCCTTCCTCTCTCCGATTATGAGAATCCCTTAAAAGTGGAAGAAACATCCGGAATGTCAGACAACAAAAATTTCAAATTCCTTAGCTGGTGCGTACCTGTCCGTCTCACTGATAGTCTGCTGCCTCCTGCTGGTGCAGCCTAGAAGCCTCTTCTGGTCTTTCATGACTTGAATTTCTCCACCTAAAAAAAAAAAAAAAAAAAAAAAAAATATATATATATATATATATATATATATATATATATATATGTTTTTATATTTCAAATATATAAAAATATTTAAAATATATAAAAATATATATGTAATATATAAAAACATATGTATGTTTTTATATTTCAAATATATAAAAAATATTTAAAATATATAAAAATATATAAAATATTTTTAAAAATATGTTTTTATATTTAAAATATATATATTTAAAATATATATATAACATATATGTAAAAACATATATATATATGTTTTTTATAAAAACATATATATATATATATATGTTTTTTAAAGTTTATTTATTTTAAGACAGCGAAAGAGAGCACAAGCAGGGGAGGGGCAGGGAGAGGGAGAGAGAGAAAATCCCAAGCAGCCTCCACACTGTCAGCACAGAGCCTGACATGGGGCTCGAACCCACAAAAACTGCGAGATCATGACCTGAGCTGAAACCAAGAGTCGGGGGCTTAATTGAGCCGCCAGGTGTGCCTTTTTAAAAACAGATGTTTGGCCTCCCAGAAACTACTTATTTTGGCCCTTAAAATGGAGATTTACCTTGTCAGCTCACAGTGCTATTCAGGGACACTTTCCAGGTCCCAGGGGCCGGGCAGAGAGACTGCAAGGTTACGTCCACCTGTGCCGTGGACTATTCTACCAACCAACCCTGTGCCCAAACCAGGACGTTAAACTTAATCCTCCCGTCCTCTCTCAGAATGGGTCCCCTGATTTCACAGATGGCCTTTTCCTCAGAGGATTTGAATATTTTTTATTGTTATTATAATTAATTATTATCGTCGTCATCACAATTCGTTTCAGAGGCACCTACACGATTCTTTTAGGAATTTTAAGAAATTTTTGTCAGTCTAAACAGATCTGGGAAGCATGAAGATCAGCTACAGCGTATTTTATTATTTACACAGATTTGACTTCTGTCCATAAATAAAATTACAATTGAGTATACAAGTAGAACATGCATCCTAACCCAAAGAAGGTAATTAGAACATGAAGAAAACACAGAGCAACTTTTGGGTAAATAGACCCAAAGCGACATTACCACTCCTTCAGTATTTCCACATATAGCACTTATTCGCTATTTCTAGTATTACACCTCTCGCCGTGTCTTACAGCTGGCTGAGCAACTGAGAGGACACACGGCACTCTCACCTCTAACTGTGAACCTGAACGTGAAGAGAACAGTTTCTCTACCTCCATACTCTAGACAGAGAATGGAAGAAAATCGCCTACAGAAACATCATGTTTTTCTGGTCCTCAAGATAGCCAAAAATATCTGTTCATGTCAAATGTTTTCCAGAATCGCTGGGGAGCTACATAATAGGCATCAAGGTAGAGGTGTTGCTTCAAGGCCATTAGACCCCATGACTACGAAAACGGAAAGAGGAATGTAGATTATTCATATGGAACAACATTAGAAATGATCTGTGAGATCATTGAAAATGGCTTATTGGGGGTGCCTGGGTTGCACAGTCAGTTAAGCATCTGAATCTTTGATTCCGGTTCAGGTTTGTGGGCTCGAGCCCTGTGACAAGCTCTGTGCTGATGGTGCAGAGCCTGCTTGAGATTCTCTCCCTCTCTCTCCACCCCTCCCCCACTCAGGTGCACGTGCACACACTCTCTCTCTTTCAAAAATAAATAAACTTAAAAAAAAAATGGCTTAATGGGTGAACCAGTACATTTCAAGCAGTCTTTGTTGATTATTGAAAAACATACTAAGATATATTTAGAGAAAACTGAGGGGAGATGCACTTTATTATCTTGATAATATTATATACCTTGAAGGAGAGGGGGAAAAAACATGTCAGCTCTTCAAGTTACTTGTTCAGCAAGACTAACATACCTGAGGAACAGAATTCCATTGGCTTCAGGATCGTCTTGTTAAATTTGACCACCTCTTCAGTCCTCTGCTTCACAATGAATTCTCAATTTTAAAAGTTAATTCTATCCTCTTCCTGTCTAGTTTTACTATCACACCTGCCCTGAGGAAAATAGTGTTAATAATGTGCCCTTTCATCTTTCTCCACACATAAGCAAACATAACAAGCACGATTCACTTAGGGCAATCAGTATACAGCCTCGAATATACCAACAACCCTAGCTTCCGATCACAGTCACCATGCCCACTGTCCCAAGGCCATGGACTCCTCACCAATGGGACTAGCTCACCTTCTCTCTTCATATATAATGGACGTCTGGCTATTTTACCAATATGGTAGCCCTACGCCAACAAAATGGTCGCTAGAATGATCTCAGTCCAGTGGTTTTCAACCCTAGCTGAAAATTAGAATCCTAAGAGTAGCCTAAATTCTTTTTTCCATAACCTAATCACACCCCCGATCAACTATATCAGAGTCCTAAGAGGTGGAATAATCTCAGGCATCAGTGTTTCTTCAAAGCTTCTCAGTATAATTTCAGCGCACAGCTAAACTGAGTATGTCCACCAAGCCAGATAAAGCAAATGGCATATTACCTGTCTATCCTGACCACCCCAACCAGTCTTCTCATTAAAGAGTTGTGGGACGAGCTCACAAAAATGAAATAGCTGAGGTTTGTAATTACTTCTGTCCCAATTTTGACTTGTCCTGACCCAATTCGCCCTGCACGAACCAAACTAATTTTGCTAACACTGCAGAAAGAGCCATCCACTGAGGTGATGAATGTGTTAGCTGAACCTACTGTGGGGGGCCTGGGTGGCTCAGTTGGTTAAGTGTCCACCTTTGGCTTCCGGTTCATGAGTTTGAGTCCCACATTGGGTTCTCTGCTATCATTACAGAAGCTGCCTTAGATCCTCTGTCGCTCTCTCTCTCTCTGCCTCTCCCTGGATCGCGCGCCCTCTCTCTCTCTCTCAAAAGTAAACACACATTAAAAATAACGTTCCAGCTTCTTGTGGAAATCATTTCACAATACATATATCAAATCGTTGTCTTGTCCATCTTAAACTTATACAATGTTATATGTCAATTATATCACAGTAAAGCTGGCAAAATGAAATTAAAAATAAATAAATAAGCAAAATGTTTTTAAAGACAGAAAAGAAAGAGTTTTCGCTTTGAGGATGGTTCCGCCACCTTTGCCTTTGAATATTCTTGCTCAGGGAAGCTAGTATTGAGGCCATTTATTCAAACATTGGCGAATATCCAGGCCGGGTTAATAAGTATCCCCAGGGGCGTTTGTGAAACTTGCAGATTCCGCAGTCCTGCCCTCCAGTCATTCTGAGTCTTTAGACCTGAGGTGCAGCCCAGGAATCTGTCCTTTTAAGGACCTGTATAAATCTTACACGAAGACAGCTTTGGAAACTACATAACTCTTCAATGAGGGAAGGACAGTTATCCAAAATAAATACAAACCATGGCCTTTCCCCAGGACTTTTGACAGTGTGTGTGTGTGTGTGTGTGTGTGTGTGTGTGTGTTGTGTGATATCTCCCAGAAATTTTCAATAGTGGGGAGAGAGAGAGATTGACTCCTGGCATATGGCATGTCTCATAACATAAGCCAAGGTATCAGAAAGCAGCAAGGAATAAATTATTCCGACATAAGGGGTTGGAGGATCTTCCAGAAGACCTTTGGGTTTACTCATCCACTGCAAAGGCTGCCAGGAATGACATCATGATGGCAGGGAAGCGGGGAGACGTCTATGAGCAATACGATCTGGTGAAATTCCAGAGCCACTTTGAGGTCAGAAACAGAAACGTCCTCTTTCAGTGAGGGTGAAAGTCAGAGTGCACAGGAGATAAGAGTTAAAAGATACAAGACACCAGGGAAGAAACTTGTAACCTCCTCATAGGAACAAAATAACCAACAAAGATATTTTAACACTAATAGTAGATCTTTCGATGGTTAGAAATAGAGGAATAAAAGAAGAAATGATCTTTCCCAGGGGAATAAAGAAAACCTCAAATGTGTGGGAGTCAGGTGCAGAGGCGTTGACCTTTGAGGAATAATTTTGTCTTTGTGCGAATGACAGTGACAGAAAGCTACTGAAGAAATAAAAGAGTAAAGTTGCTTTTTTAATCTGCGTTAGACTTGTGTTTCAGTCCTGTATGATAATTAGTAAAGCCTGCTCACTTGAACTATGATGAAATAATCATGTTTCCAAATTTGTGCTTAAGTATATTTTGCTCATAATTTTCACCACATTTTCACATTAGACTTTGATTCCTTTGTTCTAGAGTTTCTGTTAGTGCCTATGTAACACTTCAATCAGCTCTCAATTTTAAATCTTTAGAGAGTAAAAGGCTACTGGATGTCCATAGCGTGATGTTCTTTCAAAGGATTGTCAAAGTAGTCTGAAATGCACCTAGCTCAGAACTCTGATCATGTCAGTTTTTCCAGTGAATTCTAGATCTCTGGTTTGGCCAGATCAGTATTGTGGGTTAGTTTACCATTCTATCGAGCCTCTACACAGCTGCGCAATTATATGAGGAGCGAGTAAAAACCATCTCCTTCACCGAATAAGCAATTTTGTCCCAGAAAAACGTTCAAGCTAGATTTACGATGTTCGGCGACTACCGTGCAGGGACGCTGACCAGCTATGCCGCAGGAAAGTTCTTAAAAATAGAACACAATGGTTCTACTATCTTCACACAATTTCTAATACCCAGATTACCCAAGCAATAACCTCAACATTACTGATCTAAAAAACTGATAGTATAAATACTAAATGATGTGCTACTCCACCTATATGACAAAGCTCGTACAAAGGGTACGAGCAAACAATTTGCCAAGATACTAAAATATTTTCAAATCAGTTGGTATAATGCTGCTGCCCTAGCCGTCAGCACCCCTATCCCAGATCTCTGTCTGAGATCTCTGTCCCAGATCAGAATCCCCAGATCTCTGTCACAACGGGGCCTCCTGAATGTTGTTCCAGGGCTGCGGCTTATGCCAATTCTGGCTGCTAAATATTCAAACGTCACCCCTGTGCGCTTGTGCATGTGTGATGACAGAGCAGGAAAAGAGCCTTTTATTTGAGGGAGGACATTCAGTGAAATGATGCTGAGATAGAATAACAGGGCCATACAGTGGCTATTCCCCCGAGGTCCCCAGCAGTCACCAGAACATCAGATCAGAAGCCATCAGACGATGAAGCAGAGGATGTTCCGTGAAGTTTATTTGCCTGATAGTTTACGTACACCGTCATCTTTTCATGTTTTTGGCTGTGGTCGGCTAGCCTTCTCTTTCTTCACATGAACGTAATCACAAGTCCCTTACATCTTGGTGAATTCGGAAGATGCGTATTAACCCAGATCTTCGATCTTCACTAATGTAGCTGTCTTCTCACAAATCCAAGAAATTTCAGCGCTGCAGCGGGAAAGATAAATCTTTCCTTTCTGAAAATAGGCACATCCTCTGGATCCGTTGATCTGGGTGTATTCTCTAGGGCTGAATCTGGAAAGTCATCCATTTAAAATTAATGACAAATTTCATATTTGAAATTTGATCATAATTCAGTGTTCTCAGTTACCGAAAGCCATCTATCTGAACTTTGAGAGACTTCTGGTTCCACAACATCTCAAAGTTCTTTTTATTTACTTTTTTTAATGTTTATTTATTTTTTTAGAGAGAGAAAGACAGAGTGTGAGTGGGGGAGGAGCAGAGAGAGAGGGAGACACAGAATCCGAAACAGGCTCCAGACTCTGAGCTGTCAGCACAGAGCCCGATGAGGGGCTCGAACTCACAAACAGTGAGATCATGACCTGAGCCGAAGTCGGAGGCTCAACCGACTTAGCCACCCAGGCACCCCCACAACATATCAAAGTTCTTCAAGCTGGCATATCTGAGTTTTTCATTTCAAGTTAATCATAATCCCAAGAAGAATTATTTAAGCAGGATACTTAAGTTCTGGGTTGAGAATTTGTAACCTCTCCATTAACGTGGTAGAAACTACCCAGCACATATGATATTAGAAGTACTAGGATTTCTTTACTTTGGAACTTTTTGAAGGAAAACAGACAAATGAAATCACGTTCTGGGTGGACAGTTATTACATTTTATTATGCACAAATATAATTTTGTGTATATATAATTTTGTGTTATGTATATATGTATACACACACGTGTGGAGGAGGAAGAAAGAACACGATAAGGGTTAAGGGAGAACATGGGTGACTACATAGATGTGGTTCTGATACCGGTCCCTAGTACCTCCGTAAGGAATTGGTGGTAAGCCTTCAATAACGTCATTACAAATCATGCTCATCCGGTCTCAACCTCCTGTGTGCCTTTTTACTCGAATGATCTGCATAAACTGCAGTGTTCTTTTCTGGCTTCAGGGCCGGGCTTACTAAATCTTCCTCTTGGCTTATGCGCTTGCTGAGATTAGCCTCACTCAGGAGGAAACGGCTGTGTGATTCAGAAGCTCAGTCCCAGCACCTTGCATGATAACAGCCACAGTCTCAGGGCATCAGTGACGTCAGACTCCCAACCTTGCTGCGGGGACCATCTCCTCCATATTTTAACCAGGAGTGAGCGGAGGGGCCTGGGATAATGAAAAGTCCTTTGGGAGAAGGGACTCATCTTCGTAAAGCCCAAAATGGAAACAGTGGCACTTCCCAGGGTACGGTGGCACGTTCTATAAACCCTCAGTCTAGCAGCAACACTCCGGATTAGTGTGTAATCATCTCATGCCCAATATGGCTCCATTTGCAAAGAAGTGACTCTCATCTTTGTGTTTTTATTACTTTGCACATGCTCTTCGCCGTGATTATTTGGGTGAAACCAGACTAGTTGATTTAATATGAATGGTAGTGGTCATTAGCGAGCGCAAAATTGTCATGGTGTGTCCCACCATGACAAAATGGTGGGAAATGGACAAAGATGACATATATCTGGGGACAAAAGTGGAGACCTGTCATTGTTTGTTATTCAGGGAATGTGGGGAGCCACCGCTGAAGCACAGTACCCTTGGTGGGAAATGAGTGATTATAACTCAGTTTAAGGAAACCTGGACGGGGCGCCTGGGTGGCTCAGTCGGCTGAGCATCAGTTGACTTCGGCTCAGGTCATGATCTCATGGTCCGTGAGTTCAAGCCCCGCGTCGGGCTCTGTGCTAACTGCTCAGAGCCTGGAGCCTGTTTCAGATTCTGTGTCTCCCTCTCTCTGACCCTCCCCCATTCATGTTCTGTCTCTCTCTCTCTGTCTCAAAAATAAATAAACGTTTAAAAAAAATTTTTTTTAAAGTACAAATACAACTGTATCATCTTGATATAGTTGTGATGAGCTGTGTTCCTCAAAATATTTGATTTGTAATCACTAAGAGAATTTTGTAAGACTGTGTTCCTTGACATATTTTTGACATCTATTTTTTCACAACTTTAAATAGTTGCAAAAACTGTAATTTTCAAAGTATCATGTATTCTATAGGTACACTAAATATTTCCTCAAAACCTTGAAGGTGCGGATTCAGCTCATTTTATGTCATGAAAAACATTTGCCATATAATCTAATTGGTAAATTCCATCAAAAAAACTAATTATTAAACTGATTCGCCAATTTAGACATACTTGCTGTTAGAAAGTGGTTGACAATTGGAATTTAAATAAATGTGTTAATGTATGTCCATGATAAACACCACCCTCTGGACTGTAAGTGTTGGGCAGTCAGGGAGCAGAGAGCCCAAGGTCATGATCACAAAAGCACTCGGTCCTGATTTTGCCACTTAGGAGCTCAGTGACCTCAGGCAAGTTATTTAGTCTCTCTATGGCAATTGTTTCATCCCTAAAATAGGACTATAACAGTGCTTTTATCATAGGGCTAATATTTATAAACTGCTTCAAACAAAGTGTATTATTTGTTTTTTAAATTAAAAAGAAGAAATTTCAACTAATAGAAAAGCTTCCGTGTTTTGCCATGAGTTTGTCACATACATGAAATTAGGTAGTCTTGCTCCGAATAGTTTTTCCTGAAGCTCTCTTTTCTTCGTACATTGTACTCTTTTATTTTTGTATCTAGGTTTATAATTCTTACAGTTAACATTGATTTTCTTAATTTCTTAGTATTCTTAGCTTGCTTTCCCCCGCCCCCCATCACCCCGACAGTTGAGACTTACAAGGATGGAGACGGAATGGAGCCATCCTCCCATAGCCAGCTCTTTCCTGATGGATCCCATGATAAGCCCAACCAGAAGAAAGAAAACTTGGGTAATGGCTGTGACTTCAGAAAATCCTGAGAGAGACAAAGGGGAAAATATCATGGGAGAGCCACATTCTGGTTTGCAGACGTTAAGATACTAATTCTCATTCAAAATGCCCGAATTCCCACTGTGTGAGTCAGAAATTCCATGTATTTACTTTCCATCATATGAATAATTTCTATAACCAGGGAAAGAAATTCAGCCAGACCTTTTCCTCCAAGCTATCTATCTTCACCAAAGTGGAATTCTGGTCCAGGCAGTTATTTCTACTGTTAATCCAGGTATTTTCCTCATTTGTTGCAAAATAATAGCAGCTGTTTTGGTACCAGTGCCACATTTTAGGGCAAGGATTGCATTTGTGGTCTGAAAAAGAAATTACACCCATTAGCACAAATTAAATAATCCTGGCATGACTGGGAAAGGATTTGGGAACTAAGTAATTGAACTTGATGATAGGGTCTGAGACCCAGCATTCTGAAAACATACCGCTTTAGGAGCCTGTGAAAATGAAATCACCCCCAATTATGGGCTGGGGCAACAGTGATCGAAATTCTCCTTCCAGGGCTCAGTCTTCTGGCCTCAGAGTTACCAGCTATACTTTAACTTCTTATAACATCAGGATCACCTAAAAATGGTTCACACATTAAGAGGCTGAAGAATCCAGGTTGGGATTATTGCAAGATGCTCCCCAAATTCACTTCTGTGTTTTCAGAAATGTTAAATAAATTGCTATCTTCCCTTGTCCCCTGGAAATTTAGGGTGACATCATTAGGAGTCTTTGGATAACATAACTTTCTCATACTGCAAGGTGGCTCATGTGATCAGTGCCCACTGGGGCAACAGATTTGACCTGACGGTAGGTCCTGATTACCTGAAGTGCGAATGATCAGCTCTTGGCAGAGCTTGATGGCCATCTGTTCCTGCCGCTTCAATAGACTGGAGATCTGGGATTTGAGATGCTCCTCCTCGGTGGGAAAATTCCTGTAGTCGCTCAGCTGCTGGGAGAAGTTATCTTGCTGTTGGTGGATGGTTTTTTGCAGTTGACTTAATCTCTCTGAATCTGAGTTAATTTCATGAGATGTCTGCAAAACTCCAAGACATAATAGGATACATGTTCACATATCCTCTTATTCTCAGCCAGGGGTAATTCTTTTAACACAGCCATATTTCTTACATCATGTCGTATGTATTAGTGGCTCCCAATAATTGAAGCATCATGGACGAAGCACACACGATTGCCTTGCTATTCCAAATTGTTTGGGGCTCATCCTTTATAATTGTATTGAGATTTTGCATCTGATTATACTTGTATTAAATGAATGAATTAATGATTATATATCTTTGATATTTCATCTAAGGCAATGCCATTTTGCCATTCGTCTAGTGTGGTTTTTTTTTCTTATTTGGAGTTGGTTCATGTAATTGGTGTTTTCATGGGAACAGAATCCTTTAAGGCAATAGGTATGGTGTGAAGACCACTTTTATCAGAATCATCCATATATTTGTTTGTTTTTTTTTTTAATGCAGATTTTAGAAGCACCTGGGTAGCTCAGTCAGCTGAGTGTCCAACTCTGGATTTCAGCTCAGATCATGATCTCACGGTTCCCGAGATCGGGCCCTGTGCAGGGCTCTGCAGTGACAGTGTGGAGCCTGGGAGGCTGCTCAGGATTCTCTCTCTCCCTCTATCTCTGCCCCTCCCCTACTCTCTCTCTTAAAATAAATAAATAAACATTTTTAATGCAGATTTTAATGCCACACTAGACTATTTCTGGCGCTGGATCCATAAAAATCGGCCTCTTTAATTAACACTTCAGGTGATTCATCGTCACGATAAATTTAAGAGTCACTGCCCTTCAGGAAAAAAAAAAAACCCTTCACCCGTCTATAGTGAACCAATGAATATGCATCAGTGCATCTTCATTTTTAAAATATACATCATTGTAGAAGATCAACTGCTAATCCCTAATGATTGGCTACTGAATAGTTGTTACTGCTGCTAGAACATCATGTTTCTTTCTAAAAGAAAGAAGGCTGAAAAGAAAAAAGGCTAAAGCCACATCATTAGTTCCTAGTTAAATTTCAAATCAGTATGTCTAAATTCTAATTACCCATGAAATCTTCCACATGTAAAAATGAAAGAAAGTAGCATGGAAGGTGCTAGCATCCTCCAGAAAATAAACTTTCTTGCCTGCAAGTCCCCTGAAAGGGAATAATATGCCAACACTCTACTCCGTCCATCATATACTTAACGACACCCTACAAAGTGTGTATTCTCAGGATGTTTTTCCACTTAATGTTAGTCCACAACTCCCTATCGTGTCCGACCCTGACAGCTCAAGGATGGGTCAGAACCAAGGGAATACTCTTTTTTTTTTTTTTCTTTTGGTTATTGTGCTTGGGACTGGAACTTCCATTGTTACGCAGAGGTGGTTCAACTTTCTATATACAGGGTAAGGTCCCCCAGGTAACTTCTCCTCTTTGTTTTAATCTCTTTTTCATTTCTAGCAGGCAGGCTGTTTCTACACTAGAAAGGTCTTGAGTAAGCAGATTAAGCCAGTCTTGTACTAAGTCTTTGGGGTGAATGAAACGGCACGCTTTTCCTTGAGTCCACCTCCGTTGGCTCTCTATTGGTCACTACTGGGATAATAGGTAGATGTGCATCTATGCAGAAAAGAAGCTCCCCATTTCAATGAATAAAGAGTAAAACAAAAGCTGTGTTCATAATCCAGTCTAGTTTATTAAGAGGAATGGATAAAATCCATTTCCAAAATCCTCATAATCATAAAGTCTGTCCCTTGGTTGTTGAGCTTAGAGACTTGGAAGAATGAAAGAGATGTGATCATATAATATTGTCAAACCTGAGTCTGCATAGTTTACAAATGTGTTTCCTAATCGCCTTTCTTGGGTTTGATGAAAATATACTTACGCATAATCCCCAAGGTCACCAGCCCAATCAGCAGCATCAGACAAAGAGTTAACAGACTCAGGGCAGCCAGGCGCCAGATGGGGGAAGGAGCTGGACACGCTGAAGAAAGCCAACAGAGTTGTAATGTGCAAATTGTAGTTGCACATGAGTTTTTATTTCTCGCACTTAGGAAGCTTCCCCAGCTTCCTAAAATCTCCCTCTTATTTCTCTCTTTACTTTCTCAGAAATACCTAAAATGATGTGCAGTAAGATCTCTACCATCAGTGCTCCCCCACTTCTCTTCCCACCATTCTCTTTCCCTTTAAGAGTGTCTCCTAATTTTTAGGTTTGTGTTTTATATCACTGAACACGCTTCTTTAAGATTACCAAATGCAGGGGCGCCTCAGTCGGTTAAGCGTCCGACTTCGGCTGAGGTCATGATCTCCCGGTCCGTGAGTTCGAGCCCCGCGTCGCGCTCTGTGCTGACAGCTTAGAGCCTGGAGCCCGTTTCAGATTCTGTGTCTCCCTCTCTCTCTGACCCTCCCTGTTCATGCTCTGTCTCTCTCTGTCTCAAAAATAAATAAACATTTAAAAAAAAAAGGTTACCAAATGCATGTATGAGATGTGGTGAAAAATGCTTCTCTGGATGATCTGGACAATAGGGGAAACTTCAAGTTTTTGAGGTCACAAAACCTCCCCAAGGCTAAGGTTATTATGGATTTTACTTTTATCAATTACATTCTATTTAGCATCTGGTAGCTAATGAATGAATACTGAATGAAAGGCAAAATTAACATGTAGTCTAACCTATGATATTTCTTTATTCAGAATCTAATGGCATCTAGCCCAACATTTTCAGACAGATTAATTCAAATTTCCAGGTGCACTGTCACATACAGCACAACCACAACTCCTTTTATCTCAAGGATTATAGCTATAACTTAAACAAACAAATAAACGAAAATGTATAACCAGTTTTATTAGACCCCATGACAAACCTATTCCCGTCCTCTTTGCATATCGCCCTAATACCACGCACATGCACGCGTGCGCACACACACACACACACACACACACTCACACACACACTTAAAAATAAATCCAAAGAGGAGAAAGTAGTTCCTATATATCAGATGATTTGGGCAACAACCTGAACTGTCAACAGATTATTGAAAATTAAGAATATAGTCTGATATACTAACCTGGATTCCTGACCACAGAGATTTATATTTCTTCCAACAAGGGATAAGGGAATGAGCTGAAGACTAGAACTGAATTTGGACTCCACATACTAGTTGTAGGAACTTGGCTAAACCATTTAGTTTTTTTCAGCCTCAGCTTTGCTAATATTATTCCATTTACTTCACAATTATATTTTGATAAAAATATGATATAATGCATATAAAATACTATACAGATACTGTTATTATTGATTCAACTGTACGAATTATACTGGGAATTTCCACTTTCTAAAAACAGTTTTTTTAAACTTCTAAAACAGAAATGATCTCCTGTCTATTTCTGACTCACTCATCTTCCCATTCTTCTTTTCAGTTATTTGTACCTTTGAAAAGAGAAATTTCCTCCACTTTCTCTATTTTAGAAGCCTCCCATCTGACTTCTAAAAGAATATTTGCCTGGCATCTCTCACAAGGTGTCAATATCACGACTTCACTTTTAAAAAGAAATCCATTAATCCCCAAATTCGATTTCTCTCGTATCCAATATGTTTCACTATGGCACAGAGCTTCAAGAAACATAGTGATACCACACGTTTAAAGAGATCTTGGAAGCTACGTGTTTTCTCCCCCAAATTGGGAACATTCATTCCACTAATGCATCCCACAACTTTGTCTCCGTTTCGGAGATTCTGCAGCACACCTCTCCTTAGCATCGACCTCAAAGCATTTAACACCTGTGCATCCCCCAAGGTCAACATCTTGCTGTCTCTGAACTCCTACCTCTTTTCCTTAGGTTATTTCTATCCCGGTTATTTCTTGCTCCAACAGAATCCTGAAATGTGAGTGTCGCGTAAGTCACTTCGTCAGACATTGTAGAAGAAAACGCTACTGTAAATTACTCAATTAATGTTGCAATGTCTTCAGGCTCAGGAGCAGGGTGTTCTTCTCAAGGCTGGGAGCTTTTATAAACACATTCTACTGACCCAAGACACACCCCACCACCCCTCTGTAAGGACAGAATGACAATCAGTTTTTTGTTTTCGTTTTTGTTTGGTGTGTGTGTGTGTGTGTGTGTGTAGAAAGAGAAGTCAAGTACCTTTCTCTTTAGAAACCAGAATAAAAAAGATCTCAATCCGTCTGTTCTTTCTGCACTGCTTCTTGTGAAGCAATAGGGGTACTTGGAAGCAGAGCCCGGATGGCGGTTTCCTGGGGGAATTCCCATGATCCTCAGGTAGAGGATCTGAATGTTTCAGTAAAGGGTCCGACTGTCGTGTTTACATGTGTCAAAGACCAGCTAAGCCTGTATGAAGACATTGGATCTGGTTTATACTCACTCATATCAGATAGAATGTGCAAGACAGAAAAAGCTGTGTAGGTAAAGACCAACCACATTTAGCTGCTGTTTTAAGAAATACGTGTGTGTGTGTGTGTGTGTGTGTGTGTGTGTGTGACAGAGAAAGATTGTGGAGAGGGGAGAGTGGCAGTACTAGCAATGGAACATAAAGAAGAAATTGATAGCTGTTAAAACTGCGTACCCATGGCAGGTGCCTCTGGCGTGGCTAAATTCCAAACAGAATAATCCCTCTGGAGATAACAACTAATACTCAGGACAAGATTTAAAAAGCAACTACCAGGAGTTCCGGGATAGTGAAAGAAAGCAGGCAGATTCTGGGGACAAAAGGGCTGGCTCATGGTGTGGTGCTTTTGGTTTTGTTTTTAATTTGTTTATTTAGTCGGTTTTTAACCTGCGGGCAGCCAACAGTCGTTGTTGTGGGGCAGCTAAAACTCCTAGAGAATATATGCCATCTTTCAGGTGTGAAAATTTCGAAGACTGGAGTTTGGGGCAACCGGAAGAACAAACAGTGCTGGGTAGTCACGGGGACCACTGCATATGGGGAATCTCTAGAGAATCTTTATGCCTTGACGCCTCTTTGAGCTACAAGTTATATACATCTCATCTTAAAAATAACTTGATAAAATAACCAAGCTCTATGTTCTCTTTCTTAGGACTCAAAATGCCCTGAAAAGGTGTTTCCAGTAAAACTGAAGTCAACCCACTGCACAAAGATTTCACTGTGATACTTTGTTTCAACAACATCCTATGAGCAAGAAAGTGGATGATTTTTTTAAATTAATTTATTTATTTTGAGATTGAGAGTGGGGGAGGGGCAGAGAGAGAGAGAGAATCCCAAGCAGACTCCGTGCTGTCAGCCCAGAGACCAACATGGGTTTCCATCTCACCAACTGTGAGATCATGACCTGAGCCGAAGTCAAGAATCAAACGCTTAACCAACCGAGCCACCCAGGGGCCCCAAAGCAGACAATTGATACAGCAAGTGTTCTGGCTATTATCTGGAAGAACATGAGAAAAAAAACAGCACCTCTCACCTACGGTTGTTCATTTAGTTCATCGGCATCAGACTCCAGGCACAGCATTTACTTCTAATCCCATCATCGCTTATAAAAATTCACTAATTTATATTTGAAAAAATAATTGTTGTGGAGAACCTGTGGAAGGCAGAATAACAGCCCTCCCCCAAAGATGTGCACCTTCCCCTCCCCAGAACCTCTGAATAGAGTAGTTTGCATGGCAACAGGGATCGCAGATGTGACCAAGGTGACAGAGTTTGAGATGAGGAAGTTATCCTGCGTTACCTGCCGGGCCCAATTTAAGCTCACGAGCCCTTCAAAGTGGAGAACCTTTCTTAGATTCAGCCAGAGAGAGACAACATTGCTGGCTGAAGGTGGAGGAGGAGGGCCAGGAACCAAGGAAGAGGCAAAGGAAAGGAAACGGGTGCTCCCACAGAGCACTCAGAAAGGAACACAGCCCTGCTGACAGCCTTGATTTACCCCCCGTGAGATCCATGTCAGATTAATAACCCACCGAACTGAGAGACCATAAAGTTGTGTTGTTTAAGCTGTTCTATTTGTAGAATTTGCTAAAGCAGCAAGAGGGAACTCACACAGGACCCAAAAAAATTTTGGGGGGGGTCTATATATGAGCAAGGGAGCTAAGAAATCTTTTCTAAAGTTTCCTTTGGGGTAAGAAGGAAAAGATTACATAACAGTACTGGTGGGGGGTGTTTTGGTGTAGGTTTTTGTTTTCAAATGGCTGAAGGACTTGATCCAGAACCTTCAAGGTCCACCTCTGTGTGAAGATTATCTTCAAAGTTCTCCAGAATAAACTGCCCGTATTTCATGGGTGTGAATGAATATCGGATAGGTTGCAGAAAGACAATGTGAAGATAATGATTCTTCAAAAACTTTTATGTCTGATCTCTAAACACACGAATGCACATGTATTTCTTGTTCCTGTTCTTTGGTTTGTTTGTTTGTTTTTTTTTTTCAAAATGATGCAGTGCTCAATCAAAAAAAATAATTATTTCGAGGTTCTGAGTCATAATCAGTTAAACTCCCCTGTCAAAAATGTGGAAGTAAATAACAAATTTACGTTTCTGTTTACTATTCTATGTAACAGGCAAAGGCAGAGGCCATTGATACGAAGAAAAGTTAAATTAAACAAGTGATTACAAAAATGAAAACTCAGGATGTTTTTCTCTCTCTCCTCTGGTCTTTCTCTTTCACCACATTTTGCAAAGGCTGAGTATTCATTTTCATTGCCCTGATTCCTTCATACCCTCAAGTTCCCTAAGAAAGCATTTAACCTCTTACAGTATTATATGAAATTATACTTGGGTTTTAAAACCGTGATGAGGAATCCCACTTGGTGGCTAATAATATCTATAAGAAAAATGATCCGTGTGCCTGGGTGGCTCCGTTGGTTAAGCATCTGATTCGGTTTTGGCTCTGTCATGATCTCACAGTTCTTGAGATCCAGCCCCCTGTCAGGCTCCCTGGTGACAGCATAAACCCTGGTTAGGATTCTCTCTTTCCCTCTCTCTCTCTCTCTGCGCCTCCCCCTCCCCCCCGCCTCCATTCTCTCACTCTTTCTCAAAATAAATAAATAAACTTAAAAAAAAAGAAAAAGGATTGGTTACACGTCTTACACATTTTCTGCTATTATGATGCTAAAAGGCTTTATTATCTATTATTACTTTATAATTATATTAGTTTAGAAACCACTGTTTATACTTATCTCCCTCAAAACTTCCAGCATCTCTCTAGCTCATTTTGACAGATTACGCTATTATATATCACACCTTACTATAGTCATACGCCAAATTTCTCCTCATTTCCTTACCATTTTTTCAATAGTCTTGAATCTCTTAAATTTCGACTCTTGTCATGATTATCACTGATTCCAATATCTATGTAGATGATAATTCCAATATACTGGACTCTCAGTTCCCGGATTAACCTCGGTAATCGACTACACCACCTGGCATCCCTCCACTGTGATCATACTTGAAAACTATGCTCTCCAATATTGTATTTACTAGTCTCACGTGACTATTTAAATTTAAATGAATGAAAACAGAAACTCAGGGGGCAGCTCGGTGGCTCAGTCGAGCATCTGACTTCGGCTCAGCTCATGACCTCATGGTTTGTGGGTTCGAGCCCGACGTCAGGCTTTGCACTGACAGTGCGGAGCCTGCTGTGGATTACCTTACTCCCTCTCTCTCTCTCTGCCCTTCTCCTGCTTTCCCTCTCACTCTCTGAAAAATAAACATGAAGAAAAAATTTTTTAATGAAAACTCATTTCCTCAGTCGTACTCCTTACACATCAGCAAATATACAACACTTCCATTATGACAGAAAATCCTACTGGGCAGCACTAGGCTACTCTTGACAATTTCATTGCCAATATAAGCACCTCTTCTAATTCTTCAGTTGTAGAAATTCTCTTCTCTAACCTCCACCTCTTATCTTTCCAGCCCTCTCTCTGTGGCAATTATATAGCCTTCAGTGCTTTGATGCCCACGAGGATATCAAGTTTGGTGACCATACCACCTCTTTTTTGCCATGAATCGCTCATGTCTCCTTTCCCATTTTCTGGCTTGGCCCATTTATGAGGGTCAATTATAATAATCATTTCCTTACGTACAACTACAAATTCATTGCTTACTCCTTCATTGATCACACACATCTGGAAGATGCAGCCTGGTCAAATTCAACTCTACCTCCTCTCCCCCTTGCATACAAAGCTGACTGTGACCATATCAACTGGGTTTATTTTATATTTTTAACTTATAACTTCTCAGCGTGGTTGCTAACCAATCTATTCTGTGAATTTCCTAGAAGATTATTCCCAGTTCCTCATTTCTCAGTTCTCAAATTTCTTCTCTCTTTCTTCAAACTCAATTGATGACCTACTTCTTTTTATCCTGAGAAAATATAAACATCAAAAGTACATTTCCTCTGTTCCACTGACCAAATATACTGAAGAAAGAAAGAAAGAAAGAAAGAAAGAAAGAAAGAAAGAAGACAGAAGAAAGAGAGAAAGAGAGAGAGAGGAAGGAAGGAAGGAAGGAAGGTCATATCTGTGTGTCAAACAATATCATTTTCAACCACTATCCATTTGTACAACGATTTGTACAAATTGTACAAACTCTTATCCATGGTCAGTCTCTATCTATACATACTTGAATCCATTCCATTTTAGTATTCAAAGATTTTTAACTTGTTTCATCTCTACTGGTTCACTCACCTTAATTTACATGTAGGATATACTATCCCCCATTTTAAAAATAAGCAAAAAAGGTTTCATTCACCCTTCCACACACAAATATACACACAATTACCCCCTTTCTCGAATTCTTTTAACAACGAAGGAGTTCCAAAAGCTCTGTATGCCTTCTATCTCTTCCTACTTTTCCCGAATCCACTTTAATCAGGCTTTTCCCCCTCACTTTATCTGTAAAAGCATTCCTAAATCACCATCAACCTCCACATTAACCCATCCAGTGACTCTTCCCCCGGTTTCATTTTACTCGGCCTATCAGCAGTGTTTATATAATTGGTTGTTCCCTTTAACTTAAAATTCTTCTCCAAAATACTCTGTTCTCCAGGACAACATTATCTTGTTTTTCTTTCTACTTCACTACCTAATACTCCCTCAGATTTGCTGGTTCCTCCTTATCTGACTTCAAAATACTGCTGTGGCCCAAAGTTCAGTTCCTGGCCCTTTGTCCTGTTTGTGCTCATCCGGGGATATTGACAGCCATACATAGGTGATCTCCAAACCTATGTCTTCAGGCCAGGGTTTGATCACCAGGTCCGTACATATGACTGACGACTTGGAATATTTATTTAGATATGTTATAGGAGTTTCAAACTTAACACCTCAAAAAAATAAACAGCGCTTTTCCAGCTGTGTCACTGTATGCTTCTCCATTTCAGTAAATGAAAACTTCACTTAGCCCAAAACTCAGAATCAACTTTGACTTCTCGTGTTGCTGCCACATGAATTAAATCCCCCAGAATATACTGTTCATTGTGGGAAATAAGGGGAGGCACGTATTAAATATGGAAGTATAGTTGATTTGGGATACATTAAAAGAAATAGAGTTTACACAATCAGATACTCTAACTTTACTCTTCAATGATCATTCCATTCCCACATATTATGTGCCCATTTCAGAGAACACTTTTAAAGAGGGGTCTTAATTGGATAGTATCTAGAGAATGGGCAAAATGGAAATTCATTCAACACTATTTACAAAAAGGGAAGGAGAAAAGTCAAGATTAAATCCGCAGGCATCAAAGACCTAAAGATAAAAGCAGAGAGAAAAAAAAAATGGCCACAAGGAGGAGCTGGAGGATAAATACATGGTAGAATTTATTTTGAAATGTATATTCAACCAATCCGGATAATCAAATACCCTGATTCCAATAAAGGGCTATGCTGACAGATTGATTGCCTTAACTCTCAGAGCAACATTTACTTGTCCAGTGAAATGAACACAAGGGCCTGTCCCAAGCTCCGCCCCTAAAGATCTATTACACTATTTTTTACATTGCACTTATGATCTGAAATTATCTTGCTTTTTTCTTTTTTTTGCCTCTTTGCTATTTGTGTTCATCGCCCTCCACTAGATTGTAAGATCCATAAGAGCACGACTGTTGTATGTTTTGCTCACCACGTTATCCCGGAAAATAGAATACTATACACATACAGAGATCAATAAATATATATTTAAATAATTGATTAGTTACCCCTGCTGGATACGTTTAGTAGTGATTTTAATAGGATACCTTATATCCCAATATATTGTGACACGAACCCTCAGTTCGAATATGCTTGATCACTTTGCTTTCTTGGATCACGCCATACTCACTCATACTTCCATAGCTTTTAGATGTTTGCCCTGCCCGACAAAAGTATTCCTTTCCTTTCTCTTTGCCTTTGCTTCAAATCTTAACTCAAGAGGCTTACGGATTCCATTTGATTCTTATTTACCTTTTCAGATACTTTGTGGGCATGTGCGTGATAAACTTCTCAGTGTGACAGTTGATATTTGACACATTTCCCTTTATTTTCTCTACTGTCTAACAAAAGGCTTTGCCATGGCTATTGTCTGATAGCTATGCATTATGTAGTTCATTAATTTTTAATAAAGCACTGCACTTTTCAGTCCACATATTTAAGCTTGCTGAAAACGAAAGAAAATACTAATAATGTTTTTTTTTTTTCATGACAGGAAATCCTAGCCTTTTCCAAAGATAAACAGTATTTGGTGTATTTGTAGAAAGCTAGTAAGTCAGAGGTGAACCAACAATCTTAATGCGGAAGACTTAAAGGAACAGGATATCACCAATAAATGTACTAGGGGTTAGTGAAAAGGTGACGTGCCTTAAGAAGTCTGTAAAAAAGATACCACCAGCTGCAAAATTTTCCCTTCCTTTATTTGTTTTCAGTTTAAAGACATCATTATTGCATTCATAATAGTCAACGTGATTTTCCTTTGGTCTTTCTCTCATACATATCCACTAGCCCTCATTATATATTAAACAATTTTATCCACAATGTGATGAATTCAACTGATTTCCTATCGAATCTATACCTTGTCATTGTGATTCTAGTGTCTTTTACTCATTCTTCAGCTATAAACTGAAATGGAGTCTGGACAATACTTAAATGTGGAAGACTTTATAACTTGGGAAAGAACTTGGGAACCAGGAAAAGATACTTGGGAACCAGGAAATGATATTGCTTTTTACAAGAAGTGTGAACATAGAAAAGTCCCCACGTTCCTTAACTTTCTCTTTCTACACATGAAATATCAGGATGAAAATACCCTTTCATTCACTTACCAAATATCTATTGGATGGTAACTCTATGCCAGTCACTATTTTAGAGCCAAGGAATACATTCTTTGGGGATACATGACAAAAATGCCTCCCTGTGTGTGTGAGTGCGTGTGGGGGGTGGGGGGGTGGGGGGGTGGTCAGAGAATGATAAGTGTAATGGAAAAAAAGTGAAACAAGAAAGAGGGAAAGTGGGCTGGTGTATATTGGAGTTAGGAAAGTTGTTCTACACACTAATGAACAAAGGTTAGATAGCTAAAACCTAAGACTGCTCCACAAAGACTAGGACAATGACTTTCCCCGTGGATATTCACTCCCAATTTCAGTGTCCAAGACAGTTTACAAATTTGCTTTAAAATAAAAAAGGTAACTTATGGAAAAGTGCCTCTTAATCTCCAAAATAGTAAACAAATAAAAAAAAATTATTTGTAATTCAAACTTATCACAATATTCGCAGTAGAGGACTTTTTTAGTTTTACTCTACTAAGACAAGAAAACAGGAACAATAAAATATAAAAACAGAAATAACGTGTCAATGACAGGTCTTGTAGGGTGATTAGCAAAGGGGCACCTGGCTGCATCAGTGGGTAGAGCATGCAACTTTTAATCTCAGGGTCCTGAGTTTGAGCCTCACGTTGGGGATAAAGTTTACTCAAAAATGAGAGCGCGCACGCGCAATCTTGCAAAGTCTTTGGATTTTGGAAAAGGAAAAAGAAAAGTGTGTTATCTCTATCTCTTTTTCCTGCAGTTCTCTGTTTAATTTGCTGAGTAACTCAGCTTGTATTTATAGGCTATGTAGAGGAAGAAAATAGAATTAAGACTAATGTTATCAAGGGCTCCTTTGACCCTGAGAAACTGTACTCACCCTCCAAGCCACGTTAGAGTGATACAAATAAAGGCAAATATATTTTTATGCAACATAGATCTGGACCTAAGACTCTCAGCTTTTGGCTAGTGTTATCAACGATTAAAAAAAAGAAAAGAAAAGAAAAGAAAAGAAAAGAAAAGAAAAGAAAAGAAAAAAAAGTTGTATTACAATCATTAAAAGGAAAACAAAAACCAAAGAAAGTCCAGAGGCTGAGCTATAGGAAAGGAATGTCACCTGAGGCTTACATTTCAGCTTTCCTATTTCTGGTGTTAAATGTACAGTTTTAAGCATTCGTGAATCAGGAAGTAAGCCCAACATATTCTTGGCAATTTCCAAGAAGAATAAACGCGATATTTTTATATCTCAACCAATTACCCAAGACCTAGAGAATGTAGAAGCCACAAAGAAAAAGCTGATTGTAATGTTTCATACTTCCTGAAAATTTCTGCTAATTGAACAAGAAAACGTTTACAATAATTACAAAGGCTTTCGAATGCTTACGAACCTTACATTTACATATTTGATTTAATTTAACTGTAAATTTTCAGAAGTTACTTATTGGGCTACTAAGACCAGAGCAAAGATTTGCAAAAAATGTGTCATTTGAACTCACTCTCCTCCGTTCTTTTCTCTCTGTCACTATGTCACAATTATTTTTCAGTGTCTCTGCATATTTTGGGGGGAGGGAGAAAGCTGATGTAAGGCAGTGACAGAAAGAACACAGAACAGAGGAGTGAAGGTAGAGGGAAAGCCTCAGGAATGGTGTGTGAATAAAGGCAGCCGAAGAAGAGAAGGAGGGTCTGAGTAATTCCTGGGCAATGCCTCCCATGTTGTTTTGGTTATTCTTTACCTCACTTTTAAAATTAGGTGAGGTGTGTAAGGAAAGAAATTTTAAAATGAAAGATTATTTTAAGTGAATTTGACAAAGAATTCAGAGGGAAGGAGGTAACAGAAAGGGAAAAAGAAATAGGTACAAGATGTCCCCAAGGGAAAATTAGTAAACAAAATACTTGCCATGAGATCTTATGTAATTACTGTATTGAAAAGTAAAGTCTGACACTCAGCTAACTAGAGAAAAAGAAAAATAAGATTATTTATAAGATTAATGCCTAGAAGTTACTTAGAAGAAGGGAAGCTTTTCTGGCCATGAAGTTTTAACTGTACATATATTATTATTATATATATAAATAATTATTATTTATATTATATTTTTATATAGTTCTTTATATTATTTTTAGATATAAGTATTATTTATATTATATTTATATGTAAGTATTATTTATATTATATGTATGTTTGTATAGTATATTTATATATATTTATATTATTATTATTTATATATATACTTATATATGTCTGCTATAAAACTATATAAAAGCTACCCTAATGACAAAATAGCGTCCTCACTAATATTCTTACATTAGCACAGCAACTAGCTTTCTCTGGTTGTTCTTACAACTCCTTTCAGTGTGAGCCACAATAACAACCTGAAAACCCATTTTATACAGTTAAATGCGTGGAAACACATATCACACTCCGATGTGCAGGGCACTAGGAACCTGTCCCTTCCACAAACAGCTCTTCATCGAAGCACCACCATACCTGTAATTACACAATTCCGCTTAATGATGATTTGCCCCTTGCTGGAAATTCATTTTAAAGTGAAAACCTTTGAAAGACAGTGCCTACATCCCCGACTCGGCTTTATTTCACTTTATTTGGTGGGTTTTCTCTGATGCCTAAACCCAAGCAGTATGAAGCCTGCTTCCTGCAGAGTCCTCAAAGTTTTGAAAAATATAATTTGTGGAAGATGCACGCATTTGGATGAATTGTAGGCTATAGTTAGAAATGCTGCCCTCTAACACAAGACCCTGAAACGTCTCATACAGCTCATATTAGATCAAATTATGTTAGACTTTCTCCTCACCATGGAGGAGTCTATGTATCTGCTTGTATTTTGCCCAGGAAATTTTCATCACAAAGCGGTTCATTTCGACAACATGATTTAGGCTCCACTAAGGCGAAGATGAGGCATGAACTTTTGTTCTTTGAAAGGATACACGTAAGGAGATGTTCCTTCATTCAGGGCTGAAGATAAAGAAAACAGGAAGCAAATGCCATATCTCCTCCTTCACGGCAAGTTATTATTTTTATGTTTTTACATTCAAGGTCCTTGTATCTCTGAACAGCTAGGAAAAGGCTTCCTGGGAGAAAAAATATCCAAAAAAAAAAAAAAAAAACCCAAACCCAAACCAAAACAAAACAAAACAACCATGTCCCCCAACTCCTATGGCTCCTCCTTACCAGAGAGAGGAGGATCTCTCTCACTGAAATCGTCAACACTGAAATCGTTAAGAGTGGACAAGTTTGCAAAGTCATTGGACCCTAAGCTCACTCGTAGTCCAAGGGAAGCCATGCAGGATGAAGACGGATATGTCACTTTAAATATTAAAGGTCGAAAACCGCCTCTCACCTCAGGTAAGAGTGCCCGGAGCCAGCAACTTGGAAATTAATTGTTGAAATCGGTCAGTCGGAGTTTCCCTTCTCTGCTAGGGGTAGCACGTGTCGTTTCATTTTCCTGATGACCTTCCTTCTCTTCAGAATTTGACTAATACCTACGTAGGCTCAGACAGACTTATTTAGAATATCAGCGATAGAAGATAAAAGCAGGGAACGTTACCCTAAGGTTTACACAGTTTCTTGCTGGGAGGAATCAAAATCAAGCGGATAAGGGGAAAGAATGTTTTCTAACCTCATTTTCGAAGATTTCAACCAATGGGTATGATTCTCCAGCTCTGGCTTATAAAAGCCATCATTTAGGGGGGTGGGTACAAAACACAACGAAGACCAAGAAACAAAACCCTTAATCGTTGTTTTTGACTCAGAGTCGAAATCCATTGGAAAAAGATGGGTGTGTGGCATGGGGAATGGGTTATGCTCGCTATTGATGATCACCAAAAGAACACTAGCAAGATTTGGCAATGAATCTGTTTATATCACTCAGATAACCTTGAGAGAGCAAGGGCAGAGGTGACACTGCCACATAGCCCGCCCCCTAACATCTTTATTGTGTGCCCACAGTTGACTCTGCTTCCTCACCTTTGTGGCGTGTGATGGCTTTGATTCTGCTGACCTTGTGCGTGGGGTTAGTTATTGGGCTGGTGGCTTTGTGGATGATGTGTAAGTATTGACTCATTGGGAAAGAGTTGACCTGGCGAAAGCAACACCTGAGGGTCCGGGTGGATGCCCCTGAACCAAATTGTCACTGTCTTGTTACTATTTCAATCATCTTCTACATGGCTGCCAAGAAATTCTCAATTTCGACTTCCGACTTTTTCCTTCTGTTTACGATCACTTTGCTGATTTATTAATTACAATCCTTTTCAAGAATTTTAAACTGGTCTTGGAGATCCCGCTCGGTTTAGATCCCCACGATCTTTTCAAGTTTTTTTTCTCCCTGTCTCGCATATCCCACGCCCCGACCAACATGGGGCTTTCTCAGTTTCCCCGCCTGAGAGTTTGCTCCCTCTAGTCCCTCTTCCTAAAAGCCCTCCTTCCCATTGTGTTTAATGAATGTGTTTATTTTCAGTCAGAAACAATTTGTGTCCCACACACAAAAAATTATCATTTTTTTCTTTTTAGAAGTCTAAAAGCCCTTCTTTTTATAAATCTAAAAGCCCATGATGTAGCTGTTGCTGGTTTGTGTACCTGTTTATTTTTCATAAGATATTGTAGAATCTTTCATTTGTCGTCTTTTTTTTTTTAGAAAATGTGTAGTGTTAAAAATATTTTGAAATGTTTTATTTATTTTTGTGAAAGAGAGACAATGCGTGGGGGAGGAACAGAGAGAGAGAGAGGGACAGAGGATCTGAAGCAGGCTCTCTACTGACAGCAGAGTCCCACGCAAGGGGCTCGAACTCACAGACCATGAGATCATGACCGGAGCCAAAGCCTGAAGCTCAACCGATGGAGCCCCTCAGGCGCCCCTCCTGTGACATCTTTTATTCACCCGAATATCACAATATTTTGAGCACAACCAGAAATCAATAATGTATTTTTTAAATCAAAAGAGATTTTGGTATGACGTGAAAAACAAAGTAACGTGCCATCCACCTTTGAAATCTGCTTAGCAACCTGCATTCAAGCAAATCTCAAAACATGCACCTCATTTGATCAGGGCATTTTCTTACTTTGCGATGGTCTCCTTCATATAACTCAACTTCTTTTGGATGACCACCAGGTGTCAGTTTTGCGCAGTTCTTAATTTGTTCTGGGTCCCCTTCCCCCCTTTTCCCCAGACCCTTTGCAGTCCTCGTTTATTCATGTGTATCCAGTAACCACTCAGTTTGACAATTCTACTGAAAGTAGAGTTCATTGAAAGGTCTCTGCATCACCGTTATTATCCTGATGACAAATTATTACCCAATGTTTACATCCAGCTGCCACAGAGCGAAACTACCTACAAATGGAGAACAAAAATTTCTCAGGCACTCTGCACCGGTTGGCACAGCAGTTCTGCCAGTATTTAATAAAACAATCCGAACAAAAGAGCGGCGCCAGTAAGTATGGTTTTGTAACCTCTTCCTCTCCGCCCCCCCTCCGGAGTATTTCTGTGATGTTATCCGTAGGGAATCTGGAGATCTGCAAGAAACATTGAATATAGGGAAAAAGGAAAAGTAGAAAGTAAAGATTCCTATGCTGGGTTTCTCCTTAAGGCCATAAATGCAGCCCATGTGACCGAAACTGGAGATACTACGGCGATAGTTGCTATGGATTTTTCAGGCACAACTTGACGTGGGAAGAGAGTAAGCAGTACTGTGTTAACATGAACGCCACTTTGCTGAAGATCACCAGCCAGAAAGTTCTGGTAAGGAGATTCTTCTGTCAAATATTTTGGAGTCATGCAGAGCAAAATTGTAAGTGAAGCATTTGATTTTATGCACACAACGCACACACACACACACACACACACACACGTTTCTCGAGTCTTACAGTTTGTACTAATCTGCGAACCTTATCAAGCCCAGTAGAAATGACCACAGCTGAGACTAATAAGTGTGAAAATGAACTAATGAGACTTCGAATTCTGGTCTTACTCCTGTGACAAGTCATTTAAGCTTTCTCAGCTTTCTTAACTCCATTTACTAATTCACAGAAGAATCTGAAAGTATAAAGAAACTCAGCAGCTCAATATCACTGTAAAATATAAATAACAATGTCATCTCAGTAGTACATGGCTCCCCAGGTCCTGCTAAGTTGTTGAACAGTTGAACTTGAACAAACCATGATACAAACTCCACCTTTCCACAGGCTCTTGGGTAGGATGGGGAACAATCTCATTTACGAAACACACAGGATTTCAGTTGAAATTTTTCTGCAAAACGCGTTGCCTCTTCCACATTTTCCTCTTTGACAGCTTCTAACAAAGGCTCTATTTTTTTTTAATGGTTATTTATTTTTGACAGAGAGAGACAGGGCATGAGCGGGGGAGGGGCAGAGAGAGGGAGACACAGAATCGAAAGCAGGCTCCAGGCTCTGAACTGTCAGCACAGAGCCGGATGCGGGGCTCGAACTCACAGACTGCGAGATCATGACCTGAGCCGAAGTCGGACGCTCAACCGACTGAGCCACCCCAAAGGCTCTATTTTCAAGCGAACTATGTTCACATCCACTCATGCACTCTCTCTTTATTATTTAGTATAGCTTTTCTCTTCTTCGTGAATCCTGGAAGCAAACCAGAAACCGTGCCTTAGAGTCTCCCTTCCACCAAATAATAGGTTATTTTTTTTAATTTTTAAGCAATACGTTTATTAAAACATTTTTTAATTTTTTAAAAATATTTTGAGAGAGAGAGAGAGAGATTGAAAGAGAGAGAGCTAGCAGGGGAGGGGCAGTGAGAGAGGGAGAGAGAGCGTCACCAGCAGGCTCCACTCTGTCAGTGCAGAGCCTGATGCGGGGCTCGAACACATGATCGTGACCTGAGTTAAAACCAAGAGTCAGGCGCTTCACTGGCTGAGTCACCCAGGTGCCCCTGAAACGTTTTTTAAAAGGCATAAAGTATTTATGGTATCCATCCTACACCTTCTATTATGGTAAGTATCATATTCTGTATATTAAACATGACCGCAAGTATAAGTTCGAATACAAGATCAGGATTTGGGCTGTGTGCAGAGATCAAACCAAATGCAAATGCTCAAGCCAGTCATAGTCTACAAAACTGCCATAGTTGATCAGTAAAACTGACTTCTACTTTCCTGAGCTGGAGTCCACAGAACTGGACCAGACATGAGGAGAACATTCCACTGACACGCATGCTCCTTTGTGTGTGCTGCTTCATCTACTAACTCTTGTCGTGGACTGAAACTCAGAGACGGCATTTGGATAAATACATTAATTTTCTTTCCAATCTGGCAAAAGAAGAGAGTGCCCGAAAACCTCGACTTCAACAGCCAGAGATTAATTGGAGACATGGAAACATGTCTTGAATCTTGCTACCCTAAGCTGATGCCAGATTGGAGATTTACGAATGAAAGAGGAAGCAATGTCATTTTTGAGAAACAAAGAACAGTTGAACGGCAGGTGGACTATACTTGGTAGAGTGAAGTATACAATGTGGGTGTATTTTAGCGAAAAAAACAGGGGGTTAACAGAAAGGTGAGTTATGCCTGAAGCTTTAAAAAATAAGCAGTTAAAGGTGACTTTCAGACACTATCTCTTATGGAATGCCAGTCTGTGTCTCACATCTGTCAAAAAGCTCAAGTCACTTTTTATTTATCAAGAATGCATTCTCACCTGTTTTTTCTGAGAGGTATGAGCGTATATGAACATTTGACTCCTTTTAATTTTGTTACCCATAGATTGATTGATTGATTGATTGATCCATCAATTCCACAAATATTCACTGAAACTAGTCCAGAATCTGAACCTACGCAGTTAACAAAACTTCCAGAAGTCCCTAACCTTGGGGAGCTTATATTCTAATTGGGGCAATAGGCAATGACCCATAACGTATAGTGGGTAGTGTTCATTCCTAGGCAGAGAAAGGTAAATTAGAGGGCGCCTGGATGGATCAGTTGGTTAAACATCTGATTTCGGCTCAGTTCATGGGTTCGAGCCCCGTGTTAGGCTCTGCACTGACAGCTCGAAGCCTGCTTCAGATTCTCTGTCTCCCTCTCTCTGCCCCTCCCCTGCTTGTGCGCTCTCGCAAAATAAATAAATAAACATTAAAAAAAAAAAAAAAGAAGGCAAATTAGATAAAGCAGACGCTGTTTGTAATCCCTTTGAGAAAGACCTCATATAACTTCCTTTTACTCAATCAACTGAAACAAATTAATACTTCCATATGTAAATTTTGTAGGCTACTACAAAACTAAGCTAAGCAATGAAACCAAAGCAAGTAGAGGTTAAACCTAGGGAATAATAGTTTCGCCAGCAATATATTTCTTTTTTATGTTTCTTCTCCAGTTGTTTGCCGTTATCTTATTTAAGAGCCATATTTGGTACTCTATTTGAAGTGGTAATAATAGACTCTAGTCTTCTGTCAGTGAAAGATAAACACAGAGGAGGTTAGAATATCTGCTTTTTGTGAACATTTCTTCCCTGTATTCTACAAGCAATTTTTCTTTCTGGAACAAGTGAACTTGGCACAATTCTAAACACCAAATAAAATTAATATTAATATTGACGTGTAATCTAATTTATTGTTGTTGTTCAGGGTCTTATCAAGAAGCTTTGTCTTTACATCATTACAAGACCTGTGAAAGCATGCTGACCGTTCTATTTATTTGTGTTTGCAATAGGAATACATGAAGTCTAGGACTGGATTCATTCGTTGGGTTGGATTGTCCCGCAAGAACACTAATGAGGTCTGGAGGTGGGAAGATGGTTCAGTGCCCTCCAAAGATGTGTAAGTCACTGGACTTTTGGAATACAACTAGCAAATTTTATTCCTGAGAACCTTTGCTCTCTTGATGACAAGTTACTTAAAAGTTGGGAGGTGGCTTGGGGCGCCTGGGTGGCTCAATCGCTTGAGCGTCGGACTTGGGCTCAGGTCACGATCTCGCGGTCTGCGAGTTCGAGCCCCGCATCGGGCTCTGTGCTGACAGCTCAGAGCCTGGAGCCTACTTCGGATTCCGTGACTCCGTCTCTCTCTTCCCCTGCCCCACTTGTGCCCTCTCTCTCTCTCTCTCTCAAAAATAAATAAACATTAAAAAAGTGAAAAAAAGAGGGGCGCCTGGGTGGCGCAGTCGGTTAAGCGTCCGACTTCAGCCAGGTCACGATCTCGCGGTCCGCTAGTTCGAGCCCCGCGTCAGGCTCTGGGCTGATGGCTCGGAGCCTGGAGCCTGTTTCCAATTCTGTATCTCCCTCTCTCTCTGCCCCTCCCCCGTTCATGCTCTGTCTCTCTCTGTCCCAAAAATAAAAAATTAAAAAACGTTGAAAAAAAAAAATTAAAAAAAAAAAAAAAAAAAGTGAAAAAAAGAAAGTTGGGAGGTGGCTCTGTACCCTTCTGTGTGCTACATAAGCAGTAGCTGAGTCACTGACACCCGAGTCCTAATAAGTGACCACTGGTAATAAGACAGTTCTACCTTCCTTACTCTCCCATGCCTCTGCTCTTTATCTGTGTCACAACCAACCTCTACTTCCAATATTTTTCCCCATTCATTTCTACCCTCAAATTTACCGTTGTGATATTTGCATGTGTGTGTGTGCGTGTGAATGTATTTAACGTGATCTGATTCTCTTCACATATTTTTCGAACAAAATTATCATTCTTGTTGTTTTGTGGTTGGAAGTGATTACTCTGAGGATTCTTTGGACTTTTCAGCATCATTTTACCTACTCTTTCACGCCAGGGTTCTCCAAGAATCAGGCACATCGTTTACAAGGTGGTTCCAATGTTCGTATCATAAGGCTCCATCCTTCTACAGACAAGCCAGGCAAAGGAGCCAATTGCATTAATAGTTAATATGGCTTTCCAGTTTCCAACCTCAAGATTTTTGCTCATTTTGTATGTCAAAACTCTGTCTTTCCAGTTAAAATGTAAACCATATAACTAAAACTTGTACAATCTGGTCGTTACTAAAATTTGCAATTAATTGATTCAACAGATCCTAAGTATTTACTGTGGGGATGAGCAAAGGATACTGCAGGTACAAGCAAATTTCTTCATAGGTCTTGAGCTTTAGCTCCTGTCATTTTCTGCCTCATTCCCAATACTCTAGGCAAACGGGTGAACCCTCTGTGCTTTCAACAAGCTCAACTTGTTTTGTTGTCTCAGGGCTTTTGGATTTACTGTTTTCTTCTGGAATGTTCCACCTCCAGAACTCCATGGTGGGCTCCCCCTTGTGACTCACATGTCTGTTTAAACCTCACTTCCTCAATGAGGTCAACTTCAATTACTGAAACTAAATTAGCCCCACATCCACTCGAGTCTGTTATCACATCGTTTCATTTCTTTGTAACTCTTACCACTCCCTGAAATTTTTTATTTGTTGGCTTCTTACCAATATCCTCTTACATTTAATGTAAGTTCCCTGATAGAAAGGACCGTGTCCTTGTTGACTCTATCATCGGCACATAAAACAGCTTTGGCACATGGTAGGTATCCTACAGATGTTTGGCAAACCAATTAGATGTATACATTCTTTGTTCTCTTGTCACGAGCAGTGTGGCAGGGAATAAAGACAAGGTAAGGCAATCACGGTAGAGTGTGCTTAGCCTTATATCTGCTACCTTGTAACATAAATCCTCATTTAAAAAAAAAGTCTAATCAACTTCCTTTTTCTTGAGCTCCTTCCCATTTTGTGCAGCTACTTGTCCTACGGGGTTCTTCTAACTCCTCTCTGTTGCTCTAAATCCTATCCTTCCTTCAAGACAGAGCTAAAGCATGCTCTTCTATGAAAAGATGAAAAGATAAAGCCTTCTCCATAGTTTTAGATCCCATCCATATCCGTCTCTTTCTCTGGACTCTAATGGTGCTTACTGCTCACTTACTACTTAATCGATGCTGTTTGAAATCGCTACGGAGCTCCTCAGCTGTGCATACTTTATACTCCCGAGCAGAGTGAAAATTTCTCAATGATCTGAATGTGTGTTTTCATTTTTTTTTCCCACTTTGTGCCACAAAGTACTTGCATGCAGGGTTTGATCGTTGATTGTTGACATCGTTTTTCACGGGAACTCATTCTCCCTTTTCCATTCACAGGTTTGAGCTTTCTGGAAATGGAGGAGACAATATGAATTGTGCCTATTTTTATAATGGGAAAATTTACCCCACCTTCTGTAATGACAAACATTACTTAATGTGTGAGAGGAAGGCAGGCTTGACAAAGGTGGACACACTCCTGTAATGCAAAGAGATGGGAAGGATATCACAGGTGCTTGATTGTACAGTGACAGATCTGGATGAAGGACTTCCTGGACATAAAATTGTTTATTTTTTCCCTTCATCCCCCTTGGAGTCATCTTTATGTTATCTTTTCTACCAACCCCGCTTCATTCCTCCTTTATCTATCCCTTCATACTAAGGGATAACTTAATCCCTTCTTTATACCTCCGGAAGCCAGTCTGTGAGTTGATCGTTTGTTCTCAGTTGTTCTGTTTCCATGGGTTTTCTTTCTTCTTGTCTTCTCCTCATAATTATGTCAACCCAGTATGATTCACTGCATCTTCAGACGCAAACAAAAAAACACTTTAAATTGGAATGAGAACGGCTAGGCTTTCATCAACCGAAGCTGTGCAAGATATCTACGTTTGAAAGACAACATAAGGTAGTGGAAAGAAAACTGAACTTGGACTCTGTAGAACAATGTAGATGATGACTTAACTAAAGTACAACCATGGACCAAATAGTAGTGTGGCCCCTTTAACGTTCATTTTCTCATACTTCAAATAGAATAGCATCCATTATCTCATGCTCGCACAACCTAAGAAAAGGTCAGGGTACTAACTAGATCGATAACTCCATGAAGGCAAACACCATGACTTTCCTATACGCCCAGCATTAAGCACGGCTCCTTGTGGCTCACGGGAAGCAAAAAAATAGTCACTTGTCATCACGTGAAAAGCACCACAATCTGTAAAACATCACAGAATTACAATTTGGATTCTGAGTCTGCTTTGGTCAGACTCAACCTCTGTAATTTTCTGTGCAAGGAAAATAAAAGTTTCTTTGCAAGAAGACTGATGGGGTTTAAAAATAAGAAAATGCTTCCTTAACAAGGCCCGTAGGCACGTAGACAAAACGGCAAGTAAAAATGTTTTATCTCTTCCTGACAGTTCTATGCTTGTTTTTTGCTGAATAACTCCTGAAGTATTTATAGATACGTGGGGAGGCACCCTTTCACGGGATAACAGGCAAACATTGCATTTCTTTCCCACAGCTTCCTTGAAGCCACTCTTTCTTCTCACATTGGTGGTAATAAAATTTGTGAATGGGATTCTCAAACATCTCAACTGAGAGGTTTGTTAAACCATGCAGATGTGCAAACACAAATACTCAAGCTTCTCAGTTGGAAGGCTTCTCAGCCGCTGAGAAGCGTCTTCTCAGACGCTGAGTCCTGTGCTTTTAAGAAGCACTCCGGCTCGATTCTGCTACAAGTAGTTTTTAATACATTGTGAGAAAAACTACATTAGAACTTCCTCCCTGTGTGGCTTTTGGTAAGTTACTCTCAGTTTCCTCATGGGTGAAATGGTTTTAATATTATTACTTTACTCACAGGTAATGGGATCATCTGATATGATATATACAACATTGAGCAGAGTACCAAACGTAATAAATACTCAACAAATAGGTATTATTTTATACCTTTGTGCTCTAATACCCAAAGACCCTTGGATCTTTATCTTGTCTTAGACTATCGGTAAACAAGCAGATTTTGGAGAGACAGGAAAAATAACACAAATACCTCAGGTTTCGCTTCCACTTCAAATGTCTTGAAATTATGGTCTTGGGGGCAGAGTATCATTATGTTACTGTTTTTATTTGCTGATTCAGAGAAATGGAATAGGAACTAATATTTGAGAAAATCATCCAGAAATCAACCATATCTCTGGACTTTAGTGTTTTATCACCCGCAAATGGAAAAAAAAAAAAACACATATATTTATACATCACTATGGCACAAGTAAATTTCAAAGAATAATATGATATCTTAGGTCCCGGAAAAAATGCAATCAAAAAATGTAAACCAATCAAACTGTGCCTACAAATATTCTTTTTTCTGGTCCTCAAATCAAAATAATCTTATACATGAAATCAGAATAGCACAGATTTTAATAGCACAGGCTCTGTGATCAGAGCACTTAATTTCAAATACTGACTTCCACTTGGTAAATAGTTTGATTTCTCTGCGCTTCAATTTACAACGAAGTTACACTGTGCTAATGACAGTGCCTGTTTCATAGAGCTGTTCTGAGAATCAAAATAATTCACATAAAAGCCTTTTGAAACACTACTTGGAAAGTCATGAATAATCAGTAAAAGGTGGTATGATTAAAAACATCAAAAGCGATACAAGTAACCTATTAATTCTTTATCGGGAGAGCCCAGTGTTTCCCCTAAAGAAATTTATCAGAGCATATACTGTGTTACAGAAAACTAGATCTTTCTAAGCTTGATATTTAGTCCTGATAAAATGTGAGCACACCTGGAAATTAATGACAACTCATTGAACTTCCTGTTCCTGTGCTCCTGACATTAGTCTTAATGCACGTTTGGTATGCTTATGGCTTCTTCCTCTTCTTCTCTTCAAGATAGAAATCACTACATTAAAAAGGCTACAGAGTTAAGTGACATTGTTTTTCAGATCAGAATCTCAAGTCACATGAAAACCATTAGAAGTATTCAGAGAATTTGCTGGATAGTCTCCCTTTACCTCTTGAGATCCTCTCGGCCCCACCCTGTGTCTTGGGAGGCAGAACTCAAATAACCAGCATTATTTGGGGAAACTTGCCGCTGGCTTCCAGTTAATTTAGCTATTGGGAGGTCCTAGCAGTGATCAAAGGTTGAAATGAGACAGTGGTCAAGGTATTCAGTCCCTGGGTCTTCCCTACCATGACATGGTTTGGCAAAGGAAAGGCTGTAAGTTCGGTATCTTAGGCCATGTCCCCTATCAAACAAGTCATGGAGTTCAAACACCCTCCCCTTAACTCCTCAGGCCTAGGGGTGATAACAGTATCCCAATGCATATCTCACCACCTTTTTTGGGTCCATTAATCCTTCCCCCAACAGTGCCCTTATTCAATGCCCTTAGATCACTCCCTGAATATGCCATTTGTTTTCTTCTGTTACAGAGACCAATGATTGATGCAGGGAGACACTGAAACAAAAGGGAACATTGCAATTTTGCAGATTGTTGAGATTTGCAAACTATACATTACTAAGACATGACCTTTGGCCATAAGGACAGATGGCCAATATGTGAATGGTGATTAAAGTACCAAGTTTCTTAATACCAATGCTATAGTCACAGGATGTGACAGAAATGGCCACCTATCCACTAAATAACTCATGCTTCCCATTTAGAGTAACATTGTCATAAAAATTTCCCTGGCCAGGCAAAAATCACATTTATCGGGCCCAGCCTTTTAGATCCAAACACAAGCATTACATTAGTGGCTGTGGATGTGCTACATGTAGGTTATGGCTTTTCGAGCAGATGTAGATTTGCCATCTTCTCTTTCCCTTTCCAAGGGACTCCGGTGTCTCACGAGATAGAAGGAGCCTGGGTCCCCCTTGGAAGAAATTGACCCACTAACCAGGGTTACTCAAGCTAAATTGTTATGTGAGCAAGAAATAATCTTTAGTGTGCTTTCTGAAACTCACTTGTCACTACATTACCCTAACTACTACAGCAGGTAAATTAATTTTAGAGATGAAATCCCTCCCTAGCTTTTTTGTTTTAAGGATACACAGTGATCCACAGCTCCTTACATCCAGGTGAGCGAACCCTGGCTCTTTGCTCCCTAGGTCATCCAAATGCTTCCTACACCAAATATAAGGGTGCTGTTTGGACTTCTTTTCATCTTGACAATAACCTAGTGCTGTCACCTTCAACATCTGCTGTGCTTTCAAAACCAGAGCAATAATCTATTCTACCATCGGCCGTTTCAAGTTCAGGTTCTTTCTCATTTCCTTCTTTAACAAGTTCTACTTTGGCTTCAACTTCACAAACTTCTACTTTCTAGATGAAGATGCATCGATTCTATTCCTTAAACCTAAACATAGTTTCCCACTGGTGTGAGAAGTAGTCAATTTCAATTCTTTCACCAGCCTGCTCCTGCCACAAGAGGAGATATTTTGCCTCGGCTTCTCCTGGAGACTGCCTTACCTATCGAAGCATCTCAGACATGCAGGAAGAAGGGACATACAACTCACTCCAGTGGGATAATCCAACACCAAACCCTTACCAGAAACATCTGTCTTCCACCAAATGTTCAGGTAACCAGTTCTGATTATTTAGTCCAAGACTTTGCAGTTTACATTTTGTTTCCTGGCCTACGATGAGCCCAAGGTGATTTTTCTAATGAGATTACTCACGTATGCATCTGATAATGTGCATGATACGCTAACGTTAAAAATGAAGTGATATGGGAGAGTAAGTAAAGGTGCGAAACGAAAAGAGCAATGGCTACGACAAATACGTAACCTATGACAAAAAAGTAACCCTTTTCCCTCTCTCTCGCTGGAAAGACAACGAATTCCCAAATTTGGAAGATTCATGAAAGAAATCATATATTTTTTTATTAGTTTGGTTCCTGCATAAAATACCCTGAAAACCACCTGACAAATACTAGGAAATAAAGAGAAAACATGGGTTGAAAACCTGGCAAAATCTTATCAGTCTGGAGCTGTCTGCTCCAGTGATCAGTGCTGGTATTATTATTTAACATTTGTATTAGCTTCTTATTATTTTGATAATAGATTAACATGGACCGCAGGGTTTAATACAAGACAAATTTGTTATCTTACAGTTCTGAAGGTCAGAAGTCCAAAATTGGTTTCATTGGGCAAGGCATTGGCAAGGGTGCGTTCCTTTAAGGGGCTCTGGGGGAGAATACATCTCATTGTGTCTTCTAGTTTCTAGAGCGGCATTTCTTGCTTTCCTTGGCTCATGGCCTTTTCCTCCATTTTCAAAGCCAGTAGCATTATGTTTTCAAGTGTTTTTCTGCTTCCATTGTCATATAGCACCCTGACTCCCGACCTCCCACTTATAAAGTCCCAGATTAAACAGGATAAAGTCCCCATCCCAAGATCCTTCACTTAGTTTAAAGTCTCATTTACCACAAAAAATATTTACTGGTTCCAGAGAGTAGAACATGGGCATTTGGGGCAGTGGCATTATTCAGCCTACCACATAATCCAAACAAAGATAACTTTTAATTCTTTCTGGCTAGTGTTAAGAATATAGCAAATCATACATTCTTCATTTTTCCTTCCTGAATAGATGCAAAATTACCTGGAAAAAAAAATGTCCCTCAGCCAAAATTTTATGTTTTAAAATTAAGGGATGCCTGGGTGGCTCATTTAGTTAAGTGTCTGACTCTTCATTTCAGCTCAGGTCACGATCTCCCGGTCCATGAGTTTGAGCCCCGTGCCAGGCTCTGTGCTGATGGCTCAGACCCTGGAGCCTGCTTGGGATTCTGTGTCTCCTTCTCTCTCCGCCCCTTCGCGATTCATGCTCCGTTTCTGTCTCTCTCTCTCTCTCAAAAATAAATACACATTAAAAAGAATTATTTGTTTATTAAAAAAATTTTTTTTTACATTTATTTACATTTGAGAGAGAGAGAGAGAGAGCACAAGCCAGGGAGGGGCAGAGAGAGAGAAGGAGACACAGAGTCTGAACAGGCTCCAGGCTCCGAGCTGTGAGCACAGAGCCCGACGTGGGGCTCGAACTCACAAACCGTGAGATCATGACCTGAGCCGAAGTCAGACGCTTAACCGACTGAGCCACCCAGGCGCCCCCCCGCCCCAATTTTTTTTAATAAAAGAAATATTTTTGAACCAATCTTGTTCAAGTGGCACTGGAGAGAGATGAGGATGTTTGCTTTCAAAAATGAAGGCTTACTACCCGGTTTGCTCTAAAAGATTGCTGGAAGAGAAAACTAGAAAACTAGGTAGTAAGATTGTGGCATCATATACCGTTAAGAGAAGTATGTTGTTTAACCTATTGGATTTGACATTTTTCCAAATCTAACTTGCATTTCCAAAAGTTCAGAGTGCTTTTTTCCTGTTACCACAGTCCCCAGGGCTTCAGGGATTCTCTAGTAGGAATGCAAATTCTTTCTTTCACTCGGTCTGCTCTTAGCCCATGTCTTTCGTCTACTTTCTCTAACCCAGTATCATTGGCCCTATTCCTTGCTCAGGAACATGGTGTCTTCTGGTGGTGATTTCATGTATTTTCTGCGTGGGCTCAGTAACAACCTCTGTTTTCCTGGGCATCAAGTGTAAGTACAAAAGGGTATCTTCTAAATAATCTCTCTGTATACATACTACATATACTTTACATATAATTATACATTATAAAAATACATATGTACATATATGCTGCATGTAGCTTTATAGACAATTCTATACATCATTATAAATAAATATCATAGTTTATAAATAGATAAACCAATCAATAAGAAACCTGTAAATGCATATAAGTGATGTAAAATAATGGCTTACTAATTTAAGTTATGGGGCATTTATGTAACTCTCTAACCACTGGGATGCTACTGATAACTTTTAATGCTCATCTGCACGAGTTAATTATTTAACTCAATTCTAATGCCATAGTCTCTTTGGGGAAAATAATGCAAATAATGACTTATATTATGATTCAATTTGTGACTTTTATTAGTATGCCAAAGGATGTAATTTGAAAGATTTCAGTATAATGCTCTTTCTTTTCTAAATATGCATGTATTCTAAATTTAACTTTATGCAGATTATGTTAGTAAGAGCTTTTCACTTTACATGAGGCAAAGTACAAGATAGTAAGCTTAATGCAATCTGAACACTTTATTTGGGCCATAATTAATCACATTTCTTTAGTCCAAATTTTAAGACATGTTTTCGTATCTGGCTAGTGAAATTTTTATAAAATATAATAATTACAGAGCTACAGATTACAAAAAACAAACAAAAAAACAACCAACAACTTGGATTATCACTCATGCTAGCACTAGGAAGTATATATAGAAAGACAGAGATAAAGTTTATTGTCCAGATAATTCCTCCTTTTCATATGCTCTGGAAAAACATTTCTCTATCTAGCAGACTATAGCTGGTGAGAATTATGAGTTCTAGAATGAAGAAGAGACAGGTTCAGATTTGCTTCCACAAAGTACAAGAAACTTGATCTTGTTCATGTTAGCCATGAACTTATTTTCCTGATTGTTCTTAGAAAATTGTTTTAAGAATTACTAGAAGTTCAATAAGTAATTGTTGCCTTGTCTATCACCTCAAAAGAAATTTCACAACAAATGTTAGCACTGCGAAAGCGTTCCTTATCTCACCGTCTACTCTCTCTGGGTATCATATAAAAACGTTATTTAAATCAAATGCAAGTCTATTTTTTTTAGGAAACTCACACTTAAATGTATATTTCTCAAACAGACACACTGGAAATAGATTGAGGAGTTGAAAGAGAACTAACAGATAAGTAAATTAACCTCTAATATTTCAGTTTCTTCTGTAAAACCTGGGCACTTTGAATGGAATATTGTCTAGCTCCATTCTGACCACAGTACAAGCATTCATGCACAGAGTGACACTGGAAGGATACAAAAGTAACTAAAAATGGGGTCAGGAAAGTAAGACAGACGGTGACAACATCAGTGATTGCTGCTTGTTGTTTTTTTAATGCCGTAATCCCATGGATGTAGTCTGTATGAAACAATTTTTTTTTTTAACTCCCAAAACAAAAAATATGGGAAGAAAATACTTCCATGAGGATAAAGGAAAGCTAGCTAGAAAATAAAGTATTTAAAACTTTCAGTAATTTCTGGAAAATGCTTACAACTACAAGTTTTGGCTTTTTTTTGCATTAATAGCTACAAATACCTACTTTTAAAACTTATAAATATCATTATACAAATGTAAAATATTTTTACTAGTGGCTTTTCTTCACGTATAGTGGCTTTTATTTTTTTGCTACCAATATTGCCATTGGCCAAGATCATCTTTTACACTCTCAAAACATTCTTAGGGCTTTTATTAAGTAAAAGCCAGTTACAGAAACAAGAGTTGTGCTAAACAAGAAGTGGTTTGTTTCCTTCAGACTTTCTTAACTTATTGCTGTCCTTCCAGTTATAATCTATAACTTTTATAGCCAGTATATTTTGAGTTGTAAAAATCATGTTTAATGTCTAATAATTATCTCATCTTAATCATGTTCCACTTAATAAAGAATGTTAAATATTCTCTCCATGAAAATTTTCACTGTAAGAAAAAGGCCAATATTAATATTTAAATTATTATATAATATATAATTTAATATACATATTAGAAACAGGGACATGTTTCTGACAAAGAGTAATGAATGAAATCTATATCCTGTTTAAATATGAAGGTAATGCATGGGTTAATTACAAATTTTTTTGTATACCATTAAAAATGCATCCATATATATCTGACAGTAAAATGAGTGGTAAAATTAATCATGTACGTTAATATAAAAGGATACACTGTAGTAATTTAAAGAGGTCTTCTAGAACTGTTGCTATTAACATGGAGATATGGTTACACAATAGTTCCCATGAAATAAGCAGATTTAAAAGTCACTTATGGAAAAATACAGTTTTATAAAAATTATATGTAAAATAGATGGGGTTTTACATGCATATGTGGAAAAAAGTTTTAGTAGATATAAACTAAATGCTAACAACTGCTATTTGAATGGCGGGTTTAAATGTAAGGAGAAGCAGTTTCTTGCTTTCTTCCTACTATTTTGTATTTTCTATTTTTTTCTACCAAATGATTTATGCTAATTTCTATTTTGAAAGCTCTGTAGTGCAAAATATTTTCTAAAACATCAAATTTTTTCATTTGTTTTTACTCTTCTTTTTCATTTTCTTAATTCATCCATTAAGTATATCATACAACATCGTATAATTACAAGATACTTTTATTTGGGGGGCTTTAAAAACATTTGTCTTATATTCCCCCAAATAAATATAGTGTTTAATCTTTATTCCTCACTTGTCGCAAATTGATTACAAGCCCAACACTGTATTTTGCTTCTCATTTGGGGGGGAACAAAAGAGAAGTCTCATTTCCCTTTCTCCAGTTTTATTACAGTTTTATACAGTACAACCTTTTCAGATGGTAATAAACACAGCAGCAATAACCTCAAGAATATGGTTAATCTAGAAAGAGTTCATCGAAATTTAAACTTCTGGAATAATACTTCAAATTCCTAAAAAAATATTATTTTCAATCTCTAAACGTGCCAGATTACTGATAGAATAAAATAAGTAACATCACTGTCCTACTCCCCACTCTGGTTATATCTCGCCTTTTGCTAAGAAGGAACATAATCCAAGCCACTAGCAGCCTAGGTTACTTGAACCACCAATGGACAAGGCATAAACCATCCATTGCATATCTCCCTAGCTCTTGAGCAAAATATAGAAAAGAGGGTAAGAGTCCTAGACCATATTGAGAAAGATTAGCATATGTGTAATAATAGACCCCAAAGTAGAAGAGATAGTTCAATAAAAGTGGTGTTATTTTAAGACCTACTGGATGAATGTTTTCCCAAACTGATCAGAAACATTAAGCCGCGGGTTTCAAGACATTCTATAAAAACCAAACGGCACAAAGAAAAGCAATATCCATGTGAAGAAAACTATTTAATAGACTAGGAATAGATGGGTACTTTATAATATGATTTTAAAAAAGAATTGACCTAAAAAGCCAGTCAGACTTAGAAGGAAAGAACGGCAACAAAAAATAATATAAAAGTAATGTGAAAATGGGAGAAAGGCAGGCTCTGCCGAATATTGAAACAAAATTATAAATATAAAATAATGAAGGCTGTGTGGTTCATTCCGCCGAGAAGCAGGCAGATTGAATGTAACTAAAATAATAGAAATATATTATTCCTATTATTCTATCCTTTCAGCTACAGATGGCAAGTAAAAGAGGATGGGGAGGACAGGCACGTGGGAGGCTCAATAGGTTAAGCATCTGACTTCGGCTAAGATCATTATTTCATGGTTTGTGAGTTCGGGGACCCACAAGGAACTCCGTACTGATGGTGCAGAGCCTGCTTGGGATCCTCTCTTTCTCTCTCTCTCTTAGTCCCTCCCCCACTTATGCATGCAGCACTCTCTCTCTCTCTCAAAATAAATAAACTTAAAAAAAAAAACAAGACAATGGGGAGGGGTTTCATTCAGTAAAGGATATGAGACCACACACAATGTAGCCATCTGGGGGTGAAACGCTGAAGTCATACCTTACAAATTCCAACAAAATAAATTCCAGCTACCAAATATGGAAAAATGAACTATACTTATAAAAGTATAATCTCAAGTGTAAATTTTTTACTAAAAATGACTCAAGAAACAAAACAGATGAACATAGGGGAATAGAAGGAAACAATAAGGTAAAAACAGAGAGGGAGACAAACCACAAGGGACCCTCAAATACAGGGGACAAACTGGGTGTTGGGTGGGGGGATGGGCTAAATGGGTGATGGGCATTAAGGAGGGCACTTGTTGGGATAGGCACTGACTACCAAAGGTAGATGATGAATCGTCAGATTCAACTCCTGACACCGTTGTTACCATATATGTTAACTACCTTGGATTTAAACAAAATCAAAAATTTTAAAAAGCATCTGACATACGTGGGGCAAACTACCAAACGCAAAGTCAAAAGACACACTGGGACAGTGTAACTGCAGCTCGTATCAGGGAAAAGCTCAGTTTACCAAAGTACAAGTGCACTAGCAGAACCCGTTAAACGAGATTGATTTGCCGAAGAAGAGTCACACGGCCCAAAATGCCAGGGCTGACAAATGTACGGTTTACCATAAGAAAAGGGTACAATTTAACGACCACATTAAAGTAAGGATATGTATTACAATGAAGGATCCGGACAGGCCAGGTACGAACAGGTGTCTTGTCCTCCCTCTGTGACTATCCTTTCGGAACACAGTTCTTCTCTTCAGTCAGGAACCACCAATGTATACACAGAATACTTTGGTACCAGGGCACCTCAAATAGAGTCTTGCTTGGGAATTTTTATATTTTGCTGACCGCATAGGCATACTTCTGTAAGGTAACCAGCTTCAACAGCAGACCCTGCTCAGGACCTCCTTGTAACCAGGGGCAAATCATCGGTCATATGGCATCAGTAAAGAATGCCGACAAGCTAGTATAATCTGGCCCCAACATCCTCAGACTGATGATTGCAAAGTGACACTATTAATCAGTATGTCTCATACCTTGTCCAGAGGTCGGTACCAGGCAGAAACTTTACAGACACTGTCAGGCTGATCCCGGGCCTGTTTGAATGAATTCTCAGCACAATAAGCACCTCATATAAAACAGTCAAGGAAAGAGTAGAAACTCAATGAGAAAAATTATAGTTAATTATGTATGTAATTATATATTATATATTATATATAATTATACACTTCATAGAAAAGGAAATACAAATGACATTTATATGTACGAGAAAAAGTTTCGACACCAAAGTAAAAAGGGAAATGCAAAGTCAAATGATATTGAGATACCATGTGCAACAGCATATATGGAGGGTAATTTGGAGATATGTAATACAACTTAAATGTACATAAACTTTGACCAAGCAACTTATCTTAAAAATAGGCTTGCATATGTGTGAAATTATGTATGACTAAGGTTCTTTATTACAGTATTTATTTCTGGAATGCCAAAAGATTACAAACAGTCTAAAAGTCAATAGAAAATGTCTAACATAAATCATGATATATCCAGACAATGGAATTCGATGAGAAAGCTATTTATATACTGATATGGAATTATGTCCAAAATATACTTTATGATTACCTTTCCTTAAAGTTTACTTATTTATTTTGAGACAGAGACAGCATGATTGAAGGAGTGGCAGAGAGAGAGAGAGAGAGAGAGAATCCCAAGCAGGCTCCTTACTGCCAACACAGAGCCCGATGCGAGGCTCAGTCTCATGAACCAGGAGATCATGACCTGAGCTGAAACCAATAGTCAGAGACTCAACTGACTGAGCCACCCAGGTGCCCCCCAAATATATTTTAAGTGGTAAAATAAAAGGTGAAAAACCATATAAACAGATTGCTACCGTCCATACAAAGGGAAGAGAGGGCATTTTATATGCATTTGCTTGTAAAATTCAAGCAAATATATGTGGAAGAGTGAAAAAGAAATTGGTAAAGCTGACTGCTCTTGGGGAGTGAAGTCAGGTGCATGAGGAGACTGGGTGATAAAGTGGCTTTTTGCTCTGTCTCCTTTGAAGTTTTTGATTCTTGAACAGTGTAAATTGTAAACAAAAACTTAATGCGAATTAAAGGCCCAAAGATCATCAGTAACTTGCAGCTGTACTTAGTCTGTATGGAAAAACTAGTTTGCAATAATTTGTTAGCATTTTTTATTAAGAATGATTGTTATTGTTTGAAGTGTTCCAGGTGTCCACTATTGCAATGAAGCAGCAAGAAAAACTCATCCATCAGGAGAGAACAATGTGGAATTTCACACGATGGCAGAAAAACCATAACCTTCAGATGAAATACTGTCAAACCTTGATGCAAAACTCCTTCATTTCAGGTAATTGATATCAAATCAGTTTCCACTGTGCAGATACAAATGCAGGCACCAATCCCTTAAAAGAAAAAGTGACATACATTTTACTCTCAGCAGAACTACAGTCAGAGCTTTAAATTAGGAGGGACATAATTTTGATACACACTTCAGTTCAATCTTATTTATATATTTCCATAGAATGTGGAAAATACTGAGGTCCCATGAAATGCAGATTTAAAAAGCATATAGTTGGGGCGCCTGGGTGGCTCAGTCGGTTAAGCGTCCGACTTCAGCTCAGGTCACGATCTCACAGTCTGTGAGTTCGAGCCCCGCGTCAGGCTCTGGGCTGATGGCTCAGAGCCTGGAGCGTGCTTCCGACTCTGTGTCTCCCTCTCTCTCTGCCCCTCCCCCATTCATGCTGTCTCTCTCTGTCTCAAAAATAAATAAAAACGTTAAAAAAAAAAAAAATTAAAAAAAAAAAAAAGCATATAGTCAAATTTCAAAGGGAAATGTGTAGGATTAGATCAGATTTTTTTTTAAGCAGCATTTGATGTTTTACCCAATCACTCCAATTTGTAAGTGCATCTTTAATTATAGTTCTAAATTCTCCAATATATTTAGTTGAGACATTGCTTTAGATTCAAATTTAGATATCCCTTTGGGCAGAAAAATCATTTTAGAAATCAGAGTATTTATCACAAAAATTATAACAATGCAGGGTTCAACTCTTTTTAAATATTCTATGAAGTTATTTCAGTTTTATCTTTTACATCTCTTACAAGCATTTCTTTTCAAATAGGCTCCACACCTAACATGCGGCTTGAACTCACAACCCTGAAATCAAGAGTCACACTCTACCGACTGAGCCAACCAAGCCGCTCCCCTCTTAAAAGCATTTAAACCTAAAACAGCCTATTTCTATTTGTTTTGTAGTTTGTCAAATATTCTATGGTTACTTAATTGGCATTAATTATCCTTGGAGTGAATACCATTTAAAGAATCACCAATGAGAGAGATCAAAAACCTACTATAGCTCCTTCTGACTAAAATGTAGTCAAATAAATGTTTACAGAATCACTGTGTGCCCCACAGTGTTTTTAAATACATCAAGCTTTTGCAAGCATGAGTCGGGCCCACATCTGAGCCACCAACCTTGAGACAATGACAATATCCATTTTGGAGACCTACAAATCTAACATGTCCTCCAGACTTTCAGCTGCTATTGTCAATGCCACTCAGGCTATAACTTTAACAATAGACAAGACACTGATCAGCATAGATTCTAAATGAAGGATAATGAAAAGCTTTAAAAAACTCAACATTGGATCCATGGAAACTGATAATGAACTATTTGTGACCCTCAGTAGAAGTCCTCTGTCTAGAAACTAGAGTTCTGGAAATGCCAGTGTCTTTCCCTCTATAAAACTGTGCAAGAAACAGTCAAATTCTTGCTTTTCGGTTCCCCTTTTATACTCTTGAGCACACTTTTTTTGTGAATACATTCTTTAAGACAGGGTTCATAAAACCGATTAAACAATATGGCTTACTTGTTAGTTATATCCAAGTTCTGAAATAAGCTTATTGGTCACTTATGTTTTTCTTCAATTTTCCTCACTCACGTTTTTCTAAAATCATTCCTCAAAGTAGAATGAACTGTTTGTTCTCTCCCTTACCTACGAAACACGTTCATGTTTAACTCTCAGAATTTAAACATCAACTTGAAACTTATTACTCAGCTTGCCTAATGGTCCAGTATATTTCCAATTAGATTGGACCAGTGAGGTTAACAGACATGAAACAATAAGCAAACAAATGAAGACATAAATGATGTCAACCTAAAGAAGGGAAATATTTATAAAAATAGAATAATCAGCTCACTTATTATAGAAGAGGAACAATTTGGGGAAAGACATTCCAAAGCTGATTTTAAGTTTAAGAGAGAGAGAGAGAGAGAGAGAGAGAGAGAGAATCCCAAGCAGGCTCAGCACTGTCAGCTTGAAGCTTGACGTGGGGCTCAAACCCACGACCTGAGCCAAAACCAAGAGTTGGTCGCTTAACCAGCTGAGCCACCCAGGCCCCCCAAAGTTAATTTTATCTTAAACTAGTTCTTACAGACCTATTGTAGTTGGAAATAATTATATAAATCTCACTACGGTAAGTACTGCCTCATACGAACCATTTGGTTAAAAGTGCAGTTTCATTGGGGGTGAGACAAGGGGTTCCTTTGGGGAGATGTGTTACTGATATTTTTCTGATAAATTTAACAAAGTATGTTTATATTCAAAGCCCATAACTGCAGCCCTTGTCCAAACAACTGGATTCAGAATGGTGGAAGTTGTTACCATGTCTTTGAAAACTGGAAAATCTGGCACACCAGTAAAGAGGACTGTTTGAAGGAGGGCTCTAATCTTCTACAAATAGACAGTAAAGAGGAAATGGTAAACGCTATCTCGTGGTTTCCTATCATTCTGAAAATACCCTGATACGTTAAAAGAAAGGACTGATTCTAATAAGACAGGATTCCTTAATATTCTACAAAAGTAGTATATTTGTTGTACGTAATAAAGGTCTCAAAGAGACGAAGTGGGAATTGCCAAAGTTTGTTTTCCCTTTAATTAGACAAACAAAACAAAAGCAGGAAGCTATCCAGAAATCAATGAGAATATGTTAGCTGTATGTCCTTTGTTAATCAAAAAGGCGAGGCGGTAAAGGAAATACTATTTTATGACTTGTTGATCCACTCCAAGATGTACGTATATTACAGTTGTGTATGGTTCAGAGTCATCATTTTCAATGCTGTAGGGAAGTATAACAACCAATCACAACTCTGTAATTACCAAGGAAAAGCGGAAGTATAAAAAGGGAAGTGACGTCATGAAATGGAGAGGTCTATGAAAATAAGCATTTGCTAAATGAAATGTTTAGTCTGGTTTATTACCATCTTAAAACAAGTAGTGTTTCCCTGAAGTCATTTTACATATGTATGGAAATATGTATGAAGTAGAATACAGAGTTAACACATTTCTGACCTCATTAAAAATGTATGCTTGCTATATTCAACGATTAGCTAACGTTCAATTATCCAAGAATAATGAGAGAACAATTTAACAATATGTTAAGGACACGCAGTAAACCAAGACAACTTGAACTCACTACAATTATAGGCTTCCACTATTTTTTCTGTGCAAATTTGGTGACAAAAGCTAGTCATGTTTTTTCTAACAGAATACCCCTACAGTTAAGTTGCCTCTGGAATCTTCTAAATTATTTCTCGTATTGAAGTATACTGGGAAAGAATGATCTATGTCAGGTCTATGATGTCAAGGATAGTTCTACTTTTCCTGATTAGTATCACACCTTGTTTTGACATGTATTAACTGCCAAACTCGGAATCTGTTAAGATTATTTTATTACCAGATGCTTATTTTCCTTATAGTCCTTAAGACCCCATCTATCGTACAATAAAAACAAATCTACGAAATGTATCCCTTCTTTTAAAACCATCTCTGTCTTATTCTTTCTCAATTTCCATCTAGGCAAAATGTCACACTTTATATTCCATCATAGTTTGTTGCTGTTTTCCCCCTAGCTCACTGTTGAGGTCTTGTTTCTTCTAGGACTTTATCACTGGCCGCCTGAGGAAGATCAAAAGTGGCTATGATTACTGGGTGGGACTGTCTCAGGACGGTCTCAGCAGATCGTGGCTTTGGCAAGATGGCTCCGCTCCTCCCCCTGACCTGTAAGTGTCTGAGGGAATTGTTACAAGAAAAATTAGAAACCTGAGGGAATTCAGACGTTCCTTTTATTTTATACCTCAGAGTTTTTCCAGAAGACAGAACCAGCAATGATAGCTTCACAGGCTTTTTATTGGAACCAAAGCTGAGGTCATTGAAGGGTAGCTTCATGGCTTCCAAGTTTTCCTCCTTCTCAGTCCTGCTGCCATCACCCGTAGCACATTCACATCAAAATTGGAGACACTGCATGAACAACATTTATCAGTATCATGACATTTCCTGTGGATTGTTTAATGGCTAGAGTACTAAAGGAAAGACATTATGGTGATTATTAAGCGATTTCCATATTAAGGTTTTTAGATAGAACTAGGGAGATTGGTGAACAGGATTAGGTGCCTTAGTATTTTGAGAGTTAAGAGTCGGGAGAGAAATCTTAAGCTAGAGCCAACTTTTCTGTCTCTATTTCTTTTAATGTGAGGCTTTTTGCTATTGTAGTAGCATATTTTTATTGAGGGAAAACAGCTCTGTTACTGAAGAAAGAGGGTGCCATAGGAGGATACCATATTAAAACAAAACAAAGAGCTACCCACCTCACGTTAGGTACCCACAAGACCATCACAGTCAGCCCCATGCCTAAAGTCAGATTCACTGACTTTGCCTCCCCAGGTCACCAGTAAAGACATTCCAATCAACTAACCAGCTTTGCGGATATCTCAAGGACAAGTCCCTGTCTTCCGCTAACTGCAGCATTTGGAAATATTTTATCTGTGAGAAGTATGCATTATGATCCTCTACCTGAACAAAATTGCACTTGAAGAGATCTATTGCAAGAGTGTGCTGATCAGGCCATTGGAAAACCTGCCACAAAATTCCAAAGGGCAAGTGAAGTATGCCTATGTGTGGGCTATGAAACTACCTACCTGGGAGGTAGGTATCAAAACCTATCTCTGCATTTACACTTGGCAATTTCCTTCAATGCTTTCCAGACCTTCATTTGATATAGTGTAAATTGCCAAGAATAAAAGTGACTTCGAGCTACTGAGGACAAAATCCCGAAACGCTGAGAACAAACTGAAGAAAAAACATGTTCTTGTGCTTTTGTTTCCCCCTAATCTAGAGTGACTATAAACTCCACACAAAAATCTATAAGCCCCTGGGGGGATGATGCGTTTCTAGCTGGCTGATTTTTTTTATATATAAATAAATAAATGTAAGCTTTTAAAATCTCTGCCTGCCAGATCTTTCTTTGCATGTTTTCTAGGCTTCCAGGCATTCCACTATTGAATCTGCAGGAGAGTAGGACAGAGATATGGATTTTCATATTAGAAAGAAGACTGACAGCTATCTGCTGCCTGTAAAACAATACCCTTTTAGGATTGCAGAATTCTACTGGACGCTTGCATTACAAGCACTTTATATAAGTAGAAGGAGTAGTTAGGCCGTCAGTACCAGTGCATCTCCAGTAAAGGACAGCTGTGAACTTCCTTCTTTCCTCTCTCTGACTGTCTCTAGTACTCACAAATCAAAGGACTCAGGCTGGGACTCTCAAGGTTAACACTCCAGCATTTTTTTTTTATTTTTAAAATTTCAATTCCGGTATAGTTAACATACACTGTAGTATTAATTTCCGGGGTACAATGTCATGATTCACCAATTCCATACATCACCCTGTGTTCATCATGATAAGTGCATTCCTTAATCCGCATCATCTATTTAACACCCACCCCCCCACTTCCCCTCTGGTAACCATCAGTCTCCTGTCAGTAGTTAAGAGTCTGTTTCTTGGCTTGTCTCTTTTTTTCCCCCTTTGCTCACTTGCTTTGTTTCTTAAATTCCATATATAAGTGAAATTATATAGTATTTGTCTTGCTCTGACTTTCTTATTTCACTTAGCATTATACTCTCTAGCTCCATCCATGTCATTGCAAATGACAAGATTTCATTCCTTTTAATGGCTGAATAATATTCCATTATGTGTGTGTGTGTATGCGTGTGTATGTGTACCACATCTTTATCCATTCATTAATCAATGGACACTTGGGCTGCTTCCATATCTTGTCTATTATAAATAATGCTGCTATAAGCATAGGGGTGCATGTATCCCTTTGAATTAGTGTTTTGTATTTTGGGGGTAAATACCTAGTAGCATGATTACTGGATCATAGGCTAGTTCTATTTTTAACTTTTTGAGGAACCTCCATACTGTTTTCCAAAGTGGCTGCACCAGTGTGCATTCCCACCAACAGTGCAAGAAGGTTCTTTTTGTTCCATATCCTTGCCAATATTTATTGTTTCTTGTGCTTTTGATTTAAGCCATTCTGATAGGTGTAAGGTGACATCTCATGGCAGTTTTGATTTGCATTTCCATGATGACGAGTGATGTTGAGCATCTTTTCATGTCTGCTGGCCATCTGGATGTCTTTTTTGGAGAAGTAACATTCCACTGTAACTGCATCTCTCTGTGCCTCAATTTCTTCATTGTAAAATAGTAATAGGACTTATTTCAAAATATTATTTGAGAATTAAATTATTAATGTATGTTAATTGCTGAAACTATTGCCTTTCCTAGAGTTTGACACTATATCAGTGCTCATTATTATTATCTGGAGTAAATTACTAGTCATCTGTAGGCATCAACTTTATTAATGTAGTCCAGATAAACATGACCCTTTTTCTTGCTCAGGTTACAGGAATATTGAGAAGCTAAAGTATTTTCACAAGGACTAGCTGAGCTACATTAGATTCTCATCTCTCTTTACAATAAAGATACCGCTTAAATAAAGTGAAACAAAATAAATCCACTGAGGCTAGTGGAAATAACTTCAATGAACCTAGAAGTCTATTGTAAAAGGTGACCTCTGAAGGATAAGGTCCTTTAAGGATGGGAAGAGCATGTTTTCATGTTTTGTTTTGTTTTGACTTTTTTAATGTTTATTTATTTTTTGGGTGGGGGGAGGGACAGAGAGAGAGGGAGACAGAAGCAAGCTCCAGGCTCTAAGCCTCTCCAGGGAGAGGGAAGCAAGCTCCAGGCTCTAAGCTGTCATCACAGAGACGACGTGGGGCTTGAACTCACAAACTGTGAGATCATATCTGAGCCGAAGTTGGACTGAGCCACGCAGGCGCCCCTATTTTGTTTTTTTAATTTACCCTTGACCTGGAGTTTAAACGGTGGGCTTTTCAATAACAGGGGTTTTTGTCTAATTTTCTGCTGAACCTGGAAAAGGAAAATAGCACAGAAAACACAGTATGAGTTGAGTCCTGTGTTTGGTTTTCACAGCTGACAGCTGGCAGTTGAATATAATAACCTGGAATAAACGAGAAACAATAACAATTTGACTGTCTCAAGATTCTTCAGAGTATTGTCATGGAACTATGTTTACAGAAAGGATAGGAAGCATTTAATAACTCTGTTAAGAAAAAGTACAATGAAGCCAAAGGCAAACATCCTTCAGCTGATGTCATTCCATCAATATGTGATGCATAATTTACAAGCCAGAATCTTATCTACAGTGCAGCTGGCATAGGACCCTACAAATTTCCTCAGTGGCAATACTGCTTTGCACATAGATATTACGGGTGGAAATTTTTTTTTCTTGCAGATTGCTTTTGGCCCAGAGTATCAAGGTCTTTTTCCAGGCACTGGTAAGGGATTGGGCCTTGGCACAGAGATAACAAGTTTTATATGTTGGTCTCACCAATACTCAGTTGGATATCTTTCATCCATCTCATTGAAATCCAAGTTAGCTTTAAGAAAAAGGAGGAAAGGAAACATAAAACCCTATCCTGTAAATGTAAAGAAGCTTTGTTACAAGCTATGGTTAAAGTACATTAAGCGTATAAAAAGGAAAACATTAGAATAGTAATGTTGATAGAATAATAATATTACCAGATCCTAAAAACTTATTCATACAACGAGCCTTGTAAAAAAGTTATGTACACTGTAAATAAAATAACGATGGTTTTTGCATTCTGTGAAAATGACAAGAATCCCTTTACAAAGTAGTTGATTGAGGAGGGCACCTGTTGGGATGAACACTGGGTGTTGTGTGGAAACCAGTGTGACAATAAATTTCATATTAAAAATAAATAAATAAATAAATAAATAACAAATATTAAGGCCAGACCCAAGGCAATCTACTAGAGTCTTCTACTTATTTCATAAGCGCTTATGTCTCCAATGTAAAAGCTCCCCTTACACTTCTCACTCTTCCTGCTGTTACAGGGCTCATGATCTGTTTCCTGTTGATAAGTTTTAAAAGCGGTTCAATATCCTCAGGAAAAGAAATAACTCATTGTGTACCCTAGGGAACTCAGATCTACCAGGAAAGGCTATGTTCCTCATTTGACTTTTCCTGAAATTTCTTCAGAATTAACTAACCACACAAAAGCCTGGAAGAGAAAAAGTTTTCACGAGCCAAAAATTAATTCACGCGGTGCTGCTTTTTCTGATTATCCATGAAAACATGTCTTAGCAAATCACATTTCCAAGTTCACGTCATGATTATTTCCTTTTTTTTTTTTTTTTTTTTTTGAGAAAAAGAGAGAAAGAGGATTCCAAGCAGGCTCCACTCTCAGCGGGGAGCCTGATGCGGGGCTCGATCTCATTAGCCATGAGACAGTGACCTGAGCTGAAATTGAGAGTCTGATGCTTAACCAACTAAGCCACCCAAGAGCCCCTATTTCCTATTCTTAAGTATTTAAAAAATGGGGAGAAAATGTTGTGCCCTACTATATTTCTGTTCTTTCGAAATATCTGCTCATATTGTGATCAGTGTCGCAAGTTGTGTGATACAGATGATGGGACCGAGGGCAAATATGGAAAGAAATAGGGTTAAGAATAGCAAGAATGTCAAGTAAATGCTATTTTTTCCCTCTTCACTATCTAAAGTGACACTTTCCCTTAGGTTGCAGATTTGAAGGGAGAACACTTTTCAACACCCACTTTCCAGGCAGCTAGTCTCTTTAAAGCAATGGCATTTAAAGAGACACTTGTCATTCAACCCTGACCTAGACTGCAGTTATGTAGGATGCCAGGGGTCAAAACGATGTGTCCCATGTCCCTGTTTTACAACTTAGTCCACAAAATAATTTGACTTTCTCATATTAACCATGTTTTCTTCCTGTGGTCACAAAACTTAAATAACACTTAATTGCTTAACTAAAGTCCTAAACCACATTTCTTGTTATGTGCCTATTTTATTAATTGCATTCATTAAGTATCTGCACTCATCATAAAAAACATTTGGTAAATCTCCACATCTTCCTAATGTAAGTGACTCTCGATAATTTACTAAAGAATACAGATATCCAAAAAGGGTTGCTTATGCTTTTTTGTGGTCCCTTATGTAAAAAAAAAAAATAGGGGTGCCTGGATGGCTCAGTCAGTTGAGCGTCCGACTCTTGGTTTCTGCTCAGGTCATGATCTCATGGTTCATGGGATCCAGCCCTGCTGAGAGCACAAAGCCTGCTTGGGATCCTCTCCCAAGGATCCTTCCTGTCTCTCTGCATCACTCCTGCTCACAGTGTCCCTGTCAAAATAGATAAATAAACTTTAAAAGAAAACACTAAATCCTTTTTTTACGTGTTGTTAATGTCATTTACATTTCATATTGCAATTTAGATTGTAAAACTAATTTCATATTTACCCCAGTTCAGCCAACAACAGCACCACGAGAAAATTACAAACATTTCCACTTCATACTTAATGAAATAAACTTCATGAGGTAAAGTGATTTGCCCAATAATGAATCAGTATAGGGGATCTAAAACATCTCATTTTATGGCCACAGGTGCAATTATTTTTGCACAACACAATAAATCAAGACAAAGTTTGTTCAACGCCGAAGACATTTCCTGACGAATCGACAGAAAATTGAAAAGAAAATTAACTCATAAGTAAGCAATCCACAAGTAGTGATTGCTAAGTAATGCAGTCTTATGAAAATGAATACAGAAATATTCTCTTTATCATGATTGCTAACTTAATATTTTACCATGAGATAGATGCTTACTGAAAATAAAACTAAAACACCCCAGTTTCCACTGCTGACAAATAAAGATTTATAATAGATGATCCTTTCTAGCATGAAACCCTTAGAATTGATTTTTCCATAAACCAACAGTCAGTGGTTGTGATGGTGTTATTTACCATGACTCCTGTTATGATTGTGCATATTGGCTTCCTGAGAAAGGAATGCTTACACAACAAACCAGTGATGTGTGCAAATGTCACAGTCTCTCTTCCCCTTTCCAGAACCTGATTGGATAACTCAACCTATTAAAATTTCCCTGACTTATCTTTAGCCCTGTGTTGATGACCAGCTTGCCTCAAAAGATTTCATCTCAGGAAAGTGCTAAAACCACCTTCTTGAAATCAGTGTGCCTCTCAAAGACTTATCTTCTTCCAGTGATCAAATAATCAGTACTCTTGTACAGTCTCTACAAACTCTCTGTAAGGCACAAACAACCAAAACACAGGTTGCTATCATAGTTTGAAGAACATCTCCACGCTGAAAATTTCCCCAAATCACAAATCTATTCTCAAATCACATACATTTCACATTATTTACATTTATTATTATTAAATCTTCAGTACCTGAAAGGCATAAGCATGGATCAAATGGAAGAAAATAGGAAATGATTAAAGACTCACATGATTAGATTCACATAAAGAGACTGACATTTGCTCTGGTCTTCAATCTCTCTGAAGGGAGGATTGGGGCAGTAACTGGGATACAAAACTGAGCTGAGAATATTTCTTTCTTGGAAGAAATTCCTCAGGAAAGGAGATAATTGTTGGAGTCTTAAGTGAACATGGGGAGGTATGTTCATAAGAAGTTAAGATTCTAATAAAGAGAGTTATCCCAGTGGGAAGCAAGCCCTAGACATGGCAGATGGGGGCTTTATTGAGAGAGTAGGAAGGGAAAAGTACGGACTGAAGCAAACAGAAACAGAAAGAATTAGTTCTGTATTTAAGAACGTTGTATAGAAAATGACTGCTAATTTCTCATGGTCTACTTGACCTTTGGAGTAAAGAATGTTACACACCTTTATTTCCTCTACTTCAGTAAGTTTCTCACTTCTCCAAATATTAAGGAAGACATGGAAAAAGGCAGATGATATTAGATGATGAGAAGGAAGAACGTTGGAAAGCATCTCTAGGTCAAGAAGGTAGATTACAACTTTACGAAAGTCTGCGACTGGTGGGTGGTATGCAGATAGGACTTCTTTGTGACTCATAAACATTTGCATGAACCCAAGCTCAGAAATGCTGGCAATCTTGAGCAGGAAACAGGAAAGTGTTTCTTGTACCTGTCAGAGAAACTGCCTTTCCTCCTTTTTTTCCATTTCCCAATGTCTCGAATATCCTTTGCAATGACCTTGCTTGGCTCAAACCATTTTGCTGCTTTGCTGTACAAACATGGCTCCAATAGGAGAAAAAAAGGAACTGAAACCAAATTATTACAGGTGCCCATAAAGAAATTGACTTTTGTTCTGATCTTCAATTTCCCTGAAGGGAGCTTGACATCACCTTTATAGCGGAAGAGTCAATCACCTCCACGTAATGGCTCAAAGAGGCTAATGGAGACTCTCAAGCTTCACTGCTGCAGCCTTTCTTTCACACGCACACCGCCTCAACTCTTTGCAGTCCTTTGAGAAAGCCTTCCCATTGAGGATGGTCACACAGTCCCTGCTTCTTAGGCTGGTGAAATCTATTATAATCTCCAACCTTGAAGAAAGAAAAAAAAAAAAATTAATTGAATCATAGTTTACTTCTAAAGTGAAATGTTAAATACCCAGAGAGTACATAGGGAGTATTCTTCGCTTGACAAAATTGTAGAATAGACACGCAGAATGAATTTACTGCGAAGACGGGGTCACCAAGCTCTTACTTTCAGCCCCTCAATTTCCATACTCATTCTTAGAAGCATCCGTTCATCTAAAGCAACAAAAGGTGTTTCTAATTAAAACTAGGATGCATGCTACAATCCATCAAATTTATCATATGATTTTACCACCATCTGAGAAATCATCTGTGACTCAGTTTAATTAACTGTAAAATTAAAAAAAAAAAAAATGATTACACTGATTATGTCCTACCTCCTGGGAGAAGATATCCTGTACAATATAAAGAGAAGAAAGGTATCTGTCCGAATGTGGCTTTAAACTGTAATATATTTGGGGATAGGTATTACATTTACCTGTTTCAAAAGATACCATGACAATCCTATCTAAGTGCTCATATAAGTAAAAGTAATTTTTGATAATATTACTCTTACAACGTCAGCAAATCTAGTCTCAGAAACTGTACTTTTAAAGATGTGCTCCCCTGGGTGTTGTATAGAAACCCATTTGACAATAAATTTCATATTAAAAACATTAATTAATTAAATTAAATGAAAAATAAAATTAAATAAATAAATAAATATGCGCTCCCTATTACACTACCCAGAAAGCCAAGAAATCTGAGGTCTTATATTGTCTCTGGGTATTGATAACTCCAAGGGACTTCAGGCCCTGAGATAAACACTCTGAAAGCATCCAGACGGGGAACTGCCCCCACTGTTTCACTAACAGTTTGTAGGTCTCCTTCACAGGTTTATAAGCCATTGGAAAGCAAGCACTACGTTTTATTTTTGAACGTCTTGGTCCATCCTCTTACAAACTCCGCACCCAGTGCGAAGCAGATGTTCGACTAATGCTGATTGAACCCAATTGTTGGACCCTGTGACGCAAGCAAACCCTCTCTATTAAATGCTTTTCCCACAAAATGTTCTGAAGGCTTACAGTTCAGAGGAGTACGGGGTTCCATCGGTCCATAGCCACGCCTGTCCGCTGCCATTGCGGGATAGCCCTGTCCAATAAGAGTAGAAAAACTCAGAGTAGCTCTGAGGCATGGCAAACTCCTGTGAAAGGCACACAAGAAAATCTTTAGCTTTAGAGATGTTACACCCTATACACACAGAGATGTGTAGGGCCAGCCAACACTTTTAATACAAGAACAACACATGAGTCCTGCCCCACATAGGTGATAGTGCCCTTGAGAGAAAAAGTGTCTGCGGGGAGGTCAATTTGGCCAAGTTAAAGAATTGATCTTGTCTTAATAATTATGGAATGTATACTGATATTCTGAAACCATGAATCGCATCAACCAAGATTTATAAACGACCCATTATTTGCAAGTCACAAATACTAAGGTTTATATAAAAAAACGAGAGGCAGATTTACAAAGAGATGGGGAGTAATTCTGGGAAATGGAAGAATATGGAAGGACAAGTGTAAACATGGGAAAAATAACCTTTATACAGGGACTGACCTGGAAGGAGAAAAGACTAATGAATATAATTTAATGCAAAAAGATGTAAGAGAAAATCTGGAAGGATGATTTATGTCTCAGACAAGGAAGGGCAGAGAAATTTTTCCTATATGTGTGTCTATTTATATTTTTGTATAGTATTTATATATACATATATACTCATATATATAATTTCTTCCCTAATATCTATATTGAAAATTTTTTATTTTTTTTAACATTTATTTATTATTGAGAAACAGAGAGAGACAGAGCATGAGCATGGGAAGGGGCAGAGAGGGAGACACAGAATCTGAAGCAGGCTCCAGGCTCTGAGCCGTCAGCACAGAGCCCAATGTGGGGCTCAAACTCACAAATCGCAAGATCATGACCTGAGCCGAAGTCAGACGCTCAACCAACTGAGCTACCCAGGCGCCCCTATACTGAAATGTTTTTAAGTTATTCACTTCCTTCTATCTAGTCTCACTCTTGATAACATAGAAATTATATAAATTTGTGATAATTATCCATTTTTATGTCCTTCTTTTCCACCATATTATGAGTTCCTTAAGGACACACACATTTTTTTATGTCTTCAACCCTTCAGTTAGTTAATGGCACATGTTTGTTCAAGAAAAGATTATTGGCAGTGTATGTGAAACTATCACTAAGTAATAGTCATCGAGTAGGCCTATCAAAAGAAGTGTAGTTGAAATACTTCCGACTGAAGAGTAGATCCCTCAAATTAAAAGTTCTGAATATAAATCACATGGAAATGATTTAAATATATACAAGGATATGAAGCATGAGAGAAAATCACTGTATAACTTCCACGATATTCCCTACCATTATATATAACGCAGTTCAATTATATACCTGAGTCCTCAGTATGTATGAGAGGTGGGGGAAACAAAGAGAATAAGAAAAATTAGATGGGCTTATGGTACGACACATTGTCTTAGTCAAATAAAGTTACCTCCCTTTCTGCCTAAATTGAGCTGTCAAGAAAGGATACAAATATTATTTTAGTGGATAAGAGACAGTGCAGAGTTCTATTCATCACAGATTTCAGAAAGTAGGTAGGAATTCGGATGTAACCAGAGGGATGTTAAGCGTTTGCATAGTGAGGTGGCCTTTTATTTCAATTAAATAATCCTTTGTGGATAAACTACTTACTCTGGGCCGAGACCTCCGCTAAAACAATGATAAATACATAACGGCCACACTGCTTGAGGGACTAAATCCAAAGGCAACGATAAATATTTTTTTAAGGTGGCGACAATTACGTGATTTTTAGAGTTTATTTTAACCGCATATACTTAATATATGTCAATTTATAATTTCACTTTCATATTTGCCTTGACCAGTCTATGTTAGGTTATAAACTTCTGGAAAGCAAGATATTTATCTGCAAACTCTAGTAATGATTTACTTAATGAAATATTTTTAATGAAAGGCCTTGTCCCTTTATAACAGAAGGACAGGAAGGACTATTTTCATCTTTCTGACACTGCCTCCATATTGTGCCCTTCCTGCCCACATCCAAGGAGGTGAGGCACAAAAACAGGTTTTAATTTGATTCCTGACTGGTGGAGATTTTGAAGCGCCTCCTCTCGTGGTTCTAAGGCATGGGTTTCTGTGGAGAACAGAAAATGCCTTCTTCCATAACCCAGGGAATCACTCGACACAACAGGAGTAAGACTTAGGCCTTGATGGCAGTTAAGTGTGAGACTCTGTGAGCATTGACTCCTTAGATTCTTCTTATAAGGCGCTTTGAAAGATCTCCTTTTGCGAACAATTCACGCACTGACTAAGCCTCAGGATCTTACCAGCACTTCCTGCGTGTTTATCTTCAGCATGGTGGCGTTCTCTGCAATGCAGAAATATTCACAGCCTTGCCAACTCTTGCTGTCTCTACAGAATCGGTAGCATTTGTCCCCATGCCATTTCCATTTTTCTGGACAAGGGCTGCATCTGTGTTCTTGGAAAGAAACCAATTTTGATACGTTATTTTTCTATCCAGGTCTACCTTCTTTCCTTTCCTGAAGTTATAATAGTACGTGATGACTCAAGAGAGAATTGATGCCCTTTCTCTTATTTAGTTGCCCAGGTAATGATAACTACAAATGTTTACCGAACACTCTCTATGTGCCATGAGTTGTTACTGGTACTGAATATACAGTGCAATTTGAAAATATCCAGTGAAAATTGAAACAGGGGCGCCTGGGTGGCTCAGTCGCTTAAGCATCCAACTTCGCCTCAAGTCATGATCTCCCGGGGCCGTGAGTTCGAGCCCCGCGTTGGGCTCCGTGCTGACAGCTCAGAGCCTGGAGCTTGCCTCCGATTCTGTCTCCCTCTCTCTCTGCCCCTCCCCTGCTTGTGCTCTCTCTGTCTCTCTCTCTGTCTCCCTCTCTCGCTCTCAAAAATAAATAAACGTTAAAAAAAAAAACTAAAAAAAAAAAAAAAATGAAAACAGACACTACCTGCTTTCATGGAGTTTGGAACCTAGCAATGAATGATTGGAACTTCCTTGCTTCTTGCCATATGTAACAGAGAATATTCAGTTTCATAAAGAGCTTTTCATTATGCATGGTATTTAAGAAACAACTGAAGCTTCCGTACTTTTCTTCCTCAAAATTCTCTTGAATAATTGTAAAAAAAAAAATTTTTTTTTTCATAGAGAGAGAGCATGTGCATATGCACGTGTTCAAGCAGGAAAGGGGCAGAGGGAGGGAGACAATTCCAGTCAGGTTCCATGCCCTGCACAGAGCCCCACGAGGGGCTCAGCCTCATGACCATGAGATCATGACCTGAGCTGAAATCAAGACTCCATGCTTAACCAACTGAGCCAACCAGGCACCCAAAGGCTTTTTTTAAAATGCAATATATACCAATAAGATATGGACTCTTTTCTCATTCTAAAAAAAGTCAATAAAATTTAAGAAAAAAAAAGCATAAGTACTAAGCAAAGTATGAATTCAAAGGGTAAATCTCCCTGAAAGCCATGGTTTTAACACTGGTGAGGGTACATGGCCTTGGGCTTTTGAGAACAGATATTTGTAACCACAGTCCTTAGGGAGGTATGGGAACTCAATCATTCCATAAAAATATATCTATTTTAAAAACAACCCAGTGTCAAAATGTTAACATGTTACAATGTAAATGGTCAATATGCTAATGGGTATGATGTTATTGTTTGTATTTTTTTGTGTGTGTGTATGTGAAATATTTCTTAAGGTAAAACGAAGTTTTAAATAAGTAAATAATTTGGGAGATTTTTCGTAAGTTAGTTGATATTTCTGGCCCAGACTTTATAGCAAACTACTTACTCAGCTCTCCACTTGGATATCCACATGATACTTCAAATTCAACAGGCCCAAAACAGTGTTCTTTTGGTTTCTAACCTTCCCCCTCATAACTACAGAATTCTGCCCCATCTCACTTGATCACATCTCCCCTAATTGCGTTGTCCAAAATCTCTGGAGGTATCCTTGACTCCTTTATTTCTCTCACCTCCCATTTTATTCCATCCTTCATTCATCTCCACTAATAACATCCTAGTTTGAGGAACCATCATCGCTCTCCTGGATGATTGCAAAAGCCATTTCTGATGTCATTTCTCTGTTTTCACTCTTCCTTCCTCCAGTCTATTTGCAGAGTTAGCCTTTAAAACTCATGTCAAATATATATTTCCTCGGCCGGAGATGCTGCAGTGGATCCTTATTTTGCCCAAAATAGAAGCCAAATCCCTTACCATGTCACCTAACGCCATAAATAATCACTATTAGTTCTCCACTCCCTCACTCTGCCCTAGGCACACAGGCTCCTTATTATTCCCTGAACAGGCAGTTGTATTCACTTGAGGGCTCCTGCACTTCTTGTTCTGGTTCTTTCCAGAACCTCCTTGGCTGGTTCTTTCCCCATATTATCTACATGGCTAACTCCCCCAACTCTTCAAATCTTGCTCCTCACCTTAATTAGGAATTTATGGTCTCCCTACTTTAATTAGCAACCCACTATCCCTAAATGCCTGATGCCTCATGCCTTATCTACTTTATTTTCCATAGGATTGATTACCTTCTTATAGATTATGTTTAGTTTGACCAACCCTTTCCTGTGTACCTGAAACCTGAGCTTTCCCAAAATGTGGGACTTTCAATACTAAAGCTGGAAAAGTTTCCAGCACACTGGAACAAGTTGATCATCTTATTTTATGTTTTTAAGTCTATTTATTACCACCACCCCAATAGAGCAAGAGGTCTATGAGGGCAGAAATCTGTGTATACGTTGCATGGCATGCATCAGTCAGTGGTCAATAAATCTTAGCTGAATGGAAGAGTGGACGGATGGATGGATAATGGGAAAGGAATGGAGAGCATCAGAATAAAACTGAGAAGGAACATCAAACCAAAGCTATATGGACATTTTCATGGCAATAAGGGATATCGTTAACAGATGGCGTGTAGATTTTATATTTAAGGGAGGCATGGTTTACTTGCATATCCAGCTTTCTGTTTGTTTTTATACAGCTAGCTGTAAATCCCAGATACCACCGGTTTCAGAGAAACTTGGATTACCTTTCGAAGGCACAGCGCCCACCGTAGAAGACAACATACAGCGGGTTGTCGGAAGCACAAGAAGAAAAAAACAAGACTCTATGAGGTGGTTAGATGCATTGATCATCTTGACTTTGAGTATGATTGCATAATGTATGTGTACCTCGAACCATGACGTTATCTACTTCAAATATACACAACTACATTTGTCAACTATTCCTCAAGAAAGTTAACAAAGAAAAACAAAAGAAAGAAAATCATGACCAGTGATGCCATGAGTCATGCGGAAAAGAGTCACTTAGAGAAATGGAAGCGTGCACGTGGGTGCCATTTACTGGCTAACCACGCAGTCTGGCTGTCTGGTTAGCGTGGGAAGTGATACCCGTATGGAGGAGGAAGACTTCAACCCAATTTAAAGTCCCTGAAAGAAAAATAAAAAGTAGACTCGAAATGTGGGTTGCTTCCTGTGCTCACACAATGAGCAGAACAGAAGAGAAGACTAACTTGAATAGAGTTAGGCATGATGAAACCCAAAAAAGACAGGAGAAAAAGCCCTGGGAATGAGATGAGGCTTCCGGTCTTATGGTCATCAAAGCGTGGCTCATCTATCACTGGCATTGTCATCATCACCACAATGCAGATTTCTGGTACCCAGGCAAGGCAGAGTGGATTTAAATGACTGTGATTTTATTCAGCCTATCAGCATTTTTTAAAATTTTTTTACTGTTTATTTATTATTGAGAGACAGAGACAGAGCATGAGCATGGGAGGGGCAGAGAGAAGGGGAGACACAGAATCTGAAGCGGGCTCCAGGCTCTGAGCCGTCAGCACAGAGCCCGACGCGGGGCTTGAACTCACAAACCATGAGATCATGACCTGAGCCGAAGTTGGACGCTTAACCGACTGAGCCACCCAGGTGCCCCGATACCGTTTATCAGCATTTTTAACCTGATGCCAGTGTGGTTCTTAAAATGGGAGAACTATAGTTACGAGCTCATTAACTTCTCAGTGAGAAAAGATTTATAAACGCATTACGAAATGTATACTACTCTCAGCTCTTTATGTGCCAAGGTAAATTAAGAAATAACTCTGTATTTTATTTACGTGCACTGTTATCTTGGTTATTCAACGTTAATTGTTTTTATTGTTTAAAATGTCTGAATTTGAGGGGTGCCTGGGTGGCTTGGTCGGTTAAGCGTCCGACTTCGGCTCAGGTCATGATCTCACGGTCCGTGAGTTCGAGCCCCGCGTCGGGCTCTGTGCTGACAGCTCAGAGCCTGGAGCCTGTTTCAGATTCTGTGTCTCCCTCTCTCTCTCTGCCCCTCCCCTGTTCATGCTCTGTCTCTCTCTGTCTCAAAAATAAATAAACGTTAAAAAAAAATTTTTTTAAATGTCTGAATTTAAAGAATCTTTTTAGTATTATAACACAGAGGTACCTGAACTAAATGATCCAGTAACTGGGGATGGGAGGCGCCAAAATTCTTTATTATGTTTGCCAGACAACAAACTGAATATTATGTGACTCCCAGGTACATGGATGGGAAAGTCAGCTCTACCATGACAGATATCCTGAGGGCGGAGGGAGCTTAGTAAACAGGACTCACCTCCAGTTTTGTTATACAGCTCACGACACAGTTTTTCAGCCACGCGCTGCAAAATTTCTGCAAGCTTCCTGTTCTTTGTCTGGAGAGACTGCAGCTGTCGGGAGAGATTCGCCAATCTTTCTTCCTTGTTAGAAATGCTGTCTTGCTGAGTGTTGGAAAGCTGGTAGAACTGGAAAACTAACCCGAGTTACCAAGTCAGACTGGACAGCTGGTTTCTTCATTTCTACTTCCCCTTTTTACATACGGGGAAGAAAAAACATTGTACTGTTTAAGATCTCATGCTTTGAGATTTCATATCGCGTGCATTCAAGTTTGAACTGCAGTACACAATAAATTGTATTGTCTCAAGCAGTTTAATATCTCAAACTCCGTCTTTTGATCTGACAATGTAGAATCATAATAACGGTTTCTAACTTCAGGACTAAAATCTTCACCCATATTCACTACTCAATAAATATTTTGTGCATACGCTTATAGCACTGCTTAACCTGAAACCACAAATCCACTCATCTAATGATTCTTATGTTGACTATGGACAATCAGCATATATTGTTATCTCATTCAGTCATTAAAGTAGTCCTATTATCATTTCCATAGTTTTATGGATTCCCACTGGGTTCAGTGAGAACAAGCAACATCCTTAATATCTCTTGTCTAGAAAATTTCAACCAACCCTTAGGCTTAAACTCCAGATTTCAGATTTCTAAATCTAAGTAGAAAAGTCCTTCATGAATCATGAAAGTTGCTTCATATCCCTAAAAGTAACGGCGGTCATGAAACAAATTATATCAAAATGAATTAAAACTTTGGAGGCCATGGTAGAAAGAGAAACATATATTTTTTTAATTTTAAAAACTTACGATGTCTTGAACCACCTTCTTCAACTGCTCAGGAAACATTACTATAGGGTCTCAATCTCATGAAGCAAATTCACCCACTTCGCTTTTTTAGTTTTTGAACTTGTGCTTCCTGGTTTGAAATTTCAAGACTTTTCCACACGCATGTTTCTTTGTTTGGTTTTCACAAGATTTTGCAAAATGATTCTATAACTTCCTGGGCTTTCTGAAAAATACTGTGGTCATTAAGGACCTAGTCTGTCCTCCTTATATTGAGGGGGTAGACATCAATGAAATCTCTTCCCTCTGTATTAGCCTGCTGAGTCATGCATACTAAGAGCAAAAAACACTGCTTCTACTCTTTTGTAGAATAAAAGAGGGTTAAATCATGCATGCATTAAAAATTGCTGATTTTAAATATCGACCTGGAAACGGACAAAACCCTGCTCGATCTCAAACGTAATGTAGAAAAGTCTAGCTGGCAAGCGATTGCTGCATCTTAATGCTTCTTTCACTACTCATCATTTACATGGGTGCTTTAGAATAAGGTACACTGAAGTACCCATGGGGTTAGGGTTAGGGTTAGAATTAAAGTAAAAAAAAAAAATCATAAAAGTATTTCTCATCCCAGACAACCCTTAGAACCAAGATCCTCCCGCCAAGTCAGAGCGCAGACTTACACACAAGCCCCAGGGCCAACAGGCCAAGCAGCAACACCAAACACAGAGTCAGCAGGGTCAGGGCCACTGGTCGCCAAACTGAGGAGGGAGGCCGGTGCCCTGCAGGGAACAAAGGAAAAGGCAGGATTTCGCTTTTTGTTCCTCTGGATCTCTGCCACCAGCAGGCAAGTGAGAAGAGCTGGTTCTGGGAAGGAACCCCTTCTGCAGGAAAACAGTAACCAGGGGCTAGATAACATGCCCTCCATCCTCAGGAATGCTGTTAAAAGGCTCACTGCCAAGCCTCACTTACACAGCGGGAATCCTTCACCGGCCCCACTGAGTTCCGCCGCCCTGCCCCCTCCCCCCCCCCCCCCCCCCGTTCTACTTTGCGCTGCATCCAGCAAAGCATTGCCAGTATCTTTATAAGTTGGTTTGTGTAACCTTCTTTTTGCCAAAATCCGAGTTATGAAAGACATGGAACTGCCTCAGCGAGGAACTGTTGTTCACACCAGCAGAGAGGTGAAATTAGTGTGCTGTTACTTTCGCGACGCATCGCCCCCCCCCCCCCCCACGTTCCGCATCGTGTTTCTTCTGAAAAGCAAATTGCGTATGACTAATGAGAAGTGATCATTTTACTGTTTGCTTTTGGGGATTTCTTTGTTGAAAGCCCCTTTCCTGTAAAGATTTTGTTCGTTCATTTCATTTATATCTCCGTCAAAATGGACCATCAAGAAACGTGATCATCAGGGGCTCAAGGATGGATCTAAGCTATCTCAATTTAGAACAGTTAAATAACAGGGGCGCCTGGGTGGCTCAGTCGGTTGAGCGCCGACTTCGGCTCAGGTCAGGATCTCGCGGTCCGTGAGTTCGAGCCCCGCATCGGGCCCCTGTGCTGACAGCTCAGAGCCCGGAGCCTGTTTCGGATTCTGTGTCTCCCTCCTGTTTCGGATTCTGTGTCTCCCTCTCTCTGACCCTCCCCCATTCATGCTCTGTCTCTCTCTGTCTCAAGGATAAATAAACGTTAAAAAAAAAAAAAAAAAAGAACAGTTAAATAACAAATGCTGCACCCCCACAGTCGTGCTGTGGTAAATGCAGAGGAGCTACTGAGTCAACAGGGAACCCGTCACCTGCTGAGGCTAGCTATGGATCCGAATGACCTGTGTGGTATCCTACAAGGAAGTCGCTGCCCCCACCCCCGAACGTGTGGCATCTAGCATGGTGATTAAAATGAACAAAGAAAGAGCAAAACCCTCAATAAAACTCTGATGCTTCCTTGAAACTGTGTTTCCCTTCATTGGGAACGTTAGGTCAGGCCCTAAAACAAAAAGGTTGAAGACATCTGAATTCATCTCCCCTTTGACACGGTCCTCCATGTCATGTACTAGGTACAGAGATTTGTGTTACACCTTATTTCCAAGTGAGGAATGATAAGTAGTAATGATGGTGTAGAAATAGCGAATGTGAGGAATGATAAGTAGTAATGATGGTGTAGAAATAGCGAATGTGTGGGGCGCTGGGTGGCTCATCCAGTTAAATATCTGACTCTTGATTTCCGCTCAGGTCCTAATGTGAGCCCTGCTTCAGGCTCCGCACTAACAGGGAGGAGCCTGCTTAGGATTCTCTCTCTCTCTCTCTCTCTCTCTCTCTCTGTCTGTCTCTACCTGTCTCTCTCTCTCTCAAAAAGATATATATAATTTTTTGACATTGGTGTTGATATATTTTAAACTGTGAATCTTATTTTCTACTAACAATCACCTCCACGAAAACTTCCACTGGATTGCATTACGGTTAGAAAAAAATCCAAATTACTTTTCATAAAGACTCAGATTGCTCTTTAAAAAAAAAATTAGGGGCTCCTGGGTGGCTCAGTCGGTTAAGCATCCAACTTCAGCTCAGGTCATGATCTCCCGGTTCATGGGTTCGAGCCCCGCGTCGGGCTCTGGGCTGACAGCTCAGAGCCTGGAGCCTGTTTCAGATTCTGTGTCTCCCTCTCTCTCTGACCCTCCCCAGTTCATGCTCTGTCTCTCTCTGTCTCAAAAATAAATAAATGTTAAGAAAAAAATAATAAAAAATTTAAAAAACTAAAAAATTAAAAATTAAAAAAATTAAATTGGGTTATGTTATTTCCCTACCTAAAAGCTTCCAATAGCTTTTCTGCACTTAAAATAAAATTCTACAAGAGTCTTGTTCTTCCAGACCCTACCTAGTTCTTTCATTCTTTTTTCTGAACTACTCTCCCCTCATTCAAAGATTCTACACACAGTGGCCTCTGTTTAACCTTGAAACAAACTTGTCCTTTGTGTTAACCTGTGTTAGCTCCGCCTCTGCTCCTGCATAATTAATTGGCAGGCTACTCCCTGCTCCTCAACTTTCCATTTAAAGGATGCACCCTTGGAAGAGGTCCAGGAGTTCATTTCTTTTTTAAGTTTAGGTATTTATTTTGAGAGAGACGGAGTGTAAGCAGGGGAGGGGCAGAGAGAGAGAGAGAGAGAGAGAGAGAGAGATAATCCCAAGCAGGCTCTGCAAGGTCAGCACAGAGCCTGAGGGGGGGCTTACACTCACCAACAGGGAGATCATGACCTAAGCCAAAATCAAGAGTCAGATGCTTAGTCAATTGAGCCACCCAGGCACCCTAAACATTGTTGATTTTTAAAAATCTATTGCGTTTTCAGCCATATTTCTGACAGCAGAAGGTGGACTCAGCTAAATTCATCTTCTAGCCATACTGGTTTCTATTCACTGACTTGTGTGAGATTCTGAATCACAAACAGATATTGGAGAGATGTGCTTTCTTCCCCGTTTCCTTTGATTAACTGGCCTATGTGATTTGGTCTAAATTTTCCTGGAAATTGTTGGACTGTCAAGGCATTGACTTAAGAGTATCTCAAATCAACAGAACATAAAAGAACGAGATCAGAAGCCAGAATATAGCTGATGCTAAACACCCTCTCCAAACCCTAAGTCTTTTTAAAGTTCCTTATGGCCAAAAAAACCTTAAATAGGTGGATATTTCTGGATTCCAGAGGTACTAGCCCATATGTGCACCCACCACCATGATGGCTTTATTTTTCTCTATATATCTTAATACTATCAAATATATTATATATCTTACTCGTTTCTGTCGGTTTATATCTGTCTTACCCCAATAGAAAGTAAGCTCCTTTTTGAAGAAGATTATCGTCTATTTAATCACTAGAAAAACATCAGTTCTAGTACCTAGAACATCAGGTGAAATAAGCTCAATTAATGTGGAAGGAAGGAAGGAAGGAAGGAAGGAAGGTGCAGATTATATGTAAATATCTGTCATATACCTATCTACTCCTGCTGAAACCTACTTATATTAATACACTCTGAAAGGCATAAACTATTTCTTAAATGCTGTTCCTTTTTTATGACTAATATTTCCCTGGTCCAAATTATAAATAATAAGAAGGGAAAGGGAAAGAAAAACTATAGAAATCAACCAAACTATCCCTTAAGAAACCTGCTTTTCCTTGTATAATATCGGGGCCCAAGAGAGGTGTTGATCTTCTACTGAAAGAATAAAAAAGAAGAATCTTAAACCTTTACTGTAAAGCGAGGGCATGGACTTAACATATTGGAATATTATTTAATAATAATTATATCCATGTAAAGAATAAATACATGACCTTTCCTAAGATTGTCTCTAGGACAGAAGACAAAAGCAGGAGTCTATATCTTTTGCTAAGGAACAAAGTTACAAAAATTCCCTTCTAAAGAATCATCTTTCCCTGGTCATTTGGAAATTTTTCTACTCTGCCTCTCCTCTCTCTCCCTCCTTTTCTCCCTTTCTCCCTCCTTCCCTCTCTCTCCCTGCCTCCCTCTCTCAGTATTCACAATCTCTTCCTGTTTATCTCAAGACTCAGAAAAACACAACCCTAGGGAGTTTCTACAGGAGGTGTGCTCATTTCCCAGGAAACCGGGCTTCCATAATGGAAAGCCCTTGGAGTTGAAAGTTTCACTTCTTTTTTTTTTTCTTTCTTTTTTTTTTTTTATGTTATATTTCCCTCTATTTTTCTAAGTTTAATATTCCTGAGTTTTATTCCAAGTGTCTTGATCATAAAATGAGGTCTGTCTCTAGGGGCCACCTCCACCCTGAAATAAGAAAAAAAAAACAAAACTGCCTGGGAGATGCTTCAGTTTGGCTTGGCTTTATCGTGGTTCTATTTTTTGGAAGAGAACCCTTGTGCTGTCCCCTGAGGCATGTTTAGAAAAAGGTGTGGACAGGGCAAGGAATGGTATAAACATCCTTAGGAATAATAAGATATATATAGAAAAAAAAAACCACCCCTTTCCTGTATCGTTTTACTATAACTGTATTATAAAAGGCTACAGTGCTGAGGTCAAGTTTGGAAGGCAAATTCCTTTGTAATTATAAGAAACGTTGTAGATGGAGAGAGTTGGCATCCTTGACCCGTTAGTTACTCTTTCTTCATCAGGCGTCAGAAAGGAGGAGTTTCCCTTGAAAGAAAGGCTCCATTCCCAGGGCCTATAAGAAATGACACCTGTATTACCAGATGTAGTTTTTTAGTATGCCTCTGAAAGAGAAAGCATACTAAAAGCTGGAAAAGACACAGAGAATCTAAATAATCTGCACAAAGCCACATGGCAAACTAGGGCCAGAGACAGGATTACATCATCATGCTTAACAGCACACTTTGTAGACTTCTTTACCAGGACTCACAGACATAATGGAGGCGAATTAGACCGGTGGCAAGGTGCATCATCTTTCAGAAATTACTTTTAACGTTTTTTAATCATGAGATATTGCCGATTAGATATCTGACTTTCAAATTTCCAATGTTGTCTTTTTAGCAACTTCTTTTTGTTTCCTTACTCCTCCCATAGGGCACATAATAAATCTCTGGTAGAATATTTGAGGGGCCATGAGTTGAGAATATTTTTCAGTGTTCATGAAAACGCAGATTTTCATTATCTTACGATTTTATTTCAAATCCTATTTAATATTTTCATTCTCTCTAAAAGTAAATGGATGTTATTCTTCCTATCATTTCAAAAGAATATGCATCTAAAAATGTATAACCTATTTGCAGAATATCATTGAGTTTTTAACTCACTGCAATTAGAAAGTCGATTACACATATGTTTTTGAGTAAAATTTAGGTGAGTCAATTTTATATCTTAATTAAGAAGTTTCACTTATGAAACACAATTCAAAAATAACATCGCTACTCATAAAGATTGCTAACACTCCTTGAGTTACTAAGATAAATGCCTTATGCATTATCTCGTATCTTACAACCCCCTGTGAGTAGATACTCCTCATGATCCCCATTTTACAGGCGGGTAACTGAGTCCTAGAGGAGCGAGTCCCCTTACCCAAGGACACACAGCTTTTGATAATGACAACTACTGAGTGTATTATGTGGTCATATTTCATTTGACTCATCCAAAAACTACCCAAGAGGGCACTATTTTTAACCTTCCTTTGGATTTTTAAAAACTGCAGTATCTAGGAGTTGCTTAATTTGCTTAAGTTTGCACAGCTAGTAAGTGAAGGAGCAAATGAAATTTGGCTGAAATTTTTAAATCATTTTCCTAGCCTCCCAACAGATCCCACATCAATATTTGTCCTTATATGGCAGTTCCGTATGGAATTATGGAAAGACTCTAGTGTTTTACTGCTTACTACTTTTCACTTCTTTATTGTGAAACACCTCAGAAATAGCCACCTTAAATCATACCTTCTCCACTCTGCCACCAAATACAAGTTTAAGTTCTTCCCAAAGGAAAAACAAGTCTTTTTTGGTATAAAAGACCCTGTGTAGCAGGATCCCATCCAACGTTTTAGCTTCATCTGCCAAAGGTCCCTCCTCATATGCCCCTTTTCTTTGAAGACTACGTCTCAGCCCATAAATCTACCTTGTCATTGCATTTGACTCTGCGGGTGATTCCCCCAATGATCTTATCCTATCTAAATTCCCATCCAAAAGTAATACTTCACCTTTTCCCTCTGAGTTCTTGCCTTTCTTAATTTTACCCACTAATACACTGCCCCAGGCTAGCTCTTACCTACCTGCTTTTGTCCCTGCCCACGTCTTCCTCACTACTAGTGCCCATCTTGCTCTGCCAAGAGCAAACGTCACCTCATTCAAGGATATTCGCATGAGTAAACACAGTCAGGAACTTGTTCATCCCTATCTGCTCTTGTGGCCTTCTACACACCCTCAACAGCGTTACCTGCCATTTTCTTGTAATTGATTCCCATTACTCCTTCCACTTCTCCAAGCACCTAAAAATCGGCTCTCCTCATCAATGTACGGAAAACAAACGGTTGCCAGACGGGAGGCAGGTGACGGGGTGGGCAAAATGAGTAAAAGAGAGTGGGAGGTACAGGCGTCTAGTTATGGAATGAATAAGTCAAGGAACGGAAGGGACAGCATGGGAAACACAGTCAGTGCGATTGCCATAGCATCGTGTGCCGATGGATGGCAGCTACACTTGTGGGGAGCAGAGCGTGAACTTGTCAAATCACTAAGTTGCACAGCTGAAACCGATGAAACATTTTGGGTCCACGATACTTCGCTTAAATAATAATAATAATAGCCTTCCAAGCCTACCATCTTGCTTGATGTTAAATAGGTATGCCTTAAAGATTTGTTGGATCAGTGAGATGTGATTTATGCCATGGAACGTAAGTGACACTTTAGTTGAGGAAGGGAAGCTAAAAAGCTAGAAAAAATTGAGAATATTGTAATGAACGTAAGCAGCGGTAAAGTAGAACATAAATGTATCATTAAAGTGTTTTATGTTTTTTTCTTAAACCCTAATATGTCTTCAGGTTCTTTTGATAGGTTTATAGTCTTCTGTTGGAACGTTGGCCTATCAGAGGAAGCATGATGAAAACACACAGGAGGGAAAATGCTGGGATTCTTCTTCTAGGGATGGAATACGTTCATGCAAATAAAATGCCTCACTAGACTCTTAAAAATAATAATAATAATAATAAATAATTTTCAAACGCACTTGCGCAATAATACCTCAGATCTGACACTTGATCTTTTCTCTTTACAGCTAACTCCTCAAAAAGAGAAAATATTTAAAAAGGAAAATGACAAATTGTTTATTTTCCTATTTAACTAGGTTCCTTCCAAAGTCCTGGTATTAAAAATTACCAATAATCTATTTTTCTTCTTATTGCTAAAACAATAAATTGTTTTTAGCCTTCCTTTTGCTTGCATTTTTCTGCAACATTTATTATTTAAAAAAATTTATTTCTGAGACAGAGAGAGAAACAGAGCATGAGTGGGGGAGGGGCAGAGAGAGGGGGGTACACAGAATCTGAAGCAGGCTCCAGACTCCGAGCCATCAGCACAGAGCCCCACGCGGGGCTCGAACTCACAAACCATGAGATCATGACCTGAGCCAAAGTCGGTCGCTCAACCGACTGAGCCACCCAGGCGCCCCTATTATTTATTATTTTTAAAATTCACCATTGACTTTTCCATTTCTCTTGAAGTTATTGTTTTTTGGCTTCCTTAATGTCTCTCTCTCTCCTGGTCCACCTCTGCCACTGTTTACCGTTCATTATTAGTAGCTTTTATTGGAACGTCTCATCCATCCTGCCCCTGATTCTCTCCTCGGAACTCTATTCCTTTGGGTTTTTTTGTCTTTTCATTTTCCATTCTCCTTCTCAGTGACCTTGCTCATCCTCAGAAAGTTTAATTCTAACCAAGATGTCAACAATTCTCACATACATATGTAGCTCAGAATCCTTACTTGCAACCCACTTGCAACACATCCAAGTGTCTGGGCAACTCCAACTGCCCGGAGTCTCTACCCCAATTGTTGTCAACACCATCTACAGAACATCGGTGGAAACTAATCAACCTGTGTTCTTTCTTTCCTTGTCTTTTCCACTTGTAACCAGTCACCAACTCTTTAAACTCTATCTCCTCAGCGTCTGATTCCCCCTTCTCATTCTCACACTACTTCAGTTTAGGTTCTTCTAATCTCACACTTAGCTAATGCTAACTACCTAGGTATTAGCTCGTGCAGTTTCGTACTCCTGCAATGCATCTACCTCCTTGCAGCCTAGATGGTTTTCTAAAAACACAAAACTGATTATGTTACTCCCTGTTTAAATCCTTCTGTGAGCTTGTTGTACTGAATTGGAATGAAAATACCTCAATATGACATAATAGGCCCTTTTAAGCTTTCCATACTAGCTCTTGTCAGCTTCCCCTCTCTCCAACTCTACCCATCAGCCAGAACGCAGTGCTCATAGATTTCTGAAAACACAAAGTTACTTATGCCCTCCGTGGCTTTTCTGTCATGTGTCTGTCTGCCTATCATGCCCCTAACCCCTTAAACCCTCCCAGCTTTGTTTTCATATGATGTGGAACTTTCTTCCTTCCTTCCTTCCTTCCTTCCTTCCTTTCTCTTTCTTTTTTCTTCCTTTCTTTCTTTCTTTCTTTCTTTCTTTCTTTCTTTCTTTTCTTCCTTTCTTTCTTTCTTTCCTCAAGTTAGTTAACATACAGCTCAGTCTTGGCTTCAGAAACTGAACCCAGTGATTCATCTCTCATATATGACACCCAGTGCTCATCCCAACAAGTGCCCTCCTTAATGCCCATCACCCATTTAGCCCATCCTCCCACCTGTCACCCCTCCAGCAATCCTCAGTTTGTTCTCTGTGTTTAAAGAGTGTCTTATGGTGTGCCTCCCTCTCTCTTTTTATCTTATTTGTCCTCCCCTTCCCCTATGTTCATCTGTTGGCTTTCTCACATTCCGCATACGAGTGAAATACCTCTGTCTTTCTCTGAGTGATTTATTTTGCTTAATGTAATACCCTTCAGTTCCATCCATGTCGTTGCAACTGGCAAGACTTCATTCTTTTTTGTTGCCAAGTAGCATTCCATTCTGTATATAAACCACAGCTTCTTTATCCATTCAACAGTTGATGGACATTTGGGATCTTTTCATAATTTGGCTTTTGGTCGATAGCCAATATCAACAAATTGGTTGATAGTGGTTGATAGAGCTGCTATAAATATTGAGGTGCATGTTCTCCTTTAAGTCAGCATTATTGCATCCTTCACAATTGCATCAAAGACCATAAAATACCTAGGAATAAACCTAACCAAAGAGGTAAAAGATCTGTATACTGAAAACTATAGAAAGCTTATGATAGAAATTGAAGAAGACACAAAACTTTAAGTTTCCTCATAAACAGGGATCATATTATATTTGCTATTACTTTGCAATATTGTATTTAGCATACCTTGCAATATGCCTGGCATGACATAACCTTGAACATAAGTTTTTAGAAAGAAGGTATGAGGACATTGTCTTTCACTTTTACTTTTTATCTTCTGAATTGTTTAGCATTTTTAAGATGAACATAACTTTTATACTGAAAAAATGAAAATCGAGGAAATAAACGAGTGGACATAATTTATTTTTATTGATTTTAGAGAAAAAAATTAATTTTCTAATCATAAGAATTTAAATCTTCTGCATTGCCAAAATATTCCTGGAGTGAGTTTTGCTCTGGTATTTTTCCCCTTCTCCTCCTCCTCCTCCTCCTTCTCCTTTTTTTAATGTTTATTTTTGAGAGAAAGAGAAACAGAGCATGAGCTGGGGAGGGGCAGAGACAGAGGGAGACAGAATCCAAAGCAGGCTCCAGGCTCTGAGCTGTCAGCACAGAGCCCAATGCAGGTTCGAATTCACAAGCCGCGAGATCATGACCTGAGCCAAAGTCGGATGTTTAACCAACTGAGCCACCCACATGCCCTTCCTTTGCTCTGTTATTTTTAATAGTAAAATTACATCAGATCATTTTCCTAAGAAATAATTAAACTTCAACAGTGACATCCCTTTAAATATTTGCATTAACACAAGGTAAAAACGAAGTATCATACATGAAGGGCAAGATAACTATTTTCAGAGGTTTGCCTTCAAGACACTTCTTTGTAACCTCTACTCCTACTGTTTCAGTTTCCCCTTCTAATGGAAAGGTTGCCAGATGTTTCACTGTTTTATCCTGCCCCACCTACCTCTCCACCCCCTAGCTCGGCAGAACTTATTTGTACACCCTGTTCCTGATTATGCTGATCACTAATCTTTGTGAGTTCCTGGCTCTAGTTAAAGATGAAAAATGAAGTTATACACAAGCCACTTAAAACCACAGCCCTAAAAGCTGATTCTTCACAGGATTTGTTGGAGGAAAACATATCGGATCGTGCGGCTCACAATCGGTGACTACAGAAACTGACATCCCAAAGTTGTCACTTTGCTTCACATCAAGGAGGCTAGAAGTCCCCAGTATCTTCTTACAACTTAGTAGATAGTGTAGTAGAAAGAAAACAATAAGATAAAGTCACATTAGTGAGTCTCGGTGGTGATCATTCAATGAGCAGAAACTGAATGGAAAGGTTTAATAGAGGAAAGGAAGAAAACCTCAAAGTTATTTGATAAAGGAGAAGTGGAAGGGAACGGTGAAAAAGTATGTGTCCAGATTTATAGAAGTGAAGAAAACCTGAGTGTGGCCAAACGAGAAGGACATACTACGATCCCGTCACTGATTAAGAATCTTTCTGATGCAGGGGCGCCTGGGTGGCTCAGTCGGTTAAGCTTCCGACTTCGGCTCAAGTCATGATCTCACTGTCTGTGAGTTTGAGCCCCGCGTAGGGCTCTGTGCTGACAGCTCAGAGCCTGAAGCCTGTTTCAGATTCTGTGCCTCCCTCTCTCTCTGACCCTCCCCGTTCATGCTCTGTCTCTCTCTGTCTCAAAAAGAAAAAAAAAGAAAAAAAAAGAATCTCTCTGATGCAGACTAACACAAAAATGTTAAACAGAACACTTAGGAATTCTCAAGGAATGGCATACTGAAAAGAAACACACAGGTATGTCTGTGGTATGCCAAGGACTTTACATAACTTCTCAACCTTAAACCCCAGCCACTCTATAAAATAGAAGTTTCATATACACAAGTGCTTAAAATACTTTGAGGCACACAACGCTCACTGTATACGTGTTTACTGTCGCTAACATTTTATAAATGAAGGAATTGAGGCCCCAGAATACTTAAGTGACTTGTCCAATACCCCAGTCTGTAAGCAGCACAGCTGCTATTGGAACCTGGCTCTGGGGCACCCGGGTGGCTCCGTCGGTTAAGCGTCCCACTTCGGCCCAGGTCATGATCCTGCCGCTTTGTGGGTTCGAGCCCCACATCAGGCTCTGTGTTGACAGCTCGGAGCCTGGAGTCTGCTTCAGATTCTGTATCTCTCTCCCTCTCTCTCTCTCTCTCTCTCTGCCCCTCCCCTGCTTGCACTCTGTCCCTCTGTCTCCTATAAATAAATATTAAAAAAAAAACAAAAACAAAAAAAAACAAAAAAAGAACCTGTTTCTGTGTTACACTGTGAGGTCTTTCCACTAGAACTCGTCACATTCCGCCTTACATTGACTGAGTTGCCCAGGATATAAGATCCTTCTCTCTGTATATGAATTCTATGGACTGAAAAAAAATATTTTTATTGCTATGTCAGAAAGTGAGTTATTAGAAATAGAAGCATAAGGTAGAAGCTTAACTAAGGTAGAAATGTAACTAAGATTAAATATTTTTATAATTCACTTCAACCATCTCAGTAATATTCTGGTAGTAAGCAGAACAAAAGGGAAGGGAATGGGATGTTATTGCATCTGAGGCCGCTATTTAGATCATCGAATCACCGAATTAAGCTAAGGGGACCTTAGAAAGCATTTACTTTAATCCCACCTCATCTCACAGATGATAAAAACCAACACCTGAGGTTGACATGACTCTCCCGAGGCCTCACAACTTCAAGATGCAGAATTATGACAAAATACCCAGGTTGCTGTGTCTGCTGGGAAAACTCCTTCTAAAGCCACGAGTCCCAAACCAGCGAATTCCCAGATCGGATTGCAGATGGTAAATAGAACAGCATTGGATTTGGCCTTCATGGGAAGCCGGGAAAGAGAAGGAATGCTGCTTTAATTCTACATACAATCTCACCTTTGTTAAACACAATACACCCTTAACTGCAAACCACTGTGCTCACGATAGAATCTTAGAAAAATAAACATCTTTGTTCGTACTGAGCTTAGTTTTTCAGACGTTCATATACGAGGCACACAAGTTGTGGAAAGTGCACAGTGACAGGTAATTATCAATCATGGAAACGCTTTCTCTTTCCCTCATGTGGTGCATTCCCCAGAGAGAGAGCTCATCCCAGGCATCGCCCAAGGGTCTTGCCAATTTGCACTCCGGGAGGCAGAGTACCTTTGCGTCCGGCCTCTGGCTGCTGGGTTGGAGACGAGGCTCGAGAATGCACACTCACGACGGTGTCCCCATCGTCGTCCAGCATGTCCCTTGTGCTGCTGTACTTGGCCTGCATCTGGATTCCTGCAGGGATGAGGCTGGGCCGCAGTTTGATTGCACCCAAGCTGCGTGGCTTCTGCGAGCACCACAGGAACTACTGCACTGAAAGTCATTCCTGATGTTCTTCTATCCCAGCGAGTAGCAGGGGAAGCCTCTGGCTCCAGTTCCTGCCTGGAGAGGCCCAGCCCCTCTCCTGGGAACTTGTACGCGGAATGCCAAATTGCTCAGGCAGAGGGGAAATAGCATGTGTTTTTCATTTGGGCGGTCTCCGTCTGAACAATTTTCGAAGGGTTGCACTTCTCGGATCCCTTTTGTTCATTTATTTATAATTCCTGTGTAAGTACAGTGCAAAAAAAAGGGGGGGGGGCAAGACCTTATAATCACACACAGAGTCCTTCAGGCTCTGCAGAGTAATAATCGGCCGAAGAGATACGTATCACCTGTTTCTTATCTACCATACACTCACTGAGTCACTTAGATGAAGGTTAACTTCTGTGCCTTTACGAAAAGAGAACAGACCACAGGACCTCCCTCTTCCGCGAGGGCATATTGTGTAGTATGAAATGTTATATACGTGGGATGTCATCACGGAAACTATTTCGAGAACATCTCATTGATTGTGCTTTTCCATTTTACAGAAAAGGGAGATTGAAGTCCAGTGAGCTGAAGGAAGCGGTTGTTGTAAAGTCACATAGCTAGTTAGGGACAGTATTAGCTTTACAAGTGTTCCCCTATTGGACTTCTCCAGAAACAAAGGAACTGGCAGGCGCCATTTCCCTCCCCCGCCCCTCAACATAAACAGCAACCACCTGCAGGAACCAGTGCCGTGCTGACATTCCCTACCTAACTTGCTAATACACACCACCAGCCCCCACCCCCCACCCCCCCATCTTCCCATGCTGCTTCAGAAGATCTGCCCTTTCCAATTATGCTTGCCTCAGTCTTGGCACTGCAGGTCCCCTCCCCCCCAGAAGACCAGAGCAAACCTTGCCAACGCCCAGTCTACCGCCCCACAGGTTTTGCAGGGTCCCAGGCCAGTTTTGGCAGTCAGAGTGGTGGCAGTGGGTCCCACAGAGGCCTGGCAGGCACCTTATTGAAACTGTGTGCCCTGCCCATACATGCTTTGCAGATCTGGCTTTGTAAAGGCGGTGGTGGCGGCAGGTCTCATTTTGCAAGCAGACCAGCATGAGCCTTACTAAAACTGTGGATCCTACCCTGGCCAGTCCCATGTCTGTGGCAGTGGCATGCCTGTTCCAAAAAACTCTTGGGCATAGCCCATTCAAATTGGGGCCACAAGGCTGGCAGTGTGCAAGCAGCCCCAATAGGGGCCAGCATCACTCCAAAGTGACTCCTGCCCTGGGATGAGAGGAAGATAAACACACATGCCAGTTAGAGGGCTGCCCCAGCAGTGGGCTGGGGGCACACTGCGGGTTAGATTGTAGGCTCCACTCACCAAAGAAAACTTCTTAGGGGACACTACAGGGAAAGTGCCCTGCAATTTGCTACTACTGCATCTCTGGCAAATGCCTGGTCAGACTCAGCTCGAACCCAAGGTGGCCCCAGACTGGTCCACTAACACCACAGAGACAAAACACTGCCCCAAACATGGAAAGAAAACCACTGCAGATGACTGGACTGAAAGAAAAGCAGTCAAGACTCAACAGCAAAGCCCACACAGCACACATAGGAGATACCCTTGAAGCACCAGGTTCAAGAAAAGGAGATGTAGCTGGCTTCCCTAACACACAGAAACAGACAGAATTAGACAAAGTGAGGAGACAGGAATATGTCCAAAATGAAAGAACAGGACAAAACTACAGCAAGAGATCTAAGCAAAATGGATATAAGTAATATGCCTTAGAGAGAATTTAAGTAATAATCATAACTTCACTCATAGGACTTGAGCAAAATGTGGAGGGTATCAGTGAGACCTTTAAAGAGTTTAAAAATAACATATCAGAGATGAAGAGCATAATAAATGAAATTAAAAATAAACTAGATGGAATAAATAGCAGCCTAGAGGAAGCAGAAGAACAAATTAGAGACCTGGAGGACAGAATAATGCAGAGCAGTTGAGCTAAGCAGGTGAGAGAGGAAGGAAAACACGCAAAATGAGAATAGACGTAGGGAACTCAGCAACTCCATCAAGTGTAATAACATTTCCATTGTAGGGATCCCAGAAGAAGAAGAGAGAGAAGGTTTTACAGAAAATTTATTTGTAAAAATAATAGCTGAAAACTTCCCTAGTCTGGGGAAGGAAACAGATATCAAGATGCAGGAGGCAGAGACCCCATCAAAACCAACCCAAGGAGGTCCACACCAAGATACATATATACATACATAGTAATTAAAACGGCAAAGAGTAGTGAAAAAGAATTTTAGGAGCGGAAAAAGGGGAAGCCTATAAGGCCATCAGAGGATTTTTCATCAGAAACTTTGCAGACCAGAAAGGAGTGGCATGATACATTCAAAGTGCTGAAAGAAAAAAAATCTGCAGCCAAGAATTCTCTATCCGGCAAGGATATTATTCAGAATATAAGGAGAGATAAAGAGTTTCCCACACAAACAAAGGCTAAAGGAGTTCATGATCACTAAACCTACCTTACAGGAAATGTTAAAGCAGAGTCTTTGAATAGGAAGGAAAGGCCATAAGTAACAGTTAGAAAATAGGAAGCACAGACAGTAAAAAGAAGTATATCTGTAAAATGCAGTCAAGGGAGTCACAAAATAAAGATATAAAGTATGACACTATATACCTAAAACGTGGGGAGGAAAGGAGTAAAGAATGGGTTCAAAGTTAAGTGACCATCAACTTAACATAGACTGCCATATACAGAAGGTGTTATATACAAGCCTAATGATAAGCACAAATAAAAAACCAGTAATAGATAAGCAAAAAATAAAGAGAAAGGAATCTGAGTATACCACTAAAGAAAATGAGCAAACTGTGTGAAAAGAGAGCAAGAGGATAAAGAATCAGAGAGCTACAAAAATAACCACAAAACAAGTAACAAAATGGCAATAAATATATACGTATCAAGAATTAATGGGGCACCTGGGTGGCTCAGTTTGTTAAGCATCGGACTTCAGCTTAGGTCATCATCTCATGGTTCATCAGTTTGAACCCCGCATCAGGCTCTGTGCTGACAGCTCAGAGCCTGGAGCCTGCTTTGGATTCTATGTCTCCCTCTGTCTGTGCCACTCCCCTGCTCGCACTCTGTCTATCAAAAATAAATAAGCATTTAAAAATTAAAAAAAAAATTACGTTGAATGTAAATGGACCAAACATTCCAATCAAGAGACATAGGGTGATAGAATGGATTAAAAAAAAAAAAAAAAGTACCCATCTATATGCTGCCTACAAGACACTCATTTCAGACCTAAAGACAACATGCAGATTGAAAGTGAGAGGATGGGGAAATATTTATCATGGAAATGTATCATGGAAGAAAGCCAAGGTAGCAATATTTATATCAGACCAAATAGACTTTAAAACAGAGGCTTTAACAAGAAACAAAGAAGGACACTATGTGATTATTAAGGGGACAATCCAACAGGAAGATATAACAACTGTAAATAGTTTTGCATACAAAAGGGGAGCACCCAAAGACATAAAAGTTTTGCATACAAAAGGGGAGCACCCAAAGACATAAAAGACATAATAATCAGGGCTCCTGGGGGACTCAGTTAAGAATCTGACTCTTGATTGCCACTCAGGTCATGAGATGAAGCCCCGTGTCAGGCTCCACACTGGGCGTGGAACTTGCTTGAGATTCTCTCTCCCTCTTCTTCTGCTCCTCTCCCACTCATGCTCTCTCTCTCTCTCTCAAAAAAAATACAAGTTAACAAATATTAATAATGCTAAATAAATAAATAAATAAATAAATAAATAAATAAATAAAACAGTTAAGAACAGGTAGAACTAATTGATAGCAATACAATAATTGTAGGGGACTTTAAGACCCCCCACTTACATTAATAGATCATCTAAAAAGAAAATCAACTAGGAAACAGTGGCTCTGAATGGCACACTGGGCCATATGGATTTAACAGATATATGAGAACATTCCATCCTAAAACAACAGAATACACATTCTTTACAAATGCACATAGAGCCTTCTCCAGAATAGATCACATATTAGACAATAACACAAGTCTCAGCAAATTCCAAGTGATCAAAATCATACTATGTATCTTTTCTGACCAGAGTGTAATGAAACTAGAAATCAATCAAAGAAAAATATGGAAAAACCACATATACATGGAGGTTAAATAACATACTACTAAACAATGAAGGGGTCAACAGCAAAAAAGGAAATTAAAAATTACATGCAGAGGGGGTGCCTAGGTGGCTTAGTTGGTTAAGTGCCTACTTTGGCTCAGGTCACGATCTCGTGGTTCATGAGTTCAAGCTCTGTGTCAGGCTCCGTGCTGACAGCTGGGAGCCTAGAGCCTGTTTTAGATTCTGTGTCTCCCTCTCTGTCCCCCTGCTATTCCCTCACTCATGCTCTGTGTGTGTGTCTCTCTCTCAAAAATACAATAAAAATTAAAAAATAATTACATGGAGCAAAATGAAATGAAAACACAAACAGTCTAAAATCTTTGGGATGCAGCAAAATCGGTCCTAAGAGGAAAGTTTAGAGCAATACAGGCCTACATCAAGAAGCAAGAAAAATCTCAAATAAACAACCTAACACAAACTTATACCTAAAGGAACTAGAGAAAGGAGACTACACAAAACCCAAAAACAGCAGAAAGAAAGAAACAAAGATTAGAGCAGAAATGAATGATATAGTAACTAAAAACAAAACAAAATAGAACAGATCAATGAAAGCAGGAGCTGATTCTTTGAAAAGATCAATATAATTGATACTCCTCTAGAGAGGGGACTCGAACAAAATCCAAAATCAGAGAAGATGGGGGCACCTGGGTGGCTCAGTTGGTTAAGCCTCCATCTTCAGCTCAGGTCATGATCTCACAGTTCAAGCATTTTGATAGATGTAGAAAAAACATTTGATAAAGTACAACATCCATTCATGATAAAAACCCTCAACAAAGTAGGTTGAGAGGGAACATACCTCAACCTAATAAAGGTCTTATGTGAAAAAGCCACAACACACATCACACTCAATGGTGAAAAAGGGAATTTTTCCCCTAAGGTCAGGAACAAAACAAGGATGTTCATGCTCACCACTTTTATTCAACATATTACTGCAAGCCCTAGCCATAGCAATCACACAACAAAAAGAAATAAAAGGCATCCAAATTGGTGAGGAAGAAATAAAACGTTTACTATTTGCACATTATATATATATATATATATATATATATATATACATATATATATGTATATATATATATATACGTATATATATGTGTATATACACATATATATGTGTATATGTATATATATATATACGTATATATATGTGTATATACACATATATATGTGTATATGTATATATATATAGTGCCTAAAACATATATATATAGTGCCTAAAACATATATATATATATATATATATATATATATATGACCCTAAAGACTCCAGCAAAAAATTACTAGAAATGATAAATGAATTCAGTCATTGCAGGATACAAAATCAATGTACAAATATCTGTTGCATCTCTATACACTAAATGAAGTAGCAGAAAAAGAAATTAAGAAAACAATTGCATTTACAATTTCACCAAAAATAATAAAATCCCTAGGAATAAACTTAACCAGAGGTGAAAGACCTGTACTCTGAAAATTATAAAACCCTGATGAAAGAAATAAAACACAATATAACAAATGGAAACACATTCCATGCTCATGGATTAGAAGAACAAATATCATTAAAATGCCTATACTACCCAAAGCAATTTATAGATTTATTTCAATTCCTATCAAAATGCCAACAGTTTTTTCATAGAACTAGAACAAGCGTTCCTAAAATTTTTATGGAGCCCAAAAGACTCAATTAGCCAACGCAAACTTGAAAAAGAAGAAAAAACTAGAGGTATGACAATTTTAGACTTCAAGATATATTACAAAGCTATAGAGATCAAAACAATATGGTACTGACACAAAAATAGACACATAGATCAGTGGAACAGAATAGAAAGCCCAGAAAATAACATATAATTATATGGTCAATTAATCTTTGACAAAGGAGGCAAGAAAAAACAATGGGGAAAAGACAGTTTCTTCAACAAATGGTTTTGGAAAAACTGTACAGCTACATGAAAAAGAACAAAACTGGACCACTTTCTTAAACTTTGCAAAAAAAATAATCTCAGAATAGTTTAAAGACCTAAATGTGAAACTTGAAACAGTAAAAATCCTGGAAGAGATCGTAGGCAGAAATTTCTCTGACATTGGCCATAACGATGTTTTTCTAGATATGTCTCTTGAGGCAAAGGAAACAAAAGCAAAATTAAACTACTTGGACTACATCAAATTAAAAGGCTTCTGTCCGGCAAAGGAAACAACCAACAAAACTAAAAGACAGCCTACTGAATGGGAGAAGATATTTGCAAATGACATATCCAACAAAGGGTTAGTATCCAAAATATAGAAAGAAATTATACAACTCAACACCCAAAAACCAATTAAAAAATGGGCGGAAGACATGAAGAGACATTTCTCCAAGGAAAACATACGGATGACCAAGAGACACATGAAAAGATGCTCAACATCATTCATCATTAGGGAAATGCAAATCAAAACCACACTGAGATAACACTTCATACCTGTCAGAATAACTAAAATCAAAAACTCAAGAAACAACAAGTGTGGTTGAGGATGTGGAGAAAAAGGAACCCTTGTGCACTGTTGGGGAATGAATTGGTGCAGCCACTGTGAGAGAGTCTGGAGGTTCCTCAGAATATTAAAAACAGAACTAATCTAGGATCCAGTAATCACACTACTGGGTATTTACCCAAAGAATATGAAAACACTAAATTGAAGGGACATATACACACCTATGTTTTCTGCAGCATTATTTACAAAGCCAAATTATGGAAGCTGTCAAATTTAGAATAAATTTAGATAAATGGAAAAAATATATATATATATACACACACATACATATACATATATATGTACATATATATATGTATATGTATATACATATGTATATATGTATATGTACATACATATGTATGTATGTATGTATATGTACATACATATATATGTATATATATGTGTGTGTATATATTATATATTATATATATTATATAATATACACACACACATATATATACACACACACATATATATATACACACACACACACACACACACAATGGAATATTATTCAAGCATAAAAAAAGAATGAAATCTTGCCATTTACAACAACATGGATGGATCTAGAGGTATAATGCTAAGTGAGATAAGCCAGTCAGAGAAAGGCAAATACCATATGATTTTACTCACATGTGGAATTTAAGAAACACAACAAACGAACAAAGGGGGAAGAAGGAGACAAACCATAAGACTCTTAACTACAGAGAACAAATGGTTACCAGACGGGAGGTGGGTAGGGGGATGGGTGATAGGTGAAGGGGATTAACAGTAAATTTATCTGATAAGCACTGAGTAATGTATAGAATTGACGAATCACTGTATTGTACACCTGAAATTAATGTAACACTGTATGTTACCACACTGAATTGTTTTAAGCGTTTTTTGGTGGGTAACTAGGTGGCTCAGTCAGTCAAGCATTCAACTCTTGATTTTGGCTCAGGTCATGATCTCATGGTTTGTGGGATCGGGCCCCATGTGGGCTCTGTCAGTGCAGAACCTGTTTGGGATTCTCTTTCTGCCTCTCTGCTCCTTCCTTGCTCATGTGCATGCTCTCTCTCTCTCTCTTTCTCTCCCAAAATAATTAAAAATTAAAAAAAGTGTTCTTCTGTTGTCAATTCAATCATCTTTTTTTCTCACAGTATATGAGCTCAGTTTAACATTTTATAGCATATTTGGTACACCACGATCATGAACAATCACACATTTAGCTGGAAGTCAGGACTTCTGCAATTATTGCTAACTACATGTGATTTTATATGTGACTCCAGGAAGCCGGGTAATAATTTTTGCCTAAATTTCCTAACCTGAGAAGACTGTTTTAGATAATGTCCAAAAATCCTTTCTGAACCAGTACAATATAATTATATTATTCTACCAATACTTTTCTATATTTTAGTTGACATCTTGGCTAAATCAAGCATACTAAATATAAAAAAGTGGAGAAGATGCTTGGGTGGGGTCAGGCAGGCCCTATGAGGGCAGGATTAGGAAGCACACATTCTAGATTTATCATGTGTCTCAAACTGTGTATTGTTCATCAAGTTATTCTAGATAAAACGAACGTAAAGACATTTTCTCTTGCCTTATGCCTTGTAAAAAGTAGTAAACCCAAATTAATTTGGTCATTTGCATTGGATTGATGTATTAGAAAATGGTATAGGAGCTAAGGCAGTAAAAAAGTTTGAAGTGAGGGGCATCTGGGTGGCTCAGTAGGTTAAACATCCAACTCTTGATTTTGGCTCAGCTCATGATCTCACAGTTCATGGGATTGAGCCCTGCATTGGACACTGCTGACAGTGAAGATCCTACTTGGGATTCTCTCTCTTTCTGTCTCTCTCCCTCTCTCTCCGCCCCTTCCTTGCTCATGCTCTCTCTCTCTCAAAATAAATAAATGGATAAACTTTCTAAATAATTTAATTTAATTTAAATAAAACTTGAAAGGAGAGGTAAGTGAAGCACACAGTAGAAAGAAGCAGGAAGATCAAATATTAGAAACTGCAACAGCTGGGGCCTGAAAAAAATAAAGTTAGAAAGTGTTAATAATTATGATTTTCCTGGGGCGCCTGGGTGGCTCAGTTGGTTAAGCAGCTGACTTCGGCTCAGGTCATGATCTCATGGTCCGTGAGTTCGAGCCCCGTGATGGGCTCTGTGCTGACAGCTCAGAGCCTGGAGCCTGTTTCAGATTCTGTGTCTCCCCCTCTCTCTGACCCTCCCCCGTTCATACTCTGTCTCTCTCTGTCTCCAAAATAAATAAACGTTAAAAAAAAAATTAAAAAAAAAAAAGTCTGACTCTTGATTTAAAAAAAAAATTATGATTTTCCTGAAATATCAATTAAAACTCTTCTCCATTCACTGATTCAAGTAGATTCTTGATACTTTTTGCCACAAAACCTACATTACCATTTCTCCTACCCGTACTTAAACATTTACTTTTTTTCAACAATGACAAAAATGTCTTTTGAACACCTACTTTAATTCAGGTGCTAGTCTCAGATTCTAGTTTTGTAAAAAAAAAAAATGCTCTGCCCTTTGGAGCCTATGTTCTAGGAGGAAGGCAGAGGATATACAAGAAAGACAGTAAGCCAATAAGAGTATATTAGACTAGGACAAGACTTATGAAAATATGTTGGAAGGTAAGGGAGATTGAGAATATACAAAAAGGAAGGTTGATAATTTTATTTATTTCTTTATTTATTTATGTATTTATTTATTTGAGAGAGAGAGGGAGAGAGAATCCCTAACAGGCTCTGCCCTGTCAGCGCAGAGCCCGATGTGGGGCTCGATCTCACAAACCACGAGATCATGACCTGAGCTGAGATCAAGAGTCAGATGCTTAACCCAACAGAGTCACCCAGGCTCCTGGAGGGTTGATAATTTTAAATTAGGCAGTTGACGTCAGCCTCATTAAGAAAGTGATATTTGTGCAGAGCCTTGAAAGAAGTGAAAGAGTACATCCTGCAGATTATCTAGGGTAAGAATCATTCAGGTTAAGGGAACAGAAAGCTCGAAGCATGCCAGTTATTATGAAACAAGAGAGAAACCAGTGTCCTAGATGGAATAAATGAAGAGGAGAAAAGTAGATTAGGTCAAAGAAGTAAAGTGGCCCACAGTAATTGTCTCACAGACCATTGAAAAGGTCTTTTCTTTTTTGTTTTGATTTACCTATATTTATTTTCACTCTGAGATACGTGGGAAGTGAGGTGAATTTTAGCAGAGGCTTGACATGATTTGTTTTCAATTTAGAAGAATCACTCTGCCATGTTGGCAAAAGACCTTAGAAGGGCAAGGGTGGTCACTGGGAGATTACTCCGAAAATTACTGCAATGGCTCAGGCCAGAGAAGATGGTGGTCGTCGAACAGGAAAGTGTTTCCTGTAGCATGATCATTACCCACCTTGAATTTACCCTTTGGAACTAAGTTCAGTTAGCAGCCATCCTCCCTTTTCTGTCTCTTGCAACAGGTGCATGTTTTCTGTTCATTCCAACGTCCGTGTCCATGTAAACTGTGGTATAACCATGTATTGACGAGTCAGGTATAGTGTGCTTTGGAAAGCCTAGAGCCATCTTACTGTATGCCAAAGTTGTGTCACAGTCACATTTTTATCTTTAAATCACAGCTTATCATTGCCTAACCTGTCTGCTCTAAGTACAGCTGGACATTCAGCATCCGGAATTATTTTTCTTTATGATTATGATTTCTTCAAATCATTCACTCTGTCCTTGGGGCTCAAGAGGCTCGGATCAAGCCAAAAGCAAAACTAAAATACATGGTATCTCTTCAAAATCTCACCTTCTGCCTTAATTTAGCTCTCAACCTGAATTAACTTTGCCCTTGACACATTTCTTTTGGTATGTGTGACAATGCACAAGCTTGCATATTAAAAGGCACGAGGAGGGGCACCTGGGTGGCTCAGTCATTAAGCTTCCGACTGTCAGCTCAGGTCATGATCTGGCGGTTGGTGGGTTCCAACCCCGCGTCGGGCTCTGTGCTGATGGCTCAGAGCCTGGAGCCTGCTTTGGATTCTGTGTCTCCCTCTCTCTCTGCCCCTCCCTTATTCACACTCTGTCTCTGTCTCAAAAATAAATAAACATTGGAAAAAAATTAGAAATAAAATAAAACGCATGAGGAAATTTCACCAAAAATCTCTATCATCTTCTCTTAGGTTTTTAAATACTTGAGAACCCAAATTTATTCTTCAATCTAAAATGACTATACTACCTTCTCCCCAGTGCCAGAATCATTATCATTTTCTGGTGGGGAGAGGGCGTATTGCGATAGTGTTTATTACACACAGCATTTGGAGGCCAGAAGTTTCTTTAACATTTTTGATTACAGTGATTCACATAACATACAATTACACATTTTAAAGTGAAAAATCCAGTAACTTGGCATGATTTCTGTTTGCTTGTTAATAACCACGGGAAGGTTGTAACTCCCTCTCCACTAATAAAAGGAAGACCCTTTTGGGAATAAAAATAGCACCAGTGGGAAAATTTAAGAGAAAAAAAAGAGAGAAATCCTCATAGGAGGAAACATGTTCCAATAATACCTTTTTACAGGCATTATTGAGAAAGTGCTAAAAACTTCCAAATGTGGGAGGGAAGATGGCGGCGTAGGAGGACGCTGGGCTCACCGCGTGTCCTGCTGATCACTTAGATTCCACCTACACCTGCCTAAATAACCCAGAAAACCGCCAGAGGATTAGCAGAACGGAGTCTCTGGAGCCAAGCGCAGACGAGAGGCCCACGGAAGAGGGTAGGAAGGGCGGCGAGGCGGTGCGCGCCCCACAGACTGGCGGGAGAGAGCCGGGGTGGAGGGGCGGCTCGCCGGCCAAGCAGAGCCCTCGAGTCTGGCTGGCAAAAGCAGAGGGGCCGGACGGACTGTGTTCCGACAGCAAGCGCGACTTAGCGTCTGGGAGGTCATAAGTTAACAGCTCTGCTCAGAAAGCGGGAAGGCTGGAGGACAAAGGGAGGGAGAGCTGCTGAGCCCCCGGACGGCAGAGCTCAGCTTGGCGGGGAACAAAGGCGCTCGCCAGCGCCATCTCCCCCGCCCATCCTCCAGCCAAAATCCCAAAGAGAACCAGTTCCTGCCAGGGAACTTGCTCGCCCCGCGCAAACACCCAACTCTGTGCTTCTGCGGAGCCAAACCTCCGGCAGCGGATCTGACTCCCTCCCGCTGCCACAGGGCCCCTCCTGAAGTGGATCACCTAAGGAGAATCGAGCTAAGCCTGCCCCTCCTGCCCCCGTGCACCTTGCCTACCCACCCCAGCTAATACGCCAGATCCCCAGCACCACAAGCCTGGCAGTGTGCAAGTAGCCCAGACGGGACACGCCACCCCACAGTGAATCCCGCCCCTAGGAGAGGGGAAGAGAAGGCACACACCAGTCTGACTGTGGCCCCAGCGGTGGGCTGGGGGCAGACATCAGGTCGGACTGTGGCCCCGCCCACCAACTCCAGTTATACACCACAGCACAGGGGAAGTGCCCTGCAGGTCCTCACCACTCCAGGGACTATCCAAAATGTCCAAACGGAAGAATTCCCCTCAGAAGAATCTCCAGGAAATAACAACAGCTAATGAACTGATCAAAAAGGATTTAAATAATATAACAGAAAGTGAATTTAGAATAATAGTCATAAAATTAATCGCTGGGCTTGAAAACAGTATACAGGACAGCAGAGAATCTCTTGCTACAGAGATCAAGGGACTAAGGAACAGTCACGAGGAGCTGAAAAGCACTTTAAACGAAATGCAAAACAAAATGGAAACGACGACAGCTCGGATAGAAGAGGCAGAGGAGAGAATAGGTGAACTAGAAGATAAAGTTATGGAAAAAGAGGAAGCTGAGAGAAAGAGAGATAAAAAAATCCAGGAGTATGAGGGAAAAATTAGAGAACTAAGTGATACACTAAAAAGAAATAATATACGCATAATTGGTATCCCAGAGGAGGAAGAGAGAGGGAAAGGTGCTGAAGGGGTACTTGAAGAAATAATAGCTGAGAACTTCCCTGAACTGGGGAAGGAAAAAGGCATTGAAATCCAAGAGGCACAGAGAACTCCCTTCAGACGTAACTTGAATCGATCTTCTGCACGACATATCATAGTGAAACTGGCAAAATACAAGGATAAAGAGAAAATTCTGAAAGCAGCAAGGGATAAACGTGCCCTCACATATAAAGGGAGACCTATAAGACTCGTGACTGATCTCTCCTTTGAAACTTGGCAGGCCAGAAAGGCTTGGCACGATATCTTCAGTGTGCTAAACAGAAAAAATATGCAGCCGAGAATCCTTTATCCAGCAAGTCTGTCATTTAGAATGGAAGGAGAGATAAAGGTCTTCCCAAACAAACAAAAACTGAAGGAATTCATCACCACTAAACCAGCCCTACAAGAGATCCTAAGGGGGATCCTGTGAGACAAAGTACCAGAGACATCGCTACAAGCATAAAACATACAGACATCACAATGACTCTAAACCCGTATCTTTCTATAATAACACTGAATGTAAATGGATTAAATGCGCCAACTAAAAGACATAAGGTATCAGAATGGATAAAAAAACAAGACCCATCTATTTGCTGTCTACAAGAGACTCATTTTAGATCTGAGGACACCTTCAGATTGAGAGTGAGGGGATGGAGAACTATTTATCATGCTCCTGGAAGCCAAAAGAAAGCTGGAGTAGCCATACTTATATCAGACAAACTAGACTTTAAATTAAAGGCTGTAACAAGAGATGAAGAAGGGCATTATATAATAATTACAGGGTCTATCCATCAGGAAGAGCTAACAATTATAAATGTCTATGCGCCGAATACCGGAGCCCCCAGATATATAAAACAATTACTCATAAACATAAGCACATAAGCAACCTTATTGATAAGAATGTGGTCATTGCAGGGGACTTTAACACCCCACTTACAGAAATGGATAGATCATCTAGACACACAGTCAATAAAGAAACAAGGGCCCTGAATGATACATTGGATCAGATGGACTTGACAGATATATTTAGAACTCTGCATCCCAAAGCAACAGAATATACTTTCTTCTCGAGTGCACATGGAACATTCTCCAAGATAGATCATATACTGGGTCACAAAACAGCCCTTCATAAGTTTACAAGAATTGAAATTATACCATGCATACTTTCAGACCACAATGCTATGAAGCTTGAAATCAACCACAGGAAAAAGTCTGGAAAACCTCCAAAAGCATGGAGGTTAAAGAACACCCTACTAATGAATGAGTGGGTCAACCAGGCAATTAGAGAAGAAATTAAAAAATATATGGAAACAAACGGAAATGAAAATACAACAATCCAAATGCTTTGGGATGCAGCAAAGGCAGTCCTGAGAGGAAAATACATTGCAATGCAGGCCTATCTCAAGAAACAAGAAAAATCCCAAATACAAAATCTAACAGCACACCTAAAGGAAATAGAAGCAGAACAGCAAAGGCAGCCTAAACCCAGCAGAAGAAGAGAAATAATAAAGATCAGAGCAAAAATAAACAATATAGAATCTAAAAAAACTGTAGAGCAGATCAACGAAACCAAGAGTTGGTTTTTTGAAAAAATAAACAAAATTGACAAACCTCTAGCCAGGCTTCTCAAAAAGAAAAGGGAGATGACCCAAATGGATAAAATCATGAATGAAAATGGAATTATTACAAACAATCCCTCAGAGATACAAACAATTATCAGGGAATACTATGAAAAATTATATGCCAACAAATTGGACAACCTGGAAGAAATGGACAAATTCCTAAACACCCACACTCTTCCAAAACTCAATCAGGAGGAAATAGAAAGCTTGAACAGACCCATAACCAGCGAAGAAATTGAATCGGTTATCAAAAATCTCCCAACAAATAAGAGTCCAGGACCAGATGGCTTCCCAGGGGAGTTCTACCAGACGTTTAAAGCAGAGATAATACCTATCCTTCTCAAGCTATTCCAAGAAATAGAAAGGGAAGGAAAACTTCCAGACTCATTCTATGAAGCCAGTATTACTTTGAGTCCTAAACCAGACAGAGACCCAGTAAAAAAAGAGAACTACAGGCCAATATCCCTGATGAATATGGATGCAAAAATTCTCAATAAGATACTAGCAAATCGAATTCAACAGCATATAAAAAGAATTATTCACCATGATCAAGTGGGATTCATTCCTGGACTGCAGGGCTGGTTCAACATTCACAAATCGATCAACGTGATACATCACATTAACAAAAAAAAAGAGAAGAACCATATGATCCTGTCAATTGATGCAGAAAAGGCCTTTGACAAAATCCAGCACCCTTTCTTAATAAAAACCCTGGAGAAAGTCGGGATAGAAGGAACATACTTAAAGATCATAAAAGCCATTTATGAAAAGCCCACAGCTAACATCATCCTCAACGGGGAAAAACTGAGAGCTTTTTCCCTGAGATCAGGAACACGACAGGGATGCCCACTGTCACCGCTGTTGTTTAATATAGTGCTGGAAGTTCTAGCATCAGCAATCAGACAACAAAAGGAAATCAAAGGCATCAAAATTGGCAAAGATGAAGTCAAGCTTTCGCTTTTTGCAGATGACATGATATTATACATGGAAAATCTGATAGACTCCACCAAAAGTCTGCTAGAACTGATACATGAATTCAGCAAAGTTGCAGGATACAAAATCAATGTACAGAAATCAGTTGCATTCTTATACACTAACAATGAAGCAACAGAAAGACAAATAAAGAAACTGATCCTATTCACAATTGCACCAAGAAGCATAAAATCCTTAGGAATAAATCTAACCAAAGATGTAAAAGATCTGTATGCTGAAAACTATAGAAAGCTTATGCAGGTAATTGAAGAAGATATAAAGAAATGGAAAGACTTTCCCTGCTCATGGATTGGAAGAATAAATATTGTCAAAATGTCAATACTACCTAAAGCTATCTACACATTCAATGCAATCCCAATCAAAATTGCACCAGCATTCTTCTCAAAACTAGAACAAGCAATCCTAAAATTCATATGGAACCACAAAAGGCCCCGAATAGCCAAAGTCATTTTGAAGAAGAAGACCAAAGCAGGAGGCATCACAATCCCAGACTTTAGCCTCTACTACACAGCTGTCATCATCAAGACAACATGGTATTGGCATAAAAACAGACACATAGACCAATGGAATAGAATAGAAACCCCAGAACTAGACCCACAAACGTATGGCCAACTAATCTTTGACAAAGCAGGAAAGAACATCCAATGGAAAAAAGACAGTCTCTTTAACAAATGGTGCTGGGAGAACTGGACAGCAACATGCAGAAGGTTGAAACTAGACGACTTTCTCACACCATTCACAAAAATAAACTCAAAATGGATAAAGGACCTGAATGTGAGACAGGAAACCATCAAAACCTTAGAGGAGAAAGCAGGAAAAGACCTCTCTGACCTCAGCCGTAGCAATCTCTTACTCGGCACATCCCCAAAGGCAAGGGAATTAAAAGCAAAAGTGAATTACTGGGACCTTATGAAGATAAAAAGCTTCTGCACAGCAAAGGAAACAACCAACAAAACTAAAAGGCAACCAACGGAATGGGAAAAGAGATTGGCAAATGACATATCAGACAAAGGGCTAGTATCCAAAATCTATAAAGAGCTCATCAAACTCCACACCCGAAAAACAAATAACCCAGTGAAGAAATGGGCAGAAAACATGAATAGACACTTCTCTAAAGAAGACATCCGGATGGCCAACAGGCACATGAAAAGATGTTCAACGTCGCTCCTTATCAGGGAAATACAAATCAAAACCACACTCAGATATCACCTCACGCCAGTCAGAGTGGCCAAAATGAACAAATCAGGAGACTATAGATGCTGGCGAGGATGTGGAGAAACGGGAACCCTCTTGCACTGTTGGTGGGAATGCAAATTGGTGCAGCCGCTCTGGAAAGCAGTGTGGAGGTTCCTCAGAAAATTAAAAATAGACCTACCCTATGACCCAGCAATAGCACTGCTAGGAATTTATCCAAGGGATACAGGAGTACTGATGCATAGGGGCACTTGTACCGCAATGTTTATAGCAGCACTCTCAACAATAGCCAAATTATGGAAAGAGCCTAAATGTCCATCAACTGATGAATGGATAAAGAAATTGTGGTTTATATACACAATGGAATACTACGTGGCAATGAGAAAAAATGAAATATGGCCTTTTGTAGCAACGTGGATGGAACTGGAGAGTGTGATGCTAAGTGAAATAAGCCATACAGAGAAAGACAGATACCATATGGTTTCGCTCTTATGTGGATCCTGAGAAACGTAACAGAAACCCATGGGGGAGGGGAAGGAAGAAAAAAAAAAAAGAGGTTAGAGTGGGAGAGAGCCAAAGCATAAGAGACTCTTAAAAACTGAGAACAAACTGAGGGTTGATGGGGGGTGGGAGGGAGGGCAGGGTGGGTGATGGGTATTGAGGAGGGCACCTTTTGGGATGAGCACTGGGTGTTGTATGGAAACCAATTTGACAGTAAATTTCATATATTAAAAAATAAATTAAAAAAATAAAAAAAATAAAAAAAAAAACTTCCAAATGTTAATCATCAAAAATAGTACGACACGTTTTGCCTTCTAGGATGTTAATACCGCAGCAATGGGATTGTTTTTTTCTATATTCATTACCAGATCCTTTTTGATTGATAGTATTTATAAAGGAGAAAGCTTTCTTGTAAGAGAAATTCCCATACAACTTCACATTATACAAAATCTTATTAGTCAGAAATGTGGCAGACGTACTCTCTGAGCTATTTATACGAAAAAATAAATACATAAAAAGATGGAGTTGCTGCTTTTTCATGATACTTTTTTTAAACAATTTTTTTTGTTACATTTTTATTTACTTTTGAGAGAGGAGACAGAGCACAAGTGGGGGAGGAGCAGAAAGAGAAGGAGACACAGAATTCAAAGCAGGCTCCAGGCTCTGAGCTGTCAGCACAGAGCCCAACGTGGGACTCGAACTCATGAGCTGTGAGATCATACCCTGAGCTGAAGTCGGATGCTTAACCGACTGAGCCACCCATGTACCCCAGAGACAGAGAAAAATTTTTTAAAGGATTTTTTTAAATGTTTATTTATTTTTGAGAGAGAGAGAGACATAACGTGAGTAGGAGAGGCGCCGATAGAAAGGGAGACACAGGATCCAAAGCAGGCTCCAAGCTCTGAGATGTCAGCACAGAGCCTGACATGGGGCTTGAACCCACCAACTGTGAGATCATGACCTGAGCTGCAGTTGGTCGCTCAACCGACTGATCCACCCAGGCGCCCCTCATGATGCTTTTGATCATAACCGTGACCACATCGATGAACAAGATGATGGAATAGCTCTGATTGTAGTGAAGACGTTCTTTCTCATTTCTTCATTCAGCTGTTCAGAAATACATTTTGCCTTCCACTTGTGTCTGGTAAACTGCTAGAAGTGGAAGAAAGCATCATGGGAACACACCACATGTACTCCAGGGGCACCTTTCAAGGACAGAAAAATGAGTGTGGCCGGCCCAGAAATAAAGAGCCTTTTGAAACACCACGGATATGTGGCTAACTCCAGGTTAATGCTGAGTCAATGGTAGAATGGACCTAGAAGTTCAGCTGTCCCTACTCCACATGTAGGGCTCTGTTAACTAGAATGTAAGGCTGGTCTGCCAAAACAGTTGAAAAGTACAGCATCACAGACTCTCCATACCGTTTCTCAGTTAAGACTGAAGCTGGCTAAGCTCTCTTGATTATTTTTAGCATTTATTCTGACCTCCAGTGTCTTTCTTTCCTGTTTTGTTTTTTGCCCTTCTGGCTGTTACATACTTCTCTCTGTTCTTTACATCAACAGCCTCGTCATTTTATTGACAACTTCTTCTCACAAATACTGTATGAAGGCAAACTACAAAGTTGGTCATAAATTATTGATAGGTGAATCCACACGCAATCGTGAGATGAGTTTTCTTGAATTTCTGTGCTTCTGATCTGAAACCTGTTAAAATACAAAGAGGTGATTAGAAAGAACATAAGAAACACTGTCTACTGTCTATACAATGCTGAAAGAAATTGGCAAGGATATTGTGAAAAGAGTTTCTGAAGTGTCCATGTTATTGAAAAAGGAAATTTGAATTTACATTGCATTAGTTTTCAAATGGTAACAGGATAGTCTTCATTATTAACGCATAAAAATGACTCAAAAAAATTTTAAGAGAAACACTGATAGTTACATAAAATGAAATAAAGCTCCTGACAAATAAGAAAAATCGCTCAGTATCCCATAGAAAGTGCTTTGTTGATCTTTCAACTTCTCACCTAGAAATATATTTATCAAATGAAACAACAGGCTAGTGAAATTATCTTTGGGTGTATTTAGTGAACAGACCAATCAGAGGAGCTATTATTGAGAAATACCTAGCACTAATGAAGAATCATAGATATCGAGCCCATTTAAAGGCAGGGAAAACAGCATTATGTATTTTAATTCATTCTGAAGACAGAGTTGTATTACAATACCATGATAGACAATTATGATAATTATCATGGTAAGTGGGTGTATGGCCCTGTTCTCTTTGCTGAAATAGAACAGTTCTCCTGAAAGGGCGGCGTTTATCAGTCAAGCTTGAAGGGCATCACTGAGCCTCACCATAACAGCTACAGACTGGAACTCTTCATCTTGTGTATCTATCTCTTCTTGGCCCTGAGGCTGGAGGATTGAGAGAATTCTTTTGTAGAAATGACTAGGCTAAAGCAGGAAACAGCCTTGATTTAGGCCTCGTGGAAGAAAGCCAGGAATTGTAAATAGTGACAGATTAGATGTGAGAAAGAACCAAACTGAAACCATAGAACTGAGAAATTTACGACACAAAATTAAAAATTTAATGGAGGTTTTTAACACCAGATTAGTCATAGATGGGAAAAAAAAACTAGTGAACTCAAAGATATATGAGAAGTAAATATCTAAAGAAAAAAAAAGGCTGAAAGATTCAGGAAGAAGCAGAGAAGACATACAGAATATTGAGAATGGGTTTATAATGTATATAACTGGAATCCCAGAGGAAGGGAAGAAGCAACATTTCAAGCAAGTATGACTGAGAATTTTCCAAAGCTGAGAAGACATCAGATTTTAAACATATGTTAACCTTCAAATAGATGACCTTTCAAAACACCAAACCAAAAAAAAAAAAAAAAAAAAAAAAGAAAAAGAAAAGAAAAAAGAAAAACATGGCAATATCTTTGAATGGCCAAGACAAACAAACAACAAATTTTCAATTTTATGCTCAAAGAAAATATTTTTTGGAAAAATTGAAATAGAAACAGGTTTAGACAAACACAGAGAATTAAACTCTGAAATTTCCACTCTAAAAGGAATCAGGGAGTATTCTTCAGGGTAAGAAAAATGGTTGGTAGGAGAGGCAGAAGAAAATAAAAAGCATTACAAACCATAAATATGTGGAAAAATCTAGAGGAGATGACTATATAAATCTACTGTTTGTTAAGGCTGTATTTTTTATTGAGTCCAAGAGGGTCATCAATTGTTGATAGGCCATTTATTGACCTAATACTGTGAAATAAATCCATCCAGGATGGGAATTTAATAGAAAACCCTGCAGAAACTGGAAAACAAAGGACTAATTCGGTGCAGAAGTCAATGAAAATTAAAATACCGCACAGAAAAGACTGTCAGAAGTGCATGTCTCAGTCTCGCCACCAGGTGGAAGATGGGAAGAAAAAATTATATTCCCCAAGAAGTTGCCCCAGAAGTAACTGCCACTTACATAGTTCTATCTGAATCCGTAATACCAGTGTAGTTTAAAACAAAACAAAACAAAACAAAACAAAACGAAAAACCAAGTAGAGTGTTTGAGTAATCTCACGTTTGTGGTGCCTCTCTCTGACTGGCAGAAACAAATGCTAATCCTTGACAGACTTCAACTTCAGCTGAGACCTACAGTGATTATAAAAGGACAGCAGTTGTAAGACAGGTGCCAATTGCAGAGATATTAAAATGTGGAAAATTTAATGTGAGAGCATTAAATAAACTCCACAAAAATAATAGCATGTAAATTGAGGAGAGAGTACACAGAGTAAAGTAATATTCTAATATTTTTTATATTCCCAGGAAGAACATTAAAAAACAATTAAGATTTGGGGCACCTGGGTGGCTCAAGTCAGTTGAGCTTCTGACTCTTGATTTTGCCTCAGGTCATGATCTCAGGGTCATGGGATAGAGCCCCGTGTCAGGGTCTGTGCTGATGGCATGGAACCTGCTTGGAATTCTCTCTTTCTCTCTGCCCCTCACCCCTGCTTACTCTCAATCTCTCTCTCTCTCTCTCTCTCTCTCTCTCTCTCTCTCTCTCTCTCTCTCACACACACACACACACACACACACAAACATTTAAAATAAACCAAACAATTAATATTAGACTTTGATGAGTGAAGGATATTTGTTGTAATCTTTAGACCAACTACTAAAAAATTAGTGAAAGAGTAAATTCTAAATTATTATAAGAAAAAATGGGGTAGGGTATGCCTGGCTGGCTTAGTGGTTGAGCCTCTGACTTTGACCCTGACTTTGGATCCATGGTCATGATCTCACCGTGCATGAGTTTGAACCCTACATCGGGCTTGCCTGTGTCAGTACAGAGCTGTTTTGGATCCTCTGGCCCACTCCTCTCACTGACCTCCCCTGCTCATGGTCTCTCTCTCGCTCGCTCTCTCAAAAACAAATAAACATTTTTAAAAAATCAAAGAAAAATGGAGTAATAAAAATATTAAACAATTCAAAAAGAGGAGAGAAAGAAAAGAAAAAATTCATAGGATGGACCATACACCTGTACAGTATAAAAATTCTAAATTTAAATGTGCCTAATAATACAGCTTCGGCACATCAACTAAAATGGTTACAGAATGGTAAGTAGAATCACAATGGGAGACTTTAATATACTTCTCTCTGTAGGGAAAGAAGATAAAAGATAAAAACCAGAGAATTGCAATCACACAGAGTATGTTCTCTGACCATAATGGAATTAAGCTGCAACCCAAAGCAAAGGGATAATTATAGAAACACACAGGTATTTATAAATTAAGAAATGCATTTCTAAGTCTACAGACCTATGGACCTATGGACTCTGCATGCAAATTAGAAAGTATTTGAACTAAATGACAATAAAATACATTAAATTATAGCCTTGAATGCACATATTTGAGAAAAAGAAAGAGGAATTTCATAAGTCAAGCATTCATATGAGAAATTAGAGACAGAAGAGCAAATTCAACACAAAGAAATTGAATGGAAAGAAATGGTAAAGATGAGAACTGAAATTAATAAAAGAAATTTTTTTAGGGGCGCCTGGGTGGCTCAGTCGGTTAAGCGGTCGACTTCGGCTCAGGTCATGATCTCGTGGTTTGTGGGTTTGAGCCCCGTGTCGGGCTCTGTGCTGACAGCTCAGAGCCTGGAGCCTGCTTCAGATTCTGTGTCTCCCTCTCTCTGACCCTCCCCCGTTCATGCTCTGTCTCTCTCTGTCTCAAAAATAAATAAACGTTAAAAAAAATTTTTTTAAAAATTTTTAAAAAGAAACTTTTTTAAAGGCACAGAGGAATCAATAAAACCAAAATTTCTTTCTTTGAAAAGAGAAATTGAATTGGAAAAGACACCTGAAAATAATGGGAGAACAGGCTCTCTCTCTCTCTCTCTCTCTCTCTCTCTCTCTTATACACACACTCTCTCTCTCTCTCTCTCTCTCTCTCTCACACACACACACACACACACTAATAATAGAAACTGAAAAGGAAAATATAATTCCATATTCTTCAGATATGACAAAGAAACTAACTGACAATTACAGTGAAGAAGACCTCAGCACTTTGTGATAGTTAATTTTTTTGCATTAACTTGACTGGCCACACCCAAATTAACATTATTTCTAATTATATCTGTGAAAGTGGTTCTGGGTGAAATTAGCGTTTGAATCCGTGGATACATGAAAGCAGACGCAGACCCCAATATGGGTGGGCATCATCCAATCCACTGAGGGCTGAAATAGAACAAAGAAGCCTACAGAAGAAGAGTTTGCCTTTTCTTGCCTCACCGTGTGAACTTAGACATCTCAGGGTAGCTCGTCTCTACCCGAGTACTAGGTTTTATACATCAGCTCCCCTTGTTAGCACCCTTCCATACCTGAACTGAATTTATGACCACAGGCTCTCCTGGATCTCCCGCTTGCATATGGCAGACTGTGGGACTTCTCGGTCTCCCTAATCACATGAGCCAATTCCTGATAGTAAATCTCCACGGATAAATTATTTCTCAGTGTCACGTGTATCAGTCAGGGTTCTTCAGAACCAATAGGTGATCTACATAGATCTTTTTCTAAAGAATTCTGGCTGATACACACACAACAAGGAAGAACTTATAACTAAGCAAATGTAAACTATGTGTCAAAGAACTCTGTAAAATGTAAAATGTGTTGCTTTTACAATTAAGGATAACAGCATGCGGCACACGTATTTACTAGGCACGGGACACTGTGCTAAGTGATGTTACTTTCATCTCCTTTCTTTACCTTAAAAGCCCACCAGGTAGGTACTATTTTCATTCTCATTTATAGATGAGGAGGAAGGGGCTCAGGTGGGTTAAGCAACTTACCTAATTTCACACAGTGAGCGGACCAAGCGTTGGCTCAAGCTGAGAGCCAACTCCAAAGCCCATGCTTGTAGCCAGAGTTTTATACTAACAGTGACAGCTCTCCCTAACTGGACAGCTGCCGACATGTGCAAATGCCCTCCTCATAAGAAAGCTGAGGCACGTTTGTGTTAGCAACACTAGATGACCAGTCAACTCTTTTTGACTGTAAAGTCCTCCTCTACCATCTTCTTTTCTTTTTTTTTTTCTTTTTCCTGATTCACTCGTTGTCTCTCGCTATCATTTTTCTTTCTGCCTCTCTTTCTTATCAATGGCCCACAAATCAGATTCTTAACTGGTTGGCATGCTCTTAGCTTTCTGAGAAAGGGCATGAAGCTTTGTCTTTCCAGTTACTTACAAGTCAGAAGAGAATCTCGAGCCGTCCTCCCAGAGCCATGGTCCTTCAGTATGATGGCGAGAAAGCCCTATCCAAAATGAATTATCGGGTTGAGAAGACGCTTGCTTCATTATGAATTCCTGTAGGAAAACATAAATACAAACGCATGTCCAAGAGTGGTAGAGGGAATGAATTGACATAGATGATAGACAAAATAGATGGGGAAAAAACTCTTACAGACGTTGAAATAGAGACAGCAGATTGAATCGCTTTGATAAAGAATGCATGCATAGGCTGGCATCAACCTAGAGAAAAGTGCCAACCATCGAATGCCATTGGGTGTTTCCAGAAGCATATTTCACTCCTTCAGAGTCGTTATTGTTTAATTTTCCAATGAAGAACAGATCCGTAACGTCAAAATCGTACAGCCTCCTTCCAACTTGCCCAACAAAATCCAAAGATGACAGAGCCCTTCCACAGTTTTCATGGATGACAAGCCACTATCTTCTCCTCAGATTGACTATATGAACTGATATGATTTTTGTCAAGAAATGCTCTGCAGAGTTAGATTAAAAAAAAAAAACCTATAAAAATAATTTAGTTCCACGGCGTGTTTTATGAATAAGTAATTTGAGGGTTTTTTTTAAATTTTTTTTAACGTTTATTTATTTTTGAGACAGAGAGAGACAGAGCATGAACGGGGGAGGGTCAGAGAGAGGGAGACACAGAATCCAAAACAGGCTCCAGGCTCTGAGCTGTCAGCACAGAGCCCGACGCGGGGCTCGAACTCATGGACCACGAGATCATGAGCTGAGCCGAAGTCGGACGTCCAACCGACTGAGCCACCCAGGCGCCCCAGTAATTTGAGTTTTAATGACGACATTTGAATTGTTGACAAATGAGAGAAACATCTATGAGCCCAACCAACTTCCAGTGTCCTTCTCCTTCCTTGCCATAATCTACTTCCATTAATTTTCATGTGAACCACAACCGTTAGGTGATGTGGGACAGAAACACAAAAATTGAGAGGAAGTGAAAGCAAAGGTAGAAGTTATAGATTGTTTAGATGTATGGAGTGTTTCCTGACTCTTAATTCCTACTCATAGTCCAACTGAGTCCTACCCTTCATTCATGATGCATTATAAGTCCCACTTTTTCTGTAAAACTTTATCTACACTGGCATGTCTCTGAATTCCTATGTCATCTATTGCCAATACGAGATATTTAGTTTTTAGCAGCTGTTGAGTTGTTACTTTCTTCTTACAAACTATGTAAGCATTGAACTTGCAAGGTTACTTTTTAAACCTCTTTTCCTTTCCCAGGATATTTCAAGGAGTAAATGATTTATAAATGTGTATTATTATTACTGCTATTTTCCTTGATAATAATGCTGACAAGGCAGGGAATTTTCTATTTTACTCCACCAACTTTAAGAATTGAAACCCAAACCCACAAAAATGAGGAGTGGTCTGATTATTACAGTCAGGCAAACTTGGAGTGTGTTTGAACAGATTTGTTTTAAAGTGAAACATATTTACTTTTAGAATTAATTAATTTTAAAAAGCACATAGGAGCGCTTGGGTGGCTAAGTCCGTTGTCTGTCTGACTCTTGATTTTGTCTCCGGTCATGATCCCAGGGTTGTGGGATCGAGCCCGTGTTGGGCTGAGCATGGAGTCTGTTTAAGATTTTCTCTCTCGGGGCACCTGGGTGGCTCAGTTGTTTGAGCGTCCGACTTCAGCTCGGGTCATGATCACACGGTTGGTGGGTTTGAACCCCGCAACGGGCTTTGTGCTGGCAGCTTAGATCCTTGAGTCTGCTTCGGATTCTGTGTCTCCCTCTCTCTCTTCCCCTCCCCTGCTCATGCTCTGACTCTCTCTCAAAAATAAATAAACATTAAAAAATTTTTTTTCTAAAGATTTTCTCTCTCCCTCTGCCCCTGTCCCATGCTTGTTCTTTCTCTCTCTATATATATGTATAAAATAATAAATAAACATATTATATATTTTACCCATTTAATACATGCTATTATTATAATTATGGAGGATATGAAAAGTGATTTTCTTTTAGGGAAAATTATCATTATCTGGAATCTACCTTTATTTTTCTGCTCACTAGAGACCACAGATCATTACAACTGAAGTCTACACTTACCAGTTCTTTTTCACTGTCTATCTTCAGGAGATTAGAGTGCAGTTGAGAGCATTGTTTTTTACTGCTATTCCAGGAAGCTAATGATGTCCTAAATAGGTAACAGTTGTTCTCATGTATGATCCAGTTAGGAGGACAAGAGTTGGAAAAAACTCCTGGAAATAAAAAGTAAATACAATGACGTTCAGATCATACCAATTTACTCTTTCAGTGCAAGCAACCATTCATCCCGTGGACACTTAATAATCAATGAATTGCCAGTGATATATTTCATTTTCAGTTCAAACTATAGGGTTATGAGTTTTGAAAGTTTGTTTATTTATTTTGAAAGACAGAGACAGAGAGGCAGAGAGAGAGAGAGAGAGCGAGAGAGAGGAATCCCAAGCAGGCTCCGCACTGTCAGCACAGGGCCTGATGAGAGGTTCTATCTTATAAACCGTGAGATCATGACCTGAGTTGAGATCAAGAGTTGGACGCTTCACTGAGCCACCCAATCACCTCAATAGGGATACAATTTTTATATAAGAGACCATAATAAAATCCTCCATTCATTTAAACTTTAAATATAAATTGAATAATTATAAACAGTGTTTTAAGCAGTCAGTCCTCCTTTCCCTTTTGATTTGTATTCTATTCTTTCAAATTCAGTCCAGACCTCCCTTTCTTCATGATAATTCTTAAAACAAATCAACTTAAATCAATCTTTGAGATATACAGTAATTTCATGTTAACTTCTTTTAGAGGTGTGAGATCCAATTAACAATACAGCTTTCCAAAGCAGAAAAGAATAAAAGCAATGATTCATATTACAGAATATCTCTGTTTTGTATCATTAGCTATGTGATACAAATAGTGAGAAGATATGGGTCCAGAAATGGAAAACTGAAGTCAAAATATTGTCACAGTCAATTATGACACAATTAGAAATAAGGGTAAAGTGCATATCAAACTGTAATAAAATTAATGAAATTGTATGATTAAAGAAAAACAAATATAACCAGAGTTTTTAAGAACATATCTATTAGGTCTATTTTTTTGGCATGTGCTCAATTTAGCCTCTTCATTCTTAGCACATTTTCCCTTCTTTCCTTTTTCTCTGCCTTTCTTCCTGACACCCTATTTCCTATTCTAATGACATTCCTTTAAAATGTCAATTCTGGGGGCACCTGGGTGGCTCAGTCGGTTAAGCGGCTGACTTCGGCTCAGGTCATGATCTCACGGTCCATGAGTTCGAGCCCCGTGTCGGGCTCTGTGCTGACAGCTCAGAGCCTGGAGCCTGTTTCGGATTCTGTGTCTCCCTCTCTCTCTGACCCTCCCCCGTTCATGCTCTGTCTCTCTCTGTCTCAAAAATAAATAAATGTTAAAAAAAATTAAAAAAAAAATTTTAAATGTCAATTCTGAAAGAGGAGAGAACACATTTCTTTCCTTTGCATCAAGTTATACCATCATCTATAGATCGAAATACATAGAAAGTGATCAATTAGTTACTGATTTAAAAAAAAAAAATCCAACTTAGCAATGTCTGGCCAAAAGCATGGGATATTTATATCACTTTATTATATGTATGATAGGGGCATACTATTGTGAGATAATACTGATATGTGCTTTCCCTGAATGCACAATCCCTGCATGTAAAAGTGCTCTCTTTACCCACCCTACTCCAGGTCTTAGCACCAATAATTGACCTTTCTGGATTAAGGATTCCACTCATCTTTTAACTCTGCCCTTGCCTGTGGTTGTGAGAGCCTTGGTAGGAGCCACACTGTCTTCTAAAGATGATTGTGTGAATTGACTGTAGTTCTCTTTATTTCTTGATGGAAAGTTGTCATTCTTCAATGGGTTGCTCTCTGAATTGGGTCTCCAAATAGCTTCATATACCAACAACAATTATAGTGACAGAAAAAAAAAAGTCATTCTACTATATTTGAAATTATAATTCCCAAACCCATATTTTTGTTGGAACACAAAGGGATATATTCTTGATTCATGATAAATAGAGAACACATTGCTGATTGAGAGGTCAAGATAGATAATAGATAATAGATAGATAATGATGATAGATGATAGATAAATAAATAGATGATAGATAGATAGATAATAGAATAGATGATAGATAGATTAAATAGATGGAAAGAAAAAAAAATAACTTCCATGAAGGTGTAGTAAAAACGAGAAAAAAATCAAACAAGTAAAGAAAGAGTATGAAAGAGAAAGCAAGAGGCAAATGAAATAGTCAATTGGAGCGTGACAGATTTGAAATAGTAATTAATCTATCCTTTTTCTGTTATTTAAAAATGAGAGCTCCTTGAAAAAACCCCAAGTCACAATAATATGTTATTGACAATAGAATTTGTGAGATATAAAATCTAAAAGAACTCATTCACCCATCACAGAATGTCTGTTTAGTAAGTGCCTCAGGTAATTCCTGATATTATTCAAGGGAACTTAGATTAAAGATCAGGTACAAAACAATTTCCTTAAATCATAAGATTCGTAAAAATAGTTATAGTCTCTTTTAAAAAATTTTTTAATGTTTATTTATTTTTGAGAGAGAGACAGCACGTGCTAATATACAGATTACGTTAGATTATGCATGTCAAGCTCTTAAAAGTGTGTCTGGCACAGTATACATGCTTATCAAATGTCTGTTGTTGTTGTCGTCGTTGTTGTTAATTTCTCCCCCCCCCCCCCCCCCCCCCCCCCCCCCCCGCCAAATACTTACCCGTGGTACCCAGGACCACAGCTGCCACCAGTATTACCAAGCATAGGATTCCCAAGGTCACGGCAATGGGACGCCAATAAGGAGACGTAGCACAAGTTCCTAGGAAGCCAGAGGGAACAGAAATTAAATGCAGAAGTAGGGTAAATCACACAGCACTTCAGTTTTACAGTTCATCAAAATCTGGCACATTCTGATGTGAACCATTATACGCAAATAATCTAGTCATCTGGGATTATCTGAATTTTCTCTCTCCTTTATCATACCTCTTCAGGTGCCAGAACTGTAATTTCAGCACATGCCCTGACATCTGTACACTCCTAATTTTAGTTTCACATTGACGTCTCTAGGTCCTGACACTATCAGGATTTCTGAAATCCCACTCATTTTCTTTTAATTTTTTTTAATGTTTATTTATTTTTGAGACAGAGAGAGAGAGAGAGAGAGACAGAGCATGAGCATGGGAGGGTCAGAGAGAGGAGGAGACACAGAATCCGAAGCAGGCTCCAGGCTCTGAGCTGTCAGCACAGAGCTGGACGTGGGGCTCGAACCCACCAATGGCGAGATCTTCACCTGAGCCAAAGTTGGACGCTTAACCGACTGAGCCCCCCAAGCGCCCCTGAAATCCCACTCATTTTTATAAAAGACAGCTTAATGTGGGGAAATAGCATGGGTCCCTTAGGGCAACCTTCTCTTTTCAGTTATTTGTTGCATAACCTTGGGTGAATTACTCCCTCTGCTTATTCATTTCTCTTTGTGAAAAATTGGGTAATAATACCTCAGAAGATCGTTGTGGGAACCAAATGGGCTAGCACATAAAAGTATCTCGTCCAGAGATTACTAGGTCATTATACATAACTCACTGTTTGTCAACAAATACGTAGAAACATGCACCTGACTCCCTACCTCTTACATCATCCAGTTTGCCAGTCCTCTTAAACCAGTTGAGCAAGAAAAGAATTGCGTAAGTGGTAAAGGAGAAATGAGCAATGTGAATGACCAGAAAGCAGAGGAGTGCAAATGCTCATGTCAAAACTTGTGAAAAAAATCTTCTCTTGATAACAGGAAACTTATTTTATGTTAATGCACTGCAACAAAGACTATAGCTCTGCCTTTGAGAATAAGCAGTCTAAGTGTTTCAGAGAATTGTATAATAGGAGAACCATAGAGGACACTAAATGGTTCATTCTGTGAAGAGAGAGATTTTTCAGTCTCTTTCACCATTTTCACTCTTTTTATATTACGTTTAACACTCATATCCTGTTCATAGGATCTTTTCATCTAACACACCTTTCCTCTAACACACATTTTCATCTAACACACAGTTTCTAACGCTGGTATACAAAGACCCCCAACTTTTGATTTAAAAAAAATCCAAATCAATTTCTTGTCACAAAAACCCACATCAGATTCATGATTCCAAACCCTATGACTTCCAACTTGCCTTTACCACTAAACCAAATATTTGGATTTTTTCTTGTCTATCTTCCATCGTTTTATTCTTCTCTTTCTTATCTTCAATATTCTGATGTTGTTGACATACACTTCTCGAAGTTTCCATGACCTCCATTCTACAATTTGCTCCTTTCTGCCAATCAAGCAACAAGCCACTCCCACTAAAAGTTCTTCATCTTTGCATTCATCACACTTATGTACAGTTCCTTAGTGCCGAAGTGTCTATTTCTACAGAACGGAGAAATTGTAGGTATTTTCTGTCATCATAATAATTATTTTAAATACTAATAATTAGTCACCTAATATTTGCCACGAGGAAAGGCTTAGTACACTTTCAAATATCCTCAGTGATGTCTGAGAACCTTTTAAAAGGTTTTCCTCCTACAAATCACAAATCTTTCAAATTTTCCCCGCGTAAGTGTTTTAGTTGATGACAAGAATGTTGAAGGCAGAAAGAAAAAATACCTTTCTCTAAGACCACATGTCTCCCAGTGACGCCTTGAGAGCTGAAGTCTAAACGAGTATAACCATCTTCATCCAAATTTTCTACCTCAGAACGGTATTCCATTGTTCTACTGAGTCCCTGAATTGACACAGCATTTGAGAGCTCCTTCCTCTGTTCTTAAGACAACTGCCCGAGGACAAAAGAGGATGTATGAGTCAAATCATGTGGGATAGTCACTTAATGAGTTTTAACAAGTTGAGCTTGAATAGTCCAATCCGATAGTCAAAGGCAGGAAACGAAAACAATGCCGTGTTGAGTTCCCATTTGTACCTCTAGTTTCTGTTTCTAAAATTGATGACTCTTAAGAAAATGACAACGCAACACAATAGATAAATCTTTGTTTCAGGCCAAATATAAGAAAAATGAAATACGACTTCATACATGCATTCATTTATTCATGTGTTTGCTCATTCACTAAACATTTATCAAATGTGCAACTTTTCAACTGGCAGGAGCCGGGGATACAAGGATAGAAGATTAATGTGAAGAAGCTCATTGCCTGGGGCACCTGAGTGGCTCAACTTGTTGAGCATCTGCTCTCAATTTCAGCTCAGGGCATGATCCCTGGGCTGTGGGATTGAGCCCCGCATGGGGCTCCGTGCTGAGAGAGTGGAGCCTCCTTGGGATTCTTTCTCCCTGGATTCCACATCTCTTTCTCTCCATCCACCCCTCCCCCACTCATGTGTGAGAACAATCTCTCTCTAAAATTAATTAATTAATTAAATTTTACTTAAAAAGCATAGTGCCCTTCATATGAGGAAGAAGAAGAAGAAGAAGAAGAAGAAGAAGAAGAAGAAGAAGAAGAAAAAGAACCAGCTCACTGCCTAATAGAGGAAACCTACAGATGGGTATATAAAGGATGCCATAGGATGGGACGTCTGGGTGGCTCAGTCGATTAAGCGTCTGACTTCGGCTCAGGTCACGATCTCGCGGTATGTGAGTTCCAGCCCCGCGTTGGGCTCTGTGCTGACTGCTCAGAGCCTGGAGCCTGTTTCAGATTCTGTGTCTCCCTCTCTCTCTGACCCTCGCCCGTTCATGCTCTGTCTCTCTCTGTCTCAAAAATAAATAAACGTTAAAAAAAAAAAAAAAAAAAAAAAGATGCCATAGGAGCAATTGTTGTAACAACAGAGAGGAGGAAAAAATAATCTCTTCAGGATTCGCTAGGGATTGATAATTCGAAGTGGTAATTATTTATTGAACAATTACTATGAACTAGGTACTACCCATTGCCCATGTTTTGTCAATCTCAATGTTCCAACAAGTCCGGATGGGATGCTTTTCTTTTTTTTTTTTTTTTACTTTCAAATGAAGAAAATGAGATATAGAAATGTTAGCCCTTTGCTCAGTTTTAAGAAGCTAATAAAAATATTGAAGCAAAGAGTCAAACCAAAGTCTACTCTTGCTGCCTAACTCATGATCTTTTTAAACACTTATATTACAAGGACGTAGTCCCCCCTTATCTGTGGTTTTGTTTTCCATGGTTTCAGCCACCCCCAGTCAACTGTGGTCAGGAAGCAGATGATTCTCCTGATGTATCATCAGAAGGTCAATAGTAGCTTAACCCTGTGTCACAAGGCCTCTATTATAGGTATGTATGCATAGGGGGAAAGAACGGTATATAGAGTGTTCAGTACTATCCTTGGTTTCAGGCATCCACTGGGGATCTTGGAACATATATATCCCCCAGGATATGAAGAAACCACTGTAATGGCTTATGGAGAATTCTGGGACTGAGATATTATGCAAAATACCCAAATTAATGAGATATGGAAAACACTTATCATTACTGGACACTAGACAGTTACCCAATCCACTTACAAGACTTTGAGGCAAGCAGAATAAAGGAGACATCTAACTACGTCAAAGAGAAATGAAGCCGGACGCTCATAAAGGCAGTGAGGACAGATTTCATTCAGTAACACTGTTACAATAGAAAAGAGGGACCGGCATGAAGGAACTCAACTACCCCAAAACAAAAGACTGAAGACTTTTTAAAGGTGTGCTAACAGAAAGACCGTTAATCTGTGTTAATCCGGATGTTAATCCGAGTGAAGATTTGTTTCTTAGTGCTTATCTAGAAGAGAAATAAACTTCTCCTATCTCTATGACAGGTGGCAGTGGTACATGTTAAAGCAAGGTGGTGCCCCCACGGAAGCTAGACCCTTATCCTCCCACAGGGACTGGGAGAGTGAGACTTATCTCCCTAACTCCCTGAATGTCTGCCTTTCAAAGAGATGGCTCTCAGGTTCTCGAAGAAATAGTTTCGGGTAGTAGATTTCCTTTCCAAGGGTCAGAGAAAAACTCTTTGTGGACACATTGCAAAGTAGTAGTGTGGATCCCAATCTCAATGTCCATCAGTCTTCCAGGTCTTATCATGCAGCCTTTGGACAACAGGGGGTTTTTCACGAGTATCTGGAAGAAAGGTCAGCTGACTAAACAGAACAGTAATGAGGGGAGCACCTTCCAGGCAATAATAAAAACTAGCTTTCTGCTGTGGACTCAGGCCCCCCATTGGGAGAATTTTGTGTAATAACTTTTATTTTCTAGAAGTTCCTTCCTCTATTTAATCACAATCCTACAAAAACAGTTGGGCTTTCTAAACTGTCAAAGCGATTTTTCCATAAATGGAAACTTTAGTCGTCTCTTTTTGTCTGGGATTAAAACAACTGAACAGTAATTATACAAATCATTGACATACTAGAAAAAAGAAAAAAAAAAAAACCTCTCAGTATTTCAAGGGACAGGAGGGGGTTAGGAGAAGAATCTATGTATTCAGAGAAAAACACCCCTGGTTACACATTAAAGTAAGCAACAGGCGAAAAACAAAACCATCCTTGAAAATGAAACACACAGTTTGTAAACTCAAAATACAATTAGTTGAGGGGGTCGCCTGTGTGGCTCATTCGGTTGAGCGTCCTGCTCTTGATTTCGGCTCAGGTCATGATCCCCCGGTTTGTGAGTTCGAGCCCTGCATCGGGCTCTGGTCTGACAGCACAGAGCCGACTTGTGATTCTCTCTCTCCCTCTCTCTCTGCCATTCCCATCCCCCCTCATGCACGCCATCTCTCACTTTCTCTCTCAAAACAAAGAAACTTTAAAAAGTAAATAAATACGAACAAAAATACAATTAGTTGAATCAAGAGTCAGATTAATGAATTAATTACTTAAGGCACTGCATTCACAATACCTGAATTAGCCTGGTCGTATTTTCATTTCTCTATATATTTATTTAGCTGTTGTGAACAGTGGTGTTCACTCCCAGAATTGAAGCTCAAAAAATAGGGGTGCCTGGATAGCTCAGTCTATTAAGCATCTGACTTTTGATATCTCAGAGCCTGCTTGGGATTCTCTCTCTGTCCTCTCTGTCCCTTCCCCACTCGTGTGGGCACACCCATGCACATGCATTCTCTCTCCCTCAAAAATAAATAAACTTAAAAAAAAAAGAAAGCTCAAAAAATAATATCCTTCCTAATCAAATACCTATTTTGCTGGGTTTACTAGAATGAGTGTTAGGCCGGCAAAACAGGAAAAGCCCCAAGCATGTGTTCAGTGTGACTTTTTGGAAAACTTATAGAAAGAAATGCATATGAATAGATAAATAGATAAATAGATGGCTAAATGAATTAAATAGAAAACCAGATTATTTAAAACAAACTAAGCATTCATTTAAAACTCTTGTAAAAAAAATAAATAAATAAATCGTCAGGAGATAGCAACTCTCCCAAGTGCCTTCCCCATTTCACAAATTTCCAAACAACTTTGAAAATTTCATCTCTAATTTGAATGCTAGCTTGGGTCTCCTCCTTCCTTCTCTCCCCCCCTTTCTCTCCCCACCCCCGCTTCTATCCATTAAGCAGTTAAACATCTACTGAACCTTTACCGTATTCTCAGAAGCCTGGATACAAAGAGGCATGAGGCCCCCTCCCAACTGGTTTCACATTGTATTTGGAGAATAAAGGGAGAAAAATCACTTACATTGTTCAAGCACCTCTGGTTTGGGCGACCCACAAAAACTCCTTTGCTTTATTCCCAGCACTCTTTCCGGTTTTAATTTCATGCTTACTACAAATGAGGTAGTTGACATAGGATCCTTTCTTAGAGGGCGTAATTTTTTTTAATTGAATCAAAGCTTCTCTTTAAAATCAGCAAATCCTTGGGGCGTCTGGGTGGCTCAGTCGGTTAAGCAGCCAACTTCGGCTCAGGTCATGATCTTGCAATCCGTGAGTTCGAGCCCCGCGTCGGGCTCTGTGCTGACAGCTCAGAGCCTGGAGCCTGTTTCAGATTCTGTGTCTCCCTCTCTCTGACCCTCCCCCGTTCATGCTCTGTCTCTCTCCATCTCAAAAATAAAATCAGCAAATCCTTCATAGTTAAAATGTGCCTTTCACCACTTTTTCCCAGTCCACCTTCTCTTTTCTGATTGTGTTCAGGCTCCTGCTACCTTATTGCTCCCATAGCTTCATGGTTTCAATTTGCTACATTGTTCACATTCGACATGAAACCTACTACCCCTCCTACTTTGCCCCTCTTTTCTTCCATTTTTAATGTTTATTTTGAGAGACAGAGACAGAGCAGAAGCAGGGGAGGGGCCGAGAGAGAATGAGACACAGAATTCGAAGCAGGCTCCAGGCTCTGAGCTGTCAGCACAGAGCCCCACGCGGAGCTCGAACCCACAAGCTGTGAGATCATGACCTGAGCCGAAGTTGGACGCTTAACTGACTGAGTCACCTTCTTTTCTTCCATTTTAATAGGGAGAAGTATACTTAATGTCCATATATATCACGCTGCTATGGCACTTGTATTTGAAATTTCCCAGTCTCCCCAAGGAAGAAATGCATTTCTGTGTCATTTTCTTATTGTGAGATGCTTATAACAGTTTTCCTCACTATCCTTGTGTCCTTGAGCAGTGCTGTACCCAGCATATTTAACACCCAGACTGTTATTTTTGCTTTGCTTTATTTTGTTTACTTTCCTCTCCTCTATACAACAATATAGTTTTCAGTAATAATCATGAAATGGAACAAATAATAATAATGGTCAGAAAACAAATGCAGGTAGTGGATATATTTCGTTGGAAGTTGTAAATAAAATAATGCCAATCAAAATTAAAATATGTGTTTAAATAGGTCTATGAAAATAAAAATAAATATTGTACAAACTACTCAATTAAATCGATAAAATCCTTTCCATTATATTAATGCCTTTTTTTTTTTTTTTTTTGGAAAAGGAGAGGAATTTATACCTATATATAGGTATGTCACTATAATAAATAATGTTATAATTTCTCTTTGGCTCCCTTATCTTCTCCAAATTTGTCAATGACATTGTCAAAATTAATCGTTATTACATGTTCGTGTTAAGCGGACTGTATACCCAGACATAATCAACTCATTTTTGTTCAAGATTGACTTAAGACCCTCTTTCTTTGTTCATTTTAATTTCGAAAAATTTCTGTCACCGAAGCAACAGGTATATAAATAGGAAAAAGACTTACACATAGGATGTGTGTGGCAAAGATTTATAAAAATCCTGTTTCACAATTATTCGAGAAAATGTAGTATTGTCTGTGTCTTTGTTTTTTCAGGATCAGTTTTAGAAAATTTCCAATTTCTCTGCAGGTTGAACAATTGTATAAGTACAAATAATAATTGCAAACTGTCACATAGAAAGACAATAGAAGTAGTTCAAATTCTGTTTTTTTTGTTTTTTGGGTTTTTTTTTTTTTTTACTTTATAATCACTAGGCAATGCAATTGATGTCGATTTCAAATCTATAGTTTAAACCCAAAAACATTCCATAATGAGTAACTGCAAGCAATGTAAAGCAAGAGGTACTCTGAGTGAACTTGAGCAATTCCAAACCATTCCACATTGGTCTACAACAGCATGTGTCAGTGTTAACGAGGAATCCTGTGAATTAACTTCCGTGTAGAATACATTTACTGAAGGAAAAGGTATAAACCTGCAAATCTGAAGTGCATATAGATATAAATATAGATATATATACACAGATATAGTTGATCCTCATTATTCATGGATTCCTGAATTGCAAATGTGCCTACTTACTAACATGTCATTGTAATTCCAAGTCAATAATTATGGCTCTTTCATGATGATTCACCGGCATGAGCAGAACAGTGAAAAATCTGATCCACCCTGTTGGGGAGGAAGACTTCCTCGGCCCTATGGTCCTTCTAAACTTAGAATCAAACCGACATGAGACAGACTAAAAGGAGAAAATCACATTTAACAGGTGTACCTATCGGACTTGAGACTCAGAAGACAAAAGCGGCAGCATATGAAGCTTATTTGAGCTAAGGAGAGGGGGAAGGGTCTGAAGGTACAAAGGGGAGGAAGGCCATTGGCAGGAAGGTGAAAGGGGATGTTTGGAAAAAGAAGGCTGCCTTATTATGCCCATAAGCTCCTTCTGGAAAGAGGAGTCTGTTAATTCTTCTCTTCCTGTTTCAGGATCTTCTTTCCAATGTAAATGTAGGCAGTTGTGGGGGAGGCATAGTTTTTCCTGCATCTGCTGGGTTTTGATTGCTTTTAACTGAAAATAATCTTTATGCCAAAGTGGCCCGTGTGGGAGCAGCCTGCCCGGGAAGCCCCTACCTCCATCCAACATGCCTGATACCAAATGAATTTGAACAAAGAAACACTGCCTTTTCGTTCTGGCTCTCATGCCGTAGAAGAGTGTCCTTTTTACAATCCATTTAGTGCTTTTTCTTTTTCTTTTTCTTTTTTTCTTTTTGCACTTTTTGTTGGTTACTCCACGGTTTGCAATGTCCTCAAACATAGCGCTGAAGTTCTGTCTAGTGTCCCTAAGCTCAAGAAGGCTGTGATGTGCCTTATGTATATTAGATAAGCTTTACTCAAGCATGAGTTATAGTGTTGCGGACTAGGAGTTCAATGTTAATGTATCAACATTATATGTTTGCTGAGGTGTCTTTTAACAGAAATACATAAAACAAACTTATGTATTCTTCTGTTGACAAGAAAATGTTGTGACCAGATGCTTCCAGGAGCCTAACCCTGTATTTCCTCTTGAAGCAATAGTCAGTGTTCTCTGTGACTTCATAGAACATAACTACTGATGGGATTTTGGGGTGATGGTGGGGTTCAGAGCTGACGGCCGAGAAAAAAAATCATGAAGACGTCGTTGGTGCAAAAAGGTGATTTTATTAAAGCACAGGGATATGATCCGTGGACAGAAAGAGCTCCACGGGGGTTATGACAGGTAATTGATTATATACCCTCAGGTTGGAAAGGGTTTAGGGACAGTTAAGTCTCTAAAGAATTTTGGAAGCCAGATTTCCAGGACCTTGAGGGGCTAGGTGTTGTTAAAAACCGCCTTTTGTTACCATTCAGTAAAACCTCAATCATGAGACTCTTCAGAGGCATAACAGGGGGCCATAAGCATGGCATAAGATTGCCAGCATGTATCTTGGGGGAGTTGAGATACAGGAAGTTTCAAAGGAATTTTTATATTTTAAAGTACACTTACAAGATCCTGGAGGGTGAGGACAATGTTAAGCCAAGATTCCCTTTTGCCCCTAGCAAAGCAGCTGAGCTCCTAGAGGGAGATCACTTTACCTGTTTGAAGGATTTATCAATGGGCTGTAGGCAATAAGGGAATTTAATTTTTCATTTGCCTTAGTTTCCCACATCACCATGGCAAGCACTTAAACCCCTTTCCTTTGTTCTTGGGTAGTCAGGAGTGTGTGAGGAATATCACACACATTGAATGGGGGTGGGGGGGGGGGAAGGGGGCAGGGGAGTGCTAGTTTGTACTTTGCCCTCAGCTTGCATTATGCTCCCTCATCAACTACCATGAATACTAAAAATTGACTGCGTAGGTAAGTAGCTAAACAGAGTTTTAAAACTAAACAATAATCACGAAAATTGTTCAAAACTTTGGGCAGCAAAAGATATTTTCAGGGAATATTTGATCATTGGCATTGTTTAGTGTCGCTAGTGATAATAAAAAGCAGACTGACTTTTTTTTTTAAGTTTTTTTTCTTTTTTTTTGAGAGAGAGACAGAGCGTGAGCAGGGAGGGGCAGAGAGAGAAGAAGACACAGCATCGGAAGCAGGCTCCAGGCTCTGAGCTGTCAGCCCAGAGCCCGACGCGGGGCTCGAACTTGCAGACCTCGAGATCTGAGCTGAGCCGAAGTCGGACGCTTAACCGACTGAGCCACCCAGGCGCCCCTCAGACTGACTTTTAATAATTTTTTTTTTTTTTTTTCTCTGCAGATGATCCACTGCCCCCATATTGCCTGCTTGGCTCTCTCTCCCGGCCCCGTGAGGATTTAGATAATCAGACGCTAGACTGTCTTCCTAATTTTATTTCCTAACCATCTCCCCTCCACTGTTCATGGTCTTGAACACTGACCTCTTTTATCACCCAAACACACCAATTTGTTCCTGACTTAGAGACTTTGCATTTACGCTGTGGCCAACTGTTTTGCCTTCAGAACTTTGAATGCGGGATTTTTCTTGATAATCGGTTCTCAGTTCAAACACCATTCTCTCTGGGCAGTCTTCCCTGATTGCTGAATCTGAAGCCGAATACAACCAGGGTGCTTTCCCAGCATTCTGAATCACATCATAGAGTTTTGTTTGTTTTCTTCCAAGCACTTCACACTATTTGAATATCACTCATCTGTTTATAATTAGACTCATCCCACGCACAGGTTTTACAAACTCCAGGAGTTAAGAATCTTGTTTGTCTTGTTCACTGATAAGTCCCAAGAACCTACTCCAGCTTCTGACTCACTGTACATTAGCAATAAATATATGTTGGGTCAATGTATTTAATTTAATTAGTGTATTAAATAATTAATTAAAAACCTTTAAAAGTAACAATATATGTGATATATATGATATATAGATATAGATGATATATATATCTATAGATATATATATCTATAGATAGATAGATATAGATGATATATAATATATCACATATATTATAGCCTAAAATTATCCAGTTCTATTGTCTGGTTCCGTTTATAAAAGACAAGAATTCTGTCTTTATAGCTATTCTGTATCCGTTGTCTGGTATAGTGCCTAATTGGGGGGAAAAAAGAGAAAACAGGCAATTATACACCTTATGAAAGAACCAAACTATCGGTAATTCTAATTTCTAGTCCCAAATCACAACCGAGTTGTCTTTAAGTTTCCTTTGGAGAGCAGAGGCAAGCAAAGGGTAGAGGGTGTCAGTTTCAAACGGGAAGTGGTTTTGGTATGTTTATGTATCTGTTTTAGGTCACCTGTGGCACTGTCCCTCTTTCTTCCACCCGTAGCGACTCTTCTTTCCCATCGCGTTTACTTTTGTTGCTCTATGTTTTGGTCGAACATGAGCGTGTTGGCTGTATTTTCTTTCTCTCCTGTATCCTTAAATTTAGCGCCATCTTTAACAGGAAGAAAGATGCAGCAAAATGTGATACAGGACAGGTGAAACGAGAAAATCGCTAGACTGCCCCGGTACTGACACAACCAGAGCATCTCTAATTCTGCTTGTTGTATATGTAGTTATTTCATACATAATTTCACTTCGAAGAAAAGCAATTGAACCAACAAAATAGCAGGAAGCTGTTCGCCTGGTATATCCCATTCATTTTGTTAAAGAGAGGAAACAGCCCAAGATAGGGCAATTGAATTGCCTAGGGCGAAAACAATCTCTAAGTTATCGGCAGAACTTCTAGATTCAAAGTCCATGTTCTATGTGACGGATGCATCGTGTTGCCTGGCTGCTCCTGATTCCGTTACTGATTGACTGAATAATTATTTACATATATTGTTTAATTTTTTTTCTGTGTTTGTTGTGATTATTTACATATATTGTTTAATTTTTTTTTTCCTGTGTTTGTTTCCTCACCAGTAAAATGATGATGGGTTTTACTCTCTCTTGGGATCCTTGGATGGTGAATAAGAGAAGTCCAGGATAATGAAAACAAGAAAACAGATTCACTGGGTTGTGTGACCTGAGGGAATTCAGTGTAAAATTAATCAAAAACATTGGCAAAATCAGGCAGGAGTGAACGAGGCGATGGGGCCATCTGCTGCTTTTATTAGGAATTTCAAGACAAGTTAGAGGAAGTTAATCCGTTTTAATCCACTTCTGACTATAAAACTGAAGGCTCATAATAAAAATCCTTAAAGGCATCTAAAGTCTTATCACATATGTTTCTTTAATTTTTAACTTTTAATTTCTGCCACCGTAAGTTCCCAGAAGACAGGAATCTTGTCTTAACTACTTATTCCCAAAGCCTAGAGTATTACTTGCTCATATTAAATAAGTAAATAAAATTGTACCCACGTAGCTATTTTAAATTTAATTTTTGACTTTCTTCTTCCACACTAGACTATAAACACCATGAGAACAGGCTCTGTGTATATTCACTACTGTTTACCCCTTTAGTATTAAAGAAAGAAGGCACTCGAGAGAGAGCTGTTCAACAAATGAATGATCATACACACACACAAAAGTAAGTGAGAAAAATATTTAATCCCCATCTCTCTGTAAAAGTAAATTAGAATAGTGTGGAGAAAGCAGAATATCCTGATAGTATTATTTTGGTACCTAAGTTACTGAAGTATGTAATCACCTATTTTAAAATCACACATTAGGCACCCTACATTATTTCCTATATACATTTCCAAAATGTAATACACATGCTTCCTATGATGGTCATAATATTCAGAAAAAAGTGCTCATTTAATTTTTTTTTAACGTTTGGAATTTATTGTAAACGAGTAAAAGACTTGGTGCTATCCAAGCATCTCAGAAAAGACCTTAGCAAAGGCTGGTCGTTTGACCTTTATGAACGATATTGAGGTATATTTTTGCTGTCAGTCTTATAGTGTGCTTTATCGAACTTAAATAATTAATACGATTATTGGATTGTTTCTTCTCTAATGGTAGAATGATAAATTATCTGTCAGCTGTGCTCTGACTGGAGTAAAAAGTTAGAACTGAGACATGTAACTGTTTACTGATATATAACATGGACCATTAAGTTTAAACGTGTTCCAACCAAGGGCTAATTGAATAATTTTCAAAGCCACTTGGATTTTCCCATGGTCCAGGTACAAGCCAAATGGCTAACAGTCCTACCTAGAATTCTGAGTTTCCAACTGCGCAAACGTTTAGAACCACTTACTTCTGTCTCATTTTTAAAATTTGCTCTCAGAAAACCAGTGGCCCATCCATTTTCTGGTCCATGGCATCCTTGACAGGTTAATACTGCGGGGTGCACACTGTGGGGTGATCAGGAATGATCATGGAGAGGCAGAGGTTGGGAGTAAACGGAGGTGTGAAAAAGGTGCCCTTGGAGACACTAAGGTATGAAGATTGGATACTTAAACTTTCCTCATTTTACTTGCTAAGGTTGAAAATCTTGAAACTTGAATGATAAATTCAGGGCAGCGTGCATATTCTGCTCATGGTTTCAAACCAGCACAGCCTAATTCTGTGAAATACTCTAAGGTAATCCAATATTTGAAATAATATCCGCTTATATACCATCTATTCCCATACTGACCCAACTGCCTTGCAGAGAGCCCTAATTAACTCAGAAAATCTCTACAAAGTAGAAATGAAGAAATGCTGAACGATAATTTTGCTGTGGTTAAGAAAACAAGTGCCAAGTCAGGGTGCATTCCATAGCACAGTATTTCGACAGCAGCAACAAATTCTAAGCAGTGTTTGCAAACACAATTCAACCTAGGTTAAGGAGGTCTTTAAGTTACTTGGTCAATTTGTTGCAACGGGTTGAGAATCTACTATGAAACACAGAAACTCTTTTTTTTATTTTTATTTTTTACATTTTATTTATTTTGAGAGAGAGAGAGAGAGAGAGAGAGGGAGACAGAGCACAAGTTGGGGAGAGGCAGTGAGGGAGGGAGACACAGAATCCGAAGCAGGCTCCAGGCTCCGAGCTGTGAGCACAGAGCCCAATGTAGGGCTCGAACTCACAAACCGTGAGATCATGACTTGAGCCGAAGTGGGACACTTAACTGACTGAGCCATCCAGGTGCCCCTGAAACACAGAAATTCTGTGGGGCTTTATAAAGACAGGAAGAAAGTGATAACATAAATAGTATCAATAACTAACATTTCTTGAACTCTTGCCAAATCTTGGGCACTATATAAAGTATTGTATAAACGTTATTCCATTAAATTCTTTGTGACCTATTAGATGTGAAATGAAGATCTATGAGCTACTAGTATTATTCATATCTTTCAATTAAGAAAATTGAGGTAATAAGATACCCAATGAAGAATTTCAATTAAGAAAATCAAAATAATAAGATATTAAGTAACGTATCTTAAACAACAGGTATAATAATAGACTGGGATTTGAACTCAGGTAGTCCAGATTCAGAGTCCTTGTGCCCATCTTTAATGAGAAACAAACATAGCATAAACCATAAGTTATTTACGTCAGGGATCAGCAAACTTTTTCCTGCAAAGAATGAGAGTAGGGGTGTCTGGGTGGCTCTTAAGTGTCTGACTTTGGCTCAGGTCATGATCTCACAACTTGTGAGTTTGAGCCCCCCAATCGGGCTCTGTGCTGACAGCTCGGAGCCTGGAGCCTGCTTGGGAATTCTGTGTCTCCCTCTCTCTGCCCCTCCCCGACTTGTGTCCTCTCTCTCTCTCTCTCTCTCTCTCAAGAATGAATAAACATTTAAAAAAAAAAAAAGAATGAGAGTAAATATTTGAGACTTTGTGGATCATTTACAGTCTCTGCCGCATACTTTGTTAAATAACCCTTTAAGAATGTAAAATCCAGCCTTTGCTTTCAGGGTATATGTAAATAGGCTGTAGACCAAAAGCTCTAGGGGTTTAAAAATAACTTTATTGCTGAAAGTAATTTAAGGAAATAACAAGGATAAGAACAAGAAACAATACTTAAACTAAGAGAGAGAGAGGGAGATCCCCAAGATTGATCAGATTAAGTCAATTGCCTCTGAGTCTAAGGTTTAGGAAGACAAGTCACCAATGTCTGTAAGAACTGGGGACAGAAATAGACAAGTGTGACTGGACAGTGACTCATAGGCACCGTCATCTTGGCTAACAAAGACAGTGCTGTCATCAGCTTTGAAATAGAAACTATACCAACCCAGAAGCAAAAAGCTCATCTTCCAGGCTTGGACTAGAATTTTTTTCCTAGGGATTCTTTTAGCTCAGCCCCTCTTTGTTCAGGGCTATCAGTAGGTCCGACAGAAAGAAAAACTTAAGTACATAATTATAAAATCCTTCTCTTGGACTTTTGCTGAAGACCGAGATGGATTTACCTTTGAACCGGAAACAAACAAGAAGCTGGCAAATACATAAAGCAGCAGTTTTCAAAACATTGTTTATCAAACAACCTACCACCCTGATCCTTGGGAGATGGAAAAAACAAACAAGGTGAGCTCTGTGATTGCCCCAGCCTGTCCTGTTTACAATTTGCAAGCCACACACAGGGAAAGGGAACTGAGAAGGGGACCGGAAAACACTTGAATTGAGAAAGACAAAGGCAGCAGGAGTTCAGAGAAGTGTGCAAAAGAGATGAGAACCACACAGGGAGAAAACCCCAGCTATCTGCTCACAGAGGGTCCTCCGTGGGCAGCCAGCAAGGGACAGATCAGAAGCTGTGAGGGAACTACCAGAGAAGTGGGGTAAGAGCCATCCAAGAAGAACAGGGAAACAACACCCAAGGTTCACTCAGGGCAGGCAATAATGACCCTTTTCAACAGCAAGACTGGAAAAGAGCACAGTTCAGAGACTGTTGGGAAGAATACTCAGAAAATCTTCCCTTCCTTTTGGAGAATAGCTAACGCCAGCCTGAGAACTTCCTTGGTACGGCCTGACAATCATAAAACAACCAGAAACATCACACTGTTTCTATCTAACTCAAATGCATCTCACGATAAAATGCAGGAATGTTCACAGGCACACAAAAATATGTAGCATCGGCTTAGGTAACATTAACGATGTCTGGCTTTCAATCAAAGATTAACAGTCATGCCGGGAGTCAGAAATACATGACCCTCATGGGAGATGAGGTCATGAGGAGAAAAATAAGTAAAACCAACTCAGAGGTTAGAATGAAAAGATGCAGACACAAAACAGTTAATATGTTCTTAATACATTCATATATTTTAAAAGCTGCGTAAAGACATGGAAGATATTTTTTTTAAAAACAATACCAGGGGTGCCTGGCTGGCTCAGGCAGGAGAGCCTGTGATTCTTGATCTTGGGGTTGTGAGTTCAAGTCCAGGGTTGGGTGTAAAGGTTCCTTAAAAATAAACTCTTTAAAGACTCTTAAAAACTGAGAAGAAACTGAGGGTTGATGGGGGGTGGGAGGGAGGGGAAGGTGGGTGATGGGCATTGAAGAGGGCATCTTTTGGGATGAGCACTGGGTGTTGTATGGAAACCAATTTGACAATAAATTTCATATAATAAAAAAAATAAAATAAACTCTTTGAAACGACAACAACACAGCACACTTTTAGAAATGAAAACTATGTAGTGTGCGATGAAAACCACACTGAAAGATTCTAATGACAGAAACTCAGCAGAAGAGATTAGTGGACTTGAAGATACAACAATAGAAACTATCAAACATGAAACATGAAGAGGAAATAACTTTATTTTTTTAAATTTATTTATTTCGGAAAGGTGAAGCAGAAAAAATATTTGAAGAAATAATAGCTAGGTAGCTTAAATTTTGCCAAGCTTGGTCAAAAAGCAGAAAGAATTCCTGACAGGCAGACCTTCTCCATAGGAAATGATAAAGGAAATTCTTGAGCACAAATTAAAATATCACATGATGATAATGTGAATCTAGAAAAAAAGAAAGAGCATCAGAAATAGGAAGTATATGGGTAAGTATGCAGATTTTTAAGTATTTAAATGACTTGAAAAGATAATTTACTCTTTAAGCAAAAAGAATAACTATGTGGGGCACCTGGGTGGCTCCGCTGGTTAAGCATCTGACTCTTGATTTTGGCTCAGGTCATGATCTCACAGTGTTCGTGAGATTGAGCCCCACATCGGACTCGTGCTGGTAGTGTGGAGCCTGCTTGGGATTCTCTCCTTCCTGTCTCTCTGCCCCTCCCCTCACTAACACTCTCTCTCTCTCTCTCTCAAAATAAATAAATAAACTTAAAAAAATAACTATGTATTTTGGTGTTTACAATATATATGTGTAAATAAAATGTATGGTAACATTAGCATGATGTCTGGGAGAAGAGAAATGAAAGTATATAGCAGTAACTTTCTTTTCCTTTACATGAAATTGTATAATATCACTTCAAGGTGATTTTTTTTTTTTTTTTTTTTTTGCTTTTAGAAGTGTTTATTTCTTTTTTAAGTGAGCAAAAAAAAAACAAAAAAAACAAAAAAAACAAAAACAAAAAAAACCACCAATGGCAAAGGGGCAAAAGCAGACATGTTTTTTCAAACTAGCTGTGTCAGCAGATTGCAGTCGTTTTTATTTGTAGTTCCCGATCAACTTAAAAAAAGTTTTTCAAATTTGCATCTGGGTCATCCAAGATGATAACAACTTGATCTAGTTTAGGAACATGAAAAGGAAGAGTATCATTGACTAAGTATGGTTCACTAAAACAGTTCCTTTTTGAGTAGGTGGGCCAGCTTGAAAGCAGCTCTTATAATGCTCTTCCCCCACTCGCTGGCCTCCCCCAATGTCTTGTATAGATCCGTAAAAAGCAAAGTTGCCAAAACAACTGAAAGGAAAATAATTCTGAACCCTTAGTGGCGTGAATTCCCTAAAGGGAAATGAAGACGACCCATGGGAAAGGCATAAGTTATGATGTGTATTATAAATCCTGCAAGAACTATAAAAGTAACAAAATCAAGAGAAATAGCTGATAAGCCAACAGGGAAGATAAAATGAGATAGTTAATTAACACAAAAGGAGGCAGGAAAAGAAAAAAAGGAACAAAGGTATTGCGACAAATCGAAAACAAATATCAAAAATATTTATATCTAATTATATCAAAATCACATTAAATGTAAACGGTTTAAATGCCCAAAAGACCGAAATTGTCAAATCATATAAAATAGCAAGACTCAACTATATGTTACATAAAAGAAACACATTCTAAGTATAAAAATATATATGCTAAATGTGAAAGGATTGAAAAGGATATATGTTAACATTACTCAGAGACAACCAGGAGTGACTATATGGCTATATTAATTTCAGACAAATGGATACATAGCAAACATTATTAACAGAGATAAAAAAAAGTGCATTTCATACTAATGTAGGGTTAATTTTTCAAGAGGGAATAACAATCCACAATTTTTGTTTTAATTTTTTTTTAAACGTTTATTTATTTCTGAGACAGAGAGAGACAGAGCATGAACAGGGGAGGGGCAGAGAGAGAGAGGAACACAGAATCTGAAACAGGCTCCAGGCTCTGAGGTGTCAGCACAGAGCCCGACGCGGGGCTCGAACTCACGGACCGCGAGATCATGACCTGAGCCGAAGTCGGACGCTTAACCGACCGAGCCACCCAGGCGCCCCAACAATCCACAATTTTTATGCCTCTATTATATGAAGCAGAAACTGATGGAACTATAAGAGAAGCAGACAAAACTATAATTACCATCAGAATTTTAGATATTTCTCTTTCAATAATTGATAGCCTAATAGACTCCCCCAAAATCATCAAGGATATAGTAGGCTTGAACCAACTTATCGATCACTTTCATCTGATGTACATTTTTGGAATCTTCCATTTAACAACAGCAGAATACCGATTCTCCATGGGGGTGCCTGGCTGGCTCAGTTAGAGGAGCATGTGACTTATGCTCTTGGGGTCGTGAGTTCAAGCCCCACTTTGGGTGTAGAGATTACTTAAATAAAATTTAAAAAAATATGCATTCTCCTTAAGTATTCGTGAAAAATTTAAGTCTCAATAAAATCAAAACAGCAAGTGACAAAAAGTCTTTTCTCTGCTCACAGTGGAATTAAATTGAAAACCTATAGCCCAATGATCTCTGCAAAATCCCCAAATATTCAGTTTCAGTAGCAAACTGAATAACACGCTTCTACATCACCAATAGATCAAGGAAGAAGTTGTTGGGCAAGGTTACTGAAAAAAAAGGAACTGCCAATTGGCCTGTGAGCTAACCCCTGGGAGGCTCCTCACCCCTTCCTCTGTTTTCAGAATGTGGGTTCCTCCTGCCTTTCCCACTCCCAACGGTTGCTCCAAGGACAAAGTCTTGAGATAGTGATGTGGTGTTGAGAACACCTGCATAGCGTAGGTGACTGAACCCGGTGAAAGCGTCTACGTACATTTCCAAATAGGTGGGTGTGGGAATTCACTGTCTTTGGGCCACCCAAGTCACATTTCGCATCTAAGTTCCCTTTGCTTCTTAAACCTGCCACCTACCGATCTGGAAAGGCCTGCCTCTTTCCTTCATCCATATCTGCCCTCCCCTGTGAGTGTGGGGCTGGTTACACCCAGGAAACTGCCGGGAGGTTTGTGAACCAACCTCTGGCAAGCCAGCCAAGAGACTGAAGAAACTAGCCATGGGAAAGAGGGATCCTCAGGAGAAATCCCACCTTGGCCGTTGACTTCTATGTGGGGAGGGGTGGTCCACACAAGCCTCTTAAGTTAGGAAAAGCGGATCCTTGAGGGAAATCCTGAGTTGGTTATTAACCTCTCTGTGGGGAGGAGTGGCCCACGTGTTAGATGCTTGTGGACCACCGCATGACTCCAGGGACACCCCAAAAACACAGGTTGCTATAATGCACTTGGTGAAGCCGCCCAGGGCACACTGTGAGGGAGGAGGGAAGCACGTCGTTGCCGCGGTGGGCTGGCCTCTACTGTGGGCAGCTCACTGGTCCCCAGGCCCGACCAGAGGCCGAAGCTCGGCTTAGAAGGTGAGAAGAGCTGAGGTTAGAGAGGGATGTGGGGGTGTCCACTAGTCTGTTACTTTCAGGGCTGGCAGACAGGGGTGGGAGAGCAGGATAGTCAGTTGGAGACCCTAGGGTGCTGGGGGCAAAGCTAGGAGGGTGCAAGCTGCCACTGATGAAGATCCGGGCATTTGTGGCAATGCCTGATTAAGAGGTGGAATCCCTGGAGGGCACCTTGGTGGCTCAGTCCTTTAAGCCTCTGACTCTTGATTTTGGCTCAGGTCATGATCTCATGGTCCTGAGATGGAGCCCCTCATAGGCATCAGGCCCATGCAGCCTGCTTGGGATTCTCTCTCTCCCTCTCTCTCTCTCTCTGCCCCTTCCCGACTTGCACGTGCTCTCTCTGTCTCTGTCTCTCTCAAAATAAATAAACTTAAAAAAAAAAAATACACAATGGGGCACCTGAGTGGCTCAGTCGGTTAAGCGTCTATCTTCAGCTCAGGTCATGATCTCAGTCTGTGAATTCAAGCCCAGTCGTTGGATTCTGACCTGACGGCTCAGAGCCTGAAGCCTGCTTCTGATTCTGTGTCTCTCTCTCTGTGCCCGTCCCCTGCTCACACCTTGTCTCTCTCTCAAAAAAGAAATAAACATTAAATAAATTAATAAGTTAAGTAATTAATTTAAAAAATTAAAAAATTTAGAAAATAATACACCATGCTGTAGACATGACCTTGCCCCAAATCTAGTCTACGATCTCCAAAAGATCCCAAGTATCAGTGAAAACTTTAGCCATGGCAGCGGGTACCCGATTCATGGCTGGAGTTTTGGAATGAAACCTGAATGGTTATAGAAAGTTCCAAAGGTTTGTGGAAGAGGAATGTTGAGAAAAGAATTTTACTTATAGTCAAGCTAAGATTGGAAAGGATTTATGTGAGGGTTTTTTTTTTTTTTTTAAGGAGAGTTTTGATATCAAAAGTACACTGTAATAAAATGAAAATTTAGTTTTCTCTCCATTATGAGGACAAAGTTTCCTTAGATTATTAGCTTTATCTTAATAATAAATTGTAAACAAAGGTTTTCCTTTATGTTTATTGTAATTTGCCTAGAAAATAAAGATTCTGTGTTTTGTCTTTACTAGGTTTTTTATTACTTAAGAAACTGAGTCTTCTCTATTAAAAGAGACAAGTTTTTTTTTTTTTTTTTACAACTATATGACTTTTTGTCTATGTTAAATTTCATGAGAAACACCATCAAATAAGAAGCTATGCTAAACTTTCTTTAGGATATATTTACATAACATTCCTAAATCTGATAATGTCTGGGCATAATGTTACCAATCACAGTTGTAAAATGTATGTCATAGAAATAACCAAATTGCCTTGTCAATTTCACTATGATATACTCGCATCAAATCTTGAGCCATGGCCATTTTTAAGTCTTTTGTCATTTGCAGATAGTTATTAGTTGTTGCTTATTGTTTTACTCTGATGCTTTGGCCAAAAAAAAAAATCCCTTAAAAATGCTTTATCCTCAAGGAGATTTACGGAAAAGTCTTTGACGAGCACAGGTATCTGATAACTAAGGTAAATGTGCCTACGTGTAAGAGGGACAGTGATGACCCTTTCAAGTACTTCCCCAAGGTCACTGACATAGCCCCACCATATGTCATGGGATGGTAGCTGCGACCTGTCCCTGTTCTCCTTCCCCACATCAGTATAACGGGCCCATTACGTGGATGATGCAATGTTAACATGGGGAGACTTGTCTCTGCCCCAGGGAGCCCTGCTGGCTTTGCTGGAACATCTGTAATGGAGAAGAAGATGGGTAATGGATCTACAGAAAATCCAAGGCCTAGGCCCTACTGTAAGGTTTTGGGTGTTGCCTGGTTGGGTGAAACCCATGTTATCCCAAAAGCTGTGCTTTTTAGGGTACAAGCTTTTCTATGGATTATGGGATTCTGGGGGACTTTTGTTCTCCACCCGATACGGTGCCGCCATTCCTTATACTGCCTGGTACAGAAAGAGTGTGTATGGGACTGGGGATCAGAGCAGCATGAAAGGCAAAAGTTCTAGTTGAACAAATGAAAGCTTTGGGCAGCTCTCAAGCAGGGCTACCATTCGAGTTTCATGTGTGCATGACTCCAGAAGGGACGGATTGAGCACTGTGGAAGAGACACGACAGAAGGGAAGAGGCCTCTAGGATCTTGGTCCCAGCTCTGGAGACTCTCACACAGCAGCCAGTATAGCAGCCAGTGGGCTAAGTTCAAAGCAGTCTGTCTTAGTGATCACTCATGAGTCCTGGGCATTAACCCTTTGCTCTGACAGTTGGGCTGTTCTAGAGGGATTAACCCCTATGGCTTGGACAACGGGAAGCCAAGGGACGGCTGGTCATAAATAAGCCCTTGCAAGGAGAGGATATCCAGAGAGACATCTGGGTCCTTCTGCAAGAGCCTGAAGCAGTCCTCGCTGCCTTCTACACACTGTCTCCTACGTCCCAGCTCATAATGCCTAACCCTCCCTGGCAGTCAGAAAGCTGAAGCTCTAGCCTAGTTACAAGCCCTATCTACTGACCTTTCAATAGATGACAGCTGATTGGGTGCATAGAAACAGGGAGCACCATAGTGCCTGGGGGGATAGCATATCGCCAAGGACGCTGGGCTGCCCTTGAAGTACAGTGACTTGGTTAAATGCTGTAATAGTATGTCCTGTGTGTTCTAAGCAATGCCCAAGATAACTGCCAAAAGAATCTGGGACCATCCACTGAAGTTCCCAACCAGTAATGGATTGGCAAATTGATTATATTGGCTCCTTTTCTCTGAGTGAGGGTTCTAAATATGCCATGGTTTGTGTGGACCCTGCGTCTGACCTAACCCAAACTTTCCCGTGTCACTGTGCAAACCAGGCTGCCACCATTAAGGTTTGAGAGAAGCTGAGCACCATAGACAGTGGTGAGGGGTCACAAGTCAAAGGTCATGATGTATAAGACTGGGCAAAAGAACTGACATTGGGTGTCCCATCGCCTCTATAAACGGATAAGCAGCAAATTAAATTATTAAGAGGTAAAACCACCTTGACTGGGTCGACTAAAGTACTATCCCAGGCTTTGATACATTTGAATGATCAACCTCAAGGGCCCATTGCTCACATGCCAGACTGAGGACCCCTGCTGAGGCACAAATCCCCCCTGCTGGAGGTCTTGGGAAGCAGCCATGACCTGACTCTCACTGAGGATCAATGTTCCATGCTGCTGAGAGCACAAAGCTCCTGATCGTTACTGGGGAAAAAAAAATGATCTACTGGAATTTGCAATGGGACATTCCCCCAAGATGGATGGGTTAGTTTGCACTGTCTGGGTGAGGGGAAACTATTCAATCTCCACTGAAATTCTGTTGTCTTGCTGCAAGATGGACCTGTTGAAATGTACTATACATGGAATGGAATGTGCACCATCGGAAGAGAGAAGATATGGGTTCTGTCCCCAGTCCTTCTCCTCAGGTCTGACAGCACTGCCTTCCCCAGTGAACATACATGATATGTACAACCAGGTCAAGTTCCTAAAACCGCCAACCTCCCTCTCCTCAAGGCCAGGTGGGCACATTCTGTTTTCCATTGGTTCAACGTTTGGCTGCTGTCTTTGTTCCCCCATTGTTTTAGAGGATGTTATAGCGAATATAGAACCCCTTGCTAAACTCACCCAACAAGACTCTAATGAGAAGAGCTATCTTCCAAAATAGAATGGCCTTAGACATTATTACTGCCTCTCACGGAGGCACCTACACCATTATCCAAACAGAATGCTATGTGTCCATACCTAATAAATCTGCTAATGTATCATCTTTATTAAGTCACAAAACAACACAAGTAAATAACCTGAGTGATCTCTCCCCCCAGCTCAGGGGACTTAATAAATCAATGGTTTGGATCGTGAGTCTCTTGGTAGAAAAATGTGTCACTGATTTTTGAAAGCATTGTTTTGTTTTTAAGATTTTTTAAATGTTTTTATTTATTTTGAGATAGAGAGCGAGCATGAGTGGGGCAGGGGAAGAGAGGGAAAGAGAGAATCCCAAGCAGGCTCCACGCTGTCGATGCAGACCCTGATGAGGGGCTCCATCTCACAAACCATGGGATCATGACCTGAGCTGAAATCAAGAATAGGGTGCCTAACCGACTGAGCCACCCAAGCACCCTGGAATCATTGTCTTAATCTATGTTTTCTCTTACATGTACCTGGATTATTGCTATAGCATCTACCTCCAATGCAGCCAGCTGGCCACCAAAGGAGCTGCCTCCATACTGGTGAAACTCTTTGTTGACTGCTCAGGGCACATTGTGGAAGAGAGGGGCACATGAGATTGTAAGAGCCAGTCATGAAGGGTGGAGTTTTGGGGAATCTCATCAAAAAGACATGACCTCCAATTGGCCCCGTGAGCTGGATTGGCAATCAGAGTTTCCTCATTCCTTCCCCAGTCCTTCAAATGTGCGTTCTGCTTGGCTTTCCTGCTCCCAAGAGCTGCCCCAAGGACATAGCCTTGAGATAGTGATGTGGTGATGAAAACACCTACACTATGTACGTGATTGAGCCTAGTTAAGTCCCCTGCATAAATTTTTAACGTTGGGAGGGTGGGTGGGGAATTAACCAGTCTTGCTGCCACCCAAGACAAGCCTTGTATGTAAGTTTCCTTTGCTTATCGAAGCTGCCACCTATTGACCTAGAATGGCCTGCCTCTTTCTTTGGTCTCCCCTTGCCCTCTGACGGGTGTGGGGGCAACTTCAGATTTCATCCAGGAGGCTCCCAAGAAGGGTACAAGACAACAGAAATTAAAGGGAAATTAGGAAGCATTTTGAACTGAGAGAATTCCGGGGGGGGGGGTGAGGGGGGATCAATATTTGTTGCATACCAATAAAGCAGTGCTTAAGGGGAAATGCGTAGCACCACACGCCTATATTTAAAAAGAAAAAAAAGATCCGAAATCAATGAACTGAGATTTCATCTTCAACTAGAAAAAGAAGGACAAATTGAAATGTAATTAAGCAGAAGAAAGGAAAAAAAACATCAGTTGAAGTAGAAGTTAATAAAATATAAAACAAAAAAGTAATAGACTTTTTACCAAAAAAACAACCAAATTCAATGAAAAAAAACATATTTTCAGCAAGAAGAAAAATGAACTTTTTCTTCTAAACCAAACTTATTCTAAAAAATGGACAAAAAATTAAGAATTTCAGGAATGAGATTGCATTAATATACATTCTAGAGATATTAAAAAAGGATAGCGTGGGTGGCTCAGTTAGTTAAGCATCTGATTCTTGACTCTTTATTTCAGGTCAGGTCATGATCTCACAGTTCGTGAGATCAAGCCCGTATGGGACTCGTGCTGACAGCACAAAGCCTGCTTGAGAGTCTCTCTTTCCCCCCTCTCTTTCTGCCCCTTCCCACTTGTGCACACATGTGTGCAGGCTCTCTCCCTCTCTCAAAGTAAATAAACATTAAAAAATAAAATAAAATGATAAGAAGAAAATATAAAGAAAAATGTTAGACCAAAAAATTAAACATTTAGATACAATGGACAAATTCCTTGAAAGACACTAACCAACAAACCACCCTCAAGAAAGAATCATTTGGATGGGATTACATCCATTAAAGAAACTGAATCTATAGTTAAAAAACTATAAAAAAAAAAAAAAGAAAACCCATGCCCAGATGACCTCAGTGATGATAAACTGTACCAAACACGTAATGAACAAATAGTACCAATTCCACACAAAGCCTTCCAGAAAATTAACACAGGGGAGGAATTCTCTGAAACTAAACCAGACAAAGCCTTTACACAAAAAGCAAATTACATAACAATATCTTTCATACACGTAGTTGCAAAATTCCTAAGCCAAATTTTAGTAGAATTAATCTGCCACGTATTAAAATGATAATAAATCCCAACAAACCAAGGTTGGTTTAACCTTTTATTCCTATTCAATGTAAGTCATCATATTAAAAAACTAAAAAGAAAAAAAAATTGAAATATACGATCATCTTTATAGATGTAGAGAAAGTAGATGTAGGTGAATCAATACCCATTCCTGATAAAATCTCTCAGCATTCTACAAATAAAAAGAAACCGGTTCGAGCCCCGCGTCGGGCTCTGTGCTGACCTCTCGGAGCCTGGAGCCTGCTCCGGATGCTGTGTCTCCTTCTCTCTCTGCCCCTCCCCCACTTGTGCTCTGTCTCCCTCTATCAAAAATAAATAAAGGTAAAAAAAAAAATAATAAATAAATACAAGGGAACGTGTTCAAACGAATAAAGAACATCTGTGCAAAATATACAGTTAACACCCTACGTAATGGTACTAACACTGTATGATTTCTTCCAAATCAGGAACAAAATAAGGACGCTTATTCTCACCACTTTCATTCAGTGCTGTACTAGAGGTCTAGTCTACGAAATCTAGCAAGGGAAAGAAATAAAAACCATCTAGAAAGGTAGAAATAAAAGTGTTTTCATTTGCAGACGACGTGATTATCTATGTAAAACTCCGATGGAATCCACAAACAAAACTACTAGAAAAAATAAATGTTTCAGGTCAGGATTTAAGGTTAATATAAAAAAGTTTATTATAATTCTATATACTAGCAAAAGACATTTGGAAATTAAAATTACAAATGACAACAATACCATTTCAAGTAGCATCAAAAATATGAAATATATGATGACAGTCTAAGAAAATATGTGGGACATCTATACAGAGAAAGTTACAAAACATTGCTTAGAGAAATTAAGGAACACATGAAGAAATGGAGAGATATACCTTGTTTATGATTCAAACACATAAGTATTTTTAAAATTTCAATTGCCCCTAAATGTAGCTAATAGATTCAATGCAATCACATTCAAAATTTCAATAGGATTTGCTTGGTTTTTTTAGAAATTGACAAGCCAATTCAAAAGTTAACATGGAAATACAAAGACATAGATTAGCCAAAACAACGTTGGAAAAGAACGACATTGAACGACCACTACAAGATTTCAAGAAACTGCAATATTCATGGTGGTGTTGTAAAAATATATAAGCAGACCAAGGGAACATAACAGAGAGCCAGAAATAGACCCATGCACATATGGGTAACTGTGGACAAAAGTGCAAAGGCAATGTAGTGAAAAAAGAACAGTCTTTTCAACAAATGTTGCTAAGACAAGCGAACATCCTTATGAAAAAAGAAAAATAAGACAGAAAGAGAAAGTGCTTTAGTACCTGGTTCACAAATTAACTCAAAATAAATTACAGGTTTCTGTGTAAAGCCTGAAATTATAAAATGTCTAGAAGAAAACAGCAGAAAGTTTTGTGACCTTGAGTTTGGCAACAAGTTCTTAGAGACAGCAGTAGAACCGTGAAAATGGACTTCATCAAAAATTAAAATTTTCTGCTTTTCCATAGACTGAGAAGTCATAAACTGAAAAAAAAAATCACCAAAACGACATCTGATAAAGGACTTTTACCCAGCATGTACAAAGGGCTCTCGAAATGTAACAGTATAAAAACAAAGAACTCAAAACTTCTCAGAAGATCGGTACAGCGCTTTATCAAAGAAAATATGTAGACAGTAAATAAGTGCAATAAGTAAATAAAAAGATCTCAAGATTATTTTTCATTTAGGAAATGCAAATTAAACCAGAGTAATATACAACCATACGCCTATCAGAATGGGTAAAGTGACAAGACTGACCATACCAAGCATCAGCAAGGATGAGGTGGAATTGGAACATTCATACACTGCTGGTGGGAATACCAAATGGTACAAGTTTGGGGCGAAACGTTTGGCAATTTCTCAGCTAGCTGAACATACACCTACTGAATGGTTCTGACATTAAACTCTTACGCATTTACTCAAGAGAAGAGAAATGCTATGTGCATACAAAGGCTTGTACACAAATGTTTATAGCACCTTATTTTGTGATAGACAAACACCGAAAACAACTCAAAAGATCATCAACAGGTAATTTATCCACAAATTGGGGTATACTCATGCAAGGGAATCACATTGAATATTTTAAAAGGGGGAAAAATTGATGCAAACAACAAGGCAGATGAATATCTGTCTTCCTAGGAATGGTCCAGCTTTTCTTTTTTGGATACAGTTGGTGCTACATTCTGTGCAACGAAATGGAAAGGCTTCCTTTAAAGTAGGAAAACCTGGGAGGGGAGGTAGCCGGGGACTAGAAACACTGAAAATAGAAGGAATACTTCAAATTCCGTCTGTTTCTGTTCAGCAATGTTTCCGCGGCTGGCTCAGTTTGCTCCTTAACTGAGTGTCTTCACTGGTTGGCCTGGTATGTTTCCACATTAGCACAGCATAACAGAGTTGAGAAGAGGTCATCTACAAATGGTGTGTACTTTAGGGAGAAAAAAAAAACACAAAAACTATTTTTGCCCCCAGCACCATGATTCTAACAAATACTCTCCTGAAGGAGTAAAGCTATATTAAGCTGTCCTTTGATAGAGAAAGGATGAAGAAGTCAGAACAGATTCAGAGACCAATAAGGAATTGTATTTGGTTCACTGAAAAGATGATTCTATTTATAGTTACCTCCCAGAACATCTCAATCACACCAAAATGTGATGTTCTGGGTGTGTGTGTGTGTGTGTGTGTGTGTGTGTGTGTGTGTGTGGGTGTGTGTGTGTGTGTGTGTTTTGGGTGTGCACGTGCGTAAGTGGTGGAGTGTGAAGACAGATCGCAACTTAAAAGACGAACAAGTGGCAGCTTTTAAGGTCGAGAACTCAAGTTCCTTGATTCCATTATGGGCTTTTCCTCTTTTCTGTTTCTTCACCGGCTCTGTTCCCATGCAGATTTCCCCTTTTTCCGCCTTCTGCTTGCAGGGGGTCAAGTTCTCCATTTTCCATTTTCTATGCGGTTTAGGAGGGTGAGGGGGCAGATGGCACTGAGGTAGAGGACTGAGTACAGAGGGCTGCCAAGACTTGAAGAGGAGTAAAACTTTAAAACATAAAAAGGGGAGAAGGTTTGAAGGCTGGCAGGGGAATTGGGGAAACCAGGCGAAAAATAGAGACACAGAATCAACATTTTGGATGTCTCCAGCCAGGCATCTGCAGACCTAGTCTCTCCTAAGGAATTCTGCAGTCAGCTAATAACAGGCAGTTCGCAGGGCTCTCTCGGTTCACGCCTAAATGATAAAGTACAGCTTCAATTCCAGAAGAAAATTCTTCTCCTTTGCTTCCAGAGCCTTCAAATTCACCGTGCTCTCACTAGATTCGCCTTCTTCTGACATATAGTAAATGCAGTTAAAATGCAGTTGTCAGCAAAAACAGCTCCCCTTTGTATATAGGCACAAGTGCCTGAAGGATACCTCTGGGAAAGAGATCCCTGGAATCGAAAACTGCAGATCGGGAAGAAAGAACAAAAAAAGTAGATTTACTGCCACCTTGTGGTCATAAATTTAACCTTTTTTTTTTTTTTTAATTTATTTATTTTGAAAGAGAGTGAGAGCGAGCAGGAGTGGGGAATGGGTGGAGAGAAAGAGAGAGAGAGAGAGAGAGAGAGAGAGAGAGAGAGAGAGAGAACGCCAAACAGGCTTTACACTGTCAGCACGGAACCCAATGCGGGGCTTGAACTCACTACCTGAACTGAGATCAAGAGTCGGATGCGTAACCAGCTCAGCCACTCAGGTGCCCCTAACCTTGCCTTGAAGCAAAATGCGGGAAGGAAAACTCAAGAGAAGGTCGGAATGATTAAATGGGTAAGTCTCTGTCTGGCAGAGGTGGGGAAGGAGGGGTTCAGAAATCCCCCCAGCTTCTCCCTGGCAAGAAGAAGACAGTGTATGGAATGTGGAAGCCGCTTCACTCACAGGGTCAGCAAAGAACAGGAAACTTACAAGTGGGGCATCAAAGGAGAGCCATCCTCCCAGAGCCATGAGCTGCTCGGCTTCCTCAGAGACAACCCCATCCAGAACGGGAAACTGGAATGGGCGCTTGCTCGCTGGATGAATTCCTGTGGGGAGTGATAGTGATCGAAATTGATGATAAAGTCAGTGTGGTCGTTTTAGATTAGAGTCACAAAACTGCAGAACCAAAAGAGATCTTTGACGTCCTTACTGTAGTTTTACAGGAATGTTTGGGAAGCTGAAGATACTATGTAACCTCTCTATCCCAGGTCATGTGTGTACTTAGTGGCCAGATGAGGCCAGAAAATAAGTATTCTGATACTCAAACAAGTGCTCCTCCCCCAAGGGTGTAAACCAGGTTTGTTTCCCATGAGGCAATACTCCAGCCCAACATACAACCATAAAAACTCACCAGATCATCTGTGCTGTTAATTTTCAGCATGTGGGCATCCAAAGACAAGCAATGGTTCTGGCTTTTTTCCCAATTAAATGGGCCAGAGGAGTATAGGTAACAGTTTGCTTCATGCCAGATCCAGTCTTGGGGACAAGGAGCTAGAAAGATAGCACATCTAATCAGTGAGTGATGCCTGAGTAAAAATATGTCTACAATTCTTAAATCAAGTCTTCCCTCAGGACAGTCACATGTATATCATTTCCTCCTCCTCTTCTTCTTCTTCTCTTAAGTTTTACTTATTTCTTTTGAGAGAGAGAGGGAGGGGAGGCAGAGAGAGACAGAGAGAGAGAATCTCATGCAGGTTGCGCACTGTCAGCACAGAGCCTGACACAGGGCTCGAACTCACAAACCACGAGATCATGATCTGAGCCGAAATCAAGAGTTGGATGCTTAACCAACTGAGCCATCCAGGCACACCACCTATCATCTCTTCTTAATTAGAATTATACCCAGACTCTGCAAATCCCTCAAGAGACTCAGAGTCTTTATTTCTCTTAAAGTATTCTGATTTTAGTACACTAAATTAAAAGCAAGGCTGTCGAAAAGCAAAACTGAGCTGACATGTAACTTGAGAATCTGATCTATTTTTTTTTAATTTTTTTTTTTTTGACGTTTATTTATTTTTGAGACAGAGAGAGACAGAGCATGAACAGGGGAGGGGCAGAGAGAGAGGGAGACACAGAACCCAAAGCAGGCTCCAGTCTCTGAACTGTCAGCACAGAGCCTGACGCGGGGCTTGAACTCACGGACCGCGAGATTATGACCTGAGCCGAAGTCGGTCTCCCAACCGACTGAGCCACCCAGGTGCCCCTCTGATCTATTTTTTAAAGTTCTGTTTGGAGTAATGGAAGTAAAAGTTTGGGGAATGGATACATAATAGCAATTCTGCTATTAAAAAGATACACTGGGGACACCACGCTGGCTCAGTTGGTGGAAGGCATAACTCCTGATCTCAGGGTTGTGGGTTTGAACCCCAGGCTGATCGTAGAGATAATCTAGAAATAAAATCTTTATATAAAAAAAGTATGCTTATGTATTTAAAAACTTCGGTTTTTCAAATAATGAATTTAGGCTTCAATACTGTGCTTACTGGGGGCATCAGTCAGTTAAGCGTCCGACTGATTTCGGCTTAGGTCATGATCTCACAGTCATGATCTCACCTTTGTGTGATTGAGGCCCTCCATGTTCAGCATGGAGCCTGCTCGGGATTCTTTCTTTCCCTCTCTCTCTTCCCCTCCCCCAACTCTTCGCACACGGGGTGCCTGTGCATTCTCTCCCTCAAAATAAATAAACGTGAAAAAAATTACTGAGCTTCCTGTTTCTAGACACGTGCTGTTCAATACATAGCCATATGTGGCATTCGAACCACCTGTATTTCTTTTATTTTTTTTAAAGTAAATCCTACCTCCAAGGTGGGACTTCAGCTCACAACTCCAAGGTCAAGAGTCACACGCTCCACCACCTGAGCCAGCCAAGCACCCCTCGTTTAATTAAAAAAAGCTTTTTGTTTTATTTAACAAAGGAATATCACTATGGGCCCCAAAATGTTGGCAGTTCTTTCCACATGTTAACTCGTTTCATCCTCATGACAACATGGCCAAATAGTTTTCATTCCTGTTCTTCGTTGGGCACACGGAGGAAATGGGAATGTATGGGAATGGGAAACTTGGCAGGTCCCTCGAGGAACCGCGTGTTGAATCGCTACATGGCACTACCTCTCAAACTCCTGAGTTTGAATCAATTGAAGAAATATTTCTTGGTGCCCTTCGAGACATTTTGATACAGAATCTTGGGGTAAACGTGGAAATGGCCATTTCTTAAGAGCTACTGGAGTGACAATGTTGCACACCAAAGGTTGACAGCCACCGCTAATTTCGTACTCAAAACTTGTCTCAAACTTGAGAAAGCTGGTTGGTTGTTTGCATGTGGTATTTTACTATTAATGTTTTTGAGAATCTTCTGCTTGGTGAAAAGCGGTACTTTATCTGCCATCTCTACTAATTGGCCTTTATCTGACGCGGTCAAGGAATGGAATGTTTTACCTGGGCTATCTACCAGTGAAAAACACATTGCTTATTATTTTTGATTGGTTGCCCATGCCTGGAATCTCTGGGAGATGGTTCCGGATGGCCGTGATGTAGATTTAATCTCACACAACTGATTAAAAAAAATGGTTTCACAGCCCTACCTGGGGAATAAATCATTTGGTTGGTATGTGGCTATGTCTGCTTATGTAAACATTCCTGTCCTTGATATATTAGTCTCCTTCCTTACACCTTATTAGAGATGATGTAGTCTTTCGTTTCCTCGATAGCTCCCTCTTCAATAAAGAGTTGAGGGGCGCCTGGGTGGCTCGGCTGGTTAAACGTCTGACTCGACTTCAGCTCAGGTCATGATCTCACGGTTCGTGGGTTCGAGCCCCGCATTGGGTTTGGGATTCTGTCTCCCTCTCTCTCTGTTCCTCCTCTGCTTGCTCTCTAGCTCTCTCTCAAATGAAAATAAACTTTAAAAAATTACTTAAAAAAACAAAAAGATGAGATAACATGTCTGACACTTGCTAAAGATCAATTTATCTAAAAATCTCTCTTCTTTTGGAAAGTTAAATAACCCTCTACATATTGAAGGGCTTTATTAACTCCAAAACTTTATAAAAAACTGTGTATCATTATTATTATCATTTAACTCATCTGGCTATCAATTTTTCTCATCCTTAAACCAAAGCGATCTGTGGGTATTTGCGAACTGTTATCACATAATCCTTTTTCAAATAAATTACATCGTTGAGATCCACGGACATGTGCAAGCAAGAAACTGGAGAAATCTTTGTTTATTAGTGGCAGTTAGTTACTAATGCTGAGAATAGGGCACTCCTTCATACACCTTCAAGGAAGCAATGCATCTCTGAAAGGATCTCCGTCTCACGTCCCTTAAATCTCCCTATGATGAAAAGCATATGCCTGATTTAATTGCGTGTTGTAGAAAGACTAAATGACACAGATAACTCTGTAATAACAGCAGAATTCACATCATCATCCCCTTCTTATAGATGCTGTTTCCACCTGCCTCCTAGATTCTGAGATTAAATCAATTCTTCTCAGATAAACTGACTTTCTGGGCCCTTCGTATTTTTTTTTTTTTTTATCTAAAGTACCTACCCAACACTTCAGGTCAGCCTGCCTCCGATGATTTAATTTAAACAGATGTAGCATATTTTAAGAAATAGTGTTATAGCATAAAGTTAATGTAGAGCTACCCAGGGACAAAGGAAACCCCATAGGAAAAGAAATCAATGATTAAGATACATTAGAATGGAAAGAAGTAAGAATCTGTGGCAAAGGGTAGGGGTGGGAGCATTCTTCCAGAGAAGTCTCAAAACTAGAATTTTAAAAATTGAGAAGAGTTCGGGGCACCTGGGTGGCTCAATCGGTTGAGCACCTGACTTGGGCTCAGGTCATGATCTCCCGGGTTCCTGAGCGGGAGCCCCACAATGGGCTCCCTGTTGCAGCCTGTCAGCACAGAGTCGGCTTCAGATCCTCTAACCCTCCCTCTGCCCCTCCCCTGCTTGCGCTTTCCCAAAAATAAATACTTAAAAAAAAATTTTTTTTTAAGTAAAGAAGAGATCCCTCTCCACCCTCCATACCTGAAAAGTTTGCTGCTTTCCTCAAAGCTTCTTGGAGATTCAGGTTCTGGTGATGAAGTTCCATCTGTTTCTTTGATTTTTCATCCAGCTTCTGTGTAAGGTTTTTTATCATCTCCTTGAGTTCCTTTTCTGACTCCTGGGAAGCTTTTTCTGCCTGCCGCTGTGCTAAAATCTGTCCCTCCAGTATAATTTCCTGGTGGGTAAGGTTTGCTTGATGTTGCTTTAGGAGACCAGACACCTGTGATACTAAATCAGAGCTGAAATAAGAACTCCATTACCAATCTCCAGTAAAAATCCCTCCACTGGATTTTGAGGAAACCAAAGAATCAAATCAAATGATCTATTTTGACAGCAGAGAAACTGCTGGAAAATGACCCAAATTTACTCAGAAATTATGGATTAAAAAGTTATTGGGTATTTCTGCAGCATTTTGTCTAAATATCAGGAACTGTCACAAGCACTTTTGATCAAACAAAACAAAATAGGATTTTACTTATTATTGATGGTTACTAACAAGTTTAAAGGCTGTAATGATCTAGATTCTAGATAGATGAAATAACCCAGATCTACAACTTAAATACACAAGTTTAAAAGTTTAAAAGCAATCATAAGATAAGTGGTATATCAGTGACATAAATAAAATACAGTCTGAAATAGATGCTAACCAGACACATTATCAAGAGCAATTGTCATTAATGATCTACTCTGTTTGTTTCTTTATTCTTCTGCTAACTCACTACCCTTTTGAACTTCCTAATTTTATTTAAAAACTGTGACACCCTTTTATTGGAGACACAGATTTTAAGTTGCTATGTCAAAACAGTTTCAAACATTTTTTGTTTCTTAGGATTTTTTTTTTTTTTTTTGCCTTTTCTTCAGCACATTTTAGGAAGGGTGAGGAGAGCATAAAGTTTGTGAAGTCTAACAGGCAACTAATATTAAGGGTCAAATGTCTCAGTTCTGGAAGCTTGATGGTTCGGTACAAAACAGACCCCTTGGCTTGAAGGCCAGATCTGACTCTGTTGTAAAGTGATTCTTCTCACAGGAAGACTCATCCAGTCACCACCACTGAGTCAAGGGCACTTCTTCTAGTCATTAGGGAAGGCCTTAAGTGTTAACAGATCGAAAAAAATAGTTTGTGATCTTAACCAACAACTGAGAGACAAATAGCACTTAAAGGCTGTAATGATCTAGATTCTAGATAGATGAAATAACCTAGATCTACAACTTAAATACACAGGCAGATAAGGCAGGTGATCTGTACCATTTTTCCTTCTTGGGCATTCTCATTCTTCTTATCCCTTCTTTTCCTGTCAACATCCTCTTTTCTGAATGGCCATATTATAAATTCGAATTACATTTATTTTAAGTGTTTCATTTATTAAGAGGGTGTTTCTGATTCTTAAATTTATTTTTTTAACTTTATTTATTTATTTTTGAGAGAGAGAGAGAGAGAGAGAGAATGAATCACGAAGCCCGATGCAGAGTTCAAACTCACAAACCAATCATGAGATCATGACCTGAGCCGAAATCAAGAGACAGATGCGTAACTGACTGAGCCACCCAGATGCCCCTCTGATTCTTAACTTTAAATTGGTATTTAATCACCTCTATTAAAACTCAGTGTGAACTGTATGACATTTCTTTTCCTTCTGGGTCTCTTAGGGGATCTCGTGGCTTAATTGCTTCCAATTATTTTCTTTCTCATCATTCCAGGATTTAAACAGACTTTACCCATGAAGTTATAAAAACAAAACAAAACAAAAACCCACCATTCATAATCTTCATTCCACGTCCCAGTCAACTTGAGGGATAAGCACAATACACTTACTCATCTTCCAGCTCATTCTAAAAACAGTTTGCCTAAAACGCATCCAAATCAAGGATGTTTGTAGTTGTTATGAAACCAATGAATTAACCACGTTTGCAAGTTCTCACTTTGTCCTCCATCACTTCCCTGTGCTAGTACTTACCTTGCATTATCAGCATGATAAGAGTCACCAGTAATCCCAAGCAAAGGACCCCTAGAAGCACAGCGGCAGGGCACCACCACCGAGAAGAAAGAAAATAAAGACCTAGAATGATAGAGGATTGAATCAGAAGGACATAAACGATGGAAGCAAGACGTCAAGCAATTCTTTGGAAACAGTCTGTACCTGGTACTTTGCACTCCTTACCTCTAGTCCTCCCAAGGACTCTGCCAATAGTTCATTACCCATATTTATAGATGAAAAATACAGATAATATAAGTAATTTACCCATGGTCACACATTTGACGCTGTTTAAGAGCCAGGATTCAACACCAGGTATGTGATGTTAGGTATCCGATTCTAAAGCTTATACTCATCTCTTCTCCCTACAATGACTTTCCAAGAAACCCTCAGTCCAACTTTGTTCGATCAACTTTATATTTTTAATATAGATCGTGTGTGCGCATGTACACACACACACACACACACACCTCACATACAGTGTGTTTTATAAGTAGCATACCATAAAAGAAGGTCAGATACCAAGCAAATAAGCTTTAGTCAGTTAATCAACAGACTGCCTCAAAGAATTGTTTTTGTGCTTTCAATTTTTATTCTACTGAAATTACATCTTGGAACTGAGGTATTGACCAAACAAAAATAGGAATGAAACTTCAATACTACCCTGACTCATATTAATGTCATGTCCTATACTCACACCAGCTGTGGCCCTGTAGTTACAAGAGGAAAGTTCATCATTATTATAGATAAAAATAAATCATGTAGCTCCCAGGTATATGAATGCCTAATTATGTGTTCCATCACTAAAAAAAGCACAGATATTTTGGTTCAGCAGGAAAATATCTCACATAACGCATCTGGACTTCTCACCCTGTACAATACACAAATAAGGCACTGGTCATGTTATCCTTTATACGTAGACAAGGAAACCCAAAGTTTCAGTGAATTGTACAAGATCACACAGATGTTAAGATCCAAACATAGGCCTTTAATCTGTTAGCCGCTATGCAGCATAGAACACTGCATCACAAATTTCCAGTGTGAATGTGCAATGATCCAAATCAATTAATGGTCGAATATATTCACAGAGTTCTCATTATGTCAAAAGCACTTCTGTTAGACTTTAGAGATGAGACAGACACAATAGAAATTGTAACAGGAAGAAATACAGTTCATTCACTGGTTCAAAAGTTGTTAAGCTCCTAGAGTGTATATGGCAAATTGGCAGAGAAGTAGGAGATAGTTGTGTCTCTTGCAAATAATTGCCTAATCCTAGCTTGGGGGTAGATATCTGTGTAAATCTTTCAACCAATATTTCCCTTTGGTCCGTATTCATTCTATACTATAGAAGACCAAATATGTCTACCACTCTTGAGCGATGAAACTCCCGAATTTTTAGAAGAAATCACAGGATCCACACCTGTGTGGGGAAGGCACATACTCCCATTTTCTACAGGTCACCCTTTGTCCCATTTCCTGGGTAGGTAGAGACCATTAACCCAATCTCGGCTCCCGGTAGTGATTTTCTGATCAGAAAGCAATTGGATTCTTTGTAGTAGGTGATTGATCTAATCAGGTTCTGAGAGAAGATTTAGCTTCATAATGGTAATAAAATTCAGGCCTATTTACTACATGAAGAATGAGTGAATGAATGAATGAATGAATGAACAAATGACTATTGTTGACTTGTAGGTTTACCTGTAAATGACAGCACTGTTTTCATACCAAGTTAAGTTCAGCAACTCAAATATTCAATCATTCCATGTTCAAACTTATTTTCCCTGTTGAGGGAAATTTCTATCTTGTTTATGGGAACATGACTTGGAACGTCTTTATCCAAATTCCTGACAACACTTGTATTGTACAAATACAACTTCCCCTATTTGTATTTTATTCCTTTCTCTGGGAATGGGTATAAGATAAAAGGCAATTTACTCAGACTGTCTGTGGAATTGGGATTATGAATTAATTTACATTTAAGGAGTTTAACTTACCGTATATATCAAAAAATTACAATTTTCAAGGCAGTGGTACACAATAAGACGTGATTTGCCCTCAACTATACTGAATACCATTTCATCTGCTTTGGATAATTCATAAAAAGATATCCTGTTTTTGCAATGCTCAAGAAGACTTATTATAAAAAGTATCATTGTATACACTGGGTGAATTCAACATTTCCTTAACCTTCTGATGGATTGGATTCTTGATAAAGGGGAGGTTGTGATACAATTCTAGCTGCCTGAAAATGAGTGGTTTTGTTAATTCCCCTGATCCCCAATTAGTCCTCTGTAAAAGGGGGATTACAATAGTCCTAATTTCAAGATGTAAAGATTCAGAGAAGTAATGCACGTAGAGAGGATATCAGAGAACACAGCCTATGATAAATGTTCCATAAAAATTATTAGTATCTGCTACATCATCATTCAAAGCAAGTTAGTTCATTCACATCTAATTTTTCTTTCTTTTAAGTAAGTGTTACTAATTCTATACTGTTTTTCCACACTCTGGTGTTTAAGCTGTCTAATCCTCTATTCAGTTCCTTTACATGTTGAGCTAATCCTGGGATTCTGTCCCTATGTACATTTACCCACCCCTAGTACCTTTAGCTTTCTCTCCATTTGGCTTCTGGTCGGGTTGGTCTTTCATAGTCGTACTCTTAAGGTCATCAAAAATCATTTCCAAATTCACTCCAAGAATGAGAGAGTGAAGCAGTCAAGGACTTCTGCATAAAGTAAAAATTGGTGAGCTCCTGCTGGAGTGCTTAAATAGCTACTACTATCTAATTGAAGAATGACTCAATCATTGGTAGGAGGAAGAAGAGGCTTTGCTTCACACTGGGAAGTCGGCTGACGCAAATTCTTGGGTTATGTCTATTGCAAGTGGGGAAAGTGGTGATTCTGCTAAGTATTTCAGGATGTTTCACTAGGTAATTTATGAAAGGGAAAACTGTATTTTCCGTGAGCATTAGAGGAGAGCCAGTTTCCTCTGTCCATAATTCCAGTGTCCCTATTTGTTTATTTCACTGTAGCAGACTTTCTCTATATTGTAACTTTCATAAATCTCTTTTAATCCTGACTGTTTCAATCAGCAATAGATCAGAAATTTTTGAGGTAATCACAGGATTCATCTCTAGCCATGATGACCATGATAATTTTAGAACTTAATTCGAAGCACTATTTCATACAGTGGCAGTGTAACATCGCACCAGTGAGAACACTGGAGCCAGAGGGAGCTAGTTTCAAATCTTTCCTTTGCTAAGCCCTTGATCTATAATCTTGGAGAATTACTTAACATTCTGAACCTATGTGGTTTTTTTTTTGTTTTTGTTTTTTTTGTTTTTTAGAGAATTGTCTTTTTTCTTCTTCTTTTTAATGTTTATTTATTTTTTTTCCAAAGGAGAGAGAGACAGGCAGAGTGTGAGCCAGGGAAGGGCAGAGAGAGAGGGAGACACAGAATCTGAATCTGGCTCCAGGCTCTGAGCTGTCAGCACAGAGCCCGAGGCGGGGCTTGAACTCTTGAACCATGAGATCTTGATCTGAGCCAAAGTCAGACACTTAAGTGACTCAGCCAACCAGGAGCCCCTGGATCTATGTCTTTGTCTATAAATTGGGACATTGGAATGTCCACTGGATAATGTTGATAATGTTGCTATAAGGATTCATGTGAAATATTGGCTGAAAATGCTAAGTACTGTACTTCAAACATAAGAACTCAATAAATTATAGTTATAATATTAGTAGTAGTAATATTTAGCATAGTTGAATTACCCAGAAAAGAATACATTTTACACATAATTGGAGTCACAAGACTCTTCATTGATCTCGCTGTAAGGATGACTATATGAATTCATTGATAGAATTCTCACCTATTTTTTCTTTACAACCTCCTAACCAGAGAAGAAATGTCTTACTGCAGTTATGCATACTTTTAAAAACATTTTTCATTTTTGAGAGAGAGAAAGCATGAATGAGGGAGGGGCAAAGAGAGAGGGGGACAGAGGATCGAAGTGGGCTCTGAGATGACAGTCGCGAGCCTGACGCGGGGCTTGAATTCATGAGATCATGACCTGAACTGAAGTCGGACGCTCAACTGACTGAGCCAACCAGACGCCTCTACATGCTTTTTTAAAAGTTCTTATTTACTAGAGATATTTTCTGAAGTATTTATGGGCAGAATGATGGGATATCTGGAATTTGCCTTAAACTATGCCAGGGAAAAAAATAAAAGGAGGGGATACATAAAAGAACATTGAAAAAATATGCATACATAAATAAAATACCTAGGAAACTATGAAGAAAAATCACTGATATTGACAGCCTAATTAGGATTCCTTTTCCCTCCTCCTTCCTGGATTTTTTATTTTCCCTTTTTCTGTGCCAGGTATCTGACACCAAACTGAACATAGTTCATCTGTCACTTAAAGTTTTGCTCTGTGATACAGTTCACCAGAAAAGCTCAGCATGTAGCAAATATATCCTGGTCAAATCAGCTTGTAACAAATCAATGCTACTTACCTTTATCACTCAAGCGCTATGCAACGTCCTTTGACTGTAAGTGCCAGAAAACAAGATTGCTGCCTGAATTCACCATGGCGACTTTCGCATAAATAGAATCTCAGGAAAGTGTTTTTGATAATGAATTAATAAATGCTGAAATTACATCTCAAGGAAGAGGGCACCTTATCATTCCCCACAGTGACTCAATTATTTTGTATGCCATCAATATTCTAGTGGATTAAGATGAGATACAGATGTATACTTGTTGACATGGCACATTTTTCCTTTTTTAATGTTTTTTTATTTTTGAGGGGGGGAGGGGCAGAGAGAGAGGGAGACACAGAATCTGAGGCAGGCTCCAGGCTCTGAGCTGTCAGCCCAGAGCCCGATGCGGGCTTCGAACCCACAGATTGTGAGATCATGACCTAGACGGAAGTCGGACGCTTAACGAACTAAGCCACCCAGGCATCTGGACATAGCACATTTTTCTTGTGAGCTAGTTACCTTTTATGGATTGTCCTAGGAAGAAGTGTCTTGGAAAGACATATGTGTCCATGTAGCTAAAACACCCAAAGATACACCCAGGACTAGAAAGAACAACATTCTTTGAAGGAGGCCTAAGATTGAGCTAGATTTCTCAGACTTCAGATGTTCACCTTCACATCCCACCCACGAAACCAAGGACCAAATAATCATCCATTGTGCTTGGGGTCAATACTCATAAGATGCTCCCTAAGCAGTCTGGGACCTGGTGATGAGCTCTACAAATCCTGTACTCCCTTCAAATACATTTTATTTTCTTAAAAAATCCTCTGCACTTAATATCTATAGGTAGGATTGCCATCACTGTGGTAGAGTCCCCTTCCTAAGGAAAGAAAACAAAAACAAAAACCTCAAGGCAACCGGGCTATATATGACAACATCCTTTTGATCTTGTAACATAAGACCACTTAATCAGACTACATATTTGTGTGTTACCGTTTATGGGAGACAAGGAAGTAGAAAATATATTTTAAAAACTATACCACGTGGTGTTCGGGGCTCGGTTCTTCGGGTGCAAACCCAACTGAGGGGTGCCCACGGGAATAAAATTGCTTCCTGGAAAGAAAAGCCTCTGTGTCACGATTCTCTGTGCAAGAATCCTGCTACATCATCAGTTTCCCACCCCCTCATTTTATATACTCTAATAGAGCACTCTATTGATTTTCCATTCCATTAAAGTTATTCCCTCTCTCCAACAAATTACAAGCTCTTTATGAGTAAAGTTGGATCCCCTTCTATTAAGAAAAGCTTATTCTTTCCTATCGCCCTGGAATACCATATAGGTTATAATATTCTGCAAACAGTAGGCAGTTAATACTTGAGATTCTTAGCTACTAAAACATCACCAGCATAAGCTGGATTTTAAAAATACAAAGGCATTTAAGGAAAATATGTCTTCATTCTTTATTTTGAGAAAGTGGAGCTAATGCCCAGAAAATGTAAGAGATTTACTAAACGTCTCTTTTCTACCTGAAGCCAGACAAGAACTCAGCTCACTATTCTTCTTCTCCAACTTAATACTCTGTAATTTTCATTTTTTTAATTTTAAAAAATTTTGTTTAAGTTTATTTATTTATTTTGAGAGAGAGAGAGAGAGAGTGAGAGCAGGGGAGGAACAGAGAGAGAAGGAGAGAGAATCCCAAGCAGGTTGTGTGCTGACAGATGCGAGGCTCGAACTCACAAACTATATGAGATCATGACCTGAGCCGAAGTCAGACACTTAACCGACTGAGTCACCCAGGTGCCCGGAAACTCTGTAATTTTACTTTTTTCTTTCATTTTTTAATGTTTATTTATTTTTTAAAGAGAGAAGAGTGTGAGTGGGGGAGGGCAGAGAGAGAGAGAGGAAGACACAGAATCTAGGCTCCAGGCTCCGAGCTGTCAGCACAGAGCCTGAGATCATAGAGCCCATGTCAGACGCTTAACCTTTGACCAACTGAGCCACCCAGGTGCCCCAAACTCTGTAATCTTCGAACAGTGACTCCAGTGATGGTGAGTAATATGTGTCAACTTGTCTGGGCCACAGGGTGCCAAGATATCTGGTCAAACATTTTTCTGAGCTTCCCTGAGAATGTTTTTGGATGAGATTCCCATTTTAGTCAATGGGGTAAAGATTTCCCTCCTTAATGTGCATGGCCTCGTTCAATCTGTTGAAGGCCTGCATAGAACAAAGACACTAATCTTCCTCCAAATAAGAAAATATTCTCCAGCAGCCAGCCTTTGGGTTGGAACTTCACCTTGGCTCTCTTGGGTCTCAAGCCTGCTGCTCCACATTACAGATTTGGGCTTGCCGGTCTCCATAATTGCATGAGTCAGTTTCTTACCATACATCTTTCTCTATAAATATGCACCCTCTTATTGGTCCTGTTTCTCTAGAGGACCGTGACTAACATAACTCCTCATTTCTTCCTTCTCCCGGTTCCTGGAAACCACCATTCTATTTTCTCTTTCTATGAACTTGACTACTCCAGGTACCTCATATAAGTGGAAACATACAATATCTGTCCTTTTGTGTCTGGCTTATTTCACTTAGATTAGGGCTTCACGATCTGTCCGTGCTGTAGTACGTCTCAGAAGTTTCTTTTTATTTTTTCTAATGTTCATTTATTTTTGAGAGACAGAGACACAGAGCACCAGCAGAGGAGGGCCAAAGAGAGAGGGAGACACAGAATCCGAAGCAGGCTCCAGGCTCTGAGCTGTCAGCACAGAGCCCGACGTGGGGCTGGAACCCACGAGCTGTGAGTTCATGACCTGAGCCGAAGTTGGATGCTTTACCGACCGAGCAACCCAGGCGCCCCATGAATTTTCTTTAAGGCTGAATAATATCCCATTGTATGTATATACCACATTTTGTTTATCCGTTCATCCATTGATGGACGTTTGGGTTTCAAAACCTGTGGGATAATTTCTACAATCCTTTCGTGGCAGATAGCTGGACGAAATTCACAGACTTTAACTAGTTCTCATTTCCTGCCCCCTGATGTTGTTCATGCCCTTGTGTAATCTTCTCCCCTTCAGTGTGGGTGGTATCCATGGTTTGGATGTGCCAAAGTGATAGAATGTATATGATTATGTATTTGTGATTACATAAGTTATAGTGTTTATTTTGCTAAAGTTTCTCTCCCTCCTCTTGGCCAGATTTAAAGAAGCAAGCTTACAGAAATCCTATAACCACAAAGAAATGAATTCCTGGGGTGCCTGGGTGGCTCAGTCAGTTAAGCATCTGACTCTTGATTTTGGCTCAGGTCAGGATCTCAGTTTGTGAGTTTGAGCCCCACATCGAGCTCAGCGCCCTCTGTACTGGCAGCAAGGAGCCTGCCTGGGATTCTCTCTCTCTCCTTCTCTCTCTGCCCCTCCCATTCTTTCTCTCTCCCCTTTTCAAAACAAATACATGAAACATTAAAAAACAAAGAAATGAATTCCCGCCTGAGGTAGCTTGGAAGCATATCCTTCCCCAGTTGAGTCTTCTGATGAGAATACAACCCAGAAGACATCTTGACCTCAGCCTGTGAGACCCTAAGTAGAAGACCCAACCAATCTGTGCTCATACTTCTGATCCACAGGCACTGTGATATATATATATATATATATATATATATATATATATATATATATACATATATATATATATATATATATATATATATATATAATGTGTGCTCATAAAATTTGTGGTAATGTGTTTTATGGTATATAAAACTAATAATACTTTGATAAACTTAATCCCTTCTATTTTGTTAAATTTCCTTAAATCGAATCCTGAGTGTCAATGCCTCTGAGGTTGTCACTCAATGCTTACATTGCAATCTTGATTCATAAGATAGAGCACTTCCTGGTGGAGTCGTTGCAAGATGAAACTGATGTCTTCTGCTTTATTATCTATTTTTGAAGCTATGGGTGCGGCCCAACTCACTGCTCAACACTTTATAACTCGTGCTTGGTGACTCACAGTAAAGATAGTCCTGGACTCTATTTCACTGAGGCACAGAAAGGAAGGGAATTCATGGTTGGTCATCTGACATAGGCAAGGTCAAAAGGAGAATAATCAAAGGGGCCAGAAACAAGTAATTTTTTAGCTCCACTTGTTACAAGTTTTGTATAACAATTTCCTTAGGCATAAGTGAAAGACCTCTATGTACATGTACCCTCCATTGGTTCCACTCCAAGTCTTTAACAACCTGGTCAAAAGCTAATGATTCACAAACTTAATAGAACTACAAAATTGTGTAGGATTGAAATGAGGTCGTTCCCCTCCATCTCAGCCACTTTCCCTTCCAGTCTGTACCCTGTTTCGTCTTCCTACATGGATCCTCTCTCCTCTCTCAACATTCGGGATGTAGAGGTTTTGACAGGGACAGAACTGGGGGTTAAAATTGCCACAAGACATAATCACTCTCATTAGGATAAACAAGAAGTTCTACTTCTCTGAAGAATAATCCAGTGAGGAAAAAAAAAAATGCAGTAGTTATTCTAAGAAAGAATATTAACAAGGAGGTCATTAAAAGAATCGTGTTTTGTTCAAACCTGTTAGAAAGCTGGAGGGCAAAAAGGTGATGGCAATCACATGCAGGAAAGTGCAGTGGGGGCAAAGATCATAGTAATGGGAAAACCTGTTCACTCAGGTTTGGCTGGGATGATTGGGGAAGAGATGGCCAGAACAGCAAGGGGAAATATTCAAAATTGGAATACCAGGAAAGCTAAAACATGGCCATGGTAATAATATACTGACAGGACATCAGTTATTCAGCATACTGAAGGTGAAGGTCACTGGTAAAACTGAATGGAAATCAAGAGAATCCTTGTTAACACTTCTAAAATACTCGTTACATCAGGACAATTATGTGCATTTCACACACATTACCTTATTGAATCTCTATAAGTCTATGAAGTAACATTATTACTATTACCCCACTTTGAATAGAATGAAGCTGACCCAACAGGGATATAATAACTTGCCCAAGATCACACAGCTATTAAGTGAGACAGCAGGTATTTAATCCCAGATAACCTAGCTAGGCTCTTAGCCATGATACTCTATTGCATCTCTGACAAGAGAGAGAGAAGGGAAAGATTAGTGATGTTATCATGTGCAGGACACTCTAAATAGAAATAGAAATATTCTAATAAAAATCCTTCATGTCTTTGGTGGTATTTTCTCTATGAAACAACAAGTCAAGTGAGCATTCCTCTCCTGTTTTGTAAAAGGGAAAATTAAGGCTTGGAGAAACGACATAATAATTTAGTAGAGAGCCAGGGATTTTCTGGTCTCCCGGTCCTATGAAATACTTCCCACCTTGCCAAGTTTTCTGCTGAGATTTGAAAAATACTCTTCATCTTAGCTCCATCTTCCTTACTTTTTAGAAAATAAAGCAATGATCATTTAGTTTTGGAACTTAATGTTATCTAATCACCAGGCTTTTCTGTCACTATTTGATTTCCTTAGCTAAGAGAGAAAGAGGAAAAAAAAAGTTATGTTCTCCATGCTCATTTAATGCTGTGTGGGGACTCTTTGAATCAATCCCACCCCACAGTTGCCCTCAACAATCACTCAGTAAAATTAGATATGATCTAAAAGGTGGTTTTATTCAATTCTTATGAGACAGATATATGTGTGTAAACTAATGTCTAATTTTCTTATGAAATACTTTGCATATTGAAGTTTTTTTGAAATACTTTATGAAGTAAATGATTTCTGACTTAAGTATAAATCACTTATACAGCATTCATTTGTTCCTATAGATATGTTTCTTTACAACTATTCCCTTGCCATGTTTGCTCATTTTTAAATTTTTTATGTTTATTTGTTTTTGAGAGAGAGAGAGACATAGAGCGTGAGCAGTGGAGGGGCAGAGAGAGAGAAGGAGACACAGAATCTGAAACAGGCTCCAGGCCTCGAGCTGACAGCACAGAGTCCGACGCAGGGCTTGAACTCACAAACTGCGAGATCATTACCTGAGCTGAAGTCAGATGCTTAACCGACTGAGCCACCCAGACGCCCCGATGTGTGCTTATTTTTATTCTGACTTTAGATTTTATTTAAGAGAGAGAGAGAGAGAGAGACAGAAACCTAAAGACCTATAGATCTTGGAACCTAGCTAAAACATTTTTTGTATGTGTCTGTCTGACTTATCTGTTTCAATGAGAACTGAAGTCAGGGTAGAGGGGAATTTCGTGGTCACCACCCAAACATTCTAATCTCCAAACCTGCTTTCCTCAAAGATGGGAGAGTTTTCCAGTCCATTTGTCAACCTCTCAGTCCTACTGCAATGGTTAAGAATAAATGACCCAGAACCAGGAGAGTTGATTATCAACATAGTAAAGGGGAGGGTTTCAGAGAGCAGGAGAGGAGGGCTAATCACATGGAGAAGGGGAGTGAATGGAGGTTGGCAATTATTCAACAGTCGCCCTGAAATATGCTGGTGAAGGACCAAGAATATTACTCTTTTTCTGATGGAGACGAGAACTTATTTGATCACCAGCAATCTGCCTTTGAGCCTCCTAAAGTTAAGTTTCTCACCACTGCCTAGAGAAATACGTAATTCTGAGGACTGATGTGTCCTCCTTGAATGTCTTCTTTTTGGGGACAGTGGGAGAAAGTTAAAGACCTACAGAAAGGATTACTAATAGGGAAGGAAGGAAGGCAGGGGGAAGCGAATGTGGATAACATAAAAACAGAGTAGAAATAGAGAAAGAAGCCAGGATGAAAGGGGAGAGAAAGACCACAGAAAATAAAAGCCCAAAGGAATAAGAGGACAGAACAAAAGAGAGTGAGAAAGAGCGAGCGCGCGAGAAGAAGAAAACTGATTTACTGCTGAGAAAAGTTTGTCTCCTTAAGTCCTCTAGGTCCAGAAGTCTGACCTAGCACAGAGCATGGAAAGGAGGCAACAGACACCCAGTCCGTGATCCTGGAGAAGCGGTTCAGCCCCCATGGTGATGCAAGCCCAGGCCGTGACAGCCTCTGCCCTGGTGTATTTCATCCAGGTGAGTGTGAAAACACAAAAGCAAACCTTTGTTTGTTTGTTTGTTTGTTTGTTTCTCAGATAAATCAACTCTCAGAAGACCCTTGGGGGAAATGGATGAGAGGAAAGACACATATTGGACCAAAGGGGTCGTGGGGAAAGAATGACTGGAATGTTTCCTTAGTGTTATAGTGTTTCGCGGTCCATGAGTGGCTAATGACATCAGTGAAATGGGGAGGGGGGGGGTGGCAGAAATTAGGGCAACCGGAGATACATGCAGGGTAGCTATGGTAATTCGGAAGGGCCACTTATCAATATTTCTTTTAGCATCGTATCACCCGTCCCTCAAAATCCCAAATGTATTATCAAAAAGAATGACACAGTTTCCCTGAATGGAGTTTCCACATCAGCACTGGTACAGTTCTAACAGCCTAGGTGCCTCCGGATCAGAAATAAGTTAACAGAGGAAAAATTCTTTTGAAATACTTTGGACTTTTTATTTCTCGCCACTAAAAATCAGAAGGCCCTAAGTAACTCATTAGCTGAGAAAAGGGTCATTAGACTGATGATCCTGGACAACTGTCAAGGGGAAGTTTGCATAGCTAGCAAGGGATGGACTGTCTGTTTTGATTTCTATGTCCTCGTTAAAATAATGTCTGCAAATCCATTTCTTTCTTCTTGTATTTTCCTTTTGCTTCCTCTTCATTTCCTTGCTTTTCCCTTTCCTTCTTGCCTCTTCTTTTTTTCTCTTCTTTTTCTTTCCTCTTCTTCTTTCCCCTTCTTTCTTCTTCTCCTTCTCCTCCTCCTTCTTCTTCCTCTTCCCCTTCTCCTTCTCCTCCTCCTCCTTCTTCTTCTCCTTCTCCTCCTCCTTTTTCTCCTCCTCTTCTTCCTCCTCCTCTTCCTTCTCCTTCTCCTCCTTCTCCTTCTTGCAATAATACCCAAACGAAGTATTTTAGCTGTTTGGCACATTAAGCTTTTCTTACCTTTAGTCAGGAAAAAGAAACACAGAACCAGGGCTGGGCTGAGAAAATACACTTTGTCACCCTTAGTGACCAACCATTTTAAAATAAAAAAAAAAAAAAAAGAGAGAGAGAGAGAGAGAGATTCTCAAATGTTGTCTGCAGAAGACACCTGGTTAGTCCTTTTACAAACCCTTTTTGCCTGATGTATCGTGATAGTGTGTGTCCCCTCTCGTTTCCATAAACTCGCAATGAGCACAACTCTCTGTTCCCTGTTGAGGGCCTTTGTGGTTTTTGTTGTTGATTTCCTGGAAATATTAAGTCATTCAAGTTACTGGAAGAGAGACACAGTCTCTGAATGCAAGTTTCTCTATTTGGGGAGAAAGTCAACTGAAATACAAGGTAAAAAAGGAGTAGAAGCTTTCATTATTATTAGCAGAAGGGACTTGCTAGCAATACCGAGGAGTCGTTAGAGCAGATTTATCCCTTGTTCTATTAATTCATTCAACGCATGTATAGGATAAAGGCTGATCTGAATTCTGGCTACCTCAGTGGGAGCACACAGTTGGTCATGTTAACTTAAATTCCTTTGCCTCCATCACTTAATCTTTCAAAATAAGGTTAAGTATACCCACCTACATGATTATTGCAATGAAATGTTAAGACATAGTGAAAATTCTTAGCTGACTGGCGTATCGTAGCCACTGAATAAATAAAATTGTTCCCTTCCTTTGTCCCCTTCTCTTTTTTCATATAGTGTGTTATTGATGCACTAAGGGAATAAAAAAGAGGAGTGGTCTAGAATGCAATTTGTAACTGGGAGAGAATTAGGAAGACAATAACAATATCCTGAGGGACAGATCAGGAAATTTCTAGGACAAACAAATTGATTTAAATGCTGCCTAAGGTGTAATGCTCACCCACCTCCAAAAAACAAAACAAAACCATAACCTCCCCCCCAAAGCCAAGATATTTGTTCCTCCAGGTTCTCCCATTTCAAATATAATAATCAGCGGGCATGGGAGCAATGAAAACCAACAATCCTCAACCTGCCTGACCCTCTGACCTCGTCCTCATATTTTCCCGGCTGTCTCCATGCAGTCTAACAACGCAGAGTCATGAGGAACAGTCGATAGGCTGCTGAGCAGAGCAATGAGACATTTCCCTGTCTGAGACTATTTCCCTTCCTACAGCTTCCTCGGGCAAGATGTGAGGAGAACTGTGTGAGTCCTGAACAGTAAGTATCTGAGACCCGACTGGGAAGCAGGAGAAACAGACAAAAACATTAGTACCCAAAACAGGGTCAAAGGGTCATCAGATATCTGTGACTTCCCTTTATCTTTACTTACACGACCATCAGCCCACTAATCACAGACAGGGTTATCCAAAAATAAAGACACTCACCACGGTGTCATCCTACGTACTTAAAATCACTGACAGCATTTTTTCCCCCCATGGCCAATCTTCCCCTTAAAACATCGGAATTAACCTCCGTTTATATAGTCACAGAGATTTGCAAAAGGTTTTCTCGCTCATGCTTCTTCGTGACTCATCAAGACAGACTAGGTTCAAAAATCTCATCCTGGGCAGATAAGTTTGGGTAATTCCAAAGTAGCATCACCACCTGAGGTATGAAAAGCATTTTCCGTATTTTAGGGCATATCACTATTTTTTTTTCTAGATTTTTTTTTTATTAGTTTTCTTTATTTTTGAGAGGCAGAGAGAGACAGAGTGTGTGTGGGGCAGGGGGGCAGAGAGAGAGGGAGACACAGAATCCAAAGCAGGCTCCAGGCTCTGAGCTGTCAGCCCAGAGCCCGATGCGGGCCCTGAACTCACGAACCGTGAGATCATGACCTGAGCCAAAGTCTGACGCTCAACCGACTGAGCCACCCAGGCGCCCCGGGGCATATCACTATTTAATGCACATGTCCTTTAGCTATGACTTTGAGGTCATTATCCCTTAATCTAAACCTATCACGATTAGGTCTTACATAGACACAGAGGACACACAAGGGGAAGAGATTCATTTCACTTGGAGGTAAATTACTTTAAAAAAAAAAAAAAAAAAAAAGCAGGGCCAGTTGGAACAAAACAGTTGCTCAGAGTGAAGGAAAACACATATTTAGACATGGGAAGGGTTTCTCAATAGCTAAGTCTGTTAAACCCAGGGGAAATGGTGGTGGCCTTGACTGCTTGTCACACTGTCTGAGGTTTTAGACACCTACCAATATGGGAAGAGTCCGTTTTTGTTTTTAGCTGTTATGTTCTTTATTATTATTTTTTCCATTTTTATTTAATTTCTTTTTTAAATTTGCATCCAAGTTAGTTAGCACAGAGTGCAACAACGATTTCAGGAGTAGATTCCTTAATGCCCTTTACCCATTGAGCCCATCCCCCCCTCCCACCACCCCTCCAGTAACCCTCTGTTTGTTCTCCATATTTAAGAGTCTCTTATGTTTTGCCCCCCTCCCTGTTTTTATATGATTTTTGCTTCCCTTCCCTTATGTTCATCTGTTTTGTCTCTTGAAGTCCTCATAAGAGTGAAGTTATACAATATTTGTCTTTCTCTAACTGACTACTTTCGCTTAGCATTATACCCTCTAATTCCATCCACATAGTTGTGAATGGCAAGATTTCATTCTTTTTGATTGCCGAGTAATACTCCACTGTATGTATGTATATGTGTATATATATATATATATATATATATATATATATATATATAATACCACATGGCAGAATAATTTTTAACAGAGTGAGAATTGTAACACTGTAGAGCAAGAAGAGGCTTTAAATAAATGGGGAATGTGAGAAAACCTACAGGAGACACTATTTACTGAAAAAGCAAACTATATGTTACAAATGTACAACCGAAAAGAGGAGGTTGAAGTGAATTTCAACGGGTTTCAATAGCTCAGTGTATCAGAAAGTATAATTAAATTTATCTTCAAAAAAAAAAAATTGTTCCTCTTCAAAGATAAATAGTTCCTCTTTCCCCTTTGTACTCCTGAGCTTACCCCACAATTCCTTCTCTCCCGCAATCCATATATTTTTCATCCCTAGAGAGAAAATTTATAATTGCCATTATTACTTCAGTTAATTTAATTAACTTCCGACACAGCGAAGTTGGGCTTGACAGTTTTGTCCCTTCCCGTTTGGCTTCAGTGGGTGTGCATATCAGTTTTGATCCTGGATGTGAAAGTTCAGGTTTTTTTCTTTTATGGTGAGAGTTTTTCTGGTGGCCCTTGCGACAATTGACAGCATGTAAATTACAAACTTCACTGCATTGCTTTCGTCTTATAACTAAAATTTTCTTTCTGTTTAAATTTTACTGATCGCTAATGTATCCAAACGTCAACTTTCATATCCATTTTCAAACTTGGTAAACTTACATTCCAGGCTCTTCCCTGATAATTGTCCTCGTAACAGTTTACAGTGGTCACGACTACCCTTTCTATAAACGCTGTTTTCATAATCACTACTCAAGTCGGTCTTATAGTGCTATACAAAAATATTTACACCATGACATCTGTAGTATAAAATGCTTCTTAAGGCATCCCATTTTGTAATATGTTCCGCTGGTTATACTGAAGTCACTATAACTTGTATGTTAACTAACTGGAATTAAAACACAAACTTAAAAAAAAAGTATACACACACACACACACACACACACATATATGTTGTGATGCTTTTATTATAACAAGGTAGCATTATCACATTGTAACTCATATTTCTGATTCTGGAACTACAATAGGCATTGACTATATTTTTATTACAGAAAAAAAAAAAAAAAAAAAAACTCCAAACACCTTTATTCTTTCTCCATAGTTGCCTGACCACAGATTGGGTACATCTCTGGTATATATGGTAAGTTTCAACTCTAATACCCAGAAAGACATCTCAAAGGAACTTTCTTTTTCTCAAGGGCATTTGTGTTTTTTTATCTATTTATTTTTTAGTTTTTAAATATACTGATGGCAGGGAAAAAAAAAATGTATGAGACACCCAGTGTACTTAACCTTGCATCCCACGAAGTCAAGTTTCTTTACCTCATTGTTAACTATGTGACAATATGCCAGGATTTCCTATTTCAATACCTTCTCCTCCACCAACATCGAAAGGTTATTGTGTATTTTCTCAGTGTTAGCTCCAGAAATTTCTACAGGAAGGAGAATACTTTCTATGGTAGAAACAGACCCTCCACACCGCATTAAATCTCTTATTGTTTTAATGAACCGATTCAGTCTTGCTGACGAATAAGTATATGTGTATAAAGAAGTATTATGGTCATTCCATAAAATATTCAAACAAAGTCAGAGTGCAGACACTGAAGGCTGATTATTGCCGGGGCTGGGAAACACACCAGACCCCAGGGCGGTCACTGCCCCGTGGTCATCTTGCAGGTTGCTGGTGGTCATTGGCGGGCTGCTGCTTCTGTGTGGCCTGACTTCTGTGTGCTTCCGCTGCTGTCTGAGTCGCCAGCAAAACGGGGAAGAGGAGGGCCGGCCTCCCTATGAAGTGACAGTCCTCGCTTTTGATCATGACAGCACTCTCCAGAGCACTATCACTTGTGAGTACTGTGACATTATAACACTGCACTGGGATTAAAAGAACCATCAGGACAGAGCAACGGATATAGAAACAAGGACTGAATCGTATTTTTTAGAAACTGTTTGAAATTAAAAAAAAAAAAAAAAAAAAAAAAAAAAAATATATATATATATATATATATATATATATATATATATTCGAGAGACAGAGAGAGCATGAGCCAGGGAGGGGCAGAGAGAGAGAGAGAAAAAGAGAGAGAGAGTACGAAACAGGCTCCGCACTGTCAGCACAGAGCCTGACGTAGGGCTCCAACTCACAAACTGCGAGATCATAACTTGAGCCATGAGACCCTGACCTGAGCCAAAGTCAGATGCTTAGCCGGCTGAGCCACTCAGGCACCCCTGAAGAGTACTGAAGATTCTAGAATTCAGGGTCATTCTAATTTCAGGGAGCCTGATGGTGTGGTGACCTGGCCTCATGCTGATGCTGTCTTCTCCCGTAGTAGTCGGACTCATGATAGAGTGAAGAAGTAGAACGTTGGAGAAAACATTGGGAATGTTTCATAGGAAGAGTTACCCAGTCTATAAACTTATTTTGATGAAGCAATTTTAAACCATGAGTGTATCCCTTTTTTCAAAAATGTCTTGGATTTTGTGAGAACTTGTATCTTCTATTACTAATATATATTATTTTATCTCTCTGGAGAAATTAGCCACGCGTACTTTCAACCCTTTGTTCTGTAGCGTATCTATGGATATACTTAAGGAGTAGCTTACCATTCCCTTGAGGATCATAAAACACTTTCCTTTATCTCCTTCGGTTCTCTTCTTTATATTATATTTATATAAGAGCCGGTGGCCCAACATTGTGGTATTTATTTTGAAAAAAAAAATATGTTTGCTGTTCACCTTTCCTGCTTTTCTTATGGTCATTTTAGAGAAGAGAGAAATAAGACAGAAATAAATATTTCTAAGGAGTCTGCATTATCAGTGCATTGGTGTAAAGTCTATAAAAGGGAAAAGACGGGGCTGTGAGATATGGGAACACAATTTAGATGAGCCGAGGACCCCAGAGAAGACAGGCTCTCCTAGCAGAGTGAAGTTGGTTTCTAAACAGCCCTCGCGGGATTTTCATAACATCTGTGGCCGAGAGTGACAATGAGTTTGGACACTTGCTAAAAACGAAGGGAAATTAAGTGTGTTGTAAGTCCCTGATTTCTGAGGATGCCGCATTTTCTTTAGCTCTATTCCTTCTTTTCTCACTAGCCTTGCAGTCGGTATTTGGCCCTGCAGCTCGAAGAATCCTGGCTGTGGCTCACTCCCACAGCCCCCTGGGCCAACTGCCTCCCTCTTTGGACACCCTCCCAGGGTATGAAGAAGCTCTTCACATGAGTCGCTTCACCGTTGCAAGGTGTTGGCCAAAAACACCTGACCTACCCCCAGTGCCAGAAGAAAAGCAGCTGTCTCCAGTGGACGAGTCTCCTCGGGCAGGACCCTCTTCCAACTGATGGGAATTCTGATTTTATAAATGGGGTGGGGGGATCCCCAGCATAGCCACAGACAGACAAATGGGACATTTTTTCCCCCTAACTTTTGGAAGATTTAGGATGACGACTATACACTATTCAGTGGAAAGGATGGCTTCCCACTCTTCGTTTCCAGCCACATGTATTTTCTAACACGGAATGCTCTAACTGGGAACTCTAATTCTTTATCCAGTGGCCAGAATTTGCAACTAACCTCTAGCAATGCTGACTACTCCTGAACCAAGAAAGCATCAAAAGTACCTTGAATGCCTATAGCTATTGAGTTCCTTTGCCTATGGGATACTGCAGGTGGTTTTTCTTTCTGCCAGCTGTAACGCAAGAGTAGATTGTGGTACATTTGAGGAGAAAGACAAGAGTGTAGGCACAGCCATAGACATGAATGCACTGAAGCCGTGAATTCTTCCTCTTGAGAGAACATTCACTTTTCTACTGAATGCCAGTGACACTCTTGGCATCATAATACCTAATACCTAAGTGGACCCAGGTAATCGTAATACCTAAGTGGACATTCAGGATCCAGGGGTAGGACTGCAGACACGGGCTAAGGGAACAGAGTACATACGGTACCCAAGTGCCGAATATCAAGGTCTTTCCTTCACCCTGGTCCTACTCTCTAGCAATATGAGAAACTTCATGGAGTGCAGTAACACTTTCTATTAATTTCTCAGTGTTTCTGCCTTGCAAACACATGCACGCACACGCGCGCGCGCGTGCACGCCTGCACAGACACACGCAGTCTTTTCTCAAAGAATGGCATTGTTTGGCTTCTTTTCTCTTTCTGGCCGACCCCTTAAAGCCAGGTTATCTGTAGTGACCCACACTAGTCTCTAGGAGTGGCCTTCACTGCCACCTCGTGGCCATGGTAGAAAATGTCGTCTCCCATTTGAGCCGATCTGCACCCCTCTCCAGTTCTTGGAGTAACTAACTGAACTCAGCCCGGATGGCATCCTGCCGTGTCGTGCTAAGCTGTCCGCCTGAAATACTACTGGACAATTGGGGATATGATGTATTGTTACTGGACAGCTGAGAAAGTAAAGTGTATTGGGGAAAAATTACTTGCCAGTGACCTTAGATAAATCATTGAAAATCTTTAAAGGAGTTTCCTCATCTGTAAAATAGGGGATAATAACACCTCCAAGGATTGTTGCGAGGCTCAAATAAGCTAGATACAAATGACAAGATTTGTAAAGTATTATGTACATGGATTTGTCGCTCTTAATATTGACATCTAATTTTCACCTGGCTACTATGATTCTGAGAATTGTGCTCTCGTTTGTTCTTTGGCCACCCAGCTTGTTAGGTTACCGCTAAGTCACGCTGGAAGTCACTTTTATTCGTCAATAAATATCTGTCGATTGAGGTTAACGACCAATGATATGTGATTCCTTTTAAAATAGTCTGTGTAGAGGGAAGGGATGTTTGAGAAAACTCATTTATTTGGCAATTAGTTTCATCACTGGGGGGAAGTCATAACCAGGGAAGAGCTGATTAGGATAGCACCTCATTAAATACACCCTTGGAATGTTCACTCAGCCCAAGGGGAAAACTGTTCTAATTGAGTATAACCTGCTGGAGATCTGAATTTATCCTGAGTCATTTATCACATTGCCTCTGGAAATTGTTAAAATGCATGAATTGTTAATAGACCCCTAGGTGGCCTTGTTTTGCTACTGCCAAAGGCATCACTTCATTATCACACATTCCATAAAATATTCTAGGCTCCTTCCTCCTTCAAGATACCAGTCTTGAAGAAATTAAAATATCATCCGGTAGAAAAAAATCTTGGCAGAAATCCTGCCTATAAGTATCTTATTCTAAAGAGATCTCTCAGCCCTACCTCTCCCCTCTCCCTCTTCCCTCTCCCTCTCCCCTCTCCCCTCTCCTCAGACAGGGGGAATCTTCCATTCCTGTAACCCTCCCATTTTGTCAGAATATTAACACCCGCTTGGCTCTACTTCCTTCTCTACTCAATCTACCTGTTGATCAGTGTAATCACTGATTCTCAGTTTTGTTTAAACCCCTTCTTACTTTTCTCGCACCTATCCTTCAAACTTTAAACATTGGTTCAAGGAAGGGAGCCGATTTCTTCCCAAAACCCACACTGCCGAGCAGTGCTGCAGAAAACTCAACACTAGTGAGAGAGGTCATGATAAGGTCATGGTCTCCAACACCACTTGAGTCATCTACCGTTTCTTCTAGAGTTTCTTTATTTTATTTCTTTATTTTTATTTTTTTAATGTGAAATTTGTTGTCAAATTGGTTTCCATACAACACCCAGTGCTCATCCCAACAGGTGACTTCCTCAATGCCCATCACCCACCTTCCCCTCCCTTGACTGAAGCTTGAATCTGACCTTGACTCTGACTTGACTTAAGCTCACAGAGCTTAAGAAAAAGTCAAAAATACAATGGTAGCAAGCAAGAATAGTGCAGAGAACCTGCATGAAAAGGCAGAATGAGGGAAGAACATTTTCAAAGATGGTGAAAAGTTTGATACGTGTGAGGAACTGAAAAAAGAGTAACTGATTATAGTAAGCAGAAAACGGAGTCTGAGAGGGAAAAGGAGTCTTGGGGGCAAGGAGTCTAGACTGTATTTTGCATGCATTGAGAAACCATTGAAAATTTTAAACAGTGAGTCACTTGATGCAATTTGAATTTTAAGACAATGACTCTTGACGCTATAGGAGAATGGACTGGAGGAGGACAAGTATGAAAGTGTGAAGACTAGATGGGAGGTATTGAAGAAGAGTAGACAAGATGTGACTGTGGCTAGGGATTGTGATTGTGGATAGTCCATGACTGTGGACTAACATGGTGATGTTGGAGGTGGAAATAGAGATAAACATAGGGATTTGAAAGACATGTTGGAGATAAGATCATCAATACTTGCTGCTGGATTGAATAGGGAAATGTAGTAAGGGAAAAGAGTGAAAAATAATTCCTAGATCATTGACCTGAGCCAATACATGGAAGGTGTAGCTGTTTATTAGGATGGGAAAGATTGGGCAAAACCAGGTTTAGGGGAAAACTCAAGTTAGTGATTTCTAAAATGGGGAAGAGGCATTTTATTGACAAAATATATCCCAAGTTAATCTAAGGCAATGCCTACTTCACTAAAGCAACGAAAAAGCACAGATGTGCCAATGAGAAAAATCAAAAGTTTTCCTTGAGATTGACTGAGGAAAGTCTTAATTTGTAAAACAAGAAGAGAAAAAGAAATTCCATATGAGGCCTTTATAATTTGCAGTATTTGTAAGATAATCCACTGTAAACGGCAGAGATTTTTGGATATGCCTATCTGGGACAGAGGGGTCTGAATAGGAAGATAAAAGTTCAGAACCCATCCAGTTAAAATGTCTATTTATATTGTGGAAATAATTCCAAATGGAATCGGGAAGTCTTGGAAGGGGAGCTCTCCTGTGTGTACCCCTCATTGTAGCCTACATAACCAGCAGGAAAAAGGAAGATGAGGATTATTTTAACAAATAGGACATTATAGCTCCTGATTTTTAGAAAAAGAAGGGAGACCCCTGCCTACCCCTGCAAGAAACAAACAAACAAAAACCCACTAACCATCGCTTGCAGATGAGAAACTGCTACAACCTCAAACTCTTATCCTCCCAATAAACTTTTGTTCCAACAACCATTCCCAGTCTCCTCCTAAAATCTAATAAAAGCTGACCTTCCTTTTGTCTCTTTGGATTTACCTGTGATTCACCATAGCTTCCTGTTCTGAACTGCAATTCCTCCTCTGTACCCAAATAAACTCAGTTTTTTACTTAAATAAAATTCTCTCTGCTATGTTTAAAGTTAATAATATATGGTTGACCCTTAAACCCCAACTGGAGTTGTGTGGATCCACTTATACACGGATTTGTTTCAATACAATACAATACAATACAATACAATACAATACAATGAATGTATTTTGCTTCCTTATGATTTCCTCAATAACATTTTTTTTCTCTAGCGTGCTTTATTGTAGAAATAAAGTATATATATAATATATATAGCATATATATAATGTATATATGTAGCATGGGAAATATGTGTTAATCAACTGTTTATGTTACTGATAAGGCTTCCAGTCAATAGTAGGCTATCAGTAATTACATTTCGGGCAAATGAAAAGTTATGTGTGGATTTTTGACTGCGTGGGGGTCAGCACCGCTAACCCCTCCCCCACCCCCCACACTGTTCAAGGGTCTACTGTATATGGGTATAAATGAGATAATTAACTCCCCCTTCGTACCGTCTTCCTTCTTCTTCCTCTTTCTTGGTCTTACTTTTTACTGGTTTCTTTCCTTCATTGTAATACTTGAATATGAATCATACATTTTAAAATGAGGAGGGCCTAGGTTTGAAGAAAAATGTCACAGGGTTAAGGCTTACACTAAGTAATTCAGATACTGAACTTGAAGACAATGAGGGTTACTTAATGTTTTATTAGCAGGAGAGTTCCATAATGTGATCAACATTTAGAAACATATCTCAGTGAAAGTTTGAGGTCTTAGCTGAAACATAAGCAAGTCAGGTCTTCATTTCAGCCAGGAACGTATTATAAAAATCCCAGTGAAAGGTGGTCAGAGTCTGAAAAGGAACACTGGGGGTGGTGATGAAAGGGACTATAGTTTTATCTTCTTGTCAGCAGAATTCCAGGTTCTTTCGGTCTTTCTCTAGATCGTCCTTCTGACTTCAAACAGTAGAGATTCTCTCCCACCCCCTTTTTAGCCCAAATGACACAAGATTTATAAACCTTCTACACCCTGCAATAAAGCTGCAACTGTCCGTCCGCTACAGCTTACTTTAGGTTTCTTGGAGTGATTACACTCCACAACCCCTCCCCTCCCCAACTTTTTCCATCGCTTTTCACTTGCCCCAGCTGAAACTTATACAAGGGACAGTGTCTAGTGGGATATCAGTATCTGAAAGGAGGTGTCTGTCCCTACATAGTGGGAGGAGGAGTTGACTCTGACAGCGCAAAGCTCTTAATCCAAGAGGGAGACCTGAAAGGCGGGCGTATATTGATTTGCACAAGGACACAAGGACCATACAGGCTCTCCTTCCTGGGGGAAGATGGGTCGGAGAAAGATTGACTGGGCAACGATGACTAGTTTTATCTGTGGTTTGGAGGCAAATAAAACAGTACAGGATGACTGTGTAGGAGAGGACAAACAATTGTCCCTTCACCTTTCTAGGTTCTTGGCTGAGACACCTCAGTATTAAAAAGAGAAATTAACGAAGGCAAAGGTAGAAACCTAATAACATGTATACCTCCTGTATACATGAAAGAGACCCAGGAAGATTGAGTAACTCCCTGAAATGGCCCAACCACCACCTTAAATATCATCTCCAGCTAAAGACAAAAGAAGACTGGGTGGGGTGGGGGGGTGGTATGAGAAGTCACCAGGAAAAGCCCAGTTAAACAAAAGTATGGTTGTTAAGCAGATTTATGTCACTGTCTTCTCCACTGATGAGAATCTCTCAAGATTTAGTCATCTGCCTCTTCCTGATACGGAAAGGGAAAAACACCGGTACACCTGTACGTTTACCTTATACATGAAAATGTCTCTTACAAAACTTTTACTCAGTTTTCAGAGTTATACTGTGTCTGCTGTTTCTTAAAAGCAACTGGCTTAGGACAATCCTTATGCCAAAGAGACATATTTTGAGGTGGCAATTCTACCACCTTTCACCTGCTTCCAGTCCACATCTAGACCATGAAGTACAGTATTGAATCTTATTGAGTTGGCCTTATAGGTGTGGTCTCTAAGACCTTTATTAGAGGGTCTGATTAGCTTATACATTAAGGGTAAACTTGTATACGAGAGTATGGAAATAAAGCAAAAATGGGATTTACGTAACGAATTTAGGAGGCTGAGGAGAAAAATTGCGAAGTCTCAAAATGGCAAGTCTTATTTTCTTTTCCTTGGGTAAGCAGATTGTCTGGAAGGCAATAAGGAGGCCAGGATGGGAAGTTTGCCCTTGAGCTGGCAGACTGACTGGGAAGACAATTACAGTGATATATGGATTGCCCAAGATACACTGAGACTTCAATTATGGGAAATATTTTACATGCTGTCTCTGAATAATGTTGGCCAGTGTCCCTCTTGGCACCTTTACCTTAGTTAACCTATAATTGCGCTATTTCCCATCTCCGAATTCCTCATAATTTGAAGAGTTTGGAAAGAGTATCATGAACATGGTAACACTTGAGTTGAACTCTAAAGGATGATAGAATTTTAAACGTCAAATACACAGTATAAGAGCATTCTTTTTTCTTGTCTGTGAGTTGAGAAAAGCTGAGAATATGAATCACGGAGAATGCTAAACATTCCAAGAGTGATATAATAGGAATGAATCTGGAAAGACAGGTTAGCATCTTTGCATGCGATCTTTGCAGATTGATCTTTATCCTGCATTCTATCAAAGCCACGGTAAAGTTCTGAAGAGAGAAAAGAGGTCATGTCACTTGGAAGATGCTTTGGCCGTTACCAGAGCATGAGTAAGAGGTGAGATCTGGAATACAAGGAGACCATTATTGTACTGAGCTACTCCGAAGACAATATTTCTTCCGTGTCTCTCATAAAAGCTTACTTGTCAACAAAGTTATAAAAGAAAGCCAATTTAAGTATAATGTCTCTTTTCTATATTTCAGCTTCTCGATACTTATTTTTTAATTGTTTCTGTTGCCCTTTGGTTATTGCTGTCCTTATTTGACAAATGTTAGCAGTGTTCCAAGTGTCTAGACCTTTCTTGAGTCCCAGTTTATATGTCAGAGTTGCCTTATATAGGATCTCTCCTGTACTTTCTTCTTGCACTGAAGTTAGAACCTGCTTTCCCCCACTCCACAATGTTAATACTAATCACCGTAGGGGGCCAAGTTGAATATTGCCCTCTCCCTCTTCCAAAAGGGCCATAAATGCAACTCAATAAATACCAAAGTGGCTCATGGAAATTCAATTCATCGGGGACAGAAGTCCCTCAGGAGTCAAAAAAGTGATAAGCAATCATAGTCATTTAATTCTCCATTAATGATCAGCTTTGGAGGCTGAACTTCAGAGAAGTTCTCTGAAGAGAATATACTCTGCAGGGAGTGAGTGACTGAGCTGGACCTTGGACTCAACTTCTTTGGGCCTCAGACTCCAACCTGAAAACGCTTTTGCTCTTATTTTTAACATTTAAGCTTTATTCCTTTTAATCAAATGTAGACTTTCATGCAGATTAAAAAGTCAAACGGCTCTGCAAGACTCATGAAGAGAAACAGTACCTCCTTACCATGCACACTTTTTCTACTCCCTACTTGGTAGCTCATCTTTTGAAACCTACATTTCTCCAAATACTTATGCATATGTTGCTATTCTTGATTTTTATTTTCAGTTTGGTGTATCACGCACTGACTTGCCGTTAAGGAAGAGGAAAGCGTAGCTGTTTTTCATCACCACCAGCTCCACCTTGGCTACCGAAACACATTGGAACATTTCTCGTTGCCCTCCCCCATCTTCCAAATATAGGTATATCATAATTTTGATTAAATGCGTATATCGGGGAGCAGGAAAAAGACTATTAATGACTAAGAGCCTGAAATCAGGCTTTCATAGGTTAAAATTCCGGTTCTGTTCTTTACTCCCTGACCAATCTTGTTATAGTCACTTCATCATTCTATGCTTCAATTTCCTCACCTGTAAAATGATGATAAAATGAGTACATATACATTATATTATTATGTGAGGATTGTGAGGGTTAATACACACTTATATCCTATATATAAAACACGTATGTTATACATTAAGCACTTTTACTATCTTGTAGATTATCTCTCTCATGTTAAATACAGTTTCCTACATCCCACGTCTTTTCCCTTCTTGGTTTACTTCCTCCTTTGGGGAGTGCTTTCCGAAAACAGATACATAAGAAGTAAATTTTTGGAGAGCTTCTGTGTCTAAGTGATGTCTTGTGCTACCCTCATACTTAAATAGTAGTTTTACATAAAATTCTAGGAAGAAAATAATTTCCCTTAGGAATACTTATTTATTTATGTATTCATTTATTTATGAGAGAGAGAGAAAGAGTGTGTGTGTGTGTGTGTGTGTGTGTGTGTGTGTGTGTGTGTGTGACTGTGGGAGAGGGGCAGAGGGAGAGAGGGAGAATCTTAAGAATGGCACGGGGCTCCATCCCATGACCCTGGGATCATGACCTGAGCTGAAACCAAGAGTACGGCACTCAACTGATTGAGCCACCCAGGCACCCCTCCCTTAGGATTTTAAAGGCATAACTAGCTTTAAATAAAATCTGACCTCCCTCCCACATTTTCTGTATTCTCTGAGTCTCCTAGTTTTGAATGTTGGACCTCTAATTTACCTATCCTGGCCCCCTTCCTCAGCTTTTTGTCCTGTTACTTTACTTTCTAAAAAAATCTCAACTGTCTTCTAAATTTTACCTTTCTCATTCTCTCTCTCTCTCTCTCTCGCTCTCTCTCTCTCTGTCTAAATATATGTATTTGGGCCTGAATATTCTTTGGTTGTAACTATTTTTGTTTCATGGACGCAATATTTTCTCTTGTTTCTGAGGATATTAATGATACTTTTTTGAGGTTCTAATCTCCCTAAGTAGTCTTTTTTTTTTTCTTGAAGTAGTTGTTCATTGTTTGTTTCATATCAGATTTTCCTTTCAAATCCTGACTCCTTACTGTCTGCTCCTGTTTAAGAACAGAGCACTAAAAGGCTCATTTGCATTCTGTATGCATGCAAACCCAGCTGGGCTACCAGAATTCTGGGCACAGATTTAGGAGGAAAAAGGTTGGGGATTCAAGAGACTGTGTGTAAATTCTCAATCTCCCTGTTCTCAATGTGTCATCTTTGACTGAACCTGCTTCCTCTATCTGCCGCAGTTCATAGACCTTGTCTATCCCATACAAGGGATAAATCTCCTCTCTGTATAAGAATGGGGAGAGACAATCACATGGCTGTTTGAGGCAAAGGAGGTACACTTGGGGCAAAAATGCCTGAACCTTTCTCTCCAAGTTCTATAATGAATAATGGGCCACTTTAGATTTTCCCTTCTGTCAGTTCAGGATTCTCTTTCTCAAGTCTCCCCTGTCAGGTATTTGTCATTTGTCATCTCTTCTTTTCAGACTTCTTTTCAGTTTTCTGTTTTCTCTCCTTCTCCTTCTTCTTCTTCTTCTTCTTCTTCTTCTTCTTCTTCTTCTTTTTGACTTTGTGAGTTTCTTGACTTCCTTTTTTCCTTTTACAGTCGGTGTTTGTTTCCTTGGGCTGTAGGATTCAGGCACCCGTTCTCACACGTGGATTTTTTTTTCCCCACACCAAGCAATTCTCTGACACCAACTGGGCATACTGCAGTTCAACTCAATTCTGACATTATTGTCATCTGAGAAGAGAGACAAGACGGGAAAAGAACAACGGCCCTTTTTTTTCTTAATGTTTATTTTTGAGAGAGAAAGAGAGAGAGAATGAGAGGATGGGGTGGGGGGTAGGGATGAGGACTGGGGGGAGTGCAGAGAGTGAGAGAGACACAGAATCTGAAGCAGGCTCCAGGCTCTGAGCTGTTAGCACAGAGCCTAACACGGGGGTTGAACTCACTAACCATGAGATCATGCATGACCTGAGCTGAAGTTGGACGCTCAACCAACTGAGATACCCAGGCGCCCCAAGAACAAAAGCCTTCATTTGGAGTCTCAAAATTGCAATTTGGAGAGCACAGATTCAGATAGAAACCCAAATAGTGTCCCACTCATGGGGTGAAAGTGTCACCAGCTCCATCCCAAGATCTGACTTTCAATGACCTTTGTCTTCCATTTTTCCTTGAGCTCCTCTTTCTGGCTTATCGCCTAACTCAGGTGAATGAAACTGGAAACCACCCCTCAGGTGATGTCAACTACCCCAACAAGACTTCTCTCAGCCCAGACCACCGGACCTTTAGAGCTAAATCTGACTCCCCCGCTGTGTAGATGGATGATGGAGTAATCCTTGGAATGACTGACAATTACCTTGACCTGATTATACTATTACTACCACTGCCAATAATAATAATAATAACAACATAAGATAAAAAATGAAAAAAATAAAATAAAATCTCCACCCAAAGAGGAGCCTCAGCCTCACGTACATAGCATACAATGTATGTGTAAGTATTTTTTCCTTACGGCACCTGCACAAACTTATGCCTTCTACAAAAGGTGACAAGGCTTCCCCATCTAAATATTCATCCTAACCTTCAATAAAAGGAACCCATTCACCTTTCCTTAGGGAGTCATGACTTTGGAAGTTATTCCTTGGGATCTCCTTATTTGCTGCAAATAAAGCTTACTCTATGCAACAACTCATCTGGCGGATCTGTGGCTCACCAAGAAGGAAACTCACGTTAGTCTGGTTACAAAAGCAAGGGGGGTTTATGAGAAAGATGAAAGGGAACAATTATATGACCTGGGTAAAAAAAGAAAAAGAAAAGTCAAATTGTACTAATAGGCTGAGCTGCTTTTGGTTACACAACGATTGACTATTCTACTGGTGTTAACAAAAGCAATTATTCCTGGTATGCATTAGCTAAGTAGCTTCTCTTCAGAAAGTCTAGAATCAAGTCTTATGATCAAGATACCTCTTGTCCTGTTGACTTCTGAGAAAGATTGCTTGTAAAAGAATTGTTGCTTCTGGCCCAGTTCAAGAGTCTTTTTGCCCAGTTCAAGAGTTCATTAGCCATTTGTTTTAGAGAGGGGAATGGAGCTTTTTCTCAAAATGGAGTGTCTCATGTCCCCAAGTTTCATACAAGTTTCTTTTCTCTACCTGGAGATGATGTCGGATCCCACAGGTTAAGAGCTCAGTTCCACAGGATTGCTCTCCCACCCCCTACTTCAGATGACAATTACAAATCCAGATTGTCACCAGTGCCCCTGGGTGGCTCTGTTGATTAAGCCTCCAGCTCTTGATCTCGGCTCAGGTCATGATCTCACGGTTCCTGAGATCTAGTCCCACATCGGGCTCTGTGCTGATAGTGCAGATCCTGCTTGGGATTCCCTCTCTCTCCCTGTCTATAAACAAGCAAACAAACTAACTTAAAAAAAAAAAAAACAGATTGTCATTTGAGCTTCTATAGTTCAGACGTTCTGAAGACCTCCTTGGGTGGTTAATTTGCTCCACTGGCTCCTACAGCTCAGAGAAACATTTTACTTGTAGAATTGATGCATAGGGCAAAATATATATGGGAAGGGACGCAGAGCTTCTGTGCCCTTTCCAAACATACCACTCATCCAGAACCTCCAGAAGCTCTATCAGTCCAGAGGCTCTGAGAATCCCATCGTTTTAGGTTTTTATGGAATCTTCATTACATAAGCATGACTGATGAAGTCATTGGCCACTGGTGACTGAACTCAGTTTCCAGCCCCTTTCCCCTCCTTGGAAGTCGAGGGTAGGGTGGAACAAAAAGTTCCAATTCTCTAACAACTTGATTGTCTCCTCTGGTGACCAGCCCCCATCCTTAGGTTATGTTGGGGCATTCCAAAAGTCACTTATTAACACAACAAAATATACCTTTATTGTTTTCATCACTTAGGAAGTTCCAAGGCTTTTAGGAGCTCTGCCAGGAACTGGTTAAAAGACCAAACATATACTTATCATGATAAATCACAATATCACAGACTGCCATAACTAAGTACCATAGACTGGATGGCTTAAGCAACAGAAAGGTATTGTCCCTCAGTTCTGGGGGCCAGACATCTGAAATCAAGGTATTGACACAGTTGGTTCCTTTCGAGGGCTGTACGAGAAAATGTTGCATGCCTCTCTCCTACCTTCTGGTAGTTTCCTGCATTTTGGCTTGCAGGTGGCATTATTTCTCTGACTTCACATACTTTTTCCTTGATGCATGTCTGTCCCTATATTCAAATTTCTCTCTTTTTAGGACACCAGTCATATTGGAGTAAGGCCCACCCTAATGGCCTCATCTTAATTTGGTCATCCACAAAGACCCTATTTCCAAAGTTACATTCACGGATACTGTGGGTTAGAAATTCAATACCTTTTGGGAGGATACAATTCAATCTATGACACAGTCGTTTTAGTGGAAAACAAATACATCTTCTTTTAATCTACCAACTTAAGTTTAAAAATCCCTTTGTTCTTTTGACTATGACAAATGCGCATGTCTATGACTATGACATACTGCGCATTTTTTGGTCATTATTTTGTATCCAAGCACTCAGGACATAACCATAAGTAATGTTAGAGTAAGCAGTTTGGTTCTAACCGAGTACCTAGAGGCCAGCATAGTGGAAGCCATGGCCAGCTATCAGGAAAGTGAGAGGCCTGTCCTGGCAGCACTCCACAAGAAGGCAGATCAAACTAGACAGGCCCAAGAGAGTGGATGCCGTGACAGGGAACCTGTTTTATAACCCAAGAGGCTGGGGAGTATGTGCGGGGAGGCCATCCTGGAGGAAAAGTCTTGCGAATCCCCAAAGCAGATAAAGCAGATGTTATGCCCCCGGGATGTCCTTAAGAGTGTGGTTAAACAAAAAGGAAGAAGGAGGGGGCAGGTTCAAGAAGGCTGCAGATCGCAGAACATCATCATGGCAGATTTGTCCAAGATAGCTTTAGTCTGGTTCATACACGGCCCCTAAAGGAAAGTGACTTGGCCACAAACAATCCACTGGTGGCTAGTAACTTTTTTGCCCCTTCCCCTTCCACCTTCTGTCTTCCATTTTGTCCAGCCTTTCAGAGTGCCTTTACGTCTGTTAGGTGCCCAATTCATAGAGCATTGAATAAAGGCAATAAGATCTTTAAATGTACTCGGTTGAGTTTTGTTTTTTAATAAAACTAAACTAAGATAGTGACAGTTGGGACAGAGCAGAGTGGGCACATTCAAACTATTACGAAGGAAGATCTACCAATGCACGGTCCCAGGGCAAGGAAGATTCCTGGTCCTAGAGTCTGTCAGTCTCATGCTCCTGGTAGTTGGCATATTTGAATCAACTAACTCCTTTGTTTAAATCTCAAGCTTATCAAGTGAGTTTAGCAAATGGCTGTAAGTAGCTGAACCTCATTGATACATTTCTCACTGGAGATCAATACATTGATATTCTGGTTTTACACATTATTTTTTATTAAATTATAGTTGACATACAATGTTCTATTAGTTTCAGGTGTTCAACATAGTGATTTGACAATTCTTTCCATTATGCTATACTCGTCACAGTAGGTATAGTCACCACCTGTCACCACATAGCATTATTACGATATTTTTGCCCATATTCCCTATGCTATACTTCTCATCCCTGTGACTTAGTTATTTTACAACTGGAAGTTTGTACCTCTTAATCCCTTTCACGTGTTTTGTCCATGCCCTTGATCCTTCCCCTCTGGCAACTGCTAGTTTGTTCTCTGTATTTATAATTCTGTTTCTGTTCTTATTTGTTTGTTTGTTTGTTTTATTTTTTAGATTCCATATATAAGTGCAATAACATGATATTTGTCTTTCTCTGCCTGACTTAATCCATTTAGCATAATACTTTCTAGGTCTACCCACGTCATCATAAATGGCAAAATCTCATTCTTTCTTACGACCGAGTAGCATTCCATTGTATGTATATGTGTATATGTATGTATACTTAAGCAACGCTTAAGTTGCTTCCATTACTTGTCTATTGTAAATAATGCTGCAAAAAATAGTGGGGTGTATATATCTTTTTGAATTATTGTTTTCATTTTCTTGGGGTAGATAGCCAGTAGTTGAATTATCGGATCATATGGTATTGCTATATTTCATTTTTGGAGAAAACTCAATACTGTTTTCCACAGTGGCTGCACCAATTGACATTCCCACCAGTGATGCACGAGGGTCCCTTTTCTCCACATCCTCACGAGCACTTGTTATTTCTTGTCTTTTGGTTACTAGCCCTTCTGACAGGTGTAAGATGCCATGTCACTGTGGTTTTGATTTGCATTTCCCTGATGATGAGTGATGTTGAGAATCTTTTCATGTGTTTGTTGTTACATATTAATTCGAATGTGATAACATAAAAATATCCTGAATAAAAAAGAAGCCAGACCTGTCTATATGGTCAATTACAGCTGTTTTCCTATTTTAATGATTGACTCGGGGGGGAAACTTATAAAAGGTACTTTAAAAGCAATTGAGAAAATATAATGTTGAAAATATGGGTAATTTTTTAGGTGAAATAGCAGTATCATGATTATGTAGGAGCATGTTGTTATTCTCAGCAGGGGTATATGGAGTATTTAGGGGTGAAGTGTCATGATGTTTGGATTTACTTTCCTTTTTTAATGTTTATTTTTTTTATTTCAAGGGGGAGAGCGTGAACTGGGGAGGGGCAGAGAGATCTAGCCACCCAGACACCCCTGTATTTACTTCCAAATGAAAGAAATCCAGGTGGTGGGTGTATACATGTTCATCATACTATTTTTTGAAATTTTTTACATATTTGAAAATGTTCACAACAGGTTGAAAACATTCTAACCCTTGAGAACATAAAAAAAATTAGAAGATTACAAGAAAATTTTGAAATGTATATTTTACAAAACGTAAGCCTTTTTCTTTTTTTTCTTAAGACATTATTTTGGGGGCAGTTTTAGGTACAGAGATTTCCCATATACCTACTGCCCTCCATATATGCATAGCCTCCACCATTATCAGTATTCCCCACCAGAGTGGTACATTTGTGACAACTGGGGAACCTTATACTGACACATCATAATCATCAGGAATCCATAGTTTATGTTAGGGTTCAGTTTCGGTGTGATACAGTTTACTGGTTTGGACAAATGTTTACTGGTATGTATCCATCATTATACTATCATACAGAGAATTTTCACTATCCTCCACCTAGTTATTCCCCCCTCCCACCCCCAAACCCTGGCAACTACCGAATTTTTACTGTCTCCATAGTTTTGCCTTTTTTTTTTTGTCATATCCTATACAGTTGGGATCATATGGTGTTTAGCCTTTTAGATTGGTTTCTTTCACTTACTAATATGCATTTAAGGTATTTCTATGGCTTGACAGCTCATTTCCTTTTAGCACTGACCATATTCTATTGTCTGGATGAACCACAATTTATCCATTGGCCTACGAAAAGACATCTTGATTGCTTCCAAGTTTTGGCAATTACGAATAAAGCTGCTATAAACATCCATGTGCAGGTTTTTATGTGGACAGACTTTCAAAGATTCTTTGGGTAAATACTAAGGAGGATGATTGTTGGATCATATTGTAAGAATATGTTTAGTTTTCTAAGAAACCACCAATCTGTCTTCCAAAGTGGCTAGGCCAATTTCCATTCCCCTCAGTAATGCATGAGAATTCCTGAAATGTGAGCTTTTTAATATAGTATTTTGTCTTTGGCACAAAATGAATTTTGGGGGCACCTGGGTGGCTCAGTTGGTTAAGAGTCCAACTCTTGCTTTCAGCTCAGGTCGTGATCTCGTGGTACATGGGTCCCAATCCCATGTTGGGCTCTGTACTGACATTGTGGAGTCTGCTTGGGATTCTCTGTCTCCCTGTCTCTGCCCTTCTCCCACCTGCATTTCCTCTCTCTTTCTCTCTCTCTCTCTCTCTCTCTCTCTCTCTCTCTCTCTCTCACACACACACACACACACACACACACACACACACAAATAAGCAAACATTGAAAAAAATTTTTTGGATATTTTATCTGATTAAATGTGTTAATTTACAAAATTACCCTCTGCATAATATTTTAAATGTTATGCTGAGAATAAAGGTAGAGAGTAAATTTTGGAACACGACAGATTGTGGATTTTATAAAAGGTTTGAGGTAGAAATATTAACCTGAGATTTTATCTTCAGATTTTTTTTATATATAAATTGCCACTATGCTTAGGTATTTTTAAAATAAAAGTTAAAATCAGCATTTTAACTAGCTATGATGTGATCAGGCAACAACCCTCTTGAAATATTAATCTCCATCATGATTACTTTTCTCAACTGGTTGTAAAGTACTTCCTTTCAGAGATCTTAGCTATATTGGGTCAAAGCTAAAATGAGCTAAAAATTTCATTTTCAAAATAAAGACTGAAAATTATAAACATGTAATGTGATAAAATAATTCCTGGATATTTATACAAAGGACTGAAGGATGCCATGGAGAAAAATAATTAATACCAAGAAGTAAGACTATGCTCTTCATTTTCCTTTTTTCAACAATGAAACTTAATTTCTTTTATTTTGTGGGGTTTTTTAAACCAAAGACACTGAGACCTTAATAAAAGATAGGCGACAGGGACTGCCCTTGTATATGTCAGAGCTCCCTGGGCTTGGTCACAGCAAAGCAGCCCTTCCTGTCTCTTATGCATCTTTCACCATTTTCGCTGCCCTCCCCATACAGGTCCCTGAAATCACTGCCCTTAGAGGCGGTTGGAAAGGCTCCCCCCCCCCCCCCCCCGCCGCCGCCGCCGCCCCCGTCCTTTGATTCTTAGTGGGGAAAGGGCAGGGGCACAGGGGCGCGCAATGGCACCTGGTCCACCAGTCTTCCACCTGCCTATTCGGGTGGCACTTTCTTTTCACCTCAGGGACGCTTAACAAGCGGCACTATCCTCTGGTGAATTTTTGCCGAGTAAAAAAAGAAATGTTTGAGAAATACTGAGCTAATCACCTGACTTGCTCCGTATTTTCTTTTCCAGAAGTCAGGCCCAACTTCTGAGTTAATAGGAGAAAGCGAATCATTTCTATATTGGAACATGAGTGAAGCCCCTTAGCAGTCATGACTGACATCACTTCTCTGGACCTTGATTACATCTCATGCCCTTCACCTTATACATCTCCTCAAATTCCTGAGTCATGCTCTGTTTATGCCGCTGCTCTAGGAGCAAATTGCGGCAAGGACCCAAACAAAATGAATGACGCCAGCGTGGTGAAGGAAGGGTCACGGTCGGAGGGAGCCAGCCTAGACCGCGGAGCAGCTGAAGGCGCAAAGGGCAACATGCAAGATCGCGCACTTCTGCAGTGGCCAAAGGAACCCAGGAACCCCGTTCTTCCTTTCCCTAGACTCCAGATCCCGGATCAGGTGGAAAAAGCTGGATTTTTGCCCTCTGTGTTTGTTTTTGGACCAAACCAAGAAACAGCGACAAAGAGGGAAGAACGGATCTCTAGAACATTTTTCCCCCCTTCAAGCCATTCTTAATGTAACAATCCCAATAAAATTCGAAGTACAGGATTTTCATGGTTGCAAAGAACTGCTCAGGAGAGTCTGGCTTGGAAAGAACACTGGGCAATCTGCCGCGTTTCTCCCTCCACTCCCCCCTTCCCCGCGCGGTCCGAACGCCGGGGGGGCGGGGCGGGGAGGCGGGACGTCATGACGTCACAATACCAAAGAGCTGCCGAGTTGTTTTTGTGTTCCCAGCTCTCGGGAAAAGCGGCTGGGATTTCTCTACCTGGACGGTCCCTACCTGCGTCCGAGGGGACCCGACATCCCTTCTGAAAGCTCTGCCAAGCTGCGCAGCGACGGGAGCTGACATTTCTGAGGCAGTTCTGATACCTATCGGAGTTGGGCAGAGGGAAGCGCGACCGGAGGGACGCAACCATCAGCGACGGCGGCAGGCCCCGTCCGGGGATCTTGGAAACACTGCGGTCCATCATGAAGTTCCAATATAAGGAGGACCATCCCTTTGAGTATCGGAAAAAGGAAGGGGAAAAGATCCGGAAGAAATATCCGGACAGGGTCCCTGTGAGTGTAATGGGAACGGGGAGGGGGAGGGGAAGGCGATTAGCCGGGATCGTGGGGACGAGGGAGTGTGATGGCAGCCCTCAGGCACAGAAGAAGGGTGGCCCCTACGGTTACTGAGCCCTGAACGCCCTTCACTGCAAGGAGAGCCGGTGGAATGGACCTGGTTGCGGAGCTTTTGAAACCCATCTCCCCGGGGCCCGTCATCTTTAGAGCTGACCGCATCTTTAGAGCGGAGTCTACGTTTGAGTGACTCAGCAGGATTCAGAGATGTTCAGATTGGGATGTGTTCAAAATGCGGCCCTTTTGTGAGAGAAGGATCGGGTTGGGACCACACATCTCCCTTTGAGATCGCAGGGAAGTCGTTCTGGAAATCATTTGATGCAGTGAGGTCTGCGCCCCTCGATTTCTGGCCTTAGATGCTTCTCCCTTAACTTGGCTTTGGCCCTCATAACATTGGGTTTGGGAGGGAAAGGTTCGGAAGCCAGTGGATTCTTCCTTTTATTCCGTAAGAATTAGAAAGCGGCGGGGGGTGGGGTGCGCACCACAAGACAGGCCTGGCCCAGAAAACAAGGTCACGTTCTCTGCGCCACGGCCCGATTGCCTCATAGTTCTTGGCTCCAGGGGCATGTGTGGGGGCAGCCAGCCTCCCCCCCGGTGCTTATTCGATCAGATTGTACCTGGATACAATGCGGAAGGACTGAGGCCGGTTTTTTTGTTTGTTTGGCTTTTTTTTTTTTTTTTCGGTTTTGGAAGCTGATTTATGTGGCTAAAATTAGCGCAGGCAGTGGGGAGGAACAGAAGAAACATTGAGGTAGCTTTCTGCATCCGGGCGTTTTTTCTATCATCCCCTCCCCCGCCACTTGCCTGGTTTTTCTCCAGTGTGGGCTGCGCAGCCTGATTGCAAGGCAGAAGACTTTGGAGTGTGATAGAGCAACCCCCGTTGGGTTTGGGAGATGGAGGCGCATTATACTTTTTAATTTCAGGCAGGGACATCGGGATAAATATTACATGCTATGTACAGGTAAAGTGATTGTGATAATCTGATATGCCTTCTTGACCTGCAGGTACTCTTTGGGACTCTTCTCCAAACCTTCCCTAACTTTCGTCGCGTTACAGCTTCTGGAAGCAACTTGGGCCTTATGTCAGCAGTAGAAACCCCTTACGGTCCTTTTCTTACGAGGAAGCAAGACATTAGGGCTATTCCATTCCCCCAGGAATTGCACACAAGAGTTTTTGGCTCAAAGGGGAAGCTAGCCCTATCACCCACCCAGTAAAGGATCCTTCACAAATTATTTGTTATGCTCCCTGGACCTTGGATGACTGCTTTAAAAGTTCCCCCCAATTTTGTGGTCATAGTGATCCTACTCTCTTATAATATTTTCAAATGACAACTGACTCTCATTGACTGGTCAGGTACTCTGTATCTGGCAATGTGTTACACGCTCTGACTTTATTCTCTTAATCCTCACACGGTTGCGATCGCATTCTACAGAGGAAAGATCTGAAGCACCCAGAGATTAAGTATTCCCGAAGGTTTCCTGTGGCTCGTGTGTGGCAAAGCTGAGATTCTATCTCTGGTTTCTCAACTCGTACAGTTCTAGTCAACAGAATTAAGCAAGCGTGCCCTGTGTGCCTCGCACTGTTAGGTGTTGGAAATCAAGAAAAAAAAACATTGTGGCCCTCACAGTCAGAGTCCTAATGATGCCAGAAAGGTAACCCGTGGAGCAAAATGACTACCGTTTCATTCAGAACTCTCTTACGAAGCTCTGTTCCAGTAGCTCTGCCTAAGAGGGACAGGGACAGACTCTGAAATGGCCCTGTTCCTACCTCTAGTTAAAATTCCCATGTATTTCTTCCAAAGTGAGCACTTCCCATTTCAATCATTTACGTGCATTCACCCAGAATATTTCGACTAATCCTCCCTGTTCTTCTCCAGCTCATTGTTTGGTGTGAAATGTTTCACCTCTGATAATTTGTAAGCTCTTAGAACCATTACTCAGATCTCATGGCTCCTCCAGTTGGGTTTTCACCAGTTTATAGGCCTCCCAGCTGCTCCTTAGGTGCCCAGGCTGTGACTGTCTTTGCAGTTGTGATGCAGGAAGACAAGCTCTGCTTTCTGAGTTGTGAGATTCGATTCTGGTTCTGGGCAGAACCCTTAATCTTGCTGTTTACAGAAAAGAGGGTTAGGGTAAGTGATTTCTAAAGCCCCTTCTCACTGAACTGTTGGTGTTACCAAAGCAATCACGTACCCTGACTGCTCACATAACTCAAATAAGGTCCGGCCTTATTTCTTAGCTACCATCATAGATGAGCTCATGCCTTGAGAGGGCAGGGTTTCTGGAGATCTTAAATTATCTTCATAGCTACAGTGTATCGAAAACCTGCAACATTGTAGGAAATCTTTGGGAATAGATTAAAAATCTTTGGGAACAGTTTAAAAAACAGGTCTGTTTTTTAAAAATTTGTGAAGGGCCCTGTGGAATATCAGGCAGGTTGCACAGAAGAAGAAAAAAAGAAACTGACAACCAGAGAGGAAAAGCATCTAGCCCAGGGCCCATGAGTAGGGTTGGGATTCTTGGAAACCTAGAATCTTTTCTGGTAAGCTCTGGCCTTAGCGATTACCCCTCTTTTTCCTCTCCAGATCCCAGCCTCCTGTCCCGATGTCTTATTTGCAGTCTATTTTATTGTCCTCTTTTTCTGCTCTCGTGCTTTCCATTGCTTCTTACTGATGGGAGCTGACAGGTCTCAGGGTTCCTTGGAGAGACAGTGCTAGGCTCCGTCTCTTTCCCTTTGATTTCCTTAGCCTTGTCTTGCCTCCTGTCTGTCCTCATTGTTGGGCCTTCACCGGTCTCTCCCTGAACCTCTTGCTACTTTTTCTTTAAAATTTCTGATTCATGTATTTTTCTTTCCTCCGGTTTTTATTTTTAAATTTTTTAGTGGAACTGTATCCTTCTGGTCTTCCTGGTACTACAAGATTCTTTTTCTCCAGAAACACAGAATGATGTTTTTCACTATTTTTTTAACCTTTATTCAGTTTTTGAGAGACAGAAAGCATGAGCAGGGGAGGGGCAGAGAGAGAGAGGGAGTCACAGAATCCGAAGCAGGCTCCAAGCTCTAAGCTGTCAGCCCAGAACCGGACACAGGGCTTGAACTCAAGAGCAGTGAGATCATGACCTGAGCGGAAGTTGGACGCTTAACTGACCGAGCCACCCAGGCGCCCCTGTTTTTCACTATTTTTTTTAAAAGTTTATTAATTTTGAGTACCAGCAGTGGAAGGACAGAGAGAGAGAGAGAGAGAGAGAGAGAGAGAGAAAGAAAATCCCAAGTAGGCTCTGCCCCATCAGTGCAGAGGCCCATGTGGGGCTCAAACCCATGGCCTTGAGATCATGACCCAAGCCAAAACCAAGAGTCAGAGACTCAACTGACTGAGCCACCCAGGTGTTTTTCACTATTTTAATGTGTTCCCTTTCATTTAGTAGCTTCAGGCACCAAGTCCCTCCCTTTAAGTCCATCCTTGTATTTAGAAACAAATCTTCACATATTTGATGGATTACTGAAGTTTATTGTATCAGTACCACGACTGTAAAAGAGGTGTTGGAAAGTTCTCTTCCTTTAAAAGTCACTGGAATACTGTGGCTGAGAGGAGTGACCTTTGATCACACAGTTCATAGGGATTCTGTTACTTCTGCTTCTAGAACTTTTCCGTACTTGCCATATCTTTAGTCAGGAATGATGGTATTTTCTAAAGTAAAAATCTAAAGCGATGGCTCTACAATAGATTTTAAATATTTGTAATGTCAATTAAATCATACAACAGATGTAAATACTAAATAGGGGTGCCTGGGTGGCTTAGTCGGTTAGGTGTCCAACTCTTGATAGCGGCTCAGGTCGTGATCTTGAGGTCGTGGAGATTGGGCCGTGTTGGGTTCTGCCCTGGGATTCTCTCCCTCTCTCTCTGCCCTTCACCTGCTCATGAGCCCGCGTGTGTGTGCTCTCTCTCTCTCAAAATAAATAAATAAGCATTAAAAAATTATAAATACTTGTAATTACATAAACTTAAATATATTATTTAAATTGCTATTTAAAATTTTATGCATAGAGTCTTTAATTTTTATATATCTTCATTTTTTTCTCTTCATTACAGGACCATGTGATCTTTATAAAATTTGAAGTACTCTAGAAATATTTGATGTGGACGTTGAAAAATCCCATAAAATAAACAATCAATATTGATAAATGGGTTATTGTAGTGACTTCATATTACAGGATATCTTACTATAAGAACTATTTAGTACTTCTTTGATAGAATAAAACCATGCCTCGAACGTGGTTTTTGGCAGTCCTTCTTGAAAATTTTGACAAAGTATAACACTTAAAGCACATTACCTATACCTTGAATAAATGGCATTCATAGGAAAGAATAAAACTAATAGTTACTCAGGGCCATCTGAGGAATGAGCAGTCCTCTCACTGCTCTTATTAAATACCAGGAAGTATAGATCCTGCGCCTGACAGGTAATGTGTAATCACTTAAAATCAAGGTTCTCTTTACTTTCCATCACGTGCCTCTATTCTCTTCTTAATGTAGTAAAATGAACTATAACCTCACTGAGGAAGCCCACGCCCCCACAGGTTTTTGTAAGAGGTAAGGGGGAATAAGAAATGGGAACGTTTTAATGGGTCTAGACAAACTCACTTCAAATAGGAGAACTGTAGGATGTGGAAGAAAAAAGACTAGATTCTGTTCTTTCTTCTCTCCTCCCCACCAGGTGATTGTGGAGAAGGCTCCTAAGGCCAGGGTGCCCGATCTGGACAAGAGGAAGTACCTAGTGCCCTCTGACCTCACCGGTAATGCCTTTTCCCTCTCCACATGCTCCTTTCCCATGGCCTTTTTGGTCCCGCCTGCATGCCTGAGATTGTGGGGTTGAGAGAGGGTAGAGTTGAAGAAGGCGGGTGGGATTCTCCAGATAGTTGGGGAACTCAAACAGGAGTCATTGCTGGTTCCCTTACGCATGTCCCGTCACGTGTCTTGTGTGATTTAGACACAGCAGAAGGCACGACATTGAAAGCAAAGACCAGATGCCTCTCACTTAAACCACTTATAGCCAGCTTTGTTCTTGTGCTATTCCATTTATTCCAAAAGGAAAATCAGAGGGAAGATCACATTTTAGAGAGTCTCAGCTGAAGACTTGGTCTCTTCCAGCTACGGTTTTTGGCAATACGTTTTGTAGACACTGTTTGGGATTACAAAGAATGTATTAATTCTTCACCCTAATGATCCTTAATGGAAGAACCAGTGAATCCGGGAAACACTGGGAAGATTTTGTAGGTGCGTTTGCCAGCCTTCTAGAACTTTTTCGGTATGTTTAATAGAAGGTACAGCATTGAACCCCACTTGTTACCCCAACTTTGGGATGAGTGATCATACTGAGATTACTGGAGTCCAGTAGACCTCTCCCCCAGCACTGGTTTGTCATAGGGTGCAACTGGGATGGAAGTGTGTTCCAGATTCCGTTTAGACAATGATAGACTATTTCAGTCTAGATGTACATAGCATTCCCTGAAAGTCATCCTCCGGCTTTGAAGGAAGATGCTGACATTACGTCTGAAATCAAGTAAAGCATCTGGAATTGAGTAAAGAGGGGAAGGGTTGAATAAGCTTCTCTGTGACCTGTCAGGGAATATGGAGGCTCCTTCGAGTTGCGCTTTCTATTTCTAAAGCTGTAGGACAGTATTTGGTTCTGCTGAGATTTGATCTAAAGCTGGTACTTAAAGGGAACCGATGCAGAATTTTTTTTTTTTTTTCCCCTGGGAATTACTCTTCTCATAATCCCTTATTTTCCCTAATTGCCTTCTTTCCTTCTTCCTTTATCTAGTTGGCCAGTTCTACTTCTTAATCCGGAAGAGGATCCACCTGAGGCCTGAGGACGCCTTATTCTTCTTTGTCAACAACACTATCCCTCCCACCAGCGCCACCATGGGCCAGCTGTATGAGGTAAGCGTCCCGGTCACAACAATACTGTGCAGTCTGCTGTTTTCTAGCCTTTGTTCCAGTGTCTGCTGATAACACACCTGGGAAGTGGGGCAAGAGGTGTTACTTACCTGTATCGCCTTACACACAGCGGTGTAAGGCACTGGGAGATTCGATGTCACTTGTCCTTTAGGGATTGAGCAGCCTACTAGATTCATTGTCTTTGAATTCTCAGTTTTGCCTTATTCTGGTGTGGTCGTCTTGGATCGTCTCGATTGAAACCACAAGCAATGGTTTCTGATTGCAAATTCCAAGTGAAATTCAAAATTCTAAGGCCAAGCCTTTAAATCAATTCATTCGTCTTAACAGACAAACTCGGTTGGAGGGAACAATTTATGTGATTCTGTTTGCTTGAATTGGTAAAGTGTCAGAATCTAATGAGAAACCTGTAGAAAAACACTTTGTCCTGCTGTATCACCCAGTTATGTACCTGTATTCCTTAAATGATTTCATGTGGTACTGCCTTCTTTCTGTGCTCGGTTAGCGAGTTGTGTCAACTTCTCCAACAATCTCTTAATCTCATTTTTATCCCGGAGCATATATTCCCCGTTAGCGTATATTCTGGTGTATGTATATTTTTGTATCTGTGTTTCCCTTGCTAGAGTAAGCTTTCTTAAGGGTCGTGTTCTTCTCCCGATACTTCTACGTGTCGATGCTCTCCCTGAAGGCTTTTTGTGAACTCAGAAGCCGAATTCCAGTCACTTTTGTTTGTTCTTTATTCTTCTTTTCGTGGAGTCTGACGACGCCTCCCGTACCTCCCTTACCAGGGTGGGTGAGGCTCAGAATCCTAAGTAACGAACATGATGTTTTCCAACAGTCCTCTTGTCTCTTCCCTCAGGACAACCATGAGGAAGACTATTTTCTGTACGTGGCCTACAGTGACGAGAGTGTCTATGGGAAGTGAGTGGCGGAAGCCGGCAGATGGGAGCACGCGGACTCGGGGGTAGGGGGAGGGGCGTGTGTGGGACTTGGGGAAGGAGAGGGAGGGCTCCCACGGTGGAGGAGACAGAAGGGGAAGACCTCTGGAAACACTACACTGCGCACACCGTCATCGTATTTTCACATGCCCAATTGATATTTTTTCGCTGCTTCCTCGGCCCAGGGGGAAAGCATGTCAGGACAGAGCTGTTGGCTTGGCTTGGATAGAAGAACGGAGATGATTTAATTTTCACATTTCGGAATAAACTTTCGTGTCACCTCGCAGAAGAGGCAGGAGGCGGGCAAGTTGGGGCCAGAGATGATTGGGGACCACCAGTGACTTCCTGCTCTCCCTCCTCTTTGGGCAGAGGTTCTATTTTTGACACTTGCACAAGATAGGTAGAGAAAGGGGCTGCGGATGTTTTAGGACTTCTGGTAGTAGACCATTCCTAGGGACCAAAAGAGACCCGTTGTAGTTAAAACATTGTGACCCTGATCTCCCGTCTCCACACCTCCCCCATCCCAGTCGTTATCCCACAGGGTGCTGATAGACATGGGGCAGACATTTAGATGGCACGTTCTCACCACTGGAAAACGGGGGCCAGCCATGAGGGACGTTATGGTTATGAATATGGTTTCGATAGCATTAAACTGGAATTGACGAAGTTGGGCATCTCTGTCTAACCTGCTCTCTCTCTGGTGCCCCTTATCCCATACCTACCTTGGACATTAATGAGCCACAACCATTTCCAGTTACGGGCTAGAACCACTTCTTCAGCGTCTCCCAAACTTGGCTCCACGTATAGGGGACAGAGTTGTCTTTAGGATGGAAGGGGCAGGTATGAGGTGAGACCGATGGGCCACACCTCCCACTCAGCCAGGATTCTTGCTCCCTTGTTGCTGTCCCTTTAGTCCCATGCACACCGAAACGCTAAGTGATGGCCAGCTGCTTCCTTACTTTGGTTTTCATTGACTGCAGCTGCTAGTTAGGAAAGTTTGAGGGGATGATTTAGTAATTCATGGGGATTCTATTGATTCTGAGTATTTTCACTTTGGGGATTATATGGGTGGGGGTGGGGAGCAGGAGTGGCACCCAGTCATGACATTTCAGTTCATCTCTGCTAATGCAAAGGGTCCTTCCTGTGGGTGAAATCTGTATCAGTTCTGTCAGCTGCAGATTCTTGTGTAATGAAGTTTATGCTGTCAGGCCAAGGAAATAAAATAATTGCATACCTTGAAAACCAACCACGAGTTCAGAAATGTTGCTTTTATTGAGTGTGTATTAGAATAGATGGCGTGTGGTCTGTGAGCAGGAAAGTCTGAGTGAGGGCGGCTGCTGGAAACGAATGCTCCCAGGGGCGCTTGCATGGGTCCGTCGGTTGAGCTTCTGACTTCCGCTCAGCTCATGATCTCCCGGTTCGTGGGTTCGAGCCCCACATCACGCTCTGCGCTGACAGCTCAGAGCCTAGAGCCTGTTGCAGATTCTGGGTTTCGCTCTCTCTCTGCCCCTCCTCCACTCGCTTTCTCTCTTTCTGTCTCAAAATGAATAAACGTTAAAAACATTAAAAAAAAAATGAGTGCTCACATAGGGCCATGCATAGACAGGTTTGCTCAGCTTTCCAGGGACCGTGAGTTACTGTTCCACGGCAGTTGTGGTGGGGCAGCGATGCAGGCTGCATTGGTGACCGTGTGCATGATTTTCTCCCCTGCAGATAACTGCGGTGTTAGTGCTTTACGTGTTTCCCAAAGCTGATGCTGGCATGCCGCCTGCGTGAGAATAGAGGCGGTCGGGGTGTGCTTGTTAAAAATGCAGATGTCTAGGCCTTGTCCCAGATTTCGCTGACTCAGAAGCTCTGCGTAGGCGTCTGTGTTGTTAATCAGCCCCTCGTGATTCTGCGGCACACTGATGGAGAGGCTTGCTCTCTGTACCTCGTTTTGTTCTAAGTCCCAACCAAACCCGTTCTCTCTCTGTCTCCAAGTCGTGTCTACCTCTGTTGACTTAAAAAAAAAATTTTTTTTAATGTTTATTTTTGAGATAGTGACCGAGTGGGAGAGGGGCAGAGAGAGAGAGAGAGAAGGAAACCCAGAATCAAGCAGGCTCCAGGCTCTGAGCTGTCAGCACACAGCCCGACGCGGGGCTTGAACTCATAAACCTTGAGATCGTGACCTGAGCCGAAGTCGGATGCGTAACCGACTGAGCCACCCAGGCGCCCCTACACCTGTAGACTTTTATGGGCTATACTGCAACCACCAGAAAGGAAATGGAAGTAGGTGGTTACAAAAGATCCATGGCAGGATCCCACCCACCCCCAAGCCATACCTGGTGTACTGATTGAGAAAGTTAAGTCTGGATTGACAGGCAACGAAGAAGGCCAACCCAGCAAGCACAGTTATGTAGGGAATTAAGGAAAGCTCTAAGGAATTTTGATTTTGACATCGGAGCCTTAAAAATGGACACCTGTCACTACTGACAGAAAAATATCAGGGTGGTGTTTGTGATCAAGTCAAATGGCGGCTAATACTTGATTTAACACACAACCTGTATTTTGAAATTAATAGACTGAACCCACTATCTAGGAATGAGATTAGGTGAGTGTTCAAAAACATTTTTTTAACGTTTATTTTTGAGATAGAGAAATAGAGCATGAGCGAGGGAGGATTGGAGAGAGAGAGAAGCAGAACTCGTGCTGTCAGCACAGAGCCTGACGGGGTGCTGGAACAAACCGTGAGATCATGACCTGAGCCAAAGTCAGACACTTAACCGACTGAGCCACCCAGGCGCCCCTAAAGTGAATGCTTAAAAGCAAGGAAATACGTGTCAGACCCCAGTTCCCCATACGCATTGGGAATAGTCCATTGGGAATAGTTCCTGTACTGCAGGAGACTCGGGCCATTGCTAAACCAAAGTAGTAGTTAAGTTTGGAGGTTCTTCCGGAGGTGGCCTTTTAGTTCAGTCTGTTTACCTGGATGTGCCTGGTGGAAGAAATTTGGGACATTACATACCATTAAAAAAAAAAATTTTTTTTTAATGTTTATTTTTGAGAGAGAGTGCAAGCAGGTGAGGGTCAGAGAGAGAGGGAGACACAAAATCCGAAACAGGCTCCAGGCTCCAAGCTGTCAGCACAGAGCCCCACATGGGGCTCGAACTCCCGAACCGCGAGATCGTGACCTGAGCTGAAATCGGACGCTTAACTGACTGAGCCACCCAGGCGCCCCCATTACATACCATTTTAGACCAACCCTCTGATTTTATAGTTCCGTAAAGTTGAATCGTAGCTAGGTTCAGAGGCGTTGCAGTGCCGTGATTGGGTGTGATGCTGTTTCCCGAAGAGTATCTCTCAAGCGTGCCTCCAGTGTTTCCCTGCCAGCAAAGCTTTAAAGCTGCTCTGGGCCCTCAGGCTGTCCTGTCGGTCTTGAACTGAAAACAGTTCAGGAAATGTCTTCTCATTACCCTTGGCCTCCTGTCCCAGGTAAGATTGACTTACCCTGATGCTTTTTTTCTGGAGACCAACGTTGAATGGTGTGTCAAAAAGCCCATTCTTCCCTTGGAGACCAGGATGGCGTTAGCATCAGAGATAAGGGAGTCCTTTGCTTTTGCCCTGTATTTTGGAAGATCTCAAATCCTAGCATGTCCGGTGAGCCGCGCCGTGGGTTTCGCAAGGATAGCCCTGATTTACGTGCATCGTCCTGATTTATTAATGGTTTCTTACTTCACTGTTGCAGGTTTCCCAGTGGACAAAATATACAGTCAATTCTCCTTATACAAAGTAAAAAAAAAAAAAAAAGAAAAAGAAAGAAAAAAAAAATGGAGGTTTATTCCCCCCATCACCAGATAATGTCTGTGCCATCCAGGTACAGCATGACCCAGTATAGCTCTTACCCTGTGTGGGTAGCAACTAGAAAAAAAAAAACAAAAAACACCACTTCTGAGTAGCGGACTGCACTGCTTCATAGCATTTTTTCCCCCCCGTAGGGCAGAATTGTTTTTTTTTCCCTTTGCTGTAGTGAACAGATTCTTCACTTCTGGAAAATAAACCAGTCGAGCAGTTGATGCCATCCAGTGTTCGCGAAACTTGTTTTTGTTTTTTTTTTTGTTTTTCAATAAAATTTATTATTTTTTTTAGTGTTTATTTTTGAGAGCGGGAGAGAGAGTGCGAGTGGGGGAGGGGCAGAGAGAGAGAGGGAGACAGAGGATCTGAAGTGGGCTTGGAGCTAACAGCAGAGAGCCCAGGGTGGGGCTTGAACACGCGAACCTCAAGATCAGGACCTGAGCCGGAGCCGGACGCTCAACCGACTGAGCCACCCAGGCGCCTCGATGCTACGAAACTTAATACACTATTCGTGTTTTCTTTTGAATATTTATTACTCTGACAGTTCTGCGCAGGCTCCAAGCCTTCCTCTTTTTTTTTTTTTCCCCCTTCTCCTGCATGAAACCACAAATTATTTTCCAAAACTGGCCTCAGGTGGCTCTGAGCCCCTGGTTGTCACTTCAGTGTAACCCTGAGTAACTCAGCTGTGCCTAGCCCTTGTGTGCTACCCACCTCCTCACCCGCCTTGCTGTCTTACCTGGAGATTACTGTATTAGGTCTGCAGTTTGGTCACCTCTAGCCTGTAGCACGCTCCCTTGTGGCTGACTCAGCGCTCTGGAACTTTCTCAGCTCTTTGGATACATGCTTCAAAAAAAAAAAAAAAAAAAAAACAAACCCCAGAAACACAAACATAGGCGTCCCTGTCTCAAAAGCTGTGAGAGACTGTGGTTCCTGTCAGCCTAATTACCCTGTTAGGTCCCAGGACCATTTTTTTGCCCACCTTTTAAAATGATTATTCTTACACTACGGGCCCTTGGGTACTTTATAAATATAGACGTGCAGATTCTTTTCATAGTTCGAAGTAGCAGGAGGTGATCCCCGCTAGCAGTAGGTGACATTTCAATATGCCATCGTGTAGGTGTGCATATATTTCAACAGTGGCTAACGAAAGGCCTCAGTCGTTCTGGTGTATGTCCAACGATGTGTTGGACCGTTTGTTTTGACAGTTCTGCTTTTTGACATGGTAAGGCTGTTCGTTTCGGACCTTTAGGATTTTGCTTGAGAGGTACGTAAGCACCTAAAACTTGCATGAAGTGATGTTGAGCTCTTGGGCGGAGGGATGAAATGCATTTGCTTATTTTTGCACTTCCGAGTAGGTTCAAAGTTCCCTCACATGGTTCAGAGGAAGCGCGCTGATTGCCTCTTGCTTGGTATTTAAAGACCAAGAGTAACACGAAGCCCTATTTTAGGTGCCGGCTTGGCTACCGCCCTCCCAAGTCGTTGCTTTGCTGCGTCTCAGAACCACCCTGCACACCCTCTTCGGTGTTTCAACAACCTGCACCCGCTCACTGCTTTCCCACTCGTTCCTACCACACCTGTCTTTTCCGCTTACCACGGATCACCTTCTCACGCCTTCTCAAGTCTTCTCACCAGAGAGTAAGTTCCACAAAGGCAGAAACTTCGTGTCGTTCGCTGATTTACACAGACCGGTCAGAACCGTGCCTGACATAGTTTGTGCCCAAAAATAGCGAAAGGCTCTGATAGGACAGAGGGTTTCGGTTCAAGGACTAGGTAATTCTGTTAAGAACTGAATTATCCCTAAAAGCGCAGATTAGAAAAGGGCCCCTTGGGGAACTCTGGGAACCCCTTGGAGCTTACTGGATCTCGAGGCAGGAAATAGGGCTCCAGTCTCCCTGCTGTCACTTCACTAGCTCTGTGACACAGGCCAGTTTGTCTCCTGTTCAAATGAAATTCTGATTCCCTTTCCTCTCAGAGTAACAATTGGATCTTAGGTTGTGGTGACTGTTCAATCCTTGGCAAACCATTCAGTGGCATTATTGCCTATGAGGAGTAAGTTTCATTGAAAGTGACAATAGCAGGCTAGCTGGGAGAACAGTGTAGGTTTTCATTGTTTTATTTGTAAATGGTATACTGACCATTTATCCTCAGTAATGTTGGTCTCCTTCTCCTCGGTAGCCACTAAAATCAAGACGTGGGACAGAATAGCTAGACCGTTTTTCAGCTTTATCAGGCTGGAACCAATATCATTGTGTGTGTGTGTGTGTGTGTGTGTGTGTGTGTGTGTGTGTATGAATATTTATTTTTTTGCTACACAATTATGAAATGTCCAGACAAAAATCCATCACGGTCTACACAAGTTAACAAACTCCCATTCATTAGTTTTTGGGCCACCTAACGCAGAATTTTAAACGTCGGTCTTCCAAGGAGGCTCTTGGCTCCCGGGTCTGGCAGCCGGAAGTGCTGTGGGGTGCACCAGAAGCGCTTCCTCCCTTCCGAGTGCGACCCGCTGCCCCGCACAACTAGTTCCGGGGGGTGGCACGTGACGTGTCTTTTGTCTTGGTTTTCTTTTAGTTAACTTTATAATCCCCAAATGGAACGTCCCTGCAGCACCCACACTTCTTAAATGTAAGTGACCAAGAAGGAGAGTTGAAGGAGAGGAGGAGGGAAAGAGAACAAACCTTTAGCAGCCAGTAATTATGCATGAATCACAGTGCCACATACTTCAGGTTTTCCCACTGAATCTATGAAAGAAAGAAAACTCTAGGGTGAATATTTTAATTCAACTGGACTGCCCGATAGGAGGAAGAAAGGTTAATTTTTCCAAGATCCAATAGCTAATGTGGAGCTATATAGCTAGATTCAAGTAGCTATAATAAAGTAGATTCAAGCTAGAGATTAGAGTAATTTCATGTGAAGTTTGAACAGATTAAAGACTGAAGCTATAAAGCATTTCAGTTTCTTTCTGTGATGGTCCCCTGTCCTATAACTGAATTGTTTCTGCTTGCATTTTTACAAACACACCAGGTAATTTTACACCTCAGGCTCTCTCCTTACATTCCTCCTGTCCTATCTGCCTCCTGAGCTCTGTCCAGGAGTAGTACCTATGTGAAGATTAGATTAGGTACAAAGACAAGTAATCCTAAAACTAAACTAACGGTGTAAACAAGATATTCTTCCATTCTCTTGTGAAAAAAGTCCAGGTTTGGGATACTGGTGCTGTCTCCTGAGGCCCAGGCTTTCCTAAACCCTGTGTTCCGTATTAGTTGGGTGTGCTACTCATCATTAAAGTCAGAAGCAACATCTCTGCAATCGGGTGGAAGTCAATATCCAGAAGAGGCCATAACATGCAGGTCAGCTATCAAGGAAGGTTCCCTGAAGATATTAAGGAAGATCCACTTAATTCTACTGGCCAGGGCCCAGTAGCTTAGCAGCCTGGTCACACCTACTTGCAAATGGAATTGGAAAATTCAGTCTTTATCCTAGGTGACCATCTGCCTGGCTCAAAATTTTATTACTATTGAAGAAAACACAATGTATACTCCTCTCTGAACCAGCTCCTAGTAATACCTTCAACATTCTCTTGGAAAATTTGGCAGCATAAGTATTTTTTTTTAAGGTTTGTTTATTTTTGAGAGAGAGCACCCACAAGTGGGGGAGGGGCAGAGAGCGTGGGGCACAAACCATCCAAAGCAGGCTCTGGGCAGACAGTAGCGAGCCTGATGCGGGACTCGAACTCAAAAAACCCTGAGATCGTGACCTGAGCCGAAGTCAGACCCTCAACCGGCTAAGCCACCCGGGTGTCCTCCACTGTGATTCTTGGTGCAGTTACTGTATCCTTTATTGCTGTACTTTTGTTAAAACATCCATATATTTTATTGTATTAGTTTTGCCTGTATTTTGTTTTAAACATATCTTGCTTCCCAGGTTGTATTTTTGGTCCCTCAAGGGCTGGAATCATACCTTTGTACTTGGCTTTTGTACCTGGTAACCAACAACTGACTAGGAGTTAATGATTGTTAAATGAAAGAATGAATACATAAGCATATGGATGCTTATACCAAGAAAATGAAGATTTACCTATTAACTCTTAAAGCATACCCATCTGAGCTGTTCCATTTAATGTAGACACTTCTGGCATTAATTGTTTAACCAGTCAAACTAGGAATCCTTTTATCTCATTAATGACATGATTTTCAGTAAAATTATATGGGAGACATACTATAAGATAAATTTAAAATGTATCATTGTGATGTAATTAAGAATTAATGAATGTGTTTAATAACTACATAGTAATAAAAAAGCATTAACATTCTTAAATTCCCAGAGTCCATTTTATTAGTAGCATAATAAAGATTGAGTTATTTTCATGAACATAAAGTTAATACCCCACTTTCTTTTTTTCTACCTTGACTAAAAAAGCCATGGACTTAGTGGTGGGTAGGTATTAAGATTAGTACTTTGAATCTTTGTCTTGATCCTTTCTTTTGTTTATAAGGAATTTGAGACAGAGGTTAAGTGATTTCAGTGTTCCCTGTGTTAATAATTTCCAACCTGTTTTGGAAAGTCATTTATACTTTGTGTGCATATTTGTATAATTTTTTTTCTTTAAAAAAATTCCTTTTTAATGTTTATTTATTTTTGAGACAGAGAGAGACAGAGCATGAATGGGGGAGGGTCAGAGAGAGAGGAAGACACAGAATCTGAAACAGGCTCCAGGCTCTGAGCTGCCAGCACAGACCCCCACGTGGGGCTGGATGGAACTCACGGACCCCGAGATCATGACCTGAGGCAAAGTCGGACGCTCAACCGACTGAGCCACCCAGGCGCCCCTGTGTAATTTTTTTTTAAATGCAACTATATATTTAAACCTACCACAGGGACTAGCACAAGTAACTAAAGAGTAAAGTGTTAGAAAGAATCTTAAGTTTGAAAGAATTTTAAAAGTATATATAATCTTAAGAGTTGAGTTTTTTTAAAAAACAGTGTTTATTTATTTTGAGAGAAAGAGAGAGAAAGGCCGAGGGAGAGGGAGGCAGGATCCAAAGTAGCCCTACATTGTTGGCGCTGAGCTCTACGCAGGGGTTCGAGATCATGACCTGAACCGAAACCAGGAATCGGACGCTTAACCTACTGAGCCACCCAGGTGCCCCAAGAGTTGAGTTTTGAGAGATGTGGCCGAGACAGCTGTGGTCCCCCAGAATCCATTTCCTCTTCTTCCCTAGTGACAGGTGTCTTGGGAACATGGCCATGCAAAATAAAGATTAGATTTTCCTGCCCTACCTGCAAATCTGCAGAAATATGCTAGTGACTTTAACCTCTGTGAATTTCAATTTCCTCATTAGAAAATTAGAACCAATGATGCCTGCCTCTCAGAATCACACAATTCTATAACGTTCCCCAAATCCCGTCACTTTTTCTTTAATGGTTCCTCTCCCTCCTTAAGACCTGGATTAGGTTGAATTCATCTTTGGATCTCAGTACCTGGCTCGGAGTGCCTTTTTGTTGTACCTGGAATGGTGGCAGACTTCAGCAATACAGACTGAAGCAGATTGGGCTTTTTTTCATATCCTCAATATTAAATACACATCGCAGAATTCTCTAGCTAGCGGGTAAGGCTTCCTTGGAAGCAAAATTACATCTTCAGAGCCAACCAGAACCAAGGGTACCTCGGTAAGTTACTTCCTCCTTACTTCCTCCTTGCTTCTCACTCCAGCTCCAGCTCATGTCACTCTGCCCCTCGCAGCCTATGCTGTAGCTTCCATGGCTTTAGTTCCTCACACTCACCAAGGGTCCCACGATGTCAAGACCTTCTGAAGATTTATCTAGAGTATTTGTCCCTGTATAGTAGCCAAGGTTCCCCAGAGAAGCGGACCTAGTTGGATTATCGAGAGAGAGACAATGTTTCCTTACAGGATACAGAAGTAGCTACCCTGATCCCTCTTGTTCTTCATAACCTGTCCCTGGAACAAACGTGAACAGTCGAAATAGTAATCGGGGTTCTATCTTCAGTTTTTATGCATTGTCTTCTGCTTGAAGCCTAACATTAAAAATGCAGTTATTTGGCAAGAGAGGTATATTGGGGAACACCCAACAGGAGGAAAAAGGGGGAAAAAAAAGCGTCTGCAGTAGCGAAGGCAGAAGTTTGTGCTGATCTGCATTTCCTCTTAGAGAAGACGCTTGGCGTTTTCTGCTGAGCCACATCTGCAAGCATGTCTCGCCGGGATCCAATGCACTCAACCGCAGCCCCCGGGGACACAGATGTCACACGTCCCGCAGGCAGGGCCGGCCTGTCTACTGTCTTAGCACTCCTCCGCTTTGGTAGAGCATGACATTCAGCAGAGAGAGCAGCAGGCAGAGATTTTTTTTTTTTTTTTTTTTGCACAACTCCTGAAAATAGCTGCAAGATTCTCATGAGCAAGGCTCATCTGAAAAATTGAAGGCCGTTCTTTGTAACTATCGGTTGCTCTAGGCCCTTCCCGGCGAAAGACAGGAACGGCGTCTCTGTGCTCCTGTCCGGGCAGGGTCTCTACCCTCCCCCTTTGACTGGCAGAGCTGCACCTGTTCCACTCCGGGCCCCCTGCGACGCCCGAGTCCTGAGCCATCAAATCACCGACTCACCTGGATGGAGTCTCTGGCTTCGCCCTCTGTTTATTTAGCTATTGATTTTTCTCCACTGATAAACACACACATAATGTTCGCCTTTGACAAATCTTTTACAATCCCGGGGCCTTATTTAACCCTTGCAACAAACTCACGGAGTCCGCATTCCACATTTTGCAGATAAGGAAACACTGTCAAAGGGTTTGTGTCCCATGGGTCTGGGACAGGCAAGCATGCTCACCTTTCTGAATCTTCTGTGTCTCTGTTTTGTCATCTATCAATTAGGAGTCGCGTCGGCTGCAGCTGTGGTTGATCCAGAAGTACAGCTTCAAGCGATGTTAATTACACTTCCGACCACAAGGTGGCAGGACGGATCCACTTAATTTCTAATGTCTAATGGGGACATCTCAAGAGAGTAAAACGATTTATGCATGGTTTTAGTCCTAGTAATTGACAAGAGGAGGGATTCCCATCCAGAGCTTGTATTTTCAAATACCGTGCATTTTCCCTTTTATTGATATATAGGCATAGGGCATGCTTCCTTCCTAAAGATGTGTTAGGAGGATGAGAAAAAAATTCTAAGGAGAAGCTACACCAAAAAGTCATCAAGGAGGATGGAATGGTTTGACTAGTGGTTCTCAAGTTTAAGAGCGCATCAGAATCACCTAGAAGGTTCGTTAAAATACTCTTGGGGGCCCCATCACGAGTTTCTGATTCTGTAAGTCTAGAGAGGGGCTAGAATTTGCATTTCTGTAAGAAGTTCTCAGAGGATGCTGATGCAACGGGTCCAAGGGCCGCACTTTGGAAACTACTGTAGCAGAAATCAAATATGAGACCATCCCTTACACAAAGCACACGCCCAACCCTCCGTGAATTAGCAAGTTGCAATATGGCTAAACAATGCTTCTCTGAGATGCGTGAAACTACCTGCATCAGATTTGTCTGGGCTACGTGTTGAATTGGGAGATTACTACTCATTACTCCAAACTTACCAGTGTGACTTTCTGAGGGGCAAATACCGAAAACTGCATTTTAAGCCAGGTTTTATGTATGCAGCTGGAATCTCGAGAAACACTAGGTAAAGTGTCATCCTTGCCAGAGTATGAGAGGAATTCACAATTAGTATAGTAATGTATCTAGACCCTAAAAGGAAAATGAAGACCACGAGACTCATTTGGGATGTCTTTTTGTTTTTTTGTTATTTTTTTATTTTTTTTTTTAGATCAGATTTATTGGAACCTGTCCAAGGGAATTTTTAAAACTTCTATTTTAGGTTTCTCCTAGTCTTTTAATATTATTTTTTATATCTTTATGTTGAGAGGGGGGAGGAGCAGAGAGAGAGAATCCCAACACAGAGCTCGATCTCCCAAACCATGAGATCATGACCTGAGCCAAAATCAAGAGTCAGGTGCTCAACCGAACTAGCCACCCAGGCACCCCTCCTAATCATCTTTTAAAACTTAGATACTATTGGAGTGTTGTAATCTGCCGTCACGTAGGGGGATTTGTTTGTACATCACTGAGCAAAATAACCTGGGGCTTTGTTACCACGTTGAAGTAAAATCACCATCCATCCTACCGAATGGGGTGAAGGGATACAGTATGTTCATTCCTGGCTGCACATAAATGAGGAGTTTTTAAAAACCACTAATACCCGAGTCCCACTTCAGTGTCACTCCTGGGAAGGACAGGGGAAGGGCTTAAGCATCTTTACTTTTTACCATCCCTTCAAGGGATTTGTGTGTAACCAGGGTTGTGAACAATTCATTTGGCTGCTGCTGTTGAACAACACATCCGTATCAGGTCTGGAACGAGGATCGTCTCTCTTGAATTTGCTTAATTTTTCCTTCTGTGTGGCAGGCATGGGATAATTCTTGCCAGATCCACATTTCCTTCTCCATCAAGTCTTACTGCGCTGCAGACCCTAAGACCACCCTAGTCCGTGAATTCGATTTCTGCTACAGACAAGTAGGGAGTATATAGCCTGACGCTTCTTGCAAATCTTTAAGGAAATAAGCCACCCCTCTTCTGTCAGCAGTGCCTTTGATGCTATTTTCATCTGACTGAAAGACTGAGGGACTAAGTTGCAAGGCATCCCGGTGCCCAGCTCTGTCACAGCTAAGGGGGCCACGTTTCTGAAACAATTATGTTTATTACACTTGTGGCCACAAGGTGGCGGGCCAGATCCACTTAGTAACTCAGGGCCGTCAGTCAATCGCCAAAGGTTGTAGCTATCATTTTCCCATTTGTCACTAATAGAAGAGTGTGTGGCCTATCTGTAACCAAAGACCACATAATCTTATATGAGCATCAAAAGAAATAGGAGAGATCATCTTGTTTATTTACTGTCAACTTTCTTTTTTTTAAAAAATCTTTTCCCAAAGGGGAGATGCATTACACATTTTTAATTGCTATTCCAATTCTGGTGTCTCTTTCAGAATCTAGATAAATGCTAACATTCTTATCTCAAACGCATGGAAACGTTTCTTCTGGAAAAAATTAACAGTGATGTATATCTAAGAACTCAGTTGCTGAAGGAAATAGAGGTCTAGATAAGAGGAAACAATGTAACATAAATCTGTTCCCTCATTTGTTTTGTTTAAGCTCTTAAAAGGTAGGGAAAAAAAGCGGAAGACCAAAGATTTATAAAAATTAAAATGCTTTGTTTCCTCTCTGACTTTTGCACCTCTGAAAATATTTCCCTCTGTAAGAGGCAAAGTTTTATTCGTGGCCTATTGTGGCAATTCAAAAAGCAGGTACCAGTGATAAATTCTCAGAAATGTTTCCCAAACTGATTTTGCTCTCATTTCTTCCACCTATGCAGGCTTAGAGGTTAATAATGAGGAACACCCTTAGGCTAAGGTGGCTAGCAGAGGGTGAGACAGAGAAAGAAGGGCAAAGAAAAAGAAATAAACATTTTCAGCATCTTTTTCCCAAATGTGCTCTACTCCTTTGTTTAGAGATTAAGCTCTTGTATAAGGATACGAGGACCAAAACCACATCTTGGTATTGCCTTAAAATAGAAAAAAAATAAAATAAAAGGCTCTTTCCGTAGTCAAGAGAAAGACAGATAACATACGTTTTCACTCCTATGTGGATCTTAAGAAACTTACCAGAAGACCATGGGGGGAAGGGAAGGGTAAAAAAATAGTTACAAACAGAGAGAGAGGGAGGCAAACCCTAAGAGACTCTTAAATACTGATAACAAACTGAGGGTTTATGGGGGGGAGGGGGAAATGGGAGCACTGGGTGTTGTATGTAAGTGACGAACCATGGGAATCTACCCCCGAAACCAAGAGCACACTTTACACACTGTATGTTAGCCAATTTGACAATAAATTATATTTTTTAAAAAAAGAAACCTGTAAAAGAGCTCTCAGTAATTAAAATATGTCCAGTGTTTTTGTCAGAAAGAAAGAAAGAAAGAAAGAAAGAAAAGAAAAAAGGGAAGCAAAATAAAAATTAAAACATAAAGGGGCGCCTGGGTGGCTCAGTCGGTTGGGCGTCCGACTTCGGCTCAGGTCATGATCTCACAGTTTGTGAGTTCGAGATCCGCATCGGGCTCTGCGCTGCCGGCTCAGACCCTGGAGCCTGCTGCTGATTCTGTGTCTCCTTCTCTCTCTGCCCCTCCCCAACTTGTGCTCTGTCTCTCTATGTCTCTCAAAAAATAAATAAATGTAAAAAAAAAATTTTTAATAAAAAAAATCCTCTGAAGCCATAAAATATATACCTAAGTAACGTTTATAATGTCCAGATCTAAAGAGATTGCATATATACAAGAGTAGCCCTCTGCTTATCTCTCTAACCACATGCATCGTATGTCAATTGCCTCTCACTAATTCATCTTGAACCACACTGGTCTTGCATCTGTTTCTGGAACTATGCTAAGCAATTTCCTGCCTCAGGGCTCTTCACATGCTGGTATGGTTTGCTAAACTGCCCCTCAGCTCTCTGTATGTTGTGCTCATTCTTACACTTTGTCTTAGCTTAATGCTGCAATCTCTGATCACCCAATTAGTGATTGTTCCCTCCACTGCTTCTCTGAATCCCAAGCCCTTTTTTTATTTCATTTATGACACTATTTGGAACTTGTATTTCTTTTTTTTAATTTGCTTTTTTACTTAAATTTTGTAATTTCTTTTGTTTGGAAGAATATAGTCTTCATGAAGACAGAGATCACGTCTGTCTTTCATTCATACATTTTGCCACTTGACTATTTAATTTTTACGTATGAAGTGTTGCATATTATGCCATTAACCAAGCAGTAAATATTTATTAAAAAGTAACAGCATCTCTTTAGAAGGAATTCCCTCTTGTAAAATTTTCTTTCTATGAATTGAGAAGTAAATAGTAAGAGTTGACACTCTTGCGGTGCCTGGGTGGCTCAGTCGGTTAAGCGTCCGACTTTGGCTCAGGTCATTATCTCACGGTTCATGGGTTCGAGCCCTGCATCGGGCTCTGTTCTGACAGCTCAGAGCCTGGAGCCTGTTTTGGATTCTGTGTCTCCTTCTTTCTCTGACCCTCCCCCATTCATGCTCTGTCTCTCTCTGTCTCAAAAATAAAGAAACATTAAAAAAAAAATTTAAAAAAAAGAGTTGACACTCTTGAATTTAACCTAAGCAGATAATTTCACTTGAAGCTCAATGGGAAAGAAATTTGAGGGGTGCCTGGTGGCTCAGTCAGTTAAGCATCCGACTTCCACTCCGGTCAAGATCTCCACAGTTCACCGGTTCAAGCCCCACATCGGGCTCTGTGCTGACAGCTCAGAGCCTGGGGCCTGCTTCAGATTCTGTGTCTCCCTCTCTTTCTCTGCCCCTCCCCCACTGTGCATGCTCTCTCTTTCAAGAATAAATAAACTTAAGAAGATTCTATTAAAAAAAGAAAAATCTAAAATTTGATAGATATGCCTATTAAATAAGCAGTATATATGAAAAAAAAAGAGAACAATTAATTGACCTAATGATTTATGTTTGTGGAGCAAATACCGCAGAACTGGAAACATCCTAGCCTAGAACCGAAATAATCTAGCATACAATGTTTGTTTAACAAATACAGTGATGAATTGAAATTTGGTGAGATGAGACAGAGTCAGTCCATTTGGGATCTAAATTAGGGGGATTTTCCAATCTGAACATGTGATAATAGTGATCTTTCCTGTCATTACAGTGGCGAGAATCTGACCTGACAAAAGGATAACAATGAGCAGTTTGAAAATCACATTTGTGGTCTCTGGGCCTAAGATTTTTCCGGTTCATTCACCTGCGTAGGCCTTCAAAACTTTGAAAGCGAGTCTTGGGTCCTCACCTAAGTATTGCTGAGTTGTCTAAGAAGCTCAGGACTTCTGGAATGCCTAACTAGGGAGACTAGCCTCTGCCAAAGCCTTTCCTGTTACCTTACTCCTGTTGTTTCTGCTGTAGCTAGTCCCTTGACTGTTTTAGCATAATTTAACAAGATCCAAAGATGTGTAGTCAGTATCATGCGCCTAAAGTAGACTCCTACCGGGCCAATGGCCAAGGATAGGCAGGGGAATACAGGACAGCTAAATATTCAAAGAGCATCTATTGTATAGCAGGCAAGCTTGGGACTAAACAGAGGCACCTATATAACTAATCTCTAGGCGTATGAGTTCTAAGAACCCCAGGGACTATGAACATAATGGGAAAATGGCTTTCTCTGTCCAGGCAAAAGATTCTGAAGGTATAACCCGCTCTCTGGGGGTGATAGCAGTTCAGCTCCACCATTTCTGGTCTATTTGGTAGTGTGATCATGGGTTCGGACCTTCACAGCTGACTCGCTGTCTCTCCATCCTTCTAGCATTATTGTAATGCAGCTTCTTTAATAAAACTTCTATTTTATTTACTGTTTATTTATTTATGTTTATTTCTAATGACTAATTTTTTTAATAGATTTTTTAACATTTTTTTTATTCATTATTGAGAGACAGGGGGACATAGTGCAGGAGCAGAGGAGGGGCCGAGAGATGGAGAGACACAGAATCCAAAGCAGGCTCCAGGCTCTGAACTGTCAGCACAGAGGCTGACGCGGGGCTCGAACTCACAAACAGCAAGATGATGACCTGAGCTGAAGTCGGACGCTTAACCGACTGAGCCACCCAGGCGCCCCTGTTTTATTTTTTTAATGAATATAATTTATTGTCGAATTGGCTTACATACAACACCCAGTGCTCATCCCAACAACTGCCCTCCTCAATGCCCATCACCCATTTTCCCCTCTCCCCCACCACCCCGCCATCTAGCCTCAGTTTGTTCTCTGTATTTAAGAGTCTCTTGTGGTTTGCCTCCCTCCTTCTCTGTAAAACTTGTATTTTAATTTTGTCAGTTTTAAGTGAATTAATTTGCTTCCTCTAAAATTATGAAATCACAGTCATGTATGCAATATGCTGGAGGTGTTTCTTGTGCATCATTTATCCATCCCGGAAAGTGACCATGGAGGCTCTGTGATTTAACATCAAGTATGTACATGCGGGGCACCTGAGTGGCTCAGTCAGTTGAGTGTCAGACTTCGCCTCAGGTCATGATCTCCTAGTTCGTGGGTTCGAGCCCTGGCGTCGGGCTCTGTGCTGACAGCTCGGAGCCTGGAGCCTGCTTTGGATTCTGTGTCTCCTTCTCTGCCCCTCCCTTGCTCGTGCTCTTTCTCTCTCTCTCTCCTCTCTCAAAAATAAATAAACATTAAAAAAATTTTTTGGGAAAAAAAAGTATGTACGTGCAATTAGACACCCTGATCCAAGGCTCTGGAATAGTAATCACATAGTCAGAGAGGAGTGTTCAAGTATTGAAGGATCTGCCAGCTGGACCCACCCTCTACTGTGATGGCCACTGACTGGTAGAGTTGAGGTTATGTAGATAGGTTCCAAAGGCAGGCTGCTTGTGTTCAAATCCCAGCTCCTACACCTGCTGGCTGTAAAACTTTGGGCAAAATAAACATGCTCCCTGCATTTAGGGTGCCATTTGACAAATGCGGATAACTACAGCATCTACTTCATAGAGCAGTTGTGGGTGTTAAATGTTTTACTACATGAAAAGTGGCACTTGGAAAATACACAATAAATATATTTCAAAAAAAATTTTTAACATTTATTTATTATTATTGAGAGACAGAGAGATACAGAGAGTGAGCAGGGGAGGGGTAGAGAGAGGGGAGAACAGAATCCGAAGCAGGCTCCAGGCTCTGAGCTGTCAGCACAGAGCCCAACACGGGGCTTGAACTCACAAACTGTGAGATCATGACCTGAGCCGAAATCGGTCGCCTAACTAACTGAGCCACCCAGGCGCCCCACTAAATATATTTTAATGGGGCCCACTTTTAATTGGGCCCTTTTGCTATGTCTTCTCTTTCGTAAACTGTTCTGCCTAATGCTAAATTTCTTTGCATAGGTTCACCGCTGTAATTTGCTTTAGAAGAAAATGATCAAGGGTGACCCTTCAAGATGTTCTAGGACACTCACCTCTGCTTTCTGAATGTCTTTCCCACCCACCACGTGTATTGGTCAGATTCACGTCATGATCCTATTATTTACTATGATTTGCTCAGTAGATCAGTCCTTCAGACATGTTCTCTGTACCCAGTGACCAATGGAGAGGAACGTGTTTTTGTATTCTTTAACTTTCTGTTGTGGAAAACAATTTAAATGTTAAGCTGTGCAGAGACAATAGTTTGGTAAATTGCCTTGTTCTCTCATCACTCAGGTTCAACAGATATTAATTCTTTAGTCCAGATGAGTTTAAAGTCCCAGGTATCATATGATTCCATCTGTAAAATTTCAGTATGAATCTCTAAAAGCAAATGCATTTATTATATCATAATCTCTATTCAACAATAAGTTCTTAATGTCAGCTTTTATATTAGTGTTCACATTCTCCTGTGTTTTATATTTTTAAGCAAATTAAATTGGGATTCATTTGTGAGACTGGTTGATATGTCTCTAAATTTTGTTTATTATTCTTTATTATAATTATAACTTTATTATTCTTAATTTAACAATCCTTACTGTTGCTGGGGAGACTGGATTGGGTTTTCTCCAATCCTAGCTTGGCTGATGGCACTTCTGTATGGTTGTAGGACGTGTTCTTCTGTTTTCTCTATTTCTCGTATGTCGATGAATAAATACTTGATTAGACTCAGATTGGACTTATTTTGGGAGAAAAAAGCCCTACCACTTTATTATAAAAGTTGTGCACTTGCACTCAGAGGTATTTAATATCCAGTGTTTCATTTTTATAACGTTAGCAACAACTGATGAGCGTTACCTCCGTCCATGAACTCGTTACACATCACAAAATGATATCTTAATTTGATCATTCTCCATTTATTGGCTTAAACATTTCTATAAATAGTAATTTTGGCTCATCAGCTATGAGGTTAATTTATGGCATGGTTGATATAGGAAACAGATTGCTGGAGAAATACTTGATCATTTCTTTACCAGTCTTTTTAGCTAATGAGTAAGCTCAGGGGTGGAGGGTTTTTTTTTACTTTTATATAATTAAAAAAGAAAATTCGGACTTACGGAAAAAGTTGCAAGAATGATGCAAAGAATTAGTGGGGGAGCCTTAACACGGATTTCTCAAACGTTAACTGGGCAGACTCAAATGGGCCAGGAAACTTTACTCAAAGCTATTGCAATAGGAGAGAGTGATTAAATTCAGTCCCAGAGAAATAGAAAGTGGAAGAGTTTTTAAGTGCTGAGGTGAGTTACAGCAAAAGTACTGGAGGACATTGGGGATGGGGGGCGTGGTCACTGTGATTAGGTTATCTGGGTTTGTTCATTGGCTTTACTGAATTAGGCTCCTACCCTCTCAGAGACTGGACGTAGGGCAGTAGACTGCAATCTTTTTGACGATTACATTTCAAAAGGATGCCTCCTAAGTCAATTAGGACATAGCAAGAGACTAGGAGAAGAATTATATCTCAAAGGAGCAGAGAAAGACTCTACAATTGCACATTTTCTAAAATAAATGCTGTAAGAAAATGGGGAGGTCAGAAGCCTGTAGTTTGGCAGGGTGACCATCTCGCAATGTCTAGTCAAAGGGAAGTAATGAGAAAATGGGAGACAAGTGATGATGTTAATTCCTTCCTCCAGTCTCCAGTTTGTTATGCTCTCAAAAGTGTTGGGGGCGCCTGGGTGGCTCAGTCGGTTAAGCAGCCGACTTCAGCTCAGGTCACGATCTCGCGGTCGGTGAGTTCGAGTCCCGCGTCGGGCTCTGGGCTGATGGCTCAGAGCCTGGAGCCTGCTTCCGATTCTGTGTCTCCCTCTCTCTCTGCCCCTCCCCTGTTCATGCTCTGTCTCTCTCTGTCTCAAAAATAAATAAAACGTTAAAAAAATTTTTTTTAAAAAGAAAGTGTTGACCAGGATCTTTGCAGTGGCGCTTCAATTGTCAGCACTGTGCTGACCGCCTTTTACTAGTGTAGAAAAAGTATATGCTTTTATGTTTTATGGTGACATTAATAAAATCACTCATAAACGTTAACTAAAACACATTACACAGAGCCGTCTTCACGTGCCCCAACCTCGAGTTTGGACATGAGCAAGAAAACACTTTCAATTCCCTCCTCTCACAAAACAACGGAGACATTATCCGCTCCACTATCTAGTGAAAATGAATGGTTTATTCACCTTAAAATGAAGGATATTGGACCACTGTGTAAGATCTGGGTGCTGTTATTTTCCTGATCCGTGCTTGACACTGTCTATGACAATGTTATGGAGTGAGACATCTCCCTAGGGAAAGAGATGTGCCGATATAGACGCTATGGCCTGGAACATTGATCTTGTTAGGAACTCTCATTGCAAGAGGTTTTATAAACCAGAGTTGAGAAGAACGTGATTTCAAAATACAATGTTTCCATGTTTATTTCAATAAACCTATGATTAATAAATTACAGCAAGCATGTGGGACTAAAATAAGGTGTTAATATCTCCTGCAAGAGCTTCAAAGAGCTTGACTGCCACCTTCGCTCCCTGCATCAGTGCGGTAGAAAACCATTGTTCTGTGTGTGTGTCAGTGGGTTTCAGGTTTCTCACCCTGAAATAGACAAACAACAGTGGCAAATAAGTCGCTTCTTGGTGGCCAAAAGCTCAGGCAATTTTCTAAAGGATCAGTGAAATGGTTCTGAACTCCCCTAACCAGGGGACTGAGGGGCAAATTTATGTGTCATAAAGCTTCGTAATCTACAATGTCACTGTTAAAACCTAAGCCTAAAAACAAGACAAAAAAGACATGCAAATGCCTGAAAAATAAAGGCCAAGGAAGGGCTTCAGGACTGAAAACCGGAAATTAATTATTCAGTTACTAAATACCCATCAGGCTCAAGGACTGACAAACCAGCATTTGTAACCAATACACCTATTTACTCACTATTAGTTGATGAGGTTTCCAGCCCCAGAAACCAGAAATAAACAAAGCCAGTAATAAAGATGACGAGAAAGGACTGATTACCAAAAAACTCAATTGCATTGAAGGAACCCATGCTCTTCCAACAACGTGTTAATCTACTATTGATTTAATTTAAATATAACCTCCAGCGATAATGTTTAATTGATGTTCACTGCATGCCTGGCTTTACAGTAAGCATTTGCATGCATTAGTTCATGGGATCTTTGTCGTAACACAATGAGCTAGATCCCATTGCTCTCTCTATTTTACATATGAAGACACTGAGGATTAAAAATCAGTGGGTTTGGGGCACCTGGGTGGCTCAGTCGGTTAAGTATCGATTCTGGATTTCGGCTCAGGTCATGATCTCACAGTTTGTGAGCTTGAGTCCCATGTCTGGCTCTGCACCGACAGCGTGGAGCCTGTCTCTCTTCCTCTCTCTCTGCCCCTGGCCTGCTCGCCTGCTCATGCTCACTCTCTCTCTCTCTCTCTCTTTCAAAATAAATAAACTTAAAAAATTAGTGTGCTCGAGTTCACCAGACTAGTAAATGGCAAGCGTTCATCATCTAAGAAAGGTTTGTGTCACTCCAGATTGATCGGCACACAGAAAGACAAGATGCATAATTACATGAAAATCCAATTTTTCACCCCAGTTGTCCCAGGGATTTGGTAGTGCTCTGGTTGAATTTAGCTGTGTAAACAAACACGCACGTATTATGTGGAGACTGATGATTTAATCATCAGTTACTATACAGATACCTGTCCACCTTCTCATTGGGCCAAAAATATAAATTCTGGCATATGATGAACCTTCTGCTATAAACAAAGTGGTTTCAGGAGTGTTGACATGCTTTCATCGTGTGCCTCATTTCCCAGTTTCTTTCTTTCCATGTGTTCCATGTGTTTGAGGAGCATATATCTATTTAAAAAATCACCAACTCTCCCTTTGTCTATAGTAGAATTTTGTGATCCTTTTTGACATAACGCATTCCACCTGATTATCGTATTGCCCTTGAGTGGGCCAACTTTGCGGTGTCCTTAGAATTGACTTGAAGTTAACTTTTTTGTTTCTTTTGCCTGCAGTGTACGTGGCCCCCTCCTTTTTTAGTTCTCCTTCTGTGTGTGTACGAGCATGTGAGGAGGAAGCTGTGACAGGAAAGCTGTAACTGCAAAGTTGTCGCTTTAGTCTGAATGAAGAAACTGTAAGGGATTTTCCCACTCAATATAGATGAGCTTTATGCTTATGTTGTTCCGGTAAACCTAAAATTTAGCTGGGGGTAAAATTATAAAACCGTATCGTCTCTCTCTTTGAAGAGCTCGGTACAGTGGAAAGACTAATGAACACACATCAATCAGAATGCACTGCAGTGAAACGATATAGATGGGGTGTGTACAACATGCAGTTATTAGAGTGTTCAAACCATCCCTCTTGCATCCTCATACTGAACTGCTTCATCTAGTCTGCTGTTGAAACCCTGTAGTGCAGTTTTTTTCAATTCAGTTATTATAGTCTTTAAAATTTTTTTTAATTTTTTTTATTTATGTTAATTTATTTTTGAGACAGAGCGAGAGAGACAGAGTGTGAGCAGGGGAGGGAGAGCGAGCAAGGGGGACACAGAATCCAAAGCAGGCTCCAGGCTCCAAGCTGTCAGCACAGAGCCCGATGTGGGGCTCGAACTCACAGACTGCGAGGTCATGACCTGAGCTGAAGTCGGATGCCCAATCGACTGAGCCACCCAGGCGCCCCAGTTATTATATTCTTTAGCTCCGTGACTTCTGTTTGGTGTTTTCTTATATTTTCTATTTCTTTGTAGAAGTTCTCACTTCTCCATTCTTTTCCAAGTTCAGTGAGCATCTTTGTGACCATAACCTTGAATTCTTTATCATGTAGATTACTTATCTCTGTTCCACCAAGGTCTTTCCGAAGTTTTGTCTTGTTCTTTTGTTTGGGGCATATTCCCATTTCCTCATTTTGTTTGATTCCCTGTGTTTGTTTCCATATATTAGGTGAAACTTTCCCAGTCTTCACTCTCCAGTCGAGACTCTTCCAGTCTGGAAGGAGTGGTCTTGAGTAGGAAGTGAACCTTATTATTCAACCTTACCCTAGCTCTTGATTGTCTCTCAAAACTTTGTGATTCTCTAAGAACCTGATTTATTCTTTTTTAAAAAAAATTTTTTTTTACGTTTATTTATTTTTTAAGAGACATAGAGAGACAGAACACAAGTTGGGGAGGGGCAGAGAGAGAAGGAGACACAGAATCTGAAGGAGGCTCCAGGCTCCGAGCTGTCAGCACAAGGCCCGATGTGGGGCTCGAACTCACAAACTGTGACATCATGATCTGAGCCGAAGTCCGAGGCTTAACTGACTAAGCCACCCAGGCTTCCCCAGCCTGATTTATTCTTGATAGGTTCCTGTTGTTCAGGATGGTGCTAAGACCTGTCAGTGTTCCCAGGGGAGGGATCTCAGTTAGTACCTAGTTTCTGGCTGATTGGAAGCCAGACCCTCAGCTAAGTTTCAGTTCTTTTTCAGGGGGAAATGTTCCATATGTAGCTGTAGATTTGGTGTGTCTGTGGGAGGAGGTGAGTTCAGGATCTTCCTATGCCACCATCTTGAACTTGTCCCTGACTGCTTCAAAAATAATGTAGAAACAATCTGTGGCCTGTTGAGAAAAGCCTTTCATGCCATGTACTAAGTTGAATTTGCACTAAAGGCTTTAGATATCCAAAAAGTACATTTGGTGGTATTTAATAAAGATTACAGTTTGTGAAGTTAATACGAACATAGTCTCATGACAGAACGTGTAAAAGTACAGAAAAACAGGAAAGAAAAATTGGAAATTATCTATCTGTATGCTATATACGCTGTCCTTGGCCCTTTAAATACAGCGGATTCACTTATGGAACCAACTCTATTATGCAAACAGTCATCCAGCTTGACCAGTAGACCAGTTACCCCTGCTATTATTTCTTTCATGTTTAGATTTCATACAGTGGCTACAATACTAAGGCCTTCTCTGTCTTTTGGGAATTTATTGGGCCTTTGTTGTGTATGCTTTCTTGCAAGTATGAAGGGAGTCATACGAAAATATTTATCAATAGGCATAAGAATATATATTGGCATGCAATATTATTCAGTAGACAAATCAAAAAGTTATATTTCCTTTTATTCTGCAAGGGTGTGTAATAAAACTACTCACCAAATGGAATACAGAAAGAGCATGTCATTTATCAAATGATTCATAGAATGTACAAAAATTTTTTTAAAGAAAATGTTGATACGGGGTGCCTGGGTGTCTCAGTCAGTTAAGCGTCCAACTTCGGCTCAGGTCACGATCTCGCAGCTTGTGAGTTCGAGCCCCGTGTTGGGCTCTGCGCTTGGGCTCAGATCCCGGAGTCTGCTTCAAATTCTGTCTCCCTCTCTGTCTGCCCCTCACCCACACGCACTCTGCCTCTCAAAAATAAATACACATTAAACAAAAAAAAAAAGAAAATCTTGATGAAAGTTTTTCTTTGTTTCTTTTTTCTGCATCTAACTGTATTTCACATATATATGACTCTGAATTGGAACAGGGACTTGGATTGAAATGTATCTTCAATAGCTCATTAAGTTGAGAATTATCATCTCTTTATGTCAATAATATCTTCCATAATAATTTTCTACATATTTCTGTTGCATTTGATAGCAACTGCATTTGAAATTTGTTTAGCTCTTATCTTCCTGAGATTTTTATATTTCTAATGTCATTTAAGGACTCAGAACAACTTATTGAAATGCCAGTTAGCTAGCTAATGTTCACAATTTTTTTCAAAACTTCTTATCCAAGTGGATGTGCCCACTTCCTTTTGCCCTATTTCATGGTTCAATTAATTCAAAAATGGAAGTTTACTCTTTCTCATACTTGTCATCAAAAACACAATTTGTGTGTAATTTTATTAGATAACTTAATAGATTTACATGTTAGACTTGACATAGTATTTTGCTTCTTTAAAATTTATTGTACTTATTTATTTTTATAATGTATTTTGCTTCATGTTCATATTTTCCTCTCATCAATCTGTATCAGTAAGTCTAAGATAACATCTCTCATTTCAGGATGCTTCTTAAAATATACGGAGTCTAATAATCACTGTGGGTCAGAAGACAGGTGCCCTGTCTTTGTTTATGTGCATACACCTGACCTTCATCATTTCTGGTGATTGTGTCCTTCCTTCAGAGGACTTAAGTACATTGTGTGCCCTGCATATTTTAGTCAACAGACTGCTTAAGCATCATTCAAGAATGGAATGTAAGACTTCTTTCTTTCTGTATAATTTTTACAGACGGTTTTGACAAAATTTTCACAGATCAAGGAATTATTGGCATAAAGCCTGCATAATGAGCATCAGAAGCTAGGAAGAAAATCTTTAGAGACAGTAGATGGCACCCTTTTAAGAAATGCTGCAAGACTTTTGTTCTTAGTAGCACAGAGGACACTATTATGTTGAGAACAATTCTGATGACATTTACTTTACTGATGCAACAAACTATTTTAAGATTTTATTTTGTGTATGTATATTTTATTGTATGAAATGAATTATGATATTTAAATATATTTTCTTATTGAAGACGGCAAATTTCTTTTATTTCAAACACAAGCTCTACTAGAATGTCATTGATTATATAATATATATATATATAGTGTAGCCACTTTTACTTTTCATGTATTATAAAGAAAGAATTAAGAATACTTTATTCTGTATGCTGAATGAGAGCTACAAGTCCGCTCATTCCTTACCCACAATGCCACAATCCTTTTTTTAAATTATTTTTTTAATGTTTATTTATTTTTGAGAGAGAGAGAGACAGAGCATGAGAGGTGAAGGAGCAGAGAGAGGAGACACACAATCTGAAGCAGGATCCAGGCTCTGAGCTGTCAGCACAGAGCCCGAAGTGGGGCTCGAACTCACGGAGTGCGAGATCATGACCTGAATGGAAGTCAGACACTTAACTAAGTGAGCCACCCAGGCGCCCCTCCACAATCCTTTTTTTAATTGCTCTGGAAATTTTTATTTTACTTCATATTTTTTTATTGTGGTAAGAACACTTAGTATGATATCTACCCTCTGGACAAAGTTTAAGCTATAGCACAATGTCATGCAACAGATCTCTGGATCTTATTCTTATTGCGTGACTAAAACCTCATACCTGTTGAATAGCAACTCGCCATCTGTCCCTCCATGAAGCCCCTGGTGACTACCATTCTACTCTCTGTTTCTATGAGCTTGACTCTTATGTGCTTTGTATCAGTGGAATCATGCAGTTTTTGTCCTTTTGTGTCTGGCTTACTTCCCTTAGCACAATGTCTTCCAGGTTCATCCATGCTTTTGCGTATGGTAAGATTTCCTCCTTTTTAAAGGCTGAACAGTAAGGGTGCCTGGGTGGCTCAGTCGGTTAAGCATCTGACTTCAGCTCAGATCATGATTTCGCGGTTCATGAGTTTGAGCTCCAAGTCAGGCTCTGTGCTGACAGCTCAGAGTCTGGAGCCTGCTTCGGATTCTGTGTTTCCCTCTCTATCTGACCATTCTCCCCCCGCCACAAATAAGTAAACATTAACAAAATTTTAAAGGCTGAACAATATTTCATTGTATGGTATATACCATGTATGTGTATGTGTGTGTGTATATATATACACACACACACATACACACACACATTGTATGTATATATCTCTTTGAGGTAGTGATTTCATTTCCTTCACATATATACTCAGAAGTGGAATTGATAGATCACCTGATAGTTTTATGTTTAATTTTTAAAGTAAACTCCATAGTGTTTTCCACAATGGCTGCACCAATTTATATTCCTACCAACAGTGCACCAACAAAGTCCTCCATATCTTTGCCAATGCTTGCTATCTCTTGTCCATCTCCCTCCCTCCCTCCCTTCCTTCCTTTCTTCCTTCCTTCCTCTCTCTTCCTTCCTTCCTTTCTTCCTTCCTTCTTTCCTCTCTCTTTCTTCCTTCCTTCCTCCCACCTTTTTTCTTTCTTTCTTTCTTTCTTTCTTTCTTTCTTTCCTTCTTTCTTTCTTTTGCCTTTTCAATATTTATTTATTTATTTTGAGAAAGAGAGAGAGAGAGAGAGAGAACATGAGTGGGGAAGAGGCAGAGAGGGAGAGAGAGAGAATCCCAAGCAGGCTCCACACACAGAATGGAGCCCGATGAGGGGCTCGATCCTATGATCCTGGGATTATGACCTAAGCTGAAATCAAGTGTCAGATGCTCAACTGACTGAACCACTGTGCAGTCCAAGGGTTCAAATTTTGGGCTCGACATCTCGGTTGCCATCTCCACCAGACCAAGGCCGTGCCATGTCAGGGAGACTGGGGGACAAAATTTCCTACTGGTTTGAATGTGGCTTTTCCTTGATTGGGCATTCTGTTGGCGGCTGTGGGTCTTTGACTGTTTCCCAGAGCACCTACAAAGTTATTTTAGCCAGTCTATAACCATTCTTTTCATTTATTTTTATGGGGAAAACTAGAGCCTGGAACTTTCTAGCTGGCTATTTTGTTGACATCACTCCAACTCTTTCCCATTTTTTATGAGGTATATGTTTTGTATCTGTCACCAAAATACTTTTTAAATCTTCACTTCCTCTACCTTACATTACAAGTATTTTTATGGTTGTAGAGAGACAAACTTATTAACTTGCTGGATGACTTAGTGAATTTAGCTCAGGTAGATGGTCCCTGCCATGCTCATTGCCTCTATAAACATATGAATCCTGAGGAAATCAGGAGTCCTTCCCTGCTATGCAGTCAATAGTGTGTTCAGTTATGCTCAGCCCAAGCTCATCTTTCTTTGGTCTGGCCAAAGTCTGTGGTACCATGTGTTACCCTTGGTTTTCTTGTGCTTGGTTTCATGTGTCATTTGTGATATTTGTCCTATCACTAGACAGTTTGTCCCCATTACTGGACATAAACTATTTTTTCCCAAGATAATAACCTTTTGAAAGTGGAGCAAATTGTGTCCAGCCACTTTGGGGTGAGAAGCATCTTCTTTTGAGGGAACAATGGTGGGAAGATTCAGCCTAAATAAGACAGTTGATGATAAAGTGATAATGGGGATTATCTCTGGGGACTACAGAATCCTGGTGCTGTGGATTTATTGAAAATAGAAAGTAAGGTAATAAATACGCTTGAAATATCAGCTATTGAAACAGTTGGAAGAATCAATTACAGTAAGACCTTGGTTTGCGAGCCTAATTCATTCCAGAAACATGCTTGTGATTCAAAGCCTTGTATAGCAAAGCCAGTTTCAAGAACCATTGGCTCAGTTGTGATCATGTGACATTTGGCATTACATGCTACTTGCCTTGCAAGACATTGCTTGTTGATCAAGTAAAATTGATTAGAAATGTTTGCTCGTCTTGCAGAACATTCACAGCACAGGTTATTCGCAATCCAAGGTTTTACTGTACTACCTTCCACATGGAGACAAACTAGATTTTGCAGAAACAGATATGTCTCAAGGGGAGGCAACAGGGCAAAAGAGACCTTTGAAATTTATTTTAGGCCTTCAGTTGAGACTGAATAGCATAAAGATGAAGTGTCTTAATATGGTTTCCTCACAAAACCACATGACTATTTTTCTAGAAAAAGAGATTAAAACGAATGTCATGGGTTACCAAACTATGTGTATATATATATATATATATATATATATATATATATATATATGTATGTATCTCAGAGTGCCCTGGGATAAATGATTCAGTAAGAACAAAAAGAAGTCAAGGAAACCTAAATAGTTTTCAGGAAAAGGCCCCATGGACAGAGGTAAATAAACAGTCTGTGAGCCAGACTAGTTGACAACAAAAGGGAAACATAAGAAAATTGTGACTCAGAGGCCCTTGAAGATGCTTTCAGTTTAACGTTTAGCATCATTCATTCTCATTCTCCAATATCCACCCTCAGTACTTTATGGGCCCCTGGATACCCTGAAAGGACCCAAGAAATAAGGCTGAAGTGCTTGTTTGAACTCCTGCATCTTTGTCTAAAAATGTATCAGAAACTTTAATCTGATATGAATCTGATATTAATCATATGCAAAATCTCTTCCTTTACTGACTTCCCTGAATATAATTCTAATGAAGTTATTCCATTAAATTATTATTCCATTAATTGAGATATATTCCTTCACTATATTCATAGTTACATAATATTTTGTTGTTTTAGTGGTTATCCTGAAAATCCCAACATGCGTCCTTGGCTTATTAATGTCCAATATGAATAGTTGCTTTACCTCTTCCTGGACATTGTAATAAACTTAGGGCCTTTCAACTCTTTTTATCCCCCTTTTGGTTTAATTGCTACACATACAGTGTACTGTAATTTTACGCAATTTTAAACCATAGACTTTAATATTATGGTTTTATACAATCACTGTTTTGACCTATACCCACATGAACCTATTTCATTGGCCTTTATCTTGAATCTTTGAGGTTCCATCTGGAATAATTTTCTTACACCTAACGAACATTATAGTTTATATCCTTAGTGCAGACCTAGGGTAATAAATTCTTTTTTTCTCTATGTATCTTTAATTATCTTCTTTTCACCTATGAAATATGACTATGCGCTCACATGATTCTTTTTTTTTAATGTTTATTTATTTTTGAGAGAGAGAGAGAGAGAGAGAGAGAGAGAGAGAATGGCAGGGGAGGGGCAGAGAGAGGAGTCACAGAATCTGAAGCAGGCTCCAAGCTCTGAGCTGTCAGCACAGAGCCTGACACGGGGCTTGAACTCACGGACTGTGAGATCATGAGCTGAAGTCGGATGCTTAACCAACTGAGACACCCAGGCACACCAACACTCGTATGATTCTTATATATTTAACATATTTTCTCTGGGAATATAATTTTAGTATGACAATTGTCTTTTAGTAAATATATGGCTTTCATGTTTTCTTTGTCTTTTTATAGGTTAGCGATCAATTGCTCGTTTGAAGGTAAATTCTGTTCTTCTCTGACTGCCTTTCAACTTTTTTCCCCTGGTTTTGGTTTTCAGCAATTCACATGATACACATAACTCGGTTTTCACTTTGTTCACCCTCCTGAGGTTCATTAGGCTTTGTCCGTATGTCACTTGATGGCCTCTGTCAGTTCTGGAACATTCCCAGACGTGATCTCTTCCATGCTAAGTTACGGGTAAACTGTGATTTACAAAAAGCAAACTGTGAGGCAATAGACCATTAGGAGACATTACCTTAGCAAACTCATTAATCTTTACATACGTTTGGTTTTACATGCTTTTCCTAAAAGATGCGCTGACGATCTGCATATACACGTTTGGTGTAAAGCATGGTGTGTGGAGGAGGGGAGAGCCATGCCCTTGGGGAAGGCTTCCAGGTGTGCCTTGTCCAAAATCACTCAAAGTCGAGTTCCGGCCTCAGGAGGAAAGAGTGTTGCGGTTCCGAGAGTGCCTTCCAAGAGCGCCGTATAGAAACTGTCAGCGTGGGGGCGCCTGGGTGGCTCAGTCAGTTAAGCGTCGACAGGTCACGATCTCACGGTCCATGAGTTCGAGCCCCGCGTCAGGCTCTGTGCTGACAGCTCAGAGCCTGGAGCCCACTTCAGATTCTGTGTCTCCCTCTCTCTCTGACCCCCCACCCCCATTCATGCTCTGTCTCTCTCTGTCTCAAAAATAAATAAACATTAGAAAAAAAAATTAAAAAAAAAATTAAAAAAGAAACTGTCAGCATGTAGGCCACAAATTTACCACCACAGATATCGATTGAAGTCTTTATTAAAGGCAGTAACAACTTGAAGGCAGGGCAAAAGGAGACACGATGTAAAGGCAACAACCGCATATTAGAGGAGAATAAAAAATAAAGGAGACCTGTGTTCTTTAGGTTCGCTAGAGTCTACTAGGGGGAGAATCCCTTCTACGAGGCCTTTTGACTTCAAAATTCCAAAGAATAATTAGCCTGAAAATGTCACTCCTCAGGAGCTGCTGTTATGATATTTTATTCTTGAAAGTTCTTTTTCTTATTTGTTCCTTTCTGAAAGATAACATACAGGGGAGAAAAATGTAAATCTGCTTGTTTGAGCGACTCTGCCTGTTGCCAACAAAAGTGATAGTCTTCCAACTTGCTTCAATATGATTTACTGTTCCGGGGTTAGCATCGCCTAATGATAATGCTCATGATCTCCAGAGTAAAACTATCATGGCTTACATCTTGTTTCTAATTCTTACTTGCTACATAATCTTGGAAATTTTTCTCATCCTCTCTGGGCCTCATGAATATGACAACAGCAATGATAGCACTGTCTCATAGGATTATTGGGGCCATACATGCTTTAATATATGTAATCACTCAACTATTACTAGGAATATTAGGAGCAATCAATAAATATGAGCTATTTGTGAGCAGACTCCCTTTAGTTTGTATGTCTTATGTGATCCCCTCCACCCCTTTATTTACTAAATAATTTTTGTACATCAGTACATAGTTTGATATGCAAATATATTTAAAGTTTTAAAATCACAGAATCATCTTCAGTCCATTTTTTAATGTTTTCAGTTTGATTGAGATCTCCTCTTATAATATGTTGAGTCTGGCATGCTTGAAAGAACACAAGATATTAAAAAGTCTATTTATAGTTATCTTCTGCTTAAGAAAACATGAGAATGAATATCATGCCATACATTTCCGCCTCTTCCTTGCTATTTGTCTGGATAAGATTGGTGCTCAACGTTCCAGAACAATTTCCTTGCTGCCAAGATGGTATTTTCAGCAGAAGTAAAATACCAATTGTCTTCAGAGAAAGACAGTTACCTTGACAAGCAAAAAATACAGGCACGAAGATAACATTATCACCCATGCTCCCTGAATGGATTGTAATTTTTGCATTATTGTTTTCAATTATCCTCCTTAATTTCAAGAGTTAGCGGAGATTTTTTTTTCTGGTAAGTACGCCATAGCGATCTAACTTTGATCTGATATTTATTAATTGTGCACGTGCATCTAGATTTAAACAGCTCTACATGATGCCAAGATTCCCATTGCAATCTGATACATACATACCTCTGCTTTGCTATATGACTTTGCAATGTGCAGTTTCGTTTTCATATGATATCAGAACCTCTTCCAGACAACGAGCTGAAATTCATAAAATTGGCAAAGGAAAATATATTTTAAGACTATTATCATTTTCAAACAGGGTCGCGAATGCACGAGAAACCTAACATGTCTTCAATACAACTTCTCCATTCATTTTTTATGGCCAGCTGAGGAATGAATTGTAAATTATCATCGGCAAGTAACTGATACTAAAGTATGGACTTTTAGGGGTGCCTGGGTGGCTCAGTTAGGTAAGCAACTGACTTGAGGTCGGCTCACGTCACGGTCTTGCAGTTCCTGAGATCGAGACTTGCGTCTGGCTGTTCGCTTATAGCGTGGAGCCTGCTTGGAATTCTCTGTTTCTGCTCCTCCCCTGCTCAGCCTTGCTCTCTCGCTCTCAAGTAGGTAACTAAACTTTTTGTTTTTAAGTATGAACTTTTACTTTTAACAGATATTTCTGAGTTAATGACTGGTGCTTTGATAATTGTAAGTTTAGACATCGGATTGATGCCATTCTAAGCACTTAGCAAACCTGGGCAGTCAGGATACAATGACTAAGCCGTGTTCAAAGCAAACACCTTCGACATGGTACATATCCTGTCAATTACAAACTACTGTCTATTCTCTCTCTCCATTGCTCTATATAGCTGTTCTCTTCTTTACCGTACAATAATCTTTTTTTCCTATTCAGATTTTCATATTGAGCTATTATATATATATAATTATTTTATATATATATATAAATATATATATAAATATATATAAATATATATAATATTATATAATATATAATATTATATATTATATAATATAATATATAATATATATTATAATATAAATATAATAATATATTTTTAATATAAATATAAATTATAATCTAATATATAATATATAATAATTATATAATATAAATATATATAATTATTTTTATATTGAGCTATTATAATATTCCACACGGTCTCTATCTCTGCTTCAAGTATCTGACTCTTGATCTTGGCTCAGGTCATGATTTCACGGTTCTGAAACTGAGTCCCCTGTCCACCCTGACAGCGTGGAACCTGCTTGGGATTTTCTCTCCTCTCCTTCTACCCCTCCCCGCCTTTCTCTCTCTCTCTCCCTCAAAATAAATAAATAAACTTAAAAAAAAATGAGTGAATGGAATGTTCCTAGCTTAAATTCATTTTAGTCTGAATGGCTTATGGTTACTTCTAAGAGATTTTGAAAACTTCACACATATTGTAGAGAAAATCTTTCTGCATGCCTGCTTTACCAAGATTTGATCCCAGTTCAGTTACAAAATCATGAAGCTTGTTGGACATAGGATTTTGACTTGGTCCAGCGCAGACTCATATCACCATGACTTTAAGTTCTCTGGACCGTATCACTCCAGCCTGAATCCCAAAAGTATTGCTGGACTCATGGGAATCAATGTAATAAATATTATTGGGTCATTCCATCATCATACCACGTAGAGTATTGAAGTTGAATATTTTTGTTGTACTAATGGTAAAGAAGAAATCATTAGCATCAGCTTTCCATTCCCTCAAACTTCTGTCTTCCATATTTGTTTCCTGAACTGGATTATTCCATATTTTAAACATATTCTCCTGTGAAGGATGCTGCTAATCACTGATTTGATGTTAGTTGAATACAGACCTACAACTTTTCTATCTTGTTTAAAATGAGAAGTCACATGATTAAGCTAAATTTTAACATATCATTGAATAAGCAAACCATGCTTAACTAAATTTTCTGCCAAGCACCTTCTTGTTTGTTTGCAAAGTTTCCCCTCCATTTCTGTCGTATGTTTATTCCTGCCTTGTTCATTTATACTAAAGCCTTAATACCCAGGAAGATCTTCCTTCTGATGGGTAATTCACAGATAAGATTAGCTATTTGACATAAGAAAACACTTTTACTGGTTCAACTGCTTCTCTCTTCTCTCTTATTAAGACAAAGTTTGCTACTAGTAAAACAGAAGAAAAAGCTTGTGATTTCTAGGAGATTTCACCAATTTATTTTATTTATTTCATTCACAAGTATTCTATACGTAAATTATATTGGTGTTTTCATGACTTTTCCAGGGCATGGTAATCAAAATTCTATGTGTAATTGATACAAAGCACAGTTTGGTCCTCGCAATAAACTAGTCTTCGGTACTTAGTGATAATTTTAAAATAGGCTGTAACAGTACAGTCTCATACAGGAGTACCCATCAGAATCGTAGGTTATACTTTATTTTGATATTTACTACTAGGTCTACCATATACAAATACAGCTTCTTTATTTCTAGAATATAATGCTTTTTAAGAATTATTTTCTCTTTTACACAAATAATACGTGAATTTATTTATTTTACAAAAAAAAAAAAGGGTGTATACACTGTAAAAAGTAGCACAGATTCCCTTTCGTAGTCCCTCCAATGCCACTTACTCCAGCAAAGAGAATTGCTGTAAATAGCTTTATATATATATCCTTCTGGTTGTTTTCAAATTATTTTCATGTCTACATACTCTTTATGTTACCATCTTCCATATTAACAGGTTATTGCTCACTTTTATGGTAACAATTGTTTCCATATTAACAGATGATTATATTTCTGGCTTCTTATGTGAATTTATATATGTGTATGTATTTGTATGTATATACATATAATTCATCCTTATTTTTTTAAAGAAACTTGATAATCTGATACATCAAATGGGTATGATAGTGTTCGCTGTCCATATATTAACCCAAACCTATTGTTATTTAACATCTGTCATTTGAAGAGCCTACTATATTCCATGGATATATACCACAGATACTATCATGCATATAATTTTATTATTAGGTTGTTGCTTCTTATTTTGATATATTTATTTTTTTTACTAGTACTATAATGTTACTTAGACTTTATAGCTTTATAGACTAGTTTGACACCTGACAAGGCTAGATACATGCTTCTCTTGCCAATGTATTTCCGTATGTATTGTGTTAATCTCATACATTTTTGCTTCTACGTATAATTTATAATTAATTTATTTATCATGAAAATATACTTGCATTGGAATCACATAAATCTTAGATGAATTTAGGAGAGTATTATCATCTTCACAGTATTAGTCTTCCTACAAAGGTACATTTACTAATGCTTTTCTTTATGCTTTTTAATGAAGTGGTATAATCTCTTTCATATAAGCCATATACATTTTTAGGTGTATGGATTTATTTAATCAGAAATATTCACTAAGTACCTATAATGTGTTAACATAGTACTCAAAAGCAAAGGATAAAATGTAGAGAAAATACAGACATGAGCTCTGTTCTACTGAAGCTAACAATCTAGTGGGAAAGACAGACATTCAATAAATAACTACACAGATATACAGGTAAGACTATGAAAGATGCTACAAATGAGTGGTATGTAAGATACTGTAATAAAGTTGGCCTAATTATAAAAGAAAATTTATTATTCTGAGATAATTGGTTACTCTTGGATTACCCCGTCCCCGCCTGCCCCCCTCACCCCAAAAAAAACCAACCTGTAGCAGTAAGGGGGCTTAAGATAAAATGGAATAGTTTATGCATATCCTCTGTAATTGGAAGGATCTTCGATAAAGTTACAATTCATATCAATTTGCCCAGAGAAGTCCTGATTCATGTTTGTTGTCCCAGAATAATTATTAACAGCATCTGCTCCCATTCTTAAAATTATCCCTATCTGTATGATGATAACTTTAATCAGGAGTCATTTAGTGAACTGTGGAGCCTAGAGAGTGAGAAAGTATGTGGTACTCGCTGGGGTAGAGATCCACGGATAGAGTAAGAAAGGACTTTATAAACCAGGTTAAGGGTTTTTCAATTATATTGCACTTAAGGTTTTAAGAAGCTAACAGTAAAAATAGGATGAGTTTATAAAACGTACATTTTGAGGAGGTTACTCTGGAAATTAGAAGAAGTCATGAGTGAATGTGATTAGATCGCTTGGGGGCTAGTAATGTAGAAAGAGAGGAGGGAGAGGGAGTGAGGGAGACAGAGGTAGTTTTGGGTGAGATAGGTAGTGATGCCATTGTAGACAAGTGTGTAGTTCACTAAGTTGAGATAATTAAGTGGCAGTGTCACTAAACATCGAGTGCTGAGAAAGGCCAACAATATTAAAGCATCTGACTTTTTCCTTGACGTTGGTAAGAATCAAGGCTGGGAAGATAGAGCCTGTTTGGAAATATAGTGTGGTAGGCTATTTTATTTATTTATTTATGTCATTAAAAAATTTTTTTTAATGTTTATTTATTTTTGAGACAGAGAGACACAGCATGAGCAGGGAAGGGGCAGAGAGAGAGGGAGACACAGAATGTGAAGCAGGCTCCAGGCTCTGAGCTGTCAGCACAGAGCCTGATGCGGGGCTCGAAGTCACGAACTGTGAGATCATGACCTGAGCCGAAGTCGGACGCTTAACGGACTGAGCCACCCAGGTGCCCCGTGGTAGGCTATTTTAAAAAAGACACCTCAGAAGAAATGATAGAAAGAGATTTAAATAAGGACCGAGACAGTGGATGTTAACTCTTGCTGGTATACACGGTAACACTACGTTAACGTTGTATCAAGTTTCCTCATTGAAGTGTTCTTTTATTGTGATTTTTGTCAATAGATTTTCTTGTAGTATGGGGGCAAGAAAACACATCATCTGCAGATAATTTTGGTATTTAATTGGTAACATTTACATTATACCTAAATAGGTGTTTCTGCATGATTGGTCTTCTTTTGCCAGGACATCCAGAGAAATGTTGAGCAATAGTAGTTCTATGAGTCATGCTTGTCTTCCCGATTCTATTGCAAATGAGTCTAATTTCTCCTTCTGAAAAATGTTATTTGCTGAAGATCCTTATAAACCAAGTTAAATATAATTCCTTCTACTTGTAGTTATTTCTTTTTCTCCTCAATATGACAAATCTTTTGATAAATGTACAAACCCATCCCTGATTTTAACCAGAATTTGGTCACTGCGTAGTATCCTTTTAGTATAAGTTACTATGTTAGCTCTTGTATGTAGGATTTTCTTTCTATGTTTGTAAAGGGTACTGTCCTAAAATATCTTCCTGAATGTGCTATGCTTCTCTTCCTGATTTGGGTGAAAATTTTCTTTTTTGCTAGTTTACAAGCACTTTGTTTAGAAGTTAGATTAGTTACTAAGATTATTTTCAAGTTCATCCTTAGAAAATTATCAGTCAGGTATCTATTTGGAGGTACATCTTTGATTAATTTATTTACCCATAGAACATAGAATATAGTTCTAGAATATAGTTATTTTATTCAGTTCCTCTACATTGTCTTGAGTCTTTTTATCACCATGTGTTTTTGCAGCAAATTGTACATTCAGACAAGTTTTTAAATGTTTATTATTAAAAAGTATACATTCTGCTCTATTCTGAAACAATTCACTTTGAGATTACAGTTGCTTTCGATGTAATTATTGGTTTTGAATAAATGTATTTGATAGGCATTTTGAGTTGTTGTTTTCTCTAACTTACATCTAATTTATTTTATTTCCTAATTTGATTAAAATTTTCACATTTCTGGTCTGCTAGCAGTACTGTTGTATAGATTTACTCTTTTAAAAGATACATATATAATATATATATATTTAAAAGCTATATATATATATTATAATGTAATGACATTGACTTCAAAAAATGTGTAAGTTCAGCCCAATATCCTGATCATTTTGCTTTATTTTTTGATGAATACCTACACACCATCGTTTCTTTCCTATGTTAAATTCTCTTTCAAATTACTTGACCTGATGCCCTTACAGTTCATTTTTAATTGCCTTGACAGATAAAATTCTATAGCTATTTTCACTTTTTATTACATCTCACAGTTGGTGAATCTAATGTCAATAACAATATGAAGACTATAATTTAAACATTAGCAGAATAATGCTATTATTTCCCATTCTTATTAAAATACCCAGCTATCCACTGACATCTTTGATAAGATCACTTGGGCCTTTGCTATTGATAATTCAATAAATTACTGAATTGATAAAGTACTCTTACATATTAAAATATATAACATAGTAAAATACCTTCAGGAAATTCTTGCCATCAGTTTAAAGGCCTTTAAAAATTATATTCTAGTAATTTCAAACAAATTAATAAAAATGATTCTGAAACATACTTACCCTTAGCTGTCATCACCGCAGCTAATACCAGAAAAATTAAATAAATGAAGACAAATAACATTGCAACAAGGCACCATGTAGTTTCTGTCCAAAGAGAGAGAAGTAAGCTACAATGATGATCAATGGAAACAAGATTCTGTAACCAGAAAGAATTTTGGTCAGGAATATTCAATTCACTTGACTTGGACTGAAATTGAAGTTTATAAGAGCACCGCATTGTGGAAAACTATTTCCCAGCCTGAGAGGGGAACTCCCCAAATTATTTTACAGATTTTGGTACAGCGAGGAATGTATGTATGTATGTATGTATGTATGTATTTATATTTATGTAGGAACAAGTTGTGGACTAACAAGTTGCACTATTAAAGAAGTCTTTTAAAGACTACAGAAGAGTACTTCAGAAATCTTACTAGGGATTTTATTCATCACCCCACCCCAATTTTATTTTTTATATTTATTTATATTTTATATTTTAAATTTATTTTTGCCCCAATGTAAGTCTTGAACTTATGATCCGAGATCAAGACATGAGCTGAGATCAAGAGTCTGGCACTTAACCGAGTGAGAAATCCAGGCCCCTCCCTACCCAAAGTTTTTAAAAAATGACTTCTTTCCCTTTGTAGTAGAACGAGGTTAAGAATAAAACTCCTACGTTAGCTGTTGGCCTGGACGGAGATATCTCACAAGCTCTATTTTGTTTATAGAAATACTATAAAAGGAACACTGCAAGAAAATCGGGAAGATATATATTCTATGGCTATGGTACATCATTCTAAGCCTTTGTGGTCATCATCGGTTCATTATTGTTTGGTCTTAATGTAACACTTCTGGTCACTAGGACCATTTAAAACGTGTTGATGTGAGAGATGAATTCTGATTCAGAGGTTTTTCCAGGATGATTTGTTTTATGATTGATTCATTAAAATATTCAAGCAAAAAGGAAAATCTAGAATTTTAAATGGTTTTTTTTTTTTTTGGTTTTGTTTTTACCATTTGTCTTCAAATTCCTGGTTGTTTTTCTCTTCTCAACATTTGAAGGTCTATAAGCTTTGACATCTGAGTAAGTTACACTTTGGTCACAAAACCCTAGAAAATATGCAAGAAAAATGCATAAAGACTGTTTGTATGTAAACATATAGCTGAAAATATGCCAAAAATTATTAACAAAATTTGCCCTGTTTTATGCTTAGGAGAAAGTTTTAAAATTGGCTTAATCATGTAACTGCTTTGTGAGCTATGACAAGTTCTTTTTCCTTTGTTATGTCTTAGTTTCTTTATAAAATAAGGCTAACAGCAGTATTCATTCACAGGTATATTGCAGAGATTAAGTTAGTGTATATAAAGTCAACAGCATAGTGTCTGGAACAATAATCATTTAATAGGTCTTATTGTAGAAGTCGTAATAGTAAGAATACAATGGGCAATAGCATCAGGAGTAACACTGGTTGCAGAAGATACGGTAGAAATATAAAACTTAATTGAAATGTCTATCTTGCCCCTTCCTATACTTGCGTTTAATCTTAATGAAAAGAGCATGAAAAAAAACTCATCTAATTCTCATTAAGGAGATGAATTCTCTTAGCAGTATATTGTATGTACTCCTTCAGTGCACCAGCCGCCAAGTCAGTAACATTTTTCTACCTCTCACCCCCTAGCAAATATTGACTTACTAAATGATGATTGTCTGAAATTTAAATCATCTCCAATTAGAAAATCTGAAGTTGATTCATATAGAGAAAGATTTTCAACTCTTCATCTGAAAGTCTCTGGCTAGGAACTTTGTTGTTTATAGTATTACTTTCTCATTAAATAAAGGGATTACTTAGCAATAACAGCCGTATCTGATTTTACCTGTATTTATTTCATCAAAGTCCAGTGGCCAAGGATGATCTTCATCAAGACAGGGGCTGGACTGTGCCGATGTCTCTGGTTCCATAGTTTAGGTTAGATTGCATGGGTCAGATGATGAGCAGAGGATGAGAATGAGACAGAATCCAGAAAACAGATCTCTTAATATTGCATCATCAAACAGGATGTTTACTCAAAGCTTGATATGTAAACTACTTTCTCCACTTAAGAAAATAAAGGCAGTGTAGTCCAGTCCCCATGGATTAAATTTGTTATTCTTCTATGCATAATGAAGTACTTCCTTGTAATTTTATTCTTTTAAATTATTTTATTATTATTTGTATTGTGAAGCACTTCTTTATTCCCAAAGATAACGTTTAAAGTTCTATCAACCATAATAATTTCTTCTCTGCCTTATTTTTCAAAAACAATGGATAAACAATAAAGACTAAAACATTTATGTGAGTAAGTGATATATTGTATTTGAATACAATTGTAACAGACACTGATTTTTAGAAATACCTTTTTTATAGTTATAAGTATCCATGCTCATTGTAAATAATTGAAAAAGATATTAGAACATATCCTCTAGAAAATGAAAATGAGGGACACCTGGACTGGCTCAGTGGGTTGAGTGTCTGACTTTGGCCTCAGGTCATGATCTCATGGTTCGTGAGTTTGAGACCAGCCTGGGGCTCTGCACTGAACAGTGTGGAGCCTGCCTGGAGTTTTCCCTCTCCACTTTCTCTGCCCCTCCCCCACTCATGTTTGCTCTCTCTCTCTCTCAAAACAAATAAATAAACATTAAAAAAATGTTTAAGAAATTTAAAAAAACAAAATAATACACAACCTTGTTTCCTCAATATAACTACTGTTAACATAATTATTCATAGCTCTCTAATTTTTCAAGTGACCAACGTAGGTTTGTTTAAAAAAGTAAAAGGAATAATTTGACTATCAATAAATTAAATAATTAAATAAATTATAATGTATTTTTACAGTAAAGCTTGTAGTCGTTAAATATAAATGAGAGAATTCTGCACTAACTGATATGGACAATATTCCATAATATAGTAAGCGGGGAAGAGGCACAAAATATTTCATAATATGATTTTATATTATATTTTATAGAAAATAAATGTTATGCATGTGTTTCTAATACAATAATAAGTGCTTAACCTGGTAATTTACGATTGTAATGTAATAATATTTAAGTGACTAACTTGGTAGATTTTTGGTTTACATATGTGGTTTTCCATTTTTGTGTTACTGTTGAACATGTTTTATTTTGGTCTTTGGAAAAAAAACATAGTGTGCATACGTGAAATTTTATTTTCAGCTAATGTATGTTCTGATATATTCATACCACAGTAACCACAAGGTCCTTGCCCTCATCTATGATAAATAGATCTAAACTTCATAGCTAAAGCATATAATTTGGGAGACCATAGATTGTTCTTGGGTCTTACATTGTTTTGGAAGAGTATAAAGATAATGATCAGTTTCAGACATTGATAATCTGAGTATGCATGCATTAAGTTCTAGAGTAAATGCTGACAGGATGGAAAAAATAACTTCAGAAATTAGGGAATAAAACATGGATTGAGAAAAATGAGTAAACACAAAATAAGCTAGAAGGGAAGGGGGAAAGCCCAGGAATAAATAGGACAAGTAGAAAGCACAAAATTATGATACTGATAAAAATAAAATATATCATCAATAAATATGAATGTTCTAGATGCTCCAGTAAAAAGATAAAGATTATCACATGGCTTTAAAAAAACAAAACAAAACACTGGGGGCGCCTGGGTGGCTTAGTAGGTTGAGCTTCGGACTTTGGCTCAGGTCATGATCTCCCTGCTGGAGACTTTAAGCCCCATGCTGACTGTGCTGTCTGTGCTGACAGCTCAGAGCCTGGAGCCTGCTTCAGATTCTGTGTCCCCCTCTGTCTCTGCCCCTCCCCTGCTCACACACTCTCTCCCTCTCAAAAATAAATAAACACTGACAAATAAATAAATAAATAAATAAGTGTTATTTATAAAAGCCCCATTTAATAGATAAAGATGAAACGGTTGAAAATTAAAGATGAAAAAAATGTATGATGCCTGCAATTGAATTAAAGGAATTATAGATCTTAATATCTGATAAAATACACTTTACATGGATTTTGGCAAAGATTGGATAGGACAACAAAGCAGAATCAATAAAAGCAAAAGGAAATAAGTGGGATTACATCAAACCATAAAGATTCTGCACAGCAAAAGAAATAATCCCCAAAATGAAAAAAGAACCTATCGAATGGGAGAAAATATTAACAAAACTATCTTCATTAGGGGTGACTACCCAAAATATATAAGGAACTCATAGAACTCAATAGCAAACAGACCCAAATAATTCAATTAAATAATGGACAAAGGACTTGAATGAACATTTTCCTCCCCCCCAAAATATTCAAATGGACAATAGGCAAGTGAAAAAGTGATCCCCATTATGCATTATTAGGGAAAGGCAAATCAAAACCACAAGATATCACCTCACACCTATAAGAATGGCTATAATCAAAACCATAAGCCATAAGAAATGCTGATGAGAATTGAGAATGTAGAGAAAACAAAGCTCTTCTGCATTGCTGTTGGTAGTGTAAATTGGTAGAGTCACTATGGAAAACAGTATGGAAGCTCTTCAAAAAATTAAAAAGAACTGCCATATCATCCAGCAATTTTTCTTCTGGGTATCTCTCTAACGGGAATGAAATCACTGTACTAAAGAGATATCTCCCCATTCATTGCAGCCTTATTTACAAAAACTAAGACACAGAACAACAACATCCATCAATAAGTAAAATGTGGCATATATCTGTAATCTAATACTGTTCAGCTACTTGAAAGAAGAAAATCTCACCAACTGAGATAACATGAACGGAACTGGAGGGGTTATGCTGATTGAAATGAGTCAAAGAGTGTAAGGCAAATACTGTGTGATCTCACTTATATGTGAAATCTAACAAACTAACCAACCAACACCACAAAAAGCAGATTCGTGAAAACAGAGATCAGGTTTGCTGTTGCCAAAAGTGAGGTGCTGTGAGTAGGATCATGGGTAAAGTGGTCAAAATATATAAACTTCCAGTTATAAGACAAATTCTGGGGATATAATGCATAGTATTATGACTATAGTTAACAGTGCTGTATTATATATTTGTAAGTTGCTGGAGAGTAGATCTTAAAAGTTCTCATTCTAAGAAAAAAAAATTGTAACTGTGTGAAGTGATTGATGTTGGCTGAACTTACTGTAGTCACTTCATAATATATATACAACAAATTACTATGATTATTATGTTGTAAATCTTAAACTTATATGATGTTATATACAAATTATATCTCATAAACCGAAAAAAAAAAAAGAAAGAAAGAAAGAAAGAAAGAAAAAGAAACACACAAGAGAAAGTCTTGGCCTGCTGATCCTTTTGACCAGAGAAGTGCTGAAGCCTGGCTTCAGGGAAACTATTTCAAAAAGGAAATTTTCTGGGGCACGTGGGAGTCCAACTGCGGCTCAGGTCATGATCTCGTGCTTTGCGGGTTCAAGCCCCCGTCGGGCTCTGTGCTGACGGCTCAGAGCCTGGAGCCTGCTTCAGAATCTGTGTCTCCCTCTCTCTCTGCCCCTCCTCTGCTCATTCTCTGTCTCTCAAAAATAAATAAACTTTTTTTTTTTTTAAAGGATGTTTTCTTTTTGGTGATCTGGGGGAAGCTGATTTAGTTTAAGTTCACTCTTATCCTAAGACCATAGTTATAGTTGCCAGATTTAGCAAACAAATGCCCGTTTCAAAACAGTGAAGACCCTTAATTCCCATCGACTAGATTCCTAAATATGATTTCTTACTAAATTCACTAATTTGATCCCCTTCCAAAAGCCACAGTATATTAAAACATCATTTTTCCTGACAACCAACTAAAGGTTCAGAGAATTAGTTAACCTCCATGGCAATAGCAGACAATAAATAGATCAGGTACATGGAATCCAAAGCAGAGCTAGAATTGTGCTTTTAATTGAAAAAATAAGGGCGGCTGGGTGGTTCAGTCGGTTGAGCGTCTGACTTTGGCTCAGGTCATGATCTCACAGTTCAGTGAGTTCGAGCCTCACATCGGGCTCTGTGCTGACAGCTCGGAGCCTGGAGCCTGCTTCGGATTCTGTGTCTCCCTCTCTCTCTGCCCCTAACCCACTCGCATTCTGTCTCTGTGTCTCTCAAAAATAAATAAACATTAAAAAACATTTTTTTAAAGAAAAAAATATTTTTTGATATAATGTTACTTTGACAACTTCAGTATAATGTAAATCATGAGTTTGCCAAAAATCTCAAAGCTATCATTGATGTGACTATTGGTTATTTTTAAAATATGTTTTCACTAAAGGTAGCAGGCTGAGAAGAAACAGACATGAAGCATTTTTCACAAGCTAAGCATAATTCTTTAAAAAAATTTTTTTTTTAATTTTTTGAGAGACAGAGACAGAGTGTGAGTGGGGCAAGGGCAGAGAGAGAGGGAGACACAGAATCCAAAGCAGGTTTCAGGCTCTGAGCTGTCAGCACAGAGCCCAATGTGGGGCTTGAACCAATGAACCATGAGATCATGACCTGAGGCTTGAACCAATGAACCATGAGATCATGACCTGAGGCTTGAACCAATGAACCATGAGATCATGACCTGAGGCTTGAACCAATGAACCATGAGATCATGACCTGAGGAGAAGTCGGTCACTTAACCGATTGAGCCACCTAGACGCCTCCTAAGAATAATTCTTGATCCAGAATTTGTTTAACAAAAACCATGTCTTCTGATTGCAAGGTGTTACCTAGTCAACTCTCCAGCACTAACGTTAGTTTGCATTTTTCAAGAGGCTGAGGTACATTTCTTAATTACAATTTTTGCAATTGTTCTGTATTGTACAAATTACAATATTTTGTAATATACAATGAATTTTGATAACCACTCTGAAGGATGTATCATTTGTAGCTTCTAAAGAAAGAGACTTAAAGATTTTTTTAAATGATAAACTAGATTTAAAAGGATTGGATTTAAATTGAGAATCTAATGTAGATAAACAAATATATCGGAATTGTTAAAATGATCTTTTACAGTTATACTTAGAGTGGAATATTGTCTGTTAATGTCTGACTCATTTGCTTTTATCAGAACCCAACAGAACTTCTGGGGAAGACAGCAGAGTGGGAGGACCCTAAGCTCACATGTAGAGAAGGGGCCACATCAAAGAGGGTGGGAAGGATGGGGACCAGGCGAGAAGCTAAATGAGCTCATGGGCATAGAGAAGGAAGAAAAACAGATCCGCACACTGGGGAGTCTGCGTGGGCAAAACACTCTCTCTAGTGTTTGGCTCTGAAAACCAGAGCTGAATTCCACGAGTTCTTACAACAGACGGGACTTAGAGCCTGGAACTTTAAAAACCAGCAAGTTTTGCTCTGGGAGAGCCCAAAAGGGGACAGGAAAGTGAATCTTCACCCTTAGAGAGAGCGTAACAGCCAGCAGAGAAAGAGCATAAAAGCCCGGGGATATGGGAGGGACAGATATGTACAATCACAGAGCATGTCCCAGAGGGAAAGATTTTGCTGGGAGACTTTTCTGGGAACAAAGGAGCTGGTAAGTGCCATTTCCTTCCCCTGCTCCCCAGCGTATACCCACAGCCACCTGCGGGGAACCACCAGGGCGCTGAACCCTCTACCTAACTTGCTTGCACCCAAACCCCCCCCAGGCAAAAAAGTTTGCTGTGTGGTTGGTTATGTGAATCCCCTCCCTCAGAAGATCTCAGATCTTGCCAACACCTCCTCTCCCACCAAGTGCTTTGCGAGGCCTTGTCTTGGCACTGAGGGTGGCTGGTTCCCTCCTGCAGAGGATGTGTGCACCTTGTTAAAACTGGGCTTGATCTGCACTGCGTTGCTAACTGCTTTGTTGAGTGACCCCGCCAGCTTGGCATTGAAATTGGAGGCACATTCCTTCTGTCAAAGGAGTAGCACCAACTTGTTAAAAGTGTGTACTGCCCACTACTTTTAAAATTTTGGGTTTTTTTAACGTTTATTTATTTTTGAGACAGAGAGAGACAGTGCATGAACAGGGGAGGGGCAGAGAGAGAGGGAGACACAGAATCTGAAACAGGCTCCAGGCTCTGAGCTGTCAGCACAGAGCCCGACGTGGGCTCAAACTCAGGGACCGCGTGAGATCATGACCTGAGCCGAAGTTGGACGCTTAACCGACCAAGCCACCGAGGTGCCCCTGCCCACTACTTTTAAGAGCAAACAGACGTAGCTGACTTTCCTAGCACACAGAAACAAACACAGAGAGTCAGAGAGAGAGAGAGAGACAGAGAGACAGAGAGAACTGAAATAAACAAAATGAGACTTGAAAGAGGAGAAACAACAATCAACATCACAGAAATACAAAGGCTTGTAAGAACATATGAAAAACCATATGCCAACAAACTGAGCAACGTAAAAGGAATGGATAACTTCCTAGAAACCTACCAAAACAGAAACAGGAAAAAATAGAGAACTTGAACAGACTTATTGCCAGCAACGAAACTGTGTCAGTAATGAAAAAAAAACTGCCAACAAACAAAATTCCAGAAACAAATGACTTTACAGGTAAATCCTAGCAAACATTTAAAGAAGACTTACTACCTATTCTTCTCAAACTTTTCCAAAAAATAGAAGAGGAAAGAAAAGTTCTAAATTCGTTCTATGAAATCAACATCACCCTGATGCCAAAACCAGATGAGGACCCCACAAGAAAAAAAGACTACAGGCCAATATCTCTGATGAGCATAGATGCAAAAATCCGCAACAAAATTTTAGAAAACTGAATCCCACAATACATTTAAAAAATCATTTAGCACGATCAAGTGGGATTTCTTCCTGGGGTGCAAGGTGGTTCAATATTTGCAAATCAACCAATGTGATGCATCACATCAATAACATAAAGTATGAAAACCATGGGATCATTTCAATACATGCAGAAAAAGCATTTGACAAAGAACAGCATCCATTCATGATGTAAATCCCTCAACAAAGTGGGTCTAGAGGAAATATACCTCAATATAATAAAGACCTTTTATGAAAAATGCACAGGGAACATCATACTCAACAAGAAAAAAAGGGGGGCTTTTCCCCTAAGGTCAGGAATGAGACAAGGATGCTTACTCTCACCACTTTTATTCAAGATAGTATTGGAAGTCATAGCCACAGCAATCAGACAACAAAAAGAAATAAAAGGTCTCCAAACTGGTAAGAAAGAAGTAAAACTTTCACTATTTGCAGATGACATACTACACACAGAGAACTCTAGAAGCACGTGGGTAGCCGAGTTGGTTGTGCATCTGATTCTTGATTTCTGCTCAGGTCATGATCCCAGGGTCGTGAGATTGAGCCGTGCATTGGGCTCCATTCTCAGTGTGGAGCCTGCTTGAGATTCTCTCTCTCCCTCTGCCCTTCTCCCCTACTCACATGCACTCTATCTCTTTCTAAAAACAAACAAACAAACAAACAAACAAAAAACACCATAAAAATCCTGAAAGAGGACACTGGTAGTAGTTTCTTTGACATCGGCTGTAGCAACAGCTTTTCAGATATGTCTCTTGACGCAAGGGAAAAAAAGCAGAAATAAACTATTGGGACTACATCTAAGTAAAAATTTCCTGCACAGCAAAAGAAACAACAAACCTAAAACACAGTCTACTGAATGGGAGAAGATATATGCAAATGGCATCTCTGATAAAGGGTTCTTGTCCCAAATATGCAAAGAACTTCTAAACCTCAACACCCAAAACACAAATAATCTGATTAAAAGACAGGCAGAGACATGAACAGACATTTCTCCAAGGAAGACAGATGGGCAACAGAGGCATGAAAAATCCTAAACATCACTCATCATCAGGGAAATGCAGATCAAAACCACAATGAGATATCACCTCACACTTGCCAGAATGGCTAAAATAAAAATAAGTAAATAAACAAAAAAATAACAAATAAAAAAATCCCCCCAAAACAAGAAGAAACAGGTGTTGGTGAGGAAGTGGAGAACAAGGAAGCCTCTTGCACTGTTGGTGGGAATGCAAACTGGTGCAGCCACTCTGGAAAACAGTATGGAGATTCCTTAAAAAATTAAAAATAGAACTGCCCTAGGATCCAGTAATTACACTACTGGGTATTTACTCAAGGAAGCCAAAAACACTAATATGAGAGGATATAGGCACCCCTATGTTTATAGCAGCACGATCAACAATAACCAAACTATGGAAAGAGCCCAAGTATCCATCATTAGATGAATGGATAAAGAACAGGTGACCTTCACATATAATGACTATATATATATATATATATATATATATATATATATATATGGACTATTCTTTAGCCATAAAAAAGAATGAAAAGAATGAAATATTGCCATTTGCAATATAAAGAGGATGTGGTTTATACATAAAATAGAATATTATTCAGCCATAGGAAAGAGTAAAATCTTGCCATTTGCAGCAACGTGAATGGGTCTAGAGAGTATAACGCTAAGCGAAATAAACCAGTCAGAGGAAGACAAACACCAAAACTAAAAGCAAATAAGAAGACAAATTAAAGGGGACAGCGCCTACAGGCATTCAGAATGGTCCAGCGTTTGACATACCGTAGGAGGTTGTCTGACTATACAGCCTCTAACAAAACTAGGCTGTCCCAAACCCCTGGGAATAGAGTCATTTACCTTTATACCAAGAAGGTTGGGAAAACACCAAATCCACCTGTGGCATGTGCCAAGGCTGACTTTGAAGATTTTGTGCTGTGGGACCTACAGTTCTTATGGGGTGGTCTAGAATGAAAAAAACATGTTGGGACACCTGGGTGGCTCAGTTGCTTAAGCATCTGACTCTTGGTTTTGGCTCAGGCCATGATCTCATGGTTTGTGGGTTTGAGCCCCATGTTGGGCTCTGTGCTGACAGCCTGAGAGCATAGAGCCTTCTCGGGATTCTCTGTCTCTCCCCCTCTCTCTCTGCCCCTCCCCGCTCACGCTTTCCCTCTCTCTCAAAAACCAAAACCAAGACCAAAAAACAAAGAAACAAACAAACAAACAAAAAACAGCAAAAAGAAACATGTCAGCATGGCCTTGGATGATTCCATATGTGCTGTGCTAAAAGTGTTCATGACAGGATCAAGTGGGCTTTGCTTTTGGAGGAGCAGAAAAATCATTGTGACAGTGTTGAAGGCACAAGCACAGAATCAGTAAGCTAAGTAAAAAGAAAAAAAATTAAAAAATATGTAAGTAAAATAATACAAAACCTCACATATCTATGCATAACCGCAGCAAACACTTACTAATCATTATGGATTCCTGTATGTATGAAAAACTTAAATATTCAAAGATGCGATTACACCAGATCTTAGAAAGGCTAGAGCCTAGAGGCAGCTGGTGGAGTTTGGCAGGATTCCCAGTGGGAAAGCAAGGTTAGTGAGATCTTGGAGGTGGGGACATTGGGGCCAATTCAATATACTGTTTTTGTCGCTTCTCCTTGTGAAGGCGTAGTGGGAATTGATGTATTTTATGCTTATACTTCTCCATCCCATCACTGCCAGAAGGATTCCTTTGAGTGGAAGAGACCGCTGTAGAGATGTCCTAGAGGGACAGACTCCCTGGCACCTAACGTATGCATCAGTGAGTATGGGGGCCAGGTATAAATCAAGATTTATAAGGAATGTCTTTACCCATCAACATCCAAAGCATCCACCACATAGATGATGCTCTTGTGGTGTGAAGTCAGAAGACTGGGCATAAAGAGTCCTGGCTACAGTGTTCTCATACCTCTGCCAGCGTTGGGGGAGTGAAAGGGGTACCGATAAACCCCCAGAAAATTCAAAAATTGGCTCAGCAAAGTTTCTTGGGGCAACGTGGGTTGGTTCACAATACTTAATTTGTCTAGAAGTCAAAGAAACGCTGCCGTCTCTTCATCTCTGCTTCCCCCTCCAATAACAAGGCCCGACATCTTACTGGGTTGGAGAAAGTATTGGGCATTCTACTTGATGGGTTACCCTGCATCTCAACGTGCTTTGAGTGCTTGCCAGAAGCAATCCAGCCAGGTGTAGGATGCTGCCTTCGTGGCCTCATGACCTTAATGTAGAAGAACAACTTTCTACAACCGATGGTTTTGCTGAACGGAACCTTTTAGCAAAAGGAGGAAGCCTCCATCTGAAGGTGTCCTTTGTGAATGTAGAGTGATAGTCTCCCTAGCATAGCTACCCTTTGCATTCCTTTGGAAAAACAGCTATTAATTTGCTTCAAATAAATTTTTCTCGTGGAAATTGAACATTTGATTCATGGGGTCTTGTGACCCCTTGGCTTGACAGTCCTATTTTGGGGTGACTCAACACTAGCAGTGTGAGAAGAGCACAACAAGCTTTCCTTCTCAAATGGAAATGTTATATTCAAGAACACAGATAGCCTGGTTCCAGCAGTGTCTTCTCTTTATTCGTTTCTTTTTTTCTTTTCTTTTCTTTTCTTTTCTTTTCTTTTCTTTTCTTTTCTTTCCTTTCCTTTCCTTTTCTTTCCTTTCCTTTTCTTCTTTTCTTCTTTCCTTTCCTTTTCTTTCCTTTCCTTTTCTTTCCTTTTCTTTTCTTTCCTTCTCTTCTTTTCTTTTCTTTTCTTTTCTTTTCTTTCCTTTTCTTCTTTCCTTTTCTTTTCTTTCCTTCTCTTCTTTTCTTTTCTTTCCTTTTCTTCTTTCCTTTCCTTTTCTTTTCTTTCTTTTCTTCTTTTCTTTTCTTTTCTTTTCTTTTCTTTCCTTTTCTTTCCTTTTCTTCTTTCCTTTCCTTTTCTTTCCTTTCCTTTCCTTTCCTTTCCTTTCCTTTCCTTTCCTTCTCTCTTCTCTTCTCGTCTCTTCTTTTCTTTTTTAATGTTTATTTCAAGAGATAGAAAGGCAGAGTGTGAGTGGGGGAGGGGCAGAGAGAGACAGAGACACAGAATCCAAAGCCGGCTCCAGGCTCCCAGCTGTCATCACAGAGCCCCCCGCGGGGCTTCAACCCACGAACCGGGAGATCATGACCTGAGCCGAAGTCCCACGCTCAACTGACTGAGCCACCCAGGTTCCCCAGTGTTTTCTCTTTAATTGAAAAAGTTACACCTAGCCTTTTGGTGGAAAATTTATCCCCAACTTCACCACCTGAAGACAAGCAATGAACTCAGTGTGTCTCTTGAGTCACACTCAAGAGGGTCCCCAAACACTAGATCTCGCTCACTGACGCCTTAGCTATTTGAAATCTGATACTGACGTGCCTATATTGGCATGGTGTGGTCTACACAGAACTGAAAGCTGACATGGTCATTACACTCAATGACATGGTCGTTACACTCAGTTGGCAGAATTCAAAGTCATTCTCTTTGTACTAGCTACTATTCCTCTGGACAAATTTTATTTTGTTTTCTATTGACTCATGGATGGATTGTTGTCAGTGGCCTATATGTATGGTCTAAATTTGTAAACATTCCCCTGGGGGACCCTTAAGTCATTCCTCCTTTCGGGCCATAAACTAGAAAGAATCTACAGCCACTGATTTAATTGTCTGGGTCTCTCATGCAAATGCACATATTTTCTGATAAGAATGATCAAAATCAAGCTGTTGATTAAATCTGTGCTGATTGCTGCCATTGCTGCCTCGATCCATCTTCATACTGGAGACAACGTAGGGACATCACAGACCGGTGCAAAGTGTAGGACTCTGTTTCCGAGGCAGGGACAACTCTTGCTATGCCAGACTGGTAACCTATGGGGCAAAATCGATCCTATTGCTTTCTGTTGGAGGACAAGGCAACACAAAGGGCATTGCCCCACCCACTCCTGGGAGATTAACTTACTTCAGGTATCTGACCTCCAGGTGGACTTACCAGTAGTACCTCGTTGCTGTCATCACTTTTCTAGACAACAGTGTTACTGTTGCAGCCTGATTGGCCAACTCTGGCCACACCGTTTAGGGCCTAAAATTTGAAAATAATCTGTGTCAAGGTTTTAGCTTTCCAGACGATTTGCGATTTGACCACGGTGCACACTTGATCGTAAAGTCATTCAGAATGACTACTATTTGAAGTATTTGATGGATCTCTGTGCTATCTACCTTCCACAGGTATCCTGTACCATTAAACGTTGGTACGTCCTCCTCAAACATACACAAAGGAAATGCCTGAGTCTATCTTTCTCACCTCCTCTTGGTCCACATGATAGGCATTTAAAAATGGTGATGCTTTAATTCCTCTTTATTTTCTGACATTGTTGCTTCTCTTGTGCATCCCATTCAGGCTGTGTTTCATTCAGGACAACCGTGGGTTTATAAGCTCTCAGCACTATTGGCAAAGCAAGTCCTTGGTTTTAAATTATGTTTTTCCTAAAACTGCCATTGTTACTGATTGCTAAAAATGAATCGCTTCTTTCAACATATTAAACAAACCATGGCTAGTTTACTTATTAGTTCAGAAATTATTTTTATCACCGTCTAGCTTAGCTTCCTGTTTCTCTAATATGAAAGCCTGAATTCATTTTCTGAAAACTTTCTCATCCGTCACAATTTATTTTCTTTTAGAAAGTTCAAGATAAAAGATAGGGCTTTATATAAATTGAGAGTATGACGGGTTCTTACATGCATTTTCTCGCTTGCTATTTCTGTTTCCAAACTATGTTACCTAAATAGCCCCAAGTGAGAAGAGATTTCCAAGAAATACACATCTGGACCATGACTCTGACATTTACATAGTCGTATGTAGGATTTGCATCATAGATTTCTCTTATCTTCATGTCATATCTCATTCTCGTTATATCAAAGATTTTTCTAGCCTCATGTTATTTCACTTTGGTGTCTCTTCATTCCTCCCTCCAGTCTCTTTCAGAGAAAAATCATGCCATGATTCTGAGGCTAATGTTGTTAGATGTGATGATGTGCGTCTCACTCATAATGATGCTAACGTGAGGGGCGCCTGGGTGGCTCAGTCAGTTAAGCGTCCGGCTTCGGCTCAGGTCATGATCTCACAGTTTGTGAGTTCGAGTCCCGCGTCGGGCTCTGTGCTGATGAGCCTGGAGCCTGTTTCGGATTCTGTGTCTCCCTCTCTCTCTGTCCCTCCCCCACTCGCTCTCTCTCTCTCTGAAAAATAAATAAACATTAAAAAAACTTTAAAAAAATGATGCTAACATGACAGTTACAGTGGTAGTGATCCCCACATCGAAACTTGTAACTCCCAATCTTGATTTCCTTCTCTTCCTTGAAGCTCAATCTACTGCTTCTTGGCTAGTTACACAGGTTTTACACAGAATCTTATTTGTCAACAGAAATTTTATTCTTCTTCCCCATAATCTCCCTTAAGATCCCCAAGAGTCATTACAAAAACACCAACTGTGGTTTAGGTGCTAAATATCCAAGAGTCATTACAAAAACATCAGCCGTGGTTTAGGTGCTAAATACCCTGTCAAGTGCTAGCAACACTGTGGTTGGAAATGTTTCGTACGCAGGAGTGGACAGTGAGTAGATGTGTCATCAACGGCTTTAGTGTTTACAGCATATTGACCAGATGCATGGTGCATAAACTAAAAATACCCTCTGAGTTAAACGCTAAAGAGGATCGCGTATGCTTTCTGAAGAAAACAAACACCACATATGCCATATCAGAAGACAGATTGTTTATTTATGTAGTAATTATATGGAAAATGTTTTTTAGCCACCAATATTCTAGAAAACTACCACAGAGCACTTTATCAGGACTCAGTTTTGCTTCCTCAATGAATACAATACATAGATTCTTTACCTATGCATATCCTAGGCAATACTGCGTAGGCATCAGATAATGATCACATGGGGCTTTACTTTTGAGGGTCAGAGGGATGCCAGGAGTTCACAAGAACCGATGTCAGCCATTAACCAGGACCTGAGTAGCCAAGGAGGCAACTGAAGAATTAAATAATTTGTCTACTATCTCCTCTCACCTTCGGATCTCCTGCCAATGTCTCCAGTGACTGAAACTGGCCAGAAGCCAGGGCAAGGATGCCCGAGTGATGCAGTTGTTAGGGTTCAGCTCCTAGGAACATAGAATGCAGCAAAAAACAAAAACAAAAGCAAATACAACCCCCGCCCCCCCCAAAAAAAACCCATGGAGAATGGATGTGAGTGTGAGGTTTTGAATAAAAGATATTAGCATCATGTCACTGAAGTAGCTTATGTGACATAGAGTAGCCTATGTTTCCGATCCATTGAGGACATGGGGCATGTCTGCAATACTGGGACAAACTGAGTGTTTTCTGTGGGCTAAAAGACCCCAGGGAGGGGCAGGAGGCAACCTGGGGGCATCTTGGGTTTGGTGGTAGTCTGAATAACAGCCCCCCAAATCTCCAGGTCACAATGACTGCCAACTATCAATAGCACCTTCTACAGCAAAAGGACCGCGCAGAGGTGATGCAGGTAAGAATCTTGAGACGGAGAGACTATGTTGGATTTTCCAGGTGGGCGTGAAATGTAATCACAAGTATTTGTAGAAGAGGGAGGCAGAGGGGGTTTTGAGTACAGGAAGGAAGGCAAGGTAATCAGGGAAGCAGAAATTGGAGGGGTGCAGCTGTAGGCCATAAATGCCAGTAGACTTGAGACGCTTCATGAGGCAAGATACACTCAGCCCTGCTGCAACCTTGATATTAACCCCATAAAACTCTTTTGGATGTCTAGCCGTGTCTTCAGTTGCAGGGAAGAGTCAGAACGGGACCACAACGCAGTGGAGGCTAATGGCCCATGTCATAGGAGCCGCAAGTACAGGGCTTCATGGGGGTTTCTTTGGGAACTCCCTGAGACTGCGCTAGAGACGAAGAGAGAAGTCAGATACACCATTTATTCTGTGCTGATTTTCCGGTCGGAGTTTAGTGGAAGCTGTAAGGAGAGAAATTTTAAATTCACATTCTATTCCATAATTTTTTTATTAAATTTTTTTTTGAGTTTGTTTATTTTTGAGAGAGAGAGAAAGAGAGAGAAAGAGATAACAAGTGGAGGAGGAGAAGCAGGGAGAGAGGGAGAGAGCAAATCCCAAGCAGGCTCCGCGCTGTCAGGGCAAAGCCCTATGCGGGGCTCGAACTCACAAACCGTGAGATCTTGACCTGAGCTAAGATCAAGAGTCAGACGCTTCACCAACTGACCCACCCAGGCGCCCCTCCGTAATTGTGTTATTGTACAGAAATGAAAATTTGAATTGCTGAAATAGCATGTTCTGGTGACTGACGATAGCTGCAAGATGCAATTAGCTGAGAATTTCTCACATTATTGGAGATGCCAAAGGAGCAGGTAAAGAACAAAACTACATATCAAGTTTAAAGGAAATTGAGAGCAACTTTGATCCTAAATTTACACAGGCAGCATCTGAATTATTTTACTTATTTTGCTTGTATGAACAGGATTTTGGAACCCTGAGTGACACTGGTTAGCACATAAATATAGGCCTTTTTAGCTATAAAAATATTACTAATCTAGGGGCGCCTGGGTGGCTCAGTCAGTTAAGCGTCTGACTTTGGCTCGGGTCATGATCTTTATGTTTGTGAGTTTGAGCCTGCGTCAGGCTCTGTGCTGACAGCTCAGAGCCTGGAGCTTGCTTCAGATTCTGTATCTCCCTCTCTCTCTCTCTGTCCCTCCTCTGCTCATGCTCTGTCTGTCAGTCTCTCTCTCTCTCCAGAATAAATAGACATTAAACAATTTTTAAAAATATTAACAGTCTATAATCTCTTATGATTCTAATCTTCCCACGTTCCTGTCAATTCGAGAATCAACTCCTCTGATGGTTTTATGTCCCCATTTTGTTTATTCCGCTTATTAAAATCAAACTATTTGCTCTAACGTTGTCTATAGTCTTGATAAATGTCAGTATTACATAATCAAGGAACTACCTGTCTCTAAAGTGTCTACAGAGGTAGAGACATTCAATAAAAATACACTTAACATAAAATTTACCTCTAAGAACGCACTTAAAACAGTGAGTGGCGTTCGATTTTCAATTTCAGTTGTTGGTCCAGTGAAGGAACTTTGGCTAATTTAGCTGCTGCAAGAATATTGTAGATCATATGGAATGACGTAGGCACAAATTTAGAAAGTGTGGTCAGAGAGGCGGTCATACCCTACAGGGGTGACATTTGAGTAGGCCTGAAGGAAACCAAGGGGCGCATCTCCAAAATATTTGGGCGAGGAACCGTACAAACAACGTAGAGGCTCTGAGATGTGAGATTGCGTGCGTTGAGGGAGAGTGAGAAGGCACTGTGGCTGGAGCAGCCAATGAATGAGGCAGGAAAGGAAAGCGGAGGAATAGTCCAGGAAGCGAAGGTGTGGCAACCCGTTTGGATCTTACCTGAAGTTGGGCAGTGTACTGGTGACGGTCCAGGAGGTGAATGAAACCTAGGTCAGATCGTTAAATGGAGGGAATTTAATAAGGGCAAATATTTACACGGCAGTCAGAGAGCCTAAAAGATAACAGGAGAAAGAAGACAACACAGAGATGATCAAAACAAAAAAGCTGGAATGTTCCTAGAGCTGGAGGGACTGAAAGAGGAGGAGGGTTCCCCAGAGGCACATGAGGACAACGGGAAGCCATCATGGTTGGTGGCTTCCAATCTTCCATCAGTGGACGGTGCCTGGTGGGAGCCGGGGAGAGGAGACAATTGTTGTTTGGCAGAAGTTAAAACAACATAGCACATGTAGTGAAGCCATGGCAAAAGATAAAGCCTGAGAGAAAAGAAAGAAAACACCAGGCTTCTTCCCACCCCCCCCCCCCCCACTTCCTACCTTCCCAGCATCAAGCCAGTTTCTTCCGTTGACTGAACCTAACTGCAACCGAGTTAGCCATGGAACTGTGACATGCTTTCTTCAGGAATCAGCACCCTGAGATATGAGCACAGCAAAGAAAGGCCAAGGAGGACAAAGAGGAAAATGATTGACCCAGATCTGGATGACACCAGATCTACCTAGGCATAGAATCACAGTATTTGGGGACAGACGCTTCTCATGTCCAAATAACAGTAGGACTTGTTAGCACGATGTTCTCTAAAGACAGTAAGTGTATCTTGTCCAATCTATGTCAGTCTCCTTACTGTAACATGTGGGTAGGATCTCTCAGATAAATTATCAATATGGAACTGCATATGGCAGGGTCTGGTAAGAAGGGAAAGGATTTTATTTTATTTTATTTATTTTATTTTTTGTGTTTAGTTATTTTGAGAGAGAGAGAGAGAGCATGCGCGCACAAGCAGGGGAGGGGCAGAGAAAAGGAGAGACAGAATCCTAAGTGGGCCATCAGAGCAGAGTCCAATGTGGGCTCAAACTCACACACTGTGAGATCATGACCTGAGCTGAGATCGAGAGTCAGATGCTTAACTGACTAAGCCATTCAGGTGCCAGAAGGGAAAGAATTTGAGAAAAAAAGTTTTTGAGGAATAAATTCAGCAGACTTTAATGCGTATGCTGGCATGAGAGATCCGAGTTCCCACTCACTTATCTACAAGGCTACAAACCAAATATCTATCAAACAAAATATTTTTTTAGTTTGGCCCCACAAACCTGAACTAAGTTGATTATGGTTTTTGTTTTATATGTTTTGCTGTGGAAATATTGGCTGTGAACCACCAAATTCCACTGGTATTGCTACTTTATATGTGCTTATGCACAAATTATATTGTTAAAAGACAAAACCGTGGCTCTTATAATACATTTCTTTCCAAGGAAGTTGGATACAGAATTAGGGACTGCATTTGTATTTTACAGATCACTTAATTTGCAGTTCTAATTCTTTAAAGAAACGGTGAGAAGCTACTGTATAAAAAAGAACAACCCCTGATCTATTCTGCTTGATTTCTCTCTGTGTCTCTGTCTCTGTCTCTCTCTCTCTTTTTTGGCTATCTTAGTGTTGTCGGTATACCATGATAGTGATGTTGTGTGTTAACCTGAATTAGAATGACCTTTGCTCATTTTCAAAAAGATTTTACTACCATTTATGAAATAAATATTTACCTTTAGATCATGCCCTTGCTAAAATGGACATTTAAGTGCGATGTCTTGTTACTGATTGCTAAGAATGGGTTGCTTCTTCTTAAAACACTCGGCAAAATCATGACAGATTTTCCTTTTCTCCTGGACTTCTTTTTGCCATATACTGACTTTCTTTTCCTCTCATGTAAATTGGCTATCTGGTTTGGAAACTTTCTGTTCCAATCACTGTTTTGTTGTGATAATGGTTCAGGAGGAACTCAGAGAGAAACAATTGTTTCCACAAAATTTTATATAAACAGGCACCCCAATAACTTCTTTTCAAATTTTAGACTTTTTTTTTAATGTTTATTGATTTTTGAGAGCGAGAGAAAGAGAGAAAGAGTATGAACAGGGGAGGAACAGAGACAGAGAGGGAGACACAGATCTGAAACAGGCTCCAGGCTCTGAGTTGTCAATACAGAGTCCAACATGGGGCTCGAACTCTGGAACGGTGAGATCATGACCTAGGCTGAAGGTGGATGCTTAACCAACTGAGCCACCCAGGTGCCCCCCCCCCAAATAACTTTTGTACTGTGTTATTTAATTTTGTTATTTATTTTGTACTGTGTTATTTAACATATTATTTCTCCATAGCAGCTTAAGTGTTGGTTTTTTGTGTCCTTACTTAGGCACCTTTTCCATCTACAATATATGCGACCAGTAGCATTCTATCAGAAGAAAATTCTAGGTTTAAAAAAAAAAAAGAAAGACTTCATGTGCAATATAACCCCGGTATTTACAGTCTAATAAATGATTTCTGATCTTCATGTTGTTTTTCTTTGTGTTTGGCCCTTTCCTCTTCCTTCCTCCTTTCTTAGGGGGTAAATGCTGTCATAATTCTGAATTTAGTGCCATTTCCTGTGGCCACGATTGACTAAACGATAATGACACAGATAATGACATTAATGTGATAATAATCCATACCCAGGCTTGCACTGTTTCATTTCCCAGTATCTTTTGTAGTACCTACTTGTTCTTTTTATCAGACAGGCTATTTCTTCTGCCCAATATCCATTCACCATCCCCAAGGTTGTACGGTCGTATCGAGGCTAGTGTAGGTGTTAAATGTTATTTCAAGCAGCAGCAAGTCTGCGGTTGGAAATATTCTGCACCGTAAATACACTGAGCTGATGATGAAGTCTGACCAAAAGAGCCAGGGCCATATCTGAATTCAGACATCCTTCTCAATAAACTTTGATCTCCAAACTTAATCTAATTAATGGCCGCTGTCCATTATATGTATATGTATATGTATATGTATATGTATATGTATATGTATATGTATAAATATATATACACACATTATACATTATATATACACACATATTGTATATTACATATATTATATATTATAATATATTATATATTATAAGTATATCCTAGTTTTGAGCCCTTATTAGATGTGAAAAGTATTTTTATGTTTATACACTAAGCCATTCTTACAATACATTTTTAATGAATGATTTCATTGCATTTTGCCTTTGCAGATGATGAAAATGAATATTAAAGGGGTTCTATAACCCATTCGAGTTTACAGGTGTAACAAAAAAAAAAAAAAAAGAACCAGACACTTGAAACTACTAACTTTTGACACCTTAACATTTAGCAGGTTGAGGAAGGGAAGAAAAGGATCGTCTGACTGGGATCAATGAGAGATTGGTTTTGAATGCTAAATATCTTACCTTTGTATTGTCGCCTCATTTAACTGTGCATTATTTTTCCAGATTCTCTGGGTCCCTTGTTCACATTAGATTCTTCCACTGATGCCATAATTTCCATGCTGAGATGATTCTGTTGATTCAGACCTCAGTTGATTGTTAAATGTCATTCAATTTTTCTACATTTACTTATCACCTGATTCTATTTCTGTATTCATACACTTGTTTATTAAACAGATAGTTACTTTTAAAAAGTCTGCTGTGATGGGTGCCTGGGTGGCTCAGTCAGTTAAGCGGCAGACTTTGGCTCAGGTCATGATCTCACGGTTCCTGAGTTTGAGCCCTGCGTTGGGCTCCATGCTGAGGGAGCCTGCTTGGAATTCTCTCTCTCTCTCTCTCTCTCTCTCTCTCTCTCTCTGTACCCCTTCTGCATGTTCTCTCTCTCTCTCACTCATTCAAAATAAATAATAAACAAACAAACAAAAAAATAAATAAATAAATAAAATAAACTTAAAAGAAATCTGCTGTGGCTTAGGCATAATTCTGGGACCTGTAGATACAGAACTGACCAAAACAGATACAGTCCCTGCTCTTATGTCATTGTTTCTGGGACAAGGCAGGCACTATTTTAGAGTCAGAGTTCAATAACATGCATGTGAACTTCCCTCCCTCACCCCCTTTTCTGCATACTTAGAACTGTATGAACAGAATTTAACAATCTGTCACACAGAAGAAGCTATAGCGGTTTCTTAATTGAAAATAATTTGTCTTTTTGTATGTTTTAGGTTCTAGGCCTGCCATAACTGTTTATGTACAGTTCTGTTCATATAATAAACCTCATGGGTTTTTATAGATGATTAAAAACCCGGGAGAGACTAAGATGGATAATGCAGGATAGGACACAAGTTTGAAGTTAGATCAAAGAGCTACTGAGGGAATGGAAAAATATGTCTGAGATCAATACAGTTATCAAATGAGTTATTTACAAAGTACTTAGAAGGGTGCATGGCACATAGTGTTTGTTGGTGTTTTTATTTTATTTTTATTTTATTATTTTATTTTATTTTATATCATCAATTTTATTTTCTACACAGTACATCAAATGTGTCATGGCTGATAAATTGAATGTGATGTGACTATAAGTCAGACTACCTCCCTCTTTTGCAGTCAAATACTTGAATTTTTGACTTTCTTTCTTTCCAGTAACATGTACTGACCTCCAGACTGCTAAAAATACTACTGTAGTAATTGGTAGTGCCACTTGGATGTTATTTCTTCCCTCTACCAGCAAAACTTTTGTTTTTGGAGGTGATGTTGATAGAAAAAAAAAGCTATTAATCTATATTGTATTCAGAAAAATTGGATTTTCTTTTTCTTCAAATTTTTATTGTTGAAGCATATATAATATATTAGTTTCAGTTGAGATCATGAACACGTATAACACAACTTTATACGGTCATACTTATCCATTTTTTATTTTAAAGTGACAAAAATAAACACATTTGTTAGCATAATATATTTATTTTTAAAAACATCTATATATGCCTTATAGTTTAGAACAAATCTATAGTATATGGATAAGGTAAGATAGGATAAGATAATGAAGATGAGATAAAGGTAAATTAAGAGAGCATAAATAAATATAATTTTAATATTTAAAAATATGTATACGCCTTTCACTGTCTTCAAGTTATTACACAACTCTGGAAGCTATAGAAAACTGATAGAATATTGTGAAACTCCAACTATCATCAGTAATAAACTGTAACATCGCATGAGTCTCCACAGGAGGGTTATTATCAGGAAATTATCAGAATACTTTTGTTCTAGCTTGTTTCAGTTTTTTAGTACTTAAAAAATTTTTTTAAAGGTGTTTATTCATTTTTGAGACAGAGCATGAGCAGGGGAGTAGCAGAGAGAGAGGGAGACACAGAATCCGAAGCAGGTTCCAGGCTCTGAGCTGTCAGCACAGAGACCGACACGGGGCTTGAACTCACAGACTGTGAGATCATGACCCGAGCCAAAGTTGGACGCCCAACAGATTGGGCCACCCAGGCGCCCCAGTTTTTTAGTACTTCTAAGCATTATTTATACTTTTGTTATGGACATTATTATTTTATAAATAAACATTTATTTTAACAACTTTTAAATCCATTTAGAAGAAATATCAATAACAGCAAAAATCAAACCACATCAATGGGCCACTTTTCATTCAAAAAAAGTAGGAGATACTAAGCTCCTATCCTGGTCTTTGAGTTTCCTTATTACTTCTCTTGTGTCCAGAAAAAAGACTGATTCCAAATCTAGACAACAGCTACAGTGACAAAAGCAAAGCGTGCTTTCCTCCTCCTCCTTCTCCTTGATTCTCATTCTCTAGCTCCCGTTCTGAATCCTCCTTGTCTGGCTCTGAACCAGCTCAGAATCTTGCTTATTTTTTTTCCTACATATAGTTTAGTGTCCTCTCTATTGTATTTCTTGCAACTTCAAGATATGTTATGACAAATGGTATTCACAGCAGTGAGCATAAATCCAACATGACATCCCCTTTGAATGACTCCAGAATGGTTTGTTTTCCAGACGACCGTTGACGGTTGCAGAAAGGGAAATGACCAGCATGCAGGGGGGAAAACCTCTACTCTTTATCTGATAGGCAGAAATCTTGTGATACCAGCAATCTACAGAACTCCACATTCTGCAATGGAACGGAGGAATTAGTGGTCTTTCTATTTTATATTCTGTATGATATCTGCATTTATCTTGTCCTTTTCATCTATTGATAGTAATCATAAGATACCATCTATCTTCTGTAATTCGGCATAATTATTCTGTATGTTGTAATTTACACTCATCATTTTATTTATTCATCCCCAAACCAGTAAGTTGAACATCGTAATTTTAGAAATTGTGAAATTCTGGCTGAGTAGTTGCTATTTATTTAACTCACCAAGCTAGGAAGTGACAGAGCTTAGCTTTGAATCTAGATCTTTCATATTCCAAGGCTAAGCCTGTGAATCTGTGTTATTCACGCTGTTCTATTGGCTGTGTTGGCTTAGGCCAATCCAATTCAATGAGTAGTTTGAATGCAGAATTTTACCTGTAATTAGTGTATCTCATTTAAGAAGAAAGAAAAAACAGCTTGGATTCATTAATTATAAACTGACACACAGATCATATGAGAAGAAAATCTTTTATCTCAAACTATAGTTTCTCTAGTCAGAACTCGCATGTTATCATAAAAGTGTTTCTATTCTTCTATTAAAAAATGTACATATTGCCCATACAAGCTGTCGTGATACATTATCTTGTGTCATTCAATTATCTTTTAATTTTAATGAAGTCTGAAAACAGTGAAAGGAGGGATGGAAAGAAACAAAAATTACAATTTAAAATCATCCAAATTCATCTTTTACTTTTCCATTTCCAAGAAAAATGGATGTGAAATGTTAGTTTTAGAAAACTGCCGCCTTTTTAAACATAACCAATTTTAACCTATGCTTTTTCTAATCATTAATTTTTCATATAGTTTTAAACAAGTAGTCGATCTACTATTGAAATTTAGAGAAAATTTATTAGATTGTAAAAAATAAAATAAAGGGAGATAGAATAGAATAAAATTGTAAACAAAAAGAAGAAAATATATATATGATAGTGATCATATTAAAATTAAACATCACACAAGACAAAGAAAATACTAAAGACAGGACTAAAGGGGACAGAGATTAGTAATCAAGAAGAGATTTTACATGTGAAGATAAGTTAAAGAAAATCTGTGATTAATGAATCAGATCTGTTAGCAATTCAAAATAATGACTTCTCCATAATCTTTGTTTTAAATTTAACATTTCACTAGGTTTCATGTACAATAAGGCTACTTTTTGAATATATTTTTATATGTGTGATTTGACTGAAAACTAAGGATGTACTAAAATTAACATTTTAATTAAAATAGAAATAAAACTCAAGTTTCCTGACTAGATAAAAGGTGATAGAGCTCTTTGAAATGTTTTAGGTAACATAGGTAAGAGTGCTATATGCAAAGGAGAGGCACCTGGGTGGCTCCCTTGGGTAAGCGTGTGGCTCTTGATTTCGGCTCAGATCATGATCTCGAGTTCCATGGGTTCAAGTCCTGCATCGGGCTCTGCACTGATGGTGTGGAGCCTGCTTGGGATTCTCTCTCCCTCTCTCTCTGTCCCTCCCCAAATCGCTCTCTCTCTCTCTGTCTCTCCTTGTCTCTCAAAATAAAGAAATAAACTTAAAAAAATGATATATGTGAAGGAATGAAAGAACCTACAACTCTTAGAGAAAACAGTGGAATGAAACAATGCAAAGATTTGAAGTAGGTAAATTCTTTTTTTCTTTGTGAGAGCCTTTGAACCTTCTTGCTTGTCTCATACTCTTCCTCATACATCTATTGCTGTGTGCAAAACCACACCAAAATGTAATGACTTAGAGCAACACATATTTTGTTTCTCATGTTCCTGTGGGTTGACTGGGCAGGTCCCAGCTGGGATTGCCCTTCTCTCTGTTCTGTATGTTTTATATGATGTTGGCGGGGCTCATTCATGGAGCTGCTATTAGGAGGGAGGGAAGCCTCCATGATGGCATTAATCATGTCTTGCCCTTCACGTAGGATGACTGCAAAGCCGAAGCCTATCTCTCCTTGGTCTTTATTCTCGAAGACTTCTTTCCCTTCACGGTCATTCATCTTCCATAACCACTCTCACCATGTGGACTTGCCAACATGATAGCCCAGATTGCTTTACATGGCAAAGTAGTTCTTCACAAGAGAGAAAAAAATCCGGGCCTCTTAAGAGTTTGGTTAGAGACCTTGAGAAACATCTTGTCTACCACATTCGATTGGTCAAAGCAACTAACAAGGTCAGTTCATATTAAAAACGGAAGGGGACAACACAAGGAAATGGATACAAGAAGATATAATTTAGAGGTCACAATATAACAATCTGCCACACATATTAATCAATTATCAATTCAGCCATGAGTCAAAAAATGTGAAAACTAAAACTGAACATCTGCTGTGGCCCATTGATGTTAGGTGCCAGAGATGCAAAGATAGTAAACCAGTCCAAGCCTGATGCTTATAATCTTATGGGTTCTGATTTTTTTTACAGAATTTAACTCGGTCAAAAAAGGTCTTATTTTTACTGGATTGGTCTGGATCAGGAAAAAAAAATCAAGAAAAATCTGGCAATAGAAATATAGCTCACCCAGATCTACATTGTGAGTATTAAAACCCATAAATAATTTCACTCATAGGTAGAATTGAAGAAACAAAACAAATAAAGAAAAAAAAAAAGAGACAATCTAAAAGAGCAGACTCTTAAATACAGAGAACAAACAAGGGGTTGTCGGAGGGGAAGTTGGGGGAAGATGGGTGAAACAGGTGAAGGGGATTAAGAGTAAGCTTACTGTGTTGAGCACTGAGAAACGTATACAAGCCTTGAGTCACTATATTGTACACCTGAAACTAATATAAACACCGGATGTTCATTATACCTCAATAAGAAAGGTATAGACTTGGAATGTTAGAATGGGTGCTTGATCATCTAAATAACTTGCTTCTAATTTTTTAAAAGTAGCAACCTAAGATGGGGAGAGTGAGATGGGAGCCCCCCTTCCCCCCGGCCTCAATAATAATTCTTCTGGGTTTGGGGCATTTTACTGGTTTACATCTCTACCTAAGGTTTGGTTTATATAACATTCTGCTCTAAAAGGTACTATCATGAAAAGCACTCATTTCGATTTCACCCTCGCTCTAAAGTGTCACAATTTGATACCTAGAGAGCCGTCTTGTTGAATCACGTCATGGTTGGTTGTGCAACTGTGAAGTTCATGTCTTCTAACTTGCCCTTTAGCATTTTCCTCACTGTTCCTTCCTGAATCTAAATGAGTTTAATTAATTTATTTTGATCCTGAACGTGAAAAATTCTAATGTTTCCTTCTCCTAAGAATCAATATTTTTATAGAGTTTTTTTTTAAAGTTTATTTATTTCTTGAGAGAGATAGAGACAGTGAGAATGGGGCAGGGACAGAGAGGGAGAGTATCCCAAGCAGGCTTCGCACTGCCAGTGCAGAGCCCGACGCAGGGCTCGAACTCATGGAACCGAGAGATCATGCCCTGAGCCGAAATCGAGAGTTGGACGCTCAACTGACTGAGGCACTCGGGTATCCCAAGAGCCAACATTTTAGTCTATAAACAATTCATTAACTAGTTATTGCTTTAGTCCTTCAGGAATTTTTTAAGGACCAAATCAGTGTTTGTTACATATCGGAGGTTAAATTTGGAGCTGAAAAATATTCAAAATGACATAATTTGATCTGTGAGAGGAACTCTATAATCAATCCCAATTTGTTTACCCAAAATGTTTTCTTGGAACCTTTTGTCCCATTTCTTTAGTTATTTAATGCATTTGTTTTGCATCTGTGATAAAAGATGTTTTGTTTTGTTTTGTTTTTTACTGTTGACTTTTATCCCCTTAGCATTAATATTTCTGAGTGTTAGCCTACTGTAGGATCTTGTGACTCTGGCTTAGGTCAAATTCTTCCTGACATTTTCAACCTCTTTATAAACATATGGATCTGAACGAGATCACGATTGCTTTCCTGTAGCCCTATCTACAGTGGCTTTGGTTGTACTGGGTCAAGCACACCTCTCTATAGGATGAGCAGAGTCTGGGCCACCATGTGCATCCTACTATTCCTTGAGTTGTATCTTGTGTCACTTGTGGTGTCTGCTCATTATTGCACAATTGGTGCCCAACATGGGATGGAAAATACTGGTTTCCGACATACGGCCTTTCGGAAGTGGAACGACTGTTTTGCAGCCACTTTGGAAGTGGGGTACATCTTCCTTTGGGGGAAAAATGGTAAGCATTCACGGGAATGGGATGGCCAATGATAGATAAGTATGGGAATATAACTTGGGGCTACAAATCATGAAGCAGAGGATCTACTGAAAAAAGTAGAGATTCGAGATAATAAATTTGCTCGAAATCTCAGCTATGGAAATAGTTGGAGGAATCAACAGATACCACATCCACAAGGGGACAGATTTATCCTTCTCAAACCATAAAAGCCTTAAGGGAAGAAGTAGAACAAAGGGGGATCCTGAAAGTTTATTTCAGGACTTCAGTTGGTGCCTGACTGAATACTCCTGTTCTTTGCTTGACTGAAGACTTTCATGTCCTCAATGAGAAGGGGCCACCATGGCTCCAATTAGGCTGGCCACTGCAACCTGAACTAAGTGCCTGTTGTCACTGCCAGGATGTGGATAAATTGAAAAGTGGCGCCCCAGTAGGTGCTGGGTGGAGCTGGGTGGCTCCATTGGTTAAGCGTCCAAGTTCAGCTCAGGTCATTGTCTGACAGTTTGTGGGTTTGAGCCCCACATCGGGCTCTATGCTGACAGTTCAGAGCCTGGAGCCTGCTTCAGATTCTGTGTCTCCCTCTCTCTGTCCTCTTCCCCCTCTCACGCTCTGTCTCTCTCTCTCTCTCTCTCAAAAATAACTAAACGTTAAAAAGTTAAAATAAAAGGGGCACCTACTAAAGACATTGCCTGCTTTTCACTGCATGCTTCCCAAGAACAGCTCACCAAGATGGATGAACACCGTATACAATTATAAGGACAGTAATTTGAGAACATTTTTGTGCTTTAAGATGGCGTCTGGTATTCACACATATCAGAAAAGCCACTCTTCGCTCGTGTTTTTCTATGCTTTCAGTGTATTGCAGCTCTAAAATTATGGGAGGCCGGCTCAGTTCTTATTCATATGCAGACACTCTCCTATCTTTCCTGAAATTTCTTTTAGTGCTACCATAGTGACTTCTAGGCTCTTCTTGAGCATTGAGTTAGGGTAAAGGACCAAAGACTGGCCTTTCCAGAGGGACCTGATAGATCTCTTTTAGAAGTATGCGAACTTATCTGAGTCTGGGAAGCAGGGAGGGGTTAAAGTGTGAGTAACTTTTCCTTTCTTTGTATTTCAGGTATGGATAGGTTGTCCTAATCAGTTCTTTACTATACCTATAGGCAATACTCCTGAGTGAAACCTAGACATCCTTGTGGCTAAAATTTTTTGCTCCTTAGAAGGATATGTTGACTGTTCAGCTTAATGTAAAACTTAAGAAACCTATAAATCATAGCCCACCCTTCCCCCCAAATCATTCCTTTTTTGGTTTTTGTAACTGATACTTTGTTACAAGTAACGCATCAGAAAATCGTTGGGTACCTGTCAGAAAGATTGAGCACAGCAGTTGGATCTTTCTGATTAAAGGTAGACTCATCTGTTTGGGGAACAAACTAAAAGTCTATTTGGCCTTCTCTAATGAAAATAATAGTTCAGGATTCTTGACTGAATTTTAGGCGTTCTTGGTATAGGCATTAAATACAAGGAAGCCCTTCTGGGATTGGATCACACATTTCCTAGTAACAGCTCAAGGCCCATTTGAGTAGAGGAGCCGAATGAATAGTTACACCTCAACTGTGGAGGCCCGGGAGTTTTCAGTGCAGGGAGGGGGGGAGGGGGGTCTTCCCACACCGCTCTCCCCCCTACCTCTATCTTAAAGATACAATCAAGTAAACAGCTAAGATGTCATACAGTTCTTGGGTGCCTCAGCGTGTTGATCTACATTCTTACAGTTTGCGTAACGGAATAACAACACTGAACACGGCCTCTCTTCTCCCGACAGCCACTGCAGAGACTAAGAGCATGAGCCACATTTAAATGACTTGGGAGAAAGTAAACAGAATACAGGCCATTTCTGTTTCTTTTTAAATTTCCAGCTCTCTGAATGTGCCTATAACCAGGAAAAGTTCATATTATGCAAGTAACTCGTAAAGTGTAGTATATATAATGTAAGAATTCTTGATTATCTTAAGGTTACAGGAAAAAATCAAATTCTTTATCACTGATAAAGTTTTTCTCAACCAAGACATAATTTATATTTTCTAGTTCATGGCATGAAGCAGACTTACCAGACCTAAACTCTACTGTCTTTTAGCATGCTGGATGCATCTTCTTATGTTATTAATAAGTTGTGTTATAATTTTCTACCCTTCTGATTAGACAGAGATCTCAAAATTAGAGATAAGATCTATTCACATCACTCTGTCTGCCTGGGACTTTGTAAACATGATATTCACATATAGTGAATATCTGTTACTGACAAGTTATACTGTTTACTTTGCACTTATGTCTTTTTGGTCGTATCATATTTGTCACCTCTCCCACCACACATACACACACACACACACACACACACACACACAGTAGAAAGAGGGAGCAGGGTAAAATCTTTTTTTTTTTTCCTCTGAAATCTAACTTCAAACAAATTCAAAAGATTTAAAAACAGCCATCCACCTTGGTACCAATATTCCCTTCAAGTGAATTATTTATATCTGAAAGTATCATTAAGTTAACAAAGGGACATTAGTGTGTGTATATATATATATATATATATATATATATATATATATATGTATATATTATAAATATATGTTTCTTGGGGCACCTGGGTGGCTCAGTCAGTTGAGCGTCCGACTTCAGCTCAGGTCATGATCTCGCGGTCTGTGAGTTCGAGCCCCGCATCGGGCTCTGTGCTGGCAGCTCAGAGCCTGGAGCCTGCTTTCGATTCTGTGTCTCCCTCTCTCTCTGCCCCTCCCCTGCTCATGCTCTGTCTCTCTCTGTCAAAAATAAATAAACATTAAAAAAAAAATTTTTAAAAAAAATATATATGTTTCTTTGAAGATAGAAGGCATGAAAGAAGGGAAACCAGAAAACAAAACATACAGCTAAAAGCTATAAAAGGTTATACAACGTTTTGGTGACAACTTAGTTTAATGATCTGTTGAAATCTAGGTTTTACCTGCATAAAAACAAATGGTACATAGTCAAGTATGTGTGGGTGCATGTATTTACATATCTTTATATTTGATAAATATTATTAAATATATTATTAAACATTATTTATACACATACACAAACATATGTTATCATTATATAATAACATATAATATATATACATCTGTGGTTATTTAGGTACCTAAAAATTGAAGATTCAAAATAACCAGGACAGTCGAGGCAAAATAATACACATCATCTTACAATTATGCAGTGACTCTACATTTTGATCTATTCGAGGTACACAAAGCTTAGTGAATCTCAGCTCAGCTAATTAACCTGGAACCTATTTCCCTTGATAATCTCTGTGTTTTCAACTATGTAATTTAAGAAATGATGTAACCAATAACACAGGGTTTATGAAGGTTAAATATGGTAGGTTATGCAAAATATCTAGTCTGGCATACAGTAAATTGAAAAAAAATATTTAACTGTTTTATAATCATTAAATATAAAAATTATGCGCAACATATTACGAAAATTTTGCGAATTTGAAGGAACACTAAAGTGTTAGGTATCCTAATCATTGGTGTTATTAAGGAATGAGGAAAATGATACAAATAGAAAAACCAGAATGTTAGAAAGGTTGGAGACTGAGTCTAATAGTTTCTGTAACGGTTTCTGTGCCAACCCCATAATTTTTCTTTCTTCCTTTCTTCTTTCTTTTCTTCCTTTCTTCTTTTCTTTCTTGCTGAATTTATATGCCACCTAAACTATGTACTTGTTTTTGTTTTTGTTTTGAGAGAGAGAGAGAGAAAGTGAGCAGGGGAGGGGCAGACAGAGAAGGAGAGAGAGAATCTTAAGCAGACCCCATGCTGGGTGAAGTGGGGGATGGGCGTCTTCATCTCACAAACTGTGGGACATTCTTGTGTCACATCTTTGGTCAATATGCATGATTTAATTTGTAGCTATCAGTTCAATTGCAACTGTAAAATGATAACTTACTTATCAAAACAACATTGTAGTATCTAAAACCTGTAAGTATTTATTACAAAAGTTAAAAGGTGAGGTCTGCAGACTGACAGATTTGTCCCCATCTGAGTAATCCCCTGCCTGGTACTCATACGTCTTACTATTCTTAGGAGATTCTTTTACTTCCCCTGTCTTTTCTTTTATAACCAAGTTTCATCAACAGATACCGACCATAGGGCTTAAAGACGCAGATATTTTTGTCTAAAGGTCAAGAAGGAGGCTCTGTGCCTGTAAAAATACTTCAGTTTTAGACTTTAGAAGTAACCAACTTGTCACCTTTGGTGTGTTACTTCAGACAACCTCAAGACCCACCCAACAGGCTCACCACAGAGAAACTATTTCCATCCACATGAGGGTTGACAAGCCACAGCTGCAGCCAACAAGCTCCCTGCAACTTTCACATGAGGTCTTACACTCAAGTCTCCCGTGATGGGACTTATTAATAAGAGAGATGTACTTTAAAGGCGGAAATTAAGAAATTTTGCAACAAATTGCATATATTTTTTCATTCTGGTTTCACAAATCCCTCCCTGCCCTTAATAATCACAGCATGCTGATGTTTGACCCAAAATATATGTTACCAGATAGGACATTATTCTGAATGCTGCTTCTCCCATGTAGACATCTTACTTTATAAAACAGCTATTAGGCAGTGCCTCATGCAGAGAAAGATCTAAACACTATATCCAAAACTTTCACTATATCCAAAACAGCGTTCTGTTTCTTTCATTTGAATCTGAATAAACTCATCCTCAACCAGATGCAGAGTTGGTTGCTGCTTTGGTTTTGTTGCTTGTTTATCTATTTTTTAAATGTTTATTTATTTATTTTTGAGAGCGGGGAGGGGCAGAGGGAGAGGAGAAAGAGAATCCCAAACAGGCTCTACGCGGTCAGCACAGAGCCATGCAGAACTGGACGCAGGGCTCGATCCCGCGAACCAAGAGACCATGACCTGAGCTGAAATCAAGGGTCAGACACTTAACTGACTGAGCCACCCAGGCATCCCTATTTCTTTTACTTCATGGGAAGAAAGGGGAAACATTCTTGTGTAACATCTTTGGTCAATATCTGTAATTGGATTTGTAACTGTCAGTTAAATTGCAACTGTAAAATCATAACTCACTTGTCAAAACAATAATACAATATCTAAAATCCATAATATAATCGCACAGATACTGGGTAACAAATTGGAGATCAAATGAAAACAATGTATTAAATAATAACTGGAAAATAATCATTTCTACTAATGGCAAATATTTCCTCGCTTAATGGAGCTACAAGATGATCATCTCTATTACTTGGAGAAGGCCAGAGCAAGACCCTATAAAGAATAATCTTGGTCAACTCTTAGGAAATGTCTATTAGTAGAACTGAATGACCAGTAAGAATCTGGCTAGTCAAATTTAAAAACGTCAGAATCTTTAACTCTAGGACAAGAATATTCAAAGGTGGGAGAAATTTAAATGATTTCCTATTTCTAGGTATACTTGTGTGATCTTTACATTGAAGAAAAGACTGGATAAAACAGAATTTCTGGTGTATTAATAAATTTCTACATCAATAAAATAGTAGAAGGCCAAAATATTTCAGTAGGATTAAATATACTGGTCCTGGTAAATGTGTCCTCCCTCATACACTTAATAAGACATTTAATTAAACACTAGAATAGGCATGTGATATGTGCTCAATAAATGTTAAAATTTCCCCCTACTAAACCAACTCATTAAAACGAAAATTGGTTGGGGGCGCCTGGGTGGCTCGGTTGAGCGCCCGACTTCAGCTCAGGTCACGATCTCACTGTTGATGAGTTTGAGCCCCACATCAGGCTCTGTGCTGACAGCTCAGAGCCTGGAGCCTGCTTCGGATTCTGTAGCTCCCCCTCTCTCTGTCCTTTCCCCACTCATACTGTCTCTCTCTGCCTCTCAAAAAAAAAAAAAAAAGAATAAATACTAAAAAAAATCTTTAATAAAAAAATGAAAATTGGTAAACGAAGGAAAAGTTCTAGTCATTTACCTTGCCTTTTCTTTAACAACCAAACTTCACAGTAACAAAATAAATGGTGGTAATTATTTTCTAAAATATGAAAACAGAAATTATATGATGGTGTTTGCACAAATCTATACACAAGACAACATTGCACGCAGCTATACCCATACACACACACTGACGCAAATAAGTGCATATAAAACTGGTGAAAACTGAATAGTTTATGGATTGCATGAATGTCAATGCCTTGGCTTTTTGATATTGTACTCTAATTATGTGAGATATTGTCATGGGGGAAACTGAGTCAAAGGTCCAAGGGAACTGGCTGTACTGTATTAATTTGGCAACTTTTTGTCAATCGACATTCACTGCAAAATAAAAAGTGAAAAAAAAAAGAGGTTAAGAAAAGATAGTATATTTATTGTTTTGATATTAGCACTAGCTACGTTCATTTCCCATTCTTTCTTAGGTCCCAGCTACGTTGTCCTCTCACTAAAGTTAAATTCTGTTAAATTCTTGAACAAAACATTCATTACACATCAGGAACAGTAAATTCAGAGATGGTGGATGTGCTGTTTTCGATCAAAGCTCATCGAAGTCATTACTCATCTGGTATAACACGGATTCGTGATGAATCTGGACTTGACTTGGTTACAATTAGTACACGAGAAGTTCGCTCATCTTTTCACTGGGCTTCAGAGTGAACTTTCACGTGTTGATCAGTGGTGGACTCATTCACAAAGACCTATTCCAAGGGGCAAAACAAGGAAATGAAACAAAAACCAACAAAACATATTGACAGGGGGCAACGATTTCCCAAATGTCATCTTTCGAAATTTACCTTCTCAAATTTCCTTTAAATGAATCACCACTATTCATTTTGTTTTGAGTAAAGTTGACCCCGCTCCAGTATTCAAATTGGACCCCAACTGGTTTAAATCAACTGATGTGTCTTATCCACTAGCTGGAGTAGTTTGCACCTGGCCCAGTCAGTGTTAACAAGATGGAAAGGAGTCCTTGGATGACTCTCTCAAGAACTTGAGGAAAATAAGCTAGACACAAAAGAGTTTAGATTGTAGTGTTCAGTTATGTACATTTCAAAACCAGAAAAAAACAAATGATCAGTTAGTTCACCTTAGAGGTCAAAATGGTCTCAGAGGTCAAGCTGGTGGTAATATCTGGAAGGAGAAAGAGAGTAGCAACAAGTCTAAGTGAGGAAAGATTGTGAGGGTGGAGGAAATGTTTTATTTCTTGATGGGGGTTGTAGTTGCAGGTGTAGCCACTGATTTTTAATTAGGAATTTTGCTTTTATTTCTTTCCAACATGGATGGTAAATTTTATTTTGAAAAGATGGGAAGAAAATACGTGTGTTAGACTTTTTCTGTCTTATTTGGATTTTGGTTGGAGGCATGTCTGTTATCTATTTCTCACTTTGCAGTAGCCACAGTGCTGTATTTCCAAGTCCAATTTATCCTACAGGATCATGCTCAAATTTCAATTTTAATAAGAGTGTTTTCTTTCTGAAGTTGTCTCCTTTCTTTCTTCTGTTCCAGAGTGGACTGGGAATACATTTAAAGGGCTATCTCCTTCAGAACGAAGCACAAATGAGAGGGAACTGGGGTCTCCTCTGTCATAATCTTAGTGTATTTCAGTTAGAGAGTGAGACGAATCAGTATTTTCTCAAATGAAGTATCACACATTATCCTTTGGGAGATATTGAAGAATACTTCAAAATTAAGCTGAACACTTTCAATTTGATTGTTAGACATTGAGTGAACTTTCAAGTTCTTTTTTATTTTCTTTTTTATTTGAGAGAGAGAGAGAGAATGTGCGAGGGAGGGAGAGTGGCAGAGGGGGAGAGACAGAGACTCTCTATAAAGCTTTTTTTAATGTTTATTTATTTATTTTGAGAGAGAGAATGAGCAGGGGAGGGGCAGAGAGAGAGGGAGAGAGAATCCCAAGCAGGCTCTGTGCTGTCAGTGCAGAGCCCAACTCAGGGCTTGAACTCAAGAATGGTGAGATCATGACGTGAGCCAAAGTCAAGAGTTGGATGCTTAACCGACTGAGCCACCCAGGCATCCCATAGAGAGAGATAATCTTAAGGAGGCTCCCTGCTGAGATGCAGCACTCATCCCACAACTCAGGGATCACTCACTGAGCCTAAATCAGGAGTCACATTCTCAACCAATGGAGCCACCCAGGAGCCCCACTGAATGGACTTTTGGATAAATTATCTGGTTATTTATTGTACCCTAAAATACTCATTATAAAACTGACATAAAGTATCTTAACAAATTTCATGAATAGCCTAAAATTCAGGTTTCTGGAGACAGGTTATGAAACTCTCAGGAAAATTTACAACGAATAAAAATAGATCTTTATTAAATAATAAAATACACACACCTGTGTTTCTGTGAAAATAAAATGGCTTCAATCATGAACAAAAATATGGATTCAATGTTCTTACCATGTGATGTTTCATTTAAATAAAGTTATTAGGTTCATGTTTTGTATTTTAGGTGATTGGAGATAAAATAGGCAATCATAACTTTATTATGTGGCTTTAAAATAGAAGAGAATTTCATCCTCATCCATTGTTTTATTCAACAATCAAACTCTTGCTTGAATCAGAACAATTTTAACTCATTTCTACCATTTGTTTAAAATAAGGTAGTTTTTTCACATCTCTGAAATAAGGTGGAACCATATTAGAGGTATGAACGCAAAAATAGTCCATCCTTTTAAGAAAGAAGTTCTTCTTATGGCTGCATTTGAAACTCGTGCTGACCGTACAAACTGTAGGACATGCCCAAGTGCTTTACCCACAAAGTTCTGTTGAATTCAGATGTCCCAGGATGGGATGTCTAAAGATTTAGGAAGGAAGCGTTGCTTAATACCTTTGTGTGCTGATGTCTCGTAAGATGAGTACAGTTTGGCGGTGATTCATAATCCATAAGAGAATGGGCAAAGAGAGCGAGAGAGTTAGAGGGAGAGGGAGAGAAATGAGTCATGTGATTCCTCATTTATTACAACAGAAAATGATTTGGGAGCAGGAGGTTAAATAGCTGAGTCTGGTGGCATGCATTTACTTTACTCAACATGCGGTGTGCCCAGAGCTGGATAGGCAGAAATAAATAGGTGACAGTTTGTGTATTTGGGCCCGCAGGGACTGGGATTTATTTTACACATTTGACTGTGTTTCTAACTAGCGCATTATGGACTCCCTACCATTTTAGGTCAGACATTCACTTAGCACCTGTTTTCCAGAGGATGGCTCTGTTTTCTCCCATAATCTGTTACATGTCTGGTGGTTCTGCTGCTCTTCTGAAGTCTTTTTTTGAGTTTAACCTGAGGTAACACCAAGGCAATTTGCATTTCATAGCATTTTACTAAAGGTAAAGCCTCAGGCTATGACATTTGAGACAAGAAAACAAAGGAAACAGTATAACAATTCATCTCCACGCAGATTACCAGTATGCTCAAAGGATGAAAACCCCAAATTTCCCATTTTCCAAATGATTTTTAAAGACGTCTTTGATGTTCATATGTTTAAAAAAAAAATCCCTCTCATTTTCTTTTATAATAGTCAAAGCGTTTGCATTACACACATATGGTGAGAATTTCCTGTGTTGTGTTTCCGGAAACATTTTAGAAGTGATTTTACTGCTTCTTGTTCATACTATTCATTCACCAATAGAAGATTCAAGAACTGCCCGAATATATCATTTTTCTTTTCTTTTTTTCTGTTAAGTTTCTTCATACATGACTTTTGAATTCTTTAGCATCCAGCTCGGCTCCGTGAACCAACACAACACCATTCTTCTTGATTAAGCACAAATTGTGCTTTGCCAGCGTCGACACTGGAACATTCCTTATGGCAGGTATGTGAGGCCCAAGTCATCGCATTTTTAAAAAAGAAATTAGCCAGAAAGGGTGTCTCATGGACATGGCTAGTATCAGGGCGGTGCTTTTAGGGAAAAAAGTGGATGTTTTTAGGCTTTCCAGGTATCAGCACTTTCCAGTTCTGATTCTTCACCTGTAACCTAGAAATGATTTTTTTGGAGCTTTTCCAGCAGGTTTAAAGAGTGGCTTCTGACAGGGATAGCTCTAAACTCTAATGCGAACTGATAAATTATGAACAACATAACGCTGGTACAGAAGTAACTAGAAAATGCCACATATTAAGGACAATGCTTACAAGTGTTCTTTTAACACTTGTTAAAGTGTTGAGGTTGTGACACCTCAAATCACCTAGATTAATAGTTTGGCACATTGGACTGTTTGTTAGTGACAATACTCTTCGAGAGGATGCTAATGTTAATGCCAAGTCTCCCAATTTTAAATTGTTTTAGCCTACAATGCCCAGAAGCAAGTAAGTTTTGATAGGAGAAAGTGTAATGTTGTTGCAAAAAAAAAAAAAAAAAGGTTGTTTATATATTATAATTTAATGTACGGTGAAGTGAATCCAGGTCACTGAAGTATTACCCATGCATTGGTTGGGGAACCCCCTTCCCCAGCCTAGGTCCAGAAGGCTCCTGTGTTCCCTTACCTATAAAATCTCTACAAAGCTGCAAGCAGCCAGACATTTCTTCGGCAGAGAACACATTGAGATGAATAGAAGGGCACATTTCCAAGTCCTATTGTGGGGGTGATCAAGTATGCTGGGTAAAAGACGCTGGGCCTAGCCAAGCTTTCATTGGCTTTCTGACTTAGATACATGCCCGCTTTTATACCTCGAGACAAATAACATTATTAATGGATCTTAAGTTTTCTCACCTACTTAATGGGACTCCTATTATCTTGTGGGTTTTGTTGAGAAAAGCAACACAAGCATCTGTTACGTAAGCCCATAGAGCACAACTTGATGCTACTTGATTTCTTCTTACCCCAAATGCCTAAGCTTCTTTGCTGAATTAGGAAATAAATTGTAAATCCACTTTACTGAGACAGGACTGGTAAAGGAGAAGAGTTAACAGATAATCTCGCTAAAGAATAAATTACACCACGTAAAGCTGTTGCTATTGGCTGGAGTTCTGAATGCGATATTCTCATTCTCCTGTTTCATTGGCGAGATGATTGGGCTACCAAATGAAAGAACTTCTTGGAGTCTCTCTCCCTGTGTTGCTTTTAAGAACTTCACCTCCCGGGTTTGTTTTTTGAGTCATCATTGGACCTCTCCTTTACGACAGCTTCTCAGATCAATCCATGGAATTTGATTTCCGGCATCTTAGGAGTAATCTGCCTTTCCTTGATGGCTACTACGGGGGTTTTGCTGAAACATTGTAAGTTTTCTTTTTTTTATTAATTTTTTAAATGTTTATTTTTTTTTGAGAGAGAGAGAGGGAGCAAGTGTGAGTGGGGGAGGGGCAGAGAGAGAGAGGGGGAGACACAGAATCCGAAGCAGGCTCCAGGCATTGAGCTGTCAGCACAGAGCCTGACGCGGGGCTGGAACTCACCAGCCGTGAGATCATGACCTGAGCCAAAGTGAAGTCGGATGCTTAACTGACTGAGCCACCCAGGGGCCCTGAAAAATTGTAAGTTTTTCCAGACAAGTTTTTATAAAGACCACAACTGTGATGAAACATTTAACTAAAAGGCTTCATTTTTAAAATTTTATTAATAATTTTATTTATTCATTTTATTAATGTGTAATATGTCATTATTTCATAAACTTGCATCTAAAGAAGTAAATGTCTAATCATTTCTTACAGTACTTACTAAACAAAGTATTCAGTCAACAATGCCAACAATGTCTCCAGGACTAACCACAGAAATCCAGAAAGGTAGGTTTCATACTTTGGAAAACTTTAGTGTTGGTAGAGGACAGAATAAGCAGTTTCTTGTTTTTTTCACACAGAACATGATGTACACTTAGTAATACAAGTTTGCCTGATAATTGTAGGATAGTCACATTTCATTATTCTCTAATGTAAAAACTGTTAAATTACATTGAATGTGCATACTTTACCTATTTAAGCAATAAGGAAAATATTAGCCTAAATGACATGTTTTTCCTATATAAGTGCTCATGTTACATTAGTGCTGTAACAAATCAAAACTAGATTACGGTAAATACTACAGTTAATCCTAATCGCCTGCCGGTTTGCTCATAACCCATACTTTTACATCTCTTTGACTTTGCTTCTGCTTCTTACCTGACTCACAATAGAGTGCACATGTTTCTGCAATTTTAGTCCCTACTTATCCAGGGAAAGCCAGCTCAAAGTCCAATTTTTTAGGTATTTTTTCCAAACGCTCTCCAAACTGTCTCACCATCTTCTGTGATCATGTAACACTTAATTTACCTTTTTTTCTTCCCTTAGCATTTTTGCATCCCTAATGAGATTCTGACATATCACGTTGTGTAAGGTGAAAGTATAGGAGAAATTGATCTGATACACACATATGTTGCAATATGTTACTACCATAACATTAAGTAGTACCTCTATCATGTCACATAATTACCATTTCTTTTTTTGTGGAGAAAACATTCAAGATCTACTTTTTTTTTTTTTTTTAGCAACTTACAAGTATATAATACAGTATTTCTAACTATGACCTTAACTCTGTGCATTAGATCTCCCAGACTTATTCACCTTCTAACTGGAAGTTTATCCCCTTTGACCAACATCTCTCCATTTACCCCACTCTCCAGCTCCTGGGAACCACTACCTTTCTCCCCTACCTACACTTCGGCACCACTCATTTGAAAAAGATTTGAGTGCCTACCCTGTGTCTTGACTTTCATCACCGAGGATAGCAAATGTTCAAGACGCTATCACTGTCCAACTGTAGGAGTAGACTTCAAGCTAATTGTTTCATTTATCTTTATTTTGAGAATAAGATATCCCAAACACTGGAATTTTCTCCCAATGTGCCATATTCTTTTCTGACTCAGGAAATAGTTTCCTTAAATACCTCTTTCATCTAGTTCACACAGCGGAGCTCAATTATGAGTCACATCCTCGAAAGCTCTTCTAGCCACCCTGCAATTTACACTCTGCTACCCAATATTCTAACATACTTACTTATTCTCTTGCATACTTACCTAAGTTATCATGAAGTATAATTGACAAATGATTGGAAATGACAGAGTTCCGACTCTATCTCTAGAATATAATCGCTTTTAGGAAAAAAGGTTAAATCTGACTTGTTTGCATTAACGTCCCCTGAACTAAGGTAGGCATAGTAGATTCTCGAAGAATATTTGTGGGAAATGGTGCATAAGTAACAAATGATTTTTGGGTGGGTAAATAGCATTGAAAAAATTGAATGTCATTACGTATGTTTTGGTTTTTTTCTCCTAGAAGCTGACTGTTGTTCTTGCCAAGAAAAGTGGATTGGGAACCAATGCAACTGCTACTTCTTTTCTACTGAATTAAAAACTTGGGAAGAGAGTCGTGATTTCTGTGCTTCTCAGAATTCCAGTCTACTTCAGATGCAAAACACAGATGAATTGGCATGTATTTAATTCTGGTTTCCTACATTTTTTTTTGATGTATGAAAATATGCTAAGTAAGCGGTATACTTAGATTTATCTTGAAGTGGGTAGTAAATGGATGGTTATATTTGAACTAATGACTTAAATAATTCGCGACACCTTGAACCAATCATTATAAAACCTACATAAAATTGATTTATATCATAGGAATAAATATCAAGTTAGAGTACAGATAAAGTACAAGGAACTTTTTGGAGAGAATTCAAAGAACAAATAAAGGCCATTATTTTTATGCAAAGACTAATAAAACAAGTTTGTAAGTTTTAGTTTGTAAATTGAATTTATAATTTCTTTTGTAATATATGTCTTTTGTCATCATTCCGAGATATAATGTGCAATAAGTACGGAAAGTATGATAAAAAAATTACTCAATTTAAGAAAAGGTGAAAAACTTCTCAAGCTGCATGAAGAATCTGTTCCGAATATAAGTTGAGTCAAGTATATCTATGAAATTTACTTCTCAAGATACTGTTGATTTGGGATTGAATTTGATTGTAAATCTTCTGTGAAGGAGGTGTTCCAGGAAAACTCTAACTTTTTTTCTAACGTTTTTTATTCCTTTGAGAAGGAATATTTAATGGTATTTGTTTATCAATCACAAATGAAAGGGCCTGATAAGGAAGAAAATATGAGGCAAGTGCCTATACTTTTTAAACTGGACACTAAGAATGATCTCAGTTTGTGTGATTAGAAGTGTCAATCTGATGCTGCCACTTTGTTAAAAGTACATTATTCCCAGAGTAGATTCAGATTAGATTAATGTGTTTGTCTCTGTTTCCAATCAGCATTTTATGAGGTCCAGTACAAGCTTTTACTGGATTGGGCTCCGTTACAGTGAAAAACATCGTGCCTGGTTGTGGGAAAACAACTCCAATGTCTCCCAAGATCTGTAAGTTTCTGGCAGTCAAGGTCTTTTTAGTTCTTTGTGCGTTTATCGGTAGATCTCACCAGAGAATGTGACATTCGGGAACACTGTAGCAAGGATAACCTGTCTAAGGCATGCAAATACAGAAAAGAGAGGAGATATAACAGAACGTGAATTTTAGCTCCATCTAGAACATTCAAATTTATGCTCAAATGTCATGAGGTTAGTGTATTTGTGACCATGAAACAGCTTTCAGCATTTTTCTTTTTTTCTGCCTTGTGTAAGCATTCGGATGTGTATGTGCATCTACAGGTGTTCACATTCACAGAGCTGTCCAGGGAAAATAGTATATCTATTATTTTCTATTCTCTTATTAAGCCCGATATTCTCAGCATCCTCCCATATTTCAAATATTCTGAGCTTATTTTCTGTATATTTGTAAGCTTTGGATCTCATTTTCATTCATAAGTATGGGTTTTGCAGCATCAGACAGTGACAAATTTTATGCTTGGATTTGTTTTCCTGGACTACATTAGCCAGTACATCTCTAAACAAAATAGAAGCAAAGTATATTGTATATCAAAACCATTAATAACAACAGCAGAAAGAGAAAATCTTTGGCCTCAATGCTGTTGATTATAGGGACAACAACAGTTTTTGTAATATTGTGCTCTGGAATCGTGAAAACGGGGCTTCTGAGTAAAAAAAATGGGCTCATTATGTTAATATCGCATTCAAGTGCTTTTAAAAGTTCTGTCATTTAATTAAAAACACTACTCCTGAATATTATTCCCTTTTCTAATATGCTAACATTTTATTTTTTGTTACAGATTGCCATTAATTCAAGATTTAAATACAAAGAAATGCGTAGTGTATAGCCCAAACCTAAGAGCTTTGGATGAACCCTGTGGAAGTACATATCGTTTTATATGTAAGCAACAGCTGAGGCGCCCGGGTGGCTCACTCGGTTGAGCCTCCGACTTTGGCTCAGGTCATGATCTTGCCGTTTGTGAGTTTGAGCCCCGTGTCAGGCTCTGTGCTGACAGCCCAGAGCCTGGAGCCTGCTTCAAATTCTGGGTCTCCCTCTCTCTCTGCCCCTCCCCTACTCATGCTCTGTCTGTCTGTCTGTCTCTCTCTCTCTCTCTCTCTCTCTCTGTCAAAAATAAATAATCATTAAAAAAATTTTACATGTAAGCAACAGCCTATTTAGGTGTTTCTTGGAGTGGAAGGGGTGGGTAATGAAGGTTCAGCAGTACTAAGAATATGACTTTACCTCTTGTATTGTTGCTAATTATCTGCCTTAGGGATCTGTAAAATGTTTCAAATCATGTCTTATGACACAATTTCCATATATTTGAAATCCTGTGTTTTAACACTGATGAAATTCCCTATGACCCAGCAATTGCACTACTCGGTTCTTGTCCAAGGGATACAGGTTTCGAAGGGACTGTTTCGAAGGGACACGTGCACCCCAATGTTTAGAGCAGGGCTGTAGACAATAGCCCAAGCATGGAAAGAGCCCAAATGTCCATTGACAGGTGAATGGATAAAGAAGACGTGGTATATATGCCCAGTGGAGTATTACCCAGCAGTCAAAAAGAATGAAATCTTGCCATTTGCGACGATGTGGATGGAACTAGAAGGTGTTATGCTAAGCGAAATTAGCCAGAGAAAGACAAATATCATATGACTTCATTCATATGAGGAATTTAAGATACAAAATGGATGAACATAAGGGAAGGGAAGCAAAAATAATATAAAACAAGGAGGGGGACAAAACATAAGAGACTCTTAAATACAGAGGACAAACAGGCTTGCTGGAGAGATTGGGTGGGGGGGATGGGCTAAATGGGCAAGGGGCGTTACGGAAAACACTTGCTGGGATGAGCACTGGGTGTTGTATACAGGGGATGAATCAGTGGAATCTACTCCTGAAATCATTATTGCACTATATGCTAACTAACTTGGATGTAAATTTAAATAAATAAATAAATAAATAAATAAATAAATAAATAAATAATAAAATTGATGAAATTTGTGCACCTATACCTGAAATTATAAAGCATCAAGGTCTAGAAAAGAATATTTTGATTTAATACATATGTTCAATATTACATGTAATATATTTTTATGTGTATATTCTGGTAAATTTTCTCTGTAGAAATTCAAATAAAATAATTCATGTCAAATGATATATATCACTGTCATTTCAGTTCTTTGTAAGGTACACTGAATTGGAAAGTCCTATCTTCACCTTACTTTTCTGGAACTTAGTTCTTTCTGGATATCTATATATCTATTTGTTTTAATTTAGAGCTTAGAGTGTCATATGACATCTTTCTCATGTGTATCATCCGACTTTAGAAGGGAACATATTTGTGTTTCTTCTCTTGATGGTCTTGAGCTCTGCAGAACAATTTTGAATCTTTGTCCAAATAGGTGATTCCCTATTTGGGAATCTATGGCTTTTAGATTTTGCAAGGGTAAATAGAATCTAAGCCCTGATCACATAAATTTGCAATACTCATTTTTTCACTCTACAATCTCTCTTGCCTTATGCTTATCCATCAGTAAAAAGTCACTCAGGTGTACATTGAAGATATTAATCTTTAATAAATCCCAAACCTTTTCCCTAAAAGTTGTGTCAAATATTGAACAATTCCCTTTCTCTGTGGGGGAGGAACAAACCACTTAACTGTGGGGATTCTGAGTGTGCCAAAGAAGGGGTGAGAACATAATAACGCCACGTATCTATGACCTGGATGGGGTTTTCCTAATCTCACTCATATAAAAAGACAATTCTCTTTTGTAAAACTATTGTACGTACATCTTAAAAATTTTATACTGACATGTCTCTTTGCTTTCTATTTTTATATTTCAATTGAATTATAATAATTAAGAACCTCAAGTTGATTTTTAATACAGTCAGGGAGAGAAAAGGGCCTTGTGTGTTTTAGTTCTTAAAATATAAATATAATAAGACAACAAAGTGAACTTTTCACATTCTCATATGAAGATTAGGAGAAGTATGCTTAAGTTATATTATGAAAAAGACAAGATGATATAAATCAAACGTGTAACTTGGACTAGGAGAACACACACTGCCCTCTCTGGGTATTTAAAATGTTTGGGCTTTGTTGTCCATGTAAATTCAAAAAATTCAATTACATTAAAAATAGCATAGATAAGCTAATAATGAAAATCACTAGTTTTCTGTCCCAATATCCCACCTTCCTCTCCTTCTCCCATAAGGCAATTTCCTCTGGGTTTTTTGTTTGCTTTTCTACTTAGAGTGGTTTTCTCTGTAGTGAAGCAAGGATAGTCTACTTTTCACACTTTTGTCCAGGATGAATCTGTGAAGTGCCTAGAGCTCAATTTGCCTTTTTACTGAGAACTCACATATATTCATTATGATTTCAAGCGCAATGAGGAAACAGAAGGTGCTAGATACGATGGATGGGATCTAATTTCAGAGAGTAATCTATGTCAAGAATTGTCTCTATTGAGATGGGAAAATTCCTGTAGCCTCCCGATTATAGCTCAGGTGTTCTTTTCAAACCCGATATCATTTTCGGGCCTTATGATGGAAAGGAGAGTGCTAGTCCCCCACAGTAGTATGTCTTTCTCATAGCATCATCCTATCATATTGGTGACACTGAGTCTATGACCGTCAGGCACACACTTTATCTATCTATCATATCTATCTATCTATCTATCACCTATCTATCATCATCATCTAGCTATCTATTTTTACTTTAGAGAGAGAGAGAGGACAAATAGGGGAGAGGGGCAGAGAGAGAGAGAGAGAGGGAGAATCTTAAGCAGGTTTCCCATTCAGCTCAGAGCACAATGCAGGGCTCCATCCCAAGACGCTGGGATTATGACCCAAGCCCAAATCAAGAGTCGGACGCTCAGCTGATTGAGCCACCCAGTTGCCCCAACCACATTTCATTTTTACTATTCTTCCTCCCACTTTTACCTGCAGGCTGCTTTCCTTCATCCTGAAAATATCTTTGTCATCACTGGGATAGGAAAGACTTCTTTTATGTAAAGGTCTTTCTACCAAACATCTCTTTTCCCTTCTAACATGTAATTTCTGATATATTTGGAGGGGGGGAGACACATTATTTTACTTTTGTTCTCTGTTTTTTTGTTATGAAATGGGCTAATGCACATGGATGGATCTAGCTGAATAAATATCTCAGGGTTGAATGTAAAACTAATGAAAGAGGGCGAGGAAATGTTCAAAACAAAACCCCACAAAATAACAATATAATATGCCAAGAGTCAGCTTATCCTTCCTTAATTTTATCTTGGTACCTAGGTGTATTGCCCTCAATATGTGTAATACATGTTACATATTGTTGCATATCAAATTATGGTAGATTTAGAAACTTGAAATAGCATATGTTTGTATGTCATAGTATCTATGGGTCAGGAGCTGGGCCTGGCTTAGTCCTTAGTTCAGTGCTTCACAAGGCTGGAATCAAGGTCTTGGCCAGGCTGCATTCTTATCTGAAACTCAGAGTCCTTTTCCAACTTTATTCAAGCTGGTGGCAGAATTTAGTTCTTTTCTGTTGTAGGACTTAGGACTTAGACCCTCACCCCCCAGTGGCTGCCCCCTCCATAGACAGTCACTCCGGGAATGCTTACTTCTTCAGGCCAGAAGGTGCCCACTCCTCTCTCTTTCTCACCTCTGGAGGCTTTTTTTTTAAGTATTCAACTAATTAGGTCAGGTGTACCTACAATATTCTCTTTTGACTAACTAAAAATTGACTAATTTGTAACCTTAATCACACCTGAAAAATAGCCAAATCTTTCCATTTAGTGTAATCTAATCACAGAGCAACCCCCCCCATCACCTTCATAAATCCCACTGAAACTCGAGGGCAGGGGACTGTATAGACATACACCAGGTCATGGGAATTTGAGAGTCATCTGTCTACCATACGAACATTCCCTAAAATATACATTGTAAGTGCTGCTACATAGTTTATTGCATTTAAACATTACCTTTTGATTCCTGGTGAGATAACCAGGAATCGAATTCATAAAAGTGAGGACAAATAATACTTTTTAAAAATTTTTTTCCAATATATTAATTCTTAATTCCTCCATTACTGACATTTAAGTTACCTATTAAAGACGGAGTTTTTGTATAGCTGGCTTGAGACAGCTCTTTGCTTATCTTCAGAGATACTTAAGAGTTGGTGGTTTTTCGTTTGTTTTGTTTTGTTTGAAATGGGCTCCACATGGGGTCTGTACTCAGAACCCTGAGATCAAGACCTGAGCTGAGATCAAAGGTTGGATGTTTGACCCACTGAGATGCCCAGGTGCCCCTAAAAGTTGGTTTTTGACTCTTAGCCATGATTAGGGCAGTGAGTTAGCTACCTAACTAAATAACTAAGTTAGTTAACAGAAAAACTAACAGAAAAAAAAAAACTTATGGTAAGTTTTTTTTAAGTTCAAACTTCCTGTGTAGCACCTAGAACCAATTTGTTTATTTATAACTTATACTTGAGATAATTGGTTAGATATCCTGTCTCCGCTATGTAACCAGACTCTGCAGTAAACTTCTGCCTGAGCTCTCCTAAAACCAAGTTTTGTCACATAAATACCAGCACAAATATCAGCAGTTTCATTTGGGTATGAATCATACCTTTGTGGAAGTAAGAACACTGGGGAGTTTGGTCCTGCACGTTTTTTTCGGCCCAAATTCTTACTTGAATTCCCTCCTGTTGTATTATATCATTTGCCTTTTTTAAAAGCTTTATATGGGTATGCTAATTGAAGCCTTATGATTTCTTTCAGTTACCTAAATCTTTGGGATATCTCAATCCCCGTTTTCATTTCCACAATTTTAGGCCTTTTGAATTTTTTCTCTTTATATCTTAGTGCAGGAGTTAGAAAACTTTCTCTGAAGAACTGGGTCGTAAATATTTTCAACTTTGTGAACGAGTCTCTGTGGAACTATTCAAGTCTGCCATTGTGGTGCAAAAGAAGGCATTGATAATACATAAATGAATGGTTTGGCTGTGTTACAAAAGAACTTCATTTCCAAAAACAGATGGTGGGATAAATTTGGTCTAACAGGCCATAGATTGCAAACCCTTGCCAAAGTGTCCAAAAGGAAAATATGTAGGCACCAATCCTACTTTCCTTCTTGCCTTAACACATCTTATTAGTAGTAAATGTACTTATAAAATTTGCCGTATAGAACCAGTTGTGTCTTGGGGTGCTTGGGTGGCTCAGTTGGCTAAGCATCCCACTTGTGATTTCGGCTCAGGTCATGATCTCACGATTTGTGAGTTCAAGCCTCACATGGGGCTCTGTGCTGACAGTGCAGAGCCTGCTTGGGATTCTCTCTCTCTCTCTTTTTCTCCCTCTCTTTCTTCCCTGCCCACACTTGTGCGCTCTCTCTCTCAGAGTAAAATGAATAAACTTAAAGAAAACAGTTGTGTCTGATATTATGCGTTCATTTTAAAAGGTGAAAATCCATAAAGTATGTGTGTTAGCCAAACTACAAGGTATCTGCCAGTGATACTCAGCTTCTGGTGTACCTACTTTTACATAATTTCCTTCTACACTGTACCAGGGTTGATCTGGGTCATCAATGGAATACAGCAGAAATGAAAATATGCCACTTCTAAGGCTAGATCATATAAGATAGTATGGCTTCTTCTCTTCTCTCTCCCCTATCACTTGATCTGGGGGAAGCCAGCTACTGTATGATGAGAAACTCTGCTGATAGGACCATATGACAAGGAACTGAAGCCTCTTATGGACAGCCAGCAAGCAAGTGAAGTCCAACTGCAAGTAATGAGACCTCTTCTTTAACAGCCTCTGACTCTCCAGCCCTAGACAAGCCTTCAGAGGACACAGGCCCAGCCAGCCTCTTGATGGAAACCTCACGAGACACCATGAGCCAGATTCGTTCTTCTGGGTTGTTCAAAGATTCCTAACCCTCAGAAATTGTGTGATATAATACCTGTTTATTTCTAAGCTACAAAGTGTTGGGATAATGCATTACATGGCAATAGATGATTCAGATTTTGGCACTCAGAAGAGAGGAACTACCATAAAGAAAAAAATAAGCTGAGTGCTTGAACCATGGCAGTGGATAGAAGCTGAAAGGTCTAGAAAGACTGAAGGCTTCTACTGAAGGCTTACAGGGACATGAGAAACATGTTAGAAAAAGGAGATGATGATGACTGCCAGGCTACCCTACCGTCACTGTTCTCACTGAGGCTGGATTATACTGGGTGTCATCAGCACTCTGAAATAGGCTAGACAGAATCCGGTCATTTGGGTGGCCCCGGGAAAAGTTAGAGCATTTAGACACTCAGTCTACCCCCTCCCTCCACAGGGAAAGCTGAGAACTGGGAGTTTCCTCCTGATTGAATAGATTTGAACCAGGGGTAAACATTATGACAAGAGGGCGTCTCAGTTTTTCCTGCTGGCTTCCAAGTGGGTAGTTTTGCATTCACCCAGGCTGCATGAAACCTCTCAGTTTTAGAATTTCTCACAAAGGGATTTTGCCTGTGAATTGTTATTGAATTGGTGTGTTTGTGGTTGGAAGTAGGGTCTGGGATTTCCTATTTTGCCATCTTACTGATGTCATGTGGTTAATTTTTTCCCCTAGAAGTATAAATAAAAATAAGCATATTATAGATTTATAATTTACATGCATTTATATATATATATATATATATACACACACATATATATGGCCTTAAGTGATATAAAATAGAGATTAATTCACTCTATCTCTAACATATCTAAATCAGATTTGAATTACACTCAAATGCAGTTTAACTGGATTTAAATGGACACAAATATCACCCTGTGTGAGTGTAAGAATTACGGCTGGATCCATCTCATGACTGAGAGAGGGATTGCCATTGTAAACAGTGCCATAAAACAGCTTCTTAACGCACTAGCTAGGGCTTTTAATATTCTCTAATTACCTGCTGAGGTTTTCTGAACAATATTCTTCGAGATGCTTCTAGCTCCTACAAAGCCTATGTTGCAGGGGCGCCCGGGGGGCTCACTCGGTTGATCGGCTGACCTCTGCTCAGGTCATGATCTCACGGCTTGTGAGTTCGAGCTCACGGCTCGTGAGTTCGAGCCCCACGTTGGGCTCTGTGCTGACAGCTCAGAGCCTGGAGCCTGTTTCGGATTCTTTGTCTCTCTTTCTCTCTCTCTCTGCCCCTCCCCCACCCTCACACATGCACTCTCTCTCTAAAAAATAGAAACAAAACAGACAAAAACATTAAATAAATGACACAGAGGTACCGCGAGAGAGCCAATGTGTACATGGAGAACTTAGTGACTTCAGGTTAACATTTTAGAATTGCTTATTCACTGAAAACGTAGGAGTCTCCGTGCAGGCTGTTACTGGATGAGAATATGAGGTGCATTTTAGAGGAAGGATCTAAAAGAAAGGGTGGTTTCATAAACACACTGGCTAAGCCTCCAGTTTCATACTGCAAGGACACTGCCTGATTTCAAACACCCCCATCCCTCCCACAGATACATAAAATCAATAAGAAAAGCCAATGCAACCACGCAAGACCCATGCCCTTTCAGCATCGGATGGTTCAGAGCACCACCACTTTCAAATCAGCTGTACGTAGAGAAAAGAAATTTAACAGGGCTCTTTCTCCAGCCTACTACTTAATGCAAATGGTGCAGCGCCCAGGGGATTCGTCCTTAAAATATTCTATGAAAAAGACAACAGAAGATGTCGATGAAGCACAGACACCATCAATCCAGGAAGATTAAACTGCACTCATAAATTCCAGGGCACTTCACGTAGTTTGGGACTTGGTCGTTCATAAGGGGTTTGGAACGTAAGACATGTGAGAAACTTGGAAAAACACTTTTTTTTTTCCTGTTGAGAGAAAGAAAATAAAGAAGAGGCGATGCCTCTTAGACATGTGACTGAAAGTAAAAAAGAAGAAGAAGAAGAATTCTGAGGATTTAAGGATCCCGAAGAAAGGAGAAAGAAAAAAGACCTGTCTTTGCCTGCCCCTCCCCACCGCACCTTGCACGTGGACATCCAAAAAGGAAACTGCACAGAAAAGCACAGAGCGGACAGAAGAGGGAGCTCTCTAACTAGGAACCTTGATCATTAAATGAATAAAAATGGAAAAAACAAAAACAAAAAAACCAGACTACATCTACATGAAACCTCTTTAACAATTCAAGGATGTGATTAAAGGATTTTTTTTTTAACCTACAAAAAGTCAATATCTGAAAACAGAAAACAACCACAAAACTGATAAAAACGGTAGTGCCACCCTGCACATTAACTACAATATCCTCACACGGTCATAAAAGAGAACAGAAATACAAAAAAAAAAAAAAAAAAAAAAAAAAAAAAAAGGGTGAAATGAAGCAGAAGTCGATGAAACTCAGCAAAGCAGTAGATTGCCCAGGGTAAAGTTATGAACAGAGATTTATAAGGCAAACGGAAGCAATAAGAACGCAGGTGCTGTGAACCTTGCTCAGAGGTCTGAACAGAGGCAAAGAATCACGTCTAAAGAGGATTCCGTGAAGCCAAAAAAAGACACTTTCTAGTCTTAAAGGATACATGCTACTCTGAAGATTGAACAGTTATGAGTCTATTCAATAACAGTGACTATATCATATAAAAATGACAATAGATGCAAGAAGAAATAGTAGCACATTGATAGAAGGTGATTTTAACCGGCCGCCCTTAATATAAGGCAGCAAGTTTGAACACAAAAATAAGTTAAGCTACAGATGCTCTAAATGATCCAGTGTGCTACTCTTTCTCTGCACGTTTTTACCTGACCCTGCATTGGGATTGTTAGACTTGCGCTTTTTCAGCTATTATGGGCTACGGTTGTTTGTTAAAACAGCAAATTGGGGCGCCTGGGTGACTCAGTCGGTTAAGCGCCAGACTCTAAATCAGTATGGTAGGTATTTTAGATATGCATTGACTACTATATAGTGATAGTACAAAATATGCCTTCTTTTTAACCACATTTGAAACCTCCACAAATATTGGATATCTAACATTTGGAAAAAGTAGAAATGTATGGATACTTTCTTATCTGGATGAAGTACATACATATATTTATGCATGTGTATGTATATATGTACATGTATCTATGTGTTTGTGAGGATTCTAAAGGTTTTACTTTGCAGAAAAAGTCCTAAGGTGTTTCATTGGAATTATCTGCACTCCTTATTAACATTGTGCTGGTGGTATAGCCAATGTACTTAGGCTAAAAACTATAGATAGAAAGATATATAATATATATACATACACACACACACATATTTAGATGCTCTAAATAATATATGTTTAATAATATATATGATATATATTATTTAATATATATTAATTAATTTAATATATATTAATTAATATATTGTATATATTTTATATATTTAATAATAAATATCTGTAATATAAATATATATATTTAACAATAAATATCTATAATATAAATATATATATTTAATAATAAATATCTATAATATAAATATATATTTAATAATAAATATCTATAATATATATTTAATAATAAATGTATATAATATAAATATATATATTTAGTTTAGTATAAATATATATAATATAATTTTATTAAATATATATTTATATTATAGATATTTATTATTAAATAATTATTTATTATTATTTAATAAATATCTATAATATATACAATAGATTAATTGATATATTAAATTAATTAATATATATTAAAGAATATATATTATATATAAATATATACAATATATTAATATAAATTAAATTAATTAATATATATTAAAGAATATATATTATATATAAATATATACTTATATTTATATATATTTAGAGCAATCTAAATATATATATTCATATTATATATATTTAGAGCAATCTAAATACATATATATATATATATAAACTCTCTGTATTTGCACATGTATGATAATATGCCTAAATAATATGAGAAAATTGATGATAAACCTAACTCCTCTAATAATAAGAAATAAATATAAGTTAACAGGTTGTGGAGTTAATATGCAAAAATAAACAACATTCTTTTATGCAAATAAAACCAGTAAGAAGACATGATGAATGAAAAACCCTATTTACACTAACGACAAATAAGATGAAATATTTGGGAATAATTTAACAAGGACTATTCAAAAATCTATACAAAAAAATGTAAAACATTCCTGGGAGACAAAAAATATACTTTAAAAAGGTAAGGACATCTATTTTGGGTTAAGATCTTTTCTTTTTTTAAAATTTTTTAATGTTTATTTATTTTTAGAGAGAGAGAGAGAGACGGGGGAGAGAGAGAGAGAGAGAGAGAGAGAGCATGACCAGGGGAGGGGCCGAGAGAGAGGGAGACACAGAATCCAAAGCAGGATGCAGGTTCTGTGTTGACGCGGGCGGGGGTGGAACTCACAAGCCATGAGATCATGACCTGAGCCGAAGTGGGACGCTCCACTGACTGACTCACCAGGCACCCCTAGGATCTTTTCTTAAATTGATTTATAAATTTGAAGTGATCCAAATAAGGATCCAATGACTGGTGGATCTGGGCAAGTTGACACTGAAGTTCATATGGAAAAATAAACAGGAAATGCAAATAGCTATAAGGAAATGCTAGACCTACTAATTGTTGAAACATGCCTCAAAAGTCTCTGGTTAAAATAGTGTGGTTGGTAATGACACACAAAGAGATCAAAAGAATAGAACCCAGAAATAGTCACAACTACATATAGAAATTTAGATTATGAGAAAGGTAGTGTTCTTAAATAGGATAGATGTTGGTGAAAAACCAACATTACGATCAACAAAGTTCTAGTATAGAAAAAGCATGCTCTTAACATGGGCATCACTCTTCACGACCGTGAACTTCTGGTTATGTGAGTCCACATTCTAACAACATTGAGTTATTTAGGGGGAAAAGCCAATATCAAGTATTTTTCATAGGAACAATTGAATATAAATGGCTTGTATATCGTAAATCATTTTTATGTGAAAGAAACTCAGGCCTCTTCCAGCCCCTTGTTCCTCCATTAATTCAGTACTGGCATATTTATTGGCTGTGGAGACTCTCGTGAGATTTTCTGTTTTTCCACACACATCCACAAAGTTATATGTGCAGCTAGAACTCACTCAGAGTACAGCCTTCATTAGCATTAAGAGAAGTGTATATTTCCAAAAAAGTAGTTTTCTTAGTGACAATGGTAAAGTAGTTTAGATTTAAAGGCTCTAGGGGCTTAGACAAAGCCGAATTTGAATTCTTACTTGAATTCCTATTATATTTGAGGCCTCAAGCAAATGATTTTATTTTCAAAGCCTTAATTTTCTCATCGACACAATGGGACTATCCACTTGGTGAATTTGCTGAGAAATAATGAAAACATTTTGCATTGTTAAGAATGCATTCAAATAACTACAACAAACAATGAATGGCAACAAAAACTTAAAAGAAACCGAAACAAATTAAATCTATGTCAAATTAGTAATACTATTGTACAGAAAAAAGAAACACAAGTGACTAAAATAGAGTGGTTTCTTACTGTTTTTTTTATGTAAAACCAGTGTATTCTATAGAAAAAAACATTTGCAAGCAGTCAAAAACAGTATGTGGCAGTCTTTTCAGTTACATATTGGTAAAGACATTTTGAAATTATTTTATGCATGATGTAGAAAAAAGTAAATAAGAAGTTGCATTAGTATCACACATGAACAAGAATTCAGTGTACAAAAAAGATCCAAATAGAAAAATAAAAGTATTTAGGATTAAAAGCCCATCATTTTAAACTTGAATTGAAATACAGAAGTATGGCCTTTAAAATGACACATGTATTTCTTAGCGAGATACACCAAAAATTATAGAAACAATGGCCTTCCAGTCTAATAAACACCACCAGTCTCTACATTACCATTTCAAATATTAACGGTTATTAATGGCAACCAGGATTCCTTGGAGAAGTAAGTAACTTCAGACAGAGCAGGAAGCATTACACACACACACACACACACACACACACACACACACACCCCATTAGGATAATTTGTTGTGCCAGATCACAAAAGAAGCTATAAAACAAAACTTAGATGGAAATAGTGTGTAAAGGACTCAGGAATCAACTCAAAGGTGTTTCCACTGGCAATTTTAAATTTTGAAATGATAATGACAGGTTTAAACAGAAATATGGTAATGATTGCTATAGATGGAAAAAAATCAAATGTCAAAGATTGCTTGAATTTGTAATTTTATGTGAAAAATTATGGTCACAATGAAAGATTATCAGAGACAAAACTGATTAGCCTGAAAATTCAGAAAATTTAGTAAAAATCAAACATTTATTCTGCCTTCTGTTTGTGAATTTCATTTCAAAGAATTTGAAGAGTTCACAAATGAAGTTTTTGGGGGACAGTCCCACCCAGTAAATGCAGAAAGAATAATAGGACTAGAAAACTTCCATTTTCCAAACCTTAATAATATGATGGAGCTAGGCAGGAAGCATCAATTGATTTTAAAACCATTAGGTGAAACTTTGATGAGGAAACTTCTATTACAAGGACCAGGCTGATGGCATCTGAATCCATGAAATAATCTGTTATGTAACACATGGGGCAACTCAGGATTATTTACCACCCTGGGAGATAAAATACTGGCAACAAAACCGCATCGTGAAGGTTTCTTTGACCAAAAACAAACAGAGAGAACCTGAATATAATCAATCCTCTATATGGACTATCAGTTAACAGGAAATTTAGGGAGTAGAGGAACAGTTAAACAATACTCAGAGGAAGGAATCACGGTAATATAGAATGTAAGGCTTTAAGAAAAACAAATGACTATTTTCTTTGACAAATCATGGCATGAATAAAACAGAGAGGAAGTGTGAAAAAAAGTATAAAAAATAAAGATGATCAGTTTCACAACTGAATACAATTTAGAAATTCATATAAAAATCTCCATATATACAGAAATTAAAGATAAACTATTCATTGCTAGGATATTTTAGCTAAAAATATCAGCTATTTAGAAATAAATGATAGTGAAATTATTGTGTACCAAAAGGTCTGGGAAGTTAGTAAATCAAGAGACCAATTTAAAATGATAGGAACAGGGGCACCTGGGTGGCTCAGTCGGTTAAGCATCCGACTTCGGCTCAGGTCATGATCTCACGGTCCCTGAGTTCGAGCCCTGCGTCGGGCTCTGTGCTGACAGCTCAGAGCCTGGAGCCCGTTTCAGATTCTGTGTCTCCCTCTCTCTCTGCCCCTCCCCTGTTCATGCTCTCTCTCTGTCTCAAAAATAAATAAACGTTAAAAAAAATTTAAAATGATAGGAGCGGATTAAGTACAATAAAGTAAATCAATTGTCCTTACAATTCAAATCAAGTAAAAGGAAGGAGGTAATAAATACAAGAATGAGTTAGATTATGATGGTTATGATAAGTAAACAGTATGGAGAACTCACAAAGCAACAGGTTGGTTCTTTTGAAAGGTGACAAAACAAACAAACACTTGGCAAAATTTGTAAAAGAAAAAACGTTAGAAGGCACAGATAAATATTTTTAGGCATTAAAAGGGGACACATATAGAGATATAGAAATGAAATAGTTTAGAAAGCTAAAAGAAAACTGATAATTTTAGTGCAAACAAATTTGAAAGTGTTGAGGTTTTGTTAAGAGAAATGTTTAGGTTAAGGCAGCTTATTCCAAGCTTGAATATTTTTAAAACCATGAAAATATTATTCTTTTTTAAATTTTTAACGTTTATTTATTTGAGAGAAAGAGCGAGAGAGAGGAGAAGCAGGGGCAGAGAGAGGGAGACAGAGGATCCAAAGCAGGTTCTACCCTCACAGCAGGGATGCGGGGCTCCAGCTCATGAAATGAACCGTGAGATCAGGACCTGAGCTGAAATCGGTAGTCGGCTGCTTAACCATCTGAGCCACCAGGTGCCCCGAAAATACTATTTTTTTAAACTCTTTCCATAAAGAGAAGCAGAGGACTTCAGGAAGATTTCTTTGAAAATTTCATGGTTATATTTTTCAATTTTATATAAGCCGTTTTGGAAAATAGAAAAAGCATTTCTAAATACATTTCATAGGCTAGCTTAACATTGACAAGGATAAAATTGATATTAAAGACAGAGATAGTTTAATACTACATTGAATAAGCTTGATTTCACATTTCTGCCTCTTTATAACTATATAAAATATTATGGATTTTAAAAATACAATTGATACATAAAGCAAATCTACAATACAAATGAGTAGCACAATAAGGTTAGTTAACAAATCCAGCAGTTCATATAATTATCATTTTATTGTTGTGGTGGGGGTGAGAACATTTCACTCTCTGTGATTTAAATATTTAATAATAAAATCTTAAAACAAACTTGACTAAATGCTAAGCTTTGTTAATTATGATTGGTGCATATTACTTTACACAAGTATGTAAAAACTAATTTGGGCCAACACATTTCTCAGCCCTTGATTGACTATGTAGAAAATAAACAATTTTGGGGGGTGCCTGGGTGGCTCAGTCGGTTGAGCATCCGACTTCAGCTAGGGTCATGATCTCGCAGCTGGCGAGCTCGAGCCCTGTGTCGGGCTCTGTGCTGACAGCTTGGAGCTTGGAGCCTGCCTCTGATTCCGTGTCTCCCCCCTTCTCTGCCTCTCCCCCGATCATGCTCTGTCTCTCTCTGTCTCAAAAATAAAGATAAGCATTAAAAAAAATTAAGAAAATGATTTTTTTCATGACATTTTATCGTAATTTTCCATGAAAATGCTGTTCAATCCATGGCTTCATGCCTGTCACAAAACACACAAATGGCAAGTGCACTTAGAATGAAAACCAAAATTATAATGGGTGCACAAAGGTCCACACCTCTGGATTTAGCCTCTGCTTCTCTCTCCTCCCCTTCTTAAGCTCCTTGTCTTCTTCATCATTCTGCTCTTATCAAAATGGATTTTTTTTTGGTAACTTTTTTCAGTTTGTGTATAGTAGATACACAATGTTACGTTCGCTTCAGGTATGGAAGCAGCCTAAATGTCCACCAATAGACAGATGGATAAGGAAGACATGGTAGATATATATGGACATATACGATGGAATATCACACAGCCCTTAAAAAGGATGAGATTGTGCCATTTGTTGACAACATGGAAGGATCTGGAGAATATTCTGGTAAGTGAAATAAGTCAGGCTGAGAAAGACAAATACTATTGGATTTCACTCATATGTGGAATCTAAAACAGACGAATGAATGAACAAATAAAACGCAGAACCAGACCTATCAATACAAAGTGGCTTCCTTTAGAGTCACAGACTCTTCCAACTGCTGCTCACTTGCACGTTATTATTCCATTTGCCAAGAGTTCTGTCATCCTACTGGTTTGCCGAGAAACATCTTGGTCGCTCCACGGGTTTCACACTGAAATGCCATTTTTGCCTCGAAGCCTAGAAAGTCCGCTTCAATCTCAATTCTTCATTTTCTGTATTTTGCAGCAGTCAGCGCAGTACTAGGGGGAGTAAGTAATTCAATTTCTACCAAAATGTGCTGTATTAAAATAGTAGTGCCATTTTGAAATTTTGAGGGTGTATCTGTTGACCTTTCAACCCTTATTTTGAAAATGTTTCAATATAGTAAATTTCACGAACCCTCATATACCCTTCACCCAGTTTAGATTTATTTGATTTTCAAAATTTCTAAAAGCCTTCTTAGTGTAAATTTTTGTGTACATTTAATAAACTCGTAGTTTGAAATTTAGTTCAACCCTGGGTTTCATCAACAGTTTATTAAATGTAAAAATGAATCTGTTCGTTACCCAAAATTTTGCAAAAATTAAACAAAACATTCTTATGGAAGATAAGTTTTTTAACTATTGGCCTTTATTCCCCTGCAAGGTTATTTTTGTGTCAGGTCATAGATGGAAAAATAATACAATAATTATTGGTGGAATTTTCTGCTGGAAGTTTTTTCCACAGCACATTTGGCAAAAGGCTTCTGTGTGTTTGAATCTTTTATATTTTATACATCATCAGCTTTTACACAATCCTCTGCATGCAGATGTATGTGTTTGGAGTTAAACAGTTTTCTGTATAAGCTTTAAAATTTGATCCATAAACTGCACAGGTTCCATTCTGCATGTCAACCATGGTTAGTCTAGATTAGAGAGAAAGACAAATTATATTCATGACTTACTTTATGAATACATAAATATAAAAAATGCAATAAAATTTATTTAAAAATAAGTATTAAAGTAATATCATTTCAGGATGTTTTAGGACCATGCTTGGTATCTCTTAGTTAAAAGATATGCAGAATACAGCCAACTCGATTATAAAAAGTAGTTTCATTCTAGTATAGGTCACTATTTTGTCTACATTGGAAATTTGTCATTTTAGGGAGTCTAGGCTCTCTTGGTATATGTACCTGAGCGAAATGAAAGGTTTTTGAAAAAGTTTTGTGTTTATATTTATTTTAAAAAGTTTTGTTTTTATTTTAAAAGAGAGACAGTGGGGAGGGGCAGAGAGCAGGGAAGACAGAGAATCCCAGGCAGGCTCCATGCTGTCAGCACGAAGCCTAATGCAGGACTGGATCGCGCCAAAACATGAGATCATGACTTGAGTTGAGATCAAGAGTCTAGCACTTAACTGAATGAGCCACCCAGGAGCCCTGAAATGAAAGTTTTTAAATGTTTTTTTAAACAAATAAATTAGAAATGAAGTTAGAATTCAATGAGGTCAGCAGATATCATGTTTTATGCAAAAATAAACAATCTTCTTTAGATATGTGCAACTTTACCTGGTAAGGAAATAAAAATAAATTGTAAAATTCTTATATATTATATGTGTATATACATACATATATAATATTATTTAATATATAATATACATATGTATTAAATACACACATATGTGTATATGTTTAGGTGTATATAAATATATATATGTGTTTATAACATAAACTTAAACATATATATATGTGCATGTGTGTGTGTGTAGGCATTCCATCTAGAGATAGTTCTATCTGTGTATCTATTTTGCCTTGGAATCTGGTGATTGTTTTCTGCTAGGAACAGGTGAGAAATAGAAGGCTGAGCAAAGAGTGATGATGAATTGATGTGAATCAGAACAATAAAAAAAAAAGAAAGACTGTGGTCTGATAGTACGTATTTAAAAGGACAAGAGGAGATGGGGAGCGGGTGTCTCAGCCAGTTAAGTGACGGACTTTGGCTCAGGTCATGATCTCAAGGTTCATAGGTTGGAGCCCCACATCCGGCTCTGTGCTGACAGCTCAGAGCCTGGAGCCTGCTTCAGATTCTATGACTCCCTGTCTCTCTAGCCCTCCCCAGGCTCACATTCTGTCTTTCTCTTTCAAAAACAAACATTAAAATTTTTTGAAAAAAATAAAAAAAGGACAAGAGAAGAAACTCAGCCTTTATAGAAACCACTACCTACTATAAGAGAAAAAACAATTAAGAAATTTTTAGTAACTGCTCTTAGTTGGTCTCAATCTATGCACATTAGACTTTCACTTTTAAATCGGACTTTGTTTTTCTATTCCTTTCAGCTTCTGTGTCTGTTTTCCCATACCATTCCCATAGCATGTCCACCACAGCATAACTCTGGATTTTACTTGTCTAAAACCATATCTCTGACTGAAGTGTGAAAGTCTTGATGGAGTTCTGTACTATTCATCCCTGTAGTTATCTCTGTATGGTTTCTGGAAATTGAGTAATGCTCAACAAATACTTATCACATTCACAAAACGAAACTTAATATGCTAGTTGTTTTGCTTTGGCTTCCAAAACAAACATTTGCACTTGCAGAGTGATAAATGTTGAGATAAGGTGATACAAAATTTTATTAGTATTTCCAGAGAATAAATTTTTTTTTTTGCCAAAAATGAAATCCAGCCATACAGAAATGAGATCACCCCAGATCAATTCTAAGGTAAACTGGGACATCTAAATTCTAAATATATAATGAATAGTCCCTGACAATGAATATAAGGGGACATTTGAAAGAAAAAGATGACAGTAAGAGGTCATTCATTGATCACTGCCAACTAAGCGTTAAAGAAGCAAAGTAAACGTCAAAATCAGTGAGAAGAGATTCTTTAAAGTCATTTAATGATAATTCTGGCTGTAGTGTAAGAAAGGGATTTATTTGACTCTCTACCACAATTACTCGTTTTATAGCGTAAGTGAATTATTATATATTCTAAGATTCTGTTCCTTACCCACAAAATTAGGTTAAAAATGATCTCTGTTAGATGCTTTTTAAGAGTCTTCAATGAGAAGATACATATAAAGTGCTTAAAACTGTCTGACAGAAAGAACCGAATTAACCTGACATTAGCAAGGATGTTGTTGTGATGTTTTTGTTACTTACTCCAGAATTAGAGGTTCAAATAAGTAAAGTATACTTGAAGTAACGAATTAAAAACTTTTAGAGTCCAAAGAACTTCTGTTTCCTCTGTGATATCACGAGACTTAAGGGCAGCAGACCTGAGAAACCACTTCGGTTTTATTTCTGAGATTTGTGCTAACATGGTGAAATTACTAAGCCAGGTATCCTAAGTGATAGAAGTGACCTTTTAAGCGAGCTACCCTTGCATTCATCCAAAAGAATAAGCCTGTATTCATAAACTCTGTGAGCGCTAGGATGTTGTCACGTGGTCCTGCTATACCCAGTTGAGCTGTATAATCAAGGGGTTAAAAAAGCAGGCTATAGAAACGGAATACATAGGATACTGGAGAGTCCACAAAGAGCCAGACGGCTGGAGTTCACAGGACATAGGACTTGAGATGAGAGAGGTGAACAAATAAAGAGATCTGAGGATATGCAGAAGATCTCACTTGCGTATTTAAGAGTATTGATTAATGCATGTGTGTAAGAAAACTTTCCTAGTGCTTGCACAGGGTCTAAAATCATGCCCGTCTTCACCAGCCATATTGCAAAACTTCAAATTTCAAAAGGCTTTGGGTAGATTACTTAAAAGTGTCTTTGCTTGGTAGTGGGGCATAATTCATTGTAGACTGAGCATTCTAGTCTTGCTCAAAAGTCTAGTCTTGCTTAAAAGCAAGGCCAAACCAGATCAAGCTGTTTCCAAGTAACTTATTTGTGTCCTGGGAAAAAAAAAAGAGCTCATGAATAATTTTAGAGACAAAAAATATGTAGCACTAAACAAGGGTGAAATTCACAGTGTATGAAATTTAATAGAAAAGTAACTGTAAGCGAAGGCACAAAATAATGTGACCATAAGGAGGAGAAAAATCCATCCATTAAAACTGACCCAGAACGAACACAGATGTTAGAATGAACAGACAAGGATATTGTGATAGGTTTTTGGTTTTTTGGTTTTGGTTTTTTTTAATGCTTATTCATTTTTGAAAGACAGAGAGAGACGGAGCACGAGCAGGGGAGGGGCAGAGAAAGAGGGAGGCACGGAATCTGAAGTAAGTTCCAGGCTCTGAGCTGACAGCAGGGAGCCCAATGCGAGGCTTGAACTACAAACAGTGAGATCATGACCTGAGCTGACGTTGCACGATCAACCGACTGAGCCTCGCGGGCGCCCCAGATATCATGACAGTTTTGATGACTGAATTCCATATATTCAAAAAAGTTAAAGAAATACATGGAAGATTCATGAAATAGCAGCCAAATCAAACTTCCGAAATGAAAAGGTCAGTGTCTGAGATGAACTATACACTTGAAAGGGTAGTGAAAATTAGATATTGCAGGAAAAAAGATTTAAAAAATTGAATTCAGGACAATAGAGAATATCCACAATGAAACACAAAGAAAACAAGTGAAAAGAACACCAGTTCATCACAATTCTAACTTGCTTAATGGATCTGTAATTGTCCTGTGTCTGGGGAAGAGAAAAGAGAAATGAAGAAGGGGAAACACTTGAAGAAATAATGGTAGTTAAATTTTCTAATTGTGCTTGAAAATTATAAACTCACAGATCCGAGAGCCTCAACAAAACGCGAGCACAAGAAATATGAAAAAACTAACCCAGGGCATATTATGGACAAATTCCTCAAATCCTGTTATAAAGAAAAATCATTAAAGCAGTCAGAAGGAGGGAAAATGATGTATTATGGGCTGACTAAATGGATTAAAAACAAGATACAGCAATATGCTGCCTATAAGAGACGCACTTTAGCTTTGAGGGCACACATAGGCCAAAAGTGAACAGATGGAGAGTCATATTCCATGCAAATGATAACCAAAACAGAGCAGGTGGGGCTATAGTTATGGCAGTCAAAATAGACTTTAAGTCAAAATCAGTCACACAAGACAAAGGAGGTCACTATGTTGTAGCAAAGGGGTCAATTAATCAAGGGGATAAAACAAGTTTAAATAACGGACTGTAACAAGTGTCGCCCATAATGCAGAGCAACTGGAACTCTCACACCCTGCTAGTGGGAGGGTAAAATGGCACAGTCATTTTGGGTAGTAGTTTGGCAGTTTCTTAAAAGGTCAAAGACATACCTATTATCCAACTATTCCACTCCTAGATATTTATGTAAGAAAAAAGAAAGCCTATGGTCATACAAAGACTTGTACACAAATATTCATAGCAAGTGGCTTTATTGTTCATGGTCAACAACTGGAAGTTACCCAAATATCCATCAGCAGGCGAAAGGATAGACAAATTGAACTACACCCATAAATAAGATATCTCTCAAGAATAAAAAGAAATTAGTTCTTAATACATGCTTTAAGGTGGCTGGATCTCAAAATAATTATGCCGAGTGAAAAAGCCAGACATAACAGCAGTGCCTCCATTGATACTAAGTTCTATAAATTGCAGACTAATCTATAGTGACAGAAAGCAGACTAGTTGCCTGGGGACGGAAAGAGGTAGGTAGAAAGGGGGAGAAAGGAGGCGCGTCTGGGTGGCTCAGTCAGTTAAGCGTCCGACTCTTGATTTGGGCTCAGGTCATGATGTCATGGTTCGTGAGATGGAGCGCCAGTCTGAGCTCTCCACTGACAGCACAGAGCCTGCTTCGGATTCTCTCCCTCCTTCTTTCTCTGCCTCTGCTCTGTTTACGTGTGTGCTCTCTCTCTCTTACACACAATAAATAAATAAACATTAAAAAAAAGAAAGGAGTAGGAAGGAAAGATTACAAGGGTGCAAAGGAAAGTTTGGCAGGTGATAAATGTTGATTATCTTGATGTTATTAATGGTTTTGTGGATGTATACATTTCTCAGAATTTATCAAATTGCACATTTCAAATATATGCAGTTTCTTGAATGTAATTGTATCTCAACAATTCAGGTAAAACCTGAAAGAATGAATATATGTGATACTTAACCTCTCTGCTTTAGTCTCCTTATCTGTAAACAGGGTGTAGTATTAGACTTACCTTGCACTGCACTTGGCACATTGCAATTAATGTTACTCATTGTTGTGGTATTGGCTGCTCGGCTCCACAATATCCTAAATTTAGGCCCCCAGGGCTTTCTGCTGAAACTATTAGAATATGGGAACATCCTGGGATTGTGTGAAGTAACGTGATCATTGAAAGACCACAGGGCTAGTTTAGGGACAAACCCCCGAAGAGACACCTATTGGTATAAACTTACTGGTCGGGTAAGAGAATGCTGCCATCTTCCCATTGCCATGATCCATTTGGAGGAGTTTGTATTAGTCCCATCCAATGATAAGACTTCACCAATTTTAGGAAATCCTGGTTGAAACCACAAATAGAACCAGTGCTAAGAATTTTAGTTAATTAAAGGCCATAATCATGTAATCATTTTTTCCTCACACTCAGGGAAATGGATTCTGTCCTCTAGCCTAATTCTGACTTAAACAACACCATACCTAATACCTACAAAATGCTTTCTTATTTTTAATGCAGAAAGACTTAGGGTAGACATATCTGGGTTAGTGCCCCTCTTATGTTTCAGGTAATAGTCCAGTGATTAGGAGTAAATAGAGGAAGGGAAATTAAAATAAATACTCAACCTGGTGTTCTCTGCTGTATATCTTCAAGAGACTGGAATTTTGAGACACACAAGAGGCTTGGCTTTGGTACCAGCTTTTGCTTTCATTAAAAAATTGGTAGCAGGTATTTCTATAACATATCCAGTTTTTAGGACATGGGCCACAATAACTTTCTAGAAAGGGGGAATATATTATTAATTCTGTACAGGTCTGAGCATTATAGCAGATTCTGCCTAGACAAATTAAATACCTTTTATTCCAACTCTAACATTTCAGATGAGCCAATCTGATCATCTCCAATGACATGGCCCCACACATTTGTATATATACACAGATGCCAAAGACTAAGAATTTTCTGCTTTTTAGGAGCACTCCTTCATTATTAAAAGATGAACAAATAAAATAAAAATGTTGGAACGCTACGGATTACGGACAAGAATTCATCATTTTCTTATACACGCTCTTGTTAACACTGTGGGATCCATGCCTATACCCAATTATACAGAGATACATGTAATTTGTGCTTCAAAATATTAGAAGACTTTCACTTACCTTGTAAAGAAAGTGGAGCTTCTTGGTGGAATAATGCTATTAAAATAATCATTGAGAGGATTAAGAGGTACAAACTTCCAGTTGTAAAATAAGTATGTTATAAAGATGACAAGTAGAGCACAGGGAGGATAGTCAATAATATTGTAATGACCTTGTATAGTGACAGATGGAGATTATGCTCTCCGCAGTGGGCATTGAGTAATGTATACAAGTGTGGAATCATTACCTTGTACACCTAAAACCTTGTATGTGAGACATATTTCAATAACAAAAAACCATAATTAGTAAAAGGGTTTGTGTTGTTAGTAACTTACAGTTCTAGCAAAAGTAGTTGACAAATTTCTAGACGGATAGCAAAAATATAAGGACACGTCCAATATTATTAGTTTTTGTTGCTGTGCATCTGAATGCTAATCAAAGTAATGCATTGCAACCATTAGGTCAAGAACGCTCTATGTAGGCCAATGCGCACATGAAAAGATGCTCAACCTCAGTCCTCATTAGGGAAATACAAATCAAAACCACACTGAGATACCACCTCACACTGGTCAGGGTAGCTAAAATGAACAAATCAGGAGACTATAGATGCTGGTGAGGACGTGGAGAAACGGGAACCCTCTTGCACTGTTGGTGGGAATGCAAACTGGTGCAGCCACTCTGGAAAACAGTGTGGAGGTTCCTCAAAAAATTAAAAATAGATCTACCCTATGACCCAGCAATAGCACTGCTAGGAGTTTACCCAAGGGAGACAGGAGTACTGACGCATAGGGGCACTTGTACCCCAATGTTTATAGCAGCACTTTCAACAATAGCCAAATTATGGAAAGAGCCTAAGTGTCCATCAACTGATGAATGGATAAAGAAATTGTGGTTTATATATACAATGGAATACTACTTGGCAATGAGAAAGAATGAAATCTGGCCTTTTGTAGCAATGTGGATGGAACTGGAGAGTGTTACGCTAAGTGAAATAAGCCATACAGAGAAAGACAGATACCATATGTTTTCACTCTTATGTGGATCCTGAGAAACTTAACAGAAGACCATGGGGGAGGCGAAGGAAAAAAAAGAGAGAGAGAGAGAGAGAGAGAGAGAGAGAGAGACAAACCATAAGAGACTCTTAAAAACTGAGAATAAATTGAGGGTTGATGGGGGGGTGGGAGGGAAGGGAAAGTGGGTGATGGGCATTGAGGAGGGCACCTGTTGGGATGAGCACTGGGTGTTGTATGGAAACCAATTTGACAATAAATTTTCATATTAAAAAAAAAAGAATGCTCCATCTACTTCTCTACTGTCACTTACAATGTATGATTATGGCACCGCATATCATTACCATAATAATGAAGTGGATCCCCAGAGCTATAGCAATGGAATGGACTAGGAAAAACGGAGATGCTGTAAGAAACAAAAGAAAACAAACAAGCAAACAAACAAACAAAAAAAGAGTGAGAAAGATGAGAAAATAAGGATTAAACATTTTTGGTATGCTCATGTTTAATATAAACATTAGATTTTTTTTTAAATAGGAAGGGATCAGTACTTTTACCCTAATTATTTTTCCCAGAACAAGTAACATAGGTACTTTGCAAATGATTAAAAAAAGACAGACTATAGAAATGCATACACATTCCCTCCTGCTTCTCCACAAAAGTCCCCCAGTTTCCTCCTTAGTATAAATCATGGTTATAATTTTTGAACTTTTTCATGTAGATACAGACAGTTCCCTTCAATCCCTTTTTAAAAACACACCTTTAAGAAACTGCACAAAATATCCCGTGAGTTTTTTTCACTTAAGGAAATATCTTGGAGATTATTTCACGTCATGTCTTGTAAAGTTGTCAAATTTTTATACATAGCTTCTTGCATTGTCTTTCATTGGTATATGGACAAAAATCTCCTGACAGTCTTTAATTTTTTTCCCAATGTGTATTTAAATTGTTTCTTAGTTTTGCTATTAGATATCACAAGATGAATACATTTTTACATAATTGCACATCGTTTTGAGTTCTTCTCTGGGAGAAGTCCCCCATATGATTTCACTCATATGTGGAATTTAAGAAACAAAATAAATGAACATAGAGGGGAAAAAAGAAACACACCAAGAATCGGACTCTTAACTACAGAGAATAAACTGATAGTTACCAGAGGGGAGATGAGTGAGGACGTGCTAAATAGGTAATGGGGATTAAGGAACACACTTGTGATGAGCACTGAATATTACATGGAAGTGATGAATCCCTAAATTCCAAACCGGAAACTAATATTACACTCTATGTTAATTAACTGGAATTTAGATGAAAACTTGAAAAGAAACTCAAGAAACTACAGTCTCAATTGTCATTATTATGTTAATGATAATCTCATCATTTGCAGAGCATGAAAAAAATCCCAAACTGAACAGTTTCTGCTTAATTGTATTATATATTCCAATAGTATAGTAGAGTGAATTTCATTTCTGCTTTCCTCCTGAAGGTAAAATAAACTGAATGTTTGCCACTGATCTAATCATACGGATTCCACAATTCCCCTCAACATACCAAGAGCAGACAAATAGATGCGACGTGGAACTTACGGTTTTCTCTATATTTGCTTGTGTTTAATACACGCCTTCTCTTTGGTCGTGTGGAAATACCATTATATACCAGCTCAGAGTTGGAATTACGGACTGCGTCCATGGCTAGATGAAAACAATTCAGGCCAATAGGAGTCATAGCCTTTCTGCCACTTGGGTCACACATTTTCACAACTTCACTTGCCATTCTATTCATGTCCCTTTTCAATAACATCAAGCTACTTTTGTTTTATACTACTTCATGATTATTATTTTTGTACTTTTAAGATGATTAAAATTAGATTTATTCTATGGCAAAATCTCTCTAGCAAGATCTTCCGTTCTATTAAAATAAGTCAATTCTTAATGTGCAATGAAATCAAACATTATAATAATGACAGTGTAGGAGTGCCTGGGTGTCAGTTAAGTGTCCGACTCTTGGTTTTGGCTCAGATAATGATCTCACATTTCGTGAGGGGCACAGAGCTGGCCTGGGATTGTCTCTCGCTTTCTTCTCACCCTTCCCCACTCACTTGCACGTGCACTCTCTCTCTCTCTCTCTCCCTCTCTCTCAAAATAAATACATAAATTAAAAAAAATTAAAATAAAATAAAGACAGTGTATAATAAGAAAGACAGGGGCCTAAGGAGTTAGATATGTGTTTAACTCATGGAGCCACATTTGCTAAGTTAACAACAAAGAAAGAAAGAAAAAAAGAAAGAAAGAAAGAAAGAAAGGGAAAGAAAGAAAGAAAGAAAGAAAGAAAGAAAGAAAGAAAGAAAGGGAGGGAGGAAGGAAGGAAGGAAGGAAGAAGAAATGATAAGAAAAAAGAGAAAAGGAAAGAACAAAGGACATCAGTACAATTAGTTATGGATATTTTAAAAAGTGAAAGTAAGTAATATGCATTTAGTATCAATAATGTTCATCATGTAGTAAACACTTACTAAATGCCTAGTTTTTGTTTAAAGTGAAGGATATACAATGAATAAAATAATAAGGCATCACATTTTAAGATAAAGACACATAAAGAATCTTGTCCCTGAACAAAACAAGTAAAAAATCATTTTGCTCTCTTCCTGAGATAGCAGTCATTACCTTTTACAAATGGAATGTTAATACTAATTATCTTTTATACTTAAAATTATACTGAAGCATTTTTTGTACATACCATATGTAATTTAATTATCAAACATGTGAAGAGGGTAGGTATTATTTTGTGGATGAAGAAATTGAATGTTACAGGTGGCCAAAATCATATTGCTTATTTATTTATTTTTTAATTTTTTTTTAACGTTTATTTATTTTTGAGACAGAGAGAGACAGAGCATGAATGGGGGAGGGTCAGAGAGAGGGAGACACAGAATCTGAAACAGGCTCCGGGCTCTGAGCTGTCAGCACAGGGGCCCGATGCGGGGCTCAAACTCATGGACCGCGAGATCGTGACCTGAGCCGAAGTCGGCGCTCAACCGACTGAACCACCCAGGCGCCCCTTATGTTGCTTATTTAATATAATGCTAGAAATAGAAATCTACTAAGGTCAATATAGCGTGTTTTATATCTCTACTCGATAGAAAAAGGAAACTTAAGTGCGTAGAAGCTGTGGATTGCCCTCAGATCTCAAAGCTAGAGACTGGTGAAAGTCTGTGGAACATTCTTCCAGCTCTAAATCATTATGCTGTCACTATTTCAGGCTGCCTCAGATTGTGAAAGATTTTACTTTAGGTAGTTAATAAAAAAAAAAAAAAAGCAGGAAAAATTTTTCAAGTTTTTGAAAACTTTATTTAAAATATAACATGAACATAATATGAAATGGACATAAGTGAATCAGAGTAATTTGCTTTCTTCTTTTTAGTGTTCATTTATTTATTTTGAGAGACAGAACATGAGGAGGGGAGAGGTAGAGAGAGAGAGGCAGAGACAGAATTCCAACCAGGCTCTGCACAGTCAACATAGAGACTGATGTGGGGTCGAATTCAAGAACTGTGAAATCATGACCTGAACCAAAACCAAGAGTCAGCCGCTTAACTGAATGAGCCACCCAGGCACCCCTGGAGTAATTTGCTTTCTTATGCCTTGTGTGCTTGTATCAAATTCTAGGTATCGTAGCAATTACAGAGGGGCACCTGGATGGCAAAGTCAGTCAAGCGACCCACTCCAGCTCAGGGCGTGGTCTTGCGGTTCATGAGGTCGAGCCGCACGTCCAGCTCTGTGCTGACAGCTCAGAGCCTGGAGCCTGCTTCAGATTCTGTGTCTCCTCTCTCTGCCCCTCCATTGTTCGTGCTCTCTCTCTTTCTTTCAAAAATAAACATTAAAAAATTATTAAAAAATTATATACAAGTCAGGGTGCCTGGGTGATTTAGTTGGTTAAGTCTCTGGCTCTTGACTTCAGCTCATGTCATGATCTCATGGTTTGTGGGTTTGAGGCCCATGTCAGGCTCTGCGCTGACAGTACAGAGTCTGCTTGGGATTCTCTCTCTCCATCTCTCTCTCTCTGTCCCTGGTATACTCTCTCTCTCTCTCATAATAAATAAATAAACAAAAAAAATTATACACAAACCAAACTGCACATTTAAGTGGAAAGTACATACCCATGTTGTGACAAGCCCACCGATCTCGGACCAGATTCATTGTATAATTATGACTGTTTCTTTACGCCAGTGGTGATCAAAAAAACTTCGTTTTACAAAGGAATCCTGAATAAAATAAAATTGGGCATTTTTTCTTGTTTTCTTTCCTTAGGGTGAGATGACATATCTTCATTAGGAAAATGAGGATGTAACAGTATTTTTACCGTTCGTATAAAGGAAAAAAATGAAAATAAGAGTTCATACAAAGCCAGGTAAATAAACCAGGTAAAATTAATTTTTTAAACTTCTCTTGGTTACAAAATAATAAATAATTATTTCAAAAAAATAACGGGCGTTTTAATTCACCTACGTTAAGATACGTAATCAGAAATATTTTTTATCACTGATATCGAATGACAACACACATAATTTTCTATCTATAGTTATTTTATGTTGTTAATTCAACACGAATTCAACTTCTGTCCATATCATCACCACCACCATCATCATCGCCTATAAGTTGTCATCACCATCATTAGCAAAAATAATCTCATATTTATATAGTAACATCTTATACTGTCTAGAAGAACCCTCAGGAAAAAAATGGCTATTTAATAATTATGTATCATGCGTACATTAAAAAAAGCCATTTCATATTTGATCACAGTAGTTGGAAGTAACAACTATGTTTTTCATTTTGCAAATAAAGCTGTGTATCACAGAAGGTTAAGTGCCCGGCACCAGCCCAGAAAACTCAGGTGTGAGAATTCAAGTTGAAATTCCATTCTTTAATCCCAAAAGTAGATTCATTCTTGGAGTTTTGTTTGATGATACCACTCCATCTTTACAGCAACACCATAACTTACTCTTCAGTAAGTTTATCCTCTCTACTCATCATTGAATACAGGAAAAAAGGGTATATACTTCAGAAGTAAGACGCATTCTCTACCCTCCACAATTCTATTCAAACAGTTAAAAAGCAGTTATAATTCCCTTATGGTGTAAATCATTTTGGAAACTTTCTTGATTTTGAAATCTCAAGAATTTCTCATTTCTCGACTAATAGTTGTCAGAAACACAAACACACACAAGAAACACACCTGATCCAAGAAGGAAGATCTTGATTCTTGTGGATAAAAGCCTCCTAGACAACTGAAAAATTGAGACATGTCCTGGGTTACCAATTTAGAATGAAAACTAGAGATGTCACCTTTGATCCCTGAGGGAGATATGACAGATGTTATTTTAATCTCACCTTGTGAAAAAACACAAAACAACCACAGTATTTCCGCCTTATCACAGCACAGAAAATTCTGCTAACAGATGAAATAAATGTGAGGTGTGAACACGATTTTATGACTTAAAATGATTAATCCAGTGACAAGAAGTTCCCCAGAGTTAAGAGAGTTATGATGGGATTACATAATCTCTTTCTGAATTAAAAGTGAAAAATTGTTCTAAAATATGGCTGTAAGTACTGTGTGAAAACAAATAAGAAAATTAAATTAACTTCTTAATCATCCTGTGCACATGCTGTTATAAATTTGAATGGAACCAAGTATGCGATATATTTCATGTAAATTGGAACTATAGAAAGATATCTTTCATATTATATGTATAAGTATATGCACACACATAAATGCATACATGTGAATAGACATATATGTGTACATACATAACCTTTTAATTATAAAAATATAAAGTGTGTACAAAATAAAAATTCTATGATGAACCATCATATGTCTAGCTCAAACAATTATCAATTTGTAGCCAATATGATTTCATTTATGATATACGTGGTGTCTCAGATCCATCTCTGTTCCTAATAAATAAGTCCTTTTCTCTATTTTCCTTAAACGTCACTCATTGTATTACTCTCTATTATTCAGAACAATAGCACCAAATCGTATGCCAGAATAGCAACACAATCAACTAATGTCTTAATATTCTGGTTTTTAGCTACTCATAATTTTTGTTACATTACGAAATGATAAAAGGAACTGTCACAGCCAAAAGGAGCTTAAAGAGACGTAATGACTAAATGTAATATGGTATCCTTGCTGGGCTAATGAAACAGAAAAAAGATATTAGGTAAAAACTAAGGAAACATGAAAAAAGTATGTTCTTTATTTAAAATATGTCGGTATCAGTTCATTCATTGTGACAAATGGGTCATAATGTCAGCTGTTAATACAGGAAACTGGAGATGGGGTATATGGAAACTCTCTGTACTATATTTGCAATTTTTCTATAAATTTAAGACTATCATAAAATAAAGGGTTTATTTAAAAGCAGGTACTTGGGCTTCTTTATAATGTTATAATAATAGTTATTATTTCATTAATATAATACACATGGGACGCTTTAAATAAACAAAAAGACACTGGAGAGGAATATCTGAAAAAGCAGTCACTCCCATTAACTCTTCACTGAATATGAGCTCATGAAAACAAACTTCAATCAGTGCATCTAAGTCCATTCAATCAGAGATCATGATTAGGCAATAATCTTTAGCTAATAAAACAATAGGACATTGTAACAAGCTATGTACAATATGTATCACATACAATTAACATACACAAGCACTGATTCCACAAACTTTGATAAAGCTAGAAAAATAATGAAATCAGTAGGTTATTTGAAATCTTCCCATATGGTCAACACAAATGCCAAATAGTTTTACAGGAGAGAAATAATAAACTTTCAAGAAAAAGGCATTATAACTTACACAAACTCTTCTAGATGGTGTGGAAAAAAGGAATAGTTGTTATTTCTTTCACTACAAGTGGAATTATCTTGGTGCCTAAATTAGGTGAGAATATGCTAAGAAAGGAAAAAGAAAAGTCAATCTCATTTATGAAAATTGCTGCAAAATCCTAAAACAGCACTAAACCAAAACGAACAGTGTATAATACTCATATAGTTGATCAAATTGATTATTTCAGGAGTGTAATAGTTTTCCTTTGAAAGAAAAATCATTAAATGTAATTTGCTATAAACAATAGATTAAAGAAATAGAATATGATTACATCAAGGTGGAAAGCGCATTTGCTGTAATTCAACACCTTTTCATGATAAAAACAATCATTAGCAGACATATGAGAGGATTTATATCAATATCGTTCTTAACTTTGAGATATTAATAGTCTTTTGGAAAATCATAAAACAAAGCAGTCTCTAACATCCCTTCTTTTCAATGTTATTGTGGAGATTTTTCAGCACATTTAAGACCACCATAGGAAATTAAACAGATAAGGCCTTAAATTTATTTATTTATTTTTTTCTGATGATATATTTATTGTCAGGGAGGAAGATCTTCCTCTGCTATGGTCCTTCTAGTTGAACAACAGTGATCATGTGGTGACATGTAAAATTCAAAAGGATGCGACATAATCTTCAGAAAGCATACTTTCTAATAAATGAAATTAAACTCACAAAAATGTGTACAGAAATGTTCATCTGACTAAAAAAATATACGTATGGGCTTCATATGGACATTATTTATCTGGCCTCTTAAAGCTATTGGAGAAAGAAAGTACCAGTGCTTTGCAAACAGCCTGGGTTCAAGTCATTTAAGAGCACCCATCACCACTTCAACAAACTACTGGGAAATTACTTTTGTTAAATGAGAATAACCATCCTCCAAGCCCCAGTCCACTGGTCTTGACGTACATGGCCGAGCATGTATTAAGCTCTTCCTGTGTATCCTAAGCGGAGGAGGTGTTGAGCCACAGTGCAACTTTGTGGTGAGAAACTGTCCTCTCGGCAGGATGCTTACCTCAAGATGTGACACCAAACCTGGATGTGGTCAGAGGTATTTACTGGGCAGTTGCCCAGAAATGAAAGTATAAGGTATGTGGTCAGGACCAGATGGAACTTTTGTAGTCTTGACTTTCCTGTAAATATTTTTGAACTGATCAGAGACAGGTCCAAAAGGCAAATTCTAAAGTCAACAAAAACAAGAAAGTAAATCAAACAAGACAGAGAAAGAGAGCTGAGTCTGGATGCTAATGGACATATCGAAGTAAAAATATCTGAAATATAGAGAACACGCTGATGGTTACCAGAGGGAAGGTGGCTGGAGGGATGGGTGAAATAGGTGAAGAGGGTTAAGAATACGCTCATCATGATGAGCACTGAGTAATATATAGAATTGTTGAATCACTCACTATATTGTACACTTGATACTAATATAACACTGTATGTTAACAAAACTGAAAGATTTTTTTAAATTAAAAAATGTTTATTTTTGAGAGTGAGAGAGAGAGACAGAATGAGAGCAGGGGAGGGACAGAGAGAGGGGGAGACCCAGAATCTGAAGCAGGCTCCAGGCTCTGAGTTGTCAGCACAGAGCCCGATGCAGGGCTGGAACGCACAAACTGCCAGATCATGACCTGAGCGGAAGTTGGATGCTTAACCAACTGAACCACCATGTGCCCCTGCCTTATGGGATTTCTATTCTTCCTGCAGGTGGTCATAACGTAGTACATGAGTCTCTTCGGCACACTTAGCATACACTCTGGTATCTTCTATGCCCCAAATCACATTCCTGAGTGCCTTTCTCTTAGAGTCATACCAACAGGACCAAATCTATTGATTTTTATTTTGTTAAGTTTCAAGAAAAGCCCACATAGCCTAGATCATCTTGAAGTAAAATTAAATAATTTCATGAAAGTCTATAAATTCTTATCCTGACATTAGTCCTAAGCATCCAAATACCCTCTGACCTCTTACCTTTAGTAAGATCTTGTATCTCTTAGTCCTGGTTTTTGCTATACTTGCCCTATAAATGACTTAATTTGTACTTTAACATTTACTTTAATTTTGCCTTATAATTTAATTTGATATTTAATTTAATTTTCTGTGAATGCCGTTGCATTTGATTTTACTATTGTAAGTAATTTCACAATATATTTTCCTGTATTCATTTTATGTTGTTTTTAAGGTCTGGTAAACAACTAGCTTTTTCACACAAATTTTTTACTAAGATTTAAAGGGACAGTAAGTTATGAAGTAGCCATATATGCTAACTGTGTTCAACTTGATCCAACACAGGAGTAATATTTTTTTAAGTTTATTTTTTTATTTTGAGAGAGAGAATGGAAGCAGGGAGAGAGAGAGAGAGAGAGAGAGAGAGAGAGAGAGAGTGAATCCCAAGCAGGGATTCCCAAGAATCCCAAACAACTGACAATGTGGAGCCCAATGTGGGGCTCAAACTCATGAACCACGAGACCATGACCTGAGCCAAAACCACAAGAGTCAGAATCTTTACCGACTGAACCACGCAGGTGCCCCCACAGGAGTAATATTTTTAAGTGGAAAAGCGTATTTGTTCATTTATTATTTTTACATTCAAGTATTTTATAGTCAAATAGTGCCTGTATTACAATGTTCTCATGGCATAACTATGCCTTTGCTTCGGAAAAGCATATGGAGATCTTGTGTGAAAAGGTATGTGGAGTTATTTCTAGAGAATGTATTGTAAGTCCTGGAGGGTGAATGGGACAATAGCGGAAACGTCAGCAATGTTCTGGTCTCCAGGCTGTCAAACGCGATAGCATTATGGGACACAGAGCCCCATGACCCCCAGAGGACAGTGAAGATACAAAACCTGCTGTAACTCCCTGACACTCCTTGAAACTAACAGGTACTTCCTGCATGCCTTCACATAGCCACCAGGTGTATGTCTGGTTAATGTCTGAAGACCCTTTGTGTTCTTTTTCCATGCTTCGATATTCTTTGATACATATAGCTAATAAAATATGAAATAAAGGCTATATGCATTCTACTGTTGCTGTTGCTCTCTCACAGAGGCAGCCCTGCACGTCCGCTCAGTCTGGTGCCTGAAAACTTCTTCTTTAGGGGGCGGCAACAAAGATGCATGTGTATATATACACACATATGTATAGTATTACATATATATACACACATATACACATATACACATATATACTATATATAATATTACATATATACATATATACATATATACACACATATATACTATATATAATATTGCATATATATACATATATACATATATACACACATATATACTATATATAATATTACATTAAAATAAATATATATATAAAATATATTAAAAAGGCATATATACATACATATGCATATTTGGGGGATTCTATACTAAAGTAGTAATTACAATGGAAAGTTATTGAGAAAGCCAATTAGGGAAGATTAGTTGCCTTGGCCAGGAATCAAAAGGAAATAAAAAGCAAATGAAACACTCAAAACCAGTATATCAGTCAAGAGAGGTGAGGTTATCATGCAGTAACAAATAATTTCAGAATATTGGGTCTTATTACATCAACAAAAAAAAAGGTATCTGCAGCAAGAGAACTTTGTTTCTTACTTATACCATATAGGTGTCACCCAGATCACTTTCACCTCTGGACATGGTTTTTTTAAGTAGCTTCAATCTGGAACATTGATGGTTCTTGTGTCAGAGAGAAAGGAGCTACAGAAAGCCATGAACTTTCCTCTTAGTATTTCTTCTCAGAAGTGCCCAACTTGAGCCCAACAGCATGAAGATATATAATCTTCTCACCAGGAACATTAATATTCCATAGCAATTCAACTGAATTTATTGGTTACAAATTCAGCTAGTCTCATTAAATTGAGTAGGCAAGTCGAACAAAGAAAACATTAGAAGCATATAACAATGAACAAAAAAAATTATTTACATAAATATTTCAGAAATAAATACTGTCTATATAAGGATATATATATATATATATATATATATATATCAACTGTGTATGTAATATATATATATATATATATATATATATATATATATATATATATTGGAACTACAAGGGTCCACTCATATGTGGATATTTGACAATACAATACTGCGAATGTATTTTCTCTTCCTTATGATTTTCTTAATAATATTTTCTTTTTTCTAGCTTAATTTATAATAAGAATACAACATATAAGATGTATAACATACAAAATGTGTGTTAATTGACAATTTATGTCATTGGTAAGGCTTCCAGTCAACAGGAGGCTATGAGTAGTTAATGTGGGGGGAAATCAAGATTCTATGAAGATTTTTGGCAGCAGTGGGGGTCAACACCTTTAATGCCTACATGGTTCAAGGGCCAACTAGATGATAGACAGATAGATAGGTAGATAGATAGACAGATAGATCGATCTCAGAAATAAATGCTAGCAAGGCCAAGACAATTTAAAAGCTGTGAAAAGTCAGCATCAGGAAGACAAGGAGGTCGTGTCGTGCCTCTAGACTACACCATATGCATCAGTATTGGTTTCATGTGAGAAACGTGGTGAAGATGACTATTCCAGGTACAAAAATTGTGAACGTGTTATGAAAATCTTCCTTGGGACATCGATTTCTTAGATCTGAATATTTCCAAAACCCAAACAGCCAAAACAGCCTATGTCAGGACTAAAACTACAAATCCGGAGAGAATGTAGAAGTTATGTCATTAGAAGCGATCCACACTCAATGTATTATTAGAGGTCCAGACTTACAGAGATCAATGCGAAACGGATAACTCATGGGGTTTGAGTGTGGAAGTAAAAGTACTTCAAGCAAGACCTGGTAAGTTAAGTTGAAAGCTCTTTACAACGTTTCTAAACTTTGCAGAAAAAGCAACATATCTAAGAGGAGAGAATATTAAAGGCTTATTATTATCCCTGCTACGTACGCATTTAACTGTATAAAAAAGATTTCTTAATAAAAGTTAAGATTACCTAGCAAAATGAAAAATTAGCATTTAAAAATAGCAGTTACCCCCAAAAAAGGTTAAGTCAGGATATCTTCCTGTTGTTGAGGTATCATTAGGTTCGCCGTTACCTTTGGAGCCAATGATCCCTGGCCTGTAAGAAAATCATTCTGCATATGGTAACCTCTAAGGGCGAGGAATTTTGTTTTATTATGAAGATGATGATGATCCCAGTGATGCTGCTGATGGTGATTATGTGGATGAAAGATTAGTGTTTTGATGATTTTATGCACTCATACACTTTTGAAGTTTTAAAAATAACAAACATAAGATTTTTGTTTGTTTTGGTTATTTGAGTACAGCTGATACACAATGTTACATTAGTTTCAGGTGTAAAACAGTGATCTGACAAGTTTATACGTTACATTATGCTCACCACAACTGTAGTTACCATCTGTCGTGTTTCTAAATCCAATTTTTTGTGGTTGGAAAATATTACATCTATTTCAGGGAAAGGCGACTTGAGCCGAATCTCCCTAAGAATACTAACTTAATCCAGGCAATATACTTTATGGTGAGAAGAAACAAAGTAAGAATTTGGTGTAGATGAATTATTTTCTTAATTATTTTTAGTCTTTTATATAAGTGTTCATTTCGAAGTTTAATTATTCTAGATTCATAATTTGTTTTGTCTTTGTGCCTTCTGTGCCTGTCTTCTTTGGAATTATTTGAATACTTTTTTTAGAATTCCATTTCAATTAATATATTGGCTTCCTGGGAGCCTGGGTGGCTCAGTTTGTTAAGCCTCCGACTTGGGTTCAGGTCATGATCTCGTGGTTTGTGGGTTCAAGCCCTGCATCAGGCTCTCTGTTGTCAGCTCAGAGCCTGCTTCAGATCCTCTGTCTCCCTCTCTCTCTGCCCTTCCCCCTTTCTTACTGTCTCTTTCAAAATAAATAAATTAACACTAAAAATATATATGTATTGGCTTCCAGACTATATCTGTTTACATTATATTCTAAACAGATTGTTTAGAATGGTTGTTCTAAAGATTACAGTACACACTCCTAACTTTTCAGAGTCTTTTTAGAATTATTTTTCTACAACTTAAGAAATCCTGTAACAAACAGGTTTATTGATCACCTCCCCAACCCATTACGGTATAAGTTGTTGTATGTATTACATCCTACATATATTGTAAACACTGAAGGCAATGTTATAAAATTTGCTTTGAATAGTCATGCATACAGCAAGTATTAACAGAAGATTGTCTTTAATACTTACCCAGATATTTATAATTTCTCATGCTCTTCTTACCTTCCTAAATACCCAATTTTCTATCTGGTACCAAGGAATTTCCTTCCTTCGCCACTCGTAATGCAGTTCTGTTGGTGATGAATGTTCCCAGTCATGTTTGAAAATGTCTTAATTTACCTTCATTCTGGAAGGCTATCAATGATATAGGATTCTGGATTGGCAGATTACTTTTTCTTCAGGTGAATATTCCATTATTTCTTATTTTCATTACTCATAATGAATTTCTGGCATATATGTATCATTATTCTCTGGTTGCTTTCAAGATTTTGTTTTTCTCCCTTTGAGAAGAATGAGTACAATGTACCCACTTGTGATTTAGATGATCTCATTTGGGTTTTGCTGCGCTTCCTGAATTTAACTTTGTTTCTCAAAAAATTTGGAATTAGTTTCAGCTATTATTTCTTCAAATATTTTTCTGCCACATGTTTTCCTCTCCTTGTAAGATCCTAATTACAGGTGTCATAGCTTTTGATATTATCACATTGAACTCTCTTGTAAAATTATTTTTGCTCCCCTAAAGTTTGCATTATTACTCTTATCTAATTCGGAATAATTGGGCAGGAGAGGGGCAAAGCTAGATATTTACATGTTGTCTTAGGAGAAACAACAAGGAAACAATGGTTGTAATTAAGGGAAGAGCCTCAGAAAATGCAGGGCAGAGCAACACTTTTTAAATGTCTTATTTTATCCATAACTTTGCACCCATTAGTTACCAGAAAACAAAATTTTCGGATTAGTGAATTTGGCACACGAGATTGAACAGACACAAGTCTGTTCTTTTTGCATTTTCTCTGGAACTGGCTGCCTGCAAAGAATACGCTTTCTTCTCTGCCCCGACAACAGTAACATTTAAAAGGGCCCCCCCTCTTCCTCTGATTTCAGTACTGAAATGAGTACTGTTTCACTCTGGGATCCAGAATAACAGGTCCATTATGTTCAACGCCTAATGTGCGTTCTCAGAAAATCACAGAGAACATTACCGTTTTGATTTTTATATCCCTGGCTTCTGCAGGACTCTTTCTATTCTGAATTCACTCTTGATTAACACCCTCTTAATATCCTTCCACATTTATATATCTCCAGTGATTTTGGTGGATCCCCTAACCTGAGCTCACGCTACCAAATGGTTTCCGTGGATTCTTATGGGTACTTGTAAGACTTGAGGCACTTTTTTATGCACGTATTTAGACATGTAAAAAATACTCTGGGAGAAAATTGGGAGGTATTCCACCTCAGAATGTATTAAGTAGATTCTCTCTAACCTTTCTCTATTCTTAATGGTAAGAGATGCATATGTATGGATGGGATACTCCAACATTGGAAAGAAGAGGGCACATCAGTCTCCTCTTCCCCTAGGATCCTGTAGGCTTCTTAAATCTACGAATCGAATTAGGCTATCTTGTCCAACCTTGAGAATTCCTTTCAAATTTCTTCAGTTCCAGAAAAAGATGGCTTTAAAATACATCCAAAACAACAACTGTGGAAGGAAACAAGGGTTCTTCATCACCGAGAAAAGGAACAGTAAATGTGACTTGATTTCAAAATGCGACTGCCTGCCCAGTAAAAAAAACTGACTCTTGTTTAGTGTTCATACGTGGCATGTTGACTTTCTCAAATACTTTGTTTAACATGCAAATATCTTTGATGTATATGATTGAGTTGGTTAAATGAGGCAATATTTTTGGTGCCGTATTAAACTAATATATTGACGGCAGACATTTGGATGGGTGAAAAGAGGAAGGCAGAGTTTGAGACTTTGAGTCCTCTCGGAACCAGAGTTTACTGAATATTTGGGAAGCAAAATACGAAAAGAGGACATACAGCAAGAACTCGGTGTGGTTATACTTTATTTAAAGAATCTTTAGGCATTACATTATTTATTCCTCAGATCAGCCCTATTAGGTAGCTACAATTACAGTCCTATCAGATGATGGAACATCCTCCTATCAGATGATGGAACTGAAGACTAAAGACTAAAGACTTAAGTAAAAATGACTGAGGTCTAGTGAATGCTTGAGTGCCAACAGGTGCTTTCAAATACCCTTCAAGTAACTCTCTGAATAAAATACTATTTCTGTCATATGTTACTGGAGAGGAAACTGAGCCAGAGTAGTTATATAACTGAGTCACAGGACTAAGAGTGTGCCTTCTGAAAGCACATTGAAATGACTTGGTTTCATTGCCAACGTTCTTAACCTTTATGCTCTACTGCTTACTCCCCATTTTACATTGATCAAGGACCCTGGTGAAAGCATCTATATGATGATGTTTACCACTATACAAAACTACCTTATGAGAATATTGGGTACAGAGGAAACAAAAATCTAGAAAGGAAGTTGCTTAAAGTACTAAGTGTTTTAACTATTTTCCAATATTTTCTTTACAAACATGCTTACCTATTTCATAAAATATGACAAAAATATTCCTATACCTATAATAGTAGATTAGGTTATATTTCAGTGATCTACATTTCTTCCATCTGACTGTTTTGAAAGGAGATATATTTTGCAGAAACTTAGTGACAGTTTTGGTCATGTGACTTCTTTTCACAACATAATGTGAGTGAGAAAGGGATACCTTACAAGTTTAGGGCCCAAGAATTAAGAAGCACACATCTGCTGGGGTGCCTGGGTGACTCAGTTAAGCATCCAACTTTGGCTCAGGTCATGATCTGGCGATTCGTGAGTTCAAGCCCACGTTGGGCTCTGTGCTGACAGCTCGGAGCCTGGAGCCTGCTTCGGATTCTGTGTCTCCCTCTCTCTCTACTCCTCCCCCACTTGTGCTCTCTCTCTCTCTCTCTCTCAAAAATAAATAAACATTAAAAAAAAGAAGTACATATCTGCTGACTCCTCTGAGAGCTACTAATCTCTGTTATAAAAGGTCATATACCAGGTATCCACTCCTCTAAGAATAAAATATATAAAAAAGATCTGAGCTGAATCTGTATGGAGCCAAGTTCATGTTTACCCAGCCTACATCAACTGAAACACCCTCAAACTCTAAATGGTTGAGTGAAAAATAAGTTTAAATTCTTTGTAAACATCAACGCAATCTTGAGTTTTTTGTAACACGACTTCAGCGATTAGTTACAGCTGTCATTTACATGTTGTATGAAATTAATTTTAAATACTCATATAATTTTTCCACATGAGTATAGGGACTAAATACAGAGAGTATAAGGAAGGCTACATTCAGAGAGATGAATGTATATGAAACAGTAAGTTATTTGGCAAACAATAATCAAAGGTAAATCCTTTCCCTCTTGTGAGCGAGCTAGGGTAGAAATATCTCTAAATGATTATCAAATTACTCAAGGTTCTCCCCAATTCTGTCAATAACCAGCTGCTTGACCCACAGAAAACTCTTTACACTTCTAATTCTTGTTTTCTTTATTAGTCAACACTATTTTCCCCATTAAAGTATTTCCTAGGCATTGTAGTAACGAGTGGCAAAAGTTAGGATCTGGAGCATTTAAGAAAACAGGATATGTTCCACACTATGTACAATCCAAGTGAGGAGAACAACACACAAGAAAACGTGTCAAAGGACACCGGTTATTAGCCGATGAAGATACCAGTCTTTACCAAAAAATGAAACTAATCACTAAAAACGCTGCACTAAAACGGATTCAGAAGCTACAGCTTGGTTCTATTCTCTGAGGAAGTGGGCAGATCTGAATGGCTCTTAGCAACCCTGTGGTTGTTGCATGATAACCCTGAGTGCCCATTAACAATTTAGTACTCTCAGCTCCAAATCTACCCTCCGTGTTCCGTTCTCAGATAATGGAGTTACATCCTGTAAACTTCTCACTCTCATCATCTCACACGATGTTGGCTTTTGTCGGTAAAAGACAATGGAGAGACGGTGCAGCAGAAAGGCCTCTTCTTCCTGGTTTCATGGTGTTTTCCCTCCTCTGGCCACCGTGGCTTGGTTGCCAGCCGCATGCTTGCAGGAAGTGTATGTGTATGCAGCCTGGAAGAAGTTTTGGTGGCCTGTGTATGCAGCCTGGAAGAAGTTTTGGTGGCCTGTCCATCAGTTTCCTGCCCTCAGCTCTGTGCCTCCTAACACTCTGGTGTGGGTTCTTCTTGCCTGCTGGTCACAGCCTGAGATCTATCCTCACCAGTGGACCATGGAGCTGCTCTCTCCCAGGCCAATCCAGTAAGCATGTCTGCCATGAAGCTGTGGTAGCAACAATGTCTTTAGTGACATCTAAACCCTGTCTTCGGAGAGTAAGCCTGGCTTCCCAGTGATCGCTCCTTTTGGTACTCTCCTTTAACTCTGACATATTCTTTTATTTAAAATTCTTTTTACTGTTTATTTATTTTTGAGTGAGACACAGACAGAGAGCCAGCAGGGAGGGATAGAGAGAGAGGGGGGGACACAGAATCTGAAGCAGGCTCCAGGCTCTGAGCGACCAGCACAGAACCTGACATGGGGCTCGAACCCACGAACTGTGAGATCATGACCTGAGCTGAAGTTGGAGGCTCAACCAATTGAGCCAATTGGTTGGAGGTTCAACCAATTGAGCCAGGCACCCCTCACTCTAAGTTATTCTTACAAATTTTTTTTTCATCTTAGTAGTCTTTCCTCTTAGTAGGCTTTCCCTTACAAATAGAGAATAATTGTATACATCAAACTTCCTTTGGTTTCTGTCTCTTGATTGAATTCTGACTGATAACCTTGCCACTCTGCATTGTTCAACCCTCCTTTGCGGCCCCTTTAAGGGCTAGGACAAATCAATTAATTTGGAAATATGATTGGAATTGTTTACTTTATTGAGAGCTTTACAGTAACAGTGCTTGATATTATGATTTGGAATTTATAATTTATTTTAATAAAAAGCAAAAGCTTAAGGAATATATATTATGTACCTTGAGAACGTATTTTTTACATTAATATAACTAAAGATTGAAGAACACCAAGGGTGAATCTTCAGGTACACTTTGGACTTGGGTGATTATGATGCATCACTGTGGATTCGTCCTTGGTAACAAATGGACCATTCTAGTGAGTGACCTTGATAATGGGAGAGGCCATGCATGTGCACAGACAGAGACAATGTAGGAAACCTCTGTACCTTCCTCTGAGTTTTGTTGTGAACCTAATATTGGTCAAACAAAGAATATCTTAAAAGTATTCTGAGAAAATAATTGGATGGCGTATGAAGAAATGTGAGATATGCTCTTTATAGATGGTGAGATAGCGTTATACCAAAATGAGGTAACTAAAGTGCCTGGTGCTTACAAACATATGGTCTTGTGATTAAGCAGGATTCAAAATAGCTCTTCTTTAATTTAAAATTGAAATATGGACAATTCTGGTCACTCTCTGAAGATACTGGCAACCTGAAATACAGAGAATTATATCACATTAATCTTAGCAATATATACAATAATCTTTTGATGGATAAACTATTTCGATTAATAGTTATGCATCGAAATGCAAATATTTCCCCTATCATTTTTCTATGGAAACACTTCAACAATTGTGTCTATAAAATTGTCCACATATTGCTGGTTTTCTTTCTAAGATTAATTCCTCGAAGGCATAAAAAACATAAGTTCTTAGGAAACTTACACTTTGGAAGAGACAGTTGAGCCTCTTGACCACACAGATGAATTTTTATTGCTTCTGTGGCAACCTCTAATCCACGAAGTAGGAATGAATAAATTCAACAAATACTATGAGAAAATAAATTTTATTAGAAAAGCTCTTGTATTCATTTGGACTTTGTAGTACCAAATAAAGTTAATTCTTTCCTACTTTGTAAAATCTTTCAAATTATAATATAATGTTACGCACTGGACACATTATAAAAGTCTCTTAGCAGGATTAAGTGAGAAGGACATGCTGACGAAGGTCATAATTTTGGGGTTCTGATTATTGACAAAAGGTTAATGATAATTTGTGAAATATTCACGTTGGAAAAAATCCTAGAGATTCAAGTAGGAAGCAGCACGTTTGTCATTTTCTTGCCTGGGATGCTCCCATGCCTCCCCACCTGTTGACCCTAGCTCAGCGATCAAGAAGAATCACAGTTTTTACAGTTCGAGAAGCTGCAAAAAAACAGTGGTATTGGTGCCACAGGGGCAGACTTGATTAGCGGTGGGGTTGGGGGCAAACTAGCCTATTGATTTTCAGCTCCCAGTGCTGATTTCATTAGGTAATGTTGAAGAAAACCCATACTCTTACTAGTCAGAGGTTTTGGTCTTTGTGTCAAGCTCTGTGACCCCCATAAATATAATGGGAAGGTAGTTCTGTAAAAATACAACAGAAGAGTTGACATCAGCTCTCCACACACTCTTGGCTTATGGAAAAGAATATGAACACATGGAGAGGAGGCCAAGACGAACCCAGGAGAAAGTAAGAACAGAAAGAGACTTGAGAACTCATAGTAAAGTTATGAGCTGTCCCCTCCCACATTCACACATGTGCACAAACACACACACATGCACACACATCACATGGCAGAGGGGGGAATCCTCCTGATTTGCAGTATTTGAATGCAGTCTTTTGTTTGTTTATTATTATTATTTATTATTTTTAAAATATAATTTATTGTCAAGATTCATCACTTACATACAATACCCGGTGCTCATCCCAACAAGTGCCTTCCTCGATGCCCATCACCCATTTTGCTTGCTACCCCACCCCCATCCATCAACCTTCAGTTTGTTCTCTGTATTTAAGACTGTCTTATGGTTTGTCTCTCTCTCTGTTTGTAACATTTTTTTTCCCTTTCCCTTCCCCCATGGTCTTCTGTTAAGTTTCTCAAATTCCACAGATGAGTAAAAAACATATGATATCTGTCTTTCTCTGCCTGACTTATTTCACTTAGCATAATACCCTCCAGTTCCATCGACATTGTTACAAATGGCAGGATTTCACTCTTTTTCATTGCCGACTAGTGTTTCATTGTATATATAAACCACATCTTTATCCACTCATCAGTTGATGGACATTCAGCCTCTTTCCATAATTTGGCTATTGTTGTAGAGCTGCTATAAACATTGGGGAATGCGGTCTTTAAAAAAAAAAAATTGGTATTTGCACTCAGATATCACCTCACGCCAGTCAGAGTGGCCAAAATGAATAAATCAGGAGACTAGATGCTGGAGAGGATGTGGAGAAACGGGAACCCTCTTGCACTGCTGGTGGGAATGCAAACTGGTGCAGCCACTCTGGAGAACAGTGTGGAGGTTCCTCAAAAAATTAAAACTAGACCTACCCTATGACCCAGCAATAGCACTGCTAGGAATCTACCCAAGGGATACAGGAGTACTGATGCATAGGGGCACTTGTACCCCAATGTTTATAGCAGCACTCTCAACAATAGCCAAATTATGGAAAGAGCCGAAATGTCCATCAACTGATGAATGGATAAAGAAATTGTGGTTTATATACACAATGGAGTACTACATGGCAATGAGAAAGAATGAAATATGGCCCTTTGTAGCAACATGGATGGAACTGGAGAGTGTGATGCTAAGTGAAATAAGCCATACAGAGAAAGAGAGATACCATATGTGTTCACTCTTATGTGGATCCTGAGAAACTTAACAGGAACCCATGGGGAGGGGAAGGAAAAAAAAGAGGTTAGAGTGGGAGAGAGCCAAAGCATAAGAGACTCTTAAAAACTGAGAACAAACTGAGGGTTGATGGGGGGTGGGAGGGAGGGGAGGGTGGGTGATGGGTATTGAGGAGGGCACCTTTTGGGATGAGCACTGGGTGTTGTATGGAAACCAATTTGACAATAAACTTCATATATTGAAAAAAAATTAAAAAAAAATTAAAAAAATTAAAAAAATTGGTATTTGATATCTAAGCTACAAAATTACAAGGGCAGTCCCTAGGAAGATAGGCTGAAAAATAAAAATCAACAAAAAGAATCTGGAAAACCTGAACAAAAATATCAGCAGGCAGACTTTAGAGGAGAAGATTCTGCAGTAACATTTATGCAAATTATAAAAATAATAAATCTAAAAAAAATAGAATGTATGTTTGCTAAAGTATATTTCAAAGAATGTCTACTTGAAAAATCAAAACACATGAAAAGAAGTTGGAAAATGTCTTCTATAGTAAGAGAATTCATAGGCCATTAGAAACCACTAATGGGATAAGACGTTACATTTATCAGAAGAAAGTATTTTCAAATAATATTCGTAAATATATGTAAATTATAATGAAAAGTTACTTCAAATAATTAAATGAACAATGTGATGGCAGCAACAGAGCAAGTCGGTGATACCAACAGTGAAATAAAACTATATGAATAAACCACAGAGACATTTTGAGTGTATAAATTCATACCTGAAGTGAAAAATTCACTAAACTTTCTCTGCAGAAAATTTGAGATGCCGTAGGCAAAACTGATGAGATGGTGGTTACAGTAACAGAATTTATTCATCCCATAGGATGAGAGAGAAAAAAAAGAGAAAATTTAACAGGGTTCAGAGACCTTCAAAACAGGATCAGGAAAACCAGCTTAGGTCCAAATAGAATCTGACAAGAACAACAGAGGCAGAAAAAAAAAAAAAGAACAACAACCGTAAATCACAATGAATGAACAACTTATTAGATATAGTTTAATAAATATTTGTGGACACCAGAGGCTTAGCAAACTGCTAATAGCATGAACGCATACAAATCCACATCTCATGACATAATGAAATGACCGAGGGACACTTGCAAACATAGACCAAGAAATAATCTTGAGGTAACAGGGTGGATTAAGATGTGTTTTAAGTCAGTGTGAAAATCAGGGAATGGGTGACATATTTTCCACCTCAATCAGCCTCGGACCACATCATGTACCACAGAATCCATATCTGCTCTGCACACAATTTCAGACTGAAGTGGGACACCATCAGCAAGAGGAAAGAATAGGAAGCCCCGGGCCCTGAATCTCCTATGGAAACAATAATTTAAAGATATATTCAGACACAAACCCATGTATATTCAGCTCATCATTTTTTTAAGGGTGCCAAGACCATTCAGTAGGGAAAGAACAGTATCTGTCACAAATGGTGTGGGAACCTGGCTATCCATATGTAAAAGAATGAAGTTGGCTGCTTACATTTCCACCATATACTAAAGTTAACTCAAAAAGGACTAAGGACCTAAACATAAATGTAAAACTATGTAAATGCATGAAGAAAACCTGGGGGGAAAGTAAACAACATTGTGTTTGGCAATGATTTCTCGGGTATGCCACCCAAACCACAGACTACAAAGGAAAAGTCCATTGTAGAGAAACAGGCTACATCAAACTAAAACATTTCTATGCGTCAGAGGGTGTGATCAACAGAATGAATAGTGGCAAAAACACTTGCAAATCATACATCAAACAAGGGATCCATTTCCAAAATATATAAGGAAACTTACAAGTCAGTAACAACAACAAAAACCAAATCACACAGTTAAAAAATGAGCAAAGAAATTGAATAGATTTATCTCCAAAGAAAATATACAAATGGTCAAAAAGCATATGAAAAGATGCTCAATAGCACTAATAATCCGAGAAATGCAAATCAAAACCACAATGAGATAGCACCTCATTCTCACTAGGTTGGATAGAATCAAAAAAGTTTTGGTGAGAAGGTGGAAAAGAGGAGCCTTGCATACTGTTGTTGGGAACATAAATTGGTCAGCTGTTATGAAGGAGAGTATGGAGCTTCTTCAAGAAATTAAAAATACAATTACCAACTGAATCAGTAATCCCACATGTTGCAAAATATCTAAAGGAATTGAAAGCAAGACCTCAAAGAGATGTGTACATCCATCCTCACTGAAGCATTATTCACAAAAGCCAAGTGGTAGAAGCAGTCCAAATGTCTACTGATGGATGGATGGATCAAGAAAACGTGCTATACACATAACAGTGTATTTATCCAGCCTTAAAAAAGAAGGAAATCTAACCAATTCTATAATATGGATGAAACTCCAGGACATTATGCTAAGTGAAACAAGCCAGTCACATGAACGCAAAAAAGAAAAAAAAAAGTGTATGATTCCACTTACATGAAGTGTCTAAAGTAGTCAGATTAGTAGAAACAGTGAGTAGAATGGCAATTGCTAACGGTTGAAGGGAAAGTGGAGAAGGTAATTATTGTTTAATGAGTATAGAGTCCCAGTTTTACAAGGTAGAAGTTCTAGATATAGTTAGCGCCCCTAGCATGGGTGCTTAGAGTTGCTTAAGATGTATGATCTAGTTAAATGCAATGTAAGATGTGAGATAGCATGTGATTCCCACTGTGTGAAAATACGGAAGAAACAAAACTACAGGGACCATAAATAGATCAGTGGTTGACAGGGTTTAGGGGGAAGGAAGTTTTGATAGGTAGAGCACAGAGGACTTTGAAGGCAGTGAAACTATTCTGTATAACTCCATAATGGTTGATACACGTCATTATATATTTCTCCAAACTCATAAAATGCACAACATCAGGAGTACACCTTAAAGTAAACTATGGTCTTTGGGTGACAAAGATGTGTCAAGATAGGTGTATCAATTGAAGCAAACGAACCACCCCACTGAGGGATGCTGAAAGTGAGAAAGTCTCTGCACTACTGGTGCACAGACACATAGATAGTAGAGGAATACAGAAAATCTCTGTACTTTGTCTGAGTTTTGCTGTGAGCCTAAAACTGCTCCAAGAAAACAGTCTATTTTTGTTAACATGGATAATGTGGTCAGTTTTACGTTATGTGCATTTTTTTGCCACAACTTAAAAAAAAAAATAAAAAAGCAAACAAAAGAAAGGAGGTGATCTTGACAGAAGCAAGAAAAAAAAAACTACTCATTACATTTAGTAAAATAATGATATGATTAATAGATGAGTTCTTACCAGAAACAATAAAGGATGAAAGATAGGGAAGGTCAAATTCAGAGCTGAAAGTACTGAAAAAAAAAAAACAAAAAAGCAAGAAACAAACCAACTCCCTACACACACACACACACAAACCCAAAACAAAACAAAATAAAAACACTTGTCAAACAAGAATTATAAATTCGCAAAACAAATTTTCAAAAAAGAAGTTGCATAAAGACCCCACAACGAACACAAAATCTAAGACAATTTCCTCTTAGTACACCTGCCCTCTAAAAATGTTCTTTAAGCTACAAGTAAATGATGCCAGTTGGTAATGCATATCTACAAGACGGAATATGATCGCCAGCAATGCTAAATATATTCGTATATTTTAAAACCTGTGTGTATGTTTTCCTCTCTGAATTGCTTCAACAGATGAGATTATTTAAAGCAATCATTATAACACTGTTGGTGGGATCTATACCACGTACGTTATTTTTTTTAGCATTTGTTAATTTCTGTGGCGCAAAGTCACCAAGAGGGCGTCATTTCAAGTCTCCAGTGGGAAATCAGTGTTTGGAATCCGAAGGTAGCTGGCTTCAGTACAACCTTGTAAGAACAGGTTTCCGGCTCTCTCTGAAAGTAGAGCGTCCCTATGAAAATGTTCCTAAGCCGAAATGGTGGACACTAAAGAAGTAAATAGCATTAATTCATGTGGAAAAATTGTTGAATATTCCCTGATCCCCAAAACATTCCCCACCAAAATAAATAACCCCCAAATAACCTCCCTTACGTTTTTCTGATATAAGACACACCTTGCGAATGGATATGAAAAATACATTGAACACAGATGCTCAAAAACACAATTGAAAGCTATGCTTGGTACTGAACTCAGATGCTGAGTATAGTTTCTGAGGAATGAAATTGACAGGGCCAATCTTGCTGCTTGGGGGTGTGAGCTGCCTCTAACAGTAAAACTAGCAGCGAGCACAATTTTTGCTTTTCACCTTTTCTCCTACACACGTTAATCCCCTTCAGATTCTGTTGTTCAGCAAAAAACTGGTACTAACGTAGGTCTTTCACAAAATCAAACTGACATAAGGCAAATTTTCCTGAAGGTGTGTTTATTATTTTATTAAGAGCATGGGGGAGGGGGCACAGAGGGAGGGAGAGAGAGAATCCCAAGCAGGCTACCCACTGTCAGGGCAGAGCTGGACTCAAGGCTTCATATCTCATGGACCATGTGATCACAACCTGAGCCAAAATCAAGAGTTGGACTTTTAACCAACTGAGCCACGCAGGTGCCGCAGGCATAATGCAAATTTTTGAACAGCTGAGGAATACCTGTAATACTTAGGAGGGGGAAAAGGAGCTATGTTCATGTTAATATAACATATTTTAATGGAAATTAGAATTAATTTGAAGTACATGGCGATCAGCTAATGATATATGCTTAAAGAGTGCTATCAGCAACATAGAAGATGAGCAAATCCCAATAAAAGCAATAAGAACAATAATTATACAACTCCAAACTGAGAACTGCTCAGGGAACACTCTAGACCACAGAAAAACAGCACACACCGGGTGTAGTTCAAAAATCCAGGATGGTCCCATAGAACATAAAGGAAGCATTTTACCTGCATCACCCAACCCTGCAGCTGAGAGCCACTTGGCACCTGGAGGAATCCCCCCAGGGGGAGTCACCTCATGGACAGAAGGGGAGCAGGAGAACCAATAATCTTCAACGATGTGGACATCTGCAGCTTTTGCAACAAAGGTGTCCCACCGATACTGATCCTGATCCCACTAGTTGGAGCAGCCCAGAGTGCTCTCTCTGTATCTCCTCCCAGAGCCTGGGGCTGTTGCTATGGTCAGACTTGCCTTCGGGGACACCAATTGCTGCTTTTAGGGACTGGGTACCACAGCGCCTCCCTTATACAAGACTAGAGCTGGTCTGATTTTTGCCCTCTCCTGGTCCCAGGTTGGGGCTCTGTCTCAACATTACCAGGGCAGACTCTGCTGCCCTGAACCTTGCCCTCAGCTCCTAAGAATACTTTAACTGCCACTCTAGGTGCAAGTTGCTGCTGTCCTGGATTCTACCCATAGTGTTCCATGCCATGACTCTGTATCTTCATGTAAAGGGTCCTCCTGCTGCTCTGAACCCCATCCCCACTCGATGCCTAGATTCTGGACTGCCATTGCTAACACGAGGTTGCTATTGTTTGAAAACTTGACATCACCCACAGCAACTCCAGCCTCTGACCCATCCTTGCTAGGGCTTGTCATCCTAAGTTCCGTGGTCACCGCTACATAGCTTCTGTCAACCAGAGTCAGAGCGATGAGCACCTGAGACCCAGATACAGTTTCCGTGGCATATCTGCAAGTGTCTCCACCTTGGACCCCAGTGCCACAGCCACAGTAAGTGAACCTGTGCACTGAGACCTTGTGGCGATGGTAGTTCTATCTGTGCCCGAACTTGGATGACAGTTCCAGTACTGCTCTGAGGGCTCTGAGGCCAGCATGCAGTACCTGATACCAGAAAGATCATCTCGACAAGATCTTCTTCCCAAACATAAGGCAGGAGGGAGTGGGATGATATTTTTAAGGCGGTCAAAGGGGGAAAAAAAAAACAGCCAACCAAGAATGCCTTACTCAGCAAAGCTGTCATTCGAAAATGAAGAAGAGATAAAAGCTTTCCCAGCCTCTCAAAGGATGGTGTGTCAATGGTTCAGCTTGCCCCGGATGGCAGAGGACAGCAGCACCATGACTCTCGTGGTCGTCTGTAGACCACCATGTGTCAGAACCAGTTTTAAGTATTTGATATGTCTAACTGAAATGCTAAAGGGAATTCTTGAAGCTGAAACAGACGAAAATTAGAAACAATGAAACATATAAACATATAGAATCACTGGTAGAGGCAAAAGGAACAATACCCTTGACATTGGTGTAGACGATGGTTTCTTGGATACCGAAACCACAGGCAACAAAAACTAAAATAAGAAAAGTGGGACTGCATTAAGCCAAAGAGCATCTTTTCAGCAAGGAAAGAACCAAGCAAGTGAAAGAACAATGTAGAGAGCAGAAGAAAATATCTGTAAACAAATATCAGATAAGGGAGTAATATCCATTTATATAAAGAACTCTTACAATGTAATAAAAGCAAAGAACACAATCCAATTCAAAAAATGGGCAAAGGACTTGAGTAGATATTTTTTGAAAGACATACAAATGGCAAGCAGATACAGGTAAGGTGCATAAGGTCACTAATCATCATGGAAATGCAAATCAAAACCACCAGCTGGGGGCGCCTGGGTGGCTCAGTCAGTTAAGCATCCGACTTCAGCTCAGGTCACGATCTCGCGGTCCGTGAGTTCAAGGCCCGCGTTGGGCTCTGGGCTGATGGCTCAGAGCCTGGAGCCTGCTTCGGATTCTGTGTCTCCCTCTCTCTCTGCCCCTCCCCCGCTCATGCTCTGTCTCTCTCTGTCTCAAAAATAAATAAACGTTAAAAAAATTAAAAAAAAATTTAAAACCCCCAGCTGATGTCACCTCATGCCTGTTAGAATGGTTTAAGTATCTGCCAACAGATTATAGTTAAAGAAGGTATCACATATATACAATATACAAATTCATACACACTGAATATAAATTATTCAGCTGTGAGAAAGAAAGAAATCTTGCCATTTGTGGCAAATGGATAAAACTTGAAGGCATTATTGTAAGAGATAAAAGTCAGACAAGGAATGCAAAAACTGTATGGTCTCACATGTGGAATTGAAAAAATTGAACCTGTAAAATTTAAGGATAGAATGTTGTTTACAAGGGGAAGGGGTGGGGAATTCTGGAGATATTTAAGAGTACAAAGTACAACTATAGATAAATAAGTTCTGGAGATCTAATGTACAGCATAGTGATTGTAGTCAGCATTACTGTATTATAACCTTCAGAGTTGCTAAGACTAAATCTTAGCTGTTCTGAACACCCACAAAAAAAACCCCAAGATGGTAAATATGTGACATGAGAAAGGTGTTATCTAACATTACCTTAGCAATTATACTGCAATACATAAATGTATCAAATGAACACATTGTATGCCTTAAATTTATGCAATGTTATATGTCAATTTTACCTAATAAAAACAAACAAAGGATGCATTTGTTTCTTACAGGTACTAAAGAAATTAGTAAAGAATATAGTTAAGACATCCATAGTGGAATTAAAATGGAGCAATAAAATAACATATGTTTAATACAAAAGATGCCAGGTAAGGTGGAAGAAGAAACTAATACATAGACATAAAGTGAAGGGCAAAATGGCAGGCCTGAATTCAACTATCCCAATAACGACATTCTGTGAATTAGATAAATATTCCAATCAAAAGACAGAAATTGCCATCCTGGCTAAAAAAGTAAGATCCATCTACATGCTCTCTGTAACAGACACACTTTACATTCAAAGGCACCAATAGGTGAAAGTAAAAGGATAGCAAAAGATAGACCTTACAAACAGGAATCCCATAAGTGAGCAGGGATGGCTATTCTAGTATCAGACAAAGTAGCTGTTGAAACACAAAGTATTAGTAGAAATTAAAAGAAACATTTCAAAATGTTAAGGGTGTCAATATAAGAGAAAAATAAAACAATTATAAACGTATATTAGTCACCTGATAACAGAACCCTCAAACACATGAAATGGAAACTAACAGAATTATAAGTATAGCTGAAGATTTAAATCTCTTCCCTCAGTAAGTGATAGAACAGCTAGTCACAAAAGCAGGAGGACTATGGAAGACTGTCAAAACACTAGGAACCGTCTTGACAACTGACATATATAGAAAGTGTTCTAGGTCATAAATAGGGAACTTAATTTTAAGGGCTGGAAAAATCAAGGTATATTCTCTGAAGACAAAGGAATCGACGAGAAGTAACGACAGAAAGAAATTTGGAGAATTTTCAAACATGTGGAAAGCGATTCACTTCTGAAAAATTTATAGTTCATAGATGCAGTCTTTGAAAATATCTGGTACCGGATGATGGAAATTACCTTGTCTGGATGATAATGTATAAAAATTTGGGGGGGGGGGGGTTAGAACGAAAGTAGTGTTTAGAGACTTTCTGTACCTTTGTCACCTATATCCAAAAAGAAGAATTCTATAAAATGCATGATCTGAGTAGTTTCCCTCTCAAGAAGCTATAAAGACAAGAGCCAGCTAAAGTTATAGAAGGAAGAAATGATAAACATATTTAGCTGAAAGTTGATTCTGAATTTATGTATATTAGCATAACTAAGGTAGGTCTAAATGAATCAATACCCAAATATCCAAGAGCACCGGCAATAGAATGGATGAATACATTATAGCAAAATCAGACAATGGGATGGCAAGGACTATGAACAATTTGCAACTTCATGCAACTTTTGGATGAATCACACAAGCTTAGTTTAACCTGAAAGATCCAGTACTAAAGTATGCATAGCGTATGGTTCCATTTCTATAAAGTGTTAAGTACAGATAAGAACATGAAAGGGACGTTTTGCACTGCTGCTGAAGTTCATTATCTGATTCCATGCAACGGTGACACTTGAAAATCCAGCCATCTGTTGGCATGTATACCATGTGCATCCATAAAAGAATATTATGAAAAGAGGCAAATATACTTAAAACCAGACACAAAATTGAAAAAAAAAAAATCCTACCGAACATGACACGCGAAAATCAAAACAAAAAGAAAGAAAAATATCAGAATTGCCTTATATCTTCTAATACAATGTTACCTGTAATTCAGAAAACTTTTCACACTCGGTTACAGAGTATTTAGAAGTTTATGAATAAAAAAATGTAATGCCAATTAAAAAACAAAAAGATAACCTTGTAGGGTAGAAAGAAAGGGGTTATAGAAATATGTATTAAGTACATTTTGATGGGAATACTAAAAAAGAACCTAAATTGCATGTCAGTGGCAATCATAAATAGATTCTGACAATATATAAAAATAATGGACAATCACATAAGTAGATTTATTGAAGTAATGCCATGTTGGATTTACGTTTGAAGTTCCATAGATTTTATCTGTCACATTAGCAGGATAAAAAAGATCAAATGATGTGATTTCTCGGATGCAGAAGGCAAATGATAAAACTAATATTCATTCTTCATTTTAAAAATATCCATAGAGGGGCACCTGGGTGGCTCAGCTGGTTAAGTGTCTAACTCTTGATTTTGACTCAGGTCATGATCTCACAGTTCATGAGATTTGAGTCCTGCATTAAGCTCTGCATTGAACAGCGAGGAGGCTGCTTGGAATCTCTCTCTCCCTCTCCCTCTCAAATAAATAAATAAATAATATTTATAATATTATTATAAATAAATAAATATACTTAATATAGATATATAGATATAGGTATATACCTATATAAGTATATACCTATATCTATATATATTTCTTTAGAAAGATAGAAAATAATAGGAAACATCCATGAAAGATCTAGAATAGATATGATAACTCTGAAAAAGTACTGATATAAACTCACTGTTTAAAAAAATGATGGTTTTTAACATATGAAATTGACATAAAATATATATAATGAGATTAATGGAACAGATTAGAGAGTGGAAAATTTATATCCACACGTATATGGAGTGCACATTTCAACAGAGATGTAAGGTCATTCATGGGAGAAAGTATAGTCTTCTCAACAAATGTTTGGGAAGCAATGGGATATTAAAATTATTAATAAATATATACTTTACACTACGTACACAAATATAAAAATGGCTCATACATAGGTGTGAAAGATAAAATTTCAAGATGATGTAACAGAAAAAAACACATAGCCTAAAGTTGGGCAGAGATTTCTTAGAACACCAGCCACATGAACCATAAAAGAACAAAGTGATAAAGTGTAGTTCATCTGGATAATTTCTCTATTTGAAGAGAAAAGAAAGACAAGTCAGCATCTTGGGAAGAAATATTTACAAATCATACATCCAATAAAAGAGTTGCTGTCAGGATACATAAAAAAATTCTCAAAATGTAATAACAAAGAGTAAAAATATATGCAAAATATTTCAATAGAAACTTCACCGAAAAACATATATGGAGGGCAAAGAGAATACGAAACAATGCTCAACACTACTAGCCTGGGAACATTCAAATTAAAACCACTACAGACCAGACTTCCTGTTCTGGAAAGATAGAGAGGGTAGAATTTTCTCTATTCCTCTCACCAAATACAGCTACAACCCTGGGCATTAAACGGAAAACAATAGAAGAAGACTCAGAAAGGTGATGAGAAAGCTGACCGAACCAGGCACTGGAGACCTGAGGAATGACATGGCAGCGAGCTCCCTGGAAATTTTCTTTACCTCACATATCCCAGACTGGTGCCAGAGAGGCTGGAAAACCATAGACACCAATAGGTATACACAAAAGTCCCCAATCGCAGGGTACCTGGGTGGTTCAGTCAGTTGAGCATCTGACTTCAGCTCCAGTCATGATCTCACAGTTCATAGGTTCAAACCCCGAGTCAGGCTCTGGGCTGACAGCTCAGAGCCTGGAGCCTGCTTCGGATTCTGTGTCTCCCTCTCTCTCTGCCCCTCCCCTGGAGGGCATGCCAGAACGGCAAAAGTTTTAGACACTAACTGCATATTCCGATCAAAAACAATTGACAAACCCACAAAAATATCACCCAGGCATGCAGGGGAAATCAACACGTTGTCTGGTGAAGGAAAACTAAGAACATTTGTCACCAGGGGCACCTGGGTGGCTCAAGTCAGTTAAGTGTACCACTCTTGGTTTCTGCTCAGGTTCTGACCTCACAGTTTTGTGAGTTCAAATCCTGCAACTGGTTCTGTGCTGGTAGTGTGGAGCCTGCTTGGGATTCTCTCTCTTTCTCTCTCTCTCTCTCTGTCTGTCTGTCTCTCTCTCTCTCTCTCCGCCCTCTCCCCCAAATCGTGCTGTCTCTGACTCTCTCGAAATAAATAAGCTTAAAATAAATGTGTCACCCCAAGACCCACTCTGAAAATAATTCCCTTTAGCAGTTTTCTGATAACAAAAGGAATCAGGGAATGTCAGGAAGAAAGAACAAAAGAAAATAAAAAGATCACTGGTTCTAATGGACTTCCTTCACCTCTCGTGCTTTCTAAATTGTTTCATATTTGAGGGAAAATTATCAGTTGAAGCAAAATTATAAAATCAGTTTGATTCTCAATTTAATAGAGAAATATTTAAGACAATTATATTATGAATGGGACAACATTAGGGGCCATAAAGGAAAGTAAGGCTCTACATTTTACTCAAACTGCTGTGGGTTGTGATAGACTGCGTAGACTATGATCTCTGAAAATGTAATCATCTATATAAAGATGTTTGATATCTACATTATTTACATAAAGCAGATTAAAGCATATAAGTACATATATAAAGTTATTTATGAAGAAAAGATCCACTTTGCTACAAATTATGCTCCATCAATTAGGTCATGATGTAGAAAAGTATAACCTTTTTCTTATAGCATGACAAACACAGCATCACCAAAAAGAAAGTTCCAGTAGGTCATAAACCTTAATTAAGAGTAAAAACAAATAAAGACATGAAGAGAAAAGTTAAATCTTAGAAAGTAACATAAGACAGGATAGTCATGAAGTAGGTCCAAAATAATCACCACCATTCAAAATGATAAATTGGACTATAGTATCATTAATGCATTTGTGTCATTAAAACCTCCAATGTGAGGGTAAAAATGATAGTCACAGCATCCAAAATCTATTCGCGTCTTACAAACTCAAAAAAGAGCTCATGTCTAAAATTGGACGAGGACTTCTAAGAAGGGAAAAGCGACACTGTCCGGGAGAAATGGGCAAGAGATACACTCAAGCATTCTCACAGGAAATGGTACTGTTATACAATCATCAGAAATTATTACATTAATTTTTCACTAGTGAATGTGAGATTAAGGGGTTATTTTGTACATGGTGTGTTTACACAATACATTAGAAAAATGTTGGAATAAGGTGATAAATTGAAATATACACGTAACTGTGTAATTTCATTCTAACGCTTTGAAGAAAATGTATTATAAATACCCATAAGGACAATTATCTTATACTTCTATATTTGTATTTTCTTATGATAAGTGTAATATTTATAAGCAAATGCAGTATATCATATACTATATAGTTATGCATCATATATAAGTTATTATAAATACAACACAATATGTGAGAAAAAGCCATGGAAAAAGCTTTCCATAAAAAGTTATTCATAATATCCACATACTAAAAGGGAACTAAATTTGTGAAAATAAATTTTAAAATGTCATATTCATAGAAGACAGCAGCGAAAATTCACAAACTATAGACAAATGCAATAATATAATGCCTTACAAATGTCATATGAGAGCGAAGGGAGACACACATAAAAATGCATACTGCATGATTCCATTGAGAAAAAGTCCAAAATTAAGCAAAAATACTCCATAATGTAAATGGATAGGGCTAATAAAAGCCCTAAACTTCTACATCATGATCTGTCTTGTAAGTGCGTGGTTCTAACTAGTTTGTGTTCAATTTGTGCAATCATGTACTTATTTTCCTTGAAGCGTCAAAATTAAATAGCAAAGTTTATTTCATGCTAAAGGGCATTTATAGAAACACGGTTTTCTATGAAAAGCAAGAACTGGAAATTATTAAATGTGCAGTAACGATATAAAAATATAAATAAAATATCATACCCAAACTATAAACAGACTTCAAAGCAAATAACCTACAAATATTTACAAAAATATGGATGAGCTCTACAAATATAATATTAACTGATAAGCTTTTAATAAACTCTGGAAGCATTTGAAATCTTACCACATCCTCTTCATTATCTACGGAGAGCAGGTTAGAGTTTTTAGAAGCACAGGACATCAAACTCTTATTCCACGGTTTTTTTTCAATGCTGATGTAATAGCAATTGTTGCAATACGTAACCCACTCTTCTGGACAACGACCACAGTGATGTGCTAGAAGAAGATGATGAGATATTATCAAAAATTTTGAATATTACAAAGCTCAAATTTTTGCATGGGTATATACATTTGTATACATCACATATCTATGCATCCTCCCAGGATGGTATAAATAAAATAGGCTCACACACACTCACAGAGAATGGTCAGGTTCTCATCCTAATTTATGTGCCCATACAAAGCAAACACACAAAAGTATCCATCTCTACATGTCCTGAGAGTCACTGAACAAAATCACTTTTATGGATAGTAAAATGATTTGTCTCTTACCATGTTATAGCAAGAGGAAGTTTAAGGTGATTGGTAACAATGCGTGTGGTGATTTTAAATGAGTATTTCTTCAAATCGTTACAGAAGAAGTAATATTCTCTGACAATCATTATTTCAGAAAGTTTATATGTGAACTTCTAATTGATTTTCACCCAAATAGACTCGGTTAACTTCTTTGCCTAGCCTCAGACGGAGACAAAATAGAAACTATACTAATAACAGAATTTTGAAAATGATGTTGTACCTTTCTGGATCCTTGTTTCCGGGGTAGAATTATTCTGCTCCGGTGTGTCAGTACCTAGAACAATTAAAGTAATCCTCATACAAACTTAATGTTAAACTAAACAAATCATAATGACTGAGTTTCTTAGTTTGAAATTTGGTGTATGGTTTAGAATTAGAAAACTGTAATAAAATTAATTTTACCAGTAAAAAGTGAATAACGGGGGAAGACATTTCAAAAGCCTAAACGAATCAAACCGCACCACCTCTTACAGTATTTGGTAACCAATCTCAAGAATTAATTTGTGTTTCTCCATAAGATCTCTTTCCTATACCTTGTCTTTGAGTTATGAAATCCGAGTTATGAGAATAAATATGTAATACTACTGACAATTGTTGTTATTTCTACCTTTGACAGTTTCAGAATAATCATTCCAAGTTAGAGCTTGAATGCATTTAAATAAGAGAATAAAATTCCATAATGTTATGAAATATTTTGAGCCACTGAGGACCATTAAAGTGAAATATTCCCTTTCGTCATTTAAACACTTACTGACCGGGATTAACAGCTAGTATTACCACAGTGGACATCAAGACAAGACAGATGATTCCCAGGATCCCAGCAATGAGCTTCTCTGGACATGATGATAAATAGTAGAAAGAGAAATGAAAACACTGAGAAAGGATGCACAGAAATAATCATTTAGAAAATTTACAAACAGAACCAACGATGCACATGGAATCCCACATAAAAACTTGGGACTCCAAACCTGTATCTGCTATTGTAATCTTCTCTCAGAATATACCCTTGCATTTACAGTAAATATACTACTCCATGACATGTTGGTAAAGACTACAAATTACAACAATGCCTGAACAAAGTTAGTTCTCAGATTTTAATTACAGTACCGTATTCCAAATTCAAGTTTGGATTCTCACAAATGAAAAATATGCGAGATCATTCCCTACTCACTCCCTACACCCCTGTACCCCAACTGCACATTCTAGAACAGGTATACTGTGTGTGTATTAAATGTTTTACCTTTGCAGGGAGAGTTCTTGCCATTCCCTTGAAGGGCCCGAGAAGCATTTTGAAGATTTAATTCTGCATAGGCTATCTCCTCCTCAGTTACTGAAATGGAACACTTCGTGCCCTTAGGTTGCACTTGCTGTCTTTTTGAGCCCTTAGCATGATGGAGTTCCGCATAAGTCACGCCTTGGTTGTTCATGTCTGCAGCTGAGTAGTGTCAGCTACAATGTGGATGAAACTGCCCTGAAGGTCTTGATCAAGAGTGTGTGTCATGTGCTGACGACATTGCTAGTACAGTGACACCGGGTGGGGTGCAGGGTGAGGGATGCTACTCATTTGCAGTTGAACAATATAAAGTCTGGTACTAACTTCCGTAGAGATAGAAATAAGTGTTTCATGATAGAATAAGTGGTTTTTACTATGCTATTCTATGTTTGACACAATAGTATTTGTTGGAAAAATGTAAAGAAATAAATGAGAGAGGAATAAAGGAATTCGTAAATAATACTGTCCTTATAATTCCGCAGAAACATTTCAACACTATTAACTGGGCTAAAATTAAAACACAGTATTAGGAAAAGAATGCTGCATGATATTTTGGACAATTTAAAACCACTATTGGTTAAAAATTGAGTGTTCTGATTGGAGAATACTAGTTTTAGCACAAATAGAAATTCCCTGAAGTAAAATATTTCTATTTGGGGACTTAGATTTCTTTCCTGAAAGGTCATGTGCTATCAAATGATCTTTTATTTTAAATAAATTTGGAATTCTGTGACATCGTTAAATTTTAAAAGAAAGATTTTATATGTTGCACAATATTACATGACCCACTAAACGTATCTGAAACCTGAACAACACTGAAAACAAAAGAGCAAAAAATATATATTTTTTTTAATTTTTATTTTTAAAATTTACATCCAAATTAATTAGCATATAGTACAACAATGATTTCAGGAGTAGATTCTTTAATGCCCCTTACCCACATAGAGCATCCCCCCTCACACAACCCCTCCAGTAAACCTCAGTTTGTTCTCCATATTTATGAGTCTCTTCTGTTTTGTCCCCCTCCCTGTTTTTATATTACTTTTGCTTCCTTTCCCTTGTGTTCATCTGTTCTGTGTCTTAAAGTCCTCAGATGAGTGAAGTCATATATTTGTCTTTCTCTGACTGACTAATTTTGCTTAGCATAATACCCTCTGGTTCCATCCACATAGTTGCAAATGGCGAGATTTCATTCCTTTTGATTGGCGAGTAATAGTCTATTGTGTGTGTGTATATATATATATATGCACATATATATATATGTATGTGTATATATATGTGTATACACACACACACACACACACACACACACATATATATATATATATATACAACTTCCTTATCCATTCATCCATTGATGGACATGTGGGCTCTTTCCAGACTTTGGCTATTGTTGATAGTGTTGCTATAAACATTGGGGTGCATGTGTCCTTTCGAAACAGCATACCTGTATCCCTTGGATATATACCTAGTAGTGCAATTGCTGGGTCATAGGGTAGTTCTATTTTTAATTTTTTGAGGAACCTCCATACCGTTTTTCCAGAGTGGCTGCACCAGCTTGCATTCTCACCAACGATGCAAAAGAGATCCTCTTTCTCCACATCTTCGCCAACATCTGTTGTTGCCTGAATTGTTAATATTAGTCATTCTGACAGGGGTGAGGTGGTATCTCATTGTGGTTTCGATTTGTATTTCCCTGATGATGAGTGATGTGGAGCATTTTTTCATTGGTCGGTTGCCCATCTGGATGCCTTCTTTGGAGAAGTGTCTATTCATGTCTTTTGCCCATTTCTTCACTGGATTATTTGTTTTTTGGGTGTTTAGTTTGATAAGTTCTTTATAGATTTTGGATACTAACCCTTTATCTGATATGTCATTTGCAAATATCTTCTCCCATTCTGTGGGTTGCCTTTGAGTTTTGCTGATTACTTCTTTCGCTGTGCAGAAGTTTTTATTTTGATGAGGTCCCAATAGTTCATTTTGCTTTTGTTTCCCTGCCTCCGGAGATGTGCTGAGTAAGAAGTTGCTGCAGCCAAGATCAAAGAGGTTTTTGTCTGCTTTCTCCTCAAGGATTTTGATGGCTTCTTGTCTTACATTTAGGTCTTTCATCTATTTTGACTTTCTTTTTGTGTATGGTGTAATAAAGTGGTGTAGGTTCATTCTTCTGCATGTCGCTGTCCAGTTTTCCCAGCACCACTTGCTGAAGAGACTGTCTTTGTTCCCTTGGATATTCTTTCCTGCTTTGTCAAAGATTAGTTGGCCATATGTTTGTGGGCCCCTCTCTGGGTTCTCTATTCTGTTCCATTGATCTGAGTGTCTGTTCTTGTGCCAGTACCATACTGTCTTGATGATTACAGCTTTGTAGTACAGCTTGAAGTCTGGGATTATGATGCCTCCTGCTTTGGTTTTCTTTTTCAAGATTTCTTTGGCTATTCGGGGTCTTTTCTGGTTCCCTACAAATTTTAGGATTATTTATTCCAGCTCTGTGAAGAATTCTGGTGTTATTTTGATAGAAATTGCATTGAATATATAGATAGCTTTGGGTAGTATTGACATTTTAACAATATTTGTTCTTCCTATCCAGGTGCATGGAATCTTTTTCCATTTTTTTGTGTCTTCTTCGATTTCTTTTGTATGCTTTCTATAGTTATCAGTGTATAGATTTTTCATGTCTTTGGTTAGATTTATTCCTAGGTATTTTATGGTTTTTGTTCCAATTGGAAATGGGATAGATTCCTTGATTTCTCTTTCTGTTGCTTCATTGTTGGTGTATAGGAATGCAGCCGATTTGTGTGCATTGATTTTATATCCTGCAACTTTGCTGAATTCATGAATCAGTTCTAGAAGTTTTTTGGTGGAATCTTTTGGGTTTTCCATATAAAGTATCATGTCATCTGCGAAGAGTGAAAGTTTGACCTTCTCCTGGCTGATTCGGATGCCTTTTATTTCTTTGTGTTGTCTGATTGCAGAGGCTAAGCCTTCCAGTACGTTGTTGAATAACAGTGGTGAGAGTGGACATCCCTCTCTTGTTTCTGACCTTAGGGGAAAGCTCTCAGTTTTTTCCCCTTGAGGATGATATTAGCGTTGGGTCTTTCATATATGGCTTTTATGATCTTGTGGTTTGATCCTCGTATCCCTACTTTCTTGAGGGCTTTTATCAAGAAAGTATTTTGTCAAATGCTTTCTCTGCATCTATTGAGAGGATCATGTGGTTTTTGTCCTTTCTTTTATTGGTGTGCTGAATCACATTGATTGTTTTGTGCATATTGAACCAGTCCTGCATCCCAGGTATAAATCCCACTTGGTAGTGGTGGATAATTTTTTTAATGTATTGTTGGATCCGGTTGGCTAATATCTTATTGAGGATTTTTGTATCCATGTTCACCAGGGAAATTGGTCTATAGTTCTCCTTTTTAGTGTGGTCTCTGTCTGGTTTTGGAATCAAGGTAATGTTGGCTTCATAGAAAGAGTTTGGAAGTTTTCCTTCCATTTCTATTTTTTGGCACAGCTTCAAAGGTATAGGTGTTACTCTTCCTTAAATGTTTGTTAAAATTCCCCTGGAAAGCCATCTGACCCTGGACTCTTGTTTTTGAGGAGATTTTTGATTACTAGCTCGATTTCTTTACTGGTTATGGGTCTGTTCAAATTTTTGATTTCTTCCTGTTTCAGTTTTGGTAGTGTATATGTTTCGAGGAATTTGTCCATTTCTTCCAGATTGTTTATTTTATTGGTGTATAATTGCTCATGATATTCTCTTATTATTGTTTTTATTTCTGCTGTTTTGGTGGTGATCTCTCCTCTTTCATTCTTGATTTTCTTTATTTGGGTCCGTTCCTTTTTTCTTTTTGATCAAACTGGCTAGTGGTTTATCAATTTTGTTAATTCTTTCAAAGAACCAGCTTTTGGTTTCATTGATCTGCTCTACTGTTTTTTGTTTGTTTGTTTTTGTTTGTTTGTTTGTTTTGTTTTTTGGTTTCCATAGCATTAATTTCTGCTTTCATCTTTATTATTTCCTGTCTTCTGATGGTTTGGTTTTATTTGCTGTTCTTTTTCCAGCTCTTTAAGGTGCAAAGTTAGGTTGTGTATGTGAGATCTTTCTTCCTTCTTTAGGAAGGCCTGAATTGTTATATACTTTCCTCTTATGACCACCTTTACTGCATCCCAGAGGTTTTGGGTTGTGGCGTTATCATTTTCATTGGATTCCATGAACTTTTAATTTTCTCTTTAACTTCTTGGTTAGCCCATTCATTCTTTAGTAGGATGTTCTTCAGTCTCCAAGTATTTGTTACCTTTCCAAATTTTTTTCTTGTGGTTGATTTCAAGTTTCATAGTGTTGTGGTCTGAAAGCATGCACAATATGATCTCAGTCTTTTTGTACTTGTTTGAGGGCTGATTTGTGTCCCAGTATGTGGTCTATTCTGGAGAACATTCCATGTGCACTGGAGAAGAGTGTATATTCTGCTGCTTTAGGATGAAATGTTCTGAATATATCTGTTAAGTCCATCTGGTCCAGTGTGTCATTCAAAGCCGTTATTTCCTTGTTGAGTTTTTTATTAGATGATCTATCCATTGCTGTAAGTGGGATGTTGAAGTCCCCTACTATTATGGTATTATTATCAATGAGTTTCTTTATGTTTGTGATTAATTGATTTACATATTTGGTGTTCTCACATTTGGTGCATAAATGTTTATAATTGTTAGGTCTTCTTGGTGGATAGACCCCTTAATTATGATATACTTCCCTTCTTCATCTCTTGATATAGTCTTTATTTTAAACTCTACATTGTCTTATATAAATATGGCCACTCCAGCTTTCTTTTGTTGACCAGTAGCATGATAGATGGTTCTCCATCCCCTTACTTTCAATATGAAAGTGTCTTTGGGTCTAAAGTGTCTCTTGTAAACAGCATATAGATGGATCTTGTTTCCTTAGCCATTCTGTTGCCCTATGTCTTTTGATTGGAGCATTGAGTCCATTGATGTTTAGCGTGAGTACTGAAAGATACAAATTTATTGCCATTATGTTGCTTGTAGAGTTGGAGTTTCTGGTGGTGTTCTCTGGTCCTTTCTAATCTGTTGCTTTTGGTCTTTCTTTCTTTCTTTCTTTCTTTCTTTCTTTTTCTCATGTTTTCTTCCCTCAGAGAGTCCCCCTTAAAATTTCTTGCAGGGCTGGTTTAGTGGTCACAAACTCCTTTAATTTTTGTTTGGGAAACTTTTTATCTCTCCTTCTATTTTGAATGACAGCCTTGCTGGATAAAGAATTCTTGGCTATATATTTTTCTGGTACAGCACACTGAATATATCCCGCCACTCCTTTCTGGCCTGCCAAGTTTCTGTGGATAAATCTGCTGCAAACCTGATCTGTTTTCCCTTGTAGGTTAGGGACTTTTTTTCCTTGCTGCTTTCATAATTCTTTCCCTACCTGAGTATTTTGTGAATTTGACTATGATATGCCTCGTTGGTGGTTGGTTTTTGTTGAGTCTAATGGGAATCCTCTGTGCTTCTTGGATTTTGATGCCTGTGTCTTTCCCCAGGTTAGGAAAGTTTTCCACTATGATTTGCTCACATAACCCTTCTACCCCTATTTCTCTCTCTTCCTCTTCTGTGACCCCTATGATTCTGATGTTGTTCCTTTTTAATGAGTCATTGATTTCTCTAATTCCTAAATCATGCTCTTTTGCCTTAATATTCCTCTATTTTCCTCTTCATTATTTTCCATAAGTTTGTCCTTTATATAGCTGATTGTTCTACCTCATCCATCTTTGCCACCGTGGCATACATTTGAGATCCAGCTCAGTTATAGCATTTTTTATTTCATCCTGACTAGCTTTTACTTCTTTTATCTCCACAGAAAGGGATTCTAATCTATTTTTGACTCCAGCTAGTATTCTTGTTATTGTGATTCTAAGTTTTGGTTCAGACATCTTGCCTGTATCTGTGTTGGTTAAGTCCCTGGCTGTCATTTCTCTTTCTATTTGGGGTAGATTCCTCTCTTTCTTTTGGGGTAAATTCCTTTGTTTTGTTAGTTTGAAGGGAGAAAAGGAATTAATGAGATAAAAATTAAAATTAAAAAATTAAAATTAAAAAAATATTAAAATTGAAAAATTAAAAACAGACACACACAAAAAAATTGAATAAATGATGCTAGATCCTAAGTGTGTTCTAGTCTGGGTGTTGAAAGGGGTTAATAGATTAGAGAAAAAAAGGAAAAAGAAAAAAAAAGGAAATAAGAAAATTTGAAAAAATGAATACACTGAAGTAGAATAAAATAAAATGATGGAAGTAAAATAGAATTTGAAAAAATTTAAACAAAAGTAAAAAATATAGTAGAAGAAAAATGAAAGAAAAATATTTTTAATAAAAATTGAAAATTAAAGTGAATTTTTTCTCTTCCTGTATTCAAGAAAAAGAAAAACAAAAAAGAGAAAAAAGAAAAAAAAAGAAAGAAAATTGAATAGATGGACCGGCAAACAGACTGAAATACGACTGAAATTACTTCGTTTGGCCCTAAAAGTCAAACTATGAAGCACTTTATAGTCCATAAACTAAACAGGCAGAGAGACGTGTTCTTGAACAGCGAGCTTGGCCCAGTTGAGCAGGGCTTAGTATAACAGCTCCGCTCTCCACTAGATGGCGCTGCTAGCCTACTGGGGTGGATTATTGCGGTGCTCATCAGTGCGCATGCGCATGCGCATGCGCATGCGTGGAAGCAGTGGAAATGGCATCCCTCAGCCACCCGGTCTCCGGTATTGGAACTGTGTTCTTCCCCAATAGCAATCGTGCACCTGTCCTTTGTCTTTGGCTCCGTCCACTCCCCGTTTTTACACTGTCTGTGACCAAGCCCCAGGCAGAATCTCCGTCCTGAGTTTTATCTCAGATGTGCCTGTTCTTACCGGCCCCTTACTTCTGAAGAATTGCGGCTTTGACCCGTTCCACCCCTCTGCGGGAAGGACTCACTGAGCAATGGCCGGGTGCCGGCTGCACCCAGGAATGTTCACGGGACCGTGCTGCTGCCAATGCCCAGAGCCTGCAGCCGGGTGCCAGCCTGCCTCAGAAAAAGTTCACGCGATCATGTAGCAGCAGCATTTCAGGGATTAAGGCAAATCACAACACGCATCGGGCACCAGGCTTCACCCCCAGCAACCTTGTTCCAGCACCAGCGAATGTGGTTTTTCTCCCGGGTCCGCTGGAGCCTTGCCTTTGTGGGACTCATGCACCCTCTACCAGGTGTCCTCTCAGGAGGGGAACCAGCTCTTCCCATGTGGCCTGAAGACCTCCGGACTCCATTCTGCTCCTGGGGACTCGTCCTTCCCACCAGAGCACCACCAGGTATCGAGCTGCAGAGTTGCAGCCTCTGTGCTCTCCATTTATAGAGTCTTAATGGAATTTAAACCCTCTCCTTTCTCCCTTCTCCCTTTTTAGTTCAGTCCCTGCGGCTGTTTCCACTTTTCCACTTTCTCTCCAGGTGCTTTGGGTGGGGGTTGCTTTTCCCATATTCTGTCCCCCACTTCCCCCCCAACCCCATCTCCATCCTCTCTCTGCACCCAAAAACAGCTCCCTGCCCTCTGCAGTTTCTCTCTCCCCCAGTTCATCTCTCTGTGCCGCGTACCTGCTGAAGTCTGTGGTTCAGGTTGTGCAGATTGCTGTGTTACCCCTCAGACCAGTTTTCTAGGTGTGCAGGATGGTTTAGTGTTGGTCTGGTTGTATTTCATGGAAGTGAGACACACACAAAAATTTCCATGCTGTTCTGCCTGCAAAAAATATTTTTTAAGGATTTATACAACACCAGAAATAGTCAATTGATATAACGGCAAATATATTACACCATAAAGTAATAAATAGAAGTGTAGAACTTTTATGGAAGAATGCTGTTGGTACAAAATTCCAGAAAGATCTATGAATCTCAAGGCAGTGAGGGTAGCTTTAGTTGTATAAGGAATTCTAATAAATCAAATAATTGTAATGTAATAATTCAGTCAATGAGCTCTGCAGGCAACGAAATCTGGAATTCCTTTTGGCCTTTAAAAAGTTACTTCGTGTCCAGCTACCTAGTTTTTACTAATATAAAATGGGGATGAAAATAAGTTAAATAGAATGCATATAAAGCCTTTAATAGTCAATCTGGCTTTTTAAAGCTCTCAGTAATATAGCAGTTATTTTAATTATTTTTAACACAATAGCCACATTAACTTTACTGATTCATATCCTTTGGACCATGTAACATAATTCATTAGACAGGAATGTCTTTCAATATTGAATATCTTTTTTGCCAAGTTTTGTTCAATTTTTTAGGAAGTGTTTTGATTGTTTATAGTTCAGTTTAAATTAGCATTTTACAGAAAGTACCTCATCTTGCTTTTTATGAAAAATCAAACCGCTTTCATTCATCTAAGCAAATGTATGAGGAATTACGTTTGACCATTATGATTTGATGGATTCATCTTAAGATCTCTTTCTTAAGGCTGAGCTAAATATCAAATAATGTAACTGTATCTATAATTAATGGCAAATGCAAATTAAGGGTTTTGACATGATGCTCATGGGTTTCACGTGAAATGATGTTGATTTGCAAACACAATTGCACATGCGTATATGCACTTAATTACTTTTCCACAGGTGAGAATTTAAATATTTTAAGAAATTCTCCAATATGTTTCCTACTCATCCTTGTTTTTCACCCTGAGTTGTTGGAGTACAGATACCAATGTTTTATGCAATGTGATTGTGTAATAGTTGTGCCTCAGGTGCGTCCCATCCAGCATTTGTATCTCCCACTAAATGAGGTGACTAGTAGTGGCAGTAGTGACACATACCTTCTGTTGGCCAGACAGTCATGCATCGTCCAGAAGGAACCAGGTTCCTCTTGTAACCAGACAGTATCTGTGGTCTTCACAGCCTGCCGGCCCTGTGAGACCTCAGAAGGAGGCAATCGTGGAAAAAGTAGATTTCTCATCAGTGTGTCACTTCAAATTTGGACAGGAAATTCTTACCCTTGGGCTATTTTGAAGACACTTTATCTCCTCACACACCTCAAGAATGTAGGGAACCTTGAGCTTGTAGTCATGTAGTTTGTCCATTGGCAAGTGCCTCTGAGAAATTTTTGTGTTCCACAAGACCCTGAGGTCAGAGACTTGACCACTTAGGCTGTTAATTTGTTTGCATCTGACACAAACACTGAGAACTTATGCCTCGTGTAAAATATCTTCGATGTTTAAGTTTTACTTTTACACAATTTTGCTACATCTTCACATTACCAACTTCTTTTTTTAAGCCCTTGGTATGTCATTTCTATTATACGGAGAATATTCTAAAATCATCATCCCCGTAACAGGTATTTAATGGTATTTGGCAGTAATTCTGAAGACTTACTACATTTTCAATTTTATTGTCACTGACACAAAGATAACAATTTCAGAACCTTTCTTCTCAATTTTTCTGCCTTAGTTTTAATATACCTGTACTCAATGTTATTTGCAAATGAGTTATTTAGGTTGCTGCTGATAAGTAAATGCCTGTGGGAAGGATAAAACATTGAACAATAGTGAACAACAGCACCATGCCAGAAATGTGAATGTTAAATAATTACTCATATTATTCATTGCTTCATCCTCCAGTGATAGCTAGTTGTCTCTATTTAATTAGGAATATTTGTTGTACATGAGAAGAGCCTAAGTCTAACTAGGTAGGTGGGAAAATGAATGTGATTTTTTAAAAATTTCACTTAACTGACAACATTGGGAGAGTGCAGAGAAAAGTACTTTTAAAACACAATTAAATGATACATGAATATCAAAAGAAAAAAAAACACATTAAATGTAAATTACCTAATTTGCCTCAATGGAATTCTTTTCCTTTATTGTACATTATTGGACTTTATTTGTGAATAATTTTTGAGGATATTTGCCTGTATATTTCTATTGGTCTGTGTTTCTGGGTTTTTGTTTTTTGTTTTTGCAAAGGTGGGTGGCTATTTTATTTTTATGTATTTATTTTTAATGATTTTAATGAGAGTTGACATAGAATATTATATTAGTTTCAGGTGTAGTCATGGTGATTCCACATTTATCCACATTATAATACAATCATCACAATAAAGCTTTTTATATCGATCACCATACAAAATTAATACAATATTGTTGCCTATATTCCCCATGTTATAATTTACATCCCTGTGATTTATTTATTGTATAACTGAAAGTTTGTACCACTTACTTTCTTTTGCCTATTTCAGACATTCCTTTTTCCCTCCTTCCTTATGTCAATCACAACTTTAGCCTCTCTGTATATGTCTGCTTCCGTTTTGTTTGTTTTTAGATTCCACACTATCAGCTAAATCATATGGTGCGTGTGTTTCTCTGTCTGACTAATTTCATTTAGGATAAAATCCTCCAGATCCATTTTCATTACTTTCAGGACTGGTTATTGGTCATGAACTCCTTTAGTTTCATTTGTCTGAATGAGTCTTTACCTCGCCTTCTATTCTGAAGATAGCCTTACTGGATAGAGTTTTCATGGCTGCAGATTTTTCTCATTCAGCATTTGAATATACCAGGCCACTCCCTTCTGACTCCCCAAGTTTCTGTTGAGAAAAGTGCAGTGACCCCTGTGGGTTTTCCATTATAAGTTAAGGATTTCTTTTGTCTTTCTGTGTTTAAGATTTTTTTCTTCATCAACATATTTTGCACGTCTAATTACAATATGTCTTGGTGGTGTTGACTAGCTTTTGTTGATTTTGACGGGAGTTCTCTGTGCCTTCTGGATCTGGACAGTAAAAAAGAGACAGAGAAGGGCATTGTATAATCATAAAGGGGACAAGCCAACAAGAAGATCTAACAATTGTATCTATTTATGCACCCAAAGTGGAAGCACCCAAATATATAAAACAACTAATAACAAACAAAAGGAACTGTTTGATAGTAACACAATAATGGTAGGGGACTTTAACACCCACTTACAACAATGGACAGATTACCAAACAGAAAATAAACAAGTAAACAACGACTTTGAAAGACATTCTGTATCAGATGGACTTAACAAATATATTCAGAATCCATCCTCACATGGCAGAACTCACATCTTTTTCAAGTGCATATTGAACATTGTCCAGAATAGATCACATATTAGTTCACAAAACAGGCCCCAAATCATACAAAAAGTTTGAAATCGTAACATGCACCTTTTCTGACCACAACACTTTGATATTAGAAATCAACCAAAAAAACATATTAGAAAAAACACAAATACATGGGGACTAAACAACATGCTAATGAACAATGAGTCAACCAGGAAATCAAAGAAGAAATTTTAAAAAATACATCAAAAGAAATGAAAATTAAAACAAAACTGTGCAAAACCTTTGGGATGCAGAAAAAGTGGTCATAAGGGGGAAGTATACAGCAATGTGGGTCTACTTCAAGAAGCAAGAAAAATCTCAAAAAAACAACCACAAAATGATGACTGGATAAAAAAGAGGTTTTATAGGGGCACCTGGGTGGCTCAGTTGGTTCAGCGTCTGACTTTATAGCTCAGGTCATGGTCTCGCAGTTCATGGGTTTGAGCCTCGTGTCGGGCTCTGTGCTGACAGCTCAGAGCCTGGAGCCTGCTTTGGATTGTGTGCCTCCCTCTCTCTCTCTGCCCCTCCCCTGCTCATGCTCTGTCTCTGTCTCACAAAAAAAATAAACATAAAACATTAAAAAATAAAAAAGAGATTATATATGTGTATACATATATGCATATATATATATATATATTCAATGGAATGTTTTTAGGAGACAACAAAAAGAAATCTTTCCATTTGCAACAACCTGGGTGGAGGTAGAGACAATTATGCTAAGTGAAATAGTCAAGTGGAGAAAGACAAATGCAATATGTTTTCACTCATATGTGGATTTTAAGAAACAAAGCAAACAAAGGGAATAAAGAGAGAGAGAGAGAGAGGCAAGGCAAGAAACAGACACTTAACTATATATAACAACCTGATGGTGACCATAGGAGATGTAGGTGGGGGAATGAGTGAAATACGTGATGGGGATTACGGAGTGCACTTGCTCCGATGAGCACTAGTTTATGTATGGAAGTGTTGAATCACTACGTTGCACACCTGTAACGAAACGTTACACTGTATGTCAGTTAACAGGAATTTAAACAAAAACTTAAATAAAAAGTATCGTTTGGATATTCAGAGTCTTTTGTGATTTCATACCATCTTTAAGGTAGTTTAATCTAGTTCTGTGAAAAATGCCATTGGTATTTTCATAGGGATTACATTGAATCCGTAGGTTGTTTTGTGTAATATGGATATTTTCACAATATTAATTCTTCCAGTCCATGAGCAAGGTATATCTTCCCATTTACTGATTTATGTCATCTTTGAATTTCTTTTATCAATGTCTGATAGTTTTCATAATGTAGGACTTACTTCCTTGGTTATATTTATTCTTCAGTAATTTATTCTTATAAACATAAATGGGATTGTTTTTTTCATTTCTGTGTCTCATAGTTTTTTACTAGTGTGCAGAAAAGAACCCACAGTTTTCTGCATATTAATTTTGTATTCTGAAACCTAACTGATTTTATTTATTCTAATCATTTTGGTTTTGGTTTTGGTTTTTTGTTTTTTGTTTTGTTTTGTTTTTTTGTTATTGTCAGTGTTTTGTATATTTTTGGCAGAGCTTTTAGGTTTTTCTATCTAGAGAATCCTGTCATTTGAAAATAGGGACCATTTTGCATTGCCCTTATCAATTTCGGTGTCTTTTATTTCTTTTTCTTTCAGATTACTCTGGCTAGAAATACTGTGATGAATAAAAGTTAAGAGTGGACATCTGGTCCTGGATATGTATTTTTATTGGGAGTTTTTTGCCTACTGATTCAATTTATCTACTATTAATTAGTCTCTTTAGATTTTATTCCTGATTCAATCTTGAAAATTTGAATATTTTTAGGTATTGGTCCAATTCTTCTAGATTGTCCAGTTTGTTGGCATATAACTCTTCACATAGGTCTCTTATGATCATCTGTATTTCGGAAGTGTGGGTTGTCCCTTCTGCTCCTAGTTTCTGAAGGTATTTACCTGGGTCCTCACCCTTTTTTTCCTGATAATTCTGGTTAATGTTTTATCAATTCTCTATACTTTTTCCATGAAGCAGCTCTTTTGGTTTCATTGATCTTTTCTATTGTTTTTATAGCCTCATTTCCAATTATTTCCATTCTCATCTTTACTATTTCATCCTTCTAAAAAGAAGAGCATGGAAAGTTATAAATCTCTGGGTAAATATGAAAGACAATCTTCTGTTAATTTCTATGCAGTCTGCATAAGTATTCAGAGCAAAGTTTGCAAAACTGTTTTCCAGCGTATACAGTGTATGTAGGATGTAACACATATGAAACTATGCCGTAATGGGACAAGGGGGTAATCATATTTTTAAAGTGTCATTTATTCACTACTGATGCCATCTGAGCTTGTGAGTAGAATGTTTTGTAGGAAGGTTTATATAATGAACTCAATTTCTTTCATATATGGTTGGTTTGCTTAGGTTTCTTTTTGTTGAACTCCAATTTAGTATTTAGCCTTTTCTAGGAAGTTTTTTTATATATAGGTTTTACATTCTATTTATAATATGGCTTTATTAACATTTAATATCTGTGCAAAGAATAATGTATTCCCGAGTTTAATTCAGACCTAAAAGGTCCTTGTCTTTATTTTTTCCTTTGACAGCCTTATCCATTTTTTAAGTCTTTTCAATGAAAATACTCCTGTCCTTTTTTGATCCTTTCTACTGCAGATTTGTTCTGTCATGATTTTGTACTATTTATTATTTTCTCTTATTTACTTTGTATATAATGTCACCTAATATTTGCTTTTATGTTTTTATTTTTTTTTATTGTCCAACAATTTTATTTTCTATACGGTATGGTAGTATGTAAAATTTTGAGAGAATCTTTACATTGTAGCATTTTCTTCAAATATTTATTTATATTCTAGTTAGTTAACATATGGTGTAAGATTGGCTTCAGAAGTCAAATTTTCTGATTCATTACTTATATATAGCACCCAGTGTTCTACACAACAGTGCCCTCCTTGACACCTGTTACCCATTTAGCCCATCCCCCTGCCTATTTCCCCTCCATCAACCCTCAGTTTGTTCTCTATGGTTAATAGTCTTTTATGGTTTGCTTCCCTCTCTTTTTTTTTTCCCTTCCTCCATGTTCATCCATTTTGTTTTTTTTTAATTCCACATATGAGTGAAGTCATATGGTATTGTAGTTCTCTGACTATAATTTTGCTTATTTGCTTAGCATAATATTCCCTAGCTCTGTCCACATCCTTGCAAAGGGCAAGATTTCATTCTTTCTGATGCCTGAATAATATATATGTATATATATATATATATGCATGCCTGTGTGTGTGTGTGTGTGTGTGTGTGTGCGTGTGTGTGTGTGTATCCTTTATGCATTCATCATTTGATAGAAATTCACGCTCTTTCCATAATTTGGCTGTTATTGATGATGCTGTAGAAACATCAGGGCGCATGTGCCTCTTCCAATCAGCATTTTTGTGTCCTTTTGGTTAAATACCTAGTAGTGAAATTGCTGGGTTTTAATGTAGTTCTATTTCTTTTCTTTCTTTCTTTTTTTTTTTTAAGAACATCGATACTATTTTCCAGAGTGGGTGCACCAGTTTGCATTGCTGTCTACAGTGTAAGAGGGTTCCCTTTTCTCTGCATTCTTGCAAACCTCTGTTGTTTCCTGTGTTGTTAATTTTAGCCATTCAGACAGGCATGAGGTGCTATCTCATTGTGGTTTTAATTTGTATTTCCTTGATCATGAGTGATGTTGAACATTTTGTTCATGTCTGTTGGCCATCTGTATGTCTTCTTTGGAGAAGTGTCTATGCATGTCTTCTGCCCATGACTTAACTGGATTTTTTTGTTTTTTTTTGGATGTTGAGTTTGATAAGTTCTTTATATTTTTGGATATTAACCCTTTATCAGATATGTCACTTTGACAATATCGTCTCCCATTCTGTAGGCTGCCTTTAAGGTTTGTCGATTGTTTCCTTTGTTGTGCAGGAGCTTTATATCTTGATGGGGTCCCAATAGTTCGTTTTTGCTTCTGTTTCCCTTGCCTCTAGAGACATGTCTGGTAAGAAATTGCTATGGCCAAGATCAAAGAGTTTACTGCCTGTGTTTTCCTCTAGGATTTTGATGGTTTCCTGTCTCACACTTAGGTCTTTCATTCATTTTGAATTTATTTTTGTACATGGTGTGGAAAAAAAAGAAAATCCAAAGCTTTCCTGTTTTTAGCTTCTTGTGGTGTATGCTCATATTTCTGCTCTCTCTCTTTTGTAATATATGCACTTAAGGCAATTAATATTTCACAAGACAAAATATTGCTGTTATAGTTTTATTGTAACTCCTTAAAAAATTGTAAACATCCAGTGTGATTATATATCTGGCTCATATGTTAATTAGAAATATGCTAGGGAGATAAAACCATTCAAGGGTTTGCAAATTGTTGGTGAACTGTAGTTGGAGAATGTTCTATAATGGTGGATGTGGTCTACATTTGTGTTTAATATGGCTAGTATGACTGCTGACCCAATATTAAGCTTTTGTTTATGTTTAATTACTTAAAATTAGATTTAAATATTCATGTACATGTGCTCAGTTATAAAGGTTATTGCAGTGACATCACTGCTCTATATATTTTATATTACTATACATGAAAATGTGAGTGTATATATGTGTATATATGTATATAGTGTATTTTGTGAAACTTTGGAAAATTTTCATGACATTAAAAATATGGGTAGTCTATACTAATACATAGATCATGTATTATGTATGTGCATATATATATTTGTTAATTGTGTAGATTAAGTCTTTCTATAGTATTCCTGGTAAATCTGCTTGTTTGATAAGCAGGATGATAGAATTGTTTGAATCTCCATTTATGATTATTTTCTTCCCTTTTGTTTCCAGTCTGTGTTCAACTTGTATTATTAAGTACGTTCAAGTTTTATGAAACATTGCTAATGGTTTGGATACTCAATCTATCACCGTGAATTGTGCTTCATCATTTCAACAAAGGTTTTTGCCTTGTATTTTGACATTACATTAGCTAGAGAAGTTTTCTGGCTTGTGTTGGATGATTTTTTTTACATTTTTTATACTTTTATTGTTATGTTTGCTTCTGTTGAAGGAATATCTCATTAACAATTTAAAAAACAGTTACTTAAGTATAAATATTCTTGGACTTGAGATGAACATTATCCTATTTATGTTAATATAATTTTTAACTTCTTATATAAGTTTTACTGATACATTTTATCTCTGTGGTAAGTATACACACACACACACATAATTAATTGTTAAGTATACCATATTTATCAATTCATTTGGATAAACACTATCATTTCTTAGAACTCTACTTTCTCCTGGTTTACTTATTTTTCACAATATATATTTTATTTAACTTTCCTCTGTAAGAAGATATGAATTTGATATGTTTTAAACATCCTTTTACTGTGCCCTACATTTTACAGCATGTATTCTTTGCTCATTAAAGTCTAACAAATTAGTACCTTTACTCATTTTCAAGCAGTGAAAAGACCTAACCACCCTCACTTCTATTTCCTAAAAATGCTGTATTTGCTTGCTTAAATACAAATTATATATATATATGTATATATATATACATATATATATATATAATTTGAAACATTATCATCAAATGTTTTAAAATGCAAATATCTTTGGTATGTATGATCGAAGTATATAAGTCAGATTATGTTTCTGATGCCTTTCTGCTGCTTCGTTACTGGTGGATAGAAATGCAACAGATTTCTGTACATTGAGTTTGTATTGTGTGACTTCACTGAATTATGTATTAGTTCTAGCAATTTTTGGTGGAATCTTTTGGGTTTTCCCCATAGAGTATCACGTCATCTGCAAATAGTGAAAGTTTGACTACTTACTTGAAGGTTTGGATGCCTTTGATTTCTTTTTGTTGTCTGATTACTGAAGCTAAGATTTCCAGTATGATGTTAAGTAGTAATGGTGAGAGTTGACCTCCCTGTCTTGTTCCTGACCCTAGAGGAATAATTTTTCTCTTAGTTTTTCTCCATTAAGGATGATTTAACTGTGGGTCTTTTGTATGTAGCCTTTATGGTGTTGAGGTGTGTTCTATCTATCCCTACTTTATTGAGGGTTTTTATCAAGAATGGATGCTGTATTTTGTCAAATGCTTCTTTTGCATGTATTAAGTAGATGATATGGTTCTTATACTTTCCTTTATTAATATAGTGTATCACTTTGGTTGATTTGCAGATATTGAATCACCCTTGTAGTCCAGGAATAAATCCCACATGATCGTGGTGAATAATTATTTTAATGTACTGTTGGATTCAATATGCTGGTGTCTTGTTAAGAATTTTTGCATCTATGTTCATCAGGGTTATTAGTCTGGAATTCTCCTTTTTAGTGGTTTTTTTCTGGTTTGGGCATCAAGGTAATGTTGGCCTCATAGAGTGAGTTTGGAATTTTTTCTTCCAGTTCTATTTTTTGGAGCAGTTTGAGAAGATTGGGTATTAAGTCTTCTTTAAATATCTGGTAGAATTCCCCTGGGAAGTGATCCTGCCCTGGACTTTTGATTACTAATTCAACTTCTTTGGTGCTTGTGGGTGTGTTCAAATTTTCTATTTCTCCCTGTTTTATTTTTTATAGTTTATATTTTTCTGGGCACTAGTGACATCACAATTCCGGAATTCAAGCTATATAACAAAGCTCTAGTCATTAGGACACTATGGTAATAGAAAAAAATAAAAGACACAAAGATCAATAGAACAAAATAGATAACCCAGAAGTAACCCACTGTTGTTTGGTCAACTAATCTTTGACAAAGCAGTAAGAATATCCACTGGAAAAAAGACAGTCTTTTCAACAAATGTTGTTAGGAAAATAGGACAATAACGTACAGAAAGAAGAATGAAGCTGGGCCACTGTCTTACACCATACACACAAATAAGTTCAAAATGGATGAAAGACCTAAAGGTGAGACAGGGAACCATTAAAATCCTAGAGGAGAACACAGGTAGCAAAGTCTTTGTCCTTGGCCTGCACATCTTCTTTCTAGATATGTCTCCAGAGGCAAGGGAAACAAAAGCAAAACTAAACTATTGGGACCTCATCAACATAAAAACCTCCTTCACAGTGAGGGAAAGTGTAAAACAATTAAAAGGTAACCTACAGAGTGGAAGAAGATACTTACAAGTGATATTTCTGGTAAAGAGTTAGTATCCAAAATTTCTAGTAAAGAGTTAGTATCCAAAATTTATAAAGAATTTATCAAAATCAACACTCAAAATAAATGATCCAGTTAAGAAATGGGCAGAAGATATGAATAGACATTTTTCTAGAAAAGATATATAGATGGCCCACAGATGCATAAACAGATGCTCAGCATCACTCACCATCAGGGAAATGCAAATCAAAACCATGATGAGATATGACCTCACCCCTGTCAGGGTGGCAAAAATGAACAACAGAAGAAACAAGAGATGTTGTCAAGTATGCGAAAAAAGGGGAATTCTCTTACACTGTTGGTGGGACTACAAACTGGTGCAGCCACTGTGGGAAACAGTATGGAGACTCCTCAAAAAGTTAAAAATAAAACTGCACGATGACCTAGTAATTGTACTACTATGTATTTACTCAAAGCCATCAAAAGATGTAATCTTGGGGTGCTTGGATGGCTCAGTTGGTTGAAGGTCTGGCTCTTGGTTTCTGCTCGGGTCATGATCTCATGGCTCGTGAGTTCATCCCCACATTGGGCTTGTGCTGATAGTATGGAAGCTTCTTGGAATTCCCTCTCTCTCTCTCTCTCTCTCTCTCTGTCTGCCCCTTCCCCACTCACGCTCTCTATCTCTCAAATAAATAAATAAACTTTTTTAAAAAAAAGATGTCATCTTGCCATCAGCAATGATGTGGATAGAACTAACGTCTATTATGCTAAGAGAAATAAGTCAGTAAGAGAAAGAGAAATACCCTATGATTTCACTCATATCTGGAATTTAAGAAACAAAACCAAGGGTGAAAAGTGAGAGAGAGAGGCAAAGCAAGACACAGAATCTTAACTGTATAGAACAAACTGATGGTTACTAGAGGGCAGGTGGGTGGCAGAATGAGTGTAATAGGTGATGGTGCTTAAGGAGTACACTTGCTGTGATGAGCACTGAGTGTGGTATGGATGTGTTGAATCACTATATTAACTACTTGTAACTAATATTACATTATATGTTAACTAACTGCAATCAACAGAAAAACTTAAAAAAATAAAATAAAGGTTGCTTTCAATATTTACAGTCTTTTGTAGTTCCATACCAACTTTAAGATAATTTATTCTAGTCCTATGAAAAAATGCTATTGGTGTTTTCATAGGGATTACATTGAATCCATTGGTCTTTTTGAGTAATATGAATATTTGCATAATATTAATTCTACCAGTCTATAAGCATGGCATATCATCTTATTTTTGATTTGTGTCATCTTTGAATTTCTTTTACCAGTGCCTTATAATTTAGAGGATATGAGTTACTTCTCTGGTTAATTCCTTCTTAAGTGATTTATTCTTATAAATTCAATTATAAATGAGATTGTTTCTTAATTTCTCTTTCTCATAGTTATTTACTAGCGTATAAGAATGTAGCAGATTTCTGCATATTAATTTGGTATCCTGCAACCTAACTAATTACACTTATTAGTTCTAATGGTATTTTTAGTGGAGTGTAGGTTTTTCTATCTAGAGAATAATGTCATTGGAAAATAGTGACAGTTTTGCATTTTCCTTATCAGTTTGGATGCCTTTTTTTTCTTTTTCTTTTCAGATTTCTGTGGCTAGGACCTCCAGCCCTGTGTTGAATAAAAGTGGTAAGACTGGAATTCCTTGTCTTGATCCTGATCTGAAAGGAAAAGCTTTTGGCTTTTCACTGTTCAGAAGATGTTGGTTGTGGGCTGGTAATGTATGAACTTTATTGTATGGAGGGACATTCCCTCTCTACACACTTTCTGGGCAGTTATTATTATAACTGGATGTTGAATTTTCTCAAATGCTTTCTCTGCATCTGTTGAGATTACCATGTGAGTTTGATCATTGAGTCAGTTAATGTGATGTGTCAAGTTGGTTAATTTGCAGGTGTTGATCCATCTTTGCATAAGTGGAATAAAGCCACGTAACCATGGTGTATGATCCTTGTATTGTGAAATTCAGTTTGCTAATATTTGAGTGACGATTTTTGCATTTTGATCAGGGATATTGGTCTATAATTGTGTGTGTGTGTGTGTGTGTGTGTGTGTGTGTGTGTGTGTGCATGTGTGTGTGGGGGGTGTGTGTGTGTATGTTTTGTGTCTTTGTTTGGTTTTGATTTCAGGGTAATGCTATCCATATGGAATGAATTTGGTAATTTTCTATTGTCTTCAGTTTTGAGACTAATTTAAGATGCAGAGGTATTTTGTAGAATTGGGGTGCCTGGGTAGCTCAGTCAGTTGAGACTCTAATTTATGATTTTAGCTCAGGTCATTCCAGTGTCAAGGGATAGAGTCCCACGTTCAGCTCTGCACTGAGCATGGAACCTGCTTGAGATTCTCTATCTCCTGCCCCTCTCCCTATTCATGCTCTCTCTCTCTCTCTCTCAAGTAAAAATAAATAAAAATAAAATAAAATAAAACTAATTCTTTGTTGTTGTTGTTCTGCTTGCACGATTTCTACTACCTTGTTTCCCAGGTAGTTGATCCTTTCTGCATCACCTAATCTGTTATTGATTCATTCTAGTGTATTTTTAAATTTCCATCATTCTTCTCTCCAGGTCTGATTGGTTCTATTTTATATTTTCCATTTCTTTGTTGACATTCTCACTGTGTTCATCTTATCCTTCTCTTGGGTGAACATGTTTATGATCATTACTTTGAACTGGTTATCAGATAGATTGCTTATCTCCATGTTATTTCAATCTTTTTCTGAGATTTTATCTTATTCTTCCATTTGGAACATATTCCCCTATCTCCTCATTTTCCTTGACTGTTTCTTTCTATCTATAGGTAGGATTAGAACAAAGCATTCATTAATGATGCCAAATAATGTAAATTCACTAATGTCTTCTGAAGTTAGATGCACTTATATCTATTATTCCTGTATTTATAAACATTTATGCTTTTAATTACATAATTTATAATGTCCTTTGTTACATGGAGAAATATGGGTACCCATTTTTGGCTTTTAACTCTAATGAAATCTATGCCTATCAGTATAAAAAACACACCCAAAATTACTCAAAATAATATGGATAGTTAGAATTTACATTTTATGATATAAAGGTATATATTTAACTGCCTATTTCTAATAATGGCAAACCAAGTGACCTAAGAGAGATGGATAAATTGGAAGTCAAAAATAGTGAAAATATATTTGAAATATGATGGTAAAGTGAATTTGTTTCCAAGGATTATTTTTTATTTATTTATTTTCTCTCTCTTTTTAGTATTTATTTATTTATTTATATGAAATTTATTGTCAAATAGGTTTCCATACAACACCCAGTGCTTATCCCAACAGGTGCCTTCTTCAATGCCCATCACCCACCCTCCTCACCCTCCCACCCCCCCCCAACCCCCCATCAACCCTCAGCTTATTCTCAGTTTTTAAGAGTCTCTTATGGTTTGGCTCCCTCCCTCTCTTTTTTTTTCCCTTCCCCTCCCCCATGGTCTTCTGTTACGTTTCTCAGGATCTACATAAGAGTGAAAACGTATGATATCTGTCTTTCTCTCTATGACTTATTTCACTTAGCATCCCACTCTCCAGTTCCATCCACGTTGCTACAAAAGGCCAGATTTCATTCTTTCGCATTGCCAAGTAGTATTCCATTGTGTATATAAACCACATCTTCTTTATCCATTCGTCAGCTGATGGACATTTAGGCTCTTTCCATAATTTGGCTATTGTTGAGAATGCTGCTATAAACATTGGGGTACAAGTGCCCCTATGCATCGGCACTCCTGTATCCCTTGGGTAAATTCCTAGCAGTGCTATTGCTGGGTCATAGGTTAGGTCTAGTTTTAATTTTTTGAGGAACCTCAACACTGTTTTCCAGAGTGGCTGCACCAGTTTGCATTCCCACCAACAGTGCAAGAGGGTTCTCATTTCTCTACACCCAAAAAACAATAATCCAGTGAAGAAATGGGCAGAAAACATGAAAAGACACTTCTCTAAAGAAGACATCCAGATGGCCAACAGGCACATGAAAAGATGCTCAACGTCACTCCTTATCAGGGAAATACAAATCAAAACCACACTGAGATACCACCTCACGCCAGTCAGAGTGGCTGAAATGAACAAATCAGGAAACCATAGATGCTGGAAAGGATTATTTTTTTTAAATAAACATATTTATTTTGGTGAGGGAAGAGGCAGAGATACTGGGAGAGAGATAAAGGAAGAGAAAGAGAGTATCCCAAGCAGTCCCTGTGCTGTCAATGCAGACTCAATATCATGAACCATGAGATAATGAACTGAGCCAAAATCAAAAGTCAGACATTAAAGTGACTGAGCCACCTAAGTGCCCTTGTAGTTTTATCTCCAACCTTACACCCATTAATTACCAGAAAACAAAATTTTTAGATTAGTAAATTTGGTACAAGAGATTAGGGATACACAGCCTAGTCCTTCCTGCATTCTCCTTGGCAATAGCTGCCTGTAAAGAATACATTTTCTGCTCTGTTTCAACAATAGTAGGTTTTAAAAAGGCACCATCTTTCTCTGAATTTAGCACTAAATGGGTACTATTTACTTCTGGGATCCAAAATTACAAGTCCATTATGTTAGATACCTATGGATATTCTCACAAAGGAAGACACAGAGAAAATTACCAATTTGATCTTTAGAATAAGGGAAAGAACAGTACTTGCAACTTGATTTCAAGACAGCAAACACATATACAGAAAAAATTACTCTAGTGTCCACACATGACGTGTATTGAATTTCTCCCCTTTTTAAAATGCAAATTGCTTTGATGTATGTGATCAAAATGGTTGCCAGATAGCATTTCTGATGCCTGGCTATATCACTGTGTGAAAGGAAGATGACAGTTATAGGGCTTTGGGTAGCTGGAAAATGGCCTTTATTGAATATTGGCAAAAGCAAAATATGAAGAGATCACAGACAGCAAGAAGTTCATGCGGTTGGGCTTTATTATAAGGATCTTTAGGCATTATATTATTTATTGTTATTTATTGCTCAGAAAAACCCTATGAAGTTGCTACAATTAAGATCATAATGTCACAGGTGATGGCACAAAAGCAACAGTTTCTTAAGCCCAAACCACTGAAATCTAGTGACTACTTGTGCCAAGAGGTACTGTTCAAATACTCTTCAAGTAACTATGAATAAGATACTATTTCTACCATATATTCCAGCAAAGGAAACAGCCAGAGCAGTTATGTAACTAAGCCCCAGGGCTAAGAGTGTGCACTGAGAAATTACATGAAGTGACCAGTTTCAGGGGATCCTGGGTGGCTCAGTCAGTTGAGCATCTGACTTTGGCTCAGGTCATGATCTCACTGTTTGTGGGTTCTAGCCCTGCGTCAGGCTCTGTGCTGACAGCTCAGATCCTGGAGCCTGCTTCGGATTCTGTGTCTCCCTTTCTCTCTGCTTCTTCCCTGCTTGCTCTCTGTCTCTCTGTCTCTCTCTCTCTCTCTCTCACTCTCTCAAAAATAAATAAACATTAGAAATTACATGAAGTAACCAGTTTCAATGCCAACGTCCTTTAACATTATACCTTCTGCTTATGCCTTATTTGATCAAGAACCATGGTGAAACCATCATGTTTGTCTCTATACAAAACTGCTTTACAAGGATTTTAGGCACACAAGAAAAAAAACAGATGGGAAGTTAAGAGAGTATTAAATTTTTAATCTATTTCCAAATAATTTTCCTTTACAAACTTATCTATCTCATGAAATATAAAAATATTCTTATGACTACAATGGTAGATTAGGTTATTTTCAGTGAATCTACATTTCTTCCCTCTGACCACTTTGAGAAGAGTATAATCTACAGACAACCAATGATTAGTTTGCCATTGTGACTTGTTTTCACAATATAATGTGTGGGTAATGTGATAGGATATGAGTTCAGAGGCACTAAGTTCAGGCACTAAGGAACACATTTCTGCTAGTTGCTATCTCTGCCATGCAAGATCATATACCAGGATCTGAGCTGCATCTGTATGTAGTCTGGAGTCAAGTCCGTAAATGCCCAGACTTGATCAACCCTAACAGAGCCAAACCACAAACAGGTGAATGAAAATTAAATGCTTAATTTTTAATGTCATTGCAATCTTGGGTTGTATGAAACACAACTTTAGTAATTAGTTACAGCTACCATAAACAGTTATATTCAATTCATTTTGAATATTCATATAATTTTTCTATAAGATAATAAGGAATATGTAGAGAGAATATAAAGAATATGTCTATCTTCACAGAAAAATGTATATGAGATATGAATGTATTTTGCAAATAATAATTGAGTTTAAACTCCTTCCCTCTTATAATTGAATTAGGGTAGGAATATTTCTGATTCATCTAATTACTCAAGTTTGCCTTGAATTCTGTCAATAACTAGCTGTTTGACCCACACAAATATCTGTACATTTTAATTTTTGGTTTTCTTCATTATTTAACATTTTATTTTTTGCATCAAAATGTTTTTTAGCCTGGCTGTAAAGACTGACAGAAGTGGGCACATAAAAAATTGAAAAAACTAAATGTCATCCAAAATATATGAACCCAGTTGAGGAAAACAACATATAAGAAAGGGTATCAAAGGACACTGGTTATTATCCAATTAGAAACCAATCTCTACCTTGAAATAAATCTAATTGTTGATAGTGCTGCACTAAGAGAGATTCAGAAAATACACTAGAGTTCCATTCTTGGAGGAAGTGGGGCTGATATGAGTGGCTCTTATGCAGAAACCCTGTGGTTGTTCCATGTTAACCCCGAGGGGCCGTTCATTTAGTACTCTCATCTCCAAATCCACCCTCAGTGCCCTGTTCTCAGATAACGGTGCAAGATCCTATCCATTTTCTCTCTTTTCATCTCACATGAAGTTGACTTTTGTCAGTAAAAGACAATGGAGAGCCAGTGCAGCAGAAAGGGCTCTTCTTCCTGGCTTCATGGTGTTGTCTCTCCTTTGGCCGCCATGGCTTGATTGCCAGTTGCAGTCTTGCAAGAAGTCCTGTGTATTTGTCCTCCAGCAACTTTTTGTAGCCAGTCTGTCAGTTTCCTGTCTTCTTGTCTTGCCTTCTACTGCTCTGACAAGGAGTTCTTACTGTCTGCCAGTCACAGCCTGAGATCCTTCCTCACCAAGTTCAGCCCGAGGAGTGTGGAGCTGCTCTGTCCCAGGCCAATCCAGTGAGCATGTCTGCCATGAAGCTGTGTGTACCCACATCATCTTCAACGACATCTGAATCCCATCTTTCGAGAGTAGACCTAGCTTCCCAGTGATCCCTCCTTTAGTTCTAAGATATTCTTTGTAATTTTATTTACTTAGTAGCCTTTCCCCTTAGTAAGCTTTCCCTTATAAGTAGATAATAATTGTTTACCTCAACTTCCTTCCTTGTTTCTGTCTCCTGACTCAATTCTGACCGATAGCCTTGTCACCCTGGAGTGTTCAATCCTCATTTGAGGCCCTTAAAGGGCTAGAACAAATCAGCTAATTTGGAAATATATATGAAATTATTCACTGTATTGAGAAGTTTACACTATGTTATGATTTGTAATTAATACATATTTTATTCTACTAAATAGCAAAGCATAAGAAATAAATAATATATACCGAGTATATTTTTTTACACTAATATAATTACATTTGAGAATAGTTCCATAACACCAAGAATGAAGCCTCAAGTACTATTTGGACTTTGGGCGATATATATGCATTGATGCGGATTCATCCTTGGTAAGAAATGAAACATTCTAGTGAGTGATGTTGATAATGGGAGAGGCCATGCACATGTGCAGACAAGGACAATCCAGGAAATCTCTGGAGCTTCTTCTTAATTTTGTTGTGAGCCTAAAATTACACTAAAAAATATTATCTTAAAAATTGCAAAGAATATAATCATATTGCTTTTGAAATAATGAGAGATGTATTCTTTATAAATGGTGAAATAACATTATACCAAAATGAGGTAACTAAAATGCCTGGTGCTTACAAACATATGGTCTTATTACTGAGCAGGGTGCAAAATAAGTTTTTCTTATTTGAAAACTGAAATATGGACACTTCTTGTCACTCTCTGAAGATGCTGACAACCTGAAATACAGAGAATTATACCTCATTAATCTTGCCATAAGATTGCTTATATCTCTTATTAGGGACCATAGTATTTTGAGGAATGAACCATCCATTTGACTCATACTTAAATATCTCAATCTCAATATTTCTCATACCATTTTTCTCTGGAAAAACTTCAACTACTGTGTTTATCCGATTGTTCACACATTGCTCTTTTTGTTTCTAAGAACAATTCTTGTGAGGCATAAAATAAAAAGTTGTCAGGAGACTTACACTTTGGGAGAAAATGTTAAGGCCTTTGGCTGCACAGATGAACTATGATGGCTTCTCGGGGATCCTCTAATCCATGTAGTAGTAGAGAGTAAATTCCACAAAAACTATGAGAAAACAAATTTTATTGGGAGTCAAATACAAGATCTTATACTCATTTTAATTCTGTAATAACACATAAAAGTTCATCCTTTCTTCCTTTATAGACACTTTCAAATTATAATGTTACACAGTGGACACGAAAGTATAAAATTATCTTAGTAGGACTAAGTGAGGAGGACAAACTGACCGTGAAAACAATTTCAGAGTTTAGAAAATGGATCACAGGTTAATAACTTATGAAATAGGTACATTGGAAAAAATCCTGGAGATTCAAGGCAAAAGCACATTTGTCATCTACTCGCCTAGGATGCTCCCGTGACTCCCACCTGCCCACCCCTGGATCAGTGGTAAGAAGACTGAAGCTGTTACAACTGGGAGAAGCTGCAAAGAGCAAGGGTGCTGGTGCCATAGGTGGAGACTTGATCAGCAGTAATTAACATCAAAGGTAAAAGTCACAAGGTCATAAAAATAAACAATAAGAATTTGGAAAAAATGAACAAAACTATCAGCAGACAGACTGTAGTAGAGAAGATTCTGCCATAAATGTTTGGCAACAAAAAATAGTAAATCTAGGAAAAATGACATGCAATGCATGTTTACTGAAGTATATGTTTAAAAAGTGTCTACCTAAGAAGTAAAAAAAAAATATGAAGAGAAATTTAAAAAATCTTCCAATGAAAGGAAAGCATAGGTCAATAGAAACATCTGCTGGGATAAGTTGTTGCACGTATTAGAACAAAAGTACTTAAAAGTCATATTTAAGGGCACCTGGGTGGCTCAGTCGGTTGGGCGTCTGACTTCAGCTCAGGTCATGATCTCACAGGCCCGTGAGTTCGAGCCCCGCATCTGGCTCTGTGCTGACAGCTCAGAGCCTGGAGCCTGCTTCCCAGTCTGTGTCTCCCTCTCTCTCTGCTCCTCACCTGCTCATGCTCTGTCTCTATCTCAAAAATAAATAAAAGCATTAAATTTTTTTTTACATAATAAAAATAAAAGTCATATTTATACACATATGAAAACTATAAAGAAAACTTAGTTCAAAAATTTGCATGAATATGTGATGGCAGCAATTTAGCAAGTAGGAAATATCAATAGAGAAACAAAACTATATGAAGAAACCACAGAGAATCTGAGTGCATCATTCCATACTGGAAATGGAAAATCCACTCAAGTAGAAAAAAAAAAAAAACTAACGAATGTGAAGGAGTAACAAAATTTATTTATACCTTAGGATGAGACAGAAAAAAGAGAACCACTTACAGAATTCAGACACTTTCAAAACAGTATCAGGAAAGCCAGCATAGGTCTAAGGAGAATATGAGAAGAACAACAGAGGCAGAAAAATACAGGACAACAATGTTAAGGCATGACAAATGAACTGCGCACTAATATAATGTAAAATATTTATAGACACCAGAGACTTAGCAAACTGCTAACAGAATGAGCACATACAAATCCACGTCTCATGACATCATAATGAAATGACCAAAGAACACTGGCAAATACAAAGAAATAGTCTTGAGGGAAGAGAGTGGATTTGAAGTGACTTAAGTCAGCATGAAAATCAGGGATGGGTGATGCGTCTTCCATCTCCATCAGCCTTACACCACATTATCTACCACAGAATCCATATCCCTGCCCTGCACACTAGTTCCGACTGAAACGGGATACAAGCAGCAAGATGAAGGAACAGAAAGACACAGACCCTAAATCCCCCATGGAAACAATACCTTAAAAATATCCAGACACAAACCGAGGTATAATCGGTCTAACCAGCTTTGATAAAGGTGCCAGGACCATTCAATAGGGAAAGACAGCATCTTTCACAAAGGGTGTTGGCAAACTGACTTCCCTCCCACATGCAGAAGATTGAAGCTGGATGTTTCCATTTACACCGTATACTAAAATTAACTCAAACTAGACGAAAGACATAAATGTAAAGTGTAGAAGTTCCTCAAAGAAAAATTGGGGGCAAAATAAACAACACTGCATTTGGCAATGGTTTCTTGGCTCTGCCACCAAAACCAGACCACAAAGGAAAAGTCCATTGTAGACAAATGGGCTATATCAACCTAAACATTTCTTTGCATTAAAGGGAATGATCAACAATGAAAAGACAGAGTGGAAAAAACACTTGCAAATCATATATCAAACAGGGAATCACGTCTAAAATATATAGTTAGTCTACAACTTAGTATCAACAACAACAAACACCAAGAACACAATGAAAAAATGGGCAAAGAAATTAGACATATTTCCAAAGACAATATAAATTGTGAAAATCATATGGAAAGATGCTCAATATCGCTAATGATCAGAGAAAAGCAAATCAAAATCATGATTACTTATCACTTCATACTCATAAAGATGGATGGCACACAGCAGAAAATTGTTGAGTCGCCTGGTGGCTCAGTTGGTTAAGTGTCTGACTTTCAGTTTTGGCTCAGGTCATGAGCTCACAGTTTTAGGTTTGAGCCCCGCGTTGGGCTCTGTGTTGATGGCGCAAAGCCGGCTCTGGATGCTGTCTGTCTCCGTCCCTCTGCACCTTCCCTGCTTGCTCTCTTTCTTTCTCTCTCTCAAAATAAATAAATAAACCCTCTTTAAAAATGTTTCAGTGAGGAGGTCAAAAAGAAGGAGACTTACACATGGTGGTTGGGAATGCACATCGTTCAGCCGTTATGAAGACATGGATGGAGCTTCCTCCAGTGATTAAAACTACAGTTACCACAGGAGTCAGCAATCCCACATGTAAGAAACTATCTACAAGAATTGAAAGCAAGATCTCAAGGATACATGCACACCCATGCTCAGTGCAGCAATACTCCTAAGAGCCACAGGGTAGAAGCAGCCCAAATGTCCACTGATGGATGAATGGAGAAAGAAAGTGTGGTATACACCTACCAGTGTAATATTATTCAGCCGGAAAAAGGAAGGAAATCCTATTAGAATAGCCATTTCTTCTCACTTATGGTTAGTTTGTAGGATATAACTTGGGTATGTATTAGAAGGAACTGAAATCAGTATCTCAAAAGGATTTCTGCACAGCCATGCTCACTACAACTTTACTTACAATAGCCAATCTATGAAAGCAACCTAAGTATCTGCCACCCGAGAAGTGGTTACGAAGATATGTATAATGACTATAAATGTGTGTATAATGACTATAAATGTGTATATAATGTATATGTATAATGACTATGCATATATACAAATGCTATTCAGCCAAGAGAAAAAAGGAAATCTTGCCATTTGTGACAAATAGATGTCCCTTCAAGGCATTTTATTAAGTGACTTAAGTCAGAGAGAGATACACAAATACTGTATGATCTTACTTACATATGGAATCTCAAAAAACTGAACTTGTAAAGAAAACATATAGCCAAATGTTGTTTCCTGAGCCTGAGGGGTGGGGGAACTGGGGAAGTGTTGTTTAAGTTTACAAACTTGCAACTAACAGATAAAGAAGTTCTAAAGATCTAATGTACCATATAATGAAATGGTCATCATTACTGCATTATGAATTTTGAAGTTGCTGAAAAAGTAAATCTAAATAAATAAAAACTAAAACTAAATACATATGTGACATGACAAAGGTGTTAGCTAATGCATATTACCATAGTGACCATACTGTAATGTATTAGGCAGTGTTGTATGTTAATTATATGTCACAAAACACAAACAAAAGATATATTTGTTATACTTACAGCAACTACTAAGTACATAATTTAAAAACATAGCTAAGACATCAACAGAAGATTTAAAAGGGAATACTAAAATATGTGTTTAATCCAAAAGATGTCAGGTAAGGTGGAAGAAGAAAATAACACAGACATCGAGAACATTCAGCAAATGACAGACCTAAATCCAAGGATACAAATAATTACCTTAATTTGAATGAAATAAATATTATAATCAAAGTTAGAAATTGACATTCTGAATCAAAAACAAGTAAGATCCATCTATATGTTCTCTACAACGAATGAATATTCATGGGAATTAAATAAGTATTCCAAGTATAAGATAGTGTCATCCTGAATAAAAGAGTAGTATCCATCTATATGCTCCCTGTAACTGACACACTGTAGATTCAAAGGCATACATTGGTGAAAATAAAAGGATAGCAAAAAAATAGACCCTACAGACAGTAACCAAAGAAGAGAGTAGAAATGACTGTTTTAATAACAAAGTAGCTGTTAAAACAAGAAATGTTAACCAAAATTAAAATAAACATTTCAAAATGTTCAGGCTGTCAATATAAGAGGAAGATAAAACAATTATAAACATATGTTAATCACCTAACAATAGAACCCTTAAACACATGAAATAGAAACTGACAGAATTAGAAGGATAAATAAACAATTCAATGAGTGTACTTGAAGATTGAAATCTCTTCCTTCAGTAAGTAAGAACAGATAGTCACAAAATCAGAAGGACTATGGAAGACTGTCAAAACACTAGGAATCAGCTTGATATAACTGACATGTATAGAAAGTGTTCTAGATCATAAATATGGATCAAAAATTTTTTTTAACGTTTATTTATTTTTTTGAGATAGAGAGAGACAGAGCATGAACGGGGGAGGGTCAGAGAGAGGCAGACACAGAATCCAAAACAGGCTCCAGGCTCCGAGCTGTCAGCACAGAGCCGGACACGGGGCTGGAACCCACGGACCCGAGATCATGACCTGAGCCGAAGTCGGCTGCTTAACCGACTGAGCCACCCAGGCGCCCCATGGGATAAAAAATTTAAGCATGGAAATATTCAAAGTAATTTCTCTGAAGAATAAGAAATGAGAAGAAACAATGGAAAGAAATCCGGGAAATTTCCAACGTGTGGACAGTGATACACTTCTGAAAAATTCACAGTTCAAATATGAAATCTTTGAAAATCTTATACTGGATGATAGAAATTACCTTGTACTGGTTGACAATAAACTGAGAAACATCAAAGCTTTTAGGATGAAACTAAAGTAGCGTTTAGAGACAATTTGTACCTTTGTCAATTACACTCAAAGGGAAGAATGTTATCAATACATGATTTAAGTTGCTACCCTCTCAAAAAGCAAGAAGAGAGGAGCCAGTAGTTAAAATATGAAACACATACGTTTAGCTAAAAGTTGATTGTGGAGTATGTATAATAGAATAACTCAAAGTAGCCCCAAATGGACCAATACCCAAATATCCAAGAGCATCCGCAACAGAATTGGTGAATACATTGTAGTAGAATCGGACAACAGAACAACAAAGAGATGTGGACAATTTGCAACTGGTGCAGCTATCGGGATGAATCACACAAGTTTACCTTCACCTGACAATGCCAAAAATACAATATGCATACTGTTTGATTTCATGTATACAAACTGTTTTTAAAATGCAGAAAAGAACTTGATAGTGGCATTTTGCAGTGCTGGTAATATTGATTTTCTCATTCCATACAATGGTGACACTGAAAACTCAGCTGTCTGTTGGCATTTATAGCATATGATCCATGTGTATGTACATTATACCACAATAAAAACTATCAAGAGAATATTATGAAGAAATGCAAATATATGTAAATGTGATTTCTCTGATGCAGAAGGCACCTGAACAAAGTAATATTTATTCTTATTTTTAAAAAGCCTTTTGAATGGGGCACCTGGGTGATTCCATTGGTTAAGCACCCGACTCTTGATTTTGGCTCAGGACATGATCTCAGCGTTTGTGAGTTTGAGCTCCGCATTTGGCTCTGCGCTGACAGTGGGTAAAGTGTTTGGAATTTTCTCTCTGTCCCTCTTTCTGTCTCTGTCCCCCTCATTCACTTTCTCTCTCACACAAAATAAATAAATAAAAATAAACTTTATAAAAACCTTTGGAAGATAGAAATGAATAGGCAATATACATGCAAAGATCCTGAAGACATATAATAACTCTGAAAATGAACTTGTATAAACTCCCTGTTTAACAAAGGACAATGTTGGGGACACCTGGGTATATCAGGCAGTTGTGCTTCTGCTCAGGTCAGGAAAGGATTGCTTCTGAAATGGAGCCCCAAGGCAGGCTCTGTGCTGACACCATGGAACCCTCTTGGGATACTCTCTCCCTCTCATTCTGCCCCTGCCACTGTTTGCATTCCCACTGTATCAAAATAAATACATACATATTTAAAACAAAAGGAAGGTCTTTAAAGTAGAAAGCTGACATTAAAAAAAAAACAACATAAGGACATTAATTAAACACATAGGAAAGTGCAAAATTTGTACCCACACAATATGAAATGCGTATTTCCAAAAAATGCAGTCATTCATTGGAAAAGTATAGGCCTTTGAAAAAGTGTTGTGGAAACAATGGGGTATCAAATATTATTTATAATTATATACTTCAACTATATTAAAATGCTCAAAATTAAGCACACATACGTGAAAAAAAATTGAAGGTGTATTATAAAATGTGCGAGACCTACAGTTTGACAGAGATATTTTTAGACAGAATATCAAAAGCACAATCCATAAAAGAAGAAATTGATGAAATGTAGTTCATCAAGATAATATCTGCTCTTTGAAGAGAAAATAAAGTCATAAACTTGTGAAGAAACATTTACAAATCATACATCTAATAAAAACAAAAACAAAAAAACTTGCCGCCTGGGTACATAAATATTTGTCAAAATACAATGAAAAAAAGTAAAAATGTTAGCAAAATATTTCAGGAGATACTTCACCAAACACCATGTATAGATGGCCAATAAGTACAGGAAAAGATGCTGAACACTATTAACTTTAGGAGCATTCAAAATAAAACCACCCCCAGACCAGACTTCCTGTTCTGGAAAGAAAGAGTGGATAGACTTTTCCCTGTTCCTCCCACCAATGCAGCTACAATCCCTGGGCATTATACAGAAGATGACATAAGATTCAGAAAGCTAATGAGAAAGCTGACAGATCCCAGCCCTGGAGACCCAAGGAATGGCATGGTGGTGAGCTTCCTGGAATTTCCCTCTACCTCACATAGACTGGTGTCAGAGAGCCTAGCAAACCACAGACACCAACAGGTACATACCCAAGTCTCCAAAATGTTTTTTCTCTCTGCTCAAAATAACAGATAAAAGGCATGCTAGAAAGACAGAAATGTTTTAGACACTAATTGCGTGATTCTAATAAAAAACCATTGACTATCCACCAAAAAAAATCAACAGGCATGCAAGGGAAATTAAGACTTTGTCTGATAAAGGAAAACTAAGAAAATGTATCACCACCAGACCCACTCTGAAAGAACTCCTAAAGGCAATAAATGGCAAAAGAAGGCATCTTGAATCATCAGGAAGAAAGAGAGAACAAAAGAATGAATAAAACTCTCATAGGCATAATGGACTTTCCTTCACTGTGTTCTCTAAATTGTTTGATATTTGAAGGAAAATTATCAGTTGCAGCAAAATTATAAATTCCATGTGATTCTCAAAGTAAGTAGAGAAACATTTAGGACACAGTATAATTGGGACACGGTAAGGGGCCATAAAGGCAAGTAAGTCTCTACATTTTACTCCAGCTGCTGTGGGTTGTTACAGACTGTATAGACAGTGATCTGTGAATATATAATTATCTATATAAAGATATATAATATCCATATATTTATATAAAGGAGATTAGAGCATATGTGTACATATATAACTTCATGTATATAAAGTTATTTATTGTGCTTGCTTCGGCAGCACATGTACTAAAGTTATTTATGAAGATGAGACCTACTTTGCTATAAATGATGCTCCGTCACAGAGGTAATGATGTAGAAAACTATAACCTTCACTTTTATCTCACAGCATCAGAAATATAGCATCACAAAAAATAAATTCTAACTGGGTCATAAACATAATTAAAAGTTAAAAGATAAAGAAATAAAGAAAAAGGTGAGTCCAGGAAAATAATATAGGAAATAATATTCATGAACTATCAGTAACTTCTGAAATAGGTCCATAGTAATGATTGTAACACACCAAGTGCTAAGTAGGACTATGGTAACATTAAAATTCTGATCATTCCAGAGAGAGAGAAAGGGAAATAAAGAAGGAGGTGGGGATAAAGAAAAGAAAAGAAGATAGACCAGACAAAGTAACTATATGGCTTAAGGTATTATGCTGAGTGAAATAGTCAGAGGAGGACAGATATCATATGTTTTCAATCATACTTGGATGTTGAGAAACTTAACAGAAGACCAAGGTGGAAGGGAAGGGGGAAAAAAACAGTTACAAACAGAGAGGGAGGGAGGCAACCCACAAGAGACTCTTAAATCCAGAGAACAAACTGGGGGTGGATAGAGGGGTGCGGGAGAGAGGAAAATGGGTGATGGGCATTGAGGAAGGCACTTGCTGGGATGAGCTCTGGCATCAATCACAGGAATCTACCCCCAAAACCAAGAGCACATTGTATACACTGTATGTTAGAAACTTGACAATAAATTATATTAAAAAATAAATAAATACAATTCTGATCATTAAAAGACTCCATTATGAAAGTAAAAAATGCATGTCACAAATATTTTCATCTTAAAAACTTGAGAAAGAGCTCATATCTAAAATATGACAAAGGCTTCTAAGAGGTGAAAAAAAGGCACCATCCTGGAGAAATGGGCAAGAGACACAGCCCAGTACTTCTCTTTCTCACAAAAGAGAATGGCCTTAAGATTTACAACACAGAAAAATGGTACTGTGTATAACCATCAGAAATTATTAATTACTTTTACTGAGACTACTGAGATTTGGGTCAAAAGACTAGTTGATACAATGGATATTTACACAATACAATAAAAGATGTAGGGAACATTTAATATATTGAAATTTCCACATGTCAATGAGTGTGCAATTTCAGACTAACGCTTACAGGGAAGTGTATTACAATTATACATAAATATAATTATGTTGTATTTATAGGTTATTTTATTATGAAAACCATAACATTTATATTACATAAATATGCTCTGTAAGATGTAGTTATATATAATAAAGGATTATAAATATGATATGTGGAGGAAGATATAGGAAAGAATTTTCATAACACAATTATTCATAATACCCACATAATAAAAAAGAACTATTTTACTGAGAATGGTTTGAAACTGTCATATTCATATAAGAGAGTAGTGAAATTTCACAAACTATAGACAAATGTGTTAATATAGATTGATTACAAATACCATCTGCCAGAGAAAGGAGACACATATAAAAATGCACACTGAATGATTCCATTGACATAAAGCCCCCAAATAAGCAGAAATATTTCATAAAATGAAAATGGGCAGGCCTGATAAAGGCTGTAAACTTCTGTCCCATGATGTGATTGGTATTTGTGTGATACTATATATTTTATAATCAGTGTGCACAAATGCATAGTTTCCTTGATGTCTTGTAAAATTAAATGTGAAGTTTATTTCAGGAAAAAGAGCATTTCTAGAGAGACAGGTTTCTATGAAAAGTAAGAACTGGAAATTATCAAATGTACATTCAAGGTATAAGCATATAAATAATGTGTCATACAGTCAACATGTGGAGTATTAAAGACTTTAAATAAACTACAAATACATATGTCACTATGGATGAACTCTACAAGCATAATATTCACTCACAAGCTTTTAATAGAATCTGGAAACATCTAAAATCTTACCTTGTCCTCTTCATCATCATAGTAGAGCAGGTTAGAATTCTTAGAAGCACAGGACGTCAAACTCTCCTTCCACGATTTTCTCTCAGTGCTAATGTAATAGCAATTGTTGGAATACGTAAACCACTCTTTCAGACAATGACAACAGAGACATGCTGGAAAGAGATTACGAGGTATTATCCAAAAAGCTTTGACTATTACAAAATGAAACTTTACATACTGTATATGTGTACACATATGTGTACATAACATATTCATATACCCTCACAAGCTGGTAAAATTAAAGCAACACACACACACACACACACACACACACAAACACACACACTCAGAGAAGAGTCAGACTTTCATCCCCTAATTTATGTGCCCATATAAAGCAACCACAAAAATGTCCACCTCTACATGTCCTGAGAATCACTGAACACAACAATCTTTATGGAACGATTTATCTTTTATCATGTTATAGGAGGAGAACATGTGAGGCAATTGTTAACAACGGGTACGGTGATTTTAAATGAGCATTTCTTCATATTGTTGCCTAAGAAGTAATAGTCTCCTAGAATCATTATTTCTGAAACTTCATTAAGCGATTTTCTAATTCACTTTTTCCAAAAGAGTCTGTTATCATCTTTGCCTACTTGGAGATAGAGCTAAAATAGACAGAAGACTAGTAACAGATGTTTGCAAGTGATGTTGTACCTTTCTGGATCTTTGTTTCCAGGGACGTTTTGTTCTGCTCTGGTCCTTCAGTAGCTTGAACATTAAAGTAATCTTCAAGAAACATAACATTAAATTAAGTGGATCGCAATAATTTGAATTTCTTAGTTTGAAATTTGGTATATTATTTAGAATTAGAAAATGCTGCAATAAAATTGATTTTACCAGTAAAATTTTAATAAAGTAATGAACATGAGAGGGGGAAAAGAATTCAAATGCTTAATGAACCAAATTTCACCATCTCTTACAGTATTTGGTTTAACCAATCTCAAGAATTCATTTGTATATATCAATAAAGTCTCTCACATAACTTGACTGTGAGTTATAAAAATTCTGAAAAATGTTTAATACTTCCTACAATTATGTGTTATTTCTACTTTAGATAAATTCAGAATAACTATTCCACCTTTAGAGCATGCATCCATCAAAATGGGATAATAAAATTCCATATGTTATATAACATTTCAAAGAACTGATGATATTAACGTGAAACACTCCCTATTAGTCATTCAAACACTGACTTACAGGGAATAACGTTTATTTTTACCACAGTGGACATCAAGACAAGGCAGATGATTCCCAGAACCTCAGCAATGTACCTCCCTGGACACAAGAGAAATGAAAACACTGACAAAAGATGCATGGAAATAATCATTTAGGAAATTTACAAACAAGAGAAGCAACAACCTGCAGGGAATCAAATGTAAACCCTTGGACCCCAAACCCATATCTACAATTGTAATCTTCTCTTAGATTACACCATTGCATTTGCAGTCAACATACTACTCCATGACAGGTTGGTAAACACTACGGATTGTAACACTGGAACAAAGTGAGTCCCCAGAGTTCAACGACACTACCATATTCCAACTTCTATTTCTGATCCTCACAAATGAAAACTACGTGAGATCATTTCCTACTCTTTCCCTACACCTCTGCACCCCAACATCACATCCCGGAACAGATATACCTGTCTGTTAAATATTTTACCTTTGCAGAGATAGTTCTTGTCAGTCCCTTGAAGCTCCTGAGAAGCAACTTGAAGATTGAATTCCGCATGGGCCATTTCCTGCTCAGTTACTGAAATGGATCTATTCATGCTCTTAGGTTTCACTCGCCCTCTTTGTGACTCCTTAACCTGACTGAGTTCTGCCTAAGTTAGTCTTGGGTTATTCGTCTCTGCAGCTGAGTAGTGTCAGGCACAGTGCTGAATGGAACTGCCCTGAAGGTCTTGATCAAGAGTGTATGTCATGTGCTGACGACATTGCTAGTACAGTGACACCGGGTGGGGTGCAGGGTGAGGGATACTGCTCATTTGAAGTGGAACAATGCAAAATCTAGCTCCACTTCCCTTAGAGCTTAAATAAGTATTTCGTGACAGAATAACAGGGTTTTACAGTGACACAATGTTTGACACTGTAGTAATGGTTGGGAAAGTGTAAACAATACATGAGTGAAGAAGAAAATAATTCAAGAATAATACTGACCTCATTACTGTAAGGTCAGATCCAGGGACACCTTTCTACACTATTAGACTAGCCAGATTAAAATTAAAGGCTGTATTAGAGAAATCCTGTTGCACCAATTTTTGTGATGGTGAAAATCCATTATTGCTTAAAAATAAAGTACTGTGAGACTAGGGAATACTAGTTTTAGCATATATAGGAATTTCCTATAATAAGTGACTTTTCTTTGGGGATTTAGATTTCTTTACTAAAAGGTAATACAATGCTATCAAGTGATATTTTAGGCTGAAACCTGTGGAATTCTGAGTTTTGTTGATTTTAAAAGGACTATTTTATATGTTGCAAAACATTATGTGACACACTAAACTTATCCAAAGCATGAACAATGGTGAAAACAAACAACAACAACAAAACCCATATTCTTAAAAAACACTTATTTAACATCTGAAAATGGCAATTGATTTCATGGCAAAAATATGAAAGTATAGAATGATAAATAAAAGTGTAAATCATTTATGGAAGAACACACTTGGTGCAAATTTCTGGAAAGATCTATGATTTCAAAGGCAGTGAGAGTAGCTTTATTTCTAGAGGAATGGTACCAAATCACATAAATGAAATTTCATACTTCAGTCAATGAGGTCTGCAGTCCATGAACTCTGTAATTACTCCTGGCTCTCAAACTTACAAGCATCACCTTCTAAAAGTTACTTCATGGGTGGGAGGAGTTAAGGTGTTGGAATGGCATGGAGACGCTAATTTTGTCTCCTCCCTGTAATGCAGCTAGAGAAGCACCAGACCATTTGGAACACCTAGGAAATTGATCTGAGGAGTGTAGCAATAACCTGCAAAACCTGAGACATAGAAGTAGGCGGTTATGCAGGGCGAGAGGTGAACTGAGGGGAGAAAAGATGAAGAGAGTAGGGAGCCATTTTCATGCAGAGAAGACAGAGAGAAAGAAAGGGGGAGAATGTGGTGCATTGGGATCCTGCAAGAAAAGCACTCCTCCCTGAAAGCAGCTGGATAAAAGAGACAGAAAGAGTGAAAATACTCATAGGGGACTGAAGAAGAAATCTGTCCCCCAAAACCACTGACAGGGGGAAAGGAGAGGTAGTCAGTACTGCCAGGGTTTCTATAAACAGTAGAGCGGAGTTTCTATAAACAGTTGATTCAGAGCACAGAGGTTGGTGGTGCTCTGGTGAGGAAGTGGGGCGAATCCCCAGGAGCAGGCAGTGCTGTCTGAACCGTCTATGTGCTGTAGAGAGAGAAGCTGTTCCCTGCTTGGAGTGCAGTTGGTAGTGGCCATATAGCTTCACAGTGGGCAAAGGTCCGAGCAGACCCCAGAGACAGCTACATTTGTTAGTAATGGGACAAAGATGCCAGAGTGCCACAAAACTGGATCTAGCTGTGTGTTGTGATTTCCTATAATCTCTGAACCTCTGCCACTGTGCAATCACATGAACATTTTCTGAGGCAAGACTGCACCTGGCCACTGCTCAGCAATACCCTCCCCCAGAGAGTCAGTGCATATCGAAGCAAGCGGTCTCTGAAATGTGGGGTTCTGAAACACAACACTGTCTGAGATAAAACTCTGGAGAGAGGTTTCACCTGGAAGGTGGACAGCTTAGACATGGACAGGGTAGAGGTGTAGAGTGGGCAGAGGACTGCAGCCAAGGAGGGGTGCTTGCTAGTGGGGCAGTGAGAGCACAAGTCCCTGTGCCAAAGACTAGGACACTGGGTGAACCCATTTCCACCTCTCCCAGGCAAGCACATGGGTGCCACACTGATCCATCACCGTAACCTAAGCACGGCCACCTAGTGAGGAATGGAGCCATTACACCAAGCCCTGCCCAACTGTGCCCTCCAAGCACACCCCCCAGAAGACCAGCACAAGTCACTCCACCTGCCTAGTGCATGAAATAGAGGAGGCTTCATCGTTTCAGTTCTAGGGGAAACTGGATGTCACTTCATTTGGGTTTCATTGTGTTTGCTGGTTCACTTATTTGCTCATTTATGTTGCTTTTGTTATACCTTAAATTATTTCCCCCCCCTTAATTTTCTTTATTTTCTTGGATACAGAAAAAAATGGTTTTATTTTTAACTTGTTTTTTTTTATTTTTTAAGTTCCTATTTCAGATCATTTTTGTATTTTATTTTATTCTACTTTATTATATATATTTTTAATTTCTAAATTTTTTTCTTAGTTTTTCTCCTTTCCTTTCCTTTTCCTCTCTATTCTACCGAGATTTTTTTCAATATGCAGATCAAAACACTCCTAGGATCTAGCTTCCTTTATTTGATTTTTTGTTTTTTTTCAAATTTTAATTTTTTATTTTCTTAATTTTTTTCTTCCTTCAAAACGACAAAACAAAGGACTTAACCCCAAAAGAGAGAACAGGAACATATCACAGCCACAGACTTAGTCAACACACACAAAAGTAAGATGGCTGAACTAGAATTAATAACCACGATAATGTGAATACTAGCTGGGGTTGAAAAAGCATAGAAGGCACCTGACAATCCCTTTCTGCAGAGATAGAAATAAAATCTCTTCAGGCTGATAGTAAAAATGCTACAACCAAGATTCAAAATGAATGCATGCCATGACGGCAAGGCTGCATATGGCAGTGAAGCGAATCAGTGACATAGAAGATAAAATTATGGAGAATAATGAAGCAGAAAAAAGAGAGAACAAAGGCAAAGAGCAGGATACGAGACTTTTAGAGCTCAGTGACTTAGTAGAAAGGAAAAACATCCAAAACAGAGGTGTTTCAAAAGATGAAGAGAGAGCGAAAGGGGCAGAAAGTTTAGATGAGCAAAATACCAAAACATTTTCCTAATCTGGGAAGGACACAGATGTCAAAATCCAGGAAGCACGGAGACCTCCCATTAGATTCCCCAAAAACTGACCATCACCAAGGCATATCTTAGTAAAATTCACCAAATACACTGACAAGGAAAGAATTGTGAAAGCAGCAAGGGAAAAAAGTCCTTACCCTATAAGAGAAGACACATCAAGTTTGCAGCTGATGTATCCACATAAACTTTGCAGACCTGGAAGGATATATTCAACGTGCTGAATCAGAAAAATATGCAGTCAAAAATTCTTTATCCAGCAAGAATGTCATTCAGAATAGAAGGAGTGATAAAGAGTTTCCCAGAGACACAAAAAATAAAAGAGTTCATGACGACTAAACCAGCCCTGCACGAAATTTTATGCAGGGCTCTTTTAGTGGAGAAAAGACAAAACAAAACAAAAAAGACCAAAAGCAACAAAGACTAGAAAGGACCAGAGAACACCACAAGCAACATCAACTCTAGAAGGAACACAATGGTACTAAATTGATATCTTTCAGTACTCACTCTAAGTGGAAAAGGACTAAATGCTCCAATGACAAGACATAGGGTATCAGAATGGATAAGAAAACAAGGTATATGCTTCTTACAAGAGACTCATTTTAGACCTAAAGTCATCTACAGATTAAAATAAGGGGATGGGGAACCATCTATCATGCTAGTGGCCATCAAAAGAAGCCTGGAGTAGCTGACTTATATCAGACAAACTTGATTTAAAAATAAAGACTGTAACAAGAGTAAAAGGGCATTAAACCATTATTAAGGGGTCTATCCACCAAGAAGTTCTAACAATTGTAAATGCATATTCCCACAATGTGTGAGCACCCAAATATATATATAAATTAATTACAAACATAAATTTCATTGATGGTAATACCGTAAGAGTAGAGGACTTCAACACCCACATCTTACAGTAATAAACAAATCATGTAAGCAGAAAATCAACAAGGAAACACTGGCTTTGAATGACATGCTGGACCAGATGGACTTAACAGATACATTCAGAACATTTCATCCTAAACTAGCAGAATACACTTTCTCTCGAGTGCACATGGAACATTCTCCAGAATAGATCACATACTGGGTCACAAATCAGCCCTCAACAAGTACAAAAACATTGAGACCATACTGTGCATATTTTCTGACCACAACTCTATGAAACTTGAAATTAATCACGACAAAACTTTTGAAAGGACCATATTTACTTGGAGATTAAAGAACATCCTACTAAAATATGGATGGGCTATCCACGAAATTAAAGAGGAAACTAAAAAGTACATGGAAGACAATGAAAATGAAAACAAGATATTCCAAAACCTCTGCGATGCAGCAATGGTTATAAGAAGGAAGTACATAACAATCCAGGCCTTCCTGAAGGAGGAAGAAAGGTCTTAAATACACAACCTAAAGTTACACCTAAAAAAGCTGGATAAAGAACAGCAAATAAAGTCCAAAAGCAGTGGGAAAGGGGAAATAAAAAAGATTAGAGCAGAAATCCATGATATTTACATTTAAAAAAAGAACAGATCAAGGAAAGCAGGAAATTGTTCTTTGAAAGATTACCAAAATTGATAACGCAGTAGCCAGACTGGTCAAAAAGAAACACGGAAAGAACCCAAATATAATCACAACTGGAAGAGGAGATATTACCACCAACACCACAGAAATACAAACAATAATGAGAGAATATTATGAGCAATTATATGCGAACAAATGGGACAATCTAGATGAAATGGACAAACACCTAGAAATATTTAAACTACTAAAACTGAAACAGGAAGAAATGAAAATTTTGAACAGACCCATAAGCAGGAAAGAAATTGCTTCAGTAATCAAAAATCTCCCACAAACAAGATTCCAGGACCGGCTGTCCAGGGGAATTCTGCAAAACATTAAAGAAGAGTTAACCCTTATTCTTTTGAATCTGTTCCAAAAAGTAGAAATGGAAGGGAAACTTCCAAACTCACTCTACAAGGCCAACATTACTTTGATTCCAAAACCAAAGACCCCTCTAAAATGAAGAAATACCAACCAATTTCCTTTGTGAACATGGATGCAAAAACTCTCAACGAAATACTAGCAAATTGGATCCAGCAATACGTTAAAAGAATTATTCACCCTGATCAACTGGGATTGATTCATGGATGCAGGTCTAGTTCAATACTGCAAGTCAGTCAATATTTTACATCACATTAATAAAAGAAAGGATAAGAACTGCAAGATCCTCCCATAGATGCAGAAAAAAAAAACCTTTCACAAAATGTAGCTCCCATTTTTGATATAAGCCCTCAAAAATATAGGGATAGAAGGAACATAACTGAAAATCATAAAGGCCATATTCGAAAGACCCACAGGTAATATTGTTGTCAGTGTGGGAAAAACTGAGACCTTTACCCCTAAGGTCAGGGAGATGACAACAATGTCCACGGTCACCACTGTCATTCACTATAGTGTTGGAAGTCCTAGCTTCAGCAATCAGACAGCAAAAAGAAGTAAAATCATCCAAATAGGCAAAGAGGAAGTTAGACTTCCACTCTTCTCAGCTGAAATGATACTTTCTGTGAGAAATCCAAAAAATCCTACCAAAAAACTGCTAGAACTGATACATGAATTCAGCAAAGTGGCAGCGTGTCAAATCAATGGATCTCTAATATATTGCATATTCATTCTGCTTTGTTACCCTGAGTTGTTGGAATAAAGATACCAATTTTTCTGTGATGTAATTGCTGATTAGTTGTGCCTCAGGTGCATCCCATCAGCATGTATAATCTCCCACTCACTAGAGAGACAGGACAGTGGTGACACATGCCTTCTTATGGGTATAGGTAATAATTTTTGCAATGTTTTTTGTATGTATTTATAAATGTGAAATATACTTGGGGACAAAATGGTAGGTGTTCTACATCAGAATGCATTTAGCAGCATCTCTCACTTTTCTCCATTCTTTATGGTAACAGATGCATATGTGTAGATGGGATATTCCAACATTGGAAGAGATAGGGCATTTCAGTCCCTTCTTCACCCTGGACTCTGTAGGATCCCCAAATCTAGGATTCAAACAGGTTATCTTGTCACAGATTGACAATCTCCTTTGTATTCTTCAATTCCAAAAGACACAGCCTATACAGATGCCCAAATAACACACTTTGTGAGGAGACTGGGGTTCTTGAGCAATAGGGGAAAGGACAGTAATTGCAACTTGATTTCAAAAAAACACGAAACACAGACACCGAAAAAATTACTCTAGTGTCCACACATGATGCATATTGAATTTCTCTCCTTTTTTAAAAGCAAATTTCTTTAATGTATATGATCAAAATGGTTGCCAGATAGCATTTCTGATGCCTGGCTGTTTCACTGGGTGAAAGGAAGAAGACAGTTATAGGGCTTTGGTTTTTATGGAAAATGGCCTTTATTGGACACTGGGAAAAGCAAAACATGAAGAGATCACAGACAGCAAGAACTTCATGTGCTTGGGCTTTATTTTAAGGATCTGTAGGCATTATATCATTTATTATTATTTATTCCTCAGAACAGCCCTATGAAGTTGCTACATTTAAGACCATCATGACACAAAAGCATCAATTTCTTAAGCCAAAACCACTGAAATCTAGTGACTACTTGTGTCGAGAGGTACTGTTCAAATACTCTTCAAGTAAATATGAATAAGATACTATTTCCATCATATATTCCGCAGAGAAAACAGCCAGAGCAGTTATGTAACTGAGTCCCAGGGCTAGGAGTGGGCACTTAGAAATCATGAAGTGACCACTTTCAATGCCAATGTCCTTACACTTTTTAATTTTCTGCTTATAACTTATTTCCTCAAAGACCATGTTGAAAACATCTATACTATCATGTCTGTCACTGTATAAAACTGATTTACAAGGATATTTGGCACAGAAGGCAAGAAAAAAAAACCAAATGGGAAGTTAAGAGTACTAAATTTTTAATCTATTTCCAAACAATATCCTTTACAAACTTATCTATCTCATAAAGTATTACTTAAAAAAATATTCCTACGGCTCTAATGGTAGATTAGGTTATTTTCAGTGAATCTACGTTTTTTCCCTGTGACCACTGTGAAAAGAGTGTAGTCTACAGACAGCAAATGATAAGTTTGCCCCCGTGACTTGTTTCACAATATAACGTGTGTGGGAATGTGATAGGTTATGAGTTCAGAGACCAGGCACTAAGAAACACATTTCTGCTAGTTGCTATCTCCGCTATGCAAGCTCATATACCAGGATCTGAGCTGCATCTGTGTGTAGTCTGGAGTCAAGTCCATAAAGGCCCAGACTTGATCAACCCTAACAGAGCCAAACCACAAACAGGTGAATGAAAATTAAATGCTTAATTTTCAATGTCATTGCAACCTTGGGTTGTATGAAACACAACTTTAGGGATTAGTTACAGCTACCGTAAACAATTATATTCATTTCCTTTTGAATATTCACATAATTTTTCTAGAAGAGTGTAGGGAATATGTAGAGAGAATACAAAGAATATGTCTATCTTCACAGATATAAATGCATATGAAATATGAATTTATTTTGCAAGTAATAACCAAGTTTCATTTCTTTCCCACTTATAATTGAATTAGGATAGGAATATCTGTGAATCATTTTCTAATTACTCACGTTTGTCTTGAATTCTGGCAATAACCAGCCTTTGACCTACACAAATATCTGTAGATTTTAATTTTTGGTTTTCTTATGTAACACTTTATGTTTTGCATCAAAGTTGTTTTTTATTTTTTTATTTTTTAATGTGAAATTTATTGTCAAATTGGAAGCTAAGTGAAATAAGTCACACAGGGAAAGACAACAAAGTGTTTTTTAGCATGGCTGTAACGACTGACAGAAGTGGGTACATAAAAAATTGAAAAAAACTAAATGTCATTCAAAATACATGAACCCAGTTGAGGAAAACAACATATAAGAAAAGGTATCAAAGGACACTGGATATTATCCAGTTAGAAACCAATCTCTACCTTGAAATAAATCTAATCTTTGATAGTGCTGCACTAAGACAGATTCAGAGAGTACACTTTGGTTCCATCATCAGAGGAAGTGGGGCCGATCTGAATGGCTCTTATACAGAAACCCTGTGGTTGTTCCATGATAACCCCAAGGGGCCGTTCATTTAGTACTCTCAGCTCCAAGTCCACCCTCAGTGCCCTGTTCTCAGACAACGGTGTAAGATCCCATCCATTCTCTCTCTTGTCATCTCACATGAAGTTGACTTTTGTCGGTAAGAGACAATGGAGAGACAGTGCAGCAGAAAGAGCTCTTCTTCCTGGCTTCATGGTGTTGTGTCTCCTTTTCTGCCATAGCCTGGTTGCCAGTTGCAGTCCTACAAGAAGTCCTGTGTACTGGTCCTCCAGCAACTTTCTGTAGCCAGTCAGTCAGTTTCTTGTCTTCTGGTCTTTCCTCCTGATGTTCTGACAGGGAGTTCTTCCTGTTTGCCAGTCACAGCCTGAGATCCAACCTCACCAAGTTCAGCCGGAGGACTGTGGACCTGCCCTATCCCAGGATAATCCAGTGAGCATGTCTGCCACGAAGCTGTGTGTAGCCACATCGTCCTCGATGACATCTAAATCCCATCTTCAGAGAGCGGACCTGGCTTCCCAGTGATCCCTCCTTTAATTCTAAGATATTCTTTGTAATTTTATTGAACTTAGTAGCCTTTCCTCTTAGTAAGCTTTCCTTTACAAGTAGATCATAATTGTTTACCTCAACTTCCTTCCTTGTTTCTGTCTCCTGACTCAATTCTGACCTATAGCCTTGTCACCCTGGAGTGTTCAATCCTCATTTGGGGCCCTTAAAGGGCTAGAACAAATCAGCTAATTTGGAAATAGAAATGGAATTATTCACTGTGTTGAGAATTTTACATTAATGTTATGATTTGTAATTAACATATTTTATTCTAATAAATAGCAAAGCATAAGAAATAAATAATATATACCGAGTATATTTTTTACACTAATATAATTACATTTGAGAACAGTCCCATAACACCAAGAATGAAGCCTCAAGTACTCTTTGGTCTTTGGGTGATATATATGCATTGATGCGGATTCATCCTTGGTAAGAAATGAAACATTCTAGTGAGGGTGTTGATAATGGAAGAGGCCATGCGCATGTGCAGACAGGGACAATCAAGGAAATCTTAGGAGCTTCTTCTTAATTTTGTTGTGAGCCTAAAATTACACTCAAAATATTATCTTAAAAATATGCAAAGAAAATAATCATATGGGTTTTGAAATAATGAGAGACGTATTCTTTATAAATGGTGAAATAACATTATACCAAAATGAGGTAACTAAAATGCCTGGTGCTTACAAACATATGGTCTTCTTACTGAGCAGGGTGCAAAATACGTTTTTTTTTCATGAAAATCGAAATATGGACAATTCTTGTCACTCTCTGAAGATGCTGACAACCTGAAATACAGAGAATTATATCTCATTAATCTTACCATAAGGTTGCTTGTATCTCTTACTAGGTACCATAGTATTTTAATGAATAAACCATCCGTTTTGACTCATATATCTCAATCTCCATATTTCTCATACCATTTTTCTCTGGAAAAACTTCAACTACTGTGTTTATCTGATTGTTCACACATTGCTGTTTTTGTTTCTATGAACAATTCTTGTGAGGCATAAAATAAAAAGTTGTCAGGAGACTTACAGTTCAGAAGAAAATGTTAAGGCTTTTGGCTGCACAGATGAACTATGATTTCTTCTCTGGGAGCCTCTAACCCATGTAGTAGCAGAGAGTAAATTCAACAAAAACTATGAGAAAATAAAATTTATTGGGAGTCAAATACAAGCTCTTATACTCACCTGAATTCTGTAATAACACATAAAAGTTCATCCTTTCTTCCTTTATAGACACTTTCAAATTATAATGTTACACAGTGGACACGAAAGTATAAAATTATCTTAGCAGGACTAAGTGAAGAGGACAAACTGACCATGAAGACAATTTCAGGGTTTAGAAAATGGATCACAGGTTAATAACTTATGAACATTGGAAAGATTCCTGGAGATTCAAGGCAGAAGCACATCCATCATCTTCTCACCTAGGATGCTCAGTGTCTCCCCACCTACCCACCCCTGGCTCAGCGATCAAGAAGACTGAAATGTTACAACTGGGAGAAGCTGCAAATAGCAAGGGTGCTGGTGCCACAGGGGGAGACCTGATCAGCAGTAATTAACATCAAAGGTAAAAGTCACAAGGTCATAAAAATAAGCAATAAGAATTTGGAAAACATTGAACAAAACTATCAGTAGACAGACCTCAGTGGAGAAGATTCTGCCATAAATGTTTGGCAACAAAAAATAGTAAATCTAGGAAAAATGACATACAATGCATGTTTACTGAAGTATATTTTTACAAAGTGTCTACCTAAAAAGTAAAAAAAAAAAAAAAATATGAAGAGAAATTTAAAAATGTCTTCCAACGAAAGGAAAGCATTGGTCAATTGAAACGTCTGCTGGGATAAGTTGTTGCACATATTAGAACAAAGGTACTTAAAAGTTATATTTTGGGGTGCCTGGGTGGCTCAGTTGGTTGGGCGTCTGACTTCGGCTCAGGTCATGATCTCACAGGCCGTGAGTTTGAGCCCCGCGTCTGGCTCTGTGCTGACAGCTCAGAGCCTGGAGCCTGCTTCCCAGTCTGTGTCTCCCTCTCTCTGCTCCTCACCTGCTCATGCTCTGTCTGTCTCTCTCTCTCAAAAATAAATAAAAGCATTGAAATTTTTTAAAATAATAAAAATAAAATTCATATTTATAAATATGTGAAAACTATAAAGAAAACTTAGTTGAAATAATTGCATGAACATGTGATGGAAGCAATTTAGCAAGTAGGAAATATCAATACAGAAATAAAACTATATCAAGAAACCACAGAGAATCTGAGTGCATAAATCCATACTGGAAATGGAAAATCCACTCAAGTAGAAAAAAAACGGTGAATTTGAAGGAGTAACAAAATTTATTTATACCTTAAGATGAGAGAGAAGAAAGAGAACAATTTACAGAATTCAGAGTCTTTCAGAACAGTATCAGGAAAGCCAGCTTAGGTCTAAGTAGAATATGAGAAGAACGACAGAGGCAGAAAAGACCAGGACAAAATTTAAAATACTTATAGACACCAGAGACTTAGTCAACTGCTAACAGAATGAGCACGTACAAATCCACATCTCATGACATCATAAATGAAATGACCAAAGAACACTGGCAAATACAGACAAAGAAATACACTTGAGGGAAGAGAGTGGATTGTGAAGTGACTTAATTCAGTGTGAAAATCAGGGATGGGTGACACGTCTTCCACCTCCATCAGCCTTACACCACATTCTCTAGACAGAATCCATATCCCTGCCCTGCACACTAGTTCCGAATGGAATGGGATACAAGCAGCAAGATGAAGGAACAGAAAGACACAGACCCTAAATCCCCCATGGAAACAATACGTTAAAAATGTCCAGACACAAACCCCCGCATAATCAGTCTAACCAGGTTTGATAAGGGTGCCAGGACCATTCAATAGGGAAAGACAGCATCTTTTATACAAGGTGTTGGGAAACTGATTTCCCACATGCAGAAGAATGAAGCTGGATGTTTCCATTTACACCGTATACTAAAATTAACTCAAAGTGGACTAAAGACATAAATGTAAGGTGTAGAAGTTCCTCAAAGAAAAATTGGGGGGGGGAATAAACAACACTGTATTTGGCAATGATTTCTTGGCTCTGCCACCAAAACCACAGAGCACAAAGGAAAAGTCCACTGTAGACAAATGTGTGATATCAACCTAAATATTTCTGTGCACTAAAGGGCATGATCAACGATGAAAAGAAAGAGTGGAAAAAACACTTGCAAATCATACATCAAACAGGGAATTGCATCTAAAATATAAAATTAATCTACAAGTTAATACCAACAACAACAAACACCAAAACACAATTAAAAAATAGGGCAAAGAAATTAAAAAAGCATATTTCCAAAATCAATAAAAATTGTGAAAAATCATATGGAAAGATGCTAATGATCAGAGAAATGCAAATCAAAATCACAATGAATTATCACCTCATACTCATTAGGATGGATGGTATAAAAAAAAAAAAAAAGCTCAGGTGCCTGGGTGGCTTAGTTGGTTAAGTTTCCAACTCTTGGTTTTGACTCAGGTCATGATCGCACATTTGTGGGTTTGAGTCCTGCATCAGGCTCTGTGTTGACGATGCAGAGCCAGCTTCAGATGCTGTCCCTTTCCCTCCCTCTCCACCTCCCCTGCTTGCTCTCTCTCTTTCTCTCTCTCTCAAAACAAATAAATAACATTTTTTAAAAAAGGGTCAGTGAGGAGGTCAACCAGGAGGATACTACACACTGTTGTTGGGCATGTAAATCGGTCACCGTTATGAAGAAGGGAATGGAGCTTCTTCAAGAAATTGAAAATACAATTATCACATGAATCAGCCATCCCAACTGTAGGAAACTATCTAAAAAAATTGAAAGCAAGATCTCAAAGATATATATACACCCATGCTCACTGCAGCATTATTCATTAGAGCCATAGGGCAGAAGCCACCCAAATGTCCACTGATGGATGAATGGAGAAAGAAAGTGTGGTATACACATAACACTGTAATATTATTCAGTTGTAAATGGAAGGAAATCTTATCACCTGCCACTATATGCATGAAATTCCAGGACATTATGCTAAGTGAAATAAGCCAGTCATACACATGAAAAAAAAAAAAACCTGTTTGATTTCACTTATAGAAAGTATCCAAAGTAGTAAAAGTGATAGAAACAAGTAGAATAGTGGTTGCTCAGGTTGAGGGGAAAGCGTTGAAGAAGAATTATTGTGCAGTGAGTTGAGTTCCAGTTTTACAAGAGGAGAGCTCTAGATATCCTTTGCAACAATGTGATAGTTGGCACTCCTAACTTAAACTGGGTGCTTCAACTGGTTACGATGGATGATCTAGTTAAATGCAATGTAAGATATGCGAGAGTATAGGATTCCCGCTATATGACACTCTGGAAAAAACAAAATTATGGAGACAGTAAATTGATCAGTGGTTGACAGGGTTTAGGGGGAAGGAAGGATGGATAGGGAGCACAGAGGATTTTGAAGGACGGGAAACTATTCTGTAGAACTCCATAATGTTTGATACATGTCACTATCTACTTTTCCAAACGCATAAAATGCCCAACCTCAAGAGTAAGCTTTGAAGTAAACTATGGTCTTTGGCTGATAATGATGTGTCACTGCAGGTGTATCAGTTGTAGCAAGTGAACCACCCCACTGAGGGCTTTTGAAAATGAGACAGTCTATGAACTGCTCCTGCATTGACACATAGACAGTAGGGGAATACAGCATATACCGGTGCTATGTCTGAGTTTTGCTATGAACCTAAAACTGCTCTAAGACACTAGGCTATTTTTTTAACATGGGTAATGTGTTAAATTCTATGTTATGGGGTCATGGAATTTTCTGCAACAGCTTAAAAAAGAAAATCAAAGTCAAACCCACAAAAAGAGGTGATCTTGACAAGGACAGGAGAAAAACAACTCATTATATTTAGGTAAATAACAATATGATTAAAAGATGAGCTCTCACTGGAAAAATAGTGGGAAAAAAAAGAAAGAAACCCACTACCTGTGCGCACACACACACACACACACACACACAAAACAAACAAACAACCAAAACAAAGCAAAAAAACCTGTCAAACAGGAATTATACATTCAGAAAATAGTTTTTTAGAAAACAAGATGCATAAAGATCCCACATAAGACACACAAACGAACAGAATTTATTCTTACTACACCTGCCTTTCAACAAAGTTCTTCAAGCTACAAGTAAAATGACACTAGATGGTAACGCATATCCGCAAGAAGAAATAGAGATCACCAGAAATGATAAGTAGGTCGGTAAATGTTTAGATCTGCATGTGTATTTTCCTCTCTGAATTTCTTGAAAAGACAAGATAATTTGCAGCCATAATTATAACACTGTATGGTGGAATCTATACTATAAACCTTATGGTTTTTAGCATTTGTTAATGTGTGTGGTACAAAGTCTCCATGAATGCCTCCCTTCAGGTATCCAACGTGAAAGCATGAAAGCAGAGAAGGTAAAGAGATGCATAGTTTGTGTTCAGAAACGAGTGGGAGCTGGCTTCAGTACAGCACTGTTAGAAGTACAGATTTCCCCTCTCTCTGACAGTAGATTGTTCCTATGAAAACTTTCCTAAGCTGAAATAGTGTAAATGAGGAAGCAAATATCATTAATTTACACGGAAAAATTGCTGAGCATCCCTGTTCCAAAAATTCACCACCACCGCCAAACACAAAACACAAAAAATAACCTCCCTTAGGCTTTTCTGATACCTCAAGACAAGCCTTGTGAATGAAGAGGTACAGAAAATAAATTGAGATGAAGCACAGACACTCAAAAATACAGTTCAAACCTACGCCTGATACTGATATACAGAGTGGATTGTTTTTTGAGAAATGAACTTGACAGGAACAGTCTTGCTCCTCGGGCTGTGAGCTGCTTCTCTAACAGTAAAACTAGCCCTGAACACAATGAAAGGATTGCTATGGAGAATACATGGTAAAAGAAGGCATTTTGGATCATAAGGAAGGAAGAGAGGACAAACGTAAGAATAAAATTCTTACCAGGTCTAATGGACTTTCCTTCACCTCCTGTGTTTTCGAAATTGTTTGATATTTGAAGCAAAAGTATCAGTTGAAGCAAAGTTATAACATGCATGTGATTCTCCATGTAAGCAGAGAAATATTTAGGACACTTATAGTATAAATGGGACATACATTACCATAAATGGTAATGGACCATAAAGGCAAGTAAGTCTCTACATTTTACTCGACCTGCTGTGGGTTGTGATAGGCTGTGTAGACTGTGCTCTATGAATATACAATCATCTATATAAAGATATATAATATCTATATTACTTATATCAAGGAGATTAGAGCACGTGTATATATATATATATATATATATATATATATATATATATAAAACTTTATGTATATAAAGTTACTGATGAAGAAAAGACCTACTTTGCTATAAATGATGCTCCGTCAATGAGGTAATGATGTAGAAAAATACAACTTTCACTCTTATCTCACAGCCTCAGATATAAAGCATCACAAAAAATAAATTCTAATTGGATCATAAATCATAATGGAAAGTTAAAATATTAAGAAATAAAGAAAAAGGTAAATACAGGAAAATAATATAGGAAATTCTATTCATGAACTTTGGCTAACTTCTGAAATAGGTCCAATAATACTCATTGTATGAACAAAACGCTAAGTAGGACCATGGTAACATAAAAATTCTGATCATTGAAAGACTCCAATAGGAGAGTAAAAATGAAGATGCAGGTATTTGCATCTTAAAAGCTCAAAAAAGAACTCAGATCTAAAATATGACAAAGACTCCTGAGAAGTGAAAAGAAGACACCGTCCTGGAGAAATGGGCAAGAGACACAACCCAGCACTTCTCATTCTCACCAAAGAGAATAGCCTTGAGATTTACAACCCAGGAAAATGGTACTGTTTCTAACCATCAGAACCTTTAATGAATTTTTCTGGGACTGCTGAGTTTTGGATCAAAAGCCTATTTGGTACAATGTATTTTGCACCATAAAATAGAAAAATGTAGGGATAATTTAGTATAGTGAAATATACACATATCTATGTGCAATTTCCTACTAATGCTTACAGAGAAGTGTAGTATAATCATACATGAATATGATTGTGTTACACTTACACATTATTATTTTATTATGAAAACCATACATTTATTTTATATAAATATATAATTTGTCGCTATGTGCAATAAATGATTATCAATATGATATGTGGAGGAAGACATAGAAAAGACTTTTCCTAACATAATTATGCATAATACCCACTTACAAAAAAGGAACAAAATTTCTGAGAATGGTTTTTAAAATGTCATATTCATATGAGAGCAGTGAATATTCACAAACTGTAGACAAGTGTGTTAATATAGATGGATTACAAGTAGTACCTGGGAGAGAAGGGAGACACACATAAAAATGCACCCTGAATGATTCCATTGATATACAGCCCCAAAATAAGCAGAGATATTTCATAAAAGGAAAATGGGCAGGCCTGACAAAGGCTCTACACTTCTGTCTCATGATATAATTTAGAATTGTGTGATTCTAACTACACTGTAATCAGTGTGCACAATCATATGCCTAGTTTCCTTGATGTATTGTAAAATTAAATAGTAAAGTTAATTTCAGACAAAAGAGCATTTCTAGAAGCACAGGTTCCTATGAAAAGCAAGAACTGGACATTATCAAATGTACATTCAAGGTATAAAACTATAAATAATGTATCATAGAGTGAAACCATGGAATATTAAAGACTTTAAAAGAAATAAACTACAAATACACATAAAACTATAGATGAATTCCACAAGCATAATATTAATTGCAAGCTTTTTCTTTTTAATTTTTTTAACATTTATTTACTTTTGAATCACAGAGAGAAAGCACAAGCAGGGGAGAAGCAGAGAGAGAGGGAGACATAGAATCTGAAGCAGGCTCCAGGCTCTGAGCTGTCAGCACAGAGCCCGATGTGGAGCTCAAACTCACGAACCTTGAGATCATGACCTGAGCCAAAGTCGGAGGCTTAATCCACTGAGCCACTCAGGAGCCCCATTTAATGACAAGCTTTTAATAGAATCAGGAAACATTTGAAAACTTACCTTGTCCTCTTCATCATCATTGTAGAGCAGGTTAGAGTTGTTAGAAGCACAGGACGTCAAACTCTCCTTCCATGATTTTCTCTCAGTGCTAATGTAATAGCAATTGTTGGAATACGTAAACCACTCTTTCAGACAATGACAACAGAGACATGCTGGAGAGAGATAATACGAGATATTATCCAAAAAGCTTTGAATATTACAAAATGAAAATTTACATACTGTATATGGATACACATATGTGTACCTACCATATTCAAATACCCTCACAAGCTGATAAAGTTAAAACAAAACACACACACACTCAGAGAAGAGTTAGGCTTTCATCTCCTAATTTATGTGCCCAAAAAGGAACTACAAAAATGTCCACATCTACATGTCCTGAGAGTCAGTGAACAAAATCGTCTTTATGGAATGATTTATCTTTTATCATGTTATGGAAGGAGGAAATGTGAGGCAATTGTTAACAGCAGTTACAGTGATTTTGAATGAGTATTTCCCCCTCAGTCCAGAAGTTCATTAAACGATTTTTGAATTCACTTTTTCCCAAAGAATCTGTTATGATCTTTGCCTACTTGAAGATAGAGCTAAAATAGACACTAAACTAATAACAGAATTTTGCAAGGGATGTTGTACCTTTCTGGATTGTCGTTTCCAGGGATGTTTTGTTCTGCTCTGGTCCTTCAGTAGCTATAACATTAAAGCAATTCTCAAAAAAACATAATATTAAATTAAATGAATCATAATAAGTTGAGTTTCTCAGTTTAAAATTGGGTGTGCTATATTACCAGAAAAATTTAATAAAGTAATGAACATGAGAGAGAAAATAATTCAAAAGCTTAAAAAACCAAACCTCGCCATCTCTTACTATATTTGGTTTAAGCAATCTCAAGAATTAATGCGTATTTCACCATAAAGTCTCTTCTATGACTTGCCTTTGCGATATTAAATCCAAACATATGATTAATTCTCCCTAAATTTATTCTCTTATTTCTACTTTAGATAACCTCTAAATAATCATTCCACACTTAGAGCACACATGCATTAAAATGAGATAATAAATTCAAAGTGTTACACACTATGTCGAGGAACTAATGATCAGTAAAGTGAAAAATTCCCTTTTAGTCATTCAAACATGTACGTACAGGGCATAACAGCTATTGTTACCACAGTGGACATCAAGACGAGGCAGAGGATTCCCAAGATACCGGCAATGAGCTTCTCTGGACATGAAGGTGAGTAGTAGGAAGAGAAATGCAAACACTGAGAAGGGATGCCTGGAAACAATCATTTAGGAGATATACAAGCAAGAGAACCGACAATGCACAGGGAATCACATAAAATAACCTGCACCTCAAACCCATCACTATCATTGGAATCTTCCCTCAGAATATACCAATGCTTTCAATTACAATACCATATTCCAACCTCCAGCTCTGGTCCTCACAAATGAAAACTATATGAAATCCTACTCTTTCCCCACACACCTGCACCCTACCTTCACATCCTAAAACAGATATACCTGCTTGTATTAAATGTTTTACCTTTGCAGGGAGAGCTCTTGACATTCCCTTGAAGGGCCCGAGAAGCATTTTGAAGATTTAATTCTGCATAGGCTATCTCCTCCTCTGTTACTGAAATGGAACACTTCGTGCCCTTAGGTTGCACTTGCTGTCTTTTTGAGCCCTTAGCATGATGGAGTTCCGCATAAGTCACGCCTTGGTTGTTCATGTCTGCAGCTGAGTAGTGTCAGCTACAATGTGGATGAAACTGCCCTGAAGGTCTTGATCAAGAGTGTGTGTCATGTGCTGATGACATTGCTAGTACAGTGACACCATGTGGGGTACAGGGTGAGGGATGCTACTCATTTGCATGTGAACAATATAAAGTCTGATACTAACTTCCGTAGAGAGAGAAATAAGTGTTTCATGATAGAATAAGTGGATTTTTACGATAATAGCAGAATAGTATTGGTTGCAAAACATGTAAAGCACTAAATTAGTGAAGAAGAAAGGAATTCTTGAATAATAGTGTCCTCATTAATGTAAGGTCAGATTCCACAGACATATTTCAACACTATTAGAATAACCAGATTAATTAAAATGCCATATTAGAAAAAAAGTGTTGTATCAATTTTGACAATGTTAAAACCCATTACTGGTTAAAATTAAGTCCCCTAAGATGGGAGAATATAATTTTTAGCACATATAGGAATTTCCTGTTGCAAATGACTTTTATTTGTGGTTTGAAATTGTGTTTCTAAAAAGTAATGCACTGCTATCAAAGTGATATTTTATTTTGAACATCTGCAGAGTTCTGAGAATTGTTAAATTTTAGAAGAAATATTTCATATGTTGCAAAATGTTACATGACACACTAAAATTGCCCAGAGCAAGAACAATAGTGAAAACAAAAAGAAACAAAGCATTTTTTACAAGAGGACTTAACATCAGAGTGACAACTGATTTAATGGCAAAGATATGAAACCATAAAATGATAAATAAAAGGGCAGATCATTTATGGAAGAACACAGTTGTTACAAACTTCTAGAAAGATCTACGATTTCAAACGCAGTTAGGGTAACTCCAGTTGTTTAGTTATACTAAAACTCACATAAATGTAATTTCAGACCTCAGTCAAGGAATTGTGCAGTCAGTGAACTCTGGAATATTCCTGTCTCTCCAAGTACAAAGTATCAGCTTCAAAAATTATTTCGTGGGGCACCTGGGTGGCTCAGTCAGTTGAGCGACCAACTTTCGCTCAGGTCATGATCTCATGGTTTGTGGATTTGAACCCCACGCGGGGCTTGTGCTGACAGCTCATAGTCTGGAGCATGCTTCAGATTCTGTGTCTCCCGCTCTCTGTCCCTCTCCTGCTCATTCTGTGTCTCTTTCTGTCTCTCAAAAATAAATAAACATGAAAAATTAAAAAAAATAAAAATTAAAAAGATTTATTTCATGTCTAGCTATCTAGTTTAGTAATCTAAAATAGGAATTAAAATACGTACAATATAACGCATATAAAACACTTAAACTCAATCTGAGTGGTCTAAGTTCTCAATAATGTGTTAGTGATTTAATTATTTTTATTAAAAAATTGTTTTGTTTCCTTTTGAGAGAGAGAGACAGAGAGTAAGACAGACCGTGAGTGGGCAGGGTTAGAGAGAGTAAGACACACAATCTGAAGCAGGCTCCAGGCTTCATGCTGTCAACACACAGTCTGATGTAGGGCTCGAACTCACAGACAGTGAGATCATGACCCCCGCCGAATTAGGACGCCCAACCGACTGAGCCACCCAGGAGCCCCAATTTTAATTATTTGTAGCACAGTACCCATTTATCATTACTGATTCATAGCATTTAGATCATGTAACAATTCTTTGCACAAGAGCGTCTTTCAGTATTGAATATCTTTCTTGGCCAAGTTTTGTTCAATTTTATAAAAAGTCTTTGGATTGTTTATAGTTAAGTTTAAATTAGCATTTTTACGCAAGGTACCTCGCGTTTTATGAAGAATCAAACTGCTTTCATTCATTGAAATAAATATATGAGGATTTCCATTTGACCTTTATGGTATAATGGATTCATTTTAGGGATTTATTTTAAAGACTGGACCAATGTCGAATATATATAATATATTCTTGATGACAACTGATGACAAATCCAAATCATGTGTTCTTTGTCCTGATGCTTCTGTGATCTCACCTTAAATTATATTGATTTGCCTATATTTATAGGTATATGCATATGTACTTAATGACTTCTCCACAGGCAAGAATTTGAATATTGTAAGATCTCTAATGTATCTCATACTCATTCTTGTTTGTTACCCTGAATTGTTGGAATGCAGATACCAATGTTCTCTGTGATTTCATTGTATATTGGCTGTGCCTCAGATGCATCCCACCAGCATTTATAATCTCCCACTCACTGGCGTGACTACTAGAAAGGCAGGACCGTGGTGACACATACCTTCTGTTGGCCAGACAGTCATGCACCGTCCAGAGGGAACCAGGTTCCTCTCGTAAGCAGACAGTATCTGTGGTCTTCACAGCCTGCCGGCCCTGTGAGAGCTGAGAGTGAAGCAATAATGGACAAAGTAGATTTCTCATCAATGTGTCACTTCAAATTTGAACAGGAAATTCTTGCCCTTGGGCTATTTTGAAGACACTTTATCTCCTCACACACCTCCAGAATGTAGAGGCTTTGAGCTTGCAGTGTGGCATTTAGTTTGTGCCTCAGCAAATGCCTCTGACAAATTTTATGTTCCAGGAGATACTGGGGTCAGAGACTTAACCACCCAGGCTGTTCACTTGCTTCCATCTGAATGACAAACACTGAGGACTTAGGCCTTGTGTAAAATATCTTAGAAGTTTTTGTTTTACTTTTAGGCGAATTTGCTACATGTAGATATTATGTGTTTCTTTTTCTTATGCCCTTGATATGTCATTTCTATATCACTGAAAATATTCTAAAATCATCAACCCGTAGACGGGTGTTTAATTATATTTGACACTAAGAGTGAAAAATGACTATGTTTTCAATTTTTTTGCCACTGCCATAAAGACATCAATTTCTGAATGGATCTTCTCAAATTCTACCTTCATTTTGAATATACCTACATTGCATTTGTATTATTTGTAAATAGGTTATTAAAGTTTCTGCTGGAAAAAATAAATGCCTGTGGGAGGGAAAAAACATTGAATAATATTGAGCAATAGCACCTTTCCAGAGATTTGAATGTTAAATAATTATTCATGCTATTTACTTATTCATTCTCCAATGGTAACTAGGTGTCTCTATTTAAATAGGAATATTTGTTATCAACAAACAAACAAACAAAAAGCCTAAGTCTAACTTTGTAGGGGAAAATCAATGAGTGTTTAACAATCTCACTTAACTCAAAATATTGGTGTAGGGCAGAGAAAGTACTTTTAAAAGACAATTAAATAACATGAACATCCAAGCAATAAAACTTTATATCTAAATTACTTACTTTGCATCACTGGAATTCTTTTCCTTTGTGTTCATTGTTGGATTTGATTTGGTAATAATTTTGGGCATATTCACGTGCATGTTTTCTTTGGTCTATAGTTTTGTTTGGTGTTTGGCAAAATGGGTTGACAATACTATTTTCATTTTCATGTATTTATTTTCCCAGATGTATAGCTGCCATATGACATCACATTAAGTTCAGGTGTAGACATAATGATTCATCATTTACACACATTATGCTATGATCATCATGATAACTCATCGTGATCACCCATCACCCTACAAAATTCATACAATGGTATGGACTCTATTCTCCATGCTGTAATTTACATCCCTGTGAATTATTTATTTTATAACAGAAAGTTTGTACCACCTACTTTCTTTTGTTTCTTTCAGCCACCATCGTCCCACTCCCTTACAGAAACCACATAGTTGGTCTCTCTGCATGTGAGTCTATTGGTTTGTTCATCTGTTGGTTTGTTTTTGTTTTGACATCATTAGGTAAATCATATGATATTTGCCTTTCTCTGTCTGACTCGTTTCATTTAGCGTAAAACCCTCTAGATCCATCAACTGTGTCAAAAATCAGGAAGATGTTTGGAGAAACCTCCATCGTATTGCCCATTGTGATGACACCAATTCAGATTCTCACCGACAGTGCATAAGATTTCCTTTCCTCCACATGCACACCAATATTTGTTATTTCATGGTTTTTGGATTCAGACATGTGGGAGGTGCTATCTCATTGTGATTTTGATTTATGTTTTCCTGATGATTAGTGATACTGAGCATCTTTTCACATGTCTGTTGGCGATCTGCATATCTTCTTTCAGGAAATACCTATTCAGGTCTTAGGTCCATTTTTTAATCATGCGTTTGCATTCTTTTTGTGTTAGATGCAGGAATTCTTCATATATTTTGGGTATTAACCCCTTGCCGGATATATCATTTGCAAATATCATTTCCCATTCAGTAGGTAGACTTTTTGTTTTGTTGATGGTTTCCTTGGCTGGGGAAATGCCTTGTGGTTTGTCATATTGTTTATTTTTCATTTTGCTGCCATTCTCTACGAAAATAGATCCAAAAGAATACTGAGGAGAACTATCTCCATGAGTTCATTGACTATGCTTTCTTTAGGAGTTATTGTTGCTGGCCTTACCCGTACCTCTTTAATTCATTTTAGGTTTCTTTTGGGTTTGGCGTAAACATGTAGTCCAGTATTATTCTTTAGCATATAGTTTTCCAGTTTATAAACACCATTTACTGAAGACTCTCATTTCCTTTTTGTCCCTTCTTGCCTTCTTGTCACATTTAATTGTTCACATAGACACACATTTATTTCTGGGCTTTTTACTCCATTCCTTTGATCTATGTGTCTATTGTTGTCCCATACTGCTTGGATTGCTAGAGCTTTATAGTAGTCTTTGAAATGTAAGAGTATGTTTCTTCCAGTTTTGTTCCTCTTTCTAATGATTGTTTGGATATTCAGAGTTTCTTGTAGTTCCATACCAACTTTCAGGTAATTTATTCTAGTTCTGTGAAAATGCTATTAGTATTTTTATAATGATTACATTGAATCTATAGGTCATTTTACATAATTGGGATACTTTCACAATATTATATCTTCCATTCCATAAGCACAGTATATATCTTCATATATATTTATTTGTGTCATCCTCCTATTTCTTCTAACAATAGCTTAAATTTTCAGCGTGTAAGAATTTCTCCTCCGTGGTTAAAATATTCTTTGTTAATTGATTCTTATAAATGGAATTATAAATGGGATTGTTTAATTTCTCTTTCTCACAGACTATTACTACTGTATAAAGTCCAAAAGATTTCTATATATTAATTTTGTTTCCTGAAACTTGACTGATTTCAAGTATTCGTTCTAATATGTTACTTTGGCGTAGTGTCTCATTTTTTTTCTAGAAATTAAGTCATCTGCCAATAGTGACTGCTTTGCATTTTCTTTATTAGCATGGATGTCTTTGACTGATTTTTCTTTTCAGATTTCTGTGTCTAGGACCTCCAGGACCGTGTTGAATAAAGTGGTAAGTGTGAATTTCCTGGTCTTGATCCTGATCTGAAAGGAAAAGCTTTTGGCTTTTCCCTGTTGAGAATGATGTTAGTTGCGGGCTTGTAATATATGAACTTTATTATATGGAGGGAAATTCATTCTCTACACACTCTGGGAAGTTTTTTCTATAAATGGATGTTTAATTCTGTCAACTACTTTCTCTGCATCTCTTGAGACGACCACATGATTTTGATGTTTCAGTCAGTTAATGTGGTGTGACAGGTTGATGGATTTGCAGGTCTTGAAGCATCCTGCATAAGTGGAATAAACCCATGCAATCATGGTGTTTGAACTTTTTCTTGTATTGTGGAATTCAGTTTGCTAATACTTGAGTGAGGATTGTTGCATGTGATCAGGGATATTGGCGTATACTGTGGGGTGTGTGTGTGTGTGTGTGTGTGTGTGTCTGGGTGTGTTTGTTTGGTTTCCTTGTTTGGTTTTGGTTTTGGGGTAACGCTGTCCATATAGAATGAATTTGGAAACTTTCCATTGTCTTCAGTTTTGAGACTAATTTAGGATGCAGAGGTGTCAACTCCCTTGAAAAATTTTGTAGAATTAGGACGCCTGGGTAGCTCAGTCAGTTGAGACTCTAACTCGTGATTTCCACTCAGGTCATGATCCCAGGATCAAGGGTAGGAGCCCCACGTCCGGCTCTGCACTGAGTGTGGAACCAGCTTGAGATCTTCTTTCTCAATCTCCCCTGTCCCTCTCCCTTTTCAAACTCTCTCTCTCTCTCCCTAATATAAAAATAAATAACAATAAAATAAAATAAAACTAATGTTTTCCTGTTGTTGTTCTGCTTGCATGATTTCTACTACATTGTCCTCCAGGTAGATGATCCTTCTGCATCACCTAATCTGTTATTGATTCATTCTAATGTAGTCTTTAATTTCCATCATTGTACTCTTCAGGCCTGATTGTTTCTTTGGTTACATTTTCCATTTCTTTGTTGAAGTTCTGTGTTCATCTACCCTTCTCTTGGGTTTGGTGAGCATGTGAATGATCATTACTTTGAACTGTTTATCAGGTAGATGGCTTATCTCCGTGTTATGTCCATCTTTTTCTGAGATTTTATCTTTTTTTTTTTCATTTGGAACGTATTTCTCTATCTCCTCGTTTTGTTTGACTGCTTCTTTCTATATATAGGTAGGATTAATCCAAAGCATTCATCAATGATGCCAAATCATGTAAATTTCACTAATGTCTTCTGAAGTTGGAGGTACTTACATCTATTATTCCTGTACTTATACACATTTAAGTTTTAAATTAAACAATTTATATTGTCCTTTGTTACACGTTTAAACATGGGTTCCCATTTTTGGTGTTTAACTTTAATGAAATCTATGCCTAGATGTATAAAAAACACCACACGCAAAATGACTCAAAATAATATGGGTAATTAGAGTTTACTTTTTATGATATCAAGTATCTAACTATTTCTAATAATGGCAAACCAGGTGACCTAGGCACGATGGATGAACTAGATATGAAAATATCTTTGGAATATGATGGCAAGGTGAATTAGTTTTCAAGGACTCTTTTTAAAATAACTTCATTTATTTTGAGGGTGAGAGAGAGAGAGAGACAGAGAAAAGAGGGAGAGGCAGAGAGAGGGAGAGACAGAATCCCAAGCAGGCTCCAAGCTGTCAGTGCAGAGTCTGATGTGAGACTCAGTGTCATGAACCAGGGACAATGAACTGAGTCAAAATCAGGAGTCAGACATAAACCGACTGAGCCACCCAGGTGCCCCTAAAGATTTACCTCCAACTTTACACCCATTAATTACCAGAACACAAAATTTTAATATTAGTAAATTTGGGACAAGAGAATCTGGATACACAGCTCAGTCCTTTCTGCATTATGGCAGCCAAAGTAATGAGCCCAATATGTACAATACCTATGCATAATCTCACAAGGTAGACACAGAGAAACTTACCAATTTGATCTTGATATCCCTGACTTCTGTGTGATTCTTTCTACTCTCAATTTATTCTTAATGATCATCTCCCTAATAATGTTCCATATTTATATATCTCCAGTGGTGTTGGTGGATCCCCTAACCCAAGCTCATAAATAATTTCCATGGCTTCTTATGGGTATAAGTTATAATTTTTGCACTGTTTTATGCATGTATGTAGAAATGTAAAAAATGCTTTGGGAGAAAACTGGGAGGGGTTCTACATCAGAATGTATTTAGCAGCGTCCCTTATTTTTCTCCATTCTTTATGGTAACAGATGCATAGGTGTGGATGGGATACTCCAACATTGGAAGGGAAAGGACATTTCAATCCCTTCTTCATGTTGGACCCTGTAGGATCCCCAAATCTACTAATCAAACAGGCTATCGTGTCCAGCTTGAAAATCCCCTTCAAATTCTTCAATTCCAAAAGAGACAGTCTTTACTTATGTCCAAATAACACACTTTGTGAGGAGACTGGGGTTCTTGGCAATAAGGGGAAAGAATAGTTATTGCGACTTGATTTCAAAATATGAAACACATATATGGAAGAAATTACTCTAGTGTCCATACATGATGTGTATTGAATTTCTCACCTTTTTTGAGGCAGATTTCTTTGGTGTATATGGTCAAAATGGTTGTCAGATTACATTTCTGATATCCTGCTATTTCACTGGGGGGAAGGAAGAAGACAGAGCATTTTATTGGAAATTGGCCTTTATTGAATGTTGGGAAAAGCACAGTACGAAGAGATCACAGACAGGAAGAACTTAATGGACTTAGGCTTTACTTCAAGGATCTATAGGCATCATATTGTTTATTTTTATTTATTCCTACATAAGTTGTTACAATTAAGGTCATCATGTCACAGGTGATGGCACAAAAGCATCAAGCTCTTAAGCCAAAATGACTCAGATCTAGTGAACACTGATGGGCCCAGAGGTTCTGTTCAAATACTCTTCAAGTAACTATGAATAAGATATGATTTCTTCCATAATTTCTAACAGAGGAAACTGAGCCAGAGCAGTTACATAACTGAGCCCCAGGACTACAAGTGTGCACTTAGAAATTTCATGAAGTGACCGCGTTCACTGCCAATGTCCTTACTTTACACTTTTATGCTTATACCTTATTTGTAAGTTGTTCAAGGACCGTGGTGAAAGCACCTATACCATTATGTCTGTCACTGTAGAAAACTGCTTTATGAGGATTTTCAGCACAGAAGAAAAAGACCCAGTTGGGAAGTTAAGAAAGTACTAAATTTTTAATCCATTTCCCAATCATTTCCTTTTGCAAACATATCTTTTAGAAACTATCCATATTTTCTTTTACAAACTTATCTAAATCAAGCAATATAATAAAAAAACATTCCTATGGCTATAGTGGTAGATTAGATTATTTTCAGTGAATCTACATTTCTTCCCTCTGACAACGTTGAAAAGAGTATACTCTACAGACAACCACGAGAAGTTGGCCCATGTGACTTGTTTTCATAATATAATGTAAGGATGTGATCACTTGTTTTCACAATGTACATTACATGAGTGGGAATGTGAGTGGGAATGTGATATCTCATGACTTCAGAGACCAGGCACTAAGAAACACATCTGCTAGCTATCTCTCCTATAAAAGATCATAGACCAGGCAGCCGGGTCTTCTCAAAATGAAATCTATACAGGGATCTGAGCTGAACGTGTATGCAGTCCGGAGTAAGGTCCAGCCTTGATCTGCTATAACAAGTAGTCTGGAGTCAAGTCCAGCCTTGATCAGTTATAACACAGTCAAACCACAACAGTTAAATGAAAGAATAATGTGTAATTTTCAATGTCATTGCAAACTTGGGTACTATGAAACACAACTTTAGTAATTAGTTACAGTTTCCATTAACAACTATATTCAATTCATTTTGAATATTCATATAATTTTTTTCTAGAAGACTATAAGGATTATGTACAGAGAATATAAAGAGTATGTCTCACTTCACAGATATAAATATATGTGAAATATGAATTTGGTTTACAAATAATAATCAAGGTAAATCTCTTTCCCTCTTATAATTGAATAAGGGTAGAAATATCTCTGAATCATCGTCCAATTACTCAAGTTTGTCTTGAATTCTGGCAATAACTAAACATTTGACCCACACTAATTTCTGTACATTTTAATTTTTTTGTTTTTTGTATTATTGAACATTTTATTTTTTTGCCTCAAAGTATTTTTTAGCACGGTCATAAAGACTGACAGAGGTGTGTGCATGAAAACATAAAAAAGTAAATCTTTTCCAAAATATTTGAATCCATGTAAGGAAAACAACAAATAAGACACCGGTTATTATCCAACTAGAAAGCCATCTCTACCTCAAAATGAGTGTAACCTTTGATGTGTGGTACCAAGAGAGATTTGGAGAGTACACTTTGGTTCCATCATTGGAGGAAGTGGGCCGATCTGAATGGCTCTTATACAGCACCCCTGTGGTTGTTCTATGATAACCTCAAGGGGCCGTTCATTTAGTACTCTCAGCTCCAAATCCACCCTCAGTGCCCTGTTCTCAGATAACGGTGGAAGATCCCATCCATTTTCTCTCTTGTCATCTCACATGAAGTTGACCCTTGTCAGTAAAAGACAATGGAGAGCCAGTGCAGCAGAAAGGGCTCTTCTTCCTGGCTTCATGGTGTTGTCTCTCCTTTGGCCGCCATGGCTTGTTTGCCAGTTGTAGTCTTGCAGGAAGTCACGTGTATTCGTCCTCCAGCAAGTTCTTGTAGGCAATCTGTCAGTTTCCTGTCTTCTGGTCTTTCCTCCTGGCGCTCTGACAGGGAGGTCTTCCTGTTTGCCAGTCACAGCCTGAGATCCTTCCTCATCAAGTTCAGCCTGTGGAATGTGGAGCTGATCTGTCCCAGGCCAATCCAGTGAGTCTGTCAGCTGTGAAGCTGTGTGTAGCCACATCGTCTTCAATGACATCTGAATCCCATCTTCAGAGAGTAGATCTGGCTTCAGTGATCTGTCCTTTAATTGTAGGATATTCTTTGTAATTTTCTTTAACTAGTATCCTTTCCTTTTAGTAAGCTTTCTCTTATAAGTAGATAAATGTTTACTTCAAGTGTCCCCTTGTTTCTGTCTCCTGACTCATATCTGACTGATAACCTCATCACCCTGGGTGGTTCAATCCTCATTTGAGGTCCTTTAAGGGTTACGACAAATTAATTACTTGGAAATACAATGGAATTATTCACTTTGTTGAGAATTTTTACAATAATATTATGACTTGTATTATATATATATATATACATATATATATATATATATATATATATATATATAATTAATGTTACCAAATAGCAAAAGCTTAAGAAACAAATAATATATACCTCAGTATATATTTTTTATATTAATATAATTAAATTTGAGAAACAGTTCTATACCACAAAAGATGAAGCCTCAGGTACACGTTGGACTTTGGGTGATATAGATGCATTGATATGGGTTCATCCTTGATAAAAAATGAAACATTCTAGCGCATGATGGTGATAATGGAAGACCCCATGCACGTGTGCAGACAGGTTCAATAGAAGGTTCTCTGGAACTTCCTCTTAGTTTTGTTGTGAATCTAAAATTACACTAAAAAACATTATCTTCTAATGTGAAAAGAAAACAATTGTATGGCTGTTGAAGTAATGAGTGATGGATTCCTTATCAATGGTGAAACAGCATTCTACCAAAATGAGGTAACTAAAATGCCTGGTGCTTACAAACATATCGTCTTCTAAATGAGCACGGTGCAAAATAAATTTTTTTTGTACGAGAATCGATATATGGACAATACTTGTGGATCTCTGAAGATACTGACAACCTGAAATACAGAGAATTAAATCTCATTAATACATAAGATTACTTATATCTCTTACTATGTACCACAGTATTTTGATGAATAAACCATCCATTTTGACTCATATATCTCCATCTCAAGATTTCCCATACCATTTTTCTCTGGAAAACCTTCAACTACTGTGTTTATCCGATTGTTCACACATTGTTGTTTTTGTTTCTAAGAACAATTCTTGTGAGGCATAAAATCAAAAGTTGTCATGGGACTTACACTTTGGAAGAAAATGTTAAGGCTTTTGGCTGCACAGATGAACTATGATGGCTTCTCTGGGAGCCTCTAATCCATGTAGTAGCACGGAGTAAATTCAGCAAAAACTATGAGAAAATAAAATTTATTGGGAGTCAAATACAAGCTCTTATACTCATTTGAATTCTGTCATAACACATAAAAGTTCATCCTTTCTTCCTTTGTAGACACTTTCAAATTATAATATAATTTCACACAGTGGACATGAAAGTATAAAATTATCTTAGTAGGACTAAGTGAAGAGGACAAACTGACCGTGAAAACAATTTCACAGTTTAGAAAATGGATCACAGGTTAATAACTTATGAAATACGTACATTGGAAAAAATCCTGGAGATTCAAGTCAGAAGCACATTTGTCATCTTCTTGCCTAGGATGGTCCCGTGTCTCCCCACCTGCCCACCCCTGGCTCAGTGATAAGAAGACTGAAGCTGTTATAACTGGGAGAAGCTGCAAAGAGCAAGGGTGCTGGCGCCACAGGGGGAGACCTGATCAGCGCTGGGGATGGGACGGGTACCCATTGAATTTCAGCTCCAAGTGCTGATATCGCTCGGTGATGATGAAGAAAACCCATACTTGTGGTGCTGGTCAGAGATTGTGGTGTTTGTGTCAACCACTGTGACCCCCATAAATATAATGGAAAGATACTGGATGGGAGAAAGAAACAGAAAGTTGACATTGGCTCTCTAACACTCTTAGCTTATGGAAAAAATAGACACACATGGAGAGGAGACCAAGAGGAACCCAGGAGAAAGTAAGAGCACAAGGACACTTGGGAACTGAGAGTAAAGGTCTGAAGAGTCCCCTCCCGCATTCACACACAGGCACTGAGGTCACACTGCAGAACGTGGAAGCGGTAGTGACCTGCAGTGTTTGAACACATCTTTTCTTAAAAAACAACAAAAAAAAAACAAACAACAAAAACAAAAAAAAAAAAGCTAGTAATTAACATCAAGGCTTCAAAGTCACAAGGTCATAAAAGTAAGCAATAAGAACATGGAAAAATTGAAGAAAACTATCAGCAAAGAGACTTCAGTGGAGAAGATACTTCCATAAAGTTTTACAACAAAAAAACATAGTAAATCTAGGAGAAATGAAAGAGAATCCATATTTAATAAACTGTATTTATAAAAATGTCTCCATAAAAAGTTAAAAAATGTGAAGAGAAATTGGAAAATATCTTCCAACAAAAGGAAAGCATATGTCAATAGACCTTCTAATGGGGTAATTGTTGCACATATTAAAAAAAACATTGAAAAGTCCTACTTATAAAGATATGTAAACTATACAGAAATCTTAGTTGAAATAGTTACAGGAGCATGTGATGGCAGTAATTTAGCAAGTAGGCAATATCAATAGAGAAATAAAACTATATGAAGAAATCACAGAGAATCTGAGTGAACAAATACATACCTGAAATGGAAAATTCACTAAATTTTCTCTGCAGAAAATTTGGGATGCGGTAGAAAAGAACTGATGAAATTGGAGGAGTAACAAAATCTATTCATATCTTAGGGTGAAACAGAAAAAAGAGAATTTTATATATGAATTTACAGAATTCAGAGACTTTCAAAACAGTATCCAGAAAGCCAACTTACGTCTAAGTAGAATATGAGAAGTACAACAGAGGCAGAAAATAAAATAGAACAACAATCTTAAGGCACGACGAATGAACAGCTTACTAACATCATTTAAAATATTTTAGACACCAGAGACATAGCAAACTGCTAACAGAATGAGCACATACACATCCACGTCTCATGACATCATAATGAAAAGACCAAAGAACAGTGGCAAATACAAAGAAATACTCTTGAGGGAAGAGAGTGGATTGTGAAGTGACTCAAATCAGTGTGAAAATCAGGGATGGGTGACACGTCTTCCACCTCCATCAGCCTTACGCAACATTATCTAGGACAGAATCCATATCCCTGCCCTGCACACTAGTTCCAACTGGAACAGGATACAAGCAGCAAGATGAAGGAACAGAAAGACACAGACCCTAAATCCCCCATGGAAAAAATACCTTAAAAATATCCAGACACAAATGCAGGTGTAATCAGTCTAATCAGGTTTGATAAGGATGCCAGAACGATTCAATAGGGAAACAATGGATCTTTTACAAATGGTGTTTGGAAACTGACTTCCCACATGCAGAAGAATGAAGTTGGATGTTTACATTTACACCTTATACTAAAATTAACTCCAAATGAACTAAAGACATAAATGTAAGATGTAAAACTATAAAGTTCCTCAAAGAAAGAAGGGGGGGATATTAAACAGCATTGTATTTGGCAATGATTTCTTGGCTAGGCCACTAAAACCACAGAGCACAAAGGAAAAGTCCATTGTAGACAACTGGGCAATGTCAACCTGAAACAATTCTGTGCATTAAAAGGCATGTTCAGCAAAGACAATACAGAGTGGGAAAAACATTTGCAAATCATATATCAAACAAGGGAATCATATCTAAAATATACAAGGAATCTGCAAGTCAGTGACGACTACAGCAAATACCAAAAGAGACAATGAAAAAATGGGCAAAGAAATGAAATACACAAATTTGCAAAGAATATATACAGATGGTGAAACCGTATGAAAAGATGCTCAATACCACTAATGAGCAGAGAAATGCAAATCAAATTCACGATGAGTTATCACCTTATACTCATTACGATGGATGCAACACACACACACACACACACACACACACACACGTGTCGGGGTGCCTGGGTGGCTCAGTTGGTTAACATCCGAATCTTGGTTTTGGTTGAGGTCATGATGTCACAGTTTGTGGGTTTAGCCCCACATCAGGTTTTGTGTTGATGGCGTAGATCTGGTTTCAGATGCTCTCTCTCTCCGTCCTTCGACACCTTCCCTGCTTGCTCTCTCTCTCTCTCTCTTTCTCTCAAAATAAGTAAATAAACATTTCTTAAAAATGTGTCAGTGAGGAGGTCGAAAAGGAGGAGACCCACACACGGTTGCTGGGAATATAAATCGGTCAGCCGTTATGAAGTCATGTGTGGAGCTTCCTCAAGAAATCGAAAATACAATTACCACATGAATCAGCAATCCCACATATAAGAAACTATCTAAAAGCATTGAAAGCAAGATCTCAAAGATATATATATATATATATATATATATATATATATCCATGCTCACTGCAGCATTATTCATAAAAGCCATGTGATAGAAGCAGCCCAAATGTCCACTGATGGATGAATGGAAAAGAAAGTGTAATATACACATAACACTGTAATATTGTTCAGCTGTAAAAAGGAAGGAAATCTTATCACCTACTACAATATGGTTGAAGCTCCAGGACATTATGCTAAGTGAAATAAGCCAGTCATACATACGAAGTAAAAAATAAAACTGTATGCTTCCACTTATATGAAGTATCCAAAGTAGTAAAAGTGATAGACAGAGCAAGTAGAAGAGTGATTGCTCAGGGTTGAGGGGAAAGAGGAGAAGGGGAATTATTGTTCAGTGAGTTGAGTTCCAGTTTTACAAGGTGAAATTTCTAGATATCTTTTGGGCAACGATGTGATAGTTAACACTCCTAACATGTGTGCTTACGTTGGTTAAGATGCATGATCTAGTGAAATGCAATGTAAGATGTGAGACTGTATGATTCCCACTATATGACCATCTGGAAAAAACAAAATTATGGAGACAGTAAAGAGATCAGTGGTTGATAGGGTTTAGGGGGGAAAAAGCATGGACAGGTGAAGGACAGAGGATTTTGAAGGATGGGAAACTATTCTGTATAACTCCATACGTGTCGTTATATATTTTTGCAAACTTTTAAAATGCACAACATCACGAGTAAACCTGAGAGTAAACAATGGACTTTGGGTGATAAAGAGGTGTCAGTACAGGTTTATCAGTTGTAGCAAGTGAACCACCCACTGAGGGATTTATCACATTCCCACATTATCACATTTATCACATTAGCAAAGAAGATCAATTGATGTGATTTCTGTGATAAAGAAAGTAAATGATAAAAAAATATTTATTTTTATTTTTATTTTTAAAAAACGTTTATAAAGGGGTGACTGGGAGGTTCCTTTGGTTGAGTGACCAACTCTTGATTTGGGCTCAGGTCATGATGTCAGGGTCTGTGAGTTTGAGCTCCGCATTGGGTTCTGCACTGACAGGGAGGAATCTGCTTGGAAGTTTTTCTATCTCCATCTCTCTCTTTCTCTCTCTCTCTCTCTCTCTCTCTCTCTCTCTGTCCCTCTCCCATGCACTTTCTCTCTCACACAAAATAAATAATTAAAAAATAAACATTGAATGAAGCCTTCAGAAAGATAGAAATGAATAGGAAACATCCATGCAAAGATCCTGAATAGGTAGCATAACTTTCAAAATGAACTTGAATGAATTGACCATTTAAAAAAGGACAATTTTGTGGGCACCTGGGTAGATCAGTCATTTATGCTTCTGACTCTTGATTACTGCTCATGGTTCCTGAGAAGGAGCCCCAGGTCAGGCTCTGTGCTGAAACCATGGACCCTACGTGGGATTCTCTGCCTCTCTCTCTCTCTCTCTCTCTCTCTCTGCCCCTCCCTCTGCTTGCATTCTCACTCTCTCTAAATAAATTAATAAACTTTTAAAATAAAAAAGACGATCTTTCAAGTACAAAACAGACATAAAAATACATAAGGACATTAATTAAACAGATGAGAAAGGGCAAAATCTGTACCCACACAATATGAAATGCAGAATTGCACAAAAATGCAAAGTCATTCAGTGGAGAAAGTACAGTCTTTTCAACAAATTTTCTGCAAACAATGGACTATCAAATATGATTAATGATTATATGCTTTATACTACATTAAAGTGCTCAAAATTGATCACACACAAAAACGTTCAAATATTTTATAAAAAAATGCATGACCTACAGTTGGCCAGAGATTTGATAGAGTACAAAAGCACAATCCATAGAAGAAGAAATTGATGAAGTGTAGTTCATCCAGACAATATCTGCTCTTGGAAGAAAAAAGACAGTCATAAACTTGTGAAGAAACATTTACAAACCATACGTCTAATAAAAGACTTGCCGCCAGGGTAAATAAAGAATGCTCAAAATACAATGAAAAAGAAAGTAAAACTATTAGCAAAATATTTCAATAGATATGTCACCAAACACCATGCATAGATGGCAAGTGAGTACAGAAAAATAGGTCCAACACTATTAATCTTAGGAGCATTCAAATGAAAGCCACCCCAGACCAGACTTTCTGTTCTGGAAAGATAGAGTGGATAGACTTTTCCCTGTTCCTCCCACCAATGCAGCTACAATCCCTGGGCATTATGCAGAAGGTGACATAAGATTCAGAATGCTAATGAGAAAGCTGACAGATCCCAGCCCTGGAGACCCGAGGAATGACATGGAGGTGAGCACCCCGGAATTTCCCTCTAACTCACGTAGACTGGTGTAAGAGAGCCTAGCAAACCACAGACATCAACAGGTACACACCCAAGTCTCCTAAATATTTTTTCTCTCTGGTCAAAATAACAGAAAAAAAAAAGGCATGCTTGATAAACAGAAAAGTTTTAGACACTAACTGGGTGATTCTATTAAAAAACCATGGACTACCCACCAAAAGAATCAACACACATGCAAGAGAAATCAAGACATTCTCCGATCAAGGAACACTAAGAAAATGTATGACCACCAGACCCACTCTGAAAGAATTGCTAGAGAGAATACATGGTAAAAGAAGGCATTTTGGATCATAAGGAAGAAAGAGAGCACAAACATAAGAATAAAATTCTTACCAGGTCTAATGGACTTTCCTTCACCTCCTGTGTTTTCGAAATCGTTTGATATTTGAAGCAAAAGTATCAGTTGAAGCAAAGTTATAACATGCAGTGATTCTCCATGTAAGCAGAGAAATATTTAGGCCACTTGTAGTATAAATGGAACACGGTAATGGACCGTAAAGGCAAGTGAGTCTCTACATTTTACTCGAACTGCTGTGGGCTGTGATAGACTGTGTAGACTGTGATCTATGAATATACAATCATCTATATAAAGATATATAATATCTATATTACTTATATCAAGGAGATTAGAGCACACACACACACACATATATATATATATATATATATACCTTTATGTATATAAATATATATATATATACCTTTATGTATATAAATATATATATATACCTTTATGTATATAAATATATATATATATATATATATATATATACCTTTATGTATATAAAGTTACTGATGAAGAAAAGACCTACTTTGCTATAAATGATGCTCCGTCAATGAGGTAATGATGTAGAGATATACAACTTTCACTCTTATCTCACAGCCTCAGACATAAAGCATCACAAAAAATAAATTCTAATTGGATCATAAATCATAATGAAAAGTTAAAAAATAAAGAAATAAAGAAAAACGTAAATATAGGAAAATAATACAGGAAATTCTATTCATGAACTTTGGCTAACTTCTGAAATAGGTCCAATAATACTCATTGTAATGTACAAAACGCTAAGTAGGACCATGGTAACATTAAAATTCTGATCATTAAAAGACTCCAATAGGAGAGTGAAAATGCAGATGCAGGTATTTGCATCTTAAAAGCTCAAAAAAGAGCTCAGGTCTAAAATATGACAAAGACTTCTGAGAAGTGAAAAGAAGACACCATCCTGGAGAAATGGGCAAGAGACACAACCCAGCACTTCTCATTCTCACAAAAGAGAATAGCCTTGAGATTTACAACCCAGGAAAATGGTAGTGTTTCTAACCATCAGAACATTTAATTAATTTTCCTGAGACTGCTGAGTTTCGGATCAAAGGCCTATTTGGTACAATGTATTTTACACAATAAAACAGAAAAATGTAGGGATAATTTAGTATAGTGAAATATACACATATCTATCACTGTGCAATTTCCTACTAATGCTTACAGAGAAGTGTAGTATAATTATACATGAATACAATTATGTTACATTTACACATTATTATTTTATTACAAAAACCATACATTTATTTTACATAAATATATAATATGTCGCTATGTGCAATAAATGATTATCAATATGATATGTGGAGGAAGACATAGAAAAGACTTTTCCTAACATAATTATTCATAATACCCACATACGAAAAAGGAACTAAATTTCTGAGAATGGTTTTTAAAATCTCATATTCATATGAGAGCAGTGAATATTCACAAACTGTAGACAAGTGTGTTACTAAGATGGATTACAAGTAGCACCTGGGAGAGAAGGGAGACACACATAAAAATGCACCCTGAATGATTCCATTGATATACAGCCCCAAAAGAAGCAGAGATATTTCATAAAAGGAAAATGGACAGGCCTGATAAAGGCTCTAAACTTCTGTCTCTTGATGTATTTTAGAATTGTGTGATTCTAAGTCTATTGTAATCAATGTGTACAATCATATGTCTAGTTTCCTTGATGTGTTGTAAAATGAAATACTAAAGTTAATTTCAGACAAAAGAGCATTTCTAGAAGCACAGGATCCTATGAAAAGCAAGAACTGGAAATTATCAAATGTACATTCAAGGTATAAAACTATAAATAATGTGTCATAGAGTCAAAAGATGGAATATTAAACACTTTAAAAGAAATAAACTACAAATACATATAAAATTATGGATGAATTCTACAAGCATAATATTAATTGCAACCTTTTTCTTTTTCTTTTTTTAACATTTATTTATTTTTGAGACACAGAGAGAGAGCACGAGCAGGGGAGAAGCGGAGAGAGAAGGAGACACAGAATCTGAAGCAGACTCCAGGCTCTGGGCTGTCAGCACAGAGCCCGCTGTGGGGCTCAAACTCACAAAACTTGACATCATGACTTGAGCCAAAGTCGGAGGCTTAATCCACTGAGCCACTCAGGAGCCCCATTTAATGACAAGCTTTTAATAGAATCTGGAAACATTTGAAAACTTACCTTGTCCTCTTCATCATCATAGTAGAGCAGGTTAGAGTTGTTAGAAGCACAGGATGCCAAACTCTCGTTCCATGATTTTCCCTCAGTGCTAATGTAATAGCAATTGTTGGAATACGTAAACCACTCTTTCAGACAATGACAACAGAGACACGCTGGAGAGAGATAATACGAGATATTATCCAAAAAGCTTTGAATATTACAAAATGAAAATTTACATACTGTATATGGATACACATATGTGTACCTACCATATTCATATACCTTCACAAGCTGATAAAGTTAAAACAAAACACACACACTCTCAGAGAAGACTTAGGCTTTCATCTCCTAATTTAAGTGCCCAAATAAAGCAACCACAAAAATGTCCATCTTACATGTCCTGAGAGTCAGTGAACAAAACCATCTTTATGGAATGATTTATGTTTTATCATGTTATAGAAGGAGAAAATGTGGGGCAATTGTTAACAACAGGTATGGTGATCATTAAGCAATTTTTGAATTCACTTTTCCAAAAGAATCTGTTATCTTCTTTGCCTACTTGAAGATAGAGCTAAAATAGACACTAAACTAATAACAGAATTTTGCAAGGGATGTTGTACCTTTCTGGATTGTCGTTTCCAGGGATGTTTCGTTCTGCGCTGGTCCTTCAGTAGCTAGAACATAAAGCAATTCTCAAAAAAAACATAATATTAAATGAAATGAATCATAATATGTTGAATTTCTTAGTTTAAAATTAGGTGTGCTATTTTACCAGAAAAATTTAATACAGTAAGGAACATGAGAGAGAAAATAATTCAAAAGCTTAAAAAACCAAATCTCTCCATCTCTTACAATATTTGGTTTAAGCAATCTCAAGAATTAATGAGTATTTCACCATAAAGTCTCTTCTATGACTTGCCTTTGAGTTATTAAATCCAAATATATGTTTAATTCTCCCTAAATGTATTCTGTTATTTCTACTTTAGATAACCTCTAAATAATCATTCCACACTTAGAGCATGCATTAAAAATGCATTAAAATGAGATAATAAATTCAAAGTGTGTACACACTATGTCGAGGAACTAATGATCAGTAAGGTGAAAATTCCCTTTTAGTCATTCAAACACGTACTTACAGGGAATAACAGCTATTGTTACCACAGTGGACATCAAGACGAGGCAGAGGGTTCCCAAGATACCAGCAATGAGCTTCTCTGGACATGAAGGTGAATAGTAGGAAGAGAAAGGCAAACACTGAGAAAGGATGCCCGGAAGCAATCATTTAGGAGATTTGCAAACAAGAGAACCCACAATGCGCAGGGAATCACATACAATAACCTGCACCTCAAACCCATCACTATCATTGGAATCTTCTCTCAGAATATACCAATGCATTCAATTACAATACCATATTCCAGCCTGCATCTCTGGTCCTCACAAATGAAAACTATGTGAAATCCTACTCTTTCCCCACACCTGCACCCTACCTTCACATCCTAAAACAGATATACCTGCTTGTATTAAATGTTTTACCTTTGCAGGGAGAGTTCTTGCCATTCCTTTGAAGGGTCCGAGAAGCATTTTGAAGACTTAATTCTGCATAGGCTATCTCCTCCTCAGTTACTGAAATGGAACTTTTCGTGCCCTTAGGTTGCACTTGCTGTCTTTGTGAGCCCTTAGCATGATGGAGTTCCACATAAGTCACGCCTTGGTTGTTCATGTCTGCAGCTGAGTAGTGTCAGCTACAATGTGGATGAAACTGCCCTGAAGGTCTTGATCAAGAGTGTGTGTCATGTGCTGACGACATTGCTAGTACAGTGACACCGGGTGGGGTGCAGGGTGAGGGATGCTACTCATTTTCACTTGAACAATATAAAGTCTGGTACTAACTTGTGTAGAGATTGAAATAAGTGTTTCATGATAGAATAAATGTTTTTTATTTACAATAATAGCATAATAATACTGATTGGAAAACATGTAAAGCACTAAATTAGTGAAGAAGAAAGGAATTCATGAATAATAGTGTCCTCATTAAAGTAAGGTCAGATTCCACAGACATATTTCAACACTATTAGAATAACCAGAGTAATTAAAATACTGTATTTGAAAAAAGTGTTGTATCAATTTTGACAATGTTAAAACCCATTATGGTTAAAAATTAAGTCCCCTAAGATGGGAGAATATAATTTTTAGCACATATAGGAATTTCCTGTTGCAAATGACTTTTATTTGTGGTTTGAAATTGTGTTTCTAAAAAGGACTGCAGTGCTATCAAAGTGATATTTTATTTTGAACATCTGCAGAGTTCTGAGAATTGTTAAATTTAAGAAGAAATGTTTCATATGTTGCAAATGTTACATGACACACTAAAATTGCCCAGAGCAGGAACAATAGTGAAAAGAAAAAGAAACAAAACGTTTTTTACAAGAGGACTTAACATCAGAGTGACAACTGATTTAATGGCAAAGATATGAAACCATAAAATGATAAATAATAGAGTAGATCATTTATGGAAGAACACAGTTGTTACAAACGTCTAGAAAGATTTATGACTTCAAAGGCAGTTAGGGTAACTCTAGTTGTATAGTTATACTAAAACTCACATAAATGTAATTTCAGACTTCAGTCAAGGAGCGATGCAGTCAGTGATCTCTGGAATTATTCCTGTCTCTCCAAGTACAAAGTATCACCTTCAGAAATTATTTCGTTGGGCACCTGGGTGGCTCAGTCAGTTGAGCGGTTGGTCGAGCGACCAACTTTCGCTCAGGTCATGATCTCATGGTTCGTGGGTTCGAACCCCACACGGGGCTTGTGCTGACAGCTCATAGTCTGGAGCATGCTTCAGATTCTGTGTCTCCCGCTCTCTGTCCCTCTCCTGCTCATTCTGTGTCTGTCTCTGTCTCTCAAAAATAAATAAACATGAAAAATTTAAAAAAAATAAAAATTAAAAAGATTTATTTCATGTCTAGCTATCTAGTTTAGTAATCTAAAATAGGAATTAAAAGACTTACACTATAACGCATATAAAGCACTTAAACTCAATCTGAGTGGTCTAAGTTCTCAATAATGTGTTAGTGATTTAATTATTTTTATTAAAAAATTGTTTTGTTTCCTTTTGAGAGAGAGAGACAGAGAGTAAGACAGACCGTGAGTGGGCAGGGTTAGAGAGAGTAAGACACACAATCTGAAGCAGGCTCCAGGCTCCGTGCTGTCAGCACAGAGTCTGATGTAGGGCTCGAACTCACAGACAGTGAGATCATGACCCCCGCCGAATTTGGACGCCCAACCGACTGAGCCACCCAGGAGCCCCAATTTTAATTATTTTTAACACAGTAACCATTTATCATTACTTATTCATATCACTTTAGACCATGTAACAATTCATTGCACAAGAGCGTCTTTCAGTATTGAATATCTTTCTTGGCCAAGTTTTGTTCAGTTTTATAAAAAGTCTTTGGATTGTATATAGTTAAGTTTAAATTAGCATTTTTGCGCAAGGTACCTCGCGTTTTATGAAGAATCAAACTGCTTTCATTCATTGAAATAAATATATGAGGATTTCCATTTGACCTTTATGCTATAATGGACTCATTTTCGGGATTTATTTTTAAAGACTGGACCAATGTCGAATATATATAATATACTCTTGATGACAACTGATGACAAATCCAAATCATGTGTTCTTTGTCCTGATGCTTCTGTAATCCCACCTTAAATTATATTGATTTGCAAACCTATGCATAGGTATATGCATATGTTCTTAATGACTTCTCCACAGGCAAGAATTTGAATATTGTAAGATCTCTAATGTATCTCATACTCATTCTTGTTTCTTACCCTGAATTGTTGGAATGCAGATACCAATGTTCTCTGTGATTTCATTGTATATCAGCTGTGCCTCAGGTGCATCCCACCAGCATTTATAATCTCCCACTCACTGGGGTGACTACTAGAAAGGCAGGACCGTGGTGACACATACCTTCTGTTGGCCAGACAGTCATGCACCGTCCAGAGGGAACCAGGTTCCTCTCGTGACCAGACAGTGTTTGTGGTCTTCACAGCCTGCTGGCCCTGTGAGAGCTGAGAGTGAAGCAATAGTGGTAAAAGTAGATTTCTCATCAATGTGTCACTTCAAATTTGAACAGGAAATTCTTACCCTTGGGCTATTTTGAAGACACTTTATCTCCTCACACACCTCCAGAATGTAGAGGCTTTGAGCTTGCAGTGTGGCATTTCGTTTGTCCTTCAGCAAATGCCTCTGACAAATTTTATGTTCCACGAGATGCTGGGGTCAGAGACTTAACCACCCAGGCTGTTCACTTACTTCCATCTGAATGACAAACACTGAGGACTTAGGCCTTGTGTAAAATATCTTAGAGGCTTATGTTTTACTTTTAGGCAAATTTGCTACATCTAGATATATGTGTTTCTTTTTCTTATGCCCTTGATATGTCATTTCTTTTTCACTGAAAATATTCTAAAATCAGCAACCCGTAGACGGGTGTTTAATTATATTTGACACTAAGAGTGAAAAATGACTATGTTTTCAATTTTTTTGCCACTGCCATAAAGACATCAATTTCTGAATGGATCTTCTCAAATTCTACCTTCATTTTTAACATACCTACATTCCATTTGTATTATTTGTAAATAGGTTATTAAAGTTTCTGCTGGAAACAATAAATGCCTGTGGGAGGGAAAAAACATTGAATAATATTGAGCAATAGCACCTTTCCAGAGACTTGAATGTTAAATAGTTTTCATGCTATTTACTTATTCATTCTCCAATGGTAACTAGGTGTCTGTATTTAAATAGGAATATTTGTTATCAACAAACAAACAAAAAGCCTAAGTCTAACTCTGTAGGGGAAAATTAATGAGTGTTTAACAATTTCACTTAACTCAAAATATTGGTGTAGGGCAGAGAAACTACTTTTAAAAGTACTTTCAAAACACAATTAAATAACATGAACATCCAAGCAATAAAACTTTATATCTAAATTACCTACTTTGCCTCACTGGAATTCTTTCCTTTGTTTTCATTGTTGGATTTGAATTGGTAATAATTTTGGGCATATTCACGTGCATGTTTCCTTTGGTCTGTAGTTCTGTTTTGTTTTGTGTTTGGCAAAATGGGTTGACAATACTATTTTCATTTTCATGTATTTATTTTCCCAGATGTATAGCTGACATGTGACATCACATTAAGTTCAGGGATAGACATAATGATTCATCATTTATACACATTATGCTATGATCATCATGATAACTCATCGTGATCACCCATCACCATACAAAATTAATACAATGGTATGGACTCTATTCTCCATGCTGTAATTTACATCCCTGTGAATTATTTATTTTATAACGGAAAGTTTGTACCACCTACTTTCTTTCGCTTCTTTCAGCCATCCCTCGTCCCCACTCCCCTACAGAAATCACAAAGTTGGTCTCTCTGTATGTGAGTTTATTGTTTATTTGTTTGTTTCTTTTTGTTTTGACATCATAAGGTAAACATATGGTATTTGCCTTTCTCTGTCTGACTCATTTCATTTAGCATAAAACCCTCTAGATCCATCAACTGTGTCAAAAATGAGGAAAATATTTGGAGAAACCTCCGTCCTGTTGCTCATTGTGACGACACCAATTTAAATTGTCACCAACAGTGCATAAGATTTCCTTTTCTCCACATGCACACCAATATTTGTTATATCATGTTTTTTGGATTCAGACATGTGGGAGGTGATATCTCATTGTGGTTTTGATTTATGTTTTCCTGATGATTAGTGATACTGAGCCTCTTTTCACATGTCTGTTGGCGATCTGCATATCTTCTTTCAGGAAATATCTATTCAGGTCCTTGCTCCATTTTTGAATCACGTGTTTGCATTCCTTTTGCGTTAAGATGGAGGAATTCTTCATATATTTTGGATATTAACCCCTTGTTAGATATATATCATTTGCAAATATCATCTCCCATTCAGTAGGTAGCCTTTTTCTTTTATTGACCGTTTCCTTGGCTGGGGAAATGCCTTGTGGTTTGTCATATTGTTTATTTTTCATTTTGCTGCCATTCTGTATGAAAACAGATACAAAAGAATACCGAGGAGAACGATCTCCATAAGTTTATTGCCTATGCTTTCTTTAGGAGTTATTGTTGCTGGCCTTACCCCTATCGCTTTAATTCATTTTAGGTTTCTTTTGGGTTTGGTATAAACAAGTAGTCCAGTTTGATTCTTTAACACATATTTTTCCAGTTTTATAAACACGATTTACTGAAGACTCTCTTTTCCCTTGTGTCCCATCTTGCCTTCTTGTCACATTTAATTGATCACACAGACACACATTTATTTCTGGGCTTTTTCCTCCATTCCTTTGATCTATGTGTCTCTTGTTCTTTACTGCTTTGATTGCTGAAGCTTTGTAGTAGACTTTGAAATGTAAGAGCATGTTTCTTCCAGTTTTGTTCCTCTTTCTAATGATTGCTTTGGGTATTCAGAGTTTCTTGTGGTTCCATACAAATTTTCAGGTAATTTATTCTAGTTCTGTGAAAATGCTATTGGTATTTCTTAAGGATTATATTGAATCTATAGGTCATTTTACATAACTGGGATATTTTCAGAATATTATATCTTCCATTCCATAAGCACAGTATATATCTTCCTATTTATTTATTTGTGTCATCCTCATATTTCTTCTAACATTAGCTTAAACTTTCAGTGTGTAAGAATTTCACCTCCTTGGTTAAAATATTCTTTGATAATTGATTCTTATAATTGCAATTATAAATGGGATTATTTTGATTTCTCCTTCTCACAGATTAATACCACTGTATAACGTCCAAAAGATTTCTATATATTGATTTTGTTTCCTGCAACTTGACTGATTTCACCTATTAATTATAATAGGTTACTTTGGTGTAGTGTCTCATTTTTTTTTTCTAGAAAATTAAGTCATCTGCCAATAGTGACTGTTTTGCATTTTCTTTATCAGCATGGATGTCTTTGATTGATTTGTCTTTTCAGATCTCTGTGTCTAGGACCTCCAGTACTGTGTTGAATAAAGTGGTAAGTGTGGACTTCCTGGTCTTGATCCTGATCTGAAAGGAAAGATTTTGGCTTTTCCCTGTTGAGAATGCCGTTAGTTGTGGGCTTGCAATATATGAACTTTATTATATGGAGGGAAATTCCTTCTTTACACACTCTGGGAAGTTTTTTCTATAAATGGATGTTTAATTCTGTCAAGTGCTTTCTGTGCATCCATTGAGACCACATGATTTTGATGTTTCAGTCAGTTAACGTGGTGTGACAGGTTGATGGATTTGCAGGTCTTGAAGCATCCTTGCATAAGTGGAATAAACCCATGCAATCATGGTGTTTGAACCTTTTCTTGTATTGTGGAATTCAGTTTGCTAATACTTGAGTGAGGATTGTTGCATGTGATCAGGGATATTGGCGTATACTGTGGGGTGTGTGTGTGTGTGTGTGTGTGTGTGTATGTGTCTGGGTGTGTTTGATTTCCTTGTTTGGTTTTGGTTTCGGGGTAACGCTATCCATATGGAATGAATTTGGAAACTTTCCATTGTCTTCAGTTTTGAGACTAATTTAAGATGCAGAGGTGTCTACTCCCTTGAAAAATTTTGTAGAATTAGGATGCCTGGGTAGTTCAATCAGTTGAGACTCTAACTCGTGATCTCAGCTCAGGTCTTGATCACAGGATCAAGGGTAGGAGCCCCATGTCTGGCTCTGCACTGAGTGTGGAACCTGCTTGAGATCCTCTTTCTCTCTCTCCTGTCCCTCTCCCTTTTCAAATGCTCTCACTCTCCCCAAGATAAAAATAAATAACAATAAAATAAAATAAAACTAATGTTTTCTTGCTGTTGTTCTGTTTGCATGATTTCTACTACATTGTCTTCCAAATAGATGATCCTTCTGCATCACCTAATCTGTTATTGATTCATTCTAATGTGGTCTTTAATTTGCATCATTGTACTCTTCAGATCTGATTGTTTCATTTGTTGAATTTTCCATTTCTTTGTTGAGGTTCTCACTGTGTTCATCTACCCTTCTCTTGGGTTTGCTGAGCATGTGGATGATCATTACTTTGAACTGGTTATCAGGTAGATGGCTTATCTCCTTTTTATGGCCATCTTTTTCTGAGATTTTATCTTTTTTTTTCATTTGGAACGTATTTCTCTATCTCCTCGTTTTGTTTGACTGCTTCTTTCTATATATCGGTAGGATTAATCCAAAGCATTCATCAATGATGCCAAATCATGTAAAATTCACTAATGTCTTCTGAAGTTGGAGGTACTTACATCTATTATTCCTGTATTTATACACATTTAAGTTTTAAAGTAAACAATTTATATTGTGCTTTGTGACACGTAGACACATGGGTTCCCATTTTTGGTGTTTAACTTTAATGAAATCTATGCCTAGCAGTATAAAAAACACCACACTCAAAATTACTCAAAATAATATGGGTAATTAGAGTTTACCTTTTATGATATCAAATATGTAATGTTTCTAATAATGGCAAACCAAGTGACCTAGGTACGACAGATGAACTAGATATGAAAATATCTTTGGAATATGATGGCAAGGTGAATTAGTTTTCAAGGACTCTTTTTAAAATAACTTCATGTATTTTGAGGATGATAGAGGGAGAGAGAGAAAAGAGGGAGAGGCAGAGAGAGGGAGAGACAGAATCCCAAGCAGGCTCCAAGCTGTCAGTGCAGAGCCTGATGTGATGTGAGCCTCAGTGTCATGAACCATGAGATAATGAACTGAGCCAAAATCAGGAGTCAGACACTCAACCGACTGAGCCACCCAGGTGCCCCAGAGATTTACCTCCAACTTTACGCCCATTAATTACCAGAACACAAAATTTTAATATTAGTAAATTTGGGACAAGAGATTCTGGATACACAGCTCAGTCCTTTCTGCATTATTGTAGCCAAAGTAATGAGCCCAATATGTACAATACCTATGCATAATCTCACAAGGTAGACACAGAGAAAATTACCAATTTGATCTTGATATCCCTGATTTCTGTGTGATTCTTTCTATTCTCAATTTATTCTTAACGATCATCTCCCTAATAATGTTCCATATTTATATATCTCCAGTGGTGTTGGTGGATCCCCTAACCCAAGCTCATAAATAATTTCCATGGGTTCTTATGGGTATCAGTAATAATTTTTGCACTCTTTTAGGCATGTATGTAGAAATGTAAAAAAAGCTTTGGGAGAAAACTGGGAGGGGTTCTACATCAGAATGTATTTAGCAGCATCCCTTATTTTTCTCCATTCTTTATGGTAACAGATGCACAGGTGTGGATGGGATACTCCAACATTGGAAGGGAAAGGACATTTCAATCCCTTCTTCACCTTGGACCCTGTAGGATCCCCAAATCTACTAATCAAACAGGCTATCGTGTCACAGCTTGAAAATCTCTTTCAAATTCTTCAAATCCAAAAGAGACAGTCTTTATATATGTCCAAATAACAGACTCTGTGAGGAGACTGGGGTTGGCCGATAAGGGAAAGAACAGTTATTGCGACTTGATTTCAAAATATGAAACACACATATGGAAGAAATTACTCTACTGTCCATACATGATGTGTCTTGAATTTCTCACCTTTTTTGAGGCAGATTTCTGTGGTGTATAAGGTCAAAATGCTAGTCAGATTACATTTCTGATATCCTACTATTTCACTGGGGGGAAGGAAGAAGACAGAGCATCAGTTTTATTGGAAAATGGCCTTTATTGAACATTGAGAAAAGCACAGTACGAAGAGATCACAGACAGGAAGAACTTAATGGACTTAGGCTTTATTTCAAGGATCTATCGGCATCATATTGTTTATTTTTATTTATTCCTACATAAGTTGTTACAATTAAGGTCATCATGTCACAGGTGATGGCACAAAAGCATCAAGATCTTAAGCCAAAACGACTCAGATCTAGTGAACGCTCATGGGCCAAGAGGTACTGTTCAAATACTCTTCAAGGAACTATGAATAAGATACTATTTCTTCCATAATTTCTAGCAGAGGAAACTGAGCCAGAGCAGTTACAAAACTGAGCCCCAGGACTACAAGTGTGCACTTAGAAATTTCATGAAGTGACCGCATTCACTGCCAATGTCCTTACTTTACACTTTTATGCTTATACCTTATTTGTAAGTTGATCAAGGACCGTGGTGAAAGCACCTATACCATTATGTCTGTCACTGTAGAAAACTGCTTTTGAGGATTTTCAGCACAGAAGAAAAAGACCCAGTTGGGAAGTTAAGAAAGTACTAAATTTTTAATCCATTTCCCAATCATTTCCTTTTGCAAACATATCTTTTAGAAACTATCCATATTTTCTTTTACAAACTTATCTAAATCAAGCAATATAATAAAAAAACATTCCTATGGCTATAGTGGTAGATTAGGTTATTTTCAGTGAATCTACATTTCTTCCCTCTGACAACGTTGAAAAGAGTATATTCTACAGACAACCACGAGAAGTTGGCCCTTGTGACTTGTTTTCACAATATAATGTAAGGATGTGATCACTTGTTTTCACAATGTAATGTGAGTGGGAATGTGATAGCTCATGACTTCAGAGACCAGGCACTAAGAAACACATTTCTGCTAGCTGTTATCTCTGCTATAAAATCATAGACCAGGCAGCCCAATCTTCTCAAAATGAAATCTATACAGGGATCTGAGCTGAACGTGTATGCAGTCCAGAGTAAGGTCCAGCCTTGATCAGCTATAACAAGTAGTCTGGAGTCAAGTCCAGCCTTGATCAGTTAGAACATAACCAAACCACAAACAGGTAAATGAAAAATTAATGTGCAATTTTCAATGTCATTGCAAACTTGGGTACTATGAAACACACTTTAGTAATTAGTTACAGTTCCCATTAACAACTATTCAATTCATTTGGAATATTGATATAATTTTTCTAGAAGACTATAAGGATTATGTACAGAGAATATAAAGAATATGTCTCACTTCACAGATATAAATATGTGTGAAATATGAATTTGGTTTACAAATAATAATCAAGGTTAATCTCTTTCCCTCTTATAATTGAATAAGGGTAGAAATATCTCTGAATCGTCAACAAATTACTCAAGTTTGTCTTGAATTCTGGCAATAACTAAACATTTGACCCACATTAATTTTTGTACATTTTAATTTTTTGTTTTCTCTATTACTGAACATTTTATTTATTTGCCTCAAAGTATTTTTTTGCACGGTCGTAAAGACTGACAGAGGTGTGTGCATGAAAACATTAAAAAATAAATCTTTTCCAAAATATATGAATCCATGTGAGGAAAACAACAAATAAGACACCAGTTATTATCCAACTAGAAAGCCATCTCTACCTCAAAATGAGTTTAACCTTTGATAGTGTGGTACCAAGAGAGATTTGGAGAGTACACTTTGGTCCATCATCGGAGGAAGTCGGCCGATCTGAATGGCTCTTATACAGCATCCCTGTGGTTGTTCTATGATAACCTCAAGAGGCCGTTCTTTTAGTACTCTCAGCTCCAAATCCACCCTCTGTGCCCTGTTCTCAGATAACAGTGGAAGATCCTATCCATTTTCTCTCTTGTCATTTCACATGAAGTTGACTTTTGTCAGTAAAAGACAATGGAGAGCCAGTGCAGCAGAAAGGGCTCTTCTTCCTGGCTTCATGGTGTTGTCTCTCATTTGGCCGCCATGGCTTGGTTGCCAGTGGCAGTCTTGCAGGAAGTCACGTGTATTCGTCCTCCAGCAAGTTCTTGTAGGCAATCTGTCAGTTTCCTGCTTCTGGTCTTTCCTCCTGGCGCTCTGACAGGGAGCTCTTCCTGTGTGCCAGTCACAGCCTGAGTCCTTCCTAATCAAGTTCAGCCCGTGGAATGTGGAGCTGATCTGTCCCATGCCAATCCAGTGAGTCTGTCAGCCGTGAAGCTGTGTGTAGCCACATCGTCTTCAATGACATCTGAATCCCATCTTCAGAGAGTAGATCTGGCTTCAGTGATCTGTCCTTTAATTCTAGGATATTCTTTGTAATTTTCTTTAACTAGTATCCTTTACTTTTAGTAAACTTTCTCTTAAGTGGATAAATGTTTACTTCAAGTGTCCCCTTGTTTCTGTCTCCTGACTCATTTCAGACTGATAACCTCATCACCCTGGGTGGTTCAATCCTCATTTGAGGTCCTTTAAGGGTTAGGACAAATTAATTAATTTGGAAATACAAATGGAATTATTCACTTTGTTGAGAATTTTTACAATAATATCATGATTTGTAATATATATATATATATATATATATATATATATATACAGACATATACATATAATTAATGTTACTAAATAGCAAAAGCATAAGAAACAAATAATATATACCTCAGTATATATTTTTTACATTAATATAATTAAATTTGAGAAACAGTTCTATACCACAAAAATGAAGCCTCAGGTACACGTTGGACTTTGGGTGATATATATGCATTGATACGGATTCATCCTTGATAAAAAATGAAACGTTCTAGTGAATGATGGTGATAATGGAAGACCCCATGCACGTGTGCAGACAGGGGCAATAGAGGGTTCTCTGGAAGTTCCTCTTAGTTTTGTTGTGAATCGAAAATTACACTAAAAAACATTATCTTCAAAATGTGCAACGAAAACAATTGTATGGCTGTTGAAGTAATGAGTGATGGATTCCTTATCAATGGTGAAACTGCATTCTACCAAAATGAGGTAACTACAATGCCTGGTGCTTACAAACATATCGTCTTCTTACTGAGCATGGTGCAAAATTAATTTTTTCTGTACGAAAATCGATATATGGACAATTCTTGTCGATCTCTGAAGATACTGACAACCTGAAATACAGAGAATTAAATCTCATTAATCTTACCATAAGATTACTTATATTTCTTACAATGTACCACAGTATTTTGATGAATTAACCATCCATTTTGACTCATACTTATATATCTCCAACTCAAGATTTCCCATACCATTTTTCTCTGGAAAACCTTCAACTACTGTGTTTATCCGATTGTTCACACATTGTTGTTTTTGTTTCTAAGAACAATTCTTGTGAGGCATAAAATAAAAAGTTGTCATGGGACTTATACTTCGGAAGAAAACGTTAAGGCTTTTGGCTGCACAGGTGAACTATGATTGCTTCTCTGGGAGCCTCTAATCCATGTAGTAGTAGAGAGTAAATTCAACAAAAACTATGAGAAAATAAAATTTATTGGGAGTCAAATACAAGCTCTTAGACTCATTTGAATTCTGTACTAACACAAAAAGTTCATCCTTTCTTCCTTTGTAGACACTTTCAAATTATAATATAATGTTACACAGTGGACACGAAAGTATAAAATTATCTTAGTAGGACTAAGTGAAGAGGACAAACTGACCGTGAAAACAATTAGAGTTTAGAAAATGGATCAAAGGTTAGTAACTTATGAAATATGGACAGTGGAGATTCAAGTCAGAAGCACATTTGTCATCTTCTCGCCTAGGATGCTCCTGTGTCTCCCCACCTGCCCACCCCTGGCTCGGTGATAAGAAGACTGAAGCTGTTACAACTGGGAGAAACTGCAAAGAGCAAGGGTGCTGGCGCCACAGGGGGAGACCTGATCAGCACTGGGGATGGGACGGGTACCCATTGAATTTCAGCTCCATGTGCTGATTTCGCTCGGTAATGATGAAGAAAACCCATACTTGTCCTGGTCGGAGGTTGCTATGTTTGTGTCAAACACTGTGACCCCCATAAATGTAATGGAAAGATACTGGATGTGAGAATATAATGGAAGAGTTGACATTGGCTTTCTAACACTCTTAGCTTATGGAAAAAATAGACACACATGGAGAGGAGACCAAGAGGAACCCAGGAGAAAGTAAGAGCACAAGGACACTTGGGAACTGAGAGTAAAGGTCTGAACAGTCCCCTCCCGCATTCACACACAGGCACTGATGTCACACTGCAGAACGTGGAAGCTGTACTGACCTGCAGTGTTTGAACACATCCTTTCTTAAACAAACAAACAAACAAACAAACAAAAAACTAGTAATTAACATCAAGGCTTCAAAGTCACAAGGTCATAAAGGTAAGCAATGCTGCCATAAAGTTTTTACAACAAAAAAACATAGTAAATCTAGTAGAAATGAAACAGAATGCATATATACTAAGCTGTATTTTAAAAAGTGTCTACATAAAAAGTTAAAACATGTGAAGAGAAATTGGAAAATACCTTCCAACAAAGGGAAAGCATATGTCATAGAAACTTCTAATGGGGTAATTGTTGCACATATTAGAAAAAAGCATTGAAAAGTCCTACTTATAAAGATATGTAAACTAATAAGAAAACTTAGTTGAAATAATTACAGGAGCATGTGATGGCAGTAATTTAGCAAGTAGGAAATATCAATAGACAAATAAAAGTATATGAAGAAACCACAGAGAATCTGAGTGAACAAATATCTAAAATGGAAAATTCACTAAATTTTCTCTACAGAAAATCTGGGATGCAATAAAAAGAACTGATGAAATTGGAGGGGTAACAAAATTTATTTATATCTTGGGTTGAGACAGAAAAAAGAGAAGAATTTACAGAATTCAGAGACTTTCAAAACAGTGTCAGGAAAGCCACTTTCAGGCTAAGTAGAACGTGAGAAGAAAAGAGGCAGAAAAAAAAAAACAGGACAACAATCTTAAGGTACGACGAATGAACAGCTTACTAATATCATTTAAAATATTTATAGGCACCAGAGACGTAGCAACTGCTAACAGAATGAGCACGTACAAATCCACGTCTCATGACATCATAATGAAATGACCAAAGAACACTGGCAAATACGGACAAAGAAATAGTCTTGAGGGAACAGAGTGGATTGTGAAGTGACTTAACTCAGTGTGAAAATCGGGATTGGGTGACACGTCTTCCACCTCCATCAGCCTTACGCCACATTATCTACCACAGAATCCATACCCCTGCCCTGCACAATAGTTCCGACTGGAACAGGATACAAGCAGCAAGATGAAGGAAAAGAAAGACACAGATCTTTAATCCCCCATGGAAAAAATCCCTTAAAAATATCCAGATACAAACCCACATATAATCGGTCTAATCAGGTTTGATAAGGATGCCAGAACGATTCAATAGGGAAACAATGGACCTTTTCAAAGGGTGTTTGGAAACTGACTATCCACATGCAGAAGAATGAAGTTGGATGTTTACATTTACACTGTGTACTAAAATTAACTCCAAATGAACTAAAGACATAAATGTAAGATGTAAAACTATAAAGTTCCTCAAAGAAAGAAGGGGGGATATTAAACAGCATTGTATTTGGCAATGATTTCTTGGCTCTGCCACCAAAACCACAGAACACAGAGGAAAAGTCCATTGTAGATAAGTGGGCAATATCAACCTGAAACATTTCTGTGCATTAAACGGTATGATCAGCAATGAAAATACAGAGTGGAAAAAAAACACTTACAAATCATATATCAAACAAGGGAATCACATCTAAAATACATAAGGAATCTACAAGTCGGTAATGACTAGAGCAAACACCAGAAACACAATTAAAAAATGGGTAAAGAAATGAAATACACAAAGTTCCAAAGAATATCTACAAGTGGTAAAAATCATATGAAAAGATGCTCAATATACCTAATGAGTAGAGAAGTGCAAATCAAATTCACGATGAGTTATCACCTTACACTCATTGTGATGGATGCAACATGCACACACACACACACACACACACACACACACACACACATACACACACACAAATGTGTCGGGGCACCTGGGTGGCTCAGTTGGTAAAGTCCGAATCTTGGTTTTGGTTGAGGTCATGATCTCACAGTTTGTGGGTTTAGCCCTGCATCAGGCTTTTGTTGATGGTGTGGATCTGCTTTCAGATGCTCTCTCTCTCCCTCCTTCGGCACCTCCCCTGCTTGCTCTCCCTATCTCTCTTTCAAAATAAATAAATAAACATTTCTTAAAAATGTGTCAGTGAGGAGGTCGAAAAGGAGGAGACTTACACATGGTTGTTGGGAATGTAAATTGGTCAGCCCCTATGAAGACGTGTAGGGAGCTTCTTCAAGGAATTAAAAATACAATTACCACATGAATCAGCAATCCCACATGTAGGAAACTATCTAAAAGAACTGAAAGCAAGAATTCAAAGATATATATACACCCATGTTCACTGCAGCATTATTCATTAGAGCCACGGGGTAGAAGCCACCCAAATATCCACTAAGGGATGAATGGAAAAAGAAAGCTTGGTATACACATAACACTATAGTATTATTCAGCTGTAAAAATGAGGGAAATCCTATCACCTACTACAGTATGGATGAAACTCCAGGACATTATGCTAAGTGAAATAAGCCAGTCATACATACGAAGTAAAAAATAAAACTGCATGATTCCACTTATATGAAGTATCCAAAGTAGTAAAAGTGATAGACAGAGCAAGTAGAATAGTGATTGCTCAGGGTTGAGGGGAAAGAGGAGAAGGGGAATTATTGTTCAGTGAGTTGAGTTCCCGTTTTACAAGGTGAAGTTTCTATATATCTTTTGGGCAACAATGTGATAGTTAACACTCCTAACATGTGTGCTTACGTTGGTTAAGATGCATGATCTAGTGAAATGCAATGTAAGATGTGAGACTGTATGATTCCCACTATATGACCATCTGGAAAAAACAAAATTATGGAGACAGTAAAGAGATCAGTGGTTGACAGGGTTTAGGGGAAGGAAGGATGGATAAGTGGAGCACAGAGCATTTTGAAGGACGGGAAACTATTCTGTATAACTCCATACGTGTCGTTATATATTTTTGCAAACTTTTAAAAGGCACAACATCACAAGTAAACCTGAGAGTAAACAATGGACTTTGGGTGATAAAGAGGTGTCAGTACAGGTTTATCAGTTGTAGCAAGTGAACCGCCCATGGAGGGATTTTGAAAAAGAGAGAGTCTACGAAATGCTTGTGCATTAACACACAGACAGTAGGGGAATGCAGAAAACCTCTGTGCTATGTCTGAGTTTTGCTATGAAACTAAAACTTCTCTAACAAAGTAGTCTATTTTTTTAACATGGGTAATGTGGTAAATGTTGTTTTGTTGTGTTTTGTTTGCAACAGCTTAAGAATAAAATGAAAGGGAAGCCAACAAAAATAGGTGATCATAGCAAGAGAAAGAGAAAAACAACTCAGTATATTTAGGAAAATAACAATATGATTAATAGATAAGTTTCACCAAGAAAATACTTAAAAAAACAAAACAACAACAACAAAACCAACTCCCTGCACACACACATAAAAACCCAAAACAAAAGAAAACAAAGCAAAAAGACCTGTCAAACAAGAATTATAATTCAGCAAAGCTGTCTTTCAGAAAGAAAAGATGCATAAAGACCCCACATCAAACACAAAACTTAACAATTTTTCTTAGTACCCCTGCCTTTCAGAAATGTTCTTCAAGCTAAAAGTAACTGATGTAGATGGTAATGCATACCCACGAGGAGGAATAGAGATCAGCAGAAACGATAGATGTGTCAGTAAATTTCAAAACCTGTGTATTTTTCTCTCTGAATTATGTTGAGAAAGAAGATTATCAAGGCCATTCTTATAACACTGTATGGTCGGGTGTATACGATATACCTTATATTTTTTAGCAGTTATAAATGTTTGTGTTGCAAAGTCACCACGAATGCCTCATCTCAGGTCTCTAATGTGAAATCATGAAAGCAGAGAAGGTACGTTGATGAATAACTGGTGTTCAGTAACCAGTGCTAGCTGGCCTCATTACAACGTGGGTAGAAGGATGGATTTCCCGTTCTCTCTGAAAGCAGATTGTTCCTATGAAAACTTTCCGAAGCTGAAATGGTGTAAAGTGAAAAAGCAAATAACATTGATTTACATGGAAAAATGATTGAGCATTTCCTGATATAAAAAGCAACCACCCCCCCAAAACCCATAACACATATAACCTCCTTAGGCTTTTCTGACACCTCAAGACACGCCTTGTGAGTGGATACAAAAGATAAATTGAGATGAAGCACAGTCACTCAAAAATACAGTTCAAACCTATGCTTGATACTGATATACAGATTATATAGTTTCTGATAAATGAACTTGACAGGACGAATCTTGCTGCTTGGGGTGTGAGCTGGCACTAAACAGTAAAACTAGCCCTGAACACAATTTTCACTTTTTGCCTTTTGTCCTAAACACAAAAATCCCCTTCAGATTTCTGTTGTTCAGCAAAAACTGGTATTGGTGTAGGGCTTTCAGAGAAGAAAAGTGAGGTAATCCAAATTTTTGGAAAGTTGAGGCATACCTATAATAGATGGTGGAAAGGAGCTTGTTAGTGGTAATTTAATGTATTTTATTGGAAATTAGTCAGGATTCATGGGGCGTAGATGACAATCAGTTAATTGTATATGTGTAAAGAGTGCCATGAGCAAGATGGAGACTAGGAGGTCATAATGCTCATCTGCCCACAAAATCAGTCAGAACAGTAACTAAACAACTCCAAACTAAAAATGGCTCAGGGAAAGCTCTAAACAACAAAGAAACACCAAAAATCTGGTGCCGATCAAAAATACAGGATGGTCCCAAGGAAAGCAAAGGAAGCATTTGGCCTGCATCACCCAACCCCGCAGCTGAGAGCCACTTGGCACCTGGAGGAATCCCCTCATGGAGAGTCACCTCATGGAAAGAAGGGGAGCAGGAGAACCCACTAAGCTTCAACTATGGGGATGTCTGCAGCTTTTGCAACAGAAGGGGCCTGTCCATTCTAATCCCAGTTGTTTGAGCAGCCCAGAGTGTGCCCTCTACACCTCCTCCCAGAGGATGGAGGTGTTGCTATGATGAGACTTGCCTTCAAGGGCTCCAATTCTGCTCTTAGGGATTGGTGGCCATAGCACGTCATGTATACAAGACTAGAACTGCGTCTGATTTTTGCCCACTCTTGGTCCCAGCTTAGGGCATTGTGTCACATTACTGGGGCTATTTCCTGAAACCTGACCCCAGATCCTAAGGTGTGCCTTAACTGCCACTATGGGTGCAGATATTTGCTGCCTTGAGCCCCACTCACCATGTTCCATTTAATACCCTGTGTCTTCATTGCCAAGGATGCTCTTGCTGTTTGGAAACCCAAAACCTCCCAGGCCTAGACACTGAACTGCCATGGCTAACACCTGAAGACTTTTCTCCACCTATGGTAGCTCAAGGCTCTGACCTTTCATTGGTAGGCCAAGTCACCACTGCCTTGAGTCTCTTCTCTCCGGTCCAAATGTAGGGCTCTGAATCATCATTGCTGCTGCTATACCGCTACATCCCCAGACACACTTTCAGCGTCCATTGAAAGCCTTAGCTGTCATTGGAGACCAAGAATCTAGAGGTCTGTGTCCAGATCCCTGGGTCCTGACACATGGCTTTCACAAGCCACCACTGGATCATGCTGCTGCTATCTTGGACTTGCCACTTGGGACAGAGTGGAAACTTGGACTCCCCATCCCCAGCATATGCTACTACCACACACTGCCCATGGCCCCAGTCACCAATGAACCTTGTCATCCAGGGCCTCTGTACTTGCTACAATCCTCTGCTAGCCAGAGTCGCAATGGTGAGCCACTGAGACACAGGTACATTTTGCGTGGAATATCTACACATGTCTACAACTGAGACCCCAGCACCACAGCCACAACAAATGAACCTATGCACCAAAAGCCAATTGCTTTGGTAGTTCCATCTGTGCCTGATCTTGGGCAACAGATCCAATACTGCTGTGAAGGCTCAGAGGTCAGCTTGCCATACCAGACCCCAAAAAGGATCATCTCACAAGATCTTCTTCCTGTAGAAAGCAGGAGACAAAGGGATGACATTCTGAAAGTGGTCAAAGGGGAAAAAAATCAACCAAGAATCCCTTACTCAGCAAAGCTGTCATTCAGAAATGAAGAAGAGATAGATCTCCCGGCATCCGAGAAGATGGTGCATCAAACTTTCGCCACAGATGGCAGTCTGGGGAAAGCAGCAGCATGACTCCAGTGGTGGTTGTTAAAGCCATGTGTCAGAAGACATTAGACATGCCCTACAGAAATGTTAATTGGATTTCATTAAATTGAAACAAAAAGACAAAAATTGATGACATTAAAATATATAACAAATATAAAATCACTGGTATAGACCAAAGGAAAAAGACCCTTGACTTTGGCGTAGGCAATGATTTCAGGGATAAGATATAAAAATCACAGCAAAAGAAACTAAAAAATAAAAGAGGGACTGCATTAAACTAGAGACCTTGTGCCCAGCAAAGAAAATAATCAAATAGTTGAAGGATCACGGAGAGAAGAGAAGAAAATATCTGTAAAGCAATATCAGATAAGGGACTAATATCCAATATATATAAAGAACTCATACAACAGAATAAAAACAAAGAGAGAAATCCAATGTCAAAAATGGGCTAAGTGCCTCAGTATACATTTTTCTGAAGGCATACAAATGGCCAATAAGTACATGAAAGGTGTTCAATATCAAGAATCAGGGAAATGCAATTCTTTGGGATTGCAATTCCTCCAGTCCTTTGGAGGAAATGTAAATTGGTTCTGCCACAATGGAAAATAGCATGTCACTCTTACGTATGTGTTTCAGAGAGTGATCAGTGGGGCACCTGGGTGGCTCATTCGGTTGAGTGTTCAACTTCAGCTCAGGTCACGATCTCCTTGTTCATATGAATGAGCCCTACATCAGGCTCTGTGCTGAAAGCTCAGAGCCTATAGCTTCCTGTAGATTCTGTGTCTCCCTCTCTCTCTGCCCCTCCAGACCTCAAAAATAATAAACATTAAAATTTTTTTCAAAATAAACAAAGTAAGTGATCAGCATCTCAAAGGTATAGCTACACACCCATGCTCATTGCAACATTATTTGCAATAGCCAAGAAATGGAAGGAGCCTGAGTATCTGGGAACCAGCATAAGTTGTAGAAATTGTGATATATATACAAGTACAAACACACAGACACACACATATCCTCACACTGAAATATTATTTAACCAGGAGAAAGAAAGAAATCTTGCCATTTGTAACAAATGGATGGACCTTGAAGGCATTATGGTAAGGGACGAAAATCACACAGAAATAGACAAATACTGCATTGTCTTTCGCATGAAATCTAATAGACTGAACTGGTAAAAACAAAGATTAGAATGTGTTTATCAGGGACTGTGGGTTGGGGGTTTGTGAAGATGTTTAAGACCACAAATTTACGGGACTCCTGGGTGGTTTAGTCGGTTAAGCGTCTGACTTCAGTTCAGGTCATGATCTCATGGTTTCTGAGTTTGAGCCCCACATCGGGGTCTGTGTTGACAGCTTAGAGCCTAGAGCCTGATTCAGGTCTTGTGTCTCCCTCTCTCTCTGCTCCTCCACCAATCATGTCTGTCTCTCTCCCCCTTTCTCAAAAAATAAACATTGAAATTTAAAAAAAAAGAATACAAATTTACAGCTAGTAGATAATTTTTGGAGGTGTAATGTACAACATAGTGATTACAGACATCATTGCTGTATTATAAACTTCAAAGTTGCTAAGACGAATTCTTAGCTTCTCTCAACACATACAAAAAATGATAAATATGTGACATGAAAAGGTGTTATCTAACATGGCCATAGTAATCATATGGCAAAACATAAATTTATCAAATGAACATATTGTCAGCATTAAATGTATGCAATGTTAGATGCCAATATCATCTCCACAAAAACAAACAAAAGATAGATTTGTAATACCTACAACGATTGCTAAGGAAATAACTTAAGAATATACTAAAGACAACAATAGAGGAAGTAAAATGCAACACTAATGTAGCATGTGTTTAATACAAAAGATATGAGGTAATGTGGAAGAGGCAAACAAGAGATAAGTATAGAATAAAGAGGAAATGGGATACTTAAATCCAAATTTCCCAGTAATTATACTCATGTGAATTAAATAAATATTCCAATTATAAGATAGAAAGTGTCATCCTGAATAAAAGACTAATACCCACCTATACGCTGTCTGTAACAGACACACTGTACATTCAAAGACACAAATAGGTGAAAATAAAGGGATAACAAAAAGTAGACCCTACTAACAGTAAGCAAAGATGTGAGCAGAAATGGCTGTTCTAATATCAAAGCAGCTGTTAAAACAAGAAATAGTAATAGAAAGTACAAGAAACATTTCCAAATGTAAAGCCTGTCAATATAAGAGGAAGATCAAACAATTAAAAACATATATTATTTACCTAAGAACAGAACCCTTAAACACAGGAAATAGAAACTGACAGAATTAGAAAGGTAAACAAACAATTCAATGAGTATAGCTGAAGACTGAAATCTCTTCCTTCAGTAAGACCAGGTTGTCACAAAAGCAGGACGACTGTGGAAGACTGTCAAAACAGTGGAACCAGCTTGACTTAACCGACATATATAGAAAGTATTCTAGGTCATCCATAGGGATCAAAAAGTTTAAGGACAGAAGCATGGAAATATTCAAAGTATTTCCTCTGAAGACAAGGAAATAAATGAGAAGAAACAATGGAAAGAAATCTGGGAAATTTCCTAACATATGGGAAGTGAGAGACTTCTGAAACATGTACAGTTCAAAGATGAAACCTTGGAAAGTATCTTGTCCTGGATGAGAGAAATTACCTTGTACTGGATGATAATAAACTGAGAATACATCAAAGCTTTTAGGATGAAGCTAAAGTAGTGTTTACAGACAATGGGTACCTTTGTCAATCACACAAAAAGGAAGAATGTTATCAATGCACGATCTCGATTGCTTCCCTCTCAAGCAGCAATAAGAGAGGAGCCAGGTAAGGTTATAGAAGGAAGAAATGACACACATACATTTAGCTAAAAGCTGATTGTGAAGGATGTATAGTAGAATAACTCAAAGCAGCCCCAAATGACCAATACCCAAATATCCAAGAGCATCCGCAATAGAATGGGCGAATGCAACGTAGGACAATCAGACAACAGAACAGCAAAGAGATGTGGACCACTGACAACTTCATGCAGCTACATACGGATGAACCACACAAGTTTGGCTTCACCTGAAAATGCTAAAAATAAAATATGCACACTCTATGATTCCATTTCTATAAAGTGTTTTTAAAAGCCAGACAAGAAGTTGATAGGGGCATTTCGCAGTGTTGGTAATATTCATTTTCTCATTCCATGTAGTGTGACACTGAAAACTCGGCCCTCTGTTGGCACGTGTACCATGTGACCCATCTGTATGTGCCTTGTACCACAGTAAAAGTATCAAAGGAGAATATTATGAAGAAATGCAAATATATTTAAAACTAGAGGGAACATTGGAAAAAGTCCTACCAAATACACAGTGTGAACCAAAAGAACTACAAAAAAATATCAGAAGTGTCTTAAAATTTCTAATACAGGGGGCGCCTGGGTGGCTCAGTCTGTTAAGCGTTCAACTTGGGCTCAGGTCGCGATCTCGCCGTGAGAGAGTTCGAGACCCCCCCGCCGCCAGCCCCCCAATCGGGCTCTGTGCTGACATCTCAGAGCCTGGAACCTGCTTCCAATACTGTATCTCCCTCTCTCTCTGCCCCTTCCCTGTTCACGCTCTGTCTCTCTCTGTCTCAAAAATAAATAAATGTTCAAAAAAAATTTTTTAATAAAATTTCTAATACAATTTTGTCTGTAATTCAGAAAACTTTTCACACTCACTTAGAAAGTATTTAAATGTTTATGAATAAAGAAAAATGTAATGCCAGTTTAAAAAGCAAAAAGAAATCATTGTAAGGTCAGAAAAGGAGGCTAATAAAATATGTGTCATATAGATTTTGATGGGAATACTAAAAAGAGAAGGAAATTACATATCAGGACAATGATAAGCAGATTTATTGAAGTAGTGCCATTTGTAATTACATTTGAAAAGCCATAAAGAATCTTCATTTATCACATTAGCAAAGAAGATCAATTGATGCGATTTCCGTGATACAGAAGGTAAATGATAAAACTAATATTTATTTTTATTTTTAAAAAACCTTTCTAAAGGGGTGCCTGGGCAGTTCATTGGTTGAGTGTCCAACTCTTGATTTGGGCTCAGGTCATGATTCAGGGTTTAGAGTTTGAGCTCCGCATTGGGTTCCGCACTGACAGAGCAGAACCTGCTGGGAAGTTATTCTGTCTCCATCTCTCTCTCTCTCTCTCTCTCTCTCTCTGACCCTCTCCCATGCACTTTCTCTCTCACACAAAATAAATAAATAAATAATAAACATTAAATAAAACGTTTAGAAAGATAGAAATGAATAGGAAACATCCATGCAACGATCCTGAATAGGTACCATAGTTCTGAAAGTGAACTTGAATAAATTCACCGTTTAAAAAAGGACAATTTTGCGGGCACCTGGCTAGATCAGTCATTTATGCCTCTGAGTCTTGATTACTGCTCATGGTTCCTGAGATGGAGCCCTAAGTCAGGCTCTGTGCTGACACCATGGACCCTACTTGGGATTCTCTGCCTCTCTCTCCCTCTCTTTCTGCCCCACCCTCTGCTTGCGTTCTCACTCTCTCAAAATAAATTAATAAACATTTAAAGTAAAAAAGATGATCTTTCAAGTACAAAACAGACATAAAAATACATAAGGACATTAATTAAACAGATGAGAAAGGCAACATTTGTACCCACACAATACGAAATGCACAATTCCACCAAAATGCAAAGCCATTCAGTTGAGAAAGTAGAGTCTTTTCAACACATGTTCTGGAAACAATGGACTATCAAATATGATTAATGATTATATACTTTTTACTACATTAAAGTGCTCAAAATTGATCACACATAAAAACGTTCAAATGTTTTATAAAAAACGCATGACCTACAGTTGGTGAGAGATTTTTTAGACAGAATGTCAAAAGCATAATCTATAAAAGAAGAATTGATGAAATGTAGTTCATCAAGATAATATCTGCTCTTTGAAGAGATAAGAAAGTCATAAACTTGTGAAGAAACATTTACAAAGCAAACATCTAATAAAAGACTTGCCGCCAGGGTACATAAAGAATGCTCAAAATACAATGAAAAAAGGTAAAATTATTAGCAAAAATTTCCAGTAGATACTTCACCAAACACCATGTATAGATGGCAAGTGAGTACAGGAAACGATGCTGAACACTATTAACTTTAGGAGCGTTCAAAATAAAACCACCACAGACAAGATTCCTGTTCTGGAAAGAAAGAGTGGATAGACTTTTCCCTAGTCCTCCCACCAATACAGCTACAATCTCTGAGCATTATACATAAGATGACATAAGATTTAGAAAGGTAATGAGAAAGCTGACAGATCCCAGCACCGGAGACCCGAGGAATGGCATGGTGGTGAGCTCCCCGGAATTTCCCTCTACCTCACATAGACTGGTGTCAGAGAGCCTAGCAAACCACAGACACCAACAGGTACACACTCAAGTCTCCACAATGTTTTTTCTCTCCAGTCAAAATAACACAAAAATGGCTGCTAGGAAGACAGAAAAGTTGTAGACACTAACTGCGTGATTCTAAAAACAAAACAAAACAAAACAAAAACAAAAAGAAAACATTGTTTTTTGATAAAAAAAAAATAATAAAACCCATTGACTATCCACCAGAAAAATCAACAGGCATGCAGGGGAAATCAAGACATTCTTCGATAAAGAAAAACTGAGAAAATGTATCACCACCAGACCCACTCTGAAGGAACTCCTAAAGAGAAGAAATGGCAAAAGAAGGCATCTTGAATCATCGGGAAGAAAGAGAGAACAAAAGAAAGAATAAAACTCTCATAGGTATAATGGACTTTCCTTCACTGTGTTCTCTAAATTGTTTGATATTTGAAGCAAAATATCAGTTGGAGCAAAATTATAAATTCCATGTGATTCTCAAAGTAAGTAGAGAAATATTAGGACACATTATAATTGGGACACGGTAAGGGGCCATAAAGGCAAGTAAGTCTCTACATTTTACTCCAACTGCTGAGGGTTGTGACAGACTGTATAGACAGTGACCTGTGAATATGTAATTATCTATATGAAGATATATAATATCCATATTTTTTATATAAAGGAGATTAGAGCATATGTGTACATACAGAACTTCATGTATATAAAGTTATTTATGAAGATGAGACCTACTTTGCTCTGAATGATGCTCCGTCACAGAGGTAATGATGTAGAAAACTATAACCTTCACTTTTATCTCACAGCATCAGAAATATAGCATCACAAAAAATAAATTCTAACTGGATCATAAACATAATGAAAAGTTAAAAGACAAAGAAATAAAGAAAAAGGTGAGTCCAGGAAAATAATATAGGAAATAATACTCATGAACTATCAGTAACTTCTGAAATAGGTCCATAGTAATGATTGTAACACACCAAGTGCTAAGTAGGACTATGGTAACATTAAAATTCTGATCATTCTAGAGGGAGAGAAAGGGACATAAAGAAGGAAGTGGGGAAATAGAAAAGAAAAGAAGATTGACCAAAGAAACTATGCGGCTTAAGGTATTATGCTGAGTGAAATAGTCAGAGAAGGACAGATATCATATGTTTCCACTCATACTTGGATGTTGAGAAACTTAACAGAAGACCAAGGTGGAAGGGAAGGGGGAAAAATAGTTACAAACAGAGAGAGAGGGAGGCAACTCACAAGAGACTCTTAAATCCAGAGAACAAACTAGGGGTGGGTATCGCGGTGGGGGAGAGAGAAAAATGGGTGATGGGCATTGAGGAAGGCACTTGCTAGGATGAGCACTGGGGGGTTGTATGTAAGCAATCAATCATGGGAATCTACCCCCAAGACCAAGTGCACACTCTATACAATGTATGTTAGCCAACTTGACAATAAATTATATCAAAAAGTAAATAAATACAATCCTGATCATTAAAAGACTCCATTATGAGAGTAAAAATGCATGTCACAAATATTTTCATCTTAAAAACTCGAGAAAGAGCTCATATCTAAAATATGACAAAGGCTTTTATAGGTGAAAAAAGGCACCATCCTGGAGAAACGGGCAAGAGACACAGCCCAGTACTTCTCTTTCTCACAAAAGAGAATGGCCTTAATATTTACAACACAGAAAAATGGTACTGTGTATAACCATCAGAAATTATTAATTACTTTTACTGAGACTACTGAGATTTGGATCAAAAGACTAGTTGGTACAATGGATATTTACACAATACAATAAAAGATGTTTGGAAAATTTAATATATTGAAATTTCCACATGTCAATGACTGTACAATTTCAGACTAATGCTTACAGGAAAGTGTATTACAATTATACATAAATATAATTATGTTGTATTTATAGGTTATTATTTTATTATGAAAACCATAACATTTATATTACATAAATCTGCTCTGTAAGATGTAGTTATATATAATAAAGGATTATAAATATGATATGTGGAGGAAAATATAGGAAAGACTTTTCATAACACAATTATTCATAATACCCACATAATAAAAAGTAACTAAATTACTGAGAATGGTTTTGAAAATGTCATATTCATATAAGAGGGTTGAAATTTCACAAACTATAGACAAATGTGTTAATATACATGGAATACAAATACCATCTGACAGAGAAAGGAGACACATGTAAAAATGCACACTGAATGATTCCATTGGTATAAAGCCCCCAAATAGGCAGAAATATCTCATAAAATTAAAATGGGCAGGACTGGTAAAGGCTGTAAACTTCTGTCCCATGATGTGATTGGTATTTGTGTAATTCTACATATTTTGTAATCAATTTGCACAAATGCCTAATTTCCTTGATATGTTGTCAAATTAAATGTAAAGTTTGTTTCAGGAAAAAGAGAATTTCTAGAGACACAGGGTTCTATGAAAAGTAAGAACTGGAAATTATCAAATGTACATTCAAGGTATAAGAATATAAATAATGTGTCATACAGTCAACATGTGGAATATTAAAGACTTTAAAATAAATAAACTACAAATACATATGTCACTATGGATGAACTCTACAGCGTAATAGTCACTCACAAGCTTTTAATAGAATCTGGAAACATCTGAAAACTTACTTTGTCCTCTTCATCATCATAGTAGAGCAGGTTAGAGTTCTTAGAAGCACAGGACGTCAAACTCTCCTTCCATGATTTTCTCTCAGTGCTAATGTAATAGCAATTGTTGGAATATGTAAACCACTCTTTCAGACAATGACAACAGAGACATGCTGGAGAGAGATTATGAGATATCCAAAAAGCTTTCACTATTAAAAAATGAAAATTTACGTACTGTATATGGATACACATAAATGTACGTAACATATTCATATACCCTCACAAGCTGGTAAAATTAAAGCAAAACACACACACACACACACACACACACACACACACACACACATACACACACACACTGAGAGAAGAGACAGACTTTCATCCCCTAATTTATATGCCCATATAAAGGAACCACAACAATGTCCAACTCTACATGTCCTGAGAATCACTGAACACGAACATCTTTATGGAATGACTTATCTTTTATCATGTTATAGGAGGAGAACATGTGAGGCAATTGTTAACAACGGGTGAGCTGATTTTAAATGAGTATTTCTTCATATTGTTGCCTAAGAAGTTATACTCTCCTAGAATCATTATTTCTGAAAGTTCATTAAACAATTTTCTAATTCACTTTTTCCAAAAGAATCTGTTATCATCTTTGCCTACTTGGAGATAGAGCTAGATAGACACTAAACTAATAACAGAATTTTCAAGGGATGTTGTACCTTTCTGGATCTTTGTTTCCAGGGACGTTTTGTTCTGCTCTGGTCCTTCAGTAGCTTGAACATTAAAATAATCCTCAAGAAATATAACATGAAATTAAGTGATCACAATAAGTTGAGTTTCTTAGTTTGAAATTTGGTATATTATTTAGAATTAGAAAATGCTGCAATAAAATTGATTTTACCAGTAAAAATTTAATAAAGTAGTGAACATGAGGGGGGGAAATAATTCAAAAGCTTAATGAACCAAACTTCACCATCTCTTACAGTATTTGGTTTAACCAAACTCAAGGGTTCATTTGTATCTATCAATAAAGTCTCTCAAATAACTTGCCTTGAAGTTATAAAAATTCTGAAAAGTGTTTAATACTCCCTTAAACATCGTGTGGTATTTTTACTTTAGATAAATTCAGAATAACTATTCCACATTTAGAAATGCGTACATTAAAATTGGATAATACAATTCCATATGTTATATAATATTTCAAAGAACTGATGATATTAACGTGAAAAACTCCCTAATAGTCATTCAAACACTGACTTACAGGGAATAACGTTTATTTTTACCACAGTGAACATCAATCATCAGCAGATGATTCCCAGAACCTCAGCAATGTACCTCCCTGGGCAAAAGAGAAATGAAAACACTGACAAAAGATGCATGGAAATAATCATTTAGGAAATTTACAAACAAGAGAAGCAAGAACCTGCAGAGAATCAAATGTACAAACTCGGACACCAAACCTATATCTACCATTGTAATCTTCACTTAGAATATACCATTGCATTGACAGTCAACATACTACTCCATGACAGGTTGGCAAACAGTGTGGATTGTAACACCAGAACAAAGTGAGTCCCCAGACTTCAAGGACACTACCATATTCCAACTTCCAGTTCTAATCCTCACAAATGAAAACTACGTGAGATCATTTCCTACTCTTTCCCTACACCTGTGCACCCCAACTTCACATCCCGAAACAGATATACCTGTCTGTATTAAATGTTTTACCTTTGCAGAGATAGTTCTTGTCAGTCCCTTGAAGCTCCTGAGAAGCAACTTGAAGATTGAATTCCGCATGGGCCGTTTCCTGCTCAGTTACTGAAATGGATCTATTAATGCTCTTAGGTTTCACTCGTCGTCTTTGTGACTCCTTAACCTGACTGAGTTCTGCCCAGGTTAGTCTTGGGTTGTTCGTCTCTGCAGCTGAGTAGTGTCAGGCACAGTGCTGAATGGACCTGCCCTGAAGGTCTTGATCAAGAGTGTGTGTCATGTGCTGACGACATTGCTAGTACAGTGACACCAGGTGGGGTGCAGGGTGAGGGATACTGCTCATTTGAAGTGGAACAATGTAAAATCTCGCTCCACTTCCCTTAGAGCTTAAATAAGTATTTCGTGACAGAATAACAGGGTTTTACAGTGACACAATGTTTGACACTGTAGTAATGGTTGGGAAAGTGTAAACAATACATAAGTGAAGAAGAAAATAATTCAAGGATAATACTGACCTCATTAATGTAAGGTCAGATTCCAGGGATACCTTGGAACACTATTAGAATAGCCAGATTAAAATTAAAGGCTGTATTAGAGAAATACTGTTGCACCATTTTTTGTGACGATTGAAAATCCATTATTGGTTAAAAATAGAGTGCTGTAAGATTAGGAAATACTAGTTTTAGCACATATAGGAATTTCCTGTAACAAGTGACTTTTCTTAGGGGATTTAGATTTCTTTACTAAAGGGTAACATAATGCTATCAAGTGATATTTTATGTTGAAAATTGTGGAATTCTGAGATTCATTGAATTTTAAAAGGACTATTTTATACATTGCAAAACATTATGTGACACATTAACTTATCCAAAGCATGAACAATGGTGAAAACAAACAAACAAAACAACAACAACAACAACAACAAAACCAGTATTTTTAAAAAGCACTTATTTAGCACCTGAAAAAGGATGTTGATTTCATGGCAAAAATATGAAAGTATGAAATGATAAATAAAAGTGTAGATCATTTATGGAAGGACACACTTGGTGCAAACTTCTAGAAAGATCTATGATATCAAAGGCAGTGAGAGTAGCTTTAGTTCTAGAGGAGTGGTAAGGAATCACATAAATGTAATTTCATACTTCAGTCAATGAGGTCTGCAGTCCATCAGCTCTGTAATTACTCCTGGCTCTCAAACTTACAAAGTATCACCTTTTAAAAGTTACTTCATGGGTGGGAGGAGTTAAGGTGTTGGAATGGCATGGAGACTGAGTTTGTCTCATCCCTAAAATGCAGCTAGAGAAGCACCAGATCATTTAGAACGCCTAGGAAATTGATCTTAATGCAACAATCTGCATAACCTAAGGCACAGAAGTCGGCGGTTATGCAGGGCAGAGAGGTGAACTGAGGGGAGAAAAGATGAAGAGAGTAGGGAGCCATTTTCATGGAGAGAAGACAGAGAGAAAGAAAGGGGGAGAATGTGGTGCATTGGGATCCTGAAAGAAAAGCACTCCCCCCTGAAAGTAGCTGGAAAAAAGAGACAGAAAGAGTGAAAATACGCGTAGGGGACTGAACAAGAAATCTGTCCCCCAAAGCCACTGACAGGGGGAAAGGAGAGGTAGTCAGTACTGCCAGGTTTCTATAAACAGTAAAGCGGAGTCTGTCGTTTCAGAGCTCAGAGCCTGGTGGTGCTCTGGTGAGGAAGTGGGGCGAATCCCCAGGAGCAGGCAGTGCTGTCTAAACGGTCTATGTGCTCTACAGAGAGAAGCTGTTCCCCTGCTTGGAGTGCAGTTGGTAGGGGCCATATAGCTTCACTGGGGGCAAAGGTCCCAGAGGACCTCAGAGAAGAGCTACATTTGCTGGTAATGGGACAAAGATGCCAGAGTGCAACAAAAATCTGGAGCTAGCTGTGTGTTATGATTTCCCATAATCTTTGAACCTCTGCCGCTATGCAATCACATGAACTTTTTCTGAGGCAAGCCGGCACCCGGCTATTGCTCAGCAACACCCTCCCCCAGAGAGTCAGTGCAGATTGAAGCAAGGGGTCTCTGAAACGTGGGGTTCTGAAACACAACCCTGTCTTAGATAAAACTCTGGAGAGAGGTTTCACCTGGAAGGTGGACAGCTAGACATGGACAGGGTAGAGGTGTAGAGGGGGCGGAGGTCTGCAGCCAAGGAGGGGTGCTTGCTAGTGGGGCAGTGAGAGAACAAATCCCTGTGCCAAAGAATGACACTGGGTGAACCCATTTCCACCTTTCCCACACATGCACATGGGTGATACACTGATCCACCACGGTAACCTAAGCACTGCCACCTAGTGGAGAATGGAGCCATTACAGCAACCCTGCCCAACTGTGCCCTCCAAGCACACCCCCCAGAAGACCAGCACAAGTCACTCCACCTGCTTAGTGCATGAAATAGAGGAGGCTTCATCGTTTCAGTTCTAAGGGAAACTGAATGTCACTTCATTTGGGTTTCATTGTGTTTGCTGGTTCACTTATTTGCTCATTTTCGTTGCTTCTGTTATAGCTTAAATTTGTTTCCCTTTTATTTTCTTTCTTTTTCTTGGATACAGAAAAAAAATAGTTCTATTTTAAATTTGTTTTTTTTTATTTTTTAAGTTCCTATTTTATATCGTTTTTGTATTTTATTTTATTCTACTTTATTATATATTGTTTTTAATTTCTAAAAATTTTTCTTACTTTTTCTCCTTTCCTTTCCCTTTCCTCTCTATTCTACCGAGACGTTTTTCAACACGCAAATCAAAACACACCTAGGATCTAGCTTCCTTCTTTGGCTTTTTGTTTTCTTTTAAAATTTTAATTTTAAATTTTTATTTTCTTAATTTTTTTCTTCCTTCAAAGTGACAAAACAAAGTACTTAACCCCAAAAGGAAGATATGACAGCCACAGACTTAGTCAACACACACAAAAGTAAGATGTCTGAACTAGAATTAAGAACCACGAATGTGAATACTAGTTGGGGTTGAAAAAGCATAGAAGACATCTGAGAATCCTTTCTGCAGAGATAGAAATAAATCCTAGTCAGGCTGATAGTAAAAATGCTACAACCGCGATTCAAAATGAATGCATGCCACGATGGCAAGGCTGCATAAGGCAGTGAAGCGAATCAGTGTCATAGAAGATAATATTATGGAGGATAAGGAAGCAGAAGAAAGAGAGAACAAAGGCAATGAGCAGGATACAAGACTTGGAGAGCTCAGTGACTTAGTAAAAAGGAATAACATCCAAAACAGAAGAGTCCCAAAACATGAAGAGAGAGAGAAAGGGGCAGAAAGTTTAGATGAGCAACATACCAGAACACTTTGCTAATCTGGGAAGGACACAGTTGTCAAAATCCAGGAAGCACAGAGACCTCCCATTAGATTCCACAAAAACTGAACATCACCAAGGCATATCTTAGTAAATTTCACGAAATACACTGACAAGGAAAGAATTGTGAAAGCAGCAAGGGAAAAAAGTCCTTACCCTATCAGGGAAGACATATCAAGTTTGCAGCTGACGTATCCACATAAAGTCTGCAGACCCAGAAGGACTGATGGGATGTGTTTAACGTGGTGAATCAGAAAAATATGCAGTCAAGACTTCTTTATCCAGCAAGACTGTCATTCAAAATAGAAGGAGTGATAAAGAGTTTCCCAGAGACACAAAAAATAAAAAAGTTCATGACAACTAAACCAACCCTGCATGAAATTTTAAGCGGGACTCTTTGGAGAAAAGACAAAACAAAACAAAAAAGACCAAAAGCAACAAAGACTAGAAAGGACCAGAGAACATCACCAGCACCATCAACTCTAGAAGTAACACAATGGTACTAAATTCATATCTTTCAGTACTCACTCTAAGTGGATAAGGACTAAATGCTCCAATCACAAGACATAGGGTATCAGAATGGATAAGAAAACAAGGAATATGCTTCTTACAAGAGACTCATTTTAGACCTAAAGTCATCTACAGATTAAAATAAGGGGCTGGAGAAGCATCTATCACGCTAATGGTCATCAAAAGAAGCCAGGAGTAGCTGACTTACATCAGACAAACTAGATTTAAAAATAAAGTCTGTAACAAGAGTTGAAGGGCATTAAACCATTATTAAAGGGGTCTATCCACCAAGAAGATCTAACAATTGTAAATGCATATTCCCCCAATGTGGTAGCACCCAAATATATAAATCAATTAATTACAAACATAAATTTCATTGACGATAATACCATAAGAGTAGGGGACTTCAACACATACATCTTACAGTAATAAACAAATCACGTAAGCAGAAAATCAACAAGGAAACACTGGCTTTGAATGACACGCTGGACCAGATGGACTTAACAGATACATTCAGAACATTTCATCCTAAAGTAGCAGAACACACATTCTTCTCGAGTACACATGGAACATTCTCCAGAATAGATCACAGCCTGGGTCACAAGTCAGCCCTTAACAAGTACAAAAACATTGAGACCATACTGTGCATATTTTCAGACCACAACACTAGGAAACTTGAAATCGATCATAAGAAAAACTTTGACAAGACCATACATACTTGGAGATTAAAGAACATCCTACTAAAATATGGATGGGTTCTCCACGAAATTAAAGAGGAAACAAAAAAGTACATGGAAGACAATGAAAATGAAAACAAGATATTCTAAAACCTCTGCGATGCAGCAATGGTTATAAGAAGGAAGTACATAACAATCCAGGCCTTCCTGAAGGAGGAAGAAAGGTCTTAAATACACAACCTAAAGTTACACCTAAAAAGGCTGGATAAAGAACAGCAAATAAAGTCCAAAAGCAGTGGGAGAGGGGAAATAAAAAAGATTAGAGCAGAAATCCATGATACTTACATTAAAAAAAAGAACAGATCAAGGAAAGCAGGAAATTGTTCTTGAAGGATTACCAAAATTGATAACCCCGTAGCCAGACTGGTCAAAAAGAAACACGGAAAGAACCCAAATAAAATCACAACTGTAAGAGGAGATATTACCACCAACACCACAGAAATACAAACAATAATAAGAGAATATTATGAGCAATTATATGCAAACAAATTGGACAATCTAGAAGAAATGGACAAATGTCCTAGAAATAGTTAAACTACTAAAACTGAAACAGGAAGAAAAGAAAATTTTGAACAGACCCATAAGCAGGAAAGTATTGCTTCAGTAATCAAAAATCTCCCACAAACAAGGTTCCAGGACTGGCTCCTTGTCCAGGGGAATTCTGAAAAACATTAAAGAAGAGTTAACCCTTATTCTTTTGAATCTGTTCCAAAAAATAGAAATGGAAGGGAAACTTCCAAACTCATTCTACAAGGCCAACATTACTTTGATTCCAAAACCAAAGACCCCTCTAAAACGAAGAAATCCCAACCAATTTCCTTAGTGAACATGGATGCAAAAACTCTCAAAGAAATACTAGCAAATTGGATCCAGCAATACGTTAAAAGAATTATTCACCCTGATCAACTGGGATTGATTCCTGGATGCAGGTCTAGTTCAATACTGCAAGTCAATCAATATTTTACATCACATTAAGAAAAGAAATGATAAGAACTGCATGATTCTCCCAATAGATGCAGAAAAAACCCTTTGACAAAATGCAGCTCCCATTCTTGATATAAGCCCTCAAAAATATAGGGATAGAAGGAACATACCTGAAAATTGTAAAGGCCATATTCGAAAGACCCACAGCTAACAATGTTGTCAATGTGGGAAAAACTGAGACCTTTTCCCCTAAGGTCAGAGAGAACGACAACGATCTCCACGGTCACCATTGTCATTCACTATAGTGTTGGAAGTCCTAGCTTCAGCAGTCAGACAGCAAAAAGAAGTAAAATCATCCAAATAGGCAAAGAGGAAGTTAGACTTTCACTCTTCTCAGCTGAAATGATACTTTCTGTGAGAAATCCAAAAAATCCCACCCAAAAACTGCTAGAACTGATACATGAATTCAGCAAAGTGCCAGGATATCAAATCAATGGATCTCTAATATATTGCATATTCATTCTGCTTTGTTACCCTGAGTTGTTGGAATAAAGATACCAAAGTCTCTGTGATGGGATTGCTGATTATTTGTGCCTCAGGTGCATCCCACCAGCATGTATAATCTCCCACTCACTAGAGAGACAGGACAGTGGTGACACATGCCTTCTTATGGGTATAGGTAATGATTTTTGCACTGTTTTTTGTATGTATTTAGAAACGTAAAATATACTCGGGGAGAAATGGTAGGTGTTCTACATCAGAATGCATTTAGCAGCATCTCTCACTTTTCTCCATTCTTTATGGTAACAGATGCATATGTGTAGATGGGATATTCCAACATTGGAAGAGGTAGGGCATTTCAGTCCCTTCTTCACCCTGGACCCTGTAGGATCCCCAAATCTAGAATTCAAACAGGCTATCTTGTCACAGCTCGACAGTCCCCTGTGTATTCTTCAATTCCAAAAGACACAGCCTATACAGATGCCCTAATAGCACACTTTGTGAGGAGACTGGGGTTCTTGAGCATTAAGGGAAGGCACAGTAATTGCACCTTGAATTCAAAACACGAAACACAGACACAGAAAAAATTACTCTAGTGTCCACACATGATGTGCGTTGAATTTCTCCCCTTTTTTAAATGCAAATTTCTTTGATATATGATCAAAATGGTTGCCAGGTAGCATTTCTAATGCCTGACTATTTCACTGGGTGAAAGGAAGAAGACAGTTATAGGGCTTTGGTTTTATGGAAAATGGCCTTTATTGGACATTGGCAAAAGCAAAATATGAAGAGATCACAGACAGCAATAATGTCATGTGCTTGGGGTTTACTTTAAGGATCTGTAGGCTTTATATCATTTATTATTATTTATTCCTCAGAACAGCCCTATGAAGTTGCTACAATTAAGACCATCATGTCACAGGTGATGATGCAAAAGCATCAATTTCTTAAGCCAAAACCACTGAAATCTAGTGACTACTTGTGTCAAGAGGTACTGTTCAAATACTCTTCAAGTAAATATGAATAAGATACTATTTCCATCATATATTCCAGCAGAGAAAACAGCCAGAGCAGTTATGTAACTGAGTCCCAGGGCTAGGAGTGGGCACTTAGAAATTCCATGAAGTGACCGGTTTCAATGCCAATGTCCTTTCACTTTATAATTTTCTGCTTATAACTTATTTCCCCAAAGACCATGTTGAAAACATCTATACTATCATGTCTGTCACTGTATAAAACCGATTTACAAGGATATTTGGCACAGAAGACAGAAAACAACAAATGGTAACTTAAGAGAGTACTCAATTTTTAATCTATTTCCAAACAATTTCCTTTACAAACTTATCTATCTCATGAAGTATTATTAAAAAAAAAATTCCTATGGCTATAATGGTAGATTAGGTTACTTTCAGTGAATCTACATTTCTTCCCTCTGACCACTGTGAAAGAGTGTAGTCTACAGACAACAAACGATAAGTTTGCCCCCGTGACTTGTTTCACAATATAACGTGTGTGGGAATGTGATAGGTTATGAGTTCAGAGACCAGGCACTGAGAAACACATTTCTGCCAGTTGCTATCTCTGCTATGCAAGATCATATACCAGGACCTGAGCTGCATCTGTATGTAGTCTGGAGTCAAGTCCGTAAATGCCCAGAATTGATCAAGCCTAACAGAGCCAAACCACAAACAGGTGAATGAAAATTAGATCCTGAATTTTCAATGTCATTGCAATCTTGGGTTGTATGAAACACAACTTTAGCGATTAGTTACAGCTACCATAAACAATTATATTCATTTCCTTTTGAATATTCACATATTTTTTCTAGAAGAGTGTAGGGAATACGTAGAGAGAATACAAAGAATATGTCTATCTTCACAGATATAAATGCATATGAAATATGAATTTATTTTGCAAGTAATAACCGAGTTTAATTTCTTTCCCTGTTATAATTGAATTAGGGTAGGAATATCTGTGAATCATTATCTGATTACTCACGTTTGTCTTGAAATCTGGCAATAACTAGCCATTTGACCTACACAAATATCTGTAGATTTTAATTTTTGGTTTTCTTATGTAACATTTTATGTTTTGCATCAAAGTGTTTTTTTAATTTTTTTATTTATTTTTATTTTTTTAATGTGAAATTTATTGTCTAATTGGAAGCTAGGTGAAATAAGTCACACAGAGAAAGACAACAAAGTGTTTTTAGCATGGCTGTAAAGACTGACAGAAGTGGGTACATAAAAAATGGAAAAAAACTAAATGTCATCCAAAATACATGAACCCAGTAAGGAAAACAACATATAAGAAAAGGTATCAAAGGGCACTGGTTATTATCCAATTAGAAACCAATCTCTACCTCGAAATGAGTGTAACCTTTGATTGTGTGGCACCAAGAGAGATTCAGAGAGTATACTTTGGTTCCATTCTTGGAGGAAGTGGGGCCGATCTGAATGGCTCTTATACAGCGAACCTGTGGTTGTTCCATGATAACCCCGAGGGGCCGTTCATTTAGTACTCTCAGCTCCAAGTCCACCCTCAGTGCCCTGTTCTCAGACAACGGTGTAAGATCCCATCCATTCTCTCTCTTGTCATCTCACATGAAGTTGACTTTTGTCGGTAAGAGACAATGGAGAGACAGTGCAGCAGAAAGAGCTCTTCTTCCTGGCTTCATGGTGTTGTGTCTCCTTTTCTGCCATAGCCTGGTTGCCAGTTGCAGTCCTACAAGAAGTCCTGTGTACTGGTCCTCCAGCAACTTTCTGTAGGCAGTCAGTCAGTTTCTTGTCTTCTGGTCTTTCCTCCTGATGTTCTGACAGGGAGTTCTTCCTGTTTGCCAGTCACAGCCTGAGATCCAACCTCACCAAGTTCAGCCCGAGGAGTGTGGATCTGCCCTGCCCCAGGATAATCCAGTGAGCATGTCTGCCATGAAGCTGTGTGCACCCACATTGTCCTTGATGACATCTAAATCCCATCTTCAGAGAGCAGATCTGGCTTCCCAGTGATCCCTCCTTTAATTCTAAGATATTCTTTGTAATTTTATTGAACTTAGTAGTCTTTCCTCTTAGTAAGCTTTCCTTTACAAGTAGATAATAATTGTTTACCTCAACTTCCTTCCTTGTTTCTGTCTCCTGACTCAATTCTGACTGATACCCTTGTCACCCTGGAGTGTTCAAGCCTCATTTGGGGCCCTTAAAGGGCTAGAATAAATCAGCTAATTTGGAAATATAAATGGAATTATTCACTGTAGTGAGAATTTTACACTAATGTTATGATTTGTAATTAATATATATTTTATTCTACTAAATAGCAAAGCATAAGAAATAAATAACATATACCGAGTATATTTTTTTACACTAATATAATGAAATTTGAGAACAGTTCCATAACACCAAGAATGAAGCCTCAAGTACTCTTTGGGCTTTGGGTGATATATATGCATTGATGCGGATTCATCCTTGGTAAGAAATGAAACATTCTAGTGAGTGATGTTGGTAATGGGAGAGGCCATGCACATGTGCAGACAGGGACAATCCAGGAAGTCTCAGGAGCTTCTTCTTAATTTTGTTGTGAGCCTAAAATTACACTCAAAATATTATCTTAAAAATGTGCAAAGAAAATAATCATATGGGTTTTGAAATAATGAGAGATGTATTCTTTATAAATGGTGAAATAGCATTATACCAAAATGAGGTAACTAAAATGCCTGGTGCTTACAAACATATGGTCTTATTACTGAGCAGGGTGCAAAATAAGGTTTTTTTGCATGAAAATCGAAATATGGACAATTCTTGTCACTCTCTGAAGATGCTGACAACCTGAAATACAGAGAATTATATCTCATTAATCTTACCATAAGGTTGCTTATATCTCTTACTAGGTACCATAGTATTTTAATGAATAAACCATCCATTTTGACTCATACTTAAATATCTCAATCTCAATATTTCTCATACCATTTTTCTCTGGAAACACTTCAACTACTGTGTTTATCTGATTGTTCACACATTGCTGTTTTTCTTTCTAAGAACTATTCTTGTGAGGCATAAAATAAAAAGTTGTCAGGAGACTTACAGTTCAGAAGAAAATGTTAAGGCTTTTGGCTGCACAGATGAACTATGATTTCTTCTCTGGGAGCCTCTAACCCATGTAGTAGCAGAGAGTAAATTCAACAAAAACTATGAGAAAATAAAATTTATTGGGAGTCAAATACAAGCTCTTATACTCACTTGAATTCTGTAATAACACATAAAAGTTCATCCTTTCTTCCTTTCTAGACACTTTCAAATTATAATATAATGTTACACGGTGGACACAAAAGTATAAAATTGTCTTAGTAGGACTAAGTGAAGAGGACAAACTGACCGTGAAGACAATTTCAGAGTTGAGAAAATGGATCACAGGTTAATAACTTATGAAATAGGTACATTGGAAAAAATCCTGGAGATTCAAGGAGGAAGCACATCCGTCATCTTCTCGCCTAGGATGCTCAGTGTCTCCCCACCTGCCCACCCCTGGCTCAGCGATCAAGAAGACTGAAATGTTACAACTGGGAGAAGCTGCAAAGAGCAAGGGTGCTGGTGCCATAGGTGGAGACTTGATCAGCAGTAATTAACATCAAAGGTAAAAGTCACAACGTCATAAAAATAAGCAATAAGAATTTGGAAAACATTGAACAAAACTATCCGTAGACAGACTTCAGCGGAGAAGATTCTGCCATAAATGTTTGGCAACAAAAAATAGTAAATCTAGGAAAAATGACATGCAATGCATGTTTACTGAAGTATATGTTTAAAAAGTGTCTACCTAAAAAGTAAAAAAAATATAGAGAAATTTAAAAATGTCTTCCAATGAAAGGAAAGCATAGGTCAATAGAAACGTCTGCTGGGATAAGTTGTTCCACGTATTAGAACAAAAGTAATTAAAAGTAATATTTAAGGGCACCTGGTTGGCTCAGTCGGTTGGGCGTCTGACATCAGCTCAGGTCATGATCTCACAGGCCGTGAGTTTGAGCCCCGCATCTGGCTCTGTGCTGACAGCTCAGAGCCTGGAGCCTGCTTCCCAGTCTGTGTCTCCCTCTCTCTCTGCACCTCACCTGCTCATGCTCTGTCTCTCTCTCTCTCTCTCAAAAATAAATAAAAGCATTCAATTTTTTTTAAATAATAAAAATAAAAATCATATTTATAAATATATGAAAACTATAAAGAAAACTTAGTTGAAATAATTGCATGAACATGTGATGGCAGCAATTTAGCAAGTAGGAAATATCAATAGAGAAATAAAACTATATGAAGAAACCACAGAGGATCTCAGTGCATAAATCCATACCGGAAATGGAAAATCCACTCAAGTAGAAAAAAACTGATGAATTTGAAGGAGGAACAAAATTTATTTATACCTTAGGATGAGAGAGAAAAAAGAGAAGAATTTACACAATTCAGAGACTTTCAAAACACTATCAGGAAAGCCAGTGTAAGTCTAAGTAGAATATGAGAAGAACGACAGAGGCAGAAAAAAACAGGACAACAATCTTAAGGCACGACGACTGAACAGGTTATTAATATCATTGAAAATATTTATAGACACCAGACTTAGCAAACTGCTAACAGAATGAGCACGTACAAACCCATGTCTCATGACACCATAATGAAATGACCAAAGAACACTGGCAAATACAAAGAAATACTCTTGAGGGAAGAGAGTGGATTGTGAAGTACTTAAGTCAGTGTGAAAATCAGGGATGGGTGACACATCTTCCACCTCCATCAGCCTTACTCCACATTATCTAGGACAGAATCCATTTCCCTGCCCTGCACACTAGTCCAACTGGAACGGGATACAAGCAGCAAGATGAAGGAACAGAAAGACACAAACCCTAAATCCCCCAAAGAAACAATCCCTTAAAAATATCCAGACACAAACCCATGTGTATGCAGTCTAATCAGTTTTGATAAAGGTGCCAGAACCATTCAATAGGGAGAGACAGAGTCTTTTACAAAAGGTGTTGGGAAACTGACTTCCCACATGCAGAAGAATGAAGCTGGATGTTTCCATTTACACCGTATACTAAAATTAACTCCACCAAAACCAGACCACAAAGGAAAAGTTCATTGTAGACAAATGGGCTATATCAACCTAAACATTTCTGGGCACTAAAGGGCATGATCAACGATGAAAAGACAGAGTGGAAAAAACACTTGCAAATCATATATCAAACAGGGAATCACATCTAAAATATATGATTAGTCTACAATTTAGTACCAACATCAAACACCAAAACACAGTTAAAATGTGGACAGAGAAATTTAAAAAACATATTTCCAAAGCAATATATATTGTGAAAAATCATATGGAAAGATGCTAATGATCAGAGAAATGCAAATCAAAATCATGATGAGTTATTACCTCATACTCATGAGGATCGATTTTATATATAAAAAAAAAAAAGCTCAGGTGCCTGGGTGGCTTAGTTGGTTAAGTTTACAACTCTTGGTTTTGACTCAGGTCATGATCTCACATTTGTGGGCTTGAGCCCCACATGAGGCTCTGTGTTGACGATGCAGAGCCAGCTTCAGATGCTCTCCCTTCCCTCCGTCTCCACCTGCCCTGCTTGCTCTCTCTCTTTCTCTCTCTCTCACAACAAATAAATAACATTTTTTAAAAAAGGGTCAGTGAGGAGGTCGACAAGGAGGAGACTACACACTGTTGTTGGGAATGTAAATCAGTCACCGTTATGAAGAAGAGAATGGAGCTTCTTCAAGAAATTGAAAATACAATTACCACATGAATCAGCAATCCCACAGGTAGGAAACTATCTAAAAGAATTGAAAGTAAGATCTCAAAGATATATATACACCCATGCTCGCTGCAGCATTATTCATTAGAGCCACAGGCAGAAGCCACCCAAATGTCCACTGATGGATGAATGGAGAAACAAAGCGTGGTATACACATAACACTGTAGTATTATTCAGTTGTAAATGGAAGGAAATCTATCACCTGCTACAACATGCATGAAATTCCAGGACATTATGCTAAGTGAAATAAGCCAGTCATACACATGAAAAAAAAAAAAAAAACCTGTTTGATTCCACTTATAGAAAGTATCCAAAGTAGTAAAAGTGATAGAAACAAGTAGAATAGTGGTTGCTCAGGTTGAGGGGAAAGTGTTGAAGGAGAATTATTGTGCAGTGAGTTGAGTTCCAGTTTTACAAGGGGAGAGCTCTAGATATCCTTTGCAACAATGTGATAGTTAGCACTCCTAACTTAAACTGGGTGCTTCAACTGGTTACGATGGATGATCTAGTTAAATGCAATGTAAGAAGTGCGAGAGTATAGGATTCCCCCTATATGACACTCTGGAAAAAACAAAATCATGGAGACACTAAAGTGATCAGTGGTTGCAGGGTTTAGGGGGAAGGAAGGATGGATGGGGGTGCACAGAGGATTTTGAAGGACGGGAAACTATTCTGTAGAACTCCATAATGTTTGATACATGTCACTATCTACTTTTCCAAACGCATAAAATGCCCAACCTCAAGAGTAAGCTTTGAAGTAAACTATGGTCTTTGGCTGATAAAGATGTGTCACTACAGGTGTATCAGTTGTAGCAAGTGAACCACCCCACCGAGGGCTTTTGAAAATGAGACAGTCTATGAACTGCTCCTGCATTGACACATAGACAGTAGGGGAATACAGCATATATCGGTGCTATGTCTGAGTTTTGCTATGAACCTAAAACTGCTCTAAGACACTAGGCTATTTTTTTAACATGGGTAATGTGTTAAATTCTATGTTATGCGGTTATGGTATATTCTGCAACAGCTTAAAAAATAAAATCAAAGTCAAACCCACAAAAAAGGTGATCTTGACAAGGGCAGGAGAAAAGCAACTCATTATATTTACGTAAATAACAATATGATTAAAAGATGAGCTCTCACTGGAAAAATAGTGAAAAAAAAAGAAAGAAAGAAACCCACTACTTGTGAGCACACACACACACACACACACACAACAAACAAACAAACAACCAAAACAAAGCAAAAATACCTGTCAAACAGGAATTATACATTCAGAAAATAGCTTTTCAGAAAACAAGATGCATAAAGATCCCACATCAAACACAAAAATGAACAGAATTTATTTTTACTACACCTGCCTTTCAACAATGTTTTTCAAGCTACAAGTAAAATGACACTAGACAGTAACGCATATCCACAAGAAGGGATAGAGATCAACAGAAATGATAAATATGTCGGTAAATGTTTAGATCTGCGTATGAATTTTCCTCTCTGAATTTCTTGAAAAGATAAGATAATTTGCAGCCATAATTATAACACTGCATGGTGGGATCTATACTATAAACCTTTTATTTTTAGCATTTGTTAATGTGTGTGGTACAAAGTCTCCACGAATGCTTCCCTTCAGGTTTCCAATGTGAAAGCACGAAAGCAGAGAAGGTAAAGAGATGCATAGTTTGTGTTCAGAAATCAGTGCAAGTTGGCTTCAGTACAGCACTGTCAGAAGTACAGATTTCCCCTCTCTCTGACAGTAGATTGTTCCTGTGAAAACTTTACTAAGTTGAAATAGTGTAAATTGAAATAGTGTTAATTTACACGAAAATATTGCTGAGCATCCCTGTGCCAAAAATTCACCACCACCCCCAAAACACAAAACAAAAAAAAACTCCCTTAGGCTTTTCTGATACCTCAAGACAAGCCTTGTGAATGGAGAGGTACAGAAAGTAAATTGAGATGAAGCACAGACACTCCAAAATACAGTTCAAACCTACGCCTGATACTGATATACAGAGTTGATTGTTTTTTGAGAAATAAACTCGACAGGAACAGTCTTGCTGCTTGGGGTGTGAGCTGCTTCTCTAGCAGTACAACTAGCCCTGAACACAATTTTCACTTTTCACCTTTTCTCCTGAAAGGGAAAATCCCCTTCAGATTTCTGTTCTTCAGCAAAATCTGGTACTAGTGTAAGTTTTTCCCAAAAGCAAAGTGACATGATGGAAATTTTTGCAAGGTTGAGGCATACCTGTGATAGGTGGTGGCAAAGGAGCTATGTTGGTGCTCATTTAATATATTGTATCAGAAATCAGTCAGGATTCATGTGACATAGATGGCAATCAGTTAATGATACATGTGTAAAGAGTGCCATTAGCAAGATGGAGACCGAGGAGGTCATAATGCTCACCTGCCCACAGAATCAGTCCGAACCATAACTCAACAACTTCAAGCTAAACACGGCCCAGGGAAAGCTCTTGACAACAAAGAAACACCACAAATCGGGTGCTGATCAAAAGTCCAGGATGTTCCCATGGAAGAAAAAGGAAGTGTTTTGCCTGCATCACTCAACCCTCCAGCTGAGAGCCACTTGGCTCCTGGAGGAATCCCCTCAGGGGAAGTCACTTCATGGAGAGAAGGGGAGCAGGAGAACCCAGCAAGCTTCCACTCCATGGATGGCTACAGCTTTTGCAACAGAGGTGCCCCATCTAGGCTGATCCCACTTGATGGAGCTGCCCAGAGGGCCCCCTCTATATCTATTCTCAAAGGCTAGAGCTGTTGCTATGGTAAGGCTTGCCTTGAGGGACTCCAGATCTTCTCTTAGAAATTGTTTGCCACAGCACCTCACCTATACAAGACTAGAGCTGCCTCTGATGCCTGCCTACTCCTGTCCTTGGTTGGGGCTTTGTCTCACATCACTGGAGCTGGTTCCTGATTCCTGTTCCCAGACCCTAGGATGTGCCTTAACTGCCACTGTTGGTGCATACTTTTGCTTGATCCCCACTCACCATGTTCCATTTCATGACCCCGAGTCTTCATTGTAAAGGATCCTCCTGCTATTCAGAACCCAACACCTCCCAGGCCTGGACTCTGAAGTGCCATCACTAACACCTGAAGACTTTCTTCCACCCATGGCAGCTCAAGGCTCTGACCCTGCATGGGTAGGCCAAGTCACCACTGCCTGGAGTCCCATCTCTTTGGTTCCATTTTAGGGCTCTGAGCCTTATTTCTGGTACCATACTGTTGCATCCCAAGACATACTTTCAGCTTCCACATCGCAGCTTAAGCTCTCCTTCGGGGCTCTGTGGATAGGGGTCTGTGTCCAGATCCCTGTATCCTGACACATGGTTTTCACAATCCATGAATGGATCATGCTGCTGCTATCTAGGGACTGCCACTTGGGACAGAGTTGCAACTTTGACTCACCATCTCCAGTATATGCTATTAACACCTACTGCCCACTGGCCCCCAAGCCACCAGTAAACCTTCTCATCCATGGCCTGTGGGACCGCTACAATCCCCTGGTAGCCATAGTCACAATGGTGAGCCCCTGAGAACCAGGTCCGGTTTCCCTGGAATATCTACACACGTCTCCTCCCTAGTGCCACAGCCACAAGTGAACCTATGCACCAAGACCCAGTTGCTATGATAGTTCCATGTGTGCCTGATCTTGGACAACAGCTTCAATAGTGCTTTGAGGGCTCTGAGGTCAGCATGCCATACCAGACACCAAAAAGGAACATCTCAAAAGGTCTTCGTCCCATAGAATGACAGAAAGTAGGATGACATTTTGAAAGTGGTCAAAGGGAAAAAAACTGTCAACCAAGAATACCTTACATAGCAAGGCTGTCATTCAGAAATGAAGACGAGATAAAGACTCTCCTAGCACCCTAGAAAATGGTGTGTCAACATATCAATTCTCATCCAAGATGGCAGTCAGGTGAAAGCAGCAGCATGATTCCAGTGGTGGTTGCTGAAGCCAGGTGTCAGAAGAAATTAGACCTGCCCCATGGAAATGCTAAAGGGTATTCATTCAGCTGAAACAAAAAGACAAAATTGGTAACATAAAAACATATAAAATATATAAAATCACTGGTAGAGACAAAAAGAAAAAGATCCTAGACTTTGGTGTATGTAATGAGCTCAGGGATAAGTCATCAACCACAGGAAACAAAAACTAAAATAAAAAAGCAGGACTGCTGTAAACTAAAGGCCTTATGTCCAGCAAAGGGAAGAATCAAAACGTTGAGAGATCATGGACAGAAGAGAAGAAAATCTTTGTAAACCAGTATCAGAGAAGGGACTAATATCCAATATATATAAAGAACTCAAACGACAGAATCAAAACAAAGAGAGAAATCTAATTTAAAAAATGGGCCAAGGGCCTCAGTATACATTTTGGTGAAGACATACGAATGGCGAATAAGTACATGAAAGGTGCTCAAAATTGCTCATCAGGGAATGCAAATGAAGTCCACAATGAAATGTCACTTCACACCTGTTAGAGGCTTTTTCTGAAAAGTAAGAGAGAATTGATATGGTGAGGATGTGAAGAAAATGGAATCCTTTGGAGGAAATGAAAATTGGTGCTGCCACAGTGGAAACTAGTATGGCTGGTTTTCAGTAATGTCACTCTTACATACGTATTTAATACAACTCATCATTGGGGCAGTCGCTGGCTCATTTGGTTGTGTTGGACTTTGGCTCTGGTCATGATCTCCCCCTTCGTGGGTTCAAGCCCTGTATCGGGCTCTGTGCTGAAAACTGCAAGCTTAGAGCTTAGAATCTGTGTCTCCCCCTTTCTCTGCCACTGCCCCCTCTCAAAAATCAATAAACATTAAAACATTTTTTAAAATAAATGAAGGAACTGATCAATATCTCAAAGGTCTATCTACACCCCATGCTCATTGCAGTATTATTATCAATAGCTGAGAAATGGAAGGAACCTAAGTATCTGCCAACCGACATAAAGAAGGTGTGATATGTATACACGTACGTACATATATACACATACATCCACACATACACTGCAATATTATTTAACAGGTGAAAGAAGGAAATCTTGCCATTTGTAACAAAACGATGGACCTTGAAGGAATTATGTTAACTGACAAAAGTCAGACAGAGAGAGACAAATATTGTATTGTCTTACTTACATATGAAATTTTAAAAACTGAACAGGCAGAAAGAAAGAGTAGAATATGTTTTTCAGGAATGTAGTTTGAGGGTTTGGTAAGATGTTTAAGAATAGAAATTTACGGGGCTCCTGGATGGCTTAGTGCATTTAGCATCCGACTTTGGCTCAGGTCAAGATCTCACAGTTCGTGAGTTTGAGCCCCGCCTCAGGTTCTGTGCTGACAGCTCAAAGCCTGGAGCTTGCTTCAGATTCTGTGTCTCACTCTCTCTCTGTCCCTCAAAAAATAAATAAACATTAAAAAAATTTTAAAAAAGAAGACAAATTTACAACCAATAGATAATTTTGGAGGTCTAATGTGCAGCATAGTAATTAATGACAACATTACTGTGTTATAAACTTCAAAGTTTCTAGGACTAATTCTTAGCTGTCCTCAACCACACAAAGAATGACAAATATGTGACATAACAAGGGTGTTATCTAACATGGCCATAGTGATCATAAGGCAATATGTAAATTTATCAAATGAACACACTATTGGCCTTAAATGTATGCAATGTTAGATGTCTAACAATGTTAGATATTTTTATCTCCATGAAAACAAACAAAAGATAGGTTTGTAATACCTACAACTCCTAAGGAAATAACTTCAGAATATAGCTAACACATCAATAGAGGCATTAAAATGGAACACTGATAGAATATATGTTTAATACAAAAGATTTGAGGTAAAGTGGAAGAAGAAAACAAGACATACATAGAGAATAAATAGCAAATTGTATATGTAAATTCACTTATCTCAGTAATTACACTCATGTGAAGTAAACATATTACAATTATAAGATAAAGCGCCATCCCGAATAAACGCTCAATATCCATCTATATGCTCTCCATAACAGACACACTGTAGATTCAAAGGCACAAATAGGTGAAAATAAAAGGAGAGCAAAAGATAGACCCTACAAACAGCAACCAAAGAAGTGAGTGGAAATGGCTGTTGTAATATCAAAGTAGCTGTTAAAACAAGAAATAGTAGTAGAAATTAAAAGAAACATATCCAAATGTTAAGGCTGTCAAAAGAGGAGGAAGATAACACAATTATAAACATCATTATTCACCTAACAACAGAACCCTGAAACACATGAAATAGAAACTGACAGACTTAGGATTAATAAATTAATGAGTATACTTGAAGATCGAAATGTCTGCCTTCAGTAAGTAAGAACAGCTTGTCGCAACATCAGGAGGACTATGGAAGACTGTCAAAACTCTAAGAACCAGCTTGACATAACTGACATATATAGAAAGTGTTCTACATCATAAATTTAGGATCAAAAATTTTAAGGATGGAAATATTCAAAGTATTTTCTCTCAAGACTAAAAAAAAAAAAAATGAGAAGAAGCAATGGAAAGGAATCCGGAAAATTTCCAAACATGTGGAAAGTGATACACTTCTGAAACTTTACAGTTGAGAGATAAAATCTTTGAAAATATCTTGTACTGGATGACAGAAATTCCTTTGTACTGGATGATAATAAACTGAGCATACATCAAAGTTTTTAGGATGAAACTAAAGTGGTGTTTAGAGCCAATTTGTACCTTTGTCAATTATGCTGAAAAGGAAGAATGTTATCAACGCATGATCTAAGTTGCTTCCCTCTCAAGAAGCAAGAAGAGAAGAGCCAGTAGTTCAAATATGAGACACATACGTTTAGCTAAAAGTTGATCATGAAGGATGGATCGTAGAATAACTCAAAGTAGCCCCAAATGGACCAATACCCAAATATCCAAGAGCTTCCGCAATAGAACTGGTGTGCACATTGTAGGGGAATCCGACAACAGACCAGCAAAGGGATGTGGACAATTTATAACTTCATGCAGCTATGAGGATGAATCAGACAAGTGTACCTTCACCTGAAAATGCCAAAATACAATATGCATACCATATGATTCCATGTATAAAACTGTTCTTGAAATGCAGAAAAGACCTTGACAGGGGCATAGTGCAGTCCTGGTAATATTAATTTTCTCATTCCATGCAATGGTGACTCTGAAAATCAGCTGTCTGTTGACATTTATAGCATATGATACATCTGTGTGTTGTTAATTGTACCACAATAAAATTATCTAGAATATTATGAAGTAATTCAGATACATTTGCAATTAGACATAACGTTCAAAAAAAACCTACTAAACATAACTTGTGAAAACCAAAAGAAAAAGAAATAGGAATATCAGAAGTGTCTTACAGCCTCTAATATAATTTTATCTGTGATTCAGAAAACTTTTCACACTCTGTTACAGAGTATTTAGATGTTTATGAATAGAGAAAATTGAAATACCAGTTAAAAGAAATCATTGTAGGGTCAAAAAAGGAGGATAATAAAATAAGTGTCATATACATTTTGATGGGAATACGATAAAAAAACCAAAATTACATGTCAGGGCATTCATAAATAGGTCTGACAATATATAAAAATAATGGACTCTGATACAAGTAGAGTTATTCAAGTAGCACCATGTTGTATTTACTTTTGAAATGCCATAATCATAATCTGTCACATTGGCAATGAAGATCAATTGATGTGATTTCTCTGATTCACAAGGCACCTGAAAAAAAAATATTTATTCTTACTTTTGAAAAGCCTTTAGAAAGGAGTGCCTGGGTGGTTCCATTGATGGAGCGTCCAACTCTTGATTTTGGCTCAGGTCACGATCTCAAGGTTTATGAATTTGAACCCCACATTGGGCTCTGCACTGACAGCGTGGAGCATGCTTGGAATTTTCTCTCTCTCTCTCTCTCTCTCTCTCCCTCTCTGTCCCTCCCTTGTGCACTTTCTCTCTCACACAAAATAAATAAATAAATATAACATAAAAAATAACTTTTAGGGGGCGCCTGAGTGGCTTGGTCGGTTAAGCAGCCGACTTTGGCTCCGGTCATGATCTCGCAGTCTGTGGGTTCAAGCCCCGTGTCAGGCTCTGTGCTGAAGGCCTGGAGCCTGGAGCCTGCTTTGGATTCTGTGTCTCCCTCTCCCTCTGACCCTACCCCCCTCATGCTCCTGTCTCTCTCTCTCTCTCTCTCCCTCAAAAATAAATAGACATTAAAAGATTTAAAAAAATAATAACTTTTAGAAAGATAGAAATGAATGGTAAATCCATGCAAGGACTCTGAATAGATATGTTAAGTCTGAAATTGAACTTATATCAACTCACTGTTTAAAAAAGGGCAATTGGGGGACACCTGGTAAGATCAGTCAGTTGTGCTTCTGACTCTTGATTACTGCTCGGGTCTTGATCTCATGGCTCCTGAGAGGGAGCCCCATGTCAAGATCTGTGCTGACACCATGGACCTCTCTCTCACTGCCCCTCTGCCGCTTGACTTGTCAGTTGCTCAAAGTAAATAAATAAACATTTAAAGCAAAAGGAAGATCTTTCAAGCATGAAACTAACAAAAAATACATGAAGACATTAGTTAAACAGATGAGAATGTGCAAAATTTGTACCCACACCATATGAAATGCAGAGTTCCACAAAAATGCAGTCATTCGGTGGAAAAACCATAGTCTTTTCAACAAATGTTGGGGAAACAATGACGTATCAAATCTTATTAATAATCATATACTTTATACCATATCTAAAAATGCTCAAAATAGATCACACATAATTGAAAACAAAACCTTTTAAGAGATGTTATAACAAATGCACAACCTACAGTGGGACAGAGATTTTAGACAGAACACCAAAACCATGATCCTTAAAAGAAGAAATTGATGAAGTGTAGTTCATCAAGATAATCTCTGCTCTTCGAAGAGAAACAGAGGTCATAAGCCAGTTAAAAAAAATTTTCAAATCATGCATCTGCTAGAAGACTTGCCGCCAGGGTACAACAAAGAATTCTCAAAATACAATGAAACAAAGTAAAATTGTTAGCAAAACAGTTCAATAGGTACTTCACCAAGCACCATGTGTATATGGCAAATGAGTATAGGAGCTGATGCTCAACATCATTACCTTAGGAGTATTCAAATTAAAACCACCCCAGACCACACTTCCTGTTCTGGAAAGATAGACTGGATAGCCTTTTCCCTAGTCCTCCCACCAATACAGATACAATCTCTGGGCGTAATTCATAAGACGACAGAAAAGTCAGAAAGATAATGAGAAAGCCAACAGATCCCAGTCCTGGAGACCCAAGGAATGACATGGTGGTGAGCTCCCCAAAATTTCCCTCTACCTCACATAGACTGGTGTCAGAGAGCCTAGCAAACCACAGACACCAACACCTACACACCCAAGTCTCCACAATGTTTCTTCTCTCCAGTCAAACTAACAGGAAAACAGGCATGCTAGATAAGCAGAAAAGTTTTAGACACTAACTGGGTGATTCTAATAAAAAACCATGGACTACCCACCAAAAGAATCAACACACATGCAAGAGAAAGAAGACATTCTCCGATCAAGGAACACTAAGAAAATGTATGACCACCAGACCCACTCTGAAAGAACTGCTAGAGAGAATACATGGTAAAAGAAGGCATTTTGGATCCTAAGGAAGGAAGAGAGGACAAACGTAAGAATAAAATTCTTACCAGGTCTAATGGACTTTCCTTCACCTCCTGCGTTTTCGAAATTGTTTGATATTTGAAGCAAAAGTATCAGTTGAAGCAAAGTTATAACATGCACGTGATTCTCCATGTAAGCAGAGAAATATTTAGGCCACTTGTAGTATAAATGGGACACGGTAATGGACCGTAAAGGCAAGTAAGTCTCTACATTTTACTCGAACTGCTGTGGGTTGTGATAGACTGTGTAGACTGTGATCTATGAATATCCAATCATCTATATAAAGATACATAATATCTATATTACTTATATCAAGGAGATTAGAACACATGTGTACATATATATAACTTTATGTATATAAAGTTACTGATGAAATAAGGACCTACTTTGCTATAAATGATGCTCCATCAATAAGGTAATGATGTAGATATATACAACTTTCACTCACAGCCTCAGACATATAGCATCACAAAAGATAAATTCTAATTGGATCATACATCATAATGAAAAGTTAAAAAATAAAGAAAGAAAAAGGTAAATACAGGAAAATAATATAGGAAATTCTATTCATGAACTTTGGCTAACTTCTGAAATAGGTCCATAATACTCATTGTAACATACAAAACGTTAAGTAGGACCATGGTAACATTAAAATTCTGATCTTTAAAAGACTCCAATATGAGAGTAAAAATGCAGATGCAGGTATTTACATCTTAAAAGCTCAAAAAAGAGCTCAGGTCTAAAATACGAGAAAGACGTCTGAGAAGTGAAAAAAAGACACCGTCCTGGAGAAATGGGCAAGAGACATAACCCAGCACTTCTCATTCTCACAAAAGAGAAGAGCCTTGAGATTTACAGCCCAGGAAAACAGTCACTGAATAACCATCAGAACTTATTAATTAATTTTTCTGAGACTACTGATCAAACGACTTTTAGATCAAAGGCCTATTTGGTATAATGTATTTTACACAATAAAATAAAAAAAATGTAGGCATAAATTTTTATATTGAAATATACACATATCTATGACTATGCAATTGCATACTAATGCCTACAGAGAAATGTAGCATAATTATACATGAATACAATTATGTTACATTATACATTATTATTTTATTATGAAAACCATACATGTATGTTACATAAATATATAATATGTCGCTATGTGTAATAAATGATTATAAATATGATATGTGGAGGAAGACATAGAAAATACTTTTCCTAACATAATTATTCATAATACCCACATACGAAAAAGGAACTAAATTTCTGAGAATGGTTTTTAAAATGTCATATTCATATGAGAGCAGTGAAAATTCACAAACTATAGACAAGTGTGTTAATATAGATGGATTACTAGTAGCACCTGGGAGAGAAGGGAGACACACATAAAAATGCACCCTGAATGATTCCATTGATATACAGCCCCAAAATAAGCAGAGATATTTCATAAAAGGAAAATGGGCAGGCCTGATAAAGGCTCTACACTTCTGACTCATGATGTAATTTAGAATTGTGTGATTCTAACTCTATTGTAATCAGTGTGCACAATCATATGCCTAGTTTCCTTGATGTGTTGTAAAATGAAATAGTAAAGTTAATTTCAGACAAAAGAGCATTTCTAGAAGCACAGGATCCTATGAAAAGCAAGAACTGGAAATTATCAAATGTACATTCAAGGTATAAAACTATAAATAATGTGTCAGAGAGTCAAACCATGGAATATTAAAGACTTTAAAAAATAAACTACAACTACATATAAAACTGTGGATGAATTCTACAAGCATAATATTAATTGCAAGATTTTTCTTTTTATTTTTTAACATTTATTTATTTTTGAGACGCAGAGAGAGAACATGAGCAGGGGAGAATTAGAGAGAGAGGGAGACAAGAATCTGAAGCAGACTCCAGGCTCTGAGCTGTCAGCACAGAGCCCACTGTGGGGCTCAAACTCACAAAACTTGAGATCATGACCTGAGCCGAAGTCAGAGGCTTAATCCACTGAGCCACTCAGGAGCCCCATTTAATGACAAGCTTTTAATAGAATCTGGAAACATCTGAAAACTTACCTTGTCCTCATCATCATCATAGTAGAGCAGGTTAGAGTTGTTAGAAGCACAGGATGCCAAACTCTCGTTCCATGATTTTCCCTCAGTGCTAATGTAATAGCAATTGTTGGAATATGTAAACCACTCTTTCAGACAATGACAACAGAGACAGGCTGAGGAGAGATTATGAGATATTATCCAAAGCGCTTTGAATATTACAAAATGAAACTTTACATAGTGTATATGGATACACATATGTGTACATAACATTCGTAGACCCTCACAAGCTGGTAAAATTAAAACAAAACACACACACACACACACACACACACGCACACACACTCAGAGAAGAGTCAGGCTTTCGTCCCCTAATATATGTGCCCATATGAAGCAACCACAAAAATGTCCATGTATACATGTCCTGAGAGTCAGGGAACACAACCATCTTTATGGAATGATTTACCTTTTATCATGTTGTAGAAGGAGGAAATGTGAGGCAATTGTTAACAGCAGGTACGGTGATTTTGAATGAGTATTTCTCCATCAGTTCTGAAAGTTCATTAAGTGATTTTTGAATTCACTTTTTCCCAAAGCATGTGTTATCATCTTTGCAAACTTGAAGACAGAGCTCAAAGAGACACGAAACTAATAACAGAATTTTGCAAGGGATGTTGTACCTTTTGGATCCTTGTTTCCAGGGACGTTTTGTTCCGCGCTGGTCCTTCAGTAGCTAGAACATTAAAGCAATTCTCAAAAAAATAATATTCAATGAAATAAATCATAATACTTTGAGTTTCCTAGTTTAAAATTGGGTGTGCTATTTTACCAGAAAAATTGAATAAAGTAATGAACATGAGGGGGAAAACAATTCAAAAGCTTAAAGAACGAAACCTCACCATCTCTTACAATATTTCCTTGAAGCAATCTCAAGAATTAATGTGCATTTCACCATAAAGTCTCTTGTGTGACTTTCCTTTGAGTTATTAAATCCAAATATGTGTTTAATTCTCCCTCAATTTAATCTGTTATTTCTACTTTAGATAACCTCTAAATAATCATTCCACACTTAGAGCATGCATTAAAAATGCATTAAAATGAAATAATAAATTCAAAGTGTTTACACACTATGTCGAGGAACTAATGATCAGTAAGGTGAAAATTCCCTTTTAGTCATTCAAACACGTACTTACAGGGAATAACAGCTATTGTTACCACAGTGGACATCAAGACGAGGCAGAGGATTCCCAAGATACCGGCAATGAGCTTCTCTGGACATGAAGGTGAGTAGTAGGAAGAGAAAGGCAAACACTGAGAAAGGATGCCCGGAAGCAATCATTTAGGAGATTTGCAAACAAGAGAACCCACAATGCGCAGGGAATCACATACAATAACCTGCACCTCAAACCCATCACTATCATTGGAATCTTCTCTCAGAATATACCAATGCTTTCAATTACAATACCATATTCCAACCTCCAGCTCTGGTCCTCACAAATGAAAACTATGTGAGATCACTTCCTACTCTTTCCCTACACCCCTACACCCCAACTTCAAATCCTAAAACAGACATACTTGTCTGTATTAAATGTTTTTTACCTTTGCAGGGAGAGTTCTTGCCATTCCCTTGAAGGGCCCGAGAAGCATTTTGAAGACTTAATTCTGCATAGGCTATCTCCTCCTCAGTTACTGAAATGGAACTTTTCGTGCCCTTAGGTTGCACTTGCTGTCTTTGTGAGCCCTTAGCATGATGGAGTTCCGCATAAGTCACGCCTTGGTTGTTCATGTCTGCAGCTGAGTAGTGTCAGCTACAATGTGGATGAAACTGCCCTGAAGGTCTTGATCAAGAGTGTGTGTCATGTGCTGACAACATTGCTAGTCCAGTGACACCGCGTGGGGTGCAGGGTGAGGGATGCTACTCATTTGCAGTTGAACAATATAAAGTCTGGTACTAACTTGTGTAGAGATTGAAATAAGTGTTTCATGATAGAATAAATGTTTTTTATTTATAATAATAGCATAATAATACTGATTGGAAAATATGTAAAGCACTAAATTAGTGAAGAAGAAAGGAATTCATGAATAATAGTGTCCTCATTAAAGTAAGGTCAGATTCCACAGACATATTTCAACACTATTAGAATAACCAGATTAATTAAAATGCTGTATTAGAAGAAAAGTGTTGTATCAATTTTGACAATGTTAAAACCCATTACTGGTTAGAAATTAGGTGCTCTAAGATTGGAGAATATTGTTTTTAGCACATATAGGTATTTCCTGTTGCAAACGACTTTTATTTGTGGTTTTAAATTGTGTTTCTAAAAAGTAATGCAGTGCTATCAAAGTGATATTTTATTTTGAACATCTGGGGAGTTCTGAGAATTGTTAAATTTTAGAAGAAATATTTCATATGTTGCAAAATGTTACAAGACACACTAAAATTATCCAAAGCAGGAACAAGAGTGAAAACAGAAAGAAACAAAGCATTTTTTAAAAGAGGACTTAACATCAGAAAGTGACAACTGACTTAATGGCAAAGATATGAAACCATAAAATGATAAATAAAAGGGCAGATCATTGATGGAAGAACACAGTTGTTACAAACTTCTAGAAAGATCTACGATTTCAAAGGCAGTTAGGGTAACTCCAGTTGTTTAGTTATACTAAAACACACATAAATGTAATTTCAGACGTCAGCCAAGGAACTGTGCAGTCAGTGAAATCTGGAATTACTCCTGTCTCTCCAAGTACAAAGTATCAGCTTCGGAAATTATTTCATGGGGCACCTGGGTGGCTCAGTCAACTGAGAGATTGGTCGAGCGACCAACTTTTGCTCAGGTCATGATCTCATGGTTCGTGGGTTCAATCCCCACGCGGGGCTCTGTGCTGACAGCTCATAGTCTGGAGCATGCTTCAGATTCTGTGTCTCCCTCTCTCTGTCCCTCTCCTGCTCATTCTGTGTCTCTGTCTCTCAAAAATAAATAAACATGAAAAATTAAAAAAAATAAAAATTAAAAAGATTTATTTCATGTCTAACTATGTAGTTTAGTAATCTAAAATAGGAATTAAAATATGTACACTATAACGCATATAAAGCACTTAAACTCAATCTGAGTGGTCTAAGTTCTCAATAATGTATTAGTGATTTTAATTATTTTTGTTAAAACAATTTTTTTGTCTCCTTTTGAGAGAGAGAGACAGAGAGTAAGACAGACTGTGAGTGTGGGAGGGTTTGAGAGAGTAAGACACACAATCTGAAGCAGGCTCCAGGCTCCGTGCTGTTAGCACGGAGTCTGATGTAGGGCTCGAACTCACAGACTGTGAGATCATGATCCCCGCAGACTTTGGACGCCCAACCGACTGAGCCACCCTGACACCCCCAATTTTAATTATTTTTAACACAGTAACCATTTATCATTACTCATTCATAGCATTTAGACCATGGAACAATTCATTACACAAGAGCGTCTTTCAGTATTGAATATCTTTCTTGGCCAAGTTTTGTTCAATTTTATAAAAAGTCTTTGGATTGTTTATAGTTAAGTTTAAATTAGCATTTTTGCCCAAGGTACCTCATCTTGTGTTTTATGAAGAATCAAACTGCTTTCATTTATTGAAATAACTGTATCAGGAATTCCATTTCACCTTTAGGGTATAATGGATTCATTTTAGGGATTTATGTTTAAAGACTGGACCAATGTCGAATATATATAATATATTCTTGATGACAACTGATGACAAATCCAAATCATGTGTTCTTTGTCCTGATGCTTCTGTGATCTCACCTTAAATTATATTGATTTGCAAACCTATGCATAGGTATATGCATGTGTTCTTAATGACTTCTCCACAGGCAAGAATTTGAATATTGTAAGATCTCTAATGTATCTCATAGTCATTCTTGTTTCTTACCCTGAATTGTTGGAATGCAGATACCAATGTTCTCTGTGGTTTCATTGTATATTAGCTGTGCCTCAGATGCATCCCACCAGCATTTATAATCTCCCACTCACTGGGGTGACTACTAGAAAGGCAGGACCGTGGTGACACATACCTTCTGTTGGCCAGACAGTCATGCACGTCCAGAGGGAACCAGGTTCCTCTCGTAAGCAGACAGTATCTGTGGTCTTCACAGCCTGCCGGCCCTGTGAGAGCTGAGAGTGAAGCAATAGTGGAAAAAGTAGATTTCTCATCAGTGTGTCACTTCAAATTTGAACAGGAAATTCTTGCCCTTGGGCTATTTTGAAGACACTTTATCTCCTTACACAGCTCCAGAATGTAGAGGCTTTGAGCTTGCAGTGTGGCATTTCGTTTGTCCTTCAGCAAATGCCTCTGACAAAGTTTATGTTCCACGAGATACTGGGTCAGAGACTTAACCACCCAGGCTGTTCACTTACTTCCATCTGAATGACAAACACTGAGGACTTAGGCCTTGTGTAAAATATCTTAGAGGTTTATGTTTTACTTTTAGGCAAATTTGCTACATCTAGATATTATGTGTTTCTTTTTCTTATGCCCTTGATATGTCATTTCTATTTCACTGAAAATATTCTAAAATCAGCAACTCGTCGACAGGTGTTTAATTATATTTGACACTAAGAGTGAAAAATGACTACATTTTCAATTTTTTGCGACTGCCATAAAGACATCAATTTCTGAATGGATCTTCTCAAATTCTACCTTCATTTTTAATATACCTACAATCCATTTGTATTATTTGTAAATAGGTTATTAAAGTTTCTGCTGGAAAAAATAAATGCCTGTGGGAGGGAAAAAACATTGAATAATATTCAGCAATAGCACCATTCCAGAGATTTGAATGTTAAATAATTATTCATGCTATTTACTTATTCATTCTCCAATGGTAACTAGGTGTCTCTATTTAAATAGGAATATTTGTTATCAACAAACAAACAAAAAGCCTAAGTCTAACCCTGTAGGGGAAAATTAATGAGTGTTTAACAATTTCACTTAAAATATTGGTGTAGGGCAGAGAACCTACTTTTAAAAGTACTTTTAAAACACAATTAAATAACATGAACATCCAAGCAATAAAACTTTATATCTCAATTACCTACTTTGCATCACTGGAATTCTTTTCCTTTGTTTTCATTGTTGGATTTGATTTGGTAATAATTTTTGGCATATTCACGTGCATGTTTCCTTTGGTCTGTAGTTCTGTTTTGTTTTGTGTTTGGCAAAATGGGTTGACAATACTATTTTCATTTTCATGTATTTATTTTCCCAGATGTATAGCTGATATATGACATCACATTAAGTTCAGGTGTAGACATAATGATTCATCATTTATACACATTATGCTATGATCATCATGATAAATCATCGTGATCACCCATCACCATACAAAATTAATGCAATGGTATGGACTCTATTCTCCATGCTGTAATTTACATCCCTGTGAATTATTTATTTTATAACGGAAAGTTTGTTCCACCTACTTTCTTTCGTTTCTTTCAGCCATCCCTCGTCCCCACTCCCCTACAGAAATCACAAAGTTGGTCTCTCTGTATGTGAGTTTATTGTTTATTTGTTTGTTTCTTTTTGTTTTGACATCATAAGGTAAACATATGGTATTTGGTTTCTCTGTCTGACTCATTTCATTTAGCATAAAACCCTCTAGATCCATCAACTGTGTCAAAAATGAGGAAAATGTCTGGAGAAACCTCCATCCTGTTGCCCATTCTGACGACAGCAATTTAAATTGTCACCAACAGTGCATAAGATTTCCTTTTCTCCACATGCACACCAATATTTGTTATATCATGTTTTTTGGATTCAGACATGTGGGAGGTGATATCTCATTGTGGTTTTGATTTATGTTTTCCTGATGATTAGTGATACTGAGCATCCTTTACAGGTCTGTTGGCGATCTGCATATCTTCTTTCAGGAAATATCTATTCAGGTCCTTGCTCCATTTTTGAATCACGTGTTTGCATTCCTTTTGTGTTAAGATGGAGGAATTCTTCACATATTTTGGATATTAACCCCTTGTCAGATATATATCATTTGCAAATATCATCTCCCATTCAGTAGGTAGCCTTTTTCTTTTATTGACCGTTTCCTTGGCTGGGGAAATGCCTTGTGGTTTGTCATATTGTTTATTTTTCATTTTGCTGCCATTCTCTATGAAAACAGATCCAAAAGAATACCGATGAGACGATCTCCATGAGTTTATTGCCTATGCTTTCTTTAGGAGTTATTGTTGCTGGCCTTACCCCTATCGCTTTAATTCATTTTAGGTTTCTTTTGGGTTTGGTATAAACAAGTAGTCCAGTTTGATTCTTTAACACATATTTTTCCAGTTTTACAAACACGATTTACTGAAGACTCTCTTTTCCCTTGTGTCCCTTCTTGCCTTCTTGTCACATTTAATTGATCACATAGACACACATTTATTCCTGGGCTTTTTACTCCATTCCTTTGATCTATGTGTCTCTTGTTCTATACTGCTTGGATTGCTAAAGCTTTGTAGTAGACTTTGAAATGTAAGAGCATGTTTCTTCCAGTTTTGTTCCTCTTTCTAATGATTGCTTTGGGTATTCAGAGTTTCTTGTGGTTCCGTACAAATTTTTAGGTAATTTATTCTAGTTCTGTGAAAATGCTATTGGTATTTCTTAAGGATTACATTGAATCTATAGGTCATTTTGCATAACTGGGAAATTTCACAATATTATATCTTCCATTCCATAAGCACAGTATATATCTTCCTATTTATTTATTTGTTTCATCCTCACATTTCTTCTAACATTAGCTTAAATTTTAAGCGTGTAAGAATTTCATCTCCTTGGTTAAAATATTCTTTAATAATTGATTTTTATAATTGCAATTACAAATGGGATTGTTGTGATTTCTCTTTCTCACAGATTATTACTACTGTATAAAGTCCAAAAGATTTCTATATATTAATTTTGTTTCCTGCAACTTGACTGATTTCACCTATTAATTCTAATAGGTTACTTTGGTGTAGTGTCTCATTTTTTTTTTCTAGAAAATTAAGTCATCTGCCAATAGTGACTGTTTTGCTATTTCTTTACCAGCATGGATGTCTTTGATTGATTTTTCTTTTCAGATCTCTGTGTCTAGGACCTCCAGTACTGTGTTGAATAAAGTGGTAAGTGTGGACTTCCTGGTCTTGATCCTGATCTGAAAGGAAAAGCTTTTGGCTTTTCCCTGTTGAGAATGACGTTAGTTGTGGGCTTGCAATATATGAACTTTATTATATGAAGGGAAATTCCTTCTCTACACACTCTGGGAAGTTTTTACCATAAATGGATTTTTAATTCTGTCAAGTGTTTTCTGTGCATCTATTGAGACGACCACATGATTTTGATGTTTCAGTCAGTTAATGTGGCGTGACAGGTAGATGGATTTGCAGGTCTTGAAGCATCCTTGCATAAGTGGAATAAACCCATGCAATCATGGTGTTTGAACCTTTCCTTGTATTGTGGAATTCAGTTTGCTAATACTTGAGTGAGGATTGTTGCATGTGATCAGGGATATTGGCGTATACTGTGGGGTGTGTGTGTGTGTGTGTGTGTGTGTGTCTGGGTGTGTTTGATTTCCTTGTTTGGTTTTGGCTTCGGGGTAACGCTGTCCATATGGAATGAATTTGGAAACTTTCCATTGTCTTCAGTTTTGAGATTAATTTAAGATGCAGAGGTGTCAACTCCCTTGAAAAATTTTTTAGAATTCAGACACCTGGGTAGCTCAGTCAGTTGAGACTCTAACTCGTGATTTCACCTCAGGTCATGATCCCAGGATCAAGGGTAGGAGCCCCATGTCCGGCTCTGCACTGAGTGTGGAACCAGCTTGAGATCCTCTTTCTCAATCTCTCCTGTCCCTCTCCCTTTTCAAATGCTCTCTCTCTCTCCCCAAGATAAAAATAAATAACATTAAAATAAAATAAAACTAATGTTTTCTTGCTGTTGTTCCGCTTGCATGATTTCTACTACATTGTCCTCCAGGTAGATGATCCTTCTGCATCACCTAATCTCTTATTGATTCATTCTAATGTAGTCTTTAATTTCCATCATTGTACTCTTCAGGTCTGATTGTTTCTTTGGTTAAATTTTCCATTTCTTTGTTGAAGTTCTCACTGTGTTCATCTACCCTTCTCGGGTTTGGTGAGCATGTGGATGATCATTACTTTGAACTGAATATCAGGCTTATCTCCGTGTTATGTCCATCTTTTTCTGGGATTTTATCTTTTTTTTTTTTTCATTTGGAACATATTTCTCTATCTCCTCGTTTTGTTTGACTGCTTCTTTCTATATATAGGTAGGATTAATCCAAAGCATTCATCAATGATGCCAAATCATGTAAAATTCACTAATGTCTTCTGAAGTCGGAGGTACTTACATCTATTATTCCTGTACTTATACACATTTAAGTTTTAAAGTAAACAATTTATATTGTCCTTTGTTACACGTTTAAACATGGGTTCCCATTTTTGGTGTTTAACTTTAATGAAATCTATGCCTAGCAGTATAAAAAACACCACATGCAAAATGACTCAAAATAATATGAGTAATTAGAGTTTACTTTTTATGATATCAGGTATCTAACTATTTCTAATAATGGCAAACCAAGTGACCTAGGTACGACAGATGAACTAGATACGAAAATATCTCTGGAATATGATGGCAAGGTGAATTAGTTTTCAAGGACTCTTTTTAAAATAACTTCATTTATTTTGAGGGCGAGAGGGGGAGAGAGAGAAAAGAGGGAGAGGCAGAGAGAGGGAGAGACAGAATCCCAAGCAGGCTCCATGCTGTCAGTGCGGAGCCTGATGTGATGTGAGGCTCAGTGTCATGAACCAGGAGATAATGAACTGAGCCAAAAGCAGGAGTCAGACACTAAACCGACTGAGCCACCCAGGTGCCCCTAAAGATTTATCTCCAAATTTACACCCATTAATTACCAGAACACAAAATTTTAATATTAGTAAATTTGGGACAAGAGAATCTGGATACACAGCTCAGTCCTTTCTGCATTATGGGAGCCAAAGTAATGAGCCCAATATGTACAATACCTATGCATAATCTCACAAGGTAGACACAGAGAAAATTACTAATTTGATCTTGATATCCCTGACTTCTGTGTGATTCTTTCTATTCTCAATTTATTCTTAATGATCATCTCCCTAATAATGTTCCATATTTATATATCTCCAGTGGTGTTGGTGGATCCCCCTAACCCAAGCTCATAAATAATTTCCATGGCTTCTTATGGGTATAAGTAATAATTTTTGCACTGTTTTAGGCATGTATGTAGAAATCTAAAAAATGCTTTGGGAGAAAACTGGGAGGGGTTCTACATCAGAATGTATTTAGCAGCATCCCTTATTTTTCTCCATTCTTTATGGTAACAGATGCATAGGTGTGGATGGGATACTCCAACATTGGAAGGGAAAGGACATTTCAATCCCTTCTTCACCTTGGACCCTGTAGGATCCCCAAATCTACTAATCAAACAGGCTATCGTGTCACAGCTTGAAAATCCCTTTCAAATTCTTCAAATCCAAAAGAGACAGTCTTTAAATATGTCCAAATAACAGACTCTGTGAGGAGACTGGGGTTCTTGGCCGATAAGGGAAAGAACAGTAATTGCGACTTGATTTCAAAATATGAAACACACATATGATATGGAAGAAATTACTCTACTGTCCATACATGATGTGTCTTGAATTTCTCACGTTTTTTGATGCAGATTTCTGTGGTGTATATGGTCAAAATGGTTGTCAGATTACATTTCTGATATCCTGCTATTTCACTGGGGGGAAGGAAGAAGACAGAGCATCAGTTTTATTGGAAAATGGCCTTTATTGAACATTGGGAAAAGCACAGTACGAAGAGATCACAGACAGGAAGAACTGAATGGACTTAGGCTTTACTTCAAGGATCTATAGGCATCATATTGTTTATTTTTATTTATTCCTACATAAGTTGTTACAATTAAGGTCATCATGTCACAGGTGATGGCACAAAAGCATCAAGATCTTAAGCCAAAACGACTCAGATCTAGTGAACGCTCATGGGCCAAGAGGTACTGTTCAAATACTCTTCAAGTAACTATGAATAAGATACTATCTCTTCCATAATTTCTAGCAGAGGAAACTGAGCCAGAGCAGTTACAAAACTGAGCCCCAGGACTACAAGTGTGCACTTAGAAATTTCATGAAGTGACCGCGTTCACTGCCAATGTCCTTACTTTACACCTTTATGCTTATACCTTATTTGTCAGTTGATCAAGGACCGTGGTGAAACTCCTATACCATTATGTCTGTCACTATAGAAAACTGCTTTATGAGGATTTTCAGCACAGAAGAAAAAGACCCAGTTGGGAAGTTAAGAAAGTACTAAATTTTTAATCCATTTCCCAATCATTTACTTTTGCAAACATACCTTTTAGAAACTATCCATATTTTCTTTTACAAACTTATCTAAATTAAGCAATATAATAAAAAAACATTCCTATGGCTATAGTGGTAGATTAGGTTATTTTCAGTGAATCTACATTTCTTCCCTCTGACAACGTTGAAAAGAGTATACTCGACAGACAACCATGAGAAGTTGGCCCATGTGACTTGTTTTCACAATATAATGTAAGGATGTGATCACTTGTTTTCACAATGTAATGTGAGTGGGAATGTGATAGCTCATGATAATATCATGATTTGTAATATATATATATATATATATATATATATATATATATACAGACATATACATATAATTAATGTTACTAAATAGCAAAAGCTTAAGAAACAAATAATATATACCTCAGTATATATTTTTTACATTAATATAATTAAATTTGAGAAACAGTTCTATACCACAAAGAATGAAGCCTCAGGTACACGTTGGACTTTGGGTGATATATATGCATTGATACGGATTCATCCTTGATAAAAAATGAAACGTTTTAGTGAATGATGGTGATAATGGAAGACCCCATGCACGTGTGCAGACAGGGGCAATAGAGGGTTCTCTGGAAGTTCCTCTTAGTTGTTGTGAATCGAAAATTACACTAAAAAACATTATCTTCAAAATGTGCAACGAAAACAATTGTATGGCTGTTGAAGTAATGAGTGATGGATTCCTTATCAATGGTGAAACTGCATTCTACCAAAATGAGGTAACTACAATGCCTGGTGCTTACAAACATATCGTCTTCTAAATGAGCACGGTGCAAAATAAATTTTTTTTGTACGAAAATTGATATATGGACAATTCTTGTGGATCTCTGAAGATACTGACAACCTGAAATACAGAGAATTAAATCTCATTAATCTTCCCATAAGTTTACTTATATCTCTTACAATGTACCACAGTATTTTGATGAATTAACCATCCATTTTGTCTCATACTTATATATCTCCATCTCAAGATTTCCCATACCATTTTTCTCTGGAAAACCTTCAACTACTGTGTTTATCCGATTGTTCATACATTGTTGTTTTTGTTTCTAAGAACAATTCTTGTGAGGCATAAAATAAAAAGTTGTCATGGGACTTACACTTCGGGAGAAAATGTTAAGGCTTTTGGCTGCACAGATGAACTATGATGGCTTCTCTGGGAGCCTCTAATCCATGTAGTAATAGAGAGTAAATTCAACAAAAACTATGAGAAAATAAAATTTATTGGGAGTCAAATACAAGCTCTTATACTCATTTGAATTCTGTAATAACACAAAAAGTTCATCCTTTCTTCCTTTGTACACACTTTCAAATTATAATTTGAAATATATAATTTCAATTCATTATAATTCAATTCATTATAATTATATAATGTTACACAGTAGACACGAAAGTATAAAATTATCTTAGTAGGACTAAGTGAAGAGGACAAACTGACCGTGAAAACAATTTCAGAGTTTACTAAATGGATCACAGATTAATAACTTATGAAATATGTACATTAGAAAAAATCCTGGAGATTCAAGTCAGAAGCACATTTGTCATCTTCTTGCCTAGGATGCTCTCGTGTCTCCCCACCTGCCCACCCCTGGCTCAGTGATAAGAAGACTGAAGCTGTTACAACTGGGAGAAACTGCAAAGAGCAAGGGTGCTGGCACCACAGGGGGAGACCTGATCAGCACTGGGGATGGGGACGGGCTCACATCCATGTTTCAGCTCCATGTGCTGATTTCGCTCGGAAATGATGAAGAAAACCCATACTTGTCCTGGTCGGAGTTTGCAGTGTTTGTTTCAAGCACTGTGAACCCCATAAATATAATGGAAAGACACTGGAAGTGAGAATATAACGGAGGAGTTGACATTAGCTCTCCAACACTCTTAGCTTATGGAAAAAATAGACACACATGGAGAGGAGACCAAGAGGAACCCAGGAGAAAGTAAGAGCACAAGGAGACTTGGGAATTGAGAGTAAAGGTCTGAATAGTCTCCTCCCGCATTCACACGCAGGCACTGAGGTCACACTGCAGAACGCGGAAGCCGTAGTGACCTGCAGTGTTTGAACACATCCTTTCTTAAAAAAAAAAAACAAAAAAACACTAGTAATTAACATGAAGGCTTCAAAGTCACAAGGTCATAACAGTAAGCAATAAGAACAATGAAAATTTGAAGAAAACTATCAGCAAACAGACTTCAGTGGAGAAGATGCTGCCATAAAGTTTTTACAACAAAAAAAACATAGTAAATCTAGGAAAAATGAAACAGAATGCATATTTACTAAACTATTTTTAAAAAGTGTCTAAATAGAAAGTTAAAAAATGTGAGAGAAATTGGATAATGTCTTCCAATGAAGGGAAAGCATATGTCAATAGAAACTTCTGATGGGGTAATTGTTGCACATATTAGAAAAAAACATTGGAAAGTCCTACTTATAATGATATGTAAACTATACTGAAAACTTAGTTGAAATAATTACAGGAGCATGTGATGGCAGCAATTTAGCAAGTAGGAAATATCAATAGAGAAATAAAAGTATATGAAGAAATCACAGAGAATCTGAGTGAACAAATATATACCTGAAATGGAAAATTCACAAAATTTTCTCTACAGAAAATCTGGGATGCGATAGAAAAGAACTGATGAAATTGGAGGAGTAACCAAATTTATTTGTATCTTAGGATGAGACAGAAAAAAGAGAAAAATTTACAGAATTCAGAGACTTTCAAAACAGTGCCAGGAAAGCCAGTTTTGGCCTAAGTAGAATATGAGAAGAACAGAGGCAGAAAAGAAAAAACAGGACATAATCTTAAGGCAAGACGAATGAACACCTTACTAATATCATTTAAAATATTTATAGACACCAGAGAGGTAGCAACTGCTAAGAGAATGAGCACGGGGGCGCCTGGGTGGCGCAGTCGGTTAAGCGTCCGACTTCAGCCAGGTCGCGATCTCGCGGTCCGTGAGTTCGAGCCCCGCGTCGGGCTCTGGGCTGATGGCTCGGAGCCTGGAGCCTGTTTCCGATTCTGTGTCTCCCTCTCTCTCTGCCCCTCCCCCGTTCATGCTCTGTCTCGTTCATGCTCTGTCTCTCTCTGTCCCAAAAAAAAAAAAAAAAAAAAAAATTAAAAAAAAAAAAAAAAGAGAATGAGCACATACAAATCCACATCTCATGACATCATAATGAAATGACCAAAGAACACTGGCAAATACAGACCAAGAAACAGTCTTGTGGGAACAGAGTGGATTGTGAAGTGACTTAAGTCAGTGTGAAAATCAGGAATGGGTGACACGTCTTCACCTCCATCAGCCTTATGCCACATTATCTACCACAGAATCCATACCCCTGCCCTGTACACTAGGTTCGACTGGAACGGGATACAAGCAGCAAGATGAAGGAAAAGAAAGACACATACCCTAAACGCCCCATGGAAACAATCCCTTAAAAATATCCAGACACAAACGCAGGTATAATCAGTCTAATCAGGTTTGATAAGGATGCCAGAACGATTCAATAGGGAAACAATGGATCTTTTACAAAGGGTGTTTGGAAACTGACTACCCATATGCAGAAGAATGAAGTTGGATGTTTACATTTACACTGTATACTAAAATTAACTCCAAATGAACTAAAGACATAAATGTAAGATATAAAACTATAAAGTTCCTCAAAGAAAGAAGGGGGGATATTAAACAGCATTGTATTTGGCAATGATTTCTTGGCTATGCCACCAAAACCACAGATCACAGAGGAAAAGTCCATTGTAGATAAGTGGGCAATATCAACCTGAAACATTTCTGTGCATTAAACGGCATGATCAGCAATGAAAATACAGAGTGGAAAAAAAAACACTTGTAAATCATATATCAAATAAGGGAATCATATCAAAAATACATAAGGAATCTACAAGTCGGTAATGACTACAGCAAACACCAAAAGAGACAATGAAAAAATGGGCAAAGAAATGAAATACACAAAGTTCTAAAGAATATATACCAATGGTGAAAAATCATATGAAAAGATGCTCAATATCGCTAATGAGCAGAGAAATGCAAATCAAATTCACGATGAGTTATCACCTTATACTCATTATGATGGATGCAACACACACACACACACATACACACACACACACACACACACAAATGTGTCGGGGCACCTGGGTGGCTCAGTTGGTAAAGTCCGAATCTTGGTTTTGGTTGAGGTCATGATCTCACAGTTTGTGGGTTTAGCCCTGCATCGGGCTTTTGTTGATGGCGTGGATCTGCTTTCAGATGCTCTCTGTCTCCCTCCTTCGGCACCTCCCCTGCTTGCTCTCTCTCTCTCTATCTCTCTCTCAAAATAAATAAATAAACATTTCTTAAAAGTGTGTCAGTGAGGAGGTCGAAAAGGAGGAGACACACACGGTTGTTGAGAATGTAAATTGGTCAGCCCTTATGAAGACGTGTATGGAGCTTCTTCAAGAAATTAAAAATACAATTACCACATGAATCAGCAATCCCACATGCAGGAAACTATCTAAAAGAATTGAAAGCAAGATCTCAAAGATATATATACACCCATGCTCACTGCAGCATTATTCATTAGAGCCATGGGGTAGAAGCCACCCAAATGTCCACTAAGGGATGAATGGAGAAAGAAAGCGTAGTATACATATATACATAACACTGTAGTATTATTCAGCTGTAAAATGAAGGAAATCCTACCACCTACTACAATATGGATGAAACTCCAGGACATTACGCTAAGTGAAATAAGCCAGTCATACATACGAAGTAAAAAATAAAACTGTATGCTTCCACTTATATGAAGTATCCAAAGTAGTAAAAGTGATAGACAGAGCAAGTAGAAGAGTGATTGCTCAGGGTTGAGGGGAAAGAGGAGAAGGGGAATTATTGTTCAGTGAGTTCAGTTCCAGTTTTACAAGGTGAAATTTCTAGATATCTTTTGGGCAACAATGTGATAGTTAACACTCCTAACATGTGTGCTTACGTTGGTTAAGATGCATGATCTAGTGAAATGCAATGTAAGATGTGAGACTGTATGATTCCCACTATATGACCATCTGGAAAAAAACAAAATTATGGATACAGTAAAGAGATCAGTGGTTGACAGGGTTTAGGGAGAAAGAAGGATGGATAAGTGGAGCACAGAGCATTTTGAAGGACAGGAAACTATTGTGTATAACTCCACACGTGTCCTTATATATTTTTGCAAACTTTTAAAATGCACAACATCAAGAGTACCTGAAAGTCAACTATGGACTTTGGGTGATAAAGAGGTGTCAGTACAGGTTTATCAGTTGTAGCAAGTGAACCACCCACGGAGGGATTTTGAAAATGAGGAGTCTACGAACTGCTTCTGCATTGACACAGACAGTAGGGGAATGCAGAAAACCTCTGTGCTATGTCTGAGTTTTGCTATAAGACTAAAACTTCTCTAACAAAGTACTCTATTTTTTTAACATGGCTAATGTGGTAAATGTTGTTTTGTTGTGTTTTGTTTTGTTTGCAACAGCTTAAGAATAAAGTGAAAGGCAAACCAACAAAAATAGGTGATCATAGCAAGAGAAAGAGAAAAACAACTCAGTATATTTAGGAAAATAACAATATGATTAATAGATAAGTTTCACCAGGAAAATACTTAAAAAAAACAAAACAACAACAACAAAAAAAAACCCAACTCCCCGCACACACACATAAAAACCCAAAACAAAAGAAAACAAAGCAAAAAGACCTGTCAAACGAGAATTATAATTCAGCAAAGCTGTCTTTCAGAAAGAAAAGATGCATAAAGACCCCACATCAAACACAAAACTTAACAATTTTTCTTAGTACACCTGCCTTTCAGAAATGATCTTCAAGCTAGTAGTAACTGATGTAGATGGTAATGCATACCCACGAGGAGGAATAGAGATCAGCAGAAACGATAGATGTGTCAGTAAATTTCAAAACCTGTGTATTTTTCTCTCTGAATTATGTTGAGAAAGAAGATTATCAAGGCCATTATTATAACACTGTATTGTCGGATGTATACCATATGCCTTATATATTTTAGCAGTTACTAATATTTGTGTTGCAGTCACCACGAATGCCTCATTTCAGGTCTCTAATGTGAAATCATGAAAGCAGAGAAGGTACGTTGATGAATAACGGTGTTCAGTAACCAGTGCTAGCTGGTCTCATTACAACGTGGGTAGAAGAACAGATTTCCCGTTCTCTCTGAAAGCAGATTGTTCCTATGAAAACATTCCGAAGCTGAAATGGTGTAAAGTGAAAAAGCAAACAACATTGATTTACATGGAAAAATGATTGAGCATTTCCTGATATAAAAAGCAACCACCCCCCCAAAACCCATAACACATATAACCTCCTTAGACTCTCTGACACCTCAAGACACGCCTTGTGAGTGGATACAAAAGATAAATTGAGATGAAGCACAGACACTCAAAAATACAGTTCAAACCTATGCTTGATACTGATACACAGAGTATATAGTTTCTGAGAAATGAACTTGACAGGACGAATCTTGCTGCTTGGGGTGTGAGCTGACACTAAACAGTAAAACTAGCCCTGAACACAATTTTCACTTTTCGCCTTTTGTCCTAAACACAAAAATCTCCTTCAGATTTCTGTTGTTCAGCAAAAACTGGTATTGGTGTAGGGCTTTCAGAGAAGCAAAGTGAGATAATCCAAATTTTTGGAAAGTTGAGGCATACCTATAATAGGTGGTGGAAAGGAGCTTGTTAGTGCTAATTTAATATACTTTAGTGGAAAGTAGTCAGGATTCATGGGGCGTAGATGACAATCAGTTACTTGTATACGTGTAAAGAGTGCCATGAGCAAGATGGAGACTAGGAGGTCATAATGCTCATCTGCCCACAAAATCAGTCAGAACAGTAACTAAACACCTTCAAACTAAAAACGGCTCAGGGAAAGCTCTAGACAAGAAAGAAACACCAAAAATCTGGTGCCGATCAAAAATCCAGGATGGTCCCATGGAAAGAAAAGGAAGCATTTGGCCTGCATGACCAACCCTGCAGCTGAGAGCCACTTGGCACCTGGAGGAATCCCCTCATGGAGAGTCACCTCATGGAAAGAAGGGGAGCAGGAGAACCCACTAAGCTTCAACTATGGGGATGTCTGCGGCTTTTGCAACAGAAGGGGCCCATCAGTTCTAATCCCAGTTGTTGGAACAGCCCAGAGTGTGCCCTCTACACCGCCTCCCAGAGGCTGGAGGTGTTGCTATGATGAGACTTGCCTTCAAGGGCTCCAATTCTGCTCTTAGGGATTGGTGGCCATAGCACGTCGTGTATACAAGACTAGAACTACGTCTGATTTTGCCCACTCTTGGTCCCAGGTTAGGGCATTGTGTCACATTACTGGGGCAGTTTCCTGAGACCTGACCCCAGATCCTAAGGTGTGCCTTAACTGCCACTACGGGTGCAGATATTTGCTTCCTTGAGCCCCACTCACCATGTTCCATTTAATACCCTGTGTCTTCATTGCCAAGGGTGCTCTTGCTATTTGGAAACCCAAAACCTCCCAGGTTTAGACTCTGAACTGCCATGGCTAACACCTGAAGACTTTTCTCCACCTATGGTAGCTCAAGGCTCTGACCCTTCATTGGTAGGCCAAGTCACCACTGCCTTGAGTCTCTTCTCTCCGGTCCAACTGTAGGGCTCTGAATCCCCATTGCTGCTGCTATACCGCTACATTCCCAGACACACTTTCAGCTTCCACACTAAAACCTTAGTTGTCATTAGAGACCAAGAATCTAGAGGTCTGTGTCCAGATCCCTGGGTCCTGACACATGGCTTTCACGAGCCACCACTGGATCATGCTGCTGCTATCTTGGAACTGCCACTTGGGACAGAGTGGAAACTTGGACTCCCCATCCCCAGCATATGCTACTACCACACACTGCCCATGGCCCCAGTCACCAATGAATTTTGTCATCCAGGGCCTCTGTACTTTCTACAATCTTCTGCTAGCCAGAGTTGCAATGGTGAGCCACTGAGACACAGATACAGTTTGCATGGAATATCTACACATGTCTCCAACCAAGATCCCAGTGCCACAGCCACAGCAAATGAACCTATGCACCAAAAGCCGGTTGCTTTGGTAGTTCCATCTGTGCCTGATCTTGGGCAACAGATCCAATACTGCTATGAAGGCTCTGAGGTCAGCTTGCCATACCAGACCCCAAAAAGGATCATCTCACAAGATCTTCTTCCTGTAGAAAGCAGGAGACAATGGGATGACATTCTGAAAGTGGTCAAAGGGAAAAAAAATCAACCAAGAATCCCTTACTCAGCAAAGCTGTCATTCAGAAATGAAGAAGAGATAGACTTTCCCGGCATCCGAGAAGATGGTGCATCAAAGCTTCAACTCTTGCCACAGATGGCAGTCTGGGTAAAGCAGCAGCATGACTCCAGTGGTGGTTGTTAAAGCCATGTGTCAGAAGACATTAGACATGCCCTACAGAAATGCTAATTGGAATTCATTAAATTGAAACAAAAAGACAAAAATTGGTGACATTAAAATATATAACAAATATAAAATCACTGATATAGACCAAAGGAAAAAGACCCTTCACTTTGGTGTAGGCAATGACTTCAGGGATAAGATATAAAAATCACTGCAAAAGAAACTAAAAAAGAAAAGAGGGACTGCATTAAACTAGAGACCTTTTGCCCAGCAAAGGAAAGAATCAAATAGTTGAGAGATCATGGAGAGAAGAGAAGAAAATATCTGTAAAGCAATATCAGATAAGGGACTAATATCCAATATATATAAAGAAGTCATACAACAGAATAAAAACAAAGAGAGAAATCCAATGTAAAAAATGGGCTAAGTGCCTCAGTATACATTTTTCTGAAGACATACAAATGGCCAATAAGTACATGAAAGGTGTTCAATATCAAGAATCATGGAAATGCAATCCTTTGCGATTGCAATTCCTCTAGTCCTTTGGAGGAAATGTAAATTGGCCTGCCACAATGGAAAATAGCATGTCACTCTTACATATGTGTTTCAGAGAGTGATCAATGGGGCACCTGGGTGGCTCTTTCGGTTGAGTGTTCATCTTCAGCTCAGGTCATGATCTCCTTGTTCATATGAATGAGCCCTACATCAGGCTCCGTGCTGAAAGCTCAGAGCCTATAGCTTCCTGTAGATTCTGTGTCTCCCTCTCTCTCTACCCCTCCCGACCTCAAAAATAATGAACATTAAATTTTTTTTCAAAATAAACAAAGTAAGTGATCAGCATCTCAAAGGTATAGCTACACACCCATGCTCATTGCAACATTATGTGCAATAGCCAAGAAATGGAAGGAGCCTGAGTATCTGGCAACCAGCATAAGTTGTAGAAAGTGTGATATATATATACACATACAAACACACAGACACACACATATACTCACACTGAAATATTATTTAACCAGGAGAAAGAAAGAAATCTTGCCATTTATAACAAATGGATGGACCTTGAAGGCATTATGATAAGGGACGAAAATCACACAGAAATAGATAAATATTGCATTGTCTTTCGCATGAAATCTAATAGACTGAACTGGTAAAAACAAAGATTAGAATGTGTTTATCAGGGACTGTGGGTTGGGGGTTTGTGAAGATGTTTAAGACCACAAATTTATGGGATTCCTGGGTGGTTTAGTCGGTTAAGCGTCCGACTTCAGTTCAGGTCATGATCTCATGGTTTCTGAGTTTGAGCCCCACGTCAGGTTCCCTGCTGACAGCTTAGAGCCTAGAGCCTGCTTCAGGTCCTGTGTCTCCCTCTCTCTCTGCTCCTCCACCGATCATGTCTGTCTCTCTCCCCCTTTCTCAAAAAATAAACATTGAAATTAAAAAAAAAAAGAATACTTATTTACAGCTAGTAGATAATTTTTCGAGGTGTAATGTATAACATAGTGATTTCAGACATCATTGTTGTATTATAAACTTCAAAGTTGCTAAGACGAATTCTTAGCTTCTCTCAACACATACAAAAAATGATAAATATGTGACATGAAAAGGTGTTATCTAACATGGCCATAGTAATCACATGGCAAAACATAAATTTATCAAATGAACATATTGTCAACATTAAATGTATGCAATGTGAGATGCCAATACCATCTCCATAAAAACAAACAAAAGATAGATTTGTAATACCTACAACGATTGCTACGGAAATAACTTAAGAATGTACTAAAGACAACAATAGAGGAAGTAAAATGCAACACTAATGTAGCATGTGTTTAATACAAAAGATGGGAGGTAATGTGGAAGAGGCAAATAAGACATAAGTATAGAATAAAGAGCAAATGGGATACCCAAATTCAAATATCCCAGTAATTATACTCATGTGAATTAAATAAATACTCCAATTATAAGATAGAAAGTGTCATCCTGTATAAAAGACTAATACCCACCTATACGCTGTCTGTAACAGACACACTGTAGATTCAAAGACACAAATAGGTGAAAATAAAGGGATAACAAAAAGTAGACCCTACTAACAGTAAGCAAAGATGTGAGCAGAAATGGCTGTTCTAATATCAAAGCAGCTGTTAAAACAAGAAATAGTAATAGAAAGTACAAGAAACATTTCCAAATGTTAAGGCTGTCAATAAAAGAGGAAGATCAAACAATTATAAACATACATTATTTACCTAAGAACAGAACCCTTAAACACAGGAAATAGAAACTGACAGAATTAGAAGGGTAAATAAACAATTCAATGAGTATAGATGAAGACTGAAATCTCTTCCTTCAGTAAGTAAGATCAGCTTGTCACAAAAGCAGGAAGACTATGGAAGACTGTCAAAATAGTGGAACCAGCTTCACATAACTGACATATATAGAAAGTGTTCTAGGTCATCCATAGGGATCAAAAAGTTTAAGGACGGAAGCATGGAAATATTCAAAGTATTTCCTCTGAAGACAAGGAAACAAATGAGAAGAAACAATGGAAACAAATCTGGGAAATTTCCTAACATGTGGAAAGTGAAAGACTTCTGAAACATGTACAGTTCAAAGATGAAATCTGGGAAAGTATCTTGTACTGGATGAGAGAAATTACCTTGTACTGGATGATAATAAACTGAGAATACATCAAAGCTTTTAGGATGAAGCTAAAGTAGTGTTTACAGACAATGGGTACCTTTGTCAATCACACACAAAGGAAGAATGTTATCAATGCACGATCTAATTGCTTCCCTCTCAAGCAGCAATAAGAGAGGAGCCAGGTAAGGTTATAGAAGGAAGAAATGACACACATACATTTAGCTAAAAGCTGATTGTGAAGGATGTATAGTAGAATAACTCAAAGCAGCCCCAAACGACCAACACCCAAATATCCAAGAGCATCCGCAATAGAACGGGCGAATACAACGTAGGACAATCGGACAACAGAACAGCAAAGAGATGTGTGACAGCTCAGAGCCTGGAACCTGCTTCCAATTCTGTGTCTCCCTCTCTCTCTGCCCCTCCCCTGTTCATGCTCTGTCTCTCTCTGTCTCAAAAATAAATAAATGTTAAAAAAAATTTTTTTAATAAAATTTCTAATACAATTTTGTCTGTAATTCAGAAAACTTTTCACACTCATTTAGAAAGTATTTAGATGTTTATGAATAAAGAAGAATGTAATGCCAGTTTAAAAAGCAAAAAGAAATCATTGTAAGGTCAGAAAAGGAGGCTAATAAAATATGTGTCATATACATTTTGACGGGAATACTAAAAAGAGAAGGAAATTACATATCAGGACAATGATAAGTAGATTTATTGAAGTAGTGCCATTTGTATTTACATTTGAAATGCCATAAATAATCTTCATTTATCACATTAGCAAAGAGGATCAATTCATGTGATTTCCATGATACAGAAGGTAAATGATAAAACTAATATTTATTTTTATTTTTCAAAAACCTATCTAACGGGGTGCCTGGGCAGTTCATTGGTTGAGTGTCCAACTCTTGATTCAGGCTCAGGTCATGATGTCAGGGTTTGTGAGTTTGAGCTCCACATTGGGTTCTGCACTGACAGAGCAGAACCTGCTGGGAAGTTATTCTGTCTCCATCTCTCTCTCTCTCTCTCTGACCCTCTCCCATGCACATTTTCTCTCACACAAAATAAATAAATAAATAAATAAACATTAAATAAAACGTCTAGAAAGATAGACATGAAAAGGAAACATCCATGCAACGATCCTGAATAGGTAGCATAACTCTGAAAATGAACTTGAATAAATTCACCGTTTAAAAAGGACAATTTTGCGGGCACCTGGGTAGATCAGTCATTTATGCCTCTGAGTCTTGATTACTGCTCATGGTTCCTGAGATGGAGCCCTAAGTCAGGCTCTGTGCTGACACCATGGACCCTACTTGGGATTCTCTGCCTCTCTCTTTCTCTCTCTGCCCCACCTCTGCCTGCATTCTCACTCTCTCAAAATAAATTAATAAACATTTAAAGTAAAAAAGATGATCTTTCAAGTACAAAACAGACATAAAAATACGTAAGGACATTAATTAAACAGATGAGAAAGGCAACATTTGTACCCACACAATACAAAATGCACAATTCCACAAAAATGCAAAGTCATTCAGTGGAGAAAGTAGAGTGTCTTCAACAAATGTTCTGGAAACAATGGGCTATCAAATATGATTAATGATTATATACTTTATACTACATTAAAGTGCTCAAAATTGATCACACATAAAAATGTTCAAATGTTTTATAAAAAACGCATGACCTACAGTTGGTGAGAGAGTTTTTAGACAGAATGTCAAAAGCATAATCCATAAAAGAAGAATTGATGAAATGTAGTTCATCAAGATAATATCTGCTCTTTGAAGAGATAAGAAAGTCATAAACTTGTGAAGAAACATTTACAAAACAAACATCTAATAAAAGACTTGCTGCCAGGGTACATAAAGGATGCTCAAAATACAATGAAAAAAAGTAAAATTATTAGCAAAAATTTTCAGTAGATACTTCACCAAACACCCTGTATAGATAGCACGCGAGTACAGGAAACGATGCTGAACACTACTAAATTTAGGAGCATTCAAAATAAAACCACCACAGACAAGATTCCTGTTCTGGAAAGAAAGAGTGGTTAGACTTTTCCCTATTCCTCCCACCAATGCAGCTACAGTCCCTGGGCATTATACATAAGATGACACAAGATTCAGAAAGGTAATGAGAAAGCTGACATGTCCGAGCCCTGGAGAACCGAGGAATGACATGGTGATGAGCTCCACGGAATTTCCCTCTACCTCACATAGACTGGTGTCAGAGAGCCTAGCAAACCACAGACACCAACAGGTACACACCCAAGTCTCCACAATGTTTTTTCTCTCCAGTCAAAATAACACAAAAATGGCTGCTAGGAAAACAGAAAAGTTGTAGATACTAACTGCTTGATTCTAAAAACAAAACAAAACAAAACAAAACAAACACAAAAACAAAAACAAAACATTGTTTTTTGATAAAAAATAATAAAACCCATTGACTATCCACCAAAAAAAATCAACAGGCATGCAGGGGAAATCAAGACATTCTTCGATGAAGAAAATTGAGAAAATGTATCACCACCAGACCCACTCTGAAAGAACTCTTAAAGAGAAGAAATGGCAAAAGAAGGCATCTTGAATCATCAGGAAGAAAGAAAAAAAGAAAGAATAAAACTCTCATAGGTAAAATGGACTTTCCTTCACTGTGTTCTCTAAATTGTTTGATATTTGAAGCAAAACTATCAGTTGGAGCAAAATTATAAATTCCATGTGATTCTCAAAGTAAGTAGAGAAATATTAGGACACAGTATAATTGGGACACGGTAAGGGGCCATAAAGGCAAGTAAGTCTCTACATTTTACTCCAACTGCTGTGGGTTGTGACAGACTGTATAGACAGTGACCTGCGAATATGTAATTATCTATATGAAGATATGTAATATCCATATTTTGTATATAAAGGAGATTAGAGCATATGTGTACATATAGAACTTCATGTATATAAAGTTATTTATGAAGATGAGACCTACTTTGCTCTAAATGATGCTCCATCACAGAGGTAATGATGTAGAAAACTATAACCTTCACTTTTATCTCACAGCATCAGAAATATAGCATCACAAAAAATAAATTCTAACTGGATCATAAACATAATGAAAAGTTAAAAGACAAAGAAATAAAGAAAAAGGTGAGTCCAGGAAAATAATATAGGAAATAATACTCGTGAACTGTCACTAACTTCTGAAATAGGTCCATAGTAATGATTGTAACACACCAAGTGCTAAGTAGGACTATGGTAACATTAAAATTCTGATCATTCCAGAGGGAGAGAAAGGGAAATAAAGAAGGAGGTAGGGAAAAAGAAAAGAAAAGAAGATTGACCAGACAAAGAAACTATGCAGCTTAAGGTATTATGCTGAGTGAAATAGTCAGAGAAGGACAGATATCATAGGTTTCCACTCATACTTGGATGTTGAGAAACTTAAGAGAAGACCAAGGTGGAAGGGAAGGGGGAAAAATAGTTACAAACAGAGAGGGAGGGAGGCACCCCACAAGAGACTCTTAAATCCAGAGAACAAACTAGGGGTGGGTAGCGGGGTGGGGGAGAGAGGAAAATGGGTGATGGACATTGAGGATGAGCACTGGGGGGTTGTATGTAAGCAATCAATCGCGGGAATCTACCCCCAAAACCAAGGGCAAACTCTATACAATATATGTTAGCCAACTTGACAATAAATTATATTAAAAAGTAAATAAATACAATTCTGGTCATTAAAAGACTCCATTATGAGAGTAAAAATGCATGTCACAAATATTTTCATCTTAAAAACTCGAGAAAGTGCTCGTATCTACAATATGACAAAGGCTTCTAAGATGTGAAAAAAAGGCACCATCCTGGAGAAACGGGCAAGAGACACAGCCCAGTACTTCTCTTTCTCACAAAAGAGAATGCCCTTAAGATTTACAACACAGAAAAATGGTACTGTGTATAACCATCAGAATTTATTAATTACTTTTACTGAGACTACTGAGATTTGGATCAAAAGACTAGTTGGTACAATGGATATTTACACAATACAATAAAAAATGTAGGGAAAATTTAATATATTGAAATTTCCACATGTCAATGACTGTGCAATTTCATACTAACTCTTACAGGGAAGTGTATTACAATTAAACATAAATATAATTATGTTGTATTTATAGGTTACTATTTTAATATGAAAACCATAACACTTATATTACATAAATATGCTCTATAAGATGTAGTTATATATAATAAAGGATTATAAATATGATACGTGGAGGAGGATATAAGAAAGACTTTTCATAACACAATTATTCATAATACCCACATAATAAAAAGGAACTAAATTACTGAGAATGGTTTTGAAACTGTCATATCCATATAAGAGAGTAGTGAAATTTCAAACTATAGACAAATGTGTTAATATAGATGCATTACAGATAGCATCTGACAGAGAAAGCAGACACACATAAAAATGCAAACTGAATGATTCCATTGATATAAAGCCCCCAAATAGGCAGAAATATCTCATAAAATTAAAATGGGCAGGACTGGTAAAGGCTCTAAACTTCTGTCCCATGATGTGATTGGTATTTGTGTAATTCTACACAAATACACATTTGTAATCAATTTGCACAAATGCCTAATTTCCTTGATATGTTGTCAAATTAAATGTAAAGTTTGTTTCAGGAAAAAGAGCATTTCTAGAGACACAGGTGTCTATGAAAAGTAAGAATTGGAAATTATCAAATGTACATTCAAGGTATAAGAATATAAATAATGTGTCATAGAGTCAACATGTGGAGTACTAAAGACTTTAAAATAAACTACAAATACATATGTCACTATGGATGAACTCTACAAGCATAATAGTCACTCACAAGCTTTTAATAGATCTGCAAACATCTGAAAACTTACCTTGTCCTCTTCATCATCATAGTAGAGCAGGTTAGAGTTCTTAGAAGCACAGGACGTCAAACTCTCCTTCCATGATTTTCCCTCAGTGCTAATGTAATAGCAATTGTTGGAATACGTAAACCACTCTTTCAGACAATGACAACAGAGACACGCTGGAGAGAGATTATGAGATATTATCCAAAAAGCTTAGAGAATTACAAAATGAAAATTTGCAGACTGTATATGGATACACATATGTGTACATAACATATTCATATACCCTCACGAGCTGGTAAAATTAAAGCAAAACACACACACACACTCTCAGAGAAGAGTCAGGCTTTCATCGCCTAATTTATATGCCCATATAAAGGAACCACAAAAATGTCCAACTCTACATGTCCTGAGAATCACTGAACACAACCATCTTTATGGAATGATTTATCTTTTATCATGTTATAGGAGGAGAACATGTGAGGCAATTGTTAACAACGGGTGAGCTGATTTTAAATGAGTATTTCTTCATATTGTTGCCTAAGAAGTTATACTCTCCTAGAATCCTTAATTCTGAAAGTTCATTAAGCGATTTTCCAATTCACTTTTTCCAAAAGAATCTGTTATCATCTTTGCCTACTTGGAGATAGAGCTAGATAGACACTAAACTAATAACAGAATTTTGCAAGGGATGTTGTACCTTTCTGGATCTTTGTTTCCAGGGAGGTTTGGTTGTGCTCTGGTCCTTCAGTAGCTTGAACATTAAAATAATCTTCAAGAAACATAACATTAAATTAAGTGCATCAGAATAATTTGAGTTTCTTAGTTTGAAATTTGGTATATTATTTAGAATTAGAAAATGCTGCAATAAAATTGATTTTACCAGTAAAAATTAAATAAAATAATGAACAATAGGGAGGAACATAATTCAAAAGCTTAATGAACCAAACTTCACCATCTCTTACAGTATTTGGTTTAACCAATCTCAAGAATTCATTTGTATCTATCAATAAAGTCTCTCAAATAACTTGCCTTGAAGTTATAAAAATTCTGAAAAGTGTTTAATACTCCCTTAAACATCATGTGGTAGTTTTACTTTAGATAAATTTAGAATAACTATTCCACATTTAGAGCATGCGTCCATTAAAATGAGATAATAAAATTCCATATGTTATATAATATTTCAAGGACTGATGATATTAACGTTAAAAACTCCCTATTAGTCATTCAAACAGTGACTTACAGGGAATAACGTTTATTTTTACCACAGTGGACATCAAGACAAGGCAGATGATTCCCAGAACCTCAGCGATGTACCTCCCTGGACACAAGAGAAATGAAAACACTGACAAAAGATGCATGGAAATAATCATTTAGGAAATTTACAAACAAGAGAAGCAACAACCTTCAGGGAATCAAATGTACAAACTTGGACACCAAACCTATATCTACCATTGTAATCTTCACTTAGAATATACCATTGCATTGGCAGTCAACATACTACTCCATGACAGGTTGGCAAACAGTGTGGATTGTAACACCGGAACAAAGTGAGTCCCCAGACTTCAAGGACACTACCATATTCCAACTTCCAGTTCTGATCCTCACAAATGAAAACTATGTGAGATCATTTCCTACTCTTTCCCTACAACCCTGCACCCCAACTTCACATCCCGGAACAGATATACCTGTCTGCATTAAATGTTTTACCTTTGCAGAGACAGTTCTTGTCAATCCCTTGAAGCTCCTGAGAAGCAACTTGAAGATTGAATTCCGCATGGGCCATTTCCTGCTCAGTTATTGAAATAGATGTATTAATGTTCTCAGGTTTCACTCGCCGTCTTTGTGACTCCTTAACCTGACTGAGTTCTGCCCAGGTTAGTCTTGGGTTATTCGTCTCTGCAGCTGAGTAGTGTCAGGCACAGTGCTGAATGGACCTGCCCTGAAGGTCTTGATCAAGAGTGTGTGTCATGTGCATTGCTAGTACAGTGACACCGGGTGGGGTGCAGGGTGAGGGATACTGCTCATTTGAAGTGGAACAATGTAAAATCTCGCTCCACTTCCCTTAGAGCTTAAATAAGTATTTCGTGACAGAATAACAGGGTTTTACAATGACACAATGTTTGACACTGTAGTGATGGTTGGGAAAGTGTAAACAATACATAAGTGAAGAAGAAAAAAATTCAAGAATAATACTGACCTCATTACTGTAAAGTCAGATTCCAGGGACACCTTGCAACACTATTAGAATAGCCAGATTAAATTAAAGGCTGTATTAGAGAAATACTGTTGCACCATTTTTTGTGACGATTGAAAATTCATTATTGGTTAAAAATAGAGTGCTGTAAGACTAGGAAATACTAGTTTTAGCACATATAGGAATTTCCTGTAATAAGTGACTCTTCTTTGGGGATTTAGATTTCTTTACTAAAAGGTAATACAATGCTATCAAGTGATATTTTATCTTGAAAATTGTGGAATTCTGAGGTTTGTTGAATTTTAAAAGGACTAATTTATATGTTGCAAAACATTATGTGACACACTAAACTTATCCAAAGCATGAACAATGGTGAAAACAAACAAACAACAACAACAACAAAACCCATAATTTTAAAAAGCAGTTATTTAACATCTGAAAATGGCAATTGATTTCATGGCAAAATATGAAAGTATAAAATGATAAATAAAAGTGTAAATCATTTATGGAAGAACACACTTGGAGCAAATTTCTAGAAAGATCTATGATTTCAAAGGCAGTGAGAGTAGCTTTAGTTCTAGAGGAATGGTAATGAATCACATAAATGAAATTTCATACTTCAGTCAATGAGGTCTGCAGTCCATCAACTCTGTAATTACTCCTGGCTCTCAAATTGACAAGTATCACCTTTTAAAAGTTACTTCATGGGTGGGAGGAGTTAAGGTGTTGGAATGGCATGGAGACGCTAATTTTGTCTCATCCCTGAAATGCAGCTAGAGAAGCACCAGACCATTTGGAACACCTAGGAAGTTGATCTGAGGAGTGTAGCAACAACCTGCATAACCTGAGGCACAGAAGTCGGCGGTTATGCAGGTCAGAGAGGTGAACTGAGGGGAGAAAAGATGAAGAGAGTAAGGAGCCATTTCATGGAGGGAAGACAGAGAGAAAGAAAGGGGGAGAATGTGGTGCATTGGGATCCTGCAAGAAAAGCACTCCCCCCGAAAGTAGCTGGAAAAAAGAGACAGAAAGAGTGAAAATACTCGTAGGGGACTAAACAAGAAATCTGTCCCCCAAAACCATTGACAGGGGGAAAGGAGAGGTAGTACTGCCAAGTTTCTATAAACAGTAGAGCAGAGTCTGTCGTTTCAGAGCTCAGAGCCTGGTGGTGCTCTGATGAGGAAGTGGGGCGAATCCCCAGAAGCAGGCAGTGCTGTCTGAACGGTCTATGTGCTCTACAGAGAGAAGCTGTTCCCCTGCTTGGAGTGCAGTTGGTATTGGCTATATAGCTTCACAGAGGGCACAGGTCCCAGCGGACCATGAGAGCAGCTACATTTGCTAGTACTGGGACAAAGATGCCCGAGTGCAACAAAAACCTGGAGCTAGCTGTGTGTTGTGAGTTCCCATAATCTTTGAACCTCTGCCGCTGTGCAATCACATGAACATTTTCTGAGGCAAGCTGGCACCTGGCCATTGTTTAGCAACACCCCCCCCCACACACACACCGAGAGTCAGTGAAGATTGAAGCAAGGGGTCTCTGAAACGTGGGGTTCTGAAACACAACCCTGTCTGAAATAAAACTCTGGAGAGAGATTTCACCTGGAAGGTGGACAGCTTAGACATGGACAGGGTAGAGGTGTAGAGTGGGCGGAGGTCTGCAGCCAAGGAGGGGTGCTTGCTAGTGGGGCAGTGAGAGCACAAGTCCCTGTGCCAAAGACTAGGACACTGGGTGAAGCCATTTCCACCACTCCCACACATGCACATGGGTGCCACACTGATCCACCCCAGTAACCTAAGCACTGCCACCTAGTGGAGAATGGAGCCATTACATCAAGCCCAGCCCAACTGTGCCCTCCAAGCACACCCCTCAGAAGACCAGCACAAGTCACTCCACCTGCTTAGTGCATGAAATAGAGGAGGCTTCATCATTTCAGTTCTAGGGGAAACTGGATGCCACTTCATTCGGGTTTCATTCTGTTTGCTGGTTCACTTATTTGCTCATTTTCGTTGCTTCTGTTATATCTTAAATTCCCACCCCCCCTTAATTTTCTTTCTTTTTATTGGATACAGAAAATAAATAGTTTTATTTTTAACTTGTTTTTTTATTTTTTAAGTTCCTATTTTAGATCATTTTTGTATTTTATTTTATTCTACTTTATTAGATATATTTTTAATTTCTAAATTTTTTTCTTACTTTTTCTGCTTTCCTTTCCTTTTCCTCTCTATTGTACCGAGATTTTTTTCAACATGCGGATCAAAACACTTCTAGGATCTAGCTTCCTTTATTTGATTTTTTGTTTTATTTTCAGTTTTTAATTTTACTTTTTTATTTTCTTAATTTTTTTCTTCCTTCAAAATGGCAAAACAAAGAACTTAACCCCCAAAGCGAGAACAGGAAGATATGACAGTCACAGACTTAGTCAACACACACAAAAGTAAGATGTCTGAACTAGAATTAAGAACCACGATAATATGAATACTAGCTGGGGTTGTAAAAGCGTAGAAGACATCTGAGAATCCTTTCTGCAGAGATAGAAATAAAACCTAGTCAGGCTGTTAGTAAAAATGCTACAACCGCGATTCAAAATGAATGCATGCCACGATGGCAAGGCTGCGTAAGGCAGTGAAGTGAATCAGTGACATAGAAGATAAAATTATGGAGGATAATGAAGCAGAAAAAATAGAGAACAAAGGCAATGAGCAGGATACAAGACTTGGAGAGCTCAGTGACTTAGTAGAAAAGAATAACATCCAAAACAGAGGAGTTCCAAAAGATGAAGAAATAGAGAAAAGGGCAGAAAGTTTAGTTGAGCAAAATACCAGAACACTTCCTACTCTGGGAAGGACACAGATGTCAAAATCCAGGAAGCACAGAGACCTCCCATTAGATACTACAAAAACTGACCATCACCAAGGCATATCTTAGTAAAATTCACCAAAAACACCGACAAGGAAAGAATTGTGAAAGCAGCAAGAGAAAAAAGTCCTTACTCTATAAGAGAAGACACATCAAGTTTGCAGCTGACATATCCACATAAACGTTGCAGACCTGGAAGGATATATTCAACGTGCTGAATCAGAAAAATATGCAGTCAAGACTTCTTTATCCAGCAAGAATGTCATTCAGAATAGAAGGAGTGATAAAGAGTTTCCCAGAGACACAAAAAATAAAAGAATTCATGACAAGTAAACGAACCCTGCATGAAATTTTAAGCGGGACTCTTTCAGTGGAGAAAAGACAAAACAAAACAAAAAAGACCAAAAGCAGCAAAGACTAGAAAGGACCAGAGAACACCACCAGCAACATCAACTCTAGAAGGAACATAATGGGACTAAATTCATATCTTTCAGTACTCACTCTAAGTGGAATAGGACTAAATGCTCCAATGACAAGACATAGGGTATCAGAATGGATAAGAAAACAAGGTATATGCTTCTTACAAGAGACTCATTTTAGACCTAAAGTCATCTACAGATTAAAATAAGGGGATGGAGAACCATCTATCATGCTAATGGTCATCAAAAGAAGCCTGGAGTAGCTGACTTATATCAGACAAACTAGATTTAAAAATAAAGACTGTAACAAGAGTTGAAGGGCATTAAACCATTATTAAGGGGTCTATCCACCAAGAAGATCTAACAATTGTAAATGCATATTCCTACAATGTGCGAGCATCCTAATATATATATCAATTAATTACAAACATAAATTTCATTGGCGATAATACCATAAGAGTAGAAGACTTCAACACCCACATCTTACAGTAATAAACAAATCATGTAAGCAGAAAATCAACAAGGAAACACTGGCTTTGAATGACACGCTGGACCAGATGGACTTAACAGATACATTCAGAACACATCATCCTAAAGTAGCAGAACACACATTCTTCTCGAGTGCACATGGAATATTCTCCAGAATAGATCACATACCGGGTCACAAATCAGCCCTCAACAAGTACAAAAGCATTGAGACCATACTGTGCATATTTTCTGACCACAACTCTATGAAACTTGAAATTAATCACAAGAAAACTTTTGAAAAGACCATAAATACTTGGAGATTAAATAACATCCTACTAAAATATGGATTAATTTTAATCCACGAAATTGAAGAGGAAACTAGAAAGTACATGGAAGACAATGAAAATGAAAACAAGATATTCCAAAACTTCTGTGATGCCGCAATGGTTATAAGAAGGAAGTACATAACAATCCAGGCCTTCCTGAAGGAAGAAGAAAGGTCTTAAATATACAACCTAAACTTACACCTAAAAAGGCTGGATAAGGAACAGCAAATAAAGTCCAAAGGCATCGGAAGAGGGGAAATAAAAAGATTAGAGCAGAAATCCATGATATTGAAGTAAATAAAAAGAACAGAATTAACAAAATTGATAAACCCATAGCCACAGTTGTCAAAAAGAAACACGGAAAGAACCCAAATAAATTCACAAATGGAAGAGGAGATATTACCACCAACACCACAGAAATACAAACAATAATAAAAGAATATTATAAGCAATTATATGCAAACAATTCGGACAATCTAGAAAAATGGGCAAATGCCTAGAAATATTTAAACTACTAAAACTGAAACAGGAAGAAAGGAAAAATTTGAACACACCCATAAGCAGGAAGGAAATTGATTCAGTAATCAAAAATCTCCCAACAAATAAGATTCCAGGACTGGCTGTTGTCCGGGGAATTCTGCAAAACATTAAAGAGGAGTTAACCCTTATTCTTTTGAATCTGTTCCAAAAAATAGAAATGGAAGGGAAACTTCCAAACTCATTCTACAAGCTTCTATTAGGATGCTCGCACATCTACAACATTACCTTGATGCCAAAACCAAAGACCCCTCCAAAATGAAGAATTCCCACCAATTTCCCTAGTGAACATGGATGCAAAAACTCTCAATGAAATACTAGCAAATTGGATCCAACAATACATTAAAAGAATTATTTACCCTGATCAACTGGGATTGGTTCCTGGGTGCAGGTCTAGTTCAATACCTGCAAGTCAATCAATATTTTACATCACATTAAGAAAAGAAATGATAAGAACTGCATGATTCTCCCAATAGATGCAGAAAAAACCCTTTGACAAAATGCAGCTCCCATTCTTGATAAAAGCCCTCAAAATATAGGGATAGAAGGGACATACCTGAAAATCATAACGGGCATATGTGAAAGACCCACAGCTAATATCGTCGTCAATGGGGACAAACTGAGACCTTTCCCCCTACGGTCAGGAACACGACAACGATGTCCACGGTCACCACTGTCATTCACTATAGTGTTGGAAGTCCTAGCTTCAGCAATCAGACAGCAAAAGGAGAAAAAATCACCCAAATAGGCAAAGAGGAAGATAAACTTTCACTCTTCTCAGATGAAATGATCCTTTATGTGAGAATTCAAAAAATCCCACCAACAAACTGCTAGAACTGATCCATGAATTCAGCAAAGTGGCAGGATATAAAATCAATGTACAGAAATCAGTTGCATTTCCATATAGCAATAATGAAGCAGCAGAAGGAGAAATAAAGGAGTCGATCCCATTTACAATTGCACCTCAAACCATACCATACCTAGCAATAAGCCTAACAAAAGAGGTGAAAAATCTATATAGGGAAAACTATAGAAAGCTTATGAAAAAAATTGAAGAAAACACACACAAAAAGGAAAGACATTCCATGCTCATGGATTGGAAAAACAAATATTGTTAAAATGTTGATAGTAGCCAAAGCAATCTCCAAATATGATGCAACCCCTAGCAAAGTAACATCAGCAGTCTTCACAGAGGTAGAACAAGCAATCTAAAATTTGCATGGAATCAGAAAAGACCCAAATAGGCAAAGCAATCCTGAAGAAGAAAACCAAAGCAGGAGGCATCACAATCCCAGACTTCAAGCTGTATTACAAAGCTGTAATCATCAAGACAGTATGGCACTGGCACCAAAACAGACATATATATCAATGGAACAGACTAGATCACGCAGAAATGGACCTACAAATATATGGCCAACTAATCTTTGACAAAGCAGGAAAGACTATCCAATGGAAAAAAGACAGTCTCTTTAGCAAATGGTGTTGGGAAATTGGGCAGAAATATGCATAAGAATGAACGTGGACCACTTTCTTACAGCATACACAAAAATAAACGCAAAATGAATGAAAGATGTGAATGTGAGACAGAAAACCAAAGTCCTAGAGGAGAAAACAGGCAACATCCTCTTTGATCTGAGCCTCAGCAACTTCTAACTTGACATGTCTGGGGAAGCAAGGGAAACAAAACACAAATGAACCACTGGGACTTCCTCAAGAGAAAAAGCTTGTGTACAGCAAAGGACATAATCAGAAAAACTGAAAGGCAACTGACACAATGGGAGAGGATATTTGCAAAGGACATATTGCTTAAAGGGTTAGTGTCCAAAATCTATAAAGAACTTCTCAAACTCAACACCCAAAACCCAAATAATCCAGTGAAGAAATGGGCAAAAGACATGAAGAGACACCTTTCTGAAGAAGACATCCAGATGGCTAACAGATACGTGCAATGATGCTCATCACACATCATCAGGGAAATACTAATGAAAACCACAATGAGATAGCACCTCACACCTATCAGAATGGTTAAAATTCACACCACAGTCAAAAAAAGATGTTGGCAAGGATGTGGAGAAACAGGAACTCTTCTGCACTGCTCGTGGGAATGCAAACTGGTGCAGCCACTCTGGAAAACAATATGGAGGTAACCCAAAAAATAAAAAAATAGAACTACCCTATAACCCAGCAATTGCACTACTAGGTATTTATTCAAAGGATACAGAAGTGCTGATTCCTAGGGGCTCTCGTGCCGTAATGTTAATCCTCAATAGCCAAAGTATGGAAAAGAGCCCAAATGACCATCGACTGATGAATGAAGATGTGCCATATATATATGTGTATACACACACACACACACACACACATATATATATATATATATATATATATATATGCAGTAGAATATTCATATTATTCGGTGATCACAAAGAATAAAACCTTGCCATTGGCAACAATGTAGATGGAAGTAGAGTGTCTTATGCTTAGCAAAATAAGTCCGTCACAGAAAGACAAATATCACAGGCTTTCACTCATATGTGAAGTTTAAGGAAGAAAACAAATGAACATAGAGGGAAGGGAAGCAAAAATAATCTAAAAAACAGGTGGGACATAAACCATAAGAGACTCTTAAATGCAGAGCACAAATTGATGGTTTTTGCAGGGGTGTTGGGTGTGGGGATGGGCAATGGGCATTAAGGAGGGCACTTGTTGGGATGACCACTTGTGCTATATATAAATGTTGAATCCCTCAATTCTATTCCTGAAATCATTATTAACTATATGTTAACTAACTTGGATTTAAATTTAAAAAATGATTATAAACAATAAAATAAATAAAATAAAATAAAATAAAATAAAATAAAATAAAATAAAATAAAATAAATAATTACTGGAAGCAATAAACACTAAAATAAAATATTAAAACTATAAACAGTTGATTCCTGTCTAGCTATCTGGTTGCTAATCTAAAATGGGAATTAAAATAGGTAAAATATAATGCATATAAAACACTTAAACTCAATATGACTGTTCCAAGGTCTCAATAACATGTAGTTATTTTAATTATTTTTTAACACAATAACCATTTATCGTTACTGACTCATGTCCTTTAGGACATGGTACATAATTCACGAACCAGGAGTGTTTTTCAGTATTGAATATCTTTCTTGGACAAGTTTTGTTCAATTTAATAAAACGTCTTTTATTATTTATAGATAAGCTTAATTTAGCATTTTACAGAAGGCATCTCATCTTATCTTTTATGAAAAATCAAACTGCTTTCATTTATCAAAGTAAATTTTTGAGGAATTATGTTTGGACTTTATGACACAAAATGGATTTATTTTAAGCATCTATTTTTAAAGCCAGGGCAAATTAAATAACATATACTCTAAATTGATTACAAATCCATACGAAATATTCCTCGTCATGATGCCATGTGATGTCAATAAAAATGGTACAAACCCAATTATGTATATGCATATGCTCTGAGTTACTCCTCCACAGGCCACAATTTGAATATTGTAGATCTCTAATATATTGCATATTCATTCTGCTCTGTTACCCTGAGGTGTTGGACTAAAGATACCAATTTCTCTGTCATGGTATTGCTGATTAGTTGTGCCTCAGGTGCATCCCACCAGCATTTGTAACATTCCACTCACTAGAGAGACAGGACAGTGGTGACACATGCCTTCTTATGGGTATAGGTAATAATAGTATTTTTTCACACTGCTTTTTGTATGTATTTAGAAATGTAAAATATACTTGGGGAGAAAATGGGAGGTGTTCTACATCAGAATGTATTTAGCGGCATCTCTCACTTTTCTCCATTCTTTATGGTAACAGATGCATATGTGTAGATGGGATATTCCAACATTGGAAGATAGGGCATTTCAGTCCCTTCTTCTCCCTGCACACTGTAGGATCCCCAAATCTAGGATTCAAACAGGCTATTATGTCACAGATTGACAATCCCCTTTGTATTCTTCAATTCCAAAAGACACAGCCTATACGGATGCCCAAATAACACACTTTGTGAGGAGACTGGGGTTCTTGAGCAATAAGGGAAAGGACAGTAATTGCAACTTGATTTCAAAAAAACACGAAACACAGACACCGAAAAAATTACTCTAGTGTCCACACATGATGCGCATTGAATTTCTCCACTTTTTAAAATGCAAATTTCTTTGATATATGATCAAAATGGTTGCCAGATAGCATTTCTGATGCCTGGCTGTTTCACTGGGTGAAAGGAAGAATACAGTTATAGGGCTTTGGTTTTATGAAAAATGGCCTTTATTGGACATTGGGAAAAGCAAAATATGAAGAGATCACAGCAACTACTTCATGTGCTTGGGCTTTATTTTAAGGATCCATAGGCATTATATTATTTATTATTATTTATTCCTCAGAACAGCCCTATGAAGTTGCTACAATTAAGACCATCATGTCACAGATGATGACACAAAAGCATCAATTTCTTAAGCCAAAACCACTGAAATCTTGTGAATACTTGTGTCAAGAGGTACTGTTCAAATACTCTTCAAGTAAATATGAATAAGATACTATTTCCATCATATATTCCGCAGAGAAAACAGCCAGAGCAGTTATATAACTGAGTCCCAGGGCTAGGAGTGTGCACTTAGAAATTCCATGAAGTGACCGGTTTCAATGCCAATGTCCTTTCACTTTATAATTTTCTGCTTATAACTTATTTGATCAAAGACCACCGTGAAAATATCTATAGTATCATGTCTATCACTATATAAAACTGATTTACAAGGATATTTGGCACAGAAGACAAAAAAACCAAATGGGAAGTTAAGAGAGTATAAATTTTTAATTTATTTCCAAACAATATCCTTTACAAAATTATTCTCTCATGAAGTATTATTAAAAAAAAAAATCCTATGGCTATAATGGTAGATTAGGTTACTTTCAGTGAATCTACATTTCTTCCCTCTGACCACTGTGAAAAGAGTGTAGTCTACAGATAACAAATGATAAGTTTGCCCACGTGACTTGTTTTCACACTATAATGTGTGTTGGAATGTGATAGGTTATGAGTTCAGAGACCAGGCACTAAGAAACACATTTCTGCTAGTTGCTATCTCTGTTATGCAAGATCATATACCAGGATCTGAGCTGCATCTGTATGTAGTCTGGAGTCAAGTCCATAAATGCCCAGACTTGATCAACCCTAACAGAGCCAAACCACAAACAGGTGAATGAAAATTAGATGCTTAATTTTCAACGTCATTGCAACCTTGGGTTGTATGAAACACAACTTTAGCGATTACTTACAGCTACCATAAACAATTATATTCAATTCCTTTTGAATATTCACATAATTTTTCTACAAGAGTGTAGGGAACAGGTAGAGACAATACAAAGAATATGTCTATCTTCACAAATATAAATGCATATGAAATATGAATTTATTTTGCAAGTAATAACCGAGTTTCATTTCTTTCCCTGTTATAATTGAATTAGGGTAGGAATATCTGTGAATCATTATCTGATTACTCACATTTGTCTTGAATTCTGGCAAGAAGTAGCCATTTGACCTCCACAAATATCTGTACATTTTAATTTTTGGTTTTCTTATGTAACATTTTATGTTTTGCATCAAAGAGCTTTTTTATTTTTTAATTTATTTTTATTTTTTTAAATGAAATTTATTGTCAAATTGGAAGCTAGGTGAAATAAGTCACACAGAGAAAGACAACACAGTGTTTTTTAGCATGGCTGTAAAGACTGACAGAAGTGGGTACATAAAAATGGAAAAAATTAAATTTCATCCAAAATATATGAACCCAGTTGAGGAAAACAACATATAAGAAAAGGTATCAAAGGACACTGGTTATTAGCGATTAGAAACCAATCTCTACCTTGAAATAAATCTAATCTTTGATAGTGCTGCACTAAGACAGATTGAAAGAGTACACTTTGGTTCCATTTTCGGAGGAAGTGGGGCCGATCTGAATGGCTTTATACATCGACCCTGTTGTTGTTCCATGATAACCCCAAGGGGCCGTTCATTTAGTACTCTCAGCTCCAAATCCACCCTCAGTGCCTTGTTCTCAGATAAGGTGGAAGATCCTATCCATTTTCTCTCTGGTCATCTCACATGAAGTTGACTTTTGTCAGTAAAAGACAATGGAGACACAGTGCAGCAGAAAGGGCTCTTCTTCCTGGCGTCATGGTGTTGTCTCCTTTGGCCGCCATGGCTTGGTTGCCAGTTGCAGTCTTGCAGGAAGTCACGGGTATTCGTCCTCCAGCAGGTTCTTGTAGGCAATCTGTCAGTTTCCTGTCATCTGGTCTTTCCTCCTGATGCTCTGACAGAGAGTAGCTCCGGTGTGCTAGTCACAGTCTGAGATCCTTCCTCACCAAGTTCAGCTCGTGGAGTGTGGAGGTGCCCTGCCCCAGAACAATCCAGTGAGCATGTCTGCCATGAAGCTGTGTGCACCCACATTGTCCTCAATGACATCTAAATCCCATCTTCAGAGAGCAGACCTGGCTTCCCAGTGATCCCTCCTTTAATTCTAAGATATTCTTTGTAATTTTATTGAACTTAGTAGCCTTCCTCTTAGTAAGCTTTCCCTTACAAGTATATAATAACTGTTTACCTCAACTTCCTTCCTTGTTTCTGTCTCCTGACTCAATTCTGACTCATACCCTTGTCACCCTGGGGTGTTCAATCCTCATCTGAGGCCCTTAAAGGACTAGAACAAATCAGCTAATTTGGAAACGAAATGGAATTATTCACTGTATTGAGAATATTACACTAATATTATGATTTGAAATTTATATATAATTATTTTACTAAATAGCAAAACATAAGAAATAAATACTATATACAGAGTATATTTTTTACACTAATATAATTAAATTTGAGAACAGTTCCATTAGACCAAGATGAAACCTCAAATACTCTTTGGACTTTGGGTGATATATATGCATTGATGCGGATTCATCCTTGGTTAGAAATGAAACATTCTAGTGAGTGATGTAGATAATGGGAGAGGCCATGCGCATGTGCAGACAGGGACAATACGGGAAATCTCAGAAGCTTCTTCTTAATTTTGTTGTGAGCCTAAAATTACACTAAAAACATTATTTTAAAAATATGCAGAATAAATAATCACATGGGTTTTGAAATAATGAGAGATGTATTCTTTATAAATGGTGAAATAACATTATACCAAAGTGAAATAACTAGAATGCCTGGTGCTTACAAATATATGGTCTTATTACTGAGCAGGGTGCATAATACATTTTTTTTACTGGAAAATTGAAATATGGACACTTCTTGTCACTCTCTGAAGATGCTGACAACCTGAAATACAGAGAATTATACCTCATTAATCTTGCCATAAGATTGCTTATATCTCTTACTAGGGACCATAGTATTTTGAGGAATGAACCATCCATTTTGACTCATACTTAAATATCTCAATCTCAATATTTCTCATACCATTTTTCTCTGGAAAAACTTCAACTACTGTGTTTATCCGATTGTTCACACATTGCTCTTTTTGTTTCTAAGAACAATTCTTGTGAGGCATAAAATAAAAAGTTGTCAGGAAACTTACACTTCGGAAGAAAATGTTAAGGCTTTTGGCTGCACAGATGAACTATGATTTCTTCTCTGGGAGCCTCTAATCCATGTAGTAGCAGAGAGTAAATTCAACAAAAACTGTGAGAAAATAAATTTTATTGGAAGTCAAATACTAGCTCTTACACTCTTTCGAATTCTGTAGTAACAAATAAAAGTTCTTTCCTTCTAACTTTATAGAAACTTTCAAATTATAATATAATGTTACACACTGGACACTAAGTATAAAATTATCTTAGTAGGACTAAGTGAAAAGGACAAACTGACTGCAAAAACAATTTCAGAGTTTAGAAAATGGATCCAAGCTTAATAACTTATGAAATATGGTCTGTGGAAATTCAAGTCAAAAACACACGTGTAATCTTCTCACCTAGGATGTTCCCGAGCCTCCCCACCTGCCCACCACTGGCTCAGTGATCCAGAAGATTGTAGCTTTTACAGTTGGGAGAAGCTGCAAAGAGCAACGGTGTTGGTGCCACAGGGGGAGACCTGATCAGCACTGGGGATGGGGATGGGTACCCATTGATGTTTCAGCTCCAAGTGCTGATTTTACTCCGTAATGATGAAGAAAACCCAAACCTGATCTGGTCAGAGGTTGTGGTGTTTGTGTCAAGCACTGTGACCCCCATAAATATAATGGAAACATACTGGATGTGAGAATATAACGGAAGAGTTGACATTAGCTCTCAACACTCTTAGCTTATGGAAAAAATAGACACACATGGAGAGGAGACCAAGAGGAAGCCAGGAGAAAGTAAGAATACAGGAGACCTGAGAACTCTTAGCAACATTATGAACAGTCCCTGTCACAATCACAGACACAGGCACAGATGTCACACTGCGGAAGGTGAGTCCATACTGACTTGCAATATTTGAACATATTCTTTCTAAAAAAAATAGTAATTAACATCAAAGGTAAAAGTCACAAGGTCATAAAAATAAGCAATAAGAATTTGGAAACAATTGAACAAAACTATCAGCAGACAGATTTAGTGGAGAAGATTCTGCCATAAATGTTTGGCAAAAAAAATAGTAAATCTAGGAAAAATGACATACAATGCATGTTTCTGAATTATATTTTTAAAAAGTGTCTACCTAAAAAGTAAAAAAATATGAAGAGAAATTTAAAAATGTCTTCCGACGAAAGGAAAGCATAGGTCAATAGAAACATGTGCAGGGATAAGTTGTTGCACATATTAGAACAAAAGTATTTAGAAGTCATATTTATAAATATATGAAAACTATAAAGAAACCTTAGTTGAAATAATTGCATGAACATGTGATGGCAGCAATTTAGCAAGTAGGAAATATCAATAGAGAAATAAAACTATATGAAGAAACCACAGAGAATCTCAGTGCATAAATCCATACCGGAAATGTAAAATCCAATCAAGTAGAAAAAAACTGATGAATTTGAAGGAGTAACAAATTTATTTATACCTTAGGATGAGAGAGAAGAAAGAGAACAATTTACAGAATTCAGAGACTTTCAAAACAGTATCAGGAAAGCCGGCTTAGTTCTAAGTAGAATATGAGAAGAACAACAGAGGCAGAAAAAAAAAAAAAAAAAAAAACAAAACAGGACAACAATCTTAAGGCACAACAAATGAACAACTTACTAATATCATTTATAATATTTATAGACACCAGAGACTTAGCAAATTGCTAACAGAATGAGCACGTACAAATCCACGTCTCATGACATCATAATGAAATGACCAAAGAACACTGGCAAATACAGACAAAGAAATACTCTTGAGGGAACAGAGTGGATTGTGAAGTGACTTAGTGTGAAAATCAGGGATGGGTGATACGTCTTCCACCTCCATCAGCCTTACGCCACATTATCTAGACAGAATCCATATCCCTGCCCTGCACACTAGTTCCGAATGGAATGGGATACAAGCAGCAAGATGAAGGAACAGAAAGACACAGACTCTAAATCCCCCATGGAAACAATCCCTTAAAAATATCCAGACACAAACCGAGGTATAATCGGTCTAGCCAGCTTTGATAAAGGTGCCAGGACCATTCAGTAGGGAAAGACAGAATCTTTCACAAAGGGTGTTGGGAAACTGACTTCCCTCCCACATGCAGAAGATTGAAGCTGGATGTTTCCATTTACACCGTATACTAAAATTAACTCAAAGTGGACTAAAGACATAAATGTAAGGTGTAGAAGTTCCTCAAAGAAAAATTGGGGGCAAAATAAACAACACTGTATGTGGCAATGATTTCTTGGCTCTGCCACCAAAACCAGACCACAAAGGAAAAGTCCATTGTAGATAAATGTGTGATATCAACCTAAACATTTCTGTGCAACACAGGCCATGATCAACGATGAAAAGACAGAGTGGAAAAAACACTTGCAAATCATACATCAAACAAGGAATCACATCTAAAATATAAAATTAATCTACAAGTTAGTACCAACAACAGCAAACACCAAAACACAATTTAAAAAATGGGCAAAGAAATTAAAAAAGCATATTTCCAAAGACAATATAAATTGTGAAAAATCATATGGAAAGATGCTAATGATCAGAGAAATGCAAATCAAAATCACAATGAATTATCACCTCATACTCATTAGGATGGATGGTATAAAAAAAATCTCGAGGTGCCTGGGTGGCTTAGTTGGTTAAGTTTCCAACTCTTGGTTTGGACTCAGGTCATGATCTCACATTTGTGGGTTTGAGCCCCGCATCAGGCTCTGTGTTGACAATGCAGAGCCAGCTTCAGATGCTCTCCCTTTCCCTCCCTCTCCACCTCCCCTGCTTGCTCTCTCTCTTTCTCTCTCTCTCAAAACAAATAAATAACATTTTTAAAAAAAGGGTCAGTGAGGAGGTCGACCAGGAGGAGACTACACACTGTTGTTGGGCATGTAAATCGGTCACCGTTATGAAGAAGGGAATGGAGCTTCTTCAAGAAATTGAAAATACAATTATCACATGAATCAGCCATCCCACATGTAGGAAACTATCTAAAAGAATTGAAAGCAAGATCTCAAAGATATATATACACCCATGCTCACTGCAGCATTATTCATTAGAGCCACAGGGCAGAAGCCACCCAAATGTCCACTGATGGATGAATGGAGAAAGAAAGTGTGGCATACACCTACCAGTGTAATATTATTCAATTGTAAATGGAAGGAAATCCTATCACCTGCTACAATATGCATGAAATTCCATGACATTATGCTAAGTGAATAAGCCACTCATACACATGAAAAAAAAAAACACAAAACTCTTTGATTCCACTTATAGAAAGTATCCAAAGTAGTAAAAGTGATAGAAACAAGTAGAATAGTGGTTGCTCAGGTTGAAGGGAAAGTGTTGCAGGAGAATTATGGTGCAGTTGAGTTCCAGTTTTACAAGGGGAGAGCTCTAGATATCCTTTGCAACAATGTGATAGTTAGCACTCCTAACTTAAACTGGGTGCTTCAACTGGTTACGATGGATGATCTAGTTAAATGCAATGTAAGATGTGCGAGAGTATAGGATTCCCGCTATATGACACTCTGGAAAAAACAAAATTATGGAGACAGTAAACTGATCAGTTGTTAACAGGGTTTAGGGGGTAGGAGGATGGATAGGGTGCACACAGAGGATTTTGAAGGACGGGAAACTATTCTGTAGAACTCCATAATGTTTGATACATGTCACTATATACTTTTCCAAACGCATAAAATGCCCAACCTCAAGAGTAAGCTTTGAAGTAAACTATGGTCTTTGGCTGATAATGATGTGTCACTGCAGGTGTATCAGTTGTAGCAAGTGAACCACCCCACTGAGGGCTTTTGAAAATGAGACAGTCTATGAACTGCTCCTGCATTGACACATAGACAGTAGGGGAATACAGCACATACCGGTGTTATGTCTGAGTTTTGTTATGAACCTAAAACTGCTCTAAGACACTAAGCTATTTTTTTAACATGGGTAATGTGTCAAATTCTATGTTATGGGGTCATGGTATTTTCTGCAACAGCTTAAAAAATAAAATCAAAGTCAAACCCACAAAAAAGGTGATCTTGACAAGGGCAGGAGAAAAGCAACTCATTATATTTACGTAAATAACAATATGATTAAAAGATGAGCTCTCACTGGAAAAATAGTGAAAAAAAAAAAAAGAAAGAAAGAAACCCACACACACACACACACACACACACACACACAAATCAAATAAACAAACAACCAAAACAAAGCAAAAATACCTGTCAAACAGGAATTATACATTCAGAAAATAGTTTTTTAGAAAACAAGATGCATAAAGACCCCACATAAGACACAAAAACGAACAGAATTTATTCTTACTACACCTGCTTTTCAACTATGTTCTTCAAGCTACAATTAAAATGACACTAGATGGTAACGCATATTCGCAAGAAGAATTAGAGATCACCAGAAATGATAAATAGGTCGGTAAATGTTTAGATCTGCGTGTGTATTTTCCCCTCTGAATTTCTTGAAAAGATAAGATAATTTGCAGCCATAATTATAACACTGCATGGAGGGATCTATACTATAAACCTTATATTTTTAGTATTTGTTAATGTGTGTGGTACAAAGTCTCCATGAACGTTTCCCTTCAGGTTTCCAATGTGAAAGCATGAAAGCAGAGAAGGTAAAGAGATGCATAGTTTGTGTTCAGAAACCAGTGTGAGCTGGCTTCAGTACAGCAATGTGAGAAGTACAGATTTCCACTCTCTCTGACAGTAGGTTGTTCCTATGAAAACTTGCCTAAGCTGAAATAGTGTAAATTGAGGAGGCAAATAGCATTAATTTACATGAAAAAATTGCTGAGCATCCCTGTTCCAAAAATTCACCACCACCCTCAAAACACAAAACACAAAAAATAACGTCCCTTAGGCTTTTCTGATACATCAAGACATGCCTTGTGAATGGAGAGGTACAGAAAATAAATTGAGATGAAGCACAGACACTCAAAAATACAGTTCAAACCTACGCCTGATACTGATATACAGAGTGGATTGTTTTTTGAGAAATGAACTTGACAGGAACAGTCTTGCTCCTCGGGCTATGAGCTGCTTCTCTAACATTAAACTAGCCCTGAACACAATGAGAGGATTGCTATGGAGAATACATGGTAAAAGAAGGCATTTTGGATCATACGGAAGAAACAGAGGACAAACGTAAGAACAAAATTCTTACCAGGTCTAATGGACTTTCCTTCACCTCCTGTGTTTTCGAAATTGTTTGATATTTGAAGCACAAGTGTCAGTTGAAGCAAAGTTATAACATGCATGTGATTCTCCATGTAAGCAGAGAAATATTTAGGACACTTATAATATAAATGGGACATACATTACCATAAATGGTAATGGACCATAAAGGCAAGTAAGTCTCTACATTTTACTCGACCTGCTGTGGGTTGTGATAGACTGTGTAGACTGTGATCTATGAATATACAATCATCTATATAAAGATATATAATATCTATATTACTTATATCAAGGAGATTAGAGCACATGTGTATATATATATATACAACTTTATGTATATAAAGTTACAGATGAAGAAAAGACCTACTTTACTATAAATGATGCTCCGTCAATGAGGTAATGATGTAGAAATATACAACTTTCACTCTTATCTCACAGCCTCAGACATATAGCATCACAAAAAATAAATTCTAATTGGATCATAAATCATAATGGAAAGTTAAAATATAATGAAATAAAGAAAAAGGTAAATACAGGAAAATAATATAGGAAATTCTATTCATGAACTTTGGCTAACTTCTGAAATAGGTCTAATAATACTCACTGTAACATACAAAACGCTAAGTACGACCATGGTAACATTAAAATTCTGATCATTAAAAGACTCCAATAGGAGAGTAAAAATGCAGATGCAGGTATTTGCATCTTAAAAGCTCAAAAAAGAGCTCAGGTCTAAAAAATGACAAAGACTTCTGAGAAGTGAAAAGAAAACACCGTCCTGGAGAAATGGGCAAGAGACACAACCCAGCACTTCTCATTCTCACAAAAGAGAATAGCCTTGAGATTTGCAACCCAGGAAAATGGTACTGTTTCTACCCATCAGAGCCTTTAATTAATTTTCCTGAGACTGCTGAGTTTTGGATCAAAGGCCTATTTGGTACAATGTATTTTGCACCATAAAATAGAAAAATGTAGGGATAATTTAGTATAGTGAAATATACACATATCTATGACTGTGCAATTCCATACTAATGCTTACAGAAAAATGTAGCATGATTATACATGAATACAATTATGTTACATTATACATTATTATTTTATTATGAAAACCATACATTTATTTTACATAAATATATTATATAATATGTCGCTATGTGTAATAAATGATTATCAATATGATATGTGGAGGAAGACATAGAAAAGACTTTTCCTAACATAATTATTCATAATACCCACTTACAAAAAGGAACTAAATTTCTGAGAATGGTTTTTAAAATGTCATATTCATATGAGAACAGTGAATATTCACAAACTGTAGACAAGTGTGTTAATATAGATGGATTACAAGTAGCACCTGGGAGAGAAGGGAGACACACAAAAAAATGTACCCTGAATGATTCCATTGATATACAGCCCCAAAATAAGCAAAGATATTTCATAAAAGGAAAATGGGCAGGCCTGATAAAGGCTCTAAACTTCAGTCTCATGATGTAATTTAGAATTGTGTGATTCAAAGTACATTGTAATCAGTGTGCACAATCATATGCCTAGTTTCCTTGATGTGTTGTAAAATGAAATAGTAAAGTTAATTTCAGACAAAAGAGCATTTCTAGAAGCACAGGGTCCTATGAAAAGCAAGAACTGGAAATTATCAAATGTACATTCAAGGTATAAAAATATAAATAATGTGTCATAGAGTCAAACCATGGAATATTAAAGACTTTAAAAGAAATAAACTACAAATACATATAAAACTATGGATGAATTCTACAAGCATAATATTAATTGCAAGCTTTTCCTTTTCAATTTTTTTAACATTTATTTATTTTTGAGACACAGAGAGAGAGCACGAGCAGGGGAGAATTAGAGAGAGAGGGAGACACAGAACCTGAAGCAGACTCCAGGCTCTGAGCTATCAGCCCAGAGCCCCATGTGGGGCTCAAACACAGGAACCTTGAGATCATGACCTGAGCCGAAGTTGGAGGCTTAATCCACTGAGCCACTCAGGAACCCCATTTAATGACAAGCTTTTAATAGAATCTGGAAACATTTGAAAACTTACCTTGTCCTCTTCATCATCATAGTAGAGCAGGTTAGATTTCTTAGAAGTACAGGACGTCAAACTCTCCTTCCATGATTTTCTCTCAGTGCTAATGTAATAGCAATTGTTGGAATACGTAAACCACTCTTTCAGACAATGACAACAGAGACATGCTGGAGAGAGATAATACGAGATATTATCCAAAAAGCTTTGAATATTACAAAATGAAAATTTACATACTGTATATGGATACACGTATGTGTACCTACCATATTCAAATACCCTCACAAGCTGATAAAGTTATAACAAAACACACACACACTCAGAGAAGAGTTAGCCTTTCATCGCCTAATTTATGTGTCCAAATAAAGTGACCACAAAAATGTCCACATCTACATGTCCCGAGAGTCAGTGAAGAAAACCATCTTTATGAAATGATTTACCTTTTACCATGTTATAAAAGGAGGAAATGTGAGGCAATTTTAACAGCATGTACGATGATTTTGAATGAGTATTTCCCCATCAGTTCTGAAAGTTCATTAAGCGATTTTTGAATTCACTTTTTCCCAAAGAATCTGTTATCATCTTTGCCTACTTGAAGATAGAGCTAAAATAGACACTAAACTAATAACAGAATTTTGCAAGGGATGTTGTACCTTTCTGGATTGTCGTTTCCACGGATGTTTTGTTCTGCTCTGGTCCTTCAGTAGCTATAACATTAAAGCAATTCTCAAAAAACATAATATTAAATGAAATGAATCATAATAAGTTGAGTTTCTTAGCTTAAAATTGTGTGTGCTATTTTACCAGAAAAATTTAATACAGCAAGGAACATGAGAGAGAAAATAATTCAAAAGTAAAAAACCAAACCTCACCGTCTCTTACAATATTTGGATTAAGCAATCTCAAGAATTAATGCGTATTTCACCATAAAGTCTCTTCTATGACTTGCCTTTGAGTTATTAAATCCAAATATATGTTTAATTCTCCCTAAATTTATTCTCTTATGTCTACTTTAGATAACCTCTAAATAATCATTCCACACTTAGAGCACACATGCATAAAAATGAGACAATAAATTCAAAGTGTTACACACTATGTTGAGGAACTAATGATCAGTAAGGTGAAAAATTCCCTTTTAGTCATTCAAACACGTACTTACAGGGAATAACAGCTATTGTTACCACAGTGGACATCAAGACTAGGCAGAGGATTCCCAAGATACCGGCAATGAGCTTCTCTGGACATGAAGGTGAGTAGTAGGAAGAGAAATGCAAACTCTGAGAAGGGATGCCTGGAAACAGTCATTTAGGAGATATACAAGCTAGAGAACCGACAATGAACAGGGAATCACATACAATAACCTGCACCTCAAACCCATCACTATCATTGGAATCTTCTCTCAGAATATACCAATGCGTTCAATTACAATACCATATTCCAACCTCCAGCTCTGGTCCTCACAAATGAAAACTATGTGAGATCACTTCCTACTCTTTCCCTACACCCCTACACCCCAACTTCAAATCCTAAAACAGACATACCTGCTTGTATTAAATGTTTTACCTTTGCAGGGAGAGTTCTTGCCATTCCCTTGAAGGTCCCGAGAAACATTTTGAAGATTTAATTCTGCATAGGCTATCTCCTCCTCAGTTACTGAAATGGAACTTTTCGTGCCCTTAGGTTGCACTTGCTGTCTTTGTGAGCCCTTAGCATGATGGAGTTCCGCATAAGTCACGCCTTGGTTGTTCATGTCTGCAGCTGAGTAGTGTCAGCTACAATGTGGATGAAACTGCCCTGAAGGTCTTGATCAAGAGTGTGTGACATGTGCTGACGACATTGCTAGTCCAGTGACACCGGGTGGCGTGCAGGGTGAGGGATACTCCTCATTTGCAGTTGAACAATATAAAGTCTGGTACTAACTTGTGTAGAGATTGAAATAAGTGTTTCATGATAGAATAAATGTTTTTTATTTACAATAATAGCATAATACTGATTGGAAAACATGTAAAGCACTAAATTAGTGAAGAAGAAAGGAATTCATGAATAATAGTGTCCTCATTAAAGTAAGGTCAGATTCCACAGACGTATTTCAACACTATTAGAATAACCAGAGTAATTAAAATACTGTATTTGAAAAAAGTGTTGTATCAATTTTGACAATGTTAAAACCCATTACTGGTTAAAAATTAAGTCCCCTAAGATGGGAGAATATAATTTTTAGCGCATATAGGAATTTCCTGTTGCAAATGACTTTTATTTGTGGTTTGAAATTGTGTTTCTAAAAAGGACTGCAGTGCTATCAAAGTGATATTTTATTTTGAACATCTGGGGATTTCTGAGAATTGTTAAATTTAAGAAGAAATAATTCATATGTTGCAAAATGTTACATGACACACTAAAATTGCCCAGAGCAGGAACAATAGCGAAAACAAAAAGAAACAAAGCATTTTTTACAAGAGGACTTAAAATCAGAGTGACAACTGATTTAATGGCAAAGATATGAAACCATAAAATGATAAATAATAGAGTAGATCATTTATGGAAGAACACAGTTGTTACAAACTTCTAGAAAGGTCTATGATTTCAAAGGCAGTTAGGGTAACTCTAGTTGTATAGTTATACTAAAACTCACATAAATGTAATTTCAGACTTCAGTCAAGGAGCGATGCAGTCAGTGATCTCTGGAATTATTCCTGTGTCTCCAAGTACAAAGTATCACCTTCAGAAATTATTTCGTCGGGCACCTGGGTGGCTCAGTCAACTGAGCGGTTGCTCGAGCGACCAACTTTCGCTCAGGTCATGATCTCATGGTTCGTGGGTTCGAACCCCATGCGGGGCTTGTGCTGACTGCTCATAGTCTGGAGCATTCTTCAGATTCTGTGTCTCCCTCTCTCTGTCCCTCTCCTGCTCATTCTGTGTCTCTCTCTGTCTCTCAAAAATAAATAAACATGAAAAATTTAAAAAAAATTAAAATTAAAAAGTTTTATTTCATGTCTAGCTATCTGGTTTAGTAATCTAAAATAGGAATTAAAAGACGTACACTATAACGCATATAAAGCACTTAAACTCAATCTGAGTGGTCTAAGTTCTCAGTAATGTGTTAGTGATTTAATTATTTTTATTAAAAAATTGTTTTGTTTCCTTTTGAGAGAGAGAGACAGAGAGTAAGACAGACCGTGAGTGGGGAGGGTTAGAGAGAGTAAGACACACAATCTGAAGCAGGCTCCAGGCTCTCTGCTGTCAGCACAGCATATGATGTAGGGCTCGAACTCACAGTGAGATCATGACCCCCGCCAAATTTGGACGCCCAACCAGGAGCCACTCAGGAGCCCCTATTTTAATTATTTGTAACACAGTACCCATTTATCATTACTGATTCATATCATTTAGACCATGTAACAATTCATTGCATAAGAGCGTCTTTCAGTATTGAATATCTTTCTTGGCCAAATATTGTTTTATTTTATAAAAAGTCTTTGGGATGTTTATAGTTAAGTTTAAATTAGCATTTTTACACAAGGTACCTCATCTTGTGTTTTATGAAGAATCAAACTGCTTTCATTTATTGAAATAAATGTATGAGGAATTCCATTTGACCTTTATGGTGTAATGGATTCATTTTAGGGATTTATTTTTAAAGACTGGACCAATGTCGAATATATATAATATATTCTTGATGACAACTGATGACAAATCCAAATCATGTGTTCTTTGTCCTGATGCTTCTGTGATCTCACCTGAAATTATATTCATTTGCAAACCTATGCATAGGTATATGCATGTGTTCTTAATGACTTCTCCACAGGCAAGAATTTGAATATTGTAAGATCTCTAATGTATCTCATACTCTTTCTTCTTGTTACCCTGAATTGTTGGAATGCAGATACCAATGTTCTCTGTGATTTCATTGTATATTAGCTGTGCCTCAGATGCATCCCACCAGCATTTATAATCTCCCACTCACTGGGGTGACTACTAGAAAGGCAGGACCGTGGTGACACATACCTTCTGTTGGCCAGACAGTCATGCATCGTCCAGAGGGAATCAGGTTCCTCCCGTGACCAGACAGTGTCTGTGGTCTTCACAGCCTGCCGGCCCTGTGAGAGCTGAGAGTGAAGCAATAGTGGAAAAAGTAGATTTCTCATCAGTGTGTCACTTCAAATTTGAACAGGAAATTCTTACCCTTGGGCTAATTTGAAGACACTTTATCTCCTCACACACCTCCAGAATGTAGAGGCTTTGAGCTTGCAGTGTGGCATTTCGTTTGTGCCTCAGCAAATGCCTCTGACAAATTTTATGTTCCACGAGATACTGGGGTCAGAGACTTAACCACCCAGGCTGTTCACTTACTTCCATCTGAATGACAAACACTGAGGACTTAGGCCTTATGTAAAATATCTTAGAGGTTTATGTTTTACTTTTAGGCAAATTTGCAACATCTACATATTATGTATTTCTTTTTCTCTTTTTTTTTTTAATTTTTTTTTAACGAGCCACCCAGGGGCCCTGTATTTCTTTTTTTTATGCCCTTGATATGTCATTTCTATTTCACTGAAAATATTCTAAAATCAGCAACCCGTAGACGGGTGTTTAATTATATTTGACACTAAGAGTGAAAAATGACTATGTTTTCAATTTTTTGCCACTGCCATAAAGACATCAATTTCTGAATGGATCTTCTCAAATTCTACCTTCATTTTTAATATACCTACATTCCATTTGTATTATTTGTAAATAGGTTATTAAAGTTTCTCCTGGAAAAAATAAATGCCTGAAGGAATGATAAAACATTGAATAATATTGAGCCATAGCACCATTCCAGAGATTTGAATGTTAAATAATTATTCATGCTATTTACTTATTCATTCTCCAATGGAAACTACGTGTCTGTGTTTAAATAAGAATATTTGCTATAAACAAACAAACAAGCAAAAAACCTAAGTCTAACTGTATAGGAGGAAAATTAATGAATGTTTAACAATTTCACTTAACTCGAAATATTGGTGTAGGGCAGAGAATGTACTTTTAAAGACAATTAAATAACATGAACATCCAGGCAATAAAACTTTACCTCTAATTATATCTAAATTACCCACTTTGCATCAATGGAATTCTTTTCCTTTGTTTTCATTGTTGGATTTGATTTGCTAATAATTTTGGACATATCCATGTGTATGTTTCCTTTGGTGTGTAGTTCTGTTTTTTTTTTGTGTGTTTGGCAAAATGGTTCACAATACTATTTTCATTTTCATGTATTTATTTTTCCAGATGTATAGTTGACATGTGATATTACATTAAGTTCAGGTGTAGACATAATGATTCATCATTTATACACGTTATGCTATGATCATCATGATAACTCATCGTGATCACCCATCACCATACAAAATTCATACAATGGTATGGACTCTATTCCTCCTGCTGTAATTTACATCTCTTTGAATTATTTATTTTACAACTGAAAGTTTATACCAGTTACTTTCTTTCGTTTCTTTCAGCCATCCCTCGTCCCCACTCCCCTACAGAAATCACAGCGTTGGTCTCTCTGTATATGAGTCTATTGTTTTGTTTTTTTATTTGTTGGTTTGTTTTTGTGTCGGCATCATTAGGTAAATCATATGGTATTTGCCTTTCTCTGTCTGACTCATTTCATTTAGCATAAAATCCTCTAGATCCATCAACTGTGTCAAAAATGAGGAAAACGTTTTGAGAAACCTCCATCCTGTTGCCCATTGTGACGATACCAATTTAAATTCTCACCAACAGTGCATAAGATTTCCTTTTCTCCACATGCACACCAATATTTGTTATTTCATGTTTTTGGATTCAGACATGTGGCAGGTGCTATCTCATTGTGGTTTTGATTTATGTTTTCCTGATTAGTGATACTGAGCATCTTTTCACATGTCTGTTGGCGATCTGCATATCTTCTTTCAGGAAATACCTATTCAGGTCCTTGGTCCATTTTTTAATCACGTGTTTGCATTCCTTTTGCATTAAGATGTAGGAATTCTTCATATATTTTGGATATTAACCCCTTGTCGCATATATCATCTCCCATTCGGTAGCTAGCCTTTTTGTTTTGTTGACGGTTTCCTTGGCTGGGGAAATGCGTTGTGGTTTGTCATATTGTTTATTTTTCATTTTGCTGCCATTCTCTATAAAAACTGATCCAAAAGAATACCGATGAGACGATCTCCATGAGTTTATTGCCTATGCTTTCCTTAGGAGATATTGTTTCTGGCCTTACCCTTACCTCTTTAATTCATTTTAGGTTTCTTTTCGGTTTGGTATTAACAAGTAGTCCAGTTTGATTCTTTAACACATAGTTTTCCAGTTTTATAAACACCATTTACTGAAGACTCTCTCTTCCCTTGTGTCCCTTCTTGCCTTCTTGTCACATATCAATTGACCATAGGGCACAGATTAATTTCTGGGCTCTCTATGCCTTTCCTTTGATCTGTATGTCTACTGTTTTCCCATAATGCTTGGATTGCTAGAACTTTGTAGGAGTTTGAAATGTAAGAGCATGTTTCTTCCAGTTTTGTTCCTCTTTCTAATGATTGCTTTGGGTATTCAGAGTTTCTTGTAGTTCCATACAAAGTTTCAGGTAATTTATTCTAGTTCTGTGAAAATGCTATTGGTATTTTCATAATGATTACACTGAATCTATAGGTCATTTTGCATCATTGGGATATTTTCACAATATTATATTTTCCATTCCATAAGCACAGTATATATCTTCTTATTTATTTATTTGTGTCATCCTCAAATTTCTTCTAACAATAGCTTAATTTTCAACATATAAAAATTTCACCTCCTTGATTGAAATATTCTTTGGTAATTGATTCTTATAAATGTAATTATAAATGCGATTGTTTCAATTTCTCTTTCTCACAGATTATTACTACTGTATAACATCCAAAAGATTTCTATATATTAATTTTGTTTCCTGCAACTTGACTGATTTCACCTATTATTTCTAATAGGTTACTTTGGTGTAGTGTCCCATTTTTTTTTCTAGAAAATTAAGTCATCTGCCAATAGTGACTGCTTTGCATTTTCTTTATTAGCATGGATGTCTTTTACTGATTTTTCTTTCCAGATTTCTGTGTCTAGGACCTCCAAGACTGTGTTGAATAAATGGTAAGTGTGGACTTCCTGGTCTTGATCCTGATCTGAAAGGAAAAGCTTTTGGCTCCTCACTGTTGAGAATGATGTTAGTTGCGGGCTTGTAACATATGAACTTTATTATATGGAGGGAAATTCCTTCTCTGCACACTCTGGGAAGTTTTTTCTATAAATGGATATTTAATTCTGTCAAGTGCTTTCTCTGCATCTCTTGAGACGACCACATGATTTTGATGTTTCAGTCAATTAATGTTGTATGTCAAGTTGATGGACTTGCAGGTCTTGAAGTATCCTTGCATAAGTGGAATAACCCATGTAATCATGGTGTTTGAAACTTTTCTTGTATTGTGAAATTCAGTTTGCTAATATTTGAGTGAGGATTGTTGCATGTTGATTAGGGATATTGGCGTATACTGTGGGGTGTGTGTGTGTGTGTGTGTGTGTGTGTGTGTGGTGTGTTTGGTATCCTTGTTTGGTTTTGGTTTGGGTGTAACTCTGTCTATATGGAATGAATTTGGTAACTTTCCATTGTCTCTGCACTGAGTGTGGAACCTGCTTGAGATCCTCTTTCTCTCTCTCTCCTGTTCCTCTCCCTTTTCAAATGCTCTCTCTCTCTCCCCAAGATAAAAATAAATAATTAAATAATATAAAACTAATGTTTTCTTGTTGTTCTGCTTGCATGATTTCTACTACCTGTCTTCCAGCTAGTTGATCCTTCTGCATCACCTAATCTGTTATTGATTCATTCTAATGTCGTTTTAAATTTCCATCGTTGTACTCTTCAGGTCTGATTGTTTGTTTGTTTGTTTTTAATTTTCCATTTCTTTCTTGAAGTTCTCACTGTGTTCATCTACCCTTCTCTTGGGTTTGGTGAGCATGTGGATGACCATTACTTTGAACTGGTTATCAGGTAGATGGCTTTTCTCCATGTTATGTCCATCTTTTTCTGAGATTTTATCTTTTCTTTCATTTGGAACATATTTCTCTATCTCCACATTTTGTTTGACTGCTTCTTTCTATATATAGGTAGGATTCATACAAAGCATTAATCAATGATGCCAAATAATGTAAAATTCACTATGTCTTCTAAAGTTGGAGGTACTTATATCTATTATTCCTGCATTTATTCACATTTATGTTTAAATTAAATAATTTATATTATCCTTTGTTACACAGAAAACATGGGTTCCCATTTTTGGCTTTTAACTTTAATGAAATCTATGCCTCGCAGTGTAAAAAACACCACACTCAAAATGACTCAAAATAATATGGGTACTTAGAATTTACTTTTTATGATATCAGGTATCTAACTATTTCTAATAATGGCAAACCAGGTGACTTAGGAATGACGGATGAATTAGAAATGAACAAAAAGTGAAAATATCTTTGGAATATGATGGCAAGGTGAATTAGTTTTCAAGGACTCTTTTTAAAATAACTTCATTTATTTTGAGGGTGAGAGAGGGAGAGAGAGAAAAGAGGGAGAGGCAGAGAGAGGGAGAGACAGAATCCCAAGCAGGCTCCATGCTGTCAGTGCAGAGCCTGAGGTGAGCTCAGTGTCGTGAACCAGGAGATAATGAACTGAGCAAAATCAGGAGTCAGACACTAAACTGACTCAGCCACCCAGGGGCCTCCATAGATTTATCTCCAACTTTACACCCATTAATTACCAGAAAACAAAATTTTAATATTAGTAAATTTGGGACAAGTGATTTTGAATACACAGCTCCGTCCTCTCTGCATTCCGGGAGCCAAAAATAACAAGCCCAATATGTACAACACCTATGCATATTCTGACAAGGTAGACACAGAGAAAATTACCAATTTGATCTTGATATCCCTGACTTCTGTGTGATTCTTTCTATTCTCAATTTATTCTTAATGATCATCTCGCTAATAATGTTCCATATTTATATATCTCCAGTCGTGTTGGTGGATCCCCTAACCCAAGCTCATAAATAATTTCCATGGCTTCTTATGGGTATAAGTAATAATTTTTGCACTTTTTTATGTATGTATTAGAAATGTAAAAAATACTTTGGGAGAAAACTGGGAGGTGTTCTACATCAGAATGTATTCAGCAGCATCTCTTATATTTCTCCATTCTTTATGGTAACAGATGTATATGTGTGGATGGGATACTTCAACAATGGAAGGGAAAGGACATTTCAATCCCTTCTTCACCTTGGACCCTGTAGGATCCCCAAATCTACTAATCAAACAGGCTATCGTGTCACAGCTTGAAAATCCCCTTCAAATTCTTCAAATCCAAAAGAGACAGTCTTTACATATGTCCAAATAACAGACTTTGTGAGGAGACTGGGGTTCTTGGCCAATAAGGGAAAGAACAGTAATTGTGACTTGATCTCAAAATATGAAACACATATATGGAAGAAATTAGTGTCCATACATGATGTGTCTTGAATTTCTTACCTTTTTGAATGCAGATTTCTTTGGTGTATATGGTCGAAATGATTGTCTGGTTACATTTCTGATATCCTGCTATTTCACTGGGTGGAAGGAAGAAGACAGAACACCAGTTTTTTTGGAAAATGGCCTTTACTGAATATTGGGAAAAGCAAAGTACAAAGAGATCACAGACAGGAAGAACTTAATGTTCTTAGGCTTTATTTCAAGGATCAATAGGCATCATATTGTTTATTTTTATTTATTCCTACATAAGTTGTTACAATTAAGATCATCATGTCACAGGTGATGGCACAAAAGCATCAAGCTCTTAAGCCAAAACGACTGAGATCTAGTGAACACTCATGGGCCAAGTGGAACTGTTCAAATACTCTTCAAGTAACTATGAATAAGATACTATTTCTTATATTCCCTCTTATATTTGTATTAGGGTAGAAATATCTCTGAATCATTATCAAATTACTCAAGTTTGTCTTGAATTCTGGCAACAGCTAAACATTTGACTGACACTGATTTCTGTACACTTTAATTTTTTGTTTCCTCTATTACTGAACATTTTTTTTGCCTCAAAGTATTTTTTAGCACGGTTGTAAAGACTGACAGAAGTGTGTGCATAAAAACATTAAAAAAATAAATCTTTTCCAAAATATCTGAATCCTTATGAGGAAAACAACATGTAAGACACTGGTTATTATCCAATTAGAAACCAATGTCTACCTCGAAATGAGTGTAACCTTTGATAGTGTGGCACCCAGAGAGATTCAGAGAGTGCACTTTGGTTCCATTCTCGGAGGAAGTGGGCTGATCTGAATGGCTCTTACACAGAAACCCTGTGGTTGTTCTATGATAATCCTGGGGGTCCGTTCATTTAGTACTCTCAGCTCCAAATCCACCCTCTGTGCCCTGTTCTCAGATAATGGTGGAAGATCCTATCCATTTACTCTCTTGTCATCTCACAGGAAATTGACCCTTGTCAGTAAAAGACAATGGAGAGACAGTGCAGCTGAAAGGGCTCTTCTTCCTGGCTTCATGGTGTTTTTTCTCCTTTGGCCTCCATGGCTTGGTTGCCAGTGGCAGTCTTGCAGGAAGTCACGTGTATTCGTCCTCCAGCAAGTTCTTGTAGGCAATCTGTCAGTTTCCTGTCTTCTGGTCTTGTCTCCCGATGCTCTGACAGGGAGGTGTTCCTGTGTGCCAGTCACAGCCTGAGATCCTTCCTCACCAAGTTCAGCCCATGGAGTGTGGAGGTGCTCTGTCCCAGGCCATTTCAGTGCACCTGTCAGCCATGAAGCTTTGTGTAGCCACATCTTCAATTACATCTGAATCCCATCTTCAGAGAGTAGGCCTGGCTTCAGTGATCTGTCCTTTAATTCTAGGATATTCTTTGTAATTTTCTTTAACCAGTATCCTTTCCTCTTTGTAAGCTTTCCCTTGTAAGTAGATAATTGTTTACTTCAAGTGTCCCTTGTTTCTGTCTCCTGACTCATTTATGGCTGATAACCTTGTCACCCTGGGTGGTTCATTCCTTTTTTGAGGTCCTTTAAGGGCTAGGACAAATTAATTAACTTGGAAATACAAATGGAATTATTCATTTTGTTGAGAATTTTTACAGTAATGTTATGATTTGTATATATATGTATATATATACATATATATAATTAATTTTACTAAATAACAAAAGCTTAGGAAATAAATAATATATACCTGAGTATATATTTTTTACATTAATATAATTAAATTTGAAAAACAGTTCTATAACACAAAGAATGAAGCCTCAGTTACACTTTGGACTTTGGGTGATATATATGCATTGATGCAGATTCATCCTTGATAACAAATGAAACATTCTAGGGAGTGAGGGTGATAATGGAAGGGGCCATGCACGTGTGCAGACAGGGGCAATAGAGGGTTCTCTGGAACTTCCTTTAAGTTTTGTTGTGAATCTAAAATTACGCTAAAAAATATTATCTTCAAAATGTGCAACGAAAACAATTGTATGGTTGTTGAAGTAATGAGTGATGGATTCCTTATCAATGGTTAAATAGCATTATACCGAAATGAGGTAACTAAAATGCCTGGTGCTTACACACATATGGTCTTATTACTGAGCACGGTGAAAAATAAATTTTTTTTAGACGAAAATCGATATATGGACAATTCTTGTCAATCTCTGAAGATACTGACAACCTGAAATACAGAGCATTATATCTCATTAATCTTACCATAAGATTACTTATATCTCTTACTATGTACCACAGTATTTTGAGGAATGAACCATCCATTTTGACTCATACTTATATATCTCCATCTCAAGATTTCCCATACCATTTTTCTCTGGAAAACCTTCAACTACTGTGTTTATCCGATTGTTCACACATTGTTGTTTTTGTTTCTAAGAACAATTCTTGTGAAGCATAACATCAAAAGTTTTCAAGGGACTTACACTTTGGAAGAAAACGTTAAGGCTTTTGGCTGCACAGATGAACTATGATGGCTTCTATTGGAGCCTCTAATCCATGTTGTAGCAGAGAGTAAATTCAATAAAAACTATGAGAAAACAAATTTTACCGGAAGTCAAATACACGCTCTTATACTCATTTGAAGTCTGTAATAACAAACAAAAGTTCATCCTTTCTTCCTTTATAGAAACTTTCAAATTATAATATAATGTTATGCCCTGGACACGAAACTATAAAATTATCTTAGTAGGATTAAGTGAAGAGGACAAACTGACCGTGAAAACAATTTCAGAGTTTAGAAAATGGACTTAGTAAGTTATGAAATATGTACAGTGGAGATTCAAGTCAGAATCACATTTGTCATCTTCTGGCCTAGGATGCTCCCGTGTCTCCCCACCTGCCCACCCCTGGCTCAGTGATAAGAAGACTGAAGCTGTTACAACTAGGAGAAACTGCAAAGAGCAAGGGTGCTGGCGCCACAGGGGGAGACCTGATCAGCGCTGGGGATGGGGACGGGTACCCATTGAATTTCAGCTCCATGTGCTGATTTCACTTGGAAATGATGAAGAAAACCCATACTTGTCCTGGTCAGAGGTTGTTGTGTTTGTGTCAAGCACTGTGACCCCCATAAATATAATGGAAAGACACTGGATGTGAGAATATAACGGAAGTGTTGACATTAGCTCTCCAACACTCTTAGCTTATGGAAAAAATAGACACACATGGAGAGGAGACCAAGAGGAACCCAGGAGAAAGTAAGAGCACAAGGAGACTTGGGAACTGAGAGTAAAGGTCTGAACAGTCCCCTCCTGCATTCACACACAGGCACTGAGGTCACACTGCAGAACGTGGAAGCTGTACTGACCTGCAGTGTTTGAACACATCTTTTTTTAAAAACAAAACAAAAACAAAAAAACTAGTAATTAACATCAAGGCTTCAAAGTCACAAGGTCATAAAAGAAAGCAGTAAGAACATGGAAAAGTTGAAGAAAACTATCAGCAAACAGACTTTAGTGGAGAAGATGCTGACATAAAGTTTTTACAACAAAACAATATACTAAATCTAGGAAAAATGAAACAATGCATATTTACTACACTATACTTTTAAAAATGTCTACATAAAAAGTTAAGAAATGTGAAGAGAAATTGGAAAATGTCTTCCAATGAAGGGAAAGCATAGGTCAATAGAAACTTCTAATGGGGTCATTGTTGCACATATTAGAAAAAGCATTGAAAAGTCCTATTTATAAAGATATGTAAACTCTACAGAAAACTTAGTTGAAATAAATACATGAACATGTGATGTCAGTAATTTAGCAACTAGGAAAAATCAATAGAGAAATAAAAGTATATGAAGAAACCACAGAGGATCTGAGTGAACAAATACATACCTGAAATGGAAAATTCACTAAATTTTCTCTGCAGAAAATTTGGGATGCGGTAGAAAAGAACTGATGAATTTGGAGGTGTAAAAAAATTTATTTATACCTTAAGATGAGACGGAAAAAAGAGAAGAATTTACAGAATTCAGAGACTTTCAAAACAGTGTCAGGAAAACCAGCGTAGGTCTAAGTAGAATATGAGAGGAACAACAGAGGCAGAAAAAAAAAACAGGACAACAATCTTAAGGCATGACGAATAAACAGCTTACTAATATCATTTAAAATATTTATAGACACCAGAGACTTAACAAACTGCTAACAGAATGAGCACGTACAAATCCACGTCTCATGACATCATAATGAAATGACCAAAGAACACTGGCAAATACAGACAAAGAAATACAAACTCTTGAGGGAAGAGAGTGGATTGTGAAGTGACTTACGTCAGTGTGAAATCAGGGATGGGTGACATGTCTTCACCTCCATTAGCCTTACGCCACATTATCTAGGACAGAATCCGTATCCCTTCCCTGCACACTAGTTCCGACTGGAACAGGACACAAGCAGCAAGATGAAGGGACAGAAAGACACAGACCCTAAATCCCCCATGGAAACAATCCCTTAAAAATATCCAGACACAAACCCACATATAATCGGTCTAATCAGGTTTGATAAGGATGCCAGAACAATTCAATAGGGAAACAATGGATCTTTTCTGAAGGGTGTTTGGAAACTGTCTTCCCACATGCAGAAGAATGAAGTTGGATGTTTACATTTACACCGTATACTAAAATTAACTTGAAATGAACTAAACACATAAATGGAAGATGTAAAACTATAAAGTTCCTCAAAGAGAAAAAAGGGGGGGATAATAAACAGCATTGTAATTGGGAATGATTTCTTGGCTAGGCCACCAAAACCACAGAACACAAAGGAAAGGTCCATTGTAGACAACTGGGCAATATCAACCTGAAACATTCCTTAGCATTAAAAGGCATGATCAGCAATGAAAATACAGAGTGGAGAAAAACACTTGCAAATCATATCTAAAACAAGGGAATCATATTAAAATATACAAGGAATCTACAAGTCAGTAACGACTACAGCAAACACCAAAAATCACAACGAAAAAGTGGGCAAAGTAATGAAATACACAAACTTGCAAGGAATATATACAAATAGTGAAAAATCATATGAAAAGATGCTCAATATCGCTAATGAGCAGAGAAATGCAAATCAAATTCGCTATGAGTTATCACCTTATACTCATTATGATGGATACAACACACACACACACACACACACACACACACACACACACACACAGAAATGTGTCCGGGCGCCTGGGTGGCTCAGTTGGTTAACATCTGAATCTTGGTTTTGGTTCAGGTCATGATGTCACAGTTTGTGGGTTTAGCCCCACATCGGGTTTTGTGTTGATGGCGTAGATCTGGTTTCAGATGCTCTCTCTCTCCCTCCTTCGACACCTCCCCTGCTTGCTCTCTCTCTCTCTATCTCTCTCTCTCTCAAAATAAGTAAATAAACATTTCTTAAAAATGTGTCAGTGAGGAGGTCGAAAAGGAGGAGACCCACACATGGTTGTTGGGAATGTAAATCAGTCAGCCGTTATGAAGACATGTATGGAGTTTCCTCAAGAATTAAAGATACAATTACCACATCATGAATCAGGAATCCCACATGTAGGAAACTATCTAAAAGAATTGAAAGCAAGATCTCAAAGATTATATATATATATATATATATATATATATATCCATGCTCACTGCAGCAATATTCATAAAAGCCACGTGATAGAAGCAGCACAAATGTCCACTGATGGATGAATAGAAAAGAAAGCGTAATATACACATAACACTGTAATATTGTTCAGCTGTAAAAAGGAAGGAAATCCTATCACCTGCTACAATATGGATGAAGCTCCAGGACGTTATGCTAAATGAAATAAGCCAGTCATACATATGAAATAAAAATAAAACTCTATGATTCCACTTATATGAAGTATCCAAAGTAGTAAAAGTGATAGACAGAGCAAGTAGAATAGTGATTGCCCAGGGTTGAGGGGAAAGAGGAGAAGGGGAATTATTGTTCAGTGCCTTGAGTTCCCGTTTTACAAGGTGAAATTTCTAGATATCTTTTGGGCAACAATGTGATAGTTAACACTCCTAACATGTTTGCTTATGTTGGTTAAGATGCATGATCTAGCGAAATGCAATGTAAGATGTGAGACTGTATGATTCCCACTATATGACCATCTGGAAAAAAACAAAATTATGGAGACAGTAAATAGATCAGTGGTTGACAGAGTTTAGGGGGAAGGAAGAATGGATAAGTGGAGCACAGAGCATTTCGAAGGACGGGAAACTATTCTGTATAACTCCATACGTGTCCTTATATATTTTTGCAAACTTTTAAAATGCACAATATCACGAGTAAACCTGAGAGTAAACAATGGACTTTGGGTGATAAAGAGGTGTCAGTACAGGTTTATCAGTTGTAGCAAGTGAACCACCCACTGAGGGATTTATCACATTCTCACATTATCACATTTATCACATTAGCAAAGAAGATCAATTGATGTGATTTCCGTGAAACAGAAGGTAAATGATAAAACTAATATTTATTTTCATTTTAAAAAAACCTTTATAAAAGGTTGACTGGGAGGTTCCTTTGGTTGACTGTCCAACTCGTGATTTGGGCTCAGGTCATGATGTCAGGGTTTGTGAGTTTGAGCTCCGCATTGGGTTCTGCACTGACAGAGAGGAACCTGCTTGGTAGTTTTTCTATCTCCCTCTCTCTCTCTCTCTCTCTCTCTCTCTGTGTGTGTGTGTGTGTCTCTCTCTCTCTGTCCCTCTCCCATGCACTTTCTCTCTCACACAAAATAAATAAATAAATAATAAACATTGAATGAAACCTTTAGAAAGATAGAAATGAATAGGAAACATCCATGCAACGATCCTGAATAGGTAGCATAACTCCGAAAATGAACTTGAATAAATTCACAGTTTAAAAAAGGACAACTTTGTGGGCACCTGGGTAGATCAGTCATTTGTGCTTCTGACTCTTGATTACTGCTCATGGTTCCTGAGATGGAGCTCCAGGTCAGGCTCTGTGCTGACACCATGGACCCTGCTTGGGATTCTCTGCCTCTCTCTCTCTCTCTCTCTCTCTCTCTCTCTCTCTCTCTCTGCCCCTCCCTCTGCTGGCATTCTCACTCTCTCCAAATAAATTAATAACCATTTATAATAAAAAAAGATTATGTTTCAAGTACAAAACAGACATAAAAATACATAAGGACTGGGGCGCCTGGGTGGCTCAGTCGGTTAAGCATCCGACTTCGGCTCAGGTAATGATCTCACGGTCTGTGGGTTCAAGCCCCGCGTCGGGCTCTGTGCTGACAGCTCAGAGCCTGGAGCCTGCTTCCGATTCTGTGTCTCCCTCTCTCTCTTTCCTCCCCCATTCATGCTCTGTCTCTCTCTGTCTCAAAAATAATAAACATTAAAAAAATACATAAGGACATTAATTAAACAGGTGAGAAAGTGCAACATTTGTACCCACACAATATGAAATGCACAATTGCACAAAAATGCAAAGTCATTCAGTGGAGAAAGTACAGTCTTTCCAACAAATGTTCTGCAAACAATGGACTATCAAATATGATTAATGATTATATGCTTTATACTACATTAAAGTGCTCAAAATTGATCACACATAAAAACGTTCAAATATTTTCTAAAAAACGCATGACCTACAGTTGGCCAGAGATTTGATAGAGTACCAAAAACACGATTCATAGAAGAAGAAATTGATGAAGTGTAGTTCATCCAGATAATATCTGATCTTGGAAGAGAAAAGACAGTCATAAACTTGTGAAGAAACACTTACAAACCATACGTCTAATAAAAGACTTGCCGCAAGTGTACATAAAGAATGTTCAAAATACAATGAAAAAAAGTAAAACTATTAGAAAATATTTCAATAGATATGACACCAAACACCATGTATAGATGCCAAGTGAGTACAGAAAAATAGGACCAACACTATTAATCTTAGGAGCATTCAAATGAAAGCCACCCCACACCAGACTTTCTGTTCTGGAAAGATAAAGTGGATAGCCTTTTCCCTAGTCCTCCCACCAATACAGCTACAATCCCTGAGCATTATACATAAGATGACATAAGATTCAGAAAGGTAACGAGAAAGCTGACAGATCGCAGCCCTGGAGACCCGAGGAATGGAATGGTGGTGAGCTCCCTGTAATTTCCCTCTACCTCACGTAGACTGGTGTCAGAGAGCCTAGCAAACCACAGACATCAACAGGTACACACCCAAGTCTCCAAAATATTTTTTCTCTCTGGTCAAAATAAGAGAAAAAAAAAGGCATGCTAGATAAACAGAAAAGTTTTAGACACTAACTGGGTGATTCTAATAAAAAAACCATGGACTACCCACGAAAAGATTCAACAGGCATGCAAGAGAAATCAAGACATTCTCTGATCAAGGAACACTAAGAAAATGTATGACCACCAGACCCACTCTGGAAGAACTGCTAGAGAGAATACATGGTAAAAGAAGGCATTTTGGATCATAAGGAAGAAAGAGAGCACAAACGTAAGAATAAAATTCTTACCAGGTATAATGGACTTTCCTTCACCTCCTGCATTTTTGAAATTGTTTGATATTTGAAGCAAAAATGTCAGTTGAAGCAAAGTTATAACATGCATGTGATTCTCCATGTAAGCAGAGAAATATTTAGGACACTTACAGTATAAATGGGACATGGTAATGGACCATAAAGGCAAGTAAGTCTCTACATTTTACTCGAACTGCTGTGGGCTGTGGTAGACTGTGTAGACTGTGATCTATGAATATACAATCATCTATATAAAGATATATAATATCTATATTACTTATATCAAGGAGATTAGAGCACATGTGTACATATATATATACCTTTATGTATATAAAGTTACTGATGAAGAAAAGACCTACTTTGCTATAAATGATGCTCCGTCAATGAGGTAATGATGTAGAGATATACAACTTTCACTCTTATCTCACAGCCTCAGACATAAAGCATCACAAAAAATAAATTCTAATTGGATCATAAATCATAATGGAAAGTTAAAATATAAAGAAATAAAGAAAAAGGTAAATACAGGAAAATAATACAGGAAATTCTATTCATGAACTTTGGCTAACTTCTGAAATAGGTCCATAATACTCATTGTAACATACAAAACGTTAAGTAGGACCATGGTAACATTAAAATTCTGATCTTTAAAAGACTCCAATATGAGAGTAAAAATGCAGATGCAGGTATTTACATCTTAAAAGCTCAAAAAAGAGCTCAGGTCTAAAATACGAGAAAGACGTCTGAGAAGTGAAAAGAAGACACCGTCCTGGAGAAATGGGCAAGAGACACAACCCAGCACTTCTCATTCTCACCAAAGAGAATAGCCTTGAGATTTACAACCCAGGAAAATGGTACTGTTTCTACCCATCAGAGCCTTTAATTAATTTTCCTGAGACTGATGAGTTTTGGATCAAAGGCCTATTTGGTACAATGTATTTTACACAATAAAATAGAAAAAAGTAGGGGTAATTTAGTATAGTGAAATATACACATATCTATGACTGTGTAATTTGCTGCTAACGCTTACAGAGAAGTGTAGTATAATTATACATGAATATGATTATGTTACACTTACACATTATTATTTTATTATGAAAACCATACATTTATTTTAGATAAATATATAATACGTCGCTATGTGCGATAAATGATTATCAATATGATATGATATCTATATGAAGACATAGAAAAGACTTTTCCTAACATAATTATGCATAATACCCACTTACAAAAAAGGAACTAAATTTCTGAGAATGGTTTTTAAAATGTCATATTCATATGAGAGCAGTAAATATTCACAAACTGTAGAGAAGTGTGTTAATATAGATGGATTACAAGTAGCACCTGGGAGAGAAGGGAGACACACATAAAAATGCACCCTGAATGATTCCATTGATATACAGCCCCAAAATAAGCAGAGATATTTCATAAAAGGAAAATGGGCAGGCCTCATAAAGGCTCTAAACTTCAGTCTCATGATGTAATTTAGAATTGTGTGATTCTAAGTACATTGTAATCAGTGTGCACAATCATATGCCTAGTTTCCTTGATGTGTTGTAAAATGAAATAGTAAAGTTAATTTCAGACAAAAGAGCATTTATAGAAGCACAGGATCCTATGAAAAGCAAGAACTGGAAATTATCAAATGTACATTCAAGGTATAAAAATATAAATAATGTGTCATAGAGTCAAACCATGGAATATTAAAGACTTTAAAAGAAATAAACTACAAATACATATAAAACTATGGATGAATTCTACAAGCATAATATTAATTGCAAGCTTTTCCTTTTTAATTTTTTTAACATTTATTTATTTTTGAGACACAGAGAGAGAGCACGAGCAGGGGAGAATTAGAGAGAGAGGGAGACACAGAACCTGAAGCAGACTCCAGGCTCTGAGCTATCAGCCCAGAGCCCCATGTGGGGCTCAAACACAGGAACCTTGAGATCATGACCTGAGCCGAAGTCGGAGGCTTAATCCACTGAGCCACTCAGGAGCCCCATTTAATGACAAGCTTTTAATAGAATCTGGAAACATCTGAAAACTTACCTTGTCCTCTTCATCATCATAGTAGAGCAGGTTAGATTTCTTAGAAGTACAGGACGTCAAACTCTCCTTCCATGATTTTCTCTCAGTGCTAATGTAATAGCAATTGTTGGAATACGTAAACCACTCTTTCAGACAATGACAACAGAGACATGCTGGAGAGAGATAATACGAGATATTATCCAAAAAGCTTTGAATATTACAAAATGAAAATTTACATACTGTATATGGATACACGTATGTGTACCTACCATATTCATATACCCTCACAAGCTGATAAAGTTAAAACAAAACACACACACACTCAGAGAAGAGTTAGGCTTTCATCTCTTAATTTATGTGCCCAAAAAGGAACCACAAAAATGTCCACATCTACATGTCCTGAGAGTCAGTGAACAAAATCATCTTTATGGAATGATTTATCTTTTATCATGTTATGGAAGGAGGAAATGTGAGGCAATTGTTAACAGCAGGTACCGTGGTTTTGAATGAGTATTTCCCCCTCAGTCCAGAGGTTCATTAAGCGATATTTGAATTCACTTTTTCCAAAAGAATCTGTTATGATCTTTGCCTACTTGAAGATAGAGCTAAGATAGACACGAAACTAATAACACAAGTATGCAAGGGATGGTGTACCTTTCTGGATTGTCGTTTCCAGGGACGTTTTGTTCCGCTCTGATCCTTCAGTAGCTAGAACATTAAAGCAATTCTCAAAAAACATAATATTCAATGAAATAAATCATAATAGTTTGAGTTTCCTAGTTTAAAATTGGGTGTGCTCTTTTACCAGAAAAATTGAATAAAGTAATGAACATGAGGGGGAAACCAATTCAAAAGCTTAAAGAACGAAACCTCACCATCTCTTACAATATTTGGTTTAAGCAATCTCAAGAAATAATGTGTATTTCACCATAAAGTCTCTTGTATGACTTGCCTTTGAGTTATTAAATCCAAATATGTGTTTAATTCTGCCTAAACTTATTCTGTTATTTCTACTTTAGATAAACTCTAAATAATCATTCCACATTTAGAGCACACATGCATTAAAATGAGACAATAAATTCAAAGTGTTACACACTATGTCGAGGAACTAATGATCAGTAAGGTGAAAATTCCCTTTTAGTCATTCAAACACGTACTTACAGGGGATAACAGCTATTGTTACCACAGTGGACATCAGGACGAGGCAGAGGATTCCCAAGATACCAGCAATGAGCTTCTCTGGACATGAAGGTGAGTAATAGGAAGAGAAATGCAAACACTGAGAAAGGATGCCTGGAAATAATCATTTACGAGATATACAACAAGCAAGTAAACCGAAAATGCACTGGGAATCACATACAATAACCTGCACCTCAAACCCATCACTATCATTGGAATCTTCTCTCAGAATATACCAATGCATTCAATTACAATACCATATTCCAACCTCCAGCTCTGGTCCTCACAAATGAAAACTATGTGAGATCACTTCCTACTCTTTCCCTACACCCCTACACCCCAACTTCAAATCCTGAAATAGACATATTTGTCTGTATTAAGTGTTTTTTACCTTTGCAGGGAGAGTTCCTGCCATTCCCTTGAAGGGTCCCAGAAGCATTTTGAAGACTTAATTCTGCATAGGCTATCTCCTCCTCAGTTACTGAAATGGAACTTTTCGTGCCCTTAGGTTGCACTTGCTGTCTTTGTGAGCCCTTAGCATGATGGAGTTCCGCATAAGTCACGCCTTGGTTGTTCATGTCTGCAGCTGAGTAGTGTCAGCTACAATGTGGATGAAACTGCCCTGAAGGTCTTGATCAAGAGTGTGTGTCATGTGCTGACGACATTGCTAGTCCAGTGACACCGTGTGGGGTGCAGGGTGAGGAATACTCCTCATTTGCAGTTGAACAATATAAAATCTGGTACTAACTTGTGCAGAGATTGAAATAAGTGTTTCATGATAGAATAAATGTTTTTTATTTACAATAATAGCATAATACTGATTGGAAAACATGTAAAGCACTAAATTAGTGAAGAAGAAAGGAATTCATGAATAATAGTGTCCTCATTAAAGTAAGGTCAGATTCCACAGACATGTTTCAACACTATTAGAATAACCAGAGTAATTAAAATACTATATTAGGAAAAAAGTGTTGTATCAATTTTGACAATGTTAAAACCCATTACTGGTTAGAAATTAGGTGCTCTAAGATTGGAGAATATTGTTTTTAGTACATATAGGAATTTCCTGTTGCAAACGACTTTTATTTGTGGTTTGAAATTGTGTTTCTAAAAAGGACTGCAGTGCTATCAAAGTGATATTTTACTTTGAACATCTGGGGAGTTCTGAGAATAGTTAAATTTTAGAAGAAATATTTCATATGTTGCAAAATGTTACATGACACACTAAGATTGCCCAGAGCAGGAACAATAGTGAAAACAAAAGGAAACAAAGCATTTTTTAAAAGAGGACTTACCATCAGAAAGTGACAAGTGACTTAATGGCAAAGATATGAAAGCATAAAATGATAAATAAAAGGACAGATCATTTATGGAAGAACACAGTTGTTACAAACGTCTATAAAGATCTACGATTTCAATGGCAGTTAGGGTAACTGCAGTTGTTTAGATATACTAAAACTCACATAAATTTAATTTCAGACCTCAGTCAAGGAACTGTGCAGTCAGTGAAGTCTGGAATTATTCCTGTCTCTCCAAGTACAAAGTATCACCTTTAGAAATTATTTCATTGGGCACCTGGGTGGCTCAGTCAGTTGAGCGGTTGGTCGAGCGACCAACTTTCGCTCAGGTCATGATCTCATGGTTCTTGGGTTCGAACCCCACGCGGGGCTCTGTGCTGACAGCTCATGGTCTGAAGCATGCTTAAGATTCTGTGTCTCCCTCTCTCTGTCCCTCTCCTGCTCATTCTGTGTCTCTCTCTGTCTCTCAAAAATAAATAAACATGAAAAATTAAAAAAAAATAAAAATTAAAAAGATTTCTTTCATGTCTACCTATCTAGTTTAGTAATCTAAAATAGGAATTAAAAGATGTACACTATAACGCATATAAAGCACTTAAACTCAATCTGAGTGGTCTAAGTTCTCAATAATGTGTTAGTGATTTTAATAATTTTTATTAAAACAATTTTTTTGTTTCCTTTTGAGAGAGAGAGACAGAGAGTAATACAGACTGTCAGTGGAGGAGGGTTAGAGAGAGTAAGACAAAAATCTGAAGCAGGCTCCAGCCTCCGTGCTGTAGTACGGAGTCTGAGGTAGGGCTCGAACTCACAGACCGTGTAATCATGACCCCCGCAGACTTTGGACGTCCAACTGACTGAGCCACCCAAGCGCCCCAATTGTAAATATTTTTAACACAGTAACCATTTATCATTACTGATTCATAGCATTTACACCATGTAACAATTCATTGCACAAGAGCGTCTTTCAGTATTGAATATCTTTCTTGGCCAAGTTTTGTTCAATTTTATAAAAAGTCTTTGGATTGTATATAGTTAAGTTTAAATTAACATTTTTACACAAGGTACCTCATCTTGAATTTTATGAAAATCAAACTGGTTTCATTTATTGAAATAACTGTATCAGGAATTCCATTTCACCTTTATGGTATAATGGATTCATTTTAGGGATTTATTTTTAAAGACTGGACCAATGTCGAATATATATAATATATTCTTGATGACAACTGATGACAAATCCAAATCATGTGTTCTTTGTCCTGATGCTTATGTGATCTCACCTTAAATTAATTGATTTGCCTATATTTATAGATATATGCATATGTTCTTAATGACTTCTCCACAGGCAAGAATTTGAATATTGTAAGATCTCTAATGTATCTCATAGTCATTCTTGTTTGTTACCCTGAATTGTTGGAATGCAGATACCAATGTTCTCTGTGATTTCATTGTATATTAGCTGTGCCTCAGGTGCATCCCACCAGCATTTATAATCTCCCACTCACTGGGGTGACTACTAGAAAGGCAGGACCGTGGTGACACATACCTTCTGTTGGCCAGACAGTCATGCATCGTCCAGAGGGAACCAGGTTCCTCTCGTAAGCAGACAGTATCTGTGGTCTTCACAGCCTGCCGGCCCTGTGAGAGCTGAGAGTGAAGCAATAGTGGAAATAGTAGATTTCTCATCAATGTGTCACTTCAAATTTGAACAGGAAATTCGTGCCCTTGGGCTATTTTGAAGACACTTTATCTCCTCACACACCTCCAGAATGTAGAGGCTTTGAGCTTGCGGTGTGGCATTTCATTTGTCCTTCAGCAAATGCTTCTGACAAAGTTTATGTTCCACGAGGTTCTGGGGTCAGAGACTTAACCACCCAGGCTGTTCACTTACTTCCATCTGAATGACAAACACTGAGGACTTAGGCCTTGTGTAATATATCTTAGAAGTTTATGTTTTACTTTTAGGCTAATTTGCTACATCTAGATATTATGTGTCTTTTTCTTATGCCCTTGATATGTCATTTCTATTTCACTGAAAATATTCTAAAATCAGCAACTCGTCGACAGGTGTTTAATTATATTTGACACTAAGAGTGAAAAATGACTACATTTTCAATTTTTTGCGACTGCCATAAAGACATCAATTTCTGAATGGATCTTCTCAAATTCTACCTTCATTTTTAATATACCTACAATCCATTTGTATTATTTGTAAATAGGTTATTAAAGTTTCTGCTGGAAAAAATAAATGCCTGAGGGAATGATAAAACATTGAATAATATTCAGCAATAGCACCATTCCAGAGATTTGAATGTTAAATAATTATTCATGCTATTTACTTATTCATTCTCCAATGGTAACTAGGTGTCTCTATTTAAATAGGAATATTTGTTATCAACAAACAAACAAACAAAAAGCCTAAGTCTAACTCTGTAGGGGAAAATTAATGAGTGTTTCACAATTTCACTTAAAATATTGGTGTAGGGCAGAGAAACTACTTTTAAAAGTGCTTTTAAAACACAATTAGGGGCGCCTGGGTGGCGCAGTCGGTTGAGTGTCCGATTCAGCTCAGGTCACGATCTCGCGGTCCGTGAGTTCGAGCCCCGCGTCAGGCTCTGGGCTGATGACTCAGAGCCTGGAGCCTGCTTCCGATTCTGTGTCTCCTTCTCTCTCTGCCCCTCCCCCCTTCATGCTCTGTCTCTCTCTGTCTCAAAAATAAATAAACGTCAAAAAAAAAAATTAAAAAAAATAAAATAAAATAAAATACAATTAAATAACATGAACATCCAAGCAATAAAACTTTATATCTAAATTACCTACTTTGCATCACTGGAATTCTTTTCCTTTGTGTTCATTGTTGGATTTGATTTGGTAATAATTTTGGGCATATTCACGTGCATGTTTCCTTTGGTCTGTAGTTCTGTTTTGTGTTTGGCAAAATGGGTTGACAATACTATTTTCATTTTCATGTATTTATTTTCCCATGTATAGCTAATATATGACATCACATTAAGTTCAGGTGTAGACATAATGATTCATCATTTATACACATTATGCTATGATCATCATGATAAATCATCGTGATCACCCATCACCATACAAATTAATACAATGGTATGGACTCTATTCTCCATGCTGTAATTTACATCCCTGTGAATTATTTATTTTATAACGGAAAGTTTGTTCCACCTACTTTCTTTCGTTTCTTTCAGCCATCCCTCGTCCCCACTCCCCTACAGAAATCACAAAGTTGGTCTCTCTGTATGTGAGTTTATTGTTTATTTGTTTGTTTCTTTTTGTTTTGACATCATAAGGTAAACATATGGTATTTGCCTTTCTCTGTCTGACTCATTTCATTTAGCATAAAACCCTCTAGATCCATCAACTGTGTCAAAAATGAGGAAAATGTTTGGAGAAACCTCCATCCTGTTGCCCATTGTGACGACACCAATTTAAATTGTCACCAACAGTGCATAAGATTTCCTTTTCTCCACATGCACACCAATATTTGTTATTTCATGTTTTTTGGATTCAGACATGTGGGAGGTGATATCTCATTGTGGTTTTGATTTATGTTTTCCTGATGATTAGTGATACTGAGCATCCTTTACAGGTCTGTTGGCGATCTGCATATCTTCTTTCAGGAAATATCTATTCAGGTCCTTGCTCCATTTTTGAATCACGTGTTTGCATTCCTTTTGCGTTAAGATGTAGGAATTCTTCATATATTTTGGATATTAACCCCTTGTCAGATATATATCATTTGCAAATATCAGCTCCCATTCAGTAGGTAGCCTTTTTGTTTTATTGACCGTTTCCTTGGCTGGGGAAATGCCTGGTGGTTTGTCATATTGTTTATTTTTCATTTTGCTGCCATTCTCTATGAAAACAGATCCAAAAGAATACCGATGAGACGATCTCCATGAGTTTATTGCCTATGCTTTCTTTAGGAGTTATTGTTGCTGGCCTTACCCCTACCGCTTTAATTCATTTTAAATTTCTTTTGGGCTTGGTATAAACAAGTAGTCCAGTTTGATTCTTTAACACATATTTTTCCAGTTTTACAAACACGATTTACTGAAGATTCTCTTTTCCCTTGTGTCCCTTCTTGCCTTCTTGTCACATTTAATTGATCACATAGACACACATTTATTTCTGGGCTTTTTACTCCATTCCTTTGATCTATGTATCTCTTGTTCTATACTGCTTGGATTGCTAAAGCTTTGTAGTAGACTTTGAAATGTAAGAGCATGTTTCTTCCAGTTTTGTTCCTCTTTCTAATGATTGCTTTGGGTATTCAGAGTTTCTTGTGGTTCCGTACAAATTTTCAGGTAATTCATTCTAGTTCTGTGAAAATGCTATTGGTATTTCTTAAGGATTACATTGAATCTATAGGTCATTTTGCATAACTGGGATATTTTCACAATATTATATCTTCCATTCCATAAGCACAGTATATATCTTCCTATTTATTTATTTGTGTCATCCTCACATTTCTTCTAACATTAGCTTAAATTTTAAGCGTGTAAGAATTTCACCTCCTTGGTTAAAATATTCTTTAATAATTGATTTTTATAATTGCAATTACAAATGGGATTGTTGTGATTTCTCTTTCTCACAGATTATTACTACTGTATAAAGTCCAAAAGATTTCTATATATTAATTTTGTTTCCTGCAACTTGACTGATTTCACCTATTAATTCTAATAGGTTACTTTGGTGTAGTGTCTCATTTTTTTTTTCTAGAAAATTAAGTCATCTGCCAATAGTGACTGTTTTGCATTTTCTTTACCAGCATGGATGTCTTTGATTGATTTTTCTTTTCAGATCTCTGTGTCTAGGACCTCCAGTACTGTGTTGAATAAAGTGGTAAGTGTGGACTTCCTGGTCTTGATCCTGATCTGAAAGGAAAAGCTTTTGGCTTTCCCTGTTGAGAATGACGTTAGTTGTGGGCTTGCAATATATGAACTTTATTATATGAAGGGAAATTCCTTCTCTACACACTCTGGGAAGTTTTTACTATAAATGGATTTTTAATTCTGTCAAGTGCTTTCTGTGCATCTATTGAGACGACCACATGATTTTGATGTTTCAGTCAGTTAACGTGGTGTGACAGGTTGATGGATTTGCAAGTCTTGAAGCATCCTTGCATAAGTGGAATAAACCCATGCAATCATGGTGTTTGAACCTTTTCTTGTATTGTGGAATTCAGTTTGCTAATACTTGAGCGAGGACTGTTGCATGTGATCAGGGATATTGGCGTATACTGTGGGGTGTGTGTGTGTGTGTCTGGGTGTGTTTGATTTCCTTGTTTGGTTTTGGTTTCGGGGTAACGCTGTCCATATGGAATGAATTTGGAAACTTTCCATTGTCTTCATTTTTGAGATTAATTTAAGATGCAGAGGTGTCAACTCCCTTGAAAAATTTTTTAGAATTCAGACACCTGGGTAGCTCAGTCAGTTGAGACTCTAACTCGTGATTTCACCTCAGGTCATGATCCCAGGATCAAGGGTAGGAGCCCCATGTCCGGCTCTGCACTGAGTGTGGAACCAGCTTGAGATCCTCTTTCTCAATCTCCCCTGTCCCTCTCCCTTTTCAAATGCTCTCTCTCTCTCCCCAAGATAAAAATAAATAACAATAAAATAAAATAAAACTAATGTTTTCTTGCTGTTGTTCTGCTTGCATGATTTCTACTACATTGTCCTCCAGGTAGATGATCCTTGTGCATCACCCAATCTCTTGTTGATTCATTCTAATGTAGTTTTTAATTTCCATCGTTGTACTCTTCAGGTCTGGTTGTTTCTTTGGTTAAATTTTCCATTTCTTTGTTGAAGTTCTCACTGTGTTCATCTACCCTTCTCGGGTTTGGTGAGCATGTGGATGATCATTACTTTGAACTGAATATCAGGTAGATGGCTTATCTCCGTGTTATGTCCATCTTTTTCTGGGATTTTATCTTTTTTTTTTCATTTGGAACGTATTTCTCTATCTCCTCGTTTTGTTTGACTGCTTCTTTCTATATATAGGTAGGATTAATCCAAAGCATTCATCAATGATGCCAAATCATGTAAAATTCACTAATGTCTTCTGAAGTTGGAGGTACTTACATCTACTATTCCTGTACTTATACACATTTAAGTTTTAAAGTAAACAATTTATATTGTCCTTTGTTACACTTTTAAACATGGGTTCCCATTTTTGGTGTTTAACTTTAATGAAATCTATGCCTAGCAGTATAAAAAACACCACACGCAAAAGACTCAATATAATATGAATAATTAGAGTTTACTCTTTATGATATCAGGTATCTAACTATTTCTAATAATGGCAAACCAAGTGACCTAGGTACGACAGATGAACTAGATATGAAAATATCTTTGGAATATGATGGCAAGGTGAATTAGTTTTCAAGGACTCTTTTTAAAATAACTTCATTTATTTTGAGGGCGAGAGAGGGAGAGAGAGAAAAGAGCGAGAGGCAGAGAGAGGGAGAGACAGAATCCCAAGCAGGCTCCATGCTGTCAGTGCAGAGCCTGATGTGATGTGAGGCTCAGTGTCATGAACCAGGAGATAATGAACTGAGCCAAAATCAGGAGTCAGACACTAAACCGACTGAGCCACCCAGGTGCCCCTAGAGATTTATCTCCAACTTTACATACATTAATTACCAGAACACAAAATTTTAATATTAGTAAATTTGGGACAAGAGAATCTGGATACACAGTTCAGTCCTTTCTGCATTATGGGAGCCAAAGTAATGAGCCCAATATGTACAATACCTATGCATAATCTCACAAGGTAGACACAGAGAAACTTACCAATTTGATCTTGATATCCCTGACTTCTGTGTGATTCTTTCTATTCTCAATTTATGCTTAATGATCATCTCCCTAATAATGTTCCATATTTATATATCTCCAGTGGTGTTGGTGGATCCCCCTAACCCAAGCTCATAAAAAATTTCCATGGCTTCTTATGGGTATAAGTAATAATTTTTGCACTGTTTTAGGCATGTATGTAGAAATCTAAAAAATGCTTTGGGAGAAAACTGGGAGGGGTTCTACATCAGAATGTATTTAGCAGCGTCTCTTATTTTTCTCCATTCTTTATGATAACAGATGCATAGATGTGGATGGGATACTCCAACATTGGAAGGGAAAGGACATTTCAATCCCTTCTTCACCTTGGACCCTGTAGGATCCCCAAATCTACTAATCAAACAGGCTATCGTGTCACAGCTTGAAAATTCCTTTCAAATTCTTCAAATCCAAAAGAGACAGTCTTTACATATGTCCAAATAACAGACTTTGTGAAGACACTGGGGTTCTTGGCCGATAAGCGAAAGAACAGTAATTGCGACTTGATTTCAAAATATGAAACACACATATGATATGGAAGAAATTACTCTAGTGTCCATACATGATGTGTCTTGAATTTCTCACCTTTTTTGATGCAGATTTCTGTGGTGTATATGGTCAAAATGGTTGTCTGATTACATTTCTGATGTCCTGCTATTTCACTGGGGGGAAGGAAGAAGACAGAGCATCAGTTTTATTGGAAAATGGCCTTTATTGAACATTGGGAAAAGCACAGTACGAAGAGATCACAGACAGGAAGAACTGAATGGACTTAGGCTTTATTTCAAGGATCTATCGGCATCATATTGTTTATTTTTATTTATTCCTACATAAGTTGTTACAATTAAGGTCATCATGTCACAGGTGATGGCACAAAAGCATCAAGCTCTTAAGCCAAAACGACTCAGATCTAGTGAACGCTCATGGGCCAAGAGGTACTGTTCAAATACTCTTCAAGTAACTATGAATAAGATACTATCTCTTCCATAATTTCTAGCAGAGGAAACTGAGCCAGAGCAGTTACAAAACTGATCCCCAGGACTACAAGTGTGCACTTAGAAATTTCATGAAGTGACCGCGTTCACTGCCAATGTCCTTACTTTACACCTTTATGCTTATACGTTATTTGTAAGTTGATCAAGGACCGTGGTGAAAGCACCTATACCATTATGTCTGTCACTATAGAAAACTGCTTTATGAGGATTTTCAGCACAGAAGAAAAAGACCCAGTTGGGAAGTTAAGAAAGTACTAAATTTTTAATCCATTTCCCAATCATTTACTTTTGCAAACATATCTTTTAGAAACTATCCATATTTTCTTTTACAAACTTATCTAAATCAAGCAATATAATAGAAAAACATTCCTATGGCTATAATGGTAGATTAGGTTATTTCCAGTGAATCTACATTTCTTCCCTCTGACAACGTTGAAAAGAATACACTCTACAGACAACCACGAGAAGTTGGCCCATGTGACTTGTTTTCACAATATAATGTAAGGATGTGATCACTTGTTTTCACAATGTAATGTGAGTGGGAATGTGATAGCTCATGACTTCAGAGACCAGGCACTAAGAAACACATTTCTGCTAGCTGTTATCTCTGCTATAAAATCATAGACCAGGCAGCCTGATCTTCTCAAAATGAAATCTATACAGGGATCTGAGCTGAATGTGTATGCAGTCCGGAATAAGGTCCAGCCTTGATCAGCTATAACATGTAGTCTGGAGTCAAGTCCAGCCTTGATCAGTTATAACATAGCCAAACAACAAACAGGTAAATGAAAAATTAATGTGTAATTTTCAATGTCATTGCAAACATGGGTACTATGAAACACAACTTTAGTAATTAGTTACAGTTCCCATTAACAACTATATTCAATTCATTTTGAATATTCATATAATTTTTTCTAGAAGACTATAAGGATTATGTACAGAGAATATAAAGAATATGTCTCACTTCACAGATATAAATATATGTGAAATATGAATTTGGTTTGCAAATAATAATCAAGGTTAATCTCTTTCCCTCTTATAATTGAATAAGGGTAGAAATATCTCTGAATCGTCAACAAATTACTCAAGTTTGTCTTGAATTCTGGCAATAACTAAACATTTGACCCACATTAATTTTTGTACATTTTAATTTTTTGTTTTCTCTATTACTGAACATTTTATTTATTTGCCTCAAAGTATGTTTTTGCACGGTCGTAAAGACTGACAGAGGTGTGTGCATGAAAACATTAAAAAATAAATCTTTTCCAAAATATATGAATCCATGTGAGGAAAACAACAAATAAGACACCGGTTATTATCCAACTAGAAAGCCATCTCTACCTCAAAATGAGTGTAACCTTTGATAGTGTGGTACCAAGAGAGATTTGGAGAGTACACTTTGGTTCCATTATCGGAGGGAGTGCGCCGATCTGAATGGCTCTTATACAGCATCCCTGTGGTTGTTCTATGATAACCTCAAGAGGTCGTTCTTTTAGTACTCTCAGCTCCAAATCCACCCTCTGTGCCCTGTTCTCAGATAACAGTGGAAGATCCTATCCATTTTCTCTCTTGTCATTTCACATGAAGTTGACTTTTGTCAGTGAAAGACAATGGAGAGCCAGTGCAGCAGAAAGGGCTCTTCTTCCTGGCTTCATGGTGTTGTCTCTCATTTGGCCGCCATGGCTTGGTTGCCAGTGGCAGTCTTGCAGGAAGTCACGTGTATTCGTCCTCCAGCAAGTTCTTGTAGGCAATCTGTCAGTTTCCTGTCTTCTGGTCTTTCCTCCTGGCGCTCTGACAGGGAGCTCTTCCTGTGTGCCAGTCACAGCCTGAGTCCTTCCTAATCAAGTTCAGCCCATGGAATGTGGAGCTGATCTGTCCCATGCCAATCCAGTGAGTCTGTCATCAGTGAAGCTATGTGTAGCCACATCGTCTTCAATGACATCTGAATCCCATCTTCAGAGAGTAGATCTGGCTTCAGTGATCTGTCCTTTAATTCTAGGATATTCTTTGTAATTTTCTTTAACTAGTATCCTTTCCTTTTAGTAAACTTTCTCTTATAAGTAGACAAATGTTTACTTCAAGTGTCCCCTTGTTTCTGTCTCCTGACTCATTTCAGACTGATAACCTGGTAACCCTGGGTGGTTCAATTCTCATTTGAGGTCCTTTAAGGGTTAGGACAAATTAATTAATTTGGAAATACAAATGGAATTATTCACTTTGTTGAGAATTTTTACAATAATATCATGATTTGTAATATATATATATATATATATATATATATATATATACAGACATATACATATAATTAATGTTACTAAATAGCAAAAGCTTAAGAAACAAATAATATATACCTCAGTATATATTTTTTACATTAATATAATTAAATTTGAGAAACAGTTCTATACCACAAAGAATGAAGCCTCAGGTACACGTTGGACTTTGGGTGATATATATGCATTGATACGGATTCATCCTTGATAAAAAATGAAACGTTTTAGTGAATGATGGTGATAATGGAAGACCCCATGCACGTGTGCAGATAGGGGCAATAGAGGGTTCTCTGGAACTTCCTCTTAGTTTTGTTGTCAATCGAAAATTACACTAAAAAACATTATCTTCAAAATGTGCAACGAAAACAATTGTATGGCTGTTGAAGTAATGAGTGATGGATTCCTTATCAATGGTGAAACTGCATTCTACCAAAATGAGGTAACTACAATGCCTGGTGCTTACAAACATATCGTCTTCTTACTGAGCATGGTGCAAAATTAATTTTTTCTGTACGAAAATCGATATATGGACAATTCTTGTCGATCTCTGAAGATGCTGACAACCTGAAATACAGAGAATTATATCTCATTAATCTTACCATAAGATTACTTATATCTCTTACAATGTACCACAGTATTTTGATGAATTAACCATCCATTTTGTCTCATACTTATATATCTCCATCTCAAGATTTCCCATACCATTTTTCTCTGGAAAACCTTCAACTACTGTGTTTATCCGATTGTTCACACATTGTTGTTTTTGTTTCTAAGAACAATTCTTGTGAGGCATAAAATAAAAAGTTGTCATGGGACTTACACTTCGGAAGAAAACGTTAAGGCTTTTGGCTGCACAGATGAACTATGATGGCTTCCCTGGGAGCCTCTAATCCATGTAGTAATAGAGAGTAAATTCAACAAAAACTATGAGAAAATAAAATTTATTGGGAGTCAAATACAAGCTCTTATACTCATTTGAATTCTGTAATAACACAAAAAGTTCATCCTTTCTTCCTTTGTAGACACTTTCAAATTATAATATAATGTTACACAGTGGACACGAAAGTATAAAATTATCTTAGTAGGACTAAGTGAAGAGGACAAACTGACCGTGAAAACAATTTCAGAGTTTAGAAAAGGGACCAAAGGTTAGTAAGTTATGAAATATGTACAGTGGAGATTCAAGTCAGAAGCACATTTGTCACCTTCTCGCCTAGGATGCTCCCGTATCTCCCCACCTGCCCACCCCTGGCTCAGTGATAAGAAGACTGAAGCTGTTACAACTGGGAGAAACTGCAAAGAGCAAGGGTGCTGGCGCCACAGGGGGAGACCTGATCAGCGCTGGGGATGGGGACGGGTACCCATTGAATTTCAGCTCCATGTGCTGATTTTGCTCAGAAATGATGAAGAAAACCCATACTTGTCCTGGTCAGAGGTTGTTGTGTTTGTGTCAAGCACTGTGACACCCATAAATATAATGGAAAGACACTGGAAGTGAGAATATAACGGAGGAGTTAACATTAGCTCTCCAACACTCTTAGCTTATGGAAAAAAAAGACACACATGGAGAGGAGACCAAGAGGAACCCAGGAGAAAGTAAGAGCACAAGGAGACTTGGGAACTGAGAGTAAAGGTCTGAACAGTCCCCTCCCGCATTCACACACAGGCACTGAGGTCACACTGCAGAACATGGAAGCTGTACTGACCTGCAGTGTTTGAACCATCCTTTCTTAAAAAAACAAACAAACAAACAAACAACTAGTAATTAACATCAAGTCTTCAAAGTCACAAGGTCATAAAGGTAAGCAATAAGAACACCGAAAAATTGAAGAAAACTATCAGCAAACAGACTTCAGTGGAGAAGATGCTGCCATAAAGTTTTACAACAAAAAAACATAGTAAATCTAGGAAAAATGAAACAGAATGCATATATACCAAGCTGTATTTTAAAAAGTGTCTACATAAAAAGTTAAAACATGTGAAGAGAAATTGGAAAATATCTTCCAACAAAGGGAAAGCATATGTGATAGAAACTTCTAATGGGGTAATTGTTGCACATATTAGAAAAAAGCATTGAAAAGTCCTACTTATAAAGATATGTAAACTATACAGAAAACTTAGTTGAAATAATTACAGGAGCATGTGACAGCAGTAATTTAGCAAGTAGGAAATATCAATAGACAAATAAAAGTATATGAAGAAACCACAGAGAATCTGAGTGAACAAATACATACCTGAAATGGAAAATTCACTAAATTTTCTCTACAGAAAATCTGGGATGCGATAGAAAAGAAATGATGAAATTGGAGGGGTAACAAAATTTATTTATATCTTGGGTTGAGACAGAAAAAAGAGAAGAATTTACAGAATTCAGAGACTTTCAAAACAGTGTCAGGAAAGCCACTTTCAGGCTAAGTAGAACGTGAGAAGAAAAGAGGCAGAAAAAAAAAAACAGGACAACAATCTTAAGGTACAACGAATGAACAGCTTACAATAATATTTAAAATATTTATAGACACCAGAGACGTAGCAACTGCTAACAGAATGAGCACGTACAAATCCACGTCTCATAACATCATAATGAAATGACCAAAGAACACTGGCAAATACAGACAAAGAAATAGTCTTGAGGGAACAGAGTGGATTGTGAAGTGACTTAAGTCAATGTGAAAATCAGGGATGGGTGACACGTCTTCCACCTCCATCAGCCTTACGCCACATTATCTACCACAGAATCCATACCCCTGCCCTGCACAATGGTTCCGACTGGAACAGGATACAAACAGCAAGATGAAGGAAAAGAAAGACACAGATCTTAAATCCCCCATGGAAACAATCCCTTAAAAATATCCAGATACAAACCCACGTATAATCGGTCTAATCAGGTTTGATAAGGATGCCAGAACGATTCAATAGGGAAACAATGGACCTTTTCAAAGGGTGTTTGGAAACTGACTACCCATATGCAGAAGAATGAAGTTGGATGTTTACACTTACACTGCATACTAAAATTAACTCCAAATGAACTAAAGACATAAATGTAAGATGTAAAACTATAAAGTTCCTCAAAGAAAGAAGAGCGGATATTAAACAGCATTGTATTTGGCAATGATTTCTTGGCTATGCCACCAAAACCACAGAACACAGAGGAAAAGTCCATTGTAGATAAGTGGGCAATATCAACCTGAAACATTTCTGTGCATTAAACGGCATGATCAGCAATGAAAATACAGAGTGGAAAAAAAACACTTACAAATCATATATCAAACAAGGGAATCATATCTAAAATACGTAAGGAATCTACAAGTCAGTAATGACTACAGCAAACACCAGAAACACAATTAAAAAATGGGTAAAGAAATGAAATACACAAAGTTCCAAAGAATATCTACAAGTGGTAAAAATCATATGAAAAGATGCTCAATATACCTAATGAGTAGAGAAATGCAAACCAAATTCACGATGAGTTATCACCTTACACTCATTGTGATGGATGCAACATGTACACACACACACACACACATACACACACAAATGTGTCGGGGCACCTGGGTGGCTCAGTTGGTAAAGTCCGAATCTTGGTTTTGGTTGAGGTCATGATCTCACAGTTTGTGGGTTTAGCCCTGCATCGGGCTTTTGTTGATGGCATGGATCTGCTTTCAGATGCTCTCTCTCTCCCTCCTTCGGCACCTCCACTGCTTGCTCTCTCTCTCTCTCTCTCTCTCTCAAAATAAATAAATAAACATTTCTTAAAAGTGTGACAGTGAGAGGGTCGAAAAGGAGGAGACTCACACACGGTTGTTGGGAATGTAAATTGGTCAGCCCCTATGAAGACGTGTAGGGAGCTTCTTCATTTAATTAAAAATACAATTACCATATGAATCAGCAATCCCACATGTAGGAAACTATCTAAAAGAATTGAAAGCAAGAAATCAAAGATATATATATACACCCATGCTCACTGCAGCATATTCATTAGAGCCACGGGGTAGAAGCCACCCAAATGTCCACTAAGGGATGAATGGAAAAAAAAGCTTGGTATACACATAACACTATAGTATTATTCAGCTGTAAAAATGAGGGAAATCCTATGACCTACTACAGTATGGATGAAACTCCAGGACATTATGCTAAGTGAAATAAGCCAGTGATGCATACGAAGTAAAAAATAAAACTGCATGATTCCACTTATATGAAGTATCCAAAGTAGTAAAAGTGATAGACAGAGCAAGTAGAATAGTGATTGCTCAGGGTTGAGGGGAAAGAGGAGAAGGGGAATTATTGTTCAGTGAGTTGAGTTCCCGTTTTACAAGGTGAAGTTTCTATATATCTTTTGGGCAACAATGTGATAGTTAACACTCCTAACATGTGTGCTTACGTTGGTTAAGATGCATGATCTAGTGAAATGCAATGTAAGATGTGAGACTGTATGATTCCCACTATATGACCATCTGGAAAAAACAAAATTATGGAGACAGTAAAGAGATCAGTGGTTGACAGGGTTTAGCGGTAAGGAAGGATGGGTAAGTGGAGCACAGAGCATTTTGAAGGACAGGAAACTATTCTGTTAACTCCATACGTTATATTTTTGCAAACTTTTAAAATGCACAACATCAAGAGTAAACCTGAGAGTAAACAATGGACTTTGGGTGATAAAGATGTGTCAGTACAGGTTTATCAGTTGTAGCAAGTGAACCGCCCATGGAGGGATTTTGAAAAAGAGAGAGTCTACGAACTGCTTGTGCATTAACACACAGACAGTAGGGGAATGCAGAAAACCTCTGTGCTATGTCTGAGTTTTGCTATGAAACTAAAACTTCTCTAACAAAGTAGTCTATTTTTTTAACATGGGTAATGTGGTAAATGTTGTTTTGTTGTGTTTTGTTTGCAACAGCTTAAGAATAAAATGAAAGGCAAGCCAACAAAAATAGGTGATCATAGCAAGAGAAAGAGAAAAACAACTCAGTATATTTAGGAAAATAACAATATGATTAATAGATAAGTTTCACCAGGAAAATACTTAAAAAAACAAAACAACAACAACAAAACCAACTCCCTGCACACACACATAAAAATCCAAAACAAAAGAAAACAAAGCAAAAAGACCTGTCAAACAAGAATTATAATTCAGCAAAGCTGTCTTTCAGGAAGAAAAGATGCATAAAGACCCCACATCAAACACAAAACTTAACAATTTTTCTTAGTACACCTGCCTTTCAGAAATGTTCTTCAAGCTAAAAGTAACTGATGTAGATGGTAATGCATACCCACGAGGAGGAATAGAGATCAGCAGAAATGATAGATGTGTCAGTAAATTTCAAAACCTGTGTATTTTTCTCTCTGAATTTTGTTGAGAAAGAAGATTATCAAGGCCATTCTTATAACACTGTATGGTCGGGTGTATACCATATACCTTATATTTTTTAGCAGTTATAAATGTTTGTGTTGCAAAGTCACCACGAATGCCTCATCTCAGGTCTCTAATGTGAAATCATGAAAGCAGAGAAGGTACGTTGATGAATAACTGGTGTTCAGTAACCAGTGCTAGCTGGCCTCATTACAACGTGGGTAGAAGGATGGATTTCCCGTTCTCTCTGAAAGCAGATTGTTCCTATGAAAACTTTCCGAAGCTGAAATGGTGTAAAGTGAAAAAGCAAATAACATTGATTTACATGGAAAAATGATTGAGCATTTCCTGATATAAAAAGCAACCACCCCCCCCAAAACCCATAACACATATAACCTCCTTAGGCTTTTCTGACACCTCAAGACACGCCTTGTGAGTGGATACAAAAGATAAATTGAGATGAAGCACAGTCACTCAAAAATACAGTTCAAACCTATCCTTGATACTGATATACAGATTATATAGTTTCTGAGAAATGAACTTGACAGGACGAATCTTGCTGCTTGGGGTGTGAGCTGGCACTAAACAGTAAAACTAGCCCTGAACACAATTTTCACTTTTTGCCTTTTGTCCTAAACACAAAAATCCCCTTCAGATTTCTGTTGTTCAGCAAAAACTGGTATTGGTGTAGGGCTTTCAGAGAAGCAAAGTGAGGTAATCCAAATTTTTGGAAAGTTGAGGCATACCTATAATAGATGGTGGAAAGGAGCTTGTTAGTGGCAATTTAATGTATTTTATTGGAAATTAGTCAGGATTCATGGGGCGTAGATGACAATCAGTTAATTGTATATGTGTAAAGAGTGCCTTTAGCAAGATGGAGACTAGGAGGTCATAATGCTCATCTGCCCACAAAATCAGTCAGAACAGTAACTAAACAACTCCAAACTAAAAATGGCTCAGGGAAAGCTCTAAACAACAAAGAAACACCAAAAATCTGGTGCCGATCAAAAATACAGGATGGTCCCATGGAAAGAAAAGGAAGCATTTGGCCTGCATCACCCAACCCTGCAGCTGAGAGCCACTTGGCACCTGGAGGAATCCCCTCATGGAGAGTCACCTCATGGAAAGAAGGGGAGCAGGAGAACCCACTAAGCTTCAACTATGGGGATGTCTGCAGCTTTTGCAACAGAAGGGGCCTGTCCATTCTAATCCCAGTTGTTTGAGCAGCCCAGAGTGTGCCCTCTACACCTCCTCCCAGAGGATGGAGGTGTTGCTATGATGAGACTTGCCTTCAAGGGCTCCAATTCTGCTCTTAGGGATTGGTGGCCATAGCACGTCATGTATACAAGACTAGAACTGCGTCTGATTTTTGCCCACTCTTGGTCCCAGCTTAGGGCATTGTGTCACATTACTGGGGCTATTTCCTGAAACCTGACCCCAGATCCTAAGGTGTGCCTTAACTGCCACTATGGGTGCAGATATTTGCTGCCTTGAGCCCCACTCACCATGTTCCATTTAATACCCTGTGTCTTCATTGCCAAGGATGCTCTTGCTGTTTGGAAACCCAAAACCTCCCAGGCCTAGACACTGAACTGCCATGGCTAACACCTGAAGACTTTTCTCCACCTATGGTAGCTCAAGGCTCTGACCCTTCATTGGTAGGCCAAGTCACCACTGCCTTGAGTCTCTTCTCTCCGGTCCAAATGTAGGGCTCTGAATCATCATTGCTGCTGCTATACCGCTACATCCCCAGACACACTTTCAGCGTCCATTGAAAGCCTTAGCTGTCATTGGAGACCAAGAATCTAGAGGTCTGTGTCCAGATCCCTGGGTCCTGACACATGGCTTTCACAAGCCACCACTGGATCATGCTGCTGCTATCTTGGACTTGCCACTTGGGACAGAGTGGAAACTTGGACTCCCCATCCCCAGCATATGCTACTACCACACACTGCCCATGGCCCCAGTCACCAATGAACCTTGTCATCCAGGGCCTCTGTACTTGCTACAATCCTCTGCTAGCCAGAGTCGCAATGGTGAGCCACTGAGACACAGGTACATTTTGCGTGGAATATCTACACATGTCTACAACTGAGACCCCAGCACCACAGCCACAACAAATGAACCTATGCACCAAAAGCCAATTGCTTTGGTAGTTCCATCTGTGCCTGATCTTGGGCAACAGATCCAATACTGCTGTGAAGGCTCAGAGGTCAGCTTGCCATACCAGACCCCAAAAAGGATCATCTCACAAGATCTTCTTCCTGTAGAAAGCAGGAGACAAAGGGATGACATTCTGAAAGTGGTCAAAGGGGAAAAAAATCAACCAAGAATCCCTTACTCAGCAAAGCTGTCATTCAGAAATGAAGAAGAGATAGACCTCCCGGCATCCGAGAAGATGGTGCATCAAACTTTCGCCACAGATGGCAGTCTGGGGAAAGCAGCAGCATGACTCCAGTGGTGGTTGTTAAAGCCATGTGTCAGAAGACATTAGACATGCCCTACAGAAATGTTAATTGGATTTCATTAAATTGAAACAAAAAGACAAAAATTGGTGACATTAAAATATATAACAAATATAAAATCACTGGTATAGACCAAAGGAAAAAGACCCTTGACTTTGGCGTAGGCAATGATTTCAGGGATAAGATATAAAAATCACAGCAAAAGAAACTAAAAAATAAAAGAGGGACTGCATTAAACTAGAGACCTTGTGCCCAGCAAAGAAAAGAATCAAATAGTTGAAGGATCACGGAGAGAAGAGAAGAAAATATCTGTAAAGCAATATCAGATAAGGGACTAATATCCAATATATATAAAGAACTCATACAACAGAATAAAAACAAAGAGAGAAATCCAATGTCAAAAATGGGCTAAGTGCCTCAGTATACATTTTTCTGAAGGCATACAAATGGCCAATAAGTACATGAAAGGTGTTCAATATCAAGAATCAGGGAAATGCAATTCTTTGGGATTGCAATTCCTCCAGTCCTTTGGAGGAAATGTAAATTGGTTCTGCCACAATGGAAAATAGCATGTCACTCTTACGTATGTGTTTCAGAGAGTGATCAGTGGGGCACCTGGGTGGCTCATTCGGTTGAGTGTTCAACTTCAGCTCAGGTCACGATCTCCTTGTTCATATGAATGAGCCCTACATCAGGCTCCGTGCTGAAAGCTCAGAGCCTATAGCTTCCTGTAGATTCTGTGTCTCCCTCTCTCTCTGCCCCTCCAGACCTCAAAAATAATAAACATTAAAATTTTTTTCAAAATAAACAAAGTAAGTGATCAGTATCTCAAAGGTATAGCTGTACACCCATGCTCATTGCAACATTATTTGCAATAGCCAAGAAATGGAAGGAGCCCGAGTATCTGGGAACCAGCATAAGTTGTAGAAATTGTGATATATATACAAGTACAGACACACAGACACACACATATCCTCACACTGAAATATTATTTAACCAGGAGAAAGAAAGAAATCTTGCCATTTGTAACAAATGGATGGACCTTGAAGGCATTATGGTAAGGGACAAAAATCACACAGAAATAGACAAATACTGCATTGTCTTTCGCATGAAATCTAATAGACTGAACTGGTAAAAACAAAGATTAGAATGTGTTTATCAGGGACTGTGGGTTGGGGGTTTGTGAAGATGTTTAAGACCACAAATTTACGGGACTCCTGGGTGGTTTAGTCGGTTAAGCGTCTGACTTCAGTTCAGGTCATGATCTCATGGTTTCTGAGTTTGAGCCCCACATCGGGGTCTGTGTTGACAGCTTAGAGCCTAGAGCCTGATTCAGGTCTTGTGTCTCCCTCTCTCTCTGCTCCTCCACCAATCATGTCTGTCTCTCTCCCCCTTTCTCAAAAAATAAACATTGAAATTTAAAAAAAAAGAATACAAATTTACAGCTAGTAGATAATTTTTGGAGGTGTAATGTACAACATAGTGATTACAGACATCATTGCTGTATTATAAACTTCAAAGTTGCTAAGACGAATTCTTAGCTTCTCTCAACACATACAAAAAATGATAAATATGTGACATGAAAAGGTGGTATCTAACATGGCCACAGTAATGATATGGCAAAACATAAATTTATCAAATGAACATATTGTCAGCATTAAATGTATGCAATGTTAGATGCCAATATCATCTCCACAAAAACAAACAAAAGATAGATTTGTAATACCTACAACGATTGCTAAGGAAATAACTTAAGAATATACTAAAGACAACAATAGAGGAAGTAAAATGCAACACTAATGTAGCATGTGTTTAATACAAAAGATATGAGGTAATGTGGACGAGGCAAACAAGAGATAAGTATAGAATAAAGAGGAAATGGGATACTTAAATCCAAATTTCCCAGTAATTATACTCATGTGAATTAAATAAATATTCCAATTATAAGATAGAAAGTGTCATCCTGAATAAAAGACTAATACTCACCTATACGCTGTCTGTAACAGACACACTCAAAGACACAAATAGGTGAAAATAAAGGGATAACAAAAAGTAGACCCTACTAACAGTAAGCAAAGATGTGAGCAGAAATGGCTGTTCTAATATCAAAGCAGCTGTTAAAACAAGAAATAGTAATAGAAAGTACAAGAAACATTTCCAAATGTAAAGCCTGTCAATATAAGAGGAAGATCAAACAATTAAAAACATATATTATTTACCTAAGAACAGAACCCTTAAACACAGGAAATAGAAACTGACAGAATTAGAAAGGTAAACAAACAATTCAATGAGTATAGCTGAAGACTGAAATCTCTTCCTTCAGTAAGACCAGGTTGTCACAAAAGCAGGACGACTGTGGAAGACTGTCAAAACAGTGGAACCAGCTTGACTTAACCGACATATATAGAAAGTATTCTAGGTCATCCATAGGGATCAAAAAGTTTAAGGACAGAAGCATGGAAATATTCAAAGTATTTCCTCTGAAGACAAGGAAATAAATGAGAAGAAACAATGGAAAGAAATCTGGGAAATTTCCTAACATGTGGGAAGTGAGAGACTTCTGAAACATGTACAGTTCAAAGATGAAATCTTGGAAAGTTATCTTGTCCTGGATGAGAGAAATTACCTTGTACTGGATGATAATAAACTGAGAATACATCAAAGCTTTTAGGATGAAGCTAAAGTAGTGTTTACAGACAATGGGTACCTTTGTCAATCACACAAAAAGGAAGAATGTTATCAATGCACGATCTCAATTGCTTCCCTCTCAAGCAGCAATAAGAGAGGAGCCAGGTAAGGTTATAGAAGGAAGAAATGACACACATACATTTAGCTAAAAGCTGATTGTGAAGGATGTATAGTAGAATAACTCAAAGCAGCCCCAAATGACCAATACCCAAATATCCAAGAGCATCCGCAATAGAATGGGCGAATGCAACGTAGGACAATCGGACAACAGAACAGCAAAGAGATGTGGACCACTGACAACTTCATGCAGCTACATATGGATGAACCACACAAGTTTGGCTTCACCTGAAAATGCTAAAAATAAAATATGCATACTCTCTGATTCCATTTCTATAAAGTGTTTTTAAAAGCCAGACAAGAAGTTGATAGGGGCATTTCGCAGTGTTGGTAATATTCATTTTCTCATTCCATGTAGTGTGACACTGAAAACTCGGCCCTCTGTTGGCACGTGTACCATGTGACCCATCTGTATGTGCCTTGTACCACAGTAAAAGTATCAAAGGAAAATATTATGAAGAAATGCAAATATATTTAAAACTAGAGGGAACATTGGAAAAAGTCCTACCAAATACACAGTGTGAACCAAAAGAACTACAAAAAAATATCAGAAGTGTCTTAAAATTTCTAATACAGGGGGCGCCTGGGTGGCTCAGTCTGTTAAGCGTTCAACTTGGGCTCAGGTCGCGATCTCGCCGTGAGAGAGTTCAAGACCCCCCTGCCCCCACCCCCCCATCGGGCTCTGTGCTGACATCTCAGAGCCTGGAACCTGCTTCCAATACTGTATCTCCCTCTCTCTCTGCCCCTTCCCTGTTCACGCTCTGTCTCTCTCTGTCTCAAAAATAAATAAATGTTAAAAAAATTTTTTTAATAAAATTTCTAATACAATTTTGTCTGTAATTCAGAAAACTTTTCACACTCACTTAGAAAGTATTTAGATGTTTATGAATAAAGAAAAATGTAATGCCAGTTTAAAAAGCAAAAAGAAATCATTGTAGGGTCAGAAAAGGAGGCTAATAAAATATGTGTCATATAGATTTTGATGGGAATACTAAAAAGAGAAGGAAATTACATATCAGGACAATGATAAGTAGATTTATTGAAGTAGTGCCATTTGTAATTACATTTGAAATGCCATAAAGAATCTTCATTTATCACATTAGCAAAGATCAATTGATGCGATTTCCGTGATACAGAAGGTAAATGATAAAACTAATATTTATTTTTATTTTTAAAAAACCTTTCTAAAGGGGTGCCTGGGCAGTTCATTGGTTGAGTGTCCAACTCTTGATTTGGGCTCAGGTCATGATTCAGGGTTTAGAGTTTGAGCTCCGCATTGGGTTCCGCACTGACAGAGCAGAACCTGCTGGGAAGTTATTCTGTCTCCATCTCTCTCTCTCTCTCTCTCTCTCTCTCTCTCTGACCCTCTCCCATGCACTTTCTCTCTCACACAAAATAAATAAATAAATAATAAACATTAAATAAAACGTTTAGAAAGATAGAAATGAATAGGAAACATCCATGCAACGATCCTGAATAGGTAGCATAGTTCTGAAAGTGAACTTGAATAAATTCACCGTTTAAAAAAGGACAATTTTGCGGGCGCCTGGCTAGATCAGTCATTTATGCCTCTGAGTCTTGATTACTGCTCATGGTTCCTGAGATGGAGCCCTAAGTCAGGCTCTGTGCTGACACCATGGACCCTACTTGGGATTCTCTGCCTCTCTCTTTCTCTCTCTGCCCCACCTCTGCCTGCATTCTCACTCTCTCAAAATAAATTAATAAACATTTAAAGTAAAAAAGATGATCTTTCAAGTACAAAACAGACATAAAAATACATAAGGACATTAATTAAACAGATGAGAAAGGCAACATTTGTACCCACACAATACGAAATGCACAATTCCACCAAAATGCAAAGCCATTCAGTGGAGAAAGTAGAGTCTTTTCAACACATGTTCTGGAAACAATGGACTATCAAATATGATTAATGATTATATACTTTTTACTACATTAAAGTGCTCAAAATTGATCACACATAAAAACGTTCAAATGTTTTATAAAAAACACATGACCTACAGTTGGTGAGAGATTTTTTAGACAGAATGTCAAAAGCATAATCTATAAAAGAAGAATTGATGAAATGTAGTTCATCAAGATAATATCTGCTCTTTGAAGAGATAAGAAAGTCATAAACTTGTGAAGAAACATTTACAAAGCAAATATCTAATAAAAGACTTGTCGCCAGGGTACATAAAGAATGCTCAAAATACAATGAAAAAAGGTAAAATTATTAGCAAAAATTTTCAGTAGATACTTCACCAAACACCATGTATAGATGGCAAGTGAGTACAGGAAACGATGCTGAACACTATTAACTTTAGGAGCGTTCAAAATAAAACCACCACAGACAAGATTCCTGTTCTGGAAAGAAAGAGTGGATAGACTTTTCCCTAGTCCTCCCACCAATACAGCTACAATCTCTGAGCATTATACATAAGATGACATAAGATTTAGAAAGGTAATGAGAAAGCTGACAGATCCCAGCACCGGAGACCCGAGGAATGGCATGGTGGTGAGCTCCCCGGAATTTCCCTCTACCTCACATAGACTGGTGTCAGAGAGCCTAGCAAACCACAGACACCAACAGGTACACACTCAAGTCTCCACAATGTTTTTTCTCTCCAGTCAAAATAACACAAAAATGGCTGCTAGGAAGACAGAAAAGTTGTAGACACTAACTGCGTGATTCTAAAAACAAAACAAAACAAAACAAAAACAAAAAGAAAACATTGTTTTTTGATAAAAAAAAAATAATAAAACCCATTGACTATCCACCAGAAAAATCAACAGGCATGCAGGGGAAATCAAGACATTCTTCGATGAAGAAAATTGAGAAAATGTATCACCACCAGACCCACTCTGAAGGAACTCCTAAAGAGAAGAAATGGCAAAAGAAGGCATCTTGAATCATCAGGAAGAAAGAGAGAACAAAAGAAAGAATAAAACTCTTATAGGTATAATGGACTTTCCTTCACTGTGTTCTCTAAATTGTTTGATATTTGAAGCAAAATATCAGTTGGAGCAAAATTATAAATTCCATGTGATTCTCAAAGTAAGTAGAGAAATATTAGGACACATTATAATTGGGACACGGTAAGGGGCCATAAAGGCAAGTAAGTCTCTACATTTTACTCCAACTGCTGTGGGTTGTGACAGACTGTATAGACAGTGACCTGTGAATATGTAATTATCTATATGAAGATATATAATATCCATATTTTTTATATAAAGGAGATTAGAGCATATGTGTACATACAGAACTTCATGTATATAAAGTTATTTATGAAGATGAGACCTACTTTGCTCTAAATGATGCTCCGTCACAGAGGTAATGATGTAGAAAACTATAACCTTCACTTTTATCTCACAGCATCAGAAATATAGCATCACAAAAAATAAATTCTAACTGGATCATAAACATAATGAAAAGTTAAAAGACAAAGAAATAAAGAAAAAGGTGAGTCCAGGAAAATAATATAGGACATAATACTCATGAACTATCACTAACTTCTGAAATAGGTCCATAGTAATGATTGTAACACACCAAGTGCTAAGTAGGACTATGGTAACATTAAAATTCTGATCATTCTAGAGGGAGAGAAAGGGACATAAAGAAGGAAGTGGGGAAATAGAAAAGAAAAGAAGATTGACCAAAGAAACTATGCGGCTTAAGGTATTATGCTGAGTGAAATAGTCAGAGAAGGACAGATATCATATGTTTCCACTCATACTTGGATGTTGAGAAACTTAACAGAAGACCAAGGTGGAAGGGAAGGGGGAAAAATAGTTACAAACAGAGAGAGAGGGAGGCAACTCACAAGAGACTCTTAAATCCAGAGAACAAACTAGGGGTGGGTATCGCGGTGGGGGAGAGAGAAAAATGGGTGATGGGCATTGAGGAAGGCACTTGCTAGGATGAGCACTGGGGGGTTGTATGTAAGCAATCAATCATGGGAATCTACCCCCAAGACCAAGTGCACACTCTATACAATGTATGTTAGCCAACTTGACAATAAATTATATCAAAAAGTAAATAAATACAATCCTGAGCATTAAAAGACTCCATTATGAGAGTAAAAATGCATGTCACAAATATTTTCATCTTAAAAACTCGAGAAAGAGCTCATATCTAAAATATGACAAAGGCTTTTAAGAGGTGAAAAAAGGCACCATCCTGGAGAAACGGGCAAGAGACACAGCCCAGTACTTCTCTTTCTCACAAAAGAGAATGGCCTTAAGATTTACAACCCAGAAAAATGGTACTGTGTATAACCATCAGAAATTATTAATTACTTTTACTGAGACTACTGAGATTTGGGTCAAAAGACTAGTTGGTACAATGGATATTTACACAATACAATAAAAGATGTTTGGAAAATTTAATATATTGAAATTTCCACATGTCAATGACTGTAAAATTTCAGACTAATGCTTACAGGAAAGTGTATTACAATTATACATAAATATAATTATGTTGTATTTATAGGTTATTATTTTATTATGAAAACCATAACATTTATATTACATAAATCTGCTCTGTAAGATGTAGTTATATATAATAAAGGATTATAAATATGGTATGTGGAGGAAGATATAGGAAAGACTTTTCATAACACAATTATTCATAATACCCACATAATAAAAAGTAACTAAATTACTGAGAATGGTTTTGAAAATGTCATATTCATATAAGAGGGTTGAAATTTCACAAACTATAGACAAATGTGTTAATATACATGGATTACAAATACCATCTGACAGAGAAAGGAGACACATGTAAAAATGCACACTGAATGATTCCATTGGTATAAAGCCCCCAAATAGGCAGAAATATCTCATAAAATTAAAATGGGCAGGACTGGTAAAGGCTGTAAACTTCTGTCCCATGATGTGATTGGTATTTGTGTAATTCTACATATTTTGTAATCAATTTGCACAAATGCCTAATTTCCTTGATATGTTGTCAAATTAAATGTAAAGTTTGTTTCAGGAAAAAGAGAATTTCTAGAGACACAGGGTTCTATGAAAAGTAAGAACTGGAAATTATCAAATGTACATTCAAAGTATAAGAATATAAATAATGTGTCATACAGTCAACATGTGGAATATTAAAGACTTTAAAATAAATAAACTACAAATACATATGTCACTATGGATGAACTCTACAAGCGTAATAGTCACTCACAAGCTTTTAATAGAATCTGGAAACATCTGAAAACTTACTTTGTCCTCTTCATCATCATAGTAGAGCAGGTTAGAGTTCTTAGAAGCACAGGACGTCAAACTCTCCTTCCATGATTTTCCCTCAGTGCTAATGTAATAGCAATTGTTGGAATATGTAAACCACTCTTTCAGACAATGACAACAGAGACATGCTGGAGAGAGATTATGAGATATCCAAAAAGCTTTCACTATTAAAAAATGAAAATTTACGTACTGGATACACATAAATGTACGTAACATATTCATATACCCTCACAAGCTGGTAAAATTAAAGCAAAACACACACACACACACACACACACACACACACACATACACACACACACTGAGAGAAGAGACAGACTTTCATCCCCTAATTTATATGCCCATATAAAGGAACCACAACAATGTCCAACTCTACATGTCCTGAGAATCACTGAACACGAACATCTTTATGGAATGACTTATCTTTTATCATGTTATAGGAGGAGAACATGTGAGGCAATTGTTAACAACGGGTGAGCTGATTTTAAATGAGTATTTCTTCACATTGTTGCCTAAGAAGTTATACTCTCCTAGAATCATTATTTCTGAAAGTTCATTAAACGATTTTCTAATTCACTTTTTCCAAAAGAATCTGTTATCATCTTTGCCTACTTGGAGATAGAGCTAGATAGACACTAAACTAATAACAAAATTTTCAAGGGATGTTGTACCTTTCTGGATCTTTGTTTCCAGGGACGTTTTGTTCTGCTCTGGTCCTTCAGTAGCTTGAACATTAAAATAATCTTGAAGAAATATAACATGAAATTAAGTGATCACAATAAGTTGAGTTTCTTAGTTTGAAATTTGGTATATTATTTAGAATTAGAAAATGCTGCAATAAAATTGATTTTACCAGTAAAAATTTAATAAAGTAGTGAACATGAGGGGGGGAAATAATTCAAAAGCTTAATGAACCAAACTTCACCATCTCTTACAGTATTTGGTTTAACCAATCTCAAGAATTCATTTGTATCTATCAATAAAGTCTCTCAAATAACTTGCCTTGAAGTTATAAAAATTCTGAGGAGTGTTTAATACTCCCTTAAACATCGTGTGGTATTTTTACTTTAGATAAATTCAGAATAACTATTCCACATTTAGAAATGCGTACATTAAAATTGGATAATACAATTCCATATGTTATATAATATTTCAAAGAACTGATGATATTAACATGAAAAACTCCCTATTAGTCATTCAAACACTGACTTACAGGGAATAACGTTTATTTTTACCACAGTGGACATCAATCATCAGCAGATGATTCCCAGAACCTCAGCAATGTACCTCCCTGGACAAAAGAGAAATGAAAACACTGACAAAAGATGCATGGAAATAATCATTTAGGAAATTTACAAACAAGAGAAGCAACAACCTGCAGGGAATCAAATGTACAAACTCGGACACCAAACCTATATCTACCATTGTAATCTTCACTTAGAATATACCATTGCATTGACAGTCAACATACTACTCCATGACAGGTTGGCAAACAGTGTGGATTGTAACACCAGAACAAAGTGAGTCCCCAGACTTCAAGGACACTACCACATTCCAACTTCCAGTTCTAATCCTCACAAATGAAAACTACGTGAGATCATTTCCTACTCTTTCCCTACACCTGTGCACCCCAACTTCACATCCCGAAACAGATATACCTGTCTGTATTAAATGTTTTACCTTTGCAGAGATAGTTCTTGTCAGTCCCTTGAAGCTCCTGAGAAGCAACTTGAAGATTGAATTCCGCATGGGCCGTTTCCTGCTCAGTTACTGAAATGGATCTATTAATGCTCTTAGGTTTCACTCGTCGTCTTTGTGACTCCTTAACCTGACTGAGTTCTGCCCAGGTTAGTCTTGGGTTGTTCGTCTCTGCAGCTGAGTAGTGTCAGGCACAGTGCTGAATGGAACTGCCCTGAAGGTCTTGATCAAGAGTGTGTGTCATGTGCTGACGACATTGCTAGTACAGTGACACCAGGTGGGGTGCAGGGTGAGGGATACTGCTCATTTGAAGTGGAACAATGTAAAATCTCGCTCCACTTCCCTTAGAGCTTAAATAAGTATTTCGTGACAGAATAACAGGGTTTTACACTGACACAATGTTTGACACTGTAGTAATGGTTGGGAAAGTGTAAACAATACATAAGTGAAGAAGAAAATAATTCAAGGATAATACTGACCTCATTAATGTAAGGTCAGATTCCAGGGATACCTTGGAACACTATTAGAATAGCCAGATTAAAATTAAAGGCTGTATTAGAGAAATACTGTTGCACCATTTTTTGTGACGATTGAAAATCCATTATTGGTTAAAAATAGAGTGCTGTAAGATTAGGAAATACTAGTTTTAGCACATATAGGAATTTCCTGTAACAAGTGACTTTTCTTAGGGGATTTAGATTTCTTTACTAAAGGGTAACATAATGCTATCAAGTGATATTTTATGTTGAAAATTGTGGAATTCTGAGATTCATTGAATTTTAAAAGGACTATTTTATACATTGCAAAACATTATGTGACACATTAACTTATCCAAAGCATGAACAATGGTGAAAACAAACAAACAAAACAACAACAACAACAACAACAAAACCAGTATTTTTAAAAAGCACTTATTTAGCACCTGAAAAAGGATGTTGATTTCATGGCAAAAATATGAAAGTATGAAATGATAAATAAAAGTGTAGATCATTTATGGAAGGACACACTTGGTGCAAACTTCTAGAAAGATCTATGATATCAAAGGCAGTGAGAGTAGCTTTAGTTCTAGAGGAGTGGTAAGGAATCACATAAATGTAATTTCATACTTCAGTCAATGAGGTCTGCAGTCCATCAGCTCTGTAATTACTCCTGGCTCTCAAACTTACAAAGTATCACCTTTTAAAAGTTACTTCATGGGTGGGAGGAGTTAAGGTGTTGGAATGGCATGGAGACTGAGTTTGTCTTATCCCTAAAATGCAGCTAGAGAAGCACCAGATCATTTAGAACGCCTAGGAAATTGATCTTAATGCAACAATCTGCATAACCTGAGGCACAGAAGTCGGCGGTTATGCAGGGCAGAGAGGTGAACTGAGGGGAGAAAAGATGAAGAGAGTAGGGAGCCATTTTCATGGAGAGAAGACAGAGAGAAAGAAAGGGGGAGAATGTGGTGCATTGGGATCCTGAAAGAAAAGCACTCCCCCCTGAAAGTAGCTGGAAAAAAGAGACAGAAAGAGTGAAAATACGCGTAGGGGACTGAACAAGAAATCTGTCCCCCAAAGCCACTGACAGGGGGAAAGGAGAGGTAGTCAGTACTGCCAGGTTTCTATAAACAGTAAAGCAGAGTCTGTCGTTTCAGAGCTCAGAGCCTGGTGGTGCTCTGGTGAGGAAGTGGGGCGAATCCCCAGGAGCAGGCAGTGCTGTCTGAACGGTCTATGTGCTCTACAGAGAGAAGCTGTTCCCCTGCTTGGAGTGCAGTTGGTAGGGGCCATATAGCTTCACTGGGGGCAAAGGTCCCAGAGGACCTCAGAGAAGAGCTACATTTGCTGGTAATGGGACAAAGATGCCAGAGTGCAACAAAAATCTGGAGCTAGCTGTGTGTTATGATTTCCCATAATCTTTGAACCTCTGCCGCTGTGCAATCACATGAACATTTTCTGAGGCAAGCCGGCACCCGGCTATTGCTCAGCAACACCCTCCCCCAGAGAGTCAGTGCAGATTGAAGCAAGGGGTCTCTGAAACGTGGGGTTCTGAAACACAACCCTGTCTTAGATAAAACTCTGGAGAGAGGTTTCACCTGGAAGGTGGACAGCTAGACATGGACAGGGTAGAGGTGTAGAGTGGGCGGAGGTCTGCAGCCAAGGAGGGGTGCTTGCTAGTGGGGCAGTGAGAGAACAAATCCCTGTGCCAAAGAATGACACTGGGTGAACCCATTTCCACCTTTCCCACACATGCACATGGGTGATACACTGATCCACCACGGTAACCTAAGCACTGCCACCTAGTGGAGAATGGAGCCATTACAGCAACCCTGCCCAACTGTGCCCTCCAAGCACACCCCCCAGAAGACCAGCACAAGTCACTCCACCTGCTTAGTGCATGAAATAGAGGAGGCTTCATCGTTTCAGTTCTAGGGGAAACTGAATGTCACTTCATTTGGGTTTCATTGTGTTTGCTGGTTCACTTGTTTGCTCATTTTCGTTGCTTCTGTTATAGCTTAAATTTGTTTCCCTTTTATTTTCTTTCTTTTTCTTGGATACAGAAAAAAAATAGTTCTATTTTAAATTTGTTTTTTTTTTATTTTTTAAGTTCCTATTTTATATCGTTTTTGTATTTTATTTTATTCTACTTTATTATATATTGTTTTTAATTTCTAAAAATTTTTCTTACTTTTTCTCCTTTCCTTTCCCTTTCCTCTCTATTCTACCGAGACGTTTTTCAACACGCAAATCAAAACACACCTAGGATCTAGCTTCCTTCTTTGGCTTTTTGTTTTCTTTTAAAATTTTAATTTTAAATTTTTATTTTCTTAATTTTTTTCTTCCTTCAAAGTGACAAAACAAAGTACTTAACCCCAAAAGGAAGATATGACAGCCACAGACTTAGTCAACACACACAAAAGTAAGATGTCTGAACTAGAATTAAGAACCACGAATGTGAATACTAGCTGGGGTTGAAAAAGCATAGAAGACATCTGAGAATCCTTTCTGCAGAGATAGAAATAAATCCTAGTCAGGCTGATAGTAAAAATGCTACAACCGCGATTCAAAATGAATGCATGTCACGATGGCAAGGCTGCATAAGGCAGTGAAGCGAATCAGTGTCATAGAAGATAATATTATGGAGGATAAGGAAGCAGAAGAAAGAGAGAACAAAGGCAATGAGCAGGATACAAGACTTGGAGAGCTCAGTGACTTAGTAAAAAGGAATAACATCCAAAGCAGAAGAGTCCCAAAACATGAAGAGAGAGAGAAAGGGGCAGAAAGTTTAGATGAGCAACATACCAGAACACTTTGCTAATCTGGGAAGGACACAGTTGTCAAAATCCAGGAAGCACAGAGACCTCCCATTAGATTCCACAAAAACTGAACATCACCAAGGCATATCTTAGTAAATTTCACGAAATACACTGACAAGGAAAGAATTGTGAAAGCAGCAAGGGAAAAAAGTCCTTACCCTATCAGGGAAGACATATCAAGTTTGCAGCTGACGTATCCACATAAAGTCTGCAGACCCAGAAGGACTGATGGGATGTATTTAATGTGGTGAATCAGAAATTTATGCAGTCAAGACTTCTTTATCCAGCAAGACTGTCATTCAAAATAGAAGGAGTGATAAAGAGTTTCCCAGAGACACAAAAAATAAAAAAGTTCATGACAACTAAACCAACCCTGCATGAAATTTTAAGCGGGACTCTTTGAGTGGAGAAAAGACAAAACAAAACAAAAAAGACCAAAAGCAACAAAGACTAGAAAGGACCAGAGAACATCACCAGCCCCATCAACTCTAGAAGTAACACAATGGTACTAAATTCATATCTTTCAGTACTCACTCTAAGTGGATAAGGACTAAATGCTCCAATCACAAGACATAGGGTATCAGAATGGATAAGAAAACAAGGAATATGCTTCTTACAAGAGACTCATTTTAGACCTAAAGTCATCTACAGATTAAAATAAGGGGCTGGAGAAGCATCTATCACGCTAATGGTCATCAAAAGAAGCCAGGAGTAGCTGACTTACATCAGACAAACTAGATTTAAAAATAAAGTCTGTAACAAGAGTTGAAGGGCATTAAACCATTATTAAAGGGGTCTATCCACCAAGAAGATCTAACAATTGTAAATGCATATTCCCCCAATGTGGTAGCACCCAAATATATAAATCAATTAATTACAAACATAAATTTCATTGGCGATAATACCATAAGAGTAGGGGACTTCAACACCCACATCTTACAGTAATAAACAAATCACGTAAGCAGAAAATCAACAAGGAAACACTGGCTTTGAATGACACGCTGGACCAGATGGACTTAACAGATACATTCAGAACATTTCATCCTAAAGTAGCAGAACACACATTCTTCTCGAGTACACATGGAACATTCTCCAGAATAGATCACAGCCTGGGTCACAAGTCAGCCCTTAACAAGTACAAAAACATTGAGACCAATACTGTGCATATTTTCAGACCACAACACTAGGAAACTTGAAATCGATCATAAGAAAAACTTTGACAAGACCATACATACTTGGAGATTAAAGAACATCCTACTAAAATATGGATGGGTTCTCCACGAAATTAAAGAGGAAACAAAAAAGTACATGGAAGACAATGAAAATGAAAACAAGATATTCCAAAACCTCTGCGATGCAGCAATGGTTATAAGAAGGAAGTACATAACAATCCAGGCCTTCCTGAAGGAGGAAGAAAGGTCTTAAATACACAACCTAAAGTTACACCTAAAAAGGCTGGATAAAGAACAGCAAATAAAGTCCAAAAGCAGTGGGAGAGGGGAAATAAAAAAGATTAGAGCAGAAATCCATGATACTTACATTAAAAAAAAGAACAGATCAAGGAAAGCAGGAAATTGTTCTTGAAGGATTACCAAAATTGATAACCCCGTAGCCAGACTGGTCAAAAAGAAACACGGAAAGAACCCAAATATAATCACAACTGGAAGAGGAGATATTACCACCAACACCACAGAAATACAAACAATAATAAGAGAATATTATGAGCAATTATATGCAAACAAATTGGACAATCTAGAAGAAATGGACAAATGTCCTAGAAATAGTTAAACTACTAAAACTGAAACAGGAAGAAAAGAAAATTTTGAACAGACCCATAAGCAGGAAAGTAATTGCTTCAGTAATCAAAAATCTCCCACAAACAAGGTTCCAGGACTGGCTCCTTGTCCAGGGGAATTCTGCAAAACATTAAAGAAGAGTTAACCCTTATTCTTTTGAATCTGTTCCAAAAAATAGAAATGGAAGGGAAACTTCCAAACTCATTCTACAAGGCCAACATTACTTTGATTCCAAAACCAAAGACCCCTCTAAAACGAAGAAATCCCAACCAATTTCCTTAGTGAACATGGATGCAAAAACTCTCAAAGAAATACTAGCAAATTGGATCCAGCAATACATTAAAAGAATTATTCACCCTGATCAACTGGGATTGATTCCTGGATGCAGGTCTAGTTCAATACTGCAAGTCAATCAATATTTTACATCACATTAAGAAAAGAAATGATAAGAACTGCATGATTCTCCCAATAGATACAGAAAAAACCCTTTGACAAAATGCAGCTCCCATTCTTGATATAAGCCCTCAAAAATATAGGGATAGAAGGAACATACCTGAAAATTGTAAAGGCCATATTCGAAAGACCCACAGCTAACAATGTTGTCAATGTGGGAAAAACTGAGACCTTTTCCCCTAAGGTCAGAGAGAACGACAACGATCTCCACGGTCACCATTGTCATTCACTATAGTGTTGGAAGTCCTAGCTTCAGCAGTCAGACAGCAAAAAGAAGTAAAATCATCCAAATAGGCAAAGAGGAAGTTAGACTTTCACTCTTCTCAGCTGAAATGATACTTTCTGTGAGAAATCCAAAAAATCCCACCCAAAAACTGCTAGAACTGATACATGAATTCAGCAAAGTGCCAGGATATCAAATCAATGGATCTCTAATATATTGCATATTCATTCTGCTTTGTTACCCTGAGTTGTTGGAATAAAGATACCAAAGTCTCTGTGATGGGATTGCTGATTATTTGTGCCTCAGGTGCATCCCACCAGCATGTATAATCTCCCACTCACTAGAGAGACAGGACAGTGGTGACACATGCCTTCTTATGGGTATAGGTAATGATTTTTGCACTGTTTTTTGTATGTATTTAGAAACTTAAATATACTCGGGGAGAAATGGTAGGTGTTCTACATCAGAATGCATTTAGCAGCATCTCTCACTTTTCTCCATTCTTTATGGTAACAGACGCATATGTGTAGATGGGATATTCCAACATTGGAAGAGGTAGGGCATTTCAGTCCCTTCTTCACCCTGGACTCTGTAGGATCCCCAAATCTAGAATTCAAACAGGCTATCTTGTCACAGCTCGACAGTCCCCTGTGTATTCTTCAATTCCAAAAGACACAGCCTATACAGATGCCCTAATAGCACACTTTGTGAGGAGACTGGGGTTCTTGAGCATTAAGGGAAGGCACAGTAATTGCACCTTGAATTCAAAACACGAAACACAGACACAGAAAAAATTACTCTAGTGTCCACACATGATGTGCGTTGAATTTCTCCCCTTTTTTAAATGCAAATTTCTTTGATATATGATCAAAATGGTTGCCAGGTAGCATTTCTAATGCCTGACTATTTCACTGGGTGAAAGGAAGAAGACAGTTATAGGGCTTTGGTTTTATGGAAAATGGCCTTTATTGGACATTGGCAAAAGCAAAATATGAAGAGATCACAGACAGCAATAATGTCATGTGCTTGGGGTTTACTTTAAGGATCTGTAGGCTTTATATCATTTATTATTATTTATTCCTCAGAACAGCCCTATGAAGTTACTACAATTAAGACCATCATGTCACAGGTGATGTTGCAAAAGCATCAATTTCTTAAGCCAAAACCACTGAAATCTAGTGACTACTTGTGTCAAGAGGTACTGTTCAAATACTCTTCAAGTAAATATGAATAAGATACTATTTCCATCATATATTCCAGCAGAGAAAACAGCCAGAGCAGTTATGTAACTGAGTCCCAGGGCTAGGAGTGGGCACTTAGAAATTCCATGAAGTGACCGGTTTCAATGCCAATGTCCTTTCACTTTATAATTTTCTGCTTATAACTTATTTCCCCAAAGACCATGTTGAAAACATCTATACTATCATGTCTGTCACTGTATAAAACTGATTTACAAGGATATTTGGCACAGAAGACAGAAAAAAACAAATGGGAACTTAAGAGAGTACTCAATTTTTAATCTATTTCCAAACAATTTCCTTTACAAACTTATCTATCTCATGAAGTATTATTAAAAAAAAAATTCCTATGGCTATAATGGTAGATTAGGTTACTTTCAGTGAATCTACATTTCTTCCCTCTGACCACTGTGAAAGAGTGTAGTCTACAGACAACAAACGATAAGTTTGCCCCCGTGACTTGTTTCACAATATAACGTGTGTGGGAATGTGATAGGTTATGAGTTCAGAGACCAGGCACTGAGAAACACATTTCTGCCAGTTGCTATCTCTGCTATGCAAGATCATATACCAGGACCTGAGCTGCATCTGTATGTAGTCTGGAGTCAAGTCCGTAAATGCCCAGAATTGATCAAGCCTAACAGAGCCAAACCACAAACAGGTGAATGAAAATTAGATCCTGAATTTTCAATGTCATTGCAATCTTGGGTTGTATGAAACACAACTTTAGCGATTAGTTACAGCTACCATAAACAATTATATTCATTTCCTTTTGAATATTCACATATTTTTTCTAGAAGAGTGTAGGGAATACGTAGAGAGAATACAAAGAATATGTCTATCTTCACAGATATAAATGCATATGAAATATGAATTTATTTTGCAAGTAATAACCGAGTTTAATTTCTTTCCCTGTTATAATTGAATTAGGGTAGGAATATCTGTGAATCATTATCTGATTACTCACGTTTGTCTTGAAATCTGGCAATAACGAGCCATTTGACCTACACAAATATCTGTAGATTTTAATTTTTGGTTTTCTTATGTAACATTTTATGTTTTGCATCAAAGTGTTTTTTTAATTTTTTTATTTATTTTTATTTTTTTAATGTGAAATTTATTGTCTAATTGGAAGCTAGGTGAAATAAGTCACACAGAGAAAGACAACAAAGTGTTTTTAGCATGGCTGTAAAGACTGACAGAAGTGGGTACATAAAAAATGGAAAAAAACTAAATGTCATCCAAAATACATGAACCCAGTAAGGAAAACAACATATAAGAAAAGGTATCAAAGGGCACTGGTTATTATCCAATTAGAAACCAATCTCTACCTCGAAATGAGTGTAACCTTTGATTGTGTGGCACCAAGAGAGATTCAGAGAGTATACTTTGGTTCCATTCTTGGAGGAAGTGGGGCCGATCTGAATGGCTCTTATACAGCGAACCTGTGGTTGTTCCATGATAACCCCGAGGGGCCGTTCATTTAGTACTCTCAGCTCCAAGTCCACCCTCAGTGCCCTGTTCTCAGACAACGGTGTAAGATCCCATCCATTCTCTCTCTTGTCATCTCACATGAAGTTGACTTTTGTCGGTAAGAGACAATGGAGAGACAGTGCAGCAGAAAGAGCTCTTCTTCCTGGCTTCATGGTGTTGTGTCTCCTTTTCTGCCATAGCCTGGTTGCCAGTTGCAGTCCTACAAGAAGTCCTGTGTACTGGTCCTCCAGCAACTTTCTGTAGCCAGTCCGTCAGTTTCTTGTCTTCTGGTCTTTCCTCCTGATGTTCTGACAGGGAGTTCTTCCTGTTTGCCAGTCACAGCCTGAGATCCAGCCTCACCAAGTTCAGCCCGAGGAGTGTGGATCTGCCCTGCCCCAGGATAATCCAGTGAGCATGTCTGCCATGAAGCTGTGTGCACCCACATCGTCCTTGATGACATCTAAATCCCATCTTCAGAGAGCAGACCTGGCTTCCCAGTGATCTCTCCTTTAATTCTAAGATATTCTTTGTAATTTTATTGAACTTAGTAGTCTTTCCTCTTAGTAAGCTTTCCTTTACAAGTAGATAATAATTGTTTACCTCAACTTCCTTCCTTGTTTCTGTCTCCTGACTCAATTCTGACTGATACCCTTGTCACCCTGGAGTGTTCAAGCCTCATTTGGGGCCCTTAAAGGGCTAGATAAATCAGCTAATTTGGAAATATAAATGGAATTATTCACTGTAGTGAGAATTGTACACTAATGTTATGATTTGTAATTAATATATATTTTATTCTACTAAATAGCAAAGCATAAGAAATAAATAACATATACCGAGTATATTTTTTTACACTAATATAATGAAATTTGAGAACAGTTCCATAACACCAAGAATGAAGCCTCAAGTACTCTTTGGGCTTTGAGTGATATATATGCATTGATGCGGATTCATCCTTGGTAAGAAATGAAACATTCTAGTGAGTGATGTTGGTAATGGGAGAGACCATGCACATGTGCAGACAGGGACAATCCAGGAAGTCTCAGGAGCTTCTTCTTAATTTTGTTGTGAGCCTAAAATTACACTAAAAATATTATCTTAAAAATGTGCAAAGAAAATAATCATATGGGTTTTGAAATAATGAGAGATGTATTCTTTATAAATGGTGAAATAGCATTATACCAAAATGAAGTAACTAAAATGCCTGGTGCTTACAAACATACGGTCTTATTACTGAGCAGGGTGCAAAATAAGGTTTTTTTGCATGAAAATCGAAATATGGACAATTCTTGTCACTCTCTGAAGATACTGACAACCTGAAATACAGAGAATTATATCTCATTAATCTTACCATAAGGTTGCTTATATCTCTTACTAGGTACCATAGTATTTTAATGAATAAACCATCCATTTTGACTCATACTTAAATATCTCAATCTCAATATTTCTCATACCATTTTTCTCTGGAAACACTTCAACTACTGTGTTTATCTGATTGTTCACACATTGCTGTTTTTCTTTCTAAGAACTATTCTTGTGAGGCATAAAATAAAAAGTTGTCAGGAGACTTACAGTTCAGAAGAAAATGTTAAGGCTTTTGGCTGCACAGATGAACTATGATTTCTTCTCTGGGAGCCTCTAACCCATGTAGTAGCAGAGAGTAAATTCAACAAAAACTATGAGAAAATAAAATTTATTGGGAGTCAAATACAAGCTCTTATACTCACTTGAATTCTGTAATAACACATAAAAGTTCATCCTTTCTTCCTTTCTAGACACTTTCAAATTATAATATAATGTTACACGGTGGACACAAAAGTATAAAATTGTCTTAGTAGGACTAAGTGAAGAGGACAAACTGACCGTGAAGACAATTTCAGAGTTGAGAAAATGGATCACAGGTTAATAACTTATGAAATAGGTACATTGGAAAAAATCCTGGAGATTCAAGGAGGAAGCACATCCGTCATCTTCTCGCCTAGGATGCTCAGTGTCTCCCCACCTGCCCACCCCTGGCTCAGTGATCAAGAAGACTGAAATGTTACAACTGGGAGAAGCTGCAAAGAGCAAGGGTGCTGGTGCCATAGGTGGAGACTTGATCAGCAGTAATTAACATCAAAGGTAAAAGTCACAACGTCATAAAAATAAGCAATAAGAATTTGGAAAACATTGAACAAAACTATCAGTAGACAGACTTCAGCGGAGAAGATTCTGCCATAAATGTTTGGCAACAAAAAATAGTAAATCTAGGAAAAATGACATGCAATGCATGTTTACTGAGGTATATGTTTAAAAAGTGTCTACCTAACAAGTAAAAAAAATATAGAGAAATTTAAAAATGTCTTCCAACGAAAGGAAAGCATAGGTCAATAGAAACGTCTGCTGGGATAAGTTGTTCCACGTATTAGAACAAAAGTAATTAAAAGTAATATTTAGGGGCACCTGGTTGGCTCAGTCGGTTGGGCGTCTGACATCAGCTCAGGTCATGATCTCACAGGCCGTGAGTTTGAGCCCCGCATCTGGCTCTGTGCTGACAGCTCAGAGCCTGGAGCCTGCTTCCCAGTCTGTGTCTCCCTCTCTCTCTGCACCTCACCTGCTCATGCTCTGTCTCTCTCTCTCTCTCAAAAATAAATAAAAGCATTCAATTTTTTTTAAATAATAAAAATAAAAATCATATTTATAAATATATGAAAACTATAAAGAAAACTTAGTTGAAATAATTGCATGAACATGTGATGGCAGCAATTTAGCAAGTAGGAAATATCAATAGAGAAATAAAACTATATGAAGAAACCACAGAGGATCTCAGTGCATAAATCCATACCGGAAATGGAAAATCCACTCAAGTAGAAAAAAACTGATGAATTTGAAGGAGGAACAAAATTTATTTATACCTTAGGATGAGAGAGAAAAAAGAGAAGAATTTACACAATTCAGAGACTTTCAAAACACTATCAGGAAAGCCAGTGTAAGTCTAAGTAGAATATGAGAAGAACGACAGAGGCAGAAAAAAACAGGACAACAATCTTAAGGCACGACGACTGAACAGGTTATTAATATCATTGAAAATATTTATAGACACCAGACTTAGCAAACTGCTAACAGAATGAGCACGTACAAACCCATGTCTCATGACACCATAATGAAATGACCAAAGAACACTGGCAAATACAAAGAAATACTCTTGAGGGAAGAGAGTGGATTGTGAAGTACTTAAGTCAGTGTGAAAATCAGGGATGGGTGACACATCTTCCACCTCCATCAGCCTTACTCCACATTATCTAGGACAGAATCCATTTCCCTGCCCTGCACACTAGTCCAACTGGAACGGGATACAAGCAGCAAGATGAAGGAACAGAAAGACACAAACCCTAAATCCCCCAAAGAAACAATCCCTTAAAAATATCCAGACACAAACCCATGTGTATGCAGTCTAATCAGTTTTGATAAAGGTGCCAGGACCATTCAATAGGGAGAGACAGAATCTTTTACAAAAGGTGTTGGGAAACTGACTTCCCACATGCAGAAGAATGAAGCTGGATGTTCCCATTTACACCGTATACTAAAATTAACTCCACCAAAACCAGACCACAAAGGAAAAGTTCATTGTAGACAAATGGGCTATATCAACCTAAACATTTCTGGGCACTAAAGGGCATGATCAACGATGAAAAGACAGAGTGGAAAAAACACTTGCAAATCATATATCAAACAGGGAATCACATCTAAAATATATGATTAGTCTACAATTTAGTACCAATATCAAACACCAAAACACAGTTAAAATGTGGACAGAGAAATTTAAAAAACATATTTCCAAAGCAATATATATTGTGAAAAATCACATGGAAAGATGCTAATGATCAGAGAAATGCAAATCAAAATCATGATGAGTTATTACCTCATACTCATGAGGATCGATTTTATATATAAAAAAAAAAAGCTCAGGTGCCTGGGTGGCTTAGCTGGTTAAGTTTCCAACTCTTGGTTTTGACTCAGGTCATGATCTCACATTTGTGGGCTTGAGCCCCACATGAGGCTCTGTGTTGACGATGCAGAGCCAGCTTCAGATGCTCTCCCTTCCCTCCGTCTCCACCTGCCCTGCTTGCTCTCTCTCTTTCTCTCTCTCTCACAACAAATAAATAACATTTTTTAAAAAAGGGTCAGTGAGGAGGTCGACAAGGAGGAGACTACACACTGTTGTTGGGCATGTAAATCGGTCACCGTTATGAAGAAGAGAATGGAGCTTCTTCAAGAAATTGAAAATACAATTACCACATGAATCAGCAATCCCACAGGTAGGAAACTATCTAAAAGAATTGAAAGCAAGATCTCAAAGATATATATACACCCATGCTCGCTGCAGCATTATTCATTAGAGCCACAGGGCAGAAGCCACCCAAATGTCCACTGATGGATGAATGGAGAAAGAAAGCGTGGTATACACATAACACTGTAGTATTATTCAGTTGTAAATGGAAGGAAATCTATCACCTGCTACAACATGCATGAAATTCCAGGACATTATGCTAAGTGAAATAAGCCAGTCATACACATGAAAAAAAAAAAACAAACAAAAAAACCTGTTTGATTCCACTTATAGAAAGTATCCAAAGTAGTAAAAGTGATAGAAACAAGTAGAATAGTGGTTGCTCAGGTTGAGGGGAAAGTGTTGAAGGAGAATTATTGTGCAGTGAGTTGAGTTCCAGTTTTACAAGGGGAGAGCTCTAGATATCCTTTGCAACAATGTGATAGTTGGCACTCCTAACTTAAACTGGGTGCTTCAACTGGTTACGATGGATGATCTAGTTAAATGCAATGTAAGAAGTGCGAGAGTATAGGATTCCCCCTATATGACACTCTGGAAAAAACAAAATCATGGAGACAGTAAAGTGATCAGTGGTTGCAGGGTTTAGGGGGAAGGAAGGATGGATGGGGGTGCACAGAGGATTTTGAAGGACGGGAAACTATTCTGTAGAACTCCATAATGTTTGATACATGTCACTATCTACTTTTCCAAACGCATAAAATGCCCAACCTCAAGAGTAAGCTTTGAAGTAAACTATGGTCTTTGGCTGATAAAGATGTGTCACTACAGGTGTATCAGTTGTAGCAAGTGAACCACCCCACCGAGGGCTTTTGAAAATGAGACAGTCTATGAACTGCTCCTGCATTGACACATAGACAGTAGGGGAATACAGCATATATCGGTGCTATGTCTGAGTTTTGCTATGAACCTAAAACTGCTCTAAGACACTAGGCTATTTTTTTAACATGGGTAATGTGTTAAATTCTATGTTATGCGGTTATGGTATATTCTGCAACAGCTTAAAAAATAAAATCAAAGTCAAACCCACAAAAAAGGTGATCTTGACAAGGGCAGGAGAAAAGCAACCCATTATATTTACGTAAATAACAATATGATTAAAAGATGAGCTCTCACTGGAAAAATAGTGAAAAAAAAAGAAAGAAAGAAACCCACTACTTGTGAGCACACACACACACACACACACACACACACACACAACAAACAAACAAACAACCAAAACAAAGCAAAAATACCTGTCAAACAGGAATTATACATTCAGAAAATAGCTTTTCAGAAAACAAGATGCATAAAGATCCCACATCAAACACAAAAATGAACAGAATTTATTTTTACTACACCTGCCTTTCAACAATGTTTTTCAAGCTACAAGTAAAATGACACTAGACAGTAACGCATATCCACAAGAAGGGATAGAGATCAACAGAAATGATAAATATGTCGGTAAATGTTTAGATCTGCGTATGAATTTTCCTCTCTGAATTTCTTGAAAAGATAAGATAATTTGCAGCCATAATTATAACACTGCATGGTGGGATCTATACTATAAACCTTTTATTTTTAGCATTTGTTAATGTGTGTGGTACAAAGTCTCCACGAATGCTTCCCTTCAGGTTTCCAATGTGAAAGCACGAAAGCAGAGAAGGTAAAGAGATGCATAGTTTGTGTTCAGAAATCAGTGCAAGTTGGCTTCAGTACAGCACTGTCAGAAGTACAGATTTCCCCTCTCTCTGACAGTAGATTGTTCCTGTGAAAACTTTACTAAGTTGAAATAGTGTAAATTGAAATAGCGTTAATTTACACGAAAATATTGCTGAGCATCCCTGTGCCAAAAATTCATCACCACCCCCAAAACACAAAACAAAAAAAAAACTCCCTTAGGCTTTTCTGATACCTCAAGACAAGCCTTGTGAATGGAGAGGTACAGAAAGTAAATTGAGATGAAGCACAGACACTCCAAAATACAGTTCAAACCTACGCCTGATACTGATATACAGAGTTGATTGTTTTTTGAGAAATAAACTCGACAGGAACAGTCTTGCTGCTTGGGGTGTGAGCTGCTTCTCTAACAGTACAACTAGCCCTGAACACAATTTTCACTTTTCACCTTTTCTCCTGAAAGGGAAAATCCCCTTCAGATTTCTGTTCTTCAGCAAAATCTGGTACTAGTGTAAGTTTTTCCCAAAAGCAAAGTGACATGATGGAAATTTTTGAAAGGTTGAGGCATACCTGTGATAGGTGGTGGCAAAGGAGCTATGTTGGTGCTCATTTAATATATTGTATCAGAAATTAGTCAGGATTCATGTGACATAGATGGCAATCAGTTAATGATACATGTGTAAAGAGTGCCATTAGCAAGATGGAGACCGAGGAGGTCATAATGCTCACCTGCCCACAAAATCAGTCCGAACCATAACTCAACAACTTCAAGCTAAACACGGCCCAGGGAAAGCTCTTGACAACAAAGAAACACCACAAATCGGGTGCTGATCAAAAGTCCAGGATGGTCCCATGGAAGAAAAAGGAAGTGTTTTGCCTGCATCACTCAACCCTCCAGCTGAGAGCCCCTTGGCTCCTGGAGGAATCCCCTCAGGGGAAGTCACTTCATGGAGAGAAGGGGAGCAGGAGAACCCAGCAAGCTTCCACTCCATGGTTGGCTACAGCTTTTGCAACAGAGGTGCCCCATCTAGGCTGATCCCACTTGATGGAGCTGCCCAGAGGGCCCCCTCTATATCTATTCTCAAAGGCTAGAGCTGTTGCTATGGTAAGGCTTGCCTTGAGGGGCTCCAGATCTTCTCTTAGAAATTGTTTGCCACAGCACCTCACCTATACAAGACTAGAGCTGCCTCTGATGCCTGCCTACTCCTGTCCTTGGTTGGGGCTTTGTCTCACATCACTGGAGCTGGTTCCTGATTCCTGTTCCCAGACCCTAGGATGTGCCTTAACTGCCACTGTTGGTGCATACTTTTGCTTGATCCCCACTCACCATGTTCCATTTCATGACCCCGAGTCTTCATTGTAAAGGATCCTCCTGCTATTCAGAACCCAACACCTCCCAGGCCTGGACTCTGAAGTGCCATCACTAACACCTGAAGACTTTCTTCCACCCATGGCAGCTCAAGGCTCTGACCCTGCATGGGTAGGCCAAGTCACCACTGCCTGGAGTCCCATCTCTTTGGTTCCATTTTAGGGCTCTGAGCCTTATTTCTGGTACCATACTGTTGCATCCCAAGACATACTTTCAGCTTCCACATCGCAGCTTAAGCTCTCCTTCGGGGCTCTGTGGATAGGGGTCTGTGTCCAGATCCCTGTATCCTGACACATGGTTTTCACAATCCATGAATGGATCATGCTGCTGCTATCTAGGGACTGCCACTTGGGACAGAGTTGCAACTTTGACTCACCATCTCCAGTATATGCTATTAACACCTACTGCCCACTGGCCCCCAAGCCACCAGTAAACCTTCTCATCCATGGCCTGTGGGACCGCTACAATCCCCTGGTAGCCATAGTCACAATGGTGAGCCCCTGAGAACCAGGTCCGGTTTCCCTGGAATATCTACACACGTCTCCTCCCTAGTGCCACAGCCACAAGTGAACCTATGCACCAAGACCCAGTTGCTATGATAGTTCCATGTGTGCCTGATCTTGGACAACAGCTTCAATAGTGCTTTGAGGGCTCTGAGGTCAGCATGCCATACCAGACACCAAAAAGGAACATCTCAAAAGGTCTTCGTCCCATAGAATGACAGAAAGTAGGATGACATTTTGAAAGTGGTCAAAGGGAAAAAAACTGTCAACCAAGAATACCTTACATAGCAAGGCTGTCATTCAGAAATGAAGACGAGATAAAGACTCTCCTAGCACCCTAGAAAATGGTGTGTCAACATATCAATTCTCATCCAAGATGGCAGTCAGGTGAAAGCAGCAGCATGATTCCAGTGGTGGTTGCTGAAGCCAGGTGTCAGAAGAAATTAGACCTGCCCCATGGAAATGCTAAAGGGTATTCATTCAGCTGAAACAAAAAGACAAAATTGGTAACATAAAAACATATAAAATATATAAAATCACTGGTAGAGACAAAAAGAAAAAGATCCTAGACTTTGGTGTATGTAATGAGCTCAGGGATAAGTCATCAACCACAGGAAACAAAAACTAAAATAAAAAAGCAGGACTGCTGTAAACTAAAGGCCTTATGTCCAGCAAAGGGAAGAATCAAAACGTTGAGAGATCATGGACAGAAGAGAAGAAAATCTTTGTAAACCAGTATCAGAGAAGGGACTAATATCCAATATATATAAAGAACTCAAACGACAGAATCAAAACAAAGAGAGAAATCTAATTTAAAAAATGGGCCAAGGGCCTCAGTATACATTTTGGTGAAGACATATGAATGGCGAATAAGTACATGAAAGGTGCTCAAAATTGCTCATCAGGGAATGCAAATGAAGTCCACAATGAAATGTCACTTCACACCTGTTAGAGGCTTTTTCTGAAAGGTAAGAGAGAATTGATATGGTGAGGATGTGAAGAAAATGGAATCCTTTGGAGGAAATGAAAATTGGTGCTGCCACAGTGGAAACTAGTACGGCTGGTTTTCAGTAATGTCACTCTTACATACGTATTTAATACAACTCATCATTGGGGCAGTCGGTGGCTCATTTGGTTGTGTTGGACTTTGGCTCTGGTCATGATCTCCCCCTTCGTGGGTTCAAGCCCTGTATCGGGCTCTGTGCTGAAAACTGCAAGCTTAGAGCTTAGAATCTGTGTCTCCCCCTTTCTCTGCCACTGCCCCCTCTCAAAAATCAATAAACATTAAAACATTTTTTAAAATAAATGAAGGAACTGATCAATATCTCAAAGGTCTATCTACACCCCATGCTCATTGCAGTATTATTATCAATAGCTGAGAAATGGAAGGAACCTAAGTATCTGCCAATCGACATAAAGAAGGTGTGATATGTATACACGTACGTACATATATACACATACATCCACACATACACTGCAATATTATTTAACAGGTGAAAGAAGGAAATCTTGCCATTTGTAACAAAACGATGGACCTTGAAGGAATTATGTTAACTGACAAAAGTCAGACAGAGAGAGACAAATATTGTATTGTCTTACTTACATATGAAATTTTAAAAACTGAACAGGCAGAAAGAAAGAGTAGAATATGTTTTTCAGGAATGTAGTTTGAGGGTTTGGTAAGATGTTTAAGAATAGAAATTTACGGGGCTCCTGGATGGCTTAGTGCATTTAGCATCCGACTTTGGCTCAGGTCAAGATCTCACAGTTCGTGAGTTTGAGCCCCGCCTCAGGTTCTGTGCTGACAGCTCAAAGCCTGGAGCTTGCTTCAGATTCTGTGTCTCACTCTCTCTCTGTCCCTCAAAAAATAAATAAACATTAAAAAAATTTTAAAAAAGAAGACAAATTTACAACCAATAGATAATTTTGGAGGTCTAATGTGCAGCATAGTAATTAATGACAACATTACTGTGTTATAAACTTCAAAGTTTCTAGGACTAATTCTTAGCTGTCCTCAACCACACAAAGAATGACAAATATGTGACATAACAAGGGTGTTATCTAACATGGCCATAGTGATCATAAGGCAATATGTAAATTTATCAAATGAACACACTATTGGCCTTAAATGTATGCAATGTTAGATGTCTAACAATGTTAGATGTTTTTATCTCCATGAAAACAAACAAAAGATAGGTTTGTAATACCTACAACTCCTAAGGAAATAACTTCAGAATATAGCTAACACATCAATAGAGGCATTAAAATGGAACACTGATAGAATATATGTTTAATACAAAAGATTTGAGGTAAAGTGGAAGAAGAAAACAAGACATACATAGAGAATAAATAGCAAATTGTATATGTAAATTCACTTATCTCAGTAATTACACTCATGTGAAGTAAACATATTACAATTATAAGATAAAGCGCCATCCCGAATAAACGCTCAATATCCATCTATATGCTCTCCATAACAGACACACTGTAGATTCAAAGGCACAAATAGGTGAAAATAAAAGGAGAGCAAAAGATAGACCCTACAAATAGCAACCAAAGAAGTGAGCTGAAATGGCTGTTGTAATATCAAAGTAGCTGTTAAAACAAGAAATAGTAGTAGAAATTAAAAGAAACATATCCAAATGTTAAGGCTGTCAAAAGAGGAGGAAGATAACACAATTATAAACATCATTATTCACCTAACAACAGAACCCTGAAACACATGAAATAGAAACTGACAGACTTAGGATTAATAAATTAATGAGTATACTTGAAGATCGAAATGTCTGCCTTCAGTAAGTAAGAACAGCTTGTCGCAACATCAGGAGGACTATGGAAGACTGTCAAAACTCTAAGAACCAGCTTGACATAACTGACATATATAGAAAGTGTTCTACATCATAAATTTAGGATCAAAAATTTTAAGGATGGAAATATTCAAAGTATTTTCTCTCAAGACTAAAATAAAATGAGAAGAAGCAATGGAAAGGAATCCGGAAAATTTCCAAACATGTGGAAAGTGATACACTTCTGAAACTTTACAGTTGAAAGATAAAATCTTTGAAAATATCTTGTACTGGATGACAGAAATTCCTTTGTACTGGATGATAATAAACTGAGCATACATCAAAGTTTTTAGGATGAAACTAAAGTGGTGTTTAGAGCCAATTTGTACCTTTGTCAATTATGCTGAAAAGGAAGAATGTTATCAACGCATGATCTAAGTTGCTTCCCTCTCAAGAAGCAAGAAGAGAAGAGCCAGTAGTTCAAATATGAGACACATACGTTTAGCTAAAAGTTGATCATGAAGGATGGATCATAGAATAACTCAAAGTAGCCCCAAATGGACCAATACCCAAATATCCAAGAGCTTCCGCAATAGAATTGGTGTGCACATTGTAGGGGAATCCGACAACAGACCAGCAAAGGGATGTGGACAATTTATAACTTCATGCAGCTATGAGGATGAATCAGACAAGTGTACCTTCACCTGAAAATGCCAAAATACAATATGCATACCATATGATTCCATGTATAAAACTGTTCTTGAAATGCAGAAAAGACCTTGACAGGGGCATAGTGCAGTCCTGGTAATATTAATTTTCTCATTCCATGCAATGGTGACTCTGAATATTCAGCTGTCTGTTGACATTTATAGCATATGATACATCTGTGTGTTGTTAATTGTACCACAATAAAATTATCTAGGAGAATATTATGAAGTAATTCAGATATATTTGCAATTAGACATAACGTTCAAAAAAAACCTACTAAACATAACTTGTGAAAACCAAAAGAAAAAGAAATAGGAATATCAGAAGTGTCTTACAGCCTCTAATATAATTTTATCTGTGATTCAGAAAACTTTTCACACTCTGTTACAGAGTATTTAGATGTTTATGAATAGAGAAAATTGAAATACCAGTTAAAAGAAATCATTGTAGGGTCAAAAAAGGAGGATAATAAAATAAGTGTCTTATACATTTTGATGGGAATACGATAAAAAAACCAAAATTACATGTCAGGGCATTCATAAATAGGTCTGACAATATATAAAAATAATGGACTCAGATACAAGTAGAGTTATTCAAGTAGCACCATGTTGTATTTACTTTTGAAATGCCATAATCATAATCTGTCACATTGGCAATGAAGATCAATTGATGTGACTTCTCTGAGGCACAAGGCACCTGAAAAAAAAAATATTTATTCTTACTTTTGAAAAGCCTTTAGAAAGGAGTGCCTGGGTGGTTCCATTGATGGAGCGTCCAACTCTTGATTTTGGCTCAGGTCACGATCTCAAGGTTTATGAATTTGAACCCCACATTGGGCTCTGCACTGACAGCGTGGAGCATGCTTGGAATTTTCTCTCTCTCTCTCTCTCTCTCTCTCTCTCTCTCTCTCCCTCTCTGTCCCTCCCTTGTGCACTTTCTCTCTCACACAAAATAAATAAATAAATAAATATAACATAAAAAATAACTTTTAGGGGGCGCCTGAGTGGCTCGGTCGGTTAAGCGGCTGACTTTGGCTCCGGTCATGATCTCGCAGTCTGTGGGTTCAAGCCCCGTGTCAGGCTCTGTGCTGAAGGCCTGGAGCCTGGAGCCTGCTTTGGATTCTGTGTCTCCCTCTCCCTCTGCCCCTCCCCCCCTCATGCTCCTGTCTCTCTCTCTCTCTCTCTCCCTCAAAAATAAATAGACATTAAAAGATTTAAAAAAAATAATAACTTTTAGAAAGATAGAAATGAATGGTAAATCCATGCAAAGACTCTGAATAGATATGTTAAGTCTGAAATTGAACTTATATCAACTCACTGTTTAAAAAAGGGCAATTGGGGGACACCTGGTAAGATCAGTCAGTTGTGCTTCTGACTCTTGATTACTGCTCGGGTCTTGATCTCATGGCTCCTGAGAGGGAGCCCCATGTCAGGATCTGTGCTGACACCATGGACCTCTCTCTCACTGCCCCTCTGCCGCTTGACTTGTCAGTTGCTCAAAGTAAATAAATAAACATTTAAAGCAAAAGGAAGATCTTTCAAGCATGAAACTAACAAAAAATACATGAAGACATTAGTTAAACAGATGAGAGTGTGCAAAATTTGTACCCACACCATATGAAATGCAGAGTTCCACAAAAATGCAGTCATTCGGTGGAAAAACCATAGTCTTTTCAACAAATGTTGGGGAAACAATGACGTATCAAATCTTATTAATAATCATATACTTTATACTATATCTAAAAATGCTCAAAATAGATCACACATAATTGAAAACAAAACCTTTTAAGAGATGTTATAACAAATGCACAACCTACAGTGGGACAGAGATTTTAGACAGAACACCAAAACCATGATCCTTAAAAGAAGAAATTGATGAAGTGTAGTTCATCAAGATAATCTCTGCTCTTCGAAGAGAAACAGAGGTCATAAGCCAGTTAAAAAAAATTTTCAAATCATGCATCTGCTAGAAGACTTGCCGCCAGGGTACAACAAAGAATTCTCAAAATACAATGAAACAAATTAAAATTGTTAGCAAAACAGTTCAATAGGTACTTCACCAAGCACCATGTGTATATGGCAAATGAGTATAGGAGCTGATGCTCAACATCATTACCTTAGGAGTATTCAAATTAAAACCACCCCAGACCACACTTCCTGTTCTGGAAAGATAGACTGGATAGCCTTTTCCCTAGTCCTCCCACCAATACAGATACAATCCCTGGACATAATTCATAAGACGACAGAAAAGTCAGAAAGATAAGGAGAAAGCCGACAGATCCCAGCCCTGGAGACCCAAGGAATGACATGGTGGTGAGCTCCCCAGAATTTCCCTCTACCTCACATAGGCTGGTGTCAGAGAGCCTAGCAAACCACAGACACCAACACCTACACACCCAAGTCTCCACAATGTTTCTTCTCTCCAGTCAAAATAACAGGAAAACAGGCATGCTAGATAAGCAGAAAAGTTTTAGACACTAACTGGGTGATTCTAATAAAAAACCATGGACTACCCACCAAAAGAATCAACACACATGCAAGAGAAAGAAGACATTCTCCGATTAAGGAACACTAAGAAAATGTATGACCACCAGACCCACTCTGAAAGAACTGCTAGAGAGAATACATGGTAAAAGAAGGCATTTTGGATCCTAAGGAAGGAAGAGAGGACAAATGTAAGAATAAAATTCTTACCAGGTCTAATGGACTTTCCTTCACCTCCTGTGTTTTCGAAATTGTTTGATATTTGAAGCAAAAGTATCAATTGAAGCAAAGTTATAACATGCAGTGATTCTCCATGTAAGCAGAGAAATATTTAGGCCACTTGTAGTATAAATGGGACACGGTAATGGACCGTAAAGGCAAGTAAGTCTCTACATTTTACTCGAACTGCTGTGGGTTGTGATAGACTATGTAGACTGTGATCTATGAATATCCAATCATCTATATAAAGATACATAATATCTATATTACTTATATCAAGGAGATTAGAGCACATGTGTACATATATATAACTTTATGTATATAAAGTTACTGATGAAGAAAGGACCTACTTTGCTATAAATGATGCTCCGTCAATAAGGTAATGATGTAGATATATACAACTTTCACTCACAGCCTCAGACATATAGCATCACAAAAGATAAATTCTAATTGGATCATACATCATAATGAAAAGTTAAAAAATAAAGAAAGAAAAAGGTAAATACAGGAAAATAATATAGGATATTCTATTCATGAACTTTGGCTAACTTCTGAAATAGGTCCATAATACTCATTGTAACATACAAAAAGCTAAGCAGGACCATGGTAACATTAAAACTCTGATCCTTAAAAGACTCCAATATGAGAGTGAAAATGCAGATGCAGGTACTTGCATCTTAAAAGCTCGAAAAAGAACTCAGATCTAAAATATGACAAAGACTCCTGAGAAGTGAAAAGAAGACACCGTCCTGGAGAAATGGGCAAGAGACACAACCCAGCACTTCTCATTCTCACAAAAGAGAAGAGCCTTGAGATTTACAGCCCAGGAAAACAGTCACTGAATAACCATCAGAACTTATTAATTAATTTTTCTGAGACTACTGATCAAACGACTTTTAGATCAAAGGCCTATTTGGTATAATATATTTTACACAATAAAATAAAAAAAATGTAGGCATAAATTTTTATATTGAAATATACACATATCTATGACTATGCAATTGCATACTAATGCCTACAGAGAAATGTAGCATAATTATACATGAATACAATTATGTTACATTATACATTATTATTTTATTATGAAAACCATACATTTATATTACGTAAATATATAATATGTCGCTATGTGCAATAAATGATTATCAATATGATATGTGGAGGAAGACATAGAAAAGACTTTTCCTAACATAATTATTCATAATACCCACATACGAAAAAGGAACTAAATTTCTGAGAATGGTTTTTAAAATGTCATATTCATATGAGAGCAGTGAAAATTCACAAACTATAGACAAGTGTGTTAATATAGATGGATTACTAGTAGCACCTGGGAGAGAAGGGAGACACACATAAAAATGCACCCTGAATGATTCCATTGATATACAGCCCCAAAATAAGCAGAGATATTTCATAAAAGGAAAATGGGCAGGCCTGATAAAGGCTCTACACTTCTGACTCATGATGTAATTTAGAATTGTGTGATTCTAACTCTATTGTAATCAGTGTGCACAATCATATGCCTAGTTTCCTTGATGTGTTGTAAAATGAAATAGTAAAGTTAATTTCAGACAAAAGAGCATTTCTAGAAGCACAGGATCCTATGAAAAGCAAGAACTGGAAATTATCAAATGTACATTCAAGGTATAAAACTATAAATAATGTGTCAGAGAGTCAAACCATGGAATATTAAAGACTTTAAAAAATAAACTACAACTACATATAAAACTGTGGATGAATTCTACAAGCATAATATTAATTGCAAGATTTTTCTTTTTATTTTTTAACATTTATTTATTTTTGAGACGCAGAGAGAGAACATGAGCAGGGGAGAATTAGAGAGAGAGGGAGACAAGAATCTGAAGCAGACTCCAGGCTCTGAGCTGTCAGCACAGAGCCCACTGTGGGGCTCAAACTCACAAAACTTGAGATCATGACCTGAGCCGAAGTCAGAGGCTTAATCCACTGAGCCACTCAGGAGCCCCATTTAATGACAAGCTTTTAATAGAATCTGGAAACATCTGAAAACTTACCTTGTCCTCATCATCATCATAGTAGAGCAGGTTAGAGTTGTTAGAAGCACAGGATGCCAAACTCTCGTTCCATGATTTTCCCTCAGTGCTAATGTAATAGCAATTGTTGGAATATGTAAACCACTCTTTCAGACAATGACAACAGAGACAGGCTGAGGAGAGATTATGAGATATTATCCAAAGCGCTTTGAATATTACAAAATGAAACTTTACATAGTGTATATGGATACACATATTGTAAGGGTTAAATTGTAGTGTAGGGCTAATGCTTAGCTTGAAAAATAACAGCTTTGTGTTGACATTGAAGGTTAAGAGATAACAGCCTTGCTTTACTCTTATAAATTACGCCTCATACTCTTGTAAATTAGGCTTCACCAATTAAGGAAGCAAAAGTTCAAAGAAAAGAGCATCAGAGGCAGGGTCAAGGAGATCCACTGGTTGCAACTTAGAGGCAGAAAGTCTAAAGTAAACACCTCATTAGGCAACTGTTTCTAACTCATCTGGAAATTGTTTCTTTGTTCTGTTCCCAGGTGATGATAAAATGATGTGATCCGTTATAAAAACTCTGTACCCCGGCTGTTCGGGGCCGCACTCTTATCAAGAGTGTTGGTCCCGATCGGTCGGCCTTGCCTCTCATTGTAATAAACTTTGTTGTGACTGTCACTGGTGCCCGTAGCATTCTGTTTCAGGAGTCGTGTGTATGCAACAATATGTGTACATACCATTCGTAGACCCTCACAAGCTGGTAAAATTAAACACACACACACACACACACGCACACACACACACTCAGAGAAGAGTCAGGCTTTCGTCCCCTAATATATGTGCCCATATGAAGCAACCACAAAAATGTCCATGTATACATGTCCTGAGAGTCAGGGAACACAACCATCTTTATGGAATGATTTACCTTTTATCATGTTGTAGAAGGAGGAAATGTGAGGCAATTGTTAACAGCAGGTACGGTGATTTTGAATGAGTATTTCTCCATCAGTTCTGAAAGTTCATTAAGTGATTTTTGAATTCACTTTTTCCCAAAGCATCTGTTATCATCTTTGCAAACTTGAAGACAGAGCTCAAAGAGACACGAAACTAATAACAGAATTTTGCAAGGGATGTTGTACCTTTTGGATCCTTGTTTCCAGGGACGTTTTGTTCCGCGCTGGTCCTTCAGTAGCTAGAACATTAAAGCAATTCTCAAAAAAATAATATTCAATGAAATAAATCATAATACTTTGAGTTTCCTAGTTTAAAATTGGGTGTGCTCTTTTACCAGAAAAATTGAATAAAGTAATGAACATGAGGGGGAAAACAATTCAAAAGCTTAAAGAACGAAACCTCACCATCTCTTACAATATTTCCTTGAAGCAATCTCAAGAATTAATGTGCATTTCACCATAAAGTCTCTTGTGTGACTTGCCTTTGAGTTATTAAATCCAAATATGTGTTTAATTCTCCCTCAATTTAATCTGTTATTTCTACTTTAGATAACCTCTAAATAATTATTCCACACTTAGAGCATGCATTAAAAATGCATTAAAATGAAATAATAAATTCAAAGTGTTTACACACTATCGAGGAACTAATGATCAGTAAGGTGAAAAATTCCCTTTTAGTCATTCAAACACGTACTTACAGGGAATAACAGCTATTGTTACCACAGTGGACATCAAGACGAGGCAGAGGATTCCCAAGATACCGGCAATGAGCTTCTCTGGACATGAAGGTGAGTAGTAGGAAGAGAAAGGCAAACACTGAGAAAGGATGCCCGGAAGCAATCATTTAGGAGATTTGCAAACAAGAGAACCCACAATGCGCAGGGAATCACATACAATAACCTGCACCTCAAACCCATCACTATCATTGGAATCTTCTCTCAGAATATACCAATGCTTTCAATTACAATACCATATTCCAACCTCCAGCTCTGGTCCTCACAAATGAAAACTATGTGAGATCACTTCCTACTCTTTCCCTACACCCCTACACCCCAACTTCAAATCCTAAAACAGACATACTTGTCTGTATTAAATGTTTTTTACCTTTGCAGGGAGAGTTCTTGCCATTCCCTTGAAGGGCCCGAGAAGCATTTTGAAGACTTAATTCTGCATAGGCTATCTCCTCCTCAGTTACTGAAATGGAACTTTTCGTGCCCTTAGGTTGCACTTGCTGTCTTTGTGAGCCCTTAGCATGATGGAGTTCCGCATAAGTCACGCCTTGGTTGTTCATGTCTGCAGCTGAGTAGTGTCAGCTACAATGTGGATGAAACTGCCCTGAAGGTCTTGATCAAGAGTGTGTGTCATGTGCTGACAACATTGCTAGTCCAGTGACACCGCGTGGGGTGCAGGGTGAGGGATGCTACTCATTTGCAGTTGAACAATATAAAGTCTGGTACTAACTTGTGTAGAGATTGAAATAAGTGTTTCATGATAGAATAAATGTTTTTTATTTATAATAATAGCATAATAATACTGATTGGAAAATATGTAAAGCACTAAATTAGTGAAGAAGAAAGGAATTCATGAATAATAGTGTCCTCATTAAAGTAAGGTCAGATTCCACAGACATATTTCAACACTATTAGAATAACCAGATTAATTAAAATGCTGTATTAGAAGAAAAGTGTTGTATCAATTTTGACAATGTTAAAACCCATTACTGGTTAGAAATTAGGTGCTCTAAGATTGGAGAATATTGTTTTTAGCACATATAGGTATTTCCTGTTGCAAACGACTTTTATTTGTGGTTTTAAATTGTGTTTCTAAAAAGTAATGCAGTGCTATCAAAGTGATATTTTATTTTGAACATCTGGGGAGTTCTGAGAATTGTTAAATTTTAGAAGAAATATTTCATATGTTGCAAAATGTTACAAGACACACTAAAATTATCCAAAGCAGGAACAAGAGTGAAAACAGAAAGAAACAAAGCATTTTTTAAAAGAGGACTTAACATCAGAAAGTGACAACTGACTTAATGGCAAAGATATGAAACCATAAAATGATAAATAAAAGGGCAGATCATTGATGGAAGAACACAGTTGTTACAAACTTCTAGAAAGATCTACGATTTCAAACGCAGTTAGGGTAACTCCAGTTGTTTAGTTATACTAAAACTCACATAAATGTAATTTCAGACGTCAGCCAAGGAACTGTGCAGTCAGTGAACTCTGGAATTACTCCTGTCTCTCCAAGCACAAAGTATCAGCTTCGGAAATTATTTCATGGGGCACCTGGGTGGCTCAGTCAACTGAGAGATTGGTCGAGCGACCAACTTTTGCTCAGGTCATGATCTCATGGTTCGTGGGTTCGATCCCCACGCGGGGCTCTGTGCTGACAGCTCATAGTCTGGAGCATGCTTCAGATTCTGTGTCTCCCTCTCTCTGTCCCTCTCCTGCTCATTCTGTGTCTCTCTCTCTCAAAAATAAACAAACATGAAAAATTAAAAAAAATAAAAATTAAAAAGATTTATTTCATGTCTAACTATGTAGTTTAGTAATCTAAAATAGGAATTAAAATATGTACACTATAACGCATATAAAGCACTTAAACTCAATCTGAGTGGTCTAAGTTCTCAATAATGTATTAGTGATTTTAATTATTTTTATTAAAACAATTTTTTTGTTTCCTTTTGAGAGAGAGAGACAGAGAGTAAGACAGACTGTGAGTGTGGGAGGGTTAGAGAGAGTAAGACACACAATCTGAGGCAGGCTCCAGGTTCCGTGCTGTTAGCACGGAGTCTGATGTAGGGCTCGAACTCACAGACTGTGAGATCATGATCCCCGCAGACTTTGGACGCCCAACCGACTGAGCCACCCTGACACCCCCAATTTTAATTATTTTTAACACAGTAACCATTTATCATTACTCATTCATAGCATTTAGACCATGGAACAATTCATTACACAAGAGCGTCTTTCAGTATTGAATATCTTTCTTGGCCAAGTTTTGTTCAATTTTATAAAAAGTCTTTGGATTGTTTATAGTTAAGTTTAAATTAGCATTTTTGCGCAAGGTAACTCATCTTGTGTTTTATGAAGAATCAAACTGCTTTCATTTATTGAAATAACTGTATCAGGAATTCCATTTCACCTTTAGGGTATAATGGATTCATTTTAGGGATTTATGTTTAAAGACTGGACCAATGTCGAATATATATAATATATTCTTGATGACAACTGATGACAAATCCAAATCATGTGTTCTTTGTCCTGATGCTTCTGTGATCTCACCTGAAATTATATTGATTTGTAAACCTATGCATAGGTATATGCATGTGTTCTTAATGACTTCTCCACAGGCAAGAATTTGAATATTGTAAGATCTCTAATGTATCTCATAGTCATTCTTGTTTGTTACCCTGAATTGTTGGAATGCAGATACCAATGTTCTCTGTGATTTCATTGTATATTAGCTGTGCCTCAGGTGCATCCCACCAGCATTTATAATCTCCCACTCACTGGGGTGACTACTAGAAAGGCAGGACCGTGGTGACACATACCTTCTGTTGGCCAGACAGTCATGCATCGTCCAGAGGGAACCAGGTTCCTCTCGTGACCAGACAGTGTCTGTGGTCTTCACAGCCTGCCGGCCCTGTGAGAGCTGAGAGTGAAGCAATAGTGGAAAAAGTAGATTTCTCATCAATGTGTCACTTCAAATTTGAACAGGAAATTCTTACCCTTGGGCTATTTTGAAGACACTTTATCTCCTCACACAGCTCCAGAATGTGGAGGCTTTGAGCTTGCAGTGTGGCATTTCGTTTGTCCTTCAGCAAATGCCTCTGACAAAGTTTATGTTCCACGAGGTTCTGGGGTCAGAGACTTAACCACCCAGGCTGTTCACTTACTTCCATCTGAATGACAAACACTGAGGACTTAGGCCTTGTGTAAAATATCTTAGAAGTTTGTGTTTTACTTTTAGGCAAATTTGCTACATCTAGATATTACGTATTTCTTTTTTCTTATGCCCTTGATATGTCATTTCTATTTCACTGAAAATATTCTAAAATCAGCAACCCGTAGACGGGTGTTTAATTATATTTGACACTAAGAGTGAAAAATGACTACGTTTTCAATTTTTTGCGACTGCCATAAAGACATCAATTTCTGAATGGATCTTCTCAAATTCTACCTTCATTTTGAATATACCTACATTACATTTGTATTATTTGTAAATAGGTTATTAAAGTTTTTGCCGGAAAAAATAAATGCCTGTAAGAAAGATAAAACATTGAATAATATTGAGCCATAGCACCATTCCAGAGATTTGAATGTTAAATAATTATTCATGCTATTTACTTATTCATTCACCAATGGTAACTAGGTGTCTGTATTTAAATAGGAATATTCGTTATAAACAAACAAACATACAAAAAGCCTAAGTCTAACTCTGTAGGGGAAAATTAATGAGTGTTTAACAATTTCACTTAACTCAAAATATTGGTGTAGGGCAGAGAAACTACTTTTAAAAGTACTTTTAAAAGACAATTAAATAACATGAACATCCAAGCAATAAAACTTTATATCTAAATTACCTACTTTGCATCACTGGAATTCTTTTCCTTTGTGTTCATTGTTGGATTTGAATTGGTAATAATTTTGGGCATATTCACGTGCATGTTTCCTTTGGTCTGTGGTTCTGTTTTGTTTTGTGTTTGGCAAAATGGGTTGACAATACTATTTTCATTTTCATGTATTTATTTTCCCGGATGTATAGTTGACAAAAGATATCACATTAAGTTCAGGTGTAGACATAATGATTCATCATTTATACACGTTATGCTATGATCATCATGATAAATCATCGTGATCACCCATCACCATAGAAAATTCATACAATGGAATGGACTCTATTCTCCATGCTGTAAGTTACATCCATGTGAATTATTTATTTCATAACGGAAAGTTTGTACCACCTACTTTCTTTCGTTTCTTTCAGCCATCCCTCGTCCCCACTCCCCTACAGAAATCACAAAGTTGGTCTCTCTGCATGTGAGTCTATTGGTTTGTTCATTTGTTGGTTTGTTTTTGTTTTGACATCATTAGGTAAATCGTATGATATTTGCCCTTCTCTGTCTGACTCATTTCATTTAGCGTCAAACCCTCTAGATCCATCAACTGTGTCAAAAATGAGGAAACTGTTTTGAGAAACCTCCATCCTGTTGCCCATTGTGACGACACCAATTCAAATTCTCACCAACAGTGCATAAGATTTCCTTTTCTCCACATGCACACCAATATTTGTTATTTCATGTTTTTTGGATTCAGACATGTGGCAGGTGCTATCTCATTGTGATTTTGGTTTATGTTTTCCTGATGATTAGTGATACTGAGCATCTTTTCACATGTCTGTTGGCGATCTACATATCTTCTTTCAGGAAATACCTATTCAAGTCTCAGGTCCATTTTTTAATCATGCGTTTGGATTCTTTTTGTGTTAAGATGTAGGAATTCTTCATATATTTTGGATATTAACCCCTTGCCGGATATATCATTTGCAAATATCATCTCCCATTCAGTAGGTAGCCTTTTTGTTTTGTTGATGGTTTCCTTGGCTGGGCAAATGCCTTGTGGTTTGTCATATTGTTTATTTTTCATTTTGCTGCCGTTCTCTATGAAAACAGATCCAAAAGAATACCGAGGAGAACGATCTCCATGAGTTTATTGCCTATGTTTTCTTTAGGAGTTATTGTTTCTGGCCTTACCCCTACCGCTTTAATTCATTTTAGGTTTCTTTTGGGTTTGGCATAAACATGTAGTCCAGTATTATTCTTTAGCACAATATTTTCCAGTTTTATAAACACCATTTACTGAAGACTCTCTTTTCCCTTGTGTCCCTTCTTGCCTTCTTGTCACATTTAATTGATCACATAGACACAGATTTATTTCTGGGCTTTTTACTCCATTCCTTTGATCTACGTGTCTTGTGTTCTATACTGCTTGGATTGCTAAAGCTTTGTAGTAGACTTTGAAATGCAAGAGAATGTTTCTTCCAGTTTTGTTCCTGTTTCTAATGATTGCTTTGGGTATTCAGAGTTTCTTGTAGTTCCATACAAACTTTCAGGTATTTTATTCTAGTTCTGTAAAAATGCTATTAGTATTTTTATAATGATTACATTGAATCCATAGGTCATTTTGCATAATCGGGATACTTTCACAATATTATATCTTCCATTCCATAAGCACAGTATATATCTTCCTATGTACTTACTTGTGTCATCCTCAAATTTCTTCTAACAATAGCCTAAATTTTCAGCGTGTAAGAATTTCACCCCATTGGTTAAAATATTCTTTGGTAATTGATTCTTATAAATGCGATTATAAATGGGATTATTTAATTTCTCTTTCTCACAGAATATTACTACTGTATAAAGTCCACAAGATTTCTATATATTAATTTTGAGTCCTGCAACTTGACTGATTTCATGTATTCGTTCTAATATGTTACTTTGGTGTAGTGTCTCATTTTTTTGTCTAGAAATTAAGTCATCTGCCAATAGTGACTGTTTTGCATTTTCTTTATTAGCATGAATGTCTTTGACTGATTTTTCTTTCCAGATTTCTGTGTCTAGGACCTCCAGTACTGTGTTGAATAAAGTGGTAAGTGTGAATTTCCTGGTCTTGATCCTGATCTGAAAGGAAAAGCTTTTGGCTTTTCACTGTTGAGAATGATGTTAGTTGTGGGCTTGTAATATATGAACTTTATTATATGGAGAGAAATTCCTTCTCTACACACTCTGGGAAGTTTTTTCTATAAATGGATGTTTAATTCTGTCAACTGCTTTCTCTGCATCTCTTGAGACTACCACATGATTTTGATGTTTCAGTCAGTTAATGTGGTGTGACAGGTTGATGGATTTACAGGTTTTGAAGCATCCTTGCATAAGTGGAACAAACCCATGCAATCATGCTGTTGGAACCTTTCTTGTATTGTGGAATTCAGTTTGCTAATACTTGAGTGAGGATTGTTGCATATCAGGGATATTGGCGTACTGTGGGGTGTATGTGTGTGTGTGTGTGTGTGTGTGTGTGTGTGTGTGTTTGTTTGGTTTCCTTGTTTGGTTTTGGTTTCGGGGTAACACTGTCCATATGGAATGAATTTGGAAACTTTCCATTGTCTTCAGTTTTGAGACTAATTTAAGATGCAGAGGTGTCAACTCCCTTTAAAAGTTTTGTAAAATTGGGACTCCTGGGTAGCTCAGTCAGTTGAAACTCTAACTCGTGATTTCAGCTCAGGTCATGATCCCAGGATCAAGGGTAGGAGCCCCACGTCTGGCTCTGCACTGAGTGTGGAACCAGCTTGAGATCCTCTTTCTCAATCTCTCCTGCCCCTCTCCCTTTTCAAACGCGCTCTCTCTCTCCCCAAGATAGAAATAAATAACAATAAAATAAAATAAAACTAATGTTTTCTTGCTGTTGTTCTGCTTGCATGATTTCTACTACATTGTCTTCCAGGTAGATGATCCTTCTGCATCACCTAATCTGTTATTGATTCATTCTAATGTAGTCTTTAATTTCCATCATTGTACTCCTCAGGTCTGATTGTTTCTTTGGTTAAATTTTCCATTTCTTTGTTGAAGTTCTGTGTTCATCTACCCTTCTCTTGGGTTTGGTGAGCATGTGGATGATCATTACTTTGAACTGGTTATCAGGTAGTTGGCTTATCTCTGTGTTATGTCCATCTTTTCCCGAGATTTTATCTTTTTTTTTTCATTTGGAACGTATTTCTCTATCTCCTCGTTTTGTTTGACTGCTTCTTTCTATATATAGATAGGATTAATCCAAAGCATTCATCAATGATGCCAAATCATGTAAATTTCACTAATGTCTTCTGAAGTTGGAGGTACTTACATCTATTATTCCTGTATTTATACACATTTACGTTTTAAATTAAACAATTTATATTCTCCTTTGTTACACGTAGACACATGGGTTCCCATTTTTGGTGTTTAACTTTAATGAAATCTATGCCTAGCAGTATAAAAAACACCACACTCAAAATTACTGAAAATAATATGGGTAATTAGAGTAATTAGAGCTTACTTTTTATGATATCAAGTATCTAATATTTCTAATAATGGCAAACCAGGTGACCTAGGTACGACGGATGAACTAGATATGAAAATATCTTTGGAATATGATGGCAAGGTGAATTAGTTTTCAAGGACTCTTTTTAAAATAACTTCGTGTATTGTGAGGGTGAGAGAGAGAGAGAGAGAGAGAGAAAAGAGGGAGAGGCAGAGAGAGGGAGAGACAGAATCCCAAGCAGGTTCCAAGCTGTCAGTGCAGAGCCTGATGTGATGTGAGGCTCAGTGTCATGAACCAGGAGATAATGAACTGAGTCAAAATCAGGAGTCAGACATAAACCGACTGAGCCACCCAGGTGCCCCTAGAGATTAATCTCCAACTTTACACCCATTAATTACCAGAACACAAAATTTTAATATTAGTAAATTTGGGACAAGGGAATCTGGATACACAGCTCAGTCCTTTCTGCATTATGGCAGCCAAAGTAATGAGCCCAATATGTACAATACCTATGCATAACCTCACAAGGTAGACACAGAGAAAATTACCAATTTGATCTTGATATCTTTGACTTCTGTGTGATTCTTTCTACTCTCAGTTTATTCTTAATGATCATCTCCCTAATAATGTTCCATATTTATATATCTCCAGTCGTGTTGGTGGATCCCCTAACCCAAGCTCATAAATAATTTCCATGGCTTCTTATAGGTATAAGTAATAATTTTTGCACTGTTTAAGGCATGTATGTAGAAATGTGAAAAATGCTTTGGGAGAAAACTGGGAGGGGTTCTACATCAGAATGTATTTAGCAGCGTCTCTTATTTTTCTCCATTCTTTATGGTAACAGATGCATATGTGTGGATGGGATACTCCAACATTGGAAGGGAAAGGACATTTCAATCCCTTCTTCACCTTGGACCCTGTAGGATCCCCAAATCTACTAATCAAACAGGCTATCGTGTCCAGCTTGAAAATCCCCTTCAAATTCTTCAATTCCAAAAGAGACAGTCTTTACATATGTCCAAATAACAGACTTTGTGAGGAGACTGGGGTTCTTGGCCGATAAGGGAAAGAACAGTATTTGAGACTTGATTTCAAAATATGAAACACATATATGGAAGAAATTACTCTAGTGTCCATACATGTTGTGTCTTGAATTTCTCACCTTTTTTGATGCAGATTTCTGTGGTGTATGTGGTCAAAATGGTTGTCAGATTACATTTTTGATATGCTACTATTTCACTGGGGGGAAGGAAGAAGACAGAGCATCAGTTTTATTGGAAAATGGCCTTTATTGAACATTGAGAAAAGCACAGTACGAAGAGATCACAGACAGGAAGAACTTAATGGACTTAGGCTTTATTTCAAGGATCAATAGGTATCATATTGTTTATTTTTATTTATTCCTACATAAGTTGTTACAATTAAGGTCATCATGCCATAGGTGATGGCACAAAAGCATCAAGCTCTTAAGCCAAAACGACTCAGATCTAGTGAACGCTCATGGGCCAAGAGGTACTGTTCAAATACTCTTTAAGTAATTATGAATAAGATACTATTTCTTCCATGTTTTCTAGCAGAGGAAACTGAGCCAGGGCAGTTACAAAACTGATCCCCAGGACTACAAGTGTGCACTTAGAAATTTCATGAAGGACTGCCAATGTCCTTACTTTACACCTTTATGCTTATACCTTATTTGTAAGTTGATCAAGGACCGTGGTGAAAGTACCTATACCATTATGTCTGTCACTGTAGAAAACTGCTTTATAAGGATTTTCAGCACAGAAGAAAAAGACCCAGTTGGGAAGTTAAGAAAGTACTAAATTTTTAATCCATTTCCCAATCACTTACTTTTGCAAACATATCTTTTAGAAACTATCCATATTTTCTTTTACAAACTTATCTAATTCAAGCAATATAATAAAAAAAAAAACATTCCTATGGCTATAATGGTAGATTAGATTATTTTCAGTGAATCTACATTTCTTCCCTCTGACAACATTGAAAAGAGTACACTCTACAGACAACCACGAGAAGTTGGCCCATGTGACTTGTTTTCACAATATAATGTAAGGATGTGATCACTTGTTTCACAATGTAATGTGAGTGGGAATGTGACAGCTCATGACTTCAGAGACCAGGCACTAAGAGACACATTTCTGCTAGCTGTTATCTCTGCTATAAAATCATAGACCAGGCAGCCCGATCTTCTCAAAATGAAATCTATACAGGGATCTGAGCTGAACGTGTATGCAGTCCGGAGTAAGGTCCAGCCTTGATCAGCCATAACATGTAGTCTGGAGTGAAGTCCAGCCTTGATCAGTTATAACATAGCCAAACAACAAACAGGTAAATGAAAAATTAATGTGTAACTTTCAATGTCATTGCAAACTTGGGTACTATGAAACACAACTTTAGTAATTAGTTATAGTTCCCATTAACAACTATATTCAATTCATTTTGAATATTCATATAATTTTTCTAGAAGACTATAAGGATTATGTACAGAGAATATAAAGAATATGTCTCACTTCACAGATATAAATATATGTGAAATATGAATTTGGTTTACAAATAATAATCAAGGTTAATCTCTTTCCCTCTTATAATTGAATAAGGGTAGAAATATCTCTGAATCATCGTCAAATTACTCAAGTTTGTCTTGAATTCTGGCAATAACTAAACATTTGACCCACACTAATTTCTGTACATTTTAATTTTTTGTTTTCTCTATTATTGAACATTTTATTTATTTGTCTCAAAGTATTTTTTAGCATGGTCGTAAAGACTGACAGAGGTGTGTGCATGAAAACATTAAAAAAATAAATCTTTTCCAAAATATTTGAATCCATGTAAGGAAAACAACAAATAAGACACCGGTTATTATCCAACGAGAAAGCAATCTCTACCTCAAAATGAGTTTAACCTTTGATAGTGTGGTACCAAGAGAGATTTGGAGAGTACACTTTGGTTCCATCATTGGTGGAAGTGGGCCGATCTGAATGGCTCTTATTGAGCACCCCTGTGGTTGTTCTATGATAACCTCAAGGGGCCGTTCATTTAGTACTCTCAGCTCCAAATCCACCCTCAGTGCCCTGTTCTCAGATAACGGTGGAAGATCCTATCCATTTTCTCTCTTGTCATCTCACATGAAATTGACTTTTGTCAGTAAAAGACAATGGAGAGCCAATGCAGCAGAAAGGGCTCTTCTTCCTGGCTTCATGGTGTTGTCTCTCCTTTGGCCGCCATGGCTTGGTTGCCAGTTGCAGTCTTGCAGGAAGTCACATGTATTCGTCCCACAGCAAGTTCTTGTAGGCAATCTGTCAGTTTCCTGTCTTCTGGTCTTTCCTCCTGGCGCTCTGACAGGGAGGTCTTCCTCTTTGCCAGTCACAGCCTGAGATCCTTCCTCATCAAGTTCAGCCCGTGGAGTGTGGAGCTGATCTGTCCCAGGCCAATCCGGTGAGCCTGTCATCCGTGAAGCTGTGTGTAGCCACATCGTCTTCAATGACATCTGAATCCCATCTTCAGAGAGTAGATCTGGCTTCAGTGATCTGTCCTTTAATTCTAGGATATTCTTTGTAAGTTTCTTTAACTAGTATCCTTTCCTTTTAGTAAGATTTCTCTTATAAGTAGATAAATGTTTACTTCAAGTGTCCCCTTGTTTCTGTCTCCTGACTCATTTCTGACTGATAACCTCATCACCCTGGGTGGTTCAATCCTCATTTGAGGTCCTTTAAGGGTTAGGACAAATTAATTACTTGGAAATACAATGGAATTATTCACTTTGTTGAGAATTTTTACAATAATATTATGATTTGTAAGATACATATATATATATATATATATATATATATATAATTAATGTTACTAAATAGCAAAAGCTTAAGAAACAAATAATATATACCTCAGTATATATTTTTTACATTAATATAATTAAATTTGAGAAAAAGTTCTATACCCCAAAGGATGAAGCCTCAGGTACACGTTGGACTTTGGGTGATATACATGCATTGATACGGATTCATCCTTGATAAAAAATGAAACATTCCAGTGAATGATGGTGATAATGGAAGACCCCATGCACGTGTGCAGACAGGGGCAATAGAGGGTTCTCTGGAACTTCCTCTTAGTTTTGTTGTGAATCGAAAATTACACTAAAAAACATTATCTTCAAAATGTGCAACGAAAACAATTGTATGGCTGTTGAAGTAATGAGTGATGGATTCCTTATCAATGGTGAAACAGCATTCTACCAAAATGAGGTAACTAAAATGCCTGGTGCTTACAAACATATCGTCTTCTAAATGAGCACGGTGCAAAATAAATTTTTTTTGTACGAAAATCGATATATGGACAATTCTTGTGGATCTCTGAAGATACTGACAACCTGAAATACAGAGAATTAAATCTCATTAATCTTACCATAAGATTACTTATATCTCTTACTATGTACCACAGTATTTTGATGAATAAACCATCCATTTTGACTCATGCTGATATATGTACATCTCAAGATTTCCCATACCATTTTTCTCTGGAAAACCTTCAACTACTGTGTTTATCTGATTGTTCACACATTGCTGTTTTTGTTTCTAAGAACAATTCTTGTGAGGCATAAAATAAAAAGTTGTCATGGGACTTACACTTCGGAAGAAAATGTTAAGGCTTTTGGCTGCACAGATGAACTATGATGGCTTCCCTGGGAGCCTCTAATCCATGTAGGAGCACGGAGTAAATTCAATGAAAACTGTGAGAAATAAAATTATTGGGAGTCAAATACAAGCTCTTATACTCATTTGAATTCTGTAATAACACATAAAAGTTCATCCTTTCTTCCTTTGTAGACACCTTCAATTTATAATATAATGTTACACAGTGGACACGAAAGTATAAAATTTTCTAAGTAGGACTAAGTGAAGAGGACAAACTGACCGTGAAAACAATTTCACAGTTTACAAAATGGATCACAAATTAATAACTTATGAAATATGTACATTAGAAAAAATCCTGGAGATTCAAGTCAGAAGCACATTTGTCATCTTCTTGCCTAGGATGGTCCCGTGTCTCCCCACCTGCCCACCCCTGGCTCAGTGATAAGAAGACTGAAGCTGTTACAACTGGGAGAAACTGAAAAGAGTAAGGGTGCTGGCGCCACAGGGGGAGACCTGATCAGCACTGGGGATGGGGACGGGCACCCATCCATGTTTCAGCTCCAAGTGCTGATTTCGCTCGGAAATGAAGAAAACCCATACTTGTACTGGTCGGAGTTTGCAGTGTTTGTTTCAAGCACTGTGACCCCCATAAATATAATGGAAAGACACTGGAAGTGAGAATATAACGGAGGAGTTGACATTAGCTCTCCAACACTCTTAGCTTATGGAAAAAATAGACACACATGGAGAGGAGACCAAGAGGAACCCAGGAGAAAGTAAGAGCACAAGGAGACTTGGGAATTGAGAGTAAAGGTCTGAACAGTCTCCTCCCGCATTCACACACAGGCACTGAGGTCACACTGCAGAACGCGGAAGCCGTAGTGACCTGCAGTGTTTGAACACATCCTTTCTTAAAAAAAAAAAACAAAAAAACAAACAAAAAAAAAACTAGTAATTAACATGAAGGCTTCAAAGTCACAAGGTCATAACAGTAAGCAATAAGAACACTGAAAATTTGAAGAAAACTATCAGCAAACAGACTTCAGTGGAGAAGATGCTGCCATAAAGTTTTTACAACAAAAAAAACATAGTAAATCTAGGAAAAATGAAACAATGCATATTTACTAAACTATTTTTAAAAAGTGTCTAAATAGAAAGTTAAAAAATGTGAGAGAAATTGGATAATGTCTTCCAATGAAGGGAAAGCATATGTCAATAGAAACTTCTGATGGGGTAATTGTTGCACATATTAGAAAAAAACATTGGAAAGTCCTACTTATAATGATATGTAAACTATACAGAAAACTTAGTTGAAATAATTACAGGAGCATGTGATGGCAGCAATTTAGCAAGTAGGAAATATCAATAGAGAAATAAAAGTATATGAAGAAATCACAGAGAATCTGAGTGAACAAATACATACCTGAAATGGAAAATTCACAAAATTTTCTCTACAGAAAATCTGGGATGCGATAGAAAAGAACTGATGAAATTGGAGGAGTAACCAAATTTATTTGTATCTTAGGATGAGACAGAAAAAAGAGAAGAATTTACAGAATTCAGAGACTTTCAAAACAGTGTCAGGAAAGCCAGTTTTGGCCTAAGTAGAATATGAGAAGAACAGAGGCAGAAAAGAAAAAACAGGACGTAATCTTAAGGCAAGACGAATGAACACCATACTAATATCATTTAAATATTTATAGACACCAGAGATGTAGCACCTGCTAAGAGAATGAGCACGTACAAATCCACATCTCATGACATCATAATGAAATGACCAAAGAACACTGGCAAATACAGACCAAGAAACAGTCTTGTGGGAACAGAGTGGATTGTGAAGTGACTTAAGTCAGTGTGAAAATCAGGAATGGGTGACACGTCTTCACCTCCATCAGCCTTACGCCACATTATCTACCACAGAATCCATACCCCTGCCCTGTACACTAGGTCCGACTGGAACGGGATACAAGCAGCAAGATGAAGGAAAAGAAAGACACATACCCTAAACGCCCCATGGAAACAATCCCTTAAAAATATCCAGACACAAATGCAGGTATAATCAGTCTAATCAGGTTTGATAAGGATGCCAGAAGGATTCAATAGGGAAACAATGGACCTTTTACAAAGGGTGTTTGGAAACTGACTACCCATATGCAGAAGAATGAAGTTGGATGTTTACATTGACACTGTATACTAAAATTAACTCCAAATGAACTAAAGACATAAATGTAAGATATAAAACTATAAAGTTCCTCAGAGAAAGAAGGGGGGATATTAAACAGCATTGTATTTGGCAATGATTTCTTGGCTCTGCCACCAAAACCACAGAACACAGAGGAAAAGTCCATTGTAGATAAGTGGGCAATATCAACCTGAAACATTTCTGTGCATTAAACGGCATGATCAGCAATGAAAATACAGAGTGGAAAAAAACACTTGTAAATCATATATCAAACAAGGGAATCATATCTAAAATACATAAGGAATCTACAAGTCGGTAATGACTACAGCAAACACCAGAAACACAATTTAAAAATGGGCAAAGAAATGAAATACACAAAGTTCTAAAGAATATATACAAATGGTGAAAAATCATATGAAAAGATGCTCAATATCGCTAATGAGCAGAGAAATGCAAATCAAATTCACGATGAGTTATCACCTTATACTCATTATGATGGATGCAACACACACACACACACACACACACACACACACACAAATGTGTCGGGGCACCTGGGTGGCTCAGTTGGTAAAGTCCGAATCTTGGTTTTGGTTGAGGTCATGATCTCACAGTTTGTGGGTTTAGCCCTGCATCAGGCTTTTGTTGATGGCGTGGATCTGCTTTCAGATGCTCTCTCTCTCCCTCCTTCGGCACCTCCCCTGCTTGCTCTCTCTCTCTATCTCTCTCTCAAAATAAATAAATAAACATTTCTTAAAAGTGTGTCAGTGAGGAGGTCGAAAAGGAGGAGACTCACACACGGTTGTTGGGAATGTAAATCAGTCAGCCGTTATGAAGACATGTATGGAGTTTCCTCAAGAATTGAAGATACAATTACCACATCATGAATCAGGAATCCCACATGTAGGAAACTATCTAAAAGATTTGAAAGCAAGATCTCAAAGATATATATACACCCATGCTCACTGCAGCATTATTCATTAGAGCCATGGGGCAGAAGCCACCCAAATGTCCACTAAGGGATGAATGGAGAAAGAAAGCGTAGTATACATATATACATAACACTCTAGTATTATTCAGCTGTAAAATGAAGGAAATCCTATCACCTACTACAGTATGGATTAAACTCCAGGACATTATGCTAAGTGAAATAAGCCAGTCATACATACGAAGTAAAAAATAAAACTGCATGATTCCACTTATATGAAGTATCCAAAGTAGTAAAAGTGATAGAGCAAGTAGAATAGTGATTGCTCAGGGTTGAGGAGAAAGAGGAGAAGGGGAATTATTGTTCAGTGAGTTGAGTTCCAGTTTTACAAGGTGAAATTTCTAGATATCTTTTGGGCAACAATGTGATAGTTAACACTCCTAACATGTGTGCTTACGTTGGTTAAGATGCATGATCTAGTGAAATGCAATGTAAGATGTGAGACTGTATGATTCCCACTATATGACCATCTGGAAAAAAACAAAATTATGGATACAGTAAAGAGATCAGTGGTTGACAGGGTTTAGGGGGAAGGAAGGATGGATAAGTGGAGCACAGAGCATTTTGAAGGACAGGAAACTATTGTGTATAACTCCACACGTGTCCTTATATATTTTTGCAAACTTTTAAAATACACAACATCAAGAGTACCTGAAAGTCAACTATGGACTTTGGGTGATAAAGAGGTGTCAGTACAGGTTTATCAGTTGTAGCAAGTGAACCACCCACTGAGGGATTTTGAAAATGAGAGAGTCTATGAACTGCTTCTGCATTGACACAAAGACAGTAGGGGAATGCAGAAAACCTCTGTGCTATGTCTGAGTTTTGCTAGGAGACTAAAACTTCTCTAACAAAGTACTCTATTTTTTTAACATGGGTAATGTGGTAAATGCTGTTTTGTTGTGTTTTGTTTTGTTTGCAACAGCTTAAGAATAAAGTGAAAGGCAAGCCAACAAAAATAGGTGATCATAGCAAGAGAAAGAGAAAAACAACTCAGTATATTTAGGAAAATAACAATATGATTAATAGATAAGTTTCACCAAGAAAATACTAAAAAAACAAAACAACAACAACAAAAAAAACCCAACTCCCCGCACACACACATAAAAACCCAAAACAAAAGAAAACAAAGGAAAAAGACCTGTCAAACAAGAATTATAATTCAGCAAAGCTGTCTTTCAGGAAGAAAAGATGCATAAAGACCCCACATCAAACACAAAACTTAACAATTTTTCTTAGTACACCTGCCTTTCAGAAATGTTCTTCAAGCTAAAAGTAACTGATAGATGGTAATGCATACCCCCAAGAAGGAATAGAGATCAGCAGAAACGATAGATGCGTCAGTAAATTTCAAAACCTGTGTATTTTTCTCTCTGAATTATGTTGAGAAAGAAGATTATCAAGGCCATTCTTATAACACTGTATGGTCGGATGTATACCATATGCCTTATATATTTTAGCAGTTACTAATATTTGTGTTGCAGTCACCACGAATGCCTCATTTCAGGTCTCTAATGTGAAATCATGAAAGCAGAGAAGTTACGTTGATGAATAACTGGTGTTCAGTAACCAGTGCTAGCTGGCTTCATTACAACGTGGGTAGAAGAATGGATTTCCCGTTCTCTCTGAAAGCAGATTGTTCCTATGAAAACTTTCCGAAGCTGAAATGGTGTAAAGTGAAAAAGCAAATAACATTGATTTACATGGAAAAATGATTGAGCATTTCCTGATATAAAAAGCAACCACCCCCCAAAACCCATAACACATATAACCTCCTTAGGCTTTTCTGACACCTCAAGACACGCCTTGTGAGTGGATACAAAAAATAAATTGAGATGAAGCACACTCAAAAATACAGTTCAAACCTATGCTTGATACTGATACACAGAGTATATAGTTTCTGAGAAATGAACTTGACAGGACGAATCTTGCTGCTTGGGGTGTGAGCTGACACTAAACAGTAAAACTAGCCCTGAACACAATTTTCACTTTTTGCCTTTTGTCCTAAACACAAAAATCCCCTTCAGATTTCTGTTGTTCAGCAAAAACTGGTATTGGTGTAGGGCTTTCAGAGAAGCAAAGTGAGATAATCCAAATTTTTGGAAAGTTGAGGCATACCTATAATAGGTGGTGGAAAGGAGCTTGTTAGTGCTAATTTAATATACTTTAGTGGAAAGTAGTCAGGATTCATGGGGCGTAGATGACAATCAGTTAATTGTATATGTGTAAAGAGTGCCATGAGCAAGATGGAGACTAGGAGGTCATAATGCTCATCTGCCCACAAAATCAGTCAGAACAGTAACTAAACACCTTCAAACTAAAAACGGCTCAGGGAAAGCTCTAGACAACAAAGAAACACCAAAAATCTGGTGCCGATCAAAAATCCAGGATGGTCCCATGGAAAGAAAAGGAAGCATTTGGCCTGCATCACCCAACCCTGCAGCTGAGAGCCACTTGGCACCTGGAGGAATCCCCTCATGGAGAGTCACCTCATGGAAAGAAGGGGAGCAGGAGAACCCACTAAGCTTCAACTATAGGGATGTCTGCAGCTTTTGCAACAGAAGGGGCCCGTCCATTCTAATCCCAGTTGTTGGAGCAGCCCAGAGTGTGCCCTCTACACCTCCTCCCAGAGGCTGGAGGTGTTGCTATGATGAGACTTGCCTTCAAGGGCTCCAATTCTGCTCTTAGGGATTGGTGGCCATAGCACGTCGTGTATACAAGACTAGAACTACATCTGATTTTGCCCACTCTTGGTCCCAGTTTAGGGCATTGTGTCACATTACTGGGGCTGTTTCCTGAGACCTGACTCCAGATCCTAAGGTGTGCCTTAACTGCCACTATGGGTGCAGATATTTGCTGCCCTGAGTCCCACTCACCATGTTCCATTTAATACCCTGTGTCTTCATTGCCAAGGGTGCTCTTGCTATTTGGAAACCCAAAACCTCCCAGGCTTAGACTCTGAACTGCCATGGCTAACACCTGAAGACTTTTCTCCACCTATGGTAGCTCAAGGCTCTGACCTTTCATTGGTAGGCCAAGTCACCACTGCCTTGAGTCTCTTCTCTCCGGTCCAACTGTAGGGCTCTGAATCCCCATTGCTGCTGCTATACCGCTACATTCCCAGACACACTTTCAGCTTCCACACTAAAACCTTAGTTGTCATTAGAGACCAAGAATCTAGAGGTCTGTGTCCAGATCCCTGGGTCCTGACACATGGCTTTCACAAGCCACCACTGGATCATGCTGCTGCTATCTTGGAACTGCCACTTGGGACAGAGTGGAAACTTGGACTCCCCATCCCCAGCATATGCTACTACCACACACTGCCCATGGCCCCAGTCACCAATGAATTTTGTCGTCCAGGGCCTCTGTACTTGCTACATTCCTCTGCTAGCCAGAGTCGCAATGGTGAGCCCCTGAGACACAGATACAGTTTGCATGGAATATCTACACATGTCTCCAACCGAGACCCCAGCGCCACAGCCACAACAAATGAACCTATGCACCAAAAGCCAATTGCTTTGGTAGTTCCATCTGTGCCTGATCTTGGGCAACAGATCCAATACTGCTATGAAGCCTCTGAGGTCAGCTTGCCATACCAGACCCCAAAAAGGATCATCTCACAACTGAAATATTTCACACTGAAATATTATTTAACCAGGAGAAAGAAAGAAATCTTGCCATTTATAACAAATGGATGGTCCTTGAAGGCATTATGATAAGGGACGAAAATCACACAGAAATAGATAAATATTGCATTGTCTTTCGCATGAATTCTAATAGACTGAACTGGTAAAAACAAAGATTAGAATGCGTTTATCAGGGACTGTGGGTTGGGGGTTTGTGAAGATGTTTAAGACCACAAATTTACGGGACTCCTGGGTGGTTTAGTCGGTTAAGCATCTGACTTCAGTTCAGGTCATGATCTCATGGTTTCTGAGTGTGAGCCCCACGTCGAGTTCTGTGTTGACAGGTTAGAGCCTAGAGCCTGCTTCAGGTCCTGTGTCTCCCTCTCTCTCTGCTCCTCCACCGATCATGTCTGTCTCTCTCCCCCTTTCTCAAAAAATAAACATTGAAATTAAAAAAAAAAAGAATACATATTTACAGCTAGTAGATAATTTTTGGAGGTGTAATGTATAACATAGTGATTACAGACATCATTGTTGTATTATAAACTTCAAAGTTGCTAAGACGAATTCTTAGCTTCTCGCAACACATACAAAAAATGATAAATATGTGACATGAAAAGGTATTATCTAACATGGCCATAATAATCATATGGCAAAACATAAATTTATCAAATGAACATATTGTCAGCATTAAATGTATGCAATGTGAGATGCCAATACCATCTCCATAAAAACAAACAAAAGATAGATTTGTAATACCTACAACGATTGCTACGGAAATAACTTAAGAATATACTAAAGACAACAATAGAGGAAGTAAAATGCAACACTAATGTAGCATGTGTTTAATACAAAAGATAGGAGGTAATGTGGAAGAGGCAAATAAGACATAAGTATAGAATAAAGAGCAAATGGGATACCCAAATCCAAATATCCCAGTAATTATACTCATGTGAATTAAATAAATATTCCAATTATAAGATAGAAAGTGTCATCCTGAATAAAAGACTAATACCACTTATACGCTGTCTGTAACAGACACACTGTAGACTCAAAGACACAAATAGGTGAAAATAAAGGGATAACAAAAAGTAGACCCTACTAACAGTAAGCAAAGATGTGAGCAGAAATGGCTGTTCTAATATCAAAGCAGCTGTTAAAACAAGAAATAGTAATAGAAAGTACAAGAAACATTTCCAAATGTTAAGCCTGTCAATAAAAGAGGAAGATCAAACAATTATAAACATACATTATTTACCTAAGAACAGAACCCTTAAACACAGGAAATAGAAACTGACAGAATTAGAAGGGTAAATAAACAATTCAATGAGTATAGATGAAGACTGAAATCTCTTCCTTCAGTAAGTAAGATCAGCTTGTCACAAAAGCAGGAGGACTATGGAAGACTGTCAAAATAGTGGAACCAGCTTCACATAACTGACATATATAGAAAGTGTTCTAGGTCATCCATAGGGATCAAAAAGTTTAAGGATGGAAGCATGGAAATATTCAAAGTATTTCCTCTGAAGACAAGGAAACAAATGAGAAGAAACAATGGAAACAAATCTGGGATATTTCCTAACATGTGGAAAGTGAGAGACTTCTGAAACATGTACAGTTCAAAGATGAAATCTTGGAAAGTTATCTTGTCCTGGATGAGAGAAATTACCTTGTACTGGATGATAATAAACTGAGAATACATCAAAGCTTTTAGGATGAAGCTAAAGTAGTGTTTACAGACAATGGGTACCTTTGTCAATCACACACAAAGGAAGAATGTTATCAATGCATGATCTCAATTGCTTCCCTCTCAAGCAGCAATAAGACAGGAGTCAGGTAAGGTTATAGAAGGAAGAAATGACACACATACATTTAGCTAAAAGCTGATTGTGAAGGATGTATAGTAGAATAACTCAAAGCAGCCCCAAATGAGCAACACCCAAATATCCAAGAGCATCCACAATAGAACGGGCGAATACAATGTAGGACAATCGGACAACAGAACACAAAGAGATGTGGACCATTGACAATTTCATGCAGCTACATATGGATGAACCACACAAGTTTGGCTCCGCCTGAAAATGCTAAAAAATAAAATATGCACACTCTATGATTCCATTTCTATAAAGTGTTTTTAAAAGGCAGACAAGAAGTTGATAGGGGCATTTTGCAGTGTTGGTAATATTCATTTTCTCATTCCATGTAGTGGTGACACTGAAAACTCGGCCACCTGTTGGCACGTGTACCATGTGACCCATCTGTATGTGCCTTGTACCACAGTAAAAGTATCAGAGGACAATATCATGAAGAAATGCGAATATATTTAAAACTAGACAGAACATTGGAAAAAATCCTACCAAATACAACATGTGAACCAAAGGAACTAGAAAAAAAAAATCTCAGATGTGTCTTAAAATTTCTAATACAGGGGGCGCCTGTTTGGCTCAGTCTGTTAAGCGTTCAACTTAGGCTCAGGTCGCTGTCTCGTGGTAAGTGAGCTTGAGACCCCCTTCCCCTCCCCCTCACCCACCCACCGGGCTCTGTGCTGACAGCTCAGAGCCTGGAACCTGCTTCCAATTCTGTGTCTCCCTCTCTCTCTGCCCCTCCCCTGTTCATGCTCTGTCTCTGTCTCAAAAATAAATAAATGTTAAAAAAAATTTTTTTAATAAAATTTCTAATGCAATTTTGTCTGTAATTCAGAAAACTTTTCACACTCATTTAGAAAGTATTTAGATGTTTATGAATAAAGAAGAATGTAATGCCAGGTTAAAAAGCAAAAAGAAATCATTGTAAGGTCAGAAAAGGAGGCTAATAAAATATGTGTCATATACATTTTGATGGGAATACTAAAAAGAGAAGGAAATTACATATCAGGACAATGATAAGTAGATTTATTGAAGTAGTGCCATTTGTATTTACATTTGAAATGCCATAAATAATCTTCATTTATCACATTAGCAAAGAGGATCAATTCATGTGATTTCCATGATACAGAAGGCAAATGATAAAACTAATATTTATTTTTATTTTTCAAAAACCTATCTAACGGGGTGCCTGGGCAGTTCATTGGTTGAGTGTCCAACTCTTGATTCGGGCTCAGGTCATGATATCAGGGTTTGTGAGTTTGAGCTCCACATTGGGTTCTGCACTGACAGAGCAGAACCTGCTGGGAAGTTTTTCTGTCTCCATCTCTCTCTCTCTCTCTCTGACCCTCTCCCATGCACTTTTTCTCTCACACAAAATAAATAAATAAATAAATAAATAAATAAATAAATAAACATTAAATAAAACGTCTAGAAAGATAGACATGAAAAGGAAACATCCATGCAACGATCCTGAATAGGTAGCATAACTCTGAAAATGAACTTGAATAAATTCACCGTTTAAAAAGGACAATTTTGCGGGCACCTGGGTAGATCAGTCGTTTATGCCTCTGAGTCTTGATTACTGCTCATGGTTCCTGAGATGGAGCCCTAAGTCAGGCTCTGTGCTGACACCATGGACCCTACTTGGGATTCTCTGCCTCTCTCTTTCTCTCTCTGCCCCACCTCTGCCTGCATTCTCACTCTCTCAAAATAAATTAATAAACATTTAAAGTAAAAAAGATGATCTTTCAAGTACAAAACAGACATAAAAATATGTAAGGACATTAATTAAACAGATGAGAAAGGCAACATTTGTACCCACACAATACAAAATGCACAATTCCACCAAAATGCAAAGTCATTCAGTGGAGAAAGTAGAGTGTCTTCAACAAATGTTCTGGAAACAATGGGCTATCAAATATGATTAATGATTAATGACTTTATACTACATTAAAGTGCTCAAAATTGATCACACATAAAAAAGTTCAAATGTTTTATAAAAAACGCATGACCTACAGTTGGTGAGAGATTTTTTAGACAGAATGTCAAAAGCATAATCCATAAAAGAAGAATTGATGAAATGTAGTTCATCAAGATAATATCTGCTCTTTGAAGAGATAAGAAAGTCATAAACTTGTGAAGAAACATTTACAAAGCAAACATCTAATAAAAGACTTGCCACCAGGGTACATAAAGAATGCTCAAAATACAATGAAAAAATGTAAAATTATTAGCAAAAATTTTCAGTAGATACTTCACCAAACACTATGTATAGATGGCAAGTGAGTACAGGAAACGATGCTGAACACTACTAAATTTAGGAGCATTCAAAATAAAACCACCACAGACAAGATTCCTGTTCTGGAAAGAAGGAGTGGTTAGACTTTTCCCTATTCCTCCCACCAACGCAGCTACAGTCCCTGGGCATTATACATAAGATGACACAAGATTCAGAAAGGTAATGAGAAAGCTGACAGGTCCGAGCCCTGGAGACCCAAGGAATGACATGGTGATGAGCTCCACGGAATTTCCCTCTACCTCACATAGACTGGTGTCAGAGAGCCTAGCAAACCACAGACACCAACAGGTACACACCCAAGTCTCCACAATGTTTTTTCTCTCCAGTCAAAATAACACAAAAATGGCTGCTAGGAAGACAGAAAAGTTGTAGACACTAACTGCTTGATTCTAAAAACAAAACAAAACAAAACAAACACAAAAACAAAAACAAAACATTGTTTTTTGATAAAAAATAATAAAACCCATTGACTATCCACCAAAAAAAAATCAACAGGCATGCAGGGGAAATCAAGACATTCTTCGATGAAGAAAATTGAGAAAATGTATCACCACCAGACCCACTCTGAAAGAACTCTTAAAGAGAAGAAATGGCAAAAGAAGGCATCTTGAATCATCAGGAAGAAAGAAAAAAAGAAAGAATAAAACTCTCATAGGTATAATGGACTTTCCTTCACTGTGTTCTCTAAATTGTTTGATATTTGAAGCAAAACTATCAGTTGGAGAAAAATTATAAATTCCATGTGATTCTCAAAGTAAGTAGAGAAATATGAGGACACAGTATAATTGGGACACGGTAAGGGGCCATAAAGGCAAGTAAGTCGCTACATTTTACTCCAACTGCTGTGGGTGGTGACAGACTGTATAGACAGTGACCTGCGAATATGTAATTATCTATATGAAGATATGTAATATCCATATTTTGTATATAAAGGAGATTAGAGCATATATATACATATAGAACTTCATGTATATAAAGTTATTTATGAAGATGAGACCTACTTTGCTCTAAATGATGCTCCGTCACAGAGGTAATGATGTAGAAAACTATAACCTTCACTTTTATCTCACAGCATCAGAAATATAGCATCACAAAAAATAAATTCTAACTGGATCATAAACATAATGAAAAGTTAAAAGACAAAGAAATAAAGAAAAAGGTGAGTCCAGGAAAATAATATAGGACATAATACTCATGAACTATCACTAACTTCTGAAATAGGTCCATAGTAATGATTGTAACACACCAAGTGCTAAGTAGGACTATGGTAACATTAAAATTCTGATCATTCCAGAGGGAGAGAAAGGGAAATAAAGAAGGAGGTGGGGAAAAAGAAAAGAAAAGAAGATTGACCAGACAAAGAAACTATGCAGCTTAAGGTATTGAGGAAGGCACTTGCTAGGATGGGCACTGGGGGGTTGTATGTAAGCAATCAATCGCGGGAATCTACCCCCAAAACCAAGGGCAAACTCTATACAATGTATGTTAGCCAACTTGACAATAAATTATATTAAAAAATAAATAAATACAATTCTGGTCATTAAAAGACTCCATTATGAGAGTAAAAATGCATGTCACAAATATTTTCATCTTAAAAACTCGAGAAAGAGCTCATATCTACAATATGACAAAGGCTTCTAAGATGTGAAAAAAAGGCACCATCCTGGAGAAACGGGCAAGAGACACAGCCCAGTACTTCTCTTTCTCACAAAAGAGAATGCCCTTAAGATTTACAACCCAGAAAAATGGTACTGTGTATAACCATCAGAATTTATTAATTACTTTTACTGAGACTACTGAGATTTGGATCAAAAGACTAGTTGGTACAATGGATATTTACACAATACAATAAAAAAATGTAGGGAAAATTTAACATATTGAAATTTCCACATGTCAATGACTGTGCAATTTCATACTAACTCTTACAGGGAAGTGTATTACAATTAAACATAAATATAATTATGTTGTATTTATAGGTTACTATTTTAATATGAAAACCATAACATTTATATTACATAAATATGCTCTATAAGATGTAGTTATATATAATAAAGGATTATAAATATGATACGTGGAGGAGGATATAAGAAAGACTTTTCATAACACAATTATTCATAATACCCACATAATAAAAAGGAACTAAATTACTGAGAATGGTTTTGAAACTGTCATATCAATATAAGAGAGTAGTGAAATTTCAAACTATAGACAAATGTGTTAATATAGATGCATTACAGATAGCATCTGACAGAGAAAGCAGACACACATAAAAATGCAAACTGAATGATTCCATTGATATAAAGCCCCCAAATAGGCAGAAATATCTCATAAAATGAAAATGGGCAGGACTGGTAAAGGCTCTAAACTTCTGTCCCATGATGTGATTGGTATTTGTGTAATTCTACACATTTTGTAATCAATTTGCACAAATGCCTAATTTCCTTGATATGTTGTCAAATTAAAAGTAAAGTTTGTTGCAGGAAAAAGAGCATTTCTAGAGACACAGGTGTCTATGAAAAGTAAGAATTGGAAATTATCAAATGTACATTCAAGGTATAAGAATATAAATAATTGTCATAGAGTCAACATGTGGAGTACTAAAGACTTTAAAATAAACTACAAATACATATGTCACTATGGATGAACTCTACAAGCATAATAGTCACTCACAAGCTTTTAATAGATCTGCAAACATCTGAAAACTTACCTTGTCCTCTTCATCATCATAGTAGAGCAGGTTAGAGTTCTTAGAAGCACAGGACGTCAAACTCTCCTTCCATGATTTTCCCTCAGTGCTAATGTAATAGCAATTGTTGGAATACGTAAACCACTCTTTCAGACAATGACAACAGAGACACGCTGGAGAGAGATTATGAGATATTATCCAAAAAGCTTAGAGAATTACAAAATGAAAATTTGCAGACTGTATATGGATACACATATGTGTACATAACATATTCATATACCCTCACGAGCTGGTAAAATTAAAGCAAAACACACACACACTCTCTCAGAGAAGAGTCAGGCTTTCATCCCCTAATTTATATGCCCATATAAAGGAACCACAAAAATGTCCAACTCTACATGTCCTGAGAATCACTGAACACAACCATCTTTATGGAATGATTTATCTTTTATCATGTTATAGGAGGAGAACATGTGAGGCAATTGTTAACAATGGGTGCGGTGATTTTAAATGAGTATTTCTTCATATTGTTGCCTAAGAAGTTATACTCTCCTAGAATCCTTAATTCTGAAAGTTCATTAAGCGATTTTCCAATTCACTTTTTCCAAAAGAATCTGTTATCATCTTTGCCTACTTGGAGATAGAGCTAGATAGACACTAAACTAATAACAGAATTTTGCAAGGGATGTTGTACCTTTCTGGATCTTTGTTTCCAGGGAGGTTTGGTTGTGCTCTGGTCCTTCAGTAGCTTGAACATTAAAATAATCTTCAAGAAACATAACATTAAGTTAAGTGCATCAGAATAATTTGAGTTTCTTAGTTTGAAATTTGGTATATTATTTAGAATTGGAAAACGCTGCAATAAAATTGATTTCACCAGTAAAAATTAAATAAAATAATGAACAATAGGGAGGAACATAATTCAAAAGCTTAATGAACCAAACTTCACCATCTCTTACAGTATTTGGTTTAACCAATCTCAAGAATTCATTTGTATCTATCAATAAAGTCTCTCAAATAACTTGCCTTGAAGTTATAAAAATTCTGAAAAGTGTTTAATACTCCCTTAAACATCGTGTGGTATTTTTACTTTAGATAAATTCAGAATAACTATTCCACATTTAGAGCATGTGTCCATTAAAATGAGATAATAAAATTCCATATGTTATATAATATTTCAAGGACTGATGATATTAACGTTAAAAACTCCCTATTAGTCATTCAAACAGTGACTTACAGGGAATAACGTTTATTTTTACCACAGTGGACATCAAGACAAGGCAGATGATTCCCAGAACCTCAGCGATGTACCTCCCTGGACACAAGAGAAATGAAAACACTGACAAAAGATGCATGGAAATAATCATTTAGGAAATTTACAAACAAGAGAAGCAACAACCTGCAGGGAATCAAATGTACAAACTCGGACACCAAACCTATATCTACCATTGTAATCTTCACTTAGAATATACCATTGCATTGGCAGTCAACATACTACTCCATGACAGGTTGGCAAACAGTGTGGATTGTAACACCGGAACAAAGTGAGTCCCCAGACTTCAAGGACACTACCATATTCCAACTTCCAGTTCTGATCCTCACAAATGAAAACTACATGAGATCATTTCCTACTCTTTCCCTACAACCCTGCACCCCAACTTCACATCCCGGAACAGATATACCTGTCTGTATTAAATGTTTTACCTTTGCAGAGACAGTTCTTGTCAATCCCTTGAAGCTCCTGAGAAGCAACTTGAAGATTGAATTCCGCATGGGCCATTTCCTGCTCAGTTATTGAAATGGATGTATTAATGTTCTCAGGTTTCACTCGTCGTCTTTGTGACTCCTTAACCTGACTGAGTTCTGCCCAGGTTAGTCTTGGGTTATTCGTCTCTGCAGCTGAGTAGTGTCAGGCACAGTGCTGAATGGACCTGCCCTGAAGGTCTTGATCAAGAGTGTGTGTCATGTGCATTGCTAGTACAGTGACACTGGGTGGGGTGCAGGGTGAGGGATACTGCTCATTTGAAGTGGAACAATGTAAAATCTCGCTCCACTTCCCTTAGAGCTTAAATAAGTATTTCGTGACAGAATAACAGGGTTTTACAATGACACAATGTTTGACACTGTAGTGATGGTTGGGAAAGTGTAAACAATACATAAGTGAAAGAAAAAAATTCAAGAATAATACTGACCTCATTACTGTAAAGTCAGATTCCAGGGACACCTTGCAACACTATTAGAATAGCCAGATTAAATTAAAGGCTGTATTAGAGAAATACTGTTGCACCATTTTTTGTGACGATTGAAAATTCATTATTGGTTAAAAATACAGTGCTGTAAGACTAGGAAATACTAGTTTTAGCACATATAGGAATTTCCTGTAATAAGTGACTCTTCTTTGGGGATTTAGATTTCTTTACTAAAAGGTAATACAATGCTATCAAGTGATATTTTATCTTGAAAATTGTGGAATTCTGAGGTTTGTTGAATTTTAAAAGGACTAATTTATATGTTGCAAAACATTATGTGACACACTAAACTTATCCAAAGCATGAACAATGGTGAAAACAAACAAACAACAACAACAACAAAACCCATAATTTTAAAAAACAGTTATTTAACATCTGAAAATGGCAATTGATTTCATGGCAAAATATGAAAGTATAAAATGATAAATAAAAGTGTAAATCATTTATGGAAGAACACACTTGGAGCAAATTTCTAGAAAGATCTATGATTTCAAAGGCAGTGAGAGTAGCTTTAGTTCCAGAGGAATGGTAACGAATCACATAAATGAAATTTCATACTTCAGTCAATGAGGTCTGCAGTCCATCAACTCTGTAATTACTCCTGGCTCTCAAATTGACAAGTATCACCTTTTAAAAGTTACTTCATGGGTGGGAGGAGTTAAGGTGTTGGAATCGCATGGAGACGCTAATTTTGTCTCATCCCTGAAATGCAGCTAGAGAAGCACCAGACCATTTAGAACACCTAGGAAGTTGATCTGAGGAGTGTAGCAACAACCTGCATAACCTGAGGCACAGAAGTCGGCGGTTATGCAGGTCAGAGAGGTGAACTGAGGGGAGAAAAGATGAAGAGAGTGAGGAGCCATTTCATGGAGGGAAGACAGAGAGAAAGAAAGGGGGAGAATGTGGTGCATTGATTCCTGCAAGAAAAGCACTCCCCCCTGAAAGTAGCTGGAAAAAAGAGACAGAAAGAGTGAAAATACTCGTAGGGGACTAAACAAGAAATCTGTCCCCCAAAACCACTGACAGGGGGAAAGGAGAGGTAGTCAATACTGCCAAGTTCCTATAAACAGTAGAGCAGAGTCTGTCGTTTCAGAGCTCAGAGCCTGGTGGTGCTCTGGTGAGGAAGTGGGGCAAATCCCCAGGAGCAGGCAGTGCTGTCTGAACGGTCTATGTGCTCTACAGAGAGAAGCTGTTCCCCTGCTTGGAGTGCAGTTGGTATTGGCTATATAGCTTCACAGAGGGCACAGGTCCCAGCGGACCATGAGAGCAGCTACATTTGCTAGTACTGGGACAAAGATGCCCGAGTGCAACAAAAACCTGGAGCTAGCTGTGTGTTGTGAGTTCCCATAATCCCTGAAACTCTGCCACTGTGCAATCACATGAACATTTTCTGAGGCAAGCTGGCACCTGGCCATTGTTTAGCAACACCCCCCCCCCACACACACACCGAGAGTCAGTGAAGATTGAAGCAAGGGGTCTCTGAAACGTGGGGTTCTGAAACACAACCCTGTCTGAGATAAAACTCTGGAGAGAGATTTCACCTGGAAGGTGGACAGCTTAGACATGGACAGGGTAGAGGTGTAGAGTGGGCGGAGGTCTGCAGCCAAGGAGGGGTGCTTGCTAGTGGGGCAGTGAGAGCACAAGTCCCTGTGCCAAAGACTAGGACACTGGGTGAAGCCATTTCCACCACTCCCACACATGCACATGGGTGCCACACTGATCCACCCCAGTAACCTAAGCACTGCCACCTAGTGGAGAATGGAGCCATTACATCAAGCCCAGCCCAACTGTGCCCTCCAAGCACACCCCTCAGAAGACCAGCACAAGTCACTCCACCTGCTTAGTGCATGAAATAGAGGAGGCTTCATCATTTCAATTCTAGGGGAAACTGGATGCCACTTCATTCGGGTTTCATTCTGTTTGCTGGTTCACTTATTTGCTCATTTTCGTTGCTTCTGTTATATCTTAAATTCCCACCCCCCCTTAATTTTCTTTCTTTTTATTGGATACAGAAAATAAATAGTTTTATTTTTAACTTGTTTTTTTATTTTTTAAGTTCCTATTTTAGATCATTTTTGTATTTTATTTTATTCTACTTTATTAGATATATTTTTAATTTCTAAATTTTTTTCTTACTTTTTCTGCTTTCCTTTCCTTTTCCTCTCTATTGTACCGAGATTTTTTTCAACATGCAGATCAAAACACTTCTAGGATCTAGCTTCCTTTATTTGATTTTTTGTTTTATTTTCAATTTTTAATTTTACTTTTTTATTTTCTTAATTTTTTTCTTCCTTCAAAATGGCAAAACAAAGAACTTAACCCCAAAAGCGAGAACAGGAAGATATGACAGTCACAGACTTAGTCAACACACACAAAAGTAAGATGTCTGAACTAGAATTAAGAACCACGATAATGTGAATACTAGCTGGGGTGTAAAAGTGTAGAAGACATCTGAGAATCCTTTCTGCAGAGATAGAAATAAAACCTAGTCAGGCTGTTAGTAAAAATGCTACAACCGCGATTCAAAATGAATGCATGCCACGATGGCAAGGCTGCGTAAGGCAGTGAAGTGAATCAGTGACATAGAAGATAAAATTATGGAGGATAATGAAGCAGAAAAAATAGAGAACAAAGGCAATGAGCAGGATACAAGACTTGGAGAGCTCAGTGACTTAGTAGAAAAGAATAACATCCAAAACAGAGGAGTTCCAAAAGATGAAGAAATAGAGAAAAGGGCAGAAAGTTTAGTTGAGCAAAATACCAGAACACTTCCTACTCTGGGAAGGACACAGATGTCAAAATCCAGGAAGCACAGAGACCTCCCATTAGATACTACAAAAACTGACCATCACCAAGGCATATCTTAGTAAAATTCACCAAAAACACCGACAAGGAAAGAATTGTGAAAGCAGCAAGAGAAAAAAGTCCTTACTCTATAAGAGAAGACACATCAAGTTTGCAGCTGACATATCCACATAAACGTTGCAGACCTGGAAGGATATATTCAACGTGCTGAATCAGAAAAATATGCAGTCAAGACTTCTTTATCCAGCAAGAATGTCATTCAGAATAGAAGGAGTGATAAAGAGTTTCCCAGAGACACAAAAAATAAAAGAATTCATGACAAGTAAACGAACCCTGCATGAAATTTTAAGCGGGACTCTTTCAGTGGAGAAAAGACAAAACAAAACAAAAAAGACCAAAAGCAACAAAGACTAGAAAGGACCAGAGAACACCACCAGCAACATCAACTCTAGAAGGAACATAATGGGACTAAATTCATATCTTTCAGTACTCACTCTAAGTGGAATAGGACTAAATGCTCCAATGACAAGACATAGGGTATCAGAATGGATAAGAAAACAAGGTATATGCTTCTTACAAGAGACTCATTTTAGACCTAAAGTCATCTACAGATTAAAATAAGGGGATGGAGAACCATCTATCATGCTAATGGTCATCAAAAGAAGCCTGGAGTAGCTGACTTATATCAGACAAACTAGATTTAAAAATAAAGACTGTAACAAGAGTTGAAGGGCATTAAACCATTATTAAGGGGTCTATCCACCAAGAAGATCTAACAATTGTAAATGCATATTCCTACAATGTGTGAGCATCCTAATATATATATCAATTAATTACAAACATAAATTTCATTGGCGATAATACCATAAGAGTAGAAGACTTCAACACCCACATCTTACAGTAATAAACAAATCATGTAAGCAGAAAATCAACAAGGAAACACTGGCTTTGAATGACACGCTGGACCAGATGGACTTAACAGATACATTCAGAACACATCATCCTAAAGTAGCAGAACACACATTCTTCTCGAGTGCACATGGAATATTCTCCAGAATAGATCACATACCGGGTCACAAATCAGCCCTCAACAAGTACAAAAGCATTGAGACCATACTGTGCATATTTTCTGACCACAACTCTATGAAACTTGAAATTAATCACAAGAAAACTTTTGAAAAGACCATAAATACTTGGAGATTAAATAACATCCTACTAAAATATGGATTAATTTTAATCCACGAAATTAAAGAGGAAACTAGAAAGTACATGGAAGACAATGAAAATGAAAGCAAGATATTCCAAAACTTCTGTGATGCCGCAATGGTTATAAGAAGGAAATACATAACAATCCAGGCCTTCCTGAAGGAAGAAGAAAGGTCTTAAATATACAACCTAAAGTTACACCTAAAAAGGCTGGATAAGGAACAGCAAATAAAGTCCAAAGGCATCGGAAGAGGGGAAATAAAAAGATTAGAGCAGAAATCCATGATATTGAAGTAAATAAAAAGAACAGAATTAACAAAATTGATAAACCCATAGCCACAGTTGTCAAAAAGAAACACGGAAAGAACCCAAATAAATTCACAAATGGAAGAGGAGATATTACCACCAACACCACAGAAATACAAACAATAATAAAAGAATATTATAAGCAATTATATGCAAACAATATCGACAATCTAGAAAAATGGGCAAATGCCTAGAAATATTTAAACTACTAAAACTGAAACAGGAAGAAAGGAAAAATTTGAACACACCCATAAGCAGGAAGGAAATTGATTCAGTAATCAAAAATCTCCCAACAAATAAGATTCCAGGACTGGCTGTTGTCCGGGGAATTCTGCAAAACATTAAAGAGGAGTTAACCCTTATTCTTTTGAATCTGTTCCAAAAAATAGAAATGGAAGGGAAACTTCCAAACTCATTCCACAAGGCCAACATTACCTTGATGCCAAAACCAAAGACCCCTCCAAAATGAAGAATTCCCAGCAATTTCCCTAGTGAACATGGATGCAAAAACTCTCAATGAAATACTAGCAAATTGGATCCAACAATACATTAAAAGAATTATTGACCCTGATCAACTGGGATTGGTTCCTGGGTGCAGGTCTAGTTCAATACCTGCAAGTCAATCAATATTTTACATCACATTAAGAAAAGAAATGATAAGAACTGCATTATTCTCCCAATAGATGCAGAAAAAACCCTTTGACAAAATGCAGCTCCCATTCTTTTTTTTTTTTAAATTTTTTTTTTTCAACGTTTTTATTTATTTTTGGGACAGAGAGAGACAGAGCATGAACGGGGGAGGGTCAGAGAGAGAGGGAGACACAGAATCGGAAACAGGCTCCAGGCTCCGAGCCATCAGCCCAGAGCCCGACGCGGGGCTCGAACTCACGGACCGCGAGATCGTGACCTGGCTGAAGTCGGACGCTTAACCGACTGCGCCACCCAGGCGCCCCAATGCAGCTCCCATTCTTGATAAAAGCCCTCAAAATATAGGGATAGAAGGGACATACCTGAAAATCATAAGGGGCATATGTGAAAGACCCACAGCTAATATCGTCGTCAATGGGGACAAACTGAGACCTTTCCCCCTACGGTCAGGAACACGACAACGATGTCCACGGTCACCACTGGCATTCACTATAGTGTTGGAAGTCCTAGCTTCAGCAATAGACAGCAAAAGGAGAAAAAATCACCCAAATAGGCAAAGAGGAAGATAAACTTTCACTCTTCTCAGATGAAATGATCCTTTATGTGAGAATCCAAAAAATCCCACCAACAAAACTGCTAGAACTGATCCATGAATTCAGCAAAGTGGCAGGATATAAAATCAATGTACAGAAATCAGTTGCATTTCCATATAGCAATAATGAAGCAGCAGAAGGAGAAATAAAGGAGTCGATCCCATTTACAATTGCACCTCAAACCATACCATACCTAGCAATAAGCCTAACAAAAGAGGTGAAAAATCTATATAGGGAAAACTATAGAAAGCTTATGAAAAAAATTGAAGAAAACACACACAAAAAGGAAAGACATTCCATGCTCATGGATTGGAAAAACAAATATTGTTAAAATGTTGATAGTAGCCAAAGCAATCTCCAAATATGATGCAACCCCTAGCAAAGTAACATCAGCAGTCTTCACAGAGGTAGAACAAGCAATCTAAAATTTGCATGGAATCAGAAAAGACCCAAATAGGCAAAGCAATCCTGAAGAAGAAAACCAAAGCAGGAGGCATCACAATCCCAGACTTCAAGCTGTATTACAAAGCTGTAATCATCAAGACAGTATGGCACTGGCACCAAAACAGACATATATATCAATGGAACAGACTAGATCACGCAGAAATGGACCTACAAATATATGGCCAACTAATCTTTGACAAAGCAGGAAAGACTATCCAATGGAAAAAAGACAGTCTCTTTAGCAAATGGTATTGGGAAATTGGGCAGAAATATGCATAAGAATGAACGTGGACCACTTTCTTACAGCATACACAAAAATAAACGCAAAATGAATGAAAGATGTGAATGTGAGACAGAAAACCAAAGTCCTAGAGGAGAAAACAGGCAACATCCTCTTTGATCTGAGCCTCAGCAACTTCTAACTTGACATGTCTGGGGAAGCAAGGGAAACAAAACACAAATGAACCACTGGGACTTCCTCAAGAGAAAAAGCTTGTGTACAGCAAAGGACATAATCAGAAAAACTGAAAGGCAACTGACACAATGGGAGAGGATATTTGCAAAGGACATATTGCTTAAAGGGTTAGTGTCCAAAATCTATAAAGAACTTCTCAAACTCAACACCCAAAACCCGAATAATCTAGTGAAGAAATGGGCAAAAGACATGAAGAGACACCTTTCTGAAGAAGACATCCAGATGGCTAACAGATACGTGAAATGATGCTCATCACACATCATCAGGGAAATACTAATGAAAACCACAATGAGATAGCACCTCACACCTATCAGAATGGTTAAAATTCACACCACAGTCAAAAAAAGATGTTGGCAAGGATGTGGAGAAACAGGAACTCTTCTGCACTGCTCGTGGGAATGCAAACTGGTGCAGCCACTCTGGAAAACAATATGGAGGTAACCCAAAAAATAAAAAAATAGAACTACCCTATAACCCAGCAATTGCACTACTAGGTATTTATTCAAAGGATACAGAAGTGCTGATTCCTAGGGGCTCTCGTGCCGTAATGTTAATCCTCAATAGCCAAAGTATGGAAAAGAGCCCAAATGACCATCGACTGATGAATGAAGATGTGCCATATATATATGTGTGTATACACACACACACACACATATATATATATATATATATATATATATATATATATACAGTAGAATATTCATATTATTCGGTGATCACAAAGAATAAAACCTTGCCATTGGCAACAATGTAGATGGAAGTAGAGTGTCTTATGCTTAGCAAAATAAGTCCGTCACAGAAAGACAAATATCACAGGCTTTCACTCATATGTGAAGTTTAAGGAAGAAAACAAATGAACATAGAGGGAAGGGAAGCAAAAATAATCTAAAAAACAGGTGGGACATAAACCATAAGAGACTCTTAAATGCAGAGCACAAATTGATGGTTTTTGCAGGGGTGTTTGGTATGGGGATGGGCAATGGGCATTAAGGAGGGCACTTGTTGGGATGACCACTTGTGCTATATATAAATGTTGAATCCCTCAATTCTATTCCTGAAATCATTATTAACTATATGTTAACTAACTTGGATTTAAATTTAAAAAATGATTATAAACAATAAAATAATAAAATAAAATAAAATAAAATAAATAATTACTGGAAGCAATAAACACTAAAATAAAACATTAAAACTATAAACAGTTGATTCCTGTCTAGCTATCTGGTTGCTAATCTAAAATGGGAATTAAAATAGGTAAAATATAATGCATATAAAACACTTAAACTCAATATGACTGTTCCAAGGTCTCAATAATATGTAGTTATTTTAATTATTTTTTAACACAATAACCATTTATCGTTACTGACTCATGTCCTTTAGGACATGGTACATAATTCACGAACCAGGAGTGTTTCTCAGTATTGAATATCTTTCTTGGACAAGTTTTGTTCAATTTAATAAAACGTCTTTTATTATTTATAGATAAGCTTAATTTAGCATTTTACAGAAGGCATCTCATCTTATCTTTTATGAAAAATCAAACTGCTTTCATTTATCAAAGTAAATTTTTGAGGAATTATGTTTGGACTTTATGACACAAAATGGATTTATTTTAAGCATCTATTTTTAAAGCCAGGGCAAATTAAATAACATATACTCTAAATTGATTACAAATCCATACGAAATATTCCTCGTCATGATGCCATGTGATGTCAATAAAAATGGTACAAACCCAATTATGTATATGCATATGCTCTGAGTTACTCCTCCACAGGCAACAATTTGAATATTGTAGATCTCTAATATATTGCATATTCATTCTGCTCTGTTACCCTGAGGTGTTGGACTAAAGATACCAATTTCTCTGTCATGGTATTGCTGATTAGTTGTGCCTCAGGTGCATCCCACCAGCATTTGTAACCTTCCACTCACTAGAGAGACAGGACAGTGGTGACACATGCCTTCTTATGGGTATAGGTAATAATAGTATTTTTTCACACTGCTTTTTGTATGTATTTAGAAATGTAAAATATACTTGGGAAGAAAATGGGAGGTGTTCTACATCAGAATGTATTTAGCGGCATCTCTCACTTTTCTCCATTCTTTATGGTAACAGATGCATATGTGTAGATGGGATATTCCAACATTGGAAGATAGGGCATTTCAGTCCCTTCTTCTCCCTGCACACTGTAGGATCCCCAAATCTAGGATTCAAACAGGCTATTATGTCACAGATTGACAATCCCCTTTGTATTCTTCAATTCCAAAAGACACAGCCTATACAGATGCCCAAATAACACACTTTGTGAGGAGACTGGGGTTCTTGAGCAATAAGGGAAAGGACAGTAATTGCAACTTGATTTCAAAAAAACATGAAACACAGACATGGAAAAAATTACTCTAGTGTCCACACATGATGCGCATTGAATTTCTCCACTTTTTAAAATGCAAATTTCTTTGATATATGATCAAAATGGTTGCCAGATAGCATTTCTGATGCCTGGCTGTTTCACTGGGTGAAAGGAAGAATACAGTTATAGGGCTTTGGTTTTATGAAAAATGGCCTTTATTGGACATTGGGAAAAGCAAAATATGAAGAGATCACAGCAACTACTTCATGTGCTTGGGCTTTATTTTAAGGATCCATAGGCATTATATTATTTATTATTATTTATTCCTCAGAACAGCCCTATGAAGTTGCTACAATTAAGACCATCATGTCACAGATGATGACACAAAAGCATCAATTTCTTAAGCCAAAACCACTGAAATCTTGTGAATACTTGTATCAAGAGGTACTGTTCAAATACTCTTCAAGTAAATATGAATAAGATACTATTTCCATCATATATTCTGCAGAGAAAACAGCCAGAGCAGTTATGTAACTGAGTCCCAGGGCTAGGAGTGTGCACTTAGAAATTCCATGAAGTGACCGGTTTCAATGCCAATGTCCTTTCACTTTATAATTTTCTGCTTATAACTTATTTGATCAAAGACCACCGTGAAAATATCTATAGTATCATGTCTGTCACTATATAAAACTGATTTACAAGGATATTTGGCACAGAAGACAAAAAAACCAAATGGGAAGTTAAGAGAGTATAAATTTTTAATTTATTTCCAAACAATATCCTTTACAAAATTATTCTCTCATGAAGTATTATTAAAAAAAAAAAATCCTATGGCTATAATGGTAGATTAGGTTACTTTCAGTGAATCTACATTTCTTCCCTCTGACCACTGTGAAAAGAGTGTAGTCTGCAGATAACAAATGATAAGTTTGCCCACGTGACTTGTTTTCACACTATAATGTGTGTTGGAATGTGATAGGTTATGAGTTCAGAGACCAGGCACTAAGAAACACATTTCTGCTAGTTGCTATCTCTGTTATGCAAGATCATATACCAGGATCTGAGCTGCATCTGTATGTAGTCTGGAGTCAAGTCCATAAATGCCCAGACTTGATCAACCCTAACAGAGCCAAACCACAAACAGGTGAATGAAAATTAGATGCTTAATTTTCAATGTCATTGCAACCTTGGGTTGTATGAAACACAACTTTAGCAATTACTTACAGCTACCATAAACAATTATATTCAATTCCTTTTGAATATTCATATAATTTTTCTACAAGAGTGTAGGGAACAGGTAGAGACAATACAAAGAATGTGTCTATCTTCACAAATATAAATGCATATGAAATATGAATTTATTTTGCAAGTAATAACCGAGTTTCATTTCTTTCCCTGTTATAATTGAATTAGGGTAGGAATATCTGTGAATCATTATCTGATTACTCACATTTGTCTTGAATTCTGGCAAGAAGTAGCCATTTGACCTCCACAAATATCTGTACATTTTAATTTTTGGTTTTCTTATGTAACATTTTATGTTTTGCATCAAAGAGCTTTTTTATTTTTTAATTTATTTTTATTTTTTTAAATGAAATTTATTGTCAAATTGGAAGCTAGGTGAAATAAGTCACACAGAGAAAGACAACACAGTGTTTTTTAGCATGGCTGTAAAGACTGACAGAAGTGGGTACATAAAAATGGAAAAAATTAAATTTCATCCAAAATATATGAACCCAGTTGAGGAAAACAACATATAAGAAAAGGTATCAAAGGACACTGGTTATTAGCGATTAGAAACCAATCTCTACCTTGAAATAAATCTAATCTTTGATAGTGCTGCACTAAGACAGATTGAAAGAGTACACTTTGGTTCCATTTTCGGAGGAAGTGGGGCCGATCTGAATGGCTTTATACATCGACCCTGTTGTTCCATGATAACCCCAAGGGGCCGTTCATTTAGTACTCTCAGCTCCAAATCCACCCTCAGTGCCTTGTTCTCAGATAACGGTGGAAGATCCTATCCATTTTCTCTCTGGTCATCTCACATGAAGTTGACTTTTGTCAGTAAAAGACAATGGAGACACAGTGCAGCAGAAAGGGCTCTTCTTCCCGGCGTCATGGTGTTGTCTCTCCTTTGGCCGCCATGGCTTGGTTGCCAGTTGCAGTCTTGCAGGAAGTCACGGGTATTCGTCCTCCAGCAGGTTCTTGTAGGCAATCTGTCAGTTTCCTGTCATCTGGTCTTTCCTCCTGATGCTCTGACAGAGAGTAACTCCTGTGTGCTAGTCACAGTCTGAGATCCTTCCTCACCAAGTTCAGCTCGTGGAGTGTGGAGGTGCCCTGCCCCAGAAAAATCCAGTGAGCATGTCTTCCATGAAGCTGTGTGCACCCACATTGTCCTCAATGACATCTAAATCCCATCTTCAGAGAGCAAACCTGGCTTCCCAGTGATCCCTCCTTTAATTCCAAGATATTCTTTGTAATTTTATTGAACTTAGTAGCCTTCCTCTTAGTAAGCTTTCCCTTACAAGTGGATAATAACTGTTTACCTCAACTTCCTTCCTCGTTTCTGTCTCCTGACTCAATTCTGACTCATACCCTTGTCACCCTGGGGTGTTCAATCTTCATCTGAGGCCCTTAAAGGACTAGAACAAATCAGCTAATTTGGAAATCGAAATGGAATTATTCACTGTATTGAGAATATTACACTAATATTATGATTTGAAATTTATATATAATTATTTTACTAAATAGCAAAACATAAGAAATAAATACTATATACAGAGTATATTTTTTACACTAATATAATTACATTTGAGAACAGTTCCATAACACCAAGAATGAAGCCTCAAGTACTCTTTGGACTTTGGGTGATATATATGCATTGATGCGGATTCATCCTTGGTAAGAAATGAAACATTCTAGTGAGTGATGTAGATAATGGGAGAGGCCATGCGCATGTGCAGACAGGGACAATACAGGAAATCTCAGAAGCTTCTTCTTAATTTTGTTGGGAACCTAAAATTACACTAAAAACATTATCTTAAAAATATGCAGAATAAATAATCACATGGGTTTAGAAATAATGAGAGATGTATTCTTTATAAATGGTGAAATAACATTATACCAAAGTGAAATAACTAGAATGCCTGGTGCTTACAAATATATGGTCTTATTACTGAGCAGGGTGCATAATACATTTTTTTTACTGGAAAATTGAAATATGGACACTTCTTGTCACTCTCTGAAGATGCTGACAACCTGAAATACAGAGAATTATATCTCATTAATCTTACCGTAAGATTACTTACGTCAAAATACCATAGTATTTTGATGAATAAACCATCCATTTTGACTATTACTTATATATCTCAATCTCCATATTTCTCATACCATTTTTCTCTGGAAAAACTTCAACTACTGTGTTTATCCGATTGTTCACACATTGCTCTTTTTGTTTCTAAGAACAATTCTTGTGAGGCATAAAATAAAAAGTTGTCAGGAAACTTACACTTCGGAAGAAAATGTTAAGGCTTTTGGCTGCACAGATGAACTATGATTTCTTCTCTGGGAGCCTCTAATCCATGTAGTAGCAGAGAGTAAATTCAACAAAAACTGTGAGAAAATAAATTTTATTGGAAGTCAAATACTAGCTCTTACACTCTTTTGAATTCTGTAGTAACAAATAAAAGTTCTTTCCTTCTAACTTTATAGAAACTTTCAAATTATAATATAATGTTACACACCGGACACATAAGTATAAAATTATCTTAGTAGGACTAAGTGAAAAGGACAAACTGACCGCAAAAACAATCAGAGTTTAGAAAATGGATCCAAGCTTAATAACCTATGAAATATGGTCTGTGGAAATTCAAGTCAAAAACACACGTGTAATCTTCTCGCCTAGGATGTCCCCGAGCCTCCCCACCTGCCCACCACTGGCTCAGTGATCCAGAAGATTGTAGCTTTTACAGTTGGGAGAAGCTGCAAAGAGCAACGGTGTTGGTGCCACAGGGGGAGACCTGATCAGCACTGGGGATGGGGATGGGTACCCACTGATGTTTCAGCTCCAAGTGCTGATTTTGCTCCATAATGATGAAGAAAACCCATACCTGATCTGGTCAGAGGTTGTGGTGTTTGTGTCAAGCACTGTGACCCCCATAAATATAATGGAAACATACTGGATGTGAGAATATAACGGAAGAGTTGACATTAGCTCTCAACACTCTTAGCTTATGGAAAAAATATACACACATGGAGAGGAGACCAAGAGGAAGCCAGGAGAAAGTAAGAATACAGGAGACTTGAGAACTCTTAGCAACATTATGAACAGTCCCTCTCACAATCACAGACACAGGCACAGATGTCACACTGCAGAAGGTGAGTCCATACTGACTTGCAATATTTGAACATATTCTTTCAAAAAAAAAATAGTAATTAACATCAAAGGTAAAAGTCACAAGGTCATAAAAATAAGCAATAAGAATTTGGAAACAATTGAACAAAACTATCAGCAGACAGATTTAGTGGAGAAGATTCTGCCATAAATGTTTGGCAAAAAAAAAATAGTAAATCTAGGAAAAATGACATACAATGCATGTTTCTGAATTATATTTTTAAAAAGTGTCTACCTAAAAAGTAAAAAAATATGAAGAGAAATTTAAAAATGTCTTCCGACGAAAGGAAAGCATAGGTCAATAGAAACGTGTGCAAGGGGGCGCCTGGGTGGCTCAGTCGGTTGAGTGGCCGACTTCAGCTCAGGTCATGATCTCGCGGTCCGTGAGTTCGAGCCCCGCGTCGGGCTCTGGGCTGATGGCTTGGAGCCTGGAGCCTGCTTCCGATTCTGTGTCTCCCTCTCTCTCTGCCCCTCCCCCGTTCATGCTCTGTCTCTCTCTGTCTCAAAAATAAATAAAACGTTAAAAAAAAAAAAAAAAAAGAAACGTGTGCAGGGATAAGTTGTTGCACATATTAGAACAAAAGTATTTAGAAGTCATATTTATAAATATATGAAAACTATAAAGAAACCTTAGTTGAAATAATTGCATAAACATGTGATGGCAGCAATTTAGCAAGTAGGAAATACCAATAGAGAAATAAAACTATATGAAGAAACCATAGAGAATCTCAGTGCATAAATCCATACCGGAAATGTAAAATCCAATCAAGTAGAAAAAAACTGATGAATTTGAAGGAGTAACAAATTTATTTATACCTTAGGATGAGAGAGAAGAAAGAGAACAATTTACAGAATTCAGAGACTTTCAAAACAGTATCAGGAAAGCCGGCTTAGTTCTAAGTAGAATATGAGAAGAACAACAGAGGCAGAAAAAAAAAAAAAACAGGACAACAATCTTAAGGCACAACGAATGAACAACTTACTAATATCATTTATAATATTTATAGACACCAGAGACTTAGCAAATTGCTAACAGAATGAGCACGTACAAATCCACGTCTCATGACATCATAATGAAATGACCAAAGAACACTGGCAAATACAGACAAAGAAATACTCTTGAGGGAACAGAGTGGATTGTGAAGTGACTTAGTCAGTGTGAAAATCAGGGATGGGTGATACGTCTTCCACCTCCATCAGCCTTACGCCACATTATCTAGACAGAATCCATATCCCTGCCCTGCACACTAGTTCCGAATGGAATGGGATACAAGCAGCAAGATGAAGGAACAGAAAGACACAGACTCTAAATCCCCCATGGAAACAATCCCTTAAAAATATCCAGACACAAACCGAGGTATAATCGGTCTAGCCAGCTTTGATAAAGGTGCCAGGACCATTCAGTAGGGAAAGACAGAATCTTTCACAAAGGGTGTTGGGAAACTGACTTCCCTCCCACATGCAGAAGATTGAAGCTGGATGTTTCCATTTACACCGTATACTAAAATTAACTCAAAGTGGACTAAAGACATAAATGTAAGGTGTAGAAGTTCCTCAAAGAAAAATTGGGGGCAAAATAAACAACACTGTATGTGGCAATGATTTCTTGGCTCTGCCACCAAAACCAGACCACAAAGGAAAAGTCCATTGTAGATAAATGTGTGATATCAACCTAAACATTTCTGTGCAACAAAGGGCATGATCAACGATGAAAAGACAGAGTGGAAAAAACACTTGCAAATCATACATCAAACAGGGAATCACATCTAAAATATAAAATTAATCCACAAGTTAGTACCAACAACAGCAAACACCAAAACACAATTAAAAAAATTGGCAAAAAATTAAAAAAGCATATTTCCAAAGACAATATAAATTGTGAAAAATCATATGGAAAGATGCTAATGATCAGAGAAATGCAAATCATCATGATGAGTTATCACCTCATACTCATTAGGATGGATGGTATAAAAAAAATCTCGAGGTGCCTGGGTGGCTTAGTTGGTTAAGTTTCCAACTCTTCGTTTTGACTCAGGTCATGATCGCACATTTGTGGGTTTGAGCCCCGCATCAGGCTCTGTGTTGACATGCAGAGCCAGCTTCAGATGCTCTCCCTTCCCTCCGTCTCCACCTGCCCTGCTTGCTCTCTCTCTTTCTCTCTCTCTCAAAACAAATAAATAACATTTTTAAAAAAAGGGTCGGTGAGGAGGTCGACCAGGAGGAGACTACACACTGTTGTTGGGCATGTAAATCGGTCACCGTTATGAAGAAGAGAATGGAGCTTCTTCAAGAAATTGAAAATACAATTATCACATGAATCAGCCATCCCACATGTAGGAAACTATCTAAAAGAATTGAAAGCAAGATCTCAAAGATATATATACACCCATGCTCACTGCAGCATTATTCATTAGAGCCACAGGGCAGAAGCCACCCAAATGTCCACTGATGGATGAATGGAGAAAGAAAGTGTGGCATACACCTACCAGTGTAATATTATTCAATTGTAAATGGAAGGATATCCTATCACCTGCTACAATATGCATGAAATTCCATGACATTATGCTAAGTGAATAAGCCACTCATACACATGAAAAAAAAAAAAAAAAAAAACTCTTTGATTCCACTTATAGAAAGTATCCAAAGTAGTAAAAGTGATAGAAACAAGTAGAATAGTGGTTGCTCAGGTTGAGGGGAAAGTGTTGCAGGAGAATTATGGTGCAATTGAGTTCCAGTTTTACAAGGGGAGAGCTCTAGATATCCTTTGCAACAATGTGATAGTTAGCACTCCTAACTTAAACTGGGTGCTTCAACTGGTTACGATGGATGATCTAGTTAAATGCAATGTAAGATGTGTGAGAGTATAGGATTCCCGCTATATGACACTCTGGAAAAAACAAAATTATGGAGACAGTAAACTGATCAGTTGTTAACAGGGTTTAGGGGGTAGGAGGATGGATAGGGTGCGCACAGAGGATTTTGAAGGACGGGAAACTATTCTGTAGAACTCCATAATGTTTGATACATGTCACTATATACTTTTCCAAACGCATAAAATGCCCAACCTCAAGAGTAAGCTTTGAAGTAAACTATGGTCTTTGGCTGATAATGATGTGTCACTGCAGGTGTATCAGTTGTAGCAAGTGAACCACCCCACTGAGGGCTTTTGAAAATGAGACAGTCTATGAACTGCTCCTGCATTGACACATAGACAGTAGGGGAATACAGCACATACCGGTGCTATGTCTGAGTTTTGCTATGAACCTAAAACTGATCTAAGACACTAAGCTATTTCTTTAACATGGGTAATGTGTCAAATTCTATGTTATGGGGTCATGGTATTTTCTGCAACAGCTTAAAAAAGAAAATCAAAGTCAAACCCACAAAAAGAGGTGATCTTGAGAAGGGCAGGAGAAAAGCAACTCATTATATTTACGTAAATAACAATATGATTAAAAGATGAGCTCTCACTGGAAAAATAGTGAAAAAAAAAAAAGAAAGAAAGAAACCACCCCCCACACACACACACAAATCAAATAAACAAACAACCAAAACAAAGCAAAAATACCTGTCAAACAGGAATTATACATTCAGAAAATAGTTTTTTAGAAAACAAGATGCATAAAGACCCCACATCAGACACAAAAACGAACAGAATTTATTCTTACTACACCTGCCTTTCAACTATGTTCTTCAAGCTACAATTAAAATGACACTAGATGGTAACGCATATCCGCAAGAAGAATTAGAGATCACCAGAAATGATAAGTAGGTCGGTAAATGTTTAGATCTGCGTGTGTATTTTCCCCTCTGAATTTCTTGAAAAGATAAGATAATTTGCAGCCATAATTATAACACTGCATGGAGGGATCTATACTATAAACCTTATATTTTTAGCATTTGTTAATGTGTGTGGTACAAAGTCTCCATGAACGTTTCCCTTCAGGTTTCCAATGTGAAAGCATGAAAGCAGAGAAGGTAAAGAGATGCACAGTTTGTGTTCAGAAACCAGTGTGAGCTGGCTTCAGTACAGCAATTTGAGAAGTACAGATTTCCACTCTCTCTGACAGTAGGTTGTTCCTTTGAAAACTTGCCTAAGCTGAAATAGTGTAAATTGAGGAGGCAAATAGCATTAATTTACATGAAAAAATTGCTGAGCATCCCTGTTCCAAAAATTCACCACCACCCTCAAAACACAAAACACAAAAAATAACGTCCCTTAGGCTTTTCTGATACATCAAGACATGCCTTGTGAATGGAGAGGTACAGAAAATAAATTGAGATGAAGCACAGACACTCAAAAATACAGTTCAAACCTACGCCTGATACTGATATACAGAGTGGATTGTTTTTTGAGAAATGAACTTGACAGGAACAGTCTTGCTCCTCGGGCTGTGAGCTGCTTCTCTAACATTAAACTAGCCCTGAACACAATGAAAGAATTGCTATGGAGAATACATGGTAAAAGAAGGCATTTTGGATCATACGGAAGAAACAGAGGACAAACGTAAGAACAAAATTCTTACCAGGTCTAATGGACTTTCCTTCACCTCCTGTGTTTTCGAAATTGTTTGATATTTGAAGCACAAGTGTCAGTTGAAGCAAAGTTATAACATGCATGTGATTCTCCATGTAAGCAGAGAAATATTTACGACACTTATAATATAAATGGGACATACATTACCATAAATGGTAATGGACCATAAAGGCAAGTAAGTCTCTACATTTTACTCGACCTGCTGTGGGTTGTGATAGACTGTGTAGACTGTGATCTATGAATATACAATCATCTATATAAAGATATATAATATCTATATTACTTATATCAAGGAGATTAGAGCACAGGTGTATATATATATATATAAAACTTTATGAATATAAAGTTACAGATGAAGAAAAGACCTACTTTACTATAAATGATGCTCCATCAATGAGGTAATGATGTAGAAATATATAACTTTCACTCTTATCTCACAGCCTCAGACATATAGCATCACAAAAAATAAATTCTAATTGGATCATAAATCATAATGGAAAGTTAAAATATAAAGAAATAAAGAAAAAGGTAAATACAGGAAAATAATACAGGAAATTCTATTCATGAACTTTGGCTAACTTCTGAAATAGGTCCAATAATACTCATTGTAATGTACAAAACGCTAAGTAGGACCCTGGTAACATTAAAATTCTGATCATTAAAAGACTCCAATAGGAGAGTGAAAATGCAGATGCAGGTATTTGCATCTTAAAAGCTCAAAAAAGAGCTCAGGTCTAAAAAATGACAAAGACTTCTGAGAAGTGAAAAGAAGACACCATCCTGGAGAAATGGGCAAGAAACACAACCCAGCACTTCTCATTCTCACAAAAGAGAATAGCCTTGAGATTTGCAACCCAGGAAAATGGTACTGTTTCTAACCATCAGAGCCTTTAATTAATTTTCCTGAGACTGCTGAGTTTTGGATCAAAGGCCTATTTGGTACAATGTATTTTACACCATAAAATAGAAAAATGTAGGGATAATTTAGTATAGTGAAATATACACATATCTATGACTGTGCAATTCCATACTAATGCTTACAGAAAAATGTAGCATGATTATACATGAATACAATTATGTTACATTATACATTATTATTTTATTATGAAAACCATACATTTATTTTACATAAATATATTATATGTCGCTATGTGCAATAAATGATTATCAATATGATATGTGGAGGAAGACATAGAAAAGACTTTTCCTAACATAATTATGCATAATACCCACTTACAAAAAAGGAACTAAATTTCTGAGAATGGTTTTTAAAATGTCATATTCATATGAGAGCAGTGAATATTCACAAACTGTAGACAAGTGTGTTAATATAGATGGATTACAAGTAGCACCTGGGAGAGAAGGGAGACACACAAAAAAATGCACCCTGAATGATTCCATTGATATACAGCCCCAAAATAAGCAGAGATATTTCATAAAAGGAAAATGGGCAGGCCTCATAAAGGTTCTAACCTTCAGTCTCATGATGTAATTTAGAATTGTGTGATTCTAAGTACATTGTAATCAATGTGCACAATCATATGCCTAGTTTCCTTGATGTGTTGTAAAATTAAATAGTAAAGTTAATTTCAGACAAAAGAGCATTTATAGAAGCACAGGTTCCTATGAAAAGCAAGAACTGGAAATTATCAAATGTACATTCAAGGTATAAAAATATAAATAATGTGTCATAGAGTCAAACCATGGAATATTAAAGACTTTAAAAGAAATAAACTACAAATACATATAAAACTATGGATGAATTCTACAAGCATAATATTAATTGCAAGCTTTTCCTTTTTAATTTTTTTAACATTTATTTATTTTTGAGACACAGAGAGAGAGCACGAGCAGGGGAGAATTAGAGAGAGAGGGAGACACAGAACCTGAAGCAGACTCCAAGCTCTGAGCTATCAGCCCAGAGCCCCATGTGGGGCTCAAACACAGGAACCTTGAGATCATGACCTGAGCCGAAGTTGGAGGCTTAATCCACTGAGCCACTCAGGAGCCCCATTTAATGACAAGCTTTTAATAGAATCTGGAAACATCTGAAAACTTACCTTGTCCTCTTCATCATCATAGTAGAGCAGGTTAGATTTCTTAGAAGTACAGGACGTCAAACTCTCCTTCCATGATTTTCTCTCAGTGCTAATGTAATAGCAATTGTTGGAATACGTAAACCACTCTTTCAGACAATGACAACAGAGACATGCTGGAGAGAGATAATACGAGATATTATCCAAAAAGCTTTGAATATTACAAAATGAAAATTTACATACTGTATATGGATACACGTATGTGTACCTACCATATTCATATACCCTCACAAGCTGATAAAGTTAAAACAAAACACACACACACTCAGAGAAGAGTTAGGCTTTCATCTCTTAATTTATGTGCCCAAAAAGGAACCACAAAAATGTCCACATCTACATGTCCTGAGAGTCAGTGAACAAAATCATCTTTATGGAATGATTTATCTTTTATCATGTTATGGAAGGAGGAAATGTGAGGCAATTGTTAACAGCAGGTACCGTGGTTTTGAATGAGTATTTCCCCCTCAGTCCAGAGGTTCATTAAGCGATATTTGAATTCACTTTTTCCAAAAGAATCTGTTATGATCTTTGCCTACTTGAAGATAGAGCTAAGATAGACACGAAACTAATAACACAAGTATGCAAGGGATGATGTACCTTTCTGGATTGTCGTTTCCAGGGACGTTTTGTTCCGCTCTGATCCTTCAGTAGCTAGAACATTAAAGCAATTCTCAAAAAACATAATATTCAATGAAATAAATCATAATAGTTTGAGTTTCCTAGTTTAAAATTGGGTGTGCTCTTTTACCAGAAAAATTGAATAAAGTAATGAACATGAGGGGGAAAACAATTCAAAAGCTTAAAGAACGAAACCTCACCATCTCTTACAATATTTCCTTTAAGCAATCTCAAGAATTAATGTGCATTTCACCATAAAGTCTCTTGTATGACTTGCCTTTGAGTTATTAAATCTAAATATGTGTTCAATTCTGCCTAAACTTATTCTGTTATTTCTACTTTAGATAAACTCTAAATAATCATTCCACATTTAGAGCACACATGCATTAAAATGAGACAATAAATTCAAAGTGTTACACACTATGTTGAGGAACTAATGATCAGTAAGGTGAAAATTCCCTTTTAGTCATTCAAACACATACTTACAGGGGATAACAGCTATTGTCACCACAGTGGACATCAGGACGAGGCAGAGGATTCCCAAGATACCAGCAATGAGCTTCTCTGGACATGAAGGTGAGTAATAGGAAGAGAAATGCAAACACTGAGAAAGGATGCCTGGAAATAATCATTTACGAGATATACAACAGGCAAGTGAACCGAAAATGCACTGGGAATCACATACAATAACCTGCACCTCAAACCCATCACTATCATTGGAATCTTCTCTCAGAATATACCAATGCATTCAATTACAATACCATATTCCAACCTCCAGCTCTGGTCCTCACGAATGAAAACTATGAGATATCACTTCCTACTCTTTCCCTACACCCCAACACCCCAACTTCAAATCCTAAAATAGACATATTTGTCTGTATTAAATGTTTTTTACCTTTGCAGGGAGAGTTCTTGCCATTCCCTTGAAGGGCCCGAGAAGCATTTTGAAGACTTAATTCTGCATAGGCTATCTCCTCCTCAGTTACTGAAATGGAACTTTTCGTGCCCTTAGGTTGCACTTGCTGTCTTTTTGAGCCCTTAGCATGATGGAGTTCCGCATAAGTCACGCCTTGGTTGTTCATGTCTGCAGCTGAGTAGTGTCAGGTACAACGTGGATGAAACTGCCCTGAAGGTCTTGATCAAGAGTGTGTGTCATGTGCTGACGACATTGCTAGTCCAGTGACACCGGGTGGGGTGCAGGGTGAGGGATACTCCTTATTTGCAGTTGAACAATATAAAGTCTGGTACTAACTTGTGTAGAGATTGAAATAAGTGTTTCATGATAGAATAAATGTTTTTTATTTACAATAATAGCATAATAATACTGATTGGAAAACATGTAAGGCACTAAATTAGTGAAGAAAGGAATTCATGAATAATAGTGTCCTCATTAAAGTAAGGTCAGATTCCACAGACATATTTCAACACTATTAGAATAACCAGATTAATTAAACTGCTGTATTACAACAAAGTGTTGTATCAATTTTGACAATGTTAAAACCCATTACTGGTTGAAAATTAGGTGCTCTAAGATTGGAGAATATTGTTTTTAGTACATATAGGAATTTCCTGTTGCAAACGACTTTTATTTGTGGTTTTAAATTGTGTTTCTAAAAAGTAATGCAGTGCTATCAAAGTGATATTTTACTTTGAACATCTGGGGAGTTCTGAGAATTGTTAAATTTTAGAAGAAATATTTCATATGTTGCAAAATGTTACATGACACACTAAGATTGCCCAGAGCAGGAACAATAGTGAAAACAAAAGGAAACAAAGCATTTTTTAAAAGAGGACTTACCATCAGAAAGTGACAACTGACTTAATGGCAAAGATATGAAAGCATAAAATGATAAATAAAAGGACAGATCATTTATGGAAGAACACAGTTGTTACAAACGTCTATAAAGATCTACGATTTCAATGGCAGTTAGGGTAATTCCAGTTGTTTAGATATACTAAAACTCACATAAATTTAATTTCAGACCTCAGTCAAGGAACTGTGCAGTCAGTGAAGTCTGGAATTACTCCTGTCTCTCCAAGTACAAAGTATCAGCTTCAAAAATTATTTCGTGGGGCACCTGGGTGGCTCAGTCAACTGAGCGGTTGGTTGAGTGACCAACTTTCGCTCCGGTCATGATCTCATGGTTCCCGGGTTCGAACCCCACGCGGGGCTCTGTGCTGACAGCTCATGGTCTGAAGCATGCTTAAGATTCTGTGTCTCCCTCTCTCTGTCCCTCTCCTGCTCATTCTGTGTCTCTCTCTGTCTCTCAAAAATAAATAAACATGAAAAATTAAAAAAAAATTAAAAAGATTTCTTTCATGTCTAGCTATCTAGTTTAGTAATCTAAAATAGGAATTAAAAGACATACACTATAACGCATATATAGCACTTAAAATCAATCTGATTGGTCTAAGTTCTCAATAATGTGTTAGTGATTTTAATAATTTTTATTAAAACAATTTTTTTGTTTCCTTTTGAGAGAGAGAGACAGAGAGTAAGACAGACTGTGAGTGGGGGAGGTTTAGAGAGAGTAAGACACACAATCTGAAGCAGGCTCCAGGCTCCGTGCTGTAGCACGGAGTCTGAGGTAGGGCTCGAACTCACAGACCGTGAGATCATGACCTCCGCAGACTTTGGACGCCCAACTGACTGAGCCACCCAAGCGCCCCAATTGTAAATATTTTTAACACAGTAACCATTTATCATTACTGATTCATAGCATTTACACCATGTAACAATTCATTGCACAAGAACATCTTTCAGTATTGAATATCTTTCTTGGCCAAGTTTTGTTCAATTTTATAAAAAGTCTTTGGATTGTATATAGTTAAGTTTAAATTAACATTTTTACACAAGGTACCTCATCTTGAATTTTATGAAAATCAAACTGCTTTCATTTATTGAAATAACTGTATCAGGAATTCCATTTCACCTTTATGGTATAATGGATTCATTTTAGGGATTTATGTTTAAAGACTGGACCAATGTCGAATATATATAATATATTCTTGATGACAACTGATGACAAATCCAAATCATGTGTTCTTTGTCCTGATGCTTCTGTGATCTCACCTTAAATTAATTGATTTGCCTATATTTATAAGTATATGCATATGTTCTTAATGACTTCTCCACAGGCAAGAATTTGAATATTGTAAGATCTCTAATGTATTTCATAGTCATTCTTGTTTGTTACCCTGAATTGTTGGAATGCAGATACCAATGTTCTCTGTGATTTCATTGTATATTAGCTGTGCCTCAGGTGCATCCCACCAGCATTTATAATCTCCCACTCACTGGGGTGACTACTAGAAAGGCAGGACCGTGGTGACACATACCTTCTGTTGGCCAGACAGTCATGCACGTCCAGAGGGAACCAGGTTCCTCTCGTAACCAGACAGTATCTGTGGTCTTCACAGCCTGCCGGCCCTGTGAGAGCTGAGAGTGAAGCAATAGTGGAAAAAGTAGATTTCTCATCAATGTGTCACTTCAAATTTGAACAGGAAATTTGTGCCCTTGGGCTATTTTGAAGACACTTTATCTCCTCACCTCCAGAATGTAGAGGCTTTGAGCTTGCAGTGTGGCATTTCGTTTGTCCTTCAGCAAATGCTTCTGACAAATTTTATGTTCCACGAGGTTCTGGGGTCAGAGACTTAACCACCCAGGCTGTTCACTTACTTCCATCTGAATGACAAACACTGAGGACTTAGGCCTTGTGTAAAATATCTTAGAAGTTTGTGTTTTACTTTTAGGCAAATTTGCTACATCTAGATATTACGTATTTCTTTTTCTTATGCCCTTGATATGTCATTTCTATTTCACTGAAAATATTCTAAAATCAGCAAGTCATCGACAGGTGTTTAATTATATTTGACTCTAAGAGTGAAAAATGACTACGTTTTCAATTTTTTGCGACTGCTATAAAGACATCAATTTCTGAATGGATTTTCTCAAATTCTACCTTCATTTTGAATATACCTACAATCCATTTGTATTATTTGTAAATAGGTTATTAAAGTTTCTGCTGGAAAAAGTAAATGCCTGTGATAAGGATAAACATTGAATAATAATGAGCAATAACACCATTCCAGAGATTTGAATGTTAAATAATTATTCATGCTATTTACTTATTCATTCTCCAATGGTAACTAGGTGTCTGTATTTAAATAAGAGTATTTGTTATCAACAAACAAACACACAAAAAGCCTAACTCTGTAGGGGAAAATTAATGAGTGTTTAACAATTTCACTTAACTCAAAATATTGGTGTAGGGCAGAGAAACTACTTTTAAAAGTACTTTTAAAAGACAATTAAATAACATGAACATCCAAGCAATAAAACTTTATATCTAAATTACCTACTTTGCATCACTGGAATTCTTTTCCTTTGTGTTCATTGTTGGATTTGATTTGGTAATAATTTTGGGCATATTCACGTGCATGTTTCCTTTGGTCTGTGGTTCTGTTTTGTTTTGTGTTTGGCAAAATGGGTTGACAATACTATTTTCATTTTCATGTATTTATTTTCCCGGATGTATAGTTGACAAAAGATATCACATTAAGTTCAGGTGTAGACATAATGATTCATCATTTATACACGTTATGCTATGATCATCATGATAAATCATCGTGATCACCCATCACCATAGAAAATTCATACAATGGAATGGACTCTATTCTCCATGCTGTAAGTTACATCCATGTGAATTATTTATTTCATAACGGAAAGTTTGTACCACCTACTTTCTTTCGTTTCTTTCAGCCATCCCTCGTCCCCACTCCCCTACAGAAATCACAAAGTTGGTCTCTCTGCATGTGAGTCTATTGGTTTGTTCATTTGTTGGTTTGTTTTTGTTTTGACATCATTAGGTAAATCGTATGATATTTGCCCTTCCCTGTCTGACTCATTTCATTTAGCATCAAACCCTCTAGATCCATCAACTGTGTCAAAAATGAGGAAACTGTTTTGAGAAACCTCCATCCTGTTGCCCATTGTGACGACACCAATTCAAATTCTCACCAACAGTGCATAAGATTTCCTTTCCTCCACATGCACACCAATATTTGTTATTTCATGTTTTGGATTCAGACATGTGGCAGGTGCTATCTAATTGTGATTTTGATTTATGTTTTCCTGATGATTAGTGATACTGAGCATCTTTTCACATGTCTGTTGGCGATCTGCATATCTTCTTTCAGGAAATACCTATTCAGGTCTTAGGTCCATTTTTTATCATGCGTTTGCATTCTTTTTGTGTTAAGATGTAGGAATTCTTCATATATTTTGGATATTAACCCCTTGCCGGATATATCATTTGCAAATATCATCTCCCATTCAGTAGGTAGCCTTTTTGTTTTGTTGATGGTTTCCTTGGCTGGGCAAATGCCTTGTGGTTTGTCATATTGTTTATTTTTCATTTTGCTGCCGTTCTCTATGAAAACAGATCCAAAAGAATATCGATGAGAAGATCTCCATGAGTTTATTGGCTATGCTTTCTTTAGGAGTTATTGTTGCTGGCCTTACCCCTACCGCTTTAATTCATTTTAGGTTTCTTTTGGGTTTGGCGTAAACATGTAGTCCAGTATTATTCTTTAGCACATAGTTTTCCAGTTTTATAAACACCATTTACTGAAGACTCTCTTTTCCCTTGTGTCCCTTCTTGCCTTCTTGTCACATTTAATTGATCACATAGACACAGATTTATTTTTGGGCTTTTTACTCCATTCCTTTGATCTATGTGTCTCGTGTTCTATACTGCTTGGTTTGCTAAAGCTTTGTAGTAGACTTTGAAATGCAAGAGAATGTTTCTTCCAGTTTTGTTCCTGTTTCTAATGATTGCTTTGGGTATTCAGAGTTTCTTGTAGTTCCATACAAACTTTCAGGTATTTTATTCTAGTTCTGCAAAAATGCTATTAGTATTTTTATAACGATTACATTGAATCCATAGGTCATTTTGCATAATCGGGATACTTTCACAATATTATATCTTCCATTCCATAAGCACAGTATATATCTTCCTATGTATTTACTTGTGTCATCCTCAAATTTCTTCTAACAATAGCCTAAATTTTCAGCGTGTAAGAATTTCACCCCATTGGTTAAAATATTCTTTGGTAATTGATTCTTATAAATGCGATTATAAATGGGATTATTTAATTTCTCTTTCTCACAGAATATTACTACTGTATAAAGTCCACAAGATTTCTATATATTAATTTTGTGTCCTGCAACTTGACTGATTTCACGTATTCGTTCTAATATGTTACTTTGGTGTAGTGTCTCATTTTTTTGTCTAGAAATTAAGTCATCTGCCAATAGTGACTGTTTTGCATTTTCTTTATTAGCATGAATGTCTTTGACTGATTTTTCTTTCCAGATTTCTGTGTCTAGGACCTCCAGTACTGTGTTGAATAAAGTGGTAAGTGTGGACTTCCTGGTCTTGATCCTGATCTGAAAGGAAAAGCTTTTGGCTCTTCACTGTTGAGAATGATGTTAGTTGTGGGCTTGTAATATATGAACTTTATTATATGGAGAGAAATTCCTTCTCTACACACTCTGGGAAGTTTTTTCTATAAATGGATGTTTAATTCTGTCAACTGCTTTCTCTGCATCTCTTGAGACGACCACATGATTTTGATGTTTCAGTCAGTTAATGTGGTGTGACAGGTTGATGGATTTGCAGGTCTTGAAGCATCCTTGCATAAGTGGAACAAACCCATGCAATCATGGTGTTTGAACCTTTCTTGTATTGTGGAATTCATTTTGCTAATACTTGAGTGAGGATTGTTGCATTATGATCAGGGATATTGGCGTATACTGTGGTGTGTGTGTGTGTGTGTGTGTGTGTGTGTGTGTGTTTGTTTGGTTTCCTTGTTTGGTTTTGGTTTCGTGGTAACACTGTCCACGTGGAATGAATTTGGAAACTTTCCATTGTCTTCAGTTTTGAGACTAATTTAAGATGCAGAGGTGTCAACTCCCTTTAAAAGTTTTGTAGAATTGGGACTCTGGGTAGCTCATTCAGTTGAGACTCTACCTCGTGATTTCAGCTCAGGTCATGATCCCAGGGTCAAGGGTAGGAGTCCCATGTCCGCCTCTGCACTGAGTGTGGAACCTGCTTGAGATCCTCTTTCTCTCTCTCTCCTGTCCCTCTCCCTTTTCAAATGCTCTGTCTCTCTCGCCAAGGTAAAAATAAATAAAAATTAAATAAAATAAAACTAATGTTTTCTTGTTGTTGTTTTGCTTGCATGATTTCTACTACCTTGTCTTCCAGGTAGTTGATCCTTCTGCATCCCCCAATCTGTTATTGATTCATTCTAATGTCATTTTAAATTTCCATCATTGTACTCTTCAGGTCTGATTGTTATTATTTTTTTTTAATTTTCCATTTCTTTGCTGAGGTTCTCACTGTGTTCATCTACTCTTCTCTTGGGTTTGGTGAACATGTGGATGACCATTACTTTCAACTGGTTATCAGGTAGATGGCTTATCTCCGTGTTATGTCCATCTTTTTCTGACATTTTATCTTTTTTTTCATTTGGAACATATTTCTCTATCTCCTAGTTTTGTTGAATGCTTTTTCTATATATAGGTAGGATTAATCCAAAGCATTCACCAATGATGCCAAATCATGTAAAATTCACTAATGTCTTCTGCAGTTGGAGGTACTTACATCTATTATTCCTGTATTTATACTCATTTATGTTTTAAATTAAATAATTTATATTGTCTTTTGTTACACGTTTAAACATGGGTTCCTTTTTTTGGCATTTAACTTTAATGAAATCTATGCCTAGCAGTATAAAAAACCAAACTCAAATGACTCAAAATGATATGGGTACTTAGAATTTACTTTTTATGATATCAAGTATTTAACTATTTCTAATAATAGCAAACCAGGTGACCTAGGAACGACAGATGAATTAGAAATGAACAAATAGTGAAAATATCTTTGGATAATGATGGCAAGGTGAATTAGATTTCAAGGACTCTTTTTAAAATAACTTCATTTATTTTGAGGGTGAGAGAGGGAGAGAGAGAAAAGAGGGAGAGACAGAGAGAGGGAGAGACAGAATCCCAAGCAGTCTCCATGCTGTCAGTGCAGAGCCTGATGTGAGGCTCAGCGTCATGAACCATGAGATAATGAACTGAGCCAAAATCAGGAGTCAGATATAAACCGACTGAGCCACCCAGGTGCCCCTATAGATTTATCTCTAACTTTACACCCATTAATTACCAGAAAACAAAATTTTAATATTAGTAAATTTGGGACAAGAGATTTTGAATACACAGCTCAGTCCTTTCTGCATTCCGGGAGCCAAAATAACGAGCCCAATATGGACAATACCTATGCATATTCTCACAAGGTAGACACAGAGAAAATTACCAATTTGATCTTTATATCCCTGACTTCTCTATGATACTTTCTATTCTCAATTTATTCTTTTTTTAAAAATTTTTTTAATGTTTATTTATTTATGACAGAGAGAGAGACAGAGCATGAGCAGGAGAGGGGAAGAGAGAGAGGCAGACACAGAATCCGAAGCAGGCTCTAGACTCTGAGCCATCAGCACAGAGCCCGATGCGGGACTCGAACTCACAGACCATTAGATCATGACCTTAGCTGAAGTCGGACGATCAACCGACCGAGCCACTCAGGCACCCCTATTCTCAATTTATTCTTAATGATCATCTCCCTAATAATGTTCCATATTTATATATCTCCAGTGGTGTTGGTGGATCCCCTAACCCAAGCTCATGAATAATTTCCATGGTTTCATATGGGTATAGGTAAAAATTTTTGCACTGTTTTATGTATGTATTTAGAAATGTAAAAAATACTTTGGGAGAAAACTTGGAGGTGTTCTACATCAGAATGTATTTAGCAGCATCTCTTATTTTTCTCCATTCTTTATGGTAACAGATGCATACGTGTGGATGGGATACTCCACCATTGGAAGGGAAAGGGCATTTCAATCCCTTCTTCATCTTGGACCCTGTAGGACCCCAAATCTACTAATCAAACAGGCTATCATGTCATAGCTTGAAAATCCCCTTCAAATTCTTCAATTCCAAAAGAGACAGTCTTTACTTACGTCCAAATAACACCATTTGTGAGGAGACTGGGGTTCTTGGCCAATAAGGGGAAAGAACAGTTATTGCGACTTGATTTCAAAATATGAAACACATATATGGAAGAAATTACTCTAGTGTTCATACATGATGTGTATTGATTTTCTCACTTTTTGAATGCAGATTTCTTTGGTGTATATCGTCAAAATGATTGTCAGATTACATTTCTGATGTCCTGCTATTTCACTGGGTGGAAGGAAGAAGACAGAACACCAGTTTTATTGGAAAATGGCCTTTATTGAATATTGGGAAAAGCAAAATATGAAAAGATCACAGACAGGAAGAACTTAATGTTCTTAAGCTTTATTTCAAGGATCTATAGGCATCATATTGTTTATTTTTATTTATTCCTACATAAGTTGTCACAATTACGATCATCATGTCACAGGTAATGGCACAAAAACAACAAGCTCTTAAGCCACAACGACTGAGATCTAGTGAACACTCATGGGTCAAGAGGTACTGTTCAAATACTCTTCAAGTAACTGTGAATAAGATACTATTTCTTTCATATTTCTTAGCAGAGGAAACTGGGCCAGAGCAGTTACGTAACTGAGCCCCAGGACTACAAGTATGCACTTAGAAATTTCATGAAGTGACTGTGTTCACTGCCAATGTCCTTACTTTCTACCTTTATGTTTATACCTTATTTGTAAATTGATCAAGGACCGTGGTGAAAGCACCTATACCATTATGTCTGTCAGTATAGAAAACTGCTTTATAAGGACTTTCAGCACAGAAGAAAAAAATCCAGATGGGAAGTTAAGCAAGAACCAAATTTTTAATCTATCTCCCAATCATTTTCTTTTGCACACTTATCTTTTGCAAACTATCTATTTTTTCTTTTGCAAACTTATCTATTCAAGCAATATAATAAAAAACATTCCTATGGCTATAATGGTAGTTTAGGTTATTTTCAGTGAATCTACATTTCTTCCCTCTGACCACTTTGACAAGAGTATACTCTACAGACAGCCATGAGAAGTTGCCCATGTGACTTGTTTTCCCAGTATAATGTAAGGATGTGATCACTTGTTTTCACAATATAATGTGAGAGGGAATGTGATAGCTCATGAGTTCAGGGACCAGGCACTAAGAAACACACTTCTGCTGTTATCTCTGCTACAAAAGATCATATATCAGGCAGCCCGGTCTTCTCAAAATGAATCTATACAGGGATCTGAGCTGAACGTGTATGCAGTCTGGAGTAAGGTCCAGCCTTGATCAGCTATAACAAGTAGTCTGGAGTCAAGTCCAGCCTTGATCAGCTATAACATAACCAACCACAAACAGGTAAATGAAAAATAATTGCTTAATTTTCAATGTCACTGCAAACTTGGGTAGTATGAAACACAAATGTAGTAATTAGCTACAGCTCTCAACAACTATATTCAATACATTTTGAATATTCATATAATTTTTCTAAAAGACAATAGGATTATGTACAGAGAATATAAAGAATATGTCTATATTCACAGATATAAATATATGTGAAATATGAATTTGGTTTTCAAGTAATAATCGACTTTACTCTCTCTCCCTCTTATAATTGAATTAGGGTAGAAATATCTCTGAATCATTATCAAATTACCCAAGTTTGTCTTGAATTCTGGCAATAACTAAACGTTTGACCGACACTGATTTCTGTATATTTTAATTTTTTGTTTTCTCTATTATTGAACATTTTATTTTTTTTGCCTCAAAGTATTTTTTGGCACAGTTGTAAAGACTGACAGAGGTGTGTGCATAAAAACATTAAAAAAATAAATCTTTTCCAAATTATCTGAATCCATGTGAGGATAACAGCAAATAAGACACTGGTTATTATCCAGTTAGAAACCAATGTCTACCTTGAAATGAGTGTAACCTTTGATAGTGTGGCACCAAGAGAGATTCGGAGAGTGCACTTTGGTTCCATTCTCAGAGGAAGTGGGCCGATCTGAATGGCTCCTATACAGCAACCCTGTGGTTGTTCTATGATAACCTCAAGGGGCCGTTCATTTAGTACGCTCAGCTCCAAATACACCCTCAGTGCCCTGTTCTCAGATAACAGTGGAAGATCCTATCCATTTTCTCTCTTGTCATCTCACATGTAATTGACTTTTGTCAGTAAAAGACAATGGAGAGCCAGTGCAGAAAGGGCTCTTCTTCCTGGCTTCATGGTGTTTTCTCTCCTTTGGCCGCCATGGCTTGGTTGCCAGTTGCAGTCTTGCAGGAAGTCACATGTATTCGTCCCACAGCAAGTTCTTGTAGGCAATCTGTCAGTTTCCTGTCTTCTGGTCTTTCCTCCTGACGCTCTGACAGGGAGCTCTTCCTGTTGCCAGTCACAGCCTGATATCCTTCCTCACCAAGTTCAGCCCGTGGAGTGTGGAGCTGATCTGTCCCAGGCCAATCCAGTGAACCTGTCAGCCGTGAAGCTGTGTGTAGCCACATCGTCTTCAATGATATCTGAATCCCATCTTCAGAGAGTAGGCCTGGCTTCAGTGATCCATCCTTTACTTCTATGATATTCTTTGTAATTTTCTTTAACCAGTATCCCTTCCTCTTAGTAAGCTTTCCCTTATAAGTAGATAAATGCTTACTTCAAGTGTCTGTTGTTTCTGTCTACAGACTCAATTCTGACTAATAACCTTGTCACCCTGGGTGGTTCAATCCTCATTTGAGGTCCTTTAAGGGCTAGGACAAATTAATTAACTTGGAAATACAAATGGAATTATTCATTTTGTTGAGGATTTTTACAATAATATTATGATTTGTAATATATATATACATATATATAATTAATTTTACTAAATAGCAAAAGCTTAAGAAACAAATAATATATACCTGAGTATATATATTTTTTTACATTAATATAATTAAATTTGACAAACAGTTCTATAACACAAAGAATGAAGCCTCAGGTACACGTTGGACTTTGGGTGATATATATGCATTGATTCAGATTCGTTCTTGATAACAAATGAAACATTTTAGGGAGTGATGGTGATAATGGGAGGGACCATGAACGTGTGCAGACAGGGGCAATAGAGGATTCTCTGGACCTTCCTCTTAGTTTATTGTGAATCAAAAATTACACTAAAAACATTATCTTCAAAATGTGCAACGAAAACTATTGTATGGCTGTTGAAGTAATGAGTGATGGATTCCTCATAAAAGGTGAAAGAGCATTCTACCAAAATGAGGTAACTAAAATGCCTGGTGCTTACACACATATGGTCTCATTACTGAGCAGGGTACAAAATAAATTTTGTTTGTATCAAAATTGAAATATGGGCAACCGTTGTCACTCTCTGAAGATGCTGACAACCTGAAATACAGAGAATTATACCTCATCAATCTTGCCATAAGATTGCTTATATCTCTTACTAGGGACCATAGTATTTTGAGGAATGAACCATCCATTTTGACTCATACTTATATATCTCAATCTCAAGATTTCCCATACCATTTTCTCTGGAAAAACTTCAACTACTGTGATTATGCGACTGTTCACACATTGCTGTTTTTGTTTCTAAGAACAATTCTTGTGAGGCAAAAAATCAAAAGTTGTCAGGAGACTTACACTTTGGGAGAAAATGTTAAGGCTTTTGGCTGCACAGATGAACTATGATGGCTTCTCTGGGAGCCTCTAATCCATGTAGTAGCAGAGAGTAAATTCAACAAAAACTATGAGAAAACAAATTTTATTGGAAGTCAAATACAAGCTCTTATAATCGTTTGAATTCTGTAATAACAAATAAAAGTTCATCCTTTCTTCCTTTATAGACACTTGCAAATTATAATATAATGTTATGCACTGGACAGTAAAGTATAAAATTATGTTAGTAGGACTAAGTGAAGTGGACAAACTGACCATGAAAACAATTTCAGAGTTTAGAAAATGGATCAAAGGTTAGTAACTTATGAAATATGTACAGTGGAGATTCAAGTCAGAAGCACATTTGTCACCTTCTCACCTAGGATGCTCCCGTGTCTCTCCACCTGCCCACCCCTGGCTCAGTGATCCAGAAGATTGTAGCTTTTACAGTTCGGAGATGCTGCAAAGAGCAATGGTGCTGGCGCCACAGGGGGAGACCTGATCAGCACTGGGGATGGGGACGGGCACCCATTCATGTTTCAGCTCCAAGTGCTGATTTCTCTCGGAAATGATGAAAGAAACCCATACCTGTCCTGGTCGGAGTTAGCAGTGTTTGTTTTAAGCACTGTGACCCCCATAAATACAATGGAAAGACACTGGATGTGAGAATATAACGGAGGAGTTGACATTCGCTCTCCAACACTCTTAGCTTATGGAAAAAATAGACACACATGGAGAGGAGACCAAGAGGAACCCAGGAGAAAGTAAGAGCACAAGGACACTTGGGAACTGAGAGTAAAGGTCTGAACAGTCCCCTCCCGCATTCACACACAGACACTGAGGTCACACTGCAGAACATGGAAGCTGTACTGACCTGCAGTGTTTGAACACACCCTTTCTTTAAAACAAAAACAAAAACAAAACAAAACAAAAAAAAAAACACTAGTAATTAACATCAAGGCTTCAAAGTCAAAGGTCATAAAAGTAAGCAATAAGAACACTGAAAAATGGAAGAAAACTATCAGCAAACAGACATCAGTGGAGAAGATGCTGCCATAAAGTTTTTACAACAAAAAACATAGGAAATCTACGAAAAACGAAACAGAATGCATATTTACTAAACTATATTTTAAAAAGTGTCTAAATAGAAAGTTAAAAAATGTGAAGAGAAATTGGAAAATATCTTCCAATGAAGGGAAAGCATATGTCAATAGCAACTTCTAATGGGCTAATTGCTGCACATATTAGAAAAAAGCATTGAAAAGTCCTTCTTATAAAGATATGTAAACTATACAGAAAACTTAGTTGAAATAATTACAGGAGCATGTGATGGCAGTAATTTAGCAAGTAGGAAATATCAATAGAGAAATAAAAGTATATGAAGAAGCCACAGAGAATCTGAGTGAACAAATACATACCTGAAATGGAAAATTCACGAAATTTTCTCTAAAGAAAGTCTGGGATTAGATAGAAAAGAACTGATGAACTTGGAGGAGTAACAAAATTTATTTATTTCTTAGGATGAGACGGAAAAAAAGAGAGGAATTTACAGAATTCAGAGACTTTCAAAACAGTGTCAGGAAAGCCAGCGTAGGTCTAAGTACAATATGAGAAGAACGGAGGCAGAAAAAAAAACAAGACAGCAATCTTAAGGCACGACGAATGAACAGCTTACTAATATCATTTAAAATATTTATAGACACCAGAGATGTAGCAACTGCTAACAGAATGAGCACATACAAATCAACATCTCATGACATCATAATAAAATGACCAAAGAACACCGGCAAATACAGACAAAGAAATAGTCTTGAGGGAACAGAGTGGATTGTGAAGTGACTTAAGTCAGTGTGAAAATCAGGGATGAGTGACACGTCTTTCACCTCCATCAGCCTTACGCCACATTATCTGCCACAGAATCCATACCCCTGCCCTGCACACTATTTCCGCCTGGAATGGGATACAAGTAACAAGATGAAGGAACAGAAAGAGACAGACCCTAAGCCCCCCATGGAAACAATCCCTTAAAAATATTCAGTCACAAACCATGTATAATCAGTCTAATCAGTTTTGATAAGGATATCAGAACGATTCAAAAGGGAAACAACGGATCTTTTACAAAGGGTGTCTGGAAACTGACTACCCACACGCAGAAGAATGAAGTTGGATGTTTACATTTACACTGTATACTGAAATTAACTCCAAATGAACTAAGGACATAAATGTAAGATGTAAAACTATAAAGTTTCTCAAAGAAAAAAGGGGGTATATTAAACAACATTGTATTTGGCAATGATTTCTTGGCTATGCCACCGAAACCACACAGCACAGAGGAAAAGTCCATTGTAGATAAGTGGGCAATATCAACCTGAAACATTTCTGTGCATTAAACGGCATGATCAGCAATGAAAATACAGAGTGGAAAAAAACACTTGCAAATCATATCTCAAACAAGAAAATCATATCTGAAATACATAAGGAATCTACAAGGCGGTAATGACTACAGCAAACACCAGAAACACAATTAAAAAAATGGACAAATAAATGAAATACACAAAGTTCCAAAGAATATATACAAATGGTGAAACATCATATGAAAAGATGCTCAATATCGCTAATGAGTAGAGAAATGCAAATCATTTTCACGATGAGTTATCACCTTATACTCATTATGATGGATGGAACACACACACACACACACACACACACACACACACACATACACACAATTGTGTTGGGGCACCTGGGTGGCTCAGTTGGTAAAGTCCGAATCTTGGTTTTGGTTGAGGTCATGATCTCACAGTTTGTGGGTTTAGCCCTGCATGGGCTTTTGTTGATGGCGTGGATCTGCTTTCAGATGCTCTCTCTCTCCCTCCTTCGGCACCTCCCCTGCTTGCTCTCTCTCTCTATCTCTCTCTCAAAATAAATAAATAAACATTTCTTAAAAATGTGTCAGTGAGGAGGTCGAAAAGGAGGAAACTCACACACGGTTTTTGGGAATGTAAATTGGTCAGCCCCTATGAAAACGTGTATGGAGCTTCTTCAAGAAATTAAAAATACAATTACCATATGAATCAGCAATCTCACATGTAGGAAACTATCTAAAAGAATTGAAAGCAAGATCTCAAAGATATATATACACCCATGCTCACTGCAGCATTATTCATTAGAGCCACGGAGAAGTCACCCAAATGTCCACTAAGGGATGAATGGAGAAAGAAAGCATAGTATACATATATACATAACACTGTAGTATTATTCAGCTGTAAAAATGAAGGAAATCCTATCACCTACTACACTATGGATGAAACTCCAGGACATTATGCTAAGTGAAATAAGCCAGTCATACATACGAAATAAAAAATAAAACTGTATGATTCCACTTATACGAAGTATCCAAAGTAGTAAAAGTGATAGAGCAAGTAGAATAGTGATTGCTCAGGGTTGAGGGGAAAGAGGAGAAGGGGAATTATTGTTCAGTGAGTTGAGTTCCCATTTTACAAGGTGAAATTTCTAGATATCTTTTGGGCAACAATGTGATAGTTAACACTCCTAACATGTGTGCTTATGTTGGTTAAGATGCATGATCTAGGGGCGCCTGGGTGGCGCAGTCGGTTAAGCGTCCGACTTCAGCCAGGTCACGATCTCGCGGTCCGTGAGTTCGAGCCCCGCGTCAGGCTCTGGGCTGATGGCTCAGAGCCTGGAGCCTGTTTCCGATTCTGTGTCTCCCTCTCTCTCTGCCCCTCCCCCGTTCATGCTCTGTCTCTCTCTGTCCCCAAAATAAATAAAAAAACATTGAAAAAAAAAAATTAAAAAAAAAAAAAAAAGATGCATGATCTAGTGAAATGCAATGTAAGATGTGAGACTGTATAATTCCCACTATATGACCATCTGGAAAAAAACAAAATTATGGAGACAGTAAAGAGATCAGTGGTTGACAGGGTTTAGGGGGGAAAAGCATGGATAGGTGAAGGACAGAGGATTTTGAAGGATGGGAAACTATTCTGTATAACTCCATACGTGTCCTTATATATTTTTGTAAACTTTTAAAATGCACAACATCAAGAGTACCTGAAAGTAAACTATGGACTTTGGGTGATAAAGAGGTGTCAGTACAGGTTTATCAGTTGTAGCAAGTGAACCACCCACTGAGGGATTTTGAAAATGAGAGAGTCTACGAACTGCTTGTGCATTGACACACAGACAGTAGGGGAATGCAGAAAACCTCTGTGCTATGTCTGAGTTTTGCTATGAAACTAAAACTTCTCTAACAAAGTAGTCTATTTTTTTAACATGGGTAATGTGGTAAATGTTGTTTTGTTGTGTTTTGTTTGCAACAGCTTAAGAATAAAATGAAAGGCAAGCCAACAAAAATAGGTGATCATAGCAAGAGAAAGAGAAAAACAACTCAGTATATTTAGGAAAATAACAATATGATTAATAAATAAGTTTCACCACGAAAATACTTTAAAAAACAAAACAACAACAACAAAAAAAAAAAACCAACTCCCCGCACACACACATAAAAACCCAAAACAAAAGAAAACAAAGCAAAAAGACCTGTCAAACAAGAATTATAATTCAGCAAAGCTGTCTTTCAGAAAGAAAAGATGCATAAAGACCCCACATCAAACACAAAACTTAACAATTTTTGTTAGTACACCTGTCTTTCAGAAATGATCTTCAAGCTAAAAGTAACTGATGTAGATGGTAAGGCATACCCACAAAGAGGAATAGAGATCAGCAGAAACGATAGATGCGTCAGTAAATTTCAAAACCTGTGTATTTTTCTCTCTGAATTTTGTTGAGAAAGAAGATTATCAAGGTCATTATTATAACACCGTATGGTTGGATGAATACCATATGCCTTATATTTTTTAGCAGTTACTAATATTTGTGTTGCAAAGTCACCACGAATGTTTCATTTCAGGTCTCTAATGTGAAATCATGAAAGCATAGAAGGTTCGTTGATGAATAACTAGTGTTCAGTAACCAGTGCTAGCTGGCCTCATTACAACGTGGGTAGAAGGATGGATTTCCCGTTCTCTCTGAAAACAGATTGTTCCTATGAAAACATTCTGAAGCTGAAATGGTGTAAAGTGAAAAAGCAAATAACATTAACTTACATGGAAAAATGAGCATTTCCTGATATAAAAAGCAACCAGCCTCCCATAACCCATAACACATATAACCTCCTTAGGCTTTTCTGACACCTCAAGACACGCCTTGTGAGTGGATACACAAAATAAATTGAGATGAAGCACAGACACTCAAAAATACAGTTCAACCCTATGCTTGATACTGATACACAGAGTATATAGTTTCTGAGAAATGAACTTGACAGGACGAATCTTGCTGCTTGGGGTGTGAGCTGACACTAAACAGTAAAACTAGCCCTGAACACAATTTTCACTTTTCGCCTTTTGTCCTAAACACAAAAATCCCCTTCTGATTTCCGTTGTTCAGCAAAAACTGGTATTGGTGTAGGGCTTTCAGAGAAGCAAAGTGAGGTAATCCAAATTTTTGGAAAGTTGAGGCACACCTATAATAGGTGGTGGAAAGGAGCTTGTTAGTGGTAATTTAATATATTTTATTGGAAATTAGTCAGGATTCATGGGGCGTAGATGACAATCAGTTAATTGTATATGTGTAAAGAGTGCCATGAGCAAGATGGAGACTAGGAGGTCATAATGCTCATCTGCCCACAAAATCAGTCAGAACAGTAACTAAACAACTTCAAACTAAAAACTGCTCAGGGTAAGCTCTAGACAACAAAGAAACACCAAAAATCTGGTGCCGATCAAAAATCCAGGATGGTCCCATGGAAAGAAAAGGAAGCATTTGGCCTGCATCACCCAACCCTGCAGCTGAGAGCCACTTGGCACCTGGAGGAATCCCCTCATGGAGAGTCACCTCATGGAAAGAAGGGGAGCAGGAGAACCCACTAAGCTTCAACTATGGGGATGTCTGCAGCTTTTGCAACAGAAGGAGCCCGTCCATTCTAATCCCAGTTGTTGGAGCAGCCCAGAGTGTGCCCTCTACACCTCCTCCCAGAGGATGGAGGTGTTGCTATGATGAGACTTGCCTTCAAGGGCTCCAATTCTGCTCTTAGGGATTGGTGGCCATAGCACGTCATGTATACAAGACTAGAACTGCGTCTGATTTTTGCCCACTCTTGGTCCCAGCTTAGGGCATTGTGTCACATTACTGAGGCTGTTTCCTGAGACCTGACCTCAGATCCTAAGGTGTGCCTTAACTGCCACTATGGGTGCAGATATTTGCTGCCTTGAGCCCCACTCACCGTATTCCATTTAATACCCTGTGTCTTCATTGCAAAGGATGCTCTTGCTATTTGGAACCCCAAAACCCTCCAGGCCTAGACACTGAACTGCCATGGCTAACACCTGAAGACTTTTCTCCACCTATGGTAGCTCAAGGCTCTGACCCTTCATTGGTAGGCCAAGTCACCACTGCCTTGAGTCTCTTCTCTCCGGTCCAACTGTAGGGCTCTGAATCTCATTGCTGCTGCTATACCGCTACATACCCAAACACACTTTCAGCTTCCACACTAAAGCCTAAGCTGTCATTGGAGACCAAGAATCTAGAGGTCTGTGTCCAGATCCCTGGGTCCTGACACATGGCTTTCACAAGCCACCACTGGATCATGCTGCTGCTATCTTGGAACTGCCACTTGGGACAGAGTGGAAACTTGGACTCCCCATCCCCAGCATATGTTACTACCACACACTGCCCATGGCCCCAGTCACCAATGAACCTTGTCATCCAGGGCCTCTGTACTTGCTACAATCCTCTGCTAGCCAGAGTCGCAAGGGTGAGTCCCTGAGACACAGGTAGAGTTTGCGTGGAATATCTACACATGTCTCCAACCGAGACCCCAGCGCCACAGCCACAACAAATGAACCTATGCACCAAAAGCCAGTTGCTTTGGTAGTTCCATCTGTGCCTGATCTTGGGCAACAGATCCAATACTGCTACGAAGGCTCTGAGGTCAGCTTGCCATACCAGACCCCAAAAAGGATCATCTCACAAGATCTTCTTCCTGTAGAAAGCAGGAGACAATGGGATGACATTCTGAAAGTGGTCAAAGGGGAAAAAAAATATCAAACAAGAATGCCTTACTCAACAAATTGTCATTCAGAAATGAAGAAGAGATAAAGACTTTCCCGGCATCCTAGAGGATGGTGTATCAAAGTTTCAACTCTTGCCACAGATGGCAGTCAAGGGAAAGCAACAGCATGACTCCAGTGGTGGTTTTTAAAGCCATGTGTCAGAAGAAATTAGACATGTCCTACAGAAATGCTAAAAGGAATTCATTCAATTGAAACAAAAAGACAAAAATTGGTAACATTAAAATATATAACAAATGGAAAAACATTGGTATAGGCAAAAGGAAAAAGACCCTTGACTTTGGTGTAGGTAATGATTTCAGGGATAAGTCAGAAAAATCACAGCAAATCTAAAAAAGAAAAGAGGGACTGCATTAAACTAGAGACCTTCTGCCCAGCAAAGGAAAGAATCAAATAGTTGAGAGATCATGGAGAGAAGAGAAGAAAATATCTATAAACCAATATCAGATAAAGGACTAATATCTAATATATATAAAGAACTCATACAACAGAATAAAAACAAAGAGAGAAATCCAATGTAAAAAATGGGCTAAGTGCCTCAGTATACATGTTTTTGAAGACATACAAATGGTCTTTGTATGTATATTGTATGTACATTGTATGTATATTGTCTTTGTATGTATATTGAACATGGTTGTTCAATATCAAGAATCATGGAAATGCAATCCTTTGGGATTGCATTTCCTCCAGTCCTTTGGAGGAAATGTAAATTGGTTCTGCCACAATGAAAAATAGTACGTCACTCTTACATATGTGTTTACAGGAAGTGATCAATCGGGCACCTGGGTGGCTCACTCGGGAGAGTGTTCAACTTCAGCTCAGGTCATGACCTCCTTGTTCATATGGATGAGCCCCATATTGGGCTCTGTGCTGAAAGCTCAGACCTATAGCTTCCTTTAGATTCTGTGTCTCCCTCTCTCTCTGCCCCTCCAGACCTCAAAAATAATAAACATTAAAATTTTTTTCAAAATAAACAAAGTAACTGATCAGCATCTCAAAGGTATAGCTGCACGCTCATGCTCATTGCAACATTATTTGCAATAGCCAAGAAATGGAAGGATCCTGAGTATCTGGCAACCGGCATAAAGTTAAAGAGTGTGATATATATACACGTACAAACACAAGACACACACGTACACTCACAGTGAAATATTATCTAGCCAGGTGAAAGAAGGAAATCTTGCCATTTGTAACAAATGGATGGACCTTGAAGGCATTATGGTAAGGGACAAAAATCACACATCAATAGACAAATATTGTATTGTCTTTCTCATGAAATCTGATAGACTGAACTGGTAAAAACAAAGATTAGAATGCGTTTATCAGGGACTGTGGGTTGATGGTTTGTGAAGATGTTTAAGAATACAAATTTACGGGACTCCTGGGTGGTTTGGTCGGTTAAGCATCCGACTTCGGTTCAGGTCATGATCTCAGGGTTTCTGAGTTTGAGCCCCACGTCAGGTTCTGTGCTGACAGCTTAGAGCCTAGAGCCTGCTTCAGATTCTGTGTCTCCCTCTCTCTCTGAACTTCCACCACTCATGTCTGTCTCTCTCCCTCTTTCTCAAAAAAGAAATAAACATTGATTTTTTTTAAAAAAAGAATACAAATTTATAGCTAATAGATAATTTTTGGAGGTGTAATGTACAACATATGATTACAGACAACATTGCTGTATATTAAACTTCAAAGTTGCTAAGACTAATTCTAAGCTTCTCTCAACACATACAAAAAATGATAAATATGTGACATGAAAAGGTGTTATCTAACATGGCCATAGTAATCATATGGCAATACATAAATTTATCAAATGAACAGATTGTCAGCATTAAATGTGTGCAATGAGAGATGCCAACATCATCTCCACAAAAACAAACAAAAGATAGGTTTGTAATACCTACAACTATTGCTAAGGAAATAACTTAAGAATATACTAAAGACAACAGTAGAGGAAGTAAAATGGAACACTAATGTAGCATATGTTCAATACAAAAGATGTGAGGTAAAGTGGAAGAGGAAAACAAGACATAAGTATAGAATAAATAGCAAATGCGATACCTAAATCCAAATATCCCAGTAATTATACTCATGTGAATTAAATAAATATTCCAATTATAAGATAGAAAGTGTCATCCTGAATAAGAGAGTAATATCGACCTATATACTGTCTGTAACAGACACACTGTAGATTCAGACACAAAGAGGTGAAAATAAAGGGATAACAAAAAGTAGACCCTATTACCAGTAAGCAAAGATGTGAGCAGAAATGGCTGTTCTAATATCAAAGCAGCTGTTAAAACAAGAAATATTAATAGAAAGTACAAGAAACATTTCCAAATGTTAAGCCTGTCAATATAAGAGGAAGATCAAACAATTAAAAACATACATTATTTACCTAAGAACAGAACACTTAAACACAGGAAATAGAAACTGACAGAATTAGAAGGGTAAGTAAACAATTCAATGAGTATAGCTGAAGACTGAAATCTCTTCCTTCAGTAAGACCAGCTTGTCACAAAAGCAGGAGGACTATGGAAGACTGTCAAAATAGTGGAACCAGCTTCACATAACTGACATATATAGAAAGTGTTCTAGGTCATCCATAGGGATCAAAAAGTTCAAGGATGGAAGCATGGAAATATTCAAGGTATTTCCTCTGAAGACAAGGAAACAAATGAGAAGAAACAATGGAAAGAAATCTGGGAAATTTCCTAAAATATGGAAAGTGAGAGACTCCTGAAACATGTACAGTTCAAAGATGAAATCTTGGAAAGTATCTTGTACTGGATGAGAGAAATCACCTTGTACTGGATGATAATAAACTGAAAATACATCAAAGCTTTTAGGATGAAGCTAAAGTAGTGTTTACAGACAATGGGTACCTTTGTCAATCACACACAAAGGAAGAATGTTATCAATGCACGATCTCAATTGCTTCCCTCTCAAGCAGCAATGAGAGGAGCCAGGTAAGGTTATAGAAGGAAGAAATGACACACATACATTTAGCTAAAAACTGATCGTGAAGGATGTATAGTAGAATAACTCAAAGCAGCCCCAAATGACCAACACCCAAATATCCAAGAGCATCCACAATAGAATGGGCGAATGCAACCTAGGACAACCCGACAACAGAACAGCAAAGAGATGTGGACCATTGACAACTTCATGCAGCTACATATGGATGAACCACACAAGTTTGGCTTCGCCTGAAAATGCTAAACATAAAATATGCATACTCTATGATTCTATTTCTATAAACCGTTTTTAAAAGGCAGACAAGAAGTTGGTAGGGGCATTTCGCAGTGTTGGTAATATTCATTTTCTCGTTCCACGCAGTGGTGACACTGAAAACTCGGCCATCTGCTGGCACGTGTACCATGTGACCCATCTGTATGTGCCTTGTACCACAGTAAAAGTATCAGAGGACGATATTATGAAGAAATGCGAATATATTTAAAACTAGATGGAACATTGGAAAAAATCCTACCAAATACAACGTGTGAACCAAAAGAAATAGATATAAAAATATCAGAAGTGTCTTAAAATTTCTAATACAGGAGGCGCCTGGGTGGCTCAGGCTGTTAAGCATCCGACTTCAGCTGAGGTCGCGATCTCGCGGGTGCGTGAGTTCGAGCCCTGTGTAGGGCTCTGTGCTAACAGCTCAGAGCCTGGAGCCTGTTTAGGATTCTGTGTCTCCCTCTCTCTGTGCCCCTCCCCCGTTCATGCTCTGTCTCTCTCTGTCTCAAAAATAAATAAACGTTAACATATTGAAAAATATATAAAATTTCTAATACAATTTTTTCTGTAACTCAGAAAAATTTTCACACTCAGTTAGAAAGTATTTAGATGTTTATGAATAAAGAAAAATGTAATGCCAGCTTAAAAAGCAAAAAGAAATCATTGTAGGGTCAGAAAAGGAGGCTAATGAAATATGTGTCATATACTTTTTGATGGGAATACTAAAAAAAGAAGGAAATTACATATCAGGACAATCATAAGTAGATTTATTGAAGTAGTGCCCTGTTGTATTTACATTTGAAATGCCATAAATAATCTTCATTTATCACATTAGCAAAGAAGATCAATTGATGTGATTTCCGTGATACAGAAAGTAAATGATAAAACTAATATTTATTATTTTTAAAAAACCTTTCTAAAGGGGTGCCTGGGCGGTTCATTGGTTGAGTGTCCAACTCTTGATTTGGGCTCACGTCATGATGTCAGGGTTTGTGAGTTTGAGCTCCGCATTGGGTTCTGCACTGACAGAGAGGAACCTGCTGGGAAGTTATTCTGTCTCCATCTCTCTCTCTCTCTCTCTCTCTGTCCCTCTCCCATGCACTTTCTCTGTCACACAAAATAAATAAATAAAAAATAAACATTACATAAAACCTTTAGAAAGATATAAATGAATAGGAAACATCCATGCAACGATCCTGAATAGGTAGCATAACTCTGAAAATGAACTTGAATAAATTCACCGTTTAAAAAAGGACAATTTTGTCGGCACCTGGCTAGATCAGTCATTTGTGCTTCTGACTCTTGATTACTGCTCATGGTTCCTGAGATGGAGCCCCAGGTCAGGCTGTGTGCTGACACCATGGACCCTGCTTGGGATTCTCTGCCTCTCTCTCTCTCTCTGTGCCTCCCTCTGCTTGCATTCTCACTCTCTCAGAATAAATTAAGAAACATTTAAAATAAAAAGGATGATTTTTAAAGTACAAAACAGACATAAAAATACATAAGGACATTAATTAAACAGATGAGAAAGGGCAACATTTGTACCCACACAATATGAAATGCACAATTACACAAAAATGCAAAGTCATTCAGTGGAGAAAGTAGAGTCTTTTCAACAAATGTTCTGGAAACAATGGAGTATCAAATATGATTAATGATTATATACTTTATAATACACTAAAGTGCTCAAAATTCATCACACATAAAAAAGTTCAAATGTTTTATTACAAACGCATGACCTACAGTTGGCCAGAGATTTGATAGAGATCCATAGAAGAAGATATTGATGAAGTGTAGTTCGTCAAGATAATATCTGCTCTTGGAAGAGAAAAGACAGTCATAAACTTGTTAAGAAACATTTACAAACCACGCATCTAATAAAAGACTTGCCGCCAGGGTACATAAAGAATTCTCAAAATACAATGAAAAAAAAGTAAGACTATTAGCAAAATGTTTCAATAGATACGTCACCAAACACCATGTATAGATGGCAAGTGAGTACAGGAAAATAGGTCCAACACTATTAATCTTAGGAGCATTCAAATGAAAGCCACCCCAGACCAGACTTTCTGTTCTGGAAAGATGGAATGGATAGACGTTTCCCTACTCCTGCCACCAATACAGCTACAATCCCTGAGCGTTATACATAAGATGACATAAGATTCAGAAAGGTAATGAGAAAGCTGACAGATCCCAGCCCTGGAGACCCGAGGAATGACGTGGTGGTGAGCTCTCCGGAATTTCCCTCTACCCCACGTAGACTGGTGTCAGAGAGCCTAGCAAACCACAGACACCAACAGGTACACACCCAAGTCTCCACAATGTTTTTTCTCTCCGGTCAAAACAACAGAAAAAAAGGCATGCTAGGAAGACAGAAAATTTTAGACACTAATTGGGTGATTCTAATAAAAAAAAAACACTGTTTTTTTTATTAAAAAAATAAAAAAAAATAAAATGCATTGACTATCCACCAAAAAAATCAACAGGCATGCAGGGGGAAATCAAGACATTCTCCGATAAAGGAAAACTGAGAAAATGTATCACCACCAGACCTGCTCTGACAGAACTCCTAAAGAGAAAAATTGGTAAAAGAAGGCCTCTTGAATCATCAGGAAGAAAATGAGAACAAAAGAAAGAATAAAACTCTCATTAGGTCTAATGGACTTTCCTTCACTGGGTTTTCTAAATTGTTTGATATTTGAAGCAAAATTATCAGTTGAAGCAAAATTGTAACATCTATGTGATTCTCAATGTAAGTAGAGAAATACTTAGGGCACTTACAGTATAAATAGGACATGGTAAGGGTCCATAGAGGCAAATAAGTCTCTGTGTTTTACTCAAACTGCCGTGAGTTGTGATGGGCTGTATAGACTGTGATCTATGAATATACAATTATCTGTATAAAGATATATAATATCTATATTCTTTATATGAAGGAGATTAGATCATATGTGTACCTATATACAACTTTAGGTATATGAAGTTGTTTATGAAGAAAAGACCTACTTTGCTATAGGATGCTCTGTCAATAAGATCATAATTTAGAAAAATATAACCTTCACTTTTATCTCACAGCATCAGAAATATAGCATCACTAAAAATAATTTCTAATTGGATCATAAACCATAATTAAAACCATAAGGCATCCTTAAAACCATAAAGAAATAAAGAAAAAGGTAAATTCAGGAAAGTAATGTAGGACCATATGTAACATATGTATGAACATATGTATGAACATATGTAAATACAATTATGGTATATTTATACACTTTTATTTTATTATGAAACCAATAACATTTATATAACTTAAATATACTATGTAATACGTCACTATGTGTAATAAATGATTATACATATGATAGGTGGAGGAAGACAAAGAAAAGACTTTTCCTAACATAATTATTCATAATACCCACATGGGAAAAAGGAACTAAATTTCTGAGAATGGTTTTTAACATGTCATATTCATAGGAGAGCAGTGAAAATTCTCAAACTATAGACAAGTGTGTTACTATAGATGGATTACAAGTAGCACCTGGGAGAGAAGTGAAGCACACATAAAAATGCACCCTGAATGATTCCATTGATAAAATCCCCAAAATAAGCAGAGATATTTCATAAAATGAAAATGGGCAGGCCTGATAAAGGCTCTAAACTTCTGTCTCATGATGTAATTTAGAATTGTGTGATTCTAAGTCTATTGTAATCAATGTGCACAATCATACGCCTAGTTTCCTTGATGTGTTGTAAAATGAAATAGCAAAGTTAATTTCAGACAAAAGAGCATTTCCAGAAGAACAGGTTTCTATGAAAAGCAAGAACTGGAAATTATCAAATGTACATTCAAGGTATAAAAGTATAAATAATGTGTCAGAAAGTAAAACCATGGGATATTAAGGACTTTAAAAGAAATAAACTACAAATACATAAAACTATTGATGAATTCTGGAAGCATAATATTAACTGACAAGCATTTAAAAATTTTTTTTAATGTTTATTTATTTCTGAGAGACAAAGAGAGAGCATGAGCAGGGGAGAAGCAGAGAGAACAGGGAACTCATCTGAAACAGGCTTCAGGCTCTGAGCTGTCAGCCTGACAGAGCTTGATCTGGGACTCGAACTCACCAACCTTGAGATCATGACCTGAGTAGAAGTCAGATGTTTAATAGACTGAGCCACCCAGGCGCCCCATTAACTGACAAGCTTTTAATAGAATCTGGAAACATTTGAAAACTTACCTTGTCCTCTTCATCATCATAGTAGAGCAGGTTAGAGTTCTTAGAAGCACAGGACGTCAAACTCTTGTTCCACGATTTTCCCTCAGTGCTAACGTAATAGCAATTGTTGGAATACGTAAACCACTCTTTCGGACAATGACAACAGAGACACGCTGGAGAGAGATTATGAGATATTATCCAAAAAGCTTTGAATATTACAAAATGAAACTTTACATAGTGTATATGGATACACATATGTGTACATAACATTCGTAGACCCTCACAAGCTGGTAAAATTAAAACAAAACACACACACACACACACACACACACACACACACACTCAGAGAAGAGTGAGGCTTTCATCCCCTAATTTATGTGCCCATATAAAGCAACCACAAAAATGTCCATCTATACATGTCCTGAGAGTCACTGAACAAAATCAGCTTTATGGAATGATTTATCTTTTATCATGTTATAGGAGGAGGAAATGTGAAGCAATTGGTAACAATGGCTATGGTGATTTTAAATGAGTATTTCTTCATATTGTTGTCTAAGAAGTAACACTCTCCTATAATCATTATTACCTACCTTAAGATAGAGATAGGAAGACACTAAACTAGTAGTAGAATTTTGCAAGGGATATTGTACCTTTCTGGATTGTTGTTTCCAGGGATGTTTTGTTCTGCGCTGGTCCTTCAGTAGCTAGAACATTAAAACAATTCTCAAAAAACATAATTTTAAATAAAATAAATCATAATATGTTGAGTTTCTTAGTTTGAAATTGGGTGTGCTATTTTACCAGACAAATTTAATAAAATAATGAACATGAGGGGGGAAATACTTCAAAAGCTTAAAGAACCAAACCTCACCATCTCTTACAATATTTGGTTTAAGCAATCTCAAGAATTAATGCATATTTCACCAAAAAGTCTCTTGTATGACTTGCCTTTGAGTTATTAAATCCAAATATGTGTTTAATTCTCCCTGTATTTATTCTCTTATTTCTACTTTAGATAACCTCTAAATGATCATTCCACACTTAGAGCACACATGCATTAAAATGAGATAACAAATTCAAAGTGTTACACACTATGTCGAGGAACTAATGATCAGTAAGGTGAAAAATTCCCTTTTAGTCATTCAAACACGTACTTACAGGGGATAACAGCTATTGTTACCACAGTGGACATCAAGACGAGGCAGAGGATTCCCAAGATACCGGCAATGAGCTTCTCTGGACATGAAGGTGAGTAGTAGGAAGAGAAATGCAAACACTGAGAAAGGATGCCTGGAAACAATCATTTACGAGATATACAAGCAAGAGAACCGACAATGTACAGGGAATCACATACAATAACCTGCACCTCAAACCCATCACTATCATTGGAATCTTCTCTCAGAATATACCAATGCATTCAATTACAATACCATATTCCAACCTCCAGCTCTGGTCCTCACAAATGAAAACTATGTGAGATCACTTCCTACTCTTTCCCTACACCCCTACACCCCAACTTCAAATCCTAAAACAGACATACTTGTCTGCATTAAATGTTTTACCTTTGCAGGGAGAGTTCTTGCCATTCCCTTGAAGGGCCCGAGAAGCATTTTGAAGATTCAATTCTGCATAGGCTATCTCCTCCTCAGTTACTGAAATGGACCACTTCGTGCCCTTAGGTTGCACTTGCTGTCTTTGTGAGCCCTTAGCATGATGGAGTTCCGCATAAGTCACGCCTTGGTTGTTCATGTCTGCAGCTGAGTAGTGTCAGCTACAATGTGGATGAAACTGCCCTGAAGGTCTTGATCAAGAGTGTGTGTCATGTGCTGACGACATTGCTAGTCCAGTGACACCGTGTGGGGTGCAGGGTGAGGAATACTCCTCATTTGCAGTTGAATAATGTAAAATCTGATACTAGCTTCCACAGAGCTTGAAATAAGTGTTTCATTATAGAATAAATGTTTTTTTACAATAATAGCGTAATAATACTGATTGGAAAACATGTAAGGCACTAAATTAGTGAAGAAGAAAGGAATTCATGAATAATACTGTCCTCGTGAATGTAAGGAGTTTCCACAGGCATATTTCAACAGTATTAGAATACCCAGGTTAAAATTTAAATGTTGTATTAGAAACAAAAGTGTTGCACCAATTTTTTGACAATGTTAAAGCCATTATTGGTTAAAAATGAAAGGCTCTAGACGGGAGAATATTATTTTTAGCATATATTGGAATTTCCTGTTGCAAATGACTTTGATTTAGATATCTTTACTAAAATATTGCTATCAAAGCAATATTTTATTTTGAACATCTATGGAGTCGTGAGAATCGTTAAATTTTAGAAGAAATATTTTATATGTTTCAAAATGTTACATGACACACTAAAATTACCCAAAGCAGGAACAATGGTGAAAACAGAAAGAAACAAAGCATTTTTTAAAAGCGGACTTAACATCAGAAAGTGACAACTGATTTAGTGGCAGAAATATGAAATCATAAAATGATAAATAAAAGGGTAGATCATTTATGAAAGCACACATTTGTCACAAGCTTCTAGAAAGTTCTATGTTTTCAAAGGCAGTGATGGCAGCTCTAGGTGTATAGTTATGCTAATAAATCAGAGAAATGTAATTTCAGACTTCAGTCAAGGAGCTGTGCAGTCAGTGAACTCTGGAATTATTCCTGTCTCTCCAAGTACAAAGTACCACCTTTAAAAATTATTTCCTGTCTAGCTATCTGGTTTACTAATCTAAAATAGGAAATAAAATATGTAAAATATAATGCATATAAAGCAGTTAAACTCAATCTCTCTGTTGTAGAGTCTCAATAATATATTAGTTATTTTTTTTTTTAACACCATAACCATTCATCATTACTGATTCACATCGTTAGACCATGGAAGATAATTCATCACACAGGAGTGTCTTTCAGTATTGAGTAACTTTCTTGGCCAAGTTTTGTTCAATTTTATAAAAATTCTTTGGATTCTTTACAGTTAAGTTTAAAATAACATTTTACAGAGAGTACCTCACTTGCATTTTATGAAAAATCAAACTGCTTTCTTTTATCGAAGTGAATGTGTGAGGCATTACATTTAACCATAAAGGTCATAAAGATATATCATAAAGATATAACGGATTCATTTTAAGAATCTATTTTTGAAGGCTGGGTGAACATTGAATAATGTGTAACACATCCTTGATGACAATTGATGCCAAATCCAAATTAAGTGTCCTGTGTCATGATGCTTATGTGACCGCACCTGAAATTCTATTGACATGCAAACCCAATTTTGCATATGCATATGCTCTTCACGACTTCTCTACAGGTAAGAATTTGAATATTTTCAGATCTCTGATATATTTCATGCTCATTCTTGTTTGTTACCCTGAATTGTTGGAATACAGATACCAATGTTCTCTGTGATTTCATTGTATATTAGCTGTGCCTCAGGTGCATCCCACCAGCATTTATAATCTCCCAATCACTGGGGTGACTACTAGAAAGGCAGGACCGTGGTGACACATACCTTCTGTTGGCCAGTCACGCATCGTCCAGAGGGAACCAGGTTCCTCTTGTAAACAGAAAATATCTGTGGCCTTCACAGACTGCTGGCCCCGTGGGACCTCCGAGTGAGGCAATAGTGGAAAAAGTAGATTTCACATCAATGCGTCACTTCAAATTTGAACAGGAAATTCTTACCCTTGGGCTATTTTGAAGACACTTTATCTCATCACACACCTCCAGAAGCTTTGAGCTTGCGGTGTGTCATTTAGTTTGTGCCTCAGCAAAGGCCTCTGACAAATTTTATGTTCCACAAGACATTGGGGTCAGAGACTTGACCCCCAGGTTGTTCCCTTGTTTCCACCCGCATGACAAACACTGAGCATTTAGGTAGGCCTTGTGTAAAACATCTTTGATGTTTAAGTTTTATTTTTAGGCAAGGTTGCTACATCTACATATTGTATGCTTCTTTTTCTTATGCCCTTGATGTGTCATTTCTATTATACTGAAAATATTCTAAAATCATCAACCTGTCCACAGGTATTTAATTATATTTGACACTAATAGTGAAGAATGACTACATTTTCAATTTTTTTTAACTGCCATAAAGACATCAATTTCTGGATTTATCTGATCAATTTTTCTACCTTTGTTTTTAATATATCTACATTCTATTTGTAATGTATGTAAATAAGTTATTGAAGCTTCTGCTGGAAAAAATAAATGCCTGTGGGAAGGATAAAACATAAAATAATATTGAGCAGCAGCACCATGCCAGAGATTTGAATATTAAATAATTATTCATGCTATTTACTTATTCATTGTCCAATGGTAACTAGGTGTCTGTATTTAAATAAGAATATTTGTTATAAATAAAAAAAGCCTAAGTCTTACTATGTAGGCGAAAAATTAATGAATGTTTAACTATTTCACTTAACTCAAAATACTGGGGCAGGGCAGAGAAAATACTTTTAAAAGACAATTAAATAACATGAGCATCCAAGCAATAAAACTTTATATCTAAATTACCTACTTTGCATCAATGGAATTCTTTTGCTTTTTGCCATTGTTGGATTTGATATGCTAATAATTTTGGGTATATTTACCTATATGTTTCTTTTGGTCTGTAGTTCTGTTTTGTTTTGTTCTTTGTAAAATGGGTTGACAATACTATTTTCATTTTCATGTATGTATTTTTCATGCTGTATAGTTAACATAGGATATTACATTAAGTTCAGGCATAGACATAATCATTCATCATCTATACCCATTATGCTATCATCATCGTGATAAATCAGCATGATCACCCATCACCATACAAAATTAATATAATAGTATTGACTATATTCTCTATGTTGTAATTTACTGTGGGAAATAAGCTTAGAAATCCCTTGGGCTTACACCAATGGGTTAACAAGGCATAAAGAAATACAAAGCCAAAGGACACTCACATGTGAGTTTGGGTAAACAAGACAAGGCAACCATGAATAGGGAAGTGCAAAGGCAACCCAGAATAGAGAGGGGGTGCAGGGCCCCTGGAATAGAGAGGGAGGGGCAAAGGCCCCAAAATAGGGAGAGGCAAAGGCACCAATATAGAACGTAGGTATATGAAATAAACAAGATTAGATATTCAGGGTGGAAATACCCCCAATTTAGTACTAGAGCAGAAAGATGCTTTCACAAGAAGAAAGGGCCAAGTTAGGTAAACAGGTAAGTTGGGTTATAGATCTCAGTGCTCCAGGTGAAGCAGCCCAGAGCAGAGATGATTAACAAAAAAAAAAGGCGCCTTGTTAACTCTGAGGGTATTTCCCCTACCTGCCTCATCCCCTAGACTAGCTAAGATATACAGAGGTGATGCCTCATGTCCGCTGTAAACAACCTTCCTCCCGACTGCCAGACGCCCAGATTTTGTTTTGTTTTAACCCAAACCCCTAACCCCAAATATCTTCAAGAACCCCTTTCCCTCACGTCCACAAGTTAATGTTCCCAGATTCACTGTCTCTTTGTGCACATCCGTCACCATGTTTGTAAGCCTTCTGATTGTAATAAAAATGGGGCAAGGACCCTTATTCGGAGCTCTTGTGTTTTCCTGGACATTAGCCATCTCTCATTTTACATCCTGTGTCCCCCTCTCTTGCTAGACAAGAGAGAACTTCAGACCCAGAGTCTACAACAATTTACATCCCTGTGAATTATTTATTTTACAGCTGAAAGTTTGTGCCACTTACTTTCTTTCATCCATCCCTTGTCCCCACCCCCCTACGGAAATCAACACCTTTGGTCTCGGTATATGAGTCTATTTATTTTGTCTGTTTCTTTGTTTTTGATTCAACATCATTAGGTAAATCATATGGTATTTGCTTTTCTCTGTCTGCTTCATTTCATTTAGCATAAAACCCTCTTGGTCCATCAATGGTGTCAAAAAATGAGAAAAGTTTGTGAGGAACCTCCATATTGTTACCCATTGTGACTATATCAATTTAAAATCCCACCAACAGTCCGTACAATTCCCTTTCTCCACATTCACACCAATATTTGTTATTTCATGTGTTTTTGATTCAGACATGTGTGAGGTGCTATCTCATTATGGTTTTGATTTAATTTTCCTGATGATAAGTGATACTAAGCATCTTTTCACATGTCTGTTGGTGATCTGCATGTCTTCTTTTAGGAAATATCTATTCAGGTCCTTGGTCCATTTTTTAATCACGTGTTTATATTCCTTTTGTGTTAAGATGTAGGAATTCTTCATATATTTTGGATATTAACCCCTTGTCCAATATATCATTGGCAAATATCATCTCCCATTCAGTAGGTTGCCTTTTCGTTTTGTTGACAGTTTCCTTGGCTGGGCAAATGCCTTGTGGTTTGGTATATTTATTTTTCATTTTGCTGCCATTCTCTATGAAAACAGAACCAAAAGAATAATGATGAGAACTGTCTCCATGAGTTTATTGCCTATGCTTTCTTTAGAAGTTATTTTTTCTGGTCTTACCCCTACCTCTTTAATTCATTTTAGGTTTCTTTTGGGTTTGGTATAAGCAAGTAGTCAAGTTTGATTCTTTAACACATATTTTTCCAGTTTTATAAACACCATTTACTGAAGACTCTCTTTTCCCTTGTGTCCCTTCTTGCCTTCTTGTCACATTTAACTGATCACATACACACAGATTTATTTCTGGGCTTTTTACTCCATTCCTTTGATCTATGTGTCTATTGTTGTCCCATACTGCTTGGATCGCTAGAGCTTTGTAGTAGATTTTGAAATATGTTTCTTCCAGTTTTGTTCCTCTTTATGATGATTGCTTTGGGTATTCAGAGTTTCTTGTGGTTCCATACAAACTTTGAGGTATTTATTCTCGTTCTATAAAAATGCCATTAGTATTTTCATAATGATTACATTGAATCTATACATCATTTTGCATAATATGGATATTTTCACAATATCATATCTTCCATTCCATAAGCACAGTATATATCTTCTTAGTTATTTCTTTGTGTCATCCTCAAATTTCTTCTAACAATAGCTTAAACTTTCAGCGTGTAAGAATTTCACCTCCTTGGTTAAAATATTCTTTGGTAATTGATTCTTATAAATGCAATTATAAATGTGATTGTTTTAATTTCACTTTCTCATAGTTTGTTACTACTGTATAGAAGTGCAACAGATTTCTCTTTATTTTGTATCCTGCAATTTAACTGATTTCATTTATTAGTTCTAATATGTTTCTTTGGTGTAGTGTCTCAGTATATTTTTTTTTCTAGAGAATTATGTCATCTGCAAATAGTGACTGCTTAGTACTTTCTTTATCAGCATGGGTGTCTTTTATTTATTCTTCTCTGATTTCTGTGTCTAGGACCTCCAGTATCGAATAAAAGTTGAATAAATGCTGTAAGAGTGGACTTTCTCATCTTGATCCTGATGTGAAAGGAAAAGCTTTTGGCTTTTCACTGTTGCAGATGATGTTAGTTGTAGGTTTGTAAGATATGAACTTTATTATATGGTGGGACATTCCTTCCCCACACACATTCTGTGAAGTATTTATTATAAATGAATGTTGAATTTTGTCAAGTGCTTTCTCTGCATCTATTGAAATTATCATATGAGTTTGATTTTCAGTCAGTTAATGTGGTGTGTCAAGTTGATGGGTTTGCAGGTCTTGAACCATCCTTGCATAAGTGGAATAAACCCATGTAATCATGGTGTAAGATCCTTTTCTTGTATTGTGGAATTCAGTTTGTTAATATTTGGGTGAGGATTGTTGCATGTTGATCAGGGATATTGGCGTATAATGTGGTGTGTGTGTGTGTGTGTGTGTGTGTGTGTGTTTGTGTGTGTTTGTGTTGTGTCCTTGTTTGGTTTTGATTTCAGGGTAATGCTGTCTATATGGAATGGATTTGGAAACTTTCCACTGTCATCAGTTTTGACTAATTTAAGAAGAAGATGTATTAACTCACTTTAAAAGTTTTGTAGAATTGAGGCACTGGGGTAGCTCAGTCAGTTGAGACTCTAACTCGTGATGTGAGCTCAGGTCCTGATCCCAGTGTCAAGGGATCGAGCCCCACATCTGGCTCTGCACCGAGCATGGAACCTGTTTCAGATTCTCTTCCTCTCTCTCTCTCTCTCTCTCTCACACCTGTCCCTCTGCCTATTCATGCATTCTTTTTCTCTCTAAACAATAGAAGTAAATAAAAATAAAATAAAATATAATTAATTCTTTGTTGTTGTTCTGTTTGCATGATTTCTACTACCTTGTCTTCCAGGTAGATGATCCTTTCTGCATCACCTAATCTGTTATAGATTCATTCTAGTGTATTTTTAAACTTCCATCATTGTACTCTTCAAGTCTGATTGGTTCTTTTTTCTATTTTCCATTTCTTTGTTGAAGTTCTCACTGTGTTCATCTACCCTTTTCTTGGGTTTGGTGAACATGTTTATGATCCTTCCTTTGAACTGGTTATCAGGTACGTTGCTTATCTCCATGTTATTTCAATCTTTTTCTGAGATTTTATCTTATTCTGGCATTTGGAACATAGTCTTCTATCTCCTCATTTTGCTTCACTGTTTCTTTCTATGTATAGGTAGGATTCGAACAAAACATTCATTAATGATGCCAAATAATGTAAAATTCACTAATGTCTTCTGAAGTTGAATGTCTTATATCTATTATTCCTGTATTTGTACACATTTATGCTTTTCATTACATAATTGATAATGTTCTTTGTTGCATGTAGCAATGTGGGTACCCATTTTTGGCATTTAACACTAATGAAGGTCTATGCCTAGCAGTATAAAAGACAACACACTCAAAATTACTCAAAACAATATGGGTAGTTAGAATTTACTTTTTATGATATAAAGGTATATATTTAACTGTTTCTAATAATGGCAAACCAAGTGACCTAAGAGAGATGGATGAATTGGAAGTCAAAAAAAGTGAAAATATGTTTGAAATATGATGGCAAAGTGAATTTGTTATCAAGGATTATTTTTTAAAATGAATATATTTATGCTGGAGGGGGGAGAGGCAGAGGGAGAGGGAGAGAGAGAAAGGAAGAGAGAGAGAATCCCAAGCAGGCCCTGTGCTGTCAGCGCAGAGCCTGACGAGCTACTCGATATCATGATCCATGAGATAGTGAACTGAGCCAAAATCAAGTGTCAGACACTAAACCGACTGAGCCACCCAGGTGCCCCTCTAGTTTTCTCTCCAACTACATGCATTAATTACCAGAAAACAGAATTTTCAGATTAGTACCTTTGGTGCAAGAGATTAGGGATACACAGCTCAGTCCTTCCTGCATTCTCCTTGGCAATGGCTGCCTACAAAGAATACATTTTCTGCTCTGTTCCAACAAAAGTCACTTTTAAAAGGGCACCATCTTCCTCTGAATTTACTACTAAATGGGTAATTTAATTCTGGCATCCAAATAACAAGTCCATTATGTTCGATACCTATGGATATTCTCCCAAAGGTAGACACAGAGAAAATTACCAATTTGATCTTTATATCCCTGACTTCTCTGTGACTCTTTCTATTCTCAATCTATTCTTGATTAGCAGCTCCCTAATAATGTTCCATACTTATATATCGCCAGTGGTTTTTGTAGATCCCCTAACCCAAGCTCAAGAATAATTCCCATGGTTTCTTATGGGTACAGGTAATAATTTAGGCACTGTTTTTTGTATGTATTTAGACATGTTAAACATGCTTTGGAAGAAAATGGGAGGTGTTCTACATTAGAATGTATTTAGCAGCATCTCTTAAATTTCTCCATTCTTAGTGGTAATAGATGCATATGTGTGGATGGGATACTCCAACATTGGAAGGGAAAGGACATTTCGGTCCCTTCTTCCCCTTGGACCCTGAAGGATCCCCGAATCTAGGAATCAAACAGGTTAGCATGTCACAGTTTAAAAATCCCTTTCAAATTCTTCAATTCCAAAAGAGACAGTCTTTGCATATGCCCAGATAACACACTTTGTGAGGAGACTGGGGTTCTTGACCAATAAAGGAAACAACAGTAATTGCAATTCTGCTTATACCTTATTTGATCAAGGACCATGGTGAAAGCATCTATACCCCCGTTTTTCACACTGTCCAAAACTGCTTTACAAGGATTTTGGGCACAGAAGCAAAAAATCCAGATGGGAAGGGAAGAGAGTACTAAATTTTAAATCTATTTTCCAATAATTTTCTTTTACAGACTTATCTATCTCATGAAATGTAATAAAAAAAAATCCCTATGGCTACAATGTTAGATTAGGTTATTTTCAGTGAATCTACATTTCTTCCCTCTGACCACTTTGAAAAGAGTATACTCTATAGACAACCATGAGAAGTTGGGCCATGTGACTTGTTTTCACAATATAATGTAAGGATGTGATCACTTGTTTCACAATATAATGAGAGTGGGAATGTGATATCTTATGAATTCAGAGACTGGGCAATAAGAAACCCATTTCTGCTAGCTGTTACCTCTGGTATAAGAGATCATATACCATGTAGCCTGGTCCTCTAAGAATGAAATCTATAAAGAGATCTGAGCTGAATCTGTACGTAGTCTGCAGTCAAGTGCATGCACGCCCAGCCTCAATCAACCTTATCATAGCCCAACCACAAACAGGTGAAAGAAAAATAAATGCTTAATTTTCAATGTCATTGTAATCTTGGGTTGTATGAAACACGACTTTAGTAATTAGTTACAGCTACCATTAACAATTATTCATATTGAATGTTCATATAATTTTTCTAGAAGAGCATAAGGATTATGTACAGAGAAAATAAAGAATATGTCTATCTCCACAAACAAAAGTATATATGAAATATGAATTTCTTTTGCAAGTAATAATCGAGTTTAAACTCTCTCCTTCTTATAATTGATTTGGGCTGGAAATATCTCTGAGTCATTATCAAATTACTTAAGGTTATCTTGAATCCTGGCAATAACTAGCTGTTGGACCCATGAAAATATCTGTCGATTTTAATTTTTTGTTTTCTCCATTTAGCATTTTATTTTTTGCATTGTTGTAAAGACTGACAGAAGTGTGTGCATAAAAACATTAAAAAAACTAAATCTCTTCCAAAATATCTGAACCCAGGTAAGGAAAACAACATATAAGACACTGGTTATTATCCAATTAAAAACCAATCTCTACCTTGAAATGAGTGTAACCTTTGATCATGTGGCACTAAGACAGATTGGGAGAGTACACTTTGGTTCCATTCTCGGAGGAAGTGGGGCCGATCTGAATGGCTCTTATACACCAACTCTGTGGTTGTTCTATGATAATCCCGAGGGGCCGTTCATTTAGTACGCACAGCTCCAAATCCACCCTCAGTGCCCTGTTCTCAGATAACGGCGTAAGATCCTATCCATTTTCTCTCTGGTCATCTCACATAAAATTGACTTTTGTCGGTAAGAGACAATGGAGAGACAGTGCAGCAGAAAGGGCTCTTCTTCCTGGTTTCATGATATTTTCTCTCCTTTGGCCACTATGGCTTTGTTGCGAGGTGCATGCTTGCAAAAAGTCCTGTGTATTCGTCCTCCAGCAAGTTCTTAGAGCCAATCTGTCAGTTTCCTGCCTTCTGGTCTTTTCTCCTGATGCTCTAACAGGGAGTTGCTCCTGTTTGCCAGTCACAGCCTGAGATCCTTCCTCACCAGGTTCAGCCCGTGGAGTGTGGAGCTGCTCCGTCCCAGGCCATTTCAGTGAGCATGTCAGCCGTGAAGCTGTGTGTAGCCACATCGTCTTCAATGGCATCTGAATCCCATCTTAAGAGAGTAGACCTGGCTTCAGTGATCCGTCCTTTAATTCTATGATATTATTTGTAATTTTCTTTATTTTAGTAGGCTTTCCTCTTTGTAAACTTTCCCTTCCAAGCAGATAGTAATTGTTTACCTCAACTTCCCCTTGTTTCTGTCTCCTGCCTTAATTCTGACTCATACCTTTGTCACCCTGGGTTGCTCAATCCTCATTTGAGGCCTTTTAAGGGCTAGGAGAAATCAATTAAGTTGGAAATGTAAGTGGAATTACTGACTTCATTCAGAATTTTACAATAATATTATGATTTGTAACTTATATATAATTTGTTTTACTAAATAGCAAAAGCTTAAGAAATGAGTAACATATACCTGAGTATATTTTTTTACATTAATATAATTAAATTGGAGAAACAGTTCTGTGACACCAATGGTGAAGTCTCAGGTACACTTTGGCCTTTGGGTGATATATATGCATTGATGTGGATTCATTCTTTAAAATTTTTTTATGTTTATTTATTTTGGAGAGATAAAGACAGAGACAGAGCCTGATTGGGGGAGGGGGCAGAGAGAGGGAGACACAGAATCTGCAGCAGGCTCCAGGTTCCGAGCTGTCAGCACAGAACCTAACGCAGGGCTCAAACCCACAAACCGTGAGATCATGACCTGAGACGAAGTTGGACGCTTAACCGACTGTGCCACCCAGGCGCCCCAATGAAGACTCATCCTTGATAAGAAATGAAACCTTCTAGTGAGTGATAGTGATAATGGGAGAGTCCATGGATGTGTGCAGACAGGGACAATATAGGAAATCTCTGTACCTTCCTCTTAATCTTGTTGTGAACCTAAAATTACACTAAAAACCATCTCTTAAAAATATGCAGAGAAAATGATTGGATGGTTTTTGAAGTAATGAGAGATGTATTCTTTATAAATGATGAAATAGCATTATGCCAAAATGAAGCAACTAAAATGCCTGGTGCTTACAAACATACAGTCTTATTCCAAAGCAGCGTGCAAAACCAAATGTTTTAAAATAAAAAGAGAAATATGGACATTTCTTGTCACTCTCTGAAGATACTGACAACCTGAAATAGAAAGAAGTATACCTCATTAATCTTGACAATATATACCGGGGTATTTTGTTTAATAAACCATTAACTTGACTAATAGTTCTATATCTCAATCCGAATATTTCCCATACTATTCTTCTATGGAAAAACATCAACAACTCTGTTTATCTTATTCTACACATATTGCTCTGTTTCTTTCAAAGATTAATCCTTGTAAGGCATAAAATACAAAGTTGTCAAGAAACTTACACTTTGGAAGAAAATGTTAAGGCTTTTGGCTGCACAGATGAACTATGATGGCTTCTCTGGGAGCCTCTAATCCATATAGTATAAGAGTGTAATTTCGACAAAAACTATGAGAAAATAAATTTCATTAGAAGTCAAATACAAGCTCTTATACTCAATTAATTCTGTAAAAACAAATAAAAGTTCATCTTTTCTTCCTTTATAGAAGCTTTCACATTATAATATAATGTTATGCACTGGACACTAAAGTATAAAATTATCTTAGTAGGATTAAGTGAAGAGGACAAACTGACCGTGAAAACAATTTCAGAGTTTAGAAAATGGATCACAGGTTAATAACCTATGAAATATGTACGTTGGAAAAAATCCTGGAGATTCAAGTCAGAAGCACATTTGTCACCTTCTCGCTTAGGATGCTCCCGTGCCTCCCCACCTGCCCACCCCTGGCTCAGTGATAAGAAGACTTCAGCTGTTACAACTGGGAGAAGCTGCAAAGAGCAATGGTGCTGGGAGACCTGATCAGCACTGGGGACGGGGACAGGTACCCATTGATGTTTCAGCTCCAAGTGCTGATTTTGCTCGGTAATGATGAAGAAAACCCATTCTTGTCCTGGTCAGAGCTTGCGGTGTTTGTGTCAAGCACTGTGAGCCCCATAAATATAATGGAAAGACACTGGATGTGAGAATATAACGAAGAGTTGACATTGGCTCTCTAACACTCTTAGCTGATGGAGAAAATATGCGCAGATGGAGAGGAGACTAAGAGGAACCCAGGAGAACGTAAGAGCACAGGAGGTCAGAGAATTGATAGTAAAGTTATGAACAGTCCCCTCCCACACTCAGACACACGGGTGCAGACCTCACATTGTGGAAGGTGGAAGCCTACTGACCTGCAGTGTTTGAACACATCATTTCTAAAAAACAACCTAGTAATTAACATCAAAGCTACAAAGTCACATGGTCATAAAGTAAGCAATAAGAATTGGGAAAAATTGAACAAAACTATCAGCAGGAGACTTTAGTGGAGAAGATTCTGCCATAAAGTTTTTGCACACAAAAAACTAGTAAATCTAGGGGTGCTTGGGTGGCTCGTCGGTGAAGCGTCCAGCTTCGGCTCGGGTCATGATCTCCCAGGTGGTGAGTTTAAGCCCCGCGTGGGGCTCTGTGCTGACAGCTGAGAGCCTGGAGCCTGTTTCAGATTCTGTGTCTCCCTCTCTCTCTGTCCTTCCCCTGCTCACACACACACACACACACACACACACACTCTGTCTCAAAAATAAATAAAACATAAGAAAAAAATTAAAAATAATAAATCTAGGAAAAATTAAATAATGCATGTTTCTTAAATGATATTTTAAAAAGTGTCTATCTAAAAGTTAAAAATATGATGAGAAATTGCAAAATGTCTTCCAACAAAGGGAAAGCATAGGTCAATAGAAACTTCTACTGGGATAAGTTGTTGTACATATTACAAAAAAAAGTATTTAAAAGTCATATGTATTGTACATACTACAAAAAAAGCATTTAAAAGTCATATTTATGAATATATGTAAACTACACAGAAAACTTAGTTGAAATAATTACATGAACATGTGATGGCAGAAATATAGCAAGTAGGAAAGATCAATAGAGAAATAAAACTATATGAAGAAACCACAGAGAATCTGAGTGAACAAATACATACCTGAAATGGAAAATTCACTAAATTTCCTCTACAGAAGATCTGGGATGCAATAGAAAAGAACTGATGAAATTGGAGGAGTAACAAAATTTATTTATATCTTTGGATGAGACAGAAAAAAGAGAAGAATTTGCACAATTCAGAGACTTTCAAAACAGTATCATGAAAGCCAGCATAGGTCTAAGTAGTATATGAGAACAGCAGAGGCAGAAAAAAACAGGACAACAATCATAAAGTGCAACGAATGAACACCTTACTAATATCATTTAAAATATTTATAGACACCAGAAACTTAGCAAACTGCCAACAGAATGAACATGTACGAATCCATGTCTCATGACATCATAATGAAATGACCAAAGAACACTGGCAAATACAGACAAAGAAATACACTTGAGGGAAGAGAGTGGATTGTGAAGTCACTTAAGTCAGTGTGAAAATCAGGGATGGGTGACACGTCTTCCACCTCCATCAGCCTTACGCCACATTATCTACCACAGAATCCATACCTCTGCCCTGCACACTAGTTCCGACTGGAACGGGATACAAGCAGCAAGATGAAGGAACAGAAAGAGACAGACCCTAAACCCCCCATGGAAACAATCCCTTAAAAATATCCAGACACAAACCATGTATGATCAGTCTAATCAGTTTTGAATAAGGTACCAGGACCATTCAGTAGCGAAAGACAGCATCATTCAAAAAGGGTGTTTGGAAACTGACTACCCACATGCAGAAGAATGAAGCTGGATGTTTATATTTACACCACACACTAAAATTAACGCAAAATGGACTAAAGACATAAATATAAGTTGTAAACCTATAAAGTTCCTCAGAGAAAAAATGGGGGAATATAAGCAACATTGTATTTGGCAACGATTTCTTGGCTATGGCACCAAAACCACAGAGCACAAAGGAAAAGTCCATTGTAGACAAATGGGCGATATCAACCTAAAACATTACTGTGCATTAAAGGGAATGATCAACAATGAAAAGACAGAGTGGAAAAAACACTTGCAAATCATATATCAAACAAGGGAATCATATCTAAAATATATAAGGAATCTACAAGTCACTAACGACAACAACAAACACCGAAACACAAAGAAAATTGGGAAAAGAAATTAAACAGGCATATTTCCAAGGAAACATACAAATGGTGAAAAATCATATGCAAAGATGCTCAATATCGCTAATGATCAAAGAAATGCAAATCAAATCACCATGAGTTGTCTCCTCATACTCATTAGGATGGATGCTATAAAAAAAAAAATGTGTCGGGACGACTGGGTGGCTCAGCTGGTTACCATCTGACTCTTGGTTTTGGCTCATGTCATTGTCTCACAGTTTTTGGATTTGAGCCCCACATTGGGCTCTATGTTGATGGCGCAAAGCTGGCTTCAGTTGCTCTCTCCCTCCCTCCCTCCATCCACACCTCCCGTGCTTGCTCTCCTCTCTCTCTCTCTCTCTCCCTCTCTCAAAATAAATAAATAAATACATATTTTTAAAAAATGTTTCAGTGTGGAGGTTGAAAAGGAGGAGACTCACACACTGTTGTTGGGAATGTAAATCGGTCAACCGTTATGAAGAAGTGTATGGAGCTTCTTTAAGAAATTAAAAATGCAATTACCACATGGATCAGCAATCCCACATGGAGGAAACTAAAAGAATTGAAAGCAAGATCTCGATGATAGGTGCACACCCATGCTCAGTGCAGCATTATTCATAACAGCCATGTGATAGAAGCAGCCCAAATGTCCACTGATGGATGAATGGAGAAAGAAAGCGTAGTATACACACAACACTGTAATATTATTCAGCCAGAAAAAGGAAGGAAATCCTACGACCTACTACAATATGGATGAAACTCCAGGACATTATGCTAAGTGAAATAAGCCAGTCATACATACAAAGTAAAAATAAAACTGTATGATTCCACTTATATGAAGTATCCAAAGTAGTTAAAGTGATAGAGCAAGTAGAATAGTGATTGCTCAGGGTTGAGGGGAAAGAGGAAAACAGGAATTATTGTTCAGTGAGTTGAGTTCCAGTTTTACAAGCAGAAAGTTCTAGATACCTTTTGGGCAACAATGTGATAGCACTCCTAACCTGTGTGCTTAAATTGGTAAGGTGCATCATCTAGTTAAAGGCAAGTGTAAGATGCGAGATAGTGTAAGATTCCCACTATATGACAATTTTGAAAAAGCAAAATTATACACACAGTAAATAGATCAGTGGTTGACAAGGTTTAGGGGGAAGGAAGGATGGATAGGGGGAGCACAGAGGATTTTGAAGGAAGTGAAACGCTTCTGTATAACTCCATAATGGTTGATACGTGTCATTCTATACTTCTCCAAACTCCTAAAATGCACAGCATCAAGAGTAAACCTAGAACCACCCCACTGAGGGCTTTTGGAAATGAGAGAGTCCATGAACTGCTTGTGCACTGACACATAGATAGTAGGGGAATACAGCATATATCTGTGCTATGTCTGAGTTTTGCTATGAACCTAAAACCGCTCTAAGAAAGTAGTCGATTTCTTGAACATGGGTAATGCGGTAGATTTTACATTATGTGGGGTTTTATTTTGCAACAGCTGAAAAATAAAATGAAAGGCAAACAAACAGAAAGAAGTGATCTTGACAAAAAGCAAGGGAAAAACAACTCATTATATTTAGGAAAATAGGAATGTGATTAAAAGAGGAGTTTTCACCAGAAAAATACTGAAAAAAAAACAACGAAGCAAACCCATGCCTGCACATACACATGAAAAACAAAAAACACCACCTGTCAAACAAGAATTATAAATTCAGCAAAACAGACTTTCACAGAAGAAGATGCATAAAGACCCCACATCAAACACAAAACCAAACAGGGTTTCTACTTAGGACACCTGCTTTTCAACAATGTCTTTCAAGCTGCAAGTAAATGATGCTAGATGGTAATGCATATCCACAAGAAAGAATAGAGATCAGCAGGAATGATAAATATGTCGGTAAAATTTACAATCTCTGTGTGTATTTTCCTTTCTGAGTAGCTTTAAAAGATAAGATATTTGAGGCCATAATTATAGCAGTCACTGTATGGTGGGATCTATAGCATAAACCTTATAGTTTTTAGCATTTGTTCCTTTTTGTGGTACAGTCTCCACAAATGCTTCATTTCAGGGACCCAATATGAAATCATGAAAGCAGAGAAGGTAAAGATGTGCACCATTTGTGTTCAGAAACCAGGACTAGCTTTCTTCTGGACAGCACTGGTAGAAGTACATGTTTCTCGTTCTCTCTGAAAGTAGATTGTTCCTTATGAAAACTTTCCTAAGCCCAGGTGGTATAAATTGAAAAAGCAAGTATCGTTAATTCACATGGGAAGATTGTTGAGCTTTCCCTGATGCAAAAAATAACCAGCGCCCAAAAACCCAAATCACAAAAGATACCCTCCTTAGGCTTTTCTGACACCTCAAAACACACCTTGTGAGTGGATGCACAAAATAAATTGAGATGAAGCACAGACACTCAAAAATACAGTTCAAACTTCTGCTTGATACTGATATCCAGAGTATATAGTTTCTGAGAAATGAACTTGACAGGACGAATCTTGCTGCTTGGGGTGTGAGCTGACACTAAGAGTAAAACCAGTACTGAGCACAATTTCCACTTTTCACCTTTTCTCCTAAAAACAAAAGTCCCCTTCAGATTTCTCCTCTTCAGCAAAAACTGGTACTAATGTAGTTCTTTCACAAAAGCAAAGTGAAGTCATGAAACTTTCTGGAAAGTTGAAGCATACCCGTAACACGTGGTGGGAACGGAGCTATGTTAGTGCTAATTTAATATATTTTATTGGAAATTAGTCAGGATTTATGTGACGTAGATGACAATCAGTTAATGATACACGTATAAAGAGGGCCATCAGCAAGAAGGAGACCGAGGAGGCCATAATGCTCATCTGCTCAAAAAATCAATTGGAACAATAAACCAACAACTTCAAGCTAAACACGGCTCAGGGAAAGCTCTAGACAACAAAGAAGTCGCAAAAATCAGGTGCTGATCAAAAATCCAGGATGGTCCCGTGGAAAGTAAAGGAAGCATTTGGCCTGCCTCACCCAACCCTCCAGCTGAGAGCCACTTGGCTCCTGGAGGAATCCCCTCAGGGGAAGTCACCTCATGGAGAAGAGGGGAGCAGGAGAACCCAGCAAGCTTCAACTATGTGCATGCGTTCAGCTTTTGCAGCAGAGGTGCCTCACCAATGCTGATCCCACTTCATGCACCAGCCCAGAGCCCCCTCTACACCTATTCTCAGAGGCTGGAGCTGTTGCAACAGTGACGGTTGCCTTGAGGGACTCTTCTCTTAGGGATTGGTTGCCATAGCTCCTCATCTGTAGGAGACTAGAGCTGCCTCTGATTTTTGCCCACTCCTGTCCTAGTTGGGGCTTTGTCTCACACTACTGGGGCTGTTTCCTGACCCCAACGTCTTAATATGTGCCTTAGGTGCAACTAGTGGTGCATATGTTGCTGCCCTGAGCCCCACTCACCATGTTCCATTTTATGACCCTGTGTCTTCATTGTAAAGGATGCTCCTGCTATTCGGAACCCCCAAACCTCCCAGGCCTTGACTCTGAACTGCCATAGCTAACACCCGAAGACTTTTCTCCGCCTATGATGGCTCAAGGCTCTGACCCATCAATGGTAGGCCAAGTCACCACTGCCTTGAGCCCCATCTCTTCGGTCCCACTGTAGGGCTCTGATGCTTCATTGCTGCTACTATACTGCTGCATCCCAAGACACTTTCAGTTTCCACATGACCACTTAAGCTGTCATTCGAGGCCATGTGGCTAGAGGTCTGTGTCCAGATCCCTGGGTCCTGATACATGGCTTTAACAAACCACGATGGATCATTCTGCTGCTCTCTAGTGACTGCCACTTGGGACAGACTTGAACCTTTGACTCACCCTCCCCACTATATGTTGCTACCACACGCTGACCACTGGCTCCAAGCCACCACTGTACCTTGTCATCCAGGGCCTGTGTAACTGCTATATTCCTGTGCCAGTCAGAGTTACAACAGTGAGCCCCTGAGACCCAGGTATAGTTGCCATGGAATATCTACACATGTCACCTCCCTAGTGCCACAGCCACAACAAGTGAACTTATGTACCAAGACCCAGTTGCTATGGTAGTTCCGTGTGTCCTGGTCTTGGGCAACAGCTTCAAAAGTGCTTTGAGGGCTCTGAGGTCAGCATGCCATACCAGACACCAAAAAGGAACATCTCACAAGATCTTCTTCCCATAGAATGACAGAAGAAAGCGGGATGACATTTTGAAAGTGGTCAAAGGGAAAGAAACAGTCAACCAAGAATACGTTACTCAGCAAATCTGTCATTTAGAAATGAAGAAAAGATAAAGACTTTCCCAGCATCCTAGAGGGCGGTGTGTCAATGTATCGACACTCGCCCCATATTGCAGTCAGGGGAAAGCAGCAGGATGAAGCCTGTGGTGGTTAAAGTCAGGTGTCAGAAGAAATTAGACCTGCCCTATGCAAATGTTAAAGAGAATTCATTAAGCTGAAACTAAGAGGCAAAAATTGGTCACATAAAAAATATAAAAAATATAAAATCACTGGGAGAGACAAAAGGGAAAAGATCCTTGACTTAGGTAATGGTTAGGTAATGAACTCAGGGATAAGCCCTCAAAATCACAGGCAACAAAAACTAAAATAAAAAAAAACAGGACTGCTTTAAATGAAAGACCTTCTGCCCAGCAAAGGAAAGAATCAAATAATTGAGAGATCATGGACAGAAGAGAAGAAAATATCTGGAATCCAATATCAGATAAGGGGCTAATATCACATGTATATAAAGAACACAAACAATGAAATAAAAGCAAAGAAAGAAATCTAATATAAAAATGGGCCAAGGGCCTCAGTATACATTTTTCTGAAGACATGCAAATGGCCAATAGGTACATGAAAGGTGCTCCAAATCACTGATCAGGGTAGTACAAATCAAAAGCACAATGACATATCACCTCACACCTGTAAGAGGCTCTTTCCAAAAGATAAGAGAGAATTAATGTGGTGAGGATGTGAAGAAAATGAAATCCTTTGGGGGAAATGTAAACTGGTGCTGCCACAAAGGAAAATAGTATGGCAGTTTTTCAGTAATGTCACTTTTACATACGTATTTAAAGGAACTGATCAGTGGGGCACCTGGGCGGCTCCTCAGGTTGAGTGTTCGACTTTGGCTTTGGTCATAATCTTGTTTGTGGGTTCAAGTCCCCTATTGGGCTCTGTGCTGAAGCTCCAAGCCTGGAATGTGCTTTGGATACTGTGTCTCCCTGTCTCTCTGACCCTCCCCCTCCACTCAAAAATAAATAAACATTAACATTTTTCAAAATAAATAAAGGCACTGATCAGTTCCTCAAAGGTTTATCTGCACACCCATGCTCGTTGCAACATTATTCCCAATAGCCGAGAAATGAAAGGAACCTAAGTATCTGCCAACTGACATATAATTAAAGAAAGTGTGATATATATACACGTACATACCCATATACACACACATACACACACAAACACTGAAATATTATTTAAGCAGGTAACAGAAGAAAATCTTGCCATTTGTGGGCAAATGGAAGGGCCTTGAAGGCATTATGTTGAGTGACAAAACTCAGAGAGAGACCAATATTGTATTGCCTTACATATGAAATCTAAAAAACTGAACTGGTAAAAACAAAGAGTAGAATGTGTTTATCAGGAGTTGTGGGTTGGGAGGTTTCAGAAGATATTTAAGAATACAAATTAACGGGGCTCCTGGGTGGCTTAGTCAATTAAGCACCCAACTTTGGCTCAGGTCATGATCTCACGGTTTCTGAGTTTGAGTCTCATGTCGGGTTCTGTGCTGACCGCTCAGACCTTGGAGCTTTCTTCACATTCTGTGTGTGTGTGTCTCTCTCTCTGACCCTCAGGCGCTCATGTCTGTCTGCCTGTCTCTCTTTCTCAAAAAATAAACATTAAAAAAGTTTCTTAAAGAATACAAAATTATAACTAGCAGATAACAATTGTTGGAGGTCTAATATACAATGTAGTGATTACAGACAACATTACTGTTTTATAAACTTTGAAGTTGCTGAGACTAATTCTTAGCTGTCCTCAACACACACAAAGAATGATAAACATGTGACATGACAAAGGTGTTACCTAACATGGCCACAGTAGTCATATGGCAATACATAAACTTATCAAAGGAACACATTGTAGACCTTAAATGGATACAAGGTTAGACGTCAATTTCATCTCCATAAAAACAAGCAAAAGATTTGTAATACCTACCACTCCTACTAAGGAAAAAGCTTAAGAATATAGCTAAGACATCAATAGAGGAATTAAAATGGAACACTAATATATGTTTAATACAAACGATATCAGGTAAAATGGAAAAAGAACACAAGACATAAATATAGAGTAAATAGCGAATGGTATACTTAAATCCAACTATCCCAGTAATTGCATTCATGTGAATTCAATAAATATTCCAATTAGAAAATAGAAAGTGTCCTGAATAAAAGAGTAGCATCCATCTATATGCTCCCTGTTGGACACATGGTAGATTCAAAGGCAAAATTGGGAGAAAATAAAAGGATACCAAAAAATAGACCCTACAAGGAGTGATCAGAAATGGCCAATAACAAAGCCAATATTCTAATGACAAAGTAAGGTTAAAACAAGAAATATTAGTAGAAATTAGAAGAAACATTTCAAAATGTTAAGGCTGTCAATATGAGGAAGATAAAACAATTATAAACATACATTATTCACCTAACAACAGAATCCTTAAACACATGGAATAGAAATGACAGAATTAGAAGGATAAATAGACAACTCAATGAGTTTACTTGAAGACTGAAACCTTTTCCTTCAGTAAGTAAGACCAGCTATTCACAAAATCAGGAAGACTAAGGAAGACTGTCAAAATACTAGGAACTAGCTTGACGTAACTGACGTACATAGGAAGAGTTCCAGGTCATCGATAGGGGTCACAAATTTTGAGGATGGAAATATTCAAAGTATTTTCTCTGAAGACAAAGAAATCAATGAGAAGAAACAATGGAAAGAAATCCAGGAAATTTCCAACACGTGGAAAGTGATAGACTTCTGAAAAATTTACCTTTCAAAGATGAAATCTTTGAAAATATCTTGTGCCGGATGACAGAAATTACCTTGTACTGGTTGATAATAAACTGAGAATACATCATAACTTTTAGGATGAAACTAAAGTCGGGTAGAGACAATTTTGACCTTCGTCAATTACACTACAAAGGAAGAACATTATAAATGCATGGTCTAAGTTGCTTCCCTCTCAAGAAGCAAGAAGAGAAGGGCCACTTAAGGTTATAGAAGGAAGAAATGATACACATACGTTTAGCTAAAACCTGACTGTAAAAGATGTATAGTAGAATAAATCAAAGAAGCCCCAAATGGATCAATACCCAAATATCCAAGAACGTCAGCAATAGAATCGGTGAATACATTGTAGTAGAATCCGGCAACAGAACAACAAAGACATGTGGACAATTTACAACTGGTGCAGCTATAGGGATGAATCACACAAGTTTACCTTCACCTGAAAATGCCAAAAATTCAGTATGCATACCGTATGATTCCATGTATATAAACCGTCTTTAAAATGCAGAAAAGAACTTGTTAGTGGCATTTTGCAATGCTGGTAATATTCATTTTCTCATTCCATGCAATGGTCACACTGAAAACTCAGCCCGTCTATTGGCATGTACAGCTGTGATCCATCTGTATGTACATTATACCACAATAAAAACTATCAGAGGAGAATATTATGAAGAAATGCAAATATATTGAAATGTGATTCCTCTGATGAAGAAGGCACCTGAAAAAACTAATATTTATTCTCATTTTTAAAAAGCCTTTAGAAAGGGGCACCTGGGTGGCTCCATTGGTTGAGCATCCAACTCTTGATTTTGGCTCAGGTCATGATCTCAATTTGTGAGTTGCAGCCCTGCATCGGGCTCTGTGTTGACAGCGGGAACCTGCTTGGAATTTTCTCTCTCTTCCTTTCCCTCTCTCTGTCCCTCTCCTGTCCACTTCCCTCTCACACAAAATAAATAAATAAATGTAAACATTTTTAAAAAACTTTAGAAAGATACAAATGAATAGGAAACATCCAGGAAGATCCTGAACAGATAAGATAACTGGGTAGATCAGTCAGTTGTGCTCCTGCCTAGGTCATGCCTAGGTCATGATCGGATTGTTCCTGAGATGGAGCCCCGGGTCAGGCTCTGTGCTGAGCCCGTGCCCCTCCCACTCATTTGCATTCTCACTGTCTCAAAATAAATACATAAACATTTAAAATAAAAAGGAAGGTCTTTTTTTAAAAAAATTAAGCTTTATTTATTTGTGTGTGAGTGTGACAGACAGACAGAGAGAGAGAGAGAGAGAGAGTTAGTGGGGGAGGAGCAGAGAGAGGGAGACAGAGAATCCGATGCAACCTCCAGGCTCTAACAGTCAGCACAGAGCCTGACGCGGGGCTCAAACCCATGAACCGCGAGATCATGACCTGAGCCAATGTCGGACGCCCTAATGACTGAGCCACCCAGTCACCCCCGGGAAGGTATTTAAATTATGAAACTAACATAAAAAAAAAAACATAAGGACATTAATTAAACACATGAGAAAGTGCAAAATTTGTACCCAAACAATACGAAATGCAGATTTCCAAAAAATGCATATTCATTGGAATAGTATAGTCTTTTCAATAAAGGCTGTGGAAACAATGGAGTATTAAATACTATTAATAATTATATATTTTATACTATATTTAAAATGCTCAAAATTGATCACATATAATTGAAAACAAAACCTTTCAAGACGTATTGTAAAAAGTGCATGACGCACAGTTGGGCAGAGATATTTTAGACAAAATACCAAGAACACAATCCATAAAAGAAGAACTTGATGAAGTGTAGTTCTTCAAGATAATGTCTGCTCTTTGAAGAGAAAAGAAAGTCATAAACTTGCGAAGAAACATGTACAAATCATACATCTAATAAAAGGCTCCCCGCCAGGGTATGTAAAGAATTCTCAAAATACAATGAAACAAAGTAAAAATATTACCAAAATATTTCTATAGATACTTCACCAAACACCATGTAGACATGGCCAATGAGTACAGGAAAAGATGCTCAACACCATTAGTCTTAGGAGCATTCAAATGAAAACCACCCCAGACCAGACTTTCTGTTCTGGAAAGATAGACTGGATAGACTTTTCCCTATTCCTCCCACCAATACAGCTACAATCCCTGGGTATTATTCATAAGACAACATAGAGTCAGAAAGATAACGAGAAAGACGACAGATCCCAGCCCTGGAGACCCAAGGAATGACATGGTGGTGAGCTCTCCGGAATTTCCCTCTACCTCACACAGACTGGTGTCAGAGAGCCTAGCAAACCACAGACACCAACAGATACACACCCAAGTCTCCAAAATATTTTTTCTCTCTGGTCAAAATGACAGATAAGAGGCATTCTAGAAAGACAGAAAAGTTTTAGACACTAACTGGGTGATTCTAATAAAAAACCATTGACTATCCACCAAAAATATCAATAGGCATCCTAATCAAGACTTTGTCTGATAAAGGAAAACTAAGAAAATGTATCACCACCAGACCCACTCTGAAAGAACTCCTAAAGGGAATATATGGTAAAAGAAGGCATTTTGTCTCATGAGGAAGAAAGAGAGAACAAAAGTAAGAATAAAATTCTTACTAGGTTAATGGACTTTCCTTCACCTCCTGTGTTTTCGAAATTGATATTTGAAGAAAATTATCAGTAGAAGCAAAATTATAAATTCCATGTGATTCTCAAAGTAAGTAGAGAAATAGAACACTTGGAGTATAATTGGGACATGGTAAGGGGTCATAAAGGCAAGTAAGTCTCCACATTTTACTCAAACTACTGTGGGTTGTGATGGACTGAATAGACTGTAAGATTTACAACCCAGAAAAATGGTACTGTGTATAACCATCAGAACTTATTAATTAATATTACTGACACGACTGAGATTTGGATCAAAAGACTAGTTGGTACAATGTATATTTACACAATACAATAAAAAATGTAGGAAAATTTAATATATTGAAATTTAAACATGTCAATGACTGTGCAATTTCAGATTAACGCTTACAGGGAAGTGTATTATAATTATACATAAATATAATTATGTTGTATTTTTAGGTTATTATTTTATTATGAAAACCATAACATTTATATTACATAACTATGCTCTGTAAGATGTAGTTATATATAATAAAGGATTATAAATATGATATGTGGAGGAAGATATAGAAAAGACTTCATAACACAATTATTCATAATATCCACAAATGTAAAAGGAACTAGATTTCTGAGAATGGTTTTTAAACTGTCATATTCATATAAGAGAGTAGTGAAATTTCACAAACTAAGACAAATGTGTGAATATAGATGGATTACAAATACCATCTGACAGAGAAAGGAGACACACATAAAAATACACACTGAATGATTCCATTGATATAAGTCCCCAAATAAGCAGAAATATTTCATAAAATGAAAATGGGCAGGCCTGATAAAAGCTCCAAACTTCTGTCCCATGATGTGATTGGTATTTGTGTGATTCTAGTTTCCTCAATGTGTTGTAAAATTCAATGTGAAGTTTATTTCAGGAAAAAGAGAATTTCTAGAGACACAGGTTTCTATGAAAAGTAAGAACTGGAAATTATCAAATGTACATTCAAGGTATAAGAATATAAATAGTGTGTCTTAGAGTCAACATGTGGAGTATTAAAGACTTTAAAATAAACTACAAATACATATGTAACTACGGATGAACTCTACAGACATAATATTCACTCACAAGCTTTTAATAGAATCTGGAAACATCTTGAAAACTTACCTCATCCTCTTCATCATCATAATAGAGCAGGTTAGAATTCTTAGAAGCACAAGACGTCAAACTCTCGTTCCATGATTTTCCCTCAGTGCTAATGTAATAGCAATTGTTGGAATACGTAACCCACTCTTTCGGACAATGACAACAGAGACATGCTGGAGAGAGATTATGAGATATTATCCAAAGAGCTTTGAATATTACAAAATGAAAATTTACATACTGTACATGTATACACATATGTATACATAACATATTCATAGACCCTCACAAGCTGGTAAAATTAAAGCAAAGCACACACACACACTCAGAGAAGAGTCAGACTTTCATCCCCTAATTTATGTGCCCATATAAAGCAACCACAAAAATGTCCACCTCTGCATGTCCTAAGAATCACTTACACAACCATCTTTATGGAATGATTTATCTTTTATCATGTTATAGGAGGAGAAAATGTGAGGCAATTGTTAACAACTGGTACGGTGATTTTAAATGAGCATTTCTTCATATTGTTGCCTAAGAAGTAATAGTCTCCTAGAATCATTATTTCTGAAACTTCATTAAGCGATTTTCTAATTCACTTTTTCCAAAAGAATCTGTTATCATCTTTGCCTACTTGGAGATAGAGCTAAAATAGACAGTAGACTAATAACAGAATTTTGCAAGGGATGTTGTACCTTTCTGGATCTTTGTTTCCAGGGACATTTTGTTCTGCTCTGGTCCTTCAGTAGCTTGAACACTAAAGTAATCTTCAAGAAACATAACATTAAATTAAGTGGATCGCAATAATTTGAGTTTCTTAGTTTGAAATTTGCTATATTATATAGAATTAGAAAACGCTGCAATAAAATTGATTTTACCAGTAAAAATTTAATAAAGTAATGAACATGAGAGGAGGAAAATAATTCAAAAGCTTAATGAACCAAATTTCACCATCTCTTACAGTATTTGGTTTAACCAATCTCAAGAATTCATTTGTATATATCAATAAAGTCTCTCACATAACTTGACTGTGAGTTATAAAAATTCTGAAAAATGTTTAACATTCCCTACAATTATGTGTTATTTCTACTTTAGATAAATTCAGAATAACTATTCCACATTTAGAGCATGCATCCATTAAAATGAGATAATAAAATTCCATATGTTATATAATATTTCAAAGAACTGATGATATTAACGTGAAACACTCCCTATTAGTCATTCAAACACTGACTTACAGGGAATAACGTTTATTTTTACCACAGTGGACATCAAGACAAGGCAGATGATTCCCAGAACCTCAGCAATGTACCTCCCTGGACACAAGAGAAATGAAAACACTGACAAAAGATGCATAGAAATAATCATTAGGAAATTTACAAACAAGAGAAGCAACAACCTGCAGGGAATCAAATGTAAACCCTTGGACCCCAAACCCATATCTACCATTGTAATCTTCACTTAGAATATACCACTGCATTGGCAGTCAACATACTACTCCATGACAGGTTGGTAACACTCCGGATTGTAACACTGGAACAAAGTGAGTCCCCAGACTTCAAGGACACTACCATATTCCAACTTCCAGTTCTGATCCTCACAAATGAAAACTATGTGAGATCATTTCCTACTCTTTCCTTATACCTCTGCAGCCCAACTTCACATCCCGAAACAGATATACCTCTCTGTATTAAATGTTTTACCTTTGCAGAGATAATTCTTGTCAATCCCTTGAAGCTCCTGAGAAGCAACTTGAAGATTGAATTCCGCATGGGCCATTTCCTGCTCAGTTATTGAAATGGATGTATTAATGTTCTCAGGTTTCACTCACCCTCTTTGTGACTCCTTAACCTGACTGAATTCTGCCCAGGTTAGTCTTGGGTTATTCGTCTCTGCAGCTGAGTAGTGTCAGGCACAGTGCTGAATGGAACTGCCCTGAAGGTCTTGATCAAGAGTGTGTGTCATGTGCATTGCTAGTACAGTGACACCGGGTGGGGTGCAGGGTGAGGGATACTGCTCATTTGAAGTGGAACAATGTAAAATCTCGCTCCACTTCCTTTAGAGCTTAAATAAGTATTTCGTGACAGAATAACAGGGTTTTACAATGACACAATGTTTGACACTGTAGTGATGGTTGGGAAAGTGTAACAATACATAAGTGAAGAAGAAAAGAATTCAAGAATAATACTGACCTCATTACTGTAAAGTCAGATTCCAGGGACACCTTGCAACACTATTAGAATAGCCAGATTAAATTAAAGGCTGTATTAGAGAAATACTGTTGCACCAATTTTTGTGACAATTGAAAATCCATTATTGGTTAAAAATAGAGTGCTGTAAGACTAGGAAATACTAGTTTTAGCACATATAGGAATTTCCTGTAATAAGTGACTCTTCTTTGGGGATTTAGATTTCTTTACTAAAAGGTAATACAATGCTATCAAGTGATATTTTATCTTGAAAATTGTGGAATTCTGAGATTTGTTGAATTTTAAAAGGACTAATTTATATGTTGCAAAACATTATGTGACACACTAAACTTATCCAAAGCATGAACAATGGTGAAAACAAACAAACAACAACAACAACAAAACCCATAATTTTAAAAAGCAGTTATTTAACATCTGAAAATGGCAATTGATTTCATGGCAAAATATGAAAGTATAAAATGATAAATAAAAGTGTAAATCATTTATGGAAGAACACACTTGGAGCAAATTTCTAGAAAGATCTATGATTTCAAAGGCAGTGAGAGTAGCTTTAGTTCCAGAGGAAAGGTAACGAATCACATAAATGAAATTTCATACTTCAGTCAATGAGGTCTGCAGTCCATCAACTCTGTAATTACTCCTGGCTCTCAAATTGACAAGTATCACCTTTTAAAAGTTACTTCATGGGTGGGAGGAGTTAAGGTGTTGGAATCGCATGGAGACGCTAATTTTGTCTCATCCCTGAAATGCAGCTAGAGAAGCACCAGACCATTTAGAACACCTAGGAAGTTGATCTGAGGAGTGTAGCAACAACCTGCATAACCTGAGGCACAGAAGTCGGCGGTTATGCAGGTCAGAGAGGTGAACTGAGGGGAGAAAAGATGAAGAGAGTAAGGAGCCATTTCATGGAGGGAAGACAGAGAGAAAGAAAGGGGGAGAATGTGGTGCATTGGGATCCTGCAAGAAAAGCACTCCCCCCTGAAAGTAGCTGGAAAAAAGAGACAGAAAGAGTGAAAATACTCGTAGGGGACTAAACAAGAAATCTGTCCCCCAAAACCACTGACAGGGGGAAAGGAGAGGTAGTCAATACTGCCAAGTTCCTATAAACAGTAGAGCAGAGTCTGTCGTTTCAGAGCTCAGAGCCTGGTGGTGCTCTGGTGAGGAAGTGGGGCAAATCCCCAGGAGCAGGCAGTGCTGTCTGAACGGTCTATGTGCTCTACAGAGAGAAGCTGTTCCCCTGCTTGGAGTGCAGTTGGTATTGGCTATATAGCTTCACAGAGGGCACAGGTCCCAGCGGACCATGAGAGCAGCTACATTTGCTAGTACTGGGACAAAGATGCCCGAGTGCAACAAAAACCTGGAGCTAGCTGTGTGTTGTGAGTTCCCATAATCCCTGAAACTCTGCCACTGTGCAATCACATGAACATTTTCTCAGCAAGCTGGCACCTGGCCATTGTTTAGCAACACCCCCCCCACACACACACACCGAGAGTCAGTGAAGATTGAAGCAAGGGGTCTCTGAAACGTGGGGTTCTGAAACACAACCCTGTCTGCGATAAAACTCTGGAGAGAGATTTCACCTGGAAGGTGGACAGTTTAGACATGGACAGGGTAGAGGTGTAGAGTGGGCGGAGGTCTACAGCCAAGGAGGGGTGCTTGCTACTGGGGCAGTGAGAGCACAAGTCCCTGTGCCAAAGACTAGGACACTGGGTGAAGCCATTTCCACCACTCCCACACATGCACATGGGTGCCACACTGATCCACCCCAGTAACCTAAGCACTGCCACCTAGTGGAGAATGGAGCCATTACATCAAGCCCAGCCCAACTGTGCCCTCCAAGCACACCCCTCAGAAGACCAGCACAAGTCACTCCACCTGCTTAGTGCATGAAATAGAGGAGGCTTCATCATTTCAATTCTAGGGGAAACTGGATGCCACTTCATTCGGGTTTCATTCTGTTTGCTGGTTCACTTACTTGCTCATTTTCGTTGCTTCTGTTATATCTTAAATTCCCACCCCCCCTTAATTTTCTTTCTTTTTATTGGATACAGAAAATAAATAGTTTTATTTTTAACTTGTTTTTTTATTTTTTAAGTTCCTATTTTAGATCATTTTTGTATTTTATTTTATTCTACTTTATTAGATATATTTTTAATTTCTAAATTTTTTTCTTACTTTTTCTGCTTTCCTTTCCTTTTCCTCTCTATTGTACCGAGATTTTTTTCAACATGCGGATCAAAACACTTCTAGGATCTAGCTTCCTTTATTTGATTTTTTGTTTTATTTTCAATTTTTAATTTTACTTTTTTATTTTCTTAATTTTTTTCTTCCTTCAAAATGGCAAAACAAAGAACTTAACCCCCAAAGCGAGAACAGGAAGATATGACAGTCACAGACTTAGTCAACACACACAAAAGTAAGATGTCTGAACTAGAATTAAGAACCACGATAATGTGAATACTAGCTGGGGTTGTAAAAGTGTAGAAGACATCTGAGAATCCTTTCTGCAGAGATAGAAATAAAACCTAGTCAGGCTGTTAGTAAAAATGCTACAACCGCGATTCAAAATGAATGCATGCCACGATGGCAAGGCTGCGTAAGGCAGTGAAGTGAATCAGTGACATAGAAGATAAAATTATGGAGGATAATGAAGCAGAAAAAATAGAGAACAAAGGCAATGAGCAGGATACAAGACTTGGAGAGCTCAGTGACTTAGTAGAAAAGAATAACATCCAAAACAGAGGAGTTCCAAAAGATGAAGAAATAGAGAAAAGGGCAGAAAGTTTAGTTGAGCAAAATACCAGAACACTTCCTACACTGGGAAGGACACAGATGTCAAAATCCAGGAAGGACAGAGACCTCCCATTAGATTCTACAAAAACTGACCATCACCAAGGCATATCTTAGTAAAATTCACCAAATACATTGACAAGGAAAGAATTGTGTAGCAGCAAGAGAAAAAAGTCCTTACCCTATAAGAGAAGACACATCAAGTTTGCAGCTGACATATCCACATAAACTTTGCAGACCTGGAAGGATATATTCAACGTGCTGAATCAGAAAAATATGCAGTCAAGACTTCTTTATCCAGCAAGACTGTTATTCAGAATAGAAGGAGTGATAAAGAGTTTCCCAGAGACACAAAAAATAAAAGAATTCATGACAAGTAAACGAACCCTGCATGAAATTTTAAGCGGGACTCTTTCAGTGGAGAAAAGACAAAACAAAACAAAAAAGACCAAAAGCAACAAAGACTAGAAAGGACCAGAGAACAGCACCAGCAACATCAACTCTAGAAGGAACACAATGGTACTAAATTGATATCTTTCAGTACTCACTCTAAGTGGAAAAGGACTAAATGCTCCAATGACAAGACATAGGGTATCAGAATGGATAAGAAAACAAGGCATATGCTTGTTACAAGAGACTCATTTTAGACCTAAAGTCATCTGCAGATTAAAATAAAGGATGGAGAACCATCTATCATGCTAATAGTCATCAAAAGAAGCCTGGAGTAGCTGACTTACATCAGACAAACTGGATTTAAAAATAAAGACTGTAACAAGAGTTGAAGGGCATTAAACCATTATTAAGGGGTCTATCCACCAAGAAGATCTAACATATGTAAATGCATATTCCTACAATGTGGGAGCACCCAAATATATAAATCAATTAATTACAAACATAAATTTCATTGGCGATAATATCACAAGAGTAGGGGACTTCAACACCCACATCTTACAGTGATAAACAAATCACGTAAGTAGAAAATCAATAAGGAAACACTGGCTTTGAATGACACGCTGGACCAGATGGACCTAACAGATACATTCAGAACACATCATCCTAAAGTAGCAGAATGCACATTCTTCTCGAGTGTACATGGAATATTCTCCAGAATAGATCACATACTGGGTCACAAATCAACCCTCAACAAGTACAAAAACATTGAGACCATACTGTGCATATTTTCTGACCACAACTCTATGAAACTTGAAATTAATCACAAGAAAACTTTTGAAAAGACCATAAATACTTGGAGATTAAATAACATCCTACTAAAATATGGATTAATTTTAATCCACGAAATTAAAGAGGAAACTAGAAAGTACATGGAAGACAATGAAAATGAAAACATGATATTCCAAAACTTCTGTGATGCCGCAATGGTTATAAGAAGGAAGTACATAACAATCCAGGCCTTCCTGAAGGAAGAAGAAAGGTCTTAAATATACAACCTAAAGTTACACCTAAAAAGGCTGGATAAGGAACAGCAAATAAAGTCCAAAGGCAGCGGAAGAGGGGAAATAAAAAATTAGAGCAGAAATCCATGATATTGAAGTAAATAAAAAGAACAGAATTAACAAAATTGATAAACCCATAGCCACAGTTGTCAAAAAGAAACACAGAAAGAACCCAAATAAATTCACAAATGGAAGAGGAGATATTACCACCAACACCACAGAAATACAAACAATAATAAAAGAATATTATAAGCAATTATATGCAAACAATTCGGACAATCTAGAAAAATGGGCAAATGCCTAGAAATATTTAAACTACTAAAACTGAAACAGGAAGAAAGGAAAAATTTGAACACACCCATAAGCAGGAAGGAAATTGATTCAGTAATCAAAAATCTCCCAACAAATAAGATTCCAGGACTGGCTGTTGTCTGGGGAATTCTGCAAAACATTAAAGAGGAGTTAACCCTTATTCTTTTGAATCTGTTCCAAAAAATAGAAATGGAAGGGAAACTTCCAAACTCATTCCACAAGGCCAACATTACCTTGATGCCAAAACCAAAGACCCCTCTAAAATGAAGAATTCCCACCAATTTCCCTAGTGAATATGGATGCAAAAACTCTCAACGAAATACTAGCAAATTGGATCCAACAATACATTAAAAGAATTATTCACCCTGATCAACTGGGATTGGTTCCTGGGTGCAGGTCTAGTTCAATACCTGCAAGTCAATCAATATTTTACATCACATTAAGAAAAGAAATGATAAGAACTGCATGATTCTCCCAATAGATGCAGAAAAAACCCTTTGACAAAATGCAGCTCCCATTCTTGATAAAAGCCCTCAAAATATAGGGATAGAAGGGACATACCTGAAAATCATAAAGGCCATACATGAAAGACCCACAGCTAATATCGTCGTCAATGGGGACAAACTGAGACCTTTCCCCCTACGGTCAGGAACACGACAACGATGTCCACGGTCACCACTGGCATTCACTATAGTGTTGGAAGTCCTAGCTTCAGCAATAGACAGCAAAAGGAGAAAAAATCACCCAAATAGGCAAAGAGGAAGATAGACTTTCACTCTTCTCAGATGAAATGATCCTTTATGTGAGAAATCCAAAAAATCCCACCAACAAACTGCTAGAACTGATCCATGAATTCAGCAAAGTGGCAGGATATAAAATCAATGTACAGAAATCAGTTGCATTTCCATATAGCAATAATGAAGCAGCAGAAGAAGAAATAAAGGAGTCGATCCCATTTACAATTGCACCTGAAACCATAACATACCTAGCAATAAGCCTAACAAAAGAGGTGAAAAATCTATATAGGGAAAACTATAGAAAGCTTATGAAAAAAATTGAAGAAAACACACACAAAAAGGAAAGACATTCCATGCTCATGGATTGGAAAAACAAATATTGTTAAAATGTTGATAGTAGCCAAAGCAATCTCCAAATATGATGCAACCCCTAGCAAAGTAACATCAGCAGTCTTCACAGAGGTAGAACAAGCAATCTAAAATTTGCATGGAATCAGAAAAGACCCAAATAGGCAAAGCAATCCTGAAGAAGAAAACCAAAGCAGGAGGCATCACAATCCCGGACTTCAAGCTGTATTACAAAGCTGTAATCATCAAGACAGTATGGCACTGGCACCAAAACAGACATATATATCAATGGAACAGACTAGATCATGCAGAAATGTACCTACAAATATATGGCCAACTAATCTTTGACAAAGCAGGAAAGACTATCCAATGGAAAAAAGACAGTCTCTTTAGCAAATGGTGTTGGGAAATTGGGCAGAAATATGCATAAGAATGAACGTGGACCACTTTCTTACAGCATACACAAAAATAAACGCAAAATGAATGAAAGATGTGAATGTGAGACAGAAAACCAAAGTCCTAGAGGAGAAAACAGGCAACATCCTCTTTGATCTGAGCCTCAGCAATTTCTAACTTGACATGTCTGTGGAAGCAAGGGAAACAAAACACAAATGAACCACTGGGACCTCCTCAAGAGAAAAAGCTTGTGTACAGCAAAGGACTCAATCAGAAAAACTGAAAGGCAACTGACACAATGGGAGAGGATATTTGCAAAGGACATATTGCTTAAAGGGTTAGTGTCCAATATCTATAAAGAACTTCTCAAACTCAACACCCAAAACCCGAATAATCCAGTGAAGAAATGGGCAAAAGACATGAAGAGACACCTTTCTGAAGAAGACATCCAGATGGCTAACAGATACGTGCAATGATGCTCATCACACATCATCAGGGAAATACTAATGAAAACCACAATGAGATAGCACCTCACACCTATCAGAATGGTTAAAATTCACAACACAGTCAACAAAAGATGTTGGCAAGGATGTGGAGAAAGAGGAACTCTTCTGCGCTGCTGGTGGGAATTCAAACTGGTGCAGCCACTCTGGAAAACAGTATGGAGGTTCCTCAAAAAAATAAAAAATAGAACTACCCTACAACCCAGCAATTGCACTACTAGAGATTTACTCAAAGGATACAGAAGTGCTGATTCACAGGGGCTCTTGTACTATAATGTTAATTCACAGTAGCCAAAGTATGGAAAGAGCCCAAATGACCATCGACTGATGAATGAAGATGTGCCATATATATGTATACATATACAGTAGAATATTCATATTATTCGGTGATCAAAAAGAATGAAACCTTGCCATTTGCAACAATGTAGACGGAAGTAGAGTGTATTATGCTCAGCGAAATAAGTCAGTCACAGAAAGACAAATGTCTTAAGATTTCACTTCTATGTGAAGTTTAAGAAAGAAAACAAACAAACTTAGAGGGAAGGGAAACAAAAACAAGCTAAAAACAGACAGGGAGACAAACTGTAAGAGACTCTTAAATATAGAGAACATATTGAGGGTTTTTGGAGGGGTGTGGGGTGTGGGGATGGGCTAAATGGGCAATGGGCATGAAGGAGGGCACTCGTTGGGGTGAGCACTTGTGCTATATATAAGCGTTGAATCCCTCAATGCTATTCCTGAAATCATTATTAACTATATGTTAACTAATTTGGATTTAAATTTAAAAAATAATTATAAAAAATAAATAAAATAAAATAGAATAAAATAATTACTGGAAGCAATAAACACTAAAATAAAACATTAAAACTATAAACAGTTGATTCCTGTCTAGCTATCTGGTTGCTAATCTAAAATGGGAATTAAAATAGGTAAAATATAATGCATATAAAACACTTAAACTCAAAATGACTGTTCCAAGTTCTCAATAATATGTAGCTATTTTAATTATTTTTTAACACAATAACCATTTATCGTTACTGACTCATGTCCTTTAGGATATGGTACATAATTCACAAACCAGGAGTGTTTTTCAGTATTGAATATCTTTCTTGGACAAGTTTTGTTCAATTTAATAAAAAGTCTTTTATTATTTATAGATAAGCTTAATTTAGCATTTTACAGAAGGCATCTCATCTTACATTTTATGAAAAATCAAACAGCTTTCATTTATCAAAGTAAATTTTTAAGGAATTATGTTTGGACTTTATGACACAAAATGGATTTATTTTAAGCATCTATTTTTAAAGCCAGGGCATATTAAATAACATATACTCTAAAATTGATTACAAATCCAATGAAATACTCCTCGTCATGATGCCATGTGATGTCACAATAAAAATGGTACAAACCCAATTATGCATATGCATATGCTCTGAGTTACTCCTCCACAGGCAACAATTTGAATATTGTAGATCTCTAATATATTGCATATTCATTTTGCTTTGTTACCCTGAGTTGTTGGACTAAAGATACCAATTTCTCTGTGATGGGATTGCTGATTAGTTGCGCCTCAGGTGCATCCCACCAGCAATTATAATCTCCCACTCACTAGAGAGACAGGACAGTGGTGACACATGCCTTCTTATGGGTATAGGTAATAATAGTATTTTTTCGCACTGTTTTTTGTATGTATTTAGAAATGTAAAATATACTTGGGAAGAAAGTGGAAGGTGTTCTACATCAGAATGCATTTAGCGGCATCTCTCACTTTTCTCCATTCTATATGGTAACAGATGCATATGTGTAGATGGGATATTCCAACATTGGAAGGGATAGGGCATTTCAGTTCCTTCTTCACCCTGGACCCTGTAGGATCCCCAAATCTAGAGTTCAAACAGGCTATCTTGTCACAGCTCGACAATCCCCTGTGTATTCTTCAATTCCAAAAGACACAGCCTATACAGATGCCCAAATAACACAGTTTGTGAGGAGACTGGGGTTCTTGAGTATTAAGGGAAGGCACAGTAATCGCACCTTGAATTCAAAACACGAAACACAGACACAGAAAAAATTGCTCTAGTGTCCACACATGACGTGTATTGAATTTCTCCCCTTTTTAAAATGCAAATTGCTTTGATGTATATGCTGAAAATGGTTGCCAGATAGCATTTCTGATGCCTGGCTGTTTCACTGGGTGAAAGAAAGAAGACAGTTACAGGGCTTTGGTTTTATGGAAAATGGCCTTTATTGGACATAGGGAAAAGCAAAATATGAAGAGATCCCAGACAGCAAGAACGTCATGTGCTTGGGCTTTATTTTAAGTATCCGTAGGCATTATATTATTTATTCCTCAGAACAGCCCTATGAAGTTGCTACAATTAAGACCATCATGTCACAGGTGATGATGCAAAAACATCAATTTCTTAAGCCAAAACCACTGAAATCTAGTGACTACTTGTGTCAAGAGGTACTGTTCAAATACTCTTCAAGTAAATATGAATAAGATACTATTTTTATCATATATTCCAGCAGAGAAAACAGCCAGAGCAGTTATGTAACTGAGTCCCAGGGCCAGGAGTAGGCACTTAAATTCCATGAAGTGACCGGTTTCAATGCCAATGTCCTTTCACTTTACAATTTTCTGCTTATAACTTATTTCATCAAAGACCATGGTGAAAACATCTATACTATCATGTCTGTCACTGTATAAAACTGATTTACAAGGATATTTGGCACAGAAGACAAAAAAAAAAAAAAAACGAATGGGAACTTAAGAGAGTACTCAATTTTTAATCTATTTCCAAACAATTTCCTTTACAAACTTATCTATCTCATGAAGTATTATTAAAAATAATTCCTATGGCTATAATGGTAGATTAGGTTGCTTTCAGTGAATCTACATTTCTTCCCTCTGACCACTGTGAAAAGAATGTAGTCTACAGACAACAAATGATAAATTTGCCCCCGTGACTTGTTTCACAATATAACGTGTGTGGGAATGTGATAGGTTATGAGTTCAGAGACCAGGCACTGAGAAACACATTTCTGCCAGTTGCTATCTCTGCTATGCAAGATGATATACCAGGACCTGAGCTGCATCTGTATGTAGTCTGGAGTCAAGTCCGTAAATGCCCAGACTTGATCAACCCTAACAGAGCCAAACCATAAACAGGTGAATGAAAATTAGATGCTGAATTTTCAATGTCATTGCAACCTTGGGTTGTATGAAACACAACTTTAGCGATTACTTACAGCTACCATAAACAATTATATTCAATTCCTTTTGAATATTCACATAATTTTCCTAGAAGAGTGTAGGGAATATGTAGAGAGAATACATATTCTCTATCTTCACAGATATAAATGCATATGAAATATGAATTTATTTTGCAAGTAATAACCGAGTTTAATTTCTTTCCCTCTTATAATTGAATTAGGGTAGGGATATCTGTGAATCATTTTCTAATTACTCACGTTTGTCTTGAATTCTGGCAATAACGAGCCATTTGACCTCCACAAATATCTGTAGATTTTAATTTTTGGTTTTCTTATGTAACACTTTATGTTTTGCATCTAAGTGGTTTTTTATTTTTTATTTACTTTTATTTTTTTAATATGAAATTTAGTGTCAAATTGGAAGCTAAGTGAAATAAGTCACACAGAGAAAGACAACAAAGTGTTTTTTAGCATGGCTGTAAAGACTGACAGAAGTGGGTACATAAAAAATTGAAAAAAACTAAATGTCATTCAAAATACATGAACCCAGTTGAGGAAAACAACATATAAGAAAAGGTATCACAGGACACTGGATATTATCCAATTAGAAACCAATCTCTACCTCAAAATAAATCTAATCTTTGATAGTGCTGCACTAAGACAGATTCAGAGAATACACTAGAGTTCCATTCTTGGAGGAAGTGGGGCTGATATGAGTGGCTCTTACACAGAAACCCTGTGGTTGTTCCATGTTAACCCCGAGGGGCCGTTCATTTAGTACTCTCATCTCCAAATCCACCCTCAGTGCCCTGTTCTCAGATAACGGTGCAAGATCCTATCCATTTTCTCTCTTGTCATCTCACATGAAGTTGACTTTTGTCAGTAAAAGACAATGGAGAGCCAGTGCAGCAGAAAGGGCTCTTCTTCCTGGCTTCATGGTGTTGTCTCTCCTTTGGCCGCCATGGCTTGGTTGCCAGTTGCAGTCTTGCAAGAAGTCCTGTGTATTTGTCCTCCAGCAACTTTTTGTAGCCAGTCCGTCAGTTTCCTGTCTTCTTGTCTTGCCTTCTACTGCTCTGACAAGGAGTTCTTACTGTCTGCCAGTCACAGCCTGAGATCCTTCCTCACCAAGTTCAGCCTGAGGAGTGTGGAGCTGCCCTGCCCCAGGACAATCCAGTGAGCATGTCTGCCACGAAGCTGTGTGTGGTCACTTCGTCCTCGATGACATCTAAATCCCATCTTCAGAGAGCCACCTGGCTTCCCAGTGATCCCTCCTTTAATTCTAAGATATTCTTTGTAATTTTATTGAACTTAGTAGCCTTTCCTCTTAGTAAGCTTTCCTTTACAAGTAGATCATAATTGTTTACCTCAACTTCCTTCCTTGTTTCTGTCTCCTGACTCAATTCTGACTGATACCCTTGTCACCCTGGAGTGTTCAAGCCTCATTTGGGGCCCTTAAAGGGCTAGAACAGATCAGCTAATTTGGAAATATAAATGGAATTATTCACTGTAGTGAGAATTTTACACTAATGTTATGATTTGTAATTAATATATATTTTATTCTACTAAATAGCAAAGCATAAGAAATAAATAACATGTACCAAGTATATTTTTTTTACACTAATATAATTAAATTTGAGAACAGTTCCATAACACCAAGAATGAAGCCTCAAGTATTCTTTGGGCTTTGGGCGATATATATGCATTGATGTGGATTCATCCTTGGTAAGAAATGAAACATTCTAGTGAGTGATGTTGATAATGGGAGAGGCCATGCACATGTGCAGACAGGGACAATCCAGGAAATCTCAGGAGCTTCTTCTTAATTTTGTTGTGAGCCTAAAATTACACTAAAAATATTATCTTAAAAATGTGCAAAGAAAATAATCATATGGGTTTTGAAATAATGAGAGATGTATTCTTTATAAATGGTGAAATAGCATTATACCAAAATGAGGTAACTAAAATGCCTGGTGCTTACAAACATATGGTCTTATTACTGAGCAGGGTGCAAAATAATTTTTTTTTGCAAGAAAATCAAAATATGGACAATTCTTGTCACTCTCTGAAGATACTGACAACCTGAAATACAGAGAATTATATCTCATTAATCTTACCATAAGATTGCTTATATCTCTAACTAGGTACCATAGTATTTTAATGAATAAACCATCCATTTTGACTCATATATCTCAATCTCCATATTTCTCATACCATTTTTCTCTGGAAAAACTTCAACTACTGTGTTTATCCGATTGTTCACACATTGCTGTTTTTCTTTCTAAGAACAATTCTTGTGAGGCATAAAATAAAAAATTGTCAGGAGACTTACACTTCGGAAGAAAATGTTAAGGCTTTTGGCTGCACAGATGAACTATGATTTCTTCTCTGGGAGCCTCTAACCCATGTAGTAGCAGAGAGTAAATTCAACAAAAACTATGAGAAAATAAAATTTATTGGGAGTCAAATACAAGCTCTTATATTCATTTGAATTCTGTAATAACACATAAAAGTTCATCCTTTCTTCCTTTCTAGACACTTTCAAATTATAATATAATGTTACATGGTTGACACAAAAGTACAAAATTATCTTAGTAGGACTAAGTGAATTGAACAAACTGACTGTGAAGACAATGTCAGAGTTTAGAAAATGAATCACAGATTAATAACTTATGAAATAGGTACATTGGAAAAAATCCTGGAGATTCAAGGAGGAAGCACATCCGTCACCTTCTCGCCTAGGATGCTCAGTGTCTCCCCACCTGCCCACCCCTGGCTCAGCGATCAAGAAGACTGAAATGTTACAACTGGGAGAAGCTGCAAAGAGCAAGGGTGCTGGTGCCATAGGTGGAGACTTGATCAGCAGTAATTAACATCAAAGGTAAAAGTCACAACGTCATAAAAATAAGCAATAAGAATTTGGAAAACATTGAACAAAACTATCAGTAGACAGACTTCAGCGGAGAAGATTCTGCCATAAATGTTTGGCAACAAAAAATAGTAAATCTAGGAAAAATGACATGCAATGCATGTTTACTGAGGTATATGTTTAAAAAGTGTCTACCTAAGAAGTAAAAAAAAATATAGAGAAATTTAAAAATGTCTTCCAACGAAAGGAAAGCATAGGTCAATAGAAACGTCTGCTGGGATAAGTTGTTCCACGTATTAGAACAAAAGTAATTAAAAGTAATATTTAGGGGCACCTGGTTGGCTCAGTCGGTTGGGCGTCTGACATCAGCTCAGGTCATGATCTCACAGGCCGTGAGTTTGAGCCCCGCATCTGGCTCTGTGCTGACAGCTCAGAGCCTGGAGCCTGCTTCCCAGTCTGTGTCTCCCTCTCTCTCTGCACCTCACCTGCTCATGCTCTGTCTCTCTCTCTCTCTCTCAAAAATAAATAAAAGCATTCAATTTTTTTTAAATAATAAAAATAAAAATCATATTTATAAATATATGAAAACTATAAAGAAAACTTAGTTGAAATAATTGCATGAACATGTGATGGCAGCAATTTAGCAAGTAGGAAATATCAATAGAGAAATAAAACTATATGAAGAAACCACAGAGGATCTCAGTGCATAAATCCATACCGGAAATGGAAAATCCACTCAAGTAGAAAAAAACTGATGAATTTGAAGGAGGAACAAAATTTATTTATACCTTAGGATGAGAGAGAAAAAAGAGAAGAATTTACACAATTCAGAGACTTTCAAAACACTATCAGGAAAGCCAGTGTAAGTCTAAGTAGAATATGAGAAGAACGACAGAGGCAGAAAAAAACAGGACAACAATCTTAAGGCACGACGACTGAACAGGTTATTAATATCATTGAAAATATTTATAGACACCAGACTTAGCAAACTGCTAACAGAATGAGCACGTACAAACCCATGTCTCATGACACCATAATGAAATGACCAAAGAACACTGGCAAATACAAAGAAATACTCTTGAGGGAAGAGAGTGGATTGTGAAGTACTTAAGTCAGTGTGAAAATCAGGGATGGGTGACACATCTTCCACCTCCATCAGCCTTACTCCACATTATCTAGGACAGAATCCATTTCCCTGCCCTGCACACTAGTCCAACTGGAACGGGATACAAGCAGCAAGATGAAGGAACAGAAAGACACAAACCCTAAATCCCCCAAAGAAACAATCCCTTAAAAATATCCAGACACAAACCCATGTGTATGCAGTCTAATCAGTTTTGATAAAGGTGCCAGGACCATTCAATAGGGAGAGACAGAATCTTTTACAAAAGGTGTTGGGAAACTGACTTCCCACATGCAGAAGAATGAAGCTGGATGTTTCCATTTACACCGTATACTAAAATTAACTCCACCAAAACCAGACCACAAAGGAAAAGTTCATTGTAGACAAATGGGCTATATCAACCTAAACATTTCTGGGCACTAAAGGGCATGATCAACGATGAAAAGACAGAGTGGAAAAAACACTTGCAAATCATATATCAAACAGGGAATCACATCTAAAATATATGATTAGTCTACAATTTAGTACCAACATCAAACACCAAAACACAGTTAAAATGTGGACAGAGAAATTTAAAAAACATATTTCCAAAGCAATATATATTGTGAAAAATCACATGGAAAGATGCTAATGATCAGAGAAATGCAAATCAAAATCATGATGAGTTATTACCTCATACTCATTAGGATCGATTTTATATATAAAAAAAAAAAGCTCAGGTGCCTGGGTGGCTTAGTTGGTTAAGTTTCCAACTCTTGGTTTTGACTCAGGTCATGATCTCACATTTGTGGGCTTGAGCCCCACATGAGGCTCTGTGTTGACGATGCAGAGCCAGCTTCAGATGCTCTCCCTTCCCTCCGTCTCCACCTGCCCTGCTTGCTCTCTCTCTTTCTCTCTCTCTCACAACAAATAAATAACATTTTTTAAAAAAGGGTCAGTGAGGAGGTCGACAAGGAGGAGACTACACACTGTTGTTGGGCATGTAAATCGGTCACCGTTATGAAGAAGAGAATGGAGTTTCTTCAAGAAATTGAAAATACAATTACCACATGAATCAGCAATCCCACAGGTAGGAAACTATCTAAAAGAATTGAAAGCAAGATCTCAAAGATATATATACACCCATGCTCGCTGCAGCATTATTCATTAGAGCCACAGGGCAGAAGCCACCCAAATGTCCACTGATGGATGAATGGAGAAAGAAAGCGTGGTATACACATAACACTGTAGTATTATTCAGTTGTAAATGGAAGGAAATCTGCTACAACATGCATGAAATTCCAGGACATTATGCTAAGTGAAATAAGCCAGTCATACACATGAAAAAAAAAAAAAAAAAAAACCTGTTTGATTCCACTTATAGAAAGTATCCAAAGTAGTAAAAGTGATAGAAACAAGTAGAATAGTGGTTGCTCAGGTTGAGGGGAAAGTGTTGAAGGAGAATTATTGTGCAGTGAGTTGAGTTCCAGTTTTACAAGGGGAGAGCTCTAGATATCCTTTGCAACAATGTGATAGTTGGCACTCCTAACTTAAACTGGGTGCTTCAACTGGTTACGATGGATGATCTAGTTAAATGCAATGTAAGAAGTGCGAGAGTATAGGATTCCCCCTATATGACACTCTGGAAAAAACAAAATCATGGAGACAGTAAAGTGATCAGTGGTTGCAGGGTTTAGGGGGAAGGAAGGATGGATGGGGGTGCACAGAGGATTTTGAAGGATGGGAAACTATTCTGTAGAACTCCATAATGTTTGATACATGTCACTATCTACTTTTCCAAACGCATAAAATGCCCAACCTCAAGAGTAAGCTTTGAAGTGAACTATGGTCTTTGGCTGGTAAAGATGTGTCACTACAGGTGTATCAGTTGTAGCGAGTGAACCACCCCACCGAGGGCTTTTGAAATGAGACAGTCTATGAACTGCTCCTGCATTGACACATAGACAGTAGGGGAATACAGCATATATCGGTGCTATGTCTGAGTTTTGCTATGAACCTAAAACTGCTCTAAGACACCAGGCTATTTTTTTAACATGGGTAATGTGTTAAATTTATGTTATGCGGTTATGGTATTTTCTGCAACAGCTTAAAAAATAAAATCAAAGTCAAACCCACAAAAAAGGTGATCTTGACAAGGGCAGGAGAAAAACAACTCATTATATTTAGGTAAATAACAATATGATTAAAAGATGAGCTCTCACTGGAAAAATAGTGAAAAAAAAAGAAAGAAAGAAACCCACTACCTGTGAGCACACACCCACACACACACACACACACAACAAATAAACAAACAACCAAAACAAAGCAAAAATACCTGTCAAACAGGAATTATACATTCAGAAAATAGTTTTTCAGAAAACAAGATGCATAAAGACCCCACATCAAACACAAAAATGAACAGAATTTATTTTTGCTACACCTGCCTTTCAACAATGTTTTTCAAGCTACAAGTAAAATGACACTAGACAGTAACGCATATCCACAAGAAGGGATAGAGATCAGCAGAAATGATAAATATGTCGGTAAATGTTTAGATCTGCGTATGAATTTTCCTCTCTGAATTTCTTGAAAAGATAAGATAATTTGCAGCCATAATTATAACACTGCATGGTGGGATCTATACTATAAACCTTTTATTTTTAGCATTTGTTAATGTGTGTGGTACAAAGTCTCCACGAATGCTTCCCTTCAGGTTTCCAATGTGAAAGCACGAAAGCAGAGAAGGTAAAGAGATGCATAGTTTGTGTTCAGAAATCAGTGCAAGTTGGCTTCAGTACAGCACTGTCAGAAGTACAGATTTCCCCTCTCTCTGACAGTAGATTGTTCCTGTGAAAACTTTACTAAGTTGAAATAGTGTAAATTGAAATAGCGTTAATTTACACAAAAATATTGCTGAGCATCCCTGTGCCAAAAATTCACCACCACCCCCAAACACAAAACAAAAAAAAACTCCCTTAGGCTTTTCTGATACCTCAAGACAAGCCTTGTGAATGGAGAGGTACAGAAAGTAAATTGAGATGAAGCACAGACACTCCAAAATACAGTTCAAACCTACGCCTGATACTGATATACAGAGTTGATTGTTTTTTTGAGAAATAAACTTGACAGGAACAGTCTTGCTGCTTGGGGTGTGAGCTGCTTCTCTAGCAGTACAACTAGCCCTGAACACAATTTTCACTTTTCACCTTTTCTCCTGAAAGGGAAAATCCCCTTCAGATTTCTGTTCTTCAGCAAAATCTGGTACTAGTGTAAGTTTTTCCCAAAAGCAAAGTGACATGATGGAAATTTTTGAAAGGTTGAGGCATACCTGTGATAGGTGGTGGCAAAGGAGCTATGTTGGTGCTCATTTAATATATTGTATCAGAAATCAGTCAGGATTCATGTGACATAGATGGCAATCAGTTAATGATACATGTGTAAAGAGTGCCATTAGCAAGATGGAGACCGAGGAGGTCATAATGCTCACCTGCCCACAAAATCAGTCCGAACCATAACTCAATAACTTCAAGCTAAACACGGCCCAGGGAAAGCTCTTGACAACAAAGAAACACCACAAATCGGGTGCTGATCAAAAGTCCAGGATGTTCCCATGGAAGAAAAAGGAAGTGTTTTGCCTGCATCACTCAACCCTCCAGCTGAGAGCCACTTGGCTCCTGGAGGAATCCCCTCAGGGGAAGTCACCTCATGGAGAGAAGGGGAGCAGGAGAACCCAGCAAGCTTCCACTCCATGGATGGCTACAGCTTTTGCAACAGAGGTGCCCCATCTAGGCTGATCCCACTTGATGGAGCAGCCCAGAGGGCCCTGTCTACATCTATTCTCAGAGGCTGGAGCTGTTGCCATGGTAAGGCTTGCCTTGATGGGCTCCAGACCTTCTCTTAGAGATTGTTTGCCACAGCACCTCACCTATACGAGATTAGAGCTGCCTCTGATGCCGGTCTACTCCTGTCCTTGGTTGGGGCTTTGTCTCACATCACTGGGGCTGGTTCCTGATTCCTGCTCCCTGGTCCTAGGTGTGCCTTAACTGCCACTGTTGGTGCATACTTTTGCTTGATCCCCAATCACTATGTTCCATTTCATGACCCCGAGTCTTCATTGTAAAGGATCCTCCTGCTATTCAGAACCCAACACCTCCCAGGCCTGGACTCTGAAGTGCCATCACTAACACCTGAAGACTTTCTTCCACCTATGGCAGCTCAAGGCTCTGACCCATCATGGGTAGGCCAAGTCACCACTGCCTGGAGTCCCATCTCTTTGGTTCCATTTTAGGGCTCTGAGCCTTATTTCTGGTACCATACTGTTGCATCCCAAGACATACTTTCAGCTTCCATATCGCAGCTTAAGCTCTCCTTCGAGGCTCTGTGGACAGGGGTCTGTGTCCAGATCCCTGTATCCTGACACATGGTTTTCACAAACCATGAATGGATCATGCTGCTGCTATCTAGGGACTGCCACTTGGGACAGAGTTGCAACTTTGACTCACCATCTCCAGTATATGCTATTAACACCTACTGCCCACTGGCCCCCAAGCCACCAGTAAACCTTCTCATCCATGGCCTGTGGGACCGCTACAATCCCCTGGTACCCATAGTCACAATGGTGAGCCCCTGAGAACCAGGTCCGGTTTCCCTGGAATACCTACACACGTCTCCTCCCTAGTGCCACAGCCACAAGTGAACCTATGCACCAAGACCCAGTTGCTATGATAGTTCCATGTGTGCCTGATCTTGGACAACAGCTTCAATAGTGCTCTGAGGGCTCTGAGGTCAGCATGCCATACCAGACACCAAAAAGGAACATCTCCAAAGGTCTTTGTCCCATAGAATGACAGAAAGTAGGATGACATTTTGAAAGTGGTCAAAGGGAAAAAAACTGTCAACCAAGAATACCTTACTCAGCAAGGCTGTCATTCAGAAATGAAGACGAGATAAAGACTTTCCTAGCACCCTAGAAAATGGTGTTTCAACATATCAATTCTCACCCCATATGGCAGTCAGGTGAAAGCAGCACCATGATTCCCGTGGTGGTTGCTGAAGCCAGGTGTCAGAAGAAATTAGACCTGCCCCATGGAAATGCTAAAGGGAATTCATTCAGCTGAAACAAAGAGACAAAATTGGTAACATAAAAACATATAAAATATATAAAATCACTGGTAGAGACAAAAGGAAATAGATCCTAGACTTTGGTGTATGCAATGAGCTCAGGGATAAGTCATCAACCACAGGAAACAAAAACTAAAATAAAAAAGCAGGACTGCTGTAAACTAAAGGCCTTATGTCCAGCAAAGGGAAGAATCAAAACGTTGAGAGATCATGGACAGAAGAGAAGAAAATCTTTGTAAACCAGTATCAGAGAAGGGACTAATATCCAATATATAGAGAGAAATCAAATGATAGAATAAAAACAAAGAGAGAAATCTAATTTTCAAAATGGGCCAAGGGCCTCAGTATACATTTTGGTGAAGACATACGAATGGCGAATAAGTACATGAAAGGTGCTCAAAATTGCTCATCAGGGAATGCAAATCAAGTCCACAATGAAATGTCACTTCACACCTGTTAGAGGCTTTTTCTGAAAGGTAAGAGAGAATTGATATGGTGAGGATGTGAAGAAAATGGAATCCTTTGGAGGAAATGTAAATTGGTGCTGCCACAGTGGAAACTAGTATGGCTGGTTTTCAGTAATGTCACTCTTACATACATATTTAACACAACTCATCAGTGGGGCAGTCGGTGGTTCATTTGGTTTTGTTGGACTTTGGCTCTGGTCATGATCTCCCCCCTTCGTGGGTTCAAGCCCTGTATTGGGCTCTGTGCTGAAATCTGCAAGCTTAGAGCCTGCTTTGGAATCTGTGTCTCCCCCTTTCTCTGCCACTCCCCCCTCTCAAAAATGAATAAACATTAAAACATTTTTTAAAATAAATGAAGGAACTGATCAGTATCTCAAAGGTCTATCTACACCCCATGCTCATTGCAATATTATTAGCAAGAGCTGAGAAATAGAAGGAACCTAAGTATCTGCCAACCAACATAGTTAAAGAAGGTGTGATATATATATACGTACGTACATATATACACACACAACCACACATACACTGCAATATTATTTAACAGGTGAAAGAAGGAAATCTTGCCATTTGTAACAAAACGATGGACCTTGAAGGAATTATGTTAACTGACAAAAGTCAGACAGAGAGAGACAAATATTGTATTGTCTTACTTACATACGAAATTTAAAAAACTGAACAGGCAGAAAGAAAGAGTAGAATATGTTTTTCAGGAATGTAGTTTGAGGGTTTGGGAAGATGTTTAAGAATAGAAATTTACGGGGCTCCTGGATGGCTTAGTGCCTTTAGCATCCGACTTTGGCTCAGGTCAAGATCTCACATTTTGTGAGTTTGAGCCCCACGTCAGGTTCTGGGCTGACAGCTCAAAGCCTGGAGCTTGCTTCAGATTCTGTGTCTCACTCTCTCTCTGGCCCTCACTCTCCCATGTCTCTCTGTCTCTCTCTGTCCCTCAAAAAATAAAGAAACATTTTAAAAATTTTTTAAAAAGAAGACAAATTTACAACCAATAAATAATTTTGGAGGTCTAATGTGCAGCATAGTAATTAAAGACAACATTATTGTGTTATAAACTTCAAAGTTTCTAAGACTAATTCTTAGCTGTCCTCAACCACACAAAGAATGACAAATATGTGACATAACAAAGGTGTTATCTAACATGGCCATAGTGATCATAAGGCAATATGTAAATTTATCAAATGAACACATTATTGGCCTTAAATGTATGCAATGTTAGATGTCTAACAATGTTAGATGTTTTTATCTCCATGAAAACAAACAAAAAATAGGTTTGTAATACCTACAACTCCTAAGGAAATAACTTCAGAATATAGCTAACACATCAATAGAGGCGCATTAAAATGGAACACTGATAGAATATATGTTTAATACATAAGATTTGAGGTAAAGTGGAAGAAGAAAACAAGACACACATAGAGAATAAATAGCAAATTGTATATCTAAATTCACTTATCCCAGTAATTACACTCATGTGAATGAAACATATTCCAATTATAAGATAAAGTGTCATCCCGAATAAAAGCGCAATATTGATCTATATACTCTCTGTAACAGACACACTGTAGATTCAAAGGCACAAATAGGTGAAAAGAAAAGGATAGCGAAAGATAGACCCTGCAAAGAGCAACCAAAGAAGTGAGCAGAAATGGCGGTTCTAATATCAAAGTAGCTGTTAAAACAAGAAATAGTAGTAGAAATTCAAAGAAACATATCAAAATGTTAAGGCTGTCAATAGAGGAGGAAGATAAAACAATTATAAACATTATTATTCACCTAACAACAGAACACTGAAACACATGAAATAGAAACTGACAGACTTAGGATTAATAAATTAATGAGTATACTTGAAGATTGAAATCTCTTCCTTCAGTAAGTAAGAACAGCTTGTCGCAAATCAGGAGGACTATGGACAACTGTCAAACCTCTAAGAACCAGCTTGACATAACTGACATATATAGAAAGTGTTCTACATCATAAATTTAGGATCAAAAGTTTTAAGGATGGAAATATTCAAAGTATTTTCTCTCAAGACTAAAAAAAAAAAATGAGAAGAAGCAATGGAAAGGAATCCGGAAAATTTCCAAACATGTGGAAAGTGATACACTTCTGAAACTTTACAGTTGAAGGATAAAATCTTTGAAAATATCTTGTACCGGATGATAGAAAATCCTTTGTACTGGATGATAATAAACTGAGCATACATCAAAGTTTTTAGGATGAAACTAAAGTGGTGTTTAGAGCCAATTTGTACCTTTGTCAATTATGCTAAATAGGAAGAATGTTACCAACGCATGATCTAAGTTGCTTCCCTCTCAAGAAGCAAGAAGAGAAGAGCCATAGTTCAAATATGAGACACATACGTTTAGCTAAAAGTTGATCGTGAAGGATGGATCGTAGAATAACTCAAAGTAGCCCCAAATGGGCCAATACCCAAATATCCAAGAGCTTCCACAATAGAATTGGTGTGCACATTGTAGGGGAATCCGACAACAGACCAGCAAAGAGATGTGGACAATTTATAACTTCATGCAGCTATGGGGATGAATCAGATAAGTGTACCTTCACCTGAAAATGCCAAAATACAATATGCATATGGTATGATGCCATGTATATAAACTGTTCTTGAAATGCAGAAAAGAACTTGATAGGGACATTGTGCAGTACTGGTAATATTCATTTTCTCATTCCATACAATGGTGACTCTGAAAACTCAGCTGTACGTTGGCATTTATAGCATATGATCCATCTGTATGTTGTTTACTGTACCACAATAAAATTATCTAGGAGAATATTATGAAGTAATTCAGATATATCTAAAATTAGACATAACGTTGAAAAAAAACCTACCAAACATAACTTGTGAAAACCAAAAGAAAAAGAAATAGGAATATCAGAAGTGTCTTACAGCCTCTAATATAATTTTATCTGTGATTCAGAAAACTTTTCACACTCTGTTACAGAGTATTTAGATGTTTATGAATAGAGAAAATTGAAATACCAGTTAAAAGAAATCATTGTAGGGTCAAAAAAAGGGGATAATAAAATAAGTGCCATATACATTTTGATGGGAATACGATAAAAAAACCAAAATTACATGTCAGGGCATTCATAAATAGGTCTGACAATATGTAAAAATAATGGACTCTGATACAAGTAGAGTTATTCAAGTAGCACCATGTTGTATTTACTTTTGAAATGCCATAATCATAATCTGTCACATTGGCAATGAAGATCAATTGATGTGACTTCTCTGAGGCACAAGGCACCTGAAAAAAAAATATTTATTCTTACTTTTGAAAAGCCTTTAGAAAGGGACGCCTGGGTGGTTCCATTGATGGAGCGTCCAACTCTTGATTTTGGCTCAGGTCATGATCTCAAGGTTTGTGAATTTGAACCCCACATTGGGCTCTGCACTGACAGTGTGGAGCATGCTTGGAATTCTCTCGCGCTCTCTCTCTCTCTCTCTCTGTCTCTCTCTCTCTCTGTCTCTCTCCCTCTCTGTCCCTCCCTTGTGCACTTTCTCTCTCACACAAAATAAATAAATAAATATAACATAAAAAAATAACTTTTAGGGGGCGCCTGAGTGGCTCAGTCGGTTAAGCGGCCGACTTTGGCTCCAGTCATGATCTCCCAGTCTGTGGGTTCAAGCCCCGTGTCAGGCTCTGTGCTGAAGGCCTGGAGCCTGGAGCCTGCTTTGGATTCTGTGTCTCCCTCTCCCTCTGCCCCTCCCCCACTCATGCTCCTGTCTCTCTCTCTCTCTCTCTCTCTCTCAAAAATAAATAGACATTAAAAGATTTTAAAAAATAATAACTTTTAGAGAGATAGAAATGAATGGTAAATCCATGCAAAGACCCTGAATAGATATGTTAAGTCTGAAATTGAACTTGTATCAACTCACTGTTTAAAAAAGGGCAATTGGGGGACACCTGGTAAGATCAGTCAGTTGTGCTTCTGACTCTTGATTACTGCTCTGGTCTGGATCTCATGGCTCCTGAGAGAGAACCCCATGTCAGGATCTGTGCTGACACCATGGACCTCTCTCTCACTGCCCCTCTGCCGCTTGACTTGTCAGTTGCTCAAAGTAAATAAATAAACATTTAAAGCAAAAGGAAGATCTTTCAAGCATGAAACTAACAAAAAATACATGAAGACATTAGTTAAACAGATGAGAATGTGCAAAATTTGTACCCACACCATATGAAATGCAGAGTTCCACAAAAATGCAGTCATTCGGTGGAAAAACTATAGTCTTTTCAACAAATGTTGGGGAAACAATGACGTATCAAATCTTATTAATAATCATATACTTTATACCATATCTAAAAATGCTCAAAATAGATCACACATAATTGAAAACAAAACCTTTTAAGAGATGTTATAACAAATGCACAACCTGCAGTGGGGCAGAGATTTTAGACAGAACACCAAAACCATGATCCTTAAAAGAAGATTGATGAAGTGCAGTTCATCTAGATAAACTCTGCTCTTCGAAGAGAAACAGAGGTCATAAGCCAGTTAAAAAATATTTACAAATCATGCATCTGCTAGAAGACTTGCCACCAGGGTACATAAAGAATTCTCAAAATACAATGAAACAAAGTAAAATTATTAGCAAAACAGTTCAATAGGTACTTCACCAAGCACCATGTGTATACGGCAAATGAGTACAGGAGCTGATGCTCACCCTAGTAGCCTTAGGAGTATTCAAATTAAAACCACCCCAGACCACACTTCCTGCTCTGGAAAGATAGACTGGATAGCCTTTTCCCTAGTCCTCCCACCAATACAGCCACAATCCCTGAGCGTTATACTAAGATGACATAAGATTCAGAAAGGTAACGAGAGTCTACGGCCATACCACCCTGAACGCGCCCGATCTCGTCTGATCTCAGAAGCTAAGCAGGGTCGGGCCTGGGTAGTACTTGGATGGGAGAAAGGTAACGAGAAAGCTGACAGATCCCAGCCCTGGAGACTCGAGGAATGGCATGGTGGTAAGCTCCCTGGAATTTCCCTCTACCTCACATAGACTGGTGTCAGAGAGCCTAGCAAACCACAGACACCAACACCTACACACCCAAGTCTCCACAATGTTTCTTCTCTCCAGTCAAAATAACAGGAAAACAGGCATGCTAGATAAGCAGAAAAGTTTTAGACACTAACTGGGTGATTCTAATAAAAAACCACGGACTACCCACCAAAAGAATCAACACACATGCAAGAGAAATCAAGACATTCTCCGATCAAGGAACACTAAGAAAATGTATCACCACCAGACCCACTCTGAAAGAATTGCTAAAGAGAATACATGGTAAAAGAAGGCATTTTGGATCCTAAGGAAGGAAGAGAGGACAAACGTAAGAATAAAATTCTTACCAGGTCTAATGGGCTTTCCTTCACCTCCTGTGTTTTCGAAATTGTTTGATATTTGAAGCAAAAGTATCAGTTGAAGAAAAGTTATAACATGCATGTGATTCTCCATGTAAGCAGAGAAATATTTAGGCCACTTGTAGTATAAATGGGACACGGTAATGGACCATTAAGGCAAGTGAGTCTCTACATTTTACTCAAACTGCTGTGGGTTGTGATAGACTATGTAGACTGTGATCTATGAATATACAATCATCTAGATAAAGATATATAATATCTATATTACTTATATCAAGGAGATTAGAGCCCATGTGTACATATATATATAACTTTATGTATATAAAGTTACTGATGAAGAAAAGACCTACTTCGCTATAAATGATGCTCCGTCAATGAGGTAATGATGTAGATATATACAACTTTCACTCTTATCTCACAGCCTCAGACATAAAGCATCACAAAAAATAAATTCTAATTGGATCATAAATCATAATGAAAAGTTAAAAAATAAAGAAAGAAAAGGTAAATACAGGAAAATAATATAGGATATTCTATTCATGAACTTTGGTAACTTCTGAAATAGGTCCATAATACTCATTGTAACATACAAAAAGCTAAGCAGGACCATGTCAGTTAATGGGGCGCCTGGGTGGCTCAGTCTATTAAACATCTGAAGTCGAGGCTTAATCCACTGAGCCACTCAGGAGCCCCATTTAATGACAAGCTTTTAATAGAATCTGGAAACATCTGAAAACTTACCTTGTCCTCTTCATCATCATAGTAGAGCAGGTTAGAGTTGTTAGAAGCACAGGACGTCAAACTCTCCTTCCATGATTTTCTCTCAGTGCTAATGTAATAGCAATTGTTGGAATACGTAAACCACTCTTTCAGACAATGACAACAGAGACATGCTGGAGAGAGATTGTGAGATATTATGCAAAAAGCTTTGACTATTACAAAATGAAACTTTACATAGTGTATATGGATACACATATGTGTACATAACATTCGTAGACCCTCACAAGCTGGTAAAATTAAAACAAAACACACACACACACACACACACACTCAGAGAAGAGTCAGGCTTTCATCCCCTTCTTTATGTGCCCATATAAAGCAACCACAAAAATGTCCATCTATACATGTCCTGAGAGTCAGGGAACACAACCATCTTTATGGAATGATTTACCTTTTATCATGTTGTAGAAGGAGGAAATGTGAAGCAATTGTTAACAGCAGGTATGGTGATTTTGAATGAGTATTTCCTCATCAGTTCTGAAAGTTCATTAAGCGATTTTTGAATTCACTTTTTCCCAAAGAATCTGTTATCATCTTTGCCTACTTGAAGATAGAGCTAAAATAGACACTAAACTAATAACAGAATTTTGCAAGGGATGTTGTACCTTTCCGGATCCTTGTTTCCAGGGATGTTTTGTTCCACTCTGGTCCTTCAGTAGCTAGAACATTAAAGCAATTCTCAAAAAACATAATATTCAATGAAATAAATCATAATAATTTGAGTTTCCTAGTTTAAAATTGGGTGTGCTCTTTTACCAGAAAAATTGAATAAAGTAATGAAAATGAGGGGGAAAACAATTCAAAAGCTTAAAGAACGAAACCTCACCATCTCTTACAATATTTGGTTTAAGCAATCTCAAGAAATAATGTGTATTTCACCATAAAGTCTCTTGTATGACTTGCCTTTGAGTTATTAAATCCAAATATGTGTTTAATTCTGCCTAAACTTATTCTGTTATTTCTACTTTAGATAAACTCTAAATAATCATTCCACATTTAGAGCACACATGCATTAAAATGAGACAATAAATTCAAAGTGTTACACACTATGTCAAGGAACTAATGATCAGTAAGGTGAAAATTCCCTTTTAGTCATTCAAACACGTACTTACAGGGGATAACAGCTATTGTTACCACAGTGGACATCAGGATGAGGCAGAGGATTCCCAAGATACCAACAATGAGCTTCTCTGGAAATGAAGGTGAGTAGTAGGAAGAGAAATGCAAACACTGAGAAAGGATGCCTGGAAATAATAATTTACAAGATATACAACAAGCAAGTAAACCGAAAATGCACTGGGAATCACATACAATAACCTGCACCTCAAACCCACCACTATCATTGGAATCTTCTCTCAGAATATACCAATGCATTCAATTACAATACCATATTCCAACCTCCAGCTCTGGTCCTCACAAATGAAAACTATGTGAGATCACTTCCTACTCTTTCCCTACACCCCTACACCCCAACTTCAAATCCTAAAACAGACATACTTGTCTGCATTAAATGTTTTACCTTTGCAGGGAGAGTTCTTGCCATTCCCTTGAAGGGCCCGAGAAGCATTTTGAAGACTTAATTCTGCATAGGCTATCTCCTCCTCAGTTACTGAAATGGAACTTTTCGTGCCCTTAGGTTGCACTTGCTGTCTTTTTGAGCCCTTAGCATGATGGAGTTCCACATAAGTCACGCCTTGGTTGTTCATGTCTGCAGCTGAGTAGTGTCAGCTACAATGTGGATGAAACTGCCCTGAAGGTCTTGATCAAGAGTGTGTGTCATGTGCTGACGACATTGCTAGTCCAGTGACACCGGGTGGCGTGCAGGGTGAGGGATACTCCTCATTTGCAGTTGAACAATATAAAATCTGGTACTAAATTGCGTAGAGATTGAAATAAGTGTTTCATGATAGAATAAATGTTTTTTATTTACAATAATAGCATAATACTGATTGGAAAACATGTAAAGCACTAAATTAGTGAAGAAGAAAGGAATTCATGAATAATTGTGTCCTCATTAAAGTAAGGTCAGATTCCACAGACATGTTTCAACACTATTAGAATAACCAGAGTAATTAAAATACTATATTAGGAAAAAAGTGTTGTATCAATTTTGACAATGTTAAAACCCATTACTGGTTGAGAATTAGGTGCTCTAAGATTGGAGAATATTGTTTTTAGTACATATAGGAATTTCCTGTTGCAAACGACTTTTATTTGTGGTTTTAAATTGTGTTTCTAAAAAGTAATGCAGTGCTATCAAAGTGATATTTTACTTTGAACATCTGGGGAGTTCTGAGAATTGTTAAATTTTAGAAGAAATATTTCATATGTTGCAAAATGTTACATGACACACTAAGATTGCCCAGAGCAGGAACAATAGTGAAAACAAAAGGAAACAAAGCATTTTTTAAAAGAGGACTTACCATCAGAAAGTGACAACTGACTTAATGGCAAAGATATGAAAGCATAAAATGATAAAAGGACAGATCATTTATGGAAGAACACAGTTGCTACAAACGTCTATAAAGATCTACGATTTCAATGGCAGTTAGGGTAACTCCAGTTGTTTAGATATACTAAAACTCACATAAATTTAATTTCAGACCTCAGTCAAGGAACTGTGTAGTCAGTGAAGTCTGGAATTATTCCTGTCTCTCCAAGTACAAAGTATCACCTTCAGAAATTATTTTGTTGGGCACCTGGGTGGCTCAGTCAGTTGAGCGGTTGGTCGAGCGACCAACTTTCGCTCAGGTCATGATCTCATGGTTCTTGGGTTCGAACCCCACGCGGGGCTCTGTGCTGACAGCTCATGGTCTGAAGCATGCTTAAGATTCTGTGTCTCCCTCTCTCTGTCCCTCTCCTGCTCATTCTGTGTCTCTCTCTGTCTCTCAAAAATAAATAAACATGAAAAATTAAAAAAAAATAAAAATTAAAAAGATTTCTTTCATGTCTACCTATCTAGTTTAGTAATCTAAAATAGGAATTAAAAGACGTACACTATAACGCATATAAAGCACTTAAACTCAATCTGAGTGGTCTAAGTTCTCAATAATGTGTTAGTGATTTTAATAATTTTTATTAAAACAATTTTTTTGTTTCCTTTTGAGAGAGAGAGACAGAGAGTAAGACAGACTGTCAGTGGAGGAGGGTTAGAGAGAGTAAGACACAAATCTGAAGCAGGCTCCAGCCTCCGTGCTGTAGTACGGAGTCTGAGGTAGGGCTCGAACTCACAGACCGTGTGATCATGACCCCCGCAGACTTTGGACGCCCATCTGACTGAGCCACCCAAGCGCCCCAATTGTAAATATTTTTAACACAGTAACCATTTATCATTACTGATTCATAGCATTTACACCATGTAACAATTCATTGCACAAGAGCGTCTTTCAGTATTGAATATCTTTCTTGGCCAAGTTTTGTTCAATTTTATAAAAAGTCTTTGGATTGTATATAGTTAAGTTTAAATTAACATTTTTACACAAGGTACCTCATCTTGAATTTTATGAAAATCAAACTGCTTTCATTTATTGAAATAACTGTATCAGGAATTCCATTTCACCTTTATGGTATAATGGATTCATTTTAGGGATTTATGTTTAAAGACTGGACCAATGTCGAATATATATAATATATTCTTGATGACAACTGATGACAAATCCAAATCATGTGTTCTTTGTCCTGATGCTTCTGTGATCTCACCTTAAATTAATTGATTTGCCTATATTTATAGATATATGCATATGTTCTTAATGACTTCTCCACAGGCAAGAATTTGAATATTGTAAGATCTCTAATGTATTTCATAGTCATTCTTGTTTGTTACCCTGAATTGTTGGAATGCAGATACCAATGTTCTCTGTGATTTCATTGTATATTAGCTGTGCCTCAGGTGCATCCCACCAGCATTTATAATCTCCCACTCACTGGGGTGACTACTAGAAAGGCAGGACCGTGGTGACACATACCTTCTGTTGGCCAGACAGTCATGCACGTCCAAGGGAACCAGGTTCCTCTCGTAACCAGACAGTATCTGTGGTCTTCACAGCCTGCCGGCCCTGTGAGAGCTGAGAGTGAAGCAATAGTGGAAAAAGTAGATTTCTCATCAATGTGTCACTTCAAATTTGAACAGGAAATTCGTGCCCTTGGGCTATTTTGAAGACACTTTATCTCCTCACCTCCAGAATGTAGAGGCTTTGAGCTTGCAGTGTGGCATTTCGTTTGTCCTTCAGCAAATGCTTCTGACAAATTTTATGTTCCACGAGGTTCTGGGGTCAGAGACTTAACCACCAGGCTGTTCACTTACTTCCATCTGAATGACAAACTCTGAGGACTAAGGCCTTGTGTAAAATATCTTAGAAGTTTATGTTTTACTTTTAGTCAAATTTGCTACATCTAGATATTATGTGTTTCTTTTTCTTATGCCCTTGATATGTCATTTCTATTTCACTGAAAATATTCTAAAATCAGCAACTCGTCAACAGGTGTTTAATTATATTTGACACTAAGAGTGAAAAATGACTACATTTTCAATTTTTTGCGACTGCCATAAAGACATCAATTTCTGAATAGATCTTCTCAAATTCTACCTTCATTTTTAATATAACTACAATCCATTTGTATTATTTGTAAATAGGTTATTAAAGTTTCTGCTGGAAAAAATAAATGCCTGAGGGAATGATAAAACATTGAATAATATTCAGCAATAGCACCATTCCAGAGATTTGAATGTTAAATAATTATTCATGCTATTTACTTATTCATTCTCCAATGGTAACTAGGTGTCTGTATTTAAATAGGAATATTTGTTATCAACAAACAAAAAAACAAAAAGCCTAAGTCTAACTCTTTAGGGGAAAATTAATGAGTGTTTAACAATTTCACTTAAAATATTGGTGTAGGGCAGAGTAACTACTTTTAAAAGTACTTTTAAAACACAATTAGGGGCTCCTGGGTGGCACAGTCGGTTGAGTGTCCGATTCAGCTCAGGTCACGATCTCGCGGTCCGTGAGTTCGAGCCCCGCATCAGGCTCTGGGCTGATGGCTCAGAGCCTGGAGCCTGCTTCCGATTCTGTGTCTCCTTCTCTCTCTGCCCCTCCCCCCTTCATGCTCTGTCTCTCTCTGTCTCAAAAATAAATAAACGTCAAAAAAAAATTAAAATAAATAAAATAAAATAAAACACAATTAAATAACATGAACACCCAAGCAATAAAACTTTATATCTAAATTACGTACTTTGCATCACTGGAATTCTTTTCCTTTGTGTTCATTGTTGGATTTGATTTGGTAATAATTTTGGGCATATTCACGTGCATGTTTCCTTTGGTCTGTGGTTCTGTTTTGTTTTGTGTTTGGCAAAATGGGTTGACAATACTATTTTCATTTTCATGTATTTATTTTCCCAGATGTATAGCTGATATATGACATCACATTAAGTTCAGGTGTAGACATAATGATTCATCATTTATACACATTATGCTATGATCATCATGATAACTCATCGTGATCACCCATCACCATACAAAATTCATACAATGGTATGGACTCTATTCTCCATGCTGTAATTTACATCCCTGTGAATTATTTATTTTATAACGGAAAGTTTGTTCCACCTACTTTCTTTCGTTTCTTTCAGCCATCCCTCGTCCCCACTCCCCTACAGAAATCACAAAGTTGGTCTCTCTGTATGTGAGTTTATTGTTTATTTGTTTGTTTCTTTTTGTTTTGACATCATAAGGTAAACATATGGTATTTGGTTTCTCTGTCTGACTCATTTCATTTAGCATAAAACCCTCTAGATCCATCAACTGTGTCAAAAATGAGGAAAATGTTTGGAGAAATCTCCATCCTGTTGCCCATTCTGACGACACCAATTTAAATTGTCACCAACAGTGCATAAGATTTCCTTTTCTCCACATGCACACCAATATTTGTTATTTCATGTTTTTTGGATTCAGACATGTGGGAGGTGATATCACATTGTGGTTTTGATTTATGTTTTCCTGATGATTAGTGATACTGAGCATCCTTTACAGGTCTGTTGGCGATCTGCATATCTTCTTTCAGGAAATATCTATTCAGGTCCTTGCTCCATTTTTGAATCACGTGTTTGCATTCCTTTTGTGTTAAGATGGAGGAATTCTTCATATATTTTGGATATTAACCCCTTGTCAGATATATATCATTTGCAAATATCATCTCCCATTCAGTAGGTAGCCTTTTTGTTTTCTTGATGGTTTACTTGGCTGGGCAAATGCCTTGTGGTTTGTCATATTGTTTATTTTTCATTTTGCTGCCATTCTCTATGAAAACAGATCCAAAAGAATACCAATGAGAACCATCTCCATGAGTTTATTGCCTATGCTTTCTTTAGGAGTTATTGTTGCTGGCCTTACCCCTACCGCTTTAATTCATTTTAGGTTTCTTTTGGGTTTGGTATAAACAAGTAGTCAAGTTTGATTCTTTAACACATATTTTTCCAGTTTTACAAACACGATTTACTGAAGACTCTCTTTTCCCTTGTGTCCCTTCTTGCCTTCTTGTCACATTTAATTGATCACATAGACACACAGATTTATTTCTGGGCTTTTTACTCCATTCCTTTGATCTATGTGTCTCTTGTTCTATACTGCTTGGATTGCTGAAGCTTTGTAGTAGACTTTGAAATGTAAGAGCATGTTTCTTCCAGTTTTGTTCCTCTTTCTAATGATTGCTTTGGGTATTCAGAGTTTCTTGTGGTTCCGTACAAATTTTCAGGTAATTCATTCTAGTTCTGTGAAAATGCTATTGGTATTTCTTAAGGATTACATTGAATCTATAGGTCATTTTGCATAACTGGGATATTTTCACAATATTATATCTTCCATTCCATAAGCACAGTATATATCTTCCTATTTATTTATTTGTGTCATCCTCACATTTCTTCTAACATTAGCTTAAATTTTAAGCGTGTAAGAATTTCACCTCCTTGGTTAAAATATTCTTTAATAATTGATTTTTATAATTGCAATTACAAATGGGATTGTTGTGATTTCTCTTTCTCACAGATTATTACCACTGTATAAAGTCCAAAAGATTTCTATATATTAATTTTGTTTCCTGCAACTTGACTGATTTCACCTATTAATTCTAATAGGTTACTTTGGTGTAGTGTCTCATTTTTTTTTTCTAGAAAATTAAGTCATCTGCCAATAGTGACTGTTTTGCATTTTCTTTACCAGCATGGATGTCTTTGATTGATTTTTCTTTTCAGATCTCTGTGTCTAGGACCTCCAGTACTGTGTTGAATAAAGTGGTAAGTGTGGACTTCCTGGTCTTGATCCTGATCTGAAAGGAAAAGCTTTTGGCTTTCCCTGTTGAGAATGACGTTAGTTGTGGGCTTGCAATATATGAACTTTATTATATGAAGGGAAATTCCTTCTCTACACACTCTGGGAAGTTTTTACTATAAATGGATTTTTAATTCTGTCAAGTGCTTTCTGTGCATCTATTGAGACGACCACATGATTTTGATGTTTCAGTCAGTTAACGTGGTGTGACAGGTTGATGGATTTGCAAGTCTTGAAGCATCCTTGCATAAGTGGAATAAACCCATGCAATCATGGTGTTTGAACCTTTTCTTGTATTGTGGAATTCAGTTTGCTAATACTTGAGCGAGGACTGTTGCATGTGATCAGGGATATTGGCGTATACTGTGGGGTGTGTGTGTGTGTGTCTGGGTGTGTTTGATTTCCTTGTTTGGTTTTGGTTTCGGGGTAACGCTGTCCATATGGAATGAATTTGGAAACTTTCCATTGTCTTCATTTTTGAGATTAATTTAAGATGCAGAGGTGTCAACTCCCTTTAAAAGTTTTGTAGAATTCAGACACCTGGGTAGCTCAGTCAGCTGAGACTCTAACTCGTGATTTCACCTCAGGTCATGATCCCAGGATCAAGGGTAGGAGCCCCACGTCCGGCTCTGCACTGAGTGTGGAACCAGCTTGAGATCCTCTTTCTCAATCTCTCCTGTCCCTCTCCCTTTTCAAATGCTCTCTCTCTCTCCCCAAGATAAAAATAAATAACAATAAAATAAAATAAAACTAATGTTTTCTTGCTGTTGTTCTGCTTGCATGATTTCTACTACATTGTCCTCCAGGTAGATGATCCTTCTGCATCACCTAATCTCTTATTGATTCATTCTAATGTAGTCTTTAATTTCCATCGTTGTACTCTTCAGGTCTGATTGTTTCTTTGGTTAAATTTTCCATTTCTTTGTTGAAGTTCTCACTGTGTTTATCTACCCTTCTCGGGTTTGGTGAGCATGTGGATGATCATTACTTTGAACTGAATATCAGGTAGATGGCTTATCTCTGTGTTATGTCCATCTTTTTCTGGGATTTTATCTTTTTTTTTTTTCATTTGGAACATATTTCTCTATCTCCTCGTTTTGTTTGACTGCTTCTTTCTATATATAGGTAGGATTAATCCAAAGCATTCATCAATGATGCCAAATCATTAAAATTCACTAATGTCTTCTGAAGTTGGAGGTACTTACATCTACTATTCCTGTACTTATACACATTTAAGTTTTAAAGTAAACAATTTATATTGTCCTTTGTTACACTTTTAAACATGGGTTCCCATTTTTGGTGTTTAACTTTAATGAAATCTATGCCTAGCAGTATAAAAAACACCACACGCAAAAGACTCAATATAATATGAGTAATTAGAGTTTACTCTTTATGATATCAAGTATCTAACTATTTCTAATAATGGCAAACCAAGTGATCTAGGTACGACAGATGAACTAGATATGAAAATATCTTTGGAATATGATGGCAAGGTGAATTAGTTTTCAAGGACTCTTTTTAAAATAACTTCATTTATTTTGAGGGCGAGAGAGGGAGAGAGAGAAAAGAGCGAGAGGCAGAGAGAGGGAGAGACAGAATCCCAAGCAGGCTCCATGCTGTCAGTGCAGAGCCTGATGTGATGTGAGGCTCAGTGTCATGAACCAGGAGATAATGAACTGAGCCAAAATCAGGAGTCAGACACTAAACCGACTGAGCCACCCAGGTGCCCCTAGAGATTTATCTCCAACTTTACACCCATTAATTACCAGAACAAAAAATTTTAATATTAGTAAATTTGGGACAAGAGAATCTGGATACACAAGTCAGTCCTTTCTGTATTATGGGAGCCAAAGTAATGAGCCCAATATGTACAATACCTATGCATAATCTCACAAGGTAGACACAGAGAAACTTACCAATTTGATCTTGATATCCCTGACTTCTGTGTGATTCTTTCTATTCTCAATTTATTCTTAATGATAATCTCCCTAATAATGTTCCATATTTATATATCTCCAGTGGTGTTGGTGGATCCCCCTAACCCAAGCTCATAAATAATTTCCATGGCTTCTTATGGGTATAAGTAATAATTTTTGCACTCTTTTAGGCATGTATGTAGAAATGTAAAAAATGCTTTGGGAGAAAACTGGGAGGGGTTCTACATCAGAATGTATTTAGCAGCATCTCTTATTTTTCTCCATTCTTTATGATAACAGATGCATATGTGTGGATGGGATACTCCAACATTGGAAGGGAAAGGACATTTCAATCCCTTCTTCACCTTGGACCCTGTAGGATCCCCAAATCTACTAATCAAACAGGCTATTGTGTCGCAGCTTGAAAATCCCTTTCAAATTCTTCAAATCCAAAAGAGACCGTCTTTACATATGTCCAAATAACAGACTTTGTGAGGAGACTGGGGTTCTTGGCCGATAAGCGAAAGAACAGTAATTGCGACTTGATTTCAAAATATGAAACACACATATGATATGGAAGAAATTACTCTACTGTCCATACATGATGTGTCTTGAATTTCTCACCTTTTTTGATGCAGATTTCTGTGGTGTATATGGTCAAAATGGTTGTCTGATTACATTTCTGATGTCCTGCTATTTCACTGGGGGGAAGGAAGAAGACAGAGCATCAGTTTTATTGGAAAATGGCCTTTATTGAACATTGGGAAAAGCACAGTACGAAGAGATCACAGACAGGAAGAACTTAATGGACTTAGGCTTTATTTCAAGGATCTATCGGCATCATATTGTTTATTTTTATTTATTCCTACATAAGTTGTTACAATTAAGGTCATCATGTCACAGGTGATGGCACAAAAGCATCAAGCTCTTAAGCCAAAACGACTCAGATCTAGTGAACACTCATGGGCCAAGAGGTACTGTTCAAATACTCTTCAAGTAACTATGAATAAGATAGTATTTCTTCCATAATTTCTAGCAGAGGAAACTGAGCCAGAGCAGTTACATAACTGAGCCCCAGGACTACAGGTGTGCACTTAGAAATTTCATGAAGTGACCACGTTCACTGCCAATGCCTTACTTTACACCTTTATGCTTATACCTTATTTGTAAGTTGATCAAGGACCGTGGTGAAAGCACCTATACCATTATGTCTGTCACTATAGAAAACTGCTTTAGGATTTTCAGCACAGAAGAAAAAGACCCAGTTGGGAAGTTAAGAAAGTACTAAATTTTTAATCCATTTCCCAATCATTTACTTTTGGAAACATATCTTTTAGAAACTATCCATATTTTCTTTTACAAACTTATCTAAATCAAGCAATATAATAAAAAAACATTCCTATGGCTATAATGGTAGATTAGGTTATTTTCAGTGAATCTACATTTCTTCCCTCTGACAACGTTGAAAAGATTATACTCTACAGACAACCACGAGAAGTTGGCCCATGTGACTTGTTTTCACAATATAATGTAAGGATGTGATCACTTGTTTTCACAATGTAATGTGAGTGGGAATGTGATAGCTCATGACTTCAGAGACCAGGCACTAAGAAACACATTTCTGCTAGCTGTTATCTCTGCTATAAAATCATAGACCAGCCAGCCCGATCTTCTCAAAATGAAATCTATACAGGGTTCTGAGCTGAATGTGTATGCAGTCCGGAGTAAGGTCCAGCCTTGATCAGCTATAACATGTAGTCTGGAGTCAAGTCCAGCCTTGATCAGTTATAACATAGCCAAACCACAAACAGGTAAATGAAAAATTAATGTGTAATTTTCAATGTCATTGCAAACTTGGGTACTATGAAACACAACTTCAGTAATTAGTTACAGTTCCCATTAACAACTATATTCAATTCATTTTGAATATTCATATAATTTTTTCTAGAAGACTATAAGGATTATGTACAGAGAATATAAAGAATATGTCTCACTCCACAGATATAAATATATGAGAAATATGAATTTGGTTTGCAAATAATAATCAAGGTTAATCTCTTTCCCTCTTATAATTGAATAAGGGTAGAAATATCTCTGAATCGTCAACAAATTACTCAAGTTTGTCTTGAATTCTGGCAATAACTAAACATTTGACCCACACTAATTTTTGTACATTTTAATTTTTTGTTTTCTCTATTACTGAACATTTTATTTATTTGCATCAAAGTATTTTTTAGCACGGTCGTAAAGACTGACAGAGGTGTGTGCATGAAAATATTAAAAAAATAAATCTTTTCCAAAATATTTGAATCCATGTGAGGAAAACAACAAATAAGACACCGGTTATTATCCAACTAGAAAGCCATCTCTACCTCAAAATGAGTGTAACCTTTGATAGTGTGGTACCAAGAGAGATTTGGAGAGTACACTTTGGTTCCATTATCGGAGGAAGTGCGCCGATCTGAATGGCTCTTATACAGCATCCCTGTGGTTGTTCTATGATAACCTGAAGGGGCTGTTCATTTAGTACTCTCAGCTCCAAATCCACCCTCTGTGCCCTGTTCTCAGATAACAGTGGAAGATCCTATCCATTTTCTCTCTTGTCATCTCACATGAAGTTGACTTTTGTCAGTAAAAGACAATGGAGAGCCAGTGCAGCAGAAAGGGCTCTTCTTCCTGGCTTCATGGTGTTGTCTCTCATTTGGCCGCCATGGCTTGGTTGCCAGTTGCAGTCTTACAGGAAGTCACGTGTATTCCTCCTCCAGCAAGTTCTTGTAGGCAATCTGTCAGTTTCCTGTCTTCTGGTCTTTCCTCCTGGCGCTCTGACAGGGAGCTCTTCCTGTGTGCCAGTCACAGCCTGAGTCCTTCCTAATCAAGTTCAGCCTGTGGAGTGTGGAGCTGATCTGTCCCATGCCAATCCAGTGAGCCTGTCAGCCGTGAAGCTGTGTGTAGCCACATCGTCTTCAATGACATCTGAGTCCCATCTTCAGAGAGTAGATCTGGCTTCAGTGATCTGTCCTTTAATTCTAGGATATTCTTTGTAATTTTCTTTAACTAGTATCCTTTCCTTTTAGTAAACTTTCTCTTATAAGTAGATAAATGTTTACTTCAAGTGTCCCCTTGTTTCTGTCTCCTGACTCATTTCAGACTGATAACCTGGTCACCCTGGGTGGTTCAATCCTCATTTGAGGTCCTTTAAGGGTTAGGACAAATTAATTAATTTGGAAATACAAATGGAATTATTCACTTTGTTGAGAATTTTTACAATAATATCATGATTTGTAATATATATATATATATATATATATATATACAGACATATACATATAATTAATGTTACTAAATAGCAAAAGCTTAAGAAACAAATAATATAGGGGCGCCTGGGTGGCGCAGTCGGTTAAGCGTCCGACTTCAGCCAGGTCACGATCTCGCGGTCTGTGAGTTTGAGCCCCGCCTCAGGCTCTGGGCTGATGGCTCGGAGCCTGGAGCCTGTTTCCGATTCTGTGCCTCCCTCTCTCTCTGCCCCTCCCCTGTTCATGCTCTGTCTCTCTCTGTCCCAAAAATAAATAAAAAACGTTGAAAAAAAAAAAAAGAAACAAATAATATATACCTCAGTATATATTTTTTACATTAATATAATTAAATTTTAGAAACAGTTCTATACCACAAAGAATGAAGCCTCAGGTACACGTTGGACTTTGGGTGATATTTATGCATTGATACGGATTCATCCTTGATAAAAAATGAAACGTTTTAGTGAATGATGGTGATAATGGAAGACCCCATGCACGTGTGCAGACAGGGGCAATAGAGGGTTCTCTGGAACTTCCTCTTAGTTGTTGTGAATCGAAAATTACACTAAAAAACATTATCTTCAACATGTGCAACGAAAACAATTGTATGGCTGTTGAAGTAATGAGTGATGGATTCCTTATCAATGGTGAAACTGCATTCTACCAAAATGAGGTAACTACAATGCCTGGTGCTTACAAACATATCGTCTTCTTACTGAGCATGGTGCAAAATTAATTTTTTCTGTATGAAAATCGATATATGGACAATTCTTGTCGATCTCTGAAGATACTGACAACCTGAAATACAGAGAATTATATCTCATTAATCTTACCATAAGTTTACTTATATCTCTTACAATGTACCACAGTATTTTGATGAATTAACCATCCATTTTGTCTCATACTTATATATCTCCATCTCAAGATTTCCCATACCATTTTTCTCTGGAAAACCTTCAACTACTGTGTTTATCCGATTGTTCACACATTGTTGTTTTTGTTTCTAAGAACAATTCTTGTGAGGCATAAAATAAAAAGTTGTCATGGAACTTACACTTCGGGAGAAAATGTTAAGGCTTTTGGCTGCACAGGTGAACTATGATTGCTTCTCTGGGAGCCTCTAATCCATGTAGTAATAGAGAGTAAATTCAACAAAAACTATGAGAAAATAAAATTTATTGGGAGTCAAATACAAGCTCTTATACTCATTTGAATTCTGTAATAACACAAAAAGTTCATCCTTTCTTCCTTTGTACACACTTTCAAATTATAATTTGAAATATATAATTTCAATTCATTATAATTCAATTCATTATAATTATATAATGTTACACAGTAGACACGAAAGTATAAAATTATCTTAGTAGGACTAAGTGAAGAGGACAAACTGACCGTGAAAACAATTTCAGAGTTTAGAAAAGGGACCAAAGGTTAGTAAGTTATGAAATATGTACAGTGGAGATTCAAGTCAGAAGCACATTTGTCACCTTCTCGCCTAGGATGCTCCCGTGTCTCCCCACCTGCCCACCCCTGGCTCAGTGATAAGAAGACTGAAGCTGTTACAAGTGGGAGAAACTGCAAAGAGCAAGGGTGCTGGCGCCAAAGGGGGAGACCTGATCAGCGCTGGGGATGGGGACGGGTACCCATTGAATTTGAGCTCCATGTGCTGATTTCGCTCGGAAATGATGAAGAAAACCCATACTTGTCCTGGTCAGAGGTTGTGGTGTTTGTGTCAAGCACTGTGACCCCCAAAAATATAATGGAAAGACACTGGAAGTGAGAATATAACGGAGGAGTTAACATTAGCTCTCCAACACTCTTAGCTTATGGAAAAAAAAGACACACATGGAGAGGAGACCAAGAGGAACCCAGGAGAAAGTAAGAGCACAAGGACACTTGGGAACTGAGAGTAAAGGTCTGAACAGTCCCCTCCCGCATTCACACACAGGCACTGAGGTCACACTGCAAAACGTGGAAGCTGTACTGACCTGCAGTGTTTGAACACATCCTTTCTTAAAAAAACAAACAAACAAACAAACAACTAGTAATTAACATCAAGGCTTCAAAGTCACAAGGTCACAAAGGTAAGCAATAAGAACACCGAAAAATTGAAGAAAACTTTCAGCAAACAGACTTCAGTGGAGAAGATGCTGCCATAAAGTTTTACAACAAAAAAACATAGTAAATCTAGGAGAAATGAAACAGAATGCATATATACCAAGCTGTATTTTAAAAAGTGTCTACATAAAAAGTTAAAACATGTGAAGAGAAATTGGAAAATATCTTCCAACAAAGGGAAAGCATATGTCATAGAAACTTCTAATGGGGTAATTGTTGCACATATTAGAAAAAAGCATTGAAAAGTCCTACTTATAAAGATATGTAAACTATACAGAAAACTTAGTTGAAATAATTACAGGAGCACGTGATGGCAGTAATTTAGCAAGTAGGAAATATCAATAGAGAAATAAAAGTATATGAAGAAACCACAGAGAATCTGAGTGAACAAATACATACCTGAAATGGAAAATTCACTAAATTTTCTCTACAGAAAATCTGGGATGCGATAGAAAAGAAATGATGAAATTGGAGGGGTAACAAAATTTATTTATATCTTGGGTTGAGACAGAAAAAAGAGAAGAATTTACAGAATTCAGAGACTTTCAAAACAGTGTCAGGAAAGCCACTTTCAGGCTAAGTAGAACGTGAGAAAAAAAGAGGCAGAAAAAAAAAAAACAGGACAACAGTCTTAAGGTACGATGAATGAACAGCTTACTAATAATATTTAAAATATTTATAGACACCAGAGACGTAGCAACTGCTAACAGAATAAGCACGTACAAATCCATGTCTCATGACATCATAATGAAATGACCAAAGAACACTGGCAAATACAGACAAAGAAATAGTCTTGAGGGAACAGAGTGGATTGTGAAGTGACTTAAGTCAATGTGAAAATCAGGGATGGGTGACACGTCTTCCACCTCCATCAGCCTTACGCCACATTATCTACCACAGAATCCATACCCCTGCCCTGTACAATGGTTCTGACTGGAACAGGATACAAGCAGCAAGATGAAGGAAAAGAAAGACACAGATCTTAAATCCCCCATGGAAACAATCCCTTAAAAATATCCAGATACAAACCCACGTATAATCGGTTTAATCAGGTTTGATAAGGATGCCAGAACGATTCAATAGGGAAACAATGGACCTTTTCAAAGGGTGTTTGGAAACTACCCACATGCAGAAGAATGAAGTTCGATGTTTACACTTACACTGCATACTAAAATTAACTCCAAATGAACTAAAGACATAAATGTAAGATGTAAAACTATAAAGTTCCTCAAAGAAAGAATGGCGGATATTAAACAGCATTGTATTTGGCAATGATTTCTTGGCTATGCCACCGAAACCACACAGCACAGAGAAAAGTCCATTGTAGATAAGTGGGCAATATCAACCTGAAACATTTCTGTGCATTAAACAGCATGATCAGCAATGAAAATACAGAGTGGAAAAAAAACACTTACAAATCATATATCAAACAAGGGAATCATATCTAAAATACGTAAGGAATCTACAAGTCAGTAATGACTACAGCAAACACCAGAAACACAATTAAAAAATGGGTAAAGAAATGAAATACACAAAGTTCCAAAGAATATCTACAAATGGTAAAAATCATATGAAAAGATGCTCAATATACCTAATGAGTAGAGAAATGCAAATCAAATTCACAATGAGTTATCACCTTACACTCATTGTGATGGATGCAACATGCACACACACACACACACACACACACATACACACACAAATGTGTCGGGGCACCTGGGTGGCTCAGTTGGTAAAGTCCGAATCTTGGTTTTGGTTGAGGTCATGATCTCACAGTTTGTGGGTTTAGCCCTGCATCGGGCTTTTGTTGATGGCGTGGATCTGGTTTCAGATGCTCTCTCTCTCCCTCCTTCGGCAACTCCCCTGCTTGCTCTCTCTCTCTATCTCTCTCTCAAAATAAATAAATAAACATTTCTTAAAAATGTGACAGTGAGAGGGTCGAAAGGAGGAGACTCACACACGGTTGTTGGGAATGTAAATTGGTCAGCCCCTATGAAGACGTGTATGGAGCTTCTTCAAGAAATTAAAAATACAATTACCATATGAATCAGCAATCCCACATGTAGGAAACTATCTAAAAGAATTGAAAGCAAGAAATCAAAGATATATATATACACCCATGCTCACTGCAGCATTATTCATTAGAGCCACGGGGTAGAAGCCACCCAAATGTCCACTAAGGGATGAATGGAAAAAGAAAGCTTGGTATACACATAACACTATAGTATTATTCAGCTGTAAAAATGAGGGAAATCCTATCACCTACTACAGTATGGATGAAACTCCAGGACATTATGCTAAGTGAAATAAGCCAGTCATGCATACGAAGTAAAAAATAAAACTGTATGATTCCACTTATATGAAGTATCCAAAGTAGTAAAAGTGATAGACAGAGCAAATAGAATAGTGATTGCTCAGGGTTAAGGGGAAAGAGGAGAAGGGGAATTATTGTTCAGTGAGTTGAGTTCCCGTTTTACAAGGTGAAATTTCTAGATATCTTTTGGGCAACAATGTGATAGTTAACACTCCTAACATGTGTGCTTATGTTGGTTAAGATGCATGATCTAGTGAAATGCAATGTAAGATGTGAGACTGTATGATTCCCACTATATGACCATCTGGAAAAAACAAAATTATGGAGACAGTAAAGAGATCAGTGGTTGACAAGGTTTAGCGGTAAGGAAGGATGGGTAAGTGGAGCACAGAGCATTTTGAAGGACAGGAAACTATTCTGTTAACTCCATACGTTATATTTTTGCAAACTTTTAAAATGCACAACATCAAGAGTAAACCTGAGAGTAAACAATGGACTTTGGGTGATAAAGATGTGTCAGTACAGGTTTATCAGTTGTAGCAAGTGAACCGCCCATGGAGGGATTTTGAAAATGAGAGAGTCCACGAACTGCTTGTGCATTGACACACAGACAGTAGGGGAATGCAGAAAACCCCTGTGCTATGTCTGAGTTTTGCTATGAAACTAAAACTTCTCTAACAAAGTAGTCTTTTTTTTTAACATGGGTAATGTGGTAAATGTTGTTTTGTTGTGTTTTGTTTTGTTTGCAACAGCTTAAGAATAAAATGAAAGGCAAGCCAACAAAAATAGGTGATCATAGCAAGAGAAAGAGAAAAACAACTCAGTATATTTAGGAAAATAATATGATTAATAGATAAGTTTCACCAGGAAAATACTTAAAAAAACAAAACAACAACAACAACAAAAAAAACAACTCCCCGCACACACACATAAAAACCCAAAACAAAAGAAAACAAAGCAAAAAGACTTGTCAAACAAGAATTATAATTCAGCAAAACTGTCTTTCAGAAAGAAACGATGCATAAAGACCCCACATCAAACACAAAACTTAACAATTTTTCTTAGTACAACTGCCTTTCAGAAATGATCTTCAAGCTAAAAGTAACTGATGTACATGGTAATGCATACCCACGAGGAGGAATAGAGATCAGCAGAAACGATAGATGTGTCAGTAAATTTCAAAACCTGTGTATTTTTCTCTCTGAATTATGTTGAGAAAGAAGATTATCAAGGCCATTCTTATAACACTGTATGGTCGGGTGTATACCATATGCCTTATATACTTTAGCAGTTACTAATATTTGTCTTGCAAAGTCACCACGAATGCTTCACTTCAGGTCTCTAATGTGAAATCTTGAAAGCAGAGAAGGTACGTTGATGAATAACTGGTGTTCAGTAACCAGTGCTAGCTGGCCTCATTACAACGTGGGTAGAAGGATGGATTTCCCGTTCTCTCTGAAAGCAGATTGTTCCTATGAAAACTTTCCGAAGCTGAAATGGTGTAAAGTGAAAAAGCAAATAACATTGATTTACATGGAAAAATGACTGAGCATTTCCTGATATAAAAAGCAACCACCCCCCCAAATCCCATAACACATATAAACTCCTTAGGCTTTTCTGACACCTCAAGACAGGCCTTGTGAGTGGATGCACAAAATAAATTGAGATGAAGCACAGACACTCAAAAATAAAGTTCAAACCTATGCTTGATACTGATAACACAGAGTATACAGTTTCTGAGAAATGAATTTGACAGGACGAATCTTGCTGCTTGGGGTGTGAGCTGACACTAAACAGTAAAACTAGCCCTGAACACAATTGTCACTTTTTGCCTTTTGTCCTAAACACAAAAATCTCCTTCAGATTTCTGTTGTTCAGCAAAAACTGGTATTGGTGTAGGGCTTTCAGAGAAGCAAAGTGAGATAATCCAAATTTTTGGAAAGTTGAGGCATACCTATAATAGGTGGTGGAAAGGAGCTTTTTAGTGCTAATTTAATATACTTTAGTGGAAAGTAGTCAGGATCCATGGGGCGTAGATGACAATCAGTTAATTGTATACGTGTAAAGAGTGCCATGAGCAAGATGGAGACTAGGAGGTCATAATGCTCATCTGCCCACAAAATCAGTCAGAACAGTAACTAAACACCTTCAAACTAAAAACGGCTCAGGGAAAGCTCTAGACAACAAAGAAACACCAAAAATCTGGTGCCGATCAAAAATCCAGGATGGTCCCATGGAAAGCAAAGGAAGCATTTGGCCTGCATGACCCAACTCTGCAGCTGAGAGCCACTTGGCACCTGGAGGAATCCCCTCATGGAGAGTCACCTCATGGAAAGAAGGGGAGCAGGAGAACCCACTAAGCTTCAACTATGGGGATGTCTGCAGCTTTTGCAACAGAAGGGGCCAGTCCGTTCTAATCCCAGTTGTTGGAACAGCCCAGAGTGTGCCCTCTACACATCCTCCCAGAGGCTGGAGGTGTTGCTATGATGAGACTTGCCTTCAAGGGCTCCAATTCTGCTCTTAGGGATTGGTGGCCATAGCACGTCGTGTATACAAGACTAGAACTGCGTCTGATTTTTGCCCACTCTTGGTCCCAGCTTAGGGTATTGTGTAATATTACTGGGGCTGTTTCCTGAGACCCGACCCCAGATCCTAAGGTGTGCCTTAACTGCCACTATGGGTGCAGATATTTGCTGCCTTGAGCCCCACTCACCATGTTCCATTTAATGACACTGTGTCTTCATTGCAAAGGATGCTCTTGCTGTTTGGAACCCCAAAACCCTCCAGGCCTAGACTCTGAACTGCCATGGCTAACACCTGAAGACTTTTCTCCACCTACGGTAGCTCAAGACTCTGACCCTTCATTGGTAGGCCAAGTCACCACTGTCTTGAGTCTCTTCTCTCCGGTCCAACTGTAGGGCTCTGAATCTCATTGCTGCTGCTATACCGTTACATCCCCAGACACACTTTCAGCTTCCACTTCAAAGCCTTAGCTGTCATTGGAGACCAAGAATCTAGAGGTCTGTGTCCAGAACCCTGGGTCCTGACACATGGCTTTCACAAGCCACCACTGGATCATGCTGCTGCTATCTTGGAACTGCCACTTGGGACAGAGTGGAAACTTGGACTCCCCATCCCCAGCATATGCTACTACCACGCACTGCCCATGGCCCCCAGCCACCAATGAACCTTGTCATCCAGAGCCTCTGTACTTGCTACAATCCTCTGCTAGCCAGAGTCACAATGGTGAGACCCTGAGACACAGGTACAGTTTGCATGGAATATCTACACATGTCGCCAAACGAGACCCCAGTGCCACAGCCACAACAAATGAACCTATGCACCAAAAGCCAGTTGCTTTGGTAGTTCCATCTGTGCCTGATCGTGGGCAACAGATCCAATACTGCTAAGAAGGCTCTGAGGTCAGCTTGCCGTACCAGATCCCAAAAAGGATCATCTCACAAGATCTTCTTCCTGTAGAAAGCAGGAGACAATGGGATGACATTCTGAAAGTGGTCAAAGGGGAAAAAAAAATATCAACCAAGAATGCCTTACTCAGCAAAGCTGTCATTCAGAAAAGAAGTAGAGATAAAGACTTTCCCGGCATCCTAGAGGATGGTGTATCAAAGTTTCAACTCTCGTCACAGATGGCAGTCGGGGGAAAGCAGCAGCATGACTCCAGTGGTGGTTGTTAAAGCCATGTGTCAGAAGACATTAGACATGCCCTACAGAAATGCTAAAGGAATTCATTCAATTGAAACAAAAAGACAAAAATTGGTGACATTAAAATATGTAACAAATATAAAATCACTGGTATAGGCAAGAGGAAAAAGACCCTTGACTTTGGTGTCGGTAATGATTTCAGGGATAAGTCATAAAAATCACAGCAAAAGAAACTAAAAAAGAAAAGAGGGACTGCATTAACTAGACACCTTCTCCCAGCAAAGGAAAGACATAGTTGAGAGATCATAGAGAGAAGAGAAGAAAATATCTGTAAACCAGATCTGTAAAATCTGTAACAGAATAAAAACAAAGAGAGGAATCCAATGTAAAAAATGGGCTAAGTGCCTCAGTATACATTTTTCTGAAGACATACAAATGGCCAATAAGTACATGAAAGGTGTTCAATATCAAGAATCATGGAAATGCAATCCTTTGGGATTGCAATTCCTCCAGTCCTTTGGAGGAAATGTAAATTGGTTCTGCCACAATGGAAAATAGTATGTCACTCTTACATATGTGTTTACAGGAAGTGATCAGTGGGGCACCTGGGTGGCTCATTCAGTTGAGTGTTCAACTTCAGCTGAGGTCATGATCTCTTTGTTCATATGGATGAGCCCCACATCAGGCTCTGTGCTGAAAGCTCAGAGGCTATAGCTTCCTTTAGATTCTGTGTCTCCCTCTCTCTCTGCCCCTCCTCCCCTCAAAAATAATAAACATTAAAATTTTTTTCAAAATAAACAAAGTAACTGATCAGCATCTCAAAGGTATAGCTGCACACCCATGCTCATTGCAACATTATTTGCAATAGCCAAGACATGGAAGGAGCCTGAGTATCTGGCAACCGGCATAAAGTTAAATGCATACACGTACAAACACACAGGCACACACACACACTCACAGTGAAATATTATTTAACCAGGTGAAAGAAAGAAATCTTGCCATTTGTAACAAATGGATGGACCTTGAAGGCATTATGGTAAGGGACGAAAATCACACAGAAATAGACAAATATTGCATTGTCTTTCGCATGAAATCTAATAGACTGAACTGGTAAAAACAAAGATTAGAATGCGTTTATCAGGGACTGTGGATTGGGGGTTTTTGAAGATGTTTAACAACACAAATTTATGGGACTCCTAAGTGGTTTAGTCAGTTAAGCGTCCGACTTTGGTTCAGGTCATGATCTCACGGTTTCTGAGTTTGAGCTGTGCTCAAACAGGTTCTGTGCTGACAGTTTAGGACCCAGAGCCTGATTCAGATTCTTTGTCTCCCTCTCTCTCTGAACTTCCACCGCTCGTGTCTGTCTCTCTCCCTCTTTCTCAAAAAATAAATAAACATTGAATTTTTTTAAAAAAAGAATACCTATTTATAGCTAGTAATCATTTTTGGAGGTGTAATGTACAACATATGCTTACAGACAACATTGCTGTATTATAAACATCAATGTTGCTAAGACGAATTCTTAGCTTCTCTCAACACATACAAAAAAATGTTAAATATGTGACATGAAAGGGTGTTATCTAACATGGCCATAGTAATCATATGGCAATACATAAATTTATCAAATGAACAGATTGTCAGCATTAAATGTATGCAATGTGAGATGCCAATATCATCTCCACAAAAACAAACAAAAGATAGATTTGTAATACCTACAACGATTGCTAAGGAAATAACTTAAGAATATACTAAAGACAACAATAGAGGAAGTAAAATGGAACACTAATGTAGCATATGTTGAATAAAAAAGATATCAGGTAAAGTGGAAGAGGAAAACAAGACATAAGTATAGAATAAAGAGCAAATGGGATACCTAAATCCAAATATCCCATTAATTATACTCATGTGAATTAAAAAATATTCCAATTATAAGATAGAAAGTGTCATCCTGAATAAAAGAGTAATATCCACCTATATGCTGCCTGTAACAGACACACTATAGTTTCAAAGACACAAAGAGGTGAAAATAAAGGGATAACAAAAAGTAGACCCTACTAACAGTAAGCAAAGAGGTGAGCAGAAATGGCTGTTCTAATATCAAAGCAGCTGTTAAAACAAGAAATATTAATACAAAGTAAAAGAAACATTTCCAAATGTTAAGGCTGTCAATACAAGAGAAACATCAAACAATTATAAACATACATTATTTACCTAAGAACAGAACCCTTAAACACATGAAACAGAAACTGACAGAATTAGAAGGAGAAATAAACAATTCAATGGATATAGCTGAAGACTGAAATCTCTTCCTTCAGTAAGTAACCAGCTTGTCACAAAAGTAGGAGGACTGTGGAAGACTGTCAAAACTGTGGAACCAGCTTGACTTAACTGACATATATAGAAAGTGTTCTAGGTCATCCATAGGGATCAAAAAGTTTAAGGATGGAAGTATGGAAAGATTCAAAGTATTTCCTCTGAAGACAAGGAAATAAATGAGAAGAAACAATGCAACGAAGTCTGGGAAATTTCCTAACATGTGGAAAGTGAGTGACTATGAAACATTTACAGTTCAAAGATGAAATCTTGGAAAGTTATCTTGTACTGGATGAGAGAAATTACCTTGTGCTGGATGAAAATAAACCTAAAATACATCAAAGCTTTTAAGATGAAGCTAAAGTAGTGTTTACAGACAATGGGTACCTTTGTCAATCAAACACAAAGGAAGAATGTTATCAATGCATGATCTCAATTGCTTCCCTCTCAAGCAGCTATAAGACAGGAGCCAGGTAAGGTTATAGAAGGAAGAAATGACACACATACATTTAGCTAAAAGCTGATCATGAAGGATGTATAGTAGAATAACTCAAAGCAGCCCCAAACGACCAACACCCAAATATCCAAGAGCATCCGCAATAGAATGGGCGAATGCAACATAGGACAATCCGACAACAGAACAGCAAAGAGATGTGGACCATTGACAACTTCATGCAGCTACATATGGATGAACCACACAAGTTTGGCTTCGCCTGAAAATGCTAAAAATAAAATATGCATACTCTCTGATTCTATTTCTATAAAGTGTTTTTAAAAGGCAGACAAGAAGTTGGTAGGGGCATTTCGCGGTGTTGGTAATATTCATTTTCTCATTCCACGCAGTGGTGACACTGAAAACTCGGCCATCTGTTGGCACGTGTACCATGTGACCCATCTGTATGTGCCTTGTACCACAGTAAAAGTATCAGAGGACGATATTATGAAGAAATGCGAATATATTTAAAACTAGACGGAACACTGGAAAAAATCCTACCAAATACAACCTGTGAACCAAAAGAAATAGATATAAAAACATCAGAAATGTCTTAAAATTTCTAATACAGGGGGCGCCTGGGTGGCTCAGTCGGTTAAGCCTCCGACTTCGGCTCAGGTCACGATCTCGAGGTGCGTGAGTTCGAGCCCCGGGTCAGGCTCTGGGCTGATGGCTCGGAGCCTGGAGCCTGTTTCCGATTCTGTGTCTCCCTCTCTCTCTGCCCCTCCCCCGTTCATGCTCTGTCTCTCTCTGTCCCAAAAATAAATTAAAAAAAAACGTTGAAAAAAAAAAAACCATACATCTAATAAAAGACTTGCCGCCAGGGTACATAAAGAATGCTCAAAACACAATGAAAAAAAGTAAAACAATTAGCAAAATATTTCAATAGATACGTCACCAAACACCATGCATAGATGGCAAGTGAGTACAGGAAAATAGGTCCAACACTATTAATCTTAGGAGCATTCAAATGAAAGCCACCCCAGACCAGACTTTCTGTTCTGGAAAGATAGAGTGGATAGCCTTTTCCCTAGTCCTCCCACCAATACAGCTACAATCCCTGAGCATTACACATACGATGGCATAAGATTCAGAAAGGTAACGAGAAAGCTGACAGATCCCAGCCCTGGAGACCTGAGAAATGCATGGTGAGCTCTCCGGAATTTCCCTCTACCTCACATAGACTGGTGTCAGAGAGCCTAGCAAACCACAGACAGCAACAGGTACACACCCAAGTCTCCAAAATATTTTTTCTCTCTGGTCAAAATAACAGAAAAAAAAGGCATGCTTGATAAACAGAAAAGTTTTAGACACTAAACTGGGTGATTCTAATAAAAAAAAACACTGTTTTTTTTTATTAAAAAAAATAAAATAAATAAAAGGCATTGACTATCCACCAAAAAAAAAATCAACAGGCATGCAGGGGGAAATCAAGACATTCTACGATAAAGGAAAACTGAGAAAATGTATCACCACCAGACCTGCTCTGACAGAACTCCTAAAGAGAAAAATTGGTAAAAGAAGGCCTCTTGAATCATCAGGAAGAAAATGAGAACAAAAGAAAGAATAAAACTCTCATTAGGTCTAATGGACTTTCCTTCACTGGGTTTTCTAAATTGTTTGATATTTGAAGCAAAATTATCAGTTGAAGCAAAATTGTAACATCCATGTGATTCTCAATGTAAGTAGAGAAATATTTAGGGCACTTACAGTATAAATAGGACACAGTAAGGGTCCATAGAGGCAAATAAGTCTCTGTGTTTTACTCAAACTGCCGTGAGTTGTGATGGGCTGTATAGACTGTGATCTATGAATATACAATTATCTGCATAAAGATATATAATATCTATATTCTTTATATGAAGGAGATTAGATCATATGTGTACCTATATACAACTTTAGGTATATGAAGTTGTTTATGAAGAAAAGACCTGCTTTCCTATATGATGCTCTGTCAATAAGATCATAATTTAGAAAAATATAACCTTCACTTTTATCTCACAGCATCAGAAATATAGCATCACTAAAAATAATTTCTAATTGGATCATAAACCATAATTAAAACCATAAGGCATCCTTAAAACCATAAAGAAATAAAGAAAAAGGTAAATCCAGGAAAGTAATAGAGGAAATCATATTCATGAACTTTGGCTAACTTCTGAAATAGATCCCTAATAATCATTGTAAGACACAAAACGCTAAGTAGGACCATGGGAACATTAAAATTCTGATCATTAAAAGACTCCAATATGAGAGTAAAAATGCATGTCACAAGTACTTGCATCTTAAAATCTCAAAAAAGAGCTCGTATCTAAAATATGACAGCGACTTTTAAGAAGAGAAAAGAAGACACTGCCCTGGAGAAATGGGCAAGAGACACAACCCAGCATTTCTTATCCCATAAAACGGAATCGCCTTAAGCTTTACAACCCAGGTAAATGGTATTGTTTATAACCATCAGAACTTACTAATTAATTTTATGGAGTTTGGGATCAAAGGATGATTTGCTATAATGTACATTTACACAATAAAATAGAAAAATGTAGAGATAATACAATATATTGAAATATACACATATCCATGACTGTACAAGCTCATACTAATGGTTACAGGGTAGTGTAGTATGAACATATGTAAATACAATTATGGTATATTTATACACTTTTATTTTATTATGAAACCAATAACATTTATATAACTTAAATATACTATGTAATACGTCGCTATGTGTAATAAATGATTATACATATGATAGGTGGAGGAAGACAAAGAAAAGACTTTTCCTAGCATACTTATTCATAATACCCACATACGAAAAAGGAACTAAATTTCTGAGAATGGTTTTTAACATGTCATATTCATAGGAGAGCAGTGAAAATTCTCAAACTATAGACAAATGTGTTAATATAGATGGATTACAGGTAGAACCTGGGAGAGAAGGGAGACACACATAAAAATGCACCCTGAATGATTCCATTGATAAAATCCCCAAAATAAGCAGAGATATTTCATAAAATGAAAATGGGCAGGCCTGATAAAGGCTCTAAACTTCTGTCTCATGATGTAATTTAGAATTGTGTGATTCTAAGTCTATTGTAATCAATGTGCACAATCATACGCCTAGTTTCCTTGATGTGTTGTAAAATGAAATAGTAAAGTTAATTTCAGACAAAAGAGCATTTCCAGAAGAACAGGTTTCTATGAAAAGCAAGAACTGGAAATTATCAAATGTACATTCAAGGTATAAAAGTATAAATAATGTGTCAGAAAGTAAAACCATGGGATATTAAGGACTTTAAAAGAAATAAACTACAAATACATAAAACTATTGATGAATTCTGGAAGCATAATATTAACTGACAAGCTTTTAAAATTTTTTTTTAATGTTTATTTATTTCTGAGAGACAAAGAGAGAGCATGAGCAGGGGAGAAGCAGAGAGAACAGGGAACTCATTATCTGAAACAGGCTTCAGGCTCTGAGCTGTCAGCCTGACAGAGCTTGATCTGGGACTCGAACTCACCAACCTTGAGATCATGACCTGAGTAGAAGTCAGATGTTTAATAGACTGAGCCACCCAGGCGCCCCATTAACTGACAAGCTTTTAATAGAATCTGGAAACATTTGAAAACTTACCTTGTCCTCTTCATCATCATAGTAGAGCAGGTTAGAGTTCTTAGAAGCACAGGACGTCAAACTCTTGTTCCACGATTTTCCCTCAGTGCTAACGTAATAGCAATTGTTGGAATACGTAAACCACTCTTTCGGACAATGACAACAGAGACACGCTGGAGAGAGATTATGAGATATTATCCAAAAAGCTTTGAATATTACAAAATGAAACTTTACATAGTGTATATGGATACACATATGTGTACATAACATTCGTAGACCCTCACAAGCTGGTAAAATTAAAACAAAACACACACACACACACACACACACACACACACTCAGAGAAGAGTCAGGCTTTCATCCCCTAATTTATGTGCCCATATAAAGCAACCACAAAAATGTCCATCTATACATGTCCTGAGAGTCACTGAACAAAATCAGCTTTATGGAATGATTTATCTTTTATCATGTTATAGGAGGAGGAAATGTGAAGCAATTGGTAACAATGGCTATGGTGATTTTAAATGAGTATTTCTTCATATTGTTGTCTAAGAAGTAACACTCTCCTATAATCATTATTACCTACCTTAAGATAGAGATAGGAAGACACTAAACTAGTAGTAGAATTTTGCAAGGGATATTGTACCTTTCTGGATCGTTGTTTCCAGGGATGTTTTGTTCTGCTCTGGTCCTTCAGTAGCTAGAACATTAAAACAATTCTCAAAAAACATAATATTAAATAAAATAAATCATAATATGTTGAGTTTCTTAGTTTGAAATTGGGTGTGCTATTTTACCAGACAAATTTAATAAAATAATGAACATGAGGGGGGAAATACTTCAAAAGCTTAAAGAACCAAACCTCACCATCTCTTACAATATTTGGTTTAAGCAATCTCAAGAATTAATGCATATTTCACCAAAAAGTCTCTTGTATGACTTGCCTTTGAGTTATTAAATCCAAATATGTGTTTAATTCTCCCTGTATTTATTCTCTTATTTCTACTTTAGATAACCTCTAAATGATCATTCCACACTTAGAGCACACATGCATTAAAATGAGATAACAAATTCAAAGTGTTACATAATATGTCGAGGAACTAATGATCAGTAAAGTGAAAAATTCCCTTTTAGTCATTCAAACACGTACTTACAGGGGATAACAGCTATTGTTACCACAGTGGACATCAAGACGAGGCAGAGGATTCCCAAGATACCGGCAATGAGCTTCTCTGGACATGAAGGTGAGTAGTAGGAAGAGAAATGCAAACACTGAGAAAGGATGCCTGGAAACAATCATTTATGAGATATACAAGCAAGAGAACCGACAATGCACAGGGAATCACATACAATAACCTGCACCTCAAACCCATCACTATCATTGGAATCTTCTCTCAGAATATACCAATGCATTCAATTACAATACCATATTCCAACCTCCAGCTCTGGTCCTCACAAATGAAAACTATGTGAGATCACTTCCTACTCTTTCCCTACACCCCTACACCCCAACTTCAAATCCTAAAACAGACATACTTGTCTGCATTAAATGTTTTACCTTTGCAGGGAGAGTTCTTGCCATTCCCTTGAAGGGCCCGAGAAGCATTTTGAAGATTCAATTCTGCATAGGCTATCTCCTCCTCAGTTACTGAAATGGAACACTTCGTGCCCTTAGGTTGCACTTGCTGTCTTTTTGAGCCCTTAGCATGATGGAGTTCCGCATAAGTCACGCCTTGGTTGCTCATGTCTGCAGCTGAGTAGTGTCAGCTACAATGTGGATGAAACTGCCCTGAAGGTCTTGATCAAGAGTGTGTGTCATGTGCTGACGACATTGCTAGTCCAGTGACACCGTGTGGGGTGCAGGGTGAGGAATACTCCTCATTTGCAGTTGAATAATGTAAAATCTGATACTAGCTTCCACAGAGCTTGAAATAAGTGTTTCATTATAGAATAAATGTTTTTTTACAATAATAGCGTAATAATACTGATTGGAAAACATGTAAGGCACTAAATTAGTGAAGAAGAAAGGAATTCATGAATAATACTGTCCTCGTGAATGTAAGGAGTTTCCACAGACATATTTCAACAGTATTAGAATATCCAGGTTAAAATTTAAATGTTGTATTAGAAACAAAAGTGTTGCACCAACTTTTTGACAATGTTAAAGCCATTATTGGTTAAAAATGAAATGCTCTAGACGGCAGAATATTATTTTTAGCATATATTAAAATTTCCTGTTGCAAATGACTTTGATTTAGATATCTTTACTAAAATATTGCTATCAAAGCAATATTTTATTTTGAACATCTATGGAGTCGTGAGAATCGTTAAATTTTAGAAGAAATATTTTATATGTTTCAAAATGTTACATGACACACTAAAATTACCCAAAGCAGGAACAATGGTGAAAACAGAAAGAAACAAAGCATTTTTTAAAAGCGGACTTAACATCAGAAAGTGACAACTGATTTAGTGGCAGAAATATGAAATCATAAAATGATAAATGGAGGGGTTCCGGAAGATGGCGGCGTAGGAGGACGCGGGGCTCACAGCGTGTCCTGCCGATCACTTAGATTCCACCTACACCTGCCTAAAGAACCCAGAAAACCGCCAGGGGATTAGCAGAAGGGAGTCTCCGGAGTCAAGCGCAGACTAGAGGCCCACGGAAGAGGGTAGGAAGGGCGGCGAGGCGGTGCGCGCTCCACGGGCTGGCGGGAGGGAGCCGGGGCGGAGGGGCGGCTCGCCGGCCAAGCAGAGCCCCCGAGTCTGGCTGGCAAAAGCGGAGGGGCCGGACAGACTGTGTTCCGACAGCAAGCGCGACTTAGCGTCTGGGAGGTCATAAGTTAACAGCTCTGCTCGGAAAGCGGGAAGGCTGGAGGACAAAGGGAGGGAGAGCTGCTGAGCCCCCGGACGGCAGAGCTCAGCTTGGCGGGGAACAAAGGCGCCAGCGCCATCTCCCCCGCCCATCCCCCAGCCAAAATCCCAAAGGGAACCAGTTCCTGCCAGGGAACTTGCTCGCTCCGCGCAAACACCCAACTCTGTGCTTCTGCGAAGCCAAACTTCCGGCAGCGGATCTGACTCCCTCCCGCTGCCACAGGGCCCCTCCTGAAGTGGATCACCTAAGGAGAAGCGAGCTAAGCCTGCCCCTCCAGCCCCCGTGCACCTTGCCTACCCACCCCAGCTAATACGCCAGATCCCCAGCAACACAAGCCTGGCAGTGTGCAAGTAGCCCAGACGGGACACGCCACCCCACAGTGAATCCCGCCCCTAGGAGAGGGGAAGAGAAGGCACACACCAGTCTGACTGTGGCCCCAGCAGTGGGCTGGGGGCAGACATCGGGTCGGACTGCGGCCCCGCCCACTAACTCCAGTTATACACCACAGCACAGGGGAAGTGCACTGCAGGTCCTCACCACTCCAGGGACTCTCCAAAATGACCAAACGGAAGAATTCCCCTCAGAAGAATCTCCAGGAAATAACAACAGCTAATGAACTGATCAAAAAGGATTTAAATAATATAACAGAAAGTGAATTTAGAATAATAGTCATAAAATTAATCGCTGGGCTTGAAAACAGTATACAGGACAGCAGAGAATCTCTTGCCACAAAGATCGAGGGACTAAGGAACAGTCATGATGAGTTGAAAAACGCTTTAAACGAATTGCAAAACAAAATGGAATCCACGATGGCTCGGCTTGAAGAGGCAGAGGAGAGAATAGGTGAACTAGAAGATAAAGTTATGGAGAAAGAGGAAGCTGAAAGAAAGAGAGATAAAAAAATCCAGGAGTATGAGGGGAAAATTAGAGAACTAAGTGATACACTAAAAAAAAATAATATACGCATAATTGGTATCCCAGAGGAGGAAGAGAGAGGGAAGGGTGCTGAAGGGGTACTTGAACAAATTATAGCTGAGAACTTCCCTGAACTGGGGAAGGAAAAAGGCACTGAAATCCAAGAGGCACAGAGAACTCCCTTCAGACATAACTTGAATCGATCTTCTGCACGACATATCATAGCGAAACTGGCAAAATACAAGGATAAAGAGAAAATTCTGAAAGCAGCAAGGGATAAACGTGCCCTCACATATAAAGGGAGACCTATAAGACTCGTGACTGATCTCTCCTTTGAAACTTGGCAGGCCAGAAAGGCTTGGCACGATATCTACAGTGTGCTAAACAGAAAAAATATGCAGCCGAGAATCCTTTATCCAGCAAGTCTGTCATTTAGAATAGAAGGAGAGATAAAGGTCTTCCCAAACAAACAAAAACTGAAGGAATTTGTCACCACGAAACCAGCCCTACAAGAGATCCTAAGGGGGATCCTGTGAGACAAAGTACCAGAGACATCACTACAAGCATAAAACATACAGACATCACAATGACTCTAAACCCATATCTTTCTATAATAACACTGAATGTAAATGGATTAAATGTGCCAACCAAAAGACATAGGGTATCAGAATGGATAAAAAAACAAGACCCATCTATTTGCTGTCTACAAGAGACTCATTTTAGATCTGAGGACACCTTTAGATTGAGAGTGAGGGGATGGAGAACTATTTATCATGCCCCTGGAAGCCAAAAGAAAGCTGGAGTAGCCATACTTATATCAGACAAACTAGACTTTAAATTAAAGGCTGTAACAAGAGATGAAGAAGGGCATTATATAATAATCACAGGGTCTATCCACCAGGAAGAGCTAACTATTATAAATGTCTATGCGCCAAATACCCGAGCCCCCAGATATATAAAACAATTAACTCATAAACATAAGCAACCTTATTGATAAGAATGTGGTCATTGCAGGGGACTTTAACACCCCACTTACAGAAATGGATAGATCATCTAGACACACAGTCAATAAAGAAACAAGGGCCCCCTTTTGGGATGAGCACTGGGTGTTGTATGGAAACCAATTTGACAGTAAATTTCATATATTAAAAAATAAAAAAAAAAAAAAAAAAAAAAAAAAAAAAGAAACAAGGGCCCTGAATGATACATTGGATCAGATGGACTTGACAGATATATTTAGAACTCTGCATCCCAAAGCAACAGAATATACTTTCTTCTCGAGTGCACATGGAACATTCTCCAAGATAGATCATATACTGGGTCACAAAACAGCCCTTCATAAGTTTACAAGAATTGAAATTATACCATGCATACTTTCAGACCACAATGCTATGAAGCTTGAAATCAACCACAGGAAAAAGTCTGGAAAACCTCCAAAAGCATGGAGGTTAAAGAACACCCTACTAATGAATGAGTGGGTCAACCAGGCAATTAGAGAAGAAATTAAAACATATATGGAAACAAACGAAAATGAAAATACAACAATCCAAACGCTTTGGGATGCAGCGAAGGCAGTCCTGAGAGGAAAATACATTGCAATCCAGGCCTATCTCAAGAAACAAGAAAAATCCCAAATACAAAATCTAACAGCACACCTAAAGGAAATAGAAGCAGAACAGCAAAGGCAGCCTAAACCCAGCAGAAGAAGAGAAATAATAAAGATCAGAGCAGAAATAAACAATATAGAATCTAAAAAAACTGTAGAGCAGATCAACGAAACCAAGAGTTGGTTTTTTGAAAAAATAAACAAAATTGACAAACCTCTAGCCAGGCTTCTCAAAAAGAAAAGGGAGACGACCCAAATAGATAAAATCATGAATGAAAATGGAATGATTACAACCAATCCCTCAGAGATACAAACAATTATCAGGGAATACTATGAAAAATTATATGCCAGCAAATTGGACAACCTGGAAGAAATGGACAAATTTCTAAACACCCACACTCTTCCAAAACTCAATCAGGAGGAAATAGAAAGCTTGAACAGACCCATAACCAGCGAAGAAATTGAATCGGTTATCAAAAATCTCCCAACAAATAAGAGTCCAGGACCAGATGGCTTCCCAGGGGAGTTCTACCAGACATTTAAAGCAGAGATAATACCTATCCTTCTCAAGCTATTCCAAGAAATAGAAAGGGAAGGAAAACTTCCAGACTCATTCTATGAAGCCAGTATTACTTTGATTCCTAAACCAGACAGAGACCCAGTAAAAAAAGAGAACTACAGGCCAATATCCCTGATGAATATGGATGCAAAAATTCTTAATAAGATACTAGCAAATCGAATTCAACAGCATATAAAAAGAATTATTCACCATGATCAAGTGGGATTCATTCCTGGGATGCAGGGCTGGTTCAACATTCGCAAATCGATCGTGATACATCACATTAACAAAAAAAAAAGAGAAGAACCATATGATCCTGTCAATCGATGCAGAAAAGGCCTTTGACAAAATCCAGCACCCTTTCTTAATAAAAACCCTTGAGAAAGTCGGGATAGAAGGAACATACTTAAAGATCATAAAGGCCATTTATGAAAAGCCCACAGCTAACATCATCCTCAACGGGGAAAAACTGAGAGCTTTTTCCCTGAGATCAGGAACACGACAGGGATGCCCACTCTCACCGCTGCTGTTTAATATAGTGCTGGAAGTTCTAGCATCAGCAATCAGACAACAAAAGGAAATCAAAGGCATCAAAATTGGCAAAGATGAAGTCAAGCTTTCGCTTTTTGCAGATGACATGATATTATACATGGAAAATCCGATAGACTCCACCAAAAGTCTGCTAGAACTGATACATGAATTCAGCAAAGTTGCAGGATACAAAATCAACGTGCAGAAATCAGTTGCATTCTTATACACTAACAATGAAGCAACAGAAAGACAAATGAAGAAACTGATCCCATTCACAATTGCACCAAGAAGCATAAAATACCTAGGAATAAATCTAACCAAAGATGTAAAAGATCTGTATGCTGAAAACTATAGAAAGCTTATGCAGGTAATTGAAGAAGATATAAAGAAATGGAAAGACATTCCCTGCTCATGGATTGGAAGAATAAATATTGTCAAAATGTCAATACTACCCAAAGCTATCTACACATTCAATGCAATCCCTATCAAAATTGCACCAGCATTCTTCTCGAAACTAGAACAAGCAATCCTAAAATTCATATGGAACCACAAAAGGCCCCGAATAGCCAAAGTAATTTTGAAGAAGAAGACCAAAGCAGGAGGCATCACAATCCCAGACTTTAGCCTCTACTACAAAGCTGTCATCATCAAGACAGCATGGTATTGGCATAAAAACAGACACATAGACCAATGGAATAGAATAGAAACCCCAGAACTAGACCCACAAACGTATGGCCAACTCATCTTTGACAAAGCAGGAAAGAACATCCAATGGAAAAAAGACAGTCTCTTTAACAAATGGTGCTGGGAGAACTGGACAGCAACATGCAGAAGGTTGAAACTAGACCACTTTCTCACACCATTCACAAAAATAAACTCAAAATGGATAAAGGACCTGAATGTGAGACAGGAAACCATCAAAACCTTAGAGGAGAAAGCAGGAAAAGACCTCTCTGACCTCAGCCGTAGCAATCTCTTACTCGGCACATCCCCAAAGGCAAGGGAATTAAAAGCAAAAGTGAATTACTGGGACCTTATGAAGATAAAAAGCTTCTGCACAGCAAAGGAAACAACCAACAAAACTAAAAGGCAACCAACGGAATGGGAAAAGATATTTGCAAATGACATATCGGACAAAGGGCTAGTATCCAAAATCTATAAAGAGCTCATCAAACTCCACACCAGAAAAACAAATAACCCAGTGAAGAAATGGGCAGAAAACATGAATAGACACTTCTCTAAAGAAGACATCCGGATGGCCAACAGGCACATGAAAAGATGTTCAACGTCGCTCCTTATCAGGGAAATACAAATCAAAACCACACTCAGATACCACCTCACGCCAGTCAGAGTGGCCAAAATGAAGAAATCAGGAGACTATAGATGCTGGAGAGGATGTGGAGAAACAGGAACCCTCTTGCACTGTTGGTGGGAATGCAAATTGGTGCAGCCGCTCTGGAAAGCAGTGTGGAGGTTCCTCAGAAAATTAAAAATAGACCTACCCTATGACCCAGCAATAGCACTGCTAGGAATTTATCCAAGGGATACAGGAGTACTGATGCATAGGGGCACCTGTACCCCAATGTTTATAGCGGCACTCTCAACAATAGCCAAATTATGGAAAGAGCCTAAATGTCCATCAACTGATGAATGGATAAAGAAATTGTGGTTTATATACACAATGGAATACTACGTGGCAATGAGAAAAAATGAAATATGGCCTTTTGTAGCAACATGGATGGAACTGGAGAGTGTAATGCTAAGTGAAATAAGCCATACAGAGAAAGACAGATACCATATGGTTTCACTCTTATGTGGATCCTGAGAAACATAACAGAAACCCATGGGGGAGGGGAAGGAAAAAAAAAAAAAAAAAAGAGGTTAGAGTGGGAGAGAGCCAAAGCATTAGAGACTGTTAAAAACTGAGAACAGGGGCGCCTGGGTGGCGCAGTCGGTTAAGCGTCCGACTTCAGCCAGGTCACGATCTCGCGGTCTGTGAGTTCGAGCCCCGCGTCAGGCTCTGGGCTGATGGCTCGGAGCCTGGAGCCTGTTTCCGATTCTGTGTCTCCCTCTCTCTCTGCCCCTCCCCTGTTCATGCTCTGTCTCTCTCTGTCCCAAAAATAAATAAAAAACGTTGAAAAAAAAAACAAAAACAAAAAAAAAAAACAAACAAAAAACTGAGAACAAACTGAGGGTTGATGGGGGGTGGGAGGGAGGGCAGGGTGGGAGGGAGGGCAGGGTGGGTGATGGGTATTGAGGAGGGCACCTTTTGGGATGAGCACTGGGTGTTGATGGAAACCAATTTGACAGTAAATTTCATATATTAAAAAATAAAAAAATAAAAAAATAAAATTTAGAAAAATGCAAAAAAAAAAATATATAAATAAAATGATAAATAAAAGGGTAGATCATTTATGAAAGCACACATTTGTCACAAGCTTCTAGAAAGTTCTATGTTTTCAAAAGCAGTGATGGCAGCTCTAGGTGTATAGTTATGCTAATAAATCACAGAAATGTAATTTCAGACTTCAGTCAAGGAGCTGTGCAGTCAGTGAACTCTGGAATTACTCCTGTCTCTCCAAGTACAAAGTACCACCTTTAAAAATTATTTCCTGTCTAGCTATCTGGTTTACTAATCTAAAATAGGAAATAAAATATGTAAAATATAATGCATATAAAGCAGTTAAACTCAATCTCTCTGTTGTAGAGTCTCAATAATATATTAGTTATTTTATTTTTTTAACACCATAACCATTCATCATTACTGATTCACATCGTTAGACCATGGAAGATAATTCATCACACAGGAGTGTCTTTCAGTATTGAGTAACTTTCTTGGCCAAGTTTTGTTCAATTTTATAAAAATTCTTTGGATTCTTTACAGTTAAGTTTAAAATAACATTTTACAGAGAGTACCTCACTTGCATTTTATGAAAAATCAAACTGCTTTCTTTTATCGAAGTGAATGTGTGAGGCATTACATTTGACCATAAAGGTCATAAAGATATATCATAAAGATATAACGGATTCATTTTAAGAATCTATTTTTGAAGGCTGGGTAAACATTGAATAATGTGTAACACATCCTTGATGACAATTGATGCCAAATCCAAATTAAGTGTCCTGTGTCATGATGCTTATGTGACCGCACCTGAAATTCTATTGACATGCAAACCCAATTTTGCATATGCATATGCTCTTCACGACTTCTCTACAGGTAAGAATTTGAATATTTTCAGATCTCTGATATATTTCATGCTCATTCTTGTTTGTTACCCTGAATTGTTGGAATACAGATACCAATGTTCTCTGTGATTTCATTGTATATTAGCTGTGCCTCAGGTGCATCCCACCAGCATTTATAATCTCCCAATCACTGGGGTGACTACTAGAAAGGCAGGACCGTGGTGACACATACCTTCTGTTGGCCAGTCACGCATCGTCCAGAGGGAACCAGGTTCCTCTTGTAAACAGAAAATATCTGTGGCCTTCACAGACTGCTGGCCCCGTGGGACCTCCGAGTGAGGCAATAGTGGAAAAAGTAGATTTCACATCAATGCGTCACTTCAAATTTGAACAGGAAATTCTTACCCTTGGGCTATTTTGAAGACACTTTATCTCATCACACACCTCCAGAAGCTTTGAGCTTGCGGTGTGTCATTTAGTTTGTGCCTCAGCAAAGGCCTCTGACAAATTTTATGTTCCACAAGACATTGGGGTCAGAGACTTGACCCCCAGGTTGTTCCCTTGTTTCCACCTGCATGACAAACACTGAGCATTTAGGTAGGCCTTGTGTAAAACATCTTTGATGTTTAAGTTTTATTTTTAGGCAAGGTTGCTACATCTACATATTGTATGCTTCTTTTTCTTATGCCCTTGATGTGTCATTTCTATTATACTGAAAATATTCTAAAATCATCAACCTGTCCACAGGTATTTAATTATATTTGACACTAATAGTGAAGAATGACTACATTTTCAATTTTTTTTAACTGCCATAAAGACATCAATTTCTGGATTTATCTGATCAATTTTTCTACCTTTGTTTTTAATATATCTACATTCTATTTGTAATGTATGTAAATAAGTTATTGAAGCTTCTGCTGGAAAAAATAAATGCCTGTGGGAAGGATAAAACATAAAATAATATTGAGCAGCAGCACCATGCCAGAGATTTGAATATTAAATAATTATTCATGCTATTTACTTATTCATTGTCCAATGGTAACTAGGTGTCTGTATTTAAATAAGAATATTTGTTATAAATAAAAAAAGCCTAAGTCTTACTATGTAGGCGAAAAATTAATGAATGTTTAACTATTTCACTTAACTCAAAATACTGGGGCAGGGCAGAGAAAATACTTTTAAAAGACAATTAAATAACATGAACATCCAAGCAATAAAACTTTATATCTAAATTACCTACTTTGCATCAATGGAATTCTTTTGCTTTTTGCCATTGTTGGATTTGATATGCTAATAATTTTGGGCATATTTACCTGTATGTTTCTTTGGTCTGTAGTTCTGTTTTGTTTTGTTCTTTGTAAAATGGGTTGACAATACTATTTTCATTTTCATGTATTTATTTTTCATGCTGTATAGTTAACATGTGATATTACATTAAGTTCAGGTGTAGACATAATCATTCATCATTTATACACATTATGCTATCATCATCGTGATAAATCAGCATGATCACCCATCACCATACAAAATTAATATAATAGTATTGACTATATTCTCTATGTTGTAATTTACTGTGGGAAATAAGCTTAGGAATCCCCTGGGCTTACACCAATGGGTTAACAAGGCATAAAGAAATACAAAGCCAAAGGACCCTCTCACGTGATTTTGGGTAAACAAGACAAGGCAACCATGAATAGGGAGGTGCAAAGGCAACCCAGAATAGAGAGGGGGTGCAGAGCCCCCGGAATAGAGAGGGAGGGGCAAAGGCCCCAAAATAGGGAGGGGCAAAGGCACCAATATAGAACGTAGGTATATGAAATAAACAAGATTAGATATTCAGGGTGGAAACACCCCCAATTTAGTACTAGAGCAGAAAGATGCTTTCACAAGAAGAAAGGGCCAAGTTAGGTAAACAGGTAAGTTGGGCTATAGCTCGCAGTGCTCCAGGTGAAGCAGCCCAGAGCAGAGATGATTAACAAAAAAAAAAAGGTGCCTTGTTAACTCTGAGGGTATTTCCCCTACCTGCCTCATCCCCTAGACTAGCTAAGATATACAGAGGTGATGCCTCATGTCCGCTGTAAACAACCTTCCTCCCGACTGCCAGGCGCCCAGATTTTGTTTTGTTTTAACCCAAACCCCTAACCCCAAATATCTTCAAGAACCCCTTTCCCTCACGTCCACAAGTTAATGTTCCCAGATTCATTGTCTCTTTGTGCACATCCGTCACCATGTTTGTAAGCCTTCTGATTGTAACAAAAATGGGGCAAGGACCCTTATTCGGAGCTCTTGTGTTTTCCTGGACATTAGCCATCTCTCATTTTCCATCCTGTGTCCCCCTCTCTTGTTAGAAAAGAGAGAACTTCAGACCCAGAGTCTACAACAATTTACATTCCTGTGAATTATTTATTTTACAGCTGAAAGTTTGTGCCACTTACTTTCTTTCAACCATCCCTTGTCCCCACCCCCCTACAGAAATCAACAGCTTTGGTGTCTCTGTATATGAGTCTATTTATTTTGTCTGTTTATTTGTCTGTTTCTTTGTTTTTGATTAGACATCATTAGGTAAATCATATGGTATTTGCTTTTCTCTGTCTGCTTCATTTCATTTAGCATAAAACCCTCTTGGTCCATCAACGGTGTCAAAAAATGAGAAAAGTTTTTGAGGAACCTCCATATTGTTACCCATTGTGACTATATCAATTTAAAATCCCACCAACAGTCCGTACGATTCCCTTTCTCCACATTCACACCAATATTTGTTATTTCATGTGTTTTTGATTCAGACATGTGTGAGGTGCTATCTCATTATGGTTTTGATTTAATTTTCCTGATGATAAGTGATACTGAGCATCTTTTCACATGTCTGTTGGTGATCTGCATGTCTTCTTTTAGGAAATATCTATTCAGGTCCTTGGTCCATTTTTTAATCATGTGTTTATATTCCTTTTGTGTTAAGATGTAGGAATTCTTCATATATTTTGGATATTAACCCCTTGTCCAATATATCATTGGCAAATATCATCTCCCATTCAGTAGGTTACCTTTTTGTTTTGTTGACAGTTTCCTTGGCTGGGCAAATGCCTTGTGGTTTGTCATATTGTTTATTTTTTATTTTGCTGCCATTCTCTATGAAAACAGAACCAAAAGAATAATGATGAGAACTATCTCCATGAGTTTATTGCCTATGCTTTCTTTAGGAGTTATTGTTTCTGGTCTTACCCCTACATCTTTAATTCATTTTAGGTTTCTTTTGGGTTTGGTATAAGCAAGTAGTCAAGTTTGATTCTTTAACACATATTTTTCCAGTTTTATAAACACCATTTACTGAAGACTCTCTTTTCCCTTGTGTCCCTTCTTGCCTTCTTGTCACATTTAATTGATCACATACACACAGATTTATTTCTGGGCTTTTTACTCCATTCCTTTGATCTATGTGTCTATTGTTGTCCCATACTGCTTGGATTGCTAGAGCTTTGTAGTAGATTTTGAAATATGTTTCTTCCAGTTTTGTTCCTCTTTATGATGATTGCTTTGGGTATTCAGAGTTTCTTGTGGTTCCATACAAACTTTGAGGTATTTATTCTCGTTCTATAAAAATGCCATTAGTATTTTCATAATGATTACATTGAATCTATACATCATTTTGCATAATATGGATATTTTCACAATATCATATCTTCCATTCCATAAGCACAGTATATATCTTCTTAGTTATTTCTTTGTGTCATCCTCAAATTTCTTCTAACAATAGCTTAAACTTTCAGCGTGTAAGAATTTCACCTCCTTGGTTAAAATATTCTTTGGTAATTGATTCTTATAAATGCAATTATAAATGTGATTGTTTTAATTTCACTTTCTCATAGTTTGTTACTACTGTATAGAAGTGCAACAGATTTCTCTTTATTTTGTATCCTGCAATTTAACTGATTTCATTTATTAGTTCTAATATGTTTCTTTGGTGTAGTGTCTCAGTATATTTTTTTTTCTAGAGAATTATGTCATCTGCAAATAGTGACTGCTTAGTACTTTCTTTATCAGCATGGGTGTCTTTTATTTATTCTTCTCTGATTTCTGTGTCTAGGACCTCCAGTATCGAATAAAAGTTGAATAAATGCTGTAAGAGTGGACTTTCTCATCTTGATCCTGATGTGAAAGGAAAAGCTTTTGGCTTTTCACTGTTGCAGATGATGTTAGTTGTAGGTTTGTAAGATATGAACTTTATTATATGGTGGGACATTCCTTCCCCACACACATTCTGTGAAGTATTTATTATAAATAAATGTTGAATTTTGTCAAGTGCTTTCTCTGCATCTATTGAAATTATCATATGAGTTTGATTTTCAGTCAGTTAATGTGGTGTGTCAAGTTGATGGGTTTGCAGGTCTTGAACCATCCTTGCATAAGTGGAATAAACCCATGTAATCATGGTGTAAGATCCTTTTCTTGTATTGTGGAATTCAGTTTGTTAATATTTGGGTGAGGATTGTTGCATGTTGATCAGGGATATTGGCGTATAATGTGGTGTGTGTGTGTGTGTGTGTGTGTGTGTTTGTGTGTGTTTGTGTTGTGTCCTTGTTTGGTTTTGATTTCAGGGTAATGCTGTCTATATGGAATGGATTTGGAAACTTTCCACTGTCATCAGTTTTGACTAATTTAAGAAGAAGATGTATTAACTCACTTTAAAAGTTTTGTAGAATTGAGGCACTGGGGTAGCTCAGTCAGTTGAGACTCTAACTCGTGATGTGAGCTCAGGTCCTGATCCCAGTGTCAAGGGATCGAGCCCCACATCTGGCTCTGCACCGAGCATGGAACCTGTTTCAGATTCTCTTCCTCTCTCTCTCTCTCTCTCTCTCACACCTGTCCCTCTGCCTATTCATGCATTCTTTTTCTCTCTAAACAATAAAAGTAAATAAAAATAAAATATAATATAATTAATTCTTTGTTGTTGTTCTGTTTGCATGATTTCTACTACCTTGTCTTCCAGGTAGATGATCTTTTCTGCATCACCTAATCTGTTATAGATTCATTCTAGTGTATTTTTAAACTTCCATCATTGTACTCTTCAAGTCTGATTGGTTCTTTTTTCTATTTTCCATTTCTTTGTTGAAGTTCTCACTGTGTTCATCTACCCTTTTCTTGGATTTGGTGAACATGTTTATGATCCTTCCTTTGAACTGGTTATCAGGTATGTTGCTTATCTCCATGTTATTTCAATCTTTTTCTGAGATTTTATCTTATTCTGGCATTTGGAACATAGTCTTCTATCTCCTCATTTTGCTTCACTGTTTCTTTCTATGTATAGGTAGGATTCGAACAAAACATTCATTAATGATGCCAAATAATGTAAAATTCACTAATGTCTTCTGAAGTTGAATGTCTTATATCTATTATTCCTGTATTTGTACACATTTATGCTTTTCATTACATAATTGATAATGTTCTTTGTTGCATGTAGCAATGTGGGTACCCATTTTTGGCATTTATCACTAATGAAGGTCTATGCCTAGCAGTATAAAAGACAACACACTCAAAATTACTCAAAACAATATGGGTAGTTAGAATTTACTTTTTATGATATAAAGGTATATATTTAACTGTTTCTAATAATGGCAAACCAAGTGACCTAAGAGAGATGGATGAATTGGAAGTCAAAAAAAGTGAAAATATGTTTGAAATATGATGGCAAAGTGAATTTGTTATCAAGGGTTATTTTTTAAAATGAATATATTTATGCTGGAAGGGGGAGAGGCAGAGGGAGAGGGAGAGAGAGAAAGGAAGAGAGAGAGAATCCCAAGCAGGCCCTGTGCTGTCAGCGCAGAGCCTGACGAGCTACTCGATATCATGATCCATGAGATAGTGAACTGAGCCAAAATCAAGTGTCAGACACTAAACCGACTGAGCCACCCAGGTGCCCCTCTAGTTTTCTCTCCAACTACATGCATTAATTACCAGAAAACAGAATTTTCAGATTAGTACCTTTGGTGCAAGAGATTAGGGATACACAGCTCAGTCCTTCCTGCATTCTCCTTGGCAATGGCTGCCTGCAAAGAATACATTTTCTGCTCTGTTCCAACAAAAGTCGCTTTTAAAAGGGCACCATCATCCTCTGAATTTATTACTAAATGGGTAATTAATTCTGGCATCCAAAATAACAAGTCCATTATGTTCGATACCTATGGATATTCTCCCAAAGGTAGACACAGAGAAAATTACCAATTTGATCTTTATATCCCTGACTTCTCTGTGACTCTTTCTATTCTCAATCTATTCTTGATTAGCAGCTCCCTAATAATGTTCCATACTTATATATCGCCAGTGGTTTTTGTAGATCCCCTAACCCAAGCTCAAGAATAATTCCCATGGTTTCTTATGGGTACAGGTAATAATTTAGGCACTGTTTTTGTATGTATTTAGACATGTTAAACATGCTTTGGAAGAAAATGGGAGGTGTTCTACATTAGAATGTATTTAGCAGCATCTCTTAAATTTCTCCATTCTTAGTGGTAATAGATGCATATGTGTGGATGGGATACTCCAACATTGGAAGGGAAAGGACATTTCGGTCCCTTCTTCCCCTTGGACCCTGAAGGATCCCCGAATCTAGGAATCAAACAGGTTAGCATGTCACAGTTTAACAATCCCTTTCAAATTCTTCAATTCCAAAAGAGACAGTCTTTGCATATGCCCAGATAACACACTTTGTGAGGAGACTGGGGTTCTTGACAAATAAGGGAAACAACAGTAATTGCAACTTGATTTCTTTTTTTTTTTTTTTTTTTTTATTTATTTTTGGGACAGAGAGAGACAGAGCATGAACGGGGGAGGGGCAGAGAGAGAGGGAGACACAGAATCGGAAATAGGCTCCAGGCTCCGAGCCATCAGCCCAGAGCCTGACGCGGGGCTCGAACTCACGGACCGCGAGATCGTGACCTGGCTGAAGTCGGACGCTTAACCGACTGCGCCACCCAGGCGCCCCTGCAACTTGATTTCAAAACAGGAAACACATATACAGAAAAAAATTACTCTAGTGCACATACATGATGCATATTGAATTTCTCATCTTTTTTAAGTGCAAATTTCTTTAATGCATGTGATCAAAATCATTGTCAAATTACATTTCTGGTGCCTGGCTCTTTCACTGGCTGGAAAGAAGAAGACAATTATAGAGCTTTGGTTTTATTGGAAAATGGCCTTTATTGAACATTGGGAAAAGCAAAATATGAAGAGATCACAGACAGCAAGACCTTCATGTGCTTGGGCTTTATTTTAAGGATCTGTAGGCATTATATTATTTATTATTATTTGTTCCTCAGAACAGCCTATGAAAGTGTTATAATTCAGATTATCACAACACAGGTGATGGCAAAAAATCATCAAGATCTTAAGCCGAAATACCTGAGAGATAGTGAATACTTATGGGCCAAGAAGTACTGTTCAAATAATCTTCAAGTAACTATGAATAAGATCCTCTTTTTATCATATTTTCCTTCAGAGGAACCTGAGCCAGAGCAGTTCTGTAACTGAGCCCCAGGGCTAAGAGTGTGCACTTAGAAATTACATAAAGTGACCAGTTTCACTGTCAATGTCCTTAGACTTTATTTCATTCTGCTTATACCTTATTTGATCAAGGACCATGGTGAAAGCATCTATACCCCCATGTTTGGCACTGTACAAAACTGCTTGACAAGGATTTTGGGCACAGAAGCCAAAAATCCAGATGGGAAGGGAAGAGAGTACTAAATTTTAAATCTATTTCCCAGTAATTTTCTGTTACAAGCTTATCTATCTCATGAAATGTAATAAAAAAAATCCCTATGGCTACAATGTTAGATTAGGTTATTTTCAGTGAATCTACATTTCTTCCCTCTGACCACTTTGAAAAGAGTATACTCTACAGACAACCATGAGAAGTTGGCCCATGTGATTTGTTTTCACAATATAACGTAAGGATGTGATCACTTGTTTTCACAATATAATGTGAGTGGGAATGTGATATCTTGTGAATTCAGAGACCAGACAATAAGAAACCCATTTCTGCTAGCTGTTACCTCTGGTATAAAAGATCATATACCATGTAGCCTGGTCCTCTAAGAATGAAATCTATAAAGAGATCTGAGCTGAATCTGTACGTAGTCTGCAGTCAAGTGCATGCACGCCCAGCCTCAATCAACCCTATCATAGCCCAACCACAAACAGGTGAAAGAAAAATAAATGCTTAATTTTCAATGTCATTGTAATCTTGGGTTGTATGAAACACGACTTTAGTAACTAGTTACAGCTACCATTAACAATTATTCAATTCATTTTGAATGTTCATATAATTTTTCTAGAAGAGCATAAGGATTATGTACAGAGAAAATAAAGAATATGTCTATCTCCACAAATAAAAGTATATATGAAATATGAATTTCTTTTGCAAGTAATAATCGAGTTTAAACTCTCTCCTTCTTGTAATTGATTTGGGCTGGAAATATCTCTGAATCATTATCAAATTACTCGTTTATCTTGAATTCTGGCAATAACTAGCTGCTGGACCCATGCAAATGTCTGCCGATTTTAACTTTTTGTTTTCTCCATTATTTATCATTTTATTTTTTGCATTGTCGTAAAGACTGACAGAAGTGTGTGCATAAAAACATTAAAAAAACTGAATCTCTTCCAAAATATCTGAACCCAGGTGAGGAAAACAACATATAAGACACTGGTTATTATCCAATTAGAAACCAATCTCTACTTTGAAATGAGTGTAACCTTTGATCGTGTGGCAGCAAGACAGATTGGGAGAGTACACTTTGGTTCCATTCTCGGAGGAAGTGGGGCCGATCTGAATGGCTCTTATACACCAACTCTGTGGTTGTTCTATGATAATCCCGAGGGGCCGTTCATTTAGTACTCTCAGCTCCAAATCCACCCTCAGTGCCCTTTTCTCAGATAACGGTGTAAGATCCTATCCATTTTCTCTCTGGTCATCTCACATGAAATTGACTTTTGTCGGTAAGAGACAATGGAGAGACAGTGCAGCAGAAAGGGCTCCTCTTCCTGATTTCATGATATTTTCTCTCCTTTGGCCACTATGGCTTTGTTGCGAGGTGCATGCTTGCAAGAAGTCCTGTGTATTCGTCCTCCAGCAAGTTCTTATAGCCAATCTGTCAGTTTCCTTTCTTCTGGTCTTTTCTCCTGATGCTCTAACAGGGAGTTGTTCCTGTTTGCCAGTCACAGCCTGAGATCCTTCTTCACCAGGTTCAGCCCGTGGAGTGTGGAGCTGCTCTGTCCCAGGCCAATCCAGTGATCATGTCAGCCGTGAAGCTGTGTGTAGCCACATCGTCTTCAATGGCATCTGAATCCCATCTTCAGAGAGTAGACCTGGCTTCAGTGATCCGTCCTTTAATTCTATGATATTCTTTGTGATTTTCTTTATTTTAGTAGGCTTTCCTCTTCGTAGACTTTCCCTTCCAAGCAGATAGTAATTGTTTACCTCAACTTCCCCTTGTTTCTGTCTCCTGCCTTAATTCTGACTCATACCTTTGTCACCCTGGGTTGCTCAATCCTCATTTGAGGCCTTTTAAGGGCTAGGAGAAATCAATTAAGTTGGAAATGTAAGTGGAATTACTCACTTCATTCAGAATTTTACAATAATATTATGATATCTAACTTATATATAATTTGTTTTACTAAACAGCAAAAGCTTAAGAAATGAGTAATATATACCTGAGTATATTTTTTTACATTAATATAATTAAATTGGAGAAACAGTTCTGTGACACCAATGTGAAGTCTCAGGTACACTTTGGACTTTGAGTGATATATATGCATTGATGTGGATTCATCCTTTAACATTTTTTTTATTTTTATTTGTTTTGGAGAGAGAGAGAGACAGAGCCTGATTGGAGGAGGGGCCAGAGAGAGAGGGAGACACAGAATCCGCAGCAGGCTCCAGGTTCCGAGCTGTCAGCACAGAACCTAACGCGGGGCTCAAACCCACAAACCGTGAGATCATGACCTGAGACGAAGTCGAACGCTTAACTGACTGTGCCACCCAGGCGCTCCAATGCAGACTCATCCTTGGTAAGAAATGAAACTTTCTAGTGAGTGATGGTGATAATGGGAGAGTCCATGGATGTGTGCAGACAGGGACAATATAGGAAATCTCTGTACCTTCCTCTTAATCTTGCTGTGAACCTAAAATTACACTAAAAACCATCTCTTAAAAATATGCAGAGAAAATGATTGGATGGTTTTTGAAGTAATGAGAGATGTATTCTTTATAAATGATGAAATAGCATTATGCCAAAATGAAGCAACTAAAATGCCTGGTGCTTACAAACATACAGTCTTATTCCAAAGCAGGGTGCAAAACCAAATTTTTTTAAATAAAAATAGAAATATGGACATTTCTTGTCACTCTCTGAAGATACTGACAACCTGAAATAGAAAGAATTATACCTCATTAATCTTAACAATATATACCGGGGTATTTTGTTGAATAAACCATTAACTTTGACTAATAGTTACATATCTCAATCCGAATATTTCCCATACTATTCTTCTATGGAAAAACATCAACAACTCTGTTTATAAGATTCTACACATATTGCTCTGTTTCTTTCAAAGATTAATCCTTGTAAGGCATAAAATACAAAGTTGTCAAGAAACTTACACTTTGGAAGAAAATGTTAAGGCTTTTGGCTGCACAGATGAACTATGATGGCTTTTCTGGGAGCCTCTAATCCATATAGTATAAGAGTGTAATTTCGACAAAAACTATGAGAAAATAAATTTCATTAGAAGTCAAATACAAGCTCTTATACTCAATTAATTCTGTAAAAACAAATAAAAGTTCATCTTTTCTTCCTTTATAGAAGCTTTCAAATTATAATATAATGTTATGCACTGGACACTAAAGTAAAAATTATCTTAGCAGGACTAAGTGAAGAGGACAAACTGACCGTGAAAACAATTTCAGAGTTTAGAAAATGGATCACAGGTTAATAACTTATGAAATGCGTACATTGGAAAAAATCCTGGAGATTCAAGTCAGAAGCACATTTGTCATCTTCTCGCCTAGGATGCTCCCGTGCCTCCCCACCTGCCCACCCCTGGCTCAGTGATAAGAAGACTGCAGCTGTTACAACTGGGAGAAGCTGCAAAGAGCAATGGTGCTGGGAGACCTGATCAGCACTGGGGATGGGGACAGGTACCCATTGATGTTTCAGCTCCAAGTGCTGATTTTGCTCGGTAATGATGAAGAAAACCCATTCTTGTCCTGGTCAGAGCTTGCGGTGTTTGTGTCAAGCACTGTGAGCCCCATAAATATAATGGAAAGACACTGGATGTGAGAATATAACGAAGAGTTGACATTGGCTCTCTAACACTCTTAGCTGATGGAGAAAATATGCGCAGATGGAGAGGAGACTAAGAGGAACCCAGGAGAACGTAAGAGCACAGGAGGTCAGAGAATTGATAGTAAAGTTATGAACAGTCCCCTCCCACACTCAGACACACGGGTGCAGACCTCACATTGTGGAAGGTGGAAGCCTACTGACCTGCAGTGTTTGAACACATCCTTTCTAAAAAACAACCTAGTAATTAACATCAAAGCTACAAAGTCACATGGTCATAAAGTAAGCAATAAGAATTGGGAAAAATTGAACAAAACTATCAGCAGGAGACTTTAGTGGAGAAGATTCTGCCATAAAGTTTTTGCACACAAAAAAATAGTAAATCTAGGGGTGCTTGGGTGGCTCGTCGGTGAAGCGTCCAGCTTCGGCTCGGGTCATGATCTCCCAGTTGGTGAGTTTAAGCCCCGCGTGGGGCCCTGTGCTGACAGCTCAGAGCCTGGAGCCTGTTTCAGATTCTGTGTCTCCCTCTCTCTCTGTCCTTCCCCTGCTCACACACACACACACACACACACACACACTCTGTCTCAAAAATAAATAAAACATAAGAAAAAAATTAAAAATAATAAATCTAGGAAAAATTAAATAATGCATGTTTCCTAAATGATATTTTAAAAAGTGTCTATCTAAAAGTTAAAAAATATGATGAGAAATTGCAAAATGTCTTCCAACAAAGGGAAAGCATAGGTCAATAGAAACTTCTACTGGGATAAGTTGTTGTACATATTACAAAAAAAAGTATTTAAAAGTCATATTTATTGTACATACTACAAAAAAAGCATTTAAAAGTCATATTTATAAATATATGTAAACTACACAGAAAACTTAGTTGAAATAATTACATGAACATGTGATGGCAGAAATATAGCAAGTAGGAAAGATCAATAGAGAAATAAAACTATATGAAGAAACCACAGAGAATCTGAGTGAACAAATACATACCTGAAATGGAAAATTCACTAAATTTCCTCTACAGAAGATCTGGGATGCGATAGAAAAGAACTGATGAAATTGGAGGAGTAACAAAATTTATTTATATCTTTGGATGAGACAGAAAAAAGAGAAGAATTTACACAATTCAGAGACTTTCAAAACAGTATCATGAAAGCCAGCATAGGTCTAAGTAGTATATGAGAACAGCAGAGGCAGAAAAAAACAGGACAACAATCATAAAGTGCAACGAATGAACACCTTACTAATATCATTTAAAATATTTATAGACACCAGAAACTTAGCAAACTGCTAACAGAATGAACATGTACGAATCCATGTCTCATGACATCATAATGAAATGACCAAAGAACACTGGCAAATACAGACAAAGAAATACACTTGAGGGAAGAGAGTGGATTGTGAAGTCACTTAAGTCAGTGTGAAAATCAGGGATGGGTGACACGTCTTCCACCTCCATCAGCCTTACGCCACATTATCTACCACAGAATCCATACCTCTGCCCTGCACACTAGTTCCGACTGGAACGGGATACAAGCAGCAAGATGAAGGAACAGAAAGAGACAGACCCTAAACCCCCCATGGAAACAATCCCTTAAAAATATCCAGACACAAACCATGTATGATCAGTCTAATCAGTTTTGATAAAGGTACCAGGACCATTCAGTAGCGAAAGACAGCATCATTCAAAAAGGGTGTTTGGAAACTGACTACCCACATGCAGAAGAATGAAGCTGGATGTTTATATTTACACCACACACTAAAATTAACGCAAAATGGACTAAAGACATAAATATAAGTTGTAAACCTATAAAGTTCCTCAGAGAAAAAATGGGGGAATATAAGCAACATTGTATTTGGCAACGATTTCTTGGCTATGCCACCAAAACCACAGAGCACAAAGGAAAAGTCCATTGTAGACAAATGGGCGATATCAACCTAAAACATTACTGTGCATTAAAGGGAATGATCAACAATGAAAAGACAGAGTGGAAAAAACACTTGCAAATCATATATCAAACAAGGGAATCATATCTAAAATATATAAGGAATCTATAAGTCACTAACGACAACAACAAACACCGAAACACAAAGAAAATTGGGAAAAGAAATTAAATAGGCATATTTCCAAGGAAACATACAAATGGTGAAAAATCATATGCAAAGATGCTCAATATCGCTAATGATCAAAGAAATGCAAATCAAATCACCATGAGTTGTCTCCTCATACTCATTAGGATGGATGCTATAAAAAAAAAATGTGTCGGGACGACTGGGTGGCTCAGCTGGTTACCATCTGACTCTTGGTTTTGGCTCACGTCATTGTCTCACAGTTTTTGGATTTGAGCCCCACATTGGGCTCTATGTTGATGGCGCAAAGCTGGCTTCAGTTGCTCTCTCCCTCCCTCCCTCCATCCACACCTCCCGTGCTTGCTCTCCTCTCTCTCTCTCTCTCTCTCTCCCTCTCTCAAAATAAATAAATACATATTTTTAAAAAATGTTTCAGTGTGGAGGTTGAAAAGGAGGAGACTCACACACTGTTGTTGGGAATGTAAATCGGTCAACCGTTATGAAGAAGTGTATGGAGCTTCTTCAAGAAATTAAAAATGCAATTACCACATGGATCAGCAATCCCACATGGAGGAAACTAAAAGAATTGAAAGCAAGATCTCGATGATAGGTGCACACCCATGCTCAGTGCAGCATTATTCATAACAGCCATGTGATAGAAGCAGCCCAAATGTCCACTGATGGATGAATGGAGAAAGAAAGCGTAGTATACACACAACACTGTAATATTATTCAGCCAGAAAAAGGAAGGAAATCCTACCACCTACTACAATATGGATGAAATTCCAGGACATTATGCTAAGTGAAATAAGCCAGTCATACATTCAAAGTAAAAATAAAACTGTATGATTCCACTTATATGAAGTATCCAAAGTAGTAAAAGTGATAGAGCAAGTAGAATAGTGATTGCTCAGGGTTGAGGGGAAAGAGGAAAACAGGAATTATTGTTCAGTGAGTTGAGTTCCAGTTTTACAAGCAGAAAGTTCTAGATACCTTTTGGGCAACAATGTGATAGCACTCTTAACCTGTGTGCTTAAATTGGTAAGGTGCATCATCTAGTTAAAGGCAAGTGTAAGATGCGAGATAGTGTAAGATTCCCACTATATGACAATTTTGAAAAAGCAAAATTATACACACAGTAAATAGATCAGTGGTTGACAAGGTTTAGGGGGAAGGAAGGATGGATAGGGGGAGCACAGAGGATTTTGAAGGAAGTGAAACTCTTCTGTATAACTCCATAATGGTTGATACGTGTCATTCTATACTTCTCCAAACTCCTAAAATGCACAGCATCAAGAGTAAACCTAGAACCACCCCACTGAGGGCTTTTGGAAATGAGAGAGTCCATGAACTGCTTGTGCACTGACACATAGACAGTAGGGGAATACAGCATATATCTGTGCTATGTCTGAGTTTTGCTATGAACCTAAAACCGCTCTAAGAAAGTAGTCGATTTTTTGAACATGGGTAATGCGGTAGATTTTACGTTATGTGGGGTTTTATTTTGCAACAGCTGAAAAATAAAATGAAAGGCAGACAAACAGAAAGAAGTGATCTTGACAAAAAGCAAGGGAAAAACAACTCATTATATTTAGGAAAATAGGAATGTGATTAAAAGAGGAGTTTTCACCAGAAAAATACTGAAAAAAAAAAACAACGAAGCAAACCCATGCCTGCACACACACGAAAAACAAAAAACACCACCTGTCAAACAAGAATTATAAATTCAGCAAAACAGACTTTCACAGAAGAAGATGCATAAAGACCCCACATCAAACACAAAACCAAACAGGGTTTCTACTTAGGACACCTGCTTTTCAACAATATCTTTCAAGCTGCAAGTAAATGATGCTAGATGGTAATGCATATCCACAAGAAAGAATAGAGATCAGCAGGAATGATAAATATGTCGGTAAAATTTACAATCTCTGTGTGTATTTTCCTTTCTGAGTAGCTTTAAAAGATAAGATATTTGAGGCCATAATTATAGCAGTCACTGTATGGTGGGATCTATAGCATAAACCTTATAGTTTTTAGCATTTGTTCCTTTTTGTGGTACAGTCTCCACAAATGCTTCATTTCAGGGACCCAATATGAAATCATGAAAGCAGAGAAGGTAAAGATGTGCACCATTTGTGTTCAGAAACCAGGACTAGCTTTCTTCTGGACAGCACTGGTAGAAGTACATGTTTCTCGTTCTCTCTGAAAGTAGATTGTTCCTTATGAAAACTTTCCTAAGCCCAGGTGGTATAAATTGAAAAAGCAAGTATCGTTAATTCACATGGGAAGATTGTTGAGCTTTCCCTGATGCAAAAAATAACCAGCGCCCAAAAACCCAAATCACAAAAGATACCCTCCTTAGGCTTTTCTGACACCTCAAAACACACCTTGTGAGTGGATGCACAAAATAAATTGAGATGAAGCACAGACACTCAAAAATACAGTTCAAACTTCTGCTTGATACTGATATCCAGAGTATATAGTTTCTGAGAAATGAACTTGACAGGACGAATCTTGCTGCTTGGGGTGTGAGCTGACACTAAGAGTAAAACCAGTACTGAGCACAATTTCCACTTTTCACCTTTTCTCCTAAAAACAAAAGTCCCCTTCAGATTTCTCCTCTTCAGCAAAAACTGGTACTAATGTAGTTCTTTCACAAAAGCAAAGTGAAGTCATGAAACTTTCTGGAAAGTTGAAGCATACCCGTAACACGTGGTGGGAACGGAGCTATGTTAGTGCTAATTTAATATATTTTATTGGAAATTAGTCAGGATTTATGTGACGTAGATGACAATCAGTTAATGATACACGTATAAAGAGGGCCATCAGCAAGAAGGAGACCGAGGAGGCCATAATGCTCATCTGCTCAAAAAATCAATTGGAACAATAAACCAACAACTTCAAGCTAAACACGGCTCAGGGAAAGCTCTAGACAACAAAGAAGTCGCAAAAATCAGGTGCTGATCAAAAATCCAGGATGGTCCCGTGGAAAGTAAAGGAAGCATTTGGCCTGCCTCACCCAACCCTCCAGCTGAGAGCCACTTGGCTCCTGGAGGAATCCCCTCAGGGGAAGTCACCTCATGGAGAAGAGGGGAGCAGGAGAACCCAGCAAGCTTCAACTATGTGCATGCGTTCAGCTTTTGCAGCAGAGGTGCCTCACCAATGCTGATCCCACTTCATGCACCAGCCCAGAGCCCCCTCTACACCTATTCTCAGAGGCTGGAGCTGTTGCAACAGTGACGGTTGCCTTGAGGGACTCTTCTCTTAGGGATTGGTTGCCATAGCTCCTCATCTGTAGGAGACTAGAGCTGCCTCTGATTTTTGCCCACTCCTGTCCTAGTTGGGGCTTTGTCTCACACTACTGGGGCTGTTTCCTGACCCCAACGTCTTAATATGTGCCTTAGGTGCAACTAGTGGTGCATATGTTGCTGCCCTGAGCCCCACTCACCATGTTCCATTTTATGACCCTGTGTCTTCATTGTAAAGGATGCTCCTGCTATTCGGAACCCCCAAACCTCCCAGGCCTTGACTCTGAACTGCCATAGCTAACACCCGAAGACTTTTCTCCGCCTATGATGGCTCAAGGCTCTGACCCATCATTGGTAGGCCAAGTCACCACTGCCTTGAGCCCCATCTCTTCGGTCCCACTGTAGGGCTCTGATGCTTCATTGCTGCTACTATACTGCTGCATCCCAAGACACTTTCAGTTTCCACATGACTGCTTAAGCTGTCATTCGAGGCCATGTGGCTAGAGGTCTGTGTCCAGATCCCTGGGTCCTGATACATGGCTTTAACAAACCACGAATGGATCATTCTGCTGCTCTCTAGTGACTGCCACTTGGGACAGACTTGAACCTTTGACTCACCCTCCCCACTATATGTTGCTACCACACGCTGACCACTGGCTCCAAGCCACCACTGTACCTTGTCATCCAGGGTCTGTGTGACTGCTATATTCCTGTGCCAGTCAGAGTTACAACAGTGAGCCCCTGAGACCCAGGTATAGTTGCCATGGAATATCTACACATGTCACCTCCCTAGTGCCACAGCCACAACAAGTGAACTTATGTACCAAGACCCAGTTGCTACGGTAGTTCCATGTGTGCCTGGTCTTGGGCAACAGCTTCAAAAGTGCTTTGAGGGCTCTGAGGTCAGCATGCCATACCAGACACCAAAAAGGAACACCTCACAAGACCTTCTTCCCATAGAATGACAGAAGAAAGCGGGATGACATTTTGAAAGTGGTCAAAGGGAAAGAAACAGTCAACCAAGAATACGTTACTCAGCAAATCTGTCATTTAGAAATGAAGAAAAGATAAAGACTTTCCCAGCATCCTAGAGGGCGGTGTGTCAATGTATCGACACTTGCCCCATATTGCAGTCAGGGGAAAGCAGCAAGATGAAGCCTGTGGTGGTTAAAGTCAGGTGTCAGAAGAAATTAGACCTGCCCTATGCAAATGTTAAAGAGAATTCATTAAGCTGAAACTAAGAGGCAAAAATTGGTCACATAAAAAATATAAAAATATAAAATCACTGGGATAGACAAAAGGGAAAAGATCCTTGACTTAGGTAATGGTTAGGTAATGAACTCAGGGATAAGCCCTCAAAATCACAGGCAACAAAAACTAAAATAAAAAAAAACAGGACTGCTTTAAATGAAAGACGTTCTGTCCAGCAAAGGAAAGAATCAAATAATTGAGAGATCATGGACAGAAGAGAAGAAAATATCTGGAATCCAATATCAGATAAGGGGCTAATATCACATGTATATAAAGAACACAAACAATTAAATAAAAGCAAAGAAAGAAATCTAATATAAAAATGGGCCAAGGCCTCAGTATACATTTTTCTGAAGACATGCAAATGGCCAATAGGTACATGAAAGGTGCTCCAAATCACTGATCAGGGTAGTACAAATCGAAACCACAATGAGATATCACCTCACACCTGTAAGAGGCTCTTTCCAAAAGATAAGAGAGAATTAATGTGGTGAGGATGTGAAGAAAATGAAATCCTTTGGGGGAAATGTAAACTGGTGCTGCCACAAAGGAAAATAGTATGGCAGTTTTTCAGTAATGTCACTTTTACATACGTATTTAAAGGAACTGATCAGTGGGGCACCTGGGGGGCTCCTTAGGTTGAGTGTTCAACTTTGGCTTTGCTCATAATCTTGTTTGTGGGTTCAAGTCCCCTACTGGGCTCTGTGCTGAAGCTCCAAGCCTGGAATGTGCTTTGGATTCTGTGTCTCCCTGTCTCTCTGACCCTCTCCCTCCTCTCAAAAATAAATAAACATTAAACATTTTTCAAAATAAATAAAGGCACTGATCAGTTCCTCAAAGGTCTATCTGCACACCCATGCTCATTGCAACATTATTCCCAACAGCCGAGAAATGAAAGGAACCTAAGTATCTGCCAACTGACATATAATTAAAGAAAGTGTGATATATATACACGTACATACCCATATACACACACATACACACACAAACACTGAAATATTATTTAAGCAGGTAACAGAAGAAAATCTTGCCATTTGTGGGCAAATGGAAGGGCCTTGAAGGCATTATGTTGAGTGACAAAACTCAGACAGAGAGAGACAAATATTGTACTGCCTTACATATGAAATCTGAAAAACTGAACTGGTAAAAACAGAGTAGAATGTGTTTATCAGGAGTTGTGGGTTGGGGGGTTTCAGAAGATATTTAAGAATACAAATTAACAGGGCTCCTGGGTGGCTTAGTCAATTAAGCACCCAACTTTGGCTCAGGTCATGATCTCACGGTTTCTGAGTTTGAGTCTCATGTCGGGTTCTGTGCTGACCGCTCAGACCCTGGAGCTTTCTTCACATTCTGTGTGTGTGTGTCTCTCTCTCTGACCCTCAGGTGTTCATGTCTGTCTGTCTGTCTCTCTTTCTCAAAAAATAAACATTAAAAAAGTTTCTTAAAGAATACAAAATTATAACTAGCAGATAACAATTGCTGGAGGTCTAATATACAATGTAGTGATTACAGACAACATTACTGTTTTATAAACTTTGAAGTTGCTGAGACTAATTCTTAGCTGTCCTCAACACACACAAAGAATGATAAACATGTGACATGACAAAGGTGTTACCTAACATGGCCACAGTAGTCATATGGCAATACATAAACTTATCAAAGGAACACATTGTAGACCTTAAATGGATACAAGGTTAGACGTCAATTTCATCTCCACAAAAACAAGCAAAAGATTTGTAATACCTACCACTCCTACTAAGGAAAAAGCTTAAGAATATAGCTAAGACATCAATAGAGGAATTAAAATGGAACACTAATATATGTTTAATACAAACGATATCAGGTAAAATGGAAAAAGAACACAAGACATAAATATAGAGTAAATAGCGAATGGTATACTTAAATCCAACTATCCCAGTAATTGCATTCATGTGAATTCAATAAATATTCCAATTAGAAAATAGAAAGTGTCCTGAATAAAAGAGTAGCATCCATCTATATGCTCCCTGTTGGACACATGGTAGATTCAAAGGCAAAATTGGGAGAAAATAAAAGGATACCAAAAAAATAGACCCTACAAGGAATGATCAGAAATGGCCAATAACAAAGCCAATATTCTAATGACAAAGTAAGTGTTAAAACAAGAAATATTAGTAGAAATTAAAAGAAACATTTCAAAATGTTAAGGCTGTCAATATGAGGAAGATAAAACAATTATAAACATACATTATTCACGTAACAACAGAATCCTTAAACACATGGAATAGAAATGACAGAATTAGAAGGATAAATAGACAACTCAATGAGTTTAGTTGAAGACTGAAACCTTTTCCTTCAGTAAGTAAGACCAGCTATTCACAAAATCAGGAAGACTAAGGAAGACTGTCAAAATACTAGGAACTAGCTTGACGTAACAGACGTACATAGGAAGAGTTCCAGGTCATCGATAGGGGTCACAAATTTTGAGGATGGAAATATTCAAAGTATTTTCTCTGAAGACAAAGAAATCAATGAAAAGAAACAATGGAAAGAAATCCAGGAAATTTCCAACACGTGGAAAGTGATAGACTTCTGAGAAATTTACCTTTCTTCTTTTTCTTTTTATTTTTTTTTTTAATTTTTTTTAACTTTTTATTTATTTTTGAGACAGAGAGAGACAGAGCATGAACAGGAGAGGGGCAGAGAGAGAGGGAGACACAGAATCGGAAGCAGGCCCCAGGCTCTGGGCCATCAGCCCAGAGCCCGACGCGGGGCTCGAACCCACGGACCCACGGACCGTGAGATCGTGACCTGAGCCGAAGTCAGATGCTCAACCAACTGAGCCACCCAGGCGCCCCAAAATTTACCTTTCAAAGATGAAATCTTTGAAAATATCTTGTGCCGGATGACAGAAATTACCTTGTACTGGTTGATAATAAACTGAGAATACATCATAACTTTTAGGATGAAACTAAAGTCGGGTAGAGACAATTTTGACCTTCGTCAATTACACTACAAAGGAAGAACATTATAAATGCATGGTCTAAGTTGCTTCCCTCTCAAGAAGCAAGAAGAGAAGGGCCACTTAAGGTTATAGAAGGAAGAAATGATACACATACGTTTAGCTAAAACCTGACTGTAAAAGATGTATAGTAGAATAAATCAAAGAAGCCCCAAATGGATCAATACCCAACTATCCAAGAACGTCAGCAATAGAATCGGTGAATACATTGTAGTAGAATCTGACAACAGAACAACAAAGACATGTGGACAATTTACAACTGGTGCAGCTATAGGGATGAATCACACAAGTTTACCTTCACCTGAAAATGCCAAAAATTCAATATGCATACCGTATGATTCCATGTATATAAACCGTCTTTAAAATGCAGAAAAGAACTTGTTAGTGGCATTTTGCAATGCTGGTAATATTCATTTTCTCATTCCATGCAATGGTCACACTGAAAACTCAGCCCGTCTATTGGCATGTACAGCTGTGATCCATCTGTATGTACATTATACCACAATAAAAACTATCAGAGGAGAATATTATGAAGAAATGCAAATATATTGAAATGTGATTCCTCTGATGAAGAAGGCACCTGAAAAAACTAATATTTATTCTCATTTTTAAAAAGCCTTTAGAAAGGGGCACCTGGGTGGCTCCATTGGTTGAGCATCCAACTCTTGATTTTGGCTCAGGTCATGATCTCAATTTGTGAGTTGCAGCCCTGCATCGGGCTCTGTGTTGACAGCGGGAACCTGCTTGGAATTTTCTCTCTCTTCCTTTTCCTCTCTCTGTCCCTCTCCTGTCCACTTCCCTCTCACACAAAATAAATAAATAAATGTAAACATTTTTAAAAAACTTTAGAAAGATACAAATGAATAGGAAACATCCAGGAAGATCCTGAATAGATAAGATAACTCTGAAAATGAACTTGTATAAACTTACCGTTTAACAAAGGACAATTTAGGGGCCAACTGGGTAGATCAGTCAGTTGTGCTCCTGCCTAGGTCATGATCGGATTGTTCTTGAGATGGAGCCCCAAGGCAGGCTCTGTGCTGAGCCCGTGCCCCTCCCACCCATTTGCATTCTCACTGTCTCAAAATAAATACATAAACATTTAAAATAAAAAGGAAGGTCTTTTTTAAAAAAAATTAAGCTTTATTTATTTGTGTGTGAGTGTGACAGACAGAGAGAGAGAGAGAAAGAGAGAGTTAGTGGGGGAGGAGCAGAGAGAGGGAGACAGAATCCGATGCAACCTCCAGGCTCTAACAGTCAGCACAGAGCCTGACGTGGGGCTCCAACCCATGAACAGCGAGATCATGACCTGAGCCAATGTCAGACGCCCAAATAACTGAGCCACCCAGTCATCCCCGGGAAGGTATTTAAATTATGAAACTAATATAAAAAAAAAACATAAGAACATTAATTAAACACATGAGAAAGTGCAAAATTTGTACCCACACAATACGAAATGCAGATTTCCAAAAAATACACATTCATTGGTATAGTATAGTCTTTTCAATAAAGGCTGTGGAAACAATGGAGTATTAAATACTATTAATAATTATATACTTTATACCATATTTAAAATGCTCAAAATTGATCACACATAATTGAAAACAAAATCTTTCGAAAAAAAAATTTTTTTTAACGTTTATTTATTTTTGAGACAGAGAGAGACAGAGCATGAACGGGGGAGGGGCAGAGAGAGAGGGAGACACAGAATCGGAAGCAGGCTCCAGGCTCTGAGCCATCAACCCAGAGCCTGACACGGGGCTCGAATTCACGGACCGCGAAATTGTGACCTGAGCTGAAGTCAGTCGCTTAACGGACTGAGCCACCCAGGCGCCCCAAAAACAAAATCTTTCAAGACGTATTATAAAAAGAGCATGACCTACAGTTGGGCAGAGATATTTTACACAAAATACCAAGAACACAATCCATAAAAGAAGAACTTGATGAAGTGTAGTTCATCAAGATAATGTCTGCTCTTTGAAGAGAAAAGAAAGTCATAAACTTGTGAAGAAACATGTACAAATCATACATCTAATAAAAGGCTTGCCACCAGGGTACGTAAAGAGTTCTCAAAATACAATGAAACAAAGTAAAAATATTACCAAAATATTTCTATAGATACTTCACCAAACACCATGTGGACATGGCCAATGAGTACAGGAAAAGATGCTCAACACCATTAGTCTTAGGAGCATTCAAATGAAAACCACCCCAGACCAGACTTTCTGTTCTGGAAAGATAGACTGGATAGACTTTTCCCTATTCCTCCCACCAATACAGCTACAATCCCTGGGTATTATTCATAAGACAACATAGAGTCAGAAAGATAATGAGAAAGATGACAGATCCTAGCCCTGGAGACCCAAGGAATGACGTGGAGGTGAGCTTCCCGGAATTTCCCTCTACCTCACATAGACTGGTGTCAGAGAGCCTAGCAAACCACAGACACCAACAGGTACACACCCAAGTCTACAAAATATTTTTTCTCTCTGGTCAAAATGACAGATAAAAGGCATGCTAGAAAGACAGAAAAGTTTTAGACACTAACTGCGTGATTCTAATAAAAAACCATTGACTATCCACCAAAAATATCAATAGGCATCCTAATCAAGACTTTGTCTGATAAAGGAAAACTAAGAAAATGTATCACCACCAGACCCACTCTGAAAGAACTCCTAAAGGGAATAAATGGTAAAAGAAGGCATTTTGGATCATAAGGAAGAAAGAGAGAAGAAAACTAAGAATAAAATTCTTACTAGGTTAATGGACTTTCCTTCACCTCCTGTGTTTTCAAAATTGTTTGATATTTGAAGCAAAATTATCAGTTGAAGCAAAATTATAAATTCCATGTGATTCTCAAAGTAAGTGGAGAAATAGAACACTTAGAGTATAATTGGGACATGGTAAGGGGTCATAAAGGCAAGTAAATGTCTACATTTTACTCAAACTGCTGTGGGTTGTGATGGACTATATAGACTGTGATCTATGAATATATACTTCTCTATATAAAGATATATAATATCTATATTATTTATCTAAAGGAGATTAGAGAATATTTATACATATATAACTTTATGTATATAAAATTATTGATGAAGAAAAGACCTACTTTGCTATAAATGATGCTCCATCACAGAGGTAATGATGTAGAAAAATATAACCTTCACTTTTATCTCAGCATCAGAAATATAGCATCACAAAAAATAAATTCTATTTGGATGATAAACCATAATTAAAAGTTAAAACATAAGTAAATAAAGAAAAAGGTAAATGCAGGAATATAATAGAGGAAATTATATTCATGAACTTTCGCTAACTCCTCAAATAGGTCCGTAATAATCATTGTAACACACAAAATGCTAAGTAGGACCATGGTAACATTAAAGTTCTATTCATTCCAGAGAGAGAGAAAGGAAAATGAAGAAGGAGGTGGGGAAAAAGAAAAGAAAAGAAAATTGACCAAAGAAACTATACGGCTTAAGGTACAATGCTGAGTGAAATAATTCAGTCAGAGAAGGACAGATATCATGTTTTCACTCATATGTGGATGTTGAGAAACTTAAGAATAGACCGTGGTGTAAGGGAAGAGGAAAAAAATAGTTACAAACAGAGAGGGAAGGAGGCAACCCACAAGACACTCTTAAATACAGAGAACAAACTAAGGGTGGATAGTGGGGTGGGGGATAGAGGAAAATGGGTGGTGGGCATTGAGGAGGGCACTTGCTGGGATGAGCATTGGGTATTGTATGTAAGCCAATTTGGCAATAAATTATATTTAAAATAAATAAATAAATAAATAAATAAATAAATAAATAAATAAAAATTCTGATCATTAAAGACTCCAGTATGAGAGTGAAAATGCAGATACAGGTATTTGCATCTTAAAAGCTCAAAAAAGAGATCATATCTGAAATATGACAAAGACTTCTAAGAAGTGAAAAGAAGACACCATCCTGGAGAAATGGGCAAGAGACACAACCCAACACTTCTCATTCTCACAAAAGAGAATAGCCTTGAGATTTACAACCCAGGAAAATGGTACTGTTTCTACCCATCAGAACTTTTAATTCATTTTTCTGAGACTGCGGAGTTTTGGATCAAAGGCCTATTTGGTACAATGTATTTTACACAATAAAATAGAAAAAATATAGGGATAATTTAGTATAGTGAAATATACACATATCTATGACTGTGCAATTTCCTACTAATGCTTACATGGAAGTGTAGTATAATTATACATAAATACAATCATTTTACATTTATACATCATTATTTTATTATGAAAACCACATTTATATTACATAGTTATATATATTATATTATGTAGTTATATATATGTTATGTAGTTATATATATCTGTAGGTATATATAATAAATGATTATGATATGTTGAGGAAGACATAGAAAAGGATTTTCATAAAATTTTATTCATAATATCCACATATTAAAAAGGAACTAAATTTCTGAGAATGGTTTTTAAAATGTCATATTCATATAAGACAGCGTGAAATTTCACAAACTATAGACAAATGTGTTTATATAGACACATTACAGATAGCATCTGGGAGAGAAGGGAGACACACATAAAAATGCACATTGAATGATTCCATTGATATAATGCTCCAAATAAACAGAGATATTTCATAAAATGAAAATGGGCAGGCCTGAAAAAGGCTCTAAACTTCTGTCTCATGATGTAATTTGTAACTGTGTGATTCTAACTATTTTGTAATCATGTGCACAATCATATGCCTAGTTTCCTTGATGTGTTGTAAAATTAAATGCAAAGTCTATTTCAGGAAAAAGAGCGTTTCTAGAAACACGGGTTTCTATGAAAAGTAAGACCTAGAAATTATCAAATGTACATTAAAAGTATAAAAATATAAATAATGTGTCATAGAGTCAAACCATGGAATATGAGACTTTAAAATGAATAAACTATAAATACATATGTAACTATGGATGAACTCTACAAGCATAATATTAACTCACAAGCTTTTAATAGAATCTGGAAACATCTTGAAAACTTACCTCGTCCTCTTCATCATCATAGTAGAGCAGGTTAGAGTTCTTAGAAGCACAAGACATCAAACTCTCGTTCCATGATTTTCTCTCAGTGCTAATGTAATAGCAATTGTTGGAATACGTAACCCACTCTTTCGGACAATGACAACAGAGACACGCTGGAGAGAGATTATGAGATATTATCCAAAGAGCTTTGAATATTACAAAATGAAAATTTACATACTGTACATGTATACACATATGTATACATAACATATTCATAGACCCTCACAAGCTGGTAAAATTAAAGCAAAACACACACACACACACACTCAGAGAAGAGTCAGGATTTCATCCCCTAATTTATGTGCCCATATAAAGCAAACACAAAAATGTCCATTTCTACATGTCCTGAGAGTCACTGAACAAAACCACCTTTATGGAATGATTTATCTTTTATCATGTCATAGGAGGAGGGAATGTGAGGCAATTGTTAACAACGGGTACGGTAATTTTAAATGAGTATTTCTTAGTGTTGTTGCCTGAGAAGTAATACTCTCCTATAATCATTATTTCTGAAAGTTCATTAGGCGATTTCCTAATTCACTTTTCCCAAAAGAATCTATTATCCTCTTTGCCTAGTTGAAGATAGAGTTAAAATACACACGAAACTAATATCAGAACTTTGCAACGGATGTTGTACCTTTGTGGATCCTTGTTTCCAGGGATGTTTTGTTCTGCTCTGGTCCTTCAGTAGCTAGAACATTAAAGCAATTCTCAAAAAACATAATATTCAATGAAATAAATCATAGTAATTTGAGTTTCTTAGTTTAAAATTGGGTGTGCTATTTTACCAGACAAATTTAATAAAGTAATGAACAGGAGAAAGGAAAGACTTCAAAAGATTAAAGAACCAAACCTCACCATCTCTTACAATATTTGGTTTAAGCAATCTCAAGAATTAATGAGTATTTCACCATAAAGTCTCTTCTATGACTTGCCTTTGAGTTATTGAATCCAAATATATGTTTAATTCTCCCTAAATTTATTCTCTTATGTCTACTTTAGATAAAATCTAAATAATCATTCCACACTTAGAGCACACATGCATTAAAATGAGATAATAAATTCAAAGTGTTACACAATATGTCGAGGAACTAATGATCAGTAAGGTGAAATATTCCCTTTTAGTCATTCAAACACGTACTTACAGGGAATAACAGCTATTGTTACCACAGTGGACATCAAGACGAGGCAGAGGATTCCCAAGATACCGGCAATGAGCTTCTCTGGACATGAAGGTGAGTAGTAGGAAGAGAAATGCAAACACTGAGAAAGGATGCCTGGAAACAATCATTTAGGAGGTATACAAGCAAGAGAACCGACGATGCACAGGGAATCACATACAATAACCTGCACCTCAAACCCATCACTATCATTGGAATCTTCTCTCAGAATATACCAATGCATTCAATTACAATACCATATTCCAACCTCCAGCTCTGGTCCTCACAAATGAAAACTATGTGAAATCCTACTCTTTCCCCACACACCTGCACCCTACTTTCACATCCTAAAACAGATATACCTGCTTGTATTAAGTGTTTTACCTTTGCAGGGAGAATTCTTGCCATTCCCTTGAAGGTCCCGAGAAGCATTTTGAAGATTCAATTCTGCATAGGTTATCTCCTCCTCAGTTACTGAAATGGAACTCTTCATGCCCTTAGGTTTCACTTGCTGTCTTTTTGAGCCCTTAGCATGATGGAGTTCCACATAAGTCACGCCTTGGTTGTCCATGTCTGCAGCTGAGTAGTGTCAGCTACAATGTGGATGAAACTGCCCTGAAGGTCTTGATCAAGAGTGTGTGTCATGTGCTGATGACATTGCTACTACAGTGACACCGGGTGGGGTGCAGGGTGAGGGATGCCACTCATTTGCAGTTGAATAATGTAAAATCTGGTACTAACTTCCACAGAACTTGAAATAAGTGTTTCATGATAGAATAAATGTTTTTTTTATTTACAATAATAGCACAATAATACTGATTGGAAAACATGTAAAGCACTAAATTAGTGAAGAAGAAAGGAATTCATGAATAATAATGTCCTCATGAATGTAAGGACAGTTTCCACAGACATATTTCAACACTATGAGAATAACCAGGTTAAAATTAAAATGCTGTATTAGAAACAAAAGTGTTGCACCATTTTTTGACAATGTTTAAGCCATTATTGGTTAAAAATTAAGTGCTCTAAGAAGGGAGAATATTATTTTTAGCACATGTAGGAATTTCCTGTTGCAAATGACTTTTATTTGTGGTTTTAAATTGTGTTTCTAAAAAGTAATGCAGTACTATCAAAATGATATTTTATTTTGAACATCTGGTTAGTTCTGAGAATTGTTAAATTTTAGAAGAAATATTTCATATGTTGCAAAATGTTACATGGCACAATAAGTTATCCAAAGCAGGAACAACAGTGGAAACAGAAAAAAAACAAAAAACAAAAAACAAAAAACCGTTTTTAAAAGAAGACTTAATGAACATCAAACAGTGACAACTGATTTAATGTCAAAGATATGAAAACTTTATGATAAATAAAAGGGTAGATCATTTATGGAGGAACACAATTGTTACAAACTTCTAGAAAGATCTTATTTCAAAGGCAGTGAGGGTAGACTCTAGTTGTACAGTTATACTAATAAATCACGTAAATGTAATTTCACACTTCAGTCAATGAGCTCTGCAGTCAGTGAACTCTGGAATTACTCCTGGCTCTCAAAGTGCAAAGTATCAAGTTTAAAAATTCTTTCATGATGAGGCGCCTGGGTGGCTTGGTCAGTTAAGTGTCCAACTTCGGCTGAGGTCATGATCTAATGGTTCATGGGTTGGAGCCGTGCACTTGGTTCTGTGCTGACAGCTCAGAGCCTGGAGCCTGCCACAGATTCTGTGTCTCCCCCTCTCTCTGCTCTTCCCCCACTCGCGCTCTATGTCTCTCAAATATAAAAAATTGCTAAAAAAAATTTTAATTATTTCGTGTCTAGCTATCTAATTTACTAATCTAAAATAGGAATTAAAATATGTAGAATGTGATGCATATAAAGCACTTAAACTCAATCTGACTGTTCTAAGATCTCAATAACATATTAGTTATATTAATTATTTTTAACACAATAATTGTTTATCATTAGTGATTCATATCATTTAGACCATGTAACATAATTCATTAGACAGGAGTGTCTTTCAGTATTGAGCATCTTTCTTGGCCAAGTTTTGTTCAATTTAATAAAAAGTCTTTGGATTGTTTATAGTTAAGTTTAAGTTAGCATTTTTACAGAAGGTACCTCATTTTGCATTTTATAAAAGATCAAACTGCTTTCATTTATTGAAGTAAATGTATGAGGAATTACATTTGACCTATATGATATAATGGATTCATTTTAAGAATCTATTTTTAAAGGCTGGGTAAATATCAAATAATATGTAATATATCATTGATGACAATTGATGACAAATCCAAATTAAATGTCCTTCGTCATGATGTTTATTTGATCTCACCCGAAATTATATTGATTTACAAACCCAATTATGCATATGAATATGCTCTTAATGACTTCTCCACAGGCAAGAATTTGAATAATGTAAGATCTCCAACATGTTTCATGCTCATTCTTGTTTGTTACCCTGAATTGTTGGAATGCAGATACCAATGTTCTCTGTGATTTCATTGTATATTAGCTGTGCCTCAGGTGCATCCCATCACCATTTATAATCTCCCACTCACTGGGGTGACTCCTAGAAAGGCAGGACCGTGGTGACACATACCTTCTGTTGGCCAGTCACGCATCGTCCAGAGGGAACCAGGCTCCTCTTGTAAACAGAAAAATATCTGTGGTCTTCACAGCCTGCCAGCCCTGTAAGAGCTCAGAGTGAGGCAATAATGGAAAAAGTAGATTTCCTATCAATGTGTCACTTCAAATTTGAACAGGAAATTCTTACCCTTGGGCTATTTTGAAGACACTTTATCTCCTCACACACCTCCAGAATGCAGAGGCTTTGAGCTGGCAGTGTGTCATTTAGTTTGTCCCTCAGCAAATACCTCTGACAAATTTTATGTTCCACGAGATACTGGGGTCAGAGACTTAACCACCCAGGCTGTTCACTTGCTTCCCTCTGAATGACAAACACTGAGGATTTTGGCCTTGTGTAAAATATCTTAGATGTTTAAGTTTTACTTTTAGACAATTTTGCTACATCTTGACACTATGTACTTTTTCTTCTGTCCTTATTATGTCATTTCCACTATACCAAAAATATTCTAAAATCATCATCCTATCGACAGATATTTAATTATATTTGACACTAATAGAGAAGACTGACTACATTTTCCATTTTATTGTAACTGTCATAAAGACATCAATTTCTGAATTTATCTTATCAATTTTCTACCTTAGTTTTTAATATAGCTACATTCTATTTTTATTATTTGTAAACAAGTTTAAGTTACTGCTAAAAAAAAAACAAATCCTGTGGGAAAGATAAAATATTAGACAATATTGAACAATAGCACTGTATGAGATATTTGAATATTAAATAATTATTCATTTTATTTATTTGTTCCTCTTCCAATGATAACTAGGTGTCTGCATTTTAATGGGAATATTTGTTGGAAATGAAAAAAAGCCTAAGTCTAACTATGTAGAGGATAATTAACAAATGTTTAAAAATTTCACTTAACTCAAAATATTGGAGTAGGACAGAGAAAGTACTTTTTTATTTTTTTAATGTTTATTTTTGAGAAGGCAGGGGTAGGGGTGGAGAGAGAAGAAGACACAGAATCCGAAGCAGGCTCCAGGCTCTGAGCTGTCAGCACAGAACCCAACGCAGGGCTTGAACCCACCAACCAGGAGACCATGACCTGAAGTTGGATGCATAACCAAGTGAATCACCGAGGCGCTCCTCTCATTGTGGTTTTGATTTGCATTTTCTAGATCATTAGTAATGTTAAGCATCTTTTTATGTGTCTATTGCCTATCTGTTTATCTTCTTTCAAAGAATATCTATTCAGGTCCTCAGTCCATTTTTAATCACTTGTATAGGTTCCTTTGGTGTTGAGCTGTAGAAATTCTTCATATATTTTAGACTTTAACCTCTTCTCAGATATATCATCTGCAAATATCATCTCCCATTCAGTAGGCTGCCTTTTTGTTTTGTAGGTAGTTTCCTTGGCTGGGCAAAATCTTTGTAGTTTGATGTATTATTTTCATTTTGTCGCCATTTCTATGAAGACAGACCCAAAAGAATAAAGATGACACCTACCTCCAACAGTTTATTACCTACACTTTCTTTAGGAGTTTTATGGTTTCAGGTCTTACATCTATGTCTTTAATTCATTTTACATTTATTTTTGTGTATGTTGTAAAGAAACAGTCCAGTTTTGTTCTTTAACACATAGTTTTCCAGGGTTTTTTAATTACTATTTACTGAAGACTCTCTTTCCCCCTTTGTCTCTTCTTGCCTTCTTTGTCATATATTAATTGACCATATGGACAAAGGCTTATTTCTGGGCTTTCTGTTCCATTCCTTTGTTCTATGTGTCCATTGTTGTGCCATACTGATTTGATTGCTAGAGCTTTGTAGTATAGTTTGAAATGTAAGGCCATGTCTCTTCCAGTTTTGTTCGTCTTTCTAATGATTGTTTCGAATATTCACAGTTTCTTGTAGTTCTATACAAACTTTTAGGTAATTTATTCTAGTTCTGTGAAAATGTTATTGGTGTTTTCTGTGGGGGGCCGGGCCCCAGCGCCAGGCTGAGACCGGGTCGAGCAACGTTCCCTGTTGACTTAGCCAACCCGGTGGTTCCCCCTCCCATTCCCCCACTTTCAAGGGCATACAAAAGCCTTGTCAAGGCTGAGAAAGTTAATTCCTGAAGCCTGTGGTCTGCAGGTGTTGGCAGTAATGCTACCTCCCTTTTTCTACCCCGAGTCAGATAGAAACAAACATGGGAACTGTGTTTTGCTAGCAATCTATCATCAAGGTCTTGTGACCCGTTCAGAAAGTTCACAAGGTACACAGAACTAAATGTTTGGCTGGTAGTGATCATGTGAAACCTGTTTATTCTTAGAATGACCTGATCCATAAGAGTCTTACATTATAAAAGATTGTGTACAGCAACAATAAAGCCGTCACTTGGGCCATCAGCCCAGGGGACCCTACTGTTCCCAAACTTTCTCTTCTCTTTTTTTCTTGCATTCCCCTACCCTCAGGACCCTGACCTCGGTGTTTGTCGCGCCAGTTGCGACAGTTTTCATAAAGGATTACATTGAATCTATAGGTCATTTTGCATAATATGGACATTTTCACAATATTAAATCTTCCACTCCATAAGCATAGTATATATTTCCCATTTATTTATTTGTATCAATTCAAATTTCTTCTATCTATGGCCTATGGGTTTGGAGTATAGGAACTTTACCTCCTTGGTTAAATTTATTCTTAAATAATGTATTCTTATAAATGCAATTATAAATGCAATTGTTTCCTTAATTTCTCTTTCTCACAGTTTTTTTACTAGTGCATAGAAATCTAATGATTTCTGTATATTAATTTTGTACCCTACAACTTATCTGATTTAATTCATTAGTTCTAACAGGTTTTTTTTGGTGGAGTCTGTCAGTTTTTTATCTGGAGAATCATGTCATTTGCAAATAGTGGCTATTTTGCATTTTCCTTATAAATTTGGGTGTCTTTTATTTCTTTTTCTTTTCAGATTTCTGTGCCTAGGACCTCCAGTACTATGTTGAATAAAAGGGATATGAGTGGACTTCCTTGTCTTGATCCTGATCTGACAGGAAAAGCTTTTGGTTTTCCATTATTGAAAATGTTGTTAGTTGTGGGCTTGTAATATATGGCCTTTATTCTCTGGAGGTGTAGTCCCTCTCTACACTCTTTGTTGGGGTTTTTACCATAAATCAATGTTGAATTTAGTTGAATGCTTTCTCTGCATCTGTTGAGATTACCACATGATTTTGACCTTTCAGTCAGTTAATATGGTGTGTCAAGTTGTTTGATTTGCAGATACTGAACCATTCTTGCATATATGGAATAAACCGCACTTGATCATGCCGTATGATGTATGGTGGAATTCTGTTTGCTAATATTTTGGTGAGAATTTTTGAATGCACATCAGCAATATTGGCCTAAAATATTCTTTGTGTGTGTGTGTTGTGTCCTTGCTTTGTTTAGATATCAAGGTAATGTTGTCCATGCAGAGGTAATTTGGAACTTTTCATTTGTCTTAAATTTTGGGACTAATTTGACAAGTGGTTTAAGTCTTGTTTAAAAGTTTGGCAGAAAAGGGCATATTTCATTCTTTCTCATTGCCACGTAGTACTCCATTGTGTATATAAACCACAGTTGCTTTATCCATTCATCAGTTGGTGGACATTTAGGCTCTTTCCATTGGCTATTGTTGAAAGTGCTGCTATAAACATTGGGTACAAGTGCCCCTATGCATCAGCACTCCCGTATCCCTTGGGTAAATTCCTAGCAGTGCTATTGCTGGGTCATAGGGTAGATCTATTTTTAACTTTTTGAGGAACCTCCACACTGTTTTCCAGAGCGGCTATACCAGTTTGCATTCCCACCAACAGTGCAAAGGGGTTCCCGTTTCTCCACATCCTCTCCAGCATCTAAAGTCTCCTGATTTGTTCATTTTAGCCACTCTGACTGGCGTGAGGTGATATCTGAGTGTGGTTTTGATTTGTATTTCCCTGATGAGGAGCGATGTTGAGCATCTTTTCATGTGCCTGTTGGCCATCTGGATGTCTTCTTTAGAGAAGTGTCTATTCATGTTTTCTGCCCATTTCTTCACTGGATTATTTGTGTTTTGGGTGTGGAGTTTGGCGAGTTCTTTATAGATTTTGGATACTAGCCCTTTATCTGATATGTCATTTGCAAATATCTTTTTCACATTCCGTTGGTTTCCTTTGCAGTGCAGAAGATTTTTATCTTCATGAGGTCCCAATAGTTCATTTTTGCTTTTAATTCCCTTGCCTTTGGCAGATAGAACTGAAGTTAAGCTAAGTGAAATAAGTCATACAGAGAAAGACAGATACCATATGTTTTCACTTTTATGTGGATCCTGAGAAACTTAACAGAAGACCATGGGGGAGGGGAAGGAAAAAAAAAAGTTGGAGAGGGAGGGGGCCAAACCATAAGAGACTCTGAAAAACTGAGAATAAACTGAGGGTTGATGGAGGGTGGGAGGGAGGGAAGGTGGGTGATAGGCATTGAGGAGGACACCTGTTGGGATGAGCACTGGGTGTTGTATGGAAACCAATTTGACAATAAATTTCATATTAAAAAAATAAAATAAAAAATAAAAGTTTGGTAGAATTCACCAATAAATCTTCATGTATGTGCCAAGCAGTTTTCTTTTTTTTTTTAATTTTTTTTTAACATTTATTTACTTTTGAGAGAGAGAGAGAGCACAAGCAGGGGAGAGGCAGAGAGAGAGGGAGACACAGAATCTGGAGCAGGTTCCAGGTTCTGAGCTGTCAGCACAGAGCCTGACATGGGATTCGAACTCACTGCGAGATCATGACCTGAGCTGAAGTCAGATGCTTAACTGACTGAGCCACCCAGGCACCCCTGTGCCAAGCCGTTTTCAAACTACTGCCTGTGAGCTGGGACTCAATGCAAGTGAATTTTTCATGGACCCTTTGAGAGCAAAGTCTTGCTTTCCTGTAATATTTTAGGGTAAACCCAGCTAAATTTCAAAGCCAGATGTGATGGGGGCTCACCATCCCACTGCAGATCCTCAGGGTAGGGGGATGATCAGTGCAGAGCTTTCTCCCCTCACTTTCCTAAAGGTTCTCAGTGCCTGTAGATCTCTCCAAGTTGTGGATCACCACACTGGGGGTAAGGATCAAGATCAGGCCACATGTGTTGTCTTTCCTACCCTCTTGATGTGACTTTTCCTTCATATCTTAACTGTGTGGAGCTGTTCTTCTGGTTCTTAGGTCATTCTCCAAATGTAGTTGCAGATCTGCTGTGTGTCATAGAAGGAGGTCAGCTCAGAATCCTCCTACTCCACCATCTTAGTACAGACCATAGAATTTATATCATCAGTTCTTATCTCGTACCAAGGAAAGGGGAGATGTTTATTTATACTGCCTAAGGATATTCAATTTCACCATAATCTTTAGGAGACTGAGTTTGGACAAACTAGTTCTCTAAAATCTAGAAAATGGAATTTAAAACCATATATATGTCATTGAAATATGAACAAATATTTGAAACTTTTATAACAATTACTAAAGCTGGCTAACCATAAGAGCATTTCAACTAATTATATTTTATTATATTTCCATAAAATAACTATCAATCAATTTTTCTCTATTAGCCACATAATAGGATTACAACAAATAAAGGATTAATTAATGATGCCAAATAATGTAAAATTCACTAATGTCACTTAAAATTTGAGTTACTTATATTTATTATTCCTATGGTTATACACATTGCTGTTTTCAATTAAATCATTTTATCTATCTATCTAGTTATGTAGATCTAATGTCCTTTGTTACATGTAAAACTATGGGCTCACATTTTTGGCATGTAACTTTAATAAAATCTATGCCAGGTAAACATTACTTCAAATAATAAAGGTAATGAAAATTTACTTTTTATCACATAAATGTATATAAATATTTAACCTATGATTTCTAATAATGGAAATTACCTAGTGACCTAAAAGGAATGGATAAATGGAAATCAATAAAATGTGAAAGTATCTTTATTATACCATAGCAAAGTGAATTCATTTCAAAGATTGTTTTCAAAAGGAAATATTTAATTGCTAACTCACTCTAACTAAAGAAAATATTTAGGGATATTCTAATGATAGAACATCTATTCTAAGTGAAACTTGCATACACCAAAAGGAAAGATGAGTTGAAGAAAATAAGTTATGTGGATATATCTAAATTGTTCTTGCGTGGATAAAATAAAGATGATAATGTTTGTAATTATAAATATATATCCATATTAGTATTCATTGAGCAAATACAGCATTTCAAGTAAATACAAGTGAGGGTATATAGGTCTTTTCACTGTTTGAGAATGGGTAAAGGTACTAATTTCTTAGACTCTACTGAATAAAAAAATGGATGCTGTAAAGTGTAGGGCAATGTAAAAGGATATTTTAAAAGCATATTAAATTACCAAGTTCTTACAGAAGAAAGTTAAAATAAGTTACTTATGGTGAAAGATAAGAAAACAAAGAAAAAGTAGAGTTCAAAGCAGCGGTAGTGTTTATCTCAAATTAAATGATAATCATCTAATACTTAACAATTACTTATGTCGATACAACTTACACGAGATGAAATATATAAGTAAAACTTATGTAATTGCAATGTTAATATAAATAGAGTAATTTTAACTTCAATTCCAAGAGTGTTTGTATTTAAATAACTGTTGTTTTAATGAATTCTTCCTCAACAGAAGTAAACAGAACCATGAAAATATAAACATGTAAAAAAATCATGCCACATAAGCCAGCAGAAAACTACTCTCGCTAATGTACTGTCACAATACAAGACAAGAACCACTGTTACAAATACTGGGCGTATTTCATAAGAATAGATCGAGTATGCAAAGCATTAGCAATGTTTCATAAAACCTGTATATACTTAATAATACAAGTTTGGGACACCTGGATGATTCAGTTGGTTCAGTAGTGGATTCTTGATTTTGGCTCAGGTTATCATATCATGGTTCGTGAAGCTGAGCCCCTTATTGGGCTGTGCTCTGACAATGCGGAGCCTGCTTGGGATTCTCTCTACCCCCTGGCTCTCTGCCCCTCCCTCATTTGGGCTTTCAAAATGAATAAATAAACTTAAAAAAAATACAAGTTCAAGATAGATTTGAAAAGAGGGAAGATAAACAATCATAAATAGAGATTTAGACAACTCTATCTCCCTGCTTATCAAACAAGCAGATAATATCAGGCTATTGCAAGACATAAACTAGACAAGTAATACTTATGTGCACTCATACAGAAACGCTATTTAGTAGTATAGAATACTCCTATTTTTAAAGTCACATGGAACCTTTCCAAAAATTTTCCAAAATACAAAATAAACTCACATTTCCAAGTATATTAATGTAGAATATATTCATATATTAACTTGTGATGTTACCGCATTCGACACTAGACAATCTTGGCAACTAGGCACGTGTGCCTGAATATTTACATTTAGTTTTTAATAATTAGAAATAAATAAAACTTTAATATTGGTTCCACAGTCACACTAGCCATGTCTGACACAAATATAGACCATTTCCAGTTTCATAGAAAATTCTCTAACTATGGTTCACCTAAAATAGAAGTCAATAACCAACAATTTGCTTTTTGCTTGTTTGTTGATTTGTTTAATTTTTTTAATGTCTATTTATTATTTTTGAGAGGCAGAGAGACAGAGCGTGAGCAGGGAAGGGGCAGAGAGAGAGAGGGAGACCCAGAATCCGAAGCAGGCTCCAGGTTCCGAGCTGTCAGCACAGAGCCTGATGAAAGGCTCGAACTCACAAACCATGTGATCATGACCTGAGCCGAGGTCGGATGCCCAACCAACTGAGCCACCCAGGTGCCCCAAACAATTTGAAAATCCTTGTGTGGTTTAACTCATTAATATATTTCTAATTAACATATGAGCAAATATATGATCACAATAAATGTTTAAACTTTTTATATGAATTACAAGAGAAATATAACAGCAAAATTTTGTGAAATATTATCTCTAGTATGTATATTACAAAAGAGACAGAGCAGAAATCTGAGCATATATCATAAGAAACTAAATCCATGAAAGCAAAAATTAGGTGAAATTAAATCCAAATGAAATAGATGAAAGAAAACAATAAAGAGTAGAAAATTATGAAAAAGAACAAAACTGCAGTAGTGAGCATCAGAAAAAGATATACTGATGAAAAGATAAAACAGATAAGACCATCAAAGAAAAAATAAAGATCAAATATTTATATCTTGATTAACCTTGGGAATACATTATTGTTTTTACTGGTAGATTTTATCATTTATGTGAAATAGAAAATTCCTAGAAAAGGCAAATTGGCAAACTGAAATACAAATAAAGAAACCAGGGCAAACCCACCAGATATTAAAGAAATTGAGTTCATTATATAAAGCTTCATATAGAAAAATTATACTCAGAAGCTCAGATACCATCAATGACACTTAAAAAAATATTGATCACCTCCCCGACCCATTGTAAACACTGGGAGACACTGTTGCAAACTTTGCTTTGAATAGGCAAGCTGCAGAGAAATTAACAGAAGATTGTCTTTCATATTTACTTAGATATTTACAACTTTTCATGCCTTTCTTACCTTTCCAAATACCCAGTTTTCTATCTGGTACTATAATCTTTAAGCCTGAAGAATTTCCCTCCTTTATCACTTCTTGCAATGCAGGCCTGCTGGTGGTGGATGTTCCGAGTTGCTTTTTAAGAATGTCTTAATCCATTTTCATTCTGGAAGATGATTAATGATATCGAGTTCTGGGTCAGCAGGTTTTCTTCTGGAGATGAATATTCTCTTATCTTATAAATGTCATTATTTCTTTTGTCATACAAAGTGCTGTTATTACCTCATTTCTCTCAAGATTTTCTTCTTATCTCTTTCAGAAATGTGACTACAATGTACTCACTTGTGATTTCATTTTTGTTTACCTTATTTCGATTTTGTTGGGCTTCCTGAATTTAACTTGGTGTTTTTTCAACAAATTTGAAATCGTTTCAGCCATTATTTCTTCACATATTTGTCTGCCAAATGTTTCCCTCCCCTTGTAAGATCCTAGTAGGCTGGGTCATAACTTTTGATATTATCACATTCATCTCTTTTAAAAATTACTTTAGTTCCCCTGTCAGATCAGATTATTGTTCTTATCCAACCAGAGCACTTGGGGGAGCACAAGCTAATTTTTTAAACATTTTTCTTCAATGTTACTTATTTTTGAGAGACAGAGACACGGCGTGAACAGAGGAGGAACAGAGAGGGGGGGAGACACAGAATCCGAAGCAGGCTCCAGGCTCTGAGCTGTCAGCACAGAGCCCGACACCGGGCTCGAACTCACCAACCATGAGATCATGACCTGAGCCGAAGTCAGTTGCTTAGCCGACTGAGCCACCCAGGTGCCTCCACAAGTTAAAGTTTTAAACGTTTCATTAGTAAGAGGCACAAAAAACAAACAAAAACAAAAACAAAAACAAAAACAAAAACAAAAACAAAAAAAAACCAGTGCTTGTAATTATGGGAAGACCATCATGAAATGGAGGGCAGAACAACAGTTTTTAGAGCTAATGTCTGTTATCTCCAACTTTACATTCTTTATTTACTAGAAGACAAAATTTTCATTACTAAATTTGTTACACGAGATTTGGCAAACACAACTCAGTCCTTCCTGCCTTCTCCTTGGAACTGAGTGCCTGCAACGAAAACATTTTCTGCTCAGTAAATTTTAAATGTTTTTAACGTTGATTTATTTTTAAGACAGAGAGAGACAGAGCATGAACGGGGGAGGGGCAGAGAGAGAGGGAGACACAGAATCGGAAGCCGGCTCCGGGCTCTGAGCCATCAGCCCAGAGCCCAACGCGGGGCTCGAACTCACGGACCGTGAGATCGTGACCTGAGCTGAAGTTGGATGCTCAACCGACTGAGCCACCCAGGCGCCCCCTGCTCAGTAAATTTTAAAAGGGTGCCATCTTCCTCTGAATTTAGTACTGAAATGGGTACTGTTTAACTCTGGGATCCAGAAAACAAGCTCACTGTGTTCATAACCTAATGTATATTCTCAGAAGGTTAGGCAGAGAAAACTGTCATTTGGATCTTTATATCCCTGACTTCTCCGTGACTCTGTCCTGAATTCACTTCTTACTAGCAGACCTGCGTTATTATTTTATATAATGGAAAGATTTAAATATATATAAATAGATATCTCACCTCCCCAACCCATTGTAAATTCTGGAAGACACTTTTTCTAAAGCTACAAACATTTATAGTTTTGTTTTTATTGAAATAAATTAAGTTTGAATAATTGATTTACTTGAAGGTTTCCTATGTATTTATAACAGCAATATAATTCTGAATCCCATGGTCTCATATCTGAAGGAGTTTACTATTGCTAGTTGTCAAATTTTAAATAAATTATTTAGATGAATATACTGAAATAACTTAGTTTGTTCCAAAATTGCTTTTTTTCCTATTATTTTTTTTAATTTACCTCCAAATTAGTTAGCATATAGTGCAACAATGATTTCAAGAGTAGATTCCTTAATGCACCTTACCCATTTAGCCCGTCTCCCCTCCCACACCCCCTCCAGAAACCCTCTGTTTGTTCTCCATATTTAAAAGTCTCTTGTATTTTGTCCCTCTCTATGTTTTTATATTATTTTTCCCTTCCCTTATGTTCATCTGTTTTGTCTCCTAAAGTCCTCACAAGAGTGAAGTCATATGATACTTGTCTTTCTCTGACTAATTTCGCTTAGCATAATACCCTCCAGTTCCATCCACATAGTTGCAAATGACAAGATTTCATTCCTTTTGATTGCCGAGTAATACTCCATTGTGTGTGTATATATATATATATATATATATATATATATATATATATATATATCGCATCTTCTTTATCCATTCATTCATCAATGGACATTTGAGCTCTTTCCATACTTTGGCTATTGTTGATAGTGCTGCTATAAACATGGGGATGCATGTGTCCCTTCGAAACAGCATACGTGGATGCCTTGGGTAAATACCTAGTAACACAGTTGCTGGGTCATAGGGTAATCCTATTTTTAATTTTTGAGGAACCTCCATACTGTTTTTCAGAGTGGCTACACCAGCTTGCATTCCCACCAACAATGCAAAAGAGATCCCCTTTCTCCGCATCCTTGCCAACATCTGTTGTTGACTGAGTTGTTAATGTTAGCCACTCTGACAGGTGTGAGGTGATATCTTATTGTGGTTTTGATCTGTATTTCCCTGATGATGAGTGATGTTGAGCATTGTTTCATGTGTCGGTTGGCCATCTGGATGTCTTCTTTGGAGAAATGTCTATTCATGTCTTTTGCCCATTTCTTCACTGGATTATTTGGTTTTTTGGTTGTTGAGTTTGATAAGTTCTCTATAGATTTTGGATACTAACCCTTTATCTGATATGTCGTTTGCAAATATCTTCTCCCATTCCATCAGTTGCCTTATAGTTTTGCTGATTGTTTCCTTTGCTAAAAAAAGTTAAAAAAAAAAAAGATAAAGGAAAGGACCCATATAAATAAAATCAAGGATGAAAGAGGAGAGGTCACAACCAACACAGCAGAAATAAAAACAATAATAAGAGAATATTGTGAGCAATTATATGCCAATAAAATGGGCAATCTGGAAGAAATGGACAAATTCCTAGAAACATATACACTCCCAAAACTGAAACAGGAAGAAATAGAAAATTTGAACAGACCCATAACCAATAAAGAAATTTAATTAGTAATCAAAAATCTGCCAAAAAACAAGAGTCCAGGGCCAGATGGCTTTCCAGGGGAGTTCTACCAAACATTTAAGGAAGAGTTAACACCTATTCTTTTGAAGCTGTTCCTAAAAAATAGAAATGGGAGGAAAATTTCCAAACTCTTTCTATGAATCCAGAATTATATTGATTCCAAAACCAGACAGAGACCCCACTAAAAAGGAGAACTATACACCAATTTCCCTGATGAACATGGATGCAAAAAACCTCCACAAGATATTAGCCAACTGGATCCAACAATACATTAAAAAAATTATTCACCATGACCAAGTGGGATTTATACTTGGGGATGTAGGTTTGGTTTAATATCTGCAAAACACTTAATGTGATTCATCACATCAATAAAAAAAAAAGACAAGAACAACATGATCCTCTCAATAGATGCAGAGAAAGCATTTGACAAAATACAGCATCCTTTCCTGATCAAAACCCTCAAGAAAGTAGGGATAGAAGGATCATACCTCAAGATCATAAAAGCTATATATGAACGACCCAACGCTAATATCCTCAATGGGGAAAAACTGAGAGCATTCCCCCTAAGGTCAGGAACAAGACAGGGATGTCCACTCTCACCACTGTTATTCACCATAGTATTGGAAGTCTTAGCCTCTGCAATCAGACAACACAAAGAAATAAAAGGCATCCAAATCAGTCAGGAGGAGGTCAAACTTTCACTCTTCGCAGATGACATGATACTATATATGGAAAACCCAAAATATTCCACCAAAAAATTTGTATAACTGATTCATGAATTCAGCAAAGTTGCAGGATATGAAATCAAAGCACAGAAATCGGTTCCATGGAGGGTATTATGCTAAGCGAAATTAGTCAGAGAACGACAAATATCATATGACTTCCCTCATGTGAGGACTTTAAGAGACAAAACAAATGAACATAAGGGAAGGGAAACAAAAATAATGTAAAAACAGAGAGGGGGACAAAACATAAGAGACTCTTAAATGTGGAGAACAAACAGGGTTACTGGAGGGGTTGTGGGAGGCGGGATGGGCTAAATGAGTAAGGGGCATTAAGGAATCTGCTCTTAAAATCATTGTTGCACTATATGCTAACTAATTCGGATGTACATTTTAAAAACTAAAATTCAAAAAAGAAGAAGAAATGAAGAGTTCCCCAGATAAACAAAAACTAAAGGATTTTGTGACCACTAAATCATCCCACCAAGAAATATTAAAAGGGACTCTTTGAGTGGGAGAGAAAGACCAAAAGTGACAAAACTAGAAAGGAACAGAAAAAATTTCCAGACACAATGACTTAGCAGGTAATAAAATGGCATTAAATTCATATCTATCAATAATCACTCTGAACGTAAATGGACTAAATTCTCCAATCACAAGACACAGGGTAGAAGAATGGATACAAAAACCAAGACCCATCTCCATGCTGCCTACAAGAGAATTTTACTGTAGTTATTTTATTTTATTTTATTTTATTTTATTTTATTTTATTTTATGTTTATTTATTTTGAGAAAGAAAGAGAAAGAGAGCAAGAGAGAGAGAGAAATGGCAGAGAGAGAGAGGGAATCCCAAGAAGGCTTCATGCTGTTGGTGCAGAGCTGGATGTGAGGCTCAATCTCATGAACTGTGAGATGGTGACCTGAGCTAAAACCAAGAATTGGATGTCCAACTGACTGAGCCACCTTGGAGCCTCCAAGAGACTCATTTTAGAGCTAAAGACATCTGTAGATGAAAAGTGCAGGGATGGAGAACCAATTACCATACCAATGGATGTCAAAAGACAGCTAAAGTAGCCATACTTGTACCAGACATATTAGATTTTAAACCAAAGACAAGAGAGAAGAGCACCATATCATAATAAACAGGTCTATCCAAAAAGAAGATCTAACAATTGTAAATATTGATGCCCCACATAAACATGGAAGCACTCAAATATATAAAATAACTAGTAACAAACATGAAGGAACTCATTGCTAATGATACAAAAATAGCAGGGGACACCTCATACAACAATGGACAGATCTAAGCAGTAAATCAACAAGGAAACAACGGCTTTGATGACACACTGGACCAGATTAACTTCACGGATATATTCTGAACATTTTATCCTAAAGTAACAGAATATGCATCCTATTCAAATGCACATGGAACATTCTCTAGAAGAGGTCACATACTGGATTACAGTATGGTTGTATTGTAATATGAGTACTGACTCAACCACTACAGAAAGATTAAGACCACACCATGCATATTTTCAGACCACAACCCTATGACACTTGAAGCTAATCACAAGAAAAATTTAGAAAGATCACAGATAGATGGAGGTGAAAGAATATCCTACCAAAGAATGAATGGGTCAACCCAGATATTAAAGGATAAATAAAAATATACATGGAAACGAATGACAATGAAAACATGGCAGTCCAAAAGCCTTTGAGACGCAACAAAAACAGGCATAATAGGGAAGTATAGAGCAATACAAGTCTACTTCAGGGGCAAGAAACATCAGGGCAAGAAAAATCTCAAATAACCTAACCTTAATCTAAATGAGCTAGAAGAAGAACGAGAAATGAAGCCTAAAGCCATCAGGAGAAGGGAAATAATAAAGATTAGAACAGAAATAGGATATAGAAAAAAACAAGCAAGCAAGCAAACAAACAAACAAACTGTAGAACAGACCAATGAAACCAGGAGCTTGTTATAAGAAAGGATTAATAAAATGGATAAACCCCTACCCAGACTTATTAAAAAGAAAGAGAAAGGGACAAAGTAAACAAAATCATAAATGAGAGAGGAAAGATTGCAACCTGCCGGAGGCCAGTTCCAGCAACCAGCGGTTCCGGAAGGAAGAACGGCGTCGGTGAAAAGAAAACAAAACTAAAATAAAAAACTAGAAAATAAAAAACTAAAACTAAAATAAAAATGGACACAGACAACAGCAGAGTGTTGAACTGGCCAATTTATTGCAGCAAACGTGTCATTACATATGCTAGTGATTTCCTTGTAACATATGTCATCTATGTTTTTCTAACATTACCTAATTTTGAAAATGTTCCTATGTGTAAACAACCTTCAAGAAATAACATGGCGATTTTCCTCTAATGTTCCCGCATACCTTTGGATTATTGATTAATTTCTTACATTATCCCATGATGCATCTGCGTGTATCTATAATCTACAAAGCATATGCTTTGCTGTTCTTGTGAAAGGCCCTCCATGTCTCAACACCTCAAGTGGAACAGTTACAGGGACATGACCTAACCACATGAGGCCAAAAGAACAATGTGTTTGCCTCAGTCCGAGGTGCCAGGAAGGGGCCGAAAAAGCCTTAGAAACCCATGCCTCACACGTTCTCAGAAGGACAATGCACCTAGGAACCAATGAACCATTCTGTACCTTAACCGACTAGGTTCAGTCATCATCTGGAATGCCTCTGGGGGGCCAGGTGGGCCTAGGGGTTGAAGTCACCTGTGTCCAGAGATACACTCCTTAGTTGCCGGAGTGAGGCTTTCAAATCCATATGTGTCTCCTTTACAGGCCATCTTTGCTGGCCAAGGTATGAAGCTATCCTTCCTGTAAGTAGAGGAGTCTCCATAGGGGATGGCAAGGGCTAAACGTAAGGCCGCACAATTTCTTGCGGAACCTTATTTTCTTCCTTAATGGTTCTTTTCCCAGGGGGCCTGTCGAGGGCAATTCCCCAACAGACAATACCCCAAGTACTTAAGGCCAAATTACCTAAAAATGGGAGTACAAGAAGCTTCACTGTCAGTGGCCCGCCCTGCAGTCACCAATCCGTCCACAGCCGGGGCCCTGCCACTCAGGTTGGGATAGCTCGGCTTCCAGCAGCAACCATCACCACAGAAATACAAATAATTATAAAAGAATATTATGAAAAGCTATATGCCAACAAATTGGGCAATCTTAAAGAAATGGATACATTCCTAGAAATATAAACTACCAAAACTGAAACAGGAAGAAATAGAAAATTTGAACACATCCATAACCAGCAAAGATATTAAATTAGTATTAAAAAAATGTCACAATAAACAAAAGCTCAGGGACAGATGGCTTCCCAAGGAAATTCTGCCAAACATTTAAAGAAGAGTTAATACCTACCTATTCTTCTCAAGCTGTTCCAAAGAATATACATGGAAGAAGAGCTTCCAAAGTCATTCTACAAGGCCAAGATTACCATGATTCCAAAACCCGACAAAGACTGCGCTAAAAAAGCGAATTACAGGTCAATATCCCTGACGAACATGAATGCAAAAAATTCTCATCAAAATACTGGAAAATTGAATCCAACAGTACATTAAAAGAATCACTCACCACAATCAACATTTATTCCTGGGCTATAAGGGTGGTTTCAAATCCATCACGTGATACACCACGTTAATAAAAGTAAGGATGAGAACCTTAGGATTCTCTCAATAGATGCAGAAAAAGCATTCGACAAAGTATACTAGCCATTCTCAATAAAAGACCTCACAAATAGCTGTAGAGGGACATACCTCAACATCATTAAGGCTCTGTATGAAAGAACCATAACTAATATCATCCTCAATGGGAAAAACTGACAGCTTTTACTCTGTGGCCGGGTGCACTCTCACGATTGTCATTTAACATAGTACTGAAAAGTCCTAACTCAGAATTCAGACAACAAAAAGAAATAGAAGACATCCAAGTCAGCAAGGAAAAAGTCAAACGTTCACTATTGGCCGACATCATGACACTGTAGGTAGAAACTCAGAAGGACTGCACCAAAAAACTGCTAGAACTGATACATGTATTCAGCAAAGTAGCAGGAGACAAAATCACCCTGCAGAAATCTGCTGCATTTTTATACACCAGTAATGAAGCAGCAGAAAGAAAACTGAAGAAATAGATCCCATTTACAATTGCACCCAAAACAATAAAATAACTAGGAATAAACCTAACCAAAAAGGTAAAAGGTCTCTACTCTGAAAACTATAGAACACATATGAAAGAAATTGAAGATGACACCCCCCCCCAAAAAAATGGATAAACATTCCATGCTTATGAATCGGAAAGAGAAATATTAAAATCTCTATAGTACCCAAACCAAAGCAATCTACAGATTTAATGTAATTCCTATCAAAATACCATCAGAATTTTTCACAGAAATAGGACAAACAACCCTAAAATTTGTGGGGGACCACAAAGACCTCTAATCATAAAAACAATCTTGAAAAAGCAAAGCAAAGCTAGAGACATAACAATTTTGGACTTGAAGTTATATTATAAAGCTGTAGTGATCAAGACAGTATGGACTGGCATAAAAACAGGCACATAAATCAATGGAACAGAACAGAAAACCCAGAAATCGACCCATCACTATATGATCAACTTCTTCAAAGCAGGGAAGACTACCCAATGAAAAAAAGACAACCTTTTCCACCAGTGGTATTGGGAAAACTGGACAGCAACATGCAGAAGAATGAAACTGGACCACTTTCTTACACCATAAACAAAAACAAATTCAAAATGGATTCGTGTCCTAAGTGTGAGACAGAAAACCATAAAAATTCTATAGAAGAACACAGGCAGCAACCTTGTTGACTAAGGCCACAACAAATTCTTGCTAGACACATCTCTGCAGGCAAGGGAAACAAAAGCAAAAATGAATTACTGAGACTTCATCAAGATAAAGGCTTCTTCTGTACAGTGAAGGGAGTAACCAACAAAATTAACAGGCAGCCTTTGGAATGGAGAGATAGTTGAAAATGACATCTCTGATAAAGGGTTAGTATTCAAAATCTATAAAGAACTCATCAAACTCAACACCCGAAAAACAAATAATCTAGTGAAGAAACAAGCAGAAGACATGAATAGACATTTTTCCAAAGGAGACACACAAATGACTAACAGACGTATTAAAAGGTGCACAATGGAACTTATAATTAGGAAAATACAAATCAAAATTCCAATGAGATATGATCTCACATCTGTCAGAATGGCTAAAATTAACAATACAGAAATCAGTAGATGTTGGCGAGGATGCAGAGAAAGGGGAGCCGTCTTAAACTGTTGGTGGGAATGCAAACTGGTGCATCCACTCTGGAAAACAGCAGAAAGTTAAAAATAGAACTACCTTACAACCCAGCAATTACACTAGTAGGTATTTATCCAAATAATTAAAAAAATACTGATTTGAAGGGGTACATGCACTTCAATGTTTATAACTGCACTATCAACAATGGCCTAATTAGGGAAAGAGTTCAAATATCCATCAACTGACAAATAGACAAAGAAGATGTGGTATGTACATAAAATGGAATATTACTCAACAACCAACATGAATGAAATCTTGCCATTTACAATGACATGGATGGAACTAGAGTGTACTATGCTAAGCAAAATATGTCAATTGGAAATATAAATACCACATGATTTCATTCATATGTGGAATTTAAGTAACAAAACAGATGAACATTGCGGGGGTGGGGGGGAGAAGACCATCAAACAGACTCTTAACTTTAGAGAACAGACTAAGGATTGCTGGAGGGGTGGTGGGCAGGGGGATGGGTTAAATGGGTGATGGGTATTAAGAAGGGCACTTGTGATGACCACTGGATGTTGTATGTAAGTGATGAATCACAAAATTCTTCTACTGAAACTAATATTATACTGTATGTTAATTAACTGGAAATAAATACAAACATACATACAAACATACATATATACAGTATCCAAAATATATAAGGAATCCTATAAGCCAGTAACAACAACAAAAACCAAATAACCCAATGGAAAAATGGGCAAAAGTATAGAATACTTTTTCCAAAGAAAATATATAAATTCAAATGGCGCTAAACCATATGAAAACGTACTCAACATCACTAACTACCAGAGAAACACAAAGCAAAACCACAAGGCGATATTACTTCATACTCATGAGGATGGATACTATTAAAAAAAAAAAAAAGAAAGTGTCGGTGAGGAGGTGGAAATAGAAGATCCTTGCACGCTGTCGTTGGGAATGTAAATTGATCAGCCATATGAAAAACTGTATGAACCTTCTTCAAAAAATTAAAAATTGAATTACCATGTGAATCACTAGTTCCACCTATAGGAAAATACATAAAAAACATTAAAAGCAAGGTTTTAAAGAGATATCTGCACACCCATGCTCAAGAAAGCATTATTCACAAGAGCCAAGTGATAGAAGCAGACTACTGCCTGCTAATGGATGGATGGAGAAAGAAAGCATAGTACACACATAACAACATATTACAGGCTTAAAAAGGAAGGAGATCCTATCACCTGCTACAACGTGTATGAAATGCCAGGGCATTGTTCTAAGTGAAATAAGGCAGGCACACACATGCAATCAATCAATCAATCAATCAATAAAATAGAAGTGTATGATTCCACTATTGAAAGTAGCCAAACTTACAGATACAGAAAGTAGAATGGTGATCGCTCAGGGCTGAGGGGAAAGTGGCGAAGGGTAATAATTGTTCAGTGAGTATGTATTTCTAATTTTATAAGGTGAAAAAGTTCTAGAGATCTGTGAGGCAACGACTGAATATAGTTAGCTCTCTAAACTGTGCGCTGAAAGTCAGTTGAGACACATGATATAGTAAGTGTTCTGTAAGATGTGAGATAGTTTATGATTCCCACTACAACAGTCTGGAAAAAACACAACTATGGAGACAGGAAATAGGATCAGTGGTTGACAAGGTTTAGGGAGAAGGAAGGATGGCTAGATGGAGCACAGAGGATTTTCAAGACAGCGAAACTATGCTATATAACTCCATAATGGTTAATACATGTCATTACATATTTCTGCAAACTCATCAAATTCACAATATTAATAGTAAACCTTAATGTAAACTATGGTCTTTGGATGATAGAGATTTGTCAACATACGGTTATCAATTGTAGCAAATGAATCACTACACTGAGAGATAATGACAGTGAGAGACTCCATCCACGACTCGTGCATAGACACTTAGACAGTAGGGGAACACAGGAAATCTCTGTGCTTTGTCTGAGTTCTGCTGTGAACCTAAAACTGCTCTAAGAAAGTAGTCTATTTTTTTTCACATGGGTAATGTGGTAAATTTTATGTTATGTGGGTTTTGTTTTTGCCACAACTTAAAAAATAAAATAAAAGGCAAACAAAAAGAGGTGATCTTGACAAAAGCAAGAGAAAACCACTCATTACACTTAGAAAAATAATAATATGATTAACAGATGAGTATTCACCAGACACAATGAAGAATAAAGGACAGTGAAGGTCAAAATCAGAGCTGAAAGTACTGCACTTGTTGTGATGAGCACTGGGTGTTGTATGTTAAGTGATGAATCACTGAATTCTATTCCTGAAACCAGTATCACACCATAAGTTATTTTAAACAAAAACTTGAAACAAGCAAAAAAAAAAGAAAGAAAGAAAAAAGTATTTAGCCACAGAGCTGAAAGTACTGTAAAAACAAAAACAAAAACAAACAAATCAGCTCCCCCAAACAAACACACAAAACCCAGAACAAAACAAACAAACAAAAAAACCCAAAAAGACATGCCAAACCAGAATTATAAATTCAGCAAAAAAGTCTTTCAAACAAGAAGGTGCGTAAAGACCCCACATCAAACACAACACCTAACAGAATTTCTTCTTAGTAGACCCACCGTCCAAAAATGTTCTTCAATCTAAAAGTAAACGATGCTAGAGTTAACTCATTTCCACAAGAAGTAATAACGATCGCCAGAATGATAAATATGTCAGTAAATTTTAAAATCTGTGTATTGGGGCGCCTGGGTGGCTCAGTCGGTTAAGCAGCCGACTTCAGCTCAGGTCATGATCTCGCGGTCTGTGGGTTTGAGCCCCACGTCGGGCTCTGTGCTGACAGCTCAGAGCCTGGAGCCTGTTTCGGATTCTGTGTCTCCCTCTCTCTGACCCTCCCCCGTTCATGCTTTGTCTCTCTCTGTCTCAAAAATAAATAAACATTAAAAAAAAATTTAAAATCCGTGTATTTTCCTCTTGTAAGTGATCTATGAAATGATGTTATTTAAAATCATCATTATAACACCGTATAGTTGGATTATACTATACAATCTTATGCTAGTATAGGGGCACACGGGAGGGAAAAGAAAACTCTTTTTTTTGTATTTGTCAATTTTTGTGGTGCGAAATCATCACGAATAGTTCATTTCAAGTCTCCAATGTGAAATTGTGAGTGTAGAGAACATAAAGATATGCATAATTGGTGTTCAGAAACCAGGGTTCAGTACAACATTGTTAGAAGGACAGGTTTCCTGCTCTGAGTGTTTCTATGAAATCTTTCCTAAGCTGAAATGATGTAAATTAAAGAAACAATTACCATTAACTTCTATGGAAGAGTTGTTGAGCATTCCCTGACCCAAAAAACAACCTCTCATGTTTTTTTTTTTTTTTGGATACCTTAAGAAATATCTTGCTAATGGATGCACAAAATAAATTGAGATGAAGTACAGACGCTGAAAACCACAGTTTAAAGCTACCCTTGACAGTGAGATGCCGAGTAGCTGGTCTGACAGGACCAGACTCACTGCTTGGGGTGTGAGCTGCCTCTATAACAGCAAAACCAGCACTAAACACATTTTTCACTTTTCATCTCTTTTTTCAGAAAAGCAAAACCCCTCTTCCCATTTCTGTTGTTCACCAAAAAAAAAAAAAAAAAAAAAAAAAATGGTACTAATCCAGGTCTTTCATAAAAGCAAAGTGACATAATGCAAACGGTTGGAAGCTGAGGCATAGCTGTAGCAGGGGGAGGACAAATTGCAATGTTTGTGCTTAATGTATTTTTACGTGTTATTTATTTATTTAGAGAGCAAGTGTGAGCGGGGGAGGGGGCAGAGAGAGATGGGGACAAAGGATCTGAAGCAGGCTCTGCGGTGACGGCAGAGACCCAGATGCCGGGCTCCAATTCACAAACTGTGAGATCATGACCTGAGCCCAAGGCAGACGTTTAACCGACTGAACTGCCCAGGTACCCCTCATTTAATGTACTTTGTCCGAATTAATTTGAAGTAGATGCCAACCACTTCATGATATATGAGTAAAGAGTCCCATCCACAAGACGAAAGGCTAGGAGGTACCAACGCTCATCTGCCCTACAGAAAACAGTAAGAACAGTAAGAAAACCACTTCAGAAGGTTCAGGGAAAGCTCTGCACAACAAAGAGCAGCAAAAACTGGGCAGAACTCGAAAATTCAGGGTGGCTCCTCGGAACGTAAAGGAAGCATTTTGCCCGCACCACCCAGCCAGCTAGTTGGGAGCCGCTTGGCACCAGGAGGAATCCCCTCAGGGGAAGTCACCTCATGGAGATTAGGGGGGCAAGAGAACCCAGCAAGGTTTAGCTTTGCGGCCATCTGCAGTTTTTGCAACAGAGGTCCCCCACTGATACTGATCCCACTTGATGGAGCAGCCCAGAGAGCCCCCTCTGCAGCTACTCCCAGAGGCTGGAGCTGTTGCCCTGGTGAGACTTGCCTTCAGGGGCGCCAGTTGAGGCATTTGGGGACTGGGTGCCATAGCACCTCGCCAGATAGAAGACTAGAGCTGCGTCTGAGTTCTTCCACTCCCGGTCCCAGGTTGGGGCTCCGTCTCAACATTACTGGGAAAGCTTGTGCGGTCTTGAGCCCCGTCCCCAGGTTCCAAGAATGCTTTGGCTCTCAGTATGGGTACCTGCGGCTACTTCTGTAAGCCCCACCCGCTGGGTTCCATGTCATGACGCTGGGTCTTCGTTGTAAAGGGTGCTCCTGCTGCTCTGAACCCCACCCCTACTTGAAGCCTAGACTCTGAACTGCCATGGCTTGCACCAGGTTGCTGCTGCCTGGACCCTTCACTCCATCTATGGCAGCTGAAGGCTCTGACCCATCATCACTATGGCCAACCTACCACTGCCTACAGCCCCATCGCTTAGGTCCCATATCAGGGTTCTGAAACCTCATTGCTGGTGCTGTACTGCTCCATCCCAAGACACACTTTCAGCTCCCAGGTCCCAGCCTGAACTGTCACTGGGGGCTGGGCTGCTAAAGCTCCGCACCCAGGTCCCTGGGTCATGAGACGTGGTTTTAAGAAACTACCACTGGATCACGGTGCTGCTATCTTGTGACTGCTGCTTGGGACAGAGTTGAAACTTTGCCTCACCCTCCCCAGCATATGCCACTTCTACACTCTGCTTCTCCTGCCTAAGCCCCTGCTGAAACTTGTCATTCTAGGGTCTGTGTCTCTGTTATATTCCCTTCACCAACCAGAGCCACAGTTGTGTGCCCTTGAGACCCTGGTTCAGTTTGCATAGAGTATCTGCCCATGTCTCTATCCTAGACCCCAGTGCCCCAGCCACAGCAAATGAACTTGTGTGCCATGACCCAGGCACAATGGTAGGTCCATCAGTGCCTAATCTTGGACGACAGCTCCAACACTGCTTTGAGGCCTCTGAGGTCAGCGTGTCACATCAGACACCAAAAAGGATCCTCTCAGCAAGATCTTCTTCCCACGATTAAGACAAGAGAGAATGGGATGCTATTTTTTTTCAATTTTTTAATATTGATCTATTATTGAGAGAGAGAGAGACAGAGAGACAGAGTGAGAGTGGGAGAGGGGCCGAGAGAGAAGGAGACAGAATCTGAAGCAGGCTCCAGTCTCTGAGCTGTCAGCACAGAGCCTGATGCAGGGCTCCAACTCACGAACCGTGAGATCATGACCTGAGCTGAAGTCAGACACCTAACCAACTTAGCCACCCAGGTGCCCCTGGGATGATATTTTTAAAGTGAGCAAAGAGGGGCGCCTGGGTGGCTCAGTCGGTTAAGTGGCCGACTTGAGCCCAGGTCACAATCTCGCGGTCCGTGAGTTCGAGCCCCGTGTCGGGCTCTGGGCTGATGGCTCAGAGCCCGGGGCCTGCTTCTGATTCTGTGTCTCCCTCTCTCTCTGCCCCTCCCCTATTCATGCTCTGTCTCTCTCTGTCTCAAAAATAAATAAAGGTTAAAAAAATTTTTTTTAAAAATAAAGTGAGCAAAGGGAAAGAAAAAAACCCAAAAACCTGTCAACCAGAAATACCTTACTCAGGCAGCATGATCTCCAATAGCCAAATTATAGAAAGAGCCCAAATGCCCATGATCTCATGAATGGATAGATATGGTATTTTTCAGAGTTAAAAATACCATAGTAGTAGGGGGGGACCTTAGGCTTGTCTCATGCCTCAAGCACAGCTAGATCAACATCAAATCACTCTGAACGCCTCGGAAATTGATCACGAGGCAATCGATAAGAGAACAAGCTGCATAATTCAAGGTAGAGAATGTGGCAGGTACGCGGAGCAGGGGAACTGGGGAGAGAGAAAATCAGCCTTGCTGCAGAGGGTCAGAGCCCTTTACTCAGAGAGGAGTAAGAGAGAAGGAGGGAGAGAGCAATGCATTGGGTTCATGTAAGAAAAGCACTCTCCCCAAACCACTGGTAGGAGAATTATGAGGAACTGACTCTTCCAAGTTTTTGCGAAGAGTTAAGCTGAAATTTTGAGTTTTTGGAAGTCTGTGCCATTTGCTGGAGTAGAGTCGGGGCCGGGGGGTGGCATTGCTCCTGGGTAGAAGTAAAGGAGGCCCAGAATGTACCGTGGACAGGGTGGGATGGCCATCCCTTGGGTTGCACGGGGAGACTTATCCTCTCCAAGGATAAAAGACCCAGCTGGCGCCTTTGAGTGGGCATTCAACAGCAGGACACAGAGGTACAGGAAAAGGATAGGGGAAGTGATCGCAGCTTTTTTCCTGTGCCTCACCATAAATTCCAGGCATCTGCCCAGCCATGCAACTGCTTTTCGGAGACAGACCGGCGCCAGGGGCAGTGCTGTGAGGTTCTCCCCTGGAGGAGGGGAATGGATTCTATGCCTTGCCGCATCCTTTAAGATCTGGAGTTTTGAACCCAAGTCATACACCAAAGATAAAACACAGGAGAACTGTGGCACCACAGTGTGTGGAAGAACTGGGCACAGAAGGGTCGTGGGCAAGGATCTGACAGAAGCCTGGGACACAGGAAGGGAGATGGTTTGCTTGCCCGTGAGGGCTGTCTGAACAGTGGTTCCGCTAGCCGGGGATGACAGAGCTGGGTGATGCCTTTTTCCCCCACCCACCAGCATGGCCAAACTTCAGACAGCAATCCAGCATCTCCAGTAGAGGCTAGCACCCTTACACCAAACCCACCCCCTGCACCCTACAGGGACATCTTTAGGAGGACAGGTCTGACTGTAAGCCAGCGCAGTTGACCTCTTCCCCAGGGGTTTCGGTGGACCCCCTAACCCAAGCTCACTTTACTGAGTAATTCTCCTAGCTTATTATGGGTACATATAAAACTTTGGGCATCTTATTATGCATATATTTAGATATGTATTTGGGGAGAAAATTGGGAGGGGTTCTACATCAGAAATACATTAAGCAGCTCCTCTCTTACTTTTCTCCATTCTCCATGGTAAGAGATGCGTAGGTGTGGGTGGGATACTCCAACATTGAAAGGAAAAGGGCACTTGAGCCTCTTCTTTCCCTGGGCCCCTGTAGGTTCCCCAAATCTAGCAGCTGAACAAGTTTGCTCGCCAAGCCTTGACAATGCTTTTCAAAATTTCTTCAATTCCCAACGAGACAGTGTGAGGTGTTGGTAGTGGGTGAGGAGACTGGGCTTTTGGCCAACGAGACAGAACAGGAAATGCAACCTGATTTCAAAAATGGAAACACATGTCCCCCCCCAAATTACTCATTTAGTGTCCCTAGATGATGTGTATGAAATTTCTCAAAAACCATTTCTTTGATGTTTTATTATTTATTTTTGAGAGAAAGAGAGACAGAGCACAAGCAGGGAAGGGGCAGAGAAAGAGGGAGACACAGAATCCAAAGCAGGCTCCGGGCTCTGAGCTGTCAGCACAGAGCCTGACGCGGGCCTCGAACTCACAAACCATGAGATCATGACCTGTGCCGAAGCCGGACGCCCAACCGGCTGAGACACCCAGGTGCCCTTCTCAAAAACCATTTTTAAACTGAAAATATCTTTGATATATATGATCAAACTCCTAAGTCAGATTATATTTCTAATACCCAGCTAAACAAATATATTGTAACAATAGAGCTTTGGATGAGTGGAAGGAAGAAGACAGTTTTAGAGCTTGGGTTTTCTTAGAAATCGGCCTCTATGACCTATTTGGAAAAGCAAAATATAAAGAGATCACATATAGGAAGAACCTATTGTGGCTTGGCTATATTTTAAGGAAATTTAGCATTATGTAATTTATTCCTCAGCCCTTGGCGTTGGCTACATATACAGTTACCATATCACAGGTGATGGAACTGAAGCATCAAGTTTTTAAGTGGAAATGACCAAGATTTAGTGAATACTTAGGTGTCAAAAGGTGCTTTTCAAATAATCTTCAAGCAACTCTATGAATAAGATACTATTTGCGTCATATTTTATGGGAGAGGCAAGCGAGACAGATCAGTTTTCTGACTCATAGAAATAAGAGTGTGCATTCAGAATTACATTGAAATGACCTGGTTTCATTGCTGATGTTTTTAAACTTTACACCTTACTGCTTATTCCACATTTGTAAGTTGATCAAGGCCCCTGGTGAAAACATCTGCCTGCTGATGTTTCCCGTTATACAAAACCACCTTAGAAGAATTTTTGGTACAGAGGAAAGAAAAATCTAGATGGAAGTTAGGAACGTTCTATTTGTGTGTGTGTGTGTGTATTTCTCATGTTTATTTTTTTACAAACAAAGATATCTATCTCATGAAACACAATGAGAAAAGTATTCCTATGGTTATTATGGTAAATTGGGTTATTTTTCAGTGAACTTACGTTTCCTCTAACTGACCACTTTGAAAACAGTATACTTTGCAGACAATTAATGACAGGTTTGACCATAGGACTTGTTTTCATAATATATTGTGAGTGGGAAAGTGATACCTTCTGAGCTCAGAGTGCAGGCAGCAAGAAGCACATTTCTGCTGGCCCCTCTGACAGCTGCTAATCTCTGCTTTAAAAGGTCGTATACCACATAGCCCACTGTTCTAAGAATAAACGATACAAAAGGTTCTGAGCTGCATCTGTGGTTTGCAGTCAAGTCCATGCAACCCAAGCTCATCAACTAAAATGCAGCCAAACCACAAATGAGTGAACGAGACATAAAGGCTTATTTTTAGATGCCAATGAAATTTGGGTTGTTTGTAACACAAGTTTAGCAATTAGTACATCTGCCACTTACATATTATATGAAATTAACTTTGAATATCCATCTATTTCCTCTGTATGAACATGGGAAATAAATATAAAGAATATGTCTATATTCAAGAGATCAAAGCATATGAAATGCGAATTTATTTTGCGACTTTGAGTTTTATCTCTCTTCCTCTTGTCACTGAATTACAGTAGAAAAATCTCTGAATCACTATCAAATTACTAAAGTTTGTCCTGTGATATGGCAATAATTAGCTGTTTTACCCACACAAATATCTGTCCATTTTTAATTCTTGTTTTCTTCATCATTTACTATTTTATTTTTCATGCCAAAGTATTTATTTATTTACTTATTTATTTATTTACTGGGAGAGTGGAAACAAAGCAAGGGCAGAGAGAGGGGGACAGAGGATCCAAAGTGGGCTCTGTGCTGTCAGCAAACTCATGAACTGTGAGATCATGACCTGAGCCGAAGTTGGACGTTCAACTGATTGAGCCACCCAGGTGCCCCTGCCAAAGTATATTTTTAAATTTGCTGGCACAGAACGATAGAGTGAGGACACAGATAATTTAATAAAACAAGATACCTTCCAAAATATCTGAAATCCTGGTGAGGAAAACAGTAGACAAGAAGAAGTAACAAAGGACACTGGTTATTATTCATTGAAAAACCAACCTCTCCCCAAAAATGAACCTAATCTTTGATTAGTGCTGCACTAAAATGGATTCAGAAGGTACAGCTTGGTTCCATTCTCTGAGGAAGTGGGCAGATCTGAATGGCTCTTAGACGGCAACCCTGGGATTGTTGCATGATACCCTGAGTGCTTGGTTATCAATTTAGTACTCTCAGCTCCAAATCTATCCCTCAGTGCTCTTTTCTCAGATAACGGTGCAAGATCCTATCAATTTTCTCTCTTGCCATCTCACAGGAGGTTGACTTCTGTTGGTAAAAGGCCATCGAGAGACACTGCAGCAGAAAGGGCTCTTCTTCCTGGTTCCTTGGTGTTTTCTCTCCTTTGGCCACTATGGCTTAGTTGCCAGCTGCCTGTTTGCAGGAAGTCCTGTGTATTCAGCCTCCACGAGTGTCTGTGGCCAGTGCCAGTTAAAGTTTCCTCTTCCAGCCTCTACCTGCTAACACTCTGGCAGGGGGTTCTTCCTGCCTGCCAGTCTCAGACCGAGATCCTTCCTCACCAAGTTCAGCCAGGGGACCGTGGAGCTGCTCTGCCCCAGGTCAATCCAGTGAGCATGTCGGCCATGAAGCTGTGTGCACCCACATTGTCCTCGATGACATCTAAATCCCATCTTAGAGAGCGGACCTGGCTTCCCAGTGATCCCTCCTTTCGGTACTTTCCTTTAAGCCTAAGGTATTCTTATAACTTTGTTTCATCCCCTCATGCTAGGCTTTCCCATATAGTTAATAATTCTTTATATCAAACTTCTCCTGGTTTCTGTCTCCTGCCTCAACACTGATAACCTTGCCACTCTGGGTCGTTCAGCTTTCACATGCAGCCCCTTTAGGGCTAGAACAAATCAATTAATTTGGAAATATGAGTGGGCTTTTTCACCCTACCAAGGGCTTTATCATAATAATGCTTGATATTATCATCTATAATGTATATGTAATTTATTTTAATAAATAACAAAAGTTTAAGAAATAGATGATATGTCCCTGAGTATATATTTTTTATGTTAATATAAATAAAGACTTAAAAATAATTCTACAACCCTAAGGGTAAAACCTCAGGTACTCTTTGGACCTTGGGTGATTATGATATATCAATGAAGATGAATCCTTGGTAACAAGTAAAGCATTCTAATGAGTGATGTTGATGATGGGAGACGGCATGCATATGTGCATACTGGAGGGTTATGGGAAATCTCTGTACGATTCTCTTAATTTTGCTGTGAACCCAAAACTGTTGTAAAAAATAAAATCTTAAAAAAATAACTCTAAGAAAATAATCATATGGCTTGAAGAAATGAGAAATATGTTCTTTATAGATGGTGAAGCAGCATTATATCAGATTTAGGTAGGTTGAAGTGGCTGGTGCTTACAAATATATGTTTTTATTTCTAAGCAGGATTCAATTAAAATTTTTTTGGCCTGAACGTATAAAAATGTACAATTGTGGTCCCATTCTGAAGATACTGACAACCTGAAATATAGAAAATAATATCTAATTAATCTTGGTAATACATAATTTTAAATCTTAATGAACATGCAATCCATTTGGACTAAGAGTTATGTATCTAAATCTGAATATTTTCCATATTATTTTTCTATGGAAACACTTCAACAATGGTGTTTCTAAAGTTGTTCCATGAAGGGGCGCCTGGGTGGCTCAGTCGGTTAAGCATCCGACTTCAGCTCAGGTCATGATCTCACACTCCGTGAGTTCGAGCCCCCCGTCGGGCTCTGTGCTGACAGCTGGGAGCCTGGAGCCTGCTTCAGATTCTGTGTCTCCCTCTCTCTGACCCTCCCCTGTTCACGCTGTCTTTCTCTGTGTCAAAAATAAACATTAAAAATAAATAAATAAATAAATAAATAAATAAATAAATAAATAAATAAAGTTGTTCCATTAAAGCTGTTTTTTTTTTTCCTATGACAAATTCTTTGAGGCGTAAAGTAAAGGAGATGTGAAGAAACTTACGGTTTGGAAAGGAAAGTTAAGCCTTTGGGCCACAGCCATGAACTATTATTTCTTGTCTGGGAGACTCTACACCATGAAGAACGAATGAAGAAGTCCAACATATACTATGAGAGAACAAATTTTATTAGAAGTTACATCAAAGCTCTTATACTCATGTGAAGTTTGTAGTAACAAGTCAAGCTCATTCTTTGTGACTTTATAGAATCTTTCAAATTGTAATACAGTGCTATGCACTGAACCCATTGTAAAGATATCTTAGTAGGACTAAGTGAAGAAGACACACTGCCATGGATAATAATTTGGGGTTCTGACAATTGTCCTGAGGTTAATAATAATAACTTGTGAAATATTTATTACTTTAAAAACTCCTAGAGATTCAAGTAAGAAGTACCTTTGTAATCTTCTTGCCTAGGACTGCTCCCATGCCTCTCCACCTACCCACCCTAGTGCAGTGATCAAAAAGAATTGTACTATTGGGGCGCCTGGGTGGCTCAGTCAGTTGAGCATCTGGCTTCAGCCCAGGTCTTGTTCTCCCGGTCCATGAGTTCGAGCCCCGCGTCAGGCTCTGTGCTGACAGCTTGGAGCCTGGAGCCTGCTTCTTGTTCTGTGTCTCCCTCTCTCTGCCCCTCCCCTGCTCATGCTCTGCCTCTCTCTCACCCTCTCAAAAATAAATAAACATTAAAAAAAATTTAATAAAAAAAAAAAAAGAATTGTACTATTTATGGGGCACCCGGGTGACTCAGTGGGTTGAGCGTCTGACTTCGTCTCAGGTCACGATCTCACGGTTCATGAGCTCCAGCCCCGCGTTGAGCTCTGTGCTGACAGCTCAGAGCCTGGAGCCTGTTTCAGATTCTGTATCTCCCTCTGACCCTTCCCCACTCGAGCTCTGTCTCTTAAAAATAAACATTAAAAAAAATTTTTTTTTAAAGAATTGTACTATTTACAATTTGGGAAGACTGAAAAAATCATGGTGCAGTTGCCTCAAGGGCAGACATGAGTAAGAGTGGGGAAGGGGATGAAATAACCATTGCTTTTTCAGCTCAAAGTGGTGAGTTTGCTTGATAATGAATGAGGGAAACTCACACTTTCCTTTAACTGAGCTCAAGGCCCCCAGTAAGTAAAATGGGAAGATATTGAAGGGAAAAGTACAACAGAAGAGATGATATTAGCTCTCTACACACTTTTAGCTGATGGGGAAAATGCGCCCACATGTAGAGGAGACCCAGATAAAAGCGAAAGCTGAGACTTGAGAATTGACAGTAAAGTTATGAGCACTCCCCTCCCACACACACCCCCCACCCCTCCCCACACACATACACATACACCTGCACATCCATCACATGGAAGAGGGTGGAAGCCTTACTCATTTGCAGTATTTGAACACAACCTTTAAAAAATTAGTGGTTGACATCTAAGCTGCAAAATCACAAGGGCAATCCCTAGGAAAATAGGCTACAAATAAACAAACAAACAAACAAACGATAAGAATTAGGAAAAACTGATTTTGCAGTAAAAGCTATGCAAGCTCCAAAAATAAGAAATCTAAGAAAAATGAAATACAATGCATGTTTACTAAACTACATTATCAGAAATGTGTACCTAAAAAAAATTTAAAACGTGCAAAGAAACCAGAAAATGTCTTCCATACTAAAGTCAATAGAAACTTTTCCTGGGAAAGATGTTAGAATTACTGAAAAAAAAAAAAAGTATTTTAAAGTAACATTTATGAATATTTGTAAGTTATAAAGGAAACTATGTTCAAATAATTAAATGAAAATATGGCAGCAACATAATAACTAGGAAATATCAGTAGAAAAATGAAACTATGTGAAAAAAACACAGAGAAATTCCGAGTTTATAAATACCTGAAATGAAAATTTCACTCAATTGGCTCTATAGAAAATTGGAGATGCAAAAGAAAAACTTGATGAAACTGAAGAAGGGGTAACAGAATTTATTCATCCCATAGAATGAGAGAGAAAAAATAACAGAGTTCAGAGATCTTCAATAATCAGAAAACCAGCATGGGTCTGAATAAAATCAAAGGCGGATAAAAGCAGAAGAAAAAAACAAACAAACAAACAAACAGAAAAGCAATATTAACACACAGTGAAAGAATAACTTCTTAAATAGCATTTTAAAAATATTTGTGGAACCCAGTGGCTCAGCAAACTACTAACAGAATGAGCACAAGAAACCCACATCTCACGACATGATAATGGAATGACCATTAAGTGACCATTAAGTGTCACTTGCGAACACAGACAAAAAAATAAGCCTGAGGGAACAGGGTGGATTATGAGGTGACTTAAGTCAGTGTGAAAATCAGGGAATGGGTGGCATATCTCCCACCTCCAGCAGACTTAAACCACATTATCTACCACAAAATCCACAGATTAGATCCAGATCTGATCTGTGTTCAGATTAGAGGGGGAATGACACCAGCAACACAAAACAATAGGAAGCCCCAGGCCCTTAATCCCCCATGGAAACAATAACTTAAAAATACATCCAGACACAAACCCATGTGTAGTCAGGCTAATCATTTTTGATAAGAGTGAGAAGACCATTCAATATGGAAAGGGTAGTATCGTTCACACATGGTGCCAGGAAACTGACTACCCACACACAAAAGAATGAAGGTGGATGCTTAGGTTTATGCCCCATCAAAGTTCATTCAACATGGACTAAACATTGGGACACCTGGGTGGCTCAGTCAGTTTAAGCATCTGACCCCAGCTCTGGTCATGATCTCGTAGTTCATGAGTTCGAACCCACATCGGGCTCCACACTGACAGTGCAAGAGCCTGCTTGGGATTCTCTCTCCCTCTCTGTCTGCCCCTCCCCCAATTTTGTGTGCACTCTCTCTCCCACACACACAAAATAAATAAATAAACTTTTTTAAAAAATCGGGCTAAACACAAAGCACCTGCTTGGCTCAATCGGTTAAGCATCTGACTTCAGCTCAGGTCATGATCTCACAGTTCGTGAATTTGAGCCCCAGGTAGGGCTCTGTGCTGACAGCTCAGAGCCTGGAGCCCGCTTCAGATTCTGTGTCTCCTCTCTTTGCCCCTCCCCTGCTCACACTCTCTCTCTCTCAAAAATAAATAAACATTAAAAAAATTTTAATAAAATTTTTAATAATTTTTTTAAAAATGGACTAAACACACAAACATAAGATGTAAAACTATCAAATTCCTTGGAGAAAACATGGGGGGAAGTACATAAAATTTTATTTGACAATGACTTCTTGGATATGACACCAAAAGCACAGACTACAAAGGAAAAGACCATTGTAGACAAATGGGCTACATCAAATTAAAACATTTCTTTGCATCAAAGGACATGATCCACAGAATGAAAGATAGAGTGGAAAAATGCTTGCAAATCATATATCAAAACAAAGATTTATATCCAAAATATATAAGGAATACAATGTCACTAATAAAAACAAAAACCCAATAACCCAAATAAGAAATGGGTAGGGGTGCCTGGGTGGCTTAGTCGGTTGGGCGTCCGACTTCGGCTCAGGTCACGATCTCACAGTCCGTGAGTTCGAGCCCCACGTCGGGCTCTGGGCTGATGGCTCAGAGCCTGGAGCCTGCTTCGGATTCTGTGTCTCCCTCTCTCTCTGCCCCTCCCCCGTTCATGCTCTGTCTCTCTCTGCCTCAAAAATAAATAAAACATTAAAAAAAATTTTTAAAGAAATGGTTAAAGGAATTAAATAGACATTAGAAAATATACAAATGGTCAAAAAGCATATGTAAAAGTGTTCAATATCACTGATTGTCAGAAAAATTCAAATCAAAACCATAATGAGATATCACCTCATACTTACTAGGATGGATACTATTTAGGAAAAAAGGAGGTGGAAAAAGAGGACCCTGGCACATTGTCATTGGGAAAGCAAATTGGTCAGCTATTATGTAAAACAGTATAAAGCTCCCTCCAAAAATTAAGAATAGAATTGCCCTATGAATCAGCAATCCCACGTGTAGGAAATTTTCTAAAAGAATTGAAAACAAGATCTCAAAGAGATACCTGCACACCCATCTCACTGCAACATTATTCACAAAAGTCAACCAGTAGAAGCAGCCCAAATGTCCACTGATGGAAGAAAGGAGAAAAAAAAACCACAGTATACACAGAGCAGTGTAATATTATTATTCAGCCTTAAAAAGGAAGGAAATCCTATCACATGCTACAACATGGTTGAAATTCCAGGACATCATGCTGAGTGAAATAAGCCAGTCACACACACACACAAGAATACGATTCCACTTCTAGGAAGTATCTAAAGCAGTCAAACTGATGGAAACAGCAAGTAGAATGGTGATTGCTAAGGGTTCAGGGGAAAGTAGAGAAGTTCATTATGTCCATTGAGTATGGAGTTCCAGTTTTGCAAGGTGAAAGTTCTAGACATCTGTTGGGCAACGATGTGAATACAGTTAGCACTCATGAACTGTATGCTTAGAGTTGGGTAAGATGCATGAAACTGTTAAAGTGTAGTGGATAAGATGTGAGACATTGTGTGATTCCAACTATATGATGTCCTGGAAAAAAAATAAAATAAAACTATGGAAACAGTAAAAAGATCAGTGGTTGCCAGAGCTGAGCAAGAAGGGAAGGATTGATAATAGATGAAGGACAGAGGATTTTTAGGGCAGTGAGCCTATATTATATAAATATGTAATGGATGATAAAAGTCTTTACACATCTCTCCAATCTCATAAAATGTACATAATCAAGAGTAAACCTTAATTTAAACTATAGTCTTTCGGTGATAAAGATGTGTCAATGTACTTTCATCAGTTGTAGCAAGTGTAACCCTAAGGTAGGAGATATTAACAATGGGAGAGTCTATGCATGTGTAGACAGTAGGGGTATATAGGAAACCTGTGTGCCTTCTCTCAGCTTTGATATGACCCTAAAATTTCTCTCAGAAATAAAGTTTATTTTTTATATAAATGGGTAATATGGTAAATTTTCTATTACTTTTTTTACCACAATTAAAAATAAAATAAAAAGCAAACAAACAGAAAGAGGGGATCTTGAAAGCAGCAAGGAAAAAACTACTAATTACATTTAATTACAACTAATAATATGATTAATAGAGAAGTTCTCATCAGAAACCATGAAGAATAAAAACAGGGAAGGTCAAAACCAAAGAGCTGAATGTGCTGGAAAAACAAAAAAACAAGACACAAACCAAAACCCCTCAAAAAAAAAAAAAAAACCCACAACAAAGCAAAACATGACAAAGAAAGCTTGTCACAGAAACGTTCCAAATTCAGCAAAACAGTCTTTCAAAACAGAAGGTGCATGACGACCTAACGGAGTTTCTTAGCAGACCTGTTCTCCGTAAATGTTTTTCAAGCTAAAAGTAGATGAGAAGGGATGGTGTCCACAAGAAGGAAAAAAGATCAATAGAAATGGTAAATATGTGGGTAAATTTAAAAGTCTCTGTGTGTGTTTGCTTCTCTCAATTTTTTAAGAGGTAAGATTATTTAAAACCACAATTAAAGCCCTGTATGGTTGGGTCTATACCATATATGGATACAACCTTGTGCTGGTAATTGAGCACATCAGAGAGGAAAGAAAACCTTATTTTGTTAGCACTTGTTGATTTCTGTGGTGCACAGTCACTGTGAAAGGTTCAAGTCACCAATGTGAAATCATGAGCACGGTGTTGAAAAAGATATGCATAATTAGTGGTCAGAAACCAGTATTAGCTGGCTTCAGCACTGTTTCAGAAGTACATACAGGTTTCCGTCCCTATCTGAAAGTAGAGCGCTTTTATGAAATCATCCGTAAACTGAAATGGCGTAAATTGAATAAGCTATTATCATTAATGCATATGCAAAAGTTTCAAGCATTCCCAGACTGCCACCTTGTCCCTGGACTACTACACCCTGCCTCTGTGCCCAAGCATCCCTGAACCTCATAATCCCAGAACTTGTGTCACTGAGGCATTTGCTTCACCAGCCAGAGTCACAGTGACTATCTATCCCCTGAGATGTAATTACAGTATCCCTCGGATATCGGCACATGCCTCCACCGTAGCCATCAGTTCCAGTGTGACAGCAAGTGAAACTGCCCAGGACCCTACACGGTGGAAGTTCCATTTGCACTTGTTCCTAGCACTATGGCTCCAATACTGCTTGGAGTGCCAGCATGCCAAGAAGGGTCACCTCAGCCAAACCTTCTCCCATGCACAAGCCCAGAGAGGGTAGAATGTTTTCTTTTTCTTCTTTCTTCTTTTTACTTGCAGTACAGCTAACATACTATAGTGTTTTATTAGTTTCAGGTATGTAATAAAGTGATTAAACATCTCTATATGTTTCTCATTGCTCATCATAAGTATAGTCTTAATCCCGTTTACTTACTTGCCTTCTGGTAAGTTCTCCGTAGTGAGAGATTGTTTTTGGTTTGTCTCTTTGTTTCCTGGTTCATATGTTTTGCTTCTTAAATTCCACATATATGTAAAATCATACGGTCTTTGTCTTTCTCTGACTGTCTTATTTCACTTTGCATTATACTCTTTAGATCCTTCCAAGTTTTTTCAAATAACAAGATTCATTACTTTTTATGCCTGAGAAATATTCCATTGCAATAAACACATTGCAATGGTGTCTATACCTTTTCAAATTAATGTTTTTATATTCTGTGAATAAATATTCAGTAGTGGAATTATAGATCATAGGAGAGTTCTATTTTTAATTTTTTTAAGGAATATCAATACTGTTTCCACAGTAGGCTGCATCACTTTTCATTCACAGTCATGCACAAGCGTTCCTTTATCTCCACATCCTTGCCAACACTTGCTGTTTCTTGTGTTTTTTTTTTTATTTTAGCCATTTTGAAAGATGTGACATGATATCTCATAGTAGTTATGATTTGCATCTCCTTGATGATCAGTGCTGTCGAGCATCTTTTCATGTATCTATTGGCCATCTGTGTTTCTTCTTTGGAGAAATATCTGTTCATGTCTTCTACCTATACTTTAATTGGAGTATTTGGAGGGTTTTATTGGTTTTTTGCTTTTTTTTTTTTTTTTTTTTTTTTTTTTTTTTTTTTTTTTTGGTGTTGAGTTGTATATGTTCTTCATGTATTTTGGATACTAACCAACCCTTTGTTGGATATGTCATTTGCAAATATCTTCTCCCATATAGTATGCTGTGTTTCAATTTGGTTATTTCCTTTGTTATGCAGAAGCTTTTTTATTTTGATTTAATCCAAATAGTTTACTTTGCTTCGGGAAGCATATCTACAAAAATGATGCTGTGGACAAGATCAGTGAAATTACTGCCTCTGCCCTCTTCTAGGATTTTTTTTAACGTTTATTTATTTTTGAAACAGAGAGAGACACACCATGAACGGGGGAGGGGCAGAGAGAGAGGGAAACACAGAATCGGAAGCAGGATCCAGGCTCTGAGCCATCAGCCCAGAGCCGGACGGGGGGCTCGAACTCGCGGACTGCGAGATCGTGACCTGAGCTGAAGTCGGATGCTTAACCGACTGAGCCACCCAGGCTCCCCTCTCTTCTAGGATTTTTATGGTTTCAGCTCTCACATGTAGGTCCTCAATCCATTTTGAGTTTATTTTTCTGTATGGTGCAAGAAAGTGGTCCAATTTCATTGTTTTTTTTTTTTTAATTTTAATTTTATTTTTTATTTTTTAAAATTTACATCCACATTAGTTAGCGTTGTTTTGCATGTAGCTGTCCAGTTTTCCCAGCACTATTTGTTTAGGAGACTTTTTCCCATTGCATATTCTTGCCTCTTTTGTCAAAGATGAATTGACCATATACTTCTGGGTTTATTTCTGGGCTCTCTATTCTGTTCCATTGATCTCTGCATCTATTTTTGTGCCAGTATCACACTATTTTGATTATGACAGCTTTGTAGTGCATCTTGAAATTTGGAATTTTGATACCTCCAGTGATGCTCTTCTTTTTCAAGATTGCTTTGGTTATTGGGCATCTTTTGTGGTTCCATACAAATTTTAGGATCCTTTGTTCTGGTTCTGTGAAAAAATGCTGTTGGTATTTTTATATGGATTACGTTAAATCTGTAGATTTCTCTGGATAGCATGCACATTTTAACAACATTTGTTCTTCCAATTCATGAGCATAGAATGATTTTCCATTTGTGTTGTCTTTCATTTCCTTCATCAATGATTTACAGTTTCAGAGTACATGTCTTTTACCTTCTTGGTTTAACTTATTCCTAGGTAATTTTTCGTGCACTTTCAAATGAGATTGTTTTCTTTTTTTTTAATTTTTTTCTATGTTTATTTATTATTGAGAGACAGAGTGAGACAGAGCATGAGCATGGGAAGGGCAGAGAGAGGAGACACAGAATTTGAAGGAGGCTTGAGGCTCTGAGCTCAGAGCCGATGCGGGGCTCCAACCCACCCACTGCAAGATCATGACCTGAGCCGAAGTTGGATGCCCAACTGACTGAGATTGTTTTCTTAATTTTTCTTTCTGCTACTTCATTGTTGGTGTATAGAAATGCAACAGATTTCTGTATATTGATTTTTGTGTCCTGCCATTTTACTGAATCCACGTATCAGGTCTAACAATTTTTTGGTGGAGTCTCATGGGTTTTCTAAATAGAGGTATGATGTCATCTGCAAATAGTTTTACTTCTTCCTTACCAATTGGATATCTTTTATTTCTTTGTGTTGTCTGATTGCCGTGGCTAGGATTTCCAGTACTATTTTGAATAAGATTGTGAGAGTGGGCAACCTTTTCTTATTCCTGACCTTAGGAGGAAAGCTTTTAGTTTTTCACCATTGAGGATGATGCCCGCTGTGGATTTTCATATATGGCCTTTATTATATTGAGGTATGTTCCCTGTAAACCTACTTTGTTAAGGATTTTTAACAAAAATGGATGTTGTACTTGTCAAATGGTTTTTCTCCAGCTATTAAAGTGATGATATGGGTTTTATTTTTTCTCTTGTTGATGTAATGCATCACACTGATTGATTTAAAAATACTGAATATTTGCATTCCAGCAATAAATTCCACTTGATTAGTGTGAATAATTTTTTAGTGTATTGTTGGATCTAGTTTGCTAATATTTTATTGAGGATTTTTGCATCTGGGTTCATCAGAGATAATAGGCTGTAGTTCTGGGTTTTGTTTTTGTTGTTGTTGTTGTTGTTTTTCTAGTGTCTTTATCTGGTTTTGGTGCCAGGGTAATGCTAGCCTCATGGAATGAATCTGGAAGCTCTCCTTCCACTTCTATTTTTTAGAATGGTTAGAGAAGAATAAGCATTAACTCTTCTTTAAGTGTTTGGTAAATTCACCTGTGAAGCCATCTGGTCCTGGAAGTCTTTTGTTACTCTTCAATTTCATTGTTGGTAATCAGTGTGTTCAATTTTCTATTTCTTCATGTTCAGTTTTGGGAGGTTATATGTTTCTAGGAATTCATCCATTATTTTTAGCTTGTCCAGTTTGTTGGCATATAATGTTCTTTTACAATCCTTTGTATTTCTGTGGTGTCAGTAGTTATTTCTCCTCTTTCAGTTCTAATTTTATTTGATTCCTCTCTCTCTCTCTCTCTCTCAGTGAATCTGGTTAGAAGATTATCAAGGTTTTTTTTAATCTTTTCAAAGAACCAGCTCTGGATTTCATTGATCTGTTCTATTCTTTGTTTACTTTCTATATCATTTATTTCTGCTCTAATCTTTATTATTTACATTCCTTTTCTGGTTTTTCCTTTGTTTTTGTTTCTTTTTCTAGCTCCTTAAGTGTAAGTTTTCGATGTTTATTTGTGATTTTTCTTCTTCTTGATGTGGGCCTGTATTGCAATAAACTTTCCTGTTAAAGAGCTTTTGCTAGGGGCGCCGGGGTGGCGCAGTCGGTTAAGCGTCCAACTTCAGCCAGGTCACAATCTCGCGGTCTGTGAGTTCAAGCCCCGCGTCAGGCTCTGGGCTGATGGCTCGGAGCCTGGAGCCTGTTTCCAATTCTGTGTCTCCCTCTCTCTCTGCCCCTCCCCCATTCATGCTCTGTCTCTCTCTGTCCCAAAAACAAATAAAAAACGTTGAAAAAAAAATTTTTTTAAAAAAAAGAGCTTTTGCTGTATCCCAAACACTTTACACTGTTGTGTTTTCAGTTTCATTTGCCTCTATTTATTTTTTTATTTCCTCTTTGATTTCTTAGTTGTCCCATTTACTGTTTAGTAGCATGAAATTTAACTTTCATGTATTTGTGTTCATTCCATATTTTTTTCTTGTGGCTGATTTCTAATTTTAGAGCATTGTGGTCAGAAAAGATGCATGGTATGACTTCAGTGTTTTTCAGTTTGCTGAGTCTTGCTTTGTGGCCTATTCTGGAGAATGGTCCATCTGCACTTGAAAAGAATGTGTGTTCTGCTCTTTTAGGGTGGAATGTTCTGAATATACCTGTTAAATCCATCTGTTCCAGTGTGTCATTCAAAGCCACTGTTTCCTTGTTGATATTCTGTTTGGATGATGTATGCATTGGTATAACTGGGGAGTTGAAGTCCCTTACTATTATTGTATTTCTATCAGTTACTTCCTTGTAGTTTGCTACTAATTTCTTTATGTATTTGGGTGCTCCCATGTTGGTTGCATAAATATTTATAATTGTTTTATCTTTTTGTTGGATGATTATAGAGTGTCATTCTTTGTCTCTTGTTACAATCTGTTTTAAAGTCTATCTTGTCTGAAATGAGTATTGCTACCCTGGCTTTCTTTTAGCTTCCATTTGCATGATAAATGCTTTTCCATCCTTTCACTTTCATTTTCATGTGTTTTTAGCTCTGAAGTGAGTGTCTTGAAGGCACATATACATGGGTCTCGCTTTTTTATCCGTTCCATCACCCTGTGTCTTTTGATGGAGCATTTAGTTCATTTACATTCAACGTACTTATTGACAGGTATGTAATTATTGTCATTTTGTTACCTATTTTATGGTTGTTTTTGCCATTCTATTCCGTTCTTTTCTTCTCTTGCTCTTTTCTCTCATGGTTTCCTAGCTTTCTTTAATGACATATTTGGATTCCTTTATCTTTATTCTTACATATCTATTACTGGTTTTTGATTTCTGGTTACCATTAGGTTTATGTTAACATCTTCTGCATATTATAGCAGTCTATGTTATGTTGATAGTCTCTTTTGAACCCATTCTTACTGCTCTCCCACCACACATTTTAGGTGTATGGTGTCATACTTTATATCCTTTTATTTTGTGAATCCCTTGCCAGATTTTTATGGATATACTTAATTTTAGTGCTTTTGTGCTTCCTGTTTTTCTTAGTCCTCCTTGTGGTCTTACCTTTCCACTCAAAAAGTCCTTGTTAACATTTCTTGAAGGGATGGTTTAGTGGTCGTTAATTCCTTTAACTTTTGTTTATCTGGGAAACTCTATCTCTCCTTCTGTTCTGAATGATAGCTTTGTTGGAAAAAGTATTCCTCATTGCAGATTTTTTTTTCATTCAGCACTCTACATGTATCATGCGGTTCCCTTCTGGCCAGCAAAGTTTCTGGTGAAAAAGCAGCCAATAGCCTTATGGTGTCTCTGTTGTATGTAACTGTTTTCCTTTCTCGTGATGCTTTCAATATTCTCTCTTGACCCTACTTTTTGTCATTTTAATTGCTATGTGTCTTGGTGTAGATCTCCTTAAGTTAACTTACTTCACCTCTTATTTCTTCAAATAAATATTCTACCACCTTTTCTCTCTCTTCTCCTTCTAGGATCTCTATAAAGCAAATGTTATTACATTTGATGGTGTCTCCAAACTTCCTTGTTCTATTTTCATTTATTGTTATTATTTTCTTCTTTCTCAGGATCAGTTGGGTTGCTTTCCATTACTCTGTACTCCAGGTTGCTGATGTGTTCTACTTCCTTTAGTCAACTATTTACTCCTTCTGGTTTACTTTTAATTTCAGTTATTGTGTATTTTTTCTTTCTCCGTTGAGGGTCTCGCCGAGGTCTTCCACTCTTTTCTCAAATTCAGTGAGTATCTTTATGGCCATTGCTTTAAATTCTCTATCAAACATACTACTTATCAATGTTTTGTTTACATATTTTGCTGTGATTTTGTCCTATTCTTTCACTGAAACATTCCTCTCTCTCCACATTTTGCCTAACTCTGTGTCTATTTCTGTGTGTTAGGAAAGGCAGCTACATCCCTGTTCTTGAAAGTAGCAGCTTTATGAAGAAGAGCTCCTGTAGAGCCCTGCTATGCAATGTCACTTGTTCAGAAGAACCTGGCATTACAGGGGTGTCTCCTGTGTGTTGTGTGAGCCCCACTGTTGTGCCTGAGCTGCTATTGCTTTCACTCCAGTCATCTGCAATGATTCTCTGAGTCTGTTGGGAGCAGAGTTTGGTTCCAGTGTTATTAGTGGGACACCCTGGGGCTTCCTTGAGCTTGAGTTGAGTCAGACCAGGCATTTGCCAAAGATTCGGTAGCACAGAATGGCAGGGCATCATCCCTATGTTGTTCTAGGAGAAGTTTTGTGAGCAGTGCATGCAGTCAGACTAGATATCAGACCCCAGCCCTCTACTGGGCCACATTTGGACCTGGATGTGTGGTACGTTCCCTTGTCTTCCAGGGCAGGAAACCTCTGGAGTGGTGCTGGCCCCTGTTGTGGCCGCTTGCCTACTACCAGGCTTGTGACACCACTTTGGATGGGCTCTGGCCAAGGGCATGTTGAAAGGGCAGATTCAAAGGAGAATGTGAGGCAAGGAACATGGTATTAACAAGGCTTACTCAAGTCTGCTGTGGGAAGAGACCTGGGGAGGGGCTTGGCAGAATAGGTGTGTTTCCAGGGTAGCACAGAAGTAACATACTGTGTTATCAAGTTGGGTGGAGATCATTGGTAAAGCACTGATTCTCACAGGTGTCTTGGTCACTATGCTAAAGAGCAAGAGAGGGAGATGGCACCAGACAGCTCCTTTGTTCTTGGAAAAGAATCCTAAAGATCCCTGCCCTCCAGCACACGCTCTGAGATTAGTAAATATATCTCTTTCTTGTATATCCCAGGTGTTTTTCAATTCATGTTTTTGTTGTGCTGTCTCTTTAAGGGTGAAGAATAAGTGTTCTATGCTCTCTGGGCTCTCCCAGAGCTACAACTACTCGGTTTTAAAGATGCAGGTGTTCACATTAATCAAAGAAAGATTCAGAACAACCCAGTCCTCTCAATAGGAGCAGAAAAGCATGAGACAAAAGGCAGCACTCTTCCTCGAGGAAAACTCTCAAAGGAGTAAGAATAAAAACGACATACCTCAAGGCCATAAAGGTCATATATGAGAGACCCACAGCTAATATCATCCTCAGTGGGGAAAAACCGAGAGCCTTCCTCCTAAAGTCAGGAATACAACAGGGATGTCTACTATCACCACCACTGTTCGACGTAGTGTTGGAAGTTCTAACCTCAGTGATCAGACAACAAGAAGAAATAAAAGCCATCCAAATCAGCAAGGAAGAAGTCAAACCTTCACTCTTTACAGACAACAGGATACTCTGTGTGGAAAACCCAAAGACTCAACCCAAAACCTGCTAGAACAGATTAAGGAATTGTTAAGGAATTGCAGGTTATAAAAATCAATGTACAGAAATCAGTTGCACTTCTATACACCCTTAATGAAGCAGCAGAAAGAGAAATCAAGGAATTGATCCCATTTATAATTGCCCCGAAAACCATAAAATATCTAGGAATAAACCTAACGAAAGAGGTAAAAGATCTGTATGCTGAAAACTATAGAAAGTTTATGAAAGAAATTGAAGAAGACACAAAGAAATGGAAAAATTGTCGATAATACCCAAAGCAATCTACACATTCAATGCAATCCCTATCAAAATAACACCAGCATTCTTCACAGAGCTAGAACAAACAGTTCTAAAATTTGTATGAAACCACAAAAGACCCCAAGTAGCCAAAGTAATCCTGAAAAAGAAAACCAAAGCTGGAGGCACCACAATTCCACACTTCAAGCTGAATTACAAAGCTGTAATTATCAAGATGGTATGGTACTGGCACAAAAACAGACACTGAGATCAATGAAACAGAATAGACAATCCAGAAATGGACCCACAAATGTACGGCCGACTAATCTTTGACAAAGAAGGAAAGAATATCCAATGGAAAAAAGTCTCTTCAGCAAATGGTATTGGGAAAACTGGATAGCGACATGCAGAAGAATGAATCTGGACCACTTTCTTACACCATACATAAAAATAAACACAAAATAAATGAAAGAACTGAATGTAAGACAAGAAACCATCAAAACCCTAGAGGAGAAAACAGACAGTAACCTCTTTGACCTCACCCACAGCAATTTCCTACTATACATGTCCCCAGAGGCAAGGGAAACAAGAGCAAAAATGAACTATTGGGACCTCATCAAAATAAAAACTTCTGCACAGCAAAGGAAACCATCAACAAAAATAAAAGGAAACTGATAGAATGGGAAAAAATATTTGCAAATGACATATCACATAAAGGGCTAGTATCCAAAATTTTAAAGAACTTACCAAATTCAACACCTCCCAAAAACAAGTAATCCAGTGAAGAAATGGGCAAAAGACATGAATGCTTTTCCAAAGAAGACATCCAGATGGCAAACAGACATAAAGATACTCAACATCACTCATCATCAGGGAAATACAAATCAAAACCACAATAAGATACCACCTCACGCTTGTCAGAATGGCTAGAATTAACAACTCAGGAAACAACAGCTGTTGGTGAGTATGCAAAGAAAGGGGACTCCTTTGGCACTGCTGGTGGCAGGCACTCTGGAAAACAGTATGGAGTTTCCTCAAAAAACAAAAACAAAAACAAAAACAAAAACAAAAACAAAAAATAGAGCTACCCTACAACCCTGCAATTTCACTAGTAGGTATCTATCCAAAGGATACAAAAAATGCTGATTTTATATATATATATATATATATATATATATATATAATCACTTTTAGTGAAATATATATATATATTTCACTTTTAGTGAATATATATATATATATATATATATATATATATACATCACTAAACGTTAACTAACTTGGATTTAAATAAAGTCTTAAAAAATAAATAAATTTCCAGGTGTTAAGCCAGGTTGATTATAAGAACTCACAAAATAAGACCCCTCTGGTTTTTGAAGCCAAATGTAATGGAAATTCATCTTCTCTGAGTGTGTTCCCCATGTCTGGGGTGCTTTGTGTGAGGGCCTTTTCTTCTCCTCTCTCCACACCCATGGCATCCCCTCTTCTCATGCACGGTCCTGAGGGTCTGCCTAGCTTGTGACTGGATCTTTGGACTTTCTACGCTCTTGGATGTGTCCTCTTTTCTACATTCAGCTGTTCAGAGTCTGTTCTGTAAGTCTTTGGGTCATTTTCTAGGTTATTTACAGTTATGTGGGTGTTATCTAGTTTTGTCCATGAGATGAGGTGAGTTTAGGACCTTCTTACTCTGCCTCTTCCCCAGAATTTGGGATACTATTTTCAAAGTGATCAAAGGCAAAAAATAACTGTCAACCAAGAATACCTTACTCAGCAAAGCTATCATTCCAAAATACAGAAGAGATAAAGAACTTCCCACCATCCCAGGGGATGGTGGATTGGATCAGTTTCTACTCTAGCCGTAGGTGTCAGTCACAGGATTACAGCAACAGGACTCCCCTGGTGATCTGTTAAAGCCATGCATCATAAGTACTAGACCTCTATCCCATAGAAATGCTAAAGGGAATTCTTCAAACTGAAACAGCAACCAAAAAAATCATAACATAAAAATGTATGAAAGTATGCAATCACTGGTACAGACAAAAGGAAAATGATCCTTGACAGTGGTCCAGGCAATAATGTCTAGAATATGTCACCACAAGCACAGGCACCAAAAAATAAAATAAAAAGTGAGGCTACATTGAAATAAAGAGCTTTTGCACGGCAAAGGGAACAATCAATAAGCTGAAAATACAATGTATTGAATGAGAGAATGTAATTGCAAACCATACATCTGACAAGGGACTAATTTCCAACATATAAAAAGAACCATTCCAACAGTATAACAAAAAAGAAACTAATCCAATTTTTAAAATGGGGAACGGATCTGAGTAGACGTTTTTCTGTAGACATATAAATGGCCAGTAGGTACATGAAAAGGTGCCCAACAAATGACTCATCGGGGAAATACAAATCAGTGAGCATAAAGTAATGAGATAATCACCTCACATCTGTTCAGATGACTTTTATCACAAAGAGGAAAGATATTGGTAGAATGTGAAGAATGGGAAAAATTCAGGTGGGAGTGTAAATTGGTGCAGCCACAATGGAAAATAGTATAGTGGTTTTTCAAAAAATTAAAAATAGAACTATCAAATGATCCAGTAATCTCACTCTTGGTATCTATTAAAAGGAACTGAAGTCAGTATCTCAAAGGGATCTCTGCACAGCCATGCTCAATACAACATTACTTACAGTAGCCAAGATATGAAAACAAACGAAGTGTCTTCCAACAGATAAATGGTTATGAAGATATGATATGTATAATGACATTATATAGATATAGATTGGATATAGATATAGATGGATATGGAAGTTAATTAAAGTCATAGTAGGAAGGAAGAAATGATAAACATATATATATTTGAAAGCTGATGCTAAAATATGAATAGTAGAAGAACTCGTGGTAGCCTCAAATGGAACAATACCCCAAATTCCAAGGGCATCATCAATAGAATGGAAAAATACGTTGTAGCAGAATCAGACAATAGAACAGCAAGGAAGTGTCGAGAAATTACAAATTCATGCAATTATAGGGATGGGTCTCACGAGTTTAGCTTTACCTAAAAAAGCCAAATATAAAGTATACACATAGTATGATTTCATTTATATAATGTGCTCTTTAATGAAGAAAAGGACATGAAAGGGGTATTTTGCAGTGCTGGTAAAATTCATTTCCTCATTCCATGTGACAGTGACACTTGAAAATTCTGCCATCTGTTGGCATGAATGACATGTGTTTTCATCTGTATGTATATAATACTTCAGTAAAATTATATGAGAATATTATGAAAATATGCAAATATGTTTAAAAATTCTATCAAACATTTAAAGAAGAGTTGATGCTTATTTTTCTCAAATTATTCCAAAAAATAGAAACGGAAGGAACACTTCCAAACTCATTCTATGAGGCCAGCATTACCCTGATTCTAAAACCGGACAAACACCCCACCAATGAAGAGAAGTATGGACCTATATCCTAGATGAACATGAATGCAAAAATTCTCAACAAACTACTGGCTTGTTGAATCCAATAGTACATTAGAATAATCATTTACTATGATCAGGTAAGATGTATTCGTGGACTACAATAGTGGTACATTATTTGTAAATCAATCAATGTGATACAGCACATTAATAAAAGAAAGGCTAAGAACCTTATGATCCTTCCAATAGATGCAGAAAAAGCATTTGGCAAAATACAACATCCAGCCATGATGACTCAACATAATAACCATCAACAAAGCAGGGATAGAGGGAATATGCCTCAACATAATAAAGGCCATATACAAAAAACCCACAGCTGATATTATCGTCAGTGGGGAAAAACTGGGAGCTCTTCCTCTACAGTCAGGAATAAGACAGGGAATGTCCACTCTCACCATTGTTATTTAACATAGTACTGGAAGTCCTAGCCTCAACAATCAGACAACAAAAAGAAATAAGAAGGATCCAAATCAGCAAGAGAGAAGTCAAATTTTCACTACATGATACCCTATACAGAAAACCCAGAAGACCCCACCAAAAAGTTGCTGGAACTAACACATGAATTCAGTAAGTTGCAGGATACAAAATCAATGTACAGAATTCAGTTGCATTTCTATACACCAAAACTAAAGCATCAGAAAGAGAAATTAAAGAATCAATCCCATATAAAATTGCACCCCAAACCATAAGATACTTAGGAATAAGCGTAACCAACCAGGTGAAAGCTCTGTACTTAAAAACTCTGAAACAGTAATGAAAGAAATTAGAAGGTGACACAAATAAATGAAAAAAACATTCCATGATCATGGATTGGGAGAAAAAATATTGTTAAAATGTCTATACTGTCCAAAGCAATATACAAATTTAATACAATCCTTATCAAAATACCAATAGCAGTTTTCAAAGAGGTAGACCAATCTTAAAATTTGTATGGAACCACAAAAGACCCCGAATAGCCAAATCAATCTTGAAAAAGAAAAACAAAGCTGGAGGCATCACAATTTTTGTCTTTAAGATGTATTACAAAGCCGTAGCAATCAAGACAGTATGGCATTGGCACAAAAATAGATCAATAGAACAGAATAGAAAACTCAGAAATGACCCACAACTATATGGTCAACTAATCTTTGATAAAGCAGGAAAAAATATCCAATGGAAAGAGGATGGTCTCTTCAACAAATGGTGTTGAGAAAACTGGACAGAAACATGCAAAAAAAAAAAAAAAAAACAGGATGAGTTTTTTACACCATACAAAAAAAATAAATTCAAAATGGATAGAAGGTCTAAATGTGAGACAGAAAACTATCAAAATCCTAGAGGAGAACACAGTCAATAACCTCTTTCACATCAGCCATAGCAACTTCTTATTAGATATATCTTCTGAGGCATAGGAAACAAAATCAAAAATGAACTATTGGGACTTCATCAAGATAAAAAACTTCTGCATAGAGAAGGAAGCAATCAACCAAACTAAAAGTCAATCTTTGGAATAAGAGAAGATATTTGCAAATTACATCTGATAAAGTCTGAGTATCCAAAATCTATAGAGAACTTATAAAACTGAACACCCAAAAAACAAATAATCAAGTGAAAAAATGGGCAGAAAACATGAATAGACGTTTTTTCACAGAAGACATACAGATGGCTAGCTAATAGACACATGAAAAAAATGCTCAACATCACTCACCATCGGGGAATATTACAATGAGATATCACCTCACACCAGGTAGAACAGCTAAAATGAACCACACAGGAAACAACAAATGTTAGTGTGGATGCATAGAAAGGGGGACGCTCTAGCACTGTTGGTGGGAATGCAAACTGGTGCAGACACTCTGGAAAACAATATGGAGGTTCCTGAAAAAGTTAAAAAGAGAACTACCCTACAATCCAGCAATTGCATCTCTAAGTATTGACCCAAAGGTTAAAAAATATAGATATGAAGGAATACATGCAACCCAATGTTTATAGCAGCATTATCAACAATAGCCAAATTATGGAAAGTGCCCAAATGTCTATCGACTGATGAATGGATAAAGAAGAGGTGTTACATATATATAATGGAATACTACTCAGCCAAAACATAAAAAATGAATGAATTTTTGCCGTTTGTAATGATGTGGATGGAGCTAGAGAGTATTATGCTAAGATAAGTCATACAGAGAAAGACACTTACCATATACCGTATGCTTTTACTCACATGTGGAATTTAAGAAAAAAACAGATGAATTTAGGGGAGAAAGAGGAGAGACAAAGTAGAAAACAGACTCTTAAATAGAACAGAGTGATGATTACTGGAGGGGCATGGGGGAGGAGATAGGTTAAATGGGTGATGGGTATTAAGGAGGGTACTTGTGATGAGCACTGCATATTGTAAGTGATGAATCACTAAATTCTACATCTGAATCTAATATTACACTATATGTTAACTAACTGAAATTTAATACATTGCAAAAAAAAATGACTTCGCTGTTGCAGAAGGCATTTGATAAAACTAATATTCTTATTTGAAAAAATAACTTTTAAAAAATAAAAATAAGAGAAAATACCACTCAAATATCTAGAGTAGTCAAGACAACAAAGCAAAATTAATATATATGTATTTTTTAAAAAATAGCTTTTTAAACAGGAAATTGAAATAAAAATACATAACTAGGGGCGCCTGGGTGGCTCAGTTGGTTAAGCGTCCGACTTCGGCTGGGGTCATGATCTCACAGTTTGTGGGTTCAAGCCCCGCATCAGGCTCTGTGCTAACAGCTCAGAGCCTGGAGCCTGTTTCAGATTCTGTGTCTCCTCCTCTCTCGGCCCGCCCCCCCCCCCCACCACCACCTATGCTCATGCTCTGCCTCTCTCTGTCTCTCAATAATAAATAAACGTTAAAAAAGTTAAAAATAATACATAACTAGATTAATGAAACAGATTAGAAGGTGAAAATTTATATCCACACATATAGGGAATGCAGATTTCAACAAAGATGCATAGTCATTCACTGGAGAAAGTATAGTCTTGTCAACAAACGCTGTGGAAATAACTATCAAATAATATTAATAATTACATGCCCTAAGCTCCATACAAAAATGCTCCAAACTGATTGTAAACCTAAGCGTAAACTATACACTTCTTTTAGTTTTTAGATAGACATTTTATTTTTTATTTTTGTTTTTTTTAATTTTTTTTTTAACGTTTATTTATTTTTGAGACAGAGAGAGAGCATGAACAGGGGAGGGTCAGAGAGAGAGGGAGACACAGAATCCGAAACAGGCTCCGGGCTCTGAGCTGTCAGCACAGAGCCCGACGCGGGGCTCGAACCCACAGACTGCGAGATCATGACCTGAGCCGAAGTCGGACGCTTAACCAACTGAGCCACCCAGGCGCCCCTAGATAGACTTTTTAGACAGAATTCCAGAAGCATGATCCAAAGAAGAACAAATTGATGAAGTATACTTCATCAAAATAAATGACTTACTTCTGCTTTTTGAAGACAAAGAAAAATCACAGACTTGAAGGACATAACTGCAAATCATACATCTAATAAAAGACTTGCCGCCAGATTACATAAAGAATTCTCAAAATGCAAATAACAAAAATTAAATATAATCAAATATTTCATGAATTACATCACCAAGAAACATAGAAGATTGGCAAATGAGTACAGGAAAAGATGCTCAAAACTGTTTGCCTTAGGAACATTCAAATTAAAACCACCACAGACCAGACTTCCTGTTTTGGAAAAATATAGAGGATAGACTTTTCCCTATTCATCCCACTAAATATAGCTAGAACCCCTGGACATTATACATAATAAGACAACATAAGAAGATTTAGAAAGGTAATGAGAAAGCTGGCAGATCCCAGCCCTGGAAAAACGAGGAATGACAGGGAGGTCAGCTCCCTGGAATTTCTTTTCACCTCACATATCCCAGACTGGTGCCTGAGAGGCCAGCAAATCACAGACACAACAGGTACACACAAAAATCCCCCCAAAATTTTTTCTCTCCAGTCAAAATAACGGGGAAAAGGCATGCTGGAAAGACAGAAAAGTTTTTGATACTAACTGCATTATTCCAATCCAAAACCATTGACTATCCAATAAAAATATAACTCAGGCTTGCAGGGGAAATCAAGAGATTCTCCAATAAAGGAAAACTAAGAAAATGTACCACCACCAGATCCGCTCTGAAAGAACTGCTAAAGGGAATTATCTTAACAGAAATTAAATGATAAAAGGAGTCCTGGATCATCAGGAAGAAAGAGGGAACAAAAGAAAGAATAAAACTACCATTAGGCTTAATGGACGGATTTTCCTTCATCTCTTGTGTTTTCTAAATTGTTTGATATTTGAAGCAAACTTATCAGTTGAAGCAAAATTATAACATCCATGTGATTCTCAGCATAAATACAGAAATATTTAAGACAATTCTATTGTAAATGGGACACAGTAGAGGGACATAAAGAAAAGTAAGGCTCTACATTTTACTTAAGCTGCTGTGGGTTGTGATAGACTGTGTAGTTGTGATTATATGTATATATAATTTTATAAAGATATATAATAGATTACTATCTTATAAAGCATATTAGAGCTTATATACTTACATATATAACTCTATAAAAATTAAATGTAAAGAAAAGAATCTACTTTGTTACAAATTTTGTTCCATCAATTACGTAGTGATGTAGAAAAGTATAACCTTCACTTTTATCTCACAGCATCACAAATACAGCATCACAAATGGATCATAAACCTTAGTTAAAAGTTAATAAATAAATCAACAAATCCTAGAAAGTCATATAGGAAATTATATTCATGAACTCTAACTAATTTCTGAAATGGATCCCAAACAAGCACCAATGCCCAAAATGATAAATTGAATTATAGTGACATTAATAAATTTTGGTCATTAAAAGAGTAAACATGCAAGTCACAAGAGTCAAAGATCCATTTGCATCTTAAAACTCAAAAAAGAGCTCTTATCTAAAATATGACAAGGACTTCTAAAAAGGGAAAAGAAGACACCATCTAGAAGAAATGGACAAGGGACACACTTGAGCACTTCTCTCTAACACAAAAGAAACAATCCTAATGAGTTACAGCCCAGAAAATGGTACTGTTATGAAACATTCAGAGCTTATTATATTAATTTTGTCAGACTACTGCGTTTTGGATCAAGAACCCATTTGGTACAACATGTATTCACGCAATAAGCTAGAAAAATGTTGGAATAACCTAATAAATTGAAATACACACATACCTGTGAAGGTGAAGTTTCATTCTAATGCTTAGAGGAAAATGTGTTATGATTACTCATAAATACCATGATAGTGTTATATTTCTACATTATTATTTTATTGTGATAAATATAATATTGACATGCCTAAACATATTATATACTATATAGTTATGCCTCATATATATTATTATAATTACAAAGTAATATGTAAAAAAGATACAGTAAAGGCTTTTCTTTTTTTAAGGTTTTATTTTTATGTAATCCCTATACACAGTGTAGGTCTTGGACTTAGAACCCCAAAATCAAGAGTCGCATGCTCTACTGACTGAGTCAACTAGGTGCCCCAAAAAGGCTTTCCATAAAATAATTCTTCATAGTGCCCTCACCACATATTAAAAGTAAACTAAAGTTGTATCTGAGAATAGATTTTAAAATATCATATTCATATAAGACAGCAGTGAAAATTCACAAACTATAGACAAATGTGATAGCATAGATGGATTACACACACATGAGGGCGAAGGGAAACACACATAAAAATTCATACCGCATGATTCCATTGACATAAAGTCCAAAAATAAGCGAAGATACTTCATAATATTGAAATTGGCAGGGCTGACAAAGGCCTGATGTGTGGTAAAATTAAATAGCAAAGTTTATTTCTGGCAAAAGAGCATTTATAGAAGCACAATTTTCTATGAAAAGCAAGAAGTGGAAATTATCAAGCGTACCTTAAAATATAAAAATATAAATAAAATATCATAGAGTCAAACTAGGTAATATTAACAGACTTTAAAATAAACTATAAATATGTACAAAGCTATGAATGAACTCTACAAATATTATATTAACTGACAAGCTATTAATAAAATCTGGAATATTTGAAATCTTACCATTTCTTCTTCATCATCTATGTACAGCAGGTTAGAGTTCTTAGAAGCACAGGACATAAAACTCTCATTCCATGATTTTCTCTCAGTGCTAATGTAATAGCAATTGTTGGAATACACAAACCACTCTTTGGGACAACCACAGTGATGTGCTGGAGAAAGATTATGAGATATTACCCAAAAGCATTTTGAACACTAACAAATTCTAGTAAATTTACATACTTGTATATGGATATACATGCGTACATATTTATGCACCCTCACAGACCCATATAAATAAAACAAAATATGCTCATGTACACACAGAGAGAACGGTCAGCTTCTCATTCCCTAACTTATGTGTCCATATAAAGCAAACACACAAAAATATCCATCTCAGCATGTCCTGAGATCACTGAACAAAGCCACTTTTTTAGAATAGTAAAATGATTTATCTCTCATCATGTTATACCAGAAGAAAATTTGAGGAAATTGGCAACAATGGGTATGGCAATTTTAAATGAGTATCTCTTCATATTGTTGCCTAAGAAGTAATACTCTCGTATAATCATCATTTCTGAACCATTATTACCCAGTTTTGTAATTAATTTTCCTCCAAAAACTCCAGTACCATTGTTGCCCAGCCAAAGGTAGAGATAAAATAGAAACTATGTTAATATTAGAATTTTGAAAATCACTTTGTACCTTTCTGGATCTTTGTTGTCAGGGACAAATTTTTCTGCTCTGGTATTTCAGTAGCTGAAAAAACTAAATGAAGCCTCATAAAAATTTAATATTAAACCAAATACATTGTAATGATTTGAGTTTCTCAATTTAAAACTTTCTGTATTGTTTAGAATTAGAAAACTGTAATAAAATTTATATTACTAAGCAAAATTAATAAAGTAATGATTAGGGAGAAAATATTTCGAAAGCCTACAAAACCAAACCTCACCATCTCTTATAGTATTTGGCATAATCGATCTCAAGAATTAATTTGTATTTCTCAACAACATTTCTCCTAGATCATCTCTTTGAGTAATGACATCTGAACACATGTGTAATGCTGTCTGCAATTATTCTGTTATTTTTATTTTTGACAAATTCAGAATAACCATTGCACATTTAGAGCACATATGCATTAAAATGGAAATTCTATTCCATAATAGTAGGAGACATTTTGAGGCACTGACAGTCATTAAAATGAAAAGTTCCCAAATAGTCATTCAAACACTTACGGGTAACAACTACTATTGTTACCACAGTGGACATCAAGACAAGGCAGATGATTCCCAGGATCCTAGCAATGAGCTTCCCTGGAAATAATAGTAAATATTTAGAAGAGAAATGAAAACACTGAGAAAGGGTGGAAGGAAATAATTATTTAGGAAAGTTACATATAAGAGAACTACAGATGCACAGGGAGTCACAAATAAACACTTGGACCCCAAGCCCATATCTACCATCGTAATCTTTTCCCAGAATATATGATTGCATTTTAAGTAAAGGTAATACTCCATGAGCTTTTGGTCAAAGACTACAAATTACAATAGCTGAGTAAAGTTAGTCTTTAGATTTCAATTAGAATACCATTATCCAACTCCAAGCTCTGATATTCACAAATGAAAACTATGAGATCATTCCCGGCTCATTCTCTACACCCCTGCACCTTAACTGCACATCCTAGAAAAGTTATACTGTGTGCATATTAAATGTTTTACCTTTGCAGTGATAATTCTTGTCATTCCCTTGAAGATCCTGAGAAGCATTTTGAAGATTTAACTCTGCATAGAGCAGTTCCTGCTGAGTTACTGAAATGGAACTTTTAGTGCCCTTGGGTTTCATTTGCTGTCTCTTTGAGTCTTTCATCAGATTAAGTTCTGCATAAGTGACTTCTTGGCTATTCATGTCTGCAGCTGAGTCGTGACAGGCACAGAGCTGTATGAAACTGTACTGAAGGTCTTGATAAATAATGTATGTAATGTAAGGACAAGATTGCTCACACGGGGTGGAGCGCGGGGTAAGTGATACTACTCTTTTGCAGTTGAACAATGTGAAATCTGGTACTAATTTCCTAAGAGCTTTAAAGGAGTGTGTCATGATAGAATAAATGGGTTTTATTCTGATATTCTGTTTGACACAGTAGTATTGGTTGGAAAAATGTAAAGCAATAGATTAGTGAAGAAGAAAGGAATTCATGAATAACACTGTCCTCATTAATATAAGGCCAGATTCCACAGAAACATTTCAACACTATTAGAATAACTGGGTTAAAACTAAAATGCTGCCTTAGAAAGAAAATGTTGCACCAATGTTTTTGACAAGTTTTAAATCCATTATTGGTTAAAAGTTGAGTATTCTGATTGGGGAATTGTGTTTTAGCACATATAGAACTATCCTGTAATAAATTACTTTTATTTGGTGACATACTTATTTATTAAAAGGTGATGTGTTATTATCAAATGATCTTTTATTTGGGGTTATTGTGGAGTTCTGAGAAATTATTAAATTTTAAAAGAAAAAACGTATATGTTCAAAACTGTTAATGTGACACACTAAACTTATCCAAAACTTGAACAATACTGAAAACAAAATTTTAAAAAATGACTTTCTTCAAGAACTTTTTTAACACCAGAAACTGCCATTAATTGTAATATGTGTAACCATAAAATGATAAAATTACAACAGTATAGATCATTTGTGGAAGAACTGTTTTGGTACAAACTTCCAGAAAGATTTGTGAATGTTAAAAGTTGTGAGGGTAGTTTTAATTGTGTAAGCAAGTGTAATAAATAGAAATAAATGTAAATTAATAGTTCAGCCAATGAGCTCTGTAGTCAGGGAGATCTGGACCTACTTCTGTCTCTCAAATTTACAAAGTATGACCTTTAAAAAGTTACTTTGTGTCTAACTACCTAGTTTACTAATGTAAACTTGGAGCAAAATATGTAAAAATATAACACCTATAAAGCATTCACTATTCAATCTGGCTTTTATAAACTCTCAATAAAATTATTTTAAGTATTTTTAACACCATAGTCACATTATAACTACTGATTTGTTAGAGCATAAAACATTATTCATTACACAGTAGTGCCTTTCAGTATGGATTCTTTTTTTTTTTTTTTTGAGTTTTGGTTAATTTTTAAAAGGTCTTTTGATTGTTTACAGTTAAGTTTAAATTAGTATTTTACGGAAGGTAGCTCATCCTGCTTTTTATGAAAACCAAACTGCTTTCATTTACCTAAGTAAGTGTGTAATGTTTGACTCTCACGATGCGATGAATTCACTTTAAGAATCTATTTTTAAAGGCTGGGCTAAATATCAAATCATACATGTAATTATATCTATACTGATGACAAATTCAAAATTAACTGTTTCTTGCCATGATGCTTATGGGATTTCACTCGACATTATATTAATTTACAAACCCAAGTATATGTGTCTGTGTGTGTACTTGATTACTTCTCCACAGGCAAGATTAAATATTTAAAAAAACTCTCCAATGTATTTCATATTCATTCTTGTTTGTTACCCTGAATTGTTGGAATACAGATACCAATGTTCTCTGTGATTTCATTATATATTAGCTGTGCCTCAGATGCATCCCACCAGCATTTATAATCTCCCACTCACTGGGGTGACGGAGTAAAGAGACAGGACAGTAGTGACACATGCCTTCTGTGGCCCAGACACTCATGCATCTTCCAGAGGGAACCAGGTTACTCTTGTAAACAGATGATATCTGTGGTTTTCACAGCCTGTTGGCCCTGTGTGACCTCAGAAGGAGGCAATAATGGAAAAAAGTAGATTTCTCATCAATGTGTCACTTCAAATTTGAACAGGAAATTCTTACCCTTGGGCTATTTTGAAGCCCATTTATATTATCACACGCCTCCAGAATGCAGAGACTTGCAGCCTGTAGTGTGTCGTTTAATTTGTCCATTGGCAAATGCCCTTGAGAAATGTTTAGGTTCCACAAGATATTGGGATCAGAAACTTGACCACCCAGGCTGTTCACTTGCTTCCATCTGAATCACAAACACTGAGGACTTAGGCCTTGTGAGAAATACCTTAGATGTTTACGTTTTAGACAAAGTTGCTAAATATTACATACTTCTTTCTTTTATGCCCTTGCTATGTCATTTCTCTTATACTGAAAATATTCTAAAACCATCATCCCCATAACAGTATTTAATGTTATTTGACACTAATTCTGAAGACTTGCTATATTTTCGGCTTTCTTGTCACTGTCACAAAGTCATTAATTTCCAAACTTTTCTTCTCAAGTTTTCTGCCCTAAGTTTTAAGATACCTGCATTCAATTTTGTCATGCATAAATGAGTTATTAGGTTTCTGCGGAAAACGAGAAATTTCTGGAAAGGAGAAAATATCAAACAATATTGAACAATAACACCATGGCAGAAATTGAAACATTAAATAATTATTCATATTATTCATTGATTCATCCTCTCATGATAACTAGTTGTCTGTATTTTAATCAATATATTTGTTCTCACTGACAAAAGCCTGAGTCTAAGTCCATAGGGGAAAAATGAAGGTAATTTTTAAAAATTTACTGAGGGCAGAAAAAGTACTTTTTAAAAAATGTTTATTTATTTATTTTTGAGAGAGCGACAGAGACAGCACAAGCAGGTAGAGACAGAGAGGTAGAGAGAGAAAACCAAGCAGGCTCTGTGCTGTCAGCACCAAGCCTGACACGGGGCTTGAACTCATGAAACGTGACATCATGGGGGCACCTGGATGGCTCAGTCGGTTGAGTGTCTGACTTCGGCTCAGGTCACTATCTCACAGTTCATGATTTCAAGTCCCACATCAGGCTCTGTGCTGACAACCCAGAGCCTGGAACTTGCTTCAGATTCTGTGTCTTCCTCTCTCTCTTCCCCTTCCCTGCACACACTCTGTCTCTCAACAATAAATAAATGTTAAAAAAAAATGTGACATTATGATCCGAGCTGAAATCAAGTGTTGGCGGCTTAACCAACTAAACCACCCGGGTGCCCCCAAAAAGTACTTGTAAAATACAATTTCAAGGATTTTTACACGTAGGTTTCTACTGGTCTGTAGTTTTTCCTTTGCAACAGTGGGGGATAATTTTATCTGTTAATGATGCATAGTTGACATACAATATTATATTAGTTCCAGTGTATAACACAGTGAGTCAAACTCTACACAGAATGAAATGTTCACCCTTATAAATCTTATGACCATATGTCAGCACACTAAGTTATAAAAATATTATTGACTATATTCCCTACGCTGTAATTAATACCCCGGTGACTTACTTATTTTTTGAGTGTTTATTTAAATTCCAGTTAGTTAACAAACAGTGTAACATTAGTTTTAGGTGTACAATATAGGGATTCAACACTTCCTTGCAACACCCGATGCTCATCACAAGTGCACTCCTTAATCCCCATCAACTATTTAACCCATCCTCCCACACGCCTCCCCTCCGGCAACCTTCAGTTTGTTCTCCAAAGTTGAGAGCCTGTTTCTTGCTTTGCCCCTCTCCCCACCCTCTTCCCTTTACTGTTTGTTTTATTTAATTTCCACCTATGAGTGAAATCATATGGTATTTGTCTTTCTCTGGCTGACTTATTTTGCTTAGCATAATACACTGTAGCTCCATCAACATTGTTGCAAATGGCAAGATTTCATTCTTTTTGATTGAATGATATTCCATCGTGTGTGCGTGTGTGTGCGTACGTGTGTGTGTGTGTGTGTTTGTGTGTGTACTCAACCGTCTGAGCCACCCAGGAACTTATCATAAAGAAAAGATAAAGGACTCAAATAAATAAAATCACAAATGAGAAAGGAGAAATAACAACCGACAGCACAGAAATACAATTATAAGAGATTATGAAAAACTATGAACCAACAAATCGGACAACCTGGAAGAAATGGATAAATTCCTAGAAACATATAAGCTCCTAGAACTGAATCAGGAAGAAATAGAAAACTTGAACGGATGGGTAACCAGCAACAAAAATCATCAGTAGTCAAAAAACTCCCAACAAACAAAATTCTAGGGCCAGATGGATTCACAGGTGAACTCTATCAAATATTTAAAGAGGGGTTAATACCTATTATTCTCAAAGTATAAGACATTTCTTCCCTCCTTCCTCCCTCCCTGCCTCCTTTCTCCCTCCCTCTCTCCCTCCTACCTCCCTCCCTCCCTCCTACCTCCCTCCCTCCCTACTTCCTCCCTCCCTCCCTTCTCCCTTCCTTCCTTCCTTCCTTCCTTCCTTCCTTCCTCTCTCTGTCTCTTTCTTTCAACACAAACTCCACCAGAATTGAGACCCTGAAGAACTCTCTGGTCAGAGGTGTGGGCAGGGGTTTGTGCTGGTGTTTAGGGGAGGGGTCCACCACTCTGGGACTGACATAAACTTGACTGAAAAGGCCAGTCCTGCCAGGACGCAGGGGTGATGGGCTTGGTGTAAACAAGTTAGGCAGCCAGTGTTTCACTGCAATGCTTCCTGAAGGTGGGTGGGTGTTTATGCTAGATACAGGAGAGGGAAACGGCATAGGCCCCCTCCTTTTTGCCAGGAGAGGCATTTCAGTCAACACTGCCTCTCAGGGGTGTGCTCCATAAGAGTGAATAATCACCCCCGCGTGTGCCCCGGGTGTTCTTCAGATTGCTATTTCCATGCCATCTGCCCCCATGTTGTTTGCTTGCCTTCTCTCCAGGAGCAGGGTGGTGCCTTCAGGGCTCTATCCTAGTCAAGCTCATGGACCCTTAAAACTCCAGACATTAAGCCCTATAGTTGCAAAAACTCATGAAATTCAGCCTCTTGTTTTCCAAGCCATGGCTTTGGGGAAAGGTTCTCTTTGTGTTCCTGTGTGCACCTCTCTCTCACCCTTATCCGTGACCATGGCTCCCTTCCCTCCACAGCACTCATGATCCCTTTCTTCCCTAAACCACATCTCTGCACTTCCTTCTTTGATGTGGCCTCTTCTGTCCCTTTAGTTGTTGAGTTTGTTCTGTCAGTTTTTAGGTCACTTGCTGGGATATTTAGGATGATCTGATAGTTATCTAGTTGTGTTTTTGGAACAAGACAAGCCTAAGTTCCTTTTATTCTGCCACCAACTTCCTCCTTCCTCCTGTGATTTATTTATTTTTAACTGAGTGCTTGTACCACTTAATTCCTTTCACTTATATCACCCATCACTCCTCTCCCCTCCCCTGTGGCAGTTAGCACTTTGGTCTCTATATGTATGAGTTGGTTTCTCGTTTCTGTTTTTGTTTTGTTTTGTTTTGCTTTGCTTTCCTTTTTCTATTCCATATATATGTAAAATCACACAGTGTTTGTCTTTCTTGGTCTGACATATCCTGGGTATTGTAAATAATGCCACAGTAAAAATAGGGTGCCTACAACTCCTCAATTAATGGTTTCATTTTATTCAGAAAAAACACCTGGAAGTGGAATTTTTGTATCTTAAAGTGTTTTTACTTTTAATTTTTTGAGTAACTTCCATATTCTTTTCTCTTCTGGCTATAGTAATTTACATTCCCACCAGCAGCATATGAGGGGTCTTTGTCTACATCCTCACCAGCCCTTGTTATTTATTGTCATTTTGATTCTATCTATTTTAACAAGTGTGAGGTGATATCTCATTGTGGTTCTGAATTGCATTTCCCTGATGATTAGAGATGTGGAGTATCTTTTAATGTGTCTGTTGACCACTATACATCTTCTTTGAAAGAATGTTTATTCAGTTTCTCTGCCTATCTTTTAATTGTTTGGGGGTTTTGGGGGGGTTTTGAGTTGTAAGAAATCTTTGTGTATTTTGAATATTAATCCCTTGTGGATATATCATTTGCAAGTATCATGTGCCACCAGTAGGTTGCACATTTTTGTTTATGATTTCCTTTGCTGCGTGAAAGATTTTTAATTATATATATATATATGTGTGTGTGTGTGTGTGTGTGTGTGTAGATAGATAGATAGATACATATATATATATATATCCCCACTTGTTTATTTTTGCTTTTGCTGCCCTTGCCTAAGAAGACAGATCCAAAAAATAGTTTAAGACCTTTGTCTAAGAATTTACTGGGTTTTCCTTTTTTTGTGTTTTATGGCTTCAGGTCTTTAAGCTTTGAGTTTATTTTTATATACAGTGTAAAAAAGTTGTCCAGGTTCTTTTTGCTTGTTTGTTTGCATGTAGTTGTCCAATTTTTCAACACCATTTATTGAAGATGGTCTTTAACCCGTTGTATATTTTTGCATCCTTTGTCATATTAATTTACCATATAAGTACATGTTTCTTTCTGGGCTTTCCATTGTGTTCCATTGATTTATATAAGTCTATTGTTGTGCCAGTACCATATTATTTTGATTACTATAGCTTTCTAGTATAGTTTGAAATGTAAGAAAATAATATCTTCAGTTTTGTTCTTGTTTCTAAAGATGGCTTTGGATATTGAGTCTTTTGTAGTTCCAAACAATTTTAGGATAATGTATTCTAGTTCTTTGAAAAATTCTATTGGCATTTTGATAAAGATTGCATTGAATCTGTAGGTTGTTTTGGGAGCACGGATATAGTTACAATATTAATTCATCCTGCCATAAATACAGTATATCTTCCCATTTATTTATGTCATCTTCTAATTTCTTTTATCAATGTCTTATTTCAGATATAAGGCTTTATTGGGCTTACTTAAATTTATTCCTAGGTATTTTATTCTTGTAGATGCAATTATAAATGGCATTTTTTCTTAATTTCACTTTTTGATAGTTTGTTATTAGTGTGTAGAAATGCAACAGATTTCTACATTTAAATTTTGTATCTTGCAACTTAACTGGTTTCATTTATTAGTTCTAATAGTTATTTAGTAGAGTCTTTAGATTTTTCTATCTACTGTATCATGCCATCTGCAAATGGTGACAGTTTTACTTTTTCCTTATAAATTTGGATGTCTTTTTGTTTTGTTTTGTTTTTTCAGATTATTGTGGCTAGGACCTATAGTACTGTGTTGAATAAAAAATGATAAGAATAGATATCTTGTCTTTATCTTGGTCTTAAAGCAAAAGTTTCTGGCTTTTCACTGTTGAGAATGATGTTAGTTGTGGGCTTGTAATATATGGCCTTTATTATGTGGATGTACATTCCCTCTCTATACACTTTCTTTGTAGTTTTTATCATAAACAGATGTTGAATTTTGTCAAGTGCTTTATCTTAATCATATGATCATATGATTTTAATCTTTCATGTAGTTAACGTGATGTATCAAGTTGATTGATTTGCAGTTATCGAACCATTCTTGCATACATGTAATAAATCCCACCTGATCATGGTGTGCGATCCTTTTAATGTGTTGTTTAATTCAGTTTGCTAATATGTTGGTGAGGATTTTTGCATGTTCACTGGGAATATGAGCATATTATATTTTTGAATTTGGTGTCCTTATCTAGTTTTGATATCAGGGAAACGTTGGCCACATAGAATCAATTTGGAAGCTTTCCTTTGTTTTCAATTTTAGAACTAATTTGAGAAGAATAGGTATTAATTCTTCGTTAAAAGTTTGGTAGAATTCACCTGTGAAACCATCTGGTCCTGGATATGTGTTTGTTGGGAGTCGTTTGATTAGTAATTCAATTTCTTTACTATTAATTGTTTTTCAGATTTTATTTTTCTTCCTGATTCTGTTATGAAAGATTGTATATTTCTGGAAAGTTATCTTCTTCTTCTAGGTTATCCAGTTTGTTGGCATATAATTGTTCACCCTAAGTCTCTCGTGATATTCTGTATTTCTCAGGTGTGTGTTGTAATTTATCCCTTTCATTTCTGAATGAATTTGGGCCCTCACTCTTTTTTTCTTGATGATTCTAGCTAAAGATTTTCCAATTTTCTATATTTTTCCAAAGAAGTAGCTCTTAGTTTCCTTGATCATCTCTGTGGTGTTTATAGTCTATGTTTCAATTATTTCCATTCTCATCTTCTTCATATATTACTTTTTCATATATTTCCTTCTAGTATATTTAATAGATATGTGTGTATGTACATATATAAATAGATAGATATCTTTTTCTAATTCCCTTAGATATAAAGATAGACTGTTTATTTTAGATTTTTTCTTATTTATTGAGATAGGTCTGTATCATTGTTAACTTTTCTCTTTAAACTGATTTAGATGTGTCTCAGAGATTTTGAGACATTATTGTTTAATTTTCATTTTTCTCCAGGAATTTTTTATTTTCTCATTGATTTCTTCATCAAACCATTTTTTGTTTAGTAAGATGTTGTTTAGCCTCCACATGTTTGAGTTTTAGCAAATTTTTTTCTTGTAATTGATTTCTCGATTCATACCTTGATGCTCAGAAAAGATGCATGATATGATTTCAGTCTTCTTTAATTTCATGAGACTTGTTCTGTGACCTGACATGAAATCTATTCTGCAAAATGTTCCAAGTGCACTTAAAAAGAATGTGCACTCTGCTGATTTGGGATGTAATGTTCGGTACATATGTATTAAGTTCATCTAGTCTAATGTGCCTCTCTTTCCTTATCGATTTTCTGTTTTGATAGTCTACCTACTGATTCAAGAGAGGTGTTAAAGTCTCCTACTATTACTTCCTTACTGTCAATTTCTCTCCTGTGTCTCTTAATATTTGCTTTATTTGTTTAGGTACTCCTACGTTGACTGCATATATATTTACAATCGTTCTATCCTCCGGTTGGATTTTTCCCTTTATCATTATGTAATGCCCTTCTTCCTTTCTTGTTACACTTTTGTTTAAAATCTATTTTGTCTTGGGGCGCCTGGGTGGCTCAGTCGGTTAAGCGTCCGACTTCAGCTCAGGTCACGATCTCACAGTCCGTGAGTTTGAGCCCCGCGTCGGGCTCTGGGCTGATGGCTCAGAGCCTGGAGCCTGCTTCCGATTCTATGTCTCCCTCTGTCTCTGCCCCTCCCCCGTTCATGCTCTGTCTCTCTCTGTCTCAAAAATAAATAAACGTTAAAAAAACAAAATTTAAAAAAAAATCTATTTTGTCTGATATAAGTACTGCTACCTTACCTTTCTTTTTATTTCCATGTGCAATGGGGTATTTTTTTCCATCTTTTCTCTGTTAGTCAGTGTGTGTCTTTAGGTCTGAAATGAGTTTCTTGTAGGGGCATATAGATGGGTTTTGTTTCTTATCCAGTCAGTCACTATTCAGTCCTTTGATTGAAGCATTTAGTTCATTTACATTTAAAGTAATTATTGATAGGTATGAACTTACTGCCATTTTGTTAATTGTTTCCTGGTTGTTTTGTACTTTTTTTCTGGGTTTTTTGTTTGTTTGTTTGTTTGCTTGTTTATTTTTTGGTTTGAGGGTGTGTTGTGTTTTGCTTTCTTCTCTTGTGTTTTGATGACTTTCTTTAGTGTTATGTTCTGACTCCTTTCTGTATTTTGTGTGTGTGACTATAGTAAGATTTTGGTTTGTGGTTCCTGTAAGGTTCATAGATATAACACATGTACATAACAGCCTATTTTAAGTTAATAGTTGCTTAGGTTCAAACATATTCTGTATTACATTTTTACTACCTTCCCCCAACATATTTTGTGCCTTTGACACAATGTATTACTTCTTTTTACACTGTGTATCATTTAACCAATTATGTTTAGTTGATATTTCCACTTTGATCTTTTAATCTTCATATTAGCTTTATAAGTGGTTGATCCATGACCTTTAATATATGCTTGGTTTTTGCCAGTGAGATTTCTTCTTTTATAACTTTCACACTTCTATTTATGACTTTTTCTTTTTCCTTAAAAAGTTTTTTTAACATTCTTGTAAGTCCAGTTTAGATGTCATGAACTTTTTTAACTTTTGTTGGTCTGTGAAACCTTTTATTTCTCAAATCTGAATAACCTTGCCAGTGGAGAATTCTTGGTTTAGGCTTTTCCTTTTCAGCATTTTGAGTATACCATGCCAATTCTTTCTGACCTATAAAGTTTCTGCTGAAAATTCAGCTGACAGTTTTATGGGGCTTCTCCTGTATATAACTAGTTAATTTTCTCTTTCAGCTTTTAAGATTCTCTGTATTTAATTTTTGCCATTTTAGTTAGTATGTGTCTTGTTGTGGACCACTTTGCATTCATCTTGTTTGGAGTTTTCTGTGCTTCTTAGACCCAGATGTCTGTTTGCCTCCCCAAGTCAGTATAGTTTTCTGCTATTATTTATTCAAGTAAGTGTTTTTGCTTTTTCTATTTTCTTCTTCTGGGATTCTTGCAATGCAAATATTAGTAAACTTGATGTTGTCCAGAATTTTCTTATTCTCATTTTTAAAAATTCTTCTGCTTCTATGATTTCCACTACCCCATCTTCCAGATCACTGATCCCTTCTTCTACATCACCTAATTTTCTGTTGATTCCTTCTAGTGTATTTTTAAGTTTTAGTTATCATACACTTCAGTTCTGATTGATTTTTTTATATGTTCCATTTATTTTTTGAAATTTGACTGTGCTCATCCTTTCTTCTCCAGAGCTTGGTGAGCATCTCTTTCACCATTACTTTGAACTTCTTATCAGGTAGATTGTTTACCTCCATTTCATTTTGATCTTTTTCTGAGATTTTGTCTTGTTCTTTCATTTGAAACATGTATTAAAGTAACTGAATTCATTATATAAACCTTCATACAAAAAAAATCTGTAAACTCAGATGGCATTAGTAGTGAATAATGACACTTAAAAATATAACATAATCATATTGTTGCAGCCACTATTGAAAACAATATGCAGTTCCTCAAAAAATTAAAGATAGAAATGCCATAACACCCAGAAATTAACTTCTGGTTATTTATCCAAAAAAAAATGAAAACTTTTATTCCAAAGATATAAGCACCTGTATGTTTATTGTGGCATCATTTACAATAGCCTAAATATGGAGGCAGCATAGATGTCTATAATAGATGAATAAAGAAAATGTTATATATATATATATATATATATATTATTATATTATATATAATATGCTATATGTATTATATATATGTAAAGATTATATACATACAATCTTTACATATATATAATCTTTACATATATATATGTAATCTTTATATATATATATAATCTTTACATATATATATGTAATCTTTATATATATATATAATCTTTACATATATATATAACCTTTACATATATATATATATAAAACCTTTACATATATATATATAAAACCTTTACATACATATATATATATATATATATATATATATATATATATAAATCTTGCCATTTACAACAACATCAATACACCTAGAGGATATTATGCTAAGTGAAATAGGTCAGAGTAAGACAAACACACCATACATTTTACTTAGATGTAGAATCTAAAATAAAACAGTTGTACAATCAAAAAGAAATCAGAAATGCACAGAACAAGCTGGTGGTTGCTTGGTGGGGGTGGATAGGACAAAATAGGTAAAGAAGATTAAGGGGTACAAAAATTCCAGTTACAAAATAAATAAGTCACAGGGATGAAAAGTACAGCATAGAGAATATAGTCAATAATGTTGTAAAAACTTTGTATGGTGACAGAGAGTAACTACACTTATCATCGTGAGCATTGAGTAATATACAGAATTGTCAAATCACTATATCAAACACCTGAAACTAATATATGTCAACTATACTTCAATTAAATACTTATATATATTACATGTATATTATATTTATATATAATATAGATATGTATATGTAGTGTACATATGTACATTTTATATGTAATATAAATTTATATGTAATATAAATATATGTAACATGTAATAATATGCATGTGATAATATATATGTAATAATAATATATATAATAATATATATAGTAATCTAAAATACATATGTATATGTAATATAATATGTATGTAAAACATGTAATATATTACGTATACATATGTATACGTAATATATATGTATATGTAATATACATATGCATATTATATATGTGATATAAATTTATATGTAATATAAATATAATACATATGTAATATATGTGATAATATATATGGAATGATATGTGGAATAATAATATATAATAATATGTAATAATATATGTAATATATATATTAGAGCAGTACTCTTGCACAAAGAAAGTTGACGATTTACCTATATGGATATAAAATCTTTCAGGCGCTAGGGAAAGAGATATGCTTCCCAATATAGCCTTGCTAACAAAACATAGCTATCAATGAAAACTCAGTCTAATCTCTTTGTGAATGGGTGAAGAAAAAATTCTTATATACACTATTATATCTCACAAGACAGATTTTTGCTGTTATGTTTTCCTTGTACTTCATATAAAAATAGTGAATAGTCATTGTGAATATTCATTTCTATGGCTGATGTGTTAATTAGGAATATATTACTAAATTTAAAACTATATAAGGATCTTCAGATTTTTGGTTACTGACTTCTATTTTAAGTAAACTATAGTTAGAGAATTTTCTGTGAAGCTGGAAATGGCACATTTCTATGTAAATGTGACTAGTTTAGTATAATATATGCACTGATTTTTTTAAAAAGAACCATACAGAATTATCCTTGTGGTTTTATTTCAGAAGTGTAAGATGACTTTAATATTTTAAAGAATAATTTAATTACTTTATAAGTATTATACAGAGAAAACATCATTCCAATAGATGGAAAAATAATATAAATGTAACCGATTATAAAATCTGTTAGAAAAAAAGGAATATTATGGAATTGCTTTAACATGAGAAAAGTGTGATTTAAACAAACAAAGAAACCTTAAAACAAACCTCATACTTGAAGATAAAATATTGAAATATTAACCCCTAACATAAGGAATACTGCATATAGAACATTTACTGTATCTTCTATTCAACATTGGAAATAAAACCCTAGCCTGTGAAAATAAGTCAAGAAAAAAATACATAATTACACCTGGAAAGAAGAAATAAAACTGTGATTATTTACAGCTGAAATAGCTTATGTATATAAAACATCCAGAAGACCATTTATTTGAAATGGTAGAATTAATACATAAAATCAGTAAAGTCATTCTATATAATACCAACATGTAAACTTCAATTGTATTTCTATTTACAATAGCAAAAGCTTCTAAAAATTTAAAAATAAGGATGCCATTTACAGAAGCATAACTGAAATACTCATATTTCTGTAAGACTTCAGTATAGAAACATACAAACTATAATAGGAAGAAATTAAAGAAAACCTATTTAATGGAAGGATCCAACACGATACAAATCAGAAGGGGCAATATTGTAAAAATGACTAATCTTTACAGATTAAAGATTAAATGCAAACACAATTTCAGGAGTTTATTTTTAACAGCTTTATTGAGGTTTCATTTACACAGCATAACATTCATCCATTTGAAGTGATTAATCAATGAATTTTAATATATTCACACGGCTTGCAAACATCAGCACTATCCAACTCTAGAAAATTTCATCACCCCAGAAGGAAACACTGTACAACACAGTTCTTTCCTATCCTACCTCCCCTTAGCCCTTGGAAATCACTAATCCTACCAGAGAAAGGTAGGACCAGCGAAAGACATCCCATGATAAAAATACCAGACCCAGGAAACCTTTGTATTTTTGGGGGCATAAGACTCACATCCTCACTCCCAAGAGACATCAGTAGAATGTATTTTAAAATGTTATATTCACACAGTTTAGAAGAGTTAACACACTATAGATAAATGGGATAATATTGGTGAATTCCAAGAAATAGCATACGGGAATGAAAAGAGGAACAAAAATGCATACTGCGTGACTCCATGTATATGAAGTTCAAAACCAAACCAAGAGACAAAAAGTCAGGACAGTGGTTGAAAAGGAAGGAGGAGGAGGAATGATAAGAGAATACAAAGAAGCAGGAGCAGGACTGCTGGAGAGGGGAAGTCCTGTTCATGATCTGATTCATAATTACATGCTTCAATTCACTTTTGCATCAGTCTGCGTAATCATGTTTAGTTTCTTTGATGTCTGGTCAATTAAATAGCAAAGTTTATTTTAGACAAAAAAAAAAATTACAGAAGCATGGTTTTCTATAAAAAGGAAGAACTGGAAATTATCAAACATGCATCAATAGTAAAAAATATATAAATAAAATATCATGAAGTCAAATAATGGAATATTAATAGGCTTTTAAATAATAAACTACAAATATACACCAAAAATATAATATTGACTGAAACAAGTTTTTAACAAAATGCTGGAAACATTTGAAATCTTACCATTATCTCTTCATCATCGATGTAGAGCAGGTTAGAGCTCTTAGAAGCACAGGCCTTCAAACTCTCATTCCATGTGTGTTGTGTTTTTTTCTTCAAAATTAAAGTAATAAAAATTGTTGGGACATGTTAACCACTCCTTTGGATAATAACTACAATGATACACTGAGGAAAGATTATAAATTATTATCCAAAACAGTTTGAATTTTTGAAATGAAAATTAATTTACCTATTTGTAATAGTTATAAACATTACATGTACGTAACATAGCTATGCACACTCATAAGCTGGTAATATACAACAAAACACATTCACACACACTCACAGAGAAGGGTTAGTCTCTTATCCCCTACTTTATGTGTCCATATAAAGGAAACAAACAAAAATACCTATCTATTCTTGTCCTGAAAGTCATTGAACAAAACCACATTTTTAGAATAGTAAATTTTTTGTCACTTATAATGGGAAGGAAGAAATTTGAGCCAATTGGCAACAATGGATATAATAATTTTAAATGAATATTTCTTCACATTGTTAGTGAAAAGGAAATAGTTTTCTCTAATCAGTATTTATGAACATGGATTGCCTAATTTTATAATTTACATTCCCTCAAAAAATATTTATCATTTTGTCTACCCCAAGATGAACACAAAATATAAACTTTACTAATATCAGAACTTTGAAAATCATTGTATATGTTTATAGATCCTTGTTACCAGGGAAGAATTATTCAGCTCTGGTATTACAGTACCTAAAAAAATTAAAATAATCCTCATAAAAATTAATACTGATCTAAATAGGTCTTAATAATTTTAGTTTCCTAATTTGATATTTGATGTATTGTTTTAGATTAGAATGATCTGAAATAAAATAGATATTTCAAAGAAAAATTAATAAAGAAATGAAGATGTGGAGGGAAAATATTTCAAAAGCCCAAAGGACCAAACTTCACCATCCCTTACAATATAATTTTTAGCCAGTCTCAGAAATTAATTTGTATTTTTCACAAAGGTTTTTCAGTCCCCTAAAGCATGTCTTTGAGTCATTATATATATATGTATATATATATATATATATATATACATATATATATAATATATAATATTCTCATATATATGATTTTCTCGATGGTCATTCTGTTATTATACCTAGGAAAAATTCAGAATAATTTTAGTGCAAAAAAATACATTAAAATGTAAGTTCTCTTGTGTAATATTGTGAAATATTTAGAGGCACTGACAATCATTAAAGTGAAAAGTTCCTTTATCATCTTTCAAAAATTACTTACAGGGAATAACAGCTATCAGTTACCCACAGTGGCTATCAAGATAAGGCGGATGATTCCTAGGATCCCAGCCTTGAGCTTCTTCAGAGATGATGGTAAATCTGCAGGAAGAAAAATCAAACACTGAGAAAAGATGGATGAACACAATTGTTTAGAAAAAGAACCCATATGCAAAAGATATCATATATATAAACTTGGACTCCAAACTCATATCCACCATTGTAATCTTCTCTTAAAATATGCCATTGCATAATGCTCCATGAGATGTTGGTAAAGATGAGGAAGTATAACAACGCCTGAACAAAGTTAGTCCTCAGATTTCAATCAGAATACCGTATTCCAACTTTAAGCTCTGATCCTCCCAAATGAAAAATATGTGAACTTATTCTCTATGCTTACCCCATAACTTGGCACCCCAACTGCACATGCTAGAATAGTTATACACTTGTGTCTATTAAATGGTTTACCTTTGCAGTGTTAGTTCTTATCATTCCCTTGAAGATCCTGAGAAGCATTTTGAAGGTTTAGTTCTGCATAGGTTATTTCCTGCTCAGTTACCAAAATGGAAGTTTTAGTGCCCTTAGGTTTTATTTGCTGCCTCTTTGAGTATTTAGCCACATTCAATTCTGCATAAGTTACTCTTTGGTTATTCATCTCTACAGCTAAGCAAAGTCAGGGACTGTGGTCCAAGATAAGAGTACTTGACAATAAATGGTACATCTAATGCAAAGATACCTAGTTCTATAAAACTGGGGGTGGGGGTGGGGGTGGCAGGTGAGAATTAGTGTTCATTTTGAAACTGAAAAATCTAAAGATCTAGTTCTAAATTTCTTAAAGAAATAGACGTTTCCTCATTCATCCCACTAAATATAGCTAGAACTCCTGGGCATTATATATAATAAGACAACATGAGAAGATTTAGAAAGGTAATGAGAAAGCTGGCAGATCCCAGCCCTCAAGACCTGAGGAATGACACGGCGGTGAGCTCCCTGGAATTTCTCTTCACCTCACATATCCCTTAAAGAAGAAAAAATACATTTATGATGCTGTAAAAAAAATGTGTGTAAGTGGACATATCTAGTTCAAACCCATGTTTTCCAAGGGCCAACTGTACAAGTAATTGGAATAATCCAGATAATATAATTTAATAATTCAATCAATGGGCTCTCATCAAAAAGATTTGGAATTAATTCTGGCCTTGAAACATATAATGTGTGACCTTTGAAAAGTTACTTAGTATCTAGGATCTTAGTTTACTAATCTAAAATGGTAATAAGAACGTGTAAAATATAATGCTTGTAACACTTAGCACTCAACTGGAATTGATTGCTAAACAATTGTGTTCATCCATCTTTTCTCAGTGTTTGATTTTTCTTCCTGCAGATTTGATAAGCTCTCAATAAATATTAGCTATTTTAATTATTAGTTACAAGTCCATGTTATTATTTCAGATTCATATCAAATCCTATAAAATAATTTATTAAGTAGAATCTCTTTAACCAGGATGGTACACTTTGTTTGCAATGTTTGTTCATTTTTTTAAGTTCTTTGTCTATTATTAAGCTTAAATTAGCATTTTACAGAAGCAACGCATCCTGATTTTTACTAAAAAATCAAGGTGCTTTTATTCAATCCACATAAGTGTATAAGGAATTAAGTTTGGCCTTTATCGTGCAGCAAACTTCTTTGCAAGAATTTATTTATAACAGCTGAACGAGATATAATTCAACATATTAGTATGTAAAAAACACCTTGTGCTGATTATAAAATCCAAAATTAAGTGCTCCTTGTCATGAAGTTTGTGGGTTTCACTTTAAATTATATTGATTTACAAACCCAAATATGAGTGTGTATATGTACTCAGCTAATTTTCTACAGGCAATAACTTGAATATTTAAGAAATATTTTTATGCTTTACAGATATTTTTTATGCTGAATTATTGAAAGAAAAACACCAATATTCTCCATAATTTGATTATATATTAGTTGTGCCTCCAGTGCACCCCATCTAGCATTTGTAATCTCCCCCTGAATGAGGTGGCTAATAGAAAAGAAGATAATGACCATCCCTTCTGTTGGCCAGAAAGCCGTGGATCCTTTTGGGGGAAGGCCAGGTTACTCTCATAGAGGCCTGCTATAGCGGGGTTATAAAAGGAGAAACTTGACAACCCAAATCCAGGACAAGAATACATATTTTCTGTGACCTTTACAGATTGCCCTGGAAAATCCCAGTGTGAAGCAAGCATGGAAAAAAAATAGATTTCCCATCAATGCGTCAATTAAGGTTTGAATAGGAAATTCTCACATCTGGGCTATTTGAAGTCCGTTTATCTTGTCACACACTTTCAGAATGCAGGACACTTGGGGCTCTGATTGAAAGGGCAAATGGACCTCTAAGTGAGTCATTCAGATTCTCCATTATAAATGCGTCTGAAAAAATATCTTCATTAACGTACAGGATTTGGAAGGATGGTGGGGTTGTTTCTATCTCAGTCACAAACCTTGCAAGCTTAGAGTTTATCTCAAGTTTAGCTTTCAGAACTAGGTTGCTGAAACTTGGCATTGCATATATCTTTTTCTCATATCCACATTATTGCATTTCTATCATCACAGAAAATTTTCTAAAAATCATAGTCTTATCATCAACAGGTATTTAATGATATTTGTTACTACTTATTCTGAGGAGTTATTACATTCCCACCCATATTATACCTAGCACAAAATCAAACGTTCCCCACATAACATCTCTAGTCCTCCATCCCAGTTCTTGCATTCAGTTTTATTCTTTTTAAATAAATAATTTAATCTGCAGATTTCCTCTGGTAAAAATAAATGTCCCTTGGCAAGATTTAAGATAAATAATATTAAACTACATCACCATGCCAGAGGTTGAAATATCAAATATAACTAGTCATTATATCATTCATTAATTCATCACCCAATTATGACTAACAACTTATAATTTATACCAAACGTTTCCTCCAGACCTATGAGAGGTACAAGAAGTAAAAGTACGAGACTTAATCAAATGTGTGTTGTTTGATATGCATTAATTGATTCACTAAACATAATTATGAAGATTTTATAAGGTACCCAGATTTCTGTTATACAATGAAGAGAGACAATCACTGGAATACAGTGGTTTGACATGAGGAAAAAAATGGAAATAATTACAATAGTGTAAGAGCAATGACAGGGATGTGCAACTTGAAAGAGAACCACAAAATCAAATTCTGGTGTGGGTTGACCTAGGGAGGAGGTTAAGAACAATTTGATTTTGAGAGAGCGTATCTGATTTGAGTCCTAAAGAAGTATTACGCGTTAATGACATAACTTAGGGGAAAAGCAGACCAGAGAAAACCACATGAAATCACAAATAAACAATTATGGTCCTCATGGCAGCATTCAATGTTAGGAGGGCAGTGAGAGGAAATGAAGAGAGAATGAGAGAGAGCAGGGATAAAGAACAACCCTGTATCTCTTTAAGCAGCTTTGTTATGATCCATAGGCAATGGAAGCTTATTGGGTTAAATATATCACCTGATATTGACTGATTTAGAGTTTTAAATATGCAACTGCCTGTTATAGGGAAAGGAAACCGACCTTTAAGAAATGCTAGGAAGAGGGGCGCCTGGGTGGCTCAGTCGGTTAAGCGGCCGACTTCCGCTCAGGTCATGATCTCGTGGTCCGTGAGTTCGAGCCCGGCGTCGGGCTCTGTGCTGACAGCTCAGAGCCTGGAGCCTGTTTCGGATTCTGTGTCTCCCTCTCTCTCTGACCCTCCCCCGTTCATGCTCTGTCTCTCTCTGTCTCAAAAATAAATAAACGTTAAAAAAAAAAAAAAAAAGAAATGCTAGGAAGATGTGAGAGTTACAAGGCACCAGAGGCAATTCAAGAGATGCATGATAAGAGTTTTAATAAGAGACATCATGATGGGAATATAAAACATACCAAATAATAATTATAATTAATAATATTTATAAAAATAGATTTTGGAGTGATGCAGTACAGGGTTTAATAAATGACTGAACTTTAGGAGGTGACAAGGAAAGAGGATAGGGAAAATCAAGAAACGTACAAGCATTTCTTGGGAACTGATTTAGTAATGGAGGTAGAGATTACTTAACATTTGCACATGTTTAACATGAGGTGCCCATCCCCAGAGTTTGGGAATTCATCCTACAAAAACCTGGAGTCTTAAAACGGTAAAGGACAGCTTTCAAATGACTAGTGTGGACCCACACTGTTGTCTAGAAAACAAATTGTCTGAGTCCCTGACAAAGATGTTGAATCGAGCCTTCTTGACTCCAGCCTGGGATCTATCTGTTCAGAAGGCCTGCTTTTAAAGAAACAAGACAAACCTATATGGCTTCCTGTTTGCTAAGTCTGACTTAGACCAGATACAAAGGTTCTAAGTTAGCAATCTTTTGCTAAATACATCAGTATAAATTAAATTAACTAACACATCAATTTTCACATTATTTTCACGTAAGCCCCATTTTAAACCTTGCTAAGATCTCTGCAGTATTTCCTGAAGAAAAATGACAAACAGAAAATTCCACAAAAGGTCTTTGAAATCTGACCATTCAGATGAGTAAGTATATATATAGTTAGGTCTATAAGTCTAAGTTCTGTAACAAAATGTATTTCAATAATTACATTTTTTTCTTTTTCAAATAAGCATTAGCAAATAAATTTCCCAATAAGACTAGATTTAATTGAAATATCAATAGATCTCCAACTGAATTATAATTCATGAGTTAAACTTCCCACTTTACTAGGTCCTAGTACAATCATTTAAAGGTAAGCAAAAATTTACCTTTCATTATGAGAGTATAGGGTGCTTTGCAATTTTTTTCTGGATTTATAATGGCACATACCATTCCATTAGGCTTCATCTTTTATTATTAGTTCTTTAAAACCGCAAAGACTTTTCCCAAATTCCCCAAGTTTACACACACCAAAGAATTGAAATGCCAATTTATATAATCTTGAGTCAGGATTTTTCTGGAATTTAGCAAGATTTGAAACTACATCTTCAAGAAAACGTTGCCTGTGAGAGCTTTTAGGAATTTAGTCTTGTATTTCCTTTTCCTTTCTCAGCGAATCTGTAGTTGATCTTGTATCTGGTATGCCAAAGACGCTCACTTCTGTTAGACTAAAGGGTTTTGATAAACCCATTTTCCAAAAATGAAAAGAACTAAAACAAAGAACTAAAAAACAAGAACTAAAAAACAAAAAACTAAACATTAAACACATCATTTAAATACAAAAACTTAGTAAATAGCGTTTTTATAGATTAATCCCCCACAAATCTTACCTTTATGTAGCAAATTTCAAATTGTAAGACATACTTCTCTGGTTCTATAATGCAAAAGCTAATTAGCAATACAAATTACTTTTGGAACATATCACTTTCAACCAGGAAAAAAAAGAAAAAGAAAAAGAAATTAGTCTTTTTAATACTGGTTTAATACTACCAAAACCAGTATGAAAACATATAAAATTTTATACATACAGGAAAACCCACAACATGTGCACACATAGATCTCATATGTTTAATTAAATGGTATTTATTTATTTATTTATTCTCAAGTTGGCTAATATACAGTGTGGTCTTGGCTTCAGGAGTAGGACCCAGTGATTCATCTCTCACATGTAACACTTGGTGCTCATCCCAAAAAGTGCCCTCCTTAATGCCTGTCACCCACGTAACCCACCCCTCCACCCCCATCAACCCTCAGTGTGCTCTCCGCACTTAAGAGTCTCTTATGGTTTGCTTTCCTCCCTGTTTTTATCTTATTTGTCCTTCTCTTCCCCTATGTTCATCTATTAAGTTTCTCAAATTCCACATATGAGTGAAATCCTATAGTATCTTTCTTTCTCTAACTGACTTGTTTCACTTAACATAGTACCCTCCAGTTCCATCCACATTGTTACAAATGGCAAGATTTGATTCTTTTTCATTGCTGAGTAATATTCCATTGTGTGTGTGTGTGTGTGTGTGTGTGTGTGTATACCACATCTTAATCCATTCATCAGTCGATGGACATTTTGACTCTTTCTATAATTTGCCTACTGCTATACACATTTCATGTGCTCCTTTGAATCAGCATTTTTGTATCCTTTGGATAAATTCCTAGTAGTGAAGTTGCTGGATCATAGGGTAGTTCTAGTTGTAATTTTTTGAGGAACTGCACACTGTTTTCCAGAGTGGTTGCACCAGTTTGCATTCCTACCAACAATGCAATAGGATTCCCCTTTCTCCACATCCTCACCAACATCTGTTGTTTCCTGAGTTGTTAATTTTTGGCCATCTGACTGGTGTCATTAATTTTTTTTTTAAGAAAACAACATTCCTCAGAGAAATAAGATATTCAATGTTTTCAACAGATTTGTAAAGTCACCTTTAGTCACTGGCTCACACAGTATATTTAAATTTCTTTCTGGAAAATCCAGTTTGTGATTCCAAATTTCATATTTATTTTATTGTCCTTATAAATGAAATCAATGATAAAACATTAATTCATGGATTTAACATTATGTTTAATAAGTGATTGAATTTTGACACAAGCCCTATCGACACAATCCCTAAACTTCCTGATCCCCTCCACATATGTATGCATGGCCAAATTTTGTATGCTCATAAAAATGGAAGGTTAGCCTTCTTCTTTTATAATATATTTGTGAACATCTTTAGTTCCATCCCATTTTCTCTGCTAGTGTCTTCTCAAGTTGGCTAATATACAGTGTGGTCTTGGCTTCAGGAGTAGGACCCAGTGATTCATCTCTCACATGTAACACTTGGTGCTCATCCCAAAAAGTGCCCTCCTTAATGCCTGTCACCCACGTAATCCACCCCTCCACCCCCATCAACCCTCAGTGTGCTCTCCGCACTTAAGAGTCTCTTATGGTTTTCTTTCCTCCCTGTTTTTATCTTATTTGTCCTTCTCTTCCCCTATGTTCATCTATTAAGTTTCATGTAAGTTTAAGTTTAAGTTTCAAGTCTTATGGACTCCATTGCCCTGAAACTTCCTCATTTCGCTCTTTGTAGGATTTCTGTTGTCAAGAAATATATTTACAGAAACAGCTTCACTTCGGACCTTTCCATTACGCAATCCACGCATCATTCAGGCCATTATTTCAACTGCATAGTCAGTAAACAGCCCCTTTGACAATGGTGACCTCCCAGGCCGAGCCACACGTCCCTGAAAGCCACAGAGTTTCTACCACATCACAGCTTTGGCAGTGGTAGTGCTTGCTCTGTACCTACAGGTGTAAGCAGACATGCTGTGGCACACACCCACCAACTCACGCTCAGAGTGATTTCTCTATCTACTCTTCTGTTATACATATATTCAGCTTTTGCATACACTCGACTTTATTGGTCACATTTCACTTCTAAGTGCTTCTGAGTACAGGAGTTACACAACCTCTTTCCAATGCCTCATATGCCCTGAGAATCCACAAGTATCTTATCCTTCTGCTGTTGTTACTTGACAGAGCCTATGAAAAACATCGAGACAGAAAACAGGGCATCTTTGAACATGCGGTGTCTTGTCTGAAATACTCTTTACTCCCTTCCATGTGGTTAAGTCTTCAATATCACAGAAAATTAGTTGCACAATACTTTTCCACAGCCTGCCTTTGTGTGACGTATGCTGCTAACACAGCCTGGACTCACCTTAACCCATATCTTATCACACTACACCGTGGTGTCTATGCCTTATTTTCCCAAAGACCACAAGTGTCTTGATGAGCTATGCTTACTTATCTTTGCAACATAAGACTAACACAGTAATAAGCTGCATATACTAACTTACTAAATGTTAGTTCAGTGAATAAGTAAGTGGGTATTAAAGGTATCACAGGTATTAAAGCACAAAATAATGCTTAAGGGATAACCAAGGTAAGTATCTTTTTTTTTTTTTTTTACTTTTCTAACGGTCATAATTTTTAAAGTGAATGAAGAAAAAGAGCACCAGGTGATGTTTGGAAGTGTTATCACTATATTGTACACCTGCAACTAATATTATACTGTATGTTGACCAGCTGGAATTTAAATAAAAAAAGCTTTTAAAAAAGAGAGAAGTGTTTGTGGAAGATATAAAATACAAGCAATTAGAATCCAGTATTTTTTAAATAAACACAATGGAAAAACTTTAATGGTTAATACAGTTGGATTTCCATCTTTTCTACTTTTTTTATTTAAAAAAAATTTTTAATGTTCTATTTATTTATTTATTTTTGAGACAGAGAGAGACAAAGCATGAACAGGGGAGGGTCAGAGAGAGGGAGACACAGAATCTGAAACAGGCTCCAGGCTGTGAGCGGTCAGCACAGAGCCCGACACGGGGCTCGAACTCACAAACCGCGAGATCATGACCTGAGCTGAAGTCGGACACTTAACCGACTGAGCCACCCAGGGGCCCCCATCTTTTCTACTTTTACCGGCAGCCCTCCTCAACACTAGACTCAACCATCTGCAATTCAAACTAAAAACTGCTCGTTTTAAATTACAGTCACATCAGTGAATTCAGTTAACAGGTATGAAAACGGTAATTATTTTTTTATTTAATTATTTTCTTTGTCTTTTGGAAATCTTTGATTGTTCTTTTGGCATCAATGTTACAAAAAACCCAATAAAATTCAATCATCGCACTTCTATACTCGGTTATATTTGGAAATTTCTTCTTCTAAGAAATAATTTTCTTATGACAGCAAGTATAGGTCTACACGCCTATTATCTTTCGCAGGGGGTAAGTTGCAATTAAACTGAATTTTGTTAAAAGCATAGATAGAGAGTCACAGCCATCTAAGAAAAAAACTAAAAATTGCTTAGTTGCCAAAGCAGAAGAAACAGAACACCTATAAGCTGTAACTTTATTGAAAATTCTTTCAGGAATCAAAACTACAATTAGTTCCTCAAACTTCAGAGCCACATTCTTACTTCTTACTTTTATTTTCTAAGTTGATGTAATCTTCACCATCTGATTTGGGACTTTTTCTATTTTATCGGTCCGTTTTTCCTGAAGTCAATTTTTCTGAAGTCTATGATCATCAGAGGTAGTACTTCTGTTAACATTTTATAAAGGGCTCAGCCAGCATCAATTACGTGACAAAGTATCCAGATGTAAGGGATACTGTGAAAATACACATAAAAAGAAGAAACTAGGTAGAGTTTAATGGTCAGAAGAACGCAAATGTGTCCTTTGATATGATAGATGTAAATAAAAACTGGGAAGTGAAAATTTATTGAGGTTAGAAGTTATCCAACATTGTATGTTTTCCGAAAAACTTTACATGCAGATAAAAAGTCAGTGTAATAAATATTTATTTGGGGACACTGATACTGAAAGAGAATAAAATAAAGGATGCTATGAGGAAGAAGCTTGTAGCGATAAACTCTGTTATTTATATGATAAAATTCCCTATAATTATACATGAATAACAATGGGAAAAGGGAGAATTGTGGCACTTTTTTCTATGTTAGTTTGCTCCTAAAGTTGTGAATTTTTTATTCAATTGTGTAATTTTTGTTTGTTAGGGTGTTTAAATCAGGTTAGAGTGTTGTATTACAGTTTTCTTATGTTTCATGTTTGGTTTTTGTGGGAGAATTTTCATCAGCTTAAATGTTTGAATTCTCATTTTCTATGTTCTTCCTGTAATATCTGAAAATACGTGACACACACTTTTTAAAGAGTGGAGTGGTAGTTGGTTGATTTTTTGGGTTCCTAGGTCAAGAGTGGCCTCTTCTGTCAAGAGAATGCAATGCAGCACCTTCAGTGAGTGGATTTGGGAGACAGAAAAGGGTTTTTGTGGGTTTTTTTTTTAATGTTTCTTTTTGAGAGAGAGAGAAAAAGAGAGCACAAGCAGGGGAGGGACAGAGAGTGAGAGAATCTGAAGCAGGCTCTATGCTGATAGCTCAGTCTGACAGAGGGCTCGAACCCATGGACTGCGAGATCATGACCTGAGCCAAAGTCAGATGCTAAACCAACTGAGCCACCCAGGTGCCCCTGTTTTGTTTTTTAAATGTCATTTTGTCTAACATATTATAACACCCTCCCTGCTTCACGTGCATTTATCTGCTTCTTTTTTGAATCAGCTAACTAGGGTTACAAAATGCATTTTTATTACCAACAACCATTGACGACTTCTCTCTACCCAAACAAGCATGAACTCACTGGTTTTATGTTCAACTTCAGTTAATTTTCTAGAATGGAATCTAGGAGGAGGTAAAGAATCCCTTTTACTTATACATCTGGTGGAATCACGTCTCATCTGAATTCAAATACAGATTGAAACAGGTATTATTTCTCCATTGTTGCAAAATGTAAGAGAAAACATCTAAAAATTTGGTCCCTGTCCAGCATTTATTTCAGTGACAGAATAACAAAAACACTTGCCAATATTACCAAGCAGAGGGTTTTAAAGTTACGCATTAATCTCTTTTTCTTTTATTACTTCTTCTTGACCAGAAAGTGTCATTCTAGCATTATGTATCCTATCCAGTTTTTAGTCCTCCATTGTTTCTCTATATCCATTGTTATATAGTTCTTTTAAATGTTTAAAGAAAGATTAAAAACTACACTCTTGTGAGATTCTTATCAAGATTCTTATCATTGTTAGAATATCATTTTATGCCACTGTCTGTCCCTTCACAATATTTCCCCGGCGCCTCAGAAAGTATATACAGTCGTCACCCCCCCACCAAGCCCCATCTGTGGTTTCAGTTGTCCAAGGTCAACTGCAGTCTGGAAGCAGATGATCCTCCATCTGACATTGTCAAAGTAGCCTAACACTAAGTCACAGTGCCTACCTCAATCACCTCACTTCATCTCGTCACATAGGCATTTTCCCATCTCACATCAGCACAAGAATGAGGGGCTCCTGGGTGGCTCAGTTGCTTAGGTGTCCAACTCTTGATTTCAGCTCAGGTCATCGTCTCAAGGTCATGAGATCTAGCCCTGCATCAGATTCTATGTTGAGCATGGAGTCTGCTTGGGATTCTCTCTCTCCCTCTCTCTCTGCCCTCCCATACTCGTGCTTTCTCTATCTCAAAATAAGTAAAAACAACAAAAAAACAAACGTAAACACACACACAAACAAAAGAAAGAAGGATGAGTACCCTACAAGATATTTTGAGAGAGACCACATTCACATAACTTTTATTATAGTATATTATTATAATTTTTCCATTTTATTATTATTGTAATTAATCTCTTACTGTGTCTAACTTATAAATTGAACTTAATTAGTGGTAGTATATATAGAGAACACAGTATATATAAGATTTTGTACTTATCTCCCACAGATAAGGGTGAATTGTACATGACTTTGAGATTTTCATTATTTTTTATGTATGTACAAGACATATTTAGATGTAAAGAGTATTAACTCATGTCTATCATGTTGCTTATAAGTATATTTTTCAGTTTATCTTTGTCTTCCTTTTTTAAAACTTAATTTTTGTCAGAGTTTAATTATAAACCATCACAAATTTCCTGAAAAGATTTTGCTTTAAAAAGTCTTTCACATTTTTTTGCCTTAAAAAAAAAGTCTTTTTTTTTTTGCTTTAAAAAGTCCTTTATATTCTGATTCTGTTACTGCATTTTCATTGTTTTTTTTTTTCAGTTTATATTTCTCATTTTATTTTCCTTTTTGGGTATATTTTGGTATATAGTGTGAAGGGAATATGTAATTCTATAATTTTCCAAATTGTACAATTATTATAAAACAAACTGTCTTTTCTTAGGTTATTTGAAATGTCACTTGAAAAAGAGAGGGAAACAAACCACAAGACACTCTTAATGATGAATAACAAACTGAGAGTCGATGGAGGAAGATGGTAGGAGATGGGCTAGATGGGTGATGGGTATTAAGGAGGGCACCTGTTGGGATGAACACTGGGTGTTGTATGTAAATGATGAATCAACTGCATTCTACTCCTGAAACCAATATTGCACTGTAAGTTAACTAAAATTTAAATTAAAAAGGAAAAAAAGAAAAAGAAAGAAAAGAAAAAAGGAAATGTCATTTGAATGAGAACGACTATTCATATTTTTATAAGTTTGTGTGTTATTTTAAAATATGACAGTAAAAGCTTAACTCAGTAAAATTTTCACTTATTATTATTCATAAAAAGTTTTCTTACTTATTTCACTTTCATCCAGAGAGACTCTACACCAAACTCCTAACTAGTTTATATTAAATGAATATTTAAGGAATGAAAGCCAAGTGCTGGGATTTGTCTACATAAAACCCTTATCTTTTCCTTAAGTTTTTGGTAACATGATGAAAGAGTCTAGTAAAATTTCTCTAACAACATAATTAAGATGGGCTCACTGAATCAGCAAGAGACTACATGAGGATATAAAATAACACTTTTCAATGCATTTTTTTCATGTTTCCTCACATTCTGCTATGGCTGTACATAATCAATTATCAGAAGACTTCCTGAGTGATAAGAAATATTTCAATCACTTTGATGCAGTGCATTACCTATTAAGAGTTAGGTAAGTATTCTCAGCCCTCATTAAACTAAAACTTATGAAAACTGCTTCATAGCCCCACTCGAGTCTTAATCCATCAATAACTACAACACTGGCTCTCTAGCTTTGATTTTGGCTCCCTATTTATCTCCCTTTCTTAATTGAAAGCTCACATAGGATTAAAAAAAAGTTTCTTACATATTAAACATTCACTTTTAGTGGGATGATTTTAATTAGTCAATCTGTTCTATCTCCAGAACCATAAGTTCTAGGATTTTTTATCCTTTAGCACAGAACATGAATGTTCTAGGGCTTAGAAAAATAAAATAAAAATGATAAAAGAAAGGCAAAGAGTTTAGCATCATTGAGACATCTTCAATTTGTTCAAAACAAAGAGGAAATTAAATATAGTGTTATGCTTACATTACAGTAAGTATTAGATGTAAGGAATATAGTGGGGGAAAGCATAATAATGTAAGAGATAATAAATTTAATTTTAACCACCTTTACTCAGCTTTTAATGCCAGACATGTTCCTAGCTCTTAGATGATGCTAATGGTGGATACATGATAGATGATAGATAAGTAGATACAAAGACGATAGATGATAGATAGATAGATAGTAAACTATAGGTGAGAGAGAGAGAGAGAGAGAGAGATAATAGATTGAATGGTATGGGTTTTCCTTGGCAAATGATACACCAAAATATTGAGAATTTTACTGTTCCACAAAGCCCACCACTACCATTTTAGCTTCAATTTCACATTGAGATTGGCCATTTTTAAAGAATCTTATATGTCCATAAAAGTATTTTTTATTTTAAGTGTGTGTCTAGTCCCCACAGCACTAGGCTTTTTTGCATTCCCTTCTTCCTTACTGAGAGCCCTCAATCAATGTTTTTGAGGAAGTAACTGAGAAGATCCCTGAAGTGTTGTTACTTGTTTAATGACAATCAGCTAGTTCAGTATGATAGCCTCAGTTCCCAGACATCTTCCATATTTCCTTGTAAAACAAAGGTAAACAAAATGGAGCCTGAGAGGATCTACTCATTGACTTGGGCCTTCTTTTTGAAGTTACAATTTTCTAGTTTCCATGAGTTTACCTTCCACATAACCAACATATAGAGAAGAGCAACCTTATTATTCACTAATATATATTCATAGATCCTTAAAAGCAGAGGCCAAATATATAACATGGGTTATAAAATTGTTCCTTGAGTTCACCTGAATATAACTGGGTTAATATAAAAAAAAATCCTTGGGCAATCTATGTCTTAATTTCATGGCATTTATGCATTTTTTTTTTGGCTTTCTTTCTTTCTTTCTTTCTTTCTTTCTTTCATATACAATCAAGAACTAATTTTACTGTGTGAATTGCAGCTATGATCTTTGCTGTAAGAGAAAAATGAGAAACAGAAATGAAAGCTGTATATTTGGCTTTATCACGTAGGAGTAAATAAGACAGTTTGAATCATCTACAAGATACCATGATAGGCACTGAGTTAAACCAAGGTCTCAGACATATTCATTTAATATTTCTTCAATTAAACAAAAGCAAGCACAAGTCCAGAATTGAGGACGAATGTGACCATGCTGTTACAACTATTTCTTTCTCTAAAATTCCAAGGGAAGACAAACTACTAAGTGTTGCAAATGTTTTTCAGTTAAAATATTTAGTCAGCCATACTGACATGCAAACTATAATTTCCACCTAAAATAGCCATTTTTTGTTCACATACTTTGCAACGTCATTGATATTGTCTCCTTACCAAAGCCTTGAAGCTATTTAAGCCCTGAACTATCTCACAACAGAAAAATAAAGACACCACTGTGACCATATTGGTTTAGAAGTCTGCTGACTAGAGAGGATGTTGGGTGACCAATAAGTCAATCTACCCCAAACCCATCACCTTCTCAAGGTATTGCCCAATCAATCTCTCCTTATATTTAAACATCCTGGTCGGGGGGGGGGGGGACTTATCTAAACCTCCTTTCTCCATCTCATAAGCCACTATAACCTAACTTTTGTTCTTTTTAAAAACATTTTTTTTAGTGTAGTTGACATACAATGCTGCATTAGTGCCGGGTATTTGACAGAGTGATTCCACAAGTCTATACAACATACTGTGCTCACCATAAGTGGAGCCACAAGCTCTCACCGAACGATGCTATTTCAACACCATATTCCTTATGCTGTGCCTTTCATCCCTGTAACTTACTCATTCCATAGCTGGAAGCTTGTATCTCCCACTCTCCTTACACCATTTTGCTCATCTCCCCAACTCCCTCCCCTCTGGCAACCATCAATTTGTTCTGTGTGTTTACGGCTCTGTTTCTGCTTTTTGTTTATTTATTCTTTTGTTTTGTTTTGGTGTTTGTTTTGGGGGGGCTTTTTTTAGATTCCACGTATCAGTGAAACCGTATCTTTCACTCAGTCTGACCTACTTCACTTACAACCCATTAAAAACAAAAATGAGATCATGCCATTTGCAACAATGTGGATGGACCTAACTTTTGTTCTTTTACCGTCTCATTAAAACTGGTAAAGCCAAGATCACAAATCGTATCCCTGCAGCTAAACCTAATGGATATTCTTTAGCATTCGTCATATTTATCATTCCATCATTCTTGAAATACTGTATTCCAAAAGTTCCTAAGATATCAATTTTCCTCCTTCTTCTCTTCTACAGGACTATATAACAATACATTCTTCTGTGGCTCCATTTACCCATATGCCTCATTTCAATATTGCTGCTGCTCGGATCTTCTTCTCCAGCAGGATCCTCCTTTACTAACCTTTACTAATGAAAGGAGATTGTCAGCTATATTTTGCTGACTTTGTATTTTTGTATCGTATATAAGTTTGTATTATACCTGCACAACATGTCAGCAAAATAGTTATCAGTTGCACAAGCAAATAGCCGGGTGTGATCTTGACATCTCGTCACAGAGAAATGAAAGTGACATATGACGGTTATAGTGGCTTTTATTTTGGTCTCCAACTGATTGAAACGTGATTGTTTTTCACTCCATTCCAAGTGTGCAAACTATGTAAATATAGGCAAAATGATGTTTCTATGCTCACGAATTTTTCATACCCACTCTCCCACTTGTTGCTGTGTTCTATTTTCAGTAACACTGTTGCTGAATGGGTTTTTTTAATGGTTATAAGAAGAGTAGATTGTAAGTTTCTTTATCAGAACGTTTAATATATCACTGGCTGGGACTAGAGAAATGAAATGCAAAAGAGAAAATGTCTTTTGATTTACGGCTAAGTCGGTATAAGTCTCTCACAATCCCCAACATTCTTTCTTCTATCTTTTCCACAGACATTTTTGGAACAATGAAACACCTTGGTAGGCCCTAGGAAGAACTACATCATCATATGTTCTCCTAATTCCATGCTATTGGTTGTGTGTGTGTGTTTATTTACTTTCTCTCTGGTCCATTCACAGACTGAGAGGCATTAACAGCAACATGAATCTGAATTTGTAGGAGAGGACTTTCCCTTCTATTTCATTTGGGAGTATTTTTTAGAAGCTATTTTTACAGGTAAAAATAAAGTACAATTGCAGAACTAATTTTATGTGAATTTTTGTTTAAGCTACATTTGCTCTATTGTTGAGTTAAAAAGAGAAGTTTATAAAACGGAAGGGTCTGAGCATTCTATTCTCATTAAACCAACTGGACTCTGATTTTAGAGCATGTTACCAGCTGGATATTTCAGATATACCAAATTTATTATACCTAACATTTGTCATTCTGGAATTCCAGGAACTTTTTCTTCCTTCTGTATTCCCCACTGAGTGGAGTTATCAGCCAACTAGATGTCCAGCCATATCACTGGACTTAGTCCATGATTCTAATCACCCGATTCAAATAGGAAAAAAAAAAAGAACCCCTCTTTATTCCATCTCCTTTCAGTCAAAAGTTGAGTGATTACTTAGTGAGTATTCCTTTCTATGTGCTGTTTTCTCTGTTGAAAACTTCTTATGCATAAAATTGACTTCTGACCAATTCTAACTCAATCCTTCAGATCTGAATTCTTAATGTTTATTTATTTATTTATTTATTTAATATATGAAATTTATTGTCAAATTGGTTTCCATACAACACCCAGTGCTCATCCCAAAAGATGCCCTCTCCAATGCCCATCACCTACCCTATCCTCCCTCCCACCCCCCATCAACCCTCAGTTTGTTCTCAGTTTTTAAGAGTCTCTTATGCTTTGGCTCTGAATTCTTTATTCTATCATGAATCCTGTGCTGTGCCCTGATTCCCCTTTCAGGAATGTTGATGCATGACAGCTCTGAGATTTCCACCCAGAAGAATTGCCCTCAGCTAAAGACATCTGCCTCACCTGGGATCACTACCCTTCCTACTGGATAGCTACATCCCTTGTCTGGGTGATACGAGAGAGATAAAGACCTGGCACTCACCCCCCATTGGGGATTATTCTGAAGGACCTTCCCAGCTTCATAGATTCCCATAAAGTTGGCTAAAGCTTGAACTTGGTTGTGAGTTCACTGCAGCTCATTGGATCCAATACTGTCTTTTTTTCCCACAGAGTGCTGGTCCCAAGAGCATTTTTGATACAATAACCTCTGTCTCAGACACTATTTCTCTTGGAAACTGATTTGCAACATATTCAAAAAGCAATCTGAGACTTCTGCTATATATCAAGATGTAATTCTAGAAATCCACTGGAATTGCTCTTCTGGTTCGGCCTTAAATCTGAGTTACGTCCCTTACATATACTCCCCAAAGAACATGTTCTTTAGCTGTCACTGCAATTCTACCACAAAACTGTATAGTTTATATAAGATGTATATATATATATATATTTATATATATATATATCGGGTATATATATATATATACCGTGTGTGTGTGTGTATATATATATATATATATAAATTCCTGTATAGTCTTCTGAATTCCAGAATATTTTGTATGAATATGGAATCGTTAATTTTTTTATTCACTATTTTCCAAGGCTTCTAGTATAATCTTACCTGCCGTTAGATGAGCAGGTATGTGAGAAGATACGTATGCTAGTGTGTTTGGGAGCATGGACTCTGACATTAAGGTGTCAGAGTTCAAATTCCAGCTCTGTCACTGACAAGTTCCACGACTTTGCAAAGCTTCACTTAGCCTCTTCTTTCTTCTATGAAATATATGAAATATTGCCATCTACCTTGTTGGTTTGAGAATAGATTTGATTAACACATACAAATCACTTATAATAGCACTTGACAAAGAGTGAATTTTAAATATGTGCTTGGTATTATTTTGTTCAGGTTTTTAAAAAAATCTTTATGCTTTCTTGAGGAATATATTTGATTTGTGGCACCTTTGTTTGTGCAGGAAAAATTAGTGAATAATTGTAGGGGCATCTATGCTCTTGTCAGCCAGCATGGATCCTTCCATCTGAAAACTTCCGACCCTTCAAAATATACACTTATAGCTAAGGTGGCCATATTTTGAGGGCTTAGTCCTCCCTAGCTAGACCTTATTTATTATATTTTCTAGTAAAAATTAGATAAGAACCTCTCCTATAATAAAAGCTATAAGATGAAGGCCTGAGAGTAGTTGTTGTCAGTGTTTGCAATTATATGGAAGGAATCTATCTTCATGAAAAAAAAGGAATAAAAGGAAAGAGAAAGGCAGAGAAAAGCAGTGCAGGCAGCTGGTAGACTTGAATTCCATGGCTCATTTTCCCTGTGGCTAAGCTCTGTCGCTACCTTTCCTATGGTTTGTTTATTCAAACTCTTCTTCAATTATACATAATAACCAAGTATATTTCCAAAAGTTTTCCCACTTTTCCAAGCCAGATTGAATTCTGTTTCTGTTACTTGTAATCAATTAAGTCAACCTGACTTGTAGAACAGGCAAAAAGAAAGGAAGATCGTAAAGAAAGTGTGTAGAGAATTGGATGAAAAAGGAAGGGAATAGAACAGTGTGGAAGAGGGACACCTGGGTAGCTCAGTCAGTTAAGTGTCCAACTTTGGCTCAGGTGACAATCTCATGGCTTATAAGTTCGAGCTCCACATGGGGCTCTGTACTGACAGCTCAGAGCCTGAAGCCTGCTTCTGATTCTGTGTCTCCCTCTCTCTCTGCCCCTCCCCCCACTTGTGCTCTGACTCTCTCTCTCTCAAAAATAATTTAAAAACATTAAAAAAATTTACAAAAAAAAAAGGAAAGGGTTAAAGACATAAAAAGGAAAATAGATTAAGGAGGTAAAGAAGTTAATCTTATATGTATGAATAGTATGCATTTCAATCGCCAACATTTCTACATCGTATCATCATTATTTGTAATAAGACTACTTTTAAGTCATATAATGTTCCACTGTTTACAAGAAGCTTAAGATTTTTCTTCTCGTCTGTAACAATAGCTAACCCCAATGGAACACTTACTCTGATCTAGCCATTCTTCTAAATGCTTCAAACATACGATCCTGTTTAATCCTTAAACAGCTAGGAGCTACAGCTATTATCATCCCAATCTTATGAATCAGGAAACTGAGACTTACAGATGAAAAACATGCCAGATGGCAAATATATAAAGAGTGTAACAGAAGATATTTGAGCCCAGGCCTCCTATCTATCTTACAGCAAAAGGTTTCTTTACCACAGATAAAAAAAAAAAAAAAAGTATTTAGTAAGGATATATATAAGATTTGAAAAACATAACACGCCCAAGTTTTAACTGATGTATACAAAACACTGCAAGATTTCAACCCAGTTCTCTCAAGAACTAATGGAACAAACAGACAAAACTCCCAAAAGGTAGATTCAGAATAGCCAACACATTACTGAAGGAGAACAAAGGTGGAGGACCAAGACTCTCTGACTTCGAGACTTACGAAAACGCTAATACTCAAGACAATGTGGTATGGGTGAGGGAACAGACAAAACAGAGAGCCCAGAAGTAGGTCCACGTAAGTACAGCTGACTGATCTTTGAGAAAGGAAAAAAGGCAATTCGAAGGAGAAGGGGTAGTCTTCCCACCACATAATGCTAAACCAACTGGACATCCACGCGCAAACAAAACAAAACAAAAACAAAAACAAAGACAAAGACAAAAAAAAAAAAAGACTTTAAACACAGATCTTACACCCATCACAAGAATGAATGAGCTCTAATAGCTATATATTTACATATGAACATATAAGCGATTCTCAGATGTTTTCATTTATTTTATACAAAAGCAAAGATGGATGAGGCAGGCGTTAAGGGAGTTGGAGAACCAGTGAGGATACAGCCACCAACTGAGACAAAACACACCTATGTCAATATATCAAATGTCGTCTTAAATGGAATGAATGCTCTTTAATGAAAATTTAAAGCTGAAAAAGATGAGGGAGAAATTAGAGATCCATAAAGGAGACTAAAACTACAGGACCTGGGTGGTAGGAAGAAAACCGAGAGAGCAGGGCCATTCAAAGTAAATAATACTACATCCAAAGATGATGATGATGGTGACGACGACGACGACAGCAAAGTGTCAAGAAGCAGGAAATAAGTAACATAGAAAAATTCTGTCCATAGGACAAATCATATAAATATTGAAGTAAACTGGATTTATGCATTAAACAGACTGCCTAACACAGAAACATATATAAAAAAAAAATCAAAGTCAATGAATGACAAATAGACCATTAGTGTTTTAAACAAAAGCAGTCTTGATAAAGAGGAGAAAAAGAAAAGGCAAACAACAATGTTCTGAGTGAGTATTGGAATGTGAGAAAGTACATAATCCATATAGATTCTTCCCTCAAGTACATTTACTTTGAAAAGAAACCTATATAAGGTGTGAATTGAAAGGGTACATGAATAGAAGCAGATGGGAAGAGATGCACAGGTATGTTCATGTCCATTTTGAAAGAAAGAGATAGAAAGCCAGCAGGGGAGGAGCAGAGAGAGACGGGGACAGACTCCCAAGCAGGTTCCACACCGCACGGTCAGCACAGAACCTAATGCAAGGCTCAAACCCAAGAACCATGAGATCATGACCTGAGACAAAATCAAGAGTCGGATGCTTCACCAACAGAGCTACGCAGGTGCTCCTGGAAAGTAATATATTTGTTTCATTTTTTTAAAAGTTCACATCCAAGTTAGTTAGCATTAGTGCAGTAATTATTTCAGGAGTAGAATCCAGTGATTCATCCCCTACATGTAACACCCAGTGTTCATCCCAACAAGTGTCCTCCTTAATGCCCTTTGCCCATTTAGCCCATCCCCCCCACCCACAACCCCTCCAGCAATCCTCACTTTGTTCTCTATATTTAAGAGTCACTTATGCTTTGTCCCCGTCCCTGTTTTTATATTATTTTTGCTTCCTTTCCCTTATGTTCATTTGTTTGTATCTTAGATTTCACATATGAGTGGTATCATATATTTGTCTTTCTTTGACTGACTTATTTCACTTAGCATAATACACTCTAGTTCCGTCCACGTTGTTACAAGTGGCAAGATTTCATTCTTTTTGACTGCTGAGTAATCCTCCATTGTATATATACACCACATCTTCTTTATCCATTCATCTGTCGATAGACATTTGGATAACATATTTTAAATGGAAGTGGTTACCTGTATGTGATGAGAATTAATAGCATAAAAACTTGAAACAGTTTGAGGAGTAGTCAGGAGTTGATCCAAAGTCTTCTCAAGAGTAATATTTATTTATTTATTTATTTATTTATTCATTTATTTATTTATTCATTTATGTATGTATTTATTTAGAGTGAGAGAGAACAGCATGTGCACAAGCAGGATTTGAAATAACTGGGGTTTTTTTAGGTGTTAAGATATTCAGGGCCACGTGGATCTTTTCATCTTACCCAAATTTGTCCTGCAATTCCTTTCTTTAAATTTTTTTATTATTATTATTATTATTAATTTGAGAGAGAGAGAAAGAGAGTGAGTGAGGGAAGAGGCAGAGGAAGAAAAAGAGAGAATCTTAAGCAGTCTCCACCCTCAGCACAGAGCGCAATGCCAGGCTCGATCCCACGACCCTGAACTGAAATCAAGAGTCAGACACAACCGACTGAATCACCCGGTCACCCCCAAAAGTAATCTTTAACAGAAAATACTCTTTTCACCGAGAAGAGAAGCAAGGAATTGAAGATAATAGTGAAATTGATATTTAAATCTGCTAGTAAGGCTTCTGTAAGCAATTTGGGAAAATAGGTGACTTCAGAAATTTATTTTATTTTTTTTTAATTTTATGTTTTTGTTACTATTGATACTCCTCCGTAGTTTTCACATCCTTTGTATGCTATGTGTTAAATTATTTAATACTTATATTTCCCACTGTATTTGTTCTAAAGGTTTATTTCCATAGGGTCACAACTATAAATGAATAAATAGACTCTGAAATGTAAAAGACAGCCAAAAAGACTAAGTAGTCATGACAAATAATGTTTATTAGTTCATTTATACAATTCTCATGAAATCAAACAGGTTCTGAATTTGTAACTTTTTGGTGCTACTCTGATATTTCTGCTAAAGCTCTAGGCTTTGCCTTCGTCTATCATAAAGTCATTTGACAGTTTCTGCTATGAGATAAAAGGGTTACAAATAACATGAAAAAAACAATAGAACAAAGACAAGCAGGTCTTGCGTCTGGAATGTTATTGAGATGTGACCCTCATAGCTTTTCTCATAACTTTCTTCTTCTGATTTTTAGTGGACAGCCTTCTCACACAGGCATGAAGAGGGTATGGTGCAGTTATCAGTACCAAGAGTGTGTGCATTTACATACACACATTTTCCCTGGAAATCCAGACTTGGCTCTGGTAAACCCCTGAGAAATTTAGAAAACACAGGTCACTGGCCATACTCATTATGTGTATACAAAATAGCATTACTTAAGAACTACTACGTGAAATTCACCACACTTAGCACTGTCAAGAACTCAAGGCAGTAAAGACACTCTCCCTCTTGCATAAAGACCTCATGCATTTACAGAAGAGATAAGATAGGCATGATGTGACAATTATTAACAAGTGGGAAAATACACACCAGTGTAAAAAGAAAGAGAATGCTCTGGCTGGAAAACTATGGCAATAGCATGAAAGGACATATGACCTGGGATATAAAATTATGGTTTAATACAGATTGGTATGATGGAAACCATTCAGCTATGCGTGTACAGCTGCAATTGGAGGAGAGATATTTTGCTTGTAAATGCATTACATTAGATAGTCAGCCGATATTAGTAATAAAATTTAGAATGTATATATACGTATATATACGTGTGTGTGCGTCTGTGTGTGTGATATTACAGGATGCTTCTCTCTGCTCTAATGTGTACTTCAATTTACAAAATCACCACTGACTTTAATGCCATACAGTAGATGCTATCTAATACTCGGGTTGAGTTTAGTCCCTAACTAAAGTTCTAGAGCATTTTAGGTCATTGTCAATAAAACTACTTCTCATCAACTCTACAGCAAAATTGGTTGTCTAATATTGTCTGGAAAAAGGTAAAGTCTGTCTACTGAAACATTAGATGTATATTGCCAATGAAATTAGAAAAAAAAAAGAATTCTGAACTGTGTAGGAAAAATAAATTGCTGAAATATTTTATTCTTTCTTCCAGTCATTAATCACATACATACTGAGTATTCTATGTGCCAAACATTGTACAAGGCTTGAAGTAGAGGAAAACATTCAAGTCCCAAAATTCTAATAACTATAAAGATCAACCAAAGCCATCCCATGTCAGCCTGAGTCTGGTTACTAAAATTATTAAAACATGTTTTTGTTGTCATAATGTTTACAACATTCATCGTTCTCCAGAAGACTGATGAAATTTATTGTGATTGGGGGACTGTGATTTAACTATATAAAGAGATCATGATCACATAAGAAACCTGATATAATAATATCAAAGCCTTCATAAAAAAACAGCATACTTAAGCCAACTTTGAGATGGAAATAGTAAAGCCCTTTATCTTTTATAATTTTTAACCTGAAAATGACATTGCTTATAAGGCAAAATTATCTGGCCACTTAGAATAAAAATATGCCAGAGATATATCTTGCCTTTCTGAATAGTTCGAAATGAAAGAATGTTATTTCAAAACAAATATGATGTTTCATTTGGCAAAGGAAGAAGAATAAAATTCATATTTAAAGTCAGGAAAAGTAATAAAAACTGGGGCGCCTGGGTGGCTAAGTCGGTTAAGAATCCAACTCTTGACCTGGGCTCAGGTCATGATCTCATGGTTCTTGAGTTCGAACCCCTGCGTCAGGGTCTGTGGTGACAGGTAAGAGCCTGGAGCCTGCTTCAGATTCTGTCTCCTTCTCTCTCTGCCCCTCTCCCGCTCACACTCTTTCTCCCTCTCTCTCTTAAAACTAAACATTTAAAAAAGTAATAAATAAAATTGTCAACCATGAAAATAAGCATAGACTCATAATTTGAAACAATAGCACAAGCAAGACCAGAAAAATATTCGTGGTTTTTTACACATTAAAACATTTACTATGAAATATTTAAATGACATATTAAATGAGTTAAATTATTTAAATATTACATTTTAGTGTATCAAAAATGTGACATTAAATTCAGTGATGAAAAAATAATCATTTAAACAGTACTCTGACAATTAGTTACCTAACTGAAATATACATATTAAGAACAGATATAATTATAATTATACATAAACACACATGTACCTGCTTCAGCTTTCTCCATTATATGTCAAAACAAATTTCAAATGAATAAAGACAATCTCTGTATACCTAAATGTTAACTTCCCATTCATGTAATAAAGGCAAATTACTTAAAGGGCAAATTACTAAAGGGAAAATCTGGTAAGATGTCTGAAAGAGAGGTTAGACACTTAATATATAACCATTCCAAAAATAAAAAATAAGTAAATAAATATGATAAAATGGTCAAAAGTGTTATTATAGGTTGTAGGAAAATGGTCTCACTAAATATCAGAAGACTATAACATAAAAGGACAAAATAAAAATAGTCAGCTATCAAAATTATCAAAACTTTGAAATATTACATTTGTCATACAGTGTTGAAGTAGATTTATATACATATTTTTTCAATAGCTATTGAATGTAACGTTTCTGGATCACAATTGACCAGTATGTGCTTAAAACCATAAAAAGGAAAATAAATAAATAAATAAAAAGAAAAAAGAAAATAAAACCATAAAAAGGACTCAAATTCTTTGGCCAGGGAATGACAATTCTATACTTCTTCCCAAAAGAGCAACATAGAGGTCCTAAAATTTACATATAATCATATTCTTGTCCATATTACTTTTCTTATCTAAAATTGTAAATAATCAGATTCTATAATTAGAGAGGCATATTTACATTAATTATAAAATACTTACGTGACTTTATGGTTTATAATATTGCTGACGGTATAATGTGAAATAACAAAGGCAAGGGGAAAAAAAAGTCTAAATTTTGTCCCCAGTCATCTCTATTTCCTCAAGCTCTTTCAGCAAAAGCCATTGAGAAAGGAAAAGAGAACTAAATTATATATTGGAAACTTACAGCCCAGGAGAAGGAGAGGAGCCATCCTCCCACTTCCATTCATTGTCCTCCTTCTTGTAAGACAGGCCAAGCCAAGTAGGACCTACTGCAATTAATTCCATGACATTCTGCATGGAAGCAAAAAATATAAAGCTATTAATACTAAAAGCACATTACAGACCAAAAATATGGAATTTGGGTCAGGTGAGAAGTAAAGAATCACAAAAAGAAAATATATATATACATACGTATATATATATATATATATATATATATATATGTATATATATACGTATATATATGTGTGTATATATATATGTGTGTGTGTGTGTGTATATATATATATATATATCCAATGATAAAAGAAACATAAAAAAATATATTTCAGTTCTGCAGTGCCCGTGCTTTTCTCAAACCAGGAATTATATACAAAGAAAAAAAGAAAGACTGCTAATAGAAAATCTTATATTCAAGAGGACACCACACAGCAAAAATGAATTTCTTCTATTTACCCATTCTATTGTTTAATCCAACTCTGTGTCTACTCTTCCACAGGAGACATATCATTGAACAAAAATGAGAACGCTTCCTGCTTTGGGTGATTGGGTACAGACAGAGGTAAACATACATACAAGTGATACATAAGGTGACACCAGCTATAAAAGAAACTAGAGCAGAGGACCACAGTGAGATATCATCTCAGACCTTTCAGAATGGTTAAAATCAAAACCACGAGAAACGGTGTTAGGAAGGATGTGGAGAAAAAGGAACTTGCCTTCACTGTTAGTGGGGAATGCAAGTGGTGCCGCCACGGTAGAGGACAGGGTGGAGGTTCCTCAAAACATTAAAAATAGAACTACCCTATGATCCAGTAGTTGCGCTACTGGGTTACCCAAAGAATACAAAAACACTAATTTGAAAAGATATGTGCACCCCTATTTTTATTGCAGCAGTATTTACAATAGCCAAACTATGGAAGCAGTCCAAGTGTCCATTAATAGATGAATACATAGAGAAGATGTGGTAGGTATGAATCACGTGATGTTACTCAGCCATAAAAGAATAAAATCTTGACATTTGCAGCATGGATGGATCTAGAGGGTGTAATGCTAAGTAAAATAAGTCCGCAAGAGAAAGACAGCCACCATATTATTTCCAACATATATGAAATGTACGAAACAAAACAAATGAACAAAGAATAAAAACAGACACACCAAAAAATGGACTCTTCACTATAAGGAGCAAACTGACGGTTACTAGAGGAGAAGTGGGGGATGGGGTGAGAGGTGAAATGGGTGATGGGGATTCAAGAGGTATGCTTATCAAAAGATAAAGAATGATTTCCTTATTTTAGCCCCTGGATTCAATAGAATAAGGTTAATTTGAAAAAAAAAAAAAGAGTACATTTATCATAATGAGCATTGGGTAATACATAAAATTGTTGAATCACTATGCTGTGCACCTGAAACTACTGTAACACCGTATGTTAACTATACTGCAATTAAAATAAGAAGTGGAAAGGCAAGGCAAGGCAAGGAAAGAAGAAAGGAAAGGGAAGGAGAGGAGAGGAGGAGAGGGGAGGGGAGGGGAGGGGAAGGAAGGGAAGGGAAGGGAAGGGAAGGGAAGGGAAGGGAAGGGAAGGGAAGAGAAGGGGGAAGGGAAGGAAAGGAAAGGAAAGGAAAGGAAAGGAAAGGAAAGGAAAAAAATTAAAGCAGGTTAGACTAGGAGTACAGAGAAGGGCATCTGTGGGAGACTGGGGGTGGACACTGATGTACAAGTTGCAAATTTAAATGGGGGTGTCAGGGCAGGTCATTGAGAAGGTGGTAACTGAATGAATGCATACTTGAAGGAGGTGAAATAGTCCATGGTTACATGAGAAAAGAACATTGCATGCAGAGGGAGCAGCAAATGCAACGTTTCTACAGGAAACCGAAAAGAACGGCTTGCTGAAGTGGAGCAGGCCAGGAAAAGATGAGTGAAAAACGAAGCAAGAGAGTACTCCTTTCTCTGTTTTTAGAGCCACAGGTGAACACTTCCTGTGACTGGTGCCTACTATATATTCATATCCCAGAAGTAAAGAAGAAAATACAATCTCACCTTTAACCTACTCCCTTCTGTCTTTAAAAATGTAGCATTCAAAGAGACACAAAGATCGGAACAGTTTAACCAAGAAACCATTTCCATGGTTTGGTGGTAGCAGTGGTCATTGGATTGAACCCAGTGTTTCAGAGGATGTCCACACCTGACTCCTAGGAAAGAAAATATTTTTTATTAAAAATTCAAGTCGGTTAACATACAGAGTAGTCTTGACTTCAGGAGGAGAACCCAGTGATCCGTCTCTTACCTAGGACACCCAGCATTCATCCCAAAGAGTTCTCTCCTTAATGCCCATCACCGTTTAACCCATCCCCCACCCATCACCTCCCCTCCAGCAGCCCTCAGTTTGTTCTCTGTGTTTAAGAGTCTCTTATGGTTTGCCTCCCTCTCTGGTTTTCTCTTATTTTTCCTTCCCTTCCCCTATGTTCATCTGTTCAGTTTCTCAAATTCCACACATGAGTGAAATCATACAATACCTGTCTCTCTCTGCCTGATTTATTTTGCCTAGCATCATACCCTCTAGTTCCACCCACATTTTTGCAAATGACAATATTTCATTCGTTTTCATTGTGAAGTATATATGTATATATATATATATATATATATACACACACACACACATATATACATACGTGTGTGTGCGCCTGTGTATATATATACACGTGTATATATTTATACACACACACACACATGTATGAATATACACATACACACATACATACACATACCTCATATCTTCTTTACTCATTCATCAGTCAATGGACATTTGGGCTCTTTCCATAATTTGGCCTTGTTAATAGCACTGCTATAAACATTGGGGTGTATGTGCCCAGGAAAGAAAATATTTACAACTCAGAGCCCACAGACCCTCAGAACCCACAAACAAGGCCTTATTGCTTCATACCTTTCCCTTTTCAGATAAATAAGACTGTTATTAAGAATTATTATCAACTCAGAATTTTTTCACTTCCAAATTACCTTGTTTCTGATTTAGTTCATGTAAAGCCTCAAGGAGATATTCCTGGCTTTGCAGCCACTCTAGGGTTTCCACATAGGACAATAAGGCTTCGTAATAGACGAGAAGACACATTACATCAGATATAGTCACAATAGGGAAATTATAATAATGAAAACTACCAAGTCACAATAATGAAATTACCACGCGGCAAAATACATAAATAATTTTGGACCATTCCCCTCTCTTCTGAATTACTTTTACCTTTAGCTGAAATAATCAATCGCTTAGAAACCAGCCTTTTAAAATGCACAACTTAGCGATCGTAATCAACAATACTGTATTAGAAATTCAAAGCTCCTAAGGCACTGAATCTTCATTGTTCTCAATACAGAATTGAAATGGTAATTATGCAACATGATATGCTACTGTAGTAATCATACTGCAATATACAAATGCATTAAACCAACATTTCATACATCTCAAACAGACACAGTGTTAGATGTTAAGCATATCTCAATAAAAAAAAAGAAAAAGATAGAAACCAGTCCTTTATCACAGCCTGTCACTAAAGGACTCCCACATGGTTGATTTAAGTATTCAAGATAGATTTGGTACCTCACAGGAAACAAACTAACATTCTAATGCATGGCCTTTGTAAAATACTTATTTATTGTAAATATGGACTATTTTATGTTACAATTACTTAACATAAAAGACGCTTTATGACGACTCTAGTATTTTCAACTCTTATTCTTAGGAGTTTGAAACTATGAAAACACCATGACTTTTCAGGTATTTAAATTCTTCCATTTCTATGCTCCACGAACATCTTGCACACCTCTATGCACACCTGGACATTTTGATTTATTTTTGGTTTATATGCTTTCTCCTGAGCCTCCCAATGGTAGGGTTCATACTGATCACTAGCCTAGTGGCTGGCATTTGGTGTGCATTGAACAAATGTGGATGAATAAATGAGTGAATGAGCTAATTAATTAATATAGGAAGTCTTGTCTCATAAATATGTGACTCACTCAGTTTCAGAAGATTATGTGAGGAACTAAGAGGCAAGAAGTCGTCAAAACAGCCATGCTGTTGTGTCAGAAGGCTCCTGTTACATGATGCAACCAACCATTTCGGGACCGCAACAAGAAGAACAATCTAGCATTCTGTAAAAAGAGTTTGTTCTAGCTTTCATATTACCTTTATTTTGGTCAAGAACATTTTGGACATGAAGAAATTTGTCTGCTTTGCTTTGAAAAGACTCAATCAATGCGTTAAGGCTCTTCATCTTGGTCGCTGATGCCTCAACAGTATGAAAGTCTAAGAACAAGAATTCCCAATACATATAAACCACATTCTTAATTATGATGTAGCAGTGTGTTCAATTATAAGGTATAATTTTTATAGTTTCCTCCCTAATAAAGGTCTCCATAAATATTTTCCAAGACTTCAAAAAGATCTATGGCTAAATACACTTTCATTTATCCACTATCATTTCTAAAGTCTCACCTAAAATATCAACCTAATTTCCTTAGAAGTTTGAATGCACGTTTCTATTAATAGAAAAATGGTACAATTCAAAACAGACAACGAAAACAATAAACATAGTCTTGAATAAATCTTTTGGCATCATGAATGGTTGATTTAATGTGTAGAATTTCACTTCCTGATCAAAATTACAGAATTTTGAGTTTCAAGCTGATGTTATCAAAGAGGAACACTTATTTTCAAATCACCAGTTGTGAATAATTTTAGTAGCGATAAAAACATTCTGCCAATCTAATTTAGGCTGCTGGAGACACTGACAATTTAAGCAAATTACAGAAGAAATTACTTTCTGTTTTCAAAGTAAATACAGTTGTAAATTCATTGAACTTATTTCTTAGCTAGTTGTAGTTTTCAAATAACAATAATAATCATTGCTATTACTATCTCTACAGCAATTGCAATAATATCACCTCCCTGGAAAAACAGGTGCAGTTACTGAGAGCTCACAGAGTTAAGTTATTTCATATGGTAAAAATTGTGATAATTGCATGTCATTTTTTATCTGTTCTTTTTTTACTTATGGCATTAAAACATTCACCAAAAACTATTATCTGAAAACGGTTTAAAACAATATGATAATCTGAGAAATCTTTTCCCCTAATAAATCAGACTTACACTGATAACCAAAGAATCCACATAATGCCAAGAGCAGCAAGCTGAAGATTCCCAGGACCACAGGAATGATTCCATACAGAAAAAAGGGAATAGAAGAAGCTAAGAAACAGAGTGAGTGATAATCAGAGATATTCTGAGCTCCTATTGTTTGAAAGATTAACACCACTATTAGCCATTGGCTATTGCTCTTAAAATATCCCAAATTTTCTGAAACATATTGTCCAATGAACTTTTAGGCTGAATGAGAAGGGAACAAAAGCTACTTAAGAGGATGTGCAGAAACGAATTAACATAGCAGACCTGACTACCATCCTTTGAAAGGTCTGCTTGTAAGGTTGGCCTTGGCTTGCTTCTGGAAACCTAGATTTCAAGAGGGTTTCCACAACAGTCATTGATAAGAGTGGCTCACTATTCCTGAACTGTTTATGCACACCATGTAGTTCATGATAATCTCCTGCTTTCCTTCTGAAAGTCTGGAGTTTTGTTACATGCCAGCCAGAGGTTGCCTGTGTAATCAGCCCCAATAACGACCCTGAACACCAAAAGTCTAATGAAGTCTAATGAGTTTCCTGGGATGGCAACATTTGACACACATTGTCACAACGTGCGGGGGGAATTTGCGTGGCCTGTGTGACTCTACTGAGAAAAGACCCTTGCAAGCTTGAGTCTAGTGTCCCCCGTTCTTCATTCCATCTACCTTTTCCCTTTGCTGTTTGGGCTTGGTATCCTTCCATTGTCATGAATCTTAGCTATAACTATGAGTATCTCTGTGAGTTCTCCCAGTCAACCATCAAACCTGAGCATGATCTTGGTTTAGTCATGGTCAGATGAAAAATTTATGTACAGGTATTAAATACCCTTAAATAACGGGTATAAAATTTCAGCTCAGATTACCTTATTCTCATTAATATAATCAGATGGGAGAAATGGTTAATTATTTTAAATATCTTCTGTTATTCAAATAGAATTCTTTCTGTGATCGTTCTCACTAGTGGTACATTCTTCTTAGAAAGAATTACTTTATAATAAGTCTTGGGGACTATTTTGGATTTAGGCCAAATATCTATAATTTCTTCAGTTTCACAACAATAAGATGCTACATCGCCACATTTTAGAAACCAAACTTTTAGCCATCGTGGTTTATAGTCTTTTCTTGGTATGTTTATTTCTTCTGAAATAAACTTATAGACTCTAGTTTTTAAAAAAAAAAAACGATTGGGGCGCCTGGGTGGCGCAGTCGGTTAAGCGTCCGACTTCAGCCAGGTCACGATCTCGCGGTCCGTGAGTTCGAGCCCCGCGTCAGGCTCTGGGCTGATGGCTCGGAGCCTGGAGCCTGTTTCCGATTCTGTGTCTCCCTCTCTCTCTGCCCCTCCCCCGTTCATGCTCTGTCTCTCTCTGTCCCAAAAATAAATAAAAAACGTTGAAAAAAAAAAATTAAAAAAAAAAAAAAAAAAAAAAAAAAAAAAACGATTATACTTCTGAAGAATTGCACTTCTGAAATGAGGTGAAACGCTGCCATAAAGAAAATGGTTATGTTAATAACTACTGTCCAAATCACTTCTTTAACTTTCTGAATAATGTAATGGCGGTTATCGACCAGAGGCATTTGTAACTGTCTGGAGACATTCTTGGTGTCATAACTGAGGGGCAAGGGCTACTGAGGAGCAGTGTGACTGGTATCTAGTGATTAGAAGCCAGAGATGCTACTAACCATCCTACAATTACTGGACCATCCCCCACAACATTTAGCCCAAAATGTCAGTGGTGCTGAAGCTGAGAGATCGTGCTCTACTAATGTTTCATTATGATCAAAAGGATGCAATCATATAGTAGGGTTCTACCTTTCTCGTCGTTTTATAAATCTGCTGAATTTTAAATCATGATCACATTTCAAATTTGCACCTTGATCATGTTTAAGTCTCTCCGTTTCATGCCAGGAAACAATTCAAAATTTGGACAAATGGCTTCTTTTGTATTTGAATATTCTCCTTAATGTATGAAATTTTCAAATGTCTTTGTGAGAAAATATGCTTTTGATTAATTACTATATACATTTTGAAAAACTTTTAATCTCTATATTTTCTCTAAATTGTAAAATTCCAAAATAGTAACAGCCAGAGAAAAGTAAAATCAGGTGAAGAAGTACCTTAAGATAAGAAAGAGAAAACACAGATCCATAAAATCTGGTATATATACTGTACCACTCATGTGAGTAGGCTCAGGATTTGGGCCCCATTCATCCTCTGGAGCAGGAGGAGGAGGAAGAGGAAGGTTCAAGTCCACAATTGTCTCTGTCTGCTCTGTGATTTCTTTTAGCATAGAAAATACATAATTAGTTGTTTTTAATGTATTTAAATTTTAGTTAGTCAACATACAATGCAATATTGGTTTCAGGAGTAGAATTAAGAGGTCCGTCACTTACACAACACCCAGGGCTCATCACAACAGGTGCCCTCATTAATACGCATCACCCATCTAGCCTATCTCCCATCCACCATTAATTTATATTCTTGTAAAGCAAATAAGATTAGAACTTAATGTAGAGATTCATGACTACTTTCAAAAATTGTTAGAAAAATGATTATAGTAGTACTGAAATTAGAAGCAGTCAAATCACATTTCAATCGAACAGCCCACTCAGCTAAAACTATTTAAATGATTGGTTATGCTTTTGGTTGAGCCGGGAACTACATCATTATTTCTGTTAATTTTATTTAAAAGCATCCTTTCAGTATATCTGAAAAATATTAAAGAAAATATAAGGCCTTTATGCCCCTGTTATAATCATAACCATCAATGATGATAGACAAAGATGATGAAAATTTTATTTTCATTAAAATGGTATAGGATTTTGAATGAAAAAAAAAATACCTGGAGGCTGCTGAGAGTCTGGAGCATTGGACATGATCAAGCCTTCTGGATAATTCCTTGAGCCCCGTGCTGAAAAGAAATCCACAAAGATGGTGGTAAGTGAATGAAGAGATTTGTTCTGCCACTACCCTAGAGTTGATGAAAAGTACGGACCTACCCTAAATGGGAGGCTACTTACAGTGTAAGATACTAACTTACTTTGGTAAAAACCACAAAGGAAATGTGAAAGCAACTGGATATATTTCTAACAGTTTTGCAAACATAAAAACTGTTCCTACTTCATTAAATTATGTACAAGCCTTTTAATAGCATCTGGTTTGTGCAAGTAATGGTCTGAAAATAAATTAGGAAAAGTCACTGTCATAACAAAAAATTGTAAATAAGTAGTCCCCAGTGAAAATTTTCATGAGAATTGGGTATGTACTAAAGGAAGACATAGGTACATGGAACTAAGGGTCGAGCCAGCTAGAGGGATAAGAAGGAAATATTGGAAATAACGGATATCTGTTAAAGAGAGATTTAAATGACACCCTATAGTAAATGTCTATTGAAGAATTAGACCACATAATAAAATCTATAGATCAAGATATTGACAGGTTGGCTTAAGGTTTTTTGGTACCAAGCCCCTCTGCCACTTTTTTTTCAAGTAAAAACAAGTTCTATTCATAGAAATAAAATTGGGTAACCACTAACAATCTACCATGTGCTATTTATTGAACTCAGATGAAAAAAATAAATATCTGGAGTGCGTAGAAATCGATATTGTACATAAATAAAAATAGGCATAAGACTCTTTCTCATCATTGGTGTTATAACCTCACAGAAACGAATATATATTTAGGCCAGTCTGGTTGAAACCACACAAGATACCTTAGACACAGGCGGTTGTCATGCTTTCCATTCTTCTATGTCCAGTTCAAAATGGCCTTACAAGTAATCTTAAAAATATATTGCATTTTATCTTTTAGTATATGAAATACAAGGTTGGCTAATGAGAATATTATAACATTATTGTTTGCTCAAAGATCTCAGTAAATCTCAGGATGGAGAGAGTTGAGACTTAATCAAAAGATATCATACATTAACTTTCTGCCTATATTGTGATTCATTTTTATTTTGTTTACTCTCTGACTCTAAATATGAAACTCTCATTGTATTCCATTAGATCAGGATTCAGATAAATATAAGTGGGAAAAAAGAGAAAGTATTAATCATTAATGTTTGAATATCACTTATAATAAGCAAATATGAAAAATATCATGTGGGCATATATAATATTCCATTCATGGATCTATTCATTCTATTTTTTTTTTAATTTTTTTTTAACGTTTTATTTATTTTTGAGACAGGGAGAGACAGAGCATGAACAGGGGAGGGTCAGAAAGAGGGAGACACAGAATCTGAAACAGGCTCCAGGCTCTGAGCTGTCAGCACAGAGCCCGACGCGGGGCTCGAACTCACGGACCGCGAGATCATGACCTGAGCCAAAGTCAGCCGCTTAACCGACTGAGCCACCCAGGCGCCCCATATTCATTCTATTTAGAACGAAATAAAGTTGACTATACTATAGCCTTTTGATATGATTAATCACCTCTCCACATGAGTAGTTATATAACCATGCATTTTTTTAAATTTTTTTAATGTTTTTATTTATTTTTGAGACAGAGAGAGACAGAGCATGAGCAGGAGAGGGGCAGAAAGGGAGGGAGACACAGAATCTGAAGCAGGCTCCAGGCTCTAAGCTGTTAGCACAGAACCCGACGTGGGGCTCGAACTCCTGGACTGTGAGATCATGACCTGAGCTGAAGTTGGACGCTTAACAGACTGAGCCACCCAGATGCCCCTATAACCATGAATTTTTAAGAAAGTATTCTTGGGGCACCTGGGTGGCTCAACCAGTTAAGTATCTGACTTTAGGTCAGGTCATGATCTCGGGGTTCATGAGTTCAAGCCCCGCGTCAGGCTCTGCGCTGACAGCTAGAGCCTGGAGCCTACTTCAGATTCTGTGTCTCCCTCTCTCTCTCTCTGCCCCACCCCTGCTTATAATCTGTCTGTCTGTCTCTCTCTCTCTCAAAAATAGATAAACATTAATTTTTTTTAATAAAAGAAAGAATTCTTTAAAGAATAAACCAGAAGAAGGTTCTACATGTTCTGTTGTTTAAAAACAAAAATCAAGTTGCAGACTACGGGGCAGTTACATGGCATAGGAAAAGGAAAAGTGGAAGAAAAATGAGCAACAAGAGGAAGAAAGGAGAGGATGAAAAAAAAAAAAGAAGAAATAATATACGTAAATATACTTATTTAATTCATAGGAGCATAAATAATGATTTACACCGGTGATCATAGGCAAGTGGGACTAGGTCATGATCCTAGGGTCATGAAATCATGACCTGCATCAAGCTTCACGCAGAGCATGGAACTGCCTTAAGTATCTCTCTCTCTCTCTGCCTCTCTCTCTCTCTCTCTCTCTCTCTGTATATAATTAATAATTATTACATAATATATAAATAATAAATAATAATAGATATATTGTTGATATTGATATATAATTAAATATATAATAATTAATAGAACTATCCTATGATCAAGCAATTCCACTTCTAGAGATATATCCAAAGGAAATGAAAACAAGATCTCAAAGAGACACCTGCCCTCCCCATGTTCATTGCAGCATTATTAACAACAGCCAAGATATGGAAACACCCTCAGTGTCTGCCAACAAATGGATAAAGAAGATTTGATACACACACATACACACATGCACAAATATTATTCAACCATGAGAAAGAAAGAAATCCTGCCATTTGCCACAACATGGAAGGGCCATGGGGGCATTGTGCTAAGTGAAGTAAGCCAGACAGACAAAGACAAATACTGCATGGCATCATTTATGTAGAATCTAAAAAAGAAGATCAAACGCATAAAAACAGAAAGTAGAAGATGGGTTGTCAAGGGTTGGGGGGTAGAGGAAACAGGGAGAGCTTGTTAAAAGGATACAAACTTTCAGCTATAAGACGAATAAGGTCGGAGGAACTAATCTGGTAATACAGAGGCTATAGTTGATAACAGTGTACTATATAATTGAAATTTGCAAAGATGGGACTTAAATGTTTTCACGCCCCCCCCCCCAACGATTGTTTCGATAAAGCTGAAAATAAAAGATGGGAAACAAAAGCATACAAGGATAGAAAGGAATGGAGGAATATACTTGAAAATGTTGATAGTAGATGCCACTAGGCAGTAGATCATGCCTGGTGCTTATTTTCTCTGCGGTCTAATCATTTTTTTTTTAATTTTCTATAAGAAACATGCTCTACATTTGTAAGAACATATAACAACAAAACTATTTAAATTGTTAAATAAAATACAAATCAGTATATCATTTCTTCATCATCCTTCATTTTCATCTCAGCACAGGCATCATTATCCAATTTTTCTTCTGTTAGTACATTTTTTTCTCTTTTCATTCCAAAATCATAGATGGATAACAAATTTGTTTTTATTCCCTGTTTACCTTTTCATATTTAATAATTGCTACCTAAATTCAGTTAAGGATGTCATCTGTAAGAACCCATTTGTTCTAATTATACGCAGTCCTAAATCGTACAGTACAATTGCTTCACCTTCTGATTGAAAATCTAAGGTATACCTGACCAAATTGAACTGAATTGATAAATGTATAATATAATAGAAAAAACTTTGAGTAGAGTCCTAAAATAGGTACTGGAGTCAACATAGTTAAATTCTCGTCCAAGTTTTGTAGCTTTGAAATATCAGTGTTTTAGTCAATTACCATTTAGCACGCTTCTCCATCTAGAATATAATAAATTAGAATGAATAATCCTTCTGATCCATAGTCAGATACATTATCCATTGCTCCACTGCCCTGCACCTAAAAACAAACAAACAAACAAACAAACAAACAAACAAAAAGATAAAAAGAGAGGGAGGCAAACCATGAGAGACTCTTAAATATAGAGAACAAACTAAGGGTTGCTGGAGGGGTGGTGGGTAAGGGTTGGGCTAAATGAGTGATGGGTATTAAGGAGGGCACTTGTTGGGATGAGCACTGGGTGCTATATGTAAGTGACGAATCATTAAATTCTACTCCTTAAACCAATACTACACTGTATATTAACTAACTTGAATTTAAATAAAAACTTGCCAAAAAAAGAATAAGTGATCCTTAACATACTCTTGAAGTTAAGCATATGTGGTCCTTCTGAAGCCACTTAACTTTAAATTAATTTTTGTTCCAGCCAGACCTACAGTGAACTCTGAATTTGAATAATTATGAATTATTTCTCTTAAAAGTTTCTAGGATGACTAGATATCCCATTTTTTTTTTTATTGTGATGTATTTGCTGGCTAACTTTAGTAATCAGAGCAACTCTTTCAGCAAAACTTGTCTTGACATTGGAATTACACCATTTCATTATTCTTCACAGAACAAAATGCTAGTAACATAATATTAAGGTAAGATTTCTTTGTTTGTTTTTGCAATATCTACTAGATGTTAAAGGAATTTTCTTTTTTTTAAGTTTATTTATTTATTTTGAGAGAAAGAGTATGCCCAAGTGAGCAGGGGAATGGCAGTGAGACAGGAAGACAGAGAATGCCAAGCAGGCTCTGAGCCGTGAGCACAGAGCCTTAGGCAGGGATCGATCTCAGGAACTGTGAGATCATGACCTGGGACAGAATCAAGAGTCAGATGCTTAACGAACTGAGCCACCTACATGCCCCAAAAGGAATTTTCTATATATAATATTTTAAAGTTCTTTTTCATCAGTAAATATTCTGAATTATAAACCAGGAGAGGACAAAGACGATAATTTCCCACATATCTTTATATAACACTTGTCATATGTGACTATGTTGTAAATACACCTCTTAAGGGCAAAGGTTGTAACGTTTCCCCTTAATCTCTGTAGTATAGCGTCACTATAGGGTTTTTGAATTTAGCAAATAAAAATACAGAATACTTTAATTTCAGATAAATAAAAAAATTTTCAGAGGAATATTTACACTATAAAAATTTTCATTGTTTATCTGAAAATACAAATGTAACGGGGCCTCCTGCGTTTTATCTGGTATTCCTACTCTAACCTCAATAGGATGCTTAAAAGGTACTATTTAATGCTGAGAAAAACGGAACAAATGAATTGAAATTACTGCTTCTTTCCAATGAGTTGCATCCCCTTTTGATGCAAGACTCATTTGCCAGTGTTCTGTAATTGCTTAGGATATACGAAATGTGAAATTATAGTACAACTGAATAAAAATAGGAAGAATTTTAGCCTTATTTTCACCGTAAACTTAAGAAATGCTATCACATTTACTTGAAATCTCCACCAATGTGTTTCACTATGTGACCGTATCTTACACATCCTCCAATCCATCTGGAAAACCTCTCTGGAATGAAAAGAATACTTTCAATTTTGTGGAAAACACACGAAAAAAATCCACTATATTATCTATTAGTGATGTCTAAAACTCTAAGAGGTCATAAAATGTATAATTATCTCTCTTCTAATTTACATTGTCTTTCTATGAGGCTCAATAAAATACAGCAATATATCTATAAAGCAAATGCTTTAGAGATAGTTTAGGAATGTATAAATGAAGAAGTTAACACAAGAGGAATTTTGAGATGCTTTCCTTAATAAAATCTGTTGCTCCTGAGCACATAAAACTATGGGGCATATGTTTTACAAAAGATGTCATTTTGGAATAAATACTGTTTCGCTTGCCTATCTCCTAACCTCCACCCTCACCTACCACCATGAGCCATAGAGTCAATGAGGTTAAAAGTGTCACCAGCAAGCTGCCCACTGACCCCCTTCTTATGGGACTGTTAACCTCAGCTTTTAGAGGCAAACAACCAGAGCTCTGGCCTAAACCAGTTTGAGCCTGACCACCAACTCACACCTGCACAGTGTAGATAGACCACAGGGTGTCTGTCCACAGTTACTTCTGCCTCGTTATAACGTTAAAAAGCTCCCCCCAAAAAGGAACACAAGCTTCATTAACACAACATAGAATGCATGTATAGGCCTGTTCTCTCTGTACCCCTGGGCAATCTTATGCCTGCCTTCATATGGCTGATGACACAACTCCCCTGTTTGAATATTCATCTTAACTCTAAACAAAAGAAACCCACTGACTCCTACGTGGGGAGTCACCCTTTTGGAAGGTAAGTCCCTGTGATCTCCTTTGCTGCAAATAAAGTTTCCTCTATGAGACACCTCCACTTGGTGTAGTCTTTCCCTGCGACTCACTGAAGAGCAAACTCAGTTCAGTTACACCGTCAGTTATTTCTCTGTCTAAATCAGAAAGCCAGCAAGATTCTGTGCATATTTTTCCCCAAATGCAGTTAATAAAATTGCCAAGTACAGCAACCTCCCCCTATTTCATGGGACAATCCGGTCCTTGTGATGATAATCTATAAAAGATGAAATATCAAAGGGAATTCAGACCACATTACTTTCACAAGTAGTAAATCTATATGATATGCGGATAAATACAGACAATGACGCTCATTACATTACAGGCCATTATGTTTTCTCATTGGGTTTTTCCTACTAGATTTTCAGATTCTTGAGGAAACAGCTTTATTCACCTTCAACAGTTAACCATAAAATTCAGGGAAATGTAGACACACTAAGTGTTGATTAAATGGTGATGGAAGGATAGGCTTGCTACCTGCCACAAATGTTGTACTGAACCATCTAGATCTCCCCTTCAGGACAGAAGACGTTACTCAGGACGCTGTAGGTAAAGCAATCTGAGAGGTAGACGCACACGGGTGTGGTCCTATCCGGAATTGGGCTCCTCTGAGGAGAATCCTCTCACCCAAGGTCAAGCTCTCTTCCTGGGGACAATTCCAATGCCAATGTTTTCTTACTGTTTTTCTACCCGACTGTTGTGTTTAAATCATTTATTCATGTCTTACCACAGAGAATGTGGGCTATGAAACAGACCTAAGGTTAATTCTAAAAGAAAAAGTTTGCATTCAAAAAAAAAAAAAAAAAATATGTGGGAAAGCAGTAAAAGTATATCCAATGTTTCACATCACACTTTAGTAGATATTTCACACTCACTGTAAGGAAAGGACATTTGGCCTTTAGGTTTTATTTAATGTCATTATGAAGGAAAGGAAGGTATAATTTTCCATTGTCCATGAAGTGACCAGGAAGCCAGTCAAATTCTCCTATAAATCCATCAGAGAAGATGTATTTATACATCTAATTAAAAAGATTTATAAAATATTTTTATATCTACTTATATCTATATCTATTTATATCTATTTAATATCTATTTATACATCTAATGAAAAAGATTTATAAAATATTTTTAAAGATTTTAATACTAAGGTTAATCTCTATTTATTTATACATCTAATTTAAAAGATTTATAAAATCTTTTTTATATCTATTTATATCTATTTTATATCTATTTATATCTAATATCTATTTATTATACATCTAATTAAAAAGATTATAAAATCTTTCTTAAGATTTTAATACTAAAGTTAATATCTAGGGATAGTTTAGCTGAAAATATTAAAGAAATTACTAATAAATATCAGATAAATGTTACTTTTTCTTCAGGATATTTAGAACTATTTTGTTGTTGTTGTCCTTGTAATCTCTTATTACTACAATTATCCTAGGTTTTAAGCAAACTGCTAAGGTAATTTTACAGTTTATTGGAAGGCTAATATCACACTATCTTAAAACCTTCATCATTTCACGAAGTAAACAAAGGGGAAATAGCCTCAAAATTGTTTTGTCTTAGACGTTACTATAGTTAAGAGTGGTTCTACATCAACATGCTCCTATGATCAGCCAACGTGTCTGACTTAGACTGCCATCTACATCTTGATAGTTCCATGCAAAATGGATCCTGTTCTGTAAATTAGCTAATAGGCATGCAGACTTTGCAGAGGTCCATAAAACAAAAGCAAAAGGAGAAGGGGGGATTATAGACCAATTCGTAGAACGTATCCTTAGAGAAAGAAAACCTAGGGCTATAGTATTGGACATGGAGAAAGAAGAGATGGGATCACAAGACTCAGATTCTCAGCCGACCAATATAGAGATAATTCAATTCTGTCCAAACGGTTACTAGCTCCCATGTAGGACAGGACATGGGATATTTTAATCCATCAGGTAAAATAGCCATTTTTATACAGTATTAAGTCAATTCAACTGAAACTCCTTCAACCGTTTAAAATTTTAAAAGTAGAATGCATTTCGAGGTAATGCTTCACTTCAAATCTACCTTCATAAATTACAAATGCACTCTTAATGTGCATGTTTATCCTCTCTATGTGTCATTTGAAGACACTTAAAAATATTTAATAATGGTAAGTAGACTAAACATGTTGAAATTAACAGACTTAGACCACTGTCACTGACTTTGTTGTGGTATGACCAGGAAAAGGCAGTTCAAACCTTCAACTTTGAATGAGGGAGACAAAAACATGTCAAGGCTATGTTTGAAATTAGTCCTTATAGTACTATGAAAATAGCTAAAATGCTTTAACATGTACCTAAGGCCAATTTTTGTCTTTATCAGCAAAATATTTAAACATCCAATTAGGTACTTTGTCATATTTTTGGTTTGCTTCTATTGAGGTAAAGTATGAGACAGATGATTCAGCTTTCCAAAATTAAAAGAGATTTTGCCAGACCACATTGCCATTTTCTCCAGGGACACCATAAGAAGACAGTACCCTTAGTAAAGTAGTACATCAGTGTTGAAGAGAAAAATAGTAGAGCATCACATCACTTTGGTGAAGAAACACATACACGAACTTTTAACTTCAAAATGATATTTCCGGTGAAAACAAATTTATAACAATTTGTGGATACCTCTTTCTGAAGAGAAGAAACTAAATTGATTTGGTAAATCATTCTCTGAAATGCCCTGCAACGTTTTAATTCATAAAACATATACAAAATAGGATACTAACTAGATATGTATGCAGTGAAAAACATAATAATTCTGATCTTGCGACCTCGAGAAAGCAACGTACATATATAAGATCAATATAATACAAGTGACACAGTCTCTGAGGACACTTTTCACTTATTATTTGCATTTTAACACTAAATTTAATCTCAAAATCTTATAGATATAACTCATATCCTTTTTGTTGGTTTCACTCAAACTTAAAAAGTATAATTTGTTAAACAAAGACTGCAAACAAATCCGTATCATTAAGGTTACATCTAACACACTGGAGCTGCTATTAACATAAATTCCTCCTACTCACATGTACGTACATACATAGCAAAACAACCCTGAACAAATTTTTGAGATTATTATTCAAGTTTCACTGCTTAGAAAATTATTCTCAAACAACTAATTGATAGACTACCTTGCCCAGCTATTTTCCTCTCATATTATATTCTTAAAAGACTTAAAAGACATATATATATATATATATATATATATATATATATATATGTATGTGTATATATATATGTATATGTAAAGATTGGGTCATGGAGTGCCTGGGTGGCTCAGTCAGTTAAGCATCTTACTCTTTTTTTTTTTTTTTTTTTTCATGTTTATTTATTTTTTGGAAAGAGAGACACAGGCTCAAGTGGGGGAGGGACAGAGAGAGAGGGAGACACTGAATCCAAAGCAGGCTCCAGGCTGAGCTGTCAGCAAAAAGCCTGATGCAGGGCTTAAACTCACAAGCCGAGAGATCGTGACCTGAGCCGAAGTCGGATGCTTCAGCGACTGAGCCACCCAGGTGCCCCAAGCATCTGACTCTTGATTTCAGGTCAGGTCATGATCTCAGGGTGGTGAGATCAAGGTTGTGTAGCCTGCTTGAGACTCTCTCTCTCTCTCTCTCTCTCTCTCTCTCTCTTCTCTCTTAAAAAAAAAAAAAAAAAAAAGTTTGGGGCATGTCAAAGGAATGCACAAAGGAGCCAACCTGAAAAACTTCCCAATGGCCAAAACTGGAACAATGTAAGCCACAAAATAAATAAAGCAGCATTCAATCATAACTGAAGTAGAAAATTAATATCCATGAGCCTATGCTATTATAAATGATTTAATAAAGGAAAGAGGAATAAAGGGGAGAAAGACAAATCTTCAGGGAAACGTTTCAAATACTCCTCTTCAACATGTTTAACCCCACCCGGAGTGGACAAAACTTGATGACCTTTTACAAAGGAAAGGCAGACAACGGTAACTTTACAGTGGGAACACCTGGCAAACACTAAATTACTCAAGCAATAAGGTTAATATCCACAGTGATATCATGTGGATAACATCTATCTGTGGTGAGATTTGATTTCACCTTTGGAACTGCCATTCTAGAAACCCATAACTCCAGTCTGAACATGTGAAAAAATATCAGAAAAACAAAAGTGAGAGACATTTATGTACAACCTAATGACAAGAAAAGATGGCAAGTGTCACAGTTCAAAGTAGACATGGTGACTAAATGTCATGTTGTAGCCTCAAATGAATCTTTAAAAACAAAAAGAATATTAATGGAAGAAGTGATGAAATTCTAACACAGTCTGGAGATTCTTCATTAGCGATGTATCAAGGTTGAGTACTTTGGGTTTTGATTGTGGTAACAAAGGATTACATTATGGAAACTGGGTGGGGACTGTAAGGAAACTGCACTATGTAACCTTTCTGTAAATCTAAAATTATTATAAAATAAACAACTGATTAAAAAAAAACACTTAAGGAATACTCTTGTACAACAGGGTGTAACACTTAGCCTGCTAGTCATTGGAAGAAAATAGAAGATATAAAAACTATCAATAATTTTGCAAAAGGTTATAATAAAGGTCTTTCTGTTTGCTTAATAATTAAATGTTTTATTGAGTGGTTATTGTTAAAATTTTGTTTGTACTCTACTTACATAGTAAGAAATACTTCTTTCTTCAAAAAGCAAAATATTTACTACTAATGGCTATAACCAATTAGCTCATGTTATTCAAATACTAAATAACACAAAAGTAAAAAAGCTTGCACCGTATTTAGTGTATAAGGGAAGTCAGAAAATATGAAACTGAGTCTTAATTTTTATAATCAGAGAAATAAAGCATAAAGATTTTGAAAAACGTAATACCACTGATTAATTTTAAGAATAAGTATGCTTTGGAGGTGACAAATATTGTGTTCCAATGTTAATATTTTCTTAAGAGTCTCCTCTTTTCCATATTTTAAACGTCGATTTCTTTGAGCTTGTTTTTTGGTTCTTAATGCTATTCAACAGCTACCTGAGGCTTATATGAAGTAACAGGTTCTTGAGTGGACTCTAAGTTTAGGATTGTTTTGTGTTTCTCTACTTGTGTATATTCTTGAAATGAAGACAAAAAAGAAAACCAACAAAAAGCTAACAATGCCTATTACTTTTATTATTACCTAGTAATAGCAAATGTGATTTGTTTTTTAGAAACTTCAAACTATTTCAGGATTGTGATAACACCCGCAAAGTGCTTAGCACAGTGCTGACTTCTTATAAAGTGTTCAGTAACCTGGGTGAATTGATACTTAAAACTTTGAGAAAGCAATTTGTAAGGTAAAGCATAATCATAGGAAAGACTAAGAGAACTATGTTGGATGTGAAAGTTTAAAGAAATAGTGGTGGCTCAGTCAGTGAAGTATCAGCTCTTGATTTTGGCTCATGGGTGATCTCACAGTTCTTGAGTTCGAGGCCCACCTCGGGATCCGTGCTGACAGCACGGAGCCTATTTGGAACTCTCAGTCCCTCTCTCTGCCCCTCCCCTGCTCATGCTCTCTCTCTCTCTCTCTCTCTCTCTCTCAAAATAAATAAATAAAAGTAAAAAAAAGAATCGGTGAAATTTTTGGAAGTAATGGGGTACATGTGCTGTGTGATGAAAATAATTATGACTGTATATTATTGGTTGAAAAAAGATAAAATGCTATAAAAAGGTGTAGTAATGAAAAGACAATGATCAACAAGTGGGACAGAGAATTGACTTTTTGATTAAGAGGAGGAGTAACTAAGAAGAATGGAAACATTTGATGGATTTACAAATGTGGGCAACTAAAGCCTTAAGCAAATAGCTTCAGGGTCTAATATTGCAATCACAATGGTGTTGAGTGCTGAGCTTGCATGATGGCTATTGTGGTGACATCTTTAGAGGTTGGGGAGAGCAGGACAAACATAAGAAATGGCTGTTAGAAAACAAAAGGAACACATAGACAGACTAGAAATAGGATTACTCTTTCCCAGGCTGCCCCATTTATCCTTTGACTGCACTCATTCTGTTTGAACACTTCTGTAAACGCTTGTTTTTAATATCGTAGGGAATGTTGCCTCAGACTACAAAGGAGGAAGCTAACATATTTCTGTTCTTTATAATTACAGACTCGAGGGGAAGGGCACCAAAAATCATTAAGACTTGAAAATTAGTGCAAGTATGTTCTGTATTTATGCTGGAACAACTGAAAAGCAGACTGCAAAGATACCATGATGTGGGGGGGGGGGGGGGGGGTGGAGTTTGAAAACATAAAGCAATTGAATTGAGATGTCTTTTAAAGGAACCAGGGATTGAATGGCTCTCAATCTGCCTTAAGACTTGAGAATTTATTATTCAAAATATCTTCCAGATAAATGTGAGGAATAATGGACTATTAGTGTTCATGAAATTTCACGTAATTGATACTATGCTAGTTTAGAAGGTAGATTTCCATGTCTTGTTAAGCAGAGTTTCTATTTAGAACCCCAAAGGTTTGGGGCGCTTGGGTGGCTCAGTCGGTTAAGCATCCGACTTCGGCTCAGGTCACGATCTCACAGTTCGTGAGTTTGAGCCCTGTGTCAGGCTCTGTGCTGAGAGCTCAGAGCCTGGAGCCTGTTTCAGATTCTGTGTCTCCCTCTCTCTGACCCTCCGCCGTTCATGCTCTGTCTCTCTCTGTCTCAAAAATAAATAAACGTTAAAAAAAAATTTTAAATACAACCCCAAAGGTTTGTGTCTGTAATAGAGATAGGTTTAGAAGCTTAGTATTTGTTAGTGATGGTCTAGTGGTGATGGTGGCCTTTTGTTTTTTTTAACAATGATGTGTTTGGATTTTGTGCAAAATGGGCAGGGCCCTTTAAATTATTTTGTCCTTTTATCTTCTCTGCTGAAAAAAAAAAAACAACCGCCTATTTCCGTAATCAAAGATGCAAATGAGAAGCCAGAAGTTCAAATATGAACTGTGTTCTGACATGTTACATGTAGCTGACAAACACCGAAGCCTATTGGGTCACCAGAGCAGAGGGTATGTAGAGCCCAGAAGAATCTATTCCATTTGCCTATTGGGGCTCACCTCTTCTGTTTGGATCGGACTCCAGTGCCAGCAGAAGCTCACCGCACTAACACAGGTATCACCAACTCTTATCTATAGCTGTTGCTCTCAGCACATCTCACTGTTACTAGGGCCACTTGATTGTGTATAGAGATTACAAAGAATAGAATTTTTTTTTTATTTTATATTTGAGAGAGAGAGAGAGAGAGAGAGAGCGAGCAGGGGAGGAATAGAGAGAGAGGGAGACACAGAATCTGAAGCAGACTCCAGGCTCCAAGCTGTCAGCACAGAGCCAGACACAGGGCTCAAACTCATGAACCGTGAGATCATAACCTGAGCCGGAGACCGACGCTTAACTGACTGAGCCACCCAGGCGCCCCACAAAGAATAGAAATTTTAAAAAGCAGTCCAGTAAATCTAGCCTTGCAGCACATGAGCCAACCAGTTCAGATTTTACAATTGCTTTTCAAGGGGAGTATCTCCTGTAATTTTTCATGGTTTACCATCGAATACAACTATAGTTTTCCAGGCAAATATTTCAATTTATCTCTTGGATTAACCACGTGAGTTAATGGAGCAAAAGAGCACATCGATGAAGGTAGGATACGAATAATTAATTATTTAATCAATGTTTCTCTCTTTCATATCCACGTCTTGTCTTTGCTTATTTATGTGATAGGGCTTCCACATTCTGATATACTCCAGACTTGGCAAACATATGTAAAGCATTATAAATACTTTTCTCTATGATCATAAGTTTCTGGGAGAAGTTATCATGTTGGAAATTATTAAATATCATCAACTGAATACTATGAACATCCAGACACCTATATATATCTAATTATGTTGTAAAAGATAACAATGAAGCATAATTCTCTGAAAAATTAAAATGCGTATAAAGTGTTTAATTTGATGGTACGCTGGCAAACCGGTCATGATAAGAAATTTTAAGTTTTTTATGGAATCAGGAGTTTAGTTCATATAAATTTCTTTGTTTGATTTTAAAATACTTGAAACAGGAGTGCCTGGGTGGCTCAGTTGGTTAAGCCTCCGGCTTCAGCTCAGGTCACGATCTTGTGGTTCGTGGGTTTGAGCCCCACATCGGGCTCTGTGCTAACAGCTCAGAGCCTGGAGCCTGCTTTGGATTTTGTCTCCCTCTCTCTCTGTCCCTCCCTCGCTTGCACTCTGTCTCTCTCTCCAAAATAAATAGACATAAAAAAAAAAAAATACTTGAAACAAATTCATTAATTCTTCAAAAATTTGCAAGGAAAACTGGTTGCTTTTAGCTTATGCTTTCAAATATTATGGAAATAACACAACACACCCACTGGATGACGACTAAACCAAATTGTCCTAATTGTAGGACACTCATTTCCAACATCACGTTAGAAGAGGTGACAATAAGCCTTTAGGAGACTGCTGGAAGTGAATTGCCTTTGAGCCATAAAACAGAAAGAGTAAAGATAAATTGAAAAAAATACATATCAGGAAAGATCATGAGGGAGAAATTTTAGAATAACCTATTATGTAACATTATCTTTACAATACAAATGATGCATACAAATTTTCTGTGTATTATTCTGGGTAGGGACAATTTTTAAGTGTAGTGTAAATATTTCAAGGATCGTTGACAGTGTTGATCTTTTAAAATTAATTTAACACCACATTCGGAAAATTACAAGTGGCAAGCAAAATGACAATTACCTAAGCATCTAAAGATAGATGCAAATAAATAAATAAATAAATATGAACAAAGAGAGATGCTGATAGCTGATAAAAAAATAATCTGAGGCAAAAAGCTTTCTTGGAAGAAAATTGCAAAGGTAAAATCATGCATTAGCAGTTAAATGGCACGAAACACTAATTTCAGTGGTCTAGAGAAAACCCATGGGCAGAACCTCAAAACTTACTTTTAAAAAAAACTGCCAATTTTTGTGTCTTTTAGAATTGTATCCTAAAATTTCTCAGAGATGAATGAAACACATACAACATATATGGATATCAAACATCCTCCTAAGAAGCAGATGCCCAAAAAAAGTATTTTTCCCCAATCCTTACTGAATTCTTTTTTTTTAATATAAATCCTTTTGGATTTAAAAAAAAAAATTTAAAGTTTATATTTATTTTGAGAGAGGCAGAGACAATGGGAGTGAAGGAGGGATAGAGAAAGGGAGAGAGAGAATCCCGAGCAGGATCCACACCATCACTGTTGAGTCCAACGTGGGGCTCGAACTCACAAAACTGTGAGAGTATGACCTGAGTCGAAACTGAGAGTTGGGTGCTCAACCGACTGAGCCATCCAGTCCCCCCCCTTACTGAATTCTGATATTATTTTCTGTTCCTTGTTAAGCATTTCTTCTAAAGAAGTTCATTATAATTTAGCATATGACACATTATGTCTAACTTATTTTCAAGATTCTGTCCTTTAAAAGACTTACCTGATGGACTTTACCTCGTAAGCAGAAAACAATTCCATTGATCTCCTTTATTTGGGAAACACCCTATCCTGCCAACTCTCTTCATGCATTCATAACTTACATGCTTTCTCAGAAATAATAAGAACATGAAGCGGTGACCACATCCCTGTTTACTCAAAAGTGAAAACTTACACTTCAAGTTCCAATCAGACAAAGGTAATGAGAATGGAATCTTCTATAGAAAAAGGTGAAGTGCCCGTAGAGGACCTAGCTTCCCATTGCTTAGCCTATGTGTATGTGATTCAAGTAACATAAAACAAAAGCCACTGTGCCAAGAGTCAGCTTACCCACTTTCACAATATTGCTTCAACTGTGTCTTATACTCTAAAGAAAAAGCCGTGTTGAAAAACCGATACCCGTGGTTAGTATATTCCAGAGAATTAAAGTCATGTGGGTGCCATAGCCATACATTCATTACTGAGGCAAGGATGGAAATTATTTTTCAGTTTGTTTGGAAACATCTGAATCTCCTGATGTCACTACTGACTCATTCTATGATGTTTCAAGAAATAATACTTGATTAACATTATTTGATTCATGTCTGTGATTATAGTTTCTTCTTTTTTTAATGTTTATTTATTTTTGAGAGGGAGAGAGAGAGAGAGCAAGCAGGGGAGGGGCAGAGAGAGAGGGAGACACAGAATCCGAGGCAGGCTCCAGGCTTCAGGAGCCCCACGTGCGGCTGTAACTCACAAACTGTAAGATCATGACTTGAGTTGAAGCCGGAGGCTTAACAAACTAAGCCACCCAGGCGCCCCCTACGATTTCTTCTATGTAATGGCAATGGCTGTTCCTAATGATGAGAACAGTAGTGAGACTCCAGTGAGGAAACTGCGGATGTTTATGTATGTATGAAAACATATGATATTACAAACTAATAAATATCTTCTGATTGTGGGTCAATAAAAGGGATTTCTACTTTTATGTATGAAAGTGATATATTTTAGAAGCATTTTTACATTTTTAAAACAAGTGTATAGATCTAATATTCCACTTTGAATCCCTAAACCATTGAGATGAATCAGGGGATTTTTTTTTTTTTTTAATGTTTATTTATTTTTGAGACAGACAGAGCATGAACAGGGGAGGGGCAGAGAGAGAGGGAGACACAGAATCTGAAACAGGCTCCAGGCTCTGAGCGGTCAGCACAGAGCCTGATGCGGGGCTCGAACTCACAGACCGTGAGATCATGACCTGAGCCGAAGTCGGATGCTTAACCGACCGAGCCACCCAGGCGCCCCGGGGGATTTTTTTTAATAACGTGAGAATAAGTGACTTCCCTAAGAAATACTTGGTAACAGAGTAGGGAGGAGAACACAGACGTGTTACTCTTGGTTCACTATTGTTTCCAACTGATCAAGGTTCTTCTCAACTTATAAATCCCAGTTTGAGGACATTCAAGAGTTAGGGCCTTTAATTTACGGGAAAGTCTCCCTCAAAATCCTGGTCTTTAATTCAGTCGTTTTTTTTTATGCTGACCTCCTCAGTGTCTCACTTTCTCTCTGGCCAGGGCCTTCAGTGCCATTTGTCTGGTGTCTCGCTGTAGTGATTCTTGGAATCCTCTGTTTCCTTCTCCTTGTAACAACTGCAGTCTTGGGATCCATTGGTAAGTTAATCAGGATCTGTGCCCTGAACCGAATATCTCCTGCTTTAAGAATTACTATTTCTTTTACAGAATTTTTTAAATATTCATTTATTTTGAGAGAGAGAGAGAGAGAGAGAGAGAAGAGAGCGTGCAGAGGAGGGGCAGAGTGAGAGAGAGGGAGAGAGAGAATCCCAAGCAGGCTCTGTGCTCTGAGCACAGATCCTGAAGTGGGGCTCGATCCCACAAACTGTGAGATCATGACCTGAGCCTATATCTAGAGTCAGACACTCAACTGACTGAACCACTAGCCATTCTTAGCAATACCCCAGGAATTACTATTTTTACTGCTTTTCTTCTTCTGGGGGTTCCATAGCTATGATCTCTAGTTCTACCCAGGAAACCATGCCACCTTCACCACTAATGTAATTACTTGGCCATTTACAAAATTCCTCAGAAGCTTCTGATGTATCCTTTACTCTTTTTTCTGTCATTGTTGTTGTTGTTTTAATTTTATTTAAATCCAAGTTAGTTAACACATAGTGTAATAATGGTTTCAGGAGTAGAATTTAGTGATTCATCTCGTATGTATAAATAACACCCAGTGCTCATCCCAACAAGTGCCCGCCTTCATGCCCATCACCCATTTAGCCCATCCCCTCACTCAACACCTGCCCAGCAACCCTCAGTTTGGTCTTTGTATTTACAAGTCTCTTATAGTTTGTCTCCCTCTCTGTTTTTACCTTATTTTTCTTTCCCTTCCCCTATGTTCATCTGTTTTGTTTCTTAAATTCCACATATGAGTGAAATCTTATGATATTTATCTTTCTCTGCCTGACTGATTTCACTGAGCGTCCTACATTGTACTTCCATCCACATTGTTGCAAATGGCAAGATATCATTCTTTTTGATGGCTGAGTAATATTCTGTTGTATATATATACCACCTCTCCTTTACCCATGTGTCAGTTGGTGGACATTTGGAGTCCTTCCATAATGTAGGTATTGTTGATAGTATTGCTATAAACTTTGGAGTACATGTGCGCCTTTGAATCAGCATTTTTGTATCCTTTGGATAAATAGCTAGTAGTACAATTGCTGGGTCATAAGGTAGTTCTATTTCTAATTTTTTGAGGAACCTCCATACTGTTCTCCAGAGTGGCTGCTCCAGTTTGCATTCCCACCAGCAGTGTAAAAGTGATCCTCTTTCTCTGCATCCTCGCCAACATCTGTTGTTGCCTGAGTTGTTAATGTAAGCCATTCTGACAGGTGTGAGGTGGTATCTCATTGTGGTTTTGGTTTGTATTTCCCTGATGATGAGTGATACGGAGCATCTTTTCATGTGTGTGTAGGCCATCTGGATGTCTTCTTTGGAAAAGTGTCTGTTCATGTCTCTTGCCCATTTCTTCACTGGATTATTTGCTTTTTGAGTGTTGAATTTGTTAAGTTCTTTATAGCTTTTGGATACTAACCCTTTATCTGACATGTCATTTGCAAATATCTTCTCCCATTCTGTCACTTGCCTTTTCGTTTTGCTGATTGTTTCCTTTGCTGTGCAGAAGCTTTTTATTTTGATGAGGTCCCACTAGTTCATTTTTGCTTTTGTTCCCCTTGCATCTGGAATAATGTCTAGTAAGAAGTTCCTGTGGCTGAGGTCAAAGAGGTTGCTGCCTGTTTTCTCCTCTAGGATTTTGATGGTCTCCTGTCTTACATTTAAGTCTTATATCGATTTTGAGTTTATTTTTGTGTATGGTGTAAGGAAGTGGCCCAGGTTCATTTTTCTGCACGTCGCTGTCCAGTTTTCCCAACACCATTTGCTGAAGAGACTGCCTTTTTTCCATCGGATATTCTTTCCTGCTTGGTCAAAGATTAGTTGACCATACGTTTGTGGGTCCATTTCTGTTCCTATTTTGTTCCATTGATCTGAGTGTCTGTTCTTGTGCCAGTACCATACTGTCTTGATGATTATTAAAGCTTTGTCATACAGCATCAAATCATTTTGAACACCTAGGAAACTGATTTGAGGATTAATGAATGCAAAAATCTGAGTAATTGGAGCCAGAGAACTTGGCAGGTATGTGGTGCAGAGAGGTGAACTGGGGGAGTGAAAAGCCATGGAGCCAAGGATAAGGAGCCGTTTTCAAGGAGAGAGGACAGAGAGAGAGAAAGAGAAAGGGAGAGAATGCAGCACATCAGGATCATGCAAGAAAAGCACTCCCCCAAAAAGTAGTTGGAGAGAAAGAGAGAGTGAGTGAAAAGGTGAAAACACTTGTAGGGGACTGGACAAAAAATCTGTCCCCCCAAACCACTGCCAGGATCCTATAAACAGTGGAGTATAAGTCTGAAGTCTTGATCTCAGTGCCTGGCAGTGTCTGATGAGGAAGTAGGACAAATCCCTAGGAGCAGGCAGCACTATCTGAGGGATCCATGTTCCACAGGGGGAAAAGTGGTTCCCCTGATTGGACTTCATTTGGTAGAGGCCATGTGCTCTCCCTACAGGCAAAAGTCCAGGCAGACCCTGTGGAGAGTAGCCGCATTTACTGATATTGGAACAAAGACACTGGAGGGCAGCAAAACCTGGTGTGGGCTGCGTGTTGTGATTTGCCATAAACTCTGGGACTCTGCCACTGTGTGATCACGGGAGCATTTTTCTGGGACAAGCCGGTGCCCGGCCATTGCTTGGTGAGACACTCCCCTAGAGAGTTGGCTTGGGTCCAAGCCACAGGGGTCTCTGAAGTTCAGGGTTTTGAAACATAGCCTCCTTTGAGATAAAACTCTGGAGGGAGGTGCTGGCTGGCAAGTGGACAACTTGGACGTGAACAGAATAGATGCAAGGATCAGACAGAGGCCTGAGTCAAAGGGGAGGTGTGCTTGATTGCAGGTCGGTGAGGGCATGTGGTTCCTGCACCAGAGATTATGAAGCTTGGTGAAGCCATTTTCACGTCTAGTGAAATGGTGTGCGCACAGATGGACCCCAGTAAGTAAAGCAGAGCCACGAAGTGGAGAACTGAGTCATAACACCAAGCCCTGCCCACCTGTGCCCTTTAGGCACATCCCCCACAAGACCAGCAAAAATCCCTTCCACCTGCTTATAGTCTACAGACTACAGTGTGCTGCAGTTTCAGTTCTGGAAACTGAACTAAAGGAAACTGGACATGACTTCAATCGAGTGGTCATTCTGTTTATTGGTTCATTTATCTGCTCATTTTTTTTGTTTCTGTTTTTGTTTTTGTTTTCTTTTTTATTTGTTTTTTTTTTTCCTTTCTCTTTCTTGGATACAGAAAGAGCAAATTCTTTATTTTTATTTTATTTTTTAATTGACTTTTATTTTTTTATTTTATTCTATTTCATCATTTAATTTTTTAATTTTTTTAACTTATTTTTTCTTTCTCTTTTTCTCTATTCTATATAGCCTTTTTCAACAAGCAGACCAAAGCATACCTAGGAACTAGCTTCCTTCATTTGCTTTTATGTATGTGTTTTGTTCTTACTTTTTCAATTTTAATTTTTTTTTTTTATTTTCATCCTCCAAAATGACAAGATGGAGGAACTCACCACAAAAGAAAGGACAGGAAGAAATGATGGCCAAGGATTTAATCAACACGGATATAAGTAGGATGTCTGAACTAGAATTTGAAACCACGATTATAAGAATACTAGCTGGGGTTGACAAAAGCATAGAAGACACCAGAAAATCCCTTTCTGTGTTGATAAAAGAATTAAAATCTAGCCAGGCCAAAAGTAAAAATGCTCTAAGCTTTACTCTTAAAGCCTGGATCGCATTCAGGATGTTTCCAGGGAAGGTTGCCTTTGAGGTTTCGTTTATGATCAATCGTGCTGGGTGTAGAGAAAATTTCTCTCTCCTCTATGACACCTCCTCTCGATGAACTCTCCAGTCCTGTTGGCTTTACCTCCATGTCTCCGGTTGGCAGCTCAAATTTACTTTTTAAATTGTTTATTCTCATAAATGTTTTTATGAGAAAATTTACTTTTTAAATTGTTTATTCTCATAAATGTTTCATACAATCATTAATACATGTCTCCTGTACTATTCCAATCACCGGCTAATTAATAAACTTTCAAATTCCTAGTGAAACTGCCAAATAAATTTCAGATCATGTCATCCAAGTGCCAAGAAACCATTAACAGTTTTTTTATTCGCTCCTGATTTATGTTAAAATTTCCCTCCTTACTTACCTTTGTTTCCACGAATCATAATCTTATTTCAACCAAATAATTTAAAAAAATTTTTTTAACGTTTATTCATTTTTGAGAGACAGAGACAGAGCATGAGCGGGGGAGGGGCAGAGAGAGAGGGAGACACAGAATCAGAAGCAGACCGCAGGCTCTGAGCTGTCAGCACAAAGCCTGATGTGGGACTCGAACTCACGAACTGCAAGATCATGACCTGAGCCGAAGTCATCTGCTCAACCGACTGAGCCACCCAGGCGCCCCTCAACCAAATAATTTTAAGCTTCACAGTTCATAGCTCAAGTGCCATAGACTCTCACTGCTCTTATCAAGATTTAGTACATTTTCTTAAATAAATATTTAACACAAGTTTCAAAGACCTTAAGTGGTTGATTTTTGAAAGGTATATTTATTTTTGAGAAAGAGACAGAGTATAAGCGGGAGAAGCAGACAGAGAAGGAGACGCAGAATCCAAAGCAGGCTCTAGGCTCTGAGCTGTCAGCATAGAGCCTGACACAGGGCTCGAACCCATGGTCCACGAGATCACTACCTGAGCCAAAGTCAGACACTTGACCAAGTAAGCCACCCAGGCACCCCAAGTGGTTGATTTTTTTAATGATTGCTTTCATTCATTATGGTTCTGCTAAGGAGCAGTCCCACGGAACTAATCATGCCACCATTCTGGCAGAAACACTCCTCTATGTGTATTTTTAATGTACTCTTTAGAAGTTTTGAAAACCTCTATATTCCTTAGACACAACCCCTTTCATGACAACTTACACATAATGGATGCTTATCTAGTATCTTCTGGATTGAAATAGAGATCCAAAAAAACTCACACAAATACAGCAAAGAGAGAAGGGTGAAGAACAAAGAAAGAAGGGTGAAAAACAACCTCAGCATGATTCAACTGATATAATCAGAGTGCCTCACGATACCATGATGCAAGTTTTTTATTCCTTATTCATTAATGAACACCTAGAAGAATTTCCAAGCTACATTTTTTTCCACTGTTTTCTTTCTTCAAGCTCTGAGAGATGAGTTTCATGCAAACATTATTTTTATTTTATTGTTTTTTCACAAATTCAGTTTAGTAAATACATCATAGTATGATCATTTTAAAATGTAGTGCATAGACAGGGCGCCTGGGGGGCTCAGTCGGACTTCGGCTCGGGTCATGATCTCACAGTCTGAGTTCGAGCCCCGCGTCGGGCTCTGTGCTGACACCTCAGAGCCTGGAGCCTGCTTCAGATTCTGTGTCTCCCTCTCTCTCTGCCCGTCCCCCGCTCATGCTCTGTCTCTCTCTCTGTCAAAAATAAAAATAAACATTAAAAAAAATTTTTTTAATGTAGTGCATAGGGGTGCCTGAGTGGCTCAAGTCAGTTAATCATTCAACTCTTGATTTCGGCTCCAGTCCTCATCTCGCAATTCATTACATTGAGCCCCACATCAGGCTCTGCACACTGACAGCATGGAGGCTGCATGGGAGTCTCTCTCTCCCTCTCTCTATGGCCCTCCCCCACTCACATGCACCGGCACTTCTTCTCTCTCAAAATAAATAAATACACATTTTTTTTAAATAAAATAAGTAAAATATAGTGCATGCATCCTTAACTTGAAACGATTTGAAGATCAATGGATATAATTTATTTTTTACTAGTTACAGGTTACTTGAAATTCATTGTGGTGAAAAATGTAGGACTCCATTTATGGTGGTGGTATTAATTTTTCCTTTAAAGTAAATTTACTTAAGTTGAAAAATAGTCAACACAAAATACTGTTTATATAATTATATGGATTGAGTAAAAATATGGCAAAAATTTTCATGTAGTATATAAATGACTGGGGTTTATAACAAATACAAAACACTAATTCAAATGAATACAGGTGCCCCTATATTTATGTTTATTTATTTATTTCTTTTTTGAGAGAGAGGGAGACACAGAATCCAAAGCAGGCTCCTGGCTCTGAGCTGTCAGTACAGAGCCTGACACAAGACCAGAACTCATGAACCATGAGATCATGACCTGAGCCGAAGTCAGGTGCTTAACCAACTGAGGCAACCAGGTGTGCCTACCCCTATATTTGTAAGAGCAGTATTATTAGCAATAACCAAGAAATGGAAACAGCTCACATATCCATCAACTGAGGAATGGATAAAGAAAAGATGGTACACACACACACACCCACACACACACACACACACACACACAAGGAAATATTATCTAGCCATTAAAAATAATGAACCCTTGGGGCACCTGGGTGGCTCGGTCCATTGGGCGTCTGACTCTGGCTCAGGTCATGATCTCCCAGTTTGTGGGTTCGAGCCCCACATCGAGCTCTGTGCTGACAGCTTGGAGCCTGGAGCCTGCTTCAGATTCTGTGTCTCCCTCTCTCTCTCTCTGCCTCTCCTCCACTTGTGCTCTGTCTCTCTCTCTCTCTCAAAAATAAATTTTAAAAAATGTAAAACAAAAAATTAAAAAAAAATAATGAACCCTTATCATTTGCAATGACATAGAAGGGCTTAGAGAGTATAATGTTCAGAGAAAGGCAAGTACCATATGGCTCCACTCATATGTGGAATTAAAGAAACAAAACAAATGAACAAACAGAAGAAAAAAGAGATGAACAAAAAGACCCTTAAATAAAAAAGAACAAGCTGGTGGTTGCCAGAGAAGATGTGGGTTGGGAGATGGGTCAAATAGTAAAAAAAAAAAAAAGACTTAGAGTAACTTATCTTGATGAGCACTGATTAATGTAGAGTTGTTGAATTATTATATTGTGCATCTGAGACTAAAGTAACACTGTATGTTAATTACACTTCAATAAAAAAAGAAAAGAAATGAACGATTGGGTTTAAAAAGCAGTTCTTAATAAGAGTTTGAGTTTTTAAAAGGAGTATTTTTTATTTTAAAAATAACATATACCTTTTGAAATATACTTATTTCTCCTTAAAAATAAGTCAAATATGATGTGTAAGCATTAAACTGTTCTCTTTAAAAGACACGTTCTGGGGCACCTGGGTGTCTCCAGTCGGTTGAGCATCTGACTTAGGCTCAGGTCATGATCTCACAGTTTGTGGGTTCCAGCCCCACATCGGGTTTTGCGCTGACAGTGCAGAGACTGATTCAGATTCTCGGTCTTTCTCTCTGCCTCTCCCTCACTCACATGTGCACATGCACTCTGTCTCTCAAAAATAAAAATAAACATTAAAAATAAATAAATAAATAAATGATAAATAAAAATAAAAGACATTCTGATATATGTTAATTTAAATATATATTCCATTTTACATATGCACACCATATTTTTATCCATTCATCTGTCAGTGGACACTGAGGTTGATTCCATTTCTCAGCTACTGTAAATAATTCTGCTATAATGATAAGGGTGCATATATCTTTCTGAATTAGTGTTTTCATTTTCTTTGGATAAATATACAGTATTTGAATTACTGGAATGTATGGTATTTCTATTGTTTATCTCTTGAGGAGCCTACTGTTTTCCACAGTAATTTACCAATTTCCATTCCCTGCAACAGTGCATAAGAATTCCCCTGAATGTTATTCAGCCATAAAAGAGAAAAAGATCTTGTCCTTCATGACAGTACAGTTGGACCTAGAGGGTATTATGCTAAGTGGAATAAACCGGTCGGAGAAAAATAAATACCAAATGATTTCACTTATATGTGGAATTTTTTAAAGAAGTACACACAACCAAAAAACAGAAACAGACCCATAAATACAGAGAACAAACTCACGGTTCCCAAAGGGGAAGGTGGTAGGTGGAGAGCAAAATGGGTGAAGAGGAGTGGAAGGTACAGGCTTCCAGTTATGGAGTGAGTAAATCACGGGGATGAAAGGTGTACCATAAAGAATGTTGTTAGTGGTATCATATTAGCTTTGCAAAGTGCCAGGTGGTAACTACACTTGTGTAAACATAGCATAATAGATAAAATTGTCAACATCTGAAAGTAACGTGAAATTATGTGTCGACAATATTTCAATAACAGTTTTAAAAAATTTAAAAAATTTAAAAAATTAAAATGTAAGCATTCACCATGAATATTTTTAAAGGTTCTAGTAGAAAATCACCCTTTGCATACCACAGTAAGTGGGACATGTAGGGCTAACCACAACCAAAAATATTATTGAACAAAATTAATAAATTCGTCAAGATACTTTTATCACGTAGCCAGGACCAACATTCTATGTTGTTGCAAATATCAAAGAATTCATATAATAAAGTATTACAAACAGTTTGTGTAGCATTGTAAACAATCAAATATTGCTTTTATCCTTTTATAATCAAAACACAAAAATAATGAAAACTAAACCACATAACCATTCAGGGAAGTTTTTATCATAGTAGCATAGTAAGGATATTCCTTAGATAGAATCAGAAGTGAACAGTTCAGAAAATGATTCTGTATGAGAAACATTGAGCTGTATAAGAATTTTTGAGTTCAAAGTGACTAACAGCCAAGTATGGAGTTAGTAATGTTATAGTTGTAGGATTGCAGCATAAGAAAAATTGGGAAAGAAGTTGTGCCTCTGAATTATTCTTCATGATTCCCATATCTTTGCACTTGTACTCATCCTTTACTTAGCAATCAAGTGATGTTTTAAAATCTGATTATTTGGCTTTCCTTTTAACTGGCTCTCAAAAGCTAAACAACCCCCATATCAATGACACTCAAGGAGTAACAAGTTCTGGGGTAGTGAAGCAGTCTTTATAACGATTAAGGCCATTAACATAACTAGCAGAATATTGAACATTACTGATATTTTGCAAGTGAATTGTGGAACTTAAAAACATTAGGGGCGCCTGGGTGGCTCAGTCGGCTAAGCGTCCGACTTCAGCTCAGGTCACGATCTCACAGTTCATGGGTTCGAGCCCCGCATCGGGCTCTGTGCTGACAGCTCAGAGGCTGGAGCCTGTTTCAGATTCTGTGTCTCCCTCTCTCTCTGACCCTCCCCCATTCATGCTCTATCTCTCTCTGTCTCAAAAATAAATAAACGTTAAAAAAAATAAATTTTAAAAAAAAGAGAAAAAAAAAACATTTAGACTGCAGTTCTTATATTAATAACTTAATATCCATATAAGGGGTTTTTATGATGTGCTTTCTGTTTTCCTTTACAGCCTTATACTCCTAAAATCCCTTGTACACAGCATATCTTCTGGATGTACTAATTGAACCAAGTTAATGCGTCATTTTGTCACCATTTGTCTACTTTAGAAAATTGAGTGCACAGATCTAGAATTTTATTGTCTACCTTTTTCACTCTACTATCTCTGTATGATCCATAGACAAAAAGCAACTTTAAGATTAACACTAATATGTGAGGTCTGGCTGACCTGTCACACTATTCTAGAACCTACCTTTAGCCAGTCAACCCTTTTCTGAATTCTAAGAGTAGCTCTTTGCTCTATCACCCACCATATAAAGTCCTCTAATCTCATACTATCTCCATTATAGTGAGTGAGTTCCTTGAAGGCAGAAACTTTTCATTTCTCACTGTTGCTGTTGTTCTCACTTATTATGGTGTGGTAAGATGTCTTGTCATCAATTAATGTATTTTCACTAAATGAGGTGTAAGTCTGTAAATCATATGCAGAGAAGAGTTGCCAAAAAAAAGCACAATAATAAAAATGGTCCTTAGTCCTGAACGTTAACTAACATATTAAAATTATAATGTTGTCTCTTATTCAGTCCCATATGGTTTCCCTCAAGCTAATGATATAAAATAAAGTTTTCCAGGGTCATACGACAAATGAAACGCAGAAGCTTCCACTGGACAATAGGACCCAGCAAGACGAGTCCACATTTAAAAACACGACTATCATAGAGTTTCCACTTAACACAGGTATGAATGTGTTTCCACTTAACACAGGTATGAATCTGAATGGATTGAAGAATAAGACCAACAGGTTTCTTCTCTATTTCCCTCAATCTTCTTCTTTTCTGCTCATTTAGATTTTCTCACAGATTAAACGAACTAGAGCCCCATTTTCAATCTTATTCAACTGAAAAAACTCAGTCTTTCCCAGAGCTTAGATTTTTCAGTATGTACTATATCACCATCTCTCAAAATGGTATTTTTTTTCTACAAAAAAACCCCTGTAGATCTCCCTTATCATATTCTCTGATCATTATCACACCCCTTAATACTGGTACGTAGTCAGGTGCTATGTTAAGATGAGCTTTGTACCTACAGATTTTCCTTGTCTGAAAAATACAGAGGTTACTTTCCACTGTGAAGTCCTTTTGGCAGCAGTTGTGAGGGAAAATGCCAATCTTTTTAGAAGGTTTTCCTAGAGATTTTTGGATGTTTGTAAGATATGTGACCTTCTTCCCAAGTCATGGCTCTTTTCAGAAAGCAGAAATAAAGCCCATCAGTTTCATAGAATAAATGTTCCTAGAATAACTAGGACTCAATCTCTCAGCCCAGGGGTGCCTATGAGGGTACTTACCGAGTGGTCTCCGGGCGATATCTTTTGTTTTCAAGGACACAAGAGGAACATATGTAAAACTCAATGGTCATGCTGTGGAGATAAATGTTACCATTTTTCACGTGATTTCAACACTTTTCAAGACAGTAAGAATATCTGCAAGAATATGGGCGCCACACTTGTTAAGATAGAAGATGAAGAAGAACTGGTGATGTATATGTTCTGTTTTCTACCCCACACTGTATTTGTCTAGCCCTTAGTTGTAGGTTAAATCTTAGCACTCAATAATATTCGAGTGATTTGAAGAGTTTACAGTCATCAGCTAACTCGGATCCAGACAGTGGTCACATTAAAGTGAGACATACCAATTGAAATGAGGTTAAAAGTTCATGTAACTCAACTGATTCATCCACAGTTAGAATTTCCACAGTATAGCAAATGTAAAGTCACACATGAAGCAATGAGAAAATATTTATCTTTGGGGCGCCTGGGTGGCTCAGTCGGTTAAGCACCCGACTCTTGATTTCTCTCAGGTCATGATCTCACAGTTAGTGAGTTGAAGCCCTGCATCAGGCTCTGTGCTGAAGGTGGGGAGCCTGACTGGGATTCTCTGTCTCCTTCTTTCTCTGCTCCTCCCCCACTCATGCTGTGTGTGTGTGTGTGTGTGTGTCTAAAAATTTATAAATAAACTTTAAAAAAAATTATTTACCTTTAAAGCATATTGCTTTATCACAGATAACTCTATATCCCATATCAACAATTTCATAGAAATTTATTTTCATCCTCTCTGAGAAAAATCATTATACCTCTAACAAAATCAAGAAATATAGCATTGTCACTGAGCTTGATGTAAAAGAAAACCTCTATATAAATTTAAAATTGAAGATCAGCTCATTCCAACTCATATTACATTAACTCATATTAGCTTCCAAAGAACCTAACTAAATGTTTCATAATCCTTATCATTATGCCTTGCTTTGAATATTGAAATGATTTACTATTATTTCTACCAAAGAGCTAGTATATATTAACATTCTAAGTTAAGGGTAATCATTTAATATCCTCTCAAATATAGATTGACTGTAAAAATCACTCGGTTTTTGGTACTAGTCCAACTGTCCATATACTTGGCTTTCAACTGCTTTAAAATAGCTATAAAAATATAAAGAACTTTAAAATCATCAACAAAACCAAGCAAATGTGGAATCCAGAAAGAAGACATTTGTAAAGTTTGAATTAATCTCCTTTTTACTCCAATACAAAATTGTATGTATGGTAAGGGTGTTTACTAGATTTACTGTGATCATTTCTCAATACAAGCAAATAGTGAATCATTGTGTTGTACACTTGAAACTAATATAATCTTATATGTCCATTATATCTCAGATTTAAAAAAAGACAATTATAATTGTAATATTAATAGGATAAATTTTTATTTTTATTTTATGTTTTTATGTTTATTTATTTTTGAGAGAGAGACAGCGTGAGCAAGGGAAGGGCAGAAGGAGAGGGAGACACAGAATCCAAAGCAGGGTTCAGACTCCGAGCTGTCAGCACAAAGCCTGACACGGGACTTGAACTCATGAACTGTGAGATCATGACCTGAGCCAAAGTCAGCCACCCAACCGGCTGAGCCACCCAGACACCCCAATAGGATAAATTTTTAAATCCTAATTTGATTACAGAGATGGTAAAGAATTTATATAAAAATATAATATATTGAAAAGATGTTAGAGTGATAAAAGAGTGAATGTGAAATCTGTTCAGCATAAATTAATAAGCACATTAAGTGGCAAAATACATTATCATCTTCTTAGATGAGAACTATAGAATACACATGAATAGTGACCACATTTTCACAAATATTATATAGCTATACTCATCCTAACCCGAATTATTATAGAAGCACTGGAAAACATGTGAGATGTGTTAGCCTGTGTAACTCTGGCTTTAACTATGAGTGTGTATTCCATAACTGAGTACATCTTCAGCCTTTCCATAGGCTTACAGAAATTTCAGAATGTTGTAAAAGATGTATTCATTAATCCTCTCTTGACTTACCCATAGGCGATGCATCTGTTGACAAAAGAAATCTCAACTTGGGGTTCACAGTTATACAGAGGGTCCAAGTATGAGTTTCAGGATCTAGAAACTGTATCTTTCCTACAGGTTATCTTCATTGAGAATTAATGCCATGTATACGCAAACCCTGAAATTGATGCCAAAGCTTTGTATTTAGATGCACACATCTCTGGGTAGAGTGACTAAGCTTTCATCATCTTCCCAAAGGAGTAGAAGACAAACAGAAAAATAAAAACAGAGGGTGAAAATTAAAGCAGAATGGAGAAAAATAGAAAGTACGGCCAGAAACCCTCAATTTAACCCCCTTTCACTTGTTGTCTTGTGTGACTAAATCAACTGGAGCATCAGTCTCTTCACTTGGAAAAGGTGGAGAGTAGGCAATGAAACTGGCTGTCATGGTAACTACAACTGGAGTGAGCAGAGCATAACGTGTGGAAAGTTGAACTGCTATACTTACTGTACCCCTTAAATCAATAATTGTGTGTCTACTGTTTTCAAATAAATAAAAAAGAAATGAGTGACCTATTATAACCCCCCTGTGAAAGACTGCATTTTCCTTACAGTACAATGCAAGGAACATTTGCATTTGCATTTGCAAGGAACAAGTACAATTGCAACATTTACATGTGCAAATGCTTTGTAAAAATTAAAGTACAAGGTGAATATCGATTATTTAATACTTACTAAGTAGTTTCCAGCCAGCTATAGAAATGCTCATCTGATGGGGTAAGGACTCCTTCCTCAAGATGCCCATTTTGCAAGAAATAAATGTGGTGTTTGTGTAACAAAAATATAAGACAACATTGGTAAAAAAAAAAAAATCTCATATCTATCACACCTGCACCCCAAGGTAAAAATCAGACTTTGTTCAGAACTCATCTTTGAGCTACAGGAATAAGTTATGAAAAGAAATTAAAAAATAAACATAGTGAAAAGAAGGGAGTCTTCTTTAATGACTCATTCATGCCTCGGTATTTAATAAAATATCAATAACTGAGATTTCATTATTTTACAATTTAAATAGAATCGGGATGAAGTTAATTTTCTGTTTTATGTTATACACAATAATAAAATAATAATAATAACAGGATTGTTACTTATATTCAGGAACATAAAAAGATTTTTGCTCATAAAATATGTTCCTTTTATTACAGAACTTCATTCGAAGTCAGATGCACTTGTACACTTGGATTGGGCTCTCCCGTAAAGGAAGCAACAGGTCATGGAAATGGGAAGATAACTCAAATCCCTTTCTCCAAGTGTAAGTTTCTAGAATAGATACTAACTAGTAGGTTCTATAATCACAGATGTGCATTTACATTTCTGAAAGTATATAGGAAAAACATGCACACATAAATATATAGGCATACATACATATACACATATATGTGTGCTCACACACACACAGAGATCTCACACACACACACACACACACACACACACACTTCCAAAGGACTTATGTTCAGGCAATGAGTATGTGGAGAGAGAGAGAGGCTTTCCAACTTTATGCTTTCTTCTTTATCAGTTACTCTGGGATAGCCTAGGGTGTAAAGGGACAGTTTCTACAAGGAAAGAAAAGACACATCACCTTAATTTTGGACCAATATTTTCTATTCTGTCTACATCCGCGTATATTTCACATCATTTATATGTTCCTATTTCAGGATAAGTGACTGGAAAGAGACAAAAGGTGGAAACTGTGCAAGTATGACAAAAATGAGGATGATTGCTTCTGACTGTTACAAACTACTGCCCTTTACTTGTGAGAAGAGAATTCCCTGTGTGGCTACCTCATAATAGGAACAACAAAAGACAAGGACGATATTTTTTCTTGTAAAGAACCAGACTTCTTAAAGTCCTAGAGTCTTCCTCTCTCATTTCAGAATGTCCTTGCTTTTTTATGGGCTGTACCAATATGCCAGCCTCTCGCAGAGATGATGCTGGAATATTGGGTGCACCAGCGTGAGCGACATCAGACCCCTCACCTCTGCCCTTTCACGTGGAGACAGCCACGTTATGAGCACAGGTTGGTGGAGTAAGAGTATCAGCTTTCCTGATGAGGATTAAGAAGGAAACTTCTCCATACTGTTTCTACAACTCACACGGATTTAGGAAGGAATCCCGCAAACTTCAGTCACCAGCATGCACGTTTTGTCTGGAAATCAATGCCACCAGTCATTACAAGGATTATTCTCTATGAATGTGTATGCATTTCTATTTGATTCCTTCCTTTTTAAGAGGAAGACTGTGTTGTATCCTAGAAAGCAATAGGATCTCGAATCAGATTGGAGTCTCAGTTAGCTATGTGCCCTCTGGCAACTTGAAACTTCTGGGTCATAATTTCCTCATCAGTGGGTAACTACAAACTGCATTTGCAAAGTGGCTGTACCATTTTGCATTCGTATCAGCAGGGTATGAAATTCCATTTGTTTGAATCCCTCCAACATTTAATGCTGCCAGTTTTTAAAACCAGTTTCGTAAGGGTACAGCATAATTGTGGTTTTAATTTGTATTTTTCTAATGAATAATTCTAGCCATATTTTCATGTGTTTTTTTGTTAATCATGTATCTTTTGTGGTAAAGTATTGATTCAAATTTTTGCCTACTGTTATTTCATTGTTTTCTTGTTGATGAGTAATGAAAGTTCATTATATGTTTGATACTGATATTTTATCAGACATGTGTTTTATGAATATTGTTTCCAGTCTCTCATTCTTACCTTTTATTCTCTTAACATTGTCCTTAGAAGTTTTAGAAGAAAAGAAGGGCAGAGTTTTAGTTTGATAAAGTGTAATCATTTTTTTTTAAGTCATGACTTCTGAGGGGTTTTTGGTCCTATGAAAATTTCAATTTACCTGAGGTTGAATTTTTTTCTCCTATGTGGTCTCTAAAAGCTGTAAGTTTACAGTGAATTCTACACTCTACTTCAAATTAATTTTTGTATATGACATGTTTCCTTTCTTTAAACTTTTGCATATAAATGTCTAATTATTCTAGTATCACTTGTTGAAAACAGTGTTCTCCTACTGAAATATCATTGGAGCTTTTGTCAAAAATCAGTCAACCATATATTTGTGAATCTATTTCGAAACTCTCTATCCTGTTCCATTGATCTGAGTATGTATCTTCTTTCATCAGTATCATTTTTTTTTTCTTAAGTAGGGGTCCATGCTCAGCGTGGAGCCCAATGTGGGACTTGAACTCACGACCCTGAGATAAAACCTGAACTGAGATCAGGAGTCGGACACTTAACCCACTGAGCCACCCAGGTGCCCTACCAATATCTTAATTATTGTGCCTTGTAGAAGTCTTCAAGTATGGTAATATGAGTTCTCCTACTTTGTCCTTTCTCAAAATTGTTTTTTTCTAATATATGAAATTTATTGTCAAATTGGTTTCCATACAACACCCAGTGCTCATCCCAAAAGATGCCCTCTTCCATGCCCATCACCTACCCTCCCCTCCCTCTCACCCCCCATCAACCCTCAGTTTGTTCTCAGTTTTTAAGAGTCTCTTTTGCTTTGGCTCTCTCCCACTCTAACCTCTTTTTTTTTTTCCTTCCCCTCCCCCATGGGTTTCTGTTAAGTTTCTCAGGATTCACATAAGAGTGAAAACATATGGTATCTGTCTTTCTCTTTGACATTAAAAAAAAAAAAAAGGTCAGTTAGTGGCCATAATTTTATTATAATTCCAATACACAGTTAAAGGAATCTGGGCTCCTTGCAGAAATGGTTGCTTTTAAGTGAGGGGTAGGGATATACAATATGAGCCTGGAGCATGTGTATTACTAGAAAACAGGGGAGTGCTTCAAACAACGGGGTGTGTCAAAGGGATCGAGAGACCAGACGAACAAATTCCCAATGGCTAAAGCAACTGCAATTTAAGCAACAAAATAAAGTACTATTGGACTATAAACCAAAATACAAAACAAATATCCATCAGTCCATAACAGTATAAAAGAATTGATCAAATAAATACATGGGGGCAATGAGACAAAATTTGCATGAAGAATCCCAAATACAATTCCAAGTATAATTTTACTCCCGCTTCAACGAGAGGGGCATAACTCCTCTCTGTGTAAGTACGCACTGCACATCATGATTTCCTTCCAAAAACTCATTACAGAATCATATGGAAGGGGAAACAAAGAAAAACTTTACAATGGAAAACCTGACAAATATTACCGGACTGAACAAAATTATCATCAACAGTGACAGGCCATATTCATAGCATGCACTCTTTTTATTTTTTTATTTAACTCATTTTTTTCTCTCACTTTTGAGAGACTGAAAGAGACAGAGCATTAGTGGAGGAGAGGCAGAGAGAGAGAGACACAGAATCTGAAGCAGGCTCCAGGCTCTGAGTTGTCAGCACAGAGCCCAACACGGGGCCTGAACTCACGAACACTGAGAGTGACCTGAGCCAAAGTCGGATCTGAGCCCAAGTCAGACGCCCAACCCACTGAGCCACCCAGGTGCCCCCATACCATGCACTCTTGATATAATATGATAAAACTTCCTCTGTACCTGTGTGGGCTTCCTCCCCAAACTTACGACCTCAGTCTACGCATGAGAATAATATCAGACAAATCTCAACTGAAGGATATATTTTTAAATACCTAGAAAGTACTCCTCAAAACTATCAAGATCACCAAGAACAAGGAAAATCTGTAACACCAAGGGAGAACTTAAGAACAGATGACAGCTAACTCTGATGTGGTAACATGGATGAGATCCTGGAATAGAAAATCTGAGTAAATTATGCATTTTAAATAACAAAAAATATATCAGTTTTGCCTTCTTAATTATAACAAATATGCAATACTAATATGGCATGTTAATATAGGGGATTGAGTGCAGAATATTTGGGAACTCTGTACTATCTTTGCATCTTCTTTCTGTGCATTTAAAATTGTCCTAAAAATAAAGTGTATTTAAAAAAGTAAAATCAGAATGTAAGTGACGACAAAAAAAAAAAAAAAATCTTACTGGATTTCTGATTTGGAATGCCTTAAATCTTAGATCAATTTGGAGAGAAGAGAAATCATAACCATTTTCAAGCTTCCCATCCAGGGCCATAGATAGTATAGTTATCAATTTACTTGTCTTAATTTCTCTTATAAGTGTTTTTTTTTTAATTTTCAGCATATACATGGTACATACATTTTGGCACATATACACTATTAATTTAATGGGATACTGTAACCAAATCAATGTGAGTTTGCTCCTTGGTGAGTCACAAAAGGAAATTACACTGAGTAGTCACATAAAGGAAACTTTGTTTGCAGCAAATAAGGAGATCATGGGGAGTAACTTCCAAAGTCGTGACTCCCCAAACAAGGGTGAATAGGTTGCTTTTCTTTTTTCTTTTTCTTTCTTTTTCTTTCTTTCTTTTTTTTTCTGGACTTAGGATGAAAAAGAGGATCCACATCACCATATGTAGAGGAGGGCATGAGGTCACACATGCACCTTAAGGAAACAGGCCTCCACGCACACTGTGTGTTGTGTAAATAAGGCTTGTGCTCTTCACTGGGGGGAGATTTTAGTATTATGAAGTACAGATATTATCAATCATTCTAGAGGTCACTCCATGGTCCATCTGAGCAGGTGTGAGTCAGGGTGACACTCAAACTGGTTCGAGGGATCTAGCAGGCTGAAGCTTTTGTCAGAACAGTCATTGTTGCTTGGGGGGGTGGTATTGCTTTCCACCTGCCAGAGTGAAGAGAGAAACTGGAAAGAAGATGCCCTTAAGGGAAAATGTGGGACAAAGTTCGCGGAGTATAAGCTGGTGGGCTGTAAAGGTCAGGTCTTAGGGTCTAGCATGTGACAATACCACTGTAAATGGTATTTTTATTTCAATTTCCAATAGCTTATTTTTAGCATATAGACACATTACTGAATTTCACATACTGTCCTATATCTGGAACCAAAATAAACTCACATATTAGTGTTAGGAGGAATGAGGCGAAACGCTGGGATTTTCTATGTTGGCAATTATGTCCTTTGCAAATGGGTGTCGTTCCTTTTTGCATTCCAATCTGTATCCCTTTTTTATTTCTTGCGTATCGAACTAAAATGGCCTCCCTTGGCTTGGTGAAGAGGGGTGATGAGTCCAGATATCTTTGCTTCTTTACCGGTGTTAAGGGAAAGCACTCAATCTTTTGCTGCTCAGTAGATTACTAACTGGAGGGTTTGTTTCTTTCTAATGTCATTATCATATGGAGGAAAATCTCATTCTTACTTTACTTATTCCTAGTTTACTGAGATGATTTATCATGAAATGATGGTGACTTTCGGGTGCTTTACCTGCATCTACTAAGGCTATCATGTGGTTTTCCTTCCTCAGCCTATCATTCAGGTAAATCACCCCAATTCATTAATCTTGCACTTGTGGAATAAACCCCACTCCATCATGATGTATAATCTTCTCAATAAATTGCTCCCTGCAATTTGATGTGCAACTATTTGTTAGGAATTTTTGCTTGTTTTGTGCACATGAGCTGTGGATTCTTGGCTATCTGGTTTCACTATCCAAGTAACACTGGCCTTACAGAATAAGTTGGAACATTTTCAATTTTCTTCTGTCTCCTAAAACACGTTTTTTTTTCTTTTAAAATTTTATTCTTTATTCAGTAAATATTTACTAGAATTCACCAGAGAACCCATCTGAGGTTCTCTCTGGAATGTTTTAACTACAAATTGAATAGCTCATCTTAGATATACAACGAGTTCAGGTTATCAAATTCTTCTTAAATGTGTTTTGGAAGATCAATTTTTTCCAGAAATCAATGTCTTTTAGGTTTTAGAATTCATTGGCAAAAAATTCTTCATCATGTTCCCTTATAATCATCAGTAAATCCTTCAATGTCTGTAATAATGCTGCTCATTCATGCTTCAAATTGGCCATTTATGCCTATTCCTGATCAGTCCAGCTGGAGGTTTATCACTGTTGTCGGCCTTTGCAAAACTCACTGTTATATTTGTTTTATTATTTCTTTTATTTCCAACTTCACTTATTTCTGCTCTTCATTTTGTGATTTCCACCTTTATTTGATTTGGGTTTTGTGTCTTTTCCTTATTCGACTTTCTCAAGGCAGAAGTTGTGATTCTTGATTGGAAAAGCTGCTTCCAATGTAAGCATTTTCCCTGTGAACACTGAACGAACTGCCTCCACATATTTTGATCTCTTGATGATTTGCTTTCATCCAGTTCAAACTATGCCAAATTTATCCTTTAAAACAAACAACAGCAAAAACATTTTTTTTTAATTTTCTTCATGACTTAATCTGAGGCCAGGAAGAATTTATTCCAACGGAGTAAACTAAAGAGTTTCAAACGGAGCGTGACCTTGCCACCTCACTTTTAAACTTCTCGCCTCCACAACAGTGAAAAAATGAATGTATGTCGTTCAAAGAAACCCAGGTTGTGGTAGTTGTCATGGCAGCCCAAGGGATCACTACAACACCCTGTAACCAGCACCCAGATTATTACACTCCATATCATCAGCACCTGAGAAATGCACCTCGGACATGGTTTCTTTCCAAGCATAACATTGCACCATGGTAAAGACTAGTCATTTCCCATTACTATTTGTTTTAGGAATAATCCATATGGCAGGAAATTTTGTCCTCATTTCTAATAGCATGGGTGAGACTTACCTGGTGTAGAACCTTATAAATAACTGGAACGTTACAGGAGGAGCGATTTTGTGTCTGGGTCTAATTTTGCTCAAACTTACGTTTGTGATATTAATCCACAAAGACACGGACAGACACTTTAAATGAAAAGAAATACCATAAACAGATGCTCAGAGACACAAATAACAGACATCGTAAATTGAAGTGAATCAAATAAACATTTTTTTTAATTGGTGAAGATTTTATTGGCAAAATCAAACAGACTGATAACACGTTGCGGTGGTAACCAAGTGAGGAAGCAGGAATTCTTGAATGCTGTTGAATGCAGATAGAGATGTAGAGCATCTACTGTAATATTCAACGTCTATGCAAATTTCATGTGGACACATTTTGACATAGAAATGACACTGCTAGACATTTACCCTATGTATACGCTCTATGGCAAGTAATACAGTATTAAGTGCTTTCATTCACACAATTCTAAAATTCTGGGACAAACCTAAACGTCCACTGGAAATAAAACATTTATCAGTGTAACATCTGCAGAAATTTATACAAGTAATGCAGCTACCTATGTACTGATATGGAACACACGCGTGGTACATTTTCAACAGAAACATAAAGGATCGTTACTGTCGTTTGTAGCCACATAACATTTTGTTTAGCAGACGGCCTGTGTATACTTGTACTTTACTAGAATACCTCTGGAATACTATATAAACCAGTTACACGTGTGCCTCTGAGGTGGCAACTAGGTGAATAGAGCACAAGATGGGTTGAGAGGATGTGTTCATCGTTTAGGACCTCTTACACTGTGAACACTGCAAAGGTATTCACTACCTATTTAAATCAAGGTCATTTAGTTATATTTTAAATGTAAAGTCTTACACTCAAACTTTTTTCACATTCTCTGGTGGAATGATTCTTGAAATTTCAAAACAAAAAAAAAAGAAACTTCATTTCTGGCTGGTTGATTTTACTATTTCTAAAATTTACTCTTTTATCCATGCTGAGGGATGTTTGAAAGATCATAATTCTTCATATGCCATGCATAGTTGACTAATTTGAGTGAACCCTGTGTTTTTCCTTACAGCTGTTAAAGAATGAAAATAGTGAACATTTGATCACAGCGCTTCTTTAATTATCAGGGCCAGAGAACTCCTTTTCACAAATGTAACGGAAGCTTTTACTACAATCAGCACTATAAATAGCTGATGGTCTCAGGTGTCCACATTTCACATGAGATAATCTCCGTCGGAAACTCCTGCACCAGAAAATAAATTCATTTTAGAAAGACATTTCTCAGGCAAAATTTATCACAAATTGAAAACACATGTGCACTTATTTAAATGCCCTTACAAATGTTGAGAAGGTCATATCGCATTAAGATTAGGAAGTGTAATTGTCTCTAAACCTAATGAAATGTTGCCAATAGACCATTGGAACTAGTGAAGAAGTACAAAGGGTAGTGTAGACTGCGAGGTCTAGGGAGTTATACATATACACTTGAAATATGCTCCTAAGACTCCTGACACGTCTGGGAAGTGATCAAATAAAGAATGTGTAGGAAGTGATACACTGAAATTACATATAAACATAATTCCAAGTGCCTATAATTCAGATTGATGTGCCCAGAGCAAGCAATTCCACTGCTAGCCTCACTTTGAGCAAAAAAGGTGCTGATTTGCACTTAAAATAGAGTGCACTTTTTCTCCACTGAGCCTAATGTCTTCCACACCAAACAAAGCATTAGACTTCGGTGAAATTGGGCAATGAGAAGGAGGTACCTGGATTTTAAATGTGAAGGCTGGGCTACACTGTCCAGAAAAAAAAATGTTTCTTAGTTTTAATTTTCACACAAATCCTCAGGAATCTGATGGGAAGTAACCATTCAAGAAATAAAATGGGGGTGTCCCCAACTTTTTACATTCAGCTGTTGTTTCAGTAGAACTTCTTTGTAGGGGGTTCCATTGCCCTCCCTGCCCCTTCATGTTTTTCCTTCTGTCTCTTGAAGCCCTTTTTTCGGTGATGTTTTCTGGTTATCCTCTTGTCCCCTTATCTTAACATGACCTTACACATGAGGGTGTCCGAGGCTCAGCCCTTAGATTCCCGAGAATCAACCCAGCCTCGCACTTGTCGCACTGTCTATTCACTGCTGCACACAACATTTGCATCCCAGGCACAGACCTATCACCTGATCGGCATGATCATCTATCACAAGGCCCATGCAACACCTCCGTACATACATAAATGCTCTAAAGCTTTACTACCATTGTATCTAAAACTGAATTCCAAATATGCCCTATTAACATTAATGGGAACGTCATTCTTACCACTCTTGGACCAAAAACCTGACACCATCCCTGACTTGTCCGTCTCACACACATCTTTGGAACAAGTGTAGAATCTGGCCACTTGGCCATCTCAGCTCAACAGACTGTCCAGAGTGCGTCTCCAAAGCAGGAGCCAGACTTTGTCCCTCCTCCACTTAAAGCCCTCTAATATCTTCTCATGACCCTCATGAACCAATCCAAGGTCTTACATTTTTCTGATCCCCACATGCTCTCACCGTCATTCCCTCTCTGACCTACTTCTCTCCCACCTCGTTCCCCTTGTTCCAGCATCCCAGGCCCTCTTGCTATTTCCTCAGGAATGCTAAGGACAATCCTACTGCTGGGATGCATTTGTATCAGCTAATCCACATGCCCTGCTCATTCAACATACTGTACGAACTTCATTTCTCAAGGAGTCTGTCCTGACCACTCCACTGAAAGCAGTGAAATCTCTCCCTCTTACCTTCATACACAAAAGACCTTTGCACTGTAGCAAAAAGGAAAGATTTCACATCACTCCATAGCATATATCACCCCCTAGTGTGCCATGTAATTCACTTGGCACGTTGACATTGTCGTCGCTCATCACCAAGAGCTCCATCAAGCCTGCATTGGAATGTAGTATCCACAACGGCAGAAGACTGTAGCGTGTTTCATTCACCACTATAGCTTCAGTGGCTAGAAGCATGCCTGGCACATTGTGGGCCATCAATAAACAGCCTGTTAAGTAGCCCATGTTTCCCGTACTGTCCCCCATGTTAGCTAGATTTAGTTACAACGGATCATTTTACTTCATTTTCTAAGCTCATTTCGTAGACATCAACTGACAAACCCATGTGATTTATTAATGAAACATGGCTAGCAGAAATTCTTGTGGACATGTGTTAACAATAATATGTATGATATTAAACACCACATTAGAGCTGTAAGATTACTAAATGACCTCTTTGGAAAAAGCTCTTTTGTTCTTGTTCTCGAATGATACCAAGCAAACGGGACAAATTTCACATACAGAGGAGGCTGCCTTAGCCACTATTCTTTCCTCATTATCTTTTTACCATTTCCTGCAACCATATCTGTGGACATGCTTGTACCATAGGACATACAAGATACAAAAGCAAAATGCCATTTCACTAAGTTTGGAAGGACTTTCCATTAAAGAACATGGAATAAATCATGCTCTTTGAGTCTCTTGAGGTCTCAGATTTGCATTCAGTTGCCTATCTAAGAAATGAAATCAAATGGATTGAAAGACATTCCCTAAGTCATCAAGGATCTGTTCCTCTTCTTCACCAATAATCTACCAATCCGTTACTGAGCAGGAAAGGGAGCAAGGCCATGAAATGAAAACTTATAGCTGCTGAGATAGGGGTGAGCCATCCAGCCATTTCCAGTGATACCCGCTTTCTTGAACTCTACTTAATCCAATCCAATGATTGTATTTTATTTTTATTGAATAAGGACCTGTGACAAAATTGGAATCATTAGTATTATTCACAGTGTCAGTGAAAACATCTTACCCACAGAGGACTCATAAATAAAACACTGGGCACTTTTATCTTCAAACACTTTTATGGTAAATGGAACAGGCAGGCTCATTTCTCCATGGGGTAAAGAAGACACAGGAATGGAAATGCTTCAGTGAAGGACTCACTCAAGTCTTTGTGACTGGATCCAAGATATCAGCAAAGGGGCAGGAAGGACTTAGAAAAAACAAATCTCCCCATACAATCAAGTAGAGAGATAAATATGATGCCACTAAATCAGGAACTTTTCCTCTTCATAAGATGCCTTAAAGCATGTGAAAAGACAAGCCTCAAGTCTGGAGTTATATGCAATAATTTACAGAACAAATACATATTTCTAGATATAAACAAAGAAAAACAATTATCCAATAAGAAAAAAAATGGACAACAAATGAGAACATATTTCAAATAAATGGGGAGTATAGCCAAGAAATAGAGAGAGAGATGCCAAGCTCAGTAGAGATCATGAAAATTCAAATCAAAGCCACCAGGATATATTTTACTAGTATTGAATTGGCAGAAATTAAAAATAACAGCACCAAGTTTGTGGGATGGTTGATATCAAATCCATCTTTCAAAATGTTGCTAATATCATTTTGAAATGTAATTTTAAATTATCGCATGAAAATGGACCTTTAGGAACCCTGTCCCCAATGATTTCACTCCTACGATGATTTGTGATCAAGAGAAGTGAGGACACACGAGAGAGTTTTCCACTGAGACACGTCTAAGAATGATTCATGAAGGACTATTCCTAACCACAAAAGGTGGAAACAACCCAAACTTCCATCTTCTAGAGATTCTTAGCCACGCTGGGGAATATTATACAGCAGTGAAAATGAAGAGACTATAGCTACAAGCGGTCAAACTCTGTATCCCATTAATTTGCTCTACACACCTAAGGAAATAAAACTGCCGTGAGAATTTTCCTTCTGTATGCAGTGGATATCATACAGTCTGTGTTAACAGTGTGGGCACTGAATAATGCATGCAGGGTCTAAAATATCTCTACCATAAAAATTCTGTAAGTTCTTTGTAATCATTATTCCAATTGGCATATTGAATGGAAAGTAACAAGTTAATATCCTTTGCTATAAGCAATGTAATTGAATCTCTCTCAGCCTCTCTCTCTCTCTCTAACACAAAGGCACCCAAAAACACACACATGCATCAATATCTCTTCACAGTAATTACATTGTATCAGAAAAATTTGAGGAGTGTATAGTTAGTGCCTAAGGAAAACGAATGGGAATTATAGAATTGCGACCAAATAGATGTCATCATTTCTAAGTCTCCAAATCAACACTGATGTTAAATGTCCCTTGATTCTTTCACTCACATAATTTTGCTAGATGCTAGGGGTATGCATAGGTATCAAAGCCAATTTCAGATTTCAGTACCAATGGACTTAAGCCCCTGCTGTCATTACACTCCTGGGTTGGTAAAGCAGCAAAACATGGGAAATCCTAAACCATCAGTGTAAGAGTAATGCTTTTCTGTAGCAAAGCTAATCTCCAGTTCAGAGAGTGTATCAACAGCCCAGTTCAGATACTGACAGCCAAGTTCTCATCAAATGAGGTGCTAGACTATGAAACTCAGATTTTGCTCTAAACAATGGCAAAAGTCTCAGGGAACGTCAAAGGCTCTAGATAGTTCCTGGAAACACAGGGATAACAAGTATAAGAAGCTTCATTGAAACTCTGAAGTCCATAAACTTCAATGGCAGGACTGAAACTGAAGAACACTGAATTGGAAATGACAGGGGAAATACGGATTAAAAATAAACTTAATGTGTGAAAGAAGAAAACTCCAACCATTTGGAAGTTGATTGATAACAGCTGAGGTTGAAAATAATCGAGGTACTTATTAGGTCCTGGATTTTTAGGTCCTGGATTATTAGGTCCTGGATTATTGGTCCTTGATTTTTAAAATTTGCTTGAACCAATGTGCTAATGTGTACTTCATTTGTTTCTCATACTTATGAGTGAATCATTCATATTCATATCAGTATTTTAATAAGAATTTTATAAACAAGAAACACAGGGCTCTTTTTGTTTGTTTCTTTGGGTTTTTTTTAGATAAACTTTACATGCAACGTGGGGTTGAACTCACAGATCAAGAGGCACATGGCCCACCAACTAGGCCAACCACATGCCCCTGAGTATTGGCCTGGTTTGGGTTTTATTTTGTTTTCCTTTTTGAAAACATAGGGCTTTTAACTCATCCTTCACAAGACACTAATAGAAATATCACTGCTAGAACTAGATCGTGTAACTAGAACTCAGTGCCTACATGGACTATTTATGGAATCATTAGAAGGAACCCCACAGAATCCATTCTACTGACTTCATATTGCCAAACATTAAAAGTAATGGCAAATGTGATCTACATTTTCTCTTCTAGAAAAGAGATGCTCTCTCTGTCATTCTGGATTATAAGCAAAAGGAAAAAAATAATTTCCAAAGAATCATTCCAGGGTGCCTGGGTGACTCCATCGGTTGAGTGTCTGATTTTGGCTCAGGTCATGATCACACGGTATGTGAGTTTGAGCCCCACGTCGGACTCTGTGCTGACAGGTAAGAGCCTGGAGCCTGCTTCACATTCTGTCTTCCTCTCTCTCTGCCCCAATCCCACTCGCACTCTGTCTCTCTCTGTCTCTTACAAAGTGAATAAATGTTAAAAATAAATAAATAAATAAAAAGAATCATTCTAGCTACATTCAACCTCTTCATTTTTCAACCTCTTTTCCCATGGCCATGAAGGGAGAGACTGATATTCCCTTTGAAGTTGAATCCCTCCCATATACTGATGAAGGAACAATAGAACTCAGTACAATGAGAAATTATCTCTTTAGAGTGCTCATACCCTTGAAGCAGTTGTTCTTTTGCCCTGTATTAGCCCTGAGAAGGTAATGCTGAGCCGTCTGAAGCATACTAAGTGTTAAGATGCAATATATACAATACTAAAGACTGAAAATCATTCCATGGCATGCCCAGAAGAGCAGTTCTTCTTGATTTAAAACAATGGTTCTTCTTGGTCACTGTTACACCTATGTCTCTTCCACAGAGAAATCTGCGCCAGTTAACAAAGTGCTTCAAAACAACATGCCAAATAATACCGGAGGAAGTCGAAACAATTGTCTGAACCCCAGACATGCTTTGCATACTCATAGCATTTACATCAGGTTTAGGAAAGTAGACATACTTGCTCCTCTTTAGTATCAATCTTCAGGAGACTAGCCTGCAGATCTTGGCATGACACCATGCTCCTCTCCCAAGTTTTCTCCTCTTTTGAAAAGTGGTAACAACTTTTTCCACAGCAGTACCAGTTTCCTTGAAATATGTCATCGTCTTCATTCTATGCTCATGGATTGGAAAACAAACATTGTTAAAATCCTGACACTACCCAAAGCAATCTACACATTCGATGCAATTTCTATCAATGGGGCGCCTGGGTGGCTCAGTCGGTTAAGCGTCCGACTTCGGCTCAGGTCACGATCTCACGGTCCGTGGGTTCGAGCCCCGCATCGGGCTCTGTGCTGACAGCTCAGAGCCTGGAGCCTGTTTCCGATTCTGTGTCACCCTCTCTCTGACCCTCCCTCGTTCATGCTCTGTCTCTCTGTGTCTCAAAAATAAATAAACGTTAAAAAAAAAAATAAAAAAAAAAAAAATAACACCAGCGTTCTTCACAGAGCTAGAACAAACCCAAAATTTGTACAGAACCACAAAAGACACTGAATAGCCAAACGAATGTTAAAAAAGAAAACCAAAGCTGGACACATCACAATCCTGGATCAAGTTGTTCTACAAAGCTGTTTTCACCAAAACAGTATGGTACTGGCACAAAAGTAGACACGTAGATCAACGGAACAGAACGGAGAACCCAGAAATGGACCCACAAATGTACGGCCAGCTAATCTTTGACCAAGCAGGAAACAATATCCAATGGAAAGAAGACAGTCTCTTCAGCAAATGGTGTTGGGAAAACGGGACAGCAACATGTAGAAGAATGAACCTGGACCACATTCTTATGCCATACACAAAAACAACTCAAAATGGATGACAGATCTAAATGTCAAAACCATCTAAATCCTAGAGTAGAAAACAGACAGCATCTCTTGACCCTCACCCACAGGAACTTCTTACTTAAATGAAGACATGTCTTCAGGGGCAAGAGAAACAAAAGCAAAAACGAACTATTGGGACCTCATCAAGATAAAAACCTTCTGCACCGCGAAGGAAACAATCAGCAAAACTAAAAGGTAACCGACAGAATGGAAGAAAATATTTGCAAATGACATATCAGATAAAGGATTAGTATCCAAAATCTATAAAGAGCTTATGGAACTCAACACTCAAAAGGCAAATAATCCAATGAAGAAAGAGACAAAAGACATGAACAGACACTTTTCCAAAGGAGACATCCACATGGCTTACAGACACATGAAAAGATGCTCCACATCACTCATCATCAGGGAAATAAATCAAAACCACAGTGAGATACCACCTCACACCTGCCAGAATGGCTAAAGTGAACAATTCAGGCAAGAACAGATGTTGGCAAGGATGTGGAAAAAAGGAAACATTTTTGCACTGCTGGTGGGAATGCAAGCTGGTGCAGTCACTCTGGAAAATAGCATGGCTATTTTTCAAAAAATGAAACATAGAGCTACCCTATAATTAGAAACAATACTGGCTCTACTAGGCATTTGGCCAAAGGACACACAAATGCTAATTTGAAGTGTCACATGCACCCCAATGTTTATTGCACCAGTATCAATAATAGCTAAATCATGGAAAGAGCCCAAATGGCCATCACCGATGAACGGGTAAAGATGGTATATTATACAATGGAATATCACTCAGCCATCAAAAGGAATGAAGTCTTGCATTTGCAACAATGTGGGTGCAAGTAGAGTGTATCGTGCTAAGCAAAATCAGTCAGTCAGAGAAAGAGAAATATAAGATTTCATTCATATGTGGAATTTAAGAAACCAAACAGATAAACAGGGAAGGATAAGGAAAAATAAGCTAAAAACATAAAGGGATGCACCATAAGAGACTCTTCAATATAGAGAACAAACTGAGGGTTCCTGGAGGGGTGTTGGGCAAGGGGAGGGCCAAATGGGTGATGGGCATTAAGGAGGGCACTTGTTGGGATGAGCACTGGTGTTGTATGTAAGTGATGAATTCCTAAATTCTACTCCTGAATGAATTACCAGACTATATGTTAACCAGCTGGGATTTAATAATTTGTTTTGAAAAAGTAATGTGTCATGATCTTTATCTTGAAACCAAAGCCACATGATCCTCAACCACAACACCGCTTAGAGACCAACGCTTTCTCTCTACATATCTTCCTTACATCAGACTGGATGACTAAAAAATAGGTGGTTTTCCTGTATCCCAAAAGCCTCATGTTGAGAATAGCTTTGGGGCCAAATTGTGGAGCCAGAGACTGACAGACGTCAGACCATCGTTAACATTACACTGAGAAATCTTGACTTCCCAAGTACGGACACACAGCTCCAATAGGAAGCAGTTCTCCCTTCGGGAGAAATCCACCTCAGTGAATATAAGAGGATGGTATTAATTCCAAGAGACCTAGACTGGGGAAAATTCATCCACAAGCAGAAATTAATCAAATCAGCATGACTTTGTGGAAGTCAAGAGTTCATTTAGCTACAAGAAAGAAAATGGATTTAATTTTTAAAAGTGACAAAAATTAAAGGACTTGACAAAATACAATGTGAAGTTTTAAAATGATATATTAAAATGGAACAGAATGAGATAATTTCATGGAGGAAACAACTGTAAACTATCAGTATAATCATTCAGTACATACCTGTAGTGGGTAGTAAAATTAAGCGATCTTCAACCTCTGCTAAGGAAGTATTCTTGTCTTCTGGTGCTTTCATACCTTGCCCGATTTCTCCAGAACACCTGTGAGAAACTTCAATTCATATTATAAAATTAAGGTCTTGAATGCTTGCAATAGATCATTTTATTATAATCACTTACTCTACTTCTAAATGGCACAGTGAGTGGCGCTGACTAAATGAAAGTACGATCAGAGAAAATGCCAGGTTACAATATGTTGAAGTGTCAGAACATAAAACAGATTTTTAAATAAAATGATAACTTGCTATACATTATTTTGGAAGTACGTGAGAGAGGAATCAACTTTTATAAAACAGAAATGTAAACAGGAAATGAAATATACTTTTGGTTTCTATACCACCTACTCTTCAAATAATGATTACAAAGTTGGTGAAATTAGTAGCCAGTATTTTATTTAGCATGTAGTATTTGCACAGGAAGCTAAACACCAGGGATCTGACTCTCCTCTAGTACAAGCTTATAATTAATTCACTGATTATACATAAAGGAAGAGCACACATGGCGACTTCTAACATGCAAAAAGTAAGTGAAAATTCTCTGAGCAAATTGGCAGTATCTTCTCCAACTCACAAATAAAAAAGTGTAAAATCACGCAGTATACGGCTCTTTAAGTGTACAAACACGAAAAGAAAGGTCCCTTAAGGATTTGTTAGGCAGCTAGGAATCGTCATTTCCAGCTCTCTACCACCCATCACTGAACCAAATGCAACGTCTACTTGTAAAACTCCAACATCAATTGCACAGTCTCCTGATGTACTCCATTGCAATAAATATAACCCCTGTTCAACTCAGTCGTCCATTCCAGTCTTCATATACTGGATCTGAATTGAAATGACACCTTAAGGGGCCCCTGGATGGCTCAGGTGGTTAAGCATCTGACCTGGGCTCAAGTCATGATCTCACAGATCATGAGTTCGGCCCTGTGTCTGGCACACTGTTGTCGGCACAGAGGCCACTTCAGATCCTCTGTCCCCCTCTCCCTGTGTCCACCCCCTACCTCTCCTGTGCTCTCTCTATCTCTTTCTCTCAACCATAAATAAAAACCATTTAACCCCCCCACCTCCCACATTAAGACCTCCTATACCTAAATACTACAATTTCTTGGGACCAATCAATTCCCTTGTCCTTCCCTTTTTGTCAATCCAAGGACACGTAGTACAGAACCAATTTTGGGAGGACCTCCAAGAAGCTTGCAGCATAGTCTTTATGCACATCTAAAAATAGCCAGCTTTCACTGGAGCTCTTGGCTAACACTGCATTGAGCAAGCCACTCTTGATCTCAGGGTTATGAGGTCAGGCCCAAATTGGGTGGGGAGACTCCTCGAAAAATTTTTGAAAAAATATTTTTTTAATACATAAAATAGCCAATTTTGGAGCACATTTGACATTCACCATCTCATCTCCCTCAAGGTTCTGAAACTCAAATGACAAAAAAATCACAAAATTGTACACATACAAACTAATGCTGACCAACGCTTAGACTTTCTTCACCATTTCAACTCTATAACACAGAATAGTTCTTGAATCACACTCTTTTCTCAATTCACCAGCTCTTTCAAGTATTTATACTTTGCCTAAATTATCTGGAGCAGCTCCTTGACTCTCCCTCTCTCTGACCAGATGGCCTCATCTGTTCCTTCACATGGAAACAGTCACCAGCAAGGATACCTTCTCCTCACCTTCCTGCACCTCCTCCTATAGATACACAGGTACCTCTCACTCTACCCCAGAAAAAAAATGTGCTTCGCATCGAACAAGTGTGAAACTCTCACCCCTGGTCTGGATTTCATCCCCTATTAAATCTTTGGTGGTCTTCATCTCCTACTGTCATTTTCTCTCTTGAACCCTCCAAAGTTTCCTTCTCATGGTTCCCTTCTCTTGCATATGATCATCTCAAGTCAGCTTTCCCACAAAGTTCCTGTCCTTTCTTTACATATTGTTTGTAACAGAGTTCTTTTCTTTACTCTCAGGTTGGGTGCTAACATAAGATTGTACACATTCCTTCATTCATGAGACACTTACCACATTGCTCTCAGAACTGGTTTGTCTTCTTTAGTTAGCAAGTTGTTAGCTACCCCAAATTGTAGCCAGGACCTTAAGCATTACATTTATTTACTTTGATAGTCATTTCATCTCATCTCCCTAATTCTCTCACACGATGTAACTAATGCACATTTCAATTACTCCCTTGGTGTATTTTACATATAGTGTTATTGTCTCTTTGTGTATTTCCTGAAATATTACTATTTATTGTATTTTTTTTGCACTGTTGCATCTTATAAAAGTGTATCGTGACATGCACAAACTTTTGTGCTCTTGCTTTGTTTTTCCATTTCATATTCTCTTGCTAAAATTCACGCATATTGTTGGATACCATTGTCATTGTTTTGACTGTCACATAAATTCCATTGGCAAATCAATTGCAGAGATCTCATTTACTCTCCCATTAATGATCTTTTGAGTAGTTGCGACATGTTCGACATTGTGAATAGCACTGCTACAAACTGTTCTGTAGACATTCATTTCTGTGTATGTGCAAGTATATCTGTTGGATATACACTTAGGGTGAGAATTACTGAATCATGTTGAGCTGTAGAAGACAGTACCAAACTCGCTAAGTGTTTGTATCAGGTTATACTGCCTTTAACAACGCTCGAGATCATATAGATCCACATACTTTCAAGGCTTGGTAAATGTTTCGCTTAGCCACAATTAAAATAAATACTTTTCTGTATTCACTGATCTCTGAATTCACTGATCTGTATCCACTGTATTCACTATCTCTGCTTCCTAATGTTTGAAAGAGTTTTAGCCATTACAGTCAGGCTTTGACCATACCCACTATCCCACTGGAGCTACTCTAGAAAATATCATTTCGGCCTCTCTCTTGCCAAATTTAATAAGCATATCTCTAGCCATTATAATACCTGATCCTCCAGTACTAGTTGGAACCCTTGACTACCTTTGCCTTCTCTCCATGATACCATAATGTTTTGGATCCCCTCCTACTTGTATAACTAAACATCATTGCTTGCCACTGTTGACTCATCTTCTACCTACTTCTAAATGTTGGTTTACCCGGAGATCCCCCGCCTCACCCTTGTTCTTCTAGCATAATCTACTCTCCCTGGTTTCACAAGGTAGAGCGTGGTATAGCTTCTGCTTTCCTCTGCTATCTTTTCCCAGACTTGTACATTAATCGGTGAATCCACAATTCATGTCTCTAATCTAGGCTTCTCTCTTGATCTCCAGACCTTTAATTCCACCCTGTACATGCTGATCATCTGTGTCTTCCGCCAAAGCTCACTCTAGCAGACACAGACCAATCTCATTCTTTCTGGTCATCTCCACTGATATGTCACAAGCACCTCACTCTTCACCATTATTCGCACGCACCCACACACACACACACACACACACATCCCAAATCACAGCCTTCTGTTCTTGTGTTTTTCTATAACATTTAATGGCATATATTTGCCAAGATGTATAAACTTCATGTCAAATGTTATCACTGATTCACTTGTTTCCCTCACACACTCCAACAAATGTACATTTCAGCAATTCTACATTTTAAATATTTCTCATGTGTGATCCCTAATCCTTCTTTACTTCTTTCATGGCACTAATTCAGTCATTCTAACTAACACTTAATCCTGAAACATTCTCCTATTTTGTCCCCCCATGCACTTTCCAGTCGATTCAGATTGACCTTTCCCAAATCCCTTTCTGCTCATGGGACATGAGTCATGTGGTTCCCTCACAGAAAATCTTCCAAGTTTCTTTTGTTTTGAGAACAAATCTAATATATCTTAACCTGAGATTAATATTATACAGCTTCCGGACTAATAAAAGAAGTAGCTAGAAATGGGTTTGACAGTCAAACCCATTTCTAGCTTCTTCTTTTATTTGTCCGGAAGCTGTAATTCCCTGGGACATCATATTTTCCATGGTTCATGTTGTTTTCTGCCTGGATGAGTCTTCTCTACCTAGAGTGCCCTGTGTAAACTCCACCTATCCTTTATCTCATATCAATTATTATCTCTAGAGGAAAGCTTTCTTGACAGCATAGAATGTGCCATCCACCTGATGGCAATAGTCCATGAGGTATAAAAAATGACAGTATCCCAGCACTAATAATATTTCATTTTAAAACTGCTTCTTATAAAAAAAATGTCCCCTTTAAACTGAGCTTATTAAGAGCTGACTTTTTAAAATCCCTGTTTCTTGCGCCAGAGAAGATACTCAAAATTGTTGCTCACAGAATAAAACAAAGAATAATAACCATCAGGAAACTCATATTAAAAACAAGTGTTGCATACACATTTGTTTTAAAAGTTGACAGGGAATATATAAAAACTGATAGAGAAAACAAATAACCTTTTTATTCCTCTATATTTTAAGCAGTGTTGCACTATGGTAAGGAATATAAAATTCAAATCAAGATTTTTCCTATTCTCTGTTCACATGGAAAAACTCCCCCAGGGGCGCCTGGGTGGCTCGGTCGGTTAAGCTTCCGACTTCGGCTCAGGTCACGATCTCGCGGTCCGTGAGTTCGAGCCCCGCGTCGGGCTCTGTGCCGACAGCTCAGAGCCTGGAGCCTGTTTCGGATTCTGTGTCTCCCTCTCTCTCTGCTCCTCCCCTGTTCATGCTCTGTCTCTCTCTGTCTCAAAAATAAATAAATGTTAAAAAAAAAAATTTAAAAAAAAAAAAAAAAAAAAAAAAAGAAAAACTCCCCCAATACAAAATATAAGGAGGAAAATATAAATAATATATGTAGGTCTCAAGGTACAAAATTTTGTGCCAACACAGCTATGACATACACTAGTTTGCGTGGTAGAAAGGTTAAGTGATAGCAAAATAATAAAATCACATCACCAATATTATCATCAACAGCATCATGATTACTACCATTTCTATAGGGTTCCATAGTTTCTAAAGTTTCCGTAGAGTTTCAGTAGTTACAGCATTTCCTTTATCAGTCTGGCTCATTATTCTTGTGAAATGCGTGTGCCTGATACTCACACATATATCCTAGGCCTGTGATCCCCAGCAGGAGGCATAAACATAAAAATCCCAGGGTTAATGCAACGATATGCCATGGAAATCCTGTCCAAAATCAGAGAGCAAAATATACAGTAAGCATTGAGCACAGCAAGGTCCTCGGAATTAGAACAAAATGGAATCGCATTCTGGAATTTAAAATGAATAGCGCGATTTACGGTGGTCACAAATCTCATAGCTATTACATTTAAATACACCCATTGACATATTGAGCACCAGACAGAGAGCATCAAATATGTACAGACACCATTATCACGATTTCACTAGTTTTTACTTGACATCGTGGTGTTTTCAGATATCAGGAAAACAAACTAAAAACCTTTACCTCTCCTTTTAACCATTGGACATCTTTTGTCCTGTTGCCTTGAATGGACTGATTGCAGCTCTGTGTATGTTACTCTCTCCTCACTCATTTCTGAGGGCTGCAGTCAAACAACACGGCTCGATTCCTACGCAATAGTTCATGAGGCACAAAAAATGACAGTATTCATGAAGTGACAGGGACAGCTACATGAATGGTAAGCATGTTCATCTGACATAAGCAACGTAAATGATTATCTTCGAATATTAGGAAAAATTTATTTCAGTTTTTCTTTGTACTACCTTTTAACAGATGGTTAATAATGGTCCACTATGCTTACAAGCATGTTATGTTAAGCTCTTGCTGTGTTTAAAATAACTGAATTCATTGCCAAATTTTTAAAAAGGATATATTCCAGCCTCACCTAAAAATCTACATTTATATCATCATTTGAAAATTCATGTTTCACTACTTAGTGTCTGGGTTATGCCCAAATGGCAAATATATTGACACCAAATAGACTAAGCCACTGCTTAGTAAGGACACACACACACCAACTGGACAAAAACCGTGCCTGCCACATTGCTTATGTCCGAGTCTGCTCATTCATTCACATTATCCCTTGAAAATCATAATCGGTGGTTCTTGACTCCTTTTTACAGTGTAACGAAAAGGCGGAGACCGTAAGATTCAAGGAAAGCGAGGTTAGGACTACATTAAATGAGGGAGGCATAATTTGTCCTTCTAACAACAGTGCTGCACAGTGATGCTCTCTTATTTGTAGATGCGGAAAACTGAGGCTCTGGGAGCATAAACAGTATTCTCAAGGTCAGAAGCCTAGTAAATGGTACTCTTGAGTTAAAATAAATATATATAAGTAAATATATATACAATACATTAAATGTAGTCTAGATCAAATATAGATATAACATATTATACGTTATATTTAACTATACAATAAATACATATTTAGTTCAAGTATCTATATTACATGTAACTTATATGGACCCAAAATATGATCCTTCACTTACCCTTTGTTTATATAAATAATACTTTCTAAAAAATACCTAATAATCTATTTCTCCTAGAAAAATATTTATATACATAGGGATTACAAGTGAGAAAGCGTTTTTCCCAAAAGAATATTTTGATACATGTATAAACAACCAGATAACTGTTCTTCCTAAATAGATCGGACTCTTGGGTTTTGAAAATATCTTAATATTTCCCCATTTAATTACTTTCAGATGTCAGTGAACCTGAACAATCATCAAATAATGATAAAATGCATAAACATATTGTCATTAGTTTTTCAGAAAAACATTCTCTCTACCAAAGTGGCAAATTATAAGGTAAATCTTGTCATAAGGTCGTTTTCCAAGCTAACAGACTTTTGTTTAATTGTATTTTAATTAAATATCTGTATAATAAAATAATAAAAAAATAAATTTATAAGTAGAAACCTGGGTTTATTTTGATAGAAAAGTAATCATACTGTCAAAGCGTTAAACTTTTTTACGACACCTAATGAAGAAGAGGGACTTGCCAATCAGTTTAGGAGATAAGAGAAAAAACCCCACAGATTTATATTGTCTGAAAAAGGATTAAATATTCTTTAAAACATCTAAGCATTAAAAAAATCATATCAGCATAGGAAATATTTTGACCCAACTCATTCTCATACTCGTTTTCTCACTTGCAGAATAAAGTTAACGTTCGATATGGATTAACACGGATCCAGGAGTCAGTTCTTGGGGCAACAGTCCAAAGGCCTCCCAACTTTGTCCACAGCTTTCCCATAGCAAATGCTACTTTATCCCTCTCTGCTGGACAATGTGACAGCACAGGCACGGGTCACCCAACCTCACTGGCTGCAATACCTCATCGTACCTGGGATTTCACAGCCGGAAAAGAGCTTGGTCAGGATCACAGCTACGATGATGTGCTGGCTCTGCGGGCTTTTCGCCTCTGCCCTGACTCCACAAGGTACTAGTTGACGTGCTTGACTGACTCTCAGAGAGACCTTGTCAGGAGAAAGATAGTCGATGGCCATGTGACATTAGACACTCCCCCGCATGGTTTCCACTGGCCTCAGGGTCTCCTTTACTCCTGCACTCTGTGTCAGACAGGAGTTCTAGAGACCTCAAATGCTGAAGTTTTCAGACATTCTGTGGATCGGTACAAACCTGAGCTTCAGCAGTTACCTTGAAGCATAAAAACAAAAAGGCATTCGCAAAATATCATGAGATTAGGAAATGCTTAACAATAAAATTTAAAGAGTAAAAAAATAAAAGGGCAATATCCATATTCTACCTGGCATGATTTATACGTCTTCTTTTTATAGAATGAAGATAAGTTCCCAATTTTAAATATATATATACATATATCCATATGTATATACATATGGATATATATGGCAAAAGTAGATAAATAGCAAAGTGTGCATAAATGTTAGCCTGTTTTTATTTTTAACAAAATCCTAAGGATATCCAGATTGCTTAATATATTACAAACCCTAAATACCTAAAAATTGAGATCAATGATTTGAAAAATATCACATTTCTACTTATTTCTGTGTTCTCTTTAAATTGCTTGAAGAAGCAGACTCTTTACATAAAAAAAAAAAACTTAGGACAAAACAAAGACACATGATTAAAATATTGAATACATTTGACCGTACTCCTTTGAAAGCATCAAAGCCAAATTCATCTGTTCCACTATTTGTAGCAAATATTATCAGAGCATGTTTGTTTTTTTAAATAATGAGTGTAAGCAATTATATTTATTGTATAAAGGTAGACTTGACAAGATTAACATTAAGAACGTTGTCGAACTTAAACACTTGTAAGACAGTGGCAATATCTACCTTTTGTTACATTTATATGATTTTTAAGTACAAAAGTAAATATACACACACAGACATGCCCTAAAGCTGAGCAATGAGCTGTTTTCAGGATAGTTTATGAAATGCTTTTATTTTGTTTCTTAAATATAAAAATATATGGTTATAATATAAAAGTACATACTTATGCATATTATAAAATAGGTTTTATATATGAAAAATTGTATGTAATTTAAATTTTATAACATGGATTACCTTGTATTATCCCTGTTGGATTGTATAATCTGTTTATGCTGTTACACACGAAATGCAGATATTTTACCCAGTGTGAGTTACCTGTTTGCTTGAGGCATCTCAAAGCAGCCATTTAGAATCTTTCTAGAGAAAAAAATCAACTCTCTGAAAGCATGTTTTAAAATACATTATTTGTGGGGTGCCTGGGTGGCTCAGTCGGTAAAGCATCTGACTTCGGCTCGGGTCATGATCTCACAGTTTCTGAGTTCAAACCGCACGTCAGGCTCTGGGCTGACAGCTCAGAGCCTGGATACTGCTCCACAATCTGTCTCTCTCTCTCTCTCTCTCTCTCTCTCTCTCTCTCTCTGCTCTTCCCCTACTTTCTCTCTCACTCTCAAAAATAAATAAACAGTAAAAGACATTATTTGTTCAATGCAGTGAGCAGCTCTATGCCCTGTTTAACCCTACAAGTAAGTGTTAGGCAGGAACAAAAGCAGGAACCATATGATATGGTTTTGTCATATCAACCATATTGATCTGTCCATCTGAAAGGCCCCCAATGCTGTGAAGCTTCAAGCGCCTTCTTAGAAATGTGCACTAATAACAATAAATCCACCTCGATGCCAGCCACACCAGGGGAAGTCTTTTCAAAAGCACTTCCTCCTGGTTGGAGCTCCCTTTTCCATCACTCCCAAACCACAACTGTCTCATCCTCTTCTAAATACTGGTCAAGTATCCTCTTCTAAAGACAGGTCAAGCCTCTAGCTTTCTTTTTTCTCGTTTGCCTTTGGCTCATGCTGTTTCTTTTTAAGATCTAGCTCATCGCTTTCAGGAAGTAGGTTTCTGACATAAATAGAGATAAGAAAGCCTTCTACAAATTTCCCATGCGACAGGGCTCTCTCTTAAAGGCAAACACGGTTTTCAAGCATGCCTATGGACAGTGATCTGCCAGGCCCAGGGTGTAATTCCTCTGCACGGCAGCCAGACATCTCTATCTACGCCTTATGTCAAATTCCCCAGTGCCAAACGATATCATTTAAGAGAAATGTATTTCATCATTTCTTTTGCTACCAACTATTATATACCTCACTGGTAAGGAAAGATTAAGCCAGCACATGGACTTTGGACGTGTATTTTAGAGGGTGAAGAGTACGACCTCTAAACTCTCAGGGCAGCGCTGTCTTCCGGGTTATGGGTGATAAGACCCGCTGCGGTTTATTCCCCTTGTGCTTCCGAAGCAGCAGCTGAGTGAAGTGACTGACTTTGGAAGTCCCATGCTCTTCAGCAGCATCCAGCAGACCTTCTATGCAAATGAGTCTGCTGGGAGATTGGGCTTCAGGATCAGAATCTATTAGGTGGTATTGAAAAACAGGTGTGTATGTCAGGAACCAGGCAGAAAATGGACTCTAAAAGTTAGCCCAGGTTCCAAGAATGTATTGTCTCTGATCTTTTACAAAGCTGTTGTTTGTTTGTTTGTTTGTTTAATATTAACAAATCATCTGATACATATCTATCCCTACAAATTTGGAACAAACCACCAATGAAAAGCAATTATTAGCAATTTCATCCTTGGGGTTCTTTAAATAAGATGCCGGCTTTATCATACCTAAAATAGAGAGAATAGGTTCTAGAAAACCTTTCAAACTATATAGCTTTAAATATTTTATCGATAGTATTTACAGCAAGTAAAAAAAGATAGAGTATTATGGTTAGAATATACGCATATTATGATAATTTTAACATTGACTTGTTAAATTTTCTATTTTGAGGAATGAGGCTACTTTTAATTAGTTTATGATAAAAACGTTATCCCCAAAGACCTCTGTGTCTTTAAAACACCCACACACTTTTTTACCCCGACATCAATGTATTTTTAGTGCTTCTTAAAATGATTCTTATACCTCTTTCTACTTCAACTTTTATTTATCCTATAAGGTTTCACTGAAACATCACTCATGCTCACTGTCTTTACATTCTCCAAGCCTCACCTGCATCGAAGAAAAGTACATACAATCATGACATCGAGCAAAAAAGCATAAGGTGGTGGAAACCACGATTTAACCCCAAGATGAAATAATGAGTAAGTAAAGTGAGAGGGAGAGAGAGAGAACGGATGATGATAACATAAGTCAAGAGAACAAGCAGTGTGGTAGCAGAATCTAGCTAAATTCATGTGACCTTTATAACAAAGCAGGCAGACTGCATAAAATTTTGAAATAATATTCCAAGAGCAAAGGTGCAAGAGGAAATAGGTTTTCGTTTGTATTTTTCGTATTATGTATTTCTTATCTACTATGCTCACGTATTTCCTCTTGTCTACTAAAATTGGGAAAAGGTGAGAGGGTATGAAGAAACCATGACTGCAGAATTCTTGACAATGTTACGAGGCAAAAAATTGGGACAAGTGATGTACTTTGAAAATAAACAGGAGCTTGTGCGAAAAGAAATGAAAGGCATGAATGAGTGTGCTTTATTTCTGAACTTAGAGTCTTTCCATGTGTAATTGTCAAAAACACACATTAGTGCATGACATCTCAAATTATTTGGAGCACTTCTTTTACACTTGTGCCTTTAGTAGTTAATGATTTTTCCTTCTGCAATCACTGCTTCTCTTGAAATTTTTTCTTACCTTAGTTTCAAGAACAGTCTTTAGTTCAGTAAAGCTGTCAGTAGAAACAGCACTATCGTTTAAAACACAAAGGATCGTTTCCTCTTAAAGGGGTTTGTGAGCAAAGGGCTAAGAAAGAACTCTTGAGACATCTTTAGTGCAAAAAAGGTGATTTTATTAAAGCACGGGGACAGGAGCTGTGGACAGAGAGAGCTCTCCTGGGATTGTAAGAAGTGACTGATTATATACTGTTTAGTTAGTGGGGATTAAGGAGCGCTTAAGCCTCTAAGGAATTTGGAAGCAAGGTTTTCAGGGCCATGAGGAGCTAGCCACACTTAACATAAGGTTATTTGTAGTTATTTTATTTTATTTTATTTTATTTTATTTACATCTAAATTAGTCAGCATATGGTGCAACGATGATTTCAGGAATAGATTCCTTAATGTCCCTTAGCCATTTAGCCCAAACCCCTTCCACAACCCCTCCAGTAACCCTCTGTTTGTTCTCCATATTCAAGAGTCTCTTATGTTTTGTCCCCCTCCCTCTTTTTCTATTATTTTGCTTCCCTTCCCTTCTGTTCATCGGTTCTGTGTCTTAAAGTCTTCATATGAGTGAAGTCATATGATATTTGCCTTTCTCTGACTGACTAATTTTGCTTAGACAATATTCTCTGGGTCCGTCCACATAGTTGCACTTGCCAAGAGTTCATTCTTTTGGATTGCCGAGTAATACTCCATTGTGTGTGTGTGTGTGTGTGTGTACCACATCTTCTTGAACCATTCATTCATCCATCAAAGGACATTTGTGCTCTTTCCACACTTTGGCTCTTGTTGATAGTGCTCCTATAAACATTGGGGTGCATGTGTCCTTTCAAAACAGCACACCTGTATCCCTTGGATTAATGCCTAGTAGTGCAACTGCTGGGTCATAAGGTAGTTCTGCTTTTAATTTTTTGAGGAAACTCCATTCCTATATTCCAGAGTGACTGTACCACTTTGCATTCCCACCAGCAGTGCAAAAGAGATCCTCTTTCTCCTCATCCTCGCCAACATCTGTTGTTGCTTGAGATGTTAATGGTTGCCATTCTGACAGGTGTGAGGTGGTTTCTCATCGTGGTTTGGGTTTGTATTCTCCTGATGATGAGTGATAAGGAGCATCTTTTCATGTGTCGGTTGGCCATCTGGATGTCTTCTTTGGAGGAGTGTCTATTCATGTGTTTTGCCCGTTTCTTCACTGGATTATTTGTTTTCTGGGTGTAGAGTTAGATAAGTTCTTTATAGATTTTGGATACTAACCCTTTGTCTGATATATCATTTGCAAATATGTTCTCCCATTCTGTCGGTTGCCTTTTAGTTTTGGTGATTGTTTCCTTCGCTGTCCAGAAGTTTTTCATTTTGATGAGGTCCCAGTAATTCATTTTTGCTTTTGTTTCCCTTGCCTCCAGAGACGTGTTGAGTAAGACGTTGCTGCGGCCAAGATCAAAGAGGTTTCTGCCTGCTTTCTCCTCGAGGATTTTGATGGCTTCCTGTCTTACGTTGAGGTCTTTCATCCACTTTGAGTTTATTTTTGTGGATGGTGTAAGAAAGTGGTCCAGGTTCATTCTCCTGCATGTCGCTCTCCAGTTTTCCCAGCACCACTTGCTGAAGAGATTGTCTTTATTCCATTGGATATTCCTTCCTGCTCTGTCAAAGATTATTTGGCCATCCACTTATGGGTCCATTTCTGGTTTCTCTGTTCTGTTCCATTGATCTGAGCGTCTGTTCTTGTGCCAGTACTGTTTTTGTGCCATACTGCCTTGTAGTATAGCTTGAAGTCTGGGATTGTGATGCCTCCTGCTTTGGTGTTCTTTTTCAAGATTTCTTTGACTCTTTGGGGTCTTTCCTGGTTCCATACAAATTTTAGGATTATTTGTTCTAGCTCTGTGAGAATGCTGTTGTTATTTTGATAGAGATTGCATTGAATATGTAGATTTCTTTGGGTAGTATCATTTTAACAATATTTCTTCTTCCTATCCAGGAGCATGGAATCTTTTTCTATTTTTTTGTGTCTTCTTCAATTTCTTTCATAAGCTTTCTATAGTTTTCAGTGTATAGATTCTGCACCTCTTTGGTTAGATTTATTCCTAGGTATTTTATGGGTTTTGGTGCAACTGTAAATGGGATCGATTCCTTGATTTCCCTTTCTGTCGCTTCATTGTTGGTATAACCCAGGTATAAACCCCACTTGGTCGTGGTGAATAAATTTTTTAATGTATTGTTGGAGTCGGTTGGCTAATATCTTGTTGAGGATTTTTGCATCCATGTACATCAGGGAAATTGGTCTATAGTTCTCCTTTTCAGTGGGGTCTCTGTCTGGTTTTGGAATCCACGTAATGCTGGCTTCATAGAAAGCGTTTGGAAGTTTTCCTTCCATTTCTATTTTTTGGAACAGTTTCAAGAGAATGGGTGTTGACTCTTCCTTAAATGTTGGTAGAATTCCCCTGGAAAGCCATCTGGCCCTGGACTCTTGTTTTCTGGCAGATTTTTGATTACTAATTCGATTTCCTTACTGGTTATGGGTCTGTTCAAATTTTCTATTTCTTCCTGTGTCAGTTTTGGTAGGGTATAAGTTTCGAGGAATTTGCCCATTTCTTCCAGATTTCCCATTTTATTGACATATAATTGCTCATAATATTCTCTTACGATTGATTTTATTTCTGTTGTTTTGGTTGTGACCTCTCCTCTTTCATTCTTGATTTTACTTCTTTGGGTCCTTTCCTTTTTCTTCTCGATCAAAGTGGCTAGTGGTTTATCAATTTTGTTAATTTCTGCTCTAATCTGTATTACTTCCTATCTTCTGCTGGTTTGGGGTGTTATTTGCTGTTCTTTTCCCAGCTTCTTAAGGCGTAAGGTTGTGTACCTGAGATCTTTCTTCCTGCTTTAGGAATGCCTGGATTGCTATATATTTTGCTCTTATGACCGCCTTTGCTGCATCTCACAGCCTTTGGGATGTGGAGCGATCTCCATCTTTTTGCACTTGTTGAGGGCTGATTTGTGTCCCAGTATGTGGTCTATTCTGGAGAATGTTCCATGTGGACTGGCGAAGAATGTATATTCTTCTGCTTTAGGATGAAATGTTCTGAATACACTGATAAACCTCTAGCCAGGCCTTTCAAAAAGAAAAGGGAGATGACCCAAGTAGATAAAATCATGAATGAAAGTGGAAATATTGCAAAAAATCCCTCAAAATACAAGCAAGTATCAGGAATACTATGAAGAATCATATGCCAACAAACTGGACAACCTGGAAGAAATGAACAAATTCCTAAACACCCACACACTTCCAAAACTCAACCAGGAAGAAATAGAAAGCTTGAACAGACACATAACCAGCGATGAAATTGAATCCGTTAACAAACATCTCCCAACAAATAAGAGTCCAGGACCAGATGGCTTCCCAGGGGAACTCTACCAGACATTTAAAGCAGAAATATACCTATCCTTCTCAAGCTGTTCCAAAATAATAGAAAGGTAAGGAACACTTCCAGACTCATTCTATGAAGCCAGCATTCCTTTGATTCCTAAACCAGACAGAGACCCAGCAAAAAAAAAAAAAAAGGCCAATATCCCTGATGAATATGGATGCAAAAATCCTCAATAAGATACTTTCAAATCGAATTCGACAGCATAAAAAAAGAATTATACACCATGATCAAGTGGGATTCATTCCTGGACTGCAGGGCTGGTTCAACATTCACAAATCAATCAATGTGATACATCACATTAATCACAGAAAATATAACAACCATATGATCCTGTCTATCGATGGAGAAAAAGTATTCGACAAAATTCAGCAGACTTTCTTAATAAAAACCCTCGAGAAAGTTGGGACAGAAGGAACATACTTAAAGATCATCAAAGCCATTTATGAAAAGCCCACAGCTAATATCATCCTCAATGGGGAAAAACTGAGAGCTTTCCCCTGAGACCAGGAACACGACAGGGACGTCCACTCTCCTCACTGTTGTTTAACATAGTGTTGAAAGTGCTAGCATCAGCAATCAGACAACAAAAGGAAATCATAGGCATCAAAATTGGCAATGATGGTGTCAAGCATTCACTGTTTGCAGATGACATGATATTATAGGTGGAAAACCCGATAGACTCCACCAAAATTATGCTAGAACTGATACATGAATTCAGCAAAGTCGCAGGATACAAAATCAATGTACAGACATCAGTTGCATTCTTATACACTAATAATGAAGCAACAGAAAGACAAATAAAGAAATTGATCCCATTCACAATTGCACCTAGACGCATAAAATACCTAGGAATAAACCTAACCAAGGATGTAAAAGATGTGTATGCTGAAAACTATACAAAGCTTATGAAGGATTTTGAAAAAGACATAAAGAAATGGTAAAAACATTCCATGCTCATGGATTGGAAGAATAAATATTGTTAAAATGTTAATACTACCCAAAGCTATGTACACATTCCATACAATCCCAATCAAAATTGCACCAGCATTCTTCTCGAAGCTAGAACAAGCAATCCCAAAATTTGTATGGAACCACAAAAGACCCCGAATAGCCAAAGTAATTTTGAAGAAGACTAAAGCGGGAGACACCACAGCCCCAGTCTTTAGCCTCTACTACAAAGCTGTAATCATCATGACTGCATGGTATTGGCACCAAAACAGACACATAGACCAAAGGAATAGAATAGAAACCCCAGAACTAGACCCACAAACGTATGGCCAACTCATCTTTGACAAAGCAGGAAAGAATATCCAATGGAAAAAAGACAGTCTCTTTAACAAATGGTGCTGGGAGAACTGGACAGCAACATGCAGAAGGTTGGAACTAGACCACTTTCTTACACCATTCACAAGAACAAACTCAAAATGGATAAAGGACCTGAATGTGAGACAGGAAACCATCAAAATCCTAGAGGAGAATGCAGGAAAAAAACCTCTCTGACCTCAGCCACAGCAATTTTTTACTTGACACATCGCCAAAGGCAAGGGAATTAAAAGCAAAAATGACCTACTGGGACCTTATGAAGACAAAAACCTTCTGCACAGCAAAGGAAACAATCAAAAAACTAAAAGGCAACCAAGGGAATGGGAAAAGAGATTGGCAAATGACATCGAACAGAGGGCTAGTATCCAAAATCTATAAAGAGCTCACCAAACTCCACACCCGAAAAACAAATAATCCAATGAAGAAATGGGCAGAAAGCATGAATAGACACTTCTCTAAAGAAGACATCCAGATGGCCAACAGGCACGTGAAAAGATGCTCGATGTCGCTCCTCATCAGGGAAATACAAATCAAAACCACACTCAGATATCACCTCACGCCAATCAGAGTGGCTAAAATGAACAAACCAGGAGACTTTAGATGCTGGCGAGGTTATGGAGAAACGGGAACCCTCTGGCACTGTTGGGGGGAATGCAAACTGGTGTAGCCGCTCTGGAAAACAGTGTGGAGGTTCCTCAAAATTAAAAATAGATCTACCCTATGACCCAGCAATAGCACTGCTGGGAATTTACCCAAGGGATACGGGAGTGCTGATGCATAGGGCCACTTGTACCCCAATGTTTAGAGCAGCACTTTCAACAATAGCCAAATTATGGAAAGAGCCTAAATATCCATCAACTGAGGAAAGGGTAAAGAAATTGTAGTTTATATACACAATGGAGTACTACGTGGCAATGAGAAAGAATGAAATCTGGCCTTTGATAGCAACGTGGATGGAACTGGAGAGTGTGATGCTAAGTGAAATAAGTCATAGAGAGAAAGACAGATACCATATGTTTTCACTCTTATGTGGATCCTGAGAAACTTAACAGAAGGCCATGGGGGAGGCGAAGGAAAAAAAAAGTTAGAGAGGGAGGGAGCCAAGCCATAAGAGACTCTTAAAAACTGAGAATAAACTGAGGGTTGATGGGGGTGGGAGGCAGGGGAAAGTGGGTGATGGGCATTGAGGAGGGCACCTGTTGCAATGAGCACTGGGTGTTGTATGGAAACCAATTTGACAATAAATTTCATATTAAAAAAGATAATAATAATAAAAAGTTCGTGAGATAGTGTAGCAGCAGCTTTTCAGGGATTATGGAAATTCACAACACATCTGGCACCAGGCTTCACCCTGAACGACCTTGTTCCAGCACCAGCGAATGTGGCCGTTTTCTGGGGTCCACTGGGACCAAGTGGCTTCAACAGTCTCTACCAAATGTCCTTCCAGCAGTGGAACTGCTTTTCTCCGTGTAGCCCAAGGACCTCCCGGACCCTACTCTGTTCCCGGGGATTCGCCCTTCCCACCAGAGCACCACCAGGTATCGAGCTGCAGAGTTGCAGACTTTGTGCTTCCCTTGGTTACAGTCTTAATGGAATATAAACCCTCTCCTTTCTCCCTTTTTAGTTTAGTCCCCGTGGCTATTTCCAATTTTCCACTTTCTCTCCAGCTGCTTTGGGGGAGGGGTGCTTTTCCTGCATTCATCCCCCCCTGCCCAGTCTCCATCCTCTCTCCACCCACAAAATTGACCTCCAGTCAATTTTCTAGGTGTGTGGGATGGTTTAGTGTTGGTCTGGCTCTATTTCATGGACACGAGACACACAAAAAACTTCCATGCTGTTCTGCCATCTTCTGTCCTAAGAAACTTTTAATTAACCTGAGGTTGAATTTTTTTCTCCCATGCAGTCTTCTAAAACCTGTAAGTTTACATTGAATTCTACACTCCACGTCCAGTTAATTTTTTTGTGATGGCGTGAATTCCTTTCTTTAAGTTTTTGCATATAAGTGTCTAATGATTCCCGTATCACTTGCTGAAAGCAACATTGTCCTATTGAAATATCATTGGTGCTTCTGCCAAAAGCCAACTGACCACTTATTTCTGAATCTATTTCTAAACTCTCTATCCTGTTCCATTGATCTGAGTATCTATCTTCTTTCATCAGTATCTTTTAAGTAGGGTTCATGCTCAGCGTGGAGCCCAGTGTGGGGCTTGAACTCATGAACCTGAGATACTGCCTGAGCTGAGATCAAGAGTCAGACACTTAACCTGCTGAGCTACCCAGGTGTCCTACAAATATCTTGATTATTGTGTCCTTGTGCTAGTCTTCAAGCATGGGAATATGAGTGCTCCTACCTTGTTCTTTCTCGAATTTGCGGTGAAAATCTTTTTTAAAAAGAAAAGCTCAGGTAGTGGCCATAGTTTTATTAGAATTCCAATACCCAGTTAATGGAATCTGGGCTCCTTGAAGAAATGGTTGATTATTAGTCAGAGGTAGGAGTTATACAAGGTGAGTCTGGAGCATATGTGCTGCTGGAAAAGAGGGGAGCACTTAACATAATGTTGGGTGGTCAAAGGGATCGAGAGACCAGACGAACGAATTCCCAATGGCTAAAGCAACAGCAATTTAAGCAACAAAATAAATGGCAAAATAAATAAAGTACCATTGTACTATAAACCAAAATAAAAAATAAGTATCCATCAGCCCATACCAGGATAAAAGAATTGATCAAATAAATACATGAGACAAAATTTGCATGCAGAATTCCAAATACAGCTCCAGGTATCATTCTACTCCTGCTTCAAGGAGACGGGTATAACTCCTCGCTCTCTAAGTACGCACTGCACATAATGATTTCCTTCCAAAAACTCATTACAGAATCATATGGAAGGGAAAACAAAGAATAACTCTACGGCAAATAGTACCGGACTGAAGAAAGTTATCATCAACAGTGACAGGCCATATTCATAGCATGCGCTCTTGATACAATGTGGTAAAAGTGACTCTGGACCTGTGTGGGCTTCCTCCCCAAATATATGACACCGGTCTACGCCTGAGAAAAATATCAGACAAATCTCAACTGAAGGACATATTTTTTAAGTACCTAGAAAGTCCTCCTCAAAACTATCCACATCATCAAAAACAAGGAAAATCTGTAACACCCAGGGGGAACTTAAGAACACATGACAGCTAACTGTGCTGTGGTTAACATGGATGGGATCCTGGAATAGAAAATCTGAGTAAATTATGCATGTTAAATCATAAAAAGATATATCACTTTTGTTTCTGAATGGTAACAAATATACACTATTAAGATAGCATGTTAATGTAAGAGTACAGTGTATTTGGGAACTCTGTACTATCTTTGCATTTTCTTTCTGTACATTTAAAATTGTCCTAAAAATAACCTGTATTTAAAAAAGTAAAATCAGCATGTAGGTGACGACCAAAAAGAAAAAATCTTACTTGGTTTCGGATTTGAATTGACTTAATCTTAGATCAACTTGGAGAAATCATAACCATTTTGAAGCTTCCCATCTTAGGACCATAGATAGTGTAGTTATCAACTTACTTGTCTTAATTTCTCTTATAAGTATTTCATAATTTTCAGCACATAGATGGCACATATATTTTCGCACATATACACTAATTTACTGTGATACTGTAACCAAATTAACATGAGTTTGCTCCTTGGTGAGTCACAGAAAGGAACTACACCATGTGAGTTGTCACAAAAAGGAAACTTTATTTGCAGCAAATGAGGAGATCATGGGGAGTAACTTCCAAAGTCATGACTCCCGAAGCAACGGTGAATAGGTTCCTTTTTTCATATGAAAAAAAAAATTTTAATGTTTATTTATGTTTGAGAGAGAGAGAAAGGAGAGTGTGAGCAGGGGCGGGGAGGGGCAGAGAGAGAGAGGGAGACACAGAACTCGAAGCAGACTCTAGGCTCCGAGCTGTCAGCAGAGAGCCTGACTCGGAGCTCAAACTCACAAACCATGAGATCATGACCTGAGCCGAAGCGGGACGCTCAACAGACTGAGCCACCCGGGAGCCCCTCCTTTTGTTTTGAATTAGGATGAAAAAGAGGATCCACGTCACCATAGGTAGAGGAGGGCATGAGGTCACACATGCACCTCAAGGAAACAGGCCTCCACGCACACCGTGTGTTGTCTAAATAAGTCTTGTGACAAGGCGCGTGCTCCTCCTTGGGTAGAGATTTTAGAATTATAATGGGGTAAAGGTATCACCAATCACTCTAGAGGTCACTCCATGGTCCATCTGAGCAGGTGTGAGTCAGGATGACACTCAAACTGTCCCCGGGGGATCTGGGCAGGCTGAAGGTTTTGTCAAGACAGTCACTATGTTTGAGGGATGGTATTGCTTTCCACTTGCCAGAGTTAAGAGAGACACCGGTAAGAGGATTTGCTTAAGGAAAAATTTGGGAAAAAGGTGGGTGAGTATAAGCTGGTGGGCAGTAAAGGTCACATCTTGGGGTCTAGCAAGTGACAATACTAAAGTAAATGGTATTTTTGTTTAATTCAATTTCCAATAGCTTATTTTTAGCACATAGACACATTACTGAATTTCACATACTGTCCTTGATCTGGAACCAAATTAAACTCACATATTAGTGTTAGGAGGAATGAGGCGAAACGCTGGGATTTTCTATGTTGGCAATTATGTCCTTTGCAAATGGGTGTCGTTCCTTTTTGCATTCCAATCTGTATCCCTTTTTTATTTCTTGCTTATTGAACTGAAATGGCCTCCCTTGGGATGGTGAAGAGGGGTGATGAGTCCAGATATCTTTGCTTCTTTACCGGTGTTAAAGGAAAGCACTCAATCTTTCTCTGCTCAGTAGATTACTAACTGGAGGGTTTGTTTCTTTCTAATATCATTATCATATTGAGGAAAATCTCACTTATTCCTACTTTACTTATTCCTAGTTTACTGAGATGATTTATCATGAAATGATGGCGACTTTGGGGTGCTTTACCTGCATCTACTAAGGCTATCACGTGGTTTTCCTTCCTCAGCCTATCATTCAGGTAAATCACCCCAATTCATTAATCTTGCACATGTGGAATAAGCCCCACTCCATCATGATGTATAATCTTCTCAATAAATTGTTCCATGCAATTCGATGTGCAACTATTTGCTAGGAATTTTTGCTTGTTTTGTGCACATGGGCTGTGGATTCTTGGCTATCTGGTTTCACTATCCAAGTAACACTGGCCTCACAGAAAAAGATGGAACATTTTCATTTTTTTTCTGTCTTCTGGATCACGTTTATTTCCCCTTTTAATTTTGACTCTTTATTCAGTATTTACTAGAATTCACCAGCGAACCCATCTGGGGTCCTCTCTGGATTGTTTTAACTACAAATTGAATAACTCTATCTTGACATACAATGAGTTCAAATTATCAAATTCTTCTTAAGTGTGTTTTGAAAGATCAATTTTTTCTAGAAATCAATGTCTTTTAGGTTTTAGAATTCATTGGCAAAAAATTCTTCATCATGTTCCCTTATAATCATCAGTAAATCCTTCAATATCTGTCCATTCACGCTTCAAATTGGTCATTTAAGCCTATTCTTGATCGGTCCAGCTGGAGGTTTATCACTGTTGTCGGCTTTTGCAAAACTCACTGTTATATTTGTTTTATTATTTCTTTTATTTCCAACTTCACTTATTTCTGCTCTTCATTTTGTGATTTCCACCTTTATTTGATTTGGGTTTTATGTCTTTTCCTTATTCGACTTTCTCAAGGCAGAAGTTGTGATTCTTGATTGGAAAAGCTGCTTCCAATGTAAGCATTTTCCCTGTGAACACCAAACGAACTGCCTCCACATATTTTGATCTCTTGATGATTTGCTCTCATCCAGTTCAAACTATGCCAAATTTATCCTTTAGAACAAACAATGGCAAAAACATTTTTTTAATTTTCTTCATGACTTAATCTGAGGGGAGGAAGAATTTACTCCAACGGAGTAAACTAAAGAGTTTCAAATGGAGCTTGACCTTGCCACCTCACTTTTAAACTTCTTGCCTCCACAACAATGAAAAAATCAATGTATGTTGTTCAAAGACACCCAGGTTGTGGTAGTTGTCATGGCAGCCCAAGGGATCACTACAACACCCTGTAACCAGCACCCAGATTACTACACCCCATATTATCAGCGCCTGAGTTGCACCTTGGACATGGTTTCTTTCCAAGCATAACGTTGCACCATGGTAAAGACTAGTCATTTCCCATTACTATTCGTTTTAGGAATAATCCATATGGCAGGAAATTTTGTCCTCATTTCTAATAGCATAGGTTAGAGTTACCTGGTGTAGAACCTTATAAATAACTGGAATGTTATAGGAGGAGTGATTTTGTGTCTGGGTTTTTTTCTTGCTCAACTTAAGTTTGTGCTTTTAATCCACAAAGACACGGACAGAATGAAAAGAAATACCATAAACAGGTGCTCAGAGACACAAATAACAGGACATCATAAATTGAAGTGAATCAAATAAACATTTTTTTTAACTGGTGAAGATTTTATTGGCGAAACCAAACAGACTGATAACACGTTGCAGTGGTAACCAAGAGAGGAAGCAGGAATTCTTGAATGCTGCTGACTGCAGATAGAGAGGTAGAGCATCTATTGTAATATTCAACGTCTATGCAAATTTAATGTAGACACATTTTGACACAGAAATGACACTGCTAGACAGTTACCCTATATATACGCTCTATGGCAAGTAAAACAGTACAAAGTGCTTTCATCCACACAATTCTAAAATTCTGGGACAAACCTAAACATCCATTGGAAATAAAACATTTATCAGTGTAACATTTGCAGAAATTTATACAAGTAATGCAGCTACCTATGTACTGATATGGAACACACGCGTGGTATATTTTCAACAGAAACATAAAGGATCGTTACTGTCGTTTGTAGCCACATAACATTTTGTTTAGCAGACGGCCTGTGTATACTTGTACTTTACTAGAATACCTCTGGAATACTATATAAACCAGTTACACGTGTGCCTCTGAGGTGGCAACCAGGTGAATAGAGGACAAGATGGTTGGGAGCTTGTGTTCATCGTTTAGGACCTCTTATACTGTGAACATTGCAAATGTATTCACTACCTATTTGAATCAAGATCTTTTAGTTATATTTTAAATGTAAAGTCTTACACTAAAATTTTTTCACATTCTCTGATGCAATGGTTCTTGAAATTTCAAAAAAAAAAAAAAAAAAAAAAAGAAGCTTCATTCCTGGATGGTTGATTTTACTATTTCTAAAATGTACTCTTTTATCCATGTTGAGGGATGTGTGAAAGATCATAATCCTTCATACGCCATGCATAGTTGACTAATTTGAGTGAACACCCTGTTTTTCCTCACAGCTGTTAAAAGAATGAAAATAGTGAACATTTGATCACAGCGCTTCTTTAATTATCAGGGCCAGAGAACTCCTTTTCACAAATGTAACGGAAGCTTTTACTACAGTCAGCACTGTAAATATTTGATGGTTTCAGGTGTCCACATTTCACATGAGATAAACTCTGTTGGAAATTCCTGCACCAGAAAATAAATTCATTTTAGAAAGACATTTCTCAGGCAAAATTTATCACAAATTGAAAACATTTGTGCAGTTATTTCAATGGCCTTACAGATGTTGAGAGGGACATAGAGCGTTAAGATCAGGAAGCATAATTGTCTCTAAACCTAATGAAATGTTGCCAATGGACCACTGGAACTAGTGAAGAAGTACAAAGGGTAGTGTAGACTGTGAGGTAGAGGGAGTTATACATATACACTTGAAATATGCTCCTAAGACTCCTGACACGTCTGGGAAGTGATCATATAAAGAATGTGTATGAAGTGATACACTGAAATTACATATAAACATATTTCCAAGTGCCTATACTTCAGATTGATGTGCCCAGAGCAAGCAATTCCACTGCTAGCCTCACTTTGAGCAAAAAGGGTGCTGATTTGCCTTTAAGATAGTGTGCACTTTTTCTCCACTGAGCCTAATGTCTTCCACACCAAACGAAGCATTAGACGTCGGTGAAATTGGGCAATGAGAATAAGGAACCTGGATTTTAAATATGAAGTCTGGGCTACACTGTCCAGAAAAAAAAACGTTTCTTAGTTTTAATTTTCACCCAAATCTTCATGAATCTGATGGGAAGTAACCATTTCAAGAAATAAAATGGAGGTGTCCCCAACTTTTTACATTCAGCTGTTGTTTCAGTAGAACTTCTTTGTAGGGGGTTCCATTGCCCTCCCTGCCCCTTCATGGGTTTCCTTCTGTCTCTTCAAGCACTTTTCTCGGTGATGTTTTCTGGTTATCCTCTTGTCCCCTTATCTTAACATGACCTTAAACATGAGGGTGTCCGAGGGTTCAGCCCTTAGATTCCCGAGAATCAACCCAACCTCGCACTTGTCACACTGTCTATTCACTGCTGCACACAACATTTGCAACCCAGGCACAGACCTCTCACCTGATCGGCATGATCATCTATCACAAGGCCCATGCGACACCCCTGTACATACCTAAATGCTTAACAGTTTTACTAATATTTTATCTAAAACTGAATTCCAAATATGCCTTATTAGCGTGCATGGGAACGTCATTCTTCCCACTCTTGGACCAAAACCCTTGACACCATCCCTGATTTGTCCGTCTCACACACATCTTTGGAACAAGTGTAGAATCTGGCCACTTGGCCATCTCAGCTCAACAGACTGTCCAGAGTGCGTCTCCAAAGCAGGGAGCCAGCTTTTGTCCCTCCTCCGCTTAAAACCCTCTAATATCTTCTCATGACCCTCATGAACCAATCCAAGATCTTACATTTTTCTGATCCCTACATGCTCTCATCGTCATTCCCTCTCTGACCTACTTCTCTCCCACCTCATTCCCCTTGCTCCAGCATCCCAGGCCTTCTTGCTATTTCCTCAGGGATGCTAAGGACACTACTACTGCTGGGATGCATTTGTATCAGCTAATCCACATGCCCTGCTCACTCAACATGCTGTACGAACTTCATTTCTCAAGGAGTCTGTCCTGACCACTCCACTGAAAGCAGTGGAATCTCTCCCTCTTTCCTTCATACACAAAAGATACTTTGCACTGTAGCAAAAAGGAAGAGATTTCACATCACTCCATAGCATGTATCACCCCCTAATGTGCCATGTAATTCACTTGGCACGTTGAGATTGTCGTCGCTCATCACCAAGAGCTCCATCAAGCCTGCATTGGAATGTACTATCCACAATGGCAGAGGACTGTAGCGTGTTTCATTCACCACTATAGCTTCAGTGGCTAGAAGGGTGCCTGGCACATTGTGGGCCATCAATAAACAGCCTGCTAAGTAGCCCATGTTTCTCATACTGGCCCCCATGTTACCTAGATTTAGTTACAACGGATCACTTTTCTTCATTTTCTAAACTCATTTATTTCGTAGACATCAACTGACAAACCCATGTGATTTATTAATGAAACAGGGCTACCAGAAATTCTTGTGGACTTGTGCTAGACAATAACATGTAGGATATTAAACACCACATTAAAGCTGCAAGATTACTAAATGACTCCTTTGGAAAAGCTCTTTTGTTGTTGTTGTTCTCGAATGATACCAAACAAACAGGTACAAATTTCATGTACAGAGGAGGCTGGCTGTAGCCACGTTTCTTTCCTCATTACCTTTTTACCATTTCCTGCAACCATATCTGTGGATGTGCTTGTATCATAAAATACAAGATACAAAAGCAAAATGTCATTTCACTGGGTTTGGCAGGACCTTCATTAAAGAACATGGAATAAATCATGCTCTTTGGGTCTCTTGAGGTCTCAGATTTGCATTCGGTTGCCGATCTAAGAAGCGAGATCAAATGGAATGAACGATATTCCCTAAGTCCCCAAGGATCTGTTCCTCTTCTTCACCAATAATCTACCAATCCGTTACTGAGCAGGAAAGGGAGCAAAGCCATGAAATGAAAACTTACAGCTTCTGAGATAAGGGTGAGCCATCCAGCCATTGCCAGGGATACCTGCCTTCTTGAACCTTAATTCATCCAATCCAATGATTGTATTTTATTTTTGATTGAATAAGGACCTGTGAGAATATTGGAATTATGAGTATTATTCATAGCGTCAGTGAAAACATCATACCCACAGAGGACTCACAAATAAAATACCGGGCACTTTTATCTTCAAACACTTTTATGATAAATGGAACAAGCAGGTTCATTTCTGCATGGGGTAGAGAAGACACAGGAATGGAAATGCTTCAGTGAAAGACTCACCCAAGTCTTTGTGACTGGGTCCAAGATATCAGCAAAGGGGCAGGATGGACTTAGAAAAAACAAATCTCCCCATACCATCAAGTAGAGAGATAAATATGATGGCACTAAATCAGGAACTTTCTTCATCATAAGTCGCCTTAAAGCATGTAAAAGACAAGCCTCAAGTCTGGCGATATATGCAATAATTTACAGAATAAATATGTATTTCTAGAAATAAACAAGGAAAGAACTACCCAATAAGAAAAAAAATGGACAGGGGGATCCTGGGAAGATGGCGGCATAGGAGGACGCTGGGCTCACGCGCGTCCTGCTGATCACTTAGATTCCACCTACACCTGCCTAAATAACCCAGAAAACCGCCAGAAGACTAGCAGAACGGAGTCTCCGGAGCCAAGCGCAGACGACAGGCCCACGGAAGAGGGTAGGAAGGGCGGCGAGGCGGTGCGCGTTCCACGGACTGGTGGGAGGGAGCCGGGGTGGAGGGGCGGCCCGCAGGCCAAGCAGAGCCCCCGAGTCTGGCTGGCAAAACAGAGGGGCCTGACGGAGTGTGTTCCGACAGCAAGCGGGACTTGACATCTGGAAGGTTATAAGCTAACAGCTCTGCTCGGAAAACGGGAGGCCTAGAGGACAACGGGAGGGAGAGGTGTTGAGCCCCAGACGACAGAGCTCGTCGTGGCGGGGAACAAAGGCACTCACCAGCGCCATCTCCCTGGCCCATCCCGCAGCCAAAATCCCAAAGGGAACCGGTTCCTGCCAGGGAACTTGCTTGCACTGCGCAAAGACCCAAAGCTGTGCTTCTGCAGATCCGTCCCTCATCCCTCGGGCGGGTCTGACACCCTCCTGGTGCCGCAGGGCCCCTCCCGAAGCAGATCTCTGAAGGAAAGGCGAGTTGAGCCTACCCCTCCTGCCCCCGTGCACCTTGCCGATCCACTCCAGCTAATACACCAGATCCCCAGCACCACAAGCCTGGCAGTGTGCAAGTAGCCCAGACAGGCCACGCCACCCCACAGTGAGTCCCGCCCCTAGGAGAGGGGAAGAGAAGGTACACACCAGTCTGACTGTGGCCCCAGCGGTGAGCTGGGTGCAGACATCATGTCTGACTGCGGCCCCGCCCACCAACGCAAGTTATTCAAGACAGCACAGGGGAAGTGCCCCGTAGTCCCGCACCACTCCAGGGACTATCCAAAATGACGAAACACAAGAATTCCCCTCAGAAAAACGTCCAGGAAATAACAACAGCTAACCAACTGATCAAAAATGACTTAAACAATATAACAGAAAGTGAATTTACAATAATAGTCATAAAATTAATCGCTGGGCTTGAAAACAGTATAAGGACAGCAGAGAATCTCTTGCTACAGAGATCAAGGTACTAAGGAACAGCCAGGAGGAGCTAAAAAAGGCTATCAACGAGCTGAGAAATCAAATGGAGACAACTATGGCTCGGATTGAAGAGGCAGAGGAGAGCATAGGTGAACTAGAAGATAAAATTATGGAAAAAGAAGCTGAGAAAAAGAGAGATAAAAAAAATCCAGGAGGATGAGGGGAAAATTAGAGAACTAAGTGATGGACTAAAGAGAAATAACATACGCACAATTGGTATTCCAGAGGAGGAAAAGACAGGGAAAGGTGCTGAAGGTGTACTTGAAGAAATAATAGCTGAGAACTTCCCGGATCTGGGGAAGGAAAAAGGCATTGAAATCCAAGAGGCACAGAGAACTCCCTTCAGACGGAACTTGAATCGATCTTCTGCACGACATATCATGGTGAAACTGGCAAAATACAAGGATAAAGAGAAAATTCTGAAAGCAGCTAGAGATAAACATGCTCTAACATATAAAGGGAGACCTATAAGACTCGTGACTGATCTCTCTACTGAAACTTGGCAGGCCAGAAAGGAATGGCAGGAGATCTTCCATGTGATGAACAGAAAAAATATGCAGCCGAGAATCCTTTATCCAGCAAGTCTGTCATTTAGAATAGAAGGAGAGATAAAGGTCTTCCCAAACAAACAAAAACTGAAGGAATTCGTCACCACTACACCAGCCCTACAAGAGATCCTAAGGGGGATCCTGTGAGACAAAGTACCAGAGACATCGCTACAAGCATGAAACCTACGGACATCACAATGACTCTAAACCCATATCTTTCTATAATAACACTGAATGTAAATGGACTAAATGCGCCAACCAAAAGACATAGGGTATCAGAATGGATAAAAAAACAAGACCCATCTATTTGCTATCTACAAGAGACTCATTTTAGACCTGAGGACACCTTCAGATTGAGAGTGAAGGGATGGAGAACTATTTATCATGCCACTGGAAGCCAAAAGAAAGCTGGAGTAGCCATACTTATATCAGACAAACTAGACTTTAAATTAAAGGCGGGAACAAGAGATGAAGAAGGGCATTGTATAACAATCACAGGGCCTACTCATCAGGAAGGGCTAACAATTATAAATGTCTATGTGCCGAGTACAGGAGCCCCCAAATATATAAAACAATTACAACCATAAGCAACTTTATTGATAAGAATGTGGAAATTGCAGGGGACATTAACACTCCACTTACAGAAATGGATAGATCATCTAGACACACGGTCAATAAACAAACAAGGTCCCTGAATGATACATTGGATCAGATGGACTTGACAGATATATTTAGAACTCTGCATCCCAAAGGAACAGAATATACTTTCTTCTCGAGTGCACATGGAATATTCTCCAAGATAGGTCACATACTGGGTGACAAAACAGCCCTTCATAAGTATACAAGAATTGAAATCATACCATGCATACTTTCAGACCACAGTGCTATGAAGCTTGAAATCAACCGCAGGAAAAAGTCTGGAAAAACCTCCAAAAGCATGGAGGTTAAAGAACACCCTACTAAAGAATGAATGGGTCAACCAGGCAATTAGGGAAGAAATTAAAAAATATATGGAAACAAATGAAAATGAAAATACAACAATCCAAACGCTTTGGGAAGCAGCGAAGGCAGTCCTGAGAGGAAAATACATTGCAATCCAGGTTGAAATTAATGAAGGTACTTATAAGCGGTCTTGAATTTTTAAAATTTGTTTGAACCAATGTGCTAGTTTGTACTTCATTTATTTCTCATATTTACGAGTGAATCATTCATAATCATATCATTATTTTAATAAGAATTTTATAAACAAGAAACACAGCGTTCTTTTTTTTTTTTTTTAATATATGAAATTTACTGTCAAATTGGTTTCCATACAACACCCAGTGCTCATCCCAAAAGGTGCCCTCCTCAATACCCATCACCCACCCTGCCCTCCCTCCCACCCCCCATCAACCCTCAGTTTGTTCTCAGTTTTTAAAAGTCTCTAATGCTTTGGCTCTCTCCCACTCTAACCTTTTTTTTTTTTTTTTTTTTTTCCTTCCCCTCCCCCATGGGTTTCTGTTATGTTTCTCAGGATCCACATAAGAGTGAAACCATATGGTATCTGTCTTTCTCTGTATGGCTTATTTCACTTAGCATCACACTCTCCAGTTCCATCCATGTTGCTACAAAAGGCCATATTTCATTTTTTCTCATTGCAGCGTTCTTTTTTTTAAGGTAGGCTTTACATGCAACATGGGATTGAACTCACAACCCCAATATCAGGAGGCACATGGCCCACCAACTGGGCCAACCACATGCCCAGTGGTTATTGGCCTGGATGTTGTTTTATTTTGTTTTGTTTTTTGAAAACATAGGGCTTTTAACTCATCCTTCACAAGACACTTATAGAAATATCAATGCTAGAACTAGATCGTGTAACTAGAACTCAGTGCCTACACGGACTATTTATGGAATCATTAGAAGGAACCCCACAGAATCCATTCTACTGACTTTATATTGCCAAACATTAAAAGTAATGGCAAATGTGATCTACATTTTCTCTTCTAGAAAAGAGATGCTCTCTCTGTCATTCTGGATTATAAGCAAAAGGAAAAAAATCATTTCCAAAGAATCATTCCAGGGTGCCTGAGTAACTCCGTCGGTTGAGTGTCTGACTTTGGCTCAGGTCATGATCACACGGTATGTGAGTTCGAGCCTGCGTCGGGCTCTGTGCTGACAGCTTGGAGCCTGGAGTCTGCTTCACATTCTGTCTTCCTCTCTCTCTGCCCCTATCCCACTCGCACTCTGTCTCTCTGTCTCTTGAAAAGTGAATAAATGTTAAAAAATAATTAAAAAAAAAAAGAAGCATTCTAGCTACATTCAACCTCTTCATTTTTCAACCTCTTTTCCCATGGCCATGAAGGGAGAGACTCATCTTTCCTTTGAAGTTGAATCCCTCCCATATACTGATGAAGGAACAACAGAACTCAGTACAATGAGAAATTATCTCTTCAGAATGCTCATACCCTTGAAGCAGTTCTTTCGCCCTGTATTAGCCCTGAGAAGCGAAATGCTGAGCCGTTTGAAGCATACTAAGTGTTAAGATGCAAAATATACAATACTAAAGACTGAAAATCATTCCATGGCATGCCCAGAAGAGCTTTTCTTCTTGATTTAAATCAATGGTTCTTCTTGGTCACTTGTTACACCTATGTCTCTTCCACAGAGAAATCTGCACCAGTTAACAAAGTGCTTCAATTGGAGGAAAGTCGAAACAATTATCTGAACTCCAGACATACATTGCATACTCAAAGCATTTACTCAGGTTTAGGAAAGTAGACATACTTGCTCTTCTTTAGTATCAATCTTCAGGAGACTAGCCTGCAGATCTTGGCATGACACCATGCTCCTCTCCCAAGTTTTCTCCTCTTTTGAAAAGTGGTAACAGCTTTTTCCACAGCAGTACCAGTTTCCTTGAAATGTGTCATCGTCTTCATTCCATGCTCATGGATTGGAAAACAAACATTGTTAAAATCCTGACACTACCCAAAGCAATCTACACATTCGATGCAATTTCTATCAAAATAACACCAGCGTTCTTCACAGAGCTAGAACAAACCCAAAATTTGTACGGAACCACAAAAGACACTGAATAGCCAAACGAATGTTAAAAAAGAAAACCAAAGCTGGACACATCACAATCCTGGATCAAGCTATTTTACAAAACGGTTTTCATCAAAACAGTATGGTATTGGTACAAAAGTAAACACACAGATCAACGGAACAGAACGGAGAACCCAGAAATGGACCCACAAATGTGCAGCCAGCTAATCTTTGACCAAGCAGGAAACAATATCCAATGGAAAGAAGACAGTCTCTTCAGCAATTGGTGTTGGGAAAACGGGACAGCAACATGTAGAAGAATGAACCTGGACCACATTCTTACACCATACACAAAAACAACTCAAGATGCATGACAGACCTAAATGTCAAAACCATCAAAATCCTAGAGTAGAAAACAGGAAACAACCTCTTTGACCTCACCTGCAAGACCTTCTTACTCGACATGTCTCCAGGGGCAAGGGAAACAAAAGCAAAAACGAACTATTGGGACCTCATCAAGATAAAAACCTTCTGCCCCACGAAGGAAACAATCAGCAAAACTAAAAGGCAACGGACAGAATGGAAGAAAATATTTGCAAATGAAATATCAGACAAAGGATTAGTATCCAAAATCTATAAAGAACTTACGGAACTCAACACTCAAAAGGCAAATAATCCAGTGAAGAAATGGGCCAAAGACATGAACAGACACTTTTCCAAAGAAGACATCCAGATGGCCTACAGACACATGAAAAGATGCTCCACATCACTCATCATCAGGGAAATACAAATCAAAACCACAATGAGATACCACCTCACACCTGCCAGAATGGCTAAAGTGAACAATTTGGGCAAGAACAGATGTTGGCAAGGATGTGGATAAAGGGGAACATTTTTGCACTGCTGGTGGGAATGCAAGCAGGTGCAGTCACTCTGGAAAACATCATGGCTGTTTCTTAAAAAATGAAACATAGAGCTACCCTATAATTAGAAACAATAATGGCACTACTAGGCATTTGCCCAAAGGACACACAAATGCTAATATGAAGTGTCACATGCACCCCAATGTTTTGCACCAGTTTCAATAATAGCTAAATCATGGAAAGAGCCCAAATGGCCATCACCGATGAATGGGTAAAGACGGTATATTCTACAATGGAATATCACTCAGCCATCAGAAGGAATGAAGTCTTGCATTTGTAACAATGTGGGTGCAAGTAGAGTGTATCGTGGTAAGCAAAATGAGTCAGAGAAAGAGAAATATAAGATTTCACTCATATGTGGAATTTAAGAAACAAAATAGATAAACATAGGGGAAGATAAGGAAAAACAAGCTAAAAACATAAAGGGAGGAAAACCGTAAGAGGCAAACCAGAAGAAACTCTTCAATACAGAGAAAAAACTGAGGGTTGCTGGAGGGCTGTTGGCTGAGAGGAGGGCCAAATGGGTGATGGGCATTAAGGGGGACACCTGTTGGGATGAGCACTAGGTGTTGTATATAAGTGACGATTTCCTAAATTCTACTCCTGAATGAATTACCAGACTACATATATGTTAACCAGCTGGGATTTAATAATTTCTTTTGAAAAAGTAATGTGTCATGATCTTTATCTTGAAAACAAAGCCACATGATCCTCAACCACAAGAGCACTTAGAGACCTATGCTTTCTTTATGTATACATATATATATATACATACATATATATATACACATATATACATACGTGTATGCATACATCTTGCTTACATCAGACTGAATGACTGAAAAATAGGTGGTTTTCCTGTATCCCAAACGTCTCATGTTGAGAATAGCTTTGGGGTCAAATTGTGGAGCCAGAGACTGACAGACGTCAGACCATTGTTAAAATGACACTGAGAAATCCTGACTTCCCAAGGACAGATACACTGCTCCAATAGGAAGCAGTTCTCCCTTCGGGAGAAATTCACCTAAGTGAACATAAGAGGGTGGTATTAATTCCAAGAGATCTAGACTGGAGAAAATTCATCCACAAGCAGAAAATACTCAAATCAACATGACTTTGTGAAAGTCAAGAATTCAATTAGCTAGAAGAAAGAAAATGGATTTAATTTTAAAAAGTGAGAAAAATTAAAGGACTTGACAAATTCAATGTGAAGTTTTAAAATGATACATTAAAATTGAACAGAATGAGATAATCCCATGGAGGAAAAAAACTGTAAACTATCAGTATAATCATTCAGTACATACCTGTAGTGGTTAGTAAAATTAAGTGATCTTCAACTTCTGCTAAGGAAGCATTCTTGTCTTCTGGTTCTTTCATATCTTGCCTGATTTCTCCAGAACACCTGTGAAAAACTTCAATTCATTTTATAAAACTAAGGTCTTGAATGCTTGTAATAGATCATTTTATTATAATCACTTACTCTACTTCTAAATGGCACAGTGAGTGGCGCTGACTAAATGAAAGTACGATCAGAGAAACTGCCAGGTTACAATATGTTGAAGTGTCAGAACATAAAACAGATTTTTAAATAAAATGATAACTTGCTATACATTATTTTGGAAGTACGTGAGACAGGAATCAACTTCTATAAAACAGAAATGTAAACAGGAAGTGAAATATACTTTTAGTTTCTACGCCACTTACTCTTCAAATAATGATTACACAGTTGGTGAAATGAAGTAGCCAGTATTTTATTTAGCATGTAGTATTTGCACAGGAAGCTAAACACCAGGGATTTGACTCTCCTCTAGTACAAGCTTATAATTAATACACTGAATATACATAGAGGAAGAGCACACATGGCGACTTCTAACATGCAAAAAGTAAGTGAAAAATCTCTGAGCAAATTGGCAGTATCTTCTCCAAACTCACACATAAAAAAGTGTAAAATCACGCAGTATATGGCTCTTTAAGTGTACAAAGACGGAAAGAAAGGTCCCTTAAGGATTTGTTACGCAGCTAGGAATCGTCATTTCCAGCTCTCTACCACCCATCACTGAACCAAATGCAACGTCTACTTGTAAAACTCCAACATCAATTGCACAGTCTCCTGATGTACTCCGTGGCAATAAATATAACTACTGCTTCAACTCAGTCATCCATTCCAGTGTTCATATACTGGATCTGAATTGAAAAGACACCTTAAAGGGCCCCTGGATGGCTCAGTTGGTTAAGCGTCTGACCTGGGCTCAAGTCATGATCTCACAGTTCATGAGTTGGGCCCCGCATCTGGCTCACTGTTATCGGCACAGAGGCCACTTCGGATCCTCTGTCCCACTCTCCCTGGGTCCACCCCCCACCCCTCCTGTGCTCTCTCTATCTCTTTCTCTCAACCATAAATAAAAACCATTTAAAAAAAAAAAACCACCCACATTAAGACCTCCTGTACCTAAATACTACCATTTCTTGGCACCAATCAATTCCCTTCTCCTTTCCTTTTTGTCCATCCAAGGACACGTAGTACAGAACCAATTTTGGCAGGACCTCCAAGAAGCTTGCAGCATAGTCTTTATGCACATCTAAAAATAGCCAGCTTCACTGGGGGCTCTTGGCTAACACTCCATTGAGCAAGCCACTCTTGATCTCAGGGTCGTGAGGTCAGGCCCAAGTTGGGTGGGGAGCCTCCTTGAAAAATTTAAAAAAAAATTTTTTTTTTAATGTATAAAATAGCCAATTTTGGAGCACATTTGTCATTCACCATCTCATCTCCCCTCAAGGTTCTGAAACTCAAGTGACAAAAAAAGATCACAAAATTGTACACATACAAACTAATGCTGACCAACGCTTAGATTTTCTTCACCATTTCACCCCTCAATATAACACAGTATCGTTCTTAAAGCACACTCTTTTCTCAATTCAACAGCTATTTCAAGTATTTATACTTTGTCTAAATTATCTGGTGCACCTCCTTGCCCCTTCCTCTCAGAACATGGCCTCAGCTGCTCCTTTGCATGGAAACAGTCACCAGCAAGGATACCTTCTCCTCACCTTCCTGCACCTCCTCCTATAGATAACACAGGTATCTCTCACTCTACCCCAGGAAAAAATGAGCTTTGCATTGAACAAGTGTGAAACTCTCACCCCTGCTCTGGATTTCATCCCGTATCGAATCTTTGGTGATCTTGATCTCCTACTGTCAATTTCTCTCTTGAACCCTCCACAGTTTCCTTCTCATGGTTCCCTTCTCTTGCATATGATCAAGTCAGCTTTCCCACAAAGTTCCTGTCCTCCTTTTTCATATTTTTTTGTAACAGAGTTCTTTTCTTTACTCTCAGATTGGGTGCTAACATAAGATTGTTCACATTCCTTCATTCATGAGACACTTACCACATTGCTCGCAGAACTGGTTTTTCTTCCTTAGTTAGCAAGTTGTTAGCTACCCCAAATTGTAGCCAGGACCTTAAGCATTACATTTATTTACTTTGCTAGTCATTTCATCTCATCTCCCTACTTCTCTCACATGCTGTAACTAATGCACATTCAATTACTCCCTTCATACATTTTATATATAGTGTTATTGCCTCTTTGTGGATTTCCTGAAATATTACTATTTATTGTATTTGTTTTGCACTGTTGCATCTTATAAAAATGTATCGTGACATGCACAAACTTTTGTGCTCTTGCTTTGTTTTTCCATTTCATATGCTCTTGCTAAATTTCATGCATATTGTTGAATACCATTGTCATTGTCTTGACTGTCACATACATTCCATTGGCAAATCAATTGCAGAGATCTCATTTACTCTCCCATTAATGATCTTTTGAGTAGTTGTGATATGTTCGACATTGTGAATAGCACTGCTACGAACTGTCCTGTAGAAGTTCATTTCTGTGTATGTGCAAGTATGTCTGTTGGATATATACTTAGGGTGAGAATTACTGAATCGTGTCGAGCTGTAGAAGACAGTACCAAACTCGCTAAGTGTTTGTATCAGGTAATACTGCCTTTAACAACGCTCGAGATCATATAGATCCACATATTTTCAAGGCTTGGTAAATGTTTCGCTTATCCATAATTAAAATAAATGCTTTTCTGTATTCACTGATCTCGGAATTCACTGATCTGTATTCACTGTATTCTCTGTATCTGCTTCCTAATGTGTGAAAGAGTTTTAGCCATTACAGTCAGGCTTTGACCATACCCACTATCCCACTGGAGCTACTCTAGAAAATATCATTTCGGTCTCTCTCTTGCCAAATTTAATAAGCATATCTCTAGCCATTATAATACCTGATCCTCCTGTACAATTTGGAACTCTGGACTACCTTTGCCTTCTCCCCATGATACCATAATGTTTTTGGACTCCCACCTACTTGTTTAACCAAGCATCATGGTTTTTCACTGTTTTTACTCATCTTTTACCTCCAGCTAAATGTTGATTTATCCTAAGAATCCTTCGCCTCACCCTTGTTCTTCTAGCATAATCTACTCTCCCTGGTTTCACAAGGCAGAGCTTGGTCCAGCTTCTGCTTTCCTCTATGATATCTTCCAGTATCTTTCATCCAGGCATCTTCCTTGATCTCCAGACTTTTAATACCACCGTGTACGTGCTGATGGTCTGTGTCTGCTGTTAAAACCCACTCTAACAGACAAGACCAACCTCATTCTTTCTGGTCATCTCCACTGATATGTCCAAGCACCTCACTCCTTACTGTTATTAGCACACCTACGCAAACACCAAACCATACTTAGTGTTCTTCTTGTGTTCTCTGTAATATTTATTGGAATACATTCACCAAGGTGTGTAAGCCTCATGTCAAATGGTATCACTGATTCAAATGTCTCCCTCACGCACTCATATTCTAGCAATTCTTATTGAAGATTTCTCATAAATGGTGCCTACCCTTCATTTCTTCTTCATAACACTAATTCAGTCATTCTAACTAACCCTGATTCCTGAAACATCCTGTTATCTTCTCCTTCCACCCACTTGCCGGATGTTGAGATTGACCTTTCCCAAATCCCTATCGCCTCATGGAACAGGAGTCATGTTTTTCCCTCACATAAAACCTTTCGGTGGTTTCTTTTGTTTTTCGAACAAATCTAAAATTTCTTAAGATATTAAAATTATCAAAACGTGCATACCTAGGCAAACCTATTTATAGCTACTTCTTAATTCTCCTAAAGCATCCAGTTCTTTGGTTCTTGTTTTCTATGCCTGGATAAGTAGTCTCTCTACCCCAAGCTTCCTGATTAAGTCCTACCTATCCTTTACATCATATCAATTATTATCTCCTGGAGGAAAGTTTTCTGGCCCTCAGCATGAAGTATTCTATTCAGCTGATATCTTGAAGCCATTACCCCAGCACTAATAATATTTTATTTTAAAAACTGTTTACAGGGCACCTGGGAGGCTGTCAGCCGAGTGTCTGACTTCGGCTCAGGTCTTGATCTTAGGGTTCATGATTTCCAGCTGCTCATCAGGTTCCCTGCTGTCAGCACAGAGCCCACTTAGGATCTTCTGCCTTCCTCTCTTTCTGCCCCCGACCCCAGCTCATGCTCTCTCTCTCTCTCTTTCTCTCTCAAACATAACTAAGACATTAAAAATACATAGGAGCGCCTGGGTGGCTCAATCAGTTAAGCATCTGACTTCTGCTCAGGTCGTGATCTCGCAGTTGATGAGTTTGAGCTCAGCACCAGGCTCTGCATCTGTGGTGAGGAGACTACTTGGAATTCTCTCTCTCTCCCTCTCTCTCTCTCCCCCCCTTCCATTTGCATACCCTCTGTCTCTCTCTCAAAAGTAAACAAACAAACAAACCTCATCTTGAAAAAAGAATAACTTTCATTTTGAAAAAAATCCCCTTTATACTGAGCTCATTAAGTGCTGACTGTTTAAAATTCCTGTATCTTTAGTATCTATTATACATACTCCCTGACCCAGAGAAGATACTCAAAATTGTGGAATAAATGAACCGAAGGATTAAAAATTCAGGAAGAAGATATTAAAAACAAGTGTTTTCTATACATTTTTAACAATCGATGTGAAAAATATAAAAATGATATAAAAATAGATCAACCTTATATTCCTCTGTGATTTAATCAGTATTGCAGTATGATAAGGAGTGTACTACTCAAGGAAGATTTTTCCAATTCTCTGGTCATATGGAAAACTTCCTCCTTCACAAAATATAAAGATGAATATATATGTAAACCTCACTGTACATTTCAGGAAAATTTTGTGTCATTACAGCCATGACATACACTATTTCGTGTGGCGTAAAAGCTAAGTGATGGCAAAATAGCAAAATCATTGTCATCAACATTATAAACACCATCATGATTACTAACATTTCTATAGGACTCTATAGTTTACAAAGGCTCAGCAGAAATTCAGTTATGGTATCTCATTTTTCACGCTGCTCCTTGTTCTCATAAAAAAAAAAAAATGTGTGTGTGCCCGATACTCACGCATATATCTTAAGCCTGTGCTTGCCAGCAGGAGGAAAATACATGTAACTCCCAGGGTTAATGCAACCTTACGCCGTGGAAATTCTGTACAGATTCAGAAAGCAAAATATATAGTAAGCATTGAGCTTAGGAAAGCCCTCAGAGTTGGAACAAAATGGAATTCATTCTGGAATTGGAAATGAATATCCCTTTTTACTGTGATTACAAATATCCTTGAATTTTACATTTACATATACCCCTTGATCTATGAAGAACCGGACAAATAACGTCAAATATACAGAAACCTAATTATCATGATTTCACTTCTTACTTGAAATCATATTTTCACAAAATAAGAAAGCAAACAAAAAACTTTACCTCTCCTTTCATCCTTTGAATATCTTTCGTCCATCTGTCTCCTTGAACAGGGTGATATCAGAGTCGTGCACATCGCTCTCTACTCGCTCATTTTTGAGGACAGTAGGCAAAGAACACAGTTCGAATCCTGTGCAATGTGGCCTGAGGCATTAAAATGGCAATATTTATCATTACGTAACAGGGACAGCTAAATGAATAAGCATGATCATCTGAAATAAACAGGTTAAAGCAAGTATCTGGGAATATTAGGGAAATTTTTTTTCATCTTTATAATGCCTTACAACAGAGATTCTACACAATTAATTAATGGTCCACGACCATTTATGGGCTTGTTATGTTAAGCATTCACTTCTTTCAAAATCATTGAATTCATGGCCAAAATTTAATAATTGATATACACCATACTCACCTAAACCTCTAGGCTTATATCATCTTTTGAAAATTACGTTTGATCACTTAGTGCATGTGTTATGCCCAAATGGCAATTATATTGACACCAAATAGACTAAGCCCTTCTTACTAAGGACACACACACACCATTTTGACCAACACTGCGCCTGCTACATTGCTTATGTCAGACCCCGCTCATTCATTCATATTATCCCTTGAACTTTAGAGTCAGTGGATCATGACTCCTTTGTAAAGTATGAGGAAAATATGAAACTCATGAGGTTCAAGGGAGGGAGTTTAGGAAGTAACATTAAATGAGGGTGGTGATTGGTTTCTTTTCTGTTTGTGGATGAGGAAAACTGAGCCTTAAGGAATATATATAGTATTCCCAATGTCAGACTGTAAATGATACACTTTAGTTAAAATAACATATATTATAAATATATATAAATAAACATGCATAAATATGTTAAATGATAGTCTAGTTCAAGTAAATATATGTCAAAATATTAAGTTATATTTTAATGGGAAATATAAATATATACTTAGTTCAAGTATATATGTCATAAAAATAGTTTATTCATATTTATCCAAAAATATGATCCTTCACCTACACTTGGTTTATAGAAATAATATTTTCACAAAAAATACATAATAATCTCTCTCCCCTAGAAATAAAATGCACAGTGATTAAAGAGGAGAAAATATTTTCCCTAAAAGAATAGTTTTGGTAAGTGTAGAAAGAATCAGATAACTGGTTTTCCTCAATAGATATGGATTTTGGATTTTTAAAAGATCTTAATATTTCACCATTTAATTACATTATACTGTTGGGAAACTTGAACAATCATCAAATAATGATAAAATGTATATACACAGTGTCATTTTTTTTTTTCAATAAATATTCTCTCTACAAAAGTGCCAAATTATAAATCTTGTCTTAAGGTCGTGTATTCCTAGCTAACTGGTTTTTGTTTAGTGGTATTGGAATTGAACAAAACAATAAGAAACAAAATAATAAGAAACTAAACTTGGAAATATAAAGCTGGATTTATTTTGCTAGAAAAATACTCCTATTGTCAAATCTTCCAACTTTTGTATTACACTTAACTGAAAGAAGAGAGAATTTAACCTTTGGATAGTTCACTGCTAACCAGTTAGGTAGCACCCATAGAGATAAGAGGGGAAAAAATCACAGATTTATACCGTCTGAAAAAGAATCACATACTCCTTAAAACACGTCAGGATTAAAAAAATCATATTCTGCATCAGAAATATTCTGATCCACTCCTTTCCTCATTTGCAGAATAAAGTTAACGTTCGATATGGATTAACACAGATCCAGGAGTCAGTTCTTGGGGCAACAGTCCAAAGCCCTCCCAATTTTGTCCACAGCTTTCCCATAGCAAATGCTACTTTATCCCTCTCTGCTGGACAATGTGACAGCACAGGCACGGGTCACCCAACCTCACTGGCTGCAATACCTCATCGTACCTGGGATTTCACAGCAGGAAAAGAGCTTGGTCAGGATCACAGCTACGATGATGTGCTGGCTCTGCGGGCTTTTCGCCTCTGCCCTGACTCCACAAGGTACTAGTTGACGTGCTTGACTGACTCTCAGAGAGACCGTGTCAGGAGAAAGATAGCCGATGGCCATGTGACATTAGATACTCCCCCGCATGGTTTCCACTGGCCTCAGGGTCTCCTTTCTCCTGCACTCTGTGTCAGACAGGAGTCCTAGAGACCTCAAATGCTGAAGTTTGCAGACATTCTGTGGATCGGTACAAACCTGAGCTTCAGCAGTTACCTTGAAGCATAAAAAAACAAAAAGGCATTCTCAAAATCTCATGAGGTTAGGAAATGCTTAACAATAAATGTAAAAATTTATCAAAATAAAAAGGGAAATATCCACATTCAACCTGACATGATTCTTACTTTTTCTTTTTATAGAATGAAGTTAAGTTACCAATAGCTTTATTTTTACTATTTATATGTATAAATATTATAAAATGTGTACAAATTTTGGACTATTTTTAACAAACATCCTGAGGATAGCCATATTGCTTAGGATATTACAGAAAATCTAAATACATAAAAATTGAGAAAAATGATTTGAATAATAGCACATTCCTACTTACTTCTTGTGTCCTCTTTAACTGCCTGAAGAAACAGAGCCTTTACATAATAAAAATTAGGACAGAAAGAAAGAGACATGTTTAAACACTTAAATAGGTTTGACTGTGCTCCTTTTAAAGCATTAAAGTCAAATTCATCTATTCAACCTCTTGTAGCAAAAACTATCAAAGCATTTTTAAGACTATATTATGTGTTTAATTCAATGAGCAGCTCTATGCCCTATTTACCCCTACAAGTAAATGCTAGGAAGGAACAAAAACAGTTGTGTTTTTTTTTTTTTCATATCAACCACATTGATCTGTCCATCTGAAGGGCCCCAATGATGAGATGCTTCAAAACTCTTCTTAGAAATGTGCAGTAATAACAACAAATCCACCTCGATGCCAGCCACACCAGGGGAAGTCTTTTCAAAAGCACTTTCTCCTGGTTGGAGCTCCCTTTTCCATGACTCCCAAAGCACAACTGTCTCATCCTCTTCTAAATACTGGTGGGAACACATGTGAAGTCTCTAGCTTTCTTTTTTCTGGTTTGCCTTTGGCTCACGCTGTTTCTTTTTAAGCTCTAGCTCATTGCTTTCAGGAAGTAAGTTTCTGACACGAATAGAGATAATAAAGAAAGCCTTCTACAAATTTCCCATGCAAAAGGGCTCTCTCTTAAAGGCAAACACGGTTTTCAAGCATGCCTATGGACTGTGATCTGCCAGGCCCCGGGGTGTAATTCCTCTGCACGGCAGCCAGACATCTCTATGCCTTATGTCAAATTCCCCAGTGCCAAACGACCTCATTTAACAGAAATGTATTTCATCGTTTCTTTTGCTACCATTATATACCTCACTGGTAAGGAATGATTAAGCCAGCACATGGACTTTGGACGTGTATTTTAGAGGGTGAAGAGTACCCTTCATGGCCCTGAAGTACCCAAGAGTTTCAGACCTCTAAACTCTCAGGGCAACGTTGTCTTCCGGGTTATGGGTGATAAAACCCGCTGCAGTTTATTCCCCTTGTGCTTCCGAAGCAGCAGCTGAGTGAAGTGACTGACTTTGGAAGTCCCATGCTCTTCAGCAGCATCCAGCAGACCTTCTATGCAAATGAGTCTGCTGGGAGATTGGGCTTCAGGATCAGAAGCTATTAGGTGGTATTGAAAAACAGGTGTGTATGTCAGGAACCAAGCAGAAAATGGACTCTAAAAGTTAGCCCAGGTTCCAGGAATATGTTGCCTCCAATCTTTTACAAAGTTGTTGTTTGTTTGTTTGTTTGTTTGTTTAATATTAACAAATCATCTGATACATATCTATCCCTACAAATTTGGAACAAAGCACCAATGAAAAGCAATTATTAGCAATTTCATCCTTGGGGTTCTTTAAATAAGATGCCGGCTTTATCATACCTAAAATAGACTAGGTTCTAGAAAACCTTTCAAACTATATAGCTTTAAATATTTTATCAATAGTATTTACAGCAAGTAAAAAGAGTATTATGGTTAGAATATACGCATATTACGATACTTTTAGGATTGACTTGTTAAATTTTCTATTTTGGGAATGAGGCTACTTTTAATTAGTTTATGATAAAAACGTTAACCCCAAAGATCTCTGTGTCTTTAAAACACCCACACACTTTTTTACCCCAACATCAATGTATTTTTAGTGCTTCTTAAAATGATTCTTATACCTCTTTTCTACTTCGACTTTTATTTTTCCTGTAAGGTTTCACTAAAACATCACTCATGCTCACTGTCTTTACATTCACCAAGCCTCGCCTGCATCAAAAGGCATACAATAATGACATCGAGCAAAAAAGCTTAAGGTGGTGGAAATCATGATTTAACCCCAAGATGAAATAATGAGTAAGTAAAGTGAGAGGGAGAGAGAGAGAAGGGATGATGATAACATGTCAAGAGAACAAGCAGTGTGGTAGCAGAATCTAACTAAACTCATGTGAAATTTATAACAAAGCAGGCAGACTGCATAAAATTTTGAAATAATATTCCAAGAGCAAAGGTGCAAGAGGAAGTAGGTTTTCGTTTGTATTTTTCATATTATGTTTTTCTTATGTACTATTCTCACTTATTTCTTCTTGTCTACTAAAATTGGAAAAAGGCAAGAGGGTATGAAGAAATCATGACTCCAGAATTCTTGGCAATGTTACAAGGCAAAAAATTGGGACAAGTGATGTACTTTGAAAATAAATAGGAGCTTGTGCGAAAAGAAATGAAAGGCATGAATGGAGACAGTTTGCTTTATTTCTGAACTTTGAGTCTTTCCATGTGTATTTGTTAGTCAATAACACACATTAGTGCATTACATCTCAAATTATTTGGGAGCACTTCTTTTATACTTGTGCCTTTAGTAGGTAACGATTTTTCCTTCTGCAATCACTGCTTCTCTTGAAATTTTTTCTTACCTTAGTTTCAAGAACAATCTTTAGTTCAGTAAAGCTGTCAGTAGAAACAGCACTATCGTTTAAAGCACAAAGGATCATTTCCTCTTAATGGGGTTTGTGAGCAAAGGGCTAAGAAAGAATTCTTGAGACATCTTTGGTGCAAAAAAGGTGATTTTATTAAAGCCCAGTGACAGGACCTGTGGACAGAGCTATCCTGGGATTGTGAGAAGTGACTGATTATATATTGTTTAGTTAGTGGGGATTAAGGACAGCTTAAGCCTCTAAGGAATTTGGAATCAAGGTTTTCAGGGCCATGAGGAGCTAGCCACACTTAAGATAAGGTTATTTTTAGTTTTTTTTAATTTTTTTTTAATTTACATCTAAATTAGTCAGCATATAGTGCAGCAATGATTTCAGGAGTAGATTCCTTAATGCCCCTCACGCACTTAACCCAACCCCCTCCCACAACCCCTCCAGTAACCCTCTCTTTGTGCTCTATATTCAAGAGTCTCTTTTGTCCCCCCTCCCTCTTTTCCTATTATTTTGCTTCCCTTCCCTTCTGTTCATCGGTTCTGTGTCTTAAAGTTCTCATATGAGTGAAGTCATATGATATTTGCCTTTCTCTGACTGACTAATTTGCTTAAGACAATATTCTCTGGCTCCATCCACATAGTTGCACTTGCCAAGATTTCATTCTTTTGGATTGGCGAGTAATACTCCATTGTGTGTGTGTGTGTGTGTGTGTGTGTGTGTGTATGTGTGTGTGTAACACATCTTCTTGATCCATTCATCCATCAAAGGAAATTTGGGCTCTTTCCACACTTTGGCTATTGTTGATAGTGCTGCTATAAGCATTGGGGTGCATGTGTCCTTTCAAAACAGCACACCTGTATCCCTTGGATTAATGCCTAGTAGTGCAATTGCTGGGTCTTAGGGTAGATCTATTTTTAATTTTTGAGGGACCTCCATTACTATATTCCAGGGTGACTGTACCACTTTGCATTCCCACCAGCAGTGCAAAAAAGATTCTCTTTCTCCTCATCCTCGCCAACATCTGTTGTTGGCTGAGATGTTAATGGTTGCCATTCTGACAGGTGTGAGGTGGTTTCTCATCGTGGTTTGGGTTTATATTCTCCTGATGATGAGTGATGAGGAGTATCTTTTCATGTGTCGGTTGGCCATCTGGATGTCTTCTTTGGAGGAGTGTCTATTCATGTGTTTTGCCCGTTTCTTCACTGGATTATTTGTTTTCTGGGTGTAGAGTTAGATAAGTTCTTTATAGATTTTGGATACTAACCCTTTGTCTGATATATCATTTGCAAATATGTTCTCCCATTCTGTCGGTTGCCTTTTAGTTTTGGTGATTGTTTCCTTCGCTGTCCAGAAGTTTTTCATTTTGATGAGGTCCCAGTAATTCATTTTTGCTTTTGTTTCCCTTGCCTCCAGAGACGTGTTGAGTAAGACGTTGCTGCGGCCAAGATCAAAGAGGTTTCTGCCTGCTTTCTCCTCGAGGATTTTGATGGCTTCCTGTCTTACGTTGAGGTCTTTCATCCACTTTGAGTTTATTTTTGTGGATGGTGTAAGAAAGTGGTCCAGGTTCATTCTCCTGCATGTCGCTCTCCAGTTTTCCCAGCACCACTTGCTGAAGAGATTGTCTTTATTCCATTGGATATTCCTTCCTGCTCTGTCAAAGATTATTTGGCCATCCACTTATGGGTCCATTTCTGGTTTCTCTGTTCTGTTCCATTGATCTGAGCGTCTGTTCTTGTGCCAGTACTGTTTTTGTGCCATACTGCCTTGTAGTATAGCTTGAAGTCTGGGATTGTGATGCCTCCTGCTTTGGTGTTCTTTTTCAAGATTTCTTTGACTCTTTGGGGTCTTTCCTGGTTCCATACAAATTTTAGGATTATTTGTTCTAGCTCTGTGAGAATGCTGTTGTTATTTTGATAGAGATTGCATTGAATATGTAGATTTCTTTGGGTAGTATCATTTTAACAATATTTCTTCTTCCTATCCAGGAGCATGGAATCTTTTTCTATTTTTTTGTGTCTTCTTCAATTTCTTTCATAAGCTTTCTATAGTTTTCAGTGTATAGATTCTGCACCTCTTTGGTTAGATTTATACCTAGGTATTTTATGGGTTTTGGTGCAACTGTAAATGGGATCGATTCCTTGATTTCCCTTTCTGTCGCTTCATTGTTGGTATAACCCAGGTATAAACCCCACTTGGTCGTGGTGAATAAATTTTTTAATGTATTGTTGGAGTCGGTTGGCTAATATCTTGTTGAGGATTTTTGCATCCATGTACATCAGGGAAGTTGGTCTATAGTTCTCCTTTTCAGTGGGGTCTCTGTCTGGTTTTGGAATCAACGTAATGCTAGCTTCATAGAAAGCGTTTGGAAGTTTTTCTTCCATTTCTATTTTTTGGAACAGTTTCAAGAGAATGGGTGTTAACTCTTCCTTAAATGTTTGGTAGAATTCCCCCTGGAAAGCCATCTGGCCCTGGACTCTTGTTTTTTGGCAGATTTTTGATTACTAATTCGATTTCCTTACTGGTTATGGATCTGTTCAAATTTTCTATTTCTTCCTGTTTCAGTTTTGGTAGTGTATATGATTTGAAGAATTATCCACTTCTTCCAGATTGCCTATTTTATTGACAAATAATTGCTCAGAATATTCTCTTATGATTGATTTTATTTCTGTTGTGTTGGTTGTGACCTCTCCTCTTTCATTCTTGATTTTACTTATTTGGGTCCTTTCCTTTTTCTTCTTGATCAAACTGGCTAGTGGTTTATCAGTTTTGTTAATTTCTGCTCTAATCTGTATTACTTCCTGTCTTCTGCTGGTTTGGGATGTTATTTGCTGTTCTTTTCCCAGCTCCTTAAGGCGTAAGGTTGTGTACCTGAGATCTTTCTTCCTTATTTAGGAATGCCTGGATTGCTATATACTTTCCTCTTATGACCGCCTTTGCTGCGTCTCAGAGTTTTGGGGATGTGGTGCTATCATTTTCATTTACTTCCATACACTTTTTAATTTCCTCTTTAACCTCTTGGCTAGCCCATTCATTCCTTAGTAGGATGTACTTTTGGTTCCAAGAATTTGTTACCTTTCCAAATTTTTTCCTGTGGTTGATTTCAAGTTTCATAACGTTGTGGTGTGAAAATATGCATGGTATTATCTCGATCTTTTTGCACTTGTTGAGGGCTGATTTGTGTCCCAGTATGTGGTCTATTCTGGAGAATTTTCCATGTGCACTGGCGAAGAATGTATATTCTTCTGCTTTAGGATGAAATGTTCTGAATACACTGATAAACCTCTAGCCAGACCTTTCAAAAAGAAAAGGGAGATGACCCAAGTAGATAAAATCATGAATGAAAGTGGAATTATTGCAACAAATCCCTCAGAAATACAAGCAATTATCAGGGAATACTATGAAGCCTTATATGCTAAAAAACTGGACAACCTGGAAGAAATAGACAAATTCCTAAACACCCACACACTTCCAAAACTCAACCAGGAAGAAATAGAAAGCTTGAACAGACACATAACCAGCGATGAAATTGAATCCGTTAACAAACATCTCCCAACAAATAAGAGTCCAGGACCAGATGGCTTCCCAGGGGAACTCTACCAGACATTTAAAGCAGAGATAATACCTAACCTTCTCAAGCTGTTCCAAAAAATAGAAAGGTAAGGAAAACTTCCAGACTCATTCTATGAAGCCAGCATTACTTTGATTCCTAAACCAGACAGAGGCCCAGGAAAAAAAAAAAAAAAAAAAAAAAAACCTACAGACCAATATCCCTGATGAATATGGATGCAAAAATCCTCAATAAGATGCTAGCAAATTGATTTAGACAGCATATAAAAAGAATTATACACAATGATCAAGTGGGATTCATTCCTGGACTGCAGGGCTGGTTCAACATTCGAAAATCAATGTGATACATTAATAAATGTGATACATTAATAAAAGAAAAGAACCATATGATCCTGTCTATTGATGCAGAAAAAGCATTCAACAAAATTCAGCATCCTTGCTTAATAAAAACCCTTGAGAAGGTCAGGATAGAAGGAACACACTTAAAGATCATAAAAGCCATTTATGAAAAGCCCACAGCTAATATCATCATCAATGGAAAAAAAAACTGAGAGCTTTCCCCCTGAGACCAGGAACACGACAGGGACGTCCACTCTCCTCACTGTTGTTTAACATAGTGTTGAAAGTGCTAGCATCAGCAATCAGACAACAAAAGGAAATCATAGGCATCAAAATTGGCAATGATGGTGTCAAGCATTCACTGTTTGCAGATGACATGATATTATAGGTGGAAAACCCGATAGACTCCACCAAAAGTCTGATAGAACTGTTACGTGAATTCAGCCCAGTCGCAGGATACAAAATCAATGTACAGAAATCAGTTGCATTCTTATACACTAATAATGAAGCAACAGAAAGACAAATAAAGAAACTGATCCCATTCACAATTGCACCAAGAAGCATAAAATACCTAGGAATAAACTTAACCACAGATGTAAAAGATGTGTTTGCTGGGAACTATAGCTTATGAGGGCATTGAAGAAAACATAAAGGTACATCTGAGTAACTGTCTTCTTTCATCAGTATCTTTTATCCTAAGTAGGGTTCATGCTCAGCGTGGAGCCAAGTGTGGGGCTTGAACTCATGAACCTGAGATATGATCTGAGCTGAGATCAAGAGTCAGACACTTAACCCACTGAGCTACCCAGGTGTCCTACAAATATCTTGATTATTGTGTCCTTGTGCTAGTCTTCAAGTATGGTAATTTGTGTTCTCTTACTTTGTTCTTTCTGAATTTCCATTGACAATTTTTTTTTAAAAGAAAAGTTCAGGTAGTGGCCATATTTTTATTAGAATTAGAATACCCAGTTAAAGGAATCTGGGCTCCTTGCAGAAATGGTTGATTATAAGTCAGAGGTAGGACACATGCAAGGTGAGCCTGGAACATGTGTACTGCTAGAAAAGAGGGGACAACTTAACATAATGTGGGATGGTCAAAGGGATCAAGAGACCAGATGAACGAATTCCCAATGGCTAAAGCAACAGCAATTTAAGCAACAAAATAAATAGCAAAATAAATAAAGTACCATTGTACTATAAACCAAAATAAAAAATAAATATCCATCAGCACATAACACTATAAAAGAATTGATCAAATAAATAAATGGGGGCAATGAGACAAAATTTGCATGCAGAATTCCAAATACAGCTCCAGGTATCATTCTACTCCTGCTTCAAGGAGACCGGTATAACTCCTCGCTAAGTACGCACTGCACATGATTTCCTTCCAAAACCTCATTACAGAATCATAAGGAAGGGAAAACAAAGAATAACTTTACAATGGAACACCTGGCAAATAGTACCGGACTGAAGAAAGTTATCATCAACAGTGACAGGCCATATTCATAGCATGCGCTCTTGATATAATAATGTGATAAAAGTGACTCTGGACCTGTGTGGGCTTCCTCCCCAAATATATGACCCCGGTCTACGCATGAGAAAAATATCAGACAAATCTCAACTGAAGGACATATTTTTTAAGTACCTAGAAAGTCCTCCTCAAAACTATCCACATCATCAAAAACAAGGAAAATCTGTAACACCCAGGGGGAACTTAAGAACACATGACAGCTAACTCTGCTGTGGTAACACGGATGGGATCCTGGAATAGAAAATCTGAGTAAATTATGCATGTTAAATCATAAAAAGATATATCACTTTTGTTTCTGAATGGTAACAAATATACACTATTAAGATAGCATGTCAATATAAGAGTACAGTGTATTTGGGAACTCTGTACTATCTTTGCATTTTCTTTCTGTACATTTAAAATTGTCCTAAAAATAACCTGTATTTTAAAAAGTAAAAGCATGTAAGTGACGACCAAAAAGAAAAACATCTTACTTGGTTTCGGATTTGAATTGACTTAATCTTAGATCAACTTGGAGAAATCGTAACCATTTTGAAGCCTCCCATCTAGGACCATAGATAGTGTAGTTATCAACTTACTTGTCTTAATTTCTCTTATGAGTATTTCATAATTTTCAGCACATAGATGGTACATACATTTTGCCACATATACACTATTAATTTACTGTGATACTGTAACCACATCATTTGTTTGCTCCTTGATGAGTCACAGAGAGGAACTATACCATGTGAGTTGTCACAAAAAGGAAACTTTATTTGCAGCAAATGAGGAGATCGTGGTGAGTGACTTCCAAAGTCATGATTCCCGAAGCAAAGGTGAATAGGTTCCTTTTTTCATATGAAAAAAAAAAATGTTCAATGTTTTTTATTTTTGAAAGAGAGAGAAAGCAGAATGTAACCAGGGGCGGGAGGGGCAGAGAGAGGGAGACACAGAACTCGAAGCGGACACTAGTCTCCGAGCTGTCAGCAGAGAGCCCTACTCGGAGCTCGAACTCACAATTCATGAGATCATGACCTTAGCCAAAGTGGGACGCTCAGCAGACTGAGCCACCCGGGTGCCCCTCCTTTTTTTTTTTTTTTTTTTTTTGAATTAGGATGAAAAAGAGGATCCACCTCGCCATAGGTAGACACATGCACCTTAAGCAAACAGGCCTCCACGCACACTGTGTGCTGTGTAAATAAGGCTTGTGATAAGGCTCCTGCTCCTCCTTGGTTCGAGATTTCAGAACTATAATGAGGTAAAGATATCATCAATCACTCTAGAGGTCACTCCATGGTCCATCTGAGCAGGTGTGAGGATGACACTCAAACTGTCCCCAGGGGATCTGGGCAGGCTGAAGGTTTGGTCAAGACAGTCACTATTGTTTGAGGGATGGTATTGCTTTCCACTTGCCAGAATTAAGAGAGACACTGGTAAGAGGATTTGCTTAAGGAAAAATGTGGGACAAAGGTGGGTGAGTGTAAGCTGGTGGGCAGTAAAGGTCACATCTTGGGGTCTAGCAGGTGACAATACTAAATTAAATGGTATTTTTGTTTATTTCAATTTCCAATAGCTTATTTTCAGCACATAGACACAATCCTGAATTTTAACATACTGTCCTTGATGTGGAACCAAATTAAACTCACATATTAGTGTTAGGAGGAATGAGGCGAAACGCAGGGATTTTCTATGTTGGCAATTATGTCCTTTGCAAATGGGTGTCGTTCCTTTTTGCATTCCAATCTGTATCCCTTTTTTATTTCTTGCGTATCGAACTGAAAAGGCCTCCCTTGGGATGGTGAAGAGGTGTGATGAGTCCAGGTATCTTTCCTTTTTTACCGGTGTTAAGGGAAAGCACTCAATCTTTCTCTGCTCAGTAGATTACTAACTGGAGGGTTTTTTTCTTTCTAATGTCATTATCATATGGAGGAAAACCTCACTTACTCCGACTTTACTTATTCCTAGTTTACTGAGACCATTTGTCATGAAATGATGGCGACTTTGAGGTGCTTTATCTGCATCTACTAAGGCTATCATGTGGCTTTCCTTCCTCAGCCTATCAATCAAGTAAATCACCCCAATTCATTAATCTTTCACATGTGGAATAAACCCACTCCATCGTGATATATAATCTTCTCAATAAATTGCTCCATGCAATTCGATGTGCAACTATTTGTTAGGAATTTTTGCTTGTTTTGTGCACATGGGCTGTGGATTCTTGGCTATCTGGTTTCACTATCCAAGTAACACTGGCCTCACAGAATAAGTTGGAATATTTTCAATTTTCTTCTGTCTCCTGGATCACTTTTTTTTCCCCTTTAAATTTTACTCTTTATTCAGTAAATATTTACTAGAAATCACCAGCGAACCCATCTGGGGTTCTCTCTGGAATGTTTTAACTACAAATTGAATAACTCATTTTAGATATACAACGAGTTCAAGTTTGCAAATTCTTCTTAAGTGTGCTTTGAAAGATCAACTTTTTCCAAAAATCAATGTCTTTCAGGTTTTAGAATTCATTGGCAAAAAATTCTTCATCATGTTCCCTTATAATCATCAGTAAATCCTTCAATGTCTGTAGTAATGCTGCTCATTCATGTTTCAAATTGGCCATTTATGTCTATTCTTGATCAGTCCAACTGGAGGTTTATCACTGTTGTCAGTGTTTGCAAAACTCACTGTTATATTTGTTTTATTATTTCTTTTATTTCCAACTTCACTTATTTCTGCTCTTCATTTTGTGATTTCCACCTTTATTTGATTTGGGTTTTATGTCTTTTCCTTATTCGACTTTCTCAAGGCAGAAGTTGTGATTCTTGATTGGAAAAGCTGCTTCCAATGTAAGCATTTTCCCTGTGAACACTGAACGAACTGCCTCCACATATTTTGATCTCTTGATGATTTGCTTTCATCCAGTTCAAACTATGCAATATTTATCCTTTAAAACAAACAACGGCAAAAACATTTTTTTAATTTTCTTCATGACTTAATCTGAGGCGAGGAAGAATTTATTCCAACGGAATAAATGGAGCTTGACCTTGCCACCTCACTTTTAAACTTCTCGCCTCCACAACAATGAAAAAATGAATGTATGTTGTTCAAAAACACCCAGGTTGTGGTAGTTGTCATGGCAGCCCAAGGGATCACTACAACACCCTGTAACCAGCACCCAGATTATTACACCCCATATTATCAGCACCTGAGATGCACCTTGGACATGGTTTCTTTCCAACCATAATGTTGCACCATGGTAAAGACTAGTCATTTCCCATTATTATTCGTTTTAGGAATAATCCATATGGCAGGAAATTTTGTCCTCATTTCTAATAGCATAGGTTAGACTTACCTGGTGTAAAACCTTATAAATAACTGGAACGTTATAGGAGGAGCGATTTTGTGTCTGGGTTTTTTTTTTTTTTTCTCAAACGTAAGTTCGTGATATTAATCCACAAAGACACAGACAAACACTTTAAATGAAAAGAAATACCATAAACAGATGCTCAGAGACACAAATAACAGGACATCGTAAACTGAAGTGAATCAAATAAACATTTTTTTTAATTGGTGAAGATTTTATTGGCAAAATCACAGACTGATAACACGTTGCAGTGATAACAAAGAGAGGAAGCAGGAATTCTTGAATGCTGCTGACTGCAGATAGAGATGTAGAGCATCTATTGTAATATTCAACGTCTATGCAAATTTCATGTGGACACATTTTGACATAGAAATGACACTGCTAGACAGTTACCCTATGTATATGCTCTATGGCAAGTAATACAGTATTAAGTGCTTTCATTCACACAATTCTAAAATTCTGGGACAAACCTAAACATCCATTGGAAATAAAACATTTATCAGTGTGACATTTGTAGAAATTTATACAAGGTAATGCAGCTACCTATGTACTGATATGGAACACATGCATGGTACATTTTCAACAGAAACATAAAGGATCGTTACTGTCGTTTGTAGCCATGGAACATTTTGTTTAGCAGACGGCCTGTGTATACTTGTACTTTACTAGAATACCTCAGGAATACTATATAAACGAGTTACATGTTTGCCTCTGAGGTGGCAACTAGGTGAATAGAGTACAAAATTGGTTGAGAGGATAAGTTCATCGTTTAGGACCTCTTACACTGTGAACATTGCAAATGTATTCACTACGTATTTAAATCAAGATCTTTTAGTTATATTTTAAATGTAAAGTCTTACACTCAAACTTTTTTCACATTCTCTGATGGATGTGTTCTTGAAATTTCAAAAAAAAAGGGGGTTCATTTTTGGATGGATGATTTTACTATTTCTAAAACTTACTCTCTTATCCATGCTGAGGGATGTTTGAAAGATCATAATCCTTCATACGCCAAGCATAGTTGACTAATTTGAGTGAATACCCTGTGTTTTTCCTTACAGCTGTTAAAGAATGAAAATAGTGAACATTTGATCACAGCACTTCTTTATCAGGGCCAGAGAACTCCTTTTCACAAATGTAACGGAAGCTTTTACTACAATCAGCGCTATAAATAGCTGATGGTCTCAGGTGTCCACATTTCACATCAGATAAACTCTGTAGGAAATTTCTGCACCAGAAAATAAATTCATTTAGAAAGACATTTCTCAGGCAAAATTTATCGCAAATTGAAAACATTTGTGCACTTATTTCTATGGCCATACAAATGTTGAGAGGGACATAGAGCGTTAAGATCAGGAAGCATAATTGTCTCTAAACCTAATGAAATGTTACCAATGGACCATTGGAACTAGTGAAGTAGTACAAAGGGTAGTGTAGACTGGGAGGTCTAGGGAGTTATACATATACACCTGAAATATGCTCCTATGACTCCTGTCCCATCTGGGAAGTGATCAAATAAAGAATGTGTATGAAATTATACACTGCAATTACATATAAACATATTTCTAAGTGTCTATAATTCAGAGTGATGTGCCCAGAGCAAGCTTCTCCACTGCTAGCCTCACTTTGAGCAAAAAGGGTGCTGATTTGCATTTAAAATAGAGTGCATTTTTTCTCCACTGAGCCTAATGTCTTCCACACCAAACGAAGCATTAGACTTTGATGAAATTTGGCCATGAGCCTAAGGTACCTGGATTTTAAATGTAAAGGCTGGACTACACTGTCCAGAAAAAAAAAAAGTTTCTTAGTTTTAATTTTCACCCAAGTCTTCAGGAATCTGATGGGAAGTAACCATTTCAAGAAATAAAATGGAGGTGTCCCCAACTTTTTACATTCAGCTGTTGTTTCAGTAGAACTTTTTGTAGGGGTTTCCATGCCCTCGCTGCCCCTTCATGGGTTTCCTTCTGTCTCTTCAAGCACTTTTCTCGGTGATGTTTTCTGGTTATCCTCTTGTCCCCTTATCTTAACATGACCTTAAACATGAGGGTGTCCGAGGGCTCAGCCCTTAGATTCCCAAGAATCAATCCAGCCTCGCACTTGTCACACTGTCTATTCACTGCTGCACGCAACATTTGCATCCCAGGCACAGACCTATCACCTGATCGGCATGATCATCTATCACAAGGCCCATGCGACACCCCCGCATATACCTAAATGCTTAACAGTTTTACTAGCATTGTATCTAAAACTGAATTCCAAATATGCCCTATTAGCATTAATGGGAACGTCATTCTTACCACTCTTGGACCAAAAACCTTGACACCATCCCTGATTTATCCGTCTCACAAAGATGTGTGATCTTTGGAACAGGTGTAGAATCTGGCCACTTGGCCATCTCAGCTCTACACACTGTCCAGAGAGCATCTCCAAAGCAGGATCCAGCTTTTGTCCCTCCTCCGCTTAAACCCTCTAATATCTTCTCACGACCCTCATGAACCAATCCAAGATCTTACATTTTTCTGATCCCCACATGCTCTCACCGTCATTCCCTCTCTGACCTACTTCTCTCCCACCTCGTTCCCCTTGCTCCAGCATCCCAGGCCCTCTTGCTATTTCCTCAGGAATGCTAAGGACACTCCTACCTCTGTGACTTGAGCACAGCTGTTGTTACTGCTGGGTTGCATTTGTATTAGCTAACCCGCATGCCAAACTTATTCAAGATGCTGTACGAACTTCATTTCTCAAGGAGTCTGTCCTGACCACTCCACTGAAAGCAGTGAAATCTCTCCCTCTTACCTTCATACACAAATGACACTTTGCACTGTAGCAAAAAGGAAGAGATTTCACATCACTCCATAACATGTATCACCCCCTAATGTGCCATGTAATTCACTTGGCACGTTGAGATTGTCGTCGCTCATCACCAGGAGCCCCATCAAGCCTGCATTGGAATGTAGTATCCACAACGGCAGAAGACTGTAGCGTGTTTCATTCACCACTATAGCTTCAGTGGCTAGAAGGGTGCCTGGCACATTGTGGGCCATCAATAAACAGCCAGTTAAGTAGCCCATGTTTCTCTACGGTCCCTCATGTTACCTAGATTTAGTTACAACGGATCACTTTTCTTCATTTTCTAAACTCATTTCGTAGACATCAACTGAGAAACCCATGTGATTTATTAATGAAACAGGGCTACCGGAAATTCTTGTGGACTTGTGCTGGACAATAACATGTATGATATTAAACACCATATTAGAGCTGCAAGATTACTAAATGACTCCTTTGGAAAAAGCTCTTTTGTTGTTGTTCTCGAATGATACCAAGCAAACAGGTACAAATTTCACATAAAGAGGAGGCTGGCTGTAGCCTCTTTTCTCTCCTCATTATCTTTTTACCATTTCCTGCAACCATATCTGTGGACATGCTTGTATCATAACATACAAGATACAAAAGCAAAATGTCATTCCACTGGGTTTGGCAGGACCTTCCATTAAAGAACATGGAATAAATCATGCTCTTTGGGTCTCTTGAGGTCTCAGATTTGCACTCGGTTGCCGATCTAAGAAGCGAGATCAAATGGAATGAACGATATACCCTATGTCCCCAAGGATCTGTTCCTCTTCTTCACCAATAATCTCTACCAATCCGTTACTGAGCAGGAAAGGGAGCAAGGCCATGCAATGAAAACTTACAGCTTCTGAGATAGGGGTGAGCCATCCAGCCATTGCCAGGGATACCTGCCTTCTTGAACCCTAATTAATCCAATCCAATGATTATATTTTATTTTTGATTGAATAAGGACCTGTGACAAAATTGGAATCATTAGTATTATTCATAGCGTCAGTGAAAACATTTTACCCACAGAAGACTCATAAATAAAATACTGGGCACATTTATCTTCAAACACTTTTATGATAAATGGAACAGGCAGGTTCATTTCTGCATGGGGTAGAGAAGACACAGGAATGGAAATTCTTCAGTGAAGGACTCACTCAAGTCTTTGTGACTGGATCCAAGATATCAGCAAAGGGGCAGGATGGACTTAGAAAAAAAAAAATCTCCCCATATGATAAAGTAGAGAGATAAATGTGATGGCACTAAATCAGGAACTTTTCCTCATCCTAAGATGCCTAAAGCATGTGACCAGACAAGCCTCAAGTCTGGAGATTTATGCAATAATTTAAAGAACAAATACGTATTTCTAGAAATGAACAAGGAAAAAAATTATCCAATAAGAAAAAAATGGACAACAAATGAGAACATATCTCAAATAAATGGGGAGTATAGCCAAGAAATAGAGAAAGATGCCAAGCTCACTAGAGATCAGGAAAATTCAAATCAAAGCCACCAGGATATATTTTACTACTATGAATTGGCAGAAATTAAAAATAAGAACACCAAGTTTGTGGGATGGTAGATATCAAATCCATCTTTAAAAATGTTGCTAATATCATTTTGAAATGTATTATTACATTATCACATGAAATTGGACCTTTAGGAACCTTGTCCCCAATGATTTCACTCCTAGGATGATTTGTTATCAAGAGAAGTGAGGACACACAAGAGAGTTTTGCACTGAGACACGTCTAAGAATGATTCATGAAGGACTATTCCTAACCACAAAAGGTGGAAACAACCAAAACTTCCATCTTGTACAGATCCTTAGCCACTCTGGGGAATATTATACGGTAGTGAAAATGAAGAGGCTATAGCTACTAGAGGTAAAATGCTGTATCCCATTAATTTGCTATACACACCTAAGGAAATAAAACTTCCTTGAGAATTTTCCTTCTGTATCCAGTGGATATCATACAGTCTGTTTTATCAGTGTGTGCACTGAATAATGCATGCAGGGTCTAAAATATCTCTACCATAAAAATTCTGTAAATTATTTGTAATCATTATTCCACTTGGCATATTGAATGGAAAGTAACAAATTAATGTCCTTTGCTATAAGCAATGTATTTGAATCTCTCTCAGCCTCTCCCTCTATCTCTCTCTCTCTCTGTCTCACACACACACACAAAGGAACCCAAAAACACACACATGCAACAATATCTCTTCACAGTAATTACATTGTATCAGAAAAATTTGAGGAGTGTATAGTTAGTGCCTAAGGAAAACGAATGGGAATTATAGAATTGCGACCAAATAGATGTTATCATTTCTAAGTCTCCAAATCAACACTGATGTTAAATGTCCCTTGATTCTTTCACTCACATAATTTTGCTAGATGCTAGGGGTATGCATAGGTATCAAAGCCAATTTCAGATTTCAGTACCAATGGACTTAAGCCCCTGCTGTCATTACACTCCTGGGTTGGTAAAGCAGCAAAACATGGGAAATCCTAAACCATCAGTGTAAGAGTAATGCTTTTCTGTAGCAAAGCTAATCTCCAGTTCAGAGAGTGTATCAACAGCCCAGTTCAGATACTGACAGCCAAGTTCTCATCAAATGAGGTGCTAGACTATGAAACTCAGATTTTGCTCTAAACAATGGCAAAAGTCTCAGGGAACGTCAAAGGCTCTAGATAGTTCCTGGAAACACAGGGATAACAAGTATAAGAAGCTTCATTGAAACTCTGAAGTCCATAAACTTCAATGGCAGGACTGAAACTGAAGAACACTGAATTGGAAATGACAGGGGAAATACGGATTAAAAATAAACTTAATGTGTGAAAGAAGAAAACTCCAACCATTTGGAAGTTGATTGATAACAGCTGAGGTTGAAAATAATCGAGGTACTTATTAGGTCCTGGATTTTTAGGTCCTGGATTATTAGGTCCTGGATTATTGGTCCTTGATTTTTAAAATTTGCTTGAACCAATGTGCTAATGTGTACTTCATTTGTTTCTCATACTTATGAGTGAATCATTCATATTCATATCAGTATTTTAATAAGAATTTTATAAACAAGAAACACAGGGCTCTTTTTGTTTGTTTCTTTGGGTTTTTTTTAGATAAACTTTACATGCAACGTGGGGTTGAACTCACAGATCAAGAGGCACATGGCCCACCAACTAGGCCAACCACATGCCCCTGAGTATTGGCCTGGTTTGGGTTTTATTTTGTTTTCCTTTTTGAAAACATAGGGCTTTTAACTCATCCTTCACAAGACACTAATAGAAATATCACTGCTAGAACTAGATCGTGTAACTAGAACTCAGTGCCTACATGGACTATTTATGGAATCATTAGAAGGAACCCCACAGAATCCATTCTACTGACTTCATATTGCCAAACATTAAAAGTAATGGCAAATGTGATCTACATTTTCTCTTCTAGAAAAGAGATGCTTTCTCTGTCATTCTGAATTATAAGCAAAAGGAAAAAAATCGTTTCCAAAGAATCATTCCAGGGTGCCTGGGTGACTCCATCGGTTGAGTGTCTGACTTTGGCTCAGGTCATGATCACACGGTATGTGAGTTTGAGCCCTACGTCGGGCTCTGTGCGGACAGGTAAGAGCCTGGAGCCTGCTTCAGATTTTGTTTTCCTCTCTCTGCCCCAATCCCATCGCACTCTGTTTCTCTCTGTCTCTTACAAAGTGAATAAATGTTAAAATAAATAAATAAATAAAAAATCATTCTAGCTACATTCAACCTCTTCATTTTTCAACCTCTTTTCCCATGGCCATGAAGGGAGAGACTGATATTCCCTTTGAAGTTGAATCCCTCCCATATACTGATGAAGGAACAATAGAACTCAGTACAATGAGAAATTATCTCTTTAGAGTGCTCATACCCTTGAAGCAGTTGTTCTTTTGCCCTGTATTAGCCCTGAGAAGCGAAATGCTGAGCCGTTTGAAGCATACTAAGTGTTAAGATGCAATATATACAATACTAAAGACTGAAAATCATTCCATGGCATGCCCAGAAGAGCAGTTCTTCTTGATTTAAAACAATGGTTCTTCTTGGTCACTGTTACACCTATATCTCTTCCACAGAGAAATCTGCGCCGGTTAACAAAGTGCTTCAAACAACACGCCAAATAATATTGGAAGAAAGTCGAAACAATTATCTGAACTCCAAACATGCTTTGCATACTCATAGCATTTACATCAGGTTTAGGAAAGTAGACATACTTGCTCCTCTTTAGTATCAATCTTCAGGAGACTAGCCTGCAGATCTTGGCATGACACCATGCTCCTCTCCCAAGTTTTCTCCTCTTTTGAAAAGTGGTAACAGCTTTTTCCACAGCAGTACCAGTTTCCTTGAAATGTGTCATCGTCTTCATTCCATGCTCATGGATTGGAAAACAAACATTGTTAAAATCCTGACACTACCCAAAGCAATCTACACATTCGATGCAATTTCTATCAAAATAACACCAGCGTTCTTCACAGAGCTAGAACAAACCCAAAATTTGTACGGAACCACAAAATACACTGAGTAGCCAAAGGAATGTTAAAAAAGAAAATCAAAGCTGGACACATCACAGTCCTGGATCAAGCTGTTTTACAAAGCTGTTTTCACCAAACCAGTATGGTACTGGCACAAAAGTAGACACATAGATCAACGAACAGAATGGAGAACCCAGAAATGGACCCACAAATGTACAGCCAGCTAATCTTTGACCAAGCAGGAAACAATATCCAATGGAAAGAAGACAGTCTCTTCAGCAATTGGTGTTGGGAAAACGGGACAGCAACATGTAGAAGAATGAACCTGGACCACATTCTTATGCCATACACAAAAACAACTCAAAATGGATGACAGATCTAAATGTCAAAACCATCAAAATCCCACAGTAGAAAACAGGCAACAATCTCTTTGACCTCACCCACAGTAACTTCTTACTTACATGAAGACGTGTCTTCAGGGGCAAGAGAAACAAAAGCAAAAACGAACTATTTGGACCTCATCAAGATAAAAAGCTTCTGCACCGCAAAGGAAACAATCAGCAAAACTAAAAGGTAATCGACAGAATGGAAGAAAATATTTGCAAATGACATATCAGATAAAGGATTAGTACACAAAATCTATAAAGAAGTTATGGAACTCAACAATCAGAAGACAAATAATCCAGTGAAGAAAGGGACAGAAGACATGAACAGACACTTTTCCAAAGGAGACATCCAGATGGCCTACAGTCACATGAAAAGATGCTCCACATCACTCATCAGGGAAATACAAATCAAAACCACAGTGAGATACCACCTCACACCTACCAGAATGGCTAAAGTGAACAATTCGGGCAAGAACAGATGTTGGCAAGGATGTGGAAAAAAGGGAGCATTTATGCACTGCTGGTGGGAATGCAAGCTGGTGCAGTCACTCTGGAAAACAGCATGGCTGTTTCTCAAAAAATTAAACCCTATAATTAGAAACAATAATGGCACTACTAGGCATTTGGCCAAAGGACACACAAATGCTAACTTGAAGTCTCACCTGCACCCCAATGTTTATTGCACCAGTACCAATAATAGCTAAATCATGGAAAAAGCCCAAATGGCCATCACCGATGAATGGGCAAAGACAGTATATTATACAATGGAATATCACTCAGCCATCAAAAGGAATGAAATCTTGCATTTGCAACAATGTGGGTGCAAGTAGAGTGTATCGTGGTAAGCAAAGTCAGTCAGTCAGAGAAAGAGAAATACAAGATTTCACTCATATGTGGAATTTAAGAAACAAAATAGATAAACATAGGGGAAGGTAAGGAAAAATAATTTAAAAACATAAAGGGAGGCAAACCCTAAGAGACTCTGCAATACAGAGAACAAACTGTGGGTTCCTGGAGGGGTGTTGGGCAAGGTGAGGGCCAAATGGGTGATGGGCATTAAGGAGGGCTCTTGTTGGGATGAGCACTGGGTGTTGTATGTAAGTGATGAATTCCTAAATTCTACTCCTGAATGAATTACCCGACTCTATGTTACCCAGCTGGAAGTTAAATAATTTGTTTTGAAAAAGTAATGTGTCATGGTCTTTATCTTGAAAACAAAGCCACATGGTCCTCAACCACAAGACCACTTAGAGACCTATGCTTTCTTTATGTATACATATATATATAGATATATGTAGATATAGATATAGATATCTATATATATACATACATGTATGCATACATCTTGCTTACATCAGACTGAATGACTGAAAAATAGGTGGTTTTCCTGTACCCCTAAAGCCTCACGTTGAGAATAGCTTTGGAGTCAAATTGTGGAGCCAGAGACTGATAGATGTCAGACCATTGTTAAGATGACACTGAGAAATCCTGACTTCCCAAGTACAGATACACTGCTCCAATAGGAAGCAGTTCTCCCTTCGGGAGAAATTCACCTCAGTGAATATAAGAGGGTGGTATTAATTCCAAGAGATCTAGACTGGAGAAAATTCATCCACAAGCAGAAATTACTCAATCAAATCAACATGTGTTTGTGAAAGTCAGAAATTCAATTAGCTAGAAGAAAGAAAATGGATTTAATTTTAAAAAGTGAGAAAAATTAAAGGACTTGACAAAATACAGTGTGAAGTTTTAAATTGATACATTAAAATTGAACAAAATGAGATAATCCCATGGAGGAAAAAACTTTAAACTATCAGTATAATCATTCAGTACATACCTGTAGTGGGTAGTAAAATTAAGTGATCTTCAACTTCTGCTAAGGAAGCATTCTTGTCTTCTGGTTCTTTCATATCTTGCCTGATTTCTCCAGAACACCTGTGAAAAACTTCAATTCATTTTATAAAATTAAGGTCTTGAATGCTTGCAAGAGATAATTTTATTATAATCTCTTACTCTAATTCTAAATGGCACAGTGAGTGGCACTGACTAAATGAAAGTAGGATCAGAGAAAATGCCAGTTTACAATATGTTGAAGTGTCAGAACATAAAACAGATTTTTAAATAAAATGATAACTTGCTATACATTATTTTGGAAGTACGTGAGAGAGGAATCAACTTCTATAAAACAGAAATGTAAACAGGAAGTGAAATATACTTTTGGGTTCTACGCCACTTACTCTTCAAATAATGATTACAAAGTTGGTGAAATGAAGTAGCCAGTATTTTATTTAGCATGTAGTATTTGCACAGGAAGCTAAACACCGGGGATTTGACTCTCCTCTAGTACAAGCTTATAATTAATACACTGAATATACATAGAGGAAGAGCACACATGGCGACTTCTAACATGCAAAAAGTAAGTGAAAAATCTCTGAGCAAATTGGCAGTATCTTCTCCAAACTCACACATAAAAAGGTGTAAAATCACGCAGTATATGGCTCTTTAAGTGTACAAGACGAAAAGAAAGGTCTCTTAAGAATTTGTTAGGGAGGGCAGGGTGGGAGGGAGGGCAGTGTGGGTGCTGGGTATTGAGGAGGGCACCTTTTGGGATGAGCACTGGGTGTTGTATGGAAACCAGTTTGACAGTAAATTTCATATATAAAAAAAAAAAAAAAAAAAAGAATTTGTTAGGCAGCTAGGAATCATTTCCAGCTCTCTACCACCCATCACTGAACCAAATGCAACGTCTACTTGTAAAACTCCAACATCAATTGTACAGTCTCCTGATGTACTCCATGGCAATAAATATAACCCCTGTTCAACTCAGTCATCCATTCCAGTCTTCATATACTGGATCTGAATTGAAATGACACCTTAAGGGGCCCCTGGATGGCTCAGGTGGTTAAGCATCTGACCTGGGCTCAAGTCATGATCTCACAGATCATGAGTTCGGCCCCGTGTCTGGCACACTGTTGTCGGCACAGAGGCCACTTCAGATCCTCTGTCCCCCTCTCCCTGTGTCCACCCCCCCACCTCTCCTGTGCTCTCTCTATCTCTTTCTCTCAACCATAAATAAAAACCATTTAACCCCCCCACCTCCCACATTAAGACCTCCTATACCTAAATACTACAATTTCTTGGGACCAATCAATTCCCTTGTCCTTCCCTTTTTGTCAATCCAAGGACACGTAGTACAGAACCAATTTTGGCAGGACCTCCAAGAAGCTTGCAGCACAGTCTTTATGCACATCTAAAAATAGCCAGCTTTCACTGGAGCTCTTGGCTAACACTGCATTGAGCAAGCCACTCTTGTTCTCAGGGTTATGAGGTCAGGCCCAAATTGGGTGGGGAGACTCCTCGAAAAATTTTTTAAAAAATATTTTTTTAATACATAAAATAGCCAATTTTGGAGCACACTTGACATTCACCATCTCATCTCCCTCAAGGTTCTGAAACTCAAATGACAAAAAAAATCACAAAATTGTACACATACAAACTAATGCTGACCAACGCTTAGACTTTCTTCACCATTTCAACTATTATAACACAGTATAGTTCTTGAATCACACTCTTTTCTCAATCCAACAGCTCTTTCAAGTATTTATACTTTGCCTAAATTATCTGGAGCACCTCCTTGACTCTCCGTCTCTCTGACCAGATGGCCTCATCTGTTCCTTCACATGGAAACAGTCACCAGCAAGGAGACCTTCCTGCACCTCCTCCTATAGATACACAGGTACCTGTCACTCTACCCCAGAAAAAAATGTGCTTCGCATCGAACAAGTGTGAAACTCTCACCCCTGGTCTGGATTTCATCCCCTATTAAATTTTTGGTGGTCTTCATCTCCTACTGTCATTTTCTCTCTTGAACCCTCCACAGTTTCCTTCTCATGGTTCCCTTCTCTTGCATCTCACGTCATGATCATCTCACGTCAGCTTTCCCACAAAGTTCCTCTCTTTTCTTTACATATTGTTTGTAACAGAGTTCTTTTCTTTACTCTCAGATTGGGTGCTAACATAAGATTGTACACATTCTTTCATTCATGAGACACTTACCACATTGCTCTCAGAACTGGTTTGTCTTCCTTAGTTAGCAAGTTGTTAGCTACCCCAAATTGCACGGTTTTGCACGGTGTCATCTTATAACAGTGTATCGTGTCATGCACAAACTTTTGTGCTCTTGCTTTGTTTTTCCATTTCATACACTCTTGCTAAAATTCACGCATATTGTTGGATACCATTGTCATTGTTTTGACTGTCACATAAATTCCATTGGCAAATCAATTGCAGAGATCTCATTTACTCTCCCATTAATGATCTTTTGAGTAGTTGTGAGACTTTCGACATTGTGAATGGCACTGCTACAAACTGTCCTGTAGAAGTTCATTTCTGTGTATGTGCAAGTATATCTGTTGGATATACACTTAGGGTGAGAATTACTGAATCATGTTGAGCTGTAGAAGACAGTACCAAACTCGCTAAGGGTTTGTATCAGGTTATACTGCCTTTAACAACGCTCGAGATCATATAGATCCACATACTTTCAAGTCTTGGTAAATGTTTCGCTTAGCCGCAATGAAAATACTTTTCTGTATTCACTGATCTCTGAATTCACTGATCTGTATTCACTGTATTCTCTCTCTCTGCTTCCTAATGTTTGAAAGAGTTTTAGCCATTACAGTCAGGCTTTGACCATACCCACTATCCCACTGGAGCTACACTAGAAAATATCATTTCGGCCTCTCTCTTGCCAAATTTAATAAGCATATCTCTAGCCATTATAATACCTGATCCTCCAGTACTAGTTGGAACCCTTGACTACCTTTGCCGTCTCTCCATGATACCATAATGTTTTGGATCCCCTCCTACTTGTTTAACTAAGCATCATTCCTTGCCACAGTTGACTCATCTTCTACCTACTTGTAAATGTTGATTTACCCTGAGATCCCCCACCTCACCCTTGTTATTCTAGCATAATCTACTCTCCCTGGTTTCACAAGGTAGAGCGTGGTATAGCTTCTGCTTTCCTCTGCTATCTTTTCCCAGACTTTTACATTAATCGGTGAATCCACAATTCATGTCTCTAATCTAGGCGTCTCTCTTGATCTCCAGACCTTTAATTCTACCCTGTACATGCTGATGATCTGTGTCTTCCGCCAAAGCTCACTCTAGCAGACACTGACCAATCTCATTCTTTCTGGTCATCTCCACTGATATGTCACAAGCACCTCACTCTTCATTATTCACACACACACACACCCACACAGTCACACGCGCACCCACACACACACACACGCATACACATCCCAAATCACAGCCTTCTGTTCTTGTGTTTTTCTATAACATTTAATGGAATATATTTGCCTAGATGTATAAACTTCATTTCAAAGGAATCACTTATTCACTTGTTTCCTCACACACTCAATAAAATGTACATCTTAGCAATTCTACATTTTAAATATTTCTCAAGTGTGGTCCCTAACCCTTCATTACTTCTTTCATAACACTAATTCAGTCATTCTAACTAACCCTTAATCCTGAAATATTCTCCTATTTTGTCCGTCCATGCACTTTCCAGTAGATTCAGATTGACCTTTCCCAAATCCCAAATCTTCCAAGTTTCTTTTGTTTTGAGAACAAATCTAATATATCTTAACATATTAACATTATACAGCTTCCGGACAAATAAAAGAAGTAGTTAGAAATGGGTTTGAGCTACTTCTTTTATTTGTCCGGAAGCTGTAATTCCCTGGGACATCCATATGTTCTGTGGTTCATGTTGTGTTCTGCCTGGATGAGACTTCTCTACCCTGAGTGTCCTGTTTATTTTATTTTTTTTTTTCAGTATATATCTTTTATTTTTTTTTTTGTTTTTTTTCTTTTTTAATATATGAAATTTACTGTCAAATTGGTTTCCATACAACACCCAGTGCTCATCCCAAAAGGTGCCCTCCTCAATACCCATCACCCACCCTGCCCTCCCTCCCACCCCCCACCAACCCTCAGTTTGTTCTCAGTTTTTAACAGTCTCTAATGCTTTGGCTCTCTCCCACTCTAACCTCTTTTTTTTTTTTTTTTCCTTCCCCTCCCCCATGGGTTTCTGTTATGTTTCTCAGGATCCACATAAGAGTGAAACCATATGGTATCTGTCTTTCTCTGTATGGCTTATTTCACTTAGCATCACACTCTCCAGTTCCATCCATGTTGCTACAAAAGGCCATATTTCATTTTTTCTCATTGCCACGTAGTATTCCATTGTGTATGTAAACCACAATTTCTTTATCCATTCATCAGTTGATGGACATTTAGGCTCTTTCCATAATTTGGCTATTGTTGAGAGTGCCGCTATAAACATTGGGGTACAGGTGCCCCTATGCATCAGTCTGAGTGTCCTGTTTAAACTCCACCTATCCTTTACCTCATATCAATTATTATCTCCTACAGGAAAGCTTTCTTGACCTCAGCATAGAATATGCCATCCACCTGATACCTTCACGCCAGTATCCCAGCACTAATAATATTTCATTTTAAAACTGCTTCTTATAAAAAAAAGGTCCCCTTTTAACTGAGCTTATAAAGAGCTGACTTTTTAAAATCCCTGTTTTTTGCACCAGAGAAGATACTCAAAATTGTTGCTCACAGAATGAAACAAAGAATAATAACCATCAGGAAACTGATATTAAAAACAAGTGTTGCATACAAATTTGACATGGAATATATAAAAACTGATAGAGAAAACTAATCAGCTTTTTATTCCTCTATATTTTAAGCAGTGTTGTAATACGATAAGGAATATAAAATTCCAATTAAGATTTTTCCAATTCTCTGTTCGCATGGAAAAGCTCCCCCTACACAAAATATAAGGAGGAAAATACATATAACATATGTAGGCTTCAAAGTACAAAATTTTGTGCCAACACAGCTATGACATACACCAGTTTGCGTGGTAGAAAGGTTAAGTGATAGCAAAATAATAAAATCACATCACCAATATTATCATCAACAGCATCATGATTACTACCATTTCTATAGGGCTCCATAGTTTCTAAAGTTTCCGTAGAGTTTCAGTAGTTACAGCATTTCCTTTATCAGTCTGGCTCATTGTTCTTGTAAAATGTGTGTGCTTGATACTCACATATATATCCTAAGCCTGTGATTGCCAGCAGGAGGCATAAACATAGAAATCCTAGGGTTACTGCAACGATATGCCATGGAAACCCTGTCCAAAATCAGAGAGCAAAATATACAGTAAGCATTGAGCACAGCAAGGTCCTCGGAATTAGAACAAAATGGAATCGCATTCTGGAATTTAAAATGAATAGAGCGATTTACGGTGGTCACAAATCTCATAGCTATTACATTTAAATACACCCATTGACATATTGAGCACCAGACAGAGAGCATCAAATATGTACAGACACCATTATCACGATTTCACTAGTTTTTACTTGACATCGTGGTGTTTTCAGATATCAGGAAAACAAACTAAAAACCTTTACCTCTCCTTTTAACCATTGGACGTCTTTTGTCCTGTTGCCTTGAATGCACTGATTGCAGCTCTGTGTATGTTACTCTCTCCTCACTCATTTCTGAGGGCTGCAGTCAAACAACACGGCTCGATTCCTACGCAATAGTTCATGAGGCACAAAAAATGACAGTATTCATGAAGTGACAGGGACAGCTACATGAATGGTAAGCATGTTCATCTGACATAAGCAACGTAAATGATTATCTTCGAATATTAGGAAAAATTTATTTCAGTTTTTCTTTGTACTACCTTTTAACAGATGGTTAATAATGGTCCACTATGCTTACAAGCATGTTATGTTAAGCTCTTGCTGTGTTTAAAATAACTGAATTCATTGCCAAATTTTTAAAAAGGATATATTCCAGCCTCACCTAAAAATCTACATTTATATCATCATTTGAAAATTCATGTTTCACCACTTAGTGTCTGGGTTATGACCAAATGGCAAATACAGACTAAGCCACTGCTTAGTAAGGACACAAAAACACCAATTGGGCAAAAACCATGCCTGCCACCTTGCTTCTGTCCGAGTCTGCTCATTCATTCACATTAAATCTTGAATTTCATAATTGGTGGTTCTTGACTCCTTTTTACAGTGTAAGGAAAAGGCAAAGACCATAAGATTCAAGGAAAAGGAGGTTAGGACTACATTAAATGAGGGAGGCATAACTTGTCCTTCTAACAACAGTGTTGCCCAGTGACGCTCTTATTTGTAGGTGCGGAAAACTGAGGCTCTGGGAGCATAAACAGTATTCTCAAGGTCAGAAGGCTAGTAAAAGGTACTCTTGAGTTAAAATAAATATATGTAAGTAAATACATATACAATATATTAAATGTAGTCTAGATCAAATATAGATAAAAATATAACATATACGTTATATTTAACTATACAAAAATATATATTTAGTTCAAGTATCTATATTACATGTAACTTATTTATATGGACCCAAAGTATGATCCTTCACTTAACCTTTGTTTATATAACTAATACTTTCTAAAAAATACCTAATAATCTCTTTCTCCTAGAAAATTATATACATAGGGATTACAAGTGAGAAAGCGTTTTTCCCAAAAGAATATTTTGATATATGTATAAACAACTGTTTATAACTGTTCTTCCTAAGTAGATCTGACTCGGGTTTTGAAAATATCTTATTTCCCCATTTAATTACTTTCAGATGTCAGTAAACCTGAACAATCATCAATAATGATAAAATGTGTAAACATATTGTCATTAGTTTTTCAGAAAAAGATTCTCTCGACCAAAGTGGAAAATTATAAGGTAAATCCTGTCATAAGGTCGTTTTCCAAGCTAACAAACTTTTGTTTAATTGTATTTTAATTAAATATCTGTATAATAAAATAATAAAAAAAATTTATAAGTAGAAACCTGGGTTTAATTTGATAGAAAAGTAATCATACTGTCCAAGCATTAAACTTTTTTACGACACTTAATGAAAGAAGAGGGACTTGCCAATCAGTTTGGGAGAGGAGAAAAAAACCCACAGATTTATATTGTCTAAAAAAGGATTAAATATTCTTTAAAACATCTAAGGATTAAAAAATACATATCAGCATAGGAAATATTTTGACCCAACGCATTCTGATCCACTCCTTTTCTCACTTGCAGAATAAAGTTAACGTTCAATATGGATTAACACGGATCCAGGAGTCAGTTCTTGGGGCAACAGTCCAAAGCCCTCCCAACTTTGTCCACAGCTTTCCCATAGCAGATGCTACTTTATCCCTCTCTGATGGATAATGTGACAGCACAGGAACGGGTCACCCAACCTCACTGGCTGCAATACCTCATCGTACCTGGGATTTCAAAACTGGAAAAGAGCTGGGGCGCCTGGGTGGTGCAGTCGGTTAAGCGTCCGACTTCAGCCAGGTCACGATCTCGCGGTCCGGTCGGTGAGTTCGAGTCCCGCGTCAGGCTCTGGGCTGATGGCTCGGAGCCTGGAGCCTGTTTCCGATTCTGTGTCTCCCTCTCTCTCTGCCCCTCCCCCGTTCATGCTCTGTCTCTCTCTGTCCCAAAAATAAAAAAAAAAAAAAAAAAAAAAACTTTGAGAAAACTGGAAAAGAGCTTGGTCAGGATCACAGCTACGATGATGTGCTGGCTCTGGGGGCCTTTCACCTCTGCTTCGACTCCACAAGGTACTAGTTGATGTGCTTGACTGACTCTCAGAGAGACCGTGTCAGGAGAAAGCCGATGGCCATGTGACATTAGATACTCCCCCGCATGGTTTCCACTGGCCTCAGGGTCTCCTTTATTCCTGCACTCTGTGTCAGACAGGAGTCCTAGAGACCTCAAATGCTGAAGTTTTCAGACATTCTGTGGATCAGTACAAACCTGAGCTTTAGCAGTTACCTTGAAGCATAAAAACAAAAAGTCATTCTAAAATCTCATGAGGTTAGGTAATGCTTAACAATAAAATTTAAACATTATTAAAAATGAAAGGGAAATATCCATATTCTACCTGGCATGATTTATACGTCTTCTTTTTATAGAATGAAGATAAGTTCCAATTATAAATATATATATACATATATATTATATACATATATATACATATGTATATACGGCAAAAGTAGATAAATAGCAAAGTGTGCATAAATGTTAGCCTTTTTTTTTAACAAAATCCTAAGGATATCCAGATTGCTTAATATATTACAAACCCTAAGTACCTAAATTTGAGATCAATGATTTGAAAAATATCACATTTCTACTTATTTCTGTGTTCTCTTTAAATTGCTTGAAGAAGCAGACTCTTTACATAAAAAAAAAAACTTAGGACAAAACAAAGACACATGATTACAATATTGAATACATTTGACCGTACTCCTTTGAAAGCATCAAAGCCAATTTCATCTGTTCCACTATTTGTTGCAAATATTATCAGAGCATGTTTGTTTTTTTAAATAATGAGTGTAAGCAATTATATTTATTGTATAAAGGTAGACTTGACAAGATTAACATTAAGAACGTTGTCGAACTTAAACACTTGTAAGACAGTGGCAATATCTACCTTTTGTTACATTTATATGATTTTTAAGTACAAAAGTAAATATACACACACAGACATGCCCTAAAGCTGAGCAATGAGCTGTTTTCAGGATAGTTTATGAAATGCTTTTATTTTGTTTCTTAAATATAAAAATATATTGTTATAATATAAAAGTACATACTTAGGCATATAATAAAATAGGTTTTATATATGAAAAATTATATGTAATTTAAATTTTATAACGTGGATTACCTTGTATTATCCCTGTTGGATTGTATAATCTGTTTATGCTGTTACACACGAAATGCAGATATTTTACCCAGTGTGATTTAGCCTGTTTGCTTGAGGCAGCTCAAAGCAGCCATTTAGAATCTAGAGAAAAAAATAAACTCTCTGAAAGCATTTTTTAAAATACATTGTGGGGTGCCTGGGTGGCTCAGTCGGTAAAGCGTCTGACTTCGGCTCAGGTCATGATCTCACAGTTTCTGAGTTTAAACCGTACGTCGCGCTCTGGGCTGACAGCTCAGAGCCTGGATCCTACTTCACATTCTGTCTCTCTCTCTCTCTCTCTCTGCTCTACCCCTACTTGATCTCTCTCTCTCTCTCTCAAAAATAAACAGTAAAAGACATTATTTGTTCAATGCAGTGAGCAGCTCTATGCCCTGTTTAACCCTACAAGTAAGTGTTAGGCAGGAACAAAAGCAGGAACCATATGATATGGTTTTGTCATATCAACCATATTGATCTGTCCATCTGAAAGGCCCCCAATGCTGTGAAGCTTCAAGCGTCTTCTTAGAAATGTGCACTAATAACAATAAATCCACCTCGATGCCAGCCACACCAGGGGAAGTCTTTTCAAAAGCACTTCCTCCTGGTTGGAGCTCCCTTTTCCATCACTCCCAAACCACAAAGGTCTCATCCTCTTCTAAATACTGGTCAAGTATCCTCTTCTGAAGACATGTCAAGCCTCTAGCTTTCTTTTTTCTCTTTTGCCTTTGGCTCATGCTGTTTCTTTTTAAGATCTAGCTCATCGCTTTCAGGAAGTAGGTTTTTGACATAAATAGAGATAAGAAAGCCTTCTACAAATTTCCCATGCGACAGGGCTCTCTCTTAAAGGCAAACATGGTTTTCAAGCATGCCTATGGACTGTGATCTGCCAGGCCCCGGGGTGTAATTCTTCTGCACGGCAGCCAGACATGTCTATCTATGCCTTATGTCAAATTCCCCAGTGCCAAACGATATCATTTAAAAGAAATGTATTTCATCATTTCTTTTGCTACCAACTATTATATACCTCACTGGTAAGGAAAGATTAAGCCAGCACATGGACTTTGGACGTGTATTTTAGAGGGTGAAGAGTACGACCTCTAAACTCTCAAGGCAGGGCTGTCTTCCGGGTTATGGGTGATAAGACCCGCTGCAGTTTACTCCCCTTGTGCTTCCGCAGCAGCAGCTGAGTGAAGTGACTGATTTGGAAGTCCCATGCTCTTCAGCAGCATCCAGCAGACCTTCTATGCAAATGAGTCTGCTGGGAGATTGGGCTTCAGGATCAGAAGCTATTAGGTGGTATTGAAAAACAGGTGTGTATGTCAGGAACCAAGCAGAAAATGGACTCTAAAAGTTAGCCCAGGTTCCAGGAATGTGTTGCCTCTGATCTTTTACAAAGCTGTTTGTTTGTTTGTTTAATACTAACAAATCATCTGATACATATCTATCCCCACAAATTTGGAACAAACCACCAATGAAAAGGAATTATTAGCAATTTCATCCTTGGGGCTCTTTAAATAAGATGCCGTCTTTATCATACCTAAAATAGAATAGGTTCTAGAAAACCTTTCAAACTATATAGCTTTAAATATTTTCTCGATAGTATTTACAGCAAGTAAAAAAAGATAGAGTATTATGGTTAGAATATACACATATTACAATACTTTTAAGATTGACTTGTTAAATTTTCTATTTTGATGAATGAGGTTACTTTTAATTAGTTTATGATAAAAACGTTATCCCCAAAGACCTCTGTGTCTTTAAAACACCCACACACTTTTTTACCCCGATATCAATGTATTTTTAGTGCTTCTTAAAATGATTCTTATACCTTTTTTCTACTTCAACTTTTATTTATCCTATAAGGTTTCACTGAAACATCACTCGCTCACTGTCTTAACATTCTCCAAGCCTCGTCTGCATCGAAGAAAAGTACGTACAATCATGACATCGAGCATAAAAGCATAAGGTGGTGGAAACCACGATTTAACCCCAAGATGAAATAATCAGTAAGTAACGTGAGAGGGGGAGAGAGAGAACGGATGATGATAAGCCAAGAGAACAAGCAGTGTCGTAGCAGAATCGAACTAAATTCATGTGACCTTTACAACAAAGCAGGCAGACTGCATAAAATTTTGAAATAATATTCCAAGGGCAAAGTTGCCAGAGGAAATAGGTTTTCGTTTGAATTTTTCATATTATGTATTTCTTATCTACTATGCTCACGAATTTCTTCTTGTCTACTAAAATTGGGAAAAGGTGAGAGGGTATGAAGAAACCATGACTGCTGAATTCTTGGCAATGCTACAAGGCAAAAAATTGGGACAAGTGATGTACTTTGAAAATAAACAGGAGCTTGTGCGAAAAGAAATGAAAGTCATGAATGAGTGTGCTTTATTTCTGAACTTAGAGTCTTTCCATGTGTAATTGTCAAAAACACACATTAGTGCATGACATCTCAAATTATTTGGAGCACTTCTTTTATACTTGTGCCTTTAGTAAAGATTTTTCCTTCTGCAATCACTGCTTCTCTTGAAATTTTTTCTTACCTTAGTTTCAAGAACAGTCTTTAGTTCTGTAAAGCAGTCAGTAGAAACAGCACTATCGTTTAAAACACAAAGGATCGTTTCCTCTTAATGGGGTTTGTGAGCACAGGGCTAAGAAAGAACTCTTGAGACATCTTTGGTGCAAAAAGGTGATTTTTTTTAAAGCACGGGGACAGGAGCTGTGGACAGAGAGAGCTATCCTGGGATTGTAAGAAGTGACTGATTACTGTTTAGTTAGTGGGGATTAAGGACAGCTTAAACCTCTAAGGAATTTGGAAGCAAGGTTTTCAGGGCCATGAGGAGCTAGCCACACTTAAGATAAGGTTATCTGTAGTTATTTTATTTTATTTTATTTTATTTACATCTAAATTAGCATATGGTGCAACACTGATTTCAGGAGTAGATTCCTTAATGCCCCTTAGCCATTTAGCCCAAACCCCTTCCACAACCCCTCCAGTAACCCTCTGTTTGTTCTCCATATTCAAGAGTCTCTTAAGTTTTGTCCCCCGCCGTCTTTTTCTATTTTGCTTCCCTTCCCTTCTGTTCATCGGTTCTGTGTCTTAAAGTCTTCATATGAGTGAAGTCATATGATATTTGCCTTCCTCCGACGGATTAATTTTGCTTTGGACAATATTATCTGGCTCCATCCACATAGTTGCACTTGCCAAGAGTTCATTCTTTTGGATTGCCGAGTAATACTCCATTGTGTGTGTGTGTGTGTGTGTGTATGTGTGTGTGTAACACATCTTCTTGATCCATTCATCCATCAAAGGAAATTTGGGCTCTTTCCACACTTTGGCTATTGTTGATAGTGCTGCTATAAACATTGGGGTGCATGTGTCCTTTCAAAACAGCACACCTGCATCCCTTGGATTAATACCTAATAGTGCAATTCCTGGGTCATAGGGTAGTTCTATTTTTAATTTTTTGAGGAACCTCCATTACTATATTCCAGAGTGACTGCACCACTTTGCATTCCCACCAGCAGTGCAAAAGAGATCCTCTTTCTCCTCATCCTCGCCAACATCTGTTGTTGCCTGAGATGTTAATATTTGCCATTCTGACAGGTGTGAGGTGGTTTCTCATCGTGGTTTGGGTTTGTATTCTGATGATGAGTGATGAGGAGCATCTTTTCATATGTCGGTTGGCCATCTGGATGTCTTCTTTGGAGGAGTGTCTATTCATGTGTCTTTCCCATTTCTTCACTGGATTATTTGTTTTCTGGGTGTAGAGTTAGATAAGTTCTTTATAGATTTTGGATACTAACACTTTGTCTGATATGTCATTTGCAAATATGTTCTCCCATTCTGTCGGTTGCCTTTTAGTTTTGGTGATTGTTTCCTTCTCTGTCCAGAAGTTTTTTATTTTGATGAGGTCCCAGTAATTCATTTTTGCTTTTGTTTCCCTTGCCTCCAGAGACGTGTTGAGTAAGACGTTGCTGCGGCCAAGATCAAAGAGGTTTCTGCCTGCTTTCTCCTCGAGGATTTTGATGGCTTCCTGTCTTACGTTGAGGTCTTTCATCCACTTTGAGTTTATTTTTGTGGATGGTGTAAGAAAGTGGTCCAGTTCATTCTCCTGCATGTCGCTCTCCAGTTTTCCCAGCACCACTTGCTGAAGAGATTGTCTTTATTCCATTGGATATTCCTTCCTGCTCTGTCAAAGATTATTTGACCATCCACTTATGGGTCCATTTCTGGTTTCTCTATTCTGTTCCATTGATCTGAGCGTCTGTTCTTGTGCCAGTACTGTTTTTGTGCCATACTGCCTTGTAGTATAGCTTGAAGTCTGGGATTGTGATGCCTCCTGCTTTGGTGTTCTTTTTCAAGATTTCTTTGACTCTTTGGGGTCTTTCCTGTTTCCATACAAATTTTAGGATTATTTGTTCTAGCTCTGTGAGAATGCTGTTGTTATTTTGATAGAGATTGCATTGAATATGTAGATTTCTTTGGGTAGTATCATTTTAACAATATTTCTTCTTCCTATCCAGGAGCATGGAATCTTTTTCTATTTTTTTGTGTCTTCTTCAATTTCTTTCATAAGCTTTCTATAGTTTTCAGTGTATAGATTCTGCACCTCTTTGGTTAGATTTATTCCTAGGAATTTTATGGGTTTTGGTGCAACTGTAAATGGGATTGATTCCTTGATTTCCCTTTCTGTCGCTTCATTGTTGGTTTATAGGAATGCAACCTATTTCTGTGCATTGCTTTTCTCTCCTGCAACTTTGCTGAATTCATGAATCACACCTAGCAGTTTTTTGGTGGAACCATTTGGGTTTTCCGTAAGGAGTATCATGTCATCTGCGAAGAGTAAAAGTTTGACCTCCTCCTGGCCAATTTTCATGCTTTTATTTCTTTGTGTTATCTGATTGCTGAGGTTAACTCTTCCAATACTATGTTGAATAGCAGTGGTGAGAGTGGACATCCCTGTCTTGTTCCTGACCTTAGAGGGAAAGCTCTCCGTTTTTCCCCATTGAGGATATTAGCCTTGGGTCATTCACATATGGCTTTTTAATCTTGTGGTTTGATCCTTCTATCCCTACTTTCTTGAGGGTTTTTCTCAAGAAAGGATGCTGTATATTGTCAAATGCTTTCTCTGCATCTATTGAGAGGATCTTATGGTTCTTGTCCTTTCTTTTATTGATGTGATGAATGATATTTATTGTTTGGCAGATATTGAACCATCCCTATATCCCAGGTATAAACCCCACTCGGTCGTGGTGAATAATTTTTTTAATGTATTGTTGGAGCCGGTTGGCTAATATCTTATTGAGGATTTTTACATCCATGTACATCAGGGAAATTGGTCTATAATTCTTTTCAGTGGGGTCTCTGTCTGGTTTTGGAATCCACGTAATGCTGGCTTCATAGAAAGCGTTTGGAAGTTTTCCTTCCATTTCTATTTTTTGGAACAGTTTCAAGAGAATGGGTGTTGACTCTTCCTTAAATGTTGGTAGAATTCCCCTGGAAAGCCATCTGGCCCTGGACTCTTGTTTTTTGGCAGATTTTTGATTACTAATTCGATTTCCTTGCTGGTTATGGGTCTGTTCAAATTTTCTATTTCTTCCTGTGTCAGTTTTGGTAGGGTATAGGTTTCGAGGAATTTGCCCATTTCTTCCAGATTTCCCATTTTATTGACAAATAATTGCTCAGAATATTCTCTTATGATTGATTTTATTTCTGTTGTGTTGGTTGTGACCTCTCCTCTTTCATTCTTGATTTTACTTGTTTGGGTCCTTTCCTTTTTCTTCTTGATCAAACTGGCTAGTAGTTTATCAATTTTGTTAATTTCTGCTCTAATCTGTATTACTTCCTGTCTTCTGCTGGTTTGGGATGTTATTTGCTGTTCTTTTCCCAGCTTCTTAGTCGTAAAGTTGTGTACCTGAGATTTTTCTTCCTTCTTTAGGAATGCCTGGATTGCTATATATTTTCTTCTTATGACTGCCTTTGCTGTGTCTCAGAGCCTTTGGGATGTGGTGCTATCATTTTCATTTACTTCCATACACTTTTTAATTTCTTCTTTAAGCTCTTGTTTAGCCCATTCATTCATTAATAGGATGTACTTTAGGTTTCAAGTATTTGTTACCTTTCCAAATTCATTTCTATGGTTGATTTCAAGTTTCATAACGTTGTGGTCTGAAAATATGCTTGGTATGATCTCCATCTTTTTGCACTTGTTGAGGGCTGATTTGTGTCCCAGTATTTGGTCTATTCTGGAGAATGTTCCATGTACACTGGCGAAGAATGTATATTCTGCTGCTTTAGGATGAAATGTTCTGAATACACTGATAAACCTCTAGCCAGGCTTTTCAAAAAGAAAAGGGAGATGACCAAATAGATAAAATCATGAATGAAAGTGGAATTATTGCAAAAAATCCCTCAGAAATACAAGCAATTATCAGGGAATACTATGAAGCCTTATATGCTAAAAAACTGGACAACCTGGAAGAAATAGACAAATTCCTAAACACCCACACACTTCCAAAACTCAACCAGGAAGAAATAGAAAGCTTGAACAGACACATAACCAGCGATGAAATTGAATCAGTTAACAAACATCTCCCAAAAACTAAGAGTCCAGGACCAGATGGCTTCCCAGGGGAACTGTACCAGACATTTAAAGCAGAAATAATGCCAATCCTTCTCAAGCTGTTCCAAAATAATTGAAAGGTAAGGAAAACTTCCAGACTCATTCTATGAAGCCAGCATTACTTTGATTCCTAAACCAGACAGAGGCCCAGCCAAAAAAAAAAAAAAACCAAAAAAAAACAAAAAAAACCCTACAGGCCAATATCCCTGATGAATATGGATGCAAAAATCCTCAATAAGATACTAGCAAACCGATTTCAACAGCAAATAAAAAGGATTATACACCATGATCAAGTGGGATTCATTCTTGGACTGCAGGGCTGGTTCAACATTCTCAAATCAATCAATGTGATACATCTCATTAATAACAGAAAAGATAACAACCATATGATCCTGTCTATCGATGGAGAAAAAGTATTCGACAAAATTCAGCAGACTTTCTTAATAAAAACCCTCGAGAAAGTTGGGACAGAAGGAACATACTTAAAGATCATCAAAGCCATTTATGAAAAGCCCACAGCTAATATCATCCTCAATAGGGTAAAACTGAGAGCTTTCCCCTGAGACCAGGAACACGACAGGGACGTCCACTCTCCTCACTGCTCTGTAACATACTGTTGTAAGTGCTAGCATCAGCAATCAGACAACAAAAGGAAATCAAAGGCATCAAAATTGGCAATGATGTCAAGCATTCACTTTTTGCAGATGACATGATATAGGTGGAAAACCCAATAGACTCCACCAAAAGTATGCTAGAAGTGATACATGAATTCAGCAAAGTCGCAGGATACAAAATCAATGTACAGACATCAGTTGCATTCTTATACACTAATAATGAAACAACAGAAAGACAAATAAAGAAACTGATCCCATTCACAATTGCACCAAGAAGCATAAAATACCTAGGAATAAATCTAACCAAAGATGTAAAAGATGTGTTTGCTGAAATCTATACCTTCTGAAGGACATTGAAGACATAAAGACATTGAAAAACATTCCATGCTCATGGATTGGAAGAATAAATATTGTTAAAATGTTAATACTACCCAAAGCTATGTACACATTCCATACAACCCCAGTCAAAATTGCACCAGCATTCTTCTCGAAGCTGCAACAACCAATCCTAAAATTTGTATGGACCCACAAAAGACACCGAATAGCCAAAGTAATTTTTAAGAAGAAGACCAAAGCGGGAGGCATCACAATCCCAGACTTTAGCCTCTACTACAAAGCTGTAATCATCATGACTGCATGGTACTGGCACAAAAACAGACCCATAGACCAAAGGATTAGAATAGAACCCCAGAATTAGACCCACAAAAGGATGGCCAACTCATCTTTGACAAAGCAAGAAAGAATATCCAAAGTAAAAAAGAGAGTGTCATTAACAAATGGTGCTGGGAGAACTGGACAGCAACATGTAGAAAGATGAAACTAAACCACTTTCTTACACCATTCACAAGAACAAACTCAAAATGGATAAAGGACCTGAATGTGAGACAGGAAACCATCAAAACCCTAGAGGAGAATGCAGGAAAAAACCTCTCTGACCTCAGCCACAGCAATTTTTTACTTGACACATCGCCAAAGGCAAGGGAATTAAAAGCAAAAAAGAACTATTGGGAACTCATGAAGATAAAAAGCTTCTGCACTGCCAAGGAAACAATCAACCAAACTTAAAGGCAACCAACGGAATGGGAAAAGAGATTGGCAAATGACATATTGGACAAAGGGCTAGTATCCAAAATCTATAAAGAGCTCACCAAACTCCACACCCAAACAACAAATAATCCAATGAAGAAATGGACAGAAAGCATGAATAAACACTTCTCTAAAGAAGACATCCAGGTGGCCAACTGGCACGTGAAAAGATGCTCAACGTCGCTCCTCATCATGGAAATTCAAATCAAAACCACACTCAGATATGACCTCACGCCAGTCAGAGTGGCTAAAATGAACAAATCAGGAGACTATAGATGCTGGCGAGGGTGTGGAGAAACAGGAACCCCTTGCACTGCTGGGGGGAATGCAAACTGGTGTAGCCGCTCTGGAAAACAGTGTGGAGGTTCCTCAGAAAATTAAAAATAGAATTACGCTATGACCAAGCAATAGCACCGCTAGGAATTTACCCAAGGGATACGGGAGTGCTGATGCATAGGGGCACTTGTACCCCAATGTTTATAACAACACTTTCAACAATAGCCAAATTATGGAAAGACCCTAAACCTCCATCAACTGTTGAAAGGTTAAAGCTATTGTGGTTTATATACACAATGGAATACTACGTGACAATGAGAAAGGATGAAATACGGCCTTTTGTAGCAACGTGGATGGAAATGGAGAGTGTGATGCTAAGTGAAATAAGTCATAGAAAGGCAGATACCATATGTTTTCACTCTTATATGGATATTGAGAAACTTAACAGAAGACCATGGGGGAAGGGAGGGGGGAAAAAAGGTTACAGACAGGGAATGAGGCAAATCATGTGAGACTCTTAAAAACTGAGAACAAAAAACTGAAGTTTGATGGGGGGTGGCAGGGAGGGGAGAGTGGGTGATGGGTATTGAGGAGAGAACCTCTTGGGATAAGCACTGGGTATTGTATGGAAACCAGTTTGACAATAAATTTCATATTAAAAAAGATAATAATAAAAAGTTATCGAGATAGTGTTTCAGCAGATTTTCAGGGATTATGGAAAATCACAACACATCTGGCACCAGGCTTCGTCCTCAACGACCTTGCGCCACTACCAGTGAACGTGGCTGCCTTCTGGGGTCTGCTGGGACCAGGTGGCTTCAACAGTCTCTACCAAATGTCCTTCCAGCAGTGGAATTGCTTTTCCCCATGTGGCACGTGGACCTTCCAGACCCCACTCTGCTCCTGGGGATTCGCTTTTCCCATCAGAGCACCACCAGGTATGGAGCTGCAGAGTTGCAGACTTTGTGCTTCCCTTGTTTACAGTCTTAATGGAATTTAAACCCTCTCCTTTCTCTTTTTTTAGTTTAGTCCCTGAGGCTGTTTCCAATTTTCCACTTTCTCTCCAGCTGCTTTGGGGGAGGAGTGCTTTTCCTGTATTTTACTCCCCACCCCCCGCCCCGTCTCTGTCCTCTCTCCACCCACAAAACACCTCCCTTCCCATGGCTTCTCACTCCCCAAGTTCACCTCTCTATGCCATGTACCTGCTGAATTCTGGGTGCAGGTTGTGCAGATTGTTGTGTTAATCCTCCAGTCAGTTTTCTAGGTGTGTGGGATGGTTCAGTGTTGGTCTGGCTGTATTTCATGGACACGAGACACACAAAAAACTTCGATGCTGTTCTGCCATCTTCTGTCCTAAGAAACTCTTAATTAACCTGAGGTTGAGTTTTTTTCTCCCATGCATTCTTCTAAAACCTGTAAGTTTACATTGAATTCTACACTCCAAGGCAAGTTAATCTTTTTTAGATGGCTTGAATTCCTTCCTTTAAGTTTTTGCATATAAGTGTCTAATGATTCCCGTATCACTTGCCGAAAGCAACATTATCCTATTGAAATATCATTGGCGCTTTTGCCAAAAGTCAATTGACCATTTATTTGTGAATCTATTTCTAAACTCTCTATCTTGTTCCATTGATCTGAGTAACTATTTTCTTTCATCAGTATCTTTTATCTTAAGTAGGGTTCATGCTCAGCGTGGAGCCAAGTGTGGGGCTTGAACTCATGAACCTGAGATATGACCTGAGCTGAGATCAAGAGTCAGACACTTAACCCACTGAGCTACCCAGGTGTACTACAAATAACTTGATTATTGTGTCCTTGTGCTAGTCTTCAAGTATGGTAATTTGTGTTCTCCTACTTTGTTCTTTCTGAATTTCCATTGACAATTTTTTTTAAAAGAAAATTTCAGGTAGTTGCCATATTTTTATTAGAATTAGAATACCCAGTTAAAGGAATCTGGACTCCTTGCAGAAATTGTTGATTATAAGTCAGAGGTAGGACACATGCAAGGTGAGCCTGGAACATGTGTACTGCTAGAAAAGAGGTGACTACTTAACATAATGTGGGGTGGTCAAACAGATCGAGAGACCAGATGAACGAATTCCCAATGGCTAAAGCAACAGCAATTTAAGCAACAAAATAAATAGCAAAAAAAATAAATACCATTGTACTGTAAACCAAAATAAAAAATAAATATCCATAAGTCCATACCAGGATAAAAGAATTGATCAAATAAATACATGGGGGCAATGAGACAAAATTTGCATGCAGAATTCCAAATACAGCTCCAGGTATCATTCTACTCCTGCTTCAAGGAGACGGGTATAACTCCTCGCTAAGTACGCACTGCACATAATGATTTCCTTCCAAAACCTCATTACAGAATCATATGGAAGGGAAAACAAAGAATAACTTTACAATGGAACACCTGGCAAATAGTACCGGACTGAAGAAAGTTATCATCAACAGTGACAGGCCATATTCATAGCATGCCCTCTTGATATTATGTGATAAAGGTGACTCTGGGCCTCTGTGGGCTTCCTCCCCAAATTTATAACCCCGGCCTACGCATGAGAAAAATATCAGACCAATCTCAACTGAAGGATATATTTTTTAAGTACCTAGAAAGTCCTCCTCAAAACTACCCACATCATCAAGAACAAGGAAAATCTGTAACACCCAGGGGGAAATTAAGAACATGTGACAGCTAACTGTGCTTGGTAATACGGATGGGATCCTGGAATAGAAAATCTGAGTAAATTATGCATATTAAATCATAAAAAGATATATCACTTTCGTTTCTGAATTGTAACAAATATACACTATTAAGATAGCATGTTGATATAAGAGTACAGTGTATTTGGGAACTCTGTACTATCTTTGCATTTTCTTTCTGTACATTTAAAATTGTCCTAAAAATAACCTGTATTTAAAAAAGTAAAAGCATGTAGGTGACGACCAAAAAGAAAAAATCTTACTTGGTTTCGGGTTTGAATTGACTTAATCTTAGATCAACTTGGAGAAATCATAACCATTTTGAAGCTTCCCATCTAGGACCATAGTAGAGTTATCAACTTACTTGTCTTAATTTCTCTTATGAGTATTTCATAATTTTCAGCACACAGATGGTACATATATTTTGGCACATATACACTATTAACTTACTGTGATACTGTAAACAAATCAACATGAGTTTGCTCCTTGGTGAGTCACAGAAAGGAACTACACCATGTGAGTTGTCACAAAAAGGAAACTTTATTTGCAGCAAATGAGGAGATCGTGGGGAGTAACTTCCAAAGTCATGACTCCCGAAGCAACGGTAAATAGGTTCTTTTTTTCATGTGAAAAAAAATTTTTAATATTATTTATTTTGAGAGAGAGAGAAAGGAGAGTGTGAGCAGGGGCGGGAGGGGCAGAGAGAGAGGGAGACACAGAACTCAAAGCGGGCTCTAGGCTCCGAGCTGTCAGCAGAGATCCCGACTTGGAGATCGAACTCACAAACCATGAGATCATGACCGGAGCCGAAGTGGGTCGCTCAACAGACTGAGCCACCCGGGAGCCCCTCCTTTTGTTTTGAATTAGGATGAAAAAGAGGATCCACGTCACCATAGGTAGAGGAGGGCATGAGGTCACACATGCACCTCAAGGAAACAGGCCTCCACGCACACCGTGTGTTGTGTAAATAAGTCTTGTGACAAGGCGCGTGTTCCTCCTTGGGTAGAGATTTTAGGATTATAATGAGGGAAAGGTATCATCAATCACTCTAGAGCTCACTCCATGGTCCATCTGAGCAGGTGTGAGTCAGGATGACACTCAAACTGTCCCCGGGGGATCTGGGCAGGCTGAAGATTTTGTCAAGAGAGTCACTATTGTTTGAGGGTTGGTATTGCTTTCCACTTGCCAGAGTTAAGAGAGACACTGGTAAGAGGATTTGCCTAAAGAAAAATGTGGGACAAAGGTGGGTGAGTATAAGCTGGTGGGCAGTAAAGGTCAAATCTTGGGGTCTAGCAAGTGACAATACTAACGTAAATGGTATTTTTGTTTAATTCAATTTCCAATAGCTTATTTTTAGCACATAGACACATTACTGAATTTCACATACTGTCTTATATCTGGAACTAAAATAAACTCACATATTAGTGTTAGGAGGAATGAGGGAAAACGCTGAGATTTCTATGTTGGCAATTATGTCCTTTGCAAATGGGTGTCGTTCCTTTTTGCATTCCAATCTGTATCCCTTTTTTATTTCTTGCTTATTGAACTGAAATGGCCTCCCTTGGGATGGGGAAGAGGGGTGATGAGTCCAGATATCTTTGCTTCTTTACCGGTGTTAAGGGAAAGCACTCAATCTTTCGATGCTCAGTAGATTACTAACTGGAGGATTTGTTTATTGTTATTTTCTCCATTTTTTATTGTTATTTCCTTCATTATCATATGGAGGAAAATCTCACTTATTCCTACTTATTCCTAGTTTACAGAGACGGTTTATCATGAAAAGATGGCGACTTTGAGGTGATTTATCTGCATCTACTAAGGCTATCATGCGGCTTTCCTTCCTCAGCCTATCAATCAAGTATATCACCCCAATTCATTAATCTTGCACATGTGGAATAAACCCACTCTATCGTGATGTATACTCTTCTCAATAAATTGCTCCATGCAATTCAATGTGCAAATAATTGTTAGGATTTTTTGCTTGTTTTGTGCACATGGGCTGTGGATTCTTGGCTATCTGTTTTCACTATCCAAGTAACACTGGCCTCACAGAATAAGTTGGAACATTTTCAATTTTCTTCTGTTTCCTGGATCACGTTTTTTCCCTTTTAAATTTGACTATTTATTCAGTAAATATTTACCAGAATTCACCAGCGAACCCATCTGGGGTTCTCTTGGGAGGATTTGAACTACAAATTGAATAACTCATTTTACATATACAACGAGTTCAAGGTATCAAATTCTTCTTAAGTGTGTTTTGAAAGATCAATTCTTTCAAGAAATCAATGTCTTTCAGGTTTTAGAATTCATTGGCAAAAAATTCTTCATGTTCCCTTATAATCATCAGTAAATCCTTCAATGTCTGTAATAATCCTGCTCATTCATGCTTCAAATTGGTCATTTAGGCCTATTCTTGATCGGTCCAGCTGGGGGTTTATCACTGTTGTCAGCCTTTTCAAAACTCACTGTTACATTTATTTTATTATTTCTTATATTTCCAACTTCATTGATTTCTGCTCTTCATTTTATGATTTTCCACCTTTATTTGATTTGGGTTTTATTTCTTTTCCTCATTCTACTTTCTCAAGGCAGAAGTGGTGATTCTTGATTGAAAAGGTGCTTCCTATGTAAGCATTCTCCCTGTAAACGCTGATTGAACTGCCTCCACATACTTGGAACTCTTGGTGATTTGCTTTCATCCAGTTCAAACTATGCCAAATTTATCCTTTAAAACAAACAACTGCAGGGACACCTGGGTGGCTCAGTCGGTTGAGCGTCCGACTTCGGCTCAGGTCACGATCTTGCGGTCTGTGAGTTCGAGCCCCGCGTAGGGCTCTGTGCTGACTGCTCAGAGCCTGGAACCTGTTTCACATTCTGTGTCTCCCACTCTCTCTGACCCTCCCCCGTTCATGCTCTGTCTCTCTCTGTCTCAAAAATAAATAAGCGTTAAAAAACAAACAATGGCAAAAACATTTTTTTAATTTTTCTTCATGACTTTGAGGCGAGGAAGAATTTAGTCCAACAGAGTAAACTAAAGAGTTTCAAATGGAGCTTGACCTTGCCACCTCACGTTTAAACTTCTCGCCTCCAAAATAATGAAAAAATAAATGTATGTTGTTCAAAGACACCCAGGTTGTGGTAGTTGTCATGGCAGCCCAAGGGATCACTACAACACCTTGTAACCGGCACCCAGATTATTAAACTCCCTATTATCAGCACCTGAGAAATGCACCTTGGACGTGGTTTCTTTCCAAGCATAACGTTGCACCATGGTAAAGACTAGTCATTTCCCATTATTATTCGTTTTAGGAATAAATCCCTACGGCAGGAATTTTTGTCCTCATTTCTAATAGCATAGGTTAGACTTACCTGGTGTAGAACCTTATAAATAACTGGAACGTTACAGGAGGAGCGATTTTGTGTCTGGGTTTTCTTTGCTCAAACTGACGTTTGTGATATTAATCCACAAAGACAAGACAGACACTTTAAATGAGAAGAAATACCATAAACACATGCTCAGAGACACAAATAACAGGACATAGTAAATTGAAGTGAATCAAATAAACATTTTTTTTTAAGTGGTGAAGACTTTATTGGCAAAATCAAACAGACTGATAACACGTTGCGGTGGTAACCAAGTGAGGAAGCAGGAATTGAATGCTGCTGACTGCAGATAGAGAGGTAGAGCATCTATTGTAAATTAAACGTCTATGCAAATTTCATGTGGACACATTTTGACATAGAAATGACACTGCTAGACACCCTATGTATATGCTCTATGGCAAGTAATACAGTACTAAGTGCTTTCATTCACACAATTCTAAAATTCTGGGAGAAACCTAAACATCCACTGGAAATAAAACATTTATCAGTGTGACATTTGCAGAAATTTATACAAAGTAATGCAGCTACCTATGTACTGATATGGAACACACACATGGTACATTTTCAACAGAAACATAAAGGATCGTTACTGTCGTTTTTAGCCACATACCATTTTGTTTAGCAGACGGCCTGTGTGTACTTGTACTTTACTAGAATACCTCGGGAATACTATATAAACCAGTTACATGTGTGCCTCTGAGGTGGCAACTAGATGAATAGAGGACAAGGTGGTTGGGAGCATGTGTTCATCGTTTAGGACCTCTTATACTGTGAACCCTGCAAATGTATTCACTACCTATTTAAATCAAGAACATTTAGTTATATTTTAAATGTAAAATCTTACACTCAAACTTTTTCACATTCTCCAGTGGAATGGTTCTTGAAATTTCAAAAAAAAAGCTTCATTTTTGGATGGATGATTTTACTCTAAAACTTACTCTTTTATCCATCCTGAGGCATGTTTGAAAGATCATAATCCTTCATATGCCATGCATAGTTGACTAATTTGAGCGAATACCCTGTATTTTTCCTGACAACTGTTAAAGAATGAAAATAGTGAATATTTGATCACAGCACTTCTTTAATTATCAGGGCCAGAGAACTCCTTTTCACATATGTAACGGAAACGGTTACTACAGGCAGGAGTATAAATTGTCGATGGTCTCATGTGTCCACATTTCACAGGAGATAAACTCTGTTGGAGATTCCTGCACCAGAAAATAAATTTATTTTAGAAAGATATTTCTCAGGCAAAATTTATCACAAATTGAAAACATATGTGCACTTACTTCAAAGTCCTTAAAAATATTGAGAGGGTCATAGAGCGATAAGATTAGGAAGCGTAATTGTATCTAAACCTAATGAAATGTTACCAATGGACCACTGGAACTAGTGAAGAAGTACAAAGGGTAGTGTAGACTGGGAGGTCTAGGAATTTATACATATACACTTGAAATATGCTCCTAAGACTCCTGACACGTCTGGGAAGTGATCAAATAAAGAATGTGTAGGAAGTGATACACTGAAATTACATATAAACATATTTCCAAGTGCCTGTAATTGAGACTGATGTGCCCAGAGCAAGCAATTCCACTGCTAGCCTCACTTTGAGCAAAAAAGGTGCTGATTTGCACTTAAAATAGAGTGCACTTTTTCTCCACTGAGCCTAATGTCTTCCACACCAAACGAAGCATTAGACTTCGGTGAAATTGGGCAATGAGAATGAGGTACCTGGATTTTAAATGTGAAGGCTGGGCTACACTGTCCAGAAAAAAAATGTTTCTTAGTTTTAATTTTCACCCAAATCCTCAGGAATCTGATGGGAAGTAACCATTTCAAGAAATAAAATGGGGGTGTCCCCAACTTTTTACATTCAGCTGTTATTTCAGTAGAACTTCTTTGTAGGGGGTTCCATTGCCTTCCCTGCCCCTTCATGGATTTCCTCCTGTCTCTTGAAGCACTTTTTTCGGTGATATTTTCTGGTTATCCTCTTGTCCACTTATCTTCACATGACCTTCCACATGAGGGCGTCCGAGGGTTCAGCCCTTAGATTCCCGAGAATCATCCCAGCCTCGCACTTGTCACACTGTCTATCCACTGCTGCACACAACATTTGCATCCCAGGCACAGACCTCTCACCTGATCGGCATGATTATCTATCACAAGGCCCATGTGACACCCACGTTCATACCTAAATGCTTAACAGTTTTACTACCATTGTATCTAAAACTGAATTCCAAATATGCCCTATTAACGTTAATGGGAACGTCATTCTTACCACTCCTGGACCAAAAACCTGACACCATCCCTGACTTGTCTGTCTCACACACATCTTTGGAACAAGTGTAGAATCTGGCCACTTGGCCATCTCAGCTCAACAGACTGTCCAGAGTGCATCTCCAAAGCAGGACCCAGACTTTGTCCCTCCTCCACTTAAAGCCCTCTAATATCTTCTCATGACCCTCATGAACCTCTTACATTTTTCTAATCCCCACATGCTCTCACCGTCATTCCCTCTCTGACCTACTTTTCTCCCACCTCGTTCCCCTTGCTCCAGTCCCAGGCCCTCTTGCTATTTCCTCAGGGATGCTAAGGACACTCCTACTGCTGGGATGCATTTGTATCAGCTAATCCACATGCCCTGCTCATTCAACATGCTGTACGAACTTCATTTCTCATGGAGTCTGTCCTGACCACTCCACTGAAAGCAGTGAAATCTCTCCCTCTTACCTTCATACACAAATGACACTTTGCACTGTAGCAAAAAGGAAAGATTTCACATCACTCCATAGCATATATCACCCCCTAATGAGCCATGTAATTCACTTGGCACGTTGAGATTGTCGTCGCTCATCTCCAAGAGCTCCATCAAGCCTGCATGGGAATGTACTATCCACAACGGCAGAAGACTGTAGTGTGTTTCATTCACCACTATAGCTTCAGTGCCTAGAAGGGTGCCTGGAACATTGTGGGCCATCAATAAACAGCATGTTAAATACCCCATGTTTCCCATACTGTCCGCCAGTTATCTGGATTTATTTACAACGGATCACTTTTCTTCATTTTCTAAACTACTTTCGTAGCATCAAATGACAAATCCATGTGATTTATTAATGAAACAGGGCTAGCAATAATTCTTGGGGAATTGTTGCAAGATTACTAAATGACTCCTTTGGAAAAAGCTCTTTTGTTGTTGTGTTCTCGAATGATATCAAGCAAACAGGTACATATTTCATGTACAGAGGAGGCTGGCTGTAGCCACTTTCCTCTCCTCATTACCTTTTTACCATTTCCTGCAACCATATCTGTGGACATGCTTGTATCATAGGACATACAAGATACAAAAACAAAATGCCATTTCACTAGGTTTGGCAGGACTTTCCATTAAAGAAAATGGAATACACCATGCTCTTTGGGTCTCTTGAGGTCTCAGATTTGCATTCGGTTGCCGATCTAAGAAGCGAGATCAAATGGAATGAACGATATTCCCTAAGTCCCCAAGGATCTGTTCCTCTTCTTCACCAATAACCTACCACTCCGTTACTGAGCAGAAAAGGGAGAAAGGCCATGAAATGAAAAATTACAGCTTCTGAGATAGGGGTGAGCCATCCAGCCATTGCCAGGGATACCTGCCTTCTTGAACCCTACTTAATCCAATCCAATGATTGTGTTTTATTTTTGATTGAATAAGGACCTGTGAGAAAATTGGAATTATTAGTATTATTCACAGCATCAGTGAAAACATCTTACCCACAGAGGACTCATCAATAAAATACTGGGCACTTTTATCTTCAAACACTTTTATGATAAATGGAAGTGGCAGGCTCATTTCTCCATGGGGTAGAGAAGACACAGGATTGGAAATGCTTCAATGAAGGAATCACTCAAGTCTCTGTGACTGGATCCAAGATATCAGCAAAGAGGAAGGATGGACTTAGAAAAAAACAAATCTTCCCATACGATAAAGTAGATAGATAAATATGATGGCAAAATCAACAACTTTTCCTCATCCTAAGACACCTTAAAGCATGTGAAAAGACAGGGCGCCTGGGTGGCTCAGTCGGTTAAGCGTCCGACTTCAGCTCAGGTCACGATCTGGCGCTCCGTGAGTTCGAGCCCCGCGTCGGGCTCTGGGCTGATGGCTCCGAGCCTGGAGCCTGCTTCCGATTGTGTGTCTCCCTCTCTCTCTGCCGCTCCCCCGTTCATGCTCTGTCTCGCTCTGTCTCAAAAATAAATAAACGTTAAAAAAATTAAGAAAAAAAAAAAAGCATGTGAAAAGACAAGCCTCGTCTGGAGATATATGCAATAATTTGCAGAACAAATACTTATTTTTAGAAATAAACAAGGGAAAAGATTACACAATAAGAAAAAAAGGCACAACAAACGAGAACATATTTCAAATAAATGGGGAGTATAGCCAAGAAATAAAGATGCCAAGCTCACTAGAGATCATGAAAATTCAAATCAAAGCCACCAGGGTATATTTTACTAGTATTGAATTGGCAGAAATTAAAAATAACAGCACCAAGTTTGTGGGATGGTTGATATCAAATCCATCTTTCAAAATGTTGCTAAAATCATTTTGAAATGTAATTTTAAATTATCGCATGAAAATGGAACTTTAGGAACCTTGTCCCCAATGATTTCACTCCTACGATGATTTGTGATCAAGAGAAGTGAGGACACACAAGAGAGTTTTGCACTGAGACACGTCTAAGAATGATTCATGAAGGACTCTTCCTAGCCACAAAAGGTGGAAACAACCCAAACTTCCATCTTCTAGAGATTCTTAGCCACACTGGGGAATATTATACAGCAGTGAAAATGAAGAGACTATAGCTACAAGCGGTCAAACTCTGTATCCCATTAATTTGCTCTACACACCTAAGGAAATAAAACTTCCATGAGAATTTTCCTTCTGTATGCAGTGGATATCATACAGTCTGTGTTAACATTGTGGGCACTGAATAATGCATGCAGTGTCTAAAGTATCTCTACCATAAAAATTCTGTAAGTTCTTTGTAATCATTATTCCAATTGGCATAATGAATGGAAAGTAAGTTAATATCCTTTGCTATAAGCAATGTAATTGAATCTCTCTCAGCCTCTCTCTCTCTCTCTAACACAAAGGCACCCAAAAACACACACATGCATCAATATCTCTTCACAGTAATTACATTGTATCAGAAAAATTTGAGGAGCGTATAGTTAGTGCCTAAGGAAAACGAATGGGAATTATAGAATTGCGCCCAAATAGATGTCATCATTTCTAAGTCTCCAAATCAACACTGATGTTAAATGTCCTTGATTCTTTCACTCACATAATTTTGCTAGATGCTAGGGGTATGCATAGGTATCAAAGCCAATTTTAGTTTTCAGTACCAATGGACTTAAGCCCCTGCTGTCATTACACTCCTGGGTTGGTAAAGCAGCAAAACATGGGAAATCCTAAACCATCAGTGTAAGAGTAATGCTGTTCTGTAGCAAAGCTGATCTCCAGTTCAGAGAGTGTATCAACAGCCCAGTTCAGATACTGACAGCCAAGCTCTCATCAAATGAGGTGCTAGACTATGAAACTCAGATTTTGCTCTAAACAATGGCAAAAGTCTCAGGGAACGTCAAAGGCTCTAGATAGTTCCTGGAAAAACAGGGATAAGTATAAGAAGGTTCATTGAAACTCTGAAGTCCATAAACTTCAATGGCAGGACTGAAACTGAAGAACACTGAATTGGAAATGACAGGGGAAATACGGATTAAAAATAAACTTAATGTGTGAAAGAAGAAAACTCCAACCATTTGGAAGTTGATTGATAACAGCTGAGGTTGAAATTAATCTAGGTACTTTTTAGGTCCTGGATTATTAGGTCCTGGATTATTGGTCCTTGATTTTTAAAATTTGCTTGAACCAATGTGATAATGTGTACTTCATTTGTTTCTCATACTTATGAGTGAATCATTCATATTCATATCATTATTTTAATAAGAATTTTATAAACAAGAAACACAGGGCTCTTTTTGTTTGTTTGTTTCTTTGTTTTTGTTTTTTTTTTTTTAGATAAACTTTACATGCAACGTGGGATTGAACTCACAGAGCAAGAGGCACATGGCCCAACAACTGGGCCAACCACATGCCCCTGAGTATTGGCCTGGTTTGGGTTTTATTTTGTTTTGTTTTTTGAAAACATAGGGCTTTTAACTCATCCTTCAGAAGACACTAATAGAAATATCACTGCTAGAACTAGATCGTTTAACTAGAACTCAGTGCCTACATGGACTATTTATGGAATCATTAGAAGGAACCCCACAGAATCCATTCTACTGACTTCATATTGCCAAACATTAAAAGTAATGGCAAATGTGATCTACATTTTCTCTTCTAAAAAAAGAGAGGCTTTCTTTGTCATTCTGGATTATAAGCAAAAGGAAAAAAATCATTTCCAAAGAATCATTCCAGGGTGCCTGGGTGACTCCATAGGTTGAGTGTCTGATTTTGGCTCAGGTCATGATCACACGGTATGTGAGTTTGAGCCCCACATCGGGCTCTGTGCGGACAGGTAAGAGCCTGGAGCCTGCTTCAGATTCTGTCTTCCTCTCTCTCTGCCCCAATCCCACTCGCACTCTGTCTCTCTCTGTCTCTTAAAGTGAATAAATGTTAAAAAAAATAAAAAAAAAAAAAGAATCATTCTAGCTACATTCAACCTCTTCATTTTTCAACCTCTTTTCCCATGGCCATGAAGGGAGAGACTCATCTTTCCTTTGAAGTTGAATCCCTCCCATATACTGATGAAGGAACAATAGGACTCAGTACAATGAGCTCATACCCTTGAAGCAGTTGTTCTTTTGCTGTGTATTAGCCCTGAGAAGATAATGCTGAGCTGTCTGAAGCATACTAAGTGTTAAGATGCAATATATACAATACTAAAGACTGAAAATCATTCCATGGCATGCCCAGAAGAGCTGTTCTTCTTGATTTAAGTCAATGGTTCTTCGTGTTCACTGTTACACCTATATCTCTTCCACAGAGAAATCTGCGCCAGTTAACAAAGTGCTTCAAAACAACATGCCAAATAATATTGGAGGAAGTTGAAACAATTATCTGAACCCCAGACATGTTTTGCATACTCAAATCATTTACATCAGGTTTAGGAAAGTAGACATACTTGCTCTTCTTTAGTATCAATCTTCAGGAGACTAGACTGCAGATCTTGGCATGACACCATGCTCCTCTCCCAAGGTTTCTCCTCTTTTGAAAAGTGGTAACAGCTTTTTCCACGGCAGTACCAGTTTCCTTGAAATGCGTCATCGTCTTCATTCCATGCTCATGGATTGGAAAACAAACATTGTTAAAATCCTGACACTACCCAAAGCAATCTACACATTCGATGCAATTTCTATCAAAATAACACCAGCATTCTTCAAAGAGCTAAAACAAACCCAAAATTTGTACGGAACCACAAAAGACACTGAATAGCCAAATGAATGTTAAAAAAGAAAACCAAAGCTGGACACATTACAATCCTGGATCAAGCTGTTTTACAAAGCTGTTTTCACCAAAACAGTATGGTACTGGCACAAAAGTAGACACATAGATCAAGGGAACAGAACAGAGAACCCAGAAATGGACCCACAAATGTACAGCCAGCTAATCTTTGACCAAGCAGGAAACAATATCCAATGGAAAGAAGACAGTCTCTTCAGCAAATGGTGTTGGGAAAACTGGACAGCAACATGTAGAAGAATGAACCTGGACCACATTCTTATGCCATACACAAAAACAACTCAAAATGGATGACAGATCTAAATGTCAAAACCATCTAAATCCTAGAGTAGAAAACAGACAGCATCTCTTGGCCCTCATCCACAGGAACTTCTTACTTAAATGAAGACATGTCTTCAGGGGCAAGAGAAACAAAAGCAAAAACGAACTATTGGGACCTCATCAAGATAAAAAGCTTCTGCACCGCGAAGGAAACCATCAGCAAAACTAAAATGTAACCGACAGAATGGAAGAAAATATTTGCAAATGACATATCAGATAAAGGATTAGTATCCAAAATCTATAAAGAACTTATGGAACTCAACACTCAAAAGGCAAATAATCCAATGAAGAAAGGGACAAAAGACATGAACAGACACTTTTCCAAAGGAGACATCCACATGGCTTACAGACACATGAAAAGATGCTCCACATCACTCATCATCAGGGAAATAAATCAAAACCACAGTGAGATACCACCTCACACCTGCCAGAATGGCTAAAGTGAACAATTCAGGCAAGAACAGATGTTGGCAAGGATGTGGAAAAAGGGAACATTTTTGCACTGCTGGTGGGATTGCAAGCTGGTGGAGTCACTCTGGAAAATAACATGGCTATTTCTCAAAAAATGAAACATAGAGCTACCCTATAATTAGAAACAATAATGGCACTACTAGGTATTTGGCCAAAGGACACACAAATGCTAATATGAAGTGTCACATGCACCCCAATGTTTTGCACCAGTTTCAATAATAGCTAAATCATGGAAAGAGCCCAAATGGCCATCACCGATGAATGGGTAAAGGTATATTCTACAATGGAATATCACTCAGCCATCAGAAGGAATGAAGTCTTGCATTTGTAACAATGTGGGTGCAAGTAGAGTGTATCGTGCTAAGCAAAATCAGTCAGTCAGAGAAAGAGAAATATAAGATTTCATTCATATGTGGAATTTAAGAAACCAAACAGATAAACAGGGGAAGATAAGGAAAAATAAGCTAAAAACATAAAGGGACGCACCATAGGAGACTCTTCAATATAGAGAACAAACTGAGGGTTCTTGGAGGGGTGTTGGGCAAGGGGAGGGCCAAATGGGTGATGGGCATTAAGGAGGGCACTTGTTGGGATGAGCACTGGTGTTGTATGTAAGTGATGAATTCCTAAATTCTACTCCTGAATGAATTACCAGACTATATGTTAACCAGCTGGGATTTAATAATTTGTTTTGAAAAAGTAATGTGTCATGATCTTTTTCTTGAAAACAAAAGCCACATGATCCTCAACCACAACAACGCTTAGAGACCAACGCTTTCTCTCTACATATCTTCCTTACATCAGACTGGATGACTAAAAAATGGGTGGTTTTCCTGTGTCCCAAAAGTCTCATGTTGAGAATAGCTTTGGGGTCAAATTGTGGAGCCAGAAACTGACAGACGTCAGACCATCATTAACATGACACTGAGAAATCCTGACTTCCCAAGTACAGATACACTGCTCCAATAGGAAGCAGTTCTCCCTTCGGGAGAAATTCACCTCAGTGAATGTAAGAGGGTGGTATTAATTCCAAGAGATCTAGACTGGAGAAAATTCATCCACAAGCAGAAATTACTCAATCAAATCAACATGACTTTGTGAAAGTCAAGAGTTCAATTAGTTAGAAGAAAGAAAATGGATTTAATTTTTAAAAGTGAGAAAAATTAAAGGACTTGACAAAATACAATGTAAAGTTTTAAAATGATATATTAAAATGGAACAGAATGAGATAATTTCATGGAGGAAACAACCGTAAACTCTCAGTATAATCATTCAGTACATACCTGTAGTGGGTAGTAAAATTAAGCGATCTTCAACCTCTGCTAAGGAAACATTCTTGTCTTCTGGTTCTTTCATATCTTGCCCGATTTCTCCAGAACACCTGTGAGAAACTTCAATTCATATTACAAAATTAAGTTCTTGAATGCTTGCAATAGATCATTTTATTATAATCACTTACTCTAATTCTAAATGGCACAGTGAGTGGTGCTGACTAAATGAAAGTACGATCAGAGAAAATGCCAGGTTACAATATGTTGAAGTGTCAGAACATAAAACAGATTTTTAAATAAAATGATAACTTGCTATACATTATTTTGGAAGTATGTGAGAGGAATCAACTTTTATAAAACAGAAATGTAAATAGGAAATGAAATATACTTTTGGTTTCTATACCACCTACTCTTCAAATAATGATTACAAAGTTAGTGAAATTAGTAGCCAGTATTTTATTTAGCATGTAGTATTTGCACAGGAAGCTAAACACCAAGGATTTGACTCTCCTCTAGTACAAGCTTATAATTAATTCACTGAATATACATAGAGGAAGAGCACACATGGCGACTTCTAACATGCAAAAAGTAAGTGAAAAATCTCTGAGCAAATTGGCAGTATCTTCTCCAAACTCACAAATAAAAAAGTGTAAAATCACGCAGTGTATGGCTCTTTAAGTGTACAAACACGAAAAAAAATGTCCCTTAAGGATTTGTTAGGCAGCTAGGATTCATCATTTCCAGCTCTCTACCACCCATCATTGAAGAAATGCAACGTCTACTTGTAAAACTCCATCAATTGCACAGTCTCCTGATGTACTCCATTGCAATAAATATAACCCCTGTGCAACTCAGTCATCCATTCCAGAGTTCATATACTGGATCTGAATTGAAAAGACACCTTAAGGGCCCCCTGGGAAGGCTCAGGTGGTTAAGCATCTGACCTGGGCTCAAGTCATGATCTCACAGTTCATGAGTTCGGCCCCGTGTCTGGCTCACTGTTGTTGGCACAGAGGCCACTTCAGATCCTCTGTCCCCCTCTCCCTGGGTCCACCCCCCACCTCTCTTGTGCTCTCTCTATCTCTTTCTCTCAACCATAAATAAAAACCATTTAACCCTCCCCGCCTCCCACATTAAGACCTCCTGTACCTAAATACTACAATTTCTTGGGACCAATCAATTCCCTTGTCCTTCCCTTTTTGTCAATCCAAGGACACGTAGTACAGAACTAATTTTCGCAGGACCTCCAAGAAGCTTGCAGCATAGTCTTTATGCACATCTAAAAATAGCCAGCTTCACTGGGGCTCTTGGCTAACAATGCATTGAGCAAGCCACTCTTGATCTCAGGGTTATGAAGTCAGGCCCAAATTGAGTGGGGAGACTCCTCGAAAAATTTTTTAAAAAATATTTTTTTAATACATAAAATAGCCAATTTTGGAACACACTTGACATTCACCATCTCATCTCCCTCAAGGTTCTGAAACTCAAATGACAAAAAAATCACAAAATTATACACATACAAACTAATGCTGACAACGCTTAGACTTTCTTCACCATTTCACCTATTATAACACAGTATAGTTCTTGAATCACACTCTTTTCTCAATTCAACAGCTCTTTCAAGTATTTATACTTTGCCTAAATTATCTGGAGCACCTCCTTGACTATCCCTCTCTCTGACCAGATGGGCTCATCTGCTCCTTCACATGGAAACAGTCACCAGCAAGGATACCTTCTCCTCACCTTCCTGCACCTCCTCCTATAGATACACAGTACCTCTCACTCTACCCCAGAAAAAAAAATGTGCTTCGCATCGAACAAGTGTGAAACTCTCACCTCTGGTCTGGATTTCATCCCCTATTAAATTTTTGGTGGTCTTCATCTCCTACTGTCATTTTCTCTCTTGAACCCTCCGAAGTTTCCTTCTCATGGTTCCCTTCTCTTGCATATGATCATCTCAAGTCAGCTTTCCCACAAAGTTCCTGTCTTTTCTTTACATATTATTTGTAACAGAGTTCTTTTCTTTACTCTTAGATTGGGTGCTAACATAAGATTGTTCACATTCATGAGACACAACATGGCTCTCAGAACTGGCTGTTCTTCCTTAGCAAGTTGTTAGCTACCCCAAATTGTAGCCAGGACCTTCAACATTACATTTATTTACTTTGGTAGACATTTCATCTCATCTCCCTACTTCTCTCACATGCTGAAACTAATGCACATTTCAATTACTCACTTCGTACATTTTATATATAGTGTTATTGCCTCTTTGTGTATTTCCTGAAATATTACTATTTATTGTATTTTTTTGCACTGTTTCATCTTATAAAAGTGTATCGTGACACGCACAAACTTTTGTGCTCTTGCTTTGTTTTTCCATTTCATATGCTCTTGCTAAAATTCATGCATATTGTTGGATACCATTGTCATTGTCTTCACTGTTACATAAATTCCATTGGCAAATCAATTGCAGAGATCTCATTTACTCTCCCATTAATGATCTTTTGAGTAGTTCTGACATGTTCGACATTGTGAATGGCACTGCTACAAACTGTCCTGTAGAAGTTCATTTCTGTGTATGTGCAAGTATATCTGTTGGATATACACTTAGGGTGAGAATTACTGAATCATGTTGAGCTGTAGAAGACAGTACCAAACTCGCTAAGTGTTTGTATCAGGTTATACTGCCTTTAACAACGCTCGAGATCATATAGATCCACATACTTTCAAGGCTTGGTAAATGTTTCCCTTAGCCGCAATGAAAATAAATACTTTTCTGTATTCACTGATCTCTGAATTCACTGATCTGTATTCACTGTATTCTCTGTCTCTGCTTCCTAATGTTTGAATGAGTTTTAGCCATTACAGTCAGGCTTTGACCATACCCACTATCCCACTGGAGGTACTCTAGAAAATATCATTTCGGCCTCTCTCTTGCCAAATTTAATAAGCATATCTCTAGACATTAATACCTGATCCTCCAGTACTAGTTGGAACCCTTGGCTACCTTTGCCTTCTCTCCATGATACCATAATGTTTTGGATCCCCTCCTACTTGTTTAACTAAGCATCATTCCTTGCCACTGTTGACTCATCTTCTACCTACTTCTAAATGTTGATTTACCCGGAGATCCCCCACCTCACCCTTGTTATTCTAGCATAATCTACTCTCCCTGGTTTCACAAGATAGAGCGTGGTATAGCTTCTGCTTTCCTCTGCTATCTTTTCCCAGACTTTTACATTAATCGGTGAATCCACAATTCATGTCTCTAATCTAGGCGTCTCTCTTGATCTCCAGACCTTTAATTCTACCCTGTACATGCTGATGATCTGTGTCTTCCGCCAAAGCTCACTCTAACAGACACTGACCAATCTCATTTTTTCTGGTCATCTCCACTGATATGTCACAAGCACCTCACTCTTCACCATTATTTGCATGCACACACACACACACACATACACATCCCAAATCACAGCCTTCTGTTCTTGTATTTTTCTATAACATTTAATGGCATATATTTGCCAAGATGTATGAACATCATGTCAAATGGTATCACTGATTCACTTTTTTCCCACACTCCCTCAAACAAATGTACATTTTAGCAATTCTACATTTTAAATATTTCTCATGTATGGTCCCTAATCCTTCTTTACTTCTTTCATGGCACTAATTCAGTCATTCTAACTAACCCTTAATCCTGAAACATTCTCCTATTTTGTCCCCCCATGCACTTTCCAGTCGATTCAAATTGACCTTTCCCAAATCCCAAATCTTCCAAGTTTCTTTTGTTTTGAGAACAAATCTAATATATCTTAACATATTAACATTATACAGCTTCCGGACAAATAAAAGAAGTAGTTAGAAATGGGATTGAGCTACTTCTTTTATTTGTCCGGAAGCTGTAATTCCCGGGGACATCAATATGTTCTGTGGTTCATGTTGTTTTCTGCCTGGATGAGTCTTCTCTACCTTGAGTGTCCTGTGTAAACTCCACCTATCCTTTATCTCATATCAATTATCTCTAGAGGAAATCTTTCTTGACCTCAGCATAGAATATGCCATCCACCTGATGGCAATAGTCCATGAGGTATAAAAAATGACAGTATCCCAGCACTAATAATATTTCATTTTAAAACTGCTTCTTGTAAAAAAAATGTCCCCTTTAAACTGAGCTTATTAAGAGCTGACTTTTTAAAATCCCTGTTTCTTGCGCCAGAGAAGATACTCAAAATTGTTGCTCACAGAATGAAACAAAGAATAATAACCATCAGGAAACTGATATTAAAAACAAGTGTTGCATACACATTTGTTTTAAAAGTTGACACGTAATATATAAAATCTGATAGAGAAAACTAATAAGCTTTTTATTCCTCTATATTTTAAGCAGTGTTGCACTATGGTAAGGAATATAAAATTCAAATCAAGATTTTTCCAATTCTCTGTTCACATGGAAAAACTCCCCCTATACAAAATATAAGGAAGAAAATATATATGACATATGTGGGCTCAAAGCACAAAATTTTGTGCCAACACAGTTGTGACATACACTAGTTTGCATGGTAGAAAGGTTAAGTGATAGCAAAATAATAAAATCACATCGCCAATATTATCATCAACAGCATCATGATTACTACCATTTCTATAGGGCTCCATAGTTTCTAAAGTTTCCGTAGAGTTTCAGTAGTTACAGCATATCCTTTATCAGTCTGGCTCATTGTTCTTGTGAAATGTATGTGCCTGATACTCACACATATATCCTAAGGCTGTGAATCCCAGCAGGAGGAACAAACATAGAAATCCCAGGGTTAATGCAACGATATGCCATGGAAATCCTGTCCAAAATCAGAGAGCAAAATATACAGTAAGCATTGAGCACAGCAAGGTCCTCGGAATTAGAACAAAATGGAATCGCATTCTGGAATTTAAAATGAATAGCACTATTTAGGGTGGTCACAAATCTCATCGCTTATTACATTTAAATACACCCATTGACATATTGAGCACCAGACAGAGAGTATCAAATATGTACAGACACCATTATCATGATTTCACTAGTTTTTACTTGACATCGTAGTGTTTTCAGATATCAGGAAAACAAACTAAAAACCTTTACCTCTCCTTTTAACCATTGGACCCCTTTTGTCCTGTTGCCTTGAATGGACTGATTTCAGTTCTGTGTATGTTGCTCTCTCCTCGCTTATTTCTGAGGGCTGCAGTCAAACAACACAGCTCGATTCCTACGCAATAGTCCATGAGGCACAAAAAATGACAGTATTCATCATGAAGTAACAGGGACAGTTACATGAATGGTAAGCATGTTCATCTGACATAAACAAAGTAAATGTTTATCTGCGAATATTAGGAAAAACTTTATTTCAGTTTTTCTTGGTACTACCTTTTAACAGATGGTTAATAATAGTCCACTATGCTTACAAGCTTGTTACGTTAAGCGTTTGCTCTATTTAAAATAATTGAATCCATTGCCAATTTTTAAAAAGGATATATTCCAGCTTCACCTAAAAATCTACATTTATATCATCATTTGAAAATTCATCTTTCACCACTTAGTGTCTGGGTTATGCCCAAATGGCAAATATATTGACACCAAATAGACTAAGCCACTGCTTAGTAAGGACACACACACAACAATTGGACAAAAACCGTGCCTGCCACCTTGCTTATGTCCGAGTCTGCTCATTCATTCACATTATCCCTTGAACTTCATAATCGGTGGTTCTTGACTCCTTTTTACAGTGTAAGGAAAATGCGGAGACCATGAGATGCAAGGAAAGGGAGGTTAGGACTACATTAAATGAGGGAGGCGTAACTTGTCCTTCTAACAACATTGCTGCACAGTGATGCTCTTATTTGTAGATGTGGAAAACTGAGGCTCTGGGAGCATAAACAGTATTCTCAAGGTCAGAAGGATGGTAAATGGTACTCTTGAGTTAAAATAAATATATATAAGTAAATATATATACAATATATTAAATGTAGTCTAGATCAAATATAGATATAAATATAATAACATATTATACATTATATGTAACTATACAATAAATATATATTTAGTTCAAGTATCTATATTACATGGAACTTATTTATATGGACCCAAAATATGATCCTTCACTTACCCTTTGCTTATATAAATAATACTTTCTAAAAATACCTAATAATCTATTTCTCCTAGAAAAATATTTATGAGAAAGCGTTTTTCCCAAAAGAATATTTTGATACATGTATAAACAACCAGATAACTGTTCTTCCTAAATAGATCTGACTCTTGGGTTTTGAAAATATCTTAATATTTCCCCATTTAATTACTTTCAAATATCAGTGAACCTGAACAATCACCAAATAATGATAAAATGTCTAAACATATTGTCATTAGTTTTTCAGAAAAACATTCTCTCTACCAAAGTGGCAAATTATAAGGTAAATGTTGTCATAATGTCATTTTCCAAGCTAACAAACTTTTGTTTAATTATATTTTAATTAAATATCTGTATAATAAAGTAACAAGAAAATAAATTTATAAATATAAATCTGGGTTTATTTTGATAGAAAAATAATCATATTGTCAAAGCATTAAACTTTTTTATGACACTTAATGAAAGAAGAGGGACTTGCCAATCAGTTTGGGAGATGAGAAAAAAACCCACAGATTTATATTGTCTAAAAAAGGATTAAATATTCTTTAAAACATCTAAGGATTAAAAAATTCATATCAGCATAGGAAATATTGTGACCCAACGCATTCTGATCCACTCCTTTTCTCACTTGCAGAATAAAGTTAACGTTCGATATGGATTAACACGGATCCAGGAGTCAGTTCTTGGGGCAACAGTCCAAAGCCCTCCCAACTTTGTCCACAGCTTTCCCATAGCAGATGCTACTTTATCCCTCTCTGATGGACAATGTGACAGCACAGGCACGGGTCACCCAACCTCACTGGCTGCAATACCTCATCGTACCTGGAATTTCAAAACTGGAAAAGAGCTTGGTCAGGATCACAGCTACGATGATGTGCTGGCTCTGGGGGCCTTTACCTCTGCTTCGACTCCACAAGGTACTAGTTGTGCTTGACTGACTCTCAGAGAGACCGTGTCAGGAGAAAGATAGCCGATGGCCATGTGACATTAGACACTCCCCCGCATGGTTTCCACTGGCCTCAGGGTCTCCTTTATTCCTGCACTCTGTGTCAGACAGGAGTCCTAGAGACCTCAAATGCTGAAGTTTCATACATTCTGTGGATCAGTACAAACCTGAGCTTCAGCAGTTACCTTGAGGCATAAAAACAAAAAGGCATTCTCAAAATTTCATGAGGTTAGGAAATGCTTAACAATAAAATTTAAAGAATATAAAAATAAAAGGGAAATATCCATATTCTACCTGGCATGATTTATACATCTTCTTTTTATAGAATGAAGATAAGTTCCCAATTATAAATATATATATATGGCAAAAGTAGATAAATAGCAAAGTGTGCATAAATGTTAGCCTGTTTTTTTTTAACAGAATCCTAAGGATATCCAGATTGCTTAATATATTACAAATCCTAAATACCTAAAAATTGAGATGAATGATTTGAAAAATATCACATTTCTACTTATTTCTGTGTTCTCTTTAAATTGCTTGAAGAAGCAGACTACATAAAAAAAAAACTTAGGACAAAACAAAGACAAATGATTACAATATTGAATACATTTGACCATACTCCTTTGAAAGCATCAAAGCCAAATTCATCTGTTCCACTATTTGTAGCAAATATTATCAGAGCATGTTTGTTTTTTTAAATAATGAGTGTAAGCAATTATATTTATTGTATAAAGGTAGAATTGACAAGATTAACATTAAGAATGTTGTCGAACTTAAACACTTGTAAGACAGTGGCAATATCTACCTTTTGTTACATTTATATGATTTTTAAGTATAAAGGAAAATATACACACACAGACATATACCCTAAAGCTGAGCAATGAGCTGTTTTTCAGGATAGTTTATGAAATGCTTTTATTTTGTTTCTTAAATATAAAAATATATGGTTATAATATAAAAGTACATATTTATGCATATTATAAAATAGGTTTTATATATGAAAAATTGTATGTAATTTAAATTTTATAACGTGGATTACCTTGTATTATCCCTGTTGGATTGTATAATCTGTTTATGCTGTTACACACAAAATGCAGATATTTTACGCAGTGTGAGTTAGCCTGTTTGCCTGAAGGCAGCTCAAAGCAGCCATTTAGAATCTAGAGAAAAAAATAAACTCTCTGAAAGCATGTTTTAAAATACATTATTTGTGGGGTGCCTGGGTGGCTCAGTCGGTAAAGCGTCTGACTTCGGCTCAGGTCATGATCTTACAGTTTCTGAGTTCAAACCGCACATCGGGCTCTGGGCTGACAGCTCAGAGCCTGGATCCTACTTCAGATTCTGTCTCTCTCTCTCTCTGCTCTTCCCGTACTTGCTCTCTCTCTCTCTCTCAAAAACAAATAAACAGTAAAATACATTATTTTTTCCATGCATTGAGCAGTTCTATGCCCTGTTTAACCCTACAAGTAAGTGTTAGGCAGGAACAAAAGCAGGAACCATATGATATGGTTTTGTCATATCAACCACATTGATCGGTCCATCTGAAGGGCCCCCAATGCTGTGAAGCTTCAAGCGTCTTCTTAGAAATGTGCACTAATAACAATAAATCCACCTTAATGCCAGCCACACCAAGAGAAGCCTTTTCAAAAGCACTTCCTCCTGGTTGGAGCTCCCTTTTCCATCACTCCCAAAGCACAACTGTCTCATCCTCTTGTAAATACTGGTGGAAACACATGTGAAGTCTCTAGCTTTCTTTTTTCTGGTTTGCCTTTGGCTCACGCTGTTTCTTTTTAAGGTCTAGCTCATTGCTTTCAGGAAGTAGGTTTCTGACAGGAATAGAGATAATGAAGAAAGCCTTCTACAAATTTCCCATGCGACAGGGCTCTCTCTTAAAGGCAGACACGGTTTTCAAGCATGCCCATGGACTGTGATCTGCCAGGCCCCGGGGTGTAATTCCTCTGCACGGCAGCCAGACATCTCTATCTATGCCTTGTGTCAAATTCCCCAGTGCCAAACGACGTCATTTAACAGAAATTTATTTCATCATTTCTTTTGCTACCAACTATTATATACCTCGCTGGTAAGGAATGCTTAAGCCAGCACATGGACTTTGCACGTTATTTTAGAGGGTGGACTTTGCACGTTTATTTTTGCACTTTAAACTCTCAGGGCAACGCTGGCTTTCGGGTTGTGGGGTGATAAGACCCGCTGCAGTTTACTCCCCTTGTGCTTCCGAAGCAGCAGCTGAGTGAAGTGACTGACTTTGGAAGTCCCATGCTCTTTAGCAGCATCCAGCAGACCTTCTATGCAAATGAGTCTGCTGGGAGATTGGGCTTCAGGATCAGAATCTATTAGGTGGTATTGAATAACAGGTGTATATGTCAGGAACCAAGCAGAAAATGGACTCTAAAAGTTAGCACAGGTTACAGGAATGTGTTGCCTCTGATCTTTTACAAAGTTGTAGAGATGGCATTTATTTTTGTTTCATATTAAATCATCTGATACATCTATATCCCTAAAAATTTGGAACAAACATCCAATGAGAAGCAATTATTAGCAATTTTTGTTCTTAGGGCTTTTTTTAAATATATTTTTTTCATTCATTTATTTATTTTTGAGAGACAGAGTGAGACAGAGCACAATTGGGGGAGGGGCAGAAGACGAGACACAGAATCTGAAGCAGGCTCCAGGCTTCATGCAAATGTTCAGCACAGAGCCCGACATGGGGCTCGAACCCACAAACAGTGAGATCATGACCTGAGCCAAAGTCGGTCACTTAACTGACAGAGCCACCCAGGCGCCTCAGCTCCTAGGGCTTTTTAAATAAGATGCCAGCTTTATCATACCTAAAATAGAATAGGTTCTAGAATACCTTTCAAACCATATAGCTTTAAATATTTTATCAATATTACAGCAAGTAAAAAGATAAAGTATTATGGTCAGAATATACGTATATTACTGTATTTTTAGGATTGACATTTTAATTTTCTATTTTGAGGGATGAGGCTATTTTTAATAACCTCATTATAAAGACATTATCCCCAAAGGCCTTTCTGTCTTTAAAACACCCACACAATTTTTTACCCCAATGTCAGAGTATTTTTAGTGCTTCTTAAAATGTTTCTTATGCCTCTTTTCTACTTCGACTTTTATTTTTCCTGTAAGGTTTCACTGAAACATCACTCATGCTCACTGTCTTTACAGTCAGCAAGCCTTGCCTGCATCAAAGAAAAGTACATACAATAGTGGCATTGAGCAAAAAAGAATAAGGTAGTAGAAACCACGATTTAACTGCAAGATGAAATAATAAGTAAGTAAAATGAGAGGGAGAGAGAGAGAGAAAGGATGATGATAACTTAAGTCAAGAGAACAAGCAGTGTGGTAGCAGAATCTAAATTACTGTGAAATTTATGATAAAGCAGGCAGATTCCATGAAACTTTAAAATAATTTGGGGCGCCTGGGTGGCTCAGTCGGTTGAGTGTCCGTCTTCAGCTCAGGTCATGATCTCACACTCCATGAGTTCGAGCCCCACGTCGGGCTCTGTGCTGACAGCTCAGAGCCTGGAGCTCGCTTCAGATTCTGTGTCCCCACCTCTCTCTGCCCCTCCCCTGCTCATGCTCTGTCTCTCTCTGTCTCAAAAATAAATAAATAAAAATTTAAAAATTTTTTTTGAAATAATATTCCAAGAGCAAAGGTGCAAGAGGAAACAGGTTTCCATTTTTATTTTTCAAAGTATGTACTTCTTATATACTATTCTCACTTATTTCTTCTTGTATAGTAAAATTGGTAAAGGCAAGAGGCATAGGAGTTTGTGTGAACAGAAATGAAAGGCATGAAGGGAGACAGTTTGCTTTATTTCTGAGCTTAGAGTATTTCCATGTGTAATTGTTTTTCAATAACACACATTAGTGCATTAAATCTCAAATTATTTGGGAGCATTTCTTTTAAACTTGTGCCTTTAGTAGCTAAAGATTTTTCCTTCTCCAGTCACTGCTTCTCTTGAAATTTTTTCTTACCTTAGTTTCAAGTACAGTCTCTAGTTCAGTAAACCGTCAATAGAAACAGAATTATCATTTTAAAAAAGCATGATTTCCGCTTAATGGGGTTTAGGAGCAATGGGCAAAGAAGGAATTCTTGAGACACCTGTGATGCAAAAAGGTGATTTTATTAAACACAGGGACAGGACCTGTGGGCAGAGAGAGCTATCCTGGGATTGGGAGAAGTGACTGATTATATATTTTTTAGTTAGTGGGGATTAAGGAGAGCGTAAGCCTCTGAGGAATTTGGAAGCAAGGTTTTCAGGGCCATGAGGAGCTAGCCACAGTTAAGATAAGGTTAGTTTTAGTTTTTAAAAAAACAAAAACATGAAGGAAGGCAGCCATGAGTTCCTCAAGGAAGGTCACATTCTGCATGTCTCAGGCGTCTATCCATGGGCTGCTAGCTGGAAGGAAATTTAATTTCGACTGTATTACCCCTGCCTTTGTTTCACTCTCATTCTTCCCAATTTTGCTGTTTCCTGTCATATAGCCTATTTCCAACAATTATGAAATAGTATTACGTTATGTTTTTTACAGGAAAGGTCAAAGTAAACTCCCTGTTTACTAGTCACCTATCTTTAGTGCCATTTTAGTAGAGGCAGCAATGCAAACCAGACCTCTCTAAGAATTTGAGTTACCTAAAAATGTGAGAGGGGCTGAGTTCATTATCACTTGAGATTTTTAACCAGAAGTAAGATAGGGGGCCAGAGGGGAGCAAAGATGGCAGCACAGTGCCAGGACTCTAGGCTTGTCTGGTCCCTGGAAAACACTAGAGGACTATAAAGTCATTCTGAATTCCCAAGAAATTGACCTGACAACTCACAGAACACCCTCCACCACTAGAGGGAGAGGAGAAGCCACATCAACGGAGGTAGGAAGTGCAGAAATGTGGTTTGGGGCAGAAGCCAGTCATGGATGCTGTGGAGGGGAGGTACCCCGGGCACAGAGAGAGGCTAAAGAGAGAAGCACACAGGGGAACGCACAGGAGACACTCCCCCAAAGCCATTACCTGGGAAGAGGAGAGGGACTGATTTTCCTGACTCTTTGGAACCAGTGGGGCCTGAAGCCTGGACTTCTAGAGGTCACTGGGCTTGGCTGCGATACAGCCCAGAGGACACTGCCCACCACAGGTGGCATGATCTGGGGATCTCCTGGAGCACCCGGAGAAAGACAGTTCGCTCTTCTTGAAGCACATCTGTGAGAGGTGACATGGGCAGAGTCGCCTCTCCAGGGACAAAGGGGCAGCCAGGTGCAATCTCCCTCCTGTTCCCCTCAGCACAGTCGCCGAGACACCTGATGAAGGCAGTCAACCCAGACACTGCCCAGCCAGATGGCTCCTAGCCCCACCCCACTATGCTCTGGTGCCACTGCCCTTCTGAAGAACACCCTGGGCACCTGCCCACACCAGGTCCCTAAGGCGCAGAGTTTTAAGTCAGCAGTCTCAGCTGGGATAGGGCCGGGAGGGCACTGCGCTGTTCCTGGAGAGAAAGACAGGCAAACATCCTCGAGGCACACAGCTTGAAACTGTCTTGCCCCGGGGTGGGGATTATTCAGTCTTCTTATAGTGCCTCTCTGAGAGCAGCAAGCACAGAGACCCCTCTCTGGGGACAGGGGAGCTGGTGGCCATGATCCACCTGCCCCTCAGCCCAAGCAGGGAAGCCCCTGCAGTGAACAGCAGAGCAGTGACGCTGGCTGGCTGACCTCCTGACACCAAACCCCACACCCTGTGCCTCCGCAGTGCTGCCCCATAGGGAAACCTCTTCATGCATATTTATAGCTTATGTGCTTTCCCAGGACAATATGAATATGACACGGTAACCACATCTCTGGTGTCATCCTCAGAGACAAAAGAGCAGCCATTTTCCTCAGAAGCGAAAACTTACACTGCACCCTCCAACCCGACAAAGATAACAAAAAAACAGAATCATCTAAAGAAGAAGGTGAAGTTCACATAGAGGACCTAGGTCACCCGTTCTCCCCTCGGATACCCTGTGTGTACGTGAGTCAAGTAACTAAAACAGAAGCCACTGGCTCCAAACTGAGACAGTCAGTTTCGTGAGGTTGCTTGATCTACACAAAAAGCAGTGTTAAAATCCAAATGCCCGTGGTAAGTATACTCCAGAGAATTGAAGTCGTTTGGATGCTATCGTCATACTTTCGTAACTGATTCAAGTATAGAAATCGGTTCTTCTCAATTGGTTCGGAAACAGGATGCCTCCAGATGTACAACTGACTCATTCTGTGACGCTTCCAGGAATAACACTTGATTGACATTATTTGATACATGTTTGGGGTTATAATTTCTTTTGTGTAATAGCTGTGCCTATCCTAATGCGGAAATCATAGTGAGGTTCCAGTGAGAAAACTGTGGATGTCTGTCCATGTATGAAACCATGTGATGTTGCAAACTAATAAATACCTTCTGACGGCCGGTCAAGAAAAGTGATTTGAACAGATACATTTTCGAAGCGTGTTTACGTTCGTAAAACCAATTCCATATATCTAATATTCCACTTTGAATTCCTAAGTTATTGAGATAAATCAAGCAATTTTTTTGTGTAAGTAGAGTAAGACGTGGTAACAGACAAGGTAGTCAAACCCAGGCATGTAACTCTGGGTTCACTGTTGTTTCCAACTGATCAATGTACTTCTCAATTTATAATTCCCAGTTTGAAGACATTTAAGAGTTAGCGTCTTGAATTTATGGGATAGTCCCGGTCAAAACACTGCTCTATTTTTTTATGGCTCTTTTTTTTTTAAGTTTATTCATTTATTTTGAGAGAGAGAAAGAGAGGGAGAGGGGCAGAGAGAATCCTAGGCAGGCACACGGTGAGTGCAGAGCACCACATAGGGCTCAAACCCACAAACACTGAGGTCATGACCTGAACCAAAACCAAGAGTTGGAGGAGGCTTAACTGACTGAGCCACCCAGGTGTCCCAAAACTCTGCTCTTTAATTCAGTGTTTTCTCTGCTGACCTCTTCCGTGTCTCATTTTCTCCCTGGGCAGGGTTTTCAGTGCCATTTGCCTGGTGTTTCACTGTAGTGATTCTTGGAATCTTCTGTTTTCTTTCTCCTTAACAGCTGCCCTGAAACAAATATCTCCCTCTTTAGGGATTACTGTTTTCACTAGTCTTCCTCTTCTGCTAGTTCCATAGCTATGATCTCTAGTTCTACCCAGGAAACCATGCCACCTTCACCACTAATGTAATTACCTGGCCATTTACAAAATTCCTCAGACGTTTGTGATGTCTCCTTTACGTACAAAGCCAGGATCATATTTGAGGTTTTGGATGGTCCAATGTATTGGACCAGGAAAGGATGTATTTGAGGTTTTGTAGACAGTCAATCATGCTGGGTACAGAGTAAATTTCTCTCCGTTCTCTGACACCTCCTTTCAATAAATTGTCCTGTCCTCTTGGGTGTACCTCCATGTCTTCATTCTGCAGCTCATATGAGGTTTTTAAATCGTTCATTCTCAGAAATATTTAATACAATCACCAATAATTTTTCTCCTGTACTATTTCAATCATGTCCCGAAGTCAACAGACTTTCAAACTCCTATTTGAATTGAACTCAACTTCTGCAAATATATCTCTGATCATGTGGCCAAATGCCAAGAAACCGTTAACGGTTCTGCCTTCTTTCCTGCATTAAGGTAAAGTTCCACTACTTATATCTGTTTTCATGAATCATAATCTGATTCCAACCAAATAATTATAAGCTCAAGAGCCATGGCTCAAGGGCTATAGACTCTCACTGTGCTTATCAAGATCTAATACATTTCCTTAAGTATATATTTAAGATATGCTCTTAAGACAAGCTCCAAAGACTCTAAATGGTTGATTTTTTTTTATAATAGTGGTTTTCTTTAGTTATGATTGTTTTACTGAGGAGCAGTTCTACAGAGATTATTATGTCACGATTCTGCAAGGAAGACTCCTATTATGTGCATTTTAATATAGTCTTTCGAGGTGAAAACCTCTACATTCGCTAGCCATGACACTTTCTGGGAATCTGAATCTTACACATCATGGATGCTTATCTAGTCTTTTCTAGATTCAACTATAGCTTACCTCTCAATCCTGCATCTGGCAAATCACAGCAATGTGAGACAAGAAATTGTGCTATAATTGTGTGAGCTCAATTGTCTAACCTCAAACAGAGGAAGTTGAGGAATAACTTTAGGATGATTCAAGTTACATAATCAGAGTGCCTCACAATGCTGTAATCCAAGTGTTTTATTCCCTATTAATTAATGAGCACCTGGAAGAATTTCCAGGTCATACTTTTTTTCATTATTCTCTCTTCCCGGGCTCTGGGAGATGATTTTCATGTGAAGGTTTGTTTTATTTAGTTCTTATTTACTTATTTAGTTACTTAGTTGTTGTTTTCCTTTCAAGTTTTTATCTAAATACCAGCTGTTAACATATAGTGTAATTTTAGTTTCAGTAGCACAATTTTGTGATTCATCACGTACGTACAACACCCAGTGCTCATCACAAGTGTCCTCCTCAATGCCCATCACCTATCTGACCCATCCCCCCGCCACCTTTTTTCTGGTAACCTTCAGTTGGTTCTCTATCGCTAAGAGTCTGTTTCTTGGCTTGCCTCTCTTTTTTGTCACGGCGTTTACTTGTTTTGCTTCCTAAATTTCACTAGGAGTGAAATCATACAGTGTCTGTCTTTCTCTGGCTGATTTCTTTTACTTAGTGTAATATGCTCTAACTCCTTGTCATTGCAAATGGCAAGGTTTCATTCTTTTTATAGCTGAGTAATATCTCATTATATGTATATATACCACTTCTTTATTAATTCATCAGTTGATAGACATTTGTGCTGCATCACAGGAGAGTTCTACTATTAACTTTGTGAGGAACCTCCATACTGTTTTCCAGATGGCTGGACCAGTTTGCATTCACACCAACAGTGCAAATCAGATCCCCTTTCTCTGCATCTTCGCTGACACCGGTTGTATCTTGTGTTGATGATTTTAGCCATTCTGACAGGCGGGACGTGATATCTAACTGTAGTTTTGATTTGTATTTCCCTGATGATGAATGATGTTGAGCATCTTTCATGTGTCTGTTGGCCATCTATGACTTCTATGAACAATGTCTATTCATGTCTCCTGCCCATTTTTGATTGGATTATTCACTTTCTGGGTGTTCAATTTTATAAGTTCTTTAAATATTTTTAATACTAACCCTTAGAAGATATGTCATTTGCAAATATGTCCTCCCGTTCCAAATGTTGCCATTTAGTTTTTTTGAGGGTTTCCTTCACTGTGTAGAAGCCTTTTACTTTGATGAGGTCGCAATAGTTCACTTTTGCTTTTGTTTTCCTTGCCTCTGGAGACATGTCTAGTAAGAAGTTGTTATAGCCAATGTCAAAGAAGTTACTACCTGTGTTCTCTTCTAGGATTTTGTTGGTTTCCTGTCTTACATTTAAGTCTAATCAATCTTGAAATTGTTTTGTATGGTGTGAAAAAAGTGATCCAGTTTCATTCTTTTGCAAAAAATACCATTTATTGAAGAGACATTCTTCTTACCATTGGATATTCTTTCCTGCTTTGTCGAAGATTCATTGACCACATACTTTTTGAGATCATTTCTTGAGTTATCAATGCTGTTCCATTGATCGATGTGTCTATTTTGGTGCCAGTTACCACACTGTTTTAATTACTTCAACTTTGTGATATAAGTTGAAGTCTAGAATAGTGATACCTCCAGTTCTTCTTTTCTTTTCCAAAGTTGCTTTGGAGTGTTTCATGGCTGTATACAAATTTTAGGATTGTTTCTTCTAGCTAACTCTGTAAAAAATGCTGTTGGTATTTTTTTTAATTTTATTTTTTATTTTTTAAAATTTACATCCAAATTAGTTAGCATACAGTGAAACAATGATTTTAAGAGTAGATTCCTTAATGCCCCTTACCCATTTAGCCCATCCCCCCTCCCACAACCCCTCCACTAACCCTCTGTTTGTTCTCCATATTTAAGAGTCTCTTATGTTTTGTCCCCTTCCCTGTTTTTTTATTATTTTTGTTTCCCTTCCCTTATGTTTATCTGTTTTGTCTCTTAAAGTCCTCACATGAGTGAAGTCATATGATATTTGTCTTTCTCCGACTAATTTCGCTTAGCATAATACCCTCCGGTTCCATCCACTTAGTTGCAAATGGCAAGATTTCATTCTTTTTGATTGCCGACTAATACTCCATTGTGTGTGTGTGTGTGTGTGTGTGTGTGTGTGTGTGTGTATACCACATCTTCTTTATCCATTCATCAGTTGATGGACATTTGGGCTCTTTCCATACTTTGGCTATTGCTGATAGTGCTGCTATAAACATGGGAGTGCGGGTGTCCCTTCAAAACAGCACACTTGTATCCCTTGGATAAATGCCTAGTAGTGCAATTGCTGAGTCGTAGGGTAGTGCTATTTTAGTTTTGTGAGGAACCTCCATACTGTTTTCCAGGGTGGCTGCACCAATTTTCATTCCCACCAACAATGCAAAAGAGATCTTCTTTCTCCTCATCTTCGCCAACATCTGTTGTTGCCTGAGATGTCAATGTTTGCCATTCTGACAGGTGTGAATTGTGTCATTGTGGTTTTGGTTTGTATTTCCCTGATAATGAGTGATGTGGGGCATTTTTTCATGTCAGTTGGCCATCTGGATGTCTTCTTTGGAGAAGTGTATATTCATGTCTTTTGCCCATTTCTTCACTGGATTATTTGTTTTTTGGGTGTTGAGTTTGATAAGTTCTTTGTAGACTTTGGATACTAGCCCTTTATGATATCTCATTTGCAAATATCTTCTCCCATTCTGTCGGTTGCCTTTTAGTTTTGCTGATTGTTTCCTTCGCTGTGCAGTTTTTATTTTGATGAGGTCCCAGTAATTCATTTTTGCTTTTGTTTCCCTTGCGTCTGGAGATGTGTTGAGTAAGAAGTTGCTGCAGCCAAGATCAAAGAGGTTTTTGCCTGCTTTCTCCTCAGGGATTTTGATGGCTTCCTGTCTTACATTGAGCTCTTTCATCCACTTTGAGTTTATTTTTGTGTATGGTGTAAGAAAGTGGTCCATGTTCATTCTTCTTTGTGTCACTGTCCAGTTTTCACAGTACCACTTGCTTAAGAGACTGTCTTTATTCCCTTGGATATTCTTTCCTGCTTTGTCAAACATTAGTTGGCCATACGTTTGTGGGTCCATTTCTGGGTTCTCTATTCTATTCCACTGATCTGAGTGTCTGTTCTTATGCCAGTACCATACTGTCTTGATGATTACAGCTTTGTAGTATAGCTTGAAGTCTGGGATTGTGATGCCTCCTGCTTTGGTTTTCTTTTTCTAGATTGCTTTGGCTATTCGAGGTCTTTTCTGGTTCTGTACAAATTTTAGGATTATTTGTCCTAGCTCTGTGAAGAATGTAGGTGTTACTTTGATAGGGATTGCATTGAATATGTAGATTGCTTTGGGTAGTATGGACATTTTAACAATATTTGTTCTTCCTGTCCAGGAGCATGGAATCTTTTTCCATTTCTCTGTGTCTTCTTCAATTTCTTTCATAAGCTTTCTATAGTTTTCAGTGTATAGATTCTGCACCTCTTTGGTTAGATTTATTCCTAGGTATTTTATGGGTTTTGGTGCAACTGTAAATGGGATCAATTCCATCATTTCTCCTTCTGTTGCTTCATTGTTGGTGTATAGGAATGCAACCAATTTCAATCAAATATATATTGAATCAAATATATATTCAATCAAAATATATTGATTTTATATCCTGCAACTTTGCTGAATTCATGAATCAGTTCTAGAAGTTTTTTGGTGGGATCTTCTGGGTTTTCCATATACAGTATCATGTCATCTGTGAAGAGTGAAAGGTTGACCTCCTCCTGGCCAATTTGGATGCCTTTTATTTCTTTGTGTTGTCTGATTGCAGAGGCTAAGACTTCCAATACTATGGTGAATAACAGTGGTGAGAGTGGACATCCCTGTCTTGTTCCTTACCTTAGGGATAGAGCTCTCCGTTTTTCCCCATTGAGGATGATATTAGCATTGGGTCGCTCGTATATGGCTTTTATCATCCTGAGGTATGATCCTTCTATCCTTACTTTCTTGAGGGATTGTATCAAGAAAGGATGCTGTATTTTGTCAAGTGCTTTCTCTGCATCTATTGAGAGGATCATATGATTCGTGTCCTTTCTTTTATTGATGTGATGAATCACGTTAATTATTTTGTAGATATAGAACCACCCTGCATCCCAGGTATAAATCCCACTTGGTCGTGGTGAATAATTTTTTTAATGTATTGTTGGAGTCGGTTGGCTAATATCTTGTTGAGGATTTTTGCATCCATGTACATCAGGGAAATTGGTCTATAGTTCTCCTTTTTAGTGGGGTCTCTGTCTGGTTTTGGAATCAACGTAATGCTGGCTTCATAGAAAGAGTTTGGAAGTTTTCCTTCCATTTCTATTTTTTGGAACAGTTTCAAGAGAATAGGTGTTAACTCTTCCTTAAATGTTTGGTAGAATTCCCCCTGGAAAGCCATCTGGCCCTGGACTCTTGTATTTTGGCAGATTTTTGATTATAATTCGATTTCCTTACTGGTTATGGGTCTGTTCAAATTTTCTATTTCTTCCTGTTTCAGTTTTGGTAGTGTAAATGTTTTGAGGAATTTGTCTATTTCTTCCACATTGCCCATTTTATTGACATATAATTGCTCATAATATTCTCTTATTATTGTTTTTATTTCTGTTGTGTTGGTTGTAATTTCTCTTCTTTCATTCTTGATTTGCTTATTTGGGTCCTTTCCTTTTTCTTCTTGATCAAACTGGCTAGTGGTTTATCAATTTTGTTAATTCTTTCAAAGAACCACCTTCTGGTTTCATTGATCTGTTCTACTGTTGTTTTCTTTTTTTTTTTTTGGTTTCTATAGCATTAATTTCTGCTCTAATCTTTATTATTTCCTGTCTTCTGCAGGTTGTGGGTTTTATTTCTGTTCCTTTTCCAGCTCCTTAAGGTGTAAGGTTAGGTGGTGTATCTGAGATCTTTCTTCCTTCTTTATGAAGGCCTGGATTGCTATTTGTCTTTCCTCTTATGACTGCCTTTGCTGCATCCCAGAGGTTTTGGGATGTGGTGTGATCATTTTCATTGACTTCCATATACTTTTTAATTTCTCCTTTAACTGCTTGGTTAGCCCATTCATTCTTTAGTAGGATGTTTTTCAGTCTCCAAGTATTTGTTACCTTTCCAATATTTTTTCTTGTGGTTGATTTCAAGTTTCATAGCGTTGTGGTCTGAAAATATGCATGGTATGATCTCAACATTTTTGTACTTAGGGCTGATTTGTGTCCCAGTATATGGTCTATTCTGGAAAACGTTCCATGTGCACTAGAGAAGAATATATATTCTGCTGCTTTAGGATGACATGTTCTGAATATATCTGTTAAGTCCATCTGGTCCAGTGTGTTGTTCAAAGCCATTGTTTCCTTGTTGAGTTTTTGATTAGATGATCTGTCCATTGTTGTGAGTTGGGTGTTGAAGTCTCCTACTATTATGGTATTACTATCGATGAGTTTCTTTATGTTTGTGATTAATTGATTTATATATTTGGGTGCTGCCACATTTGGCGCATAAATGTTTACAATTGTTAGGTCTTCTTGGTCTCTAGACCCCTTGATTATGATATAATTCCCTTCTGCATCTCTTGATACAGTCTTTATTTTAAAGTCTAGATTCTCTGATAAAAGTATGGCTACTCTGGCTTTCTTTTGTTGACCATTACCATGATAGATGGTTCTCCATCCCCTTATTTTCAATCTGTAGGTGTCTTTAGGTCTAAAGTGGGTCTCTTGTAAACAGCATATAGATGGGTCTTCTTTTCTTATCCATTCTGTTACCCTATGTCTTTTGATTGGAGCATTGAGTCCATTGATGTTTAGAATGAGTACTGAAAGATATGAATTCATTGCCATTATGATGCTTGTAGAGTTGGAGTTTCTGGTGGTGTTCTCTGGACCCTCCTAATCTTTTGTGGCTTTTGGTATATACATATATATATTTTTTTCATCTTTTCTCCCCTAAGAGATTTCCCCTTAAAATTTCTTTCAGGGCTGGTTTAGCAGTCACAAAATCCTTTAATTTTTGTTTGTCTGGGAAACTTTTTATCTCTCCTTCTATTTTGAATGATAGCCTTGCTGGATAAAGAATTCTTGGTTGCATATTTTTCTGATTCAGCACATTGAATATATCCTGCCACTCCTTTCTGGCCTGCCAAGTTCCTGTGGATAGGTCTGCTGCTAACCTGATTTCTCTTCCCTTGTAGGTTAGGGACTTTTTTTCCTTGCTGCTTTCATGATTCTTTCCTTGGCTGAGTATTTTGTGATTTTGACTATGATATGCCTTGTTGATGGTCAGTTTTTTGTTGAATCTAATGGGAGTCCTCTGTGCTTTCTGGATTTTTTGTCTGTGTCTCTCCCCAGGTTAGGAAAGTTTTCTGCTATGATTTGCTCACATAACCTTCTACCCCTATTTCTCTCTCTTCCTCCTCTGGGACCCCTATGATTCTGATGTTGTTCCTTTTTAATGAGTCACTGATTTCTCTAATTCTTAAATCGTGTTCTTTTGCCTCAATCTCCTTCTTTTTTTTCTGCTTCGTTATTCTTATAAGTTTGTACTCTGTATCGCTGATTCTCTGTTCTGCCTCATCCATCCTTGCCGCCGCTGCATCCATCTGTGATTGCAGCTCAGTTGTAGCATCTTTAAATTCATTCTGGCTATTTTTTACTTCTTTTATATCTGCAGAAAGGGATTCTAATCTATTTTCGACTCCACCTAGTATTCTTATTATCGTGATTCTAAATTCTGGTTCAGACATCTTGCTTGTGTCTGTGTTGGTTAAATCCCTGGCAGTCATTTTTTTGTGTTCTTTCTTTTGGGGTGAATTCCTTTATTTTGTCATTTTGAAGGGAGAAAAGGAATTAGTGAGGTAGAAAATTTGAAATTAAAGAAATTAAAATTTAAAAAATATTAAAATTAAAAATTAAAAAGACACACACAAAAATCGAATAGATGATGCTAGATCCTAGGTCTGTTTTGGCCTGGGTGTAGAAACTGGTTTGACAGATTAGAGAAACAAACAAACCAAAACAAAAACAAAAAAAGAAGGGGGAAGAGCAAAAAAAAAAAAGGAAATCGTTTGAGAATTTGAAAAAATGAATACACTAAAGTAGACTAATATACACAAAAGTAGAGAAGCACATGGGGTCACACATGCACCTTAAGAAAACAGGCCTCCACACACACTGTGTGTTACGTAAATAAGGTTTGTGCTCCTCCTTGGGGGAAGATTTTCGTATTATGAGGTACAGATATTATCAATCATTCTAGACGTCACTCCATGATCTGTCTGAGCGGGTGTGAGTCGGGTTACACTCAAACTGGTCCAGATGATCTAGGCAGACTGAAGGTTTTGTGAAGACAGTCGCTATTGCTTGGGGGTGGTATTGCTTTCCACCTGCCAGAGTTAAGAGAGAAACTGGAAAGAAGATTTGCTTAGGGGAATTGTGGGACAAAGGTCGGGGAGTATAAGCTGATGGGCAGTAAAGGTCAGATCTTGGGGTCTAGCATATGACAATACTATTGTAAATGGTATTTTTGTTTATTTCAATTTCCAATAGCTTAATTTTAGCCTATGGAAACAAACTGATTTTACATACTGTCCTTGATCTGAAACTGGACTAAACCCACTTATTAGTTTTAGGGGGATATGGGCAAAACTTTAAGGTTTTCTATGTTGGCAATTATGTCCTTTTGCATTCCAATCTGTATCCCTTTTTTATTTCTTGCTTTGAACTGAAATGGCCTCCCTTCGGATGGTGAAGAGGGGTGGTGAGTGCAGATATCTTTGCCTCATTACCAGTGTTAAAGGAAAGTACTTAATCTTTCACTGCTAAGTATAATATTACCTGGAGGGTTTGTTTTCTTAAATGTCATTATCATGTTGAGGAAAATCTCACTTATTCCTAGTTTACTGAGATGATGTATCATGAAATGATGGTGAATTTGTGGTGCTTTACCTGCATCTTCTAAGGTTATCCTGTAGTTTTCCTTCCTTAGCCTATCAATCAGGTAAATCACCCCAATTCGTTAATCTTGCATATGCGGAGTAAATCCGACTCCATCACGATGCGTAATCTTTTCAATAAATTGCTCTATGAGATTCAATGAACTATTTGTTAAGGATTTTTGCCTATATTTTGTGCATACAGGCTGTGGATTCTTGTCTATTGGGTTTCACTATCCAAGGAACACTGGCCTCACAGAATGAGTTGGAATATTTTCTAATTTTGTCTGTTTCCTGGAAGAGTTTTTTTTTTTCTTTTTAAATTTTATTTTTATTCCGTATTTCCTGGAATCCACCCAGAAGCCATCTGGGGTTCTTTCTGGAATGTTTTAACTACAAATTGAATAGCTAGCTCATTTTAGATATAAAATGACATCCAGATTATCAAATTCTTCTTGAGTGTGTTTTGAAACATCAATTTTTTCAAGAAATCAATGTCTTTTAGGTTTTAGAATTTATTGGCAAAAACTTCTGCATAATATTCCCCTATAATTGTCGGTGAATCCTTCAATGTCTGTAATAATGTCACTCTTATTCCTCGTATTGGTGATTTATGCCTGTTCTTTCTCTTGATCAGCCTGGCTATGGGTTTATCAATGTTGTGGGCCTTTTCAAAGCTTACTGTACATTTCTTTTATTATTTCTTTTATTTCCGACTTCACTGATTCCTGCTCTTCATTTTATGACTTCTTCCCTTCACTTGATTTGGGTTTTATTTCCTTTTCTTATTCTAGGTTTTCAAGGCAGAAGTTGCAATTATTTATTTTTAATGTTTATTTATTCTTGAGAGACAGAGCATGAGCAGGGGAGGGGCAGAGAGAGGGAGATGCAGAATCTGAAGCAGGCTCCAGGCTCTGAGCTGTCAGCACAGAGCCCGATGCGGGGCCCAAACCTGCGAACCACAAGATCAAGACCTGAGCTAAAGTGGGACGCTCAACCCACTGAACCACCCAGGTGCCCCATAGAAGTTGTGATTATATTTGCAGCAATGAGGATGGAACTGGAGGGTATTATGCTAAGTGAAATAAGTCAGTCAGAGAAAGACAGATATATGTTTTCACTTATATGTGGAACTTGAGGGACTTAACAGAAGACCATGGGGGAAGGGAAGGGGGAAAAAATAGTTAAAAACAGAGGGAGGGAGGAAAACCATGAATGACTCTTAAATCCAGAGAACAAACTGAGTGTTGATGGGAGGGGCAGAGGAGAGGAGAAAATGGGTGATGGGCATTGAGGAGGGCACTTGTGGGATGAGCACTGGGTCTTGAATGCAAGGGATGAATCATGGGCATCTACCCCCAAAACCAAGAGCACACTATATACACTATATATTAGCCAACTTGACAATAAATTATATCTTGAAAATAAAATAAAAGCATCTCAGTAAAAATTAAAAGAAGTTGCAATTATTGATTGATTAGAAAAATTACTTCAAATGTAAGCATTGAATGTTATACATTTCCCTGTAAACATTGATTTCACTGCATCCCACATATTTTACTATCTTGTTGATTTCTTTTCATCCAATTCAAACTATTCAAAATTTTTCCTCTAAAACAAACAGAAAAGATATTGTTTAAATTTTCTTCATGATTTTGTCTGACCTATGCATTATTTCCAAAGGTATTGTTTAATTGTCAAACATTGTGAGACTTTTCAAATATTTTCCTGTTATTGGTTCTAGAATGAATCCACTGAGTGATCTCTAATCTGTGTGACTTCATTTTTTTTTTTAATTTGTTGAGACTACTATTAAGGACTAACCGTGGTTTAAAAATATTTTAATGCTCTATGTGCTTTCAACAGAATGTGCATTCTTCTACTGTTGACTGGAGAATTCCATAAATGCCATTCAGGTCAGTTTGGTAGATAACACTATCCAAGTCCTCACTATCCTTACTGGTTTTGTGAATGTAATTATTGAGTATTAAGAAAGGAGTCTTGGGGCGCCTAGGTGGCTCCGTCGGTTAAGCATCTGACTTTGGCTCCGGTCATGATCTCCTGCTTCTTGAGTTTGCCCCACATAGGGCTCTGTGCTAACAGCTCAGAGCCAGGAGGCTTCTTTGGATTCTGTGTGTCGCTCTCTCCCTGCCCATCCTCTGCTTGAGCTCTGTCTGTCTCTCTCTCTCAAAAAAAAAAAAAAAAAAAAAAATACTAAACATTGAAAAAATTTAAAAAATAAATTTAATTTTTAATTATAGTGTCCAGCTATAATCATAGATGTGTCTATTTTTCCTTTTAATTCTATAAAGGTTATATTTTGTTACTTCAAACTATTTCTAACACAGAGAAGGTATAAAAAGCCATATAACAAACACAGGTACTAACTTTAAAAACTTTAAACGTGGAATAGATACTGGTATTTTTCCATGTACTTTAGATTCAGATCTAGTGGGAAGGTCCTTGAACTCCTTCCCAAGCCCATTTCCCTACTTCTATAGGGAAAACCTGCTCCTGAAGTTTATGTGTATCCTTTGTCTTCTTTTCCAAGATTGTTTTGACTACTGATGGTCATACATATTCTGTATGTTACCTTAGAGAAGTTCCATGTGCACTTGAGAAAAATATGGATTCTGTTGTGAGTAGACTGTTGTCTACAAGACTCCTAGGTGTGTTGGATCGAAGTGTTTTTCAAGACTTCTGTTTTCTTTACTGATCTTCTGTCTGATTTCTCTGCAAGCCAAGTCTAGTAGTGAAGAACTCCCTTAAGTTTTGTTTGTATGGGGAAGTCTATCTCTCTGTCTCATTTCTTTTTTTTTTTATTTTTTTAAGTTGATTTATTTACTTTGCTAGAGTGAGAGATCACAAGTGGGAGAGAGAGGAGAAAGAGGGAGAGAGAGAGAATTCCAAGCAGACTTCACACTGTCAGCACAGAGCCTGGTGGGCTTGAACCCACAAACCTTGAGATCATGACCTGAGCAGATACCAAGAGACAGAGGCTTAACCTTTGTCTATGACAAAGGAAACATACAACAACAACCTCAAAAAGCCATGCACACATTCAGTGTAATCCCTATCGAATTTCTAATGGCATATTCACAAAGAGAAGACAATCCTAAAATTTATTTGAAACAACAAAAGAACTTCAGTAGACAAAGCATTCCTGAGATGAAGAACAAAACTGGAGGCATCCCAATTCCTGATTTTAAACTATACTACAAAGCAATAATAATCAAAATAGCATGGTACTGGCGTAAAAATAGACTAATGGAACAGAATCAAGGGCCCCAAAACAAACCCATGCATATAGACCCTACTGATATTTACAAGTAAGCCAAGAAAACTCAGTGGGGAAAGGATAATCTCTTCAGTAAATGGTGTTGGGAAAACTGGACAAACATGTAGAACACTGAAACTGGACCCCTATCTTAAACTCAAAATTGACTCAAAATGAATTAAAGGCCAAAACATAAGACATGACACCATAAAACTGCATGGAGAAAACCTATAGTAAAAGCTCCTGGCCTTGGTCATGGTAATGACTTTTTTAGATAGGACACCAAAAGCACAAGAAACAAAAGTAAAAATAAATATGCTGAAATTCTAGTTCCCACTACCTGTATGACCTTATTTGGAAATAAGGTCTTTAGAGATGTAATCAAGTTAAAATGAGGTCATTAGGGAGGGGGCGAATCAAATATGGTGAGTCTCCTTATAAGGAGGAGGACATGTGAACAGTGACAGAGAAGAAGAATGCCCTGTGATGACAAGGGAAAGATGGGGTGACACAGAGACAAACCAAGAAACACCAAGGATCACCCACAACCACCAAAAGCTGGGAAGAGGAGAGGAAGAATTTACTCCAATGGAGTAAAATAGTCTCAAATGGAGCTTGGCCCTGCCACTGCAATTCTAAACTTCTCACCTCCACAACAATGAAAAACTAAATGCACGTTGTTCAAAGACACCCAGGTTGTGGTAGTTGTCATGGCAGCCCAAGGAATCACTACAACACCCTGTAACCAGCACCCAGATTATTACACTCCATATTATCAGCACCTGAGAAATGCACCTTGGACATGGTTTCTTTCCAAGCATAACTCTGCACCATGGTAAAGACTAGTCATTCCCCCATTATTATTATTCTTAGGAATAAATCCATACAGCAGGAATTTTGACCTCATTTCTTTCTTTTTATATATTTTTTAAATATTTATTTATTTTTGAGAGAGAAATGGAGTGTGAGTGGGGGATGGAACAGAGAATGAGGGAGACAGAATAAGAAGCAAGCTCCAGGCTCTGAGCTGTCAGCACAGAGCCCGATGTGAGGCTTGAACTCATGAACTGTGGGATCAAGACCTGAGCCAAAGTTGGCCACTTAACCAACTGAGCCATCCAAGCACCCCCCCCCCCCAAAATACGTTTTTAAACAATCATTGCAACCACATTCAGTCTCTTTATTTTTCATCCTTTTTTCTCATGGCTATGAAAATGAGTCTTATCTTGCCTTAAAAGTCTCATCTTGCTGTGCCTGGGTGGCTCAATCGGTTAGCGTCCAACTTCAGCTCAGGTCATGTTCTCTCACTTTGTGAGTTCGAGCCCGCGTCTGGCTCTGTGCTGACAGTGCAGAGCCTGGAGCCTGCTTCAAGTTCTGTGTGTCCCTGTCTCTGCCCCTCTCCCCCCTCTTAAAAATAAACATTAAAAAAAGTTTAAGAAGTGTGATCAGTCCCAAGGCTCCTGGGTGGCTCAATCGGTTAAGCCGACTTCAGCTCAGGTTATAATCTCACACTTGTGAGTTTGAGCCCCTTGGGCTCTGCACCGACGCTGACAGCTTGCTTGGGATTCTCTCTCTCTGCCCCTCCCCCACTCACACCGTCTCTCACTCAAAATAAATAAGCTTAAAAAAAAAAAAAAGAAGTGTGATCAGTCCCAAATACTGATGAAGGAACAGAACCGAGTACAATACGAAATTGTCTCCTTCAGGCTGCTTTTTCTTTCACCCTGTATGAGCCTTGAGAAGCTAAATACTGAACTATCTGATGTATACTAAAATGGCAAGATGCAACACCTAGACTAAAAAGACTGAAAAACATCTCACGTCCACCATTTCCCTGGCTGAAAACAATGGTTCTTCCAGGTCTCTGTTACACCAGGTCTCTGTGTCTCCTCCTCGGCAGAGACATCTGCACCAGTTAACAAGTGCTTCCAAACAAAGTGGCCAAATTATACCGGAGGCAATTCTAACAATTATCCTAGCTCAAGACATACAAATTTCCCAGAAAGCATTTACTCAGGTTTAGTAGAGTAGACGTACTTGCTCCTCTTTAGTATCAATCTTCACGAGACTAGACTGCAGATCCTGGCATGCCACCTTGCTCCTCTCCCAAGTTTCCTCTTCTTTTGAAAAGTGGTAACAGCTTTTTCGACAACAGTACCATTTTCCTTGAAATGTGTCATTGTCTTCATTCCATAATCATGGGTTAGAAAACAATATTGTTAAAATGCCGATACTACCCAAAGCAATCTACATATTCAATGCAATCCCTATCAAAATAACACCAGCATTCTTCACAGAGAGAGAACAAACAATCCTAACATTTGTATGGAACCCGAAAAGACCCAGAATAGTCAAAGGAATATTTAAAAAGAAAACCAAAGCTGGAGGCATCATAATTCCAGACTTCATGCTGTATTACAAAGTTGTTTTCATCAAACAGTACGGTACTGACACAAAAACAGACACATAGATCATGGAACAGAACAGAGAACCCAGAAATGGACCCACAAATGTATGACCAACTCATCTTGGACAAAGCAGGCATAGACACTACAGTGGAAAAAGACAGTCTCATCAGCAAATGGTGTTGGGAAAACTGGACAGTGACATGCAAATGAACCTGGACCACTTTTTGACACCATACATAAAAATGTACTCAAATGGATGAGATGCGTAAGGCAGGAAACCATCAAAATCCTCGAGGAGAAAACAGGCAACAACCTCTCGGACTTCGGCCATAGAAACTTCTTACTAGACATGTCTCCAGAAGCAAGGGAAATAAAAGCAAAAATGCACTATTGGGACCTCATCAAGGTAAAAAGATTCTGCACAGTGAAGGAAAGCATCCACAAAACGAAAAGGCAACCGACAGAATGGGAGAAGATATTGGCAAATGACATATCAGATAAAGGGCTAGTATCCAAAGTCTATAAAGAACTTATCAAACTCAACACCCAAAAAAACAAATAATCCAGTGAAGAAATGGACAAAAGATATGAACACACACTTTTCCAAAGAAGACATCAGATGACTGACAGTCACATGAAAAGATGCTCCACATCACTCATCATCAGGGAAATACAAATCAAAACCACAATGAAATACCACCTCACACCTGTCAGAATGGCTAAAATGAGCAATTCAGGCAACAACAGATGTTGGCAATAATGTGGAAAAAGGGGAACCCTTTTGCACTGCTGGTGGGAATGCACACTGGGGCAGCCACTGGAGAACAGAATGGAGGTTCCTCAAAAAAATTAAAAATAGAACTACCCTATGACCCTATGCAGTTCTGCACTACTGCAACTGCACTACTAGGTGTTTATCCGAAGGACACAAAAATGCTGAAGGGGAACGTGCACCCAATGTTTATAGCAGCACTATCAACAATAGCCAAACTGTGGAAATGGACCAAATGTCCATCGATGAATGGATAAAGATGTGGTGTAAAGATATGTGTGTGTGTGTGTGTATATATATACATATATATACACACACACACATATATAATGAAATATTAGCCATCAAAAAGAATTAAATCTTGCTATTTGCAGCAATGTGGATGGAACTAGAGTGTATTATGCTAAGCAAAATAAGTCAATCAAAGACAAGTATCATATGATTTCACTCAATATGGAATTTAAGAAACACAACAGATGAACATAGGGGGAGAGAAGAAAAATAAGATAAAAAACAGAGAGGGAGGCAAACCATAAGAGATATTTCAATGCAGAGAACAAACTGAGGGTCACTGGAGGGGTTTGGGTGGGGAGATGGGCTAAATTGGTGAATGGCATTAAGGAGGGCACTTAGGATGTGCACTGGGTGTTACATATGTACATGATGAATCACTAAATTCTGTTCCTGAAACCATTACTACACTGTATGTTAACTAGCTTGGATTTAAATAAAAGAAAAAAGAAAAAATAACCGAATGCGTCATGGTCTTTATCTTGAAACAAAAGCCGCATGATCCTCAACCATGAGACAACTTAGAGACCTTTCCTTTCCCTGTATTTCTTCCTTACTTCACACTGAATGATGAAAAAAATAGGTGGTTTTCCTGTATCCCAAAAGTCTGTTGGGAATAGTTTTGGCCAAACTGTGGGGCCAGAGATCATGTCTCAGACCTCAGACCATTGCTCGGATTACACTGAGAAATCATGACTTCCCAACTACAGATACACTGCTCCAATACGAAGCAGTTCTCCCTTCAGAAGAAATCCACCAAAGTGAATATAAGAGAATGGTATTAATTCCAAGGGATCTATATTGGAGAAAATTCATCACAGGCATAAATCACTCAATCAAATCAAAATGACTTCGTGAAAGGCAACAGTTCAATTAGCTATAATAAAGAAAATGGATTTGATTTTTTAAAAAGGTCAGCAAAATTAAAGAGCCTAACTAAGTTCAATGTAAAGTTTTAAAGTTATATATCAAAATGGGATCATTTTGACATATGGGGTCATTCCATGGAAAAAAAATCTGTAAACTACTAGTGTAATTATTCAGTACATACCTGTACTGAATTGATTACAGTGAATTGAGTGATCTCCAACTTCTGCTAAGGAAGCATTTTTTTCTTCTGTTTTTTTCATATCTTGCCTGGTGGCACCAGAATACCTATGAAAAACTTCAATTCATATTATAAAATTAAGGTCTTGAATGCTTGTAATAGATCACTTTATTATAATCACTCTAATTCTAAATGGCATAGTGAATGTTGCTGATTAAATGAAAGTACAACCAGAGAAAATGTTAGGTTAAAATATGTTGAAGTGTCAATGGGGCACCTGGGTGGCTTAGTCGGTTAAGTGTCCAACTTTGGCTCAGGTCATGATCTCACGATCCATGAGTTTGAGCCCCACATCGGGCTCTGTGCTGACAGCCCGAAGCCTTCTTTGGATCCTCTTGCCCCCCCCCTCCTTCTGCCCACCCCCACTCTCCTGTGTTCTCTCTATCTCTCTCTCAAAAATAAAGACATTCAAAAAAAACAAAAAACAAAAAGAGAGAAAGAGAGAGATTAAGACCTCAAGAACCTAAATACTACCATTTCTTGTGACTAACCAATTCCCTTGTCCTTTCCTTTTTGTCTATCCAAGGACACATGGTATAGAACTAATTTTGGCAGGACCTCTAAGAAGATTGCAACATGGTATTTATGCGCCTCTAAAAATAGTCAACTTCACTGGGGCTCCTGGCTGGCTCAGTCCATAGAGCAAGCCACTCTTGATCTCAGGGTCATGGGGATGGGTGTGGGGTCTCCTTGAAAAATAAAAACAAAAATTTTAAATATACAGAAATGGCCAATTTTGAAACACAAGTTTCTGCAACTCAAATGACAAAAAATCACAAAACTGTACACATACAAACTAATGCTGACCAACGCTTAGATTTTCTTCACCATTTCACCACTCAATATTACTCAGTATAGTTACTGAGTCACACTCTTTTCTCAATTCAACAGCTATTTCAAGTATTTATACTTTGTCTAAATTATCTGGTGCACCTCCTTGCCCCTTCCTCTCAGAATATGGCCTCATCTGCTCCTTTGCATGGAAACAGTCACCAGCAAGGATACTTTCTCCTCACCTTCCTGCACCTCCTCCTACAGATACACAGGTATCTCTCACTCTACCCCAGAAAAAAATGTGCATTGCATTGAACAAGTGTGAAACTCTCACCCCTGCTCTGGATTTCATCCCGTATCGAATCTTTGGTGATCTTGATCTCCTACTGTCATTTTCTCTCTTGAACCCTCCACAGTTTCCTTCTCATGGTTCCCTTCTCTTGCATATGATCATCTCAAGTCAGCTTTCCCACAAAGTTCCTGTCCTTTCTTTTTCATATTTTTTGTAACAGAGTTCTTTTCTTTACTGTCAGATTGGGTGTTAGCATAAGATTATTCACATTCCTCCATTCATGAGACACTTACCACATTGCTGTCAGAACTGGTTTTTCTTCCTTAGTTAGCAAGTTGTTAGCTACCCTAAATTGTAGCCAGGACCTTAAGCATTACATTTATTTCGTTTGGTAGTCATTTCATCTCATCTCCCTACTTCTCTCACATGCTGTAACTAATGCACATTTCAATTACTCCCTTCATACGTTTTACATACAGTATTATTCCTTCTTTATGTATTGATTCATTTTTAACTATTTCAGCTGATAAAAATGTATCAGGACATACACATATGTTTGTGCTCTTGCCTTTTTTTTCCATTTCATATGCTTTTGCTAAAATTCATGCATATTGATGGATAACATTGTCGTTGTTTTGATTGTCACATAAATTCCATTGGTAAATCAATTGCAGAGATCTCATTTACTCTCCCATTAGTGATCTTTTGAGTGGTTGTGAGATGTTCGATGTTGTGAATGGCACTGCTACAAACTGTTCTGTAGATGTTCATTTCTGTGTATGTGCAAGTATATCTGTTGGATATACACTTAGGGTGAGAATTACTGAATCATGTTGAGTTTTAGAAGATAGTACCAAACTGACAACGGGCTTGTATCAGGTTATACTCCCTTTAACAATGTTCGAGATTGTATAGATCCACTTATTTACAAGGCTTGGTAAATGTTTCACTTAGTCATAATTGAAAAAATACTTTTCTGTATTCACTGTCTCTGCTTCCTAATGTGTGAATGAGTTTTAGCCGTTACAGTCAGGCTTTGACCATACCCACTATCCCACTGGAGCTACTCTAGAAAATATTTCGGCCTCTCTCTTGCCAAATTTAATAAGCTTACTTCTAGCCATTATAATACCTGATCCTCCTGTACTATTTGGAACCCTTGACTATCTTTGCCTTCTCTCCATGATAGCATAATGTTTTGGACTCCCACTTACTTGTTTAACCAAGCATCATGGTTTTTCACTGTTTTTACTCATCTTTTACCTCCAGCTAAATGTTGATTTATCCTAAGATCCCCCGCCTCACCCTTGTTCTTCTAGCCTAATCTACTCTCCCTGGTTTCACAAGGTAGAGCATGGTCCAGCTTCTGCTTTCCTCTATGATATCTTCCAGTATCTTTCATCCAGGCATCTTCCTTGATCTCCAGACTTTTAATACCACCGTGTACGTGCTGATGGTCTGTGTCTGCTGTTAAAACCCACTCTAACAGACACAGACCAATCTCATTCTTTCTGGTCATCTCCACTGATATATAAAAGCACCTCACTCCTTACCATTATTAGCACACCTACGCAAACACCAAACCGTACTTAGTGTTCTTCTTGTGTTCTCTGTAATATTTAGTATTATTTAGTAATATTTAGTAATATTTAATTTTAGTAATTAAAATTTAGTAATATTTAATATTTGGAAGACATCCACCAAGGTGTGTAAGCCTCATGTCAAGTGGTATCACTGATTCAATTGTCTCCTTCACGCACTCATATTCTAGCAATTCTTCTCATTGAAGATTTCTCATATATGGTGCCTATCCTTCATTACTTCTTCGTAACACTAATTCAGTCATTCTAACTAACCCTGATTCCTGAAACATCCTGTTATCTTCTCCCTCCACCTACTTGCCGATCTGTTGAGATTGACCTTTCCCAAATCCCTATCGCCTCATGGGACAGGAGTCATGTTTTTCCCTCACATAAAACCTTTCAGTGGTTTCTTTTGTTTTTAGAACAGATCTAGAATTTCTTAAGATATTAAAATTATCAAAACGTGCATACCTAGGCAAACTTATTTACAGCTACTTCTTAATTCTCCTAAAACATCCAGTTCTTTGATTCTTGTTTTCTATGCCTGGATAAGTAGTCTCTCTACCCCAAGCTTCCTGATTAAGTCCTACCTGTCCTTTATAGCATATCAATTATTATCTCCTGGAGGAAAGTTTTCTGGACCTCAGCATGAAATATTCTATTCAGCTGATATCTTGAAGCCATTACCCCAGCACTAATAATATTTTATTTTAAAAACTGCTTTGTTTACGGGCACCTGGATGGCTGTCAGTTGAGTGTCTGACTTCGGCTCAGGTCTTGATCTTAGGGTTCATGATTTCCAGCTGCTCATCAGGCTCCCTGCTGTCAGCACAGAGCCCACTTAGGATCTTCTGCCTTCTCTTTCTGCCCCTGACCCCAGCTCATGCTCTCGCTCTCTCTCTCTCTCAAAAATAATAAAACATTAAAAATAAATAGGAGTGCCTCGGTGGCTCAGTCAGTTAAGCATATGACTTCTGCTCAGGTCACGATCTCACGGTTGATGAGTTTGAGCTCAGCACCGGGTTTTGCACTGGTGGTGAGGAGCCTGCTTGGGATTTTCTCTCTCCCCATCTCTCTCTGCCCCTCTCCCATTTGCGTGCTCCCTCTCGCTTTCAAATAAATAAATTAATTAATTAATTAATTAACCTCATCTTTAAAAAATATATAACTGTTTCATTTAAAAAAAATCTTCCCCTTTAAACTGAGGTCATTAAGTGCTGATTTTTTAAAAGTCCTGTACCTTTAGTATCTATCATATAAAGGCCCTGACCCAGAAAGATCCTCGAAATTGTTGCTGAATTCATGAGCCAAAGGATTAAAAAATCAGGAAGAAGATATTTAAAAAGCATTGTATATAAATTTTTAACAATTGATATGAAAAATATAAAAAGTGATATAAAAATAAATCAACCTTATATTCCTCTGTGATTTAAGCAGTATTGCAGTATGATAAGAAGTGTACTACTCAAAGAAAGATTTTTCCAATTCTCTGGTCATATGGAAAACTTCCTCCTTCACAAAATATAAAGATGAATATATATGTAAACCTCACTACATTTCAGCAAAATTTTGTGCCATTACAGCCATGACATACACTATTTTGTGTGGTGTAAAAGCTAAGTGATGGCAAAATAGCAAAATCATCGTCATCGATATTATAAACACCATCATGATTACTAACATTTCTATAGGACTCTATAGTTTACAAAGGCTCAGCAGAAGTTCAGTTATGGTATCTCATTTTTCACTCTAGCTCATTGTTCTCATAAAAAAAAAAAATGTGTGTGTGCCCGATACTCACGCATATATCTCAAGCCTGTGTTTGCCAGCAGGAGGAAAAAACATGTAACTCCCAGGGTTAATGCAACCTTACGCCGTGGAAATTCTGTACAAATTCAGAAAGCAAAAATATACAGTAAGCATTGAGCTTAGGAAAGCCCTCAGAGTTGGAACAAAATGGAATTCATTCTGGAATTGAAAATGAATATCCCTTTTTACTGTGATTACAAATATCCTTGAATTTTACATTTACATATACCCCTTGATCTATGAAGAACCGGACAAATAACGTCAAATATACAGAAACCCAATTATCATGATTTCACTTCTTACTTGAAATCATATTTTCACAAAATAAAGCAAACAAAAAACTTTACCTCTCCTTTCATCCATTGAACATCTTTCGTCCATCTGTCTCCTTGAATAGGGTGATATCAGATTCGTGCACGTCGCTCTCTACTCGCTCATTTTTGAGGACTGGAGGCAAAGAACACAGTTCGAATCCTGTGCAATGTGGCCTGAGGCATTAAAATGGCAATATTTCTCATTACGTAACAGGGACAGCTAAATGAATGATAAGCATGATCATCTGAAATAAACAGGTTAAAGCAAATATCTGGGAATATTAGGGAAAATTTTTTTTCATCTTTGTAATGCCTTACAACAGAGATTCTACACAATTAAATAATGGTCCATGACCATTTTGTGGGCATGTTATGTTAAGCATTCACTTCTTTCAAAATCATTGAATTCATGGCCAAAATTTAATAATTGATATATTCCATACTCACCTAAAACTCTAGGCTTATATCATCTTTTGAAAATTACGTTTGATCACTTAGTGCCTGTGTTATGCCCAAATGGCAATTATATTGACACCAAATAGAGTAAGCCCTTCTTACTAAGGACACACACACACCAATTTGACCAACACTGCGCCTGCTACATTGCTTATGTCAGACCCTGCTCATTCATTCATATTATCCCTTGAACTTTAGAGTCAGTGGATCATGACTCCTTTTTAAAGTATGAGGAAAATATGAAAATCATGAGATTCAAGGAAAGGGAGTTTAGGAAGTAACATTAAATGAGGGAAGCATGACTTATAATTCTAACAGTGGTGATTGATTTCTTTTCTGTTTGTGGATGAGGAAAACTGAGCTTAAAGGAATATATATAGTATTCCCAATGTCAGACTGTAAATGATACTCTTTAGTTAAAATAAACTTATATTATAAATATATATAAATAAACATGCGTAAAATATATTAAATGATAGTCTAGTTCAAGTAAATATATGTCAAAATATTATGTTATATTTAAAAGGGAAATATATACTCAGTTCAAGTATACATGTCATAAAAATAGCTTATTTATGTTTATCCAAAAATATGATCCTTCACCTACACTTGGCTTATAGAAAATATTTTCACAAAAAAATACATAATAATCTCTCTCCCCTAGAAATAAAATACACAGTGATTAAAGAGGAGAAGACATTTTCCCCAAAAGAATATTTTTGGTAACTATAGAAAGAATCAGATAACTGTTTTTCCTCAATAGATATGGTTTTTGGTTTTTTAAAAGATCTTAATATTTCACCATTTAATTACATTATAGTGTCAGAAAACTTGAACAATCATCAAATAATGATAAAATGTATATACACACTGTCATTTGTTTTTCAATAAATATTCCCTCTACAAAAGTGCCAAATTATATATCTTGTCTTAAGGTCGTGTATTCCTAGCTAACCGGTTTTTATTTAGTTGTATTTTAATTGACTGCCTGTATAACAAAATAATAAGAAACTAAATTGGAAATATAAAGCTGGATTTATTTTGCTAGAAAAATACTCCTATTGTCAAAGCATCAAACTTTTTTATTACACTTAACTGAAAGAAGAGAGAATTTAACTTTTGGATAGTTCATTGCTAACCGGTTAGGTAGCACCCATAGAGGTAACAGGGGAAAAATCACAGATTTATACTGTCTAAAAAAGAATCACATACTCCTTAAAACACCTCAGGATTAAAAAAAATCATATTCTGCATCAGAAATATTCTGATCCACTCCTTTCCTCATTTGCAGAATAAAGTTAACATTCAATATGGATTAACATGGATCCAGGAGTCAGTTCTTGGGGCAACAGTCCAAAGCCCTCCCAACTTTGTCCACAGCTTTCCCATAGCAAATGCTTCTTCATCCCTCTCTGCTGGACAATGTGACAGCACAGGCACGGGTCACCCAACCTCACTGGCTGCAATACCTCATCGTACCTGGGATTTCACAGCCGGAAAAGAGCTTGGTCAGGATCACAGCTACGATGATGTGCTGGCTCTGGGGGCCTTTCACCTCTGCTTCGACTCCAGAAGGTACTAGTTGACGTGCTTGACTGACTCTCAGAGAGACCGTGTCAGGAGAAAGATAGCCGATGGCCATGTGACATTAGATACTCCCCCGCATGGTTTCCACTGGCCTCAGGGTCTCCTTTACTCCTGCACTCTGTGTCAGACAGGAGTCCTAGAGACCTCAAATGCTGAAGTTTGCAGACATTCTGTGGATCGGTACAAACCTGAGCTTCAGCAGTTACCTTGAAGCATAAAAAAACAAAAAGGCATTCTCAAAATCTCATGAGGTTAGGAAATGCTTAACAATAAATGTAAAAATTTATAAAAATAGAAAGGGAAATATCCACATTCAACTTGACATGATTTTTTTTCTTTTTACAAAATGAAGGTAAATTACCAACTACTTTATTTTTACTATTTATATATATAAATAAATATTATAAATTGTGTATACATTTTGGACTCTGTTTTTAACAAACATCCTAAGGATAGCCATATTGCTTAATACATTATAGTAAATCTAAATACATAAAAATTGAGATAAATGATTTGAATATAGCACATACTTATTTGAATAATAGCACTACTTACTTGTTGTGTCCTTTTTAAACTGCCTGAAGAAACAGAGTCTTTACATAATAAAAATTAGGACAGAAAGAAAGAGACATGTTTAAAACACTAAATAGGTTTGACTGTGCTCCTTTTAAATTCATCTATTCAACCTCTTGTAGCAAAAACTATCAAAGCATTTTTAAAACTATGTGTTTAATTCAGTGAGCAGCTCTATGCCCTTTTTACCCCTACAAGTAAGTGTTAGGCAGGAACAAAAGCAGGAACCATATGGTACGGTTTTTTCATATCAACCACATTGATCTGTCCATCTGAAGGGCCCCCAATGCTGTGAAGCTTCAAGCGTCTTCTTAGAAATGTGCAGTAATAACAATAAATCCACCTCGATGCCAGCCACACCAGGGGAAGTCTTTTCAAAAGCACTTTCTCCTGGTTGGAGCTCCCTTTTCCATCACTCCCAAAGCACAACTGCCTCATCCTCTTGTAAATACTGGTGGGAACACATGTGAAGTCTCTAGCTTTCTTTTTTCTGGTTTGCCGTTGGCTCACGCTGTTTCTTTTTAAGATCTAGCTCATTGCTTTCAGGAAGTAGGTTTCTGACAGGAATAGAGATAATGAAGAAAGCATTCTACAAATTTCCCATGCAAAAGGGCTCTCTCTTAAAGGCAAACACGGTTTTCAAGCATGCCTATGGACTGTGATCTGCCAGGCCCCGGGGTGTAATTCCTCTGCACAGCAGCCAGACATCTCTATCTATGCCTTATGTCAAATTCCCCAGTGCCAAACGACGTCGTTTAACAGAAATGTATTTCATTGTTTCTTTTGCTACCAACTATTATATACCTCACTGGTAAGGAATGATTAAGCCAGCACATGGACTTTGGACGTGTATTTTAGAGGGTGAAGAGTACGACCTCTAAACTCTCAGGGCAGCGCTGTCTTCCGGGTTGTGGGGTGATAAGACCCGCTGCAGTTTATTCCCCTTGTGCTTCTGAAGCAGCAGCTGAGTGAAGTGACTGACTTTGGAAGTCCCATCCTCTTCAGCAGCATCTAGAATATCTTCAGTGCAAATGAAGAGATTGGGCTTTATTAGGCAGTATTGACTAACATTTGTGTATATAAGGAACCAAGTGGAAAATGGACTCTAAAAGTTAGCATAGGTTGGGGGTGCCTGGGTGACTGACACATAAGCACCCAACTTCGGCTCACGGTCATGGACTCATGGTTTGTGGGTTCCGGCCCTGCCTTTGGCTCTGTGCTGTTAGCTCAGAGCCTGGAGCCTGCTTGGGATTCTGTGTCTCCCTCTCTCTCTGCTCCTCCGCCTCTCATGCTGTCTCTCTCCCTCTCTCAAAAATAAATAAACATTAAAAAAAATTTTTTAAGGTTTAAGTTATCATAAGTTTATAGGAATGCATTGCCTGTTTTTTAATCTTTTTAAAAACTATATTATTTGTTTAATTCAGTAAGCCGCTCTATGCCCTATTTGACCTAGAAGTTAAGTGTTAGTCAGAAACAAAAGCAATTTTGTTTTGTTTTTTCATATCAACCACATTAATCTGTCGTTTTTAAAAGTTGTATAGATTACTTATCATTGTTTAATATTAACAGATCAATTGATACATATGTATTTCTAAAAATTTGAGGCAAACAACCAATGAAAGCAATTATTATTTCTTTATTTTTTTTCTTTGTTTCTTTGTTACTTTCTTTCTTTTTTTTTAAGTCTGTTTATGTATTTTGAGAGAGAGAGTACATAAGGAAGGTAGAGAGAGAGAGAATCTCAAGTGGGGCTCAAACTCTCAAACTGTGAGATCATGACCTGAGCCAAAGTCAGATGCTTAACCAACTGAGCCACCCAGATACCTCAGCAATTTTAGTTCTTAGGGCCTTAAATAAGATCCCAGATTTATCATAACTAAAATAGATAAAATAGGTTCTAGAAAAGCTATCAAACTATATAGCTTTAATATTTTATCAACAATATTTACAATAAATAAAAATGTAAAGTATTATTGTCAGACTATGGGTGTATGACTATTTTTTAGGATTTACTTTTAATTTTTCTAACTATTTGAGGAATGAAGCTATCATTAATTAGCCAACTATAAAGACATTATCCACAAAGATCTCTCTGTCCTTAAAACCTTCACACACTTTTGTACCCCAATAACAATGTATTTTTCGTGCTTTTTAAAATATTTCCTGTACCTCTTTTCTACTTCATCATTATCTATCCTGTAAGGTTCCAGTAAAATATTACTCATGTTCACTATTTTTACATTCACCAAGTCTCGCCTGTTTCAAAGAAAAGTAAAAACTCTAATGATATTAGGTGAAAAGAATGATAAGGTAGTAGAAACCAAGATTTAATACCAAGATGAGGGGTGCCTAGGTGGCTCAGTTGGTTAAGTAACCGACTTCAGCTCAGGTCATGATCTCAGTTTGTGAGTTTGAGCCCCGCGTCTGGCTCTGTGCTGACAGCTCAGAGCCTGGAGCCTGCTTTGGATTCTGTGTCTCCCCCTCTCTCTGCCCCTCCTCCACTCATGCTCTGTCTCTGTCTCTCTAAATAAATAAATAAATGTTAAAAAAAATACCCAAGATGAAATCATAAATAAATACAATAAGAAAGAGAGATCTTCCTGATAACATAGTAGGACAGAACAAAGCAGAATAGTAGCAGGGTCTATAACTAAATTTCTGTGAACTTCATAATAAAGCAGGCAGACTGCATAAAATTTGGTGACAATATTCCAAAAGCAAAGGTCCTTAGAAAATAGGTTTTCATTTTTTATATTATTTTTCTTATATATTCTTTCCACTTCTTTGTTTTTATAATAAAAATGATAAAAGTTAAGTGAGTGTGAAGAAATTATGAGTCCAAAATTCTTGGTAATGTTACCAGGCGAGGAATAAGGACATGTGATTTATCTCGAAAACAAATAGCTTATGTGAACAGGAATGAAAATGATGAAGGGAGACAGTTTGCTTTATTTGTGATCCTTAGACTATTTCCACGTGTAATTTTTGTTCAATAACATACATTGGTACATTAAATCTCACATTATTTGGAGCATTTCTGTTACACTTTTGCCTTTAGTAGCTAAAGATTTAGGCCTTGATTTGCCCTCTCCAGTCACAACTTCTCTTGCATTCTTCTTACCTTAGTTTCAAAAAGAGTCATTAAAGCTCTTCATTAAAGACTTCAGCATTCACTAAATCTGTGAGCAGAAACAGAACTACCATAAAATAAGAGTTGTTTCCTCTCATGCTTTCCATTTTTCTTGTTTCCCCATTATATACCCTATCTCAAGCAGAAATTATGAAATAATATTCAGTTGAATTGTGTTTTTATAGAAATGTCAAGATAGACTCTCTTGTTTTCTAAGTCACTTATCTTTAATGCCATTTTGGTACAGGCAACAATGCAAAACAAACCTTTCTAAAATTTGAGTTGCCCAAAAGTGTGAAAGATACTGAGTTCATTATCACTTGAGATTTTAAACAGAAGTAAGATCGCCATAGTTTAAAATCTTGTGGAAGGAACATCCACACTAATGGTATTTTCCATTCATAATGTACAAAATTTTATTACATAGAATGGAAAACTCTCTTTGAACCTATTTTGTAAGAATAAGATAAATGGTTATAGTGTATATATATATATGGAAAAAATATATATATGGAATATATATATATAAATGGAATTTATATAAGAAGATAATATTAACTAGATCTGGCTGTCAAAGTAGGCTTAAAAGAGCTGTTGGTAAAATGGATCTTTGAGAAGATCAATAATATTGACAAACACTTAGCTAGACTGATATGAAAAAAAAGAAAAGACACAAATTATCAAATCAAGAATGAAATTACCTCATTAATGATTCTACAATATTAAAAGATAAGAGAATATTATGAACCATTTGATACCAATAAATTTCACCAATTAAGTGAAATAGGCAAAAATCTTTAGAAGTCACAAACCACCAAAGGTCAATCAAAAAAAAGTAGATAAACTAAATAATCTCTATGTCTATTTAAAAATATGATATTCTACTTAAAAACTCTTACATACACTCACACACACACACATACACACACACACATACACTCTAAGACTAGACAGATTCACCAGAGAATTCTACTAAACATTAAAAGAAGAAACATTACTAGTTCTACACAGTCTTCCAGAAAATTTTAAAATAAAGAAAACATTTCTCAATTCATTCTATGACTTAAGAATAATCAATAACCTCAGATGGGAGGTGGGAGCAGGGAGGATGAGTTATATAAGTGATGGGATTAAGGAAAGCACTTGTGATGAGCACAGGGTGATGTATGGAAATGTTGAGTCACTATTTTGTATACCTGAAACTAATACTATGCTGTGTGTTAACTAACTAGAATTTAATTTAAAAAAAACTTAAAAAAAAAAATCAGTAACCTGAAAAAAAAAACCACAGTAAAACACTATTAAAAAATAAAATGACATGGGGTGCCTGGGTGGCTCAGTCGGTTGAGCGTCCGACTTCGGCTCAGGTCATGATCTCACAGTTCTGAGTTTGAGCCCCGCGTCGAGCCCCGCGTCGAGCCTGCGTCGGGCTCTGTGTTGACAGCTCAGAGCCTGGAGCCTGCTTCACATTCTGTGTCTCCCTCTCTCTCTGCCCCCTCCCTGCTCATGCTCTGTCTCTCTCTGTCTCAAAAATAAATAAACATTTAAAAAAATAATAAAATAAAAATAAAATGACACTCCTTGTACCCAGTAGGATGCCTACTACACAAAATAATAAATGTTTGCAAGGAGGTGAAGAATTTGCATTTTTTGTGCACTACTGATGGAAATGTGTAATGGTGCAGCTATTTTATTATTTATGCAGGTCATAAATAACCTGACAGTCTCTGTGTTCCCAGAAGGAGACCCTAATATCCTGCAGTCACAAGACCAAGATTGCTGAAAACCAAATGCAGAATCTCATCCTGCTTCTAGTTGGTCACAAGGCAAATTGAACCCTCCACCTCATGAGATATCTAGTGTTAAAGTGAGGGCATTGATTAGAAGAGAATGAGATCCTGTGGGTTGGAATGGAGTGGAGTGGAAACATACAGGAAGAACCCTATGAAGCTGAAGACACTGAACACAGAAATCCTGATGAAGCGTCCCCTCTCCAGAAGTGTCCTCTCTGATCCCGCGGTAGTACCTTCTCCACTTTCACTGATAACAGCTTGTCCATCCCTGTCTGAGAGGATCAACCCTGTGCTACCTCAGTATAATATAATGGCCTACCCTGAAGCAGTAGCCATGCAAGACAAGATTGATTCCCCTCAGGACACATCCCCAAAACCCCCCTTTGCTTCCACATCTATAACTATACTCATGTCCCAGTGGGCCCTTCAAGGTGTAATTAAGACAAGAAAGCCTGTACTCCAAAAGAATACCTGAGTATTTATATGCACACAAATGTGTATACACAGAAATCCGGAAAACGTATGTAAGAATGGATATTAAGATTGTGGAACAATGGTGGAAGGAATATAAAGTTGGATGAGGCGGATTACAAACCTTCTTCAACTCATAATGGGGGTATGTTCTGATAAACCCGTTGTAAGTTGAAAATATCTCAAGTCCAAAATGCATTTAATACACCTAACCTCCCCCAAATCCTTTTACCTAGCCTAATTTAAAAATGCTCAGAACTTTTCATTAGCCTACACTTGCGCAAAATCATCTAACACAAAACCTGTTTTATATAAATGCTGGCTATTTCATGTAATGTGATGACCCTGCACTGAAAGTGAAAAACTGAGTAGTTTTATGGGTACAGAAGATTTCTCTAAGTATATTGGTTGTTTACCCTTGTGATTGTGTGGCTCACTGGGACCTATAGCTCACTGCCACTACCTGGCATCTTGAGAGATTATCATGTCACAAAGCATTAGCCCAGAAAAAGATCAAAGTTCAAAATTTAAAGTATGGTTTCTACTGAATATGCATTGTTTTTGCACCATTGCAGAGTGGAAAAATCAAAAGTCAAGTTTTCTGAGTTAGGGACCATCTGCATAATGATAGGAGCTCACAAAGAATATCACAATTAAGTGTCATTCTTCACTTAATGTTACTGATCAGGGAGTTAGGAGTAATGCTAACAATTTGATTAGTTGGTTGGCTGAAGCATGAGCCAAAAGGTGGCCCATAGTGAGATTAGACATGCTACAACTGCCTTGATTTAATGTGGAGGAAGAGATTCAAAGGCCTATGGAAATTGGAATGTTAGAGTGGATTTGTCATTGAAGACATACTCAAACACACAGACAGGGTAGAAAAGACACACCTTTTACCACTACTTTGAGAAATAAATTTATGAGATGAGCCCAAGCATTCTTGCAGACTTCTGTGATAACTGTTCTTTGTAGGCCAGACCTTACAATGGGCACTATAGACATTGAATTGTGAAACCTAGATGCAATGAAAGTAATTGGATCCCAAGGTGCAAGGGACAAGTGGTGGCCATCAGTGGCCAAATGCAAGGTGGGTGCAGTTTCCATAATGGAGAGCAGAGTCAAAGCAGCAGTCAGAATAATCTGGCTTGTGCAGATCTATGGCATTGGCTGGTAGACCTAGGGTGTTCCTAGAAGTGAAATAGAGGGGAAGCCTAAAACATTCTTACTTGATTTGTATAAATAGAAAAGCTCTAGGTCAAGTGAACAAGTGTCTAACCTGAATAATAAAAACAGACACTTATGGCTGCTCAATCAATTCCCAGATTTGAGCCAGTTTATAGACCCAAGTCCCTGAATAAAGAAGAGACCAAATCCTCTTGAGGAATTACCCTGGAACACCACCTTTTAGGAGGGAAACTGCATTGAGGAAAAGAAAATAATCACACCTTTTGGGAACTACTGGACATTGGTTCTGAACTGACACTTAAATTTTAGAAGAACCCAAATATCATGATGGTCCAGAAGTCAGACTAGGGCCTTTATAGAGGTCATGTGATCAATACAGTTTTAGCTAAGGTTTGTCTCAATGTGAGCCCAGAAGGCCCCTCAACCCATCAGCTTCAGAATGTATGATTGGAATAGATACACTCATCAGTAGAATTGCCATATTGGTTCCTTGAACTATACAGTGAGGGGTACTATGGTGGGAAAGACCAAGTGAAAACCACTAAAACTACCTCTACCTAAGAAAATAGTAAAACAAAAACAGTACTACATCCCTGGAAGAATTGCAAAGGTTAACGCCACCATCAAGGACTTGAAGGATACAGAGGTGATGATTCCCACCACATCCTCATTCAACTTGCTTACTTGGCCTGTGCAGAAGATGGGTGGATCTTGGAGACTGGAAAGAATTATTGTACATTTAATTGGGTGGTAACTACAATTGTAAATACTGTACCAGATACTATTTCATCACTTGAGCAATGGCCCTCTTTTCTAAATACCACCGGTTCTTTAACTGTTGATTACATCTAACATAGGTTTTTTGTGTGTGGATTCATTAGGATTTTCCATATATAAGACCATGTAATCAACAGAGACAGTACTTCTTTTTCAATTCTGATGTTATTTCTTTTTCTTGCCTGATTGATCTGGCTAGGGCTACCAGTATTCTGTTGAATGAGGAGTGGTGAAAGTGGACACTCTTGTCTTCTTTCTGATCTTAGAGGAAAACCTCTCAATCTTTTATCTTGAGATGCTGGTGGCTAGTGCTTGTAAATATATGGTCTTGATTATGTTCCAATATGTTCCTTCTGTATCCAGTATGTTGTGAGTTTTTACTGTAAAAGAATGTTGTATGTTATTAAATGCTTTTTTTGCATCTTTATGATGATCATGTGATTTTTACCTTTCACCGTATTCATGTGATGAACACGTTTATTGACTTGTGTATGTTGGCTCATCCTTACATCTTGAATATAACTCACATTTGATTGTGGGATATAATATTTTTAGGTGCTATTGAATTTGCTTTGCTAATGTTTTGTGGAGAATTTTCCCATCTGTATTTGTCATGGATATTGACCTGTAGTTTTCCTTTCTTGTGGGATCTTTATGTGGCTTTGGTAATGGGGTTATGCTGGCCTTGTAAAATTAGCTTCAGAGTGTTTCTTCCTCTTCGTTTTTTTGGAAGATTTGAGGATATACGTTAATTCTTTAAATCTTTGACAGGATTCACCAATGAAATCACCTGGTCCTGGACTTTTCTTCATTTTGATCACTGATTCGATTTCCTTACATGTTATTGGTCTGTTCAAATTTCTTTTTCTTTATAGTTCAATCTTGGTAGGTTTTATATTTCAAAAAATGTGTCCATTTCTCTAGGTCATTCAGTTTGTTGGCATGTACTTGTTCATAGTATTCTCATGTCCATTGTATTTCTGTGACATCACTTGCAATGTCTCCATTTTTATTTTTAATATTTTTATTGGGTTCTCTCTTTCATGGTTGGTCTAACTAAAGGTTTGTCAATTTTATCTCTTTTCAAATAACCAACTTTTAATTTTGTTAATTTTTCTATTGTTTACCAGTTCTCTATTTCATTTGTTTCTGCTCTAATCTTTATTATTTCCTTCCTTCTGCTAACTTTGTCTTATTTTTTATTTCTCTTCTAGTTCCTTGAGGTCTAAAGTCAGGTTGTTTATTTGGGAACTATCGTTTTTCTTGATCTATGCTTTCATCACTATGAACCTCCCTCTTACAAATGCTTTTGCTGTATCATGTAACTTTCAGGATTTTGTATTTCCATTTTTGTTTGTATTATACATTTTTTTAGTTCCTTTTTGATTTTGTGTTCCATTGATTGTTCATCAGTGTGATATTTGATTTCTACATATCTTTCCTTATTGATTTTCCAGTTAACCTCCTGTTTTTGGTTTGCACTTTTTTACCATGGTTGTCAGAAGATAATTGGTATGATTTCAAGCTTTTTCAAATTTCCTAAGAACTGTTTGTGGCCTACCATATGATCTATCCTAGAAATTTTTCTATGTGCATTTGAGAGAAATGTGTATCATGATGTTGGACGGAATGCTTTGTATATATTTATTAGGTCCGTTTGGTCTATGATATTGTCAAATCTAGTTTCCTTTTTTTATAGTTTATTTATTTATTTTGAGAGAGAAACGATGGGAGGGGCAGAGAGAGAGAATCCCAAGCAAGCTCCACACTGTCAGCACAGAGCCTGATACAAGACTCGAACTCACAAACCGTGAGATCATGACCTGAGCCAAAATCAGGAGTTGGTCACTTAACCAACTGAGTCACCTGGGCACCCCTTTATTGATTCTCTTCAGAGACGACCTATCAATTGTTAACAGTGGGGCATTAAGGAATCCAATTTTAATTGTATTGCTGATTATTTACCCTTTTAGTTCTGTTAGTATTTGCATTATATAGTTATGTGTTCTAATATTGAGTGCACAAATATATACAATTGTATCATCTTGATGGGTTGGCCCATTTCTCATTATAAGATCTTCTTTATCTGTTTTGGCCATTCTTAACTTAAAGTCTATTTAGTTTGAAAAATGTATGTCTACTTTTCGGGTTTTTAGTTCCAATATGCTTGAAATAAACTTTTTCATCCTTTTACTCAGTGTATGTGTATCTTTAAACCTAAAGTGAGTCTCTTGTAGACAGCATATTGTTGGAAATTGTTTTTCATCCACTCACCCAAGCTATGTCTTTTGACTGGAGAATTCCATCCACTTACATTTGTAGCAATTATTCATAGGGAAGGGCTTAATGTTGCCATTTGTTCACTGTTTTCTGACTATTTTGTAGGTCCTTAGTTACTAGATTATCTTACTGTCTCATTTGTGATTTGATAACTTTGTAGAGTGATATGCTTTGACTTTTTTTATCATAATCTTTTGCGTATCTACTAAAGGTTTTCCCTTTGTAATTACCACTATTCTTAGATAAAATTTATTTATAACATCCTACTTTAGGCTGATAACAACTTAATTTCAACAGCATACAGAAAATTTGCACTTTTATTTTTCCCCACCCATCACATTTTAGGTTACTGATGTTACAGCTTTTATCCATTTAAAAATTATTAGAGTTATGGTTATTTTTAATACGTTTGTTTTTTAACTTCAACCTAGAGTCATAAGTGAATTATGAATTACCATTACTAGCTTTTTAGAAAACTGACTTTGACGTTACAGTCATTACCAGTGAGTTTTACACATACATTCATATATCTTTGGGATACTAATTAGCGTCTTTTTATTTCCCTTGGAAGATGCCTTTTAGCATTTCTTGTAAGGCAGAGCTAGTCTTTAATCTTCTCTTTGTCCAAGACTGTCTTTATCTCTCCTCAATTTCTGTAAGATGACTTTGCCATGCATAGTATTCTTGGTGGACTGAGGGGTTTTGTTCAATATTTTGAATCTATCGTCCCGCTCTTTCCTGGCCTGTAATGTTTCTGTTGAGAAATCTGCCTATAGTCTTATTGGGGGAAGCGGTGTTCTTTATATGCGATGTGTTGGTTTTTCTTGCTTCTTTCAAAATTCTCTCTTTATCTTTGACTTTTGACAATTTAATTACAATGTGTCTTGGTGTAGCCTTTTTCAGGTTCAACTTATTTGGGGTCTTTTGGTCATCCTAAATATGGATATCCCCCATATATAGATGTGGGGAATAAGTTTAGGAATTCCCTGAGCTTGCACCAATGGGTTAACAAGGCATAAAGAATTAGAAAGCCACAGGATGTACATACCCAAGTTTGGGTAAACAAGATTAGGTAAATAAGATTAGGTAAAGGGGGCAAAGACCCCCAGTATAGGACAAAGGTGTAGGAATAGGGGAATCTGTGGATGAAAATATCCAAGATGAGGTAAACAAGATTGGGTATTTGGGGCGGAAATGCCCCCCCCCCCAACTTAGTACAATAGCAGAAAGCTGCTTTCACAGGAAGGAAGAACCAAATTAGGTAGAAAGGTAAATAGGGCTGTAGACTGAAGCAGGGTGAAGTTGCCCAGAGCAGAGCTGATTAGCAAAAGAAAGGTGCCTTGTTGACCCTGAGGTAGCATGCTCTGTCTTTCTTGTCCCCTAGACCAGTTTAGGTAAACAGAGGTGGTGCCTCACGTCCGCTGTAAACAACCTTCTTCCCGGTTCCAGGATTTTGTTCTGTATTGACCCAAACCCCTAACACCGTATATCTTCAAAACCCCCTTTCCCTCATGCCCATGAGTTAACATTCATGATTTCATCATCTCTTTGTGCACATCTATCACATTTGTAAGCCTTCTGATCCTAGTAAAAACAGAACAAGGACTCTTACTCGGGGCTCTTATCTCCTCCTGGACATTAGCCTCTCTCTCATTTTTAATCCCATGTCTCTCTTTCTTGCTGGACAAGGACTCCAGACCCAGAGTCTATGACATATAAAGATCTTCTGTCTATATATATCTATAGATCTAACTATCTATAGATATCGTCTATCTATCTATCTATCTATCTATATTTTCTTTATCCGCTTATTAGTTGATGGTTTGGAATCTCTGTAATTTGACTATTGTTGATAATGCTGCTTTAAACATTGGGGTGCATGTTTCCTTCAAGTCAGTATTTTTGTATCTTATGGGTAAATACCTACTAGTGCAATTGCTGGGTCATAGAGTAGTTCTATTTTTAACTTTTTGAGGAACCTCCATACTATTCTCCACAATGGCTGTACTAGTTTGCATTCCCACCAATAGTGTAAAAGGGTTCCCCTTTCTCTGCATCATCACCAACATCTGTTGTGTCCTATGTGGTTCATTTTAGCCATTCAGACAGTCGTGAGGTGGTATCTCATTGCAGTTTTGGTTTATATTTCCCTGATATAAGTGATGTTGAGCATCTTTTCATGTGTCTATTAGCTATTTGGATATCTTTAGGAAAATGTCTGTTCATGTTTTCTGCCCATTTCTTAACTGGATTATTTATTTCTTGGTGTTGAGTTTGATAAATTTTTTATAGATTTTCGATACAAACCCCTTATCAGATAAGTCATTTACGATTATCTTCTCCCATTCCATGGGCTGCCTTTTAGTTTTATTGGTTGTTTCCTTCACTGTGAGGAAGATTTTCACCTTGATGAAGTCCCAATAGTTCCTTTTGCTTTTATTGCCCTTGTATCTGGAAATGTATGTAGTAAGAAGTTGCTGTGGCTAAAGTCAGAGAGGTTGCTTCCTGTTTTCTCCTCTAGGATTTTGATGGTTTCCTGTCTAACATTTAGTTCTTTTACCCATTTTTAATTTATTTTTATGTATGGTATAACAAAGTGGTCCAGGTTCATTGTTCTGCATATCACTGTCCAGTTTTCCCAACACCATCTGCTGAAGACTGTTTTCCATTGCATATTCTTTCTGGCTTTGTTGAAGATGAGTTTACCGTATAGTCATGGGTCCATTTCTGGGTTTTCTATCTGTCCAGTTTGTCTATGTGACTGTTTTTGTGCCAGTACCATACTATCTTGATGACTACAGATTTGTAATGTAGCTTGAAGTCTAGAATTGTGATACCTCCAGCTTTACTGTTTTATTTGTTTTTCAGGATTGCTTTGGCTATTGAGTGTCTTTTGTGGTTCCATACAGAGTTAGGATGGTTTGTTATAGCTCTGTGAAAAATGCTAGTAGTATTTTGATAGGGATTGCATTAGATGTGTAGATTCCTTTGGGTAGGATAGACATTTTAACTATATTTGTTATTTAAATCTATGAACATGGAATGTTTTTCCATTTCTTTGTGGCATATTCACTTCATCCATAAGTGTTTTATATTTTTCAGAGAACAGAATTTTACTTCTTTGATTAGGTTTATTCCTAGGTATCTTATGGTTTTGGTACAATTGTAAATGGGATCAACTCCTTGATTTCTTTTTCTGCTGTTTCATTATTGGTGTGTAGAAATGCAACATCTTTCTGTATGTTGATTTTATATTTACAACTTTGCCGAACTCATATTTCAGTTACAGCAATTTTTTTTGGTTGAGTCTTTTGGGTTTTCTACATAGAGTATCATGTCTGCAAATAGTGAAAGCTTAACTTCTTCCTTGTCAATTTTTTTGTCTTTTATTTCTTTTTGTTGTCTGATTGCTGAGGCCAGGACTTCCAGTACTATGTTAAGTAACAATGATGAGAGTGGACATCTCTGTCTTATTCCTGACCTTAGAGGAAAAGCTCTCAGTTTTTCTGCAGTGAGGATAATATTAGCTGTGGGTCTTTCATATGTGGACTTTTGAAATTGAGGTATGTTCCCTCTATCCTTACTTTATTGAGGGTTTTTATCAAGAATAGATGCTGTATTTTGTCAAATGCTTATTCTGCATCTATTCAGAAAATCATACGTTCTTATCCTTTCTTTTATTAATGTAGCGTATCACATTGTTTGATTTGTGGATATTGAACCAGCCCTGTAGCACATGAATAAATCTCACTTTATCATGGTGAATAATTCAATGTACTGTTGGATTCGATTTACTAGTATCTCGTTGACAATTTTTGCATCCATGTTCATTGGGGATATTGGCCTGTAATTCTCCTTTTTAGTGTACTCTGGCTTGTTTTGGAATCAAAGTAATGCTAGCCTCAGAATGAGTTTGAAAGTTCTCCTTCCATTTCTATTTTTTGGAACATTTTGAGAATATGTATTAACTATTTGAATGTTTGGTAGAATTCCCCTGGGAAGCCATCTGGCCCTGGACTTTTGTTTGTTGGAAGATTTTGACCACTGATTCAGTTTCTTTGCTAGTTATGGGTCAGTTCAAATTTTCTATTTCTTCCTATTTTAGTTTTGGTAGTTTATATGTTTCTAGGAACTTACCCATTTCTTCCAGATAGCCCAATTTGTTGACATAAAATTTTTCTTAATATTCTCTTATAATTGTTTGTATTTCTGCAGTATTGGTTATGATCTATCCTCTTTTATTACTGGTTTTATTTATTTTTGTTCTCTCTCTCTCTCTCTTTTATATGTCTGGCTAGGAATTTATCAATTTTATTAATTCTTTCAAAGAACCAGTTCTTAATTTCATTGATATACTGGGTTTTTGGTTTGTTTCTATATCATATATTTCCCTTCAAATATTTATTATTTCCCTTCCTCTGCTGGCTTTGGGTTTTATTGGCTGGTTTTTGTTGTTGTTTTTGTTGTTGTTTTTTTGTTTGTTTGTTTAGTTCTTTTAGGTATAAGGTTAGGTTAGTATTTGAGACTTTTCTTGCTTGTTATTGTAGACCTGTATTACTATATAGTTTCCTCTTAGAATTTCTTTTGCTGCATCCCAAAGTCTTGGACTATCATGTTTTCATTTTCGTTTGCTTCCATGTATTTTTTTAAATTTCTTCTCTAATTTCCAGGTTAATTCAGGCATTCTTAGTAGAATGTTCTTTAACCTCTGTGTAGTTGCGGTCTTTCCAAATTTTTTCTTGTGGTTTACTTCAGGTTTCGTAGCAATGTGGTCAGAAAATACGAACGATATGATCTCAGTCTTTTTGTACTTGTTGAGGGCTGATTTGTAACCCAGTATGTGATCTATTTTGGAGACTGTTCCCTGTGCACTTGAAAATAATGTATATTCTCCTGATTTAGGTTCAAATGTTCTCAATATATTTGTTAAGTCTATCTGGTCCACTGTGTCATTCAAAACCATTGTTTTCTTGTTGACTTTCTGCTTAGATGGTCTGTCCATTGCCATAAGTGGGGTTTTAAAGTCTTTTACTAGTATTGTATTGTTATCAATGAATTTCTTTATGTTTGTTTTTAATTGATTTATATGTTTGGATTCTTTAAAGTTGGGGGCATAAATATTTACATTTGTTATGTCTTCTTGTTAGATAGACCTCTTTAGTATGATATAGTGCTTTTCTTCATTTCTTGTTACAGTCTTTGGCTTAAAATCTAGTTTGTCTGATATAAGTATGGCTTCTCTTTCTTTTGACCTCTGTTAGAATGATATATGGTTCTCCATCCCTTCACTTTCAATCTGCTGGTGTCTTTAGGTCTAAAATGAGTCTCTTGTAGGAAGCATATAGATGGGACTTTTTTTTTTAATCCATTCTGATATCCTATATCTTTTGATTGGAGAATCTGGTCCATTTACATCCAGAGTGATTATTGATATATATGAATGTAGTGCCATTGTATTACCTGTAAAGTTGGTGTTTCTGGAGATTTTCTCTGTTCCTGTCTAGTCTTTGTTGCTTTGATCCTTCTTTCCCACCCAAAAAGCCCCTTTTAATATTTCTTGCTGGGCTGGTTTAGTGGTCACAAACTCCTTTAGTTTTTGTTTTTTTGGGAAACTCTTCATCTCTCCTTTATTCTGAATGACAGCCTTGTTGGATAAAGGATTCTTGGCTGAATATTTTTTGCCATTCAGCATGTTGAATACATCCTGCCCCTCCCTTCTGGCCTGCCAATTTTCTGTGGACAGATCTGCTGCAAACCTGATCTATCTTCCATCCTAGGTTAAGGACTTTTTTCCCTTGCTGCTTGCCAGGATTCTTTCTTTATCTCTGTACTTTGCAAGTTTTACTACAATATGGCTTGGTATTGGCCTGTTTGTGTAGATTTTGATGGGAGTTCTCTGTGCCTCCTGGATTTGGATGTCTGTTTCCTTCCAAATATTAGAGATGTTCACAGCTATAATTTGCTTAAATAAACTTTCTGCTGGGGGTGGAGTCAACATGGTGGAGAAATAAGGGGACAAGAAGTTCCTTTGTCCCTCAAACACAGAAGTATTGAGGCCAGAAGACTTGGAATTCCAAGAATCTTGGTTACAGAGTGACAGAAATATCTCCAGGGGCCCACAGGAACAACTTGGCAGGCCATAGGTACATGGCTGTCAACTGGGAGAAATAAAACAGGTGGCATAGGCATGAGGGGGGGATCCCCTTCTGTTGAGAGACAAAAGGAAGAGAAAGAGAGGCTGTGGAAGTGTAGGATAGAATTTGGACAAGAGAAAAGCCATGGACCAGGGAACAGAAAAAAACGGAGAAAGAACTAATTTCTTCCTCATTCTAGGATTGTACAGCTTTCTCTGAACTGGGGCTTCCCTGTGTGCACACCGGGAGAGGAGGGGAGCCAGCGCCTGGCTCGGTAGCCAGCTCAGAAGTGCAGTCAGAATGAGAAATCCTCTCCTTTGAGTGCTGTGGGAAGAAGAAAAATAGTTTCCAAGGACAAAAGACTTTGCAGGCGCCTGCCAGCCAGAGGCCCTTTGTCCACTAGCTGGTGGAGTCATTCTACCCCGGAACTGAGACATGTGAAGCAGGATCCTTTAAGGATTGGGGTGGCATGGAAGACTGTGGAGTGGGACAAATCAGCACACTCATGCCCATGCAGCACTGTGACAAGCCAGAGGGCCTTTGTTGGCTGACTGGGTGGAGTGACACTTCCCTGGAATCAAAACCAGGGTGTGCTGAGTGGGATCCTTTAAGACATCCAACACACCAGCCTCTCATGTCCTCTTGGCACTGTGAGGAACCAGAGACCCTTTGTCAGCTAGTTGGGCAGAGTGGCACTTCCCCAGAACTGTGGCACACAGAGGGGGACCCTTTAAGACATCAGGGTTTGACTCCCAGCCTAGAGCCTGGAAGGTGCAGGGGACTGTGGAACCAAACAAACCAGCGCACTCGCATTGTGCAGGGCACTGTGAGCATGGCTTGACCAGAGTGGTTTGGGATACCTGGTCTGGATGGGAGAGACTGGGGTGTTGCCATTTTTCTCCCCATCACCAACATGGTGGGACTTCAGGGAACAGTCAACGGGCCCAGAGTGGAGGCGGGACCCGCCTACACCAAACCAGGACCCTCCACACTTGGTATCTGCATATCTACCAGACACTGGCAGAACCAGACAGCCCCTCCTCCAGACCAGGACAACCACCAGTTCCAAAGCACCATCAGATATCAGTCCAACAGTTTTACATTTTCTGACTTGATTCTTCATCAATTCTTATTAAATATATATATATTTAATAAATATATATATTTATTAAATATATGTATATTTCTTCTTCTTCTTCTTCTTCTTCTTCTTCTTCTTTCTTCCTTTTCTTCTGCTTATTCCTTCCCTTCTCTATTCTGGCTATCCTGGTTGTTGGTTTGTTTAAGCAGACATTTTTAATCCATTCTTTTTACACCTCTTCTGTATCTCCCTTGTCTTCATTTTCCTCTCTGTCTGGATTAAACCATATCGTTTCTCTGATTCTCTGCTTGGTCATTTTTTTTCATTTCTTTTTCCTCATGCCTGTCATGTCTCTCTTTGTAGGGGATAAGGCTTCTTCCACCACCACCACCCCTTTTTTAAAATTTTTCCAGGATTACGTCAATGAACAATCAAAGCACACCTGGTGGAAGGCCCAAACCACCAATACGAGTAAGGAAATAAAGCAACCAGAGTCACAACAACCAGAGACCACACAACACATGCCAAAAACACTTCCTGAAGGTCCATACCCTGGACAGTGTATGACCCCCTTTTAATATAACAGTGCTCACAGGTGCAGGACCCATAATAAGCTATTAAAACACATAAGGAACACAAAATTAGCCAAAATGATGAAATGGAAGAATTCTCCTCAAAATAAATTCCAAGAAGAAATGACAGCTAGAGAATTGCTCAAAACAGATAACAGCAATATAACGGAACACGAATTTGGGATAATAGTCATAAGATTAATAGCTGGGCTTGAAAAAAGCAGAGAAGACAGGAGAGAATCTATTGCTGCAGAGATCAAGGAACTAAGAAATAGTAACAATGAATTAAGAAATGTTGTAAATGAGGTGCAAAATAAACTAGGTGTAGTGACAGCAAGGATGGAGAAGGCAGAGGGGAGATTAAGTGAAATAGAAAATATATGGAAGCAAAGGAAAATGAAAACATGACAGTCCAAACCCTTTGGGATGCAGCAAAGGCAGTTCTAAGAGGAAAATACATTGCAATCCAGGCCTATCTCCAGAAACAAGAAAAATCCCAAACTCAAAACCTAATTGCACCCCTAAAGGAACTAGAATCCGAACAGCAAAGAAATCCTAAAGCCAGCAGAAGAGAAATAATAAAGATTAAAGCATAAATATACAATATAGAATAAAAAAAAAAAAAAGCAAGTAGAACAGATCAATGAATCTAAGAGCTGGTTTTCTTTAAAAAAAAATTAACACAACTCATAAACACTTAGTCAGATGTCTCAAAAAGAAAAGGGAGAGATATGAAAAATTATGTGCCAACAAACTTGGCAACCTAGAAGAAATGGACAAATTCCTAGACACCCATACACTACCAAAATTGAAACAGGAATAACAGACCCACAACCAGCGAAGAAATTGAATCAGTTATCAAATATCTAGAAAAAAATAAGAGTCCTGGGCCAAATTCTATCAGACATTTAAGGCAGAGTTAATACCTATCTTTCTCAAGCTGTTCCAAAAAATTGAAACGGAAGGAAAACTTCCAGGCTCATTCTATGAAGGCAACATTACCTTGATTCCCAAACCAGACAGAGACCCCACAAAAAAGAATTATAGGCCAATATCTCTGATAAACATGGATGCAAAAATTCTCAAGATACTAGCAGATTAAATTCAACAGTATATTAAAAGAATTATTCACCATGATCAAGTGGGATTCATTCCTGGGCTTCAGGGATGGTTTAATATTTCTAAATCAATCACTATGATACATCACGTTAATGGAAGAAAGGATAAGAACCATTTGATCCTGTCAATAGAAGCAGGAAAAGCATGTGACAAAATACAGCATCTTTTCTTAATAAAAACCCTCAAGAAAGTCAGGATAGAAGGAACATACCTTACCATCATAAAAGCCACATATGAAAAGCCCACAGCTATTATATCCTCAATGGGGGAAAACTGAGAGCTTTCCCCCTGAGATCAAGAGGTGTCCTGACAGGGACAGGGATGACCACTGTTGTTTAACATAGTGTTGGAAGTACTAGTCTCAGCAATCAGACAACAAAATGAAATAAAAGACATCCAAATTGGCAAAGAGGAAGTCAAATTTTCATTTTTTGCAGATGACCTGATACTCTACATGAAAACCCAAAATACTCCACCAAAAAGCTGCTAGAACTCATACATAAATTCAGCAAAATTGCAGGATACAAAACCAATGTACAGAAATTGGTTGCAGTTGTATACACAAATAATGACGCAACAGAAAGAGAAATCGAGAAATTGATCCCAAATACCAAAAACCATAAAATACCTAGGAATAAACCTAGCCTAAGGTGTAAAATATCTGTATACTGAAAACTAGAGAAAACTTATGAAAGAAATTGAAGAAGACACAAAGAAATGGAAAAACATCCCAGGCTCATGGATTGGAAGAACAATTATTGTTAAAATGTCAATACTTCCCAAAGTGATCTATATGTTCAATGCAATCCCAGTCAAAATTGCACTAGCATTCTTCTCAAAGCTAGAACAAACAATCCTAAAATTTGTATGGAACCATAAAAGACTCCGAATAGCCAAAGTAATGTTGAAAAAGAAAACCAAAGTGAGAGGCATCACAATCCCGGACTTTAGCCTCTACTAAAAAGCTGTAATCATCAGGACAGTATGGTATTGGCACAAAAACAGACACACAGACTAATGGAATAGAATAGAGAACCCAGAACTGGACCCAAAAATGTATGGCCAACTAATCTTTGACAAGGCAGGAAAGAAAAAAGGCAGGCTCTTTAGCAAATGATGCTGGGAGAACTGTACAGCAACATGCAGAAGGAAACTGGACCACTTTCTTCCACCATACACAAAAATAAACTCAAAATGGATGAAAGACCTGAATGTGAGACAGGAAACCATCAAAACCCTAGAGGAGAACAGGCAACAACCTCTTTGACCTCACCCACAGGAACTTCTTACTAGACATGTCCCTAGGGGCAAGGGAAATGAAAGCAAAACAAAACAAAACAAAACTATTGGGACCTCATCAAGATAAAAAGCTTCTGCAGTGCAAAAGAAACAATCAACAAAACTAAAAGGCAACCTATGGGATGGGAGAAGTTATTTGCAAATGACATACTTGATAAAGGGTTAGTATCCAAAATCTATAAAGAACTGACCAAACTCAACACCTGAAAAACAAATAATCCAGTGAAGAAATGGGCAGAAGACATGAATAGACACTTTTCCAAAGAAGACATCCAGCTGGCCAACAGACACATGAAAAGATGCTCAACATCACTCATCGTCAGGGAAATACAAATCAAAACCACACTGAGATACCACCTCACACCAGAGTGGTTAAAATTAACAACTCAAGAAACAACAAATGTTGGTGAGAATATGGAGAAAGGGGAACCTTCTTGCACTGTTGGTGGGAATGCAAACTGGTGCAGCTGCTCTGGAAAACAGTGTGAAAGTTCCTCAAAAAATTTTAAAATAGAACTACCCTATTACCCAGCAATAGCACTACTAGGAATTTATCCAAAGGATAAAGGATACAGGAGTGCTGATTCATAAGTGCACTTGTACCCCAATGTTTATAGCAGCACTTTCAACAATAGCCAAATTATGGAAAGACCCCAAATATCCATCAAATGATGAATGGATAAAGAAGATGTGGTTTATATGTATGTTATACAGTGGAATACTACTTAACAATGAGAAAGAATGAAATCCATAGTTTGCAACAACATGGATGGAACTAAGGGTATTTTGCTAAGTGAAATAATTCAGTCAGAGAAAGACAGATATCACATGTTTTCACTCATATGTGAAACTTGAGAAACTTAACAGAAGACCATGGGGGAAAGGAAAGAGAAAAAAATAGTTTCAGAGAGGGAGGCAAACCCATAATAGACTCTTAAGTACAGAGAACAAGCTGAAGGCTGTTGGGAGTGTGGGATTGGGGGAGTGGGGAAAATGGGTAATGGGCATTGAAGAGGACACTTCTTGGGATGAGTGCTGGATATTGTATGTAAGCAATAAATTGTGGGAATCTGCCCCCAAAACCAAGAGCTCACTGTATACACTGTATGTTAGCTAACTTGACAATAAATTATATTTTTTTAAAAATTAAGGAAGAGGGAAAGAAAGAAAGAAAGAAATAAAGAAAAAGGAAGGAAGGAAGGAAATATAAAGAAAGAAAGAAAGAAAGAGAGAAAAGAAGGAAGAAAGAAAAAAAATTATTTTAAATACCTCAAAAAATAAATAAACCTTCTGTCCCTTTTTCCTCTCTCTTCTTCTGATACTCCTATAATATGAATGTTATCATACTTTATGGGCTGCTGAGTTCCCCAAGTCTACATTCATGATTCAATATTTTTCTTTCCCTCTACTTTTCAGCTCCTTATTTTCCACAATTTTATCTTATAAATTGCTTATTCATTCCTCTGTTTCTTCCATCCTTGTAATCATTATGTAAATTCAGTCAGTTTGGCTTCCCAGCTATAGCATTTTTTTCTTTTTATTTCTGCCTGACTAGTTTTTAGGTCTTTTATCTCTGTGGTAAGGGACTCTCGGGGATCATCTATGCTTTTCTCAGGCCCAACTAGTATCCTTATGATTGTTGTTTTAAATTCTGGTCCAGGCATACTACTTATATCCAACCATGAACTTATTTTGAGATGAACTCCTCCATCTTGACATTTTGTCTAGGTCTCTGTCTTCTCTGTGTTAGGGAATACTGTTATGTATCCTGCTCCTGAGAGTAATGGTTATATTAAGAAGAACTCATATACCGTCCAGGGCCTGGCACTTCGGCAAGTGTTTCTGGTCTAACCTGTGTGCACTCTGCTGTTTTGTTTTGTCTGCTCTTTTCCTCAGATCAGTCCTTTGCAGAGTCTCTCCTTGCCTGTGGTGGGGAGTGTTGGGACTTAGTCTATTGTGTGGAGAGTTTTAACTAAATGTGCTTTGACCTGCTTGCTAGAAGAAGCTAGATCCTATATCTGCTTGAGCTGAAGCTTTGCTGCCCTCTGTGGTCAGTGGACTTGGTGCATGGGAGGGTTTGTGCTGGTCCTTCTGGGAGAGGGGCCTGCTTCTACCCTGACTCTCAGGCACACTTGCCCTAGTAAAAAAGCACCTGCAGTACACAGTGGGGCAGAACTTGGCGTAAGTGGCGCAAGCCTCCACTCTGGGCCCCGTTTTGTTCACTGATGTCTGTCTGTGCTGATGAGGAGGGGTAAAAATGGTGTCATCTGGCTCTTTCATCCCCAGAGAGGGGAGTTCAAGCCCACTGCTATTCAGGAAGCCTTCACAGAAGAGCGAACAATCAATCTCCTTTTGTTTGTCTCAGGCTTCCCTCAGATCCCTGCCTTCACCTTGTCTGTGTCCCAGCCGTCTGCCCACCTGGCGGTGCAACGCTCCTGTGTTTTATTTCAGGTGAACTGGATGGGTTTCAGGACTCCAAATTTTAGGGACCCAGCATGACACAGACCTGCCCTGATACGCTGGGGGATGGTCTCGCTGTGTCGGGGCCGGCGCAGGTTTGTCCCAGAAGGGCACCAACATGCAGGAGCTTGGAGTTTATGGTGAAGTGCGGCCAAAAGCCAGCACCCAGGTTAGCTGCCCTTAGCCGGTGTCTCTACTTTATGCTAATGAACAGGGCAGTTCAACTGTCTCTCTGTCTCCTTCAGTGGGACCCAGGGGATCCTCAGAACACGCTGTCTGCTCCTGGGCCTCTGCCCTCTTCTCCACAGGAGCACCTCTATGCCCACGATGCTGCAATCCAGTGATGACATCAACTTCTAAACTTCAGACATTCCGTTCTGCTGCTTGTAAAAACTTGTTATTATCAGCCCCTCTCATTTTCCCTGTCAATGGTTTTGGAGAAGTGTTTTTTCTTATGCAATGCCCTGTGCCCTGCTCTCTCTCTCTCTCTCTCTCCTTGATCAAGGCTCACTCCCCTCTGCAGCACTGGCAATTCTTTTCTCCCCCCAAATCACGTCTCCACACCTCCTACCTTCCACAACGTGGCCTCTTTTCTCCCCCTAGTTGTGCAGTTTGTTCTCTCAATCCTTAGATCAATTTTCTGGATGTTCAGAATGATTTGATAATTATTTAGCTTTGTTTGAGGGATGAGGCAAGCATACGGTCCTCCTACAACTGCACCGTCTTAACTCCCAATCCCATCCAAATCCATATTTAGATTAAATTAAATTCCTATCAGGGTTCCAATGATACTCTTCACAGAAATAGGATAAACAATCTTAAAACATTTAAAGAGCCACAAAAGACCCTAAAGAGTCAGAGAAATCCTGGGAAAGAAAAAAAGCTGGAAGCAACACACTTTCTGATTTCAAACCACATTACACAACTGTAGTAATCAAAACAGTGTGGTGTTGGCATAAAAACAGATACATAGATCAATGGAAGAGAACAGAGAGCCCAGAAACGAACTCACACATATATAATCAATTAATCTGAAAAGTCACTGAAAACACACAGAAGGGAAATCATAGTCTCTTCAACAAATGGTGCTGGGGAAACTGATATCCACATGCAAAAGAACAAAATTGAACCCCTATCTTACACACAAAACTCACAAAAACTAATTTGAAAGGGGTGGAAGACTTGGGGTGCCTGGGTGACTCAATCGGTTAAACATCTGACTCTTGATTTTCGTTGAGGTCATAATCGCACAGTCATGAGATCCAACCCTGCATCAGGCTCTTCTCTAAGGGTGGATTCTGCTTGGGATTCTCTCTCCCTCTCTCTCTGACCCTACCCGACTCACGCTCTCTCTATCAAAATAAAGTAAATGAAATTAAATAATAAGAAATGGATGAAAGACTTAAATGTAAGATCTGAAATCATAAAATTCCTCAAAGACAACATAGAGGAAAGCTCCATGACATTATCTTGACAATGGTTTGTTTTTAGATATGACAACAAAGCACAGGGGGAAAAAAGGAAACTAAAATAAGCAATGCACCTCACACTACAAAGCTTTAGCTTTGTAGCTAAAAAAAAGAAAAGAAACAACAAAATGAAAAGGAAACCTAAGAATGGGAGAAAGTAATTGAAAACCATATATCTTTTAAGGGGTTAATATCCAAAATATATAGGAATTCATATAACTCAACGTCAATATAATAATTATAATAATCCCATTCAAACATGAGCAAAGGACTTGAATAGACATTTTTCAAAAGAAGATATTCAAATGACCCACAGGTACCTGCAAATATGGTCATCATTTATCATCTTGGAAATGCCAGTCAAAACCATGAGATATCACTTCACATGTGTTATTATGGCTATCATCAAAAAGGCAAGAAATAAGAAACAGAGAAAGACAAATGCTATTTGGTATCACCTACATGTAGAATCTTTAGATGAATGAATGAATGAATGAATAAATAAATAAATAAATAAATAAAATAGCCAAACTTATAGAAACAGAAAGTACAATGCTGGTTGCCATAGGTTGGGGGAGGTAGGGGAAATAAGGATGTTGGTCAAAGGGTACAAACTTTCAGTTTCACGATGAATACATTCTGAGCATCTAATGTAGAGCGTGGTGGCTACAGCAAATAACACTAATACTGGATTGTATATTTGAAATTTGCTAACAGAATACATCTTAAGCCTTCTCACCTCCTCCGCCTGCCAAAAAAGTAACTATGTGACATAATGGATGTGTTAATTAACTATTTCACAATTTATATGTCTGTAAAATCATCACATTATACATTTTAAATATATAAAATTTTGTCAGTTATATTGAATAAAGCTGAGACATATTTTTTAAAAAGTTAAAATAAATTAAAACACCCTTAAAAGGGTAAAAGTCTAACAATTTCAACACACTTTTAAAATAATGTTTTCTCTTAACCATAACAGATAAAATCTAGGAAATAATGTCTTATTTTGAGGAAGTATTCATTTGAAGTAGTACTTCTTTAGTTTAATTTTCAATCTGTTATTTTCTGAGATCTTGCTAAAATAAAATGTAATACTGTTTTAAAATTCAAGCAAGTAGAGTGATCTTATTTTACTAAAAACAGTTGTATGTTCTATGCATCTACCCACTTATCTACCTATATATCCTACTGTTATATGTTTACAAAGTGTATACGCACAATGATTATTCTAGGTGATATAAAATATTTTTGTATTTTTTAAGACGTTCTTCTTTGTACTTATGTGAAATTTTAAGCGTCTGTGAATATTGGGGAATAACGAAAAGATGTGCCCTGACTTCACTGGCTCATGAGATGGACCCAAGCACTCAGAGGCTCTTCCCCCCATTCCTTGTCCTTGGAATGTGGGTTCTGCTTGCCTTTCCTGCTCCCAGGGGCTGTGCCAAGGCCACAGCTTTGAGCTTTGAGCTTTGAGCTAGTGATGTGATATTGAGAACACCTATACCAGTTAAGGCCTCTTTTTAAACTTTTAAGATTTAGCAGGTGGGTGCAGGAATGCATCCACTTTGCTGCTGCCCAAGACAAGCCTCATAAGTTCCCTTTGCTTATTAAACCTGCCACCTACCAATCTGGAGTGGCCTGCTTCTTTCTTCGATCTCACTCTGACCTCTGAGTACAGGTGCCAATTTCAGATCACACCAGGAAAATTCCAGAGAGGGCTGCAAACCAGCAGTAAAGAATATATATATAAAGAACTATTAAACTATTATGAGTTGACCACACAAGAAAACAAACAATGACTAGAAGGGAGTTTAAACAAATTTTGAGTGATTATTGATGGTGAAATTTTTCCTTTGTAATTTTATGCAGTATACCAATTTCTAAAAACTTTTAACTCTGTCCTCCCAGATGTTTTAGCTGCATAATTTCCTGTATTTAAGAATGTTGGGCCAAATTTTTTAATTTCACATGTCATATTTGTGATCATGTAGACACAACAGGGAAACATTTACAAAAGCTGGAAAATATCAAGAAGCTACAGAAATGTAGTCATTAAGTATAGCAAAAATATATATATTTTAACTCTTGATGATTAGGAGGTAAACAAGAACTGTACATGTGTCCCAAAGATCACCAATTCTGTATCATATTTGATTATAGCTTAAAAATAAAGTCTATGACACATATATTTTAAACACACTTGATAGACATATATTAAAATGGTGTACATTTAAATATATGTTTCATTTGTATATACATGCTTAACATTTTTTAAATTTATGCCATTTTAATTAATTAGAAAATGACATATGGGGAGGGGAATTAATGTCTTAAAAAGTGGTGGTTAGCATTAAGTGAAGTCACACAGAACTCATATTTGCTGAACGAAGAAAAAATATATGACTGAACTAATGTATACATGAATGAATATATAAATACAGACAGACAGAATTACAAGGCTATTCCCCTAGCTGTTTTCTTGTTCTCTGAGTTTTTCCCTCCCTGTCACTCATACCCTGAAAGCCACTCTTTCTCACCCAGCCTGGGACAAAGTTGAAACTAATTTACAAAGACAGTACTCTAAGAGAAGGAAGAAGTGCACTTGTTGAACCTGATGTTTTCCCACAGGCACTTGGGAAGGGAAAGGCAGAAAGAATAGCACAAGATGACGGGGAGATGGACGCCAACAAGAGAACTTTTGAACATAATGGGACAGAAAGCAAGAAATAACCCAGTTGTCCTGGATCATGCATTTTCTACCACCTCTCTGTCATCTTTGGGTGATTTACTATCTGAACAGTTCTGGACACTTTCAAGCTCTCCTCAACAGAAGGTAGGAAACTTGAACGTTCTATTGAGGGTGGGGGTAGGGGGGTTGGAACCACAAAGGGATAATCTTGGCCGCTGACCAAAATAAAACTGAACTGAACTTATTCATAAATGGGATTCCCTTAAGAACAAGCAAAGCAGAGATCTTCTGCTACAGAAAGGAGGAGTGAACCTTAACAAGGTAAAAATGTAAACCTTCATTCTGAGAGCAGATTCTATTGGGGAGATAACATTTAAGCAGAAAATATGGCTCTGAAATGGCAATGCTAATTGAGAATGTTTGAAGAAATCAATAGCAGTTTATCTTGTCAGAGAAAGCAATTTCAAGGAAGAAATTCTGATTCAGCATATGGTATTAGGAAACATAATAAATGCTTTCATTGTGAAATGATGAAAAATAAACAAGATCAGAAGGTCTGGAAGTGTGGTCCTGGGACCCAGAGCATAAGCATTACCTGAGAACTATTTAAAACGCATTCTTGGGATATAGCTTGAAATCTGGAATATCATGCCTCCAGATTTGCTTTTCTTTGTCAAGATTGCTTTGGTTATTCAGGGATTTTTTGTGGTTCCATAAAAAAATCTATGATTTCTTGTTCCAGCTTTGTGAAAAATGCTAATGGTATTTTGATAGGAGTTGCATTAAATGTGTAGATTGCTTTGAGTAGTATAAACATTTTAACATTATTTGTTCTTTCAATCCATGAGCGTGAAATGTTTTTCCATTTCTTTGTGTCTTCTTCAATTTCTTTCATAAGTGTTTTATAGTTTTCAGAGGACGGATTTTTTGCTTCATTGGTTAGATTTATTCCTGGGTATCTTATGGTTTTGGTGCAATTGTAAATGGGATCAACTCCTTAATTTCTCTTTCTGCTGCTTCATTAATGGTGTATGGACATGCAACATATGGAAAAGCTGTCCATGTGTTGATTTTATATCCTGTGACTTTGCTGAATTCATGTTTCAGTTCTAGCAATATTTTGGTGGAGTCTTTCAGGTTTCCTACACAGAGAACCTTGTCGCCTGCATATAGTGACAGTTTGACTTTGTCCTTGCCAATTTGTACGCCTTTTATTTCTTTTTGTTGTCTGAATGCTGAGGCTAGGACTTCCAGTACTATGTTGAACAACAGTGGTGAGAGTGGACATCCCTGTCGTGTTCCCGACCTTAGGGGGAAAGCTCTCAGCTTTTCCCCACTGAGGATGATATTAGCTGTGGGTATTTCTTATATGGCCTTTATGATATTGAGTTATGTTCCCTCTACCCTTATTTTGTTGAGGGTTATTATCGAGAATGGATGCCGTATTTTGCCAAATGCTTTTTCGGCATCTATTTAGAAGATCATATGGCTCTTATCCTTTCTTTTATTAATGTGGTGTATCACGCTGATTGATTTACAGATATTAAACCACCCCTACAGCCCACTTGATTGTGGTGAATAATTCTTTTAAAGTACTGTCGGATTCAATTTGCTAGTATCTTATTGAGAATTTTTGCATCCATGTTCATCTGGGCCATTGGCCTATAATTCTTTTTAGTGGGGTCTTTCTCTCATTTTGGAATCAAGGTAATGCTGTAGTCATCAAGATAATATGGTATTGGCACAAAAACAGACACATACACCAATGGAACAGAACAGAGAACCCAGAAATGTACCACAACTATATAGTCAACTCATCTTCAACAAAGCAGGAAAGAATATACAATAGAAACCAGACAGCCTTTTCAACAAATGGTGTTGGGAAAACTGGACAACGACATGCAGAAGAATGAAACTGACCACTTTCTTACACCATACATAAAACTAAATCCGAAATAATGCAAGACCTAAATGTGAGACAGGACATCGTCAAAATCTTAGAGGAGAAAACAGGCAGCAACCTCTCTGACCTTACCCAGAGCAACTTCTTACTAAACACATCTCCAGACACGAGGACAACAAAAGCAAAAAATGAACTATTGGGACTCCATCAAGGTGAAACGCTTCTGCACAGTGAAGGAAACAATCAACAAAACTAAAAAGCAGCCTATGGAATGGGAGAAGTTATTTGTAAATGACATATCTGATGAAGGGTTTGTTTCCAAAATCAATAAAGAACTTACCAAACTCAACACCCAAAACCTAAATAATCCAGTTAAGAAATGGGCAGAAGACATGAATAGGCATTTTTCCCAAAGAAGATATCCAGATGATCTGACAGACACATGAACAGATGATCCACATCAATCATCAGCAGGGAAATACAAATCAAAACCACAAGGAAATACCACCTCACACCTGTCTGCATGGCTAAAATGAACAACACAGGAAATAACAGATGTTTGTGAGGATGTAGAGAAAGAGGAGCCCTCTTACACTGTTCGTGGGAATGCAAAGTTGTGCAGCCACTCTGGAGGTTGCTCCAAAACTTAAAACTAGAACTACCCTAAGACCCAGCAAGTGCACTACTAGGTGTTTACCCAAAGGATACAATACTGATTTGAAGGAACACACGCATCCCAATGTTTATAGCATTATCAACAATAGCCGAGTTACAGAAAGAGAGCAAATGCCAATCAACTGATGAATGGATAAAGAAAATGAAATATATATATATATATACACACACACACACACAGGGGTTCAATTCAAACCTACACAGAGATATATAGCTCTGAACTCAACTTTCAGTGTTACATCTCAAAGACTTCTCCACTTAGTGGATTTACACTTGTGTTTTTTCATGCTCACCTAGCTTCCTACCAGCACCTCACCTTCTTAATCCACCTTCACTAATTACCGGTTGGTTAAAGCTCAGAAAATATCATCATTTGATATTGCTTTGCCAAAGTGTATCCAAACCAATAGTAAAATATAAAATATAGTTAAGTGACACATAAATGCGTGTTAGATCACCTACTTTTCTATGCCAACTCCACCATCCATCATCATGAAGATAGCTGAAAGTCCATTATCAAAGATACTATAAAATACTCTATGAAAATAAAACATAAAAATAGACTCAGACACTTCCTGAGAGGTTACCAACATATCTAGCCCAGCAACTGGAGCTAAAACCACACAGGAAGTCTCAAACTCAAGGAGCTCACTGTGTACCTCAAAGCGCTATGCAGGAACATTTCACTGTGTGAGACAAGGTGACCCCAACAAGGGCCTCCTATCTTCCCTCATTTTCATACAAGGTCTAGAAACAAGGTAAAAGGTAGATTTTTAAAATAACATTGATCCAAAATTTACATTTGAAATCTTGGCTTGGTTTAAATTTAGCCTCTTCAGTATGGATCCTTCCGGTATGGTCTGTAACGAACTTTCACATGAGAATCTGATATTGTACTAACGTGGCTACTGCTTGAAATTGTAGTGTTTGGTCCTAGAAGTTGCTTTTTCCTTGTTGTTGTTGTTGTTGCTGTTCCGGTATTTTTTGTTCCTCTTCAAACATGAGTAAGAATGAGCTAATTCTGTGTGCTGCCATCTATATTTCATTGTTTACCAGCTGAAGAAAATGAACTTTTAGGTAATTTTTGTGCCAGCCATTTTTTTTTTTAGGTTTAGGGAGATTTGTGTTATTATTTCAGTTCTGCATAAATCACCTCAGCTAATACTTACACATATACTATGTTGTGTTAAAACACCGAGTTCCAGAGAAGAGGGAAAATCTTGTAGAAATCTGTATTAGAAAACCTAACTTCAGTCTCACAATCCAAATGTTGGTAAACTCAAACAACCAAGACTTTTAAGTAACAGTGTTCTATGTTGTAATCTACCTGAGGGACAGTATCAATAATGTATTTCTCACAGGCAGATAATATCTCTTCCAGTAGGTAAATACTTGCAAAGATTATTTACTCATGCATCCTGTCTGCTCTTGGAAACCTTTGAACAATGAAAACTTTATACAAAGTTCAGTATGTCACACTCATAAATTGAATATTTGACAGTTCAAATTCAGAGAATTGGGACTATAAGATGAGATAAAGAAAACCCATTATTAGTCTTTAACACTGCATCTATCACATAGCTTTCAGAATATCTGCTTCTCTCTCTCTCTCTCTCTCGACCACGTGTTCACTAAGGGCAGATATTGTGTCTTACACACAGTGCAATATTTGGCATATAAAAAAACACTAGATAATTATTGAGTAAATGAACCTTTTAAGATTTTTAAACATTGATTCATTTTTGAGAAACAGAAAGAGACAGCGTGTGAGTGGGGGAGGGAAAGAGAATGAGGGAGGCACAGAATCCGGACCTGGCTCCAGCCCAGAGCCCCACGCGGGGCTCGAACTCACAAACCACAAGATCATGACCTGAGCCAAAGTCGGAGGCTTAGCTGACTGAGCCACTCAGGTGCCCCAAATAAATGAATTGTTTATGGCTTAACATAGTAGAGGACAAAGAATCTTAAATTGTGATAAATACAAAAAACTTCTATTCCATTGCTTTGTTGTCATACTGACTTTTTAATGACATACAATGCTATTTCTAGCTAGTCATTGTTAAAAAGCAGAGCAATAAGGAAAATATGAAGGAAAAAACCTTAAAATTGCCTTATAAAATTATGTCAATATATTTCCGTTCCACATTCTCTATCTTGTACACGATACGGACCTCACATTATTTTACAATCCAATTGTTTTCAATTAACATTATGTCAGAAGTATTTATCATATCATGGAATATTTCATCAAAATCATTTTAAAGTTTGCATAGCTTTCAACTGGATGGTTGCATCATATATATTCGACCTTCCCACTATTGTCGGACATGAGATCTTCCCTGGAATTTGGCAATTCAAATAGCGCTGAGGTAAAAAAATCTAAGCGTGCGGCCGTTTGTAGCAGACGGAGTTCTGCAAGTTGAGTCACGAGGTCAAAAAGTACTACCAGTTATAACACTCAAATATATTTTGCTCAGTTTACTTGCAGTAGTGGTTTCCTAACATTCCCAATAGCAGTTTATGAGAATACACATTACTTCATTCTTAAGAGCAAGATCCAAATTTAGGAGCCTTGATTTTAGAGCTTCGTCGGTGTGGTGATGCCATCTGGTGGTGATCGTGCAAAATTACAAAATCAGAAATGAAAAAGATCGTTTAAAAACTGTAGCAAGCAGAATCGAATTTATAAAGTGGCGGCAGACAGTACAGGTCTTACAAGTTTTCAAAAAGAATTCTTGCCATTTGGATTTTTAAAAATAATCAGTAACCATCTAAAATAAAGCTTACACGAAATTAGAGAAAGACAAATATCATATGACTTCACTCATATGAGAACTTTAAGAGACAAAACATAAGGGAAGGGAAGCAAAAATAATATAAAAACAGGGAGGGGGACAAAACATAAGAGACTCTTAAATATGGAGAACAAACAGAGGGTTACTGGAGGGGGTGTGGGAGGGGAGGTGGGCTAAACGGGTAAGGGGCATTGAGGAATCAACTCCTGAAATCGTTGTTGCCCTACATGCTAATTAATGTAGATGTAAACGAAAAACTAAATTAAATAAAAATTTTAAAAAAACAGAAAGTAAAATAAAGCTTACCAACTGTTTCAAATGATACTCCTTAATTCAGCCTGAATGCCTGCGGCACCGCTCACAAGGTGGCTACTCTATCAAGTGCTAAAGAAGACATGAGTCACAATGCATGACCTCGAAGAGTTTACAGTTTAATCAGGATACGTGAAAGCAAACTGACCATTACAAACTTGATCCTAGGCATTTGCAGACAGAAGGTAATATTTATACTTTGAATTGTATAAAATGGCCTCCAAATCACCTCCCCTACCTCCTAGTACTCACCCTATTGCCTAATCCTTTCCTCAGGAGTGTGAGCTGGTTTCCATAACTCTCCCCCCATCTCCTCCCCACCTCCACAAGGGCAAACTGCTATCCTGTGAGTAGCCCTACGGAGGGACCCATGGAGCAAGAAATTGGGGTCTCCAGGCAATAGCCAGGAAGGTCCGAAGGAGGCCAGCCAACAGCCATGTCCATGAGCTCAGAAAAGGATCCTTCCTAATCATGCCTCCAGTTGAGACCCCCACTGTGGCCCACACCCTGGGGGTAGCTTTGTGAGCCAGGCCTCGCTGCTGGTGCAGGAGAACTGGGAGATCAGTTGTAGGGTGATGTATTATACAGAAATACCTAATTCACTAATGGAGGGAATTTGAAACCTGTCTCAACATTTAAACATTAATTTCAATTTAGTTACTGAAGTCCTATACAAAATGTAAAATGCAGTTAAAGAATCTAACTCTAAAAAAATAAATAAATAAATAATAAAAATAAGCAAAGAGTCGAACTTTCTGAACACCTGAAATGCCTTACGTAGCAAACGTACTCAAATAAGACTGTTTCAAAATCTATTGTTCTTCTTATTCTTAAACTCAACCTGAAACATAGCAGTAGTTTTAAAGATTCATTTTGCTTATTATTCCTTTAATTTTTTTTTAATTTTCCAAGGCTATGATTGTACTTTCCAGTAGGTGCATTACTATGTCCTCTGATACCTTCCTGGTCTTACGGTAATCTCCCTAGATCATAAAAGCCAAAGTATTTCAGGAAATGTTTTATCAAATAACTGATTTTTAGCCAGAGTTTGGGACCTGTTTCCTTTTCCCACTGTGATCTAACTGAAACTACAGACCGTTAAGTTACTTCTTGTTTTAGAGATAAACGTCATGTGTTACAAAAACAGCACATTTTAATTTCTTACCTTTCACACGGGTTTTGGATTTTTACAACCTGTGTTATAAAATCTTTACTATCAATGATATAAGTTTCATGTCTCATTTAGCCAACATTTCCTTGATATTATGATATGATATGATATGATATGATGATATTATTATTGATAGTATGTGTAACACTATGTCCAGGCATACCTCAGAGATATTGTGGGTGCGGTTGCAGACCACCTCAAGAAAGTAAAGATCATAAGAAAGCAAGTAAATGAATATTTTGGTTTCCCAGCACATAGAAAAGTTATGTTTAAACTATACTGTAACCTATTAAGTGTCTAATAGCATCATGTCTTTAAAAAAAAAATGTGCATACTTTTTTTTTTAATAAATTTTATTTGCTTATTTTGAGAGAGGGAGAGAGAGAGGGAGGGGCAGAGAGAGGGGGAAAAAGAGAATCCCAGGCAGGCTCCACACTGTCACTGCAGAGCCTGACACAGGGCTAGAACTCATGAAACTCGAGATCGTGACCTGACACAAATCAAGAGTCAGACACTTAACCCACTGAGCCACCCAGGTGCCCCTATAAAGTGCATACTTTAATTTAAAAATAGCTTGTTGCTGGGGCGCCTGGGTGGCTCAGTTGGTTAAGCATCCAACTTCAGCTCAGGTCATGATCTCACAGGTCAGTTCAAGCCCTGTGTGGGGCTCTGTGCTCACAGCTCGGAGACTGGAACCTGCGTCAGATTCTGTGTCTCCCTCTCTCTCTGCCCCTCCCCTGCTTGCACGCGCTCTCTCTCTCAAAAGAAAATGAATAAACATTAAAAAAAATACTTTGTTGCTTGCTAAACAGTGTTAATCATTATGTGAGCTTTCAATGAGTCATCATCTTTTTGCTGGTGGAGGGTCTCACCCCGATGTTGATGATTGCTGACTGACCAGGGTGGTGGTTGCTGAAGGCTGGGGTGGCCGTGGCAACTTCTCAAACTAAGACAATGAAGTTTGCTGTGTAAGTTAACTTTTCCTTTCACTGGAACTCAAATCTCTGATATTAGTATTCATCTCCCTAAATGATTAAAAAAAAAAAACCCTTAAATAGCAAACATATGCTGACCCAATGTCAAATAAAAGAAGATAATCTTTCCTGAATTTTCTAGGAGCGGTTAAAGTCTGTGATTGACTCTTGGGGAAAAAGGAGTTAGATTTCCCCGGAGGTGTTTGAACATGGTAGATCACCACTTAGCAGGGACTTTTAGACGTAAAAACCCTGTTCAAACTTTATGATTCTGTTAAAAATAAATGCTCACTAGAATCATATTTCCTGTCAGAAGTTCTAGGTTGTATTTTCTTCCTTTTGCCATGAGATTTCACATTATGTAAATATCCCCCTCGGTCATTTCTGGGAGGAGAGAAACCTATTGTCAGGAGATTTCACATTATGTAAATATCCTCCTGGTTCAAGAAAAAAAAGTCGTTACGTACAATTCATACATCCCATATGACATATGGGATTTAGTTGTCAGTAAAAAAATAATATATGAGGGGGCACCTGGGTGGCTCAGTCCGTTGAGCATCCGACTTTTGATTTTGGCTCAGGTCATGATCCCAGGGTAGTGTGTTTGAATCCCACATTGAGCTCTGTGCAGACAGTGCAGAGCCTGCTTGGGATTCATTCTCTGTCTCTGTCTCTCTCTCTCTCTCTCTCTCTGTGTCTCTCCCTCTCTCCCCTTCTCTCTCTCTCTCTCTCTCTCCAGATAAATAAATAAACAAAAAAAATAATATATGAGTAGCTTTTCTTCCTTTTTATGACTATTCCTTTGAACTTTGCATTTCTAAATAAAGCTTATCTTGGGTTTTCCCATTTGTGATCTTCTGTAGTTTGAGAGATGCTGCTGTGTGAATGAAGGACGGAGAAACTGTTAAATCTGAGGGGGGCAAAACTATCAGGTGTTAAGACATTTTGAAGAGGCTCCCTTCTTACTATAATCAGAAAAATAAAATAAAATAACAGGTCAGGGAATAACATACATAAAAGCAGAGCTGTCAGAGAAAAGGCAGCTTGGACTGCCTGTGAGAATTAAGGTCCTTTTATTTTCAAAAACTTTTTTTAATGTTTATTTTTTTGAGAGACAGAGTGCAAGCAGGGGAGGGGCAGAGAGAGAGGGAGACACAGAAACCGAAGCAGGCTCCAGGCTCCAAGCTGTCAGCACTGAACCCGACGCGGGGCTCGAACCCACAAACCCTGAGATCACGACCTGAGCTAAAGTCAGAGGCTTAACCGACTGAGCCACCCCGGTGCCCCCATAAGGCCCTTCGATTTTTAAACCACGAATCACAAGGAGTTTCCATGTGCTTCGCCTTGTTTTGTTTTTAATCTTAAACCATCTTGTTTGATAGCACAGCACATCCTATGTGTGCTGTAATATCAGATGATAAGAACACAGCTTATTGCTACAGTAATAACAAATACAGAATCGTTCTGATTCCTCCATCTTGTTTTCCCCATTTGTCAAACCATCTGTTTATATTTGTAATTCAGCGTGAGTTCCCTCTCCTGTGTGATGAGGAACCAACTGAAATTGACAACCGTGGACAGGTGGTTCTTAGACATACATCTGGACACATATAACAAAGAAATCTAGAGATCAAGTGACTGAGCACTGGTCCAACAGCTCAACAACATCATCAATGCCACCGGCTCTCAAAATCTTTCTAATCTGTCTTTGCATTTGTTGACAGCCTCATTGCTACAATATAGCTGCCACGGCTCCAGGTAACTGTCAGTGTTCTGGCAAACAAAAGAGAACAGAGGCAATGCAAGCCATTCCAGAAATCTTCTAGCGAAATTTGCCTTAAGTTTTAATGGCCAAATGTGAGCTGCATGGCCACTCTCACTGCATGGGGAGCCAGGAAAGTGAGTAACTTGTGGGACTAGCAGGGGAAAAGGTGATTTGGAATGTCTCATGGGTTGGCCAACAGTCTCTGTCACCCTAGGCTAAGGCTAACACAAGATTTAACCAGATATCAACAAATTTTTGAGGAGTTACTACTTATACCCCCAAATAAATGTAGAAGTAATGCAGCCACGAGGGCATTTTTACTTCTCAGAAAAAAGAACCGGGAACTAGATACCACAGACTACAGTGAGTAAAAAAAAATCTTGTACTGTGTTACTTGTTTGGTATTGTTATCCTCTGCTAGTTTCTCTGTAGAAATCATCAGTGAAAATAAGCAAACTGATAAGGGAATGAATAAACAAATCTTAAAAGCAAAGGAATCTAAAGAATTGCCTTTGAGGAAATCAACACAATAGACTTAGAAACCTTCCCCCCGAAGTATGTGTCCAAGTTGGTGGTGATACTAAATACCATAGGTAGTGAAACCTTTAATGCAAAGGAAAGAGAGATGAGTTTCTGGGACCTGCATCAAAGAAGAAAAGAGAAACAGTTTGGGCCTCAGCAGGAATCTTCAGACACTTTTCGATGTCTCTTTAATAGTCCTTCTCACATCCATAAATAGCTGCCCCTTATTTGCCTGCTCTGGCTGAACACCATACCGGTTTGTCCCAATTCACAGCTTCTCTCCAGCAGTGTCCTATATCCTACCTTTCAGCAGTTCAACAGTCATGGAAAGCTGTGCATTTGGCCTGTAAATCATTCTGAGTGAAATGCCATTCTCCTGTCTTGTCCACCTGGCAAAATACATAGTTGCCTTGTAAAAACAATTGAATGGATTTCTTTGAAGAAGTCCTCTCTGTGCCTGAGCAGAGTTAATTCTATCCTCCCGATGAGTTCTCAGAGCACCTTAATTATGACCCAATTACTCATGCTTCCACATTGAGTTTCAATTATTTGTGGAGACTTCTCCCTGAGGAGGTCTCAGCACTCTAAGGGGAAGGTCTGTGATTTAATTACCATTATTATTTCAGTATTAAGGACAATGCCTTACACATAGTCAGTGTTAAACAACTTTTGGGGGTGCCGGGGTGGCTAAGTCAAGCCTCCCGACTCTTGATTTCAGCTAGAGTCATGATCTCATGGTCCTCAGATCAGGTCCTGACTCAGACTCTGAGCTGGGCATGGTGCCTTCTTGAGATTCTCTCTCTCTCTCTCTCTCTCTCTCTCTCCCTCCCTCCCTCTGCCCTATCCTTCTTGCACGCATGTGCGCATGTGCACTCGCTCTCTATTTAAAAAAAAAGTCAAATTTTTTTTAAATTTTTTTTAATGTTTATTTTTGAGACAGAGACAGAGCATGAATGGGGGAGGGTCAGAGAGAGAGGGAGACACAGAATCTGAAGCAGGCTCCAGGCTCTGAGCTGTCAGTTCAGAGCCCGACGCGGGGCTCGAACCGTGAGATCATGACCTGAGCCGAAGTCGGATGCCTAACCGGCTGAGCCACCCAGGTGCCCCCCAATTTTTGAAACAAGTGAATAAAGGAACAAATGAATGCCATTTTAGGAGAGACAATTATAAACAAATCTAAAAAGAAGGAGCTGTTGGTTCTGTTTTCTGGTATCTAAGAAAGAATAATTTGATGCTCTCAAATGGGTTTGTTTCAATTAAAACGCAAAGGGCTCATATCCAAAAAGTTTTCAATGTATAAGGAAAAAAGAAATCTCATATAGTTGTCTACATGCCTCCAGAGAACACAACATGCCCTATCTGGATTATCGTTTATAACTAAGAATTAAGGCTAACTAAAAAAGATGATTTAAAAAAATTTACAAAAATAGTATTTCTAAAGAAGGAGGAAAGTAAACTTCTATCTTCACTTTTCTCAGTCTTTGTTTTTTTTTTTTCATTTTTTTTTTTTAACGTTTATTTATTTTTGAGACAGAGAGAGACAGAGCATGAACAGGGGAGGGTCAGAGAGAGGGAGACACAGAATCCGAAACAGGCTCCAGGCTCTGAGCTGTCTGCACAGAGCTGGAGGCGGGGCTCAAACTCACGGACCGCGAGATCGTGACCTGAGCCGAAGTCGGCCGCTCAACCGACTGAGCCACCCAGGTGCCCCTTTTCTCAGTCTTTGAAATTCACTTCCAAAAGAAACTCTGGAGGACCCAGCACTGTTCCGTTACCAGAATACCAATTTTTCTACTCAATAATCTTCTTTTAATTTAATACAATTCTACCTGAAAATCCAGGAGGTGTACTCCCCCCCTTCCCCAAAGTTTTATTGTTGTGAGTTTATTCTCCCGTTGTTTTTGAATTTCAAATATCAATCTCCATCAGACAGAATTAAGGATATTAACACAATATCTAGAAACAGTAGCCGATAACATCTTTGACCTTACTGGAATGTGCCATTTACAGCTTGGTCAGATAGAGAGGTGACAGGGGATCACCTTCCCTAACACAGGCTGAACAGAAAGAAAAGACCTGATGGGCAGAACAAGTGAAAATATTCCCAGAACTAGAAGAAGGGATCTTGACCTTTCAGACACATTCTGAAAGTTTCTGTTCTGGTCATAATTCTTACATATGTTTGCATTTTTCTTGAAAGACATTTGCTCCTCTCATCACCCAGGGGAGGGAGCCCAAAACAAGTATCTGCAAAGTATTTTTGACCGATGAGTGGAGGACAAAATAATAACATAGATGACTAATGAAAGAAAGGAAGGGAGGAAGGAATGGAGAGAGAGGGAAAAAAAAGAAAAGAGAGGGAAATGGGAAATAATTTGGTCAAAATTGTGAGCTAGTTAGCTAAATCTCTGTAATCATTTTGCATGTAGTTTCCATACAGGGCTCTCATCTTTCCCTGATGTTTGCATGATGGCAGAGGAAATCCAAAAAGAACTAAGAGAGGATACAGAATGTTCTGTCTGATAGCACCTCCCACATCGGGGCAGACAGAGCAAAAGAAGAAAATACACAAGAGAATTCTCCGCTTAGAAAAATACTACAAATTCAAGCTGTGGGAAAATGGGAGAGAAGAAAAGTGATCTCTTAATTAGCCAGAGGAAAGATTACAAATAATGAAATATTGTCATTGTCTAATTTCTCTTATGTTTTACTTTGTTAAACTGTTGGCTAGAAAACAGCACAACCTTCTTTTCTTCCAAGGAAAGAATAAAAGAATAATGGTCAAATATTTAAATTATATTATAAGGTATGTATTATATTATACATATATATTATACATATATATACATATACATTATATTATACATATACACATATAACGTATATTATACATATGTTACCACCACGTGTGGAAACATAAGCAAAGTTATATATTTGTGCTTCTAGCACAAATATGACACTACTTGATATGTTCACTGTGCGGTTCCTTGTCAGCAATGTATTATGCAAAATGGGAATCAGTGCAGCACATTAATGTAACGTTGGCATCAGTCCCTAAACATGTTTCTGTGAAGAGTTGCCTCTGATTCTCAGTGTATACACCTGCCCGTTAGCAAACCCCGTAAGGAATCAAGTGGGTTAATGTGGGAAACGTAAGAGCAGATAGTATCTATATTCCCAGGCTTTAGCACCCCTGTACTTAATATATGTTATTTATCGTCTGAATCTTTCCCTAGTTACAATATTTGTTTCTCATTAATAAATTATTTTCTGCCATAGATACTTGTCTTTTAATTAATAATCACTTTGCCATCGGCCTAGATGTTAGGCAATGGCCATGCCCGTATGCACTTTGAATATCTAGTACTGACCACAGTTTTCTATACACAGTATTTGCTTAATTAACATTTCTCGACTGAAACTGAACTCTAAACACGTCCTTATTATTTAGCTTTGAAGTGCATTTTGCCTGTTGGACCCTTAAAGTACACACTGTCCTCCAGAGCCTTATCTCTCCCGACAGTGTTACCATGATAAATATTGTGAGAGATTTTTCAAACGAGGTGTTAGAGCTATACCACTACTCAGCTTATACTTTCGGCCACTGGAAAATAGTTTTCTTCATATTCAACCAAAGAAATTTCTTCTCCTTTTCTTTTAAATGCTTGCTTCTCTTTTAAGATATCTCTAGGAAAGCCACTGATGTGTTTTTTGTATTGCTTTCATGACAAAAGCAAACTGCTACTAAGTGAGGAAAGAAACTTGTTTAAAATTAACAGAGGGGGCGGCTGGGTGGCTTAGTCGGTTAAGCCTCCCACTTCGGCTCAGGTCATGATCTCGAGGTCAACGAGTTCCAGCCCTGCGTCGGGCTCTGTGCTGACAGCTCAGAGCCTGGAGCCTGCTTCGGATTCTGTGTCTCCCTCTCTCTCTCTGCCCCTCCCCCACTTTCGCTCGGTCTCTCTCAAAAAATAAACATAAAAAAATAATGAAATAAATAAACATTAAAAATTAAATCAGATTAAATTAATAGAAATCACAAAACGTTAAAAAAAATCCTTCCCAACGCAATTATGAACATTTACTCAATGTAATCCGAAATGACATCATAGAAGACAAGAGTTTCCTAGAGCAGAAAAGTGGCAGTTAATTCTGACTGCGCTGGAACGTGAGCAACTGTACAAAGGTCCCATCTGAGCTGATTCCTGAGAGAAAACTGGGAAGGGAACAAGCACACGAGGCCAAATGAAACTCAAGCCCAGAGCGAATAGGGGTGTTACGACCAGGATTAAGCATAGAGAATTCAAAGTACAATAACCACTTGAGGGGCACCTACCTGGGTGGCTCAGTCGGTTGGACAGCCAACTCTTGATTTTGGCTTAGGTCATGTTCTCACCGTTTGTGGGATTGAGCCCTGCATCGGGCTCCACATTGGGCTTGAAGTCTGCTTGGGATCTCTCTCTTCTTCTCCCTCACCTTCTGCCCCTCCCCAGCTCTCACTCTCAAAAGAAAAGACAAGAAAAGACAAAAAAAGACAAGAAAAGACAAGAGAAGACAAGACAAGAAAAGAAAAGAGAAAAGAAAAAGGAAAAAAAAAGACAAAGAACAAGAACCACTTAAGATACCTGAATTACCTTAGGGATTTTGGTGTAGAATATCTAGATTCTACTTTGAGATGCTAGCAAACACATGGCAGATAAAATCAAAGAAGGAAAAAATTGAAAACAGCTCTATTCCACACTTGATTTCCTATATTCTTCTCTTTACATCATGAGTCAGCATCTACCAAGGGAACTTAGTATCACGTTCAACTGTTGTTTTTGTTTTGTTTTTTATGTTTTGTTTTGTTTTCTTTTATCAGATCCAATTTGTATCTATACTTGGTCTTACTGTTACTGTCACAGACTGAAAGGCCTATTTTATTTATTTATTTTTTATTTTTTTATTTTGTTAAATTTACATCCAAATTAGTTAGCATACAGTGCAACAATGATTTCAGGAGTAGATTCCTCAATGCCCCTTGCCCATTTAGCCCACCACCGCCCCACAACCCCTTCAGTAACCCTCTGTTTGTTCTCCATATTCAAGAGTCTCTTCTGTTTTGTCCTCCTCCCTGTTTTTATATTATTTTTCTTTCCCTTCCCTTATGTTTCGTATCTTAAAGTCCTCATATGAGTGAAGTCATATGATTTTTGTCTTTCTCTGACTGACTAATTTCACTTAGCATAATACCCTCCAGTTCCATCCACATAGTTACAAATGGCAAGATTTCATTCTTTTTGATTACCGAATAATACTCCATTGTGTGTGTATATATATATATATATATATACCACATCTTCTTTATCCATTCATCCATTGATGGACATTTGGGCTCTTTCCATACTTTGGCTATTGTTGATAGTGCTGCTATAAACATTGGGGTGCATGTGTCCCTTCGAAACAGCACACCTGTATCCCTTGGATAAATGCCTAGTAGTGCAATTCCTGGGTCATAGGGTAGTTCTATTTTTAGTTTTTTGAGGAACCTCCATACTGTTTTCCAGAGTGGCTGCACCAGCTTGCATTCCCACTGAAAGGCCTATTTTAAATAATTGGCATAATAACTTGCCTGAAAGCATTGCACCTACCATTTTTAAATGCCAATGAGAACATACACATCTGCCTTTGTACCCAAGAAAATATCCATTATTATCATTAATTATTTTTATCAATCATTATTCTCAGCCTATTAAGATAATGCAAAGATATCCAAGCTAAAGATGAAGATCAGAGCTATATCATTGTCAGAGTGGAAGCAAGCAGCCAGGGTTCAAAGACCCAATTCCAACTATTAATTAATTGACGAATCTTCCTAATCTTCAGTTTCCCCATCTATAAAATGGGTATTATTTTATAATAATACAGTAATACAATAATACAATAATACAATAAGACACAGGATTATTACAATGGTAAAATGAGAAAATATAAGTGGGTCCGCAAGAGTTAGCAAAGGAAACAGAAACATCTCTGAGTATCGAAAGCGAAGGTAATTTCATTCAGGGAATTGAGACAGTGGCGAAGATGCTCAGAAACGAGCCATCAATCAATAAAGAAACTCAGAGTTTAACACTACCTGGAAGCCACTACCACCGGTAAACTAGGGACAAAAGAAGGCGGTGGCTGGGTCACTTGGCGGAAGCGAGCAGCACAGACGAGGTGTCCAACCAGAGGTAGAAAAACATAAATGTAATGTAGCTGTGGCTAGAGGTGCAACTTCAAGGAGAGAAGGCTTAAAACCACCCTGCCTCCTCCCTTTCTCCTATCCCCCAAGTTCCTATCAACATGCCCTCTTGACAAACCCCACCTTGAATCCTGGAGCCTGGTTGTACAAAGCGCATCTTACGTACCTTCTCAGATTCTCAGCCTCAGCTTCGGACGTCTCTCAGGGTCTTAGCCCCTACTTTTACACGGTTGCCCCTGCAATGATCACCTATAAGTGAGGCCTATAGGTCTCCACTGTCTGAGGTCAACAACTGAACTGTCTAGCTCTGAATGCCATTTCCAGGCTCTGATAAGCACCACACCACAAGATCTAAGAGCTGGCTTCACCAGCAGCTGTATGTACCACGAGTGCAGGTTGCTTGTTTTTGCTTGGGATGAACTACAATCAATGATAGATGAGATGGAAAGGAACTGACACATAAATACTCTCTCCACTCCTCCCTTCCATGGACTGTTTACACATACGATGTTCTGTGCAGCCGCGTTCCCCATGGTCAAGTGGCCAGCTTTGTTTCTTCATGAAACTGTGGCCAGCTCAGTGAGTGTCCCCTTGTACATGATTCCCATCCTCTCTCTCTCCCCACTTCTCTTTTCCCTACATTTCCACTACATTCCACTACATTTACATTTCCTGTAAAGCAGTGGAGCACTGAAATTTTGCCCCAGGCTTTGCTTGGTTAAGACACTGGGACGTGCAGCCCAGAGGGGTTAGTTCCCCTGCAGTGCAAAACTGATAGGAGAGAGGCAAAGAGTAGATCTGAGTGCAAACAGGCCCAGAAGTCATTGCCATCATTATATTCATATTTAAATCTTATTTAACAACTTCATGCTTCAACCTAAGATGAGGTGACTCTCTGCTATGCCAATAAAGAGCCTCTCACCCTCTCCCTAGTCTCCCTAGAGACACAAAACCCCATTAGACATCGCGTCCACCTCAAACATCGTGTCTCCAAATGACATGCAGTCCTCCCCATCAGCTCTAGATGTGGCCCCTCATAATTCAGAAATCTGAGTTCCATTGATAAATTCTATCAACACTTCCTATACAAAATGGCAGTGGAAAGGAAAGAAACATACAATTGCTTATCACATAGGCATGACAAAAATAGCTACCAACATCCTCATTTCTGTAATAGGTCATGAAGCCATAGTTGATAGTTACCACTTTCTACCCCCACCACTCATTCATTTTCCTTATGAGGCTAATGCCTCAACTAGTTGGGATTCTTTATCTAGTGTAATGGCCCCTCTCAACTCTTCCTCTCCTATTCTACATACAAGTTTTATTTGATTGGACTGTCTCCATTATGTCCTCCTTTACCTTGGACTCTCTGGGTTATTGCACTAATAAAATTACCCATTAACTAATCCTGCCATAGCAGATACTCTAGGGATTTAGGACTCAGCTGCACTGAGGAACATCCCCATCACAGATGCCCCGTCTCTGTGCAACTCCTCCATCTTATGCCTTCTTCACGATTTAGTTTAGGAGGTTATTTGTGAGACTTAGCCCCTTAGCTTCAGACAACAGTGACCAGGCTTCTTGACCTGACCTTGACTTTATCTCTTTCCCTTATATAAAAAACATTGTCGTTTACATCTTCTAGACATCCAGTGTCTATTCACAGTAGAGAGGATCTGCTTTCTATGTTCATCTGATGGTTATATATTGATGTGGGAAACAAAGGCAGAAAATAATGTAGATAAAATTAAATGTCCTTATGACCTGCAGCCTATTAACAAATAGGAAAAATAGGCCATCCCTAATGAAGGGGACACTGACTCTCACTGTTCCTTCTTCTCATAGATGTGGGAGTTTCTCTCTCATTCATTTCCTGGATTAATGGCTAAAATTGGAGTTAACTATGGTTAATCTATCTCAGGATGGGGACTTTAAAGAATATTCCCAAGCAGCTGCCAAAACTCCCTTTGTTTCAGGGAAATTCCCTATCTTCTCCGGCCCAACACAGACTGCGTATTTCCACTTTGGTGGGGAAAACAAAAACAAAAACAAAAACAAAAACAAAAACATGGTGGCTGCTCATCAGCCCAGCTGATGAGGTTTAGAACGAGGAACTTTCAGGGCGCCTGGGTGGCTCAGTCGGTTAAGCGGCCGACTTCGGCTCAGGTCACGATCTCGCGGTCCGTGAGTTCGAGCCCTGCGTCGGGCTCTGGGCTGATGGCTCAGAGCCTGGAGCCTGCTTCCGATTCTGTGTCTCCCTCTCTCTCTGCCCCTCCCCTGTTCATGCTCTGTCTCTCTCTGTCTCAAAAATAAATAAAAACGGTAAAAAAAAAAAAAATTAAAAAAAGAACCAGGAACTTTCTTTCTCTGCCTTCCAATAGGACCTCACCTCTTCTGCCTCCACCTGCCTCTCCTTCTGTTTCTGTGCCACTTTGAGCGCAGCCTGTATACACCATCCTCAGCGTCTCCAGCATCATGGGGTCCTCCTCCTACCTTCGCTGTCAAGAAGCAAAGAGCGCCCTGTTAGTTTGTTGGTTTAATTAAGATAGACACGCCTCTAGAGTTATCAGCATTAAATATGAAACTTGTATTCTATCTAGGTTTGCTGAAGGTCAGATAAGCTCATGTTCTCTCTGCTGTCATTTAGCAGCCAAAAGATGACTTAAAATGATGGTTAATTTTGTCTGTCTCGACCTTTTCATGGGTAACTGTTAAGATAGCGTTCACTTTGGTAACCTGGAACTTTAAAGTTTTGCTTGCATGATAAATGGGATTGAATCCATTGGACATATAAGCCTTTCTCAACTGAGATAAAATACTAATGAATTGATTGCTCAATGTGGGTTTGTGCTTTGACTTCTTAGTGCAGAGAAACTAAGAATACTTGGGTCTATTGGAGCACATGTTTTGTACTTAACTGATACATGAATTTACCATCTAAAGAATTCTGGGGTAACATTTTACAATTGGCTACTACTTAGTTTTCACTGGAGACTAAGGTTTCTAAGAGTTAAAATTCTGCTAAATGTAATTAAGACTAATGGATATAAGAGAAGAAATGCTGAATTTAAAAAGTTGTTGCAGGGGCACCTGGTTGGCTCAGTCTGTGAAGCATTCAACTCTTGATTTTGGCTCAGGTCATGATCTCGAGATTCATGGGATCCAGCCTGACATCAGGCTCTGCACTGACAGCACGGAGGCTTCTTGGGATTCTCTTTCTCCCTCTCTCTCTGCCCCTCCCCCTTCTCTCTCTCTCTCTCTCTTTCTCTCAATAAATAAATAAGCTTTAAAAAATTTTTAAGTTGTTGCAGAAGGTTTATGAAGGGAAATCTTTGGAAAGGAATTTTATATGTGGTCAGGCAGACTAAAGTTGAAATGAATGGATTTTTAAAGCATACTGATATAAGATTGAAATTCTGCTTTTCTTTCTGTTTAAAAAATAAAGGTTTTCTTAAATTGTTGGTATGTTCTTGATAAGAAAATATGAACAAAGTTTTTTTTTTCTCTTTTATCTACCTAGAAAACCAAAGCTTATGCTTTGTCTTTATCAGGTTTTTAATTACTTAATTAACACTTCTCAATATTAAAGGAACTAAGTTTTGCTAACAACTATATAACCTTACATGTTTACCTTGGGAATCTCTTATTGCTACCTTGGTTAAATAAATAATTAAGTTTTATAATGATCTGTAATCCTATTTAGACATGTGTTTTATAACTTTCTGAGATTTTTAAACAAACTTCTCAAGATTTAAATTGTAGATGAAATCTTTTTGACCAATTAGGCTTGTTTGTTTGGTATGTTAAGTTACTCTGGTGGGGCATCTGGGTGGCTCAGTCAGTTAAGCATCCAACTTTGGCTCAGGTCATGATCTCAGAGTTCATGTGTTCAAGTCCCAGGTCAGGCTCAGTGCTGACAGCTCAGATTCTGAGATCTGAATCAGCTTCAGATTCTGTGTCTCCCTCTCTCTCTGCCCCTCCCCAACTTGTGCTCTCTCTCTGTCTCTCTCAAAAATAAATATTCAAAAATATTTTTTTTAATTACTCTGGAAGCTCTGTTAAACAAATAATAAGGCTTACATTTGGATAAATGGTATAACTATTCTAAGGATATGCTATGCAATTCCTAACATTTTAATATGTTCTGGTATAAGGTCATCACTTGATATTCTGATTATTGAAGTGTTGTGTGTCACAGAAATAACCAGATTTTCCTTGCCAGCTACATTATAATGAAACCTCATCAGATCTTTAACCATGTCCACTTTTGAGTCTTTTGTTATTTATACTAATTGTTCTTATTCTCTTACAAAACGAATTTCATCTTCAAGATTTACAAGAAGGACATTTAGAACAAATACAGGTACTATATCTTTAAGATCATAAAACTGAAATGGGTAAAAATTTTCAGAACTCACTAAAAAGCTATTTTCAAACTCTTGAGAAGTAAGGGAGATGATTCATTTTCAGAAGTACCAAACAAAAGCTGTGCTGTCTAGTTAACAGTATATTTACAACCTATTGGAAATATGTATGAACTCCCCACCACAATGGAGTCCCAAACCCTCAGACACTTCACTTCCTGATTCTTCTTCCCCTCTCCATTTCTCGGGCTTATTTTCCTGGGCTTTGCAATGAGCATGCACCGAAGAACAGGGGGAAGAGGGACTGAAAGTCTCTGGGTCACCTCAGGGAATGTACATTTGCTCCAGTCAGACTACTTTTTGCCTTACATGGGCATAGGCAGTATCCAGGTAAGGCTATAACCTCTGTAGTACTCAGCCAATGAGGAACCAGGGGAGGGACTTGCATGCTAGAAACTAAATTGTCTGCTGTAACTGCCCCAAGTGTGCCTGTCCATCAGACACCCGCTCTTACAAGAATTTTAATTACAGCCTCGCTTCACTGTGCTACAAGTCTCTGCATCCCTCCTTTCATTGGGTTGATGGGCTTATTCCTCACAAACCGAACAAAATTAGCAACATGGGACTAAATGAACTGAAGATGATTATAGTTTTTGGAACTCTTGCTTGAAATACTGCTGGTTCTCTAATGTTTGCTTTTCCAGATTAAAAAAACTTTAAGATATCCATGATATACAGAAGTAAGATAAAATACTCCTTTGTGAACAAATTGAAGCATTTGACTTTTCTCTCTACCTGAACCCTCTGAAATTCAGAAACTCTCAAAGTATTCTTTCTTCCATGACAATCATAGTTATTTGCATAAATCCAGTAAGATTCCATTCTCCTTAGGGGCGCCTGGGAAGCTCAGTCAGTTAAGTGTCCAACTTCAGCTCAGGTCAGGTTTACGGGTTTGAGCCCTACGTCGGGCTCCGTGCTGACAGCTCAGAGCCTGGAGTCTGCTTCAGATTCTGTCTCCCTGTCTCTCTCTGCCCCTCCCCTGCTTGTGCTCTCTCTCTCTCTCTCTCTCTGTCTCTCTCTCTCTCAAAAATAAATAAACTTAAAAAATTATTTAAAAAATAAAAAGATTCCACTCTCCTTGTAATAGGACACCATTGGAAACACCAGTTATCTTACCAAGCCTCTGACTAGAATGTCATATCTGAGAGAGATATGTATAGACACAGATATGACCCAGACAGTGTTAAGAAACTAAGGTTGACTTTATGAAGCAGGAAGCCAATAAAGCCCCTTGGAAATGTTGGCCTGATACCTTGCTTACAGAGTTCCCAGCAGCCTTATCAGATGAATAAAGAATGTCAATTCCCGGCAGGTGGCAAGAGCCTCAGGATATTTGGGGGATGTTGAGAAGAGGAATTCACCCCAAACTACAGGTATTGCAGGCATATCTGATGGCAAGCACTTGGCTTCTGGCCTGGAGAAACTTCTAAAATTTCAATCAAGATTCCTTATAAAAAGTTCCAGCAAAGCAAATTTTTAAAGATCTATATAAACAGTCACTATTGTTTCTGAGTTTATGAAAATAATTAGGCCAAGTCTGTTAATACTGGACTTGTTTTACAAACGAATTAATCTTGATTGGCTATCTTTAGAAATGAGGCTTATGATAGAGAAAATTATGTTTCAAGGACACATCTTTGTAGGTAAGATTTAAGCACTTGAGACTTAAGACACCGGGTTTCTAATTTGCTCCAACCATTAGCCTAGATTTTTCTTTTGCTTCCATAAATGTGCCTCTTCTTAATTACCTGATTGGTTGCTAAACCAAACAGAATATATTGTAGCTAACACCACTTGTTATTTAATTAAGGCCTTGAATGTCTCTCAAAATGGCATGCAATGTTTTAACGGCTGCACAAGGTGAAACACACTAGCATAAAAACAGAATGTTGGAGATATAGTGCAGATAACACAAAACAGTAGCAGGATTGCTAAAAGATATAAATATTCTCATCTGCACTTTAAATGATCTCTCTTTCCTTTAGTTGGTTACATGGTTGGTTACATTGGTTACATGCCTGGACGGGAGGAAAATTTTGGTCATCTATCAAAGGTCTTTTATTCAGACCTCTCTTTCTCATAATAACATTAAGCTTACTTTGTTGTCTTTTCTGATGTCTGATTTTCTGGTGCCAAGACTCCACTGCCATAACTTCCAGCTGACAAACGATCCTTTCTACCCCAGGAGGTTCATATATGTTGTCTACCTTGGGCTGGATGTCTCTGCCTTTGGTAAATCCTATATATAAAGTTCCCCAATTGACCAATGTTGACTCATAAGGAGGGACATCTCTACACCCCTATTCAGTAGAAAGAATTTACAGAAGACCTTCCACCCTCAGCAACCCTAAAGATTTAAGGGTCAAAACTGTTCAGGGAGAATGATATAGGGAGCAAAGGCAGAGAGAGATGTAGATAAAATTAAATCTCCTTATATCCTGCAGCCCACTGACAAATACTTGAGGCAGGCAGAGTGTGACATTCTTCCAGGAACTCCCAACTGTCTTAATGATAATGCTTTGCCAGAAGTAAAAACAACCTTAGCTTGACAACAGCTAGGACTCCAGGATCCAGTGAGTCTTATTTAACAAATGAAAGTCCTTTTGGAAACTTCCCCTTATCTTTACTGCCCCCAACTCCCAAGTATATAATCAGTCCCTCCTCTCAATCTCAGTGCAGCTCTTTCTGCTGATGGTCCTGTACCCCTGCTTTAATTAAGCCACCTTTTTGCACTGAAGACGTCTCAAGAATTCCTTCTTGGCTGTCGGCTCCAAACCCCAACATTTTCTACATCACATATTGTCTCAGCCTTTGAGTCTGGAGTTCTCTCTTGTCCAACAAGAGAGCAGAGGCAGAATTAAATGTGAGAGAAGCTAATGTCCAGGAGGAGACAAGAGCCCTGTTTGTAGGAGCCTTTGCTCCATTTTTATTAGGATCCAAAGGCTTTCAAACATGATCGATGTGCAACAAGAGACAATGAAATGGTGAACATTAATTCATGTGTGTGAGAGAAAGGGGGTTTCAAAGATATGCGGTGTTAGGGGTTTGGGTCAATACAAAACAAAATCGCAGCATCAAGCAGGTGCCCCATCTGATTATCTTAGCTTGCCTAGGGGATAAGACAGATAGAGCATGCTACCTCAGGGTCCACAAGGCACCTTTCTTTTGCTAATTGCTCTGCCCCGGGCAATTTCACCCTGCTGCGGAGGTCTATAACCCTGTTTACTTGTTTCCCTATTCTGGACCTTCCTTCCTCTGAAAGCAGCTTTCTGTTTTCCTACTATGTTGGGGACACTTCCACCTTACTTATCTAATCTTGGATGTTTTCATCCTGTGGCTTCCTATTCCTGTGCCTTTGTTCTATACGGGAGGTGCTTTTGCCCTGTTTACCTAATCTTGGACGCTTTCATCCTAAGCCTTTGTGAACCCATTGGTGCAAGCTCAGGGAATTCCTCAACTTATTCCCCACAACATATTCTTTGTATTTCTGCATTCTATAGGTTTTTCGTACCTAATTTTCAATCATTCATGATTAAAATTAACCCTCCTAAATCACCTGATAACTCAATGGTAGCAGTACAAACAACTAAAAATTTTGTGGGGAAGGGATTGGAATTCTCATTTCCAAAGCAGGTATAAGACAACATGAAGCCAGCTGTTCCTGTATCTCCTCTCTAAGTATGGTTTGGATCCTAATGAAAGGATCAAAGATAATATAGAATTCTCCTCTCTCTTACATTGTAAACATGATAGCCTTTCTCACTGGCTAATGATATATTTACTTATTTAGAGAAGGCTTATTTTGTGTGAACCAAATCCTCATTGCGAACTCCCCTGGATGGCTACAACCGTGCCTTTCATTAGCCCAGGGTTGTTGGAAAACAGAGCCTGAGGCAAGCATTATGTGAAAACACCTAATGGAGGAAGGGGTGAAATCCAAAGAAAGCAAGACTGAGAGGCAAAAGGAAAGAGAAATGAGTCAGGGAAAAAGGAAAATGGAATCATACGATGGTACACTTTCAGACTGGCCATAGCTCCACAGGAAAAAAAAAACAAAAAAAAAACAGGTTTTTACTCATGCACATGGAACATCTCTGAAGAGCCCTTACACAAACATTGCATCTCTAAACAGTCCTTCACATTGGGTGGAAGAGGCTAGCAATTCATCAGCTGCTTCTTTCCTGTCTCCTGTCTTTTTCTGTGGAAATTTGTCATATAAGATCTTATATTCTTGCATTTCTGGATTGTGTTAACTGAACCCTTTGGACAACTTCTGGATACCCATAGCCTCTGAGGGATCTGGTCAATCTGGGCATTGGATCTGCTTTAGATCATGCCAAGATGGACACGATGGAGGCCATGCCAAAGTCTAGTTACTATACAGGTTATGATGATCCAGTTTTATAACCATGGGTAGAGAATTGAGGCTGTGCTTACTGGGAAGCTGGGCGAGCATCCAGGTGAGTAAGACGGCTGAGAACATAAACCAAGTCCAGCACACTGCCCAGTGATGCATGTTTGAACCTTTTATTCAAGTCTTTAAAAACTTTTTAGGTTTACGTTTGACTTCATATAGGTAAAGATCTACGTTTGATGACAGGATATAAAAGTTTTCACTTAAGAAGCCAGGAAAATAAAAGCAGTCCAGCTCAAAATATGTAGAAGAGAGAAGATAATAAAGATAAAAGATGAAATGAATAAGATGGAAAGTGGACAAACATAAACAAGTCATTGAAACAAAAATCTGGTTCATCAGTAAGATCAACAAAATTCATGTAAATCTTCAGCTAGACTGATTAAGAGAGAAAAACACAAATGCAATATCAGAAACACAAACAATATCCAAGAAGAAATTACAGGATTATAGATCTTACAAACAGTAGACAGATAATAAGGGAATATTATTGCTATGGGTGGAATTGTGTCCTCCAAAAGATATGCTTGTCTTAACCCCTGCACCTATTAATATGACCTTATTTGGAAATAAGGTCTCTGTAAGTGTAGTCAAGTTGAGATGAGGTCATTACAGTGAGCTCTAATCCAATATGGCCGGTGTCCTTCTACGAAGAAGAAACTATATGTAAGGACAGAGACACACAGGAAGAATGCCATGTGATAACAGAGGCAGAAAATGAGAAATGCAGCTGCAAAACAAGTAATGCCAAGACTCAATGGCCACCACCAAAAGCCAGAAGAAGCAAGGAAAGGTTTCACTTCAAGTCTCAGAGAAAACATACTGATACCTTGGTTTTGAACTTCTGTCTTCCAGAACAATGAAAAAATAAATTTTGATTGTTTCAAGCTGGCAAATTTGTCATACTTTGTTACTACAGCCCCAGGAAATTAATACAACCATGAAAAACCATAAGATAATACGTTTGACAATTTAGACAAAAAGGACAAATTTCTTGAAAGATAAAGATTATCAAAATTAACAAGAATCAGAATGTCTAAAAATCCTCTATTAAAGAAATTATATTCCCAATTAAATATCATCTCCCAAAGAAAGCTTCAGAAACAGATTATTTCTCTAGTAAATTTGAATAACATTTACAGAATGAAAATACAAATCCTATGCCCCCAAATTGGTGGATATTCAGAAACATCCCAAATGAGTATATAAGACCAGTAATTCTCCAATACCATAAACAAAAAAAGAGATTTAAAAAATAAAATAACAGACTAATATTCTTCATGAATATAAGTACACAAAGTACACTTTTAACAGTATATTACCCAAGCAAATCTAGCAATATATAAAAAAGAATAATAAATATAGCATTACCATGTTGGAATTATCCAAGAAGTACAAGTTTCGTTTAACATCGAAAAATCAATTAATGCAATTTACCACATTGTGACTATAAGAGAAAATCTATATAAGCATCTCAAGAGATATAAAAGAATTATATAACAATATTCAACTCCCATTCATGATAAAAGTATCAATCAACACGAATAGAAGGGAATTTCCTCAACATAATAAGGAGGATCTCCGAAAAACCAAAAGCAGACCTCACACATAGGGTGAAAAACTAATTTTTTTTTTGTAAGATAGGGAACAAGACAAGGAAGTCTACTATCATCATTCTCTTCAACATTGTACCAGAGGTCCTAACTAGTACAATTAAGCAAGAGAAAAAAATGAAGGAAAGGAAAAAGTAAACCTTTCTATATTTTTGTAAGACGTGGTTGTGTATACAGAAAAGAAAAACCATAAGAGTTCATAATAAAGGAAAAAAAAGAAGAGAAAGAAAGAAATCCTACTGGAGATAAGTAAATTTAGCAAAGTGATAGGATAATATAAACTCAGTCTAAAAAACACCCAATTTTATTTCTACAAAATAACAAGAAATAATTAGAAAAACATGTTAAATGTAATTCATAATAGCATCAAAAAATATAAATTTAGCAAAATATGTATAAGACGTATATCCTGAAATGTATCACATTGCTGGGAGAAAGTAAAGAAGACCTAAGTGGAGAGATAAATTATGTTCGTGAATTATAACACTCAAATTGTTAAGATGCCAATTCTCCCAAATTATTTTACAGATTCAATGCAGGCCCAGTCAAAATATCATTAGGCAATTTTGAAGAAATTTTGAGAAAACACAAGATCCCAGAATAGCAAACATAGTTTCAAAAAAAAAAAATGTTTTTTGGAGGGTTAGCACATCTGATCCCCAGGCTTACTGTAAAACTACAGTAATTGAGACAATGTGGTATTACTGCAGGAATAGACATGCAGATCATGGAGACAGAATAAAGAATCCAGAAACAGGCCCACACATATATGACCAATCAATTTTCTACAAAGACACTAACGTAATTCAACTGAGGATTAAACAGTCTTTTTAACAAATAATGCAATTCAATCTACGTCAAGAAACAAGAAAAATCTCCAATAAACAACCTACCTTGCGTCTAAAGGAGCTAGAGGAAGAACAACAAACAAAACTTCAAACCAGAAGAAGGAAGGAAATAATAAAGATTAGAACAGAAATGAATACTACAGACATTGAAAAAAAACAATAGAAGAGATCAATGAGACCAGGTGTAGGTTGTTTGAAAAACAAAATCAATAAATTAAAAAACCTCTAACCGTATTTGTGAGGAAAAAAAGAGAAAGGGCTCAAATACATAAAATTACAAATAAGAGAGGAGAAATAACACCCAACACCACAGAAATACAAACAATTAGAAGAGAATATTACGAAAAACTCTATGTCCACAAATGGACAACCTAGAAGAAATGGAAAAATACCTAGAAATGTATAAAACCACCAAAACTTAAACAGGAAGAAATAGAAAACTTGAACGGAGCAAGAACCAGCAAAGAAATTGAGTCAGTAATCAAAACACTCCCAACAAACAGAAGTCCAAGACCAGGTGGCTTCACAGGCAAACTCTACCAAACATTTAAGGCAAAATTAATATTTATTCTTCTTAAATTATCCCAAAAATAGAAAAGGAAGGAAAACTTCCAAATTTATCCCATGAGACCAGCATCATCCTGATACCAAAACCAGACAAAGCCACCACTAAAAAAGGGAACTACAGGTCAATATCCCTATTGAAGAAACATGCAAAAATTCTCAACAAAACACTAGCATATCGAATTCAACAGTACATGTTACAAAATCCTTTAACTTTGAATTAGCACTGTTGTATTCTTTGGGTAAATACCTACTGGTGTAATTGTTGGATCATAGGGTAGTTCTGTTTTTAACCTTTTTGAGGAACTTCCATGCTGTATTCCAGAGTGGCTGCACCAACTTGCATTCCCACCAACAGTGCAAATGGGTTCCCTTTTCTCCACACCCTCGCCAACACCTGCTATTTCTTGTGTGTTGTTGATGTTAGCCACTTAGACAGGTGTGAGGTAATATCTCATTGTAGTTTTCATTTGTATTTTCCTAATGATCAGTCATGTTGAGGATCTTTTCATGAGCCTGTTGGCCATTTGTATATCTTCTGTGGGAAAATGTCTATTCATGCTTTCTGTCCAATTTTAAACTGGATTATTCATTTTGGGGGTGTTGAGTTATAGAAGTTCTTTAAGTATTTTGGATACAAACCTTTATCAGATATGTCATTTGCAAATATCGCTCCCATTCCATAGATTGTCTTTTAGTTTTGTTGATTGTTTCCTTCGCTGTGTAGAAACTTTTTATTTTGATATAGTCTCAATAATATTTATTGAAAGGGATACATGCATCCTGAAGCTTATAGCAACAGTGTATACAATAGTCAAATTATGGAAACAGTCCAAGTGTCCATATTGGACAAGTGGAATATTACTCAGCCATAAAAAGAATGAAATCTTACCATTTGAAATGATATGGGTGGAGCTACAGAGTATTATGCTAAGTGAAATATATCAGTCCGAGAAAGACAAATACTGTATTTCACATATGGTAAAATCATATGTGGAATTTAAGAAACAAAACAACATTTGAGCAAAGGGAAAAAAGAGAGAGAGGCAAACCAAGAAACAGACTCTTTTTTTTTTTTTTAAGGAAGTTTATTTTCTTTTTTTTTTAATGTTTATTTATTTGAGAGACAGAACATGAGCAGGGGAGGGGCAGAGAGAGAGGCAGACACAGAATCCAAAGCAGACTCCAAGCTCTGAGCCGTTGGCACAGAGCCTGACACAGGGCTCAAACTCATGAACTGTGAGATCATGACTTGAGTAAAATCTGTCGCCTAACCGACTGAGCCACCCAGGCGCCCGAAACAGACTCTTAATTATAGAGAACAAAACTGATGGTTACTAGAACAGAGGTGGGTGGGGAATGGGTCAAATAGGTGATAGGGATTAAGGAGGGCACTTGCTGTAATGAGCACTGAGTGATGTATGGAAGTGTGAATCACTATATTGTACACCTGGAAAAAAAGACATGCATTTAAGTCTTTAAAAAAATCATTCACTGGGGCACTTGGGTGGCTCAGTTGGTTAAGTGTCCAACTTTGGCTCAGGTCATGATCTTGTGGTTGGTGACAGCTCAAAGCCCGGAGTCTACTTCAGATTCTGTGTCTCCCTCTCTCTCAGCCCCTCCCCTGCTCGCACTCTGTTTCTCTCTCAAAAATAAATAAACATTTAAAAAAATCATTCACCATGATCAAGTATTCCTGGGATGCAAGGATGGTTCAATATTCACAAATCAATCAGTGTGATACATCACATCAATAAGACAAAGTAAGAATCATATCATTTCAATAGATGCAGAAAAAGCATTTGACAAAATACAACACCTATTCATGATGAAAACCTCAACATAGGTTTAGAAGGAACATACCTCAACATAAGAAAGGCCATTTATGAAAAACCAGCACCTATCATCATCTTTAATGGGAAAAAACTGAGATCTTTTCCCCTAAGCTCAGGAACAAGACAAGGATGTCCACAATCACCACTTTTATTCAACATAGTACTGGAAGTCCTAGCCACAGCAATCAGACAATGAGGAGAAATAAAAGGCTTCCAAATTGGCAAGGAAGAAGTAAAACTCATTATATCCAGGTGACATGACACTATGTATAGAAAACCCAAAAGACTCCACCAAAAAACTGCTAGGACTGATCAATGAATTCGATACAGGTCCATGTTCCAAATCAATGTACAGAAATCTATTGTTCTTCTATACACCAATAATGAAACAGAAGAAAGAGAAACTAAAAAAACAATCCCATTTATAATTGCACCCAAAATAACAAGATACCTAGGAATCAACCTAACCAAAGAGACGAAAGACCTATAGATGAAAACTATAAAACATTGATGAAAGAAATTCAAGACAACACAAAGAAATGGAAAAAACATTCCATTCTCATGGATTATAAGAACAAATATTGGTAAACTACCTATACTACTCAAAACAGTCTACACATTTAATGTAATCCCTATCAAAATAACACTAGCATTTACCACAGAACTAGAACAGTCAGTCCTAAAATTTGTATGGAACCACAAAAGATCTCGAATAGCCAAAGTAATCTTGAAGAAGAAAAGCAAAACTGGAGGCCATCACAATCCCGGACTTTAACCTGTATTACAAAGCTGTAATCATCAAGACGGTATGGTAGTGGCACAAAAACAAACACATAGAGCAATACAACAGAATAGAAAATCTGGAAATAAACCCACAATTATATGGTCTATTAATCTTCAACAAAACAGGAAAGAATATCCAGTGGCAAAAGACAGTCTCTTCAACAAATGATGTTGGGAAAACTGGACAGCAGCATACAAAAGAATGAAACCGGATCACTTTCTTACACCATACACAAAAATAAATTCAAAATGGATGAAAAACCTAAATGTGAGACATGAAACCATAAAAATCCCAGAGAACACAGGCAGTAACTTCTCTGACATCAGCCATATCACATTTTCTCTAGAAAAGTCTCCTGATGGAAGGGAAACGAAAGCAAAAATGAACTACTGGGACCTCATCAAAATAAAAAGTTTCTACACAGAGAAGGAAGCAATCAACAAAACTAAGGGCAAACTACAGAATGGGAGATAATATTTGCAAACGGCATATCTGGTAAAGGTTTGTATCCAAAATACTTAAAGAACTTCTATAACTCAACACCCCCAAAATGAATAATCCAGTTTAAAATTGGACAGAAAGCATGAATAGACATTTTCCCACAGAAGACATACAAATGGCCAACAGACTCATGAAAAGATCCTCAACATGACTGATCATCAGGAAAATACAAATGAAAACTACAATGAGATATTACCTCACACCTGTCAGAATGGCTAACATCTACAACACACGAGAAACAACAGGTGTCGGCAAGGATGTGGAGAAAAGGGAACCCGTTTGCGCTGTTGGTGGGAATGCAAGTTGGTGCAGCCACTCTGGAATACAGCATGGAAGTTCCTCAAAAAGGAACTACCCTACGACCCAGCAATTGCACTACTGGGTATTTACCCAAAGAGTACAAGAACACTAATCCAAAGACGTACACACACCTCTATGTTTATAGCAACATTATTTACAATAGCTAAATTATGGAAGCAGCTCAAGTGTCCATTGACTGATGAATGGAAAGATAAGAGTTGAGATGATGATGATGATAGATGATAGATAGATGATGATAGATGATAGATAGATAGATAGATAGATAGATAACAGGTAGGTAGATAGGTAGGTAGGTAGATAGATAGATAGATAATGGAATACTACTTTCACAGCCATAAAAAAAGAATGAAATCTTGCTATTTGCAATGGTTCGGATGGAGCTAGAGTGCATCATGCTAAGCAAAATAATAACAGTCAGAGAAAGACCAAAACCATATGATTTCACTCATATGTGGAATTTAAGAAACAAAACAAAAATGCAAAGAGAAAATATAAGGGAGGGAGAGATAAATCAAGAAAGAGCCTCTTAATGATAGAGAAGAAACTGATTAGCAGGGGCAAGGAAGGTGCGGGAATGGGTTAAATAAGTGATGGGGATTAAGGAGTTCACATCTTGTGAGGAGCACAGAGTGTTGTACAGAAGTGTTGCATTACTATATTGTATACCTGAAGCTAATGCAACACTATATGTAAACTAATGAGAATTAAAATAAAAACAACAACAATAATAATAAGCCTCAACCCTTTCTCACACCCAAAAATTAACTTGAAATGAGTACAGACTAAACATATAAATCAAAACTATAAAGCTTCTAGCAGAAAACATTGGAGAAAAATCTCTGTGACTTTAACGTAGGCAAAGATTTCTTAGATAAGGCATAAAAAGCACCAAAAAAGAAAAAAAAAAAACATATTAGGCTTCATCGAAAATGTAAGACTTTTGCTTTTGGGAAGACACCATTAAGAAAATGAAAAGAGAGGCCCCTGGGTGGCTCAGTCGGTTGAGCATCCCACTTCGGCTCAGGTCATGATCTCACGGTTTGTGGGTTCGCCCCACATCAGGCTCTGTGCTGACAGCTCAGAGCCTGGAGCCTGCTTTAGATTGTGTCCCCTTCTCTCTCTCTCTCTCTCTCTCTCTCTCTCTCTCTCCCCCTCCCCCACTCGCATTCTGTCTCTCTCTCAAAAATAAATAAACATTTTAAAAAAAAGAAAATGAAAAGAGAAGACAGACTGAGAGAAAGTATTGCAATACATATATCTAACAAATAATCTGTATACAAATTACATAAAGAACACTCATAACTCCAACTTAAAACAAGACTTAACGGACACTTCAATGGGCTAAAAACTAAACAGACACTTCACAAAAGAAGATATACAAATGGCCAAAAAACACATGAGAAGATACTCAATGTTATTAGTCTTCAGGGAAATACAAATTAAAAAATACAGTGAGATACCATTACACATCTACCATAATGGCTAAATTTTAAAAGACTTATACTATCAAGTACTGGCAATGATCTGGAGCAACTGGGACTCTCATATGTTGCTACTGGGAAAGTAAAATGTTGCAACCACACTGGAAAACAAACTAGAAGTTTCTTATGAAATTAAACATGCGCTTACCATAGGACTCAACTATCAAACTCCTAGGTATTTAATAATTTTAAAAAATGATCTCAAAATTGGGGTGCCTTGGTGGCTCAGTCGGTTGAGCATCTGACTTCAGCTCAGGTCATGATCTCATGGTTTGTGGGTTCGAGCCCCACGTCGGGCTCTGTGCTGACAGCTCAGAGCCTGGAGCCTGCTTCAGAATCTGTGTCTCCCTCTCTCTCCCTGCTCACACTCTGTCTCTGTGTCTCAAAAATAAACAAACACTTAAAAATTTAAAAAAAAATCTCAAAATAAATAAATGAACTTAAAAGGGGGGCAGGGGGCACCTGGGTGGCTCAGTAGATTGAACGTCAGACTGTTCATTTCAGATCAGGTCATAATCTCATGGTTCATGAGATGGAGCCCTGCCTCAGGCTCTGTGCTGTAAGCACAGCTTAGGATTCTCTCTCTCTTCTCTCTGCCTCTCTCCCACTAGTACATGCAGATGTTCTCTCTCTCTCTCTCTCTCTCAAAATGAATAAAAAAAACTTAAAAAAAAATGAAAACACATGTCCACACAGAAACTTATACAAAAGTATTCATGACAGGTTTATTCGTAATAGACAAAAGTAGGAACTACATCAAATATCCATAGGTGGGTGAATAAACTCTGGTACATTGGTACAATGGAATACTATTCAGAAAAAAAAAAGAATGAACTACTGATACATGAAAGAGTACATGATTATGAAATTCTCTCACAGTCAAAACTAATCCTTTAGTGACAGAATGTGTAACTGGTTGTCTGGGAACCAGTGGGTAGTGAGAGGGAAGAAAGGAACTTTTGTAGGTGATAGAAATGTTCTATGTTTTGACCCGATGGTGTTTAAGAGATGTATACATTTGTTAAAAACCCACTGACCTCATGACTTAAAATGGATGCGTTTTATTGCATGAAAGAATAACTCAATAAAGTTGTATTTTAAAATGTCAAGGTCAAGGAAAACAACCCTGAGGAATTCTCCCAGATTAAAGAAACATCACAACTGGGGCACCTGAGAGGGGGGTTCAGTCAGTTAAGCAACTGACTCTTGATTTTGGCTCAGGTCATGATTCCAGGGTCGTGAGATCGTCTTGCGTTGGGCTCAGCACTGAGCATGAAGTCTGCTCTCTCCCTCTGGCTCTCCCCCTCTCACGCTCTCTCTCTCTCTCTCTCTAAAATAAAATGTAAAACAAAACAAAACAAAACAAAAAGATACATCACAACTAAATGTATCATATGACCCTGAAACGTGCAGGAAAAATGCCTATAAATGATATAATCAGGATAGTTGACAAATTTGAATATGGGTTATAGATGAAAACACAGTACTCTGTCAATGCTAAATTTCTTGGTTTTGATAATTTTACTATGGTTATACAAGACAAAGTACTAGTTCTAATAAAACATTTAGGAAAGGGACATAATGACCCCGATTTATTATCAAACAGGTGAGCAGGATGGGGGGAGGGGAGAGAGAGAAGGACTATAAAGTACAGATAGGACAAAATATTAACAAATGGTAAATGTGCAAAGACTATATGAAAGGGCTTTTTTTCATTTTTTTAATGTTTACTTATTTTTGAGAAAGAGAAAGACAGAGTGTGAGCAGGAGAGGGGCAGAGAGAGGGGGGGGAGATACAGAATCTGAAGCAGGCTCCAGGCTCTGAGCTGTCAGCACAGAGCCTGATGCCAGGCTCAAACTCAAAAACCACGAGATCATGACCTGAGCCAAGGTCGGATGCTTAACCAACTCAGCCACCCAGGTGCCCCATGAGAGTTTCTATACTGTTGTTTCAACTATTCAGGAAGTATAAAATTATAGCAAAAGAAAAACATTTTAATGAGAGGTGATTATCTAGATGGGAGAGGGGAGGCTAGATAACTATTTTTTAGTTCTTAATCGTGCCATCCCTCAAAGCCGAGGCTATTTAAATGATTCATCCTATTAATAAGGAAAGACCCAGCCTATTAATAAGGAAAAGACTAGACTATCAGAGATGTCTAATTGCTTCAGGGAAATAGAAAGAGAGAATTTCTCAGGGCCATTAAAGAGAGGGGAAATTGCTCTCCAAAGACAAAATCTTGCCCTCTTCCTCAAGAAAAGATCAGGTATCTAATTTCTTAAATCATAGTCCAAAAAGAACATTTTCTTCCTTCTCTAACTCATCTCCGTTTCCACAGTAAACTAAGTCCTGCTATCAAAAACATTAGTTTGTAAATAATCACAAATTATCACAGCAACAAACAAAAAAAATTACAAAATTCTATCTCATCTTTTCTTATAATTATTGAAGCAGGGAAAGAAAATATCACCAATTGTCTTCTCACAGATACAATTGTACTTCTGAGAGCACTCAGCATTTGTTATTCTTGTTGAAGATAAAAATGCACATTGTCCTCTCCCAGAAATATTCATGAATGCATAGTGCCTGTAGAAAAGAAAGCATACACGCTCAGCTGTTTAATTCTGAAGCTGACAATAACATAAATTATAATTTTTTAAGTCCATTGCCTAAATATCTAGAAAATGGAAATATTATAACTTCATCAGTAAAAGATTTTCTTTTGGTCTTAGCCTATTAAACAGAATATCAACTTTTGATCCCATAATAATCTCTCATTTTATTTTACACTGGGAATTTTTGTTAGAAGGCAAAATTACCTTGCAATATTGCTATGGAGTCACGATACAGTAAGCCTGCTTTCCATCCCTCATATAATTTGTATTTGCTATGTATTTGAATATCCAAATCTCTTACAGAAAGAAAAGAAAGAAAGAAAGAAAGAAAGAAGGAAGGGAGGAAGGAAGGAAGGAAGGAAGGAAGGGAGATAAATGAAACTATCTTGTGAGGCATGGGCAGAAAGCATAAGATGTATTAAATATATATGGATAAGTAAATCAGTAACCTTGGAGACATGTCAGGTATATATACAGTATAGAGCATAGGAAAGGAAGAAAGAACAAAGCAGCACTAAATGTCTCACTCAAAATATACACTATGAACAGAGATACTTAACATCCATGAGGTCTTAAACTCACCTCCCACTGGTGACACGCATACTGGCCCTCTGCCTAAAAAACTCAAATAAAATCCATACCTGCTCAGCAGGTTCACTGAAAAGCTGCAGTTGTGGCCGGGCTTATGTGTTCCTGCCTCTCCCCAAGAGAGAAAATGTGTATGCTGGCCATAGAGGCTTCTGTTTGGTGGGCCCTCTTAGTCAAAACTCAAGTGATGTCCTAGAAACCACACCATTATCAGGAAAGCGGTATGGAGAAGAATCAGGCCATATGAAGATTACTTAAACCAGGATTCGAGTGATCCTTTTACCCACTGGCACCCTATCCTGAGTTTGACAATTGATCCCATTCCAGCGCACTGTGAAAAGCTATCCCATTTCTTTCCCCTTGCATAGTGCTATTTGTTTTAAATTGATTTGATTAACTGTACAATTTAGGCATCTTAATTTGGCCCATGAGCCTTTCTGTTCTATGCTTCTGAGGTCTTTGCTTAGAAGTGTACTCACTATGACTATATCGAAGTAATCTCCTTCATGACATCTCTTGTAAGTTTGCAGCCCAAAATCACACTACTTGTAGGACCTAAATTTAGAATTAAAAGTGGCCCAGATACACCATACCCCAAGGTATCCAAAAACAGCTAATTATTCCTTGAAAAAGCAACCTTCATCTCAGTCCCCAAATAATTTCCACAGCAGCTCAAAAAGAAAAACAAAAATCACTAAACACTACAAAGGAAATGACACCATGAACAAAAGCAAGCAGAAACAATAGAGTCGACCCACAGACTTCAAATATTAGAATTATCGGATACCAAATATAAACTAGTATGTTTGATATCTTTCAAAAGACAGTTTGAAAATATGAGTAACTAGCAAGATTTGAAAACTTAAAACAGAATCCCTAGAAATCAAAAGTGTAACAGTTAAGATTTTTTAAAAGTCATTGAGCAATTTAAAAGAAGATTATAACTAAATATAAACCCAAGCGTTTACAAAACACTGCACTTCAAAATAAAACTTTAAGGGTGCCTAGCTAACTCAGTTGGAAAAGCATGCGACCAGGGCCATGAGGTTGAGCCCTATATTGGGTATAGAGATCACTTAGTTACTCACTTACTTGCATAAAGAAACAAATTCAAAATAAAACCATAGTGAAGGTATATGTATGCATGTTTGTGTGTATACTCATGTATATTTATGTCTATAAATAATATAACTAACAATATACAGATCAAATGATGTGATAATATTTCACACGTATCGAAAATATCCTAAGTCAAAAATGCGTTTAATACACCTAACCTACTAGGTTAGCCTAGCATGCCTTAAATATGATCAGAACACTGATGTTAGCCTTTAGTTAGGCAAAACCATCTAACACAAAGCCTATTTTATACTCAAGTGTTGAGTATCTCCAGTGATTTGTTGAATCCGATAGTGAAAGTGAAAACCAGAATGGTTGGATGGGTACAGGATGGTTGTAAGTGTCCGGGTTGGTGATCTTGTGATCACGTGGCTGACTGGGATCACGTGGCTGACTGAGAGCCGCAGCTCCCAGCATCACAAGAGATCATACTGCACATCACCAGCCCAGAAAAAGATCATATGAAATATTCAAAGTACAAATTCTACTGCATATTGCTTTCACATTATTGTAAAGTAGAAAAATTATAAGTTTGGGGCCCCTGGGTGGCTCAGTCAGTTAAGCGTCCGACTTCAGCTCAGGTCACGATCTCACGGTCTGTGAGTTCGAGCCCCGTGTGGGGCTCTGGCTGATGGCTCAGAGCCTGGAGCCTGCTTCCGATTCTGTGTCTCCCTCTCTCTCTGCCCCTCCCCCATTCATGCTCTGTCTCTCTCTGTCTCAAAAATAAATAAACGTTATAAAAAAAACAAAATTAAAAAAAAAAGAAAAATTATAAGTCAAACCATTATAACTCAGGGACCATCTACAACGGTGTGTCAGATGAATTTGGGGTATCCTCAAAATACCCATCTGTCATTGTGGGAGGGATCACTATAATTCAGTCAGAATGATGTACTTTATAATTTTGGTTTATTTTGTGTGCCTCATAACACATACGTCTGAGCATGTGCCTAGGATCATAATTTTGTTAATAATCTGCATGACATTTCCCTTCCTTTTTAATTATACTTCCTAAAACATTTTCTTAATCACTCTACTTGTTCTTACCAATGACCCCTGTGGGAAAACTGTGGGAAACAAGACAAGATTCTTTTTAGATACAGATACATCCTGATTCCAACACCAATGTTGGAGTTGGAATGCATTCATTCCAGAGACTTACATCCCCAAAAGTGGGTCACTGTCAATCCATTTCCATTTTCTTTCTCCTCCTTTATATGATAATCCAATCCAGTAGTAATTCCTATAAGTTTGGGTTTGAATGAAGGTCTGTAAAGGAAACAAAACATATCATGTGACTAGCTCCCATCGGTTAGATAAATGAAAAAACCAGATAAAGGTCCCAGCTATTTCTGTGGCTGGTACTCTGCTATGTTCCATACCATACTTCATCTCTACTTCCTAGAAAACCCTCTCTTCCCGCCCATCCCTGTGCTTTTATCTTCTGAAGTAATTTTCTATCATAGATTATTTACTTAGTATTAAAAATGGCTGCCAAGGGGTTCCTGGGTGGTTCAGTCGTTTAAGCATCCAACTCTTGTTTTCAGTTCAGGTCATGATCTCACTGTCATAAGATTGAGTCCCAAGTTGGGCTCCATGCTGGGCATGGAGCCTGCTTAAGATTCTCTCTCCCTCTCTCTCTGCTCCTCCCCTGCTCGTGCTCTCTCTCTCTCTCTCAAACAAAATCAAATAAAATTAAAATTAAAATTAAAATTAAATGGAGAACTCCTGGGGTGCCTGGGTGGCTCAGTCAGTTAAGCATCTGACTGTCGGTTTCAGCTCAAGTCATGATCTTGTGGTTTCATGAGTTCAAGCCCCGCATCAGTCTCCGAGCCTGCTTGGGATTCTCTCTGTCCCTCTCTGCTCCTTCCCCACTCACGCTGTGTCTGTGTCTCTCAAATAAATAAGTAAACTTAAAAATAAAAAAAAAAAAAATGGAGCACTCTTTTAAAAAATTTTTTTTAATAGAATAAAAAACAAAAATGGCTGCCAGTCTCATGGATTATTTAAAACACGAAAAAAATGTAAATTTAAGTATCTAATAATAGACTTGTTAAATAATTTATGACACTATGAAACTACTCAAAATCATGCTCCAGAAAAATATTTAAGGATACTGACAGTGATCATTACATATTCTTAGATGAAGAAAGGAATTTTCAAAACAAATTTATTAAAATAAGAAGTATATATAAGAAGTTGTGCATCAGAGCTGAGAAAGGCTTGCTATAGTGTAGTAGTTAGAAAGGGTGAAGGGAAAAGGGGCAGTATTTGGAAATATTTGCTATGTCAAAAAATGTAATATATCAAAGTGACATATAATGTCTGATCAAATGTGTGAGTGTATTTTAAAATATAGGTTTAAATTTAAGTGGGTTTTACTGCAACAAACAAAAATAATTTTATGACTTCATATCATAAATTTTTTTTATGTTGTGATTTAAAACATCTATTAGATTTGCATATAAATGTTGTGTTGTTTTCCTAAGTGATAAGTAGACGTTTCAGACTGATCTTTGAAAACATTTCTCAGTAAAAAACATTCTGTGTATGTGGATAGTTTTTATTGGTAATAAATTTAAAAGATAATTTTGATATTGTCACTTTATTTTCTCTTTTTACAATTCATTTTAAAAAATATACATCGATACAATATATTAGAATATTGATCAAATGAATGTTATGTACAGATGCAATGAAAATCACCATTAGGCTAATTTGTAAAACTGTTATCACTTTTACGTTACTCATTATTATCTCCATTTTGCAGCTGGAAAAACTGAGACCCAGACGCTAAGTAATTCACCCAAGCTCACTTAGCTAGAAAGTGGCAGAACTGGATTTTGCCTGATACCAGGCAGTCTGGCTCCTGGATTCCTAATAGTACCTACTGGATTAGATTGCCTCCAGGTACTTAGTTGCCACCTTAGAAGGATAAATAACCACTGCTTCCAGGCTGCAAATACCAAAGGGTTAAGAGCTCCATTGAAGGAGAGCCATGCTTTTCAGTGAGCTGTTCTCCTGCAGATGCCTTAGAAAAGGAAATGAATGCAAAACCCCAAAGTGAATCTTCAAGGGGGTTTTCCATTTTGGAAATATTAATGGTCATCATGAATAGATAATATAAGAATGCTTAGTAAGTGGCAGCATCATATATGCCCATCAGTAGGCAGGGTTTTCCAGAACGCTTAACCTTCTTAACTACACAACTTGTGCTCACTCAACAGATACAACCCAGAGGATAACTGAAGGTCCCTCTGTCCGGATTGCCACATCCTCATTATCTTGGGTCCCTGGGTAAGAGACCTGGTGCAAGAAAATAAAAGTAAATGTAACAGTCCATGTTACCAGTTCATCTTGATCATTTATCTTCAGAAGAAATGAATTATAGCTTTGGCATGTCTGTTTACATCCCTTCCAGTTTTTATATTCAGGAATAAAATAGTAACACTTTATTCCACAACAGGACCAGTGGCTTTCATAGAGTTTGCCTGCAACATATAAGGTGAAACATTACCTGCTATTCCATTAAGCAGAGCCATATATTTATCAGCCCTCCATAACTAAGTAAAATCTTAGTATCATCAATAATGACAATATTACGTTCATCAAGATTCTGGAATGCAAAGAGATAGCTCTCATGTTCCTTGCAGCACAATTCACGACAGCCAAGATATGAAAACAACGAGTGTCCCTCAATGGATGAATGGATAAAGAAAATGTGATATATACAATCAATAGAATACTCTTCAGCCTTTAGAAAAAGGAAATCCTGCATAGGCAACAGCATGGATTAACCTTGAGGATATTATGCTCAATGAAATAAGCCAATCACAGAAGTATAAATACTCCATGATTCCACTTATATGAGATACAAAAAATAGTCAAATTCAGAGAAACAGAAACTGGAAGGTGGTTGCCAATGGCTACAGGAGGGGGAAGTAAGGAGTTTTTTGTTCAATGGGTATACAGTTTCAGTTGTGCAAGATGATTAAGTTCTAAAGATCTGTGGTACAACAAAATGCCTTTGGTTAACAATACTGAAGTGTGCACTGAAAAACTTGTTAAAAGGGTGAATCTTGTGTGTTCTTACCCACTCCCAAAAAGAGAGACATGAGAAAACTTTTGGAGGTAATGGATATGTCTATTACCCTGATTATGGATGATTTTACAGATATATGCATATGTCCAAACTTGTCAAATGATATACAGTAAATATGTGCAACTTTTGCATGTTAATAATACCTCAAGAAAGCTGTTTTTAAAACAATAAAAGTAAGTTTTTAAAAAGATTCTGGGGGCGCCTGGGTGGCTCAGTCAGTTAAGCGTCCAACTTCGGCTCAGGTCATGATCTCACAGTTCGTGGGTTCGAGCCCCGCATCTGGCTCTGTGCTGACAGCTCGGAGCCCAGAGCCTGTTTCGGATTCTGTGTCTCCCTCTGTCTCTGCCCCTCCCCCACTCGCGCTCTGTCTCCCTCTGTCTCAAAAATAAATAAACATTAGAAAATAATAATAATAAAAAATTTTTTTAAAAATAAAAAGATTCTGGAATGTCTTCTAAATAAAAGAAACATTCTTCGGGATTTTTTTCTTTTCCTCATACATTTTATAATGTATCAAATTTTTGAAATAGCATTGATTCTTTAATAACAGAGAAGATAAATTCCTACAACCTACCATATTGAAATGATATTAAATATGCAAAATCTTTGTAAACTCCAAATCCTAAACAAATATTTAATAGTTGTTAATTAACCAGGTCAGTTCATTCCACCATTATACATGATAACAGAGTTTATTATGTGAGATTTAATATTCTTATCTCTTGGATGTTTTTAATGGTATTATCAGACCGAGTTGCACAAACATCAACACTTAGGCAAAACTTGCAGGAGCACTGCAGAGAGCATACAGGCCAAATATCTCAACTCAAGGCAGAATGGGAACACACGCACACAATCATTTTTCCAAGAGCATCCAAATGAAAGGCACTGTGCCCATTTTAGCCGAAGTACATTTTTACTTATAGCCTCCATATCTCATGTCAGCAACAAAGCGGAGTGCCTAATTTGCCCACAGGTCCAAAATGATCCAAGTTTTCAGGGAACCTGACACACGATTTCACCTTCTGGGAGCAGTAGAAATGCAGGGCTTGTCATTGAGTTTGGGGGAAATATAGAGCCCTACTAATCCAAATGGCTCCTGGGGTCTGTCTCATATTTGATACAGGCAAACCCGAACACTCATATTACATCTCAGAAGTAGAAATAAAAAGTTGCCCGGTAAACCTAGATCACTAGCATAGATCGTAAACCTGTCTATTTAGCCTCAAACCTTCTGGGAGGGGAAGAAATAAAAGAAAATCATGCAATCTTCCCTTCCCTTCATACCTATATTTTTTCTCTGGCATGTCCTTTCTATAAAATCCTGCTTCATTTTCTGCTGAAGACTTTCATTTTCACGACTGTTATATTCCAAAATCTTATTTGTCAAAAGTTGCTCCTTGAAGTAGCTGTCATTTTGCACAATTTGGTACTCTTGGCTCAAATTTCTTATCTTTTCCCTCTGCTGATGGTTTTCTTGAATATACTGAAAAACTAAAATTAACAGCATAGGTATAATATAAAAGTACTCATACGGCTTAACTGTTAAAATGTAAGACAAAGGAAAGTCTCACTTTGATAACCAACCCATTTCATTACTTTAAATGAGTAATTTGACATTTAGAAAGTAACACCTCAATAAACTAACCATAGAAATGGAACCACCAAATTTCACACTGTTAGTAACCTGAGTGTAGAATAAATAAATAAAATTATGATGGTAACACCTTATAATTCGGTTTTGTTTCTTTTTAAAAGTTAGTGCATCATTTATAAATAGGTACCAAAGTAAAAATCAGTCAATCAACTTTTAACAACACATCTGAGCATGAAAAACTGTGCTGAGACACATAAGGAAATAGCATCATTGTTATTAGAGGAGATAGAATATACACAGAAGAAAAGAGAGAAAGATTTAAATATGTACATTTATCTGAGTGTAACATATTAGTAATTTTCTCAAAAAATGTCAAGAAATTCAAATAAAAGATAACAGTTGAATTTAAGGGGCACCTGGGTGGCTCAACTAGTTAAGCATCTGACTCTTTGTTTTGGCCTCAGGTCATGATCTTTCAGTTTCCTGGGTTCAAGACCCATGTGGGGCTCTGCATTGGCAGCTCGGAGCCTGCTTGGGATTCACTCTCTCCCTCTCTCCCTGCCCCTCCCCCACTCACGCTGTCTCTGTCTGTCTCAAAATAAATAAATAAACTAAAAAAACATTTAAAAAGTTGTATTCAAGATCATCTAATGTCCATGTACAGAATCACTCTTTCCACTAAACTATATCTTCATTAAATACTTAAAAAAAAATCACAAGAAAGTCATAATTTCTTCTGAACAGCTATTTCTTGAAGAATGTTTAAGAATCACAGTGATCTAAACTCAGAAATCAGAATATGACTAAGTCCTGTAACTGGAGGAATGTTATCATGTATTATACACAGTAAGACAACTCACTGAACCACAGAGTCACTGGAATAGGTAAGTAACATGAAAATAGCACTGTGACATGTCTATGGAAAAAATCACCCAGAAGGAGCCACCTGGGACATTCCCTGATGGGAGTCGGGGAACAATTAACGGAGCACAATTAATATTTGCACAATTAGCGGTCCCTGCTATTACTCAGGCTTGAAGGATATATTTCAATTACTCACTCTTTGTCCCCAACACTGCAACTGTCACCAATAGTAGTAAACAGAGGATCCCAAGAATCACCGCAATGAGATGCCAGGGCACTGAAAACTCTTTAAATAAAAAGAAAGATAATTATCAGGGGCAGAGCATGGCCCCTACTAACCTTAGCCTGGGATACCATTTGAAACAAAGAGACAATCTTCCTTAAAATTTTTACAAAAATATATCATACCAATTGATTTAAATTCGTAACCTAATAATTACAGTTTTAAAGTCTCAGATTTCTGGGGCGCTTGGGTGGCTCAGTCGGTTGAGCATCTGATTCTTGATTTTGGCTCAGGTCATGATCCCAGTGTCATGGAATCCAGCCCTGTGTCAGGCTCAGCAAGGAGCCTGCTTGAGATTCTCTCTCTTTCTCTCTCTGCCCCTCTCCCCTTTTATGAAAAATAAAAATAAGGTCTCAGACTTCTGATGATATACACCCACTGTAGAAATATTACACATAAGAACAGTCCAATAGGATTTTAAAAGTACTTCCCTTACTAAATAGAGAGCTGTCCAATGACTATGCTGTGCACTTGAAACTAAGATGCATTGCATGTCAACTATCCTTCAATTTAAAAAAATCTAACCAAGGTTTCAAAAAGAAGCACAGAAGGCAATAGACATAATACACATTTATAAGAATCCACACGGACATTGTATACTCTTTCCTGTGATCACAACTAATCATGAAGAGGAACAAAAAAGCAGTCAATATTCTTGAGGAATTGGTAGCCAACAGTGGATATTCTGAAGCTGGAAATGTGATTGGGATCTATCCTTAAACGAGTTTCTAGAAATAGGGGCGCCTGGGTGGCTCAGTTGGTTGAGCGTCCAACTTCAGCTCAGGTCATGATCTCACAGTTTGTGAGTTCCAGCCCCACATCGGGCTCTGTGCTGACAGCTCAGGGCCTGGAGCCTGCTTCGGATTCTGTGTCTCCCTCTCTCTACCCCTCTTCTGCTCGCATGCTGTCTGTCTCTCTCTCTCAAAAATAAATAAACATTAAAAAAATTTTTTTTAATTTCTAGAAATCAAATTTCCTTTCTTTTTCATCAATTCTATTTTTCCCTAGACAATATTATATTTAGCCTCCTATTTTTGAGGTCCTTGATCTGAAAACTGTATCTCTGTCACTAAATTAAAACAGTAAAAGTCATTCTCACTTTAGAGCTCGTGACAATATTTGAAGGTAGAACAGAAAAGAGAACAGAAAAAAAAAAAAAAATGAATGCTCCTTCTGTTTCTTCATTGCCGTTAAGGTTTGGTAAATATTTAAGACACCTAAAACACCTTCTATCTGAATAAAAACATTGTTTCTAACAAATATTGTCATTTTTCAAGCAGTCTCTAAGACCTTTATTTCTCTAGGAAATGCAGTGTTTTCTTGAGACTGTAATCTGTCCTTCACTTTTAATGGCCTCAAAAATTCCTCTTGATCAGAAATTTGAATAAAAACATTTTATTGGCTTTATGAATCTAAAAGAATTCATCAATTTCTCCATTCTCACAAACTTAAAAAGAAAAAAAAAAAAAAGACTTGCTCTGCTACCTACGCCATTATCGTTTCCTATCACCATTTGAGAACCTGAAGGACAGACAGGAACTTTTTTTCAAACGTCAAAGTTTGAAAGAGATGCTTAAGACACGTACCTTTGTCATCAGTTTTCCCAGGCCTTTGAGTCCTACCTGGCCTTATTCTATTTTGTGACTCTGAAGGAGACTGAAGAAATCTCAGGGTGGAATAAATCACTTTCTGATCGCTCATCTCTACAGGAAGAAGGGAAACGTGTTTTGCATTAAAACCTCACAACAGGATGATTTCTTTCCAAAGAAAAATTACAGTGTCAGTCTATAGAAATATACAAGAAACATACCTAGAGGTGTGTGTGTGTATCTGTATGTGTAAGGGGAGGTGTGTTTAACTCCTTCAAGTGCACAAAGCATGTGGACTGAGCCTGATATATATAGGAAAGCGAAAACCTTTCAATATTTCTGTTAAACTCATTTATACTTCTAGTGATTATTGCCATTATGATTAGAAATACAGAAAGGTGGTTTTTTTTTAATCTACCAATACACTGAATAGGCTGAGTCATATTCACCCAGCCAATTTAACTCCAAATGTTCAATGTACATATACAAATGTTGGGCAAATTTGAGACACCATTGTAAATTACTGAGACCATTTTAAAACTATCAATTCAAAAAACAAAAATTCTGTTTCTGAAGTACTGAAAAAATATAAGTATCTTGCCTTAAAAAGCCTTAATATACACATTCATATCTATATATAAATATTACAAAGTTCTTGCATTCTTTTCAGTTATGACATGACTCTACTAGAGTGTTTCCCAAAATACATCCCATAAACCATCTGCAAAAGAATTATTAAGGGTTAACATCACAGATTGCTCAACAATCTGATTCCAGTGCCCCATGCAAGGTGTGTGGAATAAACATCTCTTAGGGGTGCCTGGGTGGCTCAGTTGGTTGAGCATTCAATTCTTGATTTTGGCTCAGGTCATAATCCCAGGTAGCCCCATGTCGGGCTCTGTTTTGAGCATCGAGCCTACTTAAGATTCTCTCTCTCTCTCTCTCTCTCTCTCTCTCTCTGCCCCACTCCCCCACTTGCACGTGCTCTCTCTCTCAAAACAAAAATAAATTAATTAAAAAATAACGATTAAAAAAATTTCTTAGTTGGAGCCAAGACTCCTGTATTTTTAATCCCAAATGATTCCATGTATATTTGAATTTTAGAAATAATTTTCTAGTGTATGATGTTGCCACAGAAACCTCTGTGAAAATAAAATTTGTCAATAGGCAGTCATTAGTTAATATCCATAAAGGATTTGATCTATAATAATATCAATATAACAAGAAATTATTAAATAGTAAACGTCTAAAACTTACCTTGGTTCTTATATTAATCAGTGTGAAGAGATGATATCTAAGGAGCAGAAAACGTGGAAAACAAATTGCACATGTAACTATATCCTTTTTCAATTTTTTAATTAACTTCTAAAATTTTCTAACTTCTTCACATTTTCCCTAATTTCCTAAGGAACAGGAGTGTTTTCACTTATTCAGTCCTTTAAGATGGATAGTATGTAACTCAACATAAAGCAAAACACGCAGCATATTGAGAAAAAGAAAATAGCTTCCCGTGAATGCTGCAGTAGTTTTCATATCCTTTAGAGTTCATGCAGTTCTGATGTGATCATTAGAAAATTCTTTTCTAGCAATCCCATATTCATGCCAAGCCACTTGTAATAAAATGCCATATTCCTAGCATCTTTTTTCCTGAGAATTTTTTCTTTATAAGTGGGACTAGTAGGATACTCAGATAACAAAGCTATGAGAAAGCAAAAGCAAATGTTACCTGTGTCTATGCCAGGCAGTGATGCAGGTGGAGAACACTGATCCAGAAATGCGGTGGAAGAAGCTGGCCTTTCCAATCCTGGATCCCTTGTGTGCGCCAGGGCTATAAGACAGAAGGCAGAAATGAATTTTCTCTGAATGGTACTCACGCTAAAAAAATTAGTGCCCCTCCTCTTGACCAAAGTGGTGAAAGGAAATTATATCAAAAGGCTGATGTTGAGGTATATCTTCCTCCATTTCAACTAATCAACCACTTCGAACTCTTTGCAAAATAACAGTCAAAATCAATTATTTGAGGACTGAACATATAAATGAACACAGTTTTGTTCTAAATTCTAAGTAACTAAATTCTTTAACTCTTAAATAGCCTGTTAGAAACTTTGTCTTCCATGTTGCTATTTGAAAAAAATGTATTATTTCTTTTTTCCATTTATGTGTACTACAGATAAGTGTATTTTAGAAATTGTTTTTGCATGTCCATAATTCCACTACAAAAATTTTGGCGTATATTCTTCTAGTTTTTCTATCCACACACTGGGTTTATTATCAAAGTTGGAATCGTTCCATACATGATGTTTTTGATTATTTCCTAATAAATGTTTCCTCATTTAAAAAATATTCATCTACAATGTGATTTTAAAAACCATATATAGTCATTACCCAGACAGATTATATCACAATTTATTCAGGCAATCCCCTACGGTTGGGCATCTGGGTGGTTTCCATGTTTTTTGCTAACATAAAAAATATTTGGCCTTATTTTTGAATACTGTCTTAGAAAAAATTTTTAAACATAAAATTATGGGATCGATACGTTAAAGAACTTTGATACATATTGCCAAATGCCTTCCAGTGAAGTTGCTCCCATTTGTACATCACTAGGTGTGTGAGAAAATGCTCACATTTGATCTTTTAAGAAGAGATACTATTGAAGTATTCCTCCACTCGAGTTTTGTGCGTGAACCTTACTTCGTGAAGATCTTCAACCTTCAAGCTAAAGGAAATTCATCTCTGCAACTGTTTCTATGAGTCAGACCTTACCAGAATACAGCCAAATCTCCCTGAAGTTCATTGTCATGTAATACAGTCCTTGTCAGTCTTCTGACATACAGCTCTATGAAACCAACCGACGTTGCCCTTCACATCACATGATTATGGTTAACGTGGGGTGTGGCAGAGAGGAGTGAGGTGGGATGAGAAACAGAAATTGGTTATGCAGAGACAACTCACCCTTATTTCACCCGACTCTGACCAAATTCCTCGCTTATTCTTTTTTTCCCTTACCACGTCGAGCCACAACCAAAGCATTGTCCTTTAGAAGGATTTCTCATTCTTCAGTTTGCTCATGCTGCCCACCTCACTTCCATGCTACTTTACAAACACAGTTACTGACTGTTCTCACCGCTAGGACCACCATGTCTAGGTTATGTTGCCGGTGTTTGGTCCCTGTCTGTCCCCAAAGCGGTCCTGAATCTCTGAATCACCACTTGTCATCATGTGCAGGCACTCAGCTGAAATACCTCCCAGAGACTAATTTAATTCAATAAGACAAAGCAAAGTTGCATGGGTAGTTTCTGGACACTTCAAGAATACATGCTGCTGGGCATTTTCTTGTCTTTACCCCACTCCTGGTTCGACTTTGTTCATCTCCAAACAGAGAAAGATCTTAGCCTTCTATCCTAGCACCAAAAATAAATAAATAAATAAATAAATAAATAAATAAATAAAACCAGTTCTGCTGAGAGAACATTGGGAGTAGGGGTGGGAGAAGTATTCATGGTGATCAAAAAAAGTGGTAGAGAGAGACACTATCATTTATTGGAGGACCCACTGTACATCCAACCATATCAAAACCTTCCAATGCTGAGAACTGTTTATTACTGTCCCCATTTTATGAATGAAGAAACTAACGTTAAGAAGTTAATTGACTTGCCGACACCCACGTTCTTGCTAAGTCTTGACCCATGTTTAAAATCTGAACTGAATATAAAGCACTGACAGAATATGGATTCAGAAGGGCTTGGATTTGCAACAAACCTCATGCTACAAAGCATGAATTCTGGAAGCAGGCAGATGTGGCTTGAAATACCAGCACTAGCTTCCCTGTGAGATGTGGGGCAAGTCACTACCCTTCTATAAAACGTCGGGTTCATCATAGTAAGATAGCGAGAATATTTGCCTTCTCAGGTTGTTATGAGAGTTAAGTGAGACCGGGTCTATCAAGTGCCAACCAGACCTGGTAAACATGCAGTAGGCACTCATTAGATGTTAAATATTATTATTTGAGGTCCAAGGTTCAAATCCTTTCTAGCTGCAAAAATGTGAACCAGTCACTTGCGATCTTCAAGCCAGTTTCCTCCCATGTTCTATGAGAATATCACTCACTTGATAGACTTGGAAGACTTCAATGAGATTAGCACTACAGATAGGATTTCTCAGACTTCAAAATAAATAGTCATTTTTTCCCTCTCTCTCCCAAGGTTCTATAAATAGTAGAAAAGCCAGGACTGCAATCCAGAAGTCCTGACAGGCTGAGCTAGTTTCTCTGTTCTAACATGTGAGGTTTGGAGTGTAGACACTCGGAAGAAAAGAGGTGGGAAGGGGCGGTCAGGCACATTAGTACTGGAAAAACGTGGGCGGCATCCTACTACCGCCCTAGAAAAACCATTTTGTGCCCTCAGATCTAGCTATTTATATTTTCCTGTCCCTGTGGAGACACTAGTAATGCTGAGCCTTTATTCTGTTTTGATTTACATCCTTATAGCTGATGAAAGGGTGGAGAGTTCTCACGATGGAGCCTAGACAGCTGCAGATTACCTTTTTTCACTTCCATGCCTGTCTGTCTTCTCTACGTAAACTCTGTGACTACCATGTCTGTCTGGTCCCTTATCGTAACTGCAGCACAGACAAGAGATACGATGCCTACATGTGTGCTTGATGAGCAAGGGGGTTCGAGTTAAGAGAAATTGACTATAAGGGGCGCCTGGGTGGCGCAGTCGGTTAAGCGTCCGACTTCAGCCAGGTCACGATCTCGCGGTCCGCGAGTTCGAGCCCCGCGTCAGGCTCTGGGCTGATGGCTCGGAGCCTGGAGCCTGTTTCCAATTCTGTATCTCCCTCTCTCTCTGCCCCTCCCCCGTTCATGCTCTGTCTCTCTCTGTCCCAAAAATAAAAAATTAAAAAAAAAAAAAAAAAAAAAAGAGAAATTGACTATAAAATCTAGATTTTTCCATTTTAGAGAGAAGCCAGTGAGAGGTCTTCTGAATTCACTTTTGCTCAAAAGACACATAATACATAAAACATATGTATATACAAAGCATTTGTTTACTTACTTCCTGGCTGCTTGGCTGCAAAGCCTTTTTCCATTTGGGAAACCACACAACTTACCTCAACCCCTACTGGCAATATTCACTTTGTCAGCTAGGAGCTTAGATCACGGCTTCTAGTCACACCTTCCAGCTTTCTGGTCACACCGTCAAACCTCAGCGGCTTATCATTTCACAGCAGCATGCTGTTTCTCCTCTTGAACGTGAAGTATGTCTAGCATAAACACTAGTTCCTACGAAAAGATGGTCTTCCTCCCTCTCCTGAGAAGTGGACCTCACCTAGCCAAGATTCCCACCTCCACGGTTGTTAGACTTAATGCCTAAACTTCATGACACTGAGCGACTTCTGGCTCTTGTTGTAAAAACTCAAAAGACTTCATTTGAAGGTTCCTGTTCCCCTGACTAGTACCTCATTTGTCCTTCTTGTCTTTACAATAAAAACTGTTCTAACACTCTAGAGTCAAAATCTTTGATATTGGCCCAATTGCCCTCCAGCAGTCAATCAAACAGTACCCATCCTTCCTCCAATTTCTAAATACCTAAATGAGAAGACCGTCTCAGGAAATAAGTAAGCATGAAAAAATTATGGGAAAAGAAAAAAAAAGGATTTCAGGTTGCTATTTGGGCTCTGTGCCACTAAAGGATAAAGTCTGTTCATGGGTTGAAGGGAAAATAGCTCTGCAAAGTAGTGGCACAATTAAGAAGTTAGATGTTTGAATTAGTGTTCCCTCCACTATATCACACAGTTCAGACTCTAAGCTCACCCTCAAACCATTCATTTACCTTTGCTCTTTATTTTTATTAAATTCTGTGGATTTTCTATTCTAGCTCATTACCATATAATGCTAAGAAGCCAACTATTAAAACTGCCCATAGATGTGTATAGGAGCCTTATTCACAATTGCCAAAACTTGGAAGCAACTGAGAGGTGCTTCACTAGATAAAAGGATAAACCGTGGTCCATCCAAGCAATGGAATATTCAGCGCTAAGAAATGAGCTATCAAGCCATGAAAAGACACGAAGGAAACTTAGTAAGAAATGAACTATCAAGCCATGAAAAGACATAAAGGAAACTCAAATGTGTATTACCAAGTAAAAGAAGTCAATCTGAAAAGGCTACATATTGTCTGATTCCAACTATGACACTTTGGAAAAGATAAAACTATGGAGACAATACAAAGAGTAGCAGTTGCCAGGGGATGAGAGTAGGGAGAAATAGAATAGAGCCCAGGGGAATTTTAGGGTGGTGAAAATACTAGCTCTGAGACCAGAATGATGGATATATGGTCATTATACATTTGCCCAAACTCACAGAACGCACACTGCCAAGAGTGAACCCTAATGTAAACAAACTATGGGTTTTAAGCGGTTATGATATGTCAGTGGAGACTCATCAAATATAACAAATGTGCCACTCTGCTGAGAGATGCTGATAACAGAGAAGGCTGTGCATGTGGGCAGCTAGAGTATATGGGAAATCTCTGTACCTTCCTCTCATTTGGCTGTGAACCGAAAATTGCTCCCCCCCAAAAAATCTTTAAAAAAAAATCACAGGGATCACTGGTTGAACTTACAGCACAACCCATGTTCACAGGTCTCAAACAAAATGGTCTAATGATGGATACACAAAATAATCTCAGCTCTCATTTACATTAAAAATGTCCACATGAATAAACTCAGTCTGACATCGATGAAGTATCCGCATGTACTCTTAACTGTAAGAAGCAGAGGTGCAAAACCTAGAAACTAAAATAAAGAATTCTCGCCGGTCCTCTTTGCAGGGCCATTTATCTATTCCTTGGCTGAACAAAATTAAAGTGCTCTACTTGGACCATACATGAGAAAATTAGAATCGCAGTGGGACCACATCCAAAAGACACATCCTGTTCCGAGGTATTTGAATATACAGCTCTGTGGCAGAGGTATGTGTGTATGCAAAATTCATGGCAGTTGGAAGGTTTGCACAGTGGCAGAAATGAGTCCCTTCCACCTCAGACTAAGTTACAAAGACACATAATCTGAAGGCAGGAAGTACAAAAGACAACAAGCTCAATCAACTGTTACAAAGCACCTACTCTATGGAAAAGACTGTGCTAGGTGCTGGGTGGTGACACTCCATCCCAAAAAGGAACAAAAGGAGGGACGGGGCACAGAACCAATACTTAGGAATACTTTGATTATTGTAAGAGGTCTCTTTTTTTATGGGGAGAGGGGAAAGGGAACATGTATCTGCTGACCTGAGTGCTATAACAATCTGGTTTCACATAAAATTAGTACACAATTTAGTTTTTAGTGATCCTTGTCCGCTAGCAACTTACCATCAAGGAGAGCCAGTTCAAACAGGGTACATGAAAGCCAGAAACAATATAAAGTATTTATCCTAATGACCTATCCTCCAATCTTGGTTTGAACATGAGAAACACAGTAGATAGTGGAAACAGAGCATAACAAGTGAGTCAGCGCTAGAGGGAAGTCAGAGAATGAAAACAGAGTTAATACATTAGAGGCTTTTTTTAATCTAAGGACTATTTCCCCCAACTCCCTCAATCTTCATCATTTTAGTCAATGTCTTCCTCAGGAGACTCAGAATAAAGATTCTCTCAAGGAGCAACCAAAAATTGTGGCCCTACAGAAGGTTAACAGAGCAATTTGTTTTTCCCTTCCTCCTGGAGACTGACGTCTAAGAAAATTATAACATGACTTTATGACTTTACATTGCATATCCACCAAGGTCTACAACTTAAGAAGATATGCTTATTTTCATAAGAGACCAGCAGGTGAAGACAGTATAGTCTTGCACCGTGGAGATCAGGTGACGTTCCAGAGCAAACCTGAAGAGGATGCCCATTCGTGTTCATGCCTGTTTATGCAGTGTGAAAGACCAGACGGTACTCCAAGGCAAACAGGCTACCAAGACGTGCTTTAGAGCTACATTGTCCAAAGGATAGCCACAAGGGACACTGGCTACCTAAATTTAATCAAGAGGGAGGAGTCAACAAAAGGGATACCAGAACTTCCCTCCTCCCTCAAACTCGGCAGTATTGAGATCACTTGGAATTCCAGGAATCCAGGCTGCAGTCGGACAGAAACCTCTCCAGGAGCTAGAGAGAAGCTTGGCAGTTCAGAGGTGCATTTAGTGAATTGGGAGAGACCAATCGGGTGGCTGCGGAGGCAAGGAAGAGGGAGGTAACCCTGTCGGTGGAGAAACAAAAGGAGCAGAAAGAGGCTATGGAAGTGTGGGATTGTATTTGAATAAGAGAAAAACCTCTCTGGACCACGGTCCAGGAAACAAGAATACAAAGAGAGATGAGAGACAGTTTCTACTTTGCAAGCAGCCCAGGAGTGAAGATCAGAGATTTCAGGGTTGCAGGACTATCTCCGGGCCAGAGCCACTGCCTGCGGGCTGCCCTGCGTGCACCTGGTGGGGAGGAGAGCCAGCCCCCGGCTTGGTAATGCTCTGGGGGCGCACTGCAAGAAAGCTGTCCCCTCCATGCAGTGCTGTGAGAAGAGGGTTTACTAATGCTTCAAGAACAAGACGCTGCAGGCGCCAGGCAGAGGCCCGTTGTCCACCGGGCGGAGTAGTGCTATTCTCGGTCCGTGCAGAGTGGGATCCTTTAAACCACCGAGTTTTGAATCCCAGTAGAGTGCCCAGGACGCAGGGAGACTGGGGAGCCGGACAAACCCGGCCTGCTCCCGCCCATGCTGCTCAGGGAGCACTGCCTGAACAGTGTGTTTCGAGACACCCAGTGCAGGGGGAGGACTAGGGTGTCACCATTTTCCTCCCCGTCACCAACACAGTGGGGCTTAAGGGAACAAGATAGCGGCACCCAGTGCAGGGGGCACCCAGTGGAGGCAGGACCCACTAACACCAAACCTCACCCCTCCGAGGCTAGCAATGGCTTTTCTCCAGGAGTGAGATTGACACTCACGGAACCAGTAGGCCCCTCTTCCAGACGAGCACAGCCACGGGGTCCAAGGCACCACTGGACAACTGTCCTGTGGTTTTGTATGTGAGTCTGTTTTTGTTATTGTTGTTGTTGTTGTTGTTTTCTTCTTTCTTTTTTTAATTATTTTTTTCTTCTTTTTCTTTCTTCTTTTTCCCTGCCTTATCTTTCTGCTCTCCTAATTTTTTTCTGCCTCCCATGGATTCAGACTTGAAGTTTCTGATTTGATTTTTAGTCGATTCTTATTATGCATTTTTTTCTTTCTTTTCTCTCTCTCTCTCTCTCTCTCTCTCTCTCTTTTTTTCTTTCTTGGTCTGGTTGTTTGTGTAATCAGACCTTTTGCCATATTCTTTTTACACCTTTTCTGTATCTCCTTCTTCTTTATTTTCATCTCTTTCTGGATTAAGCCCTATAAATTATTTGATTCTCTGACTGCTCTCTCTATCCACCCTAATCATTTATCTCTTAGTTTGCAATAAGGTTTCTTCCCCCCACCTTGTCCTCCTTTCCAGGGTTGCTTCAATGAAAAATCAAAGCATACCTGGTGGGCGGTCCAATACACCACTAGAAGTAGTGAGATACAGCAGCCAAGGCACAACAACGGAGTGCACATAACACACTCCAAAAACATTTCCTGAAGTGCCAGACCCTGGACAGTCCTTTTTAATATAGTAGTACTCGCAAGTGCAGGACACATAACAAGCTATTAAAACATGTAAAGGACAGAAAACTAGCCAAAATGATGAAAGGGAAGAATTCTTCTCAACAGAAATTCCAAGAAGAAATGACAGCCAGAAAATTGCTCAAAACAGATAGAAACAACATATCTGATCAAGAATGTAGAATAGTACCCATAAGACTAATAGCTGGGCTTGAAAAAAGCATAGAAGACGGCAGAGAATATACTGCTGCAGAGATCAAGGACCTAAGAAATAGTCACGATGAATTAGGAAATGTTGTAAATGAGATGCAAAATAAACTAGATATAGTGACAGCAAGGATGGAAGAAGCAGGGGAGAGAATAAGTGAAATAGAAGATAAAATTATGGAAAAGGAAGAAGCTGAGAAAAGGTGAGAAAAGAAATTAATAGACCACAGGGGTGAATCAGAGACCTAAGTGACTCAATGAAACAAAATAATATTCATATCATAGGAGTTCCATAAGAGGAAGAAAGGGGCAGAAGGTTTATTTCAGCAAATTATAGCTGAGAACATCCCTAATCTGGGGAAGAAACAGGCATCCAAATCCGGGAGGCACAGAGAACTCCCTTCAGAATCAACAAAAACAGATCAACACCATGACATATCATAGTGAAACTGAGAAAATACACAAATGAAAAGAGAATTCTCATAAGCAGCTAGGGAAAATCAGACCTTAACCTACAAGGGTAGACACATAAGGGTAGTAGCAGACCTGTCCACTGAAACTTGCAGGCCAGAGGGAGTGGTAGGAAATATTCAGTGTGCTGACTAGGAAAAATATGCAGCCAAAAATCCTTTTTCCAGCAAGGCTGTCATTTAGAATAGAAGGAGAGATAAAGGCTTTCCCAGACAAACAAAAACTGAAGGAGTTCATGACCACTAAACCAGCCCTGCAGGACATCCTGAAGGGGACTCTATGAGTGGAAAGCAGCAAAACCTACAAAGGACCAGAGACAACATCACAAGCACAAAACCTACAGATAACACAATGACACTAAACCCGTATCTTTCAATAATCACTCTAAATGTAAATGGACTAAATGTCCCAATCAAAAGACATAGGATATCAGAATGGATAAAAAAACAAGACGCATCTCTATGCTTCCTACAAGACACTCATTTTATACCTGAGGACACCTGCAGATTGTGAGGGGATGGAGAACTATCACGCTACAGGATGTCAAAAGAAAGCTAGAGTAGGCATATTTATATCAAACAAACTAGATTTTAAAACAAAGACTATAACAAGAGATGAAGAAGAGCATTATATCATAATTAAGGGGTCTATCCATCAAGAAGAGCTAACAACTGTAAATGTTGATGCCCTGAACATAATAACCCCCAAATATATGAATCAATTAATCATAAACATAAATGAATGTATAGACAACAATACCGTGATTGTAGGGGACTTTAATACTCCACTTACAACAATGGAAAGATCATCTAGGCGGAATATCACTAAGGAAACAATGGCTCTAAATAATACACTGGACCAGATGGACTTAACAGGTATATTCAGATTTTTCATTGAAAAGAAGCAGAATACACATTCTTCTCAAATGCATGTTGAACATTCTCCAAAAAAGATCACATACTGAGTCACAAAACAACCCTCAACGAATATAAAAGGACTGAGCCATACCATATAAAAGGACATATCAGATAAAGGGTTAGGATCCAAAATCTATAAAGAACTTATCAAACTCAACACCAAAAAAACAAATAGTCCAGTGAAGAAATGGGCAGAAGACAAGAATAAACATTCCTCCAAGGAAGACATCCAAATGGCCAACTGACACGTGAAAAAATGCTCAGCATCACCAGGGATGACACATGAAAAAATGCTCAGCATCACCAGCATCATCATCAGGGAAATACAAATCAAAACCACAATGAGACACCACCTTACACCTGTCAGAATGGCTAACATTAACAACTCAGGCAACAACAGATGTTGGCGAGGATGCGGAGAAAGAGAATCTCTTTTGCACTGCTGGTGGGAATGCAAACTGGTGCAGCCACTCTGGAAAACAGTATGGAGGTTCCTCACAAAACTAAAAATAGAACTACCCTACGACCCAGCAATTGCACTACTAGGCATTTATCCACAGGATACAGGTGTGTTGTTTTCAAAGGGACACACGCACCCCCATGTTTATAGCAGCACTATCAACAGTAGCCAAAGTATGGAAAGAGCCCAAATGTCCATCAATGGATGAATGGATAGAGAAGATGTGGTATATATATATACAATGGAGTATTACTCGGCAATCAAAAAGAATGAAATCTTGCCATTTGCAACTACATGGATGGAACCAGAGGGTATTATGCTAAGCCAAATTAGTCGGAGAAAGACAAATATCATAGGACTTCACTCATGTGAGGACTTTAAGAGACAAAACAGATAAACATAAGGGAAGGGTAACAAAAATAATATAAAAACAGGGAGGGGGACAAAACATAAGAGACTCTTAAATATGGAGAACAAACAGAGGGTTACTGGAGGGGTTGTGGGAGGGGGGATTGGCTAAATGGGTAAGGGGCATTAAGGAATCTACTCTTGAAATCATTGTTGCACTATATGCTAATTTGGATGTAAATTTAAAAAAATAAATTTAAAAAATTAGACAGAAAGAAAGAAAGAAAAAAAATATCCTACTAAGGAATGAATGGGTCAATCAGGAAATTAAAGAACTTTAAAAATATATGGAAGCAAATAAAAATGAAAACATGACAGTCCAAACCCTTTGGCATGCAGCAAAGGCAATCCTAAAAGGAAAATACATCATAAATCAGACCTATCTCAAAAAGCAAGAAAAATCCCAAATACAGAATCTAACCTCACACCTACAGGAACTAGAAACAGAGCAGCAAAGAAACCCCAAAGCCAGCAGAAGAAGAGAAATAATAAGGATTAGAGCAGAAATAAACAATATAGAATCCAAAAACAAACAAACAGTAGAACCTATCAATGAATTTAAGAGCTGGTTTTTTGAAAAAATAAACAAAATCAATAAACCCCCAGCCAGACTTCTCAAAAAGAAAAGAAAGAGGACCTAAACAGATAAAATCACGAATGAAAGAGGAGAGATTACAACCAATACCACAGAAATACAAACAATTATTAGAGAATACGATGAAAAATTATATGCCAACAGACTGGATAACCTAGAAGAAATGGACAACTTCCTAGACATTCACACGCTACCAAAACTCAAATAGGAAGAAATAGAAAACTTGAACAGACCCACAACCAGTGAAGAAATTGAACTGGTTATCAAAAATCTCCCAACATTTAAGAGTCCTAGGCTAGATGCCTTCCCAGGGGAATTCTACCAAACATTTAAACCAGTCATGGTACCTATTCTTCTCACACTGTTCCAAAAAAATAGAAACAGAAGGAAAACTTCCAGACTCATTGTATGAGGCCAGCATTACCTTTATACCCAAACCAGTCAAAGACCCCACTAAAAAGGAGAATTACAGGCCAATATCCCTGATGAACATGGATGCAAAAATTCCCAACAAGATACTAGCAAATCAAATTCAACAGTATATTAAAAGAATTATTTACCATGATCAAGTGGGATTCATTCCTGGGCTACAGGACTGGTTCAATATTCACAAATCAATCAATGTGATACATCACATTAATAGAAGAAAGGGTAAGAACCATACGATCCAGCCAATAGATGCAGAGAAAGCATGTGACAAAATACAGCATCCTTTCTTAATAAAAACCCTCAAGAAAGTCAGGATAGAAGGAACATACCTTAACATCATAAAAGCCATATATGAAAGGCCCACAGCTGATATCATCCTCAAAGGGGAAAAACTGAGAGCTTTCCCCTTGAGATCAGGAAATGACAGGGATATCCACTCTCACCACTGTTGTATAACATAGTGTTGGAAGTCCTAACCTCAGCAATCAGACAACAAAATGAAATAAAAGGCATCCATATTGGCAAAGAAGTCACACTTTCATTCTTCACAGATAACATAATACTCTACATGGAAAACCCGAAAGTCTCCACCAAAAAACTGCTAAAACGGATACATGAATTCAACAAAGTTGCAGGACATAAAATCAATGTAGAGATATCGGTTGCATTTTTATTCAACAATAATGAAACAACAGAGGTATCAGGGAATCGACAATTGCACTAAGAACCATAGATGCTTAGGAATAAACCTAAACAAAGAGGTAAAAGATCTGTACACTGGAAACTATAGAAAGCTTATGAAAGAAATTGAAAACACAAAGAAATGGAAAAACATTCCATGCTCATGGATTGGAAGAACAAGTATTGTTAAAATGTCCGTACTACCCAAAGCAATCTACACATTCAGTGCAATCCAATCAAAATTGCATCGGTATTCTTCTCAAAGCTAGAACAAACAATCTTAAAATTTATATGGAAGCACAAAAGACCCCAAATAGCCAAAGTAATGTTGGAAAAGAAAACAAAAGCTGGAAGCATCACGATCCTGGACGTTAGCCTCTACTACAAAGCTGTAATCATCAAGACAGTATGGTATCGGCACAAAAACAGACACACAGCCCAATGGGATAGAATAAAGAACCCAGAAGTGGACCCACAAATGTATGGCCAACCAATCTTCAACAAACAGAAAAGAGTATCCAATGGAAAAAAGACAGTCTCTTTGGCAAATGGTGCTGGGAGAACTGAACAACAATATGCAGAAGAACAACACTGGACTACTTTCTTACACCATACACAAAAATAAATTCAAAATGGATGAAAGACCGAAACATGAAACAGGATATCATCAAAATCCTAGAAGAGAAAGCAGGCAACAACCTCTTTTGCCTCGGCCGCAGCAACTTCTTACTTGACATGTTCTCCAAAGGAAAAGCAAAAATGAACTACTGGACCTCATCATAATAAAAAGCTTTTGCCCTGTAAAGGAAACAATCAACAAAACTAAAAGGTAACTGACAGAATGGGAGAAGATATTTGCAAAAGACATATCAGATAAAGGGTTAGTATCCAGGGGCGCCTGGGTGGCTCAGTCAGTTGAGCGTCCGACTTCGGCTCGGGTCATGATCTCCCAGTTGACGAGTTCAAGCCCCGCGTCTGGTTCTGTGCTGACAGCTCAGAGCCTGGAGCCTGCTTCTGATTCTGTGTCTCCCTCTCTCTCTGCCTCTCCCCTGCTTGTGCTCTCTGTCTCAAAAATAAAGATAAACATTAAAAAAAGTTGTTTTTAAAAAGGGTTAGTATCCAAAATCTATAAAGAACTTACTAAACTCAACACCCAAAAAACAAATAATCCAGTGAAGAAATGGGCAGAAGACATGAATAGGCATTTTTTCCAAAGAAGACCTCCAAATGGCTAACAGACACATGAAAAGATGCTCAACTTTGCTCATCATCAGGGAAATACAAATCAAAACCACAGTGAGATACCACCTCACACCGGTCAGAGTGGCTAAAATGAACAACTCAGGAAACAACAGATGCTGGTGAGGATGTGGAGAAAGGGGAACCCTCTTGTCCTGTTGGCGGGAATGCAAACTGGTGCAGGCACTCTGGAAATCAGTGTCGAGGTTCCTCCAAAAATTAAAATGTGAATTACCCTATGACCCAGCAATAGCACTACTAGGAATTTATCCAAAGGATTAGGGAATGCTGATTTATAGGGGCACATGTACCCCAATGTTTATAGCAATGGTATCAACAATAGCCAAATTATGGAAAGAGCCCAAATGTCCATCAAATGATGAATGGATAAAGGTGTGGTATACACACACACAAACACACACACACACACACACACACACACACACACAATGGAATACTATTCAGCAATGAAAAAGAATGAAATCTTGCCATTCGCAACAACACGGATGGCACTGTAAAATATTATGCTAAGTGAACGGAGCCAGTCCATGAAAGACAGATATCATGTTTTCACTTATATGTGGAAGTTGAGAAAAAAAAAAATAGATAGATAGATAGATAGATAGATACAAACAGAAAGGGAGGGAAACCATAAGAGACTTTTAATTAGAGAAAAAACTGAGGGTGGAAGGGAGTGGGAGAACAGGGGGATGGATAAAATGGGTGATGCGCATTGAGGAGGGCACTCATTGGGATGAGCACTGGGTGTTTTATGTAAGTGATGAATCATGGGAATCTACTCCCGAAGCCAAGAGCACACTGTATGCACTGTGTGTTAGCTAACTTGACAATAATAAATAAATAAATAAATAAATAAATAGATAGATAGATAAATAAATTTAACCAAAACTAAATAGGACTAAAAAAAAGTTATTTATTGATACCAATTATACTAGTTATTCCATTCTTAAGTCAAAAATCAACAGGACAGGATTTATAAGCCTTACTTCAGTAAAAAAAAAACAAAAAATTATAGACTCTAGATTTGACATACGGGTGTTCATTTTACAATTTTTTTAACATTTTCTATGCTTGAAATTTTTCGTAATAAAATTTAAAAAATGTTTTTAATTAAATAGGACTGTAAATTCAGTTATTCTGGCCACATCTCAGGTACTAGTTGCCACATATAGTAGCTGGTGGTTACCTTACTGAACTACAGATAGAGGACATCTCCATTATCTCAAATAAGTTTACTGGCCAGAACCTCTCTAGATAATGTAGCTCAGGAGTACTGCACACCTTCAGAGACTAATTCTTCCCAATAAGGTCATCCTCACTGTCCCGGGGCAAGTGAATCGTCACTACAAGGACTGCCCCTTTAAAAAGTGGGGGTTCAGATGGAGAAAGAACAATACCAGGGGCATGCTTACTAAGAGAAATAATGAAAGACCAAGTCTATCAGAAAGACGTTGAAGGGAACTGAAAATCACGAGTGGAAACTATGGTCATTAGAAATTAAAATACACACACACATGTGCGTGTAAAAGCCTAAATTTTTAATAATTTGTCATGCTGAGAACTCATTTAGTTCCTACAGAAACACAAATATATTGTGAAATATCTTATTTACAAAATTTACTGTGAAAATAAGGAATAAGGGCAGAATAAAAGCTGTGTTTAACTTGGGGTGCTGACTTTACTCTTGTAACCCTTTAGGCATGATTGATTATACCAAAAGTATTTAAATTTTAATAATCCCTGGGGGGTTGGTGATAAATGTAAAAAATCCAGAACCTTCTGTAAACAACTTCTATAGGCACCAACAAATTAAGTCCCATTAGGTATGGAAGTAATAAAGGTAACACGTAATTGCCTTTAATGGATGAAACTCTGGCTGCATGAAAGAACTTCTGCCATAGGATGTCCTACCATAACAATTCTTTATTATCTTAAAGTGAATAAAAAGACATACCCTTCTGGAAAAAAGAACAAAAACAAAACAAACAAACAAAAAAAAAACCACTCTCCATCCAGGCTTTGATATGTTTTATTGGAGCAAAATCTCAACAAAAAGTTGCTTTCATTTACAGAATTTAATATGTGTGAGGACTATCTAAACCACTTGGAGCCAAGTGAGAATAACCATTAAGCCTGTTTATGTATTTTCTTATTTTCAGTGGGCATACAAAACAAGAGTTTCACATTTATAAAAATCCCAATATTGTAAATGACAAACCCATCCCTTAATTAAATATAAAAACAGCTTTTAAAAAAACATACAACTTAGATTGGTTTAATCTTGAAATGTAATCCAATAAGACTAAAAACTAAACATTTCAGGTCCTGTACCAAGTAGTAAAATACTCGAAGGCCTTCAGGATCCCTAAAATTTAAAAAGGTAAAAGTTACTTTTTTGTTCCTAAAATGAAACATATCATTTTGTAAGTTAATTCCTAAAACAAAATAAAAAACAAAACAAAGGAATCCAGGAGAAAGGAAGGATTTGCTGCAACTAAAATGAACATACTGAATAATTTTCATTTCCTTTCTCTATCTTTTCTACAAAAAATATAAATTTTATTCACCAGTATTCATTTCATACTCAAGTATTTATTTTCTTATCAAAGTAAGAACTATACATAGCAAAAATGTATAAAGCAGATATAATTATAAAGATAGAAAAAATAATACTCATAATACTATAAAATGTCACTCCTTACAGAAAAACTATGAATATTTTGGCATTTCTCTATTTTCATAACTAAAAGCATTCCCTGGCCCTTTTTGATTACAAAAATTTTTTAAATGTTTATTTTTGAGAAAGAGAGAGAGAGAGAAGCAGAATGCGAGTGAGGGAGTGGCAGAGAGAGGGAGACACAGAATCTGAAGCAGGCTCCAGGCTCTGAGCTGTCAGCACAGGGCCCGACTTGGGGCCTCAATTCATGAGCCGGGAGATCACGACCTGAGCCAAAGTCAGATGCTTAACCGAATAAGCCACCCAGGGACCCCTGTTCCTTGTACCCTTTTTAACGTTGTTTTCCATTACATGAAAAATAATTCGCAAATGATTTCTAATTAACAATTCTCTTTTTGTTAAACAGTTGGATTTTTCCCCAATTATAAGTAAGACTCCAATGACCATTTTTATGACTAATAAAGCATTTTCATTATTTGACAGTATTTCCCTAAAATAGATGCTCAGAAATGGAATTACTAAGTCAAAGATGAATTTAAAATGCTAGCACCTTTTGATGCACAATTATCAAACTGCTTTCCAAAAAACACTGTACCAATTTAAAATCCCACTTAGGATATGAACGCCAGCCACATCCTCACCACTGTGGGGAAATAAATGTGTTAGTTTAAAAGTATCTGGTCGGTCTTTATTGTATCTAATAGTTACTATACATTCATTCCTTTCTCCTTTCCTCTAACATATATTCACCAAGCACCTATCCTGCGCCAGGCACTGTGTTAACTTTGGAGATATAGCAAGGTTCTCATGGAGTTTATATTCAAGCCAGAAAAGCAAATAAATAAGTTATTACAATTTAGGGTGATAGGACAAAATACTAAGAAAACATTTTGAGGGGTAAAGAGAGAAAAGTAACTCCAAGTAGAGAAATTTTTCAGACAAAAACAACAGTATGTCCTACAAAGGCCCAGAGGAAACAAACTTGGAAAGACAGAGGAAGCTAAAACCATCCTTAAGTTACAATGACTTTTTTCAAATTCTTTCAAATATTAAATTCAAAGATGAGGATGATGTGATAATGAATGATATAATCCAATAAGAATTTCTTTTAAACTCTGTAAAAAGATACCCAGACTTTTACCAAAAATAGCTATTACAACGTGGTCATTATTGTACACAGTTGTCAGATTAACATTCTTTTGATAATCACAAAAATACACTAACCACTTTGATAGCAAGTCTTTAATGACATAAAAGTTAGAATTACATCTGCATAATAAACTGATAGGATGCCACCGAAATAATCTTAAAAAACTGGCTACTGTTCTAAAATGAGCCTCTCTAATTAATTACGTCAATTTAGTCAAAATACTTTAACATACTCACTTTGACTGATTTACATCAATAAGAGAACCTATTTTTGATGTGGTAAAAGAAATGTGTTCATCTCCAATTACAATTTCAAGTTCCTGAAAAAAACAAAATAGATTCATGTAGTTAATATAAAACTCCATCTCAGAAGTGTCTGTATTCTTGTTACCTAGAGGTCCCAATTGTAGCTGTGAGTTTTCTAGCAGTCATAGAGGAGAAAAAAAAAAAAAAAAAAAAAAAAAAGAAAAGAAAAAGGAAAAGGAACTTGACCTGTTAGACATAAACTATGTCTGTAAAATAAAAACCTCATCGAATGCTCAGGAGTCCCCAATATTAGGATCAACCAAGAATTGCTTTCCAGAGATCTCATAAAGAAAACACTATAAATATGAATGACACATGAACATTTCTTATGTCCGTAAAAACTAAAGAAATAACTTTGAAGCACAATGTTGTAAAAATAATAATATGGGTAAAAACCTATTTTTAATAAATAAATATAAGCACACTTAACCATTCTACCAGAAATGCAGAGTATTAACAGCACCACTTTGGGATCTACTGTGTATGAGGCCCTGCTGCTAGGGACTTTAAAACATACTCTGTAATCCCTAAAATACCCTTATCAGGGTATTTGACAAATGCAAAATACAAGATTCATAAAGCATAGGGAAAAACATCAACATTTACAACCACTAATAAGTGATAGTACTCATATTTGAATCCTGGGCTGTTAACACTGAAAGACTCACACTTGTTTGACTTCACAAAACATTTAAAATTAAGCACTACTAAAACAAATACAACATACTGTAGACATTCTCAGTGTGCCATAATTACTGGATAAGTTTTTCTCTATATTTTATCTGCAAATCTAAAACCAATGATTAAGAGGCTATGTCTGTAGTGATTTATCAGGTTAAATAACAAATGCCATTAAAGACAATCTCAGCTATATGTCTGATCAAAAGACCTAATTACACACAGTTTATGGCACACACAACATGGAGAATTACCTAAGGCTCTCAATCAATCATAAAATCTTTGACTTAAAGATCCAATGGATGATCTCTGGAACATGCTTAACCCTCCCCACTAACCAAAACATAAACACATCATCAAGTGGGTACATAAAATACTGGGTTCTCCCAGAGTCTAAGAGATAAAAGGTTTTCTGCTGTTGTCTGTTTTTTAGTACAAATGTACCCATTGCATAAAGCAAACTGAGATTTAAATTTATTTTTTAAAAGTGTTTCAATGCATAAAATAAATACTGTTAACTATTACCTTTGCTTTCCTAAATAATGTTTCTTTAAACAGAAGAGCTAAGTGACTGCTATAGAATGTCAGCATCTATTCGATTTCTCCACATTTTCTTCTAGAAGAAAGTAATATAAAGTCAAAGAAGGTGACATAAAGTATAATTCTTAGGAACATAAAAAAGTGAAATTAAGTGTTTCTTTCTCCAGGAATTGTATCTCATGTCTTCAAGAGCTGAAAAGACCCAATCAAACTATCTTTTTACAGAGTGAAATGAAACCTTCAAAGTTCTTCACAAGCCCTCTGAGAAACATTAATTACTCTAAAGGGAATATGAGGCAAAAGCAATGGTCAGTTCGAACAAAGACACCAATCAAATCCATCTCCTGGGCATAAGGATGCAGACAAGGGTTCTCAAAGTTATAAAAATGAAGAAAGTAAATTTTACAGTCAATAAGAATCCTGTCTTGAATTTAACAAACACTGTACTTATTCCTAATAGAAGTAATACACAATAGAAATTATTCATAACAGCGTGAAAACATCATAGCTTTAACTGGGGAGGCTAGAGAGAGGACTGGTCAGAAAGGGGTCTAAATCTTGAGCTACACATTGACTCCTTCACTACTCAGAGGTAGCACAGGAAATGAGCCTAAGTGAAACAAAATTAAACAGGATTTACCGGGTGCCTACTAAATGGAAAACCAAAGAACCAATGGTCTATTCTAAATAAATAAGGAGAAACGTAACAATTAATTATATTACCAACTTTTAAGACGTATGCATTTAAAGAACCACTAAACACCAACCTGTCGGCCAACTCTGTCAGGGGGAGGCCACAAAGCATCATCTTCTTTTGTAATTTCACTGTCGTCAATGATTCTCTTCAGTTCTTCCATTACACTCTTGTGTACATAAGCCTGAAAATAAGTTCCAGTAAAAATCTCATGTCTATTTCTTCCCCCAACTCAGAATGAAATAATCATACAATGTTACAAACACTAAATATTCAAAGGGAGTATCAGGGAAGAATCGAATGCTGATTCCAAAATTACAAGGTGAGAGAGAATCACTCATCCATAGGATTCTTCTTCATTCTCTTGCCCTTTCCTTGAATATACATTTGTCTCCAAATTAAAAAAAAAAAAAAAAAAAAAAAAGGTAATTTACACTAGCCTCCTTTTAAAACCCTGGATTCTGGACTTCATAACATGGGACTCAATTACCTGAGTGGTTAATGGTGATAAGGGAAAATCTATAAGGTGAACAGAGGCAAATACAAGTAGACATCACAGCTACTGTTCTGAACATTTTCTTATCCCTAACTTTTGAGCCTTTTATTTAAATTCACACTGTGTTTAGCACCTGGGTAGCTCAGGTCATGATCTCAGGAGTTCATGAGTTTGAACCCCGCATCAGGCTCTCTGCTGCTAGGGCAGAGCCCGCTTTGGATCCTCTTTCTCCCCCTCTCTCTCTGCTCCTCCCTTGCTTGGTTTCTTTATCTCTCTCTCTCTCTCCAATAAATGAATAAAAACTTAAAAAAATAAAATTCATACTGTGTTTAAATACTATCAATTAGTTTTAAATAGTGAATGTGACATAAAGACAAAATGAATTAAATCATATGTTCAAAGGTGGGTCTACAATTTATATTCAGATTGCTTCTTTTGATGTTACACATGCTACAGTTATATCTAATTTAAATAGAATCCCTTTTAAATCTATAAATGGCTTCTTTATAGTAATATAGCCTTAGATGTAGTTTTGTAAATTCAAAAAAGATCTGAAGAAAATGGTCTAAATGTAAAAAATTAGACATTCAAAAAGAACTTACCTCCTTTCTGATCATGACGTCATTTTTGTAGTTGCTGTTGTTGGCATATCTAAGCTTTCCTGTGGGGAGTGGAAAAAAATTCAATCTATAACAGCAAAAACTGCTAAAAAAAAAATAAAGAAAGAAAGAAATGACACTGTAAGCAATTTTGAAGGTAAAGACCATTTTATACTACCACTTTTTTTATTAAAAGTTTCTGCCTTTTTAGCATAAGATCAATGCTAGATCTGTATTTGCTGGTAAAAAAAAAAAAGTTAGCTAAAGCTGAAGTTAGTCATTTTCAAATATTCCATACCTTCAACAGAATTTTTAAGTACTCAACATAATTTTTAAATATTTCATGCCGTTGGGGCACCTGGGAGGCTCTGTCAGTTAAGCGTCCGACTTCAGCTCAGGTCATGATCTCATGGTTCATGAGTTCGAGCCCCACGTCGGGCTCTGTGCTGACAGCTTGGAGCCAGGAGCCTGCTTCAGATTCTGTGTCTCCCTCTCTCTCTGCCCCAACCCCACTCATGCTCTGTCTCTCTCTCTCTCTCTCTTAAAAATAAATAAACGTTAAAAAATTTTTTTTCAATAAATAAATAAATATTTCATGCCTTCAATATAATTGGAGGGCCTTTTTTTAAAGTTTATTTATTTATTGGGGGCGGGGGAGCACAAGCTGGGGAGGGGCCGAGAGAGAGAATCCCAAGCTGATAGCACAGAGCCCAATGTGGACTCAGTCCCACGAACCACGAGATCATGACATGAGCCCAGATCAAGGGTCCGACACTTAACCAACTGAGGCACCCAGGCACCCTTTAGGAGAGTTACTTTTAAGGCTCATTTGCTTAAGCTATTATCATGAACTAGACAGGGAATCTGAAAAAGTAACTAACATTTCTTTTAAAGCCTATGTTTTATGTCTTCATTGGTCCTAAGTGATTTACCCAGAGCATTTAATCTAATTGGTACTTCATCTATTCATGGTTGAGAAAACAAGAGTTCAGTTATTTGCCCAGGGACACAAAGATTCGGATCTGGATCCACCTTCTTTCAATACTCACGCTTTCCCTACTACTCCAAAATGTTCTCTATACAATATGGCAATGCTAATATTTTAGCACTGTCACTAGGATGCATATGCTATGTAATGCTTCTAGATAAAAAGTAGGCCAGTTTGTTAGCTGACCTACAGTTAATTTTAATCCATCGTTGACTTTTGTACTCCCTGATGCATGCTTCTCCTTATGGCTGTAGTCAGTTGCTCAGGGACAGATGTAATATGGTCCTGATCTCTGATGTTACCCTAATGAGGTGATCCCCTCACTAATGAAGGAAGTATGTAGAATGGTGTGATGGCAGATTACTGGATGAGAACCACCGTCCTGGCATGAAATTTTCCTGATAGTATCAGACTGCTTAATTTACGTGACTGGCTAAACAGGATATAGGCAAGCTGAAAGCTGTTCACAGGCAAAGACACTAAGATTATCACCTAAAAAAAGAACAGATGGAGTATTCAGGTAAATTTGGCTCCTTAGCTAAATTGAGAAGAGACATGGGGAGAACAAGGGAGAATAAAGTGATTACAGTTTCTAAATTGCATGGCTGTAGTTACCTTGAGTTCTTCCTTCAACGTCTGATTCTCTTCCTCTTTCCTAATATACGAGGCTTCTCTACTTTTTCTTTTTCTTTTTTTAAAGTAGGCTCCACGCCCAGCGTAAAGCCCAACATGGGGTTTAAACTCACACGACCCTGAGATCAAGACCTAAGCTGTGATCAAGAGTCAAACACTTAACCGACCCACGCGCCCCTTCTCCACTCTTTCACTCCCACAGAACTTTGCCCAAAACATATCGCACCACTTAATATCCACGCTGTTTTATGGCTAGTTTCATGTCTGTGTCGCCCACCAAGACATAACTCCTTCATGGAAATTAAAGAGTCTTATTCATTACTGTATCCTCAATTTTTGTATTTACTTGTTGCCCAGCACATAACACGTATTCAAAGAAGGAAAAGCCTAGGTGGGTGGACTGCCCAGGTTGCCAGGAGAGTACAGTATACGGGGCTGTCAAAAGATAGACTATGTTGCACCTACACGGCAGCAGACCGTTCACCCTTTGCTCATGCTATTTTCAGCAGTCTGAATGGTTTTCTTCCTCACAGGCCCAGAACATCCTATTCTCATTTAAAGACTCATTTGGGGCTCCTGGTGGCTCCATCGGTTAAGCATCCGACTTCCGCTCAGGTCATGATCTCTCAGTTTGTGGGTTCGAGACCCGCATGGGGCTCTGTGCTGACAGCTCAGAGCCTGGAGCCTGCTTCGGATTCTGTGTCTCCCTCTCTCTCTGCCCCTCCCCTACTCGTCCCGTCTTTCTCTCGTTGTCTCTCTCAAAAATAAATAAATGTTAAAAAACTAAAAAAAAAAAAAAAAAAAAGACTCATCTTGAAAGAGGGCTTCGGCTGCCTCCATTGTGATCTCAAACTTTTTAGTTAGGTTCCTCCTTCCAGCTTATCTCTCGGCTCCTGCAGAAGACCCTAAGGGCAAAGTATCTCCTAATGGAAACCAAAACTACCCCCTCAAGCAACAAGGACTGCCCCGAGCCAGCAAGACCTCAACTGGGATTGAAATCCAAGACAATGATCAATTTAAAATTCAAGGTCCACCGGCACACAACCCACCCACCTGTGCCCCACGTTTTCCTTACATAAACCTGGAAGTATTTTTGGCATTTTAGAGACGTATTTGAGAAGCTAGTCCGCTGTCTTCCGGTGCTGGCCTCTCTGAAATAAACTTTCTTGTTTCACCATCAGTAGATTCTCTACCTTTGGATGTGTCAACAATGAGCCTCCGATTTGGTCTGTTTGGGAACCCGGGAGACAAGTGCTCCTGCAGCCCTGCGCACCAGCTGCAATTTCAACTGTTACCTTCTCTAGGAAGCTTTCCTTGACGCCTCCTACACGTAGCCCTAACCATCCCCCTCTTTTGTATTCTTAACACATCCTATGGCAAACTACTGTATTTAAGCACCCTAAACACATCATTACATTCATTTTTCTACACTGAAGAGCTCCCCTCTTTAGAGCAGGTCCTTTTCCTACACACGTGGCTTGAGAGGCAGGGCCTGAATGAATACAATGGTTGAACGGGGAGTCCGAAAATTAACTGGTCACCGGAAGACCTTCAGCATCCCTTGGACCCCGGCACGATGGGATGTTCTTCAAAATGTTCAGGTATGACGTCAAGTACACGAGATGCCTTTTCAGGTCCCTTCCGGTGCGCTGGATGCAGGATTCTGCTTACCCCCAAGTTTTCAGTATCTGGCAGGGTTCGATTTTTCTGAATTAATTTACACCGATCAATTTTCTTTTCTTCACGGAACCAATGTACGCCTCTGACAGACTTTCGTTCGTGTGTATTTCGGCTCTAGTGGCCCCGGCCCCCACCGCAGGCTCGCCAGCCCACCGCGGACGGCTCAGCCCACCCCGCCCCCTCCGCGTCCTCTGCGCTCCGCTTCCCCCAGCCGCGCAGCGCGCTCGGCGGCGGCGCCGCTCCCCTGCTCACCGTCTGGCCGAAACTCGAACTCCAGGAACTCGTGTCCAAACTTGCCCTTGTGCCCTACGTAGTAGCGCAGGTAGAAATCACTGGCCATAGCCATTTTCGTCCCCCTGAAGCCCGCCCGAGGCCTGGCCGACGTGCCGCCCGGCGCCTGGTAGTGACGTCATCGCCCAGGGTAAAAGCGTCGCGGCGGGCGTGCCTTTCTGGTCCCCGGTGACCGGAGGAAAGCGGGAAGGCGGGTTCTCCCGGGAGAGACTCGGAGGCACTGGGGAGACCTGAACTTGGTTTCGCAAGGTTGGAAGAACATTTTTTTTCCCCCAAAATTAAGTAGATCGTGTGCTACAAGCAAAACACAGAAGTGTGAAAATGTCATAGTATTTTTTTATGGGCTGAGAATTCAGGTTTGCAAGTCGCTTTTACTTTTTGGGTCTCTAATTCTCGCGGCACCCTGCCCTCACGGGGTGGGGGGGGGGGGGGGGTGGCGTGAATTCGCCTTTCACTGGTGGAGTGAGGAAAGATAAAGCCAGAATCCGAATGGTTGACCTGGACTACAACCCTTTCCTGCAGTTAGATTCCTAACCGGAGATTTCCCCCTTTGCACCACGGTTGCTAGCTAGCTGACAGCTAGAAGCCTATCAAACAAGAGGTATGAAATTTGAAAGACACATTGAAACTAAAGATCCCTGAAGTCACGGTATAAAAGAGTTCCTTTTAATAGTAAAACGTGTACCATTCAGCAAGGGTTAATCTTCAGTAGCCTGTGGAGTTTTGGCAATTTGACTGAAGATCAAATGGTTTAGCCCACGTTTCTTACCAGAAAAGAATTACATTGGGGAGGGGAAAGAATGCTCCAGTGTGGAATGGGTTTTGAAGGAGGTGGAAAGACAAGGGGAACGTTTACGGAGTCTACTTTTCAAATATTATTGATCACCCTGTTTTTACCAACCGAGTAATTCTGCTGGGTGACCTTTAACCCTCAGCAGTATTTAAAATAAAGAGTGGCAGTCAGAAGACCTGCGATTCATTCCCATCACTTATGCTCTACTAACCTTGGTTACTTAGTCACTGTCCACACCTGTTTGTTCACCAACTGAATGAATATCCTATGATCAACTTTGTCAATCTTTGTTGAGAAGATCAAATGAGATAATACATATATAATAAGCTTTAAAATTTATGAAAACAAGGGTGCCTGCGTGGACCAGTGGGTTAAGCATTGGACTTCGGCTCAGGTCATGATCTCACAGTTCATGAGTTCGAGCCCCACGTGGGGCTCTGTGCTGACAGCTTGGAGCCAGGAGCCTGCTTCAGATTCTGTGTCTCCCTGTCTGTCCCTCACCCGCTTGTCTTCTCTCTCTCTCTCTCTCTCTCTCTCTCAAAAATAAATAAACAATAACTTTTTTTTAGTTTATAAAAACATACAGGGATTTCTTATGTGCCAGAAATGGACAGACACTGGTAATAATGATAGAGCCCTTTACAAGTTTAGTCTAGAAAAGAAAGCAAACATGTAGTCACGTATTAGCACAAGGAAGCAAATATTATAAGAATATTTTTAGCTCTTTTGAGGAAGATACAGTCACAGCTACAAAGGAGCTTTGGACTTGCCCGCTCCTGTTCCCAGCTCACTGCTGTTAGCTCTCTCCAAGGAACCAGTCATGAAGAAGCCGCACCACAGCCATGGCTTTTAAAGACACCATAAAGACACCCGTGGAACCAGAGGTTCTAATTCACTGAATTAGAATTATTATAACCAGACGCAACTTAAAATCTTTGGAGAAGGTATATGCTGACTTGATCAGAGATGCAAAGGGAAAGAATCTCAAAGTGAAAGGACCAGTTCAGATGCCTGCTAGATTCACCACAAGAAAAATTCCTTGTGGTGAAGGTTCTAAGACTCAGGATCATTTTCAGATGAGGATCTACAAGTGACTCATTGATTTGCACAGTCCTTTTGAGATTGTTAAACAAGATTACTTCCAAGAGTATTGAGCCAAGAGTTGAGGGTGAACTCACCACTGCAGATGCTTAAATCAATTTTTTTAATAACTTGATTATCAGTTGTTAAAAAAAAAAAGAAAAGAAAGCAAATTTTTAAATGCTGGTAGTACAGCAGAAGAAGCAAGCCACTTTATTGGGGAATAGGGGAAATTGAAGAAAGGGAAGTATCAAGGAAGGGTGTGTAGATGTACGATATGAATTGGACCTTGTTGGGTAAGTTCAGTGTATGGTCAAAGGGAGGGAAAGCATTCAGGGCAGAAAATAGCCTGAACAAAGGCACAGTGGTATGAAAGTGCCTGATTCTGGAAAGCCAAACACTTCACTATAGTTAGAACATAAAGTTCAGGGGCGCCTGGGTGGCTCAGTCGGTTAAGCGTCCGACTTCAGCTCAGGTCACGATCTCGCAGTCCGTGAGTTCGAGCCCTGCGTCGGGCTCTGGGCTGATGGCCCAGAGCCTGGAGCCTGCTTCCGATTCTGTATCTCCCTCTCTCTCTGCCCCTCCCCCATTCATGCTCTGTCTCTGTCTCAAAAATAAACATTAAAAAAAATTATAAAAAAAAATTAAAAAAAAAAAAGAACATAAAGTTCATACAAGTGGAATGACTAGAAAGGCAGACTGGGCCAGATTATGTTGAGTCTATATTAACACTTATATAACTGTCAATGTAGAAATCTATATTAACCATTGTATAAATGTTAATATAGAAAAGTTATTCAGTTCCTATTATTTGCTGCCATTATGGAAAATATACAAGAGACATAAAGCACTATCCCTTAACACTAAAGTGACTAACTGTTTTGGTTTGCCCAGGACTAAGGAGTTTCCTGCGATGTGGGACTTTTCAGTTGTAAAGCCTGCAAAGACCCAGGCAAACCGAGATCAGTTGTTCACTGTACTTACTACAAGAATAACCCATAGAAATCTGACTACGTATTCCATAGTATCTCTGAAAATATAGGCAATAATCCATTTGGGTTGTTTTGTTTGTTTGTTTGTTTGTTTGTTGTGCCGGGAGCCTCATTCAATATATTTACATTCCCCAGTACATATCCATCAGATTTTTGGCTCACATGCCAATGTTCATCTTCATGCTTACGTAAGAGAGCTACCGGTTCCAGAACTATGACTATGCCAATAGTGCATGTGGAATGCGGTAGTAAGATCTTTATCTGTAGGCCAATTACTGTTTCTAATCCCCTAAAAAGACTTCTGCGCTAAAGACTAATCCTTTCTAACCCCTGTCGGTTTTTAAGGTGAAATGTGAAAATATATTCACTTAATCCTTTATATATGAAAAAGTAATCTCTTGTATCATTCTCTCTTGTATCATGATAAGCATTGCAAAGTGGTCTTCTTGGATGGTATACGAAGCAGATGTGGAAATGTTCTGAATGGCTTGTGAGCACTTGAAATGTGGCTAGTGAGAATAGGAAGTGATTTTTTTTCTTTGTAAAGGTTTCATGGGGGGTGCCTGGGTGGCTCGGTCAGTTAAGCGTCTGACTTCAGCTTAGGTCATGATCTCGCGGTCCGTGAGTTCGAGCCCCGCGTCGGGCTCTGTGCTGACTGCTCAGAGCCTGGAGCCTGTTTCAGATTCTGTGTCTCCCTCTCTGTCTCCCCCTCCCCTGTTCATGCTTTGTCTCTCTCTGTCTCAAAAATGAATAAACGTTAAAAAAAAAAAAATATATATATATATATATATATATATAAAATAAAGGTTTCATGGGTATGAATTTAAAATAATACTGAAATAGCCACATGCGTCTATTGGCTACCATGTTGGACAGTGAAGTTATAAAAGAACCATTTCATACACTTTTAGTTGGGCTGGAAATAGTGAAAATATTTTTCAAACATTGAGAAATCTGAATCCCAGTTGCTGTAGGCTTCAAATTAGAGTATACTTACTAGTATCACCACAGTTCATTTATGAAAATAAATGTCTAGGGCGGCCTAAATGAAGCCAAGTAAAGAATTATTTCTGTCTTCGCTAATGTAACCTATCTGTGGTTAGCTTTAAAAGACCCTTCTGAAGCAGTTAAGAAATACACATTTTATTTCCAACTCCAGTTGAAAATAAGGCTTCATGATTTAGTCAAATACACAATATTCACTGATAAAATAATGAATTTTAAGTTTAGTGTTTTCAGCTTCATGGTAATGAATCAAGTCAGAGGGCTATGGTCAGAGATGGTTATTTCTTAAGTGTTAATTTAGTCTTTTTTAAACGTTCTGATTTTCCCTGCATCTAAAACTCTTTCTTTTTTTGGTCTCTCAAATCTGGTTTATCCTCACACTTCTTTTGCCTTTTGCCTCACTATTTAAAATTATCAAGTTATTCCTACTTATAATTTTCAGAAATATGTTATGAATTTCGTGAGATAAACACTAGAGAGGACAGGTTTTTTGTTGTCCTTTTCTTTCTTTTCCTCTCGGCTGCTCTCCTCTCTTCTCCTCTCTTTTCTCTTCTCTTCCTTTCCTTTCTTTTCTTTTCATAATCAGTAGCTTTTGAATAGTTTACTTTTGTATTTACAGAACAAAAGCTTCCAGGACTATCTCCTTCCATTAAATGGACCAGAGTAATAAATCAAGAATATTATATAATCTAAAACAGCAGTCTAAGGTAATTTAAAGTTTTTTTTTTTACTGTCAGAATGAGATGGTCTATTTCAACCTTTATTCCATCCACCCACCTTTCTCTTCTCTCTTCTATAATACCTTCTCTATGGAATTTTAACATAATGTCATTTTAATCACTCAGTGGTATTGCTTTTTTAGTAAGAGAAACACTATCCTGCAGAAATACCAAAATTTTCACATCATTGTTTCTCAGATATGTTCATATATGGTGAACACTATTGCTACATTATTATGACATGATGATATATTTAATTCCATCATTCAAACTAATAATTTTTTCCAGTGTATGACAATATTATATGCTTCTAACACAAAGCACGACCGCTAACCCTCATTTTCAAAACAAGTAAAAACAGTCTCTAAATTAAGCTATACTTAAAAATCCCCAGTTTTCCATTGTACTTGCCCTATTTATTTGTTCAAATGAGATATGGTAAAGCAAAAATTTAATAAAAATTATTATATAAAGGTTAAGATTAAGAGGATTCTGTCCATTAGCTTATTTTTTCTTTAAAAATGGTGAAGAAATTATTCCATTTTAATAATAAAATACCTAAATCTACCGTGAAAAACACTAGTGTTCTGCCTAAGCATGATTTGAAACTACTGTTTCAGACTATTCTAAGTTAAACCACATTTTCAACTTTGAATTCGACACTGTATCCAGGTGGATGTTTGCTCAGTTCCTGGCTGTGTTAGAAGCTGTTTTGAACAATAAAGCATAAATTGGGAAAACGGGATCAAGGGAAGGAGGGAATCAAAACAATAATACAAAGGCTATCCCAGATTCAACATAATTGAATGGTAGATATTTTAATTCTCTTTTCCATTCATTAGCTCGGAAATACGATGACTGTCTGACCAGTCGAAATGCCAGAAATATAATCCTCCTTTTGGAAAGAGCCTGGCCAAGTGAGGAAAAGACCCAGTTTTCTTAGAATGAACAATTACTGAATCCAGTTTTCCAAACCTGTATCCAGAAAAACAAATAAAATTATGGGTCAAATTTTAAATAGCAATCATCTGATTGCTGATTTCCCTCCTACCAGAACATATTTTAACATGCAGTATGAAAGAGCAGCTCTCCCATTAATTATGCACCACTTTTCTCCTAACTTCAGTATGTCCCCATCCACTTGCCTATTTGCAGTTCCTCAAATAAATTATGCTTTTTTTTTTTCCTTGCCCCAGAGTTTTCACACATATAGTCCCTCTCCTGGATGGTTCCCCTCCTCACTTTTTGTCTGGGTTTAAATACCATCTCTTCAGGGAGGCCCTCATTTTATATCTCATTCTACTATCCTATACTTTTTCCTCATAGCGCTTAACCATAATTTATAATTATACCTACACAAATATATACATACAGTCTCTTTCCAGACTGTAATCAAAAGCCCTCTGTTTTATCCAACATCTAGAACAATGCCTGGCACAGTTGGCCCTAACACCTTTTTAAAAACATTTGAATAAATACATAAGTATTTTGTAAATCTGACTTATGTGAACAGGCAAGAAACAACAAGATTCCATAGGACTTTATCATTTTGTGCCAAGCCACTCTATCTCCCTTCTCCCTATTGCAGCTTAACACCCATTTAAATCCTGAGGAATCATTGTGGTATTCCTACAGATGCAAGAATCATTATTCAGTTGAATGACTCATCATGACTCCATCAGGATTCCAACTTCTACAAAATTTTCAGCTGCCAGCTATGTTTCCTATGGCAGCCTTAGATGTCCCTCCAGAGCACCCAGAATATTCTTTAAAATCACAGATAACTTGTTCAGATAAATTGTCATCATCATGATATTTTCAGTATTTTTAAACAGTAGGAGGCTACTATCATCATCCAGAAGCTCACACAAAAACGATGACCTCATTATTTTAGTCATGTGAGACTTGTTTAAAAAAATGTTTTTAACATTTACTTATTTATTTGAAAGACAGAGAGAGACCGAGTGTGAGCAAGGGAGGGGGAGAGAAAGAGGGAGACACAGAATCTGAAGCAGGCTCCAGGCTCTGAGCTGTCAGCACGGAGGCCAATGCGGGACCCGAACCCACAAACCGTAAGATCATGACCTGAGCTGAAGTCGGACGCTTAACCAGCTAAGCCACCCAGGCGTCCCTGTATCATACCACCTTTAAGCATGTCCTGCCTTGTAGTGTTACTGGCAGACTGAGGTTCTCCTTTTGGCTACAGCAGATTTTAAATGAAATAGATATGAGTAGGAAGGGAAAAAATAACGAAACTACCATTTATTGAGCACATATGTGCCAAATATTGTCCAAATATATATATTCTCATTCAGTCCTCACAACAACCCTGTGAGGTAGGTATTATCCCCATTTACACGTGAGGAATCAGTGTTCTGGCAATGTAGATTATCTCTTGAATTTTTCTGTTGACATTAATTTCCATTTATTTACTTTCATGCTCCCTATTATAGAGATTTGGGCAGCTATCTACTAGAAAATCCTATTTTTACCCAATAAATATTAATTTAATGAAGTTTCACAGTACATCAGTGAATGATTGAAAAGCAGAAACTACCATCCTTCTGTCTCAGATGACATAGTTTTCTAACCCTTTTAAAGACCTTCTGGACTACTAAGCATTCACATTTCCTACTTTTTAAGTACATAGTACAGGTGACCCTTGAACAACACAGGGATTAAGTGCGCCGACACCTGCACAGTCAAAAATCTGTATATAACTTTGGACTCCAAAACTTAACTACAGTTGACCAGAAGCCTTACCAAAAACATAAACGGTCAATCAACACATATTTCGTATGTTCTATGTATTATATACTGTAATCTTACAATAAATAAACTAGAAAAAAGAAAATGTTAAAATCATAAGGAAGAGAAAATACATTTACAGTATTGCACTGCATTTATCAAGAAAAAAAATCCATGTGTAAGGGAACCCACACATTTCAAACCTATATTGTTCAAAGGTCAACTGTATATTCATTGTCAGCCTAATGGACTCTCTAGGCTCAGTTTCCCTAGTCTTATGGGGACCAGGAAGCTAGTCTGATGAACAATAGATGTTGAATGTTCTTAATCATGAAAGGACCCCTCCAGCTTCTAGTTAAAAGTATTTCCAGCAGAGTTCACTTGTCTCATAAGTAGATAAAAGGAGACCATCTTTCTCCTATCTGTACCCAAAGGGAAGCTCAGAAGTTTTCCTTCCTGGTCCTCCTCCAGTCCCGCAAGGATGGACCAGGATTGAAGAACTTTATCTCCTTCCTCCACCACCTCTTTGAAGGATGACCTTGGTCCACATCTATACTCCTTTTAATTCTCTTTCTCATCAACTTCTTTGTCAGCTTTCTATTCCCTCAGCTGACTGCAACTTCTCTGGGCCCTGTAATAAGTTAGGTAAAGGTATGCTTCAAGAGGAAACCAGCCTATGGTGGGAGGGCCAGCTTATGAGTGCAATGCCAGACAAACACTGGAGATTTCCAAGCCCTTCTTTGCAACGCTACTATCCACCACAGTCTACCCTGGATCTTCAGGACTGAGACAGCAGAGATGAAACTGTACTCCTCAGTCTCCATGGTAGACGGTGTGGAGAGCCTCATCTCGCATCACTTCAGGTATCCAGGGAAATGTGTAGGGGAAGGTCCTATTTCTCCCTTTATGCCCCGCTAGAAAGCCGTTTTCTGTCCTTGGAGGAGTTCTTTCCAATAGGATGTGATCACCCGTCAATGTTTTGTGCCCGAGGATCTTCAAAGGATGCTGTAGCTGTAGGAGAGGCTCTCCAGGCTGATACCTGCGACAGCTGCATACAGCTCAGGCACCACCAGCTCGGGCACTTGCAACACAGCCTTGTCATTGGCAGATCGAGCGGCAGTTTCGAGGCGTGAGTGTAGCTCTTTGAGTGAAGGGCGGCTCTCCTCACTCCAGCGCCAGCAAGACTTCATAAGATTGTACCTGAAAGGGGAGCAAGAGAAACCGACTTCCTTGACAAGGCAAATATTTGAGGAACACATCTCTTCCAGTAAAACTTAACAACAACCACCACCCCGCGATTCTTTAATCTACTTCTCATTGTCCTCTCATATTCTTCCCAGGGAATAATATTCCTTTCTTTTCCTAATACTAAATCTTTTAACATCATCTTCTCATCAGGGCCCTTTTTATAATAGGAATGACTGGGGGCATCTGGGGGGCTCAGTCGGTTAAGCGTCTGACTCTTGGGTTTCCGCTCAGGTCATGATCTTGCGGTTCGTGGGTTGGAGCCCTGCATCAGGCTCCACGCTGACCATGCGGAGCCTGCTTGGGATTCTCTCTCTTTCTCCCTCTCTCTCTGCCCCTCCCCTGCTTGCTCTCTCAAAATAAATAAGTAAACTCCAAAAAAAAAAAAAAAATTATAGTAGGAATGACTGAGGATTTCTCAAACTGGAATCGGTATGACAAAGCAGTTGTTTTCATTCTATTACCAAAAACTCTCACAAGTTAAGTGTTTCTCATCTTTAGATGTTACTGACTTGTAGCATGACAGGCCATGGCTATAGGGTGTCTCCCAGTAAAAGCTACACTAAGCCAGGAAAATAAGAAATAGAAGAAGAAGAATACAATAAGAAGAATAATATGATTCATATTATTTTGAGTAATCTAGCTAATTAGATATTTCCTTTCATTAACCCAGGCCATTTCCCTCTTTTATTATTTAGCTTCTCCAGGAAATTGCCTTAATCTAGATAAAAGTACTTACCACCTTAAGCTGTCTTCTCTTCAGCCCAGTTTACAAAGAATGAATAATGTCTGTTATCAGACACTTTTTTCATGTCTCATCCCTCTCAAGAACCTACAGTGGCTCCCATGTAAAGCTGACATCCTCCCTGCTAGCTTCTCTGCCTCAGAGACCTTGCCTAACTGAACCCTCTCCTCCAGCTAAGTCAGTGTCTTGCAATGCCTTAGATGTGGTTTTTAACACCCAACTCTGTCTTTGCTGGTGCTATGCCCAATTCCTTGAATACCCTCTATGGTCATCATTTCCTGCAGGTTTGTTTTAGGTCTCAATTCTTCTGTTCAACCTTCCCTTAAAAACCTCAGCCCACGCTGCGTCTCCCACACTCCTCACTGTTGTACAGTGTAAAAGATGCCAATTTAATAACACTGATAACATTTAGCAAGAACTTACTTATTTTATAAGGCATGGTAGTGGAACTTAACATGCATTGTTTTATTTTAGCCTCACAATAACATTGAGGTAGGATTATCATTATACGTATTTCAAGAAAAGTCAACAATGTTCAGTAAAGTAGCAGGACTAGGAGTGAACATGTGTCTTTTTGACTCTATGACCTGAGTCTGAACTTTTCATCATTCTTTTATATGGCCTCCCATTTTATGTTGATTTTCATATTGCTTTTAGATATCTCCTCATCCCAATACTAAATTCTTGAAGATCAGATACTTTATTGGTTCAGTGTCTCCCCCCGCCAATATAAAGGACAGCTTTTTACACATTAAAAAAGTCAACAAGAAAGTTTTCAACAATCATTCCAGTGTATCCAAGCAGTATTATTATACTATATATATATATGCATGTGTGTGAGTGTGTATGTGTGTGTGTGTGTATACATATATATATATATAGTTATGATATTTAACACTTATAATCTGCTTGATACAGTCACTGTTCATTGATGTGAAACTCAGGTGATGGAAATTTACCCTTTCAACGCTGAAAAATTTATAAATACCAATAATTTTATAAGAAATGTATATTAATATATTCTCCCCTGACTTCTTATAAATATTTTAACCTTTCCTTATATTCTTTAACAAGCCCTTTTTGTACTTCATTGGTTTTGAAACTCTGTGTGTAATTTTTAATTTTTCCATTTTCTGCCTCTGCATTGGCTCGCCAGCTGTCCCTTTCTGCTGACGTTATTGGCTATTCCTCCCATCTTTCTAATTTCTTCCTACCCTCCTTCTTCTGGTTGACTTCTAATTTGATCAGAATTGGAAAAAAATAGATAGTCCATAGTTTTTAAAAGTTAAATGCTAATGAGAGCCAGTGAGTAACTAGGGGAATGGATTTTATGGCAGCCATATTAGAGCTGAGGCTGGCAGTCTCTGACTGATACTGACATTTAGACAGACAAAACACTACTATATTTGCGTTGGATTTGGTCCCCTCCTTACCTATTTTAGAAGGTTCTGAAAGAGCTAAACTTTATCTACTTAGAACCCTCATATAGTTCTCAGTAGTTGCTTCAACATTGTGTGTGTGTGTACACAGATATACACACACATATACACATATGTAAATATATATGACATATGAGCAGATGTATTTTACCGCATAGGTATGTCTAAGGCTGTATATTAGCACATAAAGGACAGATAGGGATCATCTGAGCCACTTTAGAAGGGCAAGATCGATGGGGATCAAAAAGGCATTGTAATGAGAGGAGAGTAGGTCCTAAAAGCCACTTACATGGTATGCGTGCAACTACTTGGTTTCTTCATAATTTTCCTTCTTTGGAGATGCTGCAGGATGCTGGTTGGAGGAACTTCAGGATATGGCGGTGCCCCTGTTGGCATGGAAAAAAAGGAGAGCAGCAAGGGAACCTTAGGTCCTCTAGAATACCAACTATAACATGACTCTTCATGCACCGGGGCTAATTGCCTGCAAAAGGTGGAGCCAAGGGGAAAATACCAGAGACAATATAAGTGTTCCCTGGTGATCAAGTAAGGACACAGCTTAGAGAGTCTGGGGGGTAGAAAAGGTGTTTGGGAGGAAAAAACCTGAAAATTTAGGATAACGTTGAGTCTTTACAAAAGTAACAAAGCAAAGTGAGAAATGAGACGTGCCCTCTACTCCCCAAGCACGGGAAAATACTGCATTTTCTCAATCAAATGGATTAATACATCTCAGGACAATACATTTATGTTTATACAAAATCACCCTTGGGGGGCGCCAGGGTGGCGCAGTCGGTTAAGCGTCCGACTTCAGCCAGGTCACGATCTCACGGTCCGTGAGTTCGAGCCCCGCGTTGGGCTCTGGGCTGATGGCTCGGAGCCTGGAGCCTGTTTCCGATTCTGTGTCTCCCTCTCTCTCTGCCCCTCCCCCGTTCATGCTCTGTCTCTCTCTGTCCCAAAAATAAAAATAAAAACGTTGAAAAAAAATTAAAAAAAAAAAATCACCCTTGGAATTATTCTTTGGACTTTAAAATATGCTTTGGAATTGGTAAAGTGTTAAGGAAAAGAAAGCAAAAAAAAAAAAAAAAAAAAAAGCTAAAAGGATGAGGGGGATTTCATGTCAGCCCAGTTAAAACCTGAGATTGTAGGGAAACCTCTCCTCATAGAATATGTCACCCCCCACTCAAATAAACATACTTGGATATTTGCATCCAGGTACATACTACTTTAGGGACCCTCCTTACCTAGAGTCACCATCTCATAAAGCAGGATCCCAAAGGACCAGCTGTGAAAGAAACAAAGCCATTTACTTAGTTTCTATTTCTGCCTTTCCTAAAGAGAGCTCATTTCAACTCTCAGAGGTCTTCAAATAAGAACCCTATAAAGAAGACAATGAAGGGGAAATTAAGGGTGTCTGATAACATAAGCAACGTAATTAGAAAGCACTGCTGCTCAATCCCGAAGACAATGAAGGGGAAATTAAGGGTGTCTGATAACATAAGCAACGTAATTAGAAAGCACTGCTGCTCAATCCCCTTCAAGTCTAATCTCTTTGTGGACTGGCTTTATGTCTCCTTTCTTCTACATTTCACATTAATGGATGTTTATTATTATTTGCTACACTGTGTGTATATTTATGGAAACACACAAACACATCTACGCAAACAAAAAGAAATGACACTGTGCATCCTTTTCATCCTTTCCATTTCTTCCTGCTGAAATTCTAACCTTTATTCTTAGCACAAATCCCAGTGAGGCTTTAATCATTTATCTACTATTTCCTCAATAGCTCTAACTGCCCAAACCTAGGAAACACATTAACAGAGCAAGCGTTACACATAATGGGAATAGATATTTGCCAGAGCAATATGATTTGAGAGATGTATATTTCACTATTCTATAACATCATCATTAAACAAGCAATATTTCCCAGTTAAACTTATTACTCCCAGACCCCTACTGAAAAGCAGATGTGAGTGAAACAGCAGTGGAAGTCTTTTGATTGACTCACCATATTAACTGATGTTCTAAATTTTTTCTGCTGCTCACAACATTCAGGCTAGTAAGATATTCTATATTACCTCTCTGTGCTTCTCCAAGCTGCTGAATTATCTGGTTACCAAAAACCAATCATGATTCTTTACAATACTGTTTACGCCATCATATGTATCAATGTAATTATGTAATGAATTAAATATCAATGCAAAAAAAAATGCATTAGCTCCTGAAAACTAGGTTGGATGCTTTGAAAGTATTCTATAAAAATAAGCTGCTAAAAAGAAAGTGTTGTCCAATTGTGTGGGAGAGCCAACAGTAGAAAATTGGAAAAAATAATAATCAATGTCTGCAGTCAAATTGCTTCACAATTTTTTTCAAATTTCTCACTCAGAATCATCGCACGCAAAAACTCAAAAATAATGTATTATGAATGCTTTTACACAAGAAATACAATGTATAACTTCATTTAGGAGGTCCATCCTCATAGAAAAAGCCTTGGCCCTCCCCTAAAAGACCAATCAATACATACATATTTATATGTTTTAAGCCAAAATAAATTATTTGAAGTATGTATATTTCTTTTTATTTTAATAATTACTAGTTTAACAGCTTTTGATTAAGTGGACCTACCTCCTTCAGATAAAGGGGACTCTACTAGATTAAATCCTTGGATATTGGTATGAATAATCTTTTCATTTTTCTTTTCTCTTTCCTAATTATGGCTGCTAATCTAATACAGGAGTCATACTTAAAAAGACACTAAAAAGGACTGTAGCCAAATGCCCAATATGAGCTCTGTCACAAAACACACATTTCCCCTTGAGAGTCTGTCTGACTTCTAAATAGAGATTTCACATGTAGACATAACTGACAATAGACACAGTCATGGTCAGGGACTGGAGGACACCTAGGTCAAGAAGGGAAGAAGTCTGGGACACCTGGGTGGCTCTGACTTGATTTCAGCTCCGGTCATGATCTCACGGTTAGAGAGATCAAGCCCTGCATCAGGCTCTGCACTGACAGCAGGGAGCCCGCTTGGGATTCTCTCTCCCTCTCTCTCTGCCCCTCACCCCATCACGCTCAATCTCTCTCTCTCTCTCTATCTCCCCAAAATAAATAAAGAAAAAAGAAGGGAAGAAGTCCAAAGGGCAGGAACAAACCGTACACATCTCCTCTGATGCCAGCTGGTCTCAGCAGAAGCCGTTCTGGGGCGAGCCACTTGAGAGGTATGGGGTAAGTAGCTGGGATGGCCCCTCGGGCATGGACTTCATAAGCCAGGCCCAATCCACAGAGCTTAGCAGTAAGATCACATTGGATCAGGATATTCCTGGCTGCCACATCCCCATGGAACAGATGCTTATCCTGGAGAAATTCCTGTCAGCATAAGATAAAGATGGATCAGCTGTCTGAGGTCATGGCTCGAGTCACAGACAAGGAGAAACAGTCCTAGGAATCCTCAAAAAGACAAGGACATTTTCAACTCTGAACAAGCCTCATTGATAACGACATATCACTTCCAAGGCACTCTAATGAATCGCACATTTTTGCACTGTGTTTAGGATTACCAAACTGAACAAATAATCCGGATAGCTTTAATAAGGTTTGGAAAGTATGATCACCCGCTCTGAGTCAAGCTCTGACTCCTGCCTGATTTTACATTCCTCTCAGATAGGACCCAGCTAGCTATCAGAAAAGGAAGCCGGTTTCAAGTTTCTAGCAGCAATCACCCAAACAAGGTAATATATACACAGTGAAATTGAGTGCCATACTAATGAATTTACACAGAGCTTTATATCATCTCATTTTGTCCCTAAAATAACTAAGGTGAGTTAGGGAAATATCTTTGCGATAAATCTAAATGATTACGTAAAGCCACACCGTTTTGAGTGGTAGTAACCAGAACGAGGTATTCTAATTCATAGGAAGTACCACAAATTCTACTAATAATTCTCAAGCCAGGCTGCAGATAAGAATTAATTGCCTGAGAGCTTTTGAAAAACACACACTTTCCACACCAGCTGTACTTAACCAAAATCTAGGAAGAGGAACCTGGTAATCTTTATTTTTATGAAGTGTCACAATGATTCTAGCACAGCCAACAAAGCATTTAAAAACCATTGCATCTGGATGATGCTGATTTGCTGCAATCCTTTCCCCCCAACATCAGGCTATTCAAGGGATAAGAAGCTGAAAGTCTATACATGACCAAAGAGCTAGAGATTGAGGTCCATGACTGCTAAACAAGAATGACATTTAAAAAAAAAAAAAAAAAAAAGAGGGTAAGATGGTCATTTCCAGTCCTTGATGATGAAGGAACCAGTGACTGGCAGTTTTCTGTCCCCGTGAGGCAAAGTTTTAGAGCAAAGAAATTATTAAAGAATTAAAGAATGTCGTGACTTTGTGGTTGTTAAAATTAAGAAAAAAGATAGTATGATATTGCCTTGTAACTGGTAATCTTGAACCTGGTAACCTGGTCAACGCATCCCCGTGGGGCACCACCACAGTTGTGGCTCAGAATACAAGGTAGGCTGTATTCTGACACCCAGACTTTATCAAGGGGACATACCAATTAGGCCTTCCAAACACTGTAGACAATATTCATTTATACATATATACTACTGCTCTTTCGCACCTCACTCCTTCTTTTCTAAGCTTTCCCAGATTCCATTTATATCCCTGGTACATTTCACATCTCGAGGGGGCAAGATATACCAAACACTTAAACAAGTAGCCTCACAGATGCTGATTTTATATACCAAATGCTAATGTTAAACGCTATTATCTAAATAACTTCATAGAAATTGTCATCTAAATTTCCTGGTTAATCCTGACAAAGGTACATTTTTTTTTCTCTTAAATCTTGCTTTCTCTTACCTCTTTATCTAAGTTGGTTTAAAACGAAGGAATGATCTCACTGTTGTCCCTTCTGATATCTTCTCTCCCACTATTCCTTGTTCTTTTTGAAGTTTATATATTTCCTCTCACATTTGGTATCAAAACAAGTCTCCAACCAAACGTGTCCTGAACTAGTCTTTCTTGTTTTTCAGGTACAAAATTGTACACTTCCTTGTGGCTCTGCAGCCTTTCACCCATTTGGTTTCTCTTCCTGTGTCTCCTCCCAACTTGCTCATTATTTGCCATTTTATATCTCTTCATGTTAGTATATATGAGAAAGTAAGAATATAAAGCATCTAACTCTTGGCCCTGAGTTTTGACCTTTAAGATTGAGAAACCCTTGTAATGTCTATTTTATTTTTGAGACACAGAGACAGAGCATGAGCGGGGGAGGGGCAGAGAGAGACACACACACACACAGAATCCCAAACCATCTCCAGGCTCGGAGCTGTCAGCACAGAACCCGATGCGGGGCTCAGACCCACCAACCGCGAGAGCACGACCTGAGCCAAAGTAGGACGTTCAACCAACTGAGCTACCCAGGTGCCCCAAGACTGAGAAACCTTTTAAAACCTGTCCTGTTCCTTCTACAAACCCTAAGTTGACTACTTTCTTCCCAGAATTACCATCTTGTAGTATATTATCTAAATAATTTCATAAAGAAAGAAGTGAAAACAATTTATCAGTGCTTAGGTTTCTGCCCCCTAACTTCCATTTGATTTTCTCTATAATGTATACCCCATTTGGAAATATAAATATTAGAAATATGATTTCAAACACCAGGCTAACAAGAAACATCCATACTATCTGTGGTCATTTTGCCCAGCCTTACCAAAGCCTGGAGGACCTGCCTTCCGATGTGATATACTTGTTTTTCTGTGAGATCATAGAGAAGGCCATCCATGGTCATCACATCCTAAAGAGACAAAGATAAAAGCATTATATCAGAATGACATGAACAGATTTGAAAAAAAAAAAAAGAGAGAGAGAGAGAGACACAGAGATATTCTCTTTTTTTAAGTTTTAATTTAAAGTCTAGTTGGTTAACATATAGGGCAATATTGGTTTCAGGTACAGAATTCAGTGATTCATCATCCACATATTACATCAGTGCTCATCACAAGTGCCCTCCTTAATACCCATCACCCATCAAGCCCATCGTCCCCCCCCCCCGCACCGCCCCACCACAGCAACCCTCAGTTTGTTCTCTATAGTTAAGAAGCTTTTATGATTTGCTTCCCTCTCTTTTTTCCCCCTTCCCCTATGTTCATCTGTTTTGTTTCTTAAATTCCACATATGAGTGAAATCATATGGTATTTGTCTTTCTCCAACTGACTTATTTCACTTAGCATAATATGCTCAAGCTCCATCCACATCATTGCAAATGGCAAGATTTCATTCCTTTTGATGGCTGAGTAATATTTCTTTGTACACACCACACCTTCTTTATCCATTCACCAGTCAATGGACATTTGGGCTCTCTCCATAGTTTGGCTATTGTTGATAGTGCTACTCTAAACATTGGGGTGCATATGCCCCTTTGAATCAGTATTTTTGTATCCTTTGGGTAAATACCTAGTAGTGCAATGGCTGGATTGTAGGGTAGTTCTATTTTTAACTTTTTGAGGAACCTCCACACTGTTTTCCAGAGTGGCTGCATCAGTTTGCATTCCCACCAACAGTGTAAGAGAGTTCCCCTTTCTCCACATCCTTGCCAACATCTGTTGTTTCCTGTGTTGTTAATTTTAGTCATTCTGACAGGCATGAGGTGGTATCTCATGGGCTTCTTTTATTTGTATTTTCCTGTTGATGAGTGGTGTTGAGCATCTTTTCATGTGTCTGTTAGCCATTAGTATGTCTTTGGAAAAATGTCTGTGTCTTCCGCCCATTTCTTACTGGATTATTTATTTTCGGGGTGTTGAATTTAATAAGCAGAGTTCTTAAATGCAAGTATCAAGGCAAAAGAAAAGATACAAAAACATAGGGACTAAGATTCAAGGAGAGGCTAATATCAGAGATTCTCAGATATGCAGAGAAGTACAATGATTTACTGGCCTGGAAAAACAATACAGAATGTAGATGAATCACAGAATGAAAGAAGAATAGAATAGCAGGTAAGAAAGACAAATATATATAAGACTATCCCCTGGATAAAGCAACAATTTTCCTGGGATAGTGTGTGTGTGTGTGTGTGTGTGTGTGTGTGTGTCAGAGAGAGTGATAATTAAGCACATTAATCCAACACATCATCATTGAACGCCTAATATGTGCCATGTTCCATCTTAGGACCTCAGAACACAAGAGGGAGCAAAATAAACGTATCTGCTGCCTTCCGGATCTTACAATGTGACAAACACGTGTGAATCATAATCAAATAATCATGCATAAATATATGCACCATGAAAGTCATGGAAAATAGCACATGATGGCGACAAGAAAAGATCTGAAGGATGAGTGGACAATGACTATGCAAAAAAGAGAAGGGAGAAGTTTGGTGTAATGAGGAAAGCATGTTCCAATGGTCTAAAATAGAGAAGCATAATTGTTTTGAAAATAGAAGCTAGTGAGGTTAGAGCAGAGAACAAGTTACAGATGGATAACCTCTTAAAAAGATTTAAACGCCTAAAGACTTGCACATCATCCTGTTTGTACCTCGTTTGGATGAAAACAGGGTCCCTTTATCATACACAATTAGTAGTAAAATAATCAGTCTATTGAGGAGGCTTGATTAATATTGAACTTGTCCATTGGTAAGTGAGGAACTAACTAGGAAAATGCAGCACTTCAGAAAGACGAATATATAGAGAAGTAGGAAAATTGTAAGGAAAAGAACTTGCATTTTAGTCTGGAAATTTCTGAACACTTAAATTTTTTTTAATAAGAATTTAAAGTACAAAAACTTTCAAGCTGATTTCGCCTCATCCACCCTGGCACACTAGAGCAATGTTACGGAATAGAAGACACACTTAAGACTAACAGCAACAAAATTACAAGCAGTACTAACAAGAGTTTTTACATGCATAATTTCTGTTAATTTTCATAATAATTTATTTTTATCCCCATTTTACAGATTCAGAAAATTCAGGCTCAGAGAGGTGGCCTGCCCAAAGTCACACAGCTAGTACGATGCAAAGCGTAGAGTTCATATTCTAATCTGCACTGCCCAATCTGGTAGCCATTAGCCACATGTGGCTATTTAAAAGTTTATTATTTAAAATTAAATAAAATTAGCAATTCAGTTTCTCAGTCACATCAGCCACATTGCAAGTGCTCCATAGCCGCATGTGATTAATGGCTACCATTTTGGACAGAGCAGATATAGAACATTTCTATCATCATAAAAAGTTCTATTGGATGGTGATACTCAGTCATTCTGTTATGTTACTATAATGTCTCTCTGCTTCATCATTTGCCAGGCTAATTGACATGTGAACAGCTAATCAGCCAGGTCAAGCCTTTCCTTCCTAACACCTCTACGCTACCGCTTACCCGCCGGCAGGTCCAGAGAAAGCTGAGCAGGTCTCCTTGGGCCACATCCTCCAACACCATATAGAGTGGCAGCCCTTCTGTGCAGCAGCCTTCCAGCTGTACCAGGTTCTTGTGCTTCCCCAAGTACTGATAGAATTGGATTCGCCCTAAGAAATCCTGCACCTCATAGAGCCCAACTGGTTCTGTGGAGGACAGGAGAGCGATGGGAAGTGAGTAATCAGAACATTACCAATAAAATGGGAGGTATGAGGGAGGAAGCAACCTCAGATGGCAAAGCTCCAAAGGAGAGTAAGTATAGACAAAAAGTAAATAGAAAGGGAACTAATTAGAAGATAATCCTCAATGTCACTGCTTTTTTGTCAAAGCTAACATAGAATCATAGGTTTTAGAACTGGATAGGCTTTCATTTGCCTAAATAGACAAGTGTTCACATTCAAATATGATCACTGCCTAGGCCTTTTGATTAGTATTCTTGCTTATCCTATCCTTGTTCTGTTGTATCTAGCCCCTATTACTGGCCCATATGAAAGAAAAAAAAAGGGGAAAGAGGGAGGGAGGAAGAAAAGAAGGAAGGAAGGAAGGAAGGAAGGAAGGAAGGAAGGGAGGGAGGAGGAAGGAAAGGAGGGAGGGAGGAAGAAGGAAGGGAAGAAGACAGTATTAGGGAAAGTGATAGTGCAGAAAAAGAAGGAACAACTTCAAAATCCTCATGCAAGTAATATCCATATGAAAAACTGACTTCTAGCAGCCTCAATAAGCAAGCTTGAGCTAGGGAAGGTCCCTAAAGAAAACATTTCGGCCTCAAGTTTTCACTTCCTCTTCCCTTCTTATCCTGCACACAATGGTGATCCCAGCTATCTGTTGATTAGTCTTCATGTCGGCAAGCTTGTCAGCATTCACTGTTGAGGGCTCGCAGTGGAAACGTGAAAAAGGGGAAAGGAAGTCAAACACTTCTCCTTTTACCTTTCAAAGCCTTGATGACAACACTCTTTGGCTTAGCAGGGTCCCCAGTGTACATCTTGGTTCGATAGATGGCTCCATAACTACCACTGTGGATCTGCTCCAGAGAATCACAGAATTGCTCCCGGGGCACTTGCAGCTTAGCCAGAGCATGAGTCATGGTTTGTAGGAGGCTTTCCACCGATGTCTCTTTAAGTGGCACAAACACGCTTCCTCCATGACCTGCTGCCTCCAAGCTTAAGCCCCTAGATGGAGGCACAGGGGCAATGCCTAGAACGAAAAGATGATACCAACCACCAGTTCCCTACCCCAGGGACTCCAGGAGGACAGAACCTGGAACAAACTGGCAAGGAAGTCCCTTTGGCAATTTTCTCTCTGCCCAATGTGAGGATAACTTCTGAGTCTTCTCTGTGAACCAGCATCAATACCAACCTTTCTAGAATATTTATAATAACCCCATTACTTCTGAGACAACTCAAGATGGATCTCTGGAAAGTGGCAATGACATTTCCTTTCTGTCTCTCTTGGGATTATAGTTCAGTATAAGTATAGCATGGAGACAATTAAGGAAGTTCCTGAATAGGTACTCTACCTCCAGGTACTTAAAGGTAGTGGTAGCTACCAGTAGGGGCTATTGATTAAGTTGATCAAATGGCTTTTAAAGGTGGAGAGGACGGTATGGATAACTCCTCAACTCCAAGCCATGGTTATTCTTCCTCCCTTAAGATGTTCCCAAAGTTAAGTATTGCATATTTCCTATAGCCTCAGTCAAAAAAAAATCTTCTGGTATTTTCCCCTTTTCTTAGTCAACTTTTCTCCATTGGAAACGAGAAATTCATTCTTCTCATTAAATCTCCAATCATTCATTCCATCTATTCGACAAATATCACATGTTGTGTGCCAGGCATTGTTCTAGATGTTGCGAATAGGCAAAGTCCAGATTCTTATGATTACCCTCTAATGGTAGGAGAAAGGAAGCAGATAATAACAAACCAGGTGATGAGTGTTATGAAGGAAAATAGCAAAGTCAGAAACACCAATGATGCTATTTTACATTTGAAGGTCAGGAAAGGGATTTCTGATAAGATGACATTTGAGAAACGCCTGGAAGCAACTAAAGAGCAAACCATACTTGTATTGGGAAGGATATTCTAGACAGAGGGAACAGTAAGAGCAAAGGCATCAGGAAAGAAGCATGCCTAATATATTTAAGGAAGAGAAATGAAGTTAGTACAGCTGGAACCATATGGGATAACTGGAGAATTATATGAGACAAGGCCAGAGAGTGCCCAAGTCATGGAAAGTTATTGAAAGAATTTTGGCTTTTCTAATTCTAAAAAGAAAAAACATTCTATTTTGTTTCAAGGAGAGAATGGCCAGGACTGACTTAAGCCTTAAAAGAATAATTCTGCTGTCCTGTGGAGAACAGACCATAAAGGGATAGTGGTAGTAGAGAATCCAGTTAGGCGTGCATTACAAGGATCTACGAGAGGTGAGAGCTGCCTCGGTTTATCCTGAAGATAGAGTTGACAGGATTTGCTAAAGGATTGGACATGGAATGCAAGAGAGAGACGAGTCAAGGAAATCTTCAAGATTTTAGACTGAACACATAGAAGACAGGGCTTGCCATTTACTAGTAGAAAAGACGATTGGGGGAGAACATTTGTGAGGGAATTGCAGGGCCTTTGTTCTGGGCATATTACAAAGATGTGCATTGGATCCAAACTACAAAATGGGTGGTTTCACATAGGAATCTGGAGTTCAAGGGGGACTAGACTCAGATCAGAGAAAGTGTTTGAATCCATAAGACTGAAAAGGAGATCGTTTAGGAAGTGACTGTAGATTTAAAAGGAAAAATGAAGTGTTTCGAGAAGGAAGAGGTACAAAACTGTGTCAAATGCTTTTCAACGTTTTTTTTTTTTTTTTTTTTTTTATTTATTTTTGGGACAGAGAGAGACAGAGCATGAACGGGGGAGGGGCAGAGAGAGAGGGAGACACAGAATCGGAAACAGGCTCCAGGCTCCGAGCCATCAGCCCAGAGCCTGACGCGGGGCTCGAACTCACGGACCGCGAGATCGTGACCTGGCTGAAGTCGGACGCTTAACCGACTGCGCCACCCAGGCGCCCCAAAACTGTGTCAAATGCTTTTGACAGGCCACGATGAGGACTCAATATAGCTGTCAGTGGTGATCTTGGAAATAATTGTTTTGGCAGAGTGGTGGGGATAAAAGCTTCAGAGAATGTGACAAGTAGAAGTCATCAGAATGAGTTTAGACAACTCCTTTGAGAAGTTTTTCTGTAAGTGAATTCAAAGACAGTGGGGATAAAATGTAGAGAGGGATTGAGGACCAGCCACTATACAGTTTCTGATCACTGTCAGGAATTTTTTTCCTTCTTTTCACCCTTAGTTTCATGTGAGCTAAATCTCTCGCATTATATGCTTCAGGACAGGACATCATCTCCTACTTAACACTTCAGAGACAGCTATGAAGGCTACCCCTCTTCATCACATAGTCCAGGAGCACAGAGCAGGGCTGGGATGTATTACATAGTAAAATGTCATCCTTCAAGGCTGGTAACAAGGCCTTGGGCTTTACCTACTAATCTTCCTTCCCAATATGTAGACACTCACATGGCCAAATAGTTGATAGTGCAGTAGGAAAAGAAGACAGAAACAGGCCACATGAGGCTTCTCTTGCCTATTGTAGTTTCAACTACCAAGCACATACTGAGTTGCTACTCATGACTTCCTAGAGAAGAGCTCACCTCCATTCAACTCCACAAGAGGGGCCCCAGACCTCCTCTCCCACAGTGGGGACCTCACCTTATAGACATGGGCTCACTGACACTTGGGTCTTATTTTCTGTAATCTCCATCTTCCCTGAGCCTCTCCCCAGCCCCACTTTGAGTTTTACCTCGGAGTCCAGGAGAGTGTTGTTGAGCTCTTTGCCCTCTGATAAAAAGCCACAGGATGACCGCAAGAAGGATGAGGAAAGTGCCCACCAGAATGGTTGGGATGATGATGATCTCATACTGCTGCTCCCGGACAACTGGGTAGGAAATCAAGCAGGAAAAGAAGAGATTGAAAAAGAACCCCAATCTGATATTCACTCAACTTCCCCTATCCACCCGTTCTCAGCTCCTCATACATGAAATGATCATCTCTTCCTTCTTCCCCTCTACTTGCATACAGTGGAACCACTACGGGGAGCAGCTCTCTAATCAGAGACCCCAGTGTCCCTGCTTCTCAGCCTATCAAGTGTGCTCTGTGCCTCATCTTCCATTTTTCCTGCTGGGGTTAAGGATGCAACATCTGGATCTCTGGCACTTGCCCCCCTCTTCAAAGACAGTGACCTGGGCACCTGGGTGGCTCAATCAGTTAAGTATCTGAATCTTGATTCTGGCTCAGGTCATGATCTCATGATTCATGGGACTGAGCCCTGCATCAGGCTGTGTGCTGACAGTGCAGAGCCTGCTTGGGATTCTCTCTCTCCCTCTCTCTCTGCCCCTCCCCAGCTTGAGCACTCTCTCTCTCTCTTTCTCTTTCAAAATAAATAAATAAGCATTAAATAAAAAAGAAAATGACCTCCTGTGTGCCCATTCCTTTATCAACACCGTCTTCATTTCTACTAGAAGTCATCTCATCCTCCTTCTAGAATTTGTTCAGACCTTAGTCTCTGTCATCCTAGAATCAGAAGATAGGCATCTGCGGTGTTTGTCCTTACCACACAGCTTGTCACTGAGACTGCATTCCAATAGCATTCGTGCCATGACCCTCTCATCTCAGCCACACAGCTGTCCACTTCTATGCTTGGCCCTCAGAGAATGCACAGGGCACCACTGAGAAGAATTCCCAAGGACTGAGTTGTTCTAAAAAACATTAAATGGAGCATAGAGAGTTTTAAGACACCTCTATAAGTCATTAGGTATTAAGTACATGACTACCTGGAACTTTCTGAGTCATCTATTCATCTTATCCATCTGCCTGATACTCAAGTGTGAAGAACTTTATTTTTTCCTGGCATTTTCCCTTTTTTCTATTATAGAGGAAGTATAGCCCTGATCTGGCTTCATCCTTTTATGCCATTATTTCTCAAATTATTTCAAAGGCTTCCCTTCTACCCAAGACCGCTGCTCCAATGTTTGAGTCCATAGTACCTGTCTGAGCAATTGTGGTCCACAGGCAATATGGGAATGATTTACCTGCCCTATGATCCTAAGCAGGTTCGGGGTGCCTGGGTGGCTCAGTTGGTTAAGCATCCAACTCTTGATTTTGGCTCAGGTCATGATCTCACAGTTTGTGGGATGGAGCCTTACATTAGGCTCTGTGCTGACAGTGCAGAGCCTGCTTGGGATTCTCTTCTCTTCTCTTCTCTTCTCTTCTCTTCTCTCTCTCTCTCTCCCCCCCCCCCACTCTCTCTTTCTCTCTCTCTCAAAATAAATAAATAAACATTTTTTTAAAAATCCTAAGCAGGTTTAATTTTTTTCTGGGTATTACTTATTTTTTAATTGGACCTTCCCCTGCCCATTATATATAGACAGACACAGGCATTCATTCTAACAAGTAGATAGATTAAAGGGATTATTGCAACCAAGCCATCTTCTTTCTCTTTCTAAAACTATATATATACATATATATGTATATATAAAATAATAAGGTATTTTACCTTATTTTATATTTTATATTACCTTATTTTATTTTATATTTTACCTTAATTTATATTTTATATTTATATATTTTTACCTTTATTTTATATAAAATAATAAGGTAATAAGGTATATTTATATATATATATATATATATATATATATATATATATATATATATATGAAATAAGGTAAAGTGATATACCATAAATATCTTTCTCCCACCCCGTCATTCTCCATTTATCCCAGTCCCAATTCTCCTCCAAGTAAACGGTAGTTCTTAGTTTCTTGCTTATTGGGCCACAGATGCTTTATGTACATCACTTTTAATTCTATATCATCAGCATATATTTGAAATTACACCTCCAAAAACTTGGTTCTTTCTTTCTGAAGAGAACTGGTGGTTACCACTCTTTCATATCCATCTACAAACCTTATTTTGCCCTTGGTAAACAAGAGTCTTCCCTGGTTCTAGTCAATGCTGACTGACCTGGAAAAAAAACAGTGGTGGTTTTTTTTTTCACTGTCTAGGTGATCCTAAGTTTATGATCTAGTTTTGCAGTGATTTGATAACGAGGTAAAACTTTATGAATCAGAGCTGTAGCTTATATAATATTATACTATATTGTACATATGTGCTATTCACCATATTAGGTGGTCTTTTACTACATTGTCTGTTGTGCTTTATTGTTGGTCCTAATAACCACAATGTGACTTATGGAGGCAGAGTCACTTAGTGCTGGAAACACATACAAAGAGAACTTCCAGTTCCAGCCACACCCCCTTTTCACTCTTCTTTATGGGGAGATGAGAGTTAAACAGTTTTCTTACCACCCAGAAGAAAGACAGGTGTGTGGTTTGTTGACAAAAGCCCGTGCAAACAGAGGAGTAGCCAGGAAGAAAATAGCACAGAGGAGAGGCACCTGCTTATCTGTGGGCTTGTACCTAAAAAGGGATCTATGCACTCAATGAATTATAAGATAACAACATCCATCTCATTTGGTTATAAGCCAAAAAGGCAAGGTGAAAGGTGGTTGAGAACGTTTCCACAATTCCACAAGACCCCATGGAAGGAAAAGCCCTGGGATGGGGCCAGAATCAGAGAGCCTCGAGAAGGTGGAGAAGGAGATCTTAAACAATAAAACACTGGCTCAGTCAGGTGAATTCAAAAGCCATTTGAAAATTTCTCACTGCCATTCTCATTCTTGTTTTCCTTTCCTCTTACTTCCCTTTCAGGGCATTATCAGATGTAATTGTGTTCATCCAGGGAGCAGCCAGTTAAACGAGTTTGGCTCTCTGGGGAATGTTCTGTGAACATAATCTCTCTTAACCACAGTACCAGTAAGAAAAAGTCAGCAGCCAGCCCCGACTTGCGAGCTCTGCCCAGAAGCCAAACCACGCACCCACTAATACATAGTGAAGGAAGAAATGTAAAGGCCTGTGTGCACATGTATCCTCACTTAGAACTGCTCATGGTGGGCCAGACTCAACTACAGACACGTGGTCAAACATACCCGCACCCAATGACTCAAATCCACGCCTAGACCCTGGCACCTACATATCACACTTATTACAGGGCACAGTGTGGTCATTTGGATACAATATGACCTTCTATTACATTTCCTGAACAATGTTCATTTGTGTGTAATTTTATTTGCGCATGGATACTTTAAAAAAAATGTTTTTAACATTTATTTATTTTTGCAACAGAGAGAGACGGAGCATGAATGGGGGAGGGTCAGAGAGAGGGAGACACAGAATCCAAAACAGGATTCAGGCTCTGAGCTGTCCGCACAGAGCCCGACGCGGGGCTCGAACTCACAGACCGTGAGATCATGACCTGATCTCGACCGAAGTCGGCCGCTTGACCGACTGAGCCACCCAGGCGCCCCTGTGCATGGATACTTTAAAGAAGCTAGGTTTATTAACAACTAGAAGCCCAATGTGATCAGATGCTGGAGCAAGGAAACAAATGTATAGGGCTATGGTGAGGCCCACTCAGTAGATAGTTTTTGTATGATAAGCTCTTTCCAATTATTACAGTTTGGCTAGAGACCTATGGAACATACCACATGAGTCTAGAATTTTTAAGGTGTACACACCCAACCATACCTACCCACATATGCATGGAAGCCTACACTTACCTTACCACTTAGAGCCCACCAAAGCATTTATATCAGAAGATGCTCATATTTGCCCGTAGTGACAATATTCCTCTCTACATCGCTCTCTTCTCTGCAGTTTATATTCAATTACCACACGACTCTGCCTGCCCAGTGTGTCAACGTGAGAAAACACATGCCTTGGTGCCCAAACCTTCTAGGATAACTTTTCCTATTGGTTAGCTTCTAACCTATGTATTAGAAGAATGTTCTTGACCATTTCTGTACAATATGACGAATACTCTATCCCCTTCTATTATATCTAGACCATTTTCTGACTGTGTTAAGAAAAAATATATAGGGGCGCCTGGCTGGCTCAGTCGGTAGAGTGTGCGACTCCTAATCTTGGGGTTGTGAGTTCAAGGCTCATGCTGGGTGTAGACATTACTTAAAAATTAAATCTTCAAGGGGTGCCTGGGTGGCTTAATCAGTTAAGTGTCCAACTCTTGGTTTCGGCTCAGGCCATGATCTCACAGTTCATGAGTTCAAGCCCCGCATTGGGCTCCATGCTGGCAGCATGGAGCCTGCCTCAGATTCCCTCTCTGCCTCTCCCTCTGTCCCTCCCCTGCTCACTCACTCTCTCTCTCTCTCTCAAAATAAATTTTAAAAAATCTTCAAAAAGAAAAAAATAATACTGGTTACTGCTTCTTCTCCTTACCTAGACTGTAAAATCCTCACGCATGTAAAACATTACCCCACAGTTCTCTCCTTGGTACCATGTATCACTAGGTTTTACTATATTCAAGCCACTGGAATCAAGGATCTAGAAAAGTTGTGAAATTGTTTATTCTGATCATTCTATTCGGTGGCTGGAACATACGTACATTGGCTGCCTATAGCTTTCACATACCTATATCTACAATGTCAAATCCCCTCAGACAGGCCTCTCATTAAAACAATATTATTGCCTCACTTGTGGTTATCATTCTTTACTTTCTCTCTTCTCAGTTTCTTCTTTCTGTCGGCATATTGAAAAGCGTAGCTCCCTTCTTGAACTGAGAACCGAGAGGAGGAAACAGCACGATGAAGAAAGAGATACAAAGGAGTATGAAATGGGGAGTACAGTGCAGCTCAAATCTTCGCACGATTAGAGTCTGGAGTCGAATGACTATAACTGAAATTAAGCTAACTATTTAACATAAACTCTCCAAACCCTCATGCATAGGCACGATGCAAGCATAATGCCACGTCCCCTCTCTGTCTGTTTCATTACACACAAAGACAGTTCTATTTCCAAGAATAGTGCAACCTCCACGAGCCACACTTCTGTCCAGTGAGCACAATAGTCTCCCAGATATGATCAGCAATTTACTCATGGGTGTCCAGAAGAAACTCATCTTACCAAAATACATCTACAAATAGAACTTTATTTGTTTATGATTATTATTTTATTTATTTATTTTTTGAATATGAAACTTATTGGCAGCTTGGTTTCCATACAACACCCAGTGCTCATCCCAACAGGTGCCCTCCTCAATGCCCATCACCCACTTTTCCCTCCCTCCCACCCCCCATCAACCTTCAGTTTATTCTCAGTTTTTAAGAGTCTTTTATGGTTTGGCTCCCTCCCTCTCTAACTTTTTTTCCTTGCCCTCCCCCGTGGTCTTCTGTTAAGTTTCTCAGGATGCACATATGAGTGAAAACATATGGTATCTGTCTTTCTCTGTCTGAATTATTTCACTTAGCATAACACTCTCCAGTTCCATCCACGTTGCTACAAAAGGCCAGATTTCATTCTTTCTCATTGCCAAGTAGTATTCCATTGTGTGTATAAACCACACTTGCACCCCAATATCTACAGCAGCACTTTCAACAATAGCCAAACATGGAAAGAACCTAAATGTCCATCGGTTGATGAATGGGTACAAACAGAACTTTAAAAATTAGATCCATTCTCCCGCACTCCAACTGCCTAAGTGTTGTGAGTAATCACTTGACTGATCTCCGTATAACATCTGGTCCCATTCCCGTAAGATATGGTTAAACGTTACACCAGCCTCCACCCTCAACCTTACCACCTGTGTATCAACACAAATGGATCTGCCAGCCATGTTGTTTTTATAAAGACAAGTGACCCACCCACTCAGATGAATGCCACACTGGGTAAGGGAGTTATTAATAGCTATGGACCTTGGGGCAGAGGACCCAAAGGCTTTGGGTGAGGAGAGTAAAACATACAGAGGTAGCAGCTCCCAGACTGAGACAGTTTGCCTTCCAGCTGACTCCCCTCTTCCCCTCCCCCTTCTTCCTCATCCATGAGATGTCCTAGCAAAACAAACAAAACAAAACACCATTTAATGGAATGAACGTGTTAAATTGGAAATGAGATCGAAAAGAATTGCTCAGATCTATCTACAGGATTCCAAAATCAGTCTTTAACATTCTGAACAGCAAGCCGTCCTTCCTATTTTCAACTCCAATAAACATATGTCGAGCAACTATAATGTGCCAGGTGTGACGCTAGGCACTTTCACACAACGGGGAAACTGAGGTCTGAAAAGGTTAAATTTGGGGGGCACCTGGATGGTCCAGCTGATTAAGTGTCTGACTTTGGCTCAGGCCATAATCTCGCAGTTCACAAATTTGGGCCCCACGTTGGGCTCTGTGCTGACTGACAGCTCAGAGCCTGGAGCCTGCTTCCGATTCTCAGAGCCTGGAGTCACCCTCTCTCTCGGCCCCTTCCCCGCGCACACTCTGTCTCCGTCTCTCTCAAAAATGAATAAACATTAAAACATTCAAAAAGATTCAATTCTGAATAAGCCCAGGTTAAAAAAAAAACAAAACAACAAGCAAATGCCACAGCAAGGTGTCATGCCCCAGTCTTTTAATTACAAACCCAATATTCCTTAAACCACTTTACTACACATCTGTACTTGTCACTCACATGGAAGAAGAAATTATGTCCGAATCCAAAAGAATCATAGAAACCGTAATGCAGAAACCAAACTTCACCAACAAATGCAACAGAATTTGGAAAGCACAGGGGAGGAGAATCTGCCTGTTAAGTGTGTGCTCCAAGGTCTTAGAGGGCCACAGACAACGACTGCATGTCTGTCTTCAAACTGTATCCAGAAAATAAAGGTAGAATCGAAACTTTCCCCCAGTACTCCCCAGATTATGGAATCTTGGATCATTTTCTTTGTCTGTTCATTTTCCTGGATTTGATCTCCATCCTAAATCCCTTTTTGAGGGAAAGGGTCTAGTTTCCAGGACTGGCGATCTCTCACTGTGAACATGAAGGTCCAGAAGGAGCTAGAACTCCCAGGAGACAGGGCACTGGCCTGAGAATTGGGAGCACCATGCAGCGCCCAAGGCCCCACCTTCCTCCTGAAGCACACTTGCCAGAGGACAAAGAGTACAGGCAAAGGCACACTGGAGAGGCGAGCCTCTTTCGATCCAGAGGATTTGACTAGTGTAGACAACTTGCCTTGTGCCAGGTGATATCTCCTAGGGTGGATGAGGCAGAGAGAAGGGGAGGTCACCCAGAGGGAATCCCTTGTCCTCCTGTTCTCCTCAGATACTGAAGGATTGTGATTGTTCTGATCCTCCCCCTCCCACACCTTCCTAGAGACCCAGGGCTTGAAATGCACTTTGAAACCATTAGAAGAGAGGCTCCCATGGTGCTTGGGAATCCTGACCTTATTTCAACAAAGGTCTTGTAATAAGGAGACTGAGTGTTATCAGCTTTTCTTCCTTATTTTTTTTTAATGTTTTATTTATTTTTGAGAGAGCGCAAGCGGGGGAGGGACTGAAAGAGGGGGACAGAGTATCCGAAGTGGGCTCTGAGCTGACAGCAGTAAGCCCGATGTGGGCCGATGTGAGATCATGACCTGAGCCTAAGTCAGATGCTCACCTGACTGAGCCACCCAGGCGTCCCAGTCTTCCTTCTTATTTTAACGTGTCTGCAGGAATTCCTAAAACACATGTACAACCCAGTAGAGATGAAGAAGCCTAATTTGTATCCTGGAAGCTCCCAAAAAATTTGCTTTGGAGAGGAGTACTGTGATTGCAAGACAGACAGGCCCCTTAACATCTAAGTAAGAATCGCAGTAACACTACCCACCCCATGAGGTTTTTAATATGACTGCAGAGATTAATTTTAGGTCCTTTGAGGTGTCACCCAAATTCAATACATTTTATTTTTATTATAATTATCATTCTGTTTTTCACGTTCTCAATTCCATAATTCTCCATCTACCACAGGCAAACCTCAAAAACCCAGAAATGATATATCCCAAATTAGACATTATCTTGCTGATTGTTTTCTCTTCCCGAGATTACCAATCAACAATTTCCCCAGCCCAGAATAAGGGTTCTCTTTTTTTTTATTTTTATTTTTTTAGTGTTTATTCATTTTTGAGAGAGAGGGAGAGAGCGAGAGTGGGGGAGGGGCAGAGAGAGGAAGACACAGAATCCGAAGCAGGCTCCAGGCTCTGAGCTGTCAGCACAGAGCCCTATGGGGGGCTCGAACCCACTGACCCGAAGATGACCTGAGTCGAAGTCAGTCGTTTAACTGACTGAGGCACCCAAGCGCCCCGAAAAAGGGTTCTCAATAAGGGAAAAGCCAAGGACACACAACTACCACCACCACCCCCCCCCCAAAACACAGAATCGCCTCTTTTCTATCTGCGTCTCCTTTCTCCTACCCGTTGGACACGCCAGAGGAGACGCCTCCCTGGGGCTTCTCTCAAACACTTCGCTGCTGCTGTGGTCAGTCACAGTGCATTTCCAAAGATCAGTCCCCCTCTCTGCTATTCATTCTGCTAGACTTTTCATTCAGGGGCAGTGGGGGGACTTCTGGAACTTGAAAAGTCTTAGCAGTTTCCCCTGTAAGTGAGGAGCTCCACCCTGTTCTACCACTCTTCCCGCCCATTCTAGCACATTGCCCTCTGGCAGACGGGAGAGCCACACTGAAAAAGGACAGAAGGAAGGCATTCTGCGAAAGATGGCGGGAACACACATACGTGCACACGCGCGCACACACACGTACACACGCTGTCTCATACTCTGATAAATGAGTCCCGGACCCGGGCAGGCAGAGAGACAATGGACAGGGGATGTCACAAGCAGGAAATGTGTGAAGTGCTGTGTCACACAGGGCGGGTCCCTGTAAAGATCCTGCACAGAGAAGGTAATCCCAGGTACACAACCACAAACGCCTGGCGAGATGAAAACGATGCCCCCGGGAACCTCATTCTGCACAGCAAGGAGCAAACAGCGGAGTCCCTCCTTAAGAGTGGCTCAGTGTGCCTCAGAGCTGAGCAGTCTGGAAGCTGGGAAAGATGGAATCAGCACTGAGCTGGTGTTATGATAACAGAGGTGCCAATTCCGGTTTGATAGGTGATTCATCAAGCGTCCAGAGGCACGACACCTGACTTTGCCATGCCTTCCCTTCCTAGTTCAGGGAGCGGGACACCTGTTTCTCTCCTGAGGGCAGTGAAGAACCACAGACAGCAGCAAGGAATGAGTCACGTCAGAAAAGGGGGCAGGGCAATGAGCAAGTCCCCTCAACCAGTGAGACGACCTTGCCTCTCAAATTCTGAAGGTCCTGCAGACCTGCCTCTTTCTACCCATATCCCAGCAGCCCCAGAAGCTCACAAGCTTCATTTCTATCCCTGCCCTGCCTGCACTTTCCTCCAGGGAAGTGGCAAGAGAAGGAGATTTGGAGTCAGACTTCTATTTGGATCTCAGGTCCAACATTCTCCCAGACTGTGTATAAGTCATTCTAACCTTCTGAGCCTCCATTTGTCCATCTGTCAGCGGAGACAATGATATCTCTCTCCCGAGACTGTGGAAAGCTCTCCAGGATAATTTACGTATAATACCTAGCATAGTGCTGGGCCCATTATTGACAATCAATATGAAGCAGTGCCTCCCTTCCTCCCCCATCCCTTCTTCACCTGTCTCCCAGGTTGGGAGGTAGTCACATAGCTGTACCAATCAGGTAAGCGTATATAACTCCAGATAACAAAACAAAACCCCTATTGTCAAGATATTTATAATATTGGTAGATCTAACTCCACGTAGTCCTGTGTGCGAAGAGGAAGTTAATCATAAAGGAACGTGGGTGTTAAAACTTCATACAGCAACTACGTACGATTGGACAGTCTAAGTATTACACCTTCTAAGAGGTCTCTGAATTTGACAATCATGTTGAGGACGGGAGATTTAAACAAGACGGATCAAGAGCACAATGCTGTAAACTAAGGTATAAAACAGATAGAATGCTACATGGTGGTATATTATTAATTAGTTAATTAATTCACCTTCTGTCCCTAAATGTCTCAACGCCTTCTAGCTGCTTCCATTGACACCACCTATCTGCTGGCTACATTTTTACCCAGTCTTGGGTAAAATTCCTGAACTAATCTGGATGGAGGCAGTAAGGAGATCAATAGTCTCGGCTCCTTCTCCCTATCCTTCTTGCCACCCTCCTTAGTTTGAGAAGACAGGTCGCTCATTTCTCGTAAGGTTGTCCAGGTACTCATGCTGAGTATCCAAGTACTCTCAAGTCTGGAGTCCTATCCTGAATGTCTCACAAGTGGATAGGCCCTCACTGTCCTCTCTGCCTAAATCAAACCTCTTTCATGAGATTAGAACTGCACAATATAGTCTGGTTACTGACGTCCTACTACAAATGGAAAGCCACCCCCCTCCTGATAGATACCCTGATGGCCTTGCACCTGAATAATGGCCATCACCCCATCCATACTCTACTTCACGCCCACCCACGTGCCCCTGGACCTCTTGCCCCTACTGTTCTGCTCGCCACACTATAAACCCAAGTTGCTTACTCTCACCTACATGTGAATGTATCACCAAACTGTCGACCTTTACCTAGAATTTACCTCCAAAACCTAGTTAGTTTATCTCAAATCACTCTCTCAGAGAAGTGGCCCAATGGATACAGGCAGAACGGAGATCACTCATGGTCCTAGAAAGAATAAGCAGTAGCGGAGCTAGAGAGGGGGGTAGTTCAGAGAATAAACAGAAAATGAGGATGGGGAGAAAGTTTAGGTAGCTTTTCTAAGATGTGTAAGTAAGTTGAGAAGTTCAATAAGGACTTGTTACAGTTGTTTTTGTTTTTGTTTTTGTTTTGCAAACTTAGGGCTCCAGCAAGATGAGGATAAGAACTAGTGATATCCCAGCATGCATTAATCTCTCATTCCAAAAGCAAAACAAGATTTGAGGCAAGAAGCATATTCTAGGCCTGAATATGTTACAAAGCCTAACACACACACTAACCTACACAGTGACACTCAAAAATAGAGAGTAAGCTTAATAGAGCACATAAATATCCCAGAAATAAATGACATATTTAGGGATTTAATATAAAGAAGTCAGCATGAAACAGAACAAGCAGATTCTCAAACCTGGCTACACATTAGCCTCTTGTAGGGAGCTTTCTAAAAAATGCCCATGTGGGGTTCACTCCCTACCTTAGAAGAATTATGATGTTTATGTATCCCATAAGTATGATTTCACTTATCAGCACTGAAAAAAGGGACTGCTTCCCAGGAGACACTAAATTACAGCCAGGTTGCGAACTGTTGAGATTGATTATCATTATGTGGATTATGCATCATATGCATATTATGGTTACTCGCTTGGCAATAATAATTTAGATCCTTGCTTCATTCCTGTGCAACAATAAATTTTAGTTGGACAAATGATTATATGTTTTAAGAAACAAAAACTAACATTGTACGTTATATGGGATTGGTGAGGACTAGGTAAGATTAAAAGAAAAGATTCCTGGGGCGCCTGGGTGGCTCAGTCGGTTAAGCGGCCGACTTCGGCTCAGGTCACGATCTCGCGGTCCGTGAGTTTGAGCCCCGCGTCGGGCTCTGTGCTGACAGCTCAGAGCCTGGAGCCCGCTTCAGATTCTGTGTCTCCCTCTCTCTCTGCCCCTCCCCTGTTCATGCTCTGTCTCTCTCTGTCTCAAAAATAAATTAAAAAAAAAAAAAAACGTTAAAAAAAATAAGAAAAGATTCCTGTACAAATCAAAACCACGATAACATACCAACTCACGCCGTCAGAAAGGCTAAAATTAACAGCTCAGACAACAACAGATGTTGGCGAGGATGTGAAGAAACAGGAACCCTTTTGCACTGCTGGTGGGAATGCAAACTAGTTCAGCCACTCTGGAAGACAGTATGGAGTTTCCTCAAAAAATTAAAAATAGAACTACCCTATGACCCAGCAATTGCACTACTAGGTATCTATCCAAGGGATACAGGTATGCTGTTTTGAAGTGACACATGCACCCCCATGTTTATAGCAACACTATCAACAATAGCCAAAATATGGAAAGAGCCCAAGTGTCCACTGACAGATGAATGGATAAAGAAGATGTGGTATATATATGCAATGGAGTATTACTCGGCAATCAAAAAGAATGAAATCTTGCCATTTGCAACTACGTGGATGGAACTAGAGGGTATTATGCTAAGCGGAATTACAGAAAGACAAATATCATGACTTCACTTATATGTGGAATTTAAGATACGAAACAGATGAACATAGGGAAAGGGAAGCAAACATGATGTAAAAAGAGGGAGGGGGCAAAACATACGAGACTCTTAAATATCTTAAATATAGAGAGCAAACTGAGGGTTGTTGGAGGGGTTGTGGATGGGAGGATGGCTAAATGAGCAAGGGGCCCATCCCATTGCTGGGATGAGCAATGGGTGTTACACGTAGGGGATGAATCACTGGAATCTACTCCTGAAATCATTACTGCATTAAATGCTAAGTAACTTAGATGTAAATTTAAAAATAAAAATAAATAATCAATAACAAAAGAGATACAAATGCATAAAGTAAATAAAGAAATAAACAAATAAATAAATAAATAGAAGAATCCTTCCAACAGAAAAAGTAAAACCACAAAGAAAGGATCAATGCATAAAAACAGAAATTCTACAAAACTTAGTAACTATAGTAAGAAAATTAATAAGATGACAATAAATAAATGGTCATGAAAAGTGAAAAACATGGGGCACCTGGGTAGCTCAGTCGGTTAAGCGTCTGCCTCTTGATTTTGGCTCAGCTTATGATCCCAGGGTCATGGGATCGAGCTCCGTGTCAACCTCCACACTGAGTGTGAAGCCTGCTTGGGATTCTCTCTCTCTCTTCCTCTGTCCCCCTTCCCTGTTCACACAGACTCTCTCTCTCTCTCTCTCTCCCTCTCTCTCTCTCTCAAAAAAAATTAAAATTAAAATTAAAAAATAAAAATTAAAAATTAAAAAAAAAACAGTGAAAATCAAAAGAAAACCAGTATATCAAATCAAAGTGTTTAACAAATATGGGAGAAGGGTGATGTTAAGATTAAAGATGTTCAATTTAACTAATAATTATATAATATACATTCAAGTAAAACCAAGATGTGAAATTTTTGTATTTCCATTTAAGAAAAAAAAAGAAAGAGAATTCTGATGTTCTGAAGAACCCTATTTTAAAAAGCCCACTCTTACACATTAACAGGGAATCTAAATTTCTACATTATGGAAATGAATTTGGCAATGTAAGAAAAGAGTCTGAATGACGTTCATAATTTTGACCCAGTAATTTCTCTCCTAAGACTCAATTATAAAAGGATTTTTTAAGAGATATTATTTTTAAGTAATCTCTACACCCAACATGGGGCTCAAACTCACAACCCTGAGACCAAGAGTCTCAGGCTCCACTGACTGAGCCAACCAGGCACCCCATAAAAGGATTTTTTTAATGGAAGATGTTTCCGAACATGCAAAAAAAAAATTATCATTTTATTTAATAATTATAATTGATTGTTATTATTATTGATTAATAGTAATTATTAATAAATAATGATTGTTTTTAAATTGCTATTATAATTATACAATTATGCAAATTGTATTAAAATTAAAAGTAGAAATAAAATTAAATTTTCATGAAGAGGTGTGTGATGGGTAATTTTATGTGTCAACTTGGCTAGGCCATGGTACCCAGATAATTGATCAAACGTTATTCTAGATATTTCTGTGAAGGCATTTTTAAAATGAGATTAACAATTAAGTCAGGGAACTTTGAAGAAAGCACATTACCCTCCATAATGTGGGTATGGCCCATCTAATCAGTTGAAGGTCTTAATAGAAAAAGACTGACCTCCCCAGAAGAGGAAATTATGCCAGCACACTGCCTTTGGACTTAAACTGCATCACTGCACTGGGTCTCCAGCCTGCTGGTCTACCTTGAAGACTTTGGACTTCCCAACTATCCACAGATTCTTAATTTTTGTTAATGCTTATTTATTTATTTTGAAAGAGAGAGAACAAACAGTGGAGGGGCAGAGAGAGAGAGAGAGAGAGAGAGAATCCCAAGCAGACCCTGCACTGCCGGTGCAGAGCCCAACACAGGGCTCAATCTCACAAACCGTGAGATCATAGCCTGAGCCAAAATCAAGAGTCGGATGCTTAGCCAACTGAGCCATCCAGGCTCAGATCTGTTCTTCAAACTAGATCTCAATAGACGATACATACATACGTATAGGCATACCTACATGCATATACATACATACATAGACACACAAACATCCTGTTGGCTCTATTTCTCTGGAAAACTCTAATGCAAAGAGGACTGCCAAATTTTTATACAGCTATACAATAGAATAAATATATCAATTTTACGTTCATGAAAGTTTTTAATAAAGGGGTTTTTCTTATGTTCATAGGTAAAGTGATATAAGCAGATTTAAAATTCATCAGGATCTAGTTTAATACAGTTCTAAATTGGCAGCCATATCTTAACATTATCTCTGTTTCTCTCTCCCTTTCTGTCTCTATCATTTGGAGCAGGTGTTATCACATCTCTGGGTTTTAATTCCTGATCCATAAAGTAATGGATCATAATCCTTGAACTGCCTAATCAGACATTCTGGCAAGACAAATAAGATAAAACATAGGACAAGACTTTAAAGTCTTAGAATAAAAGAAATTGATGGAATTCAGAAAGGTCGTATTATCAGACATTCTGGCAAGACAAATAAGATAAAACATAGGACAAGACTTTAAAGTCTTAGAATAAAAGAAATTGATGGAATTCAGAAAGGTCGTATTATCACGTTCTCCCTCTCCCCTGCCCCCACAGGTCCACTGCCCTCTTTTCTGATGTACCTTGCTTCCCACCATTAAAGCATTTCTATAGTAAATGATTTGGAGATCTGTTAAGCTGGTGTTAAGGTTTTGGTATTTCAGAGAATTTCAAGCCAGTTCTACTAACTTATTGCTCTATCATTTGCTAATCATACTCTTTCTCCTCTCATATATCAATACCAGTGATTTTGAGGAAGACAGAGATTAATGCAGATATGAGATGCACTTTGGAGGAAACCCTGTGATCAAATGAACTTTAAATAACACTATTTCTACACTAGCATGGACTCCAGTATAATGAGGCCCCAGCACTGATCTTCATGTTGGCTTCAGCTGCCTTCTGCCCTGGAATTGGTTATATTTTCCTCACCTAGATTATTTCTTAATGGAAAGTTCTAGGAGAAATGTAGAATGAAAAGAAAGAATCCTCTCCTAATACAGGCAAAGGAGACGTGAGATCTCAGTTATGACACTGGGTTAGCACCATCTTGTGTGTGACCTTAAGCAAGCTAATTAACATGTCTTGGTCTGAGGTTTGTATGTAAAACACCATGAAATATATAGAGTAAAAATACAAGGCATTATAATTATTTATTTAGAATCCAAGAAAGGAAAACGATGATGAAACCAAGGATATATAACATATACTCACATAAAGAAGAGAATTCAGAAGTGTAAAACCAGAGGAAAGGTGAACAACAGAGTTTTCTCTATTTTTTTTTTAAGTAAGAAATGTGACACCTTTCTATCATTCCCTCAAAATGGCTATGTAATATAGTCCTTCTTTGCTGTATGTTGACAGAAAGAGTGAGATCTAAAGAAAAGTCATGAATGGGAAGTGCATCTTACAAAGATGCAGAAAGCAGTTTAAAACAAAGGGATGTGGTCAAAAAGAATGAAATCTTGCCATTTGCAATAACGTGGATGGAGCTAGATGTATTACACTAAGCGAAATAAATCAGAGAAAGACAAATACCATATGATTTCATGCATATATAGAGTTTAAGAAACAAAACAGATGAACACGTGGGAGGAGGAAAGAGAGAGAGAGAGAGACACAGTAAGAGACTCTTGAAGATAGGGAACAAACTGAGGGTCAATGGAGGGAGGTGGGAGGGGGATGGGCTAGATGGGTGATGGGTATTAGGGAGGGCTCTTGTTATGATGAACACTGGGTGTTGTATTTAAGTGATGAATCACTGAATTTTACTCCTGAAACCAATATTGCAAATATGTTAACTAACTACAATTAAATAAAACTTTGATTAATTAATTAATTAATTAAAAAAACAAAAGAATGTGAATCTTGCTACAAACACCTGCCACTGTCCTAGCTTCTTGATCTGTCCTGGGAATAAAAATGTGGCAGTGACATGAACTTTAAAGATTTGTTTGATCTTTTTTTTTGTTGTTAAAAGGTTATTTATTTATTTTGAGAGAGAGAGAGTGCATGAGCAGGAGAGGGACAGAGAGAGACAGAGAGAGAATCCCAGGCAGGCTCCATGCTTTCTGCACAGAGCCCAATGCGGGGCTTGAACTCACAAACCATGAGCTCATGACCTGAGACTAAGTCAAGAGTCAGATACTTAACTGACTGAGCCACCCAAGTGCCCCTGTCTGATCTCATTTTCAATTGAAAGATGAAGCAAGGTCCCAGTAGAGACAGGACAAGAGAACAAAATCTTAAGTTTATTGTCTGAAACCAGAGGAAAACCCTCAACATTTTTGTCTAATATTTATTTAAACTGAGCAACAAAAAATTTATCCAATACTTTTCATCATCCCTGGCTCTGGTGCCCTCCTCTATGTGTCTCTCCTAACATAGTTCTGGATCTTTTCCAGGGCCAGGAAAGGTTAAATATAGATATGGTATCTTGGATCCATATTATCTCTTCCTCCTTTTCCACTACACCCAGTGTCTTTCCGTGAGTCAGCCTGGAGCAGAGTTCAGACAATAAACCAATGAAGCAATCTGCTTTGGACCCTGCCCTGCTCTGCCCCTCTTTAACCGTCACTTACATGCAGCACAGCTTCCTTCATACTGGTTTTTGCTTCCCATTACAGCCTAGTAGGCATATAGTTACAATGGCACCAATGACCTCTGGGTCACAGAGACGTAAAGTAACTTGCTCTGGACCACTCAGCTAGTAACAGGGATTTGGAACTCCCAGGTTGTATGGCTTTGGAATCTATTTTCTGACATTATATCATCTTCCTAGCAGATTCTGGAAAACCTTTTTTTTCTTTTCTTTTCTTTCCTTTTCTTTCCTTTTTCTTTTTTTTTTTTTTTTCAAAATTAGAATTACGTTCAATATTGCTTTCTTTTTGACTGAGATATAATTCACATACCAGAGAACTCACCCTTTAAAAAAATTTGTTTTCATGTTTATTTAATTTTTGAGAGACAAAGAGAGACAGAGTGTGAGCAGCGGAGGGGCAGAGAGAGGGGGAGTCACAGAATCCAAAGCAGGCTCCAAGCTCTGAGCTGCCAGCACAGAGCCCGATGTGGGGTTCCAACTCACAAACCGTGAGATCATGACCTGAGCTGAAGTCCAACACTTAACCAACTGAGCCACCCAGGGGCCCCAAGAACTCACCCTTTTTAAAATGTATTATCAGTGGTTTTTATAGTCACAAAATCGTACAACCATCACTGCTATCTAATTTTAGAATATTTTCATCATCCCCTCCAAGAAATCTGTACCAATAGTAGTCACTCCCCAATGCCCACTCTCCCCAGCGCCTGGCAATCACCTATTTTCTGTCTCTGGATTTACCTATTTTGAACATTTCATACGAATTGAATCATACAATCTGTAGCTTTGTGTCTGGTTTCTTTCACTTAGCATGCATTTAAGATCACCCATTGTATTAATCAGAGTTCTCTAGAGAAACTGAACGAATAAGATATAAAGATGTAGATATATAGACAAATATATAGGAGGACATTTATTATGGGAATTAGCTCATGAGATTACAGAGGCCGAGAAGTCCCCCAACCTGCTGTCTGCAAGCTGGAAAATCAGGAAAGCTGGTAGTACAATTCAGTGTGAGGCTGAAGGCCTGAGAGCGGGGGACCATGGGCGTAAGTCCTAGAGCCCAAGGGCCGGAGAACCAGGAGTTCCGATGGTGGAGGGCAGGAGAAGATGGGTGTCCCATCTCAAGAGAGAGAAAATTCACCCTCCATCTTTTTGCTTTCCTCAAGCCCTCAGCAGGCTGGATAATGTCCACCCACACTGGCAAGGGCAGATCTCCTTTACTCAGTCCACTGATTCAAATGCTAATCTTTTCCAGAAACATCCTCACAGAGGCACCCAGAAATCATGTTTCCTCAACATCTGGACATTCCTCAGCCCAGTCAAACTGACACATAAAACTAACCATCCTGGGGCACCTGGCTGGCTCAGTCAGTTAAGCGTCCGGCTTCGGCTCAGGTCATGATCTCACAGCTCATGAGTTCAGGCCCCACATCAGCTCCGTACTGACAGCTCGGAGCCTGGAGCCTGCTTCAGATTCTGTGTCTCCCTCTCTCTCTGCCCCTCCCCTGCTTGCTCTCTCTCTCTCTCTCTCTCTCAAAAATAAATAAAAACATTAAAATTTTTTTAAAAAAATTAACCATCCCATCCATGTTATAGCATAAATCAGTACTTCATTCATTTTTATGGCTGAATAATGATTTTAGATCTTACATTTAGATCTTTGACCTATTTTGAGTTAATTTCTGCAAATGTTGTGAAGTAGGCAATCAATTTCATTCTTTTGCATGTTAATATCCAGTGCATCTGCACAATGAATTGTGTTGGCACTATATAGAAAGTCAAATGGCCCGGGCGGCTGGGTGGCTCAGTCGGTTGAGCATCCATCCAACTTTGGCTCTGGTCATGATCTCATGGTTCATGAGTTTGGGCCCCGCATCGGGCTCTGTGCTGACAGCTCAGAGCCTGGAACCTGCTTTGGATTCTGTGTCTCCCTCTCTCTCTGCCCTTCCCCCACACACACTGTGTCTCTCTGCCTCTCAAAAATAAAGAAAAATAATTAAAAAAAATTTTTTTTAATAAAAAAGAAAATCAAATGGCCATAGGTATGAGTTTATTTCAGGACCCTCAATTCTGTTCCATTGGTCTATATGTCTATCTTTATGCCAATAGTACACAGTCTTAATTACTTAGTTTTAAAACTTAGTGAGTTTTTAGGGGCACCTGGGTGGCTCAGTTAGTTAAGCATCTGACTAGGGCTCAAGTCATGATCACACGGTTCGTGAACTCGAGCCCCGCGTGGGGCTCTGTGCTGACAGCTCGGAGCCTGGAGCTTGTTTTGGATTCTGTGTCTCCCTCTCTCTCTGCCCCTCCCGTTCATGCTCTGTCTCTCAAAAGTAAATAAACATTAAAAATTAAAAAAAAAAAAAAAAACTTAGTGAGTTTTTAAATCATTAGACATGACTCCTCCATCTTTGTTCTCTTTTTGACTGTTTTGGATATTTTAAGACACTTATGTTACGATGTGCATTTTAGAATCAGCTTGGCCATTTCTGTAAAAAACATTGGGGTAGAGATTACATTGACTGTACAGGTCAATTGAGAGGGTACTACCATCTTAACGATATTAAGTCTTCTTAGATCCTCTTTAATTTTTTCAATGATATTTTGTAGTTTTCAGTGTGCAAGTCTCATTTGTTGTTGATGATGACAAACAGTTCCATGGCCTCTAAAGGTTAAACCAGAATTTGTGTATGATTCGGCAATGTCACAGAATGCTCTGTCTCTGAGAAGATCCATTCTAGAACAGGTTGGACAATACATGCCTCCTAGAGTCTGGCCAAGCATGCTATTTATATATGGTACCATAGCATACTAAAAGGCCACTTCTGATCCTCCTCATGTTTGGATAAAGGCACACACTATAGAGCACATTTTATAGTTCTTAGCATCAGCACCCAGTTTATTTTCTTTGACGGGCCCGAGTTCATCTGATTCCTCACATTGCCATGAATTTGGTGGGACTCTGGTACCCAGAGTCACATCTCTAAATTCCTATCCATAAATGCTTCTTCACATCAAACCTATAGAGAACACTGTTCCCTGGGCACCCAAAATGTTATTGATTGAGCTTAAATGAAAGGCGCAAAGGAGCAGTCCCTAATACCACTATTAAATCCTGTAACTCATATGTAAAACTATAAGGACCTCCATCTAGCACAGAGTTCTAGCCCAGCGTTCAACTCCTTTTGGTGAGTGACTTATCTCACATAGTTTTTGAATACCTATAAACCCACAACCTGCAACCTTGCTGATACTATCAAATCTTTATTGCCCATCTGTTTGTAGATAACGTAAGCTCATACTTTGGTTTTGAAGTCAGCTTGCCTGACTGAGTGCTAACTCAGTGAATTAAAAATAATCAATTTCAATATCAGCCCAAGGAGAGCAGACTTGGAAAGATAAATGTGATGTGCTGAAGAAGTGATGCTTTACAGATAATTATAAAGTCACATTTGGCTTATTAATATTTCTTTCTTCCCAATCCTATAGAGTTTGTATATTTCTCAAAGTTATCTATCTATCTATCGATATATATAGATATGTATATATATCGATAGATAGATAACTATCTATAGATCGTTATATAGATATAGTTATATAGATAGTTATATAGTTATACAGATATATATCTATATATCGATAGATAGATAGATATAGTTATATAGATATATAGTTATATATAGTTATATAGTTATATAGATAGTTATATAGTTATATAGATATATATCTATATATATCGATAGATTTTAAAGTTTATTCATTCTGAGAGAGAGAGAACATACAAGTGGGGGAGGGGCAGAGAGAGAAATGGAGAGCGAATCCCATGCAGGCTCCATTCCGTCTGTGCAGAGCCCGACACGAGGCTCGAACTGACAAACCATGAGATCATAACCTGAGCCAAAATCAAGAGTCAGACGCCTACCCGACTGAGCCACTCAGGTGCCCCATCTTCATTAAAAAAAAAATTTTTTTTTTGATGTTTATTTATTTTTGAGACAGAGAGAGAGCGTGAGCAGGGGAGGGGCAGAGAGAGAGGGAGACACAGAATCTGAAGCAGGCTCCAGGCTCCAAGCTGTCAGCACAGAGCCAGACGTGGGGCTCAAACCCACAAACCGCGAGATCATGACCTGAGCTGAAGTCGGACGCTTAATCAAGTGAGTTAAGTGCCAGGTGCCCCATCTTCATTTTTATAATAGAAAACCAGTGCAGAATAATCCATGGCTACCTTAGCAACTCCATTATGTGGAAACTAAGGTCTGAGTGAAAAGGGGACTCGCTTAGGGTCAGAAGATAAATCAGAGACCTAATTGGATATGAAACCCCTTCATCATGAATCCATTATTAACTCATCCTAAGAGTGGAATGTGGGTGAGGACAAGGACAAGGACAAGGAGTGAAATCAAGGTCACTTGGTGGTAGCAGAGATGGCTGGGCTTCAAGAAGGGATGAAGATACAACAATCTCGACTCTCAATATCAAAAAGCCATTTTTTTTAATGTTTTTATTTATTTTTGAGACCGAGAGAGACAGAGCATGAGCAGGGGAGGGGCAGAGAGAGGAGGAGACACAGAATCTGAAGCAGGCTCCAGGCTCCAAGTTGTCAGCACAGAGCCCGACGTGGGGCTCGAACTCACGGAGTGTGAGATCATGACCTGAGCTGCAGTTGGACACTTAACCCACTGAGCCACCCAGGCGCCCCCCAAAAGCCATTCTATTCCCATGCTGCAAATTAAGTAACCACTGCTGTTTCCTCTGGGCCATACTCGCTGCTACAGAAACAATGAAAACAGCAACCCTGCCTTCCATTGCTTATTCTGCCTGACAAGCACACTCTGAAATGCAACACGTGCTCCACCAATGCCACAGAATCCTAAACAACCGGAAGAGCCCTTTGAACTCAACAACAAAAAAAAACCCTCAGCTCCATAACTTATGGATGAGCAAACTCAGGCACAGTTTGAGGTATCTTCCAACAGCCAGTTAACACTCAGGCTAAGACTACTCTCATGTGTCTTGAATCTCCACCTAGTGCTCCTTCCCTACAATTTTCCACCCTTCATAAGGCTGGCTGGATATTTGATCCCCCTTTTTTCCAGTTGGGGTTTGGAGGGATGAGGGTAAGGAAAAAGATCCCAGTTTGTACAGTTCATAATGTGCATACGCTTTCATAGTTTCTTCTGCCTGCCAGGTCTTTGGGCTCTTTATGTGTCTGGACGAGCCTCTGGAAATCTCTACCCCATGCATTCCCCAAGTTGAAGACTCGAGACTTCCCATTCTGGCTGTGTTTTTAATTGTTGGCACTTCCAGGCTTTATGAATATTTTAGGGGATACTCTGCTTCTTTCTTCTTCCTCTGCCGGAATTCATTTTGACGCACACTTAATGATCAGCCCCCAGCAACGCTAAAGGAATCGGGCATGGAGACCTACGAGGAAGGACCACAGAGGTAGGACGCAGGACAGCTTCAGACCAGACTGGCTGGATTTGTGGAATCTGATTATGTATCTGATGGAAAACAAGGTAATGGAGGTAAATATTTGGCATTCTCTTACGCCTCCTCCTCCTTCCTTGAACCAGAAGCAAGCCTGTCACTTCTACTACTCAGATAAATCAAGTCCTTTCCTGCTGCTTTAGTCTCTAACTGGCCAGAAGGAGCACTAGATTGAGGCCTGGACTGAGCACTTAGGCAAGACAGCCCCATCTGACATAAGAGGGACTTTGGAGAAGTTGACCCAAAGGACACAAACCGGGGGTGGCTTGGATAGAGAGTTCTGTCAGAAAAGAAGAGCTTGGGATCAATTTCTCCAAACTCCAAATTATCGTCTTTGGCAGATGTTTTTCAACATTGAGTTGATAGCATAATATGAATAGAAAATAAATGGTGTCTCCTAGAGTTGTTCAACACAAAACTCTGCATTTACCCAACAATACAGTGCATTTGGCTAAATCACTCAAAACTGATGAGACAATGGGGCACCTGGGTGGCTCAGTCGGTTGAGCGTCTGGCTTCAGCTCGGGTCATGATCTCACGGTCTGTGAGTTCGAGCCCTGCATTGGGCTCTGTGCTGACAGCTCGGAGCCTGGAGCCTGCTTCAGATTCTGTGTCTCCTCCTCTCTCTGCCCCTCCCCTGCTCATGCTCTGTCTCTCTCTCTCTGTGTCAAAAATAAATAAACACTAAAAAAACAAAAACAAAAAAAAACTGATGAGACACAAGCTAATAACTTGGAAGAGTTCTCTAGAAAGCTAATTGGCTTAAAATATGAGTATTATTTTGTGTATTTTGTGTAATTGTGTATTGTGTATTTTGTGTAAATGTAATTGTGTATTGTGTATTTTGTGTAAATGTAATTGTGTATTGTATATTGTGTATTTTGTGTAAATGTGTATTATTGAAATTTACCTATGGCCACAATGTACAGTTTGAAACATATTTTTTTTCCTTACCCTACAGCATCTGCTACAATTTGTTCTTAGTAGATTTCTGACAGAGCCTAGAATTATATACATGTCATAATTTTAATTTAGATCAGTATTCTGGAAATAGCACCGTATTTCTATTTTGTTACCTGCCAACATTGAAAACCACTGCTCTACAAATATATACTGATGGGGCAGTTTACTATGGCTGAGGCTATAACAGAAGGAAAATTAAAACAGGTTTCCTTTCTCATTTATAATTCTTGCCAGTAATTTAGTTCATAAAAATCTTAAAAGTGCAGGTTTGAAACATGCAATCACTGTCTTCAAGTTGATTTGATCATGGCCATTACTGAGAATTAGCTGTATTGACTTGATGGTTGGCTGAGTTGTGGGTGGCGACGATTCTTAGAAGTCGGGCCACAACAGAGACTGATGAGGGTTAAAGGAGGCATGAGCCTGGGGAGATCCTTCCGTTCCCTGAAAACTCACCCTTAGGAAATGGCGTTCACAACATGAGGCGGCAGGAATCTACACCGCCCAATTCAGCTGGCCTTGTAGACAGGAGAAAAGTAGTGAAGGCCACCTGAGCTGAGCGGGTAAGAGTACCTTCAGGAAAGGAGGCTGAAGTCAAGGGATGGATAGAAACCCCTGCACCCCATCCCCAGTTTCCTTTCTGGCCCAGAGGTGACCATCTCCCCAGCTGAATTCGAACCTGTCCCCTCATTATTATTCTGCTTCAGAAACTCAGAGAAATTGTGAGAAATTCAAAAATAAAAGACTCATTTTGTTTTAAGCCTGGAAGACTCCCCGGAGGTTTCCCAGTCTACCTCAACCCTTCATTTGTTAAGAGAGGAAATAATAACAATAATAATAACGAAATAATAATAATAATGAAGGACACTGAAGTAAGTCCCTTGTTCTTTGCTTGCAAAAAAGAGTGCAAGAGCTTAAACCAGATTTCAGGTCCCTGGACTCGGGACAGGACTCATTCCGGTCTACGCTGATGTCTGTGCAAGCAGCCACTTTTTTTTTTTTTTTTTTTTGGTATGTGTGTGCTCATTCCCTTCTACTTTCATTTTTCCCAGTTAGAAACCATGTCCAAGAGGTGATATGCTAATATAGAGCATTGAACCAGCTGACTCAGTGCTTCATTGGCTTGCTTATTATTATCTGCTTCTTCCCAAACAGTTGGTAGTTTCCTTGAGGGCATGGCAATTTCCTTCCTTAGGTCCTTCGTTAGTACAGCCCAGACATAGGCACAGAGCAGTAGCCACATCTAAAGCCAGGGATGTGGTGGGGAATTGAGACCGGGGGAAGGACGAGAAGGGAGTGAGAGGGACACCTTCACAACAACAAGAATTTAAGGACCCCAGCTCCTTTCTGCATTGCTATGTCTCTTCTGCCTAAAGCAGCGTCCGCCCACATGTCAAAATTCATACGGCTGTTCGATAAATACACAGCTAAATTCACCTATAAAAATAACATTGGAGCTGAAAGAAATTATTTTTAAGTTTATTTATTTATTTTGAGAGGCAAAGAGACTGAGCGCAGAGCCCAGGGAGGGGCTTGAACCCACAAACTGTGAGATCATAGCCTGAGCTGAAACCAAGAGTCGGGACGCTTAACTGCCTGGAGCCACCTACGCGCCCCTAGAAAGACACTTTTATCAAAAAAATAACCTATACAAATTAATTGGGTATAAAGAATTAAGTTGTAATGCTAAAAGTACAAGGGATGGGGAGTCGTTTTTAATAGTATTCGATAGAAGCATCATGCTACCCAGGTTTCTGCTCAATGGGAACACATTTTTAGCTCTATCACTAGACAGGATGCTGGTTTTCTCTTATAAAAGGGATATAAAGTTCCTTGCTACACATAGCAAGCAAAACACTGATCCCTCAGAGTGAAAACAGGACAATAAACCCAATAAAGAAAACCCAGTTATTCAAAGCTCAGTGTGGCTGTCAGTGGCCCCTCAAACACATCTATGTCCAAATCTCCAGAACTATGAATATATTAGTTTCTTTTTTTAAATTTTTTAATGTTTATTTATTTTTGAGAGAGAGACAAAGAGTGAGTGGGGGAAGGGCAGAGCGAGATAGGGAGACACAGAATCTGAAACAGTCTCCAGGCTCTGAGCTGTCAGCACAGAGCCTGATGTGGGGCTCAAACTCGGGAACGGCAAGATCATGACCTGAGCCAAAGTCGGATGCTTAACCGACTGAGCCACCCAGGTGCCCCGAATATGTTAGTTTTTAATAGTGTTAGAATAGCAAAAGGAAATTAAGATTGCAGATGGAATTAACCCACTGACCTTAAAATGAGGAGATTATTCTAGATTAGCCCGTGAGTCTGATGTAATCATAAAGACCCTGAATATGGAAGAAAAAGGCACAAGTGTCACTGCCGGCAAATGAACTGTGAGAAACACTTGACGTGGCTTTGAAGATAGAGGAAGAGAGTCCTGAGCCAAGGAATGCAAGCAGTCTCTAGAAGCTGAAAAAAAGGCAAGCAAAGGGATTCTCTCCTAGAGCCTCCAGAAGGCATGCAAACCCCTTTTGGACTTCTGACTTCCAGAACTGTAAGAGAAAAACATGTGTTGGTTTAAGCCACCAAATGTGGGGTGATTTGTTACCGCAGCAATAGGAAACTAACACCCTCAGTTTAAAACAGAGCCATAGTGGGGCGCCTGGGTGGCTCAGTCGGTTGAGCTTCAGACTTCGGCTCAGGTCCTGATCTCACAGTCTGTGAGTTCGAGCCCTGCATCGGGCTCTGTGCTGACAGCTCAGAGCCTGGAGCCTGCTTCAGATTCTGTGTCTCCCTCTCTCTCTGACCCTCCCCCATTCATGCTCTGTCTCTCTCTGTCTCAGAAATAAACATTAAAAAAATTAAAAAAAAAATAAAACAGAGCCGTAGAATCACAAAACTCCCTATGTGACACTCAACTCACTCTGAGTATGTACATAATGAAAGAACAAGGAACTGTTACAGATCGAAGTGTGCACCCCAAAGTTCATACACTGAAGTCCTAGCTTCCAATACTGCAGATCGTGACCTTACTTGGAAATAGTCTTTAACAGAGGGAATAGAGACATAAAAGGAGGTCATTAAAGTGGGCACTAATCCAATATGACCAATGTCCTTTAAAAAGGGGGAAATTTGGAGACACCTGGGTGGCTCGGTTGAGCGTTGGTCTCTTGGTTTTGGCTCAGGTCATGATCTCACGGTTTGTGGGTTCAAGCCCTGCCTCGGGCTCTCCACTAACAGCACAGAGCCTGCTTGGGATTGTCTCTCTCCCTCTCTTTGTCTCAAAAGGTGGCTCGGAACCTTCTTGGGACTCTCTCTTTCTCCCTCTCTCTGCCCCTCCCCCACTTGCAATTACGCACACGTGCTCTCAAAACAAACATTATAAATACATAAATAAATAAAAAGAAAGAAATTTGAAGACAGACTCATATGCAGGGAGAATGCCATACCAACATAAAGACAGCCATCTACAAGCCAAAGAAAAGGGTCTGGAATAGATCCTTCCCTCCCAGCGCTCAGAGAGAAGCAACATGGCTGTTGATTTTAGACTTTCAGCCTCCAGAACTGTGAGACAATACATTTCTGTTGCTTAAGCCACTCGATTTGTGGCCATTTGTTAGAGCAGCCCTAGCAAGCTAATAGTGAAGGCACTAAAGAAAGAGTGTATGATTTTCACAGAAGCAACACAGGCGTGTGGTCCTAAAGCATTTTGTTTTATTGCGCTTCACAGGTATTGCAGGTTGTTTTGTTTTGTTTTGTTGCAAATGGCAGGTTTGTAGCAACTTTGCATTTTTTTTTCAAGAACACTTGTTCATTTCGTGTCTCTGGGTCACATTTTGGCTAATTCTCACAATATTTCAAACTTTTTTATTATTATTGTATTCGTTACAGTGGTCTGCCATCAATGATTATGACTCTCTGGAAGCTCAGATGACAGCCTTTTTTAGAAAAAAAAAGTATTTGGGGGGGCGCCTGGGTGGCTCACTCAGTTAAGCGTCCAACTTCAGCTCAGGTTGTGATTTCACGGTTAAGTTCGAGCCCCGCGTCAGGTTCTGTGCTGACAGCTCAAAGCCTGGCACCTGCTTCAGATTCTGTGTCTCCCTCTCTCTCTGCCCCTCTCCTGCTCACACTCTGTCTCTGTCTCTCAAAAATAAATCAACATTTTGAAAGAAAGAAAGAAAGAATTTTTAATTAAGGTATACACATGACTTTTGTAGGCATATTACACACTTAACGGGCTACAGTACAGACTAAACATAACTTTTGTTTGCACTGGAAAACCAAAAATTTCATCTGACTCACTTCATTCCAATATTAATTCCACTTTAATGCAGTGGTCTGAAGGCAAACCCACAATATCTCCAAAGTATGCCCGTAGAGTTGACCCTTGAACAACACAGGGTTTAGCGACACCGATCCCCTGTGCAGCAGAAAACAGGGGTAAAACTTCTGACTCCCCCAAAACTTAACTACTAATAGCCTACAGTCGACCTTACCAATAACATAAACAATCGAGCAACACTGTATGCATACGATATTTTGCATATCATACGTATTATACAGTGGATTCTTAGAATGAAGTCAGCTAAAGAAAAGAAAGCACCATTAAGAAAATCGTAAGGAAGAGAAAACACATTTACAGTACTGTACTGTACTTATTGAAAAAATCCATGCATAAGTGGACCCACCTAACTTAAACCCGGGATGTTCAAGGATCAATGGTATCTCCCCATGTCTCACTGAAAGACCCAGATGGCCCCTCGCTGAGTGTTAGGAGTACTGAGGAGGGTCAATCAGGTCGAAGTCACCATTTCCAGGTGCATTTCACTGTGTGTGTGAGCTGCACATTACAGGAGCTCTGGTGCTTGATTTCCACAACCACTGATGGTTCTCGCTAAGTAGCAAGAAGAAAGCTTGGTCTGAAACGTCTGAGAAACTCAGATGGCATGGGGATTCCTAACAGAAAGACGCCACAGTCACAGAAACCAAAGGGTCGCCTGGGTGGCTCAGTCAGTTAAGCGAGGGACTTCAGCTCAGATCACAATCTCAGGGTTGGTGAGTTCGAGCCCGGCGTTGGGCACTGTGCTGACAGCTCGGAGCCTGGACCCTGCTTCAGATTCTGTGTCTCCCCCTTTCTCTACCCCTTCCCTGCTCGTGCTCTGTGTCTCTCTGTCTCTCAATAATAAATGTTAAAAAATCTTTTTTCAAAAAAGAAATGAACGGGAAAAAGGAGACAAATGGGGATGACATTGACAGGTAGGTAGGAGGGAAAGAGACACAGAAAAAGAGAAGACAAATTCAGAAGAAAGCAAAAATCCGGTCAACACGGAACAGCATATCACATCGTACAATCATAAAAACATAAAAGTCAAAATCCACAAGATGTTCCTTCCAAAGAAATACAGGTTCGTTCACCTGGTGATCATTGCCCGTTCAGATAAAATTCGAACCGCCTCTCACAACCTTCCCACTCTTGGCCTTCTCCCCCCTTTCCCTCCCAAACGCCCAAGCTATCCACCTCCCACCCCCCCTACCCCTGAACCCCAGTTCGCTACCGTGTCCCTCCTCCGGCCACTCTGCTCTCAGATGGAACCGGCCCAGCCAGGGGGGTTAGAAAATGATCGGTTTGGATGTGACAAGGTGTGCCAGCCTCAAGGAAATGCTTTTCAGTCCCTCCTTCCCACTGTGGGGCGTGGCTGCCCGCAAAGGATGGAGTTGGGGCGGGCTCCCCACAAGGGGAAGTCTGCGGGCAACTGAGGTTTCCGGGACTCACCGTGCACCAGCCAGCAGGAAACCTCTGCCGAAGCTGTAAAAGCTGCACTTGCTGCTGGTCTGCTTACTGTGTTCCTCCTCTAGAGATCGCTACTTGGTCCGTTGTGAAGGAGACGGCAGCCCAGGTAAAAAAAAAAAAAAAAAAAAAAAAAAAAAGTCATGATAAAGCGCAACAGCGCCACCTCATGTCCGACCTCATAGCAGCAGCCTTCGTCGGTGCTCGCAATAGTCCGGATTCGAGGACAATTTGAGCTTGATGAGTCCTCTCCTGGGATAATCTCCACCTCAAGCCTTTGCTGGGAAATCGCGAAGGAATAAGTGGAAACAAAACTGTCATTAGTAGGTAATCGGTCATTAGCACATACTGTCTAAATACATTCTGGGCTCTCTTCTAGGGACGTAGCATAAACAGAAGTAGTTCTATGACCTGCCCACGTGGCATTTATAATCACAGGAAACACTGAAGAAAATACACAGCTGAAGTAATTCCAAATTGGATACTAACACTTAATACAAGTTCTGGTAAAGAAACGCGGGTCACAGATAACTGAAATAGGGGACCAGTTTGTTGAGGACCGATAGCATATCAAACAGAAAGGGGTACCTGAACAGAAAGAAGGTAGGGGCAATGTAATATGGGTACAATAAATTTACACACTGAGGTTCTTTAGTTCTCTAGAGGCTTCTCTACTGCAGGTGAGCTCTCTGAGGGGCGCCTGGGTGGCTCAGTCGGTTGGGTGTCCGACTTTGGCTCAGGTCATGATCTCACGGTCTGTGGGTTCAAGCTCCGGGCCGGGCTCTGTGCAGACAGCTCAGAGCCTTGGAGCCTGCTTCAGATTCTGTGTCTCCCTCTCTCTCTGTCCCTCTCCTTATCACATTCTCTCACTCTCTCTTGCTCTCTCTCTCTCATAAATAAATAAACATTAAAAAAAGGAAAAGAAAGAAAATATATTTGAGGGGCACCTTGGTGGCTCAGTAGATTAAGCATCAGACTCTTGATTTTGGCTCAGGTCATGATCTCATGGTTCCTGAGTTCTAGCTGTTGAGCTCTGTGCTGACTTCAGATCCTGCTTGGGATTCTCTGTCTCCCTCTCTCTCTGCCCCTTCCTTGCTCATGCTGTCTCTGTCTCGAAAGAAAGGAAGAAAGAAAGAAAGAAAGAAAGAGAAAGAAAGAAAGAAAGAAAGAAAATACACTTGAAAGTACTCAAAAATCAAGAGCACTATATAAATATTAACTAATACTATCTGATAGTATTAACAATCTAGATTTTTATTAACCTCTACTTGTGCAAGCTCTGATGGGTTGTACATTTGTTGCTGTTGTTGTTGTTGTTGTTTTAAATTTTATCTTATTTCAGTCCCCTTCATGCAAAACATTAAAAATAATCCTGAATCAAATCTCCGACTTACACTTTTCTGGCTGTATCATTGAGACATGGTCAACTACAAGTTGATTTTAAAAAAAAATGAGGGGTGCTTGGGTGGCTCAGTCAGTTAAGCATCTGACTTTGACTCAGATCATGATCCTGTGGTTCATGAGTTCAAGTCCCACACCAGGTGAACACAAGCCCTGCTTCAAGGAAAAAATACATGAGCCCCGCTTCAGGTGAGCTCCGTCTCTCTCTCTCTCTCTCTCTCTCTCTCCCTGCCCCTAGCTCACTTGTGCCCTCTAAATAAATAAATATTTAAAAATTTCTACGTACCTGGAGAGCCCCGTGGCTGGCTCAGTCAGTATAATGTGCGACTCTTGATCCTGGAGTTGTTCAAGCTCTACATGGGGTGTATAGCCTACTTAAAAAAAAAAAAAAAAAAAATATATATATATATATATATACATATACACATACATATATATACAGTGAGATATATATATATCATATACATATACATGTATATACATATATATCAGTGAAGTACATAGAAATATATATATGTTTATAAATATTTATATATTGAGCTCTGTGCTGACTGTATATATATTTTATATATATATATATATTTCTATGTACCTCACTGATAACAGTAAAAGAACAGGGTTTTAAAACCTGCCATTAAATAATTCTCTAAAGGTTGACCCCAATTAGTTGATAACACTCTCTGGATATGATTTTCCAAAAAGCTACCGGTCTCTCTAAGAAGCTTCAAGTTTAGAGTACCAAATCCACTTAACTGTGCAAATTTTAAGCTGGGAAATGCTGCATTGAGGCTTATCACTCTTTCTACCCCATTCCAGCTCAACAGATGGCACCAAGGACAGTCCTACCTATACATCTCTATCATTCCTCTTTCCCCTTTCCACTGAGTTCACCCCCTCTTCTCTTGCCTGAATCTCTGTAAGTCTTCTAACGAGTCTCCATCCCTCAGCCTCACCACCCTCTCATCTTTCGTATTGCTGCCAGAATGATTTCTCCAACAAGCAAGTTTTGCCATGGAACACCTCTTCCCATCTGGAATCTTGACACTATTGAAGAATGAAATCTCTTACTGATTACACATCTCCATAAACACCTTCTTTCTTCCTCAGCCTCAATATCCTTCAGTCATACTGTTCACATTCCCTACCATAAGAAAAAATAAATGAGAAGTACTACGTCCTCTGACCCCACAATCATTTGCACGCTCTGGTCCCTATGCCTGCACTGCCCTTCCTCTCCTAACGTTTCTAACAATTCTTCCTGGTTCTTTAGGATTCAGCTCATCTCTGAGAAGTGTTCCCAACCTTCACTTCGAATCCTCTCCTACACAGACTGTCCTTCTCCATCTTCTTAGCATCCAGAATGCTTTTCATTGCTAGAAGTTTCTTTATTTCTTCTATTAGGCTATATTCTCCCTGAGAGCAGACACCACAATTTATCACTATATCTAGACCCTAGCAAAATATCTGGCACAGGTTTATCGAATAGGGGAAGCAGATCAGAAGAAGTAACGGTCTTAAACTCAAGTCTCAACATACTTTGAGATTCATCATCTTCTTCGATCCCTAGAACAGCTTTATGGGGCAGAGAAGATGGATACTGTGAAGAACACGTATTTCTTTTTTTTTTTTTTAGTTTATTAATTTTGAGAGACAGAGAGAGCATGAGTCAGGGAGGAGCAGAGAGAGAGAGAGAATCCCAAGCAGGCTCTGCACTGTCAGCACGAATTCCAATTTGGGGCTCGAACCCATGAACAGTGAGATCATGACCTGAGCCGAAGTCGGACGCATACCTGACTGAGCCACGCAGGTGCCTCGAACGTGTATTTCTTTACTGTAGAGTAATTGAGACTCGGTAATTGTGGCTCCTCCATGGTTACAGAAAGTCAGCTTCCGAGTCAGGATCCGAACCAAGATCTCTTTCCAAATTAAATGTTTTATTAAGTAGATACTTGTACTTAAATATCTGAAAATTAATAATAAAACTCAACTTTAGGGGCACCTGGGTGGCTCAGTCAAGCGTCTGACTTTTGCTCAGGTCATGATCTCACCATTCATGGGTTTGAACCCCACTTCGGGCTCTGTGCTGACAGCTCAGAACCTGGAGCCTGCTTCAGATTCTGTGTCTCCCTCACTCTCTGCCCCTCCCCCACTCGCACTCTGTCTCCCTCAAAAATAAACATTAAAAAACTCAACTTTAAAATATATATAAATATCTAAAGTCTCTAAGAAGTGATTAAGAAATGCATTGAGATTAGGAAACCCAAATCCTGTTAAGGACTCATTTATGTTATACCAATGCAGTGGTCTAAGTAGAGTAGAGAAAAAGAAAAACCAACGAGTGAAATTTGTCAAGTGCGTTCAGCATCACCTAGGGGAAAATATGCCTTGATCAGATGATGTGAACATGTTGTGACTGTTACATCATGCAAGATCCATAGTACCTCTCTGACTGCACCTCCCCAGCTTCCTACTTTCAAAAACTCTAAACATGTTCCCAGACCAGTGTCCTTGCCATTTACTGCTTCTAGAACGTTCCAGATTTTTGCACAGCTAATCACCTCACTTCCTTCGGTTCTCTGTTCACATGTCATCTGGTCAGTGAAGCCTTTCATGACCATTCCACGCACTCCATCTTGGTACCTCTATCCCCCTTACCATTTCCCCCTCTTAGGACTTAGCAGCCCCACACGTACTAAAACATCATTTATTTGTCATCTCTCTTCCTTAATTACATAAGGCCAGAATTTTATTCTTTGCACAGATGTATCCCCAGAACTAAAATAGTATCTGACACATAGTAGTCACTCGATAAGTATTCATCCATCATGAAATAGATGAATGGATGAACCAACATTCCATGGGTTATATTTTCTTCTGGTTTGAATATTTATTGTGGTTGTACATGTTTTTGAAGCAAATGATTTAATTCTTCTCATAGATTCAGTGCACCCTATAACTATTTGTGTTTCCATCTTAGAACCATAGTTGCTACAAATCTTAGAACCAAATTCGTTGTCTGCCCTATTATGTATATGATTTCATGGCTAACGTACTGAATTCTGCTTCAGTCTTGACTCGAACCTCATCCGTCCTTCACCTCGTTCTCTTCTCAATGTTTCACTGATTTGATCTTTTTGTGTCATATATCATTGTAATTCATCTTAGAATAAGGAGGAGAAAAATATCACTAAGCCTAAGGAAGTTTTTAGGTTTAGATTATTAAAATGTCATTTGTAACAAATCATATTTTGTAAACATAGCAATAAACAATGCTTGGTGAGCTAACAAGTAGAAGGTTTATGAGGGAGCAGAGCTGAGGACCTGACTAGGCCCCTACCAAGTGCAGCACGAAGAACCAACTAGTCTTTTTTGTTGGTCCTTCCTTTGCTTTGCAGGGCAACATAGCATAAAGAGAAAAGCATAGATCTTATAGTCAATCAGACCATGATTAAAGCCCAGATTCATCTCCTAACACATCACGCTTTGGAATTGGGGCAGAGATTATGGTCAGATCTGCTCACCTAAACCATTTCCTCTCTCCCGATGCAGTTAAGGCCTTGCTCAGCCCTCTTAAATCTAGGCACAGCCACGTAACTAGCTCTTGGCCCATGGACTAAGCATCAGTGATGTTTCCCTTATGATCCAAAACAGACTTCTCCTCTCACTTCCCCATCTACCTGCTGGATGACAGTGGGACAAGCTGAGACCACATATTAAAGATGACAGCACCATGGCATGGGAGGATACTCTTCCTAAGGAGCCCCTGGGAGGAAAACTGCCCAGGGGAGCCACCCACCCAAGCACATCTGCAAGGAAAAAATGTAATCTATCAAGCCACTGAAATTTCAGACTGGTCGTTATAGCAGCTAGCAGGAACCTAGGGGGAAATACGCCTTGATCAGATGACGTGAGCATGTGTCGTTACTGGTACATCATGCGGGATCCACAGTACATGTCTCTGCACCTCCAACTTTCCAGAGCCACTGTTCACATGGGGAATAGTATGTCTTGAAATAAAGGTAGAAGACCACAGATTTACAATGCTGGGTGCCGAGGTTACATTAGTGAAAGCTATCTAAGTTAGGAGGAAAATACCAAGATTTGCTTGTGTTTTTATCCTGAAACACGTGAAGGCCAGCCTTTCACTAACATTCACTCCGTTTTCATATAGAAGAGCGATGACGGCACCCTCCGCGTCTGTGTGTCACAGCGTCCGTGTTAGTGCATATGGAAGATGAGGCATCCCGACGCAAAGGAGGGCTATGCATGAAAGAACGGAGTCGATCATTTGCAAGATGGATGTGTTCGTGCGGGTTTAACAAGATGCCGCCTGTGGTATCAATGTGGTTTGTTTTATAAAACACAAACCACTAAATGGTATAAACAGAGCAATACTTTGAAATAAGAAGGGGACTAATACCTAAAACTGTCCTAGGGTGAGCATGGCATAAAGAACTTGAATCACCGTGAAGCACACCCGAACCTAGTGCAACGCTGGATGTCAACCAGACTTAAAAGGAAATTCCAAATTAAAAAAAGGAAAATAAAGAAAAAAAAAAAATTGTCCCACCCAGGTGCTTAGTGTTAAACAACTGTCAAAGTACTTAAGAGAATTGTCACATTTAAAATATTATGCATTTTCCTGGGGCACCGGGGTGGCTCAGTCGGTTAAGCATCCAACTCTTGATTTCTGCTCAGGTCATGATCTCACAGTTCGAGCGTTCAAGCCCCACATCGGACTCTGCTGGGAACACGGAGCCTGCTTGGGATTCTCTCTTCCCCCCACCCCCCACCATCCTTCCTGCACTCGCACGTGCACGCACGCACATGGTCTCTCTATCTGAAAATAAATAAACTTTAAAAAATAAAATAAAATATTAACTATTTTCTTTTTACATAAAGTCAGGTTTCCTAAATTTATTCTTTTCTATGATAAGTGACTGGCAGGAATATGCTACCTAGCAGATAGTTTTAGAAAAAAATGAACATCTTCAAAGGGAAAGTGATTTTTTACAGTGAGCAAAATTCTTCGCGGTGAGTGAAAATGGAATTTCTTTGAAAAGAACCTTTGCTGGGTTCAAAATAGGTTTTTGGAAATGTCACTATTCATCATCTGGTGTTTTTGTTGCTGAAGTAAAAAATGTCTCGCATAGCATACTCTCATATTTACATATTATAAAACTTAAAAGAATTTTCTAAATTCTGCAAATTATTCTAAGTGGTTTCCATTTATTTTGGAAGTTATGTAACAATTTCTAACTGGTTTACATAAACTATTTTGATACAAGGGAAATGGAAGTTATGTAAATTTCAACAAAAACATTTAAATAATTGGTCGATGAAGTAAAAAAATACGTATGACGGGGCCAAAATACTTTCTTCCATTCGAAACTGTATATTCTTTTCTGCTGTTACAACCGTCGAAATCAACTATCAAATTAAACTATCAAATTAAACTGAACAAAAAAGTAGATTAAGTAGACACATTTATAAATAATGAAACATTTAAATCACTATACTGATTAATATTAAAGTACTTTGGTAAGAAGTTTGTTACATTAATAAAATATTTGCAAAATATTTCATCTTTCAATTTTGTTTTTTGTTTTATAACACATGCTGTGAGTGGATACTCATATGTACACACATGGGGTTTGTATACTAAAAATATATATGTATCAGGGTATATGCTTACTTTAAAAAATGGATTCAGGGGCGCCTGGGTGGCTCAGTCGGTTAAACATTTGACTCTTGATTTTGGCTCAGGTCACGATCTCACGGTTCATGGGATTAAGCTCCACATCAGGCTCCATGCTTGGGATTCTCTTTCCCTCTGTCTCTCTGCCCCTTCCCCGCTCACAGTCTCTCCCCCCCCCCCCAAATAAAAAAAGAATTTGAAAACAATAAAATAAAAAATGGATTCAAACTGATTTTTAAAAATTTTTTTAATGTTTATTTATTTTTGAGAGACAGTGGGAGTGGGGGAGGGGCAGAGAGAAGGAGACAGAGTCTGAAGCAGGCTCCAGGCTCCGAGCTGTCAGCAAAGAGGCCAAGCGGGGCTCGAGCTCGAGAACCATGAGATCATGACTTGAGCCCAAGTCGGAGGCTTCACCGACTGAGCCACCCCGGTGCCCCTCAAATTGATTTTTTAATTAGAATGAATGATTAAAAGCACAGAGAGATGACTGCTCTCGATGGTATATCTAAAATGTAGATAGCTCTGCTTAGAATCACTAGCAAAATATCATGAGAAAAACTGTACAACTGAGTCTTCTGTTCATGAACTTCAGGGAACTTATTCCTGAGAGTTGTGGCAGGGAACCCCTCTCCCCCCACCCCACCCCCACCCCCCACCTGCACACTCTACGTTAGAAGTACACAAATGGGCACTGTGAGGAGTGAGATCGGGAAGGGAAGTGCAGAGTCGAAGCGCTGGAAAAATCTTCCTGGGTTTTGTCTACAACTTTTTGAACTGGGGTCATATATGTAAGGGAAGATGGTACTGCTATAATTAAATCACTATCTCAATATCCATTGATTGCTGCTTGTTTGGGATGATGGGAATGACCAGCAATTGCACACAGCACGAGCAGTAATTTACTCCTAAAGTGAATATCTAAGAAGAAAGAAGAGGAAAAGACTAAACAGAGAAGCAAAGAAGGAAAGGCCTGAAAAGTTCAGCTCCGTCAAGGGAATTTTGGGCGTCTGGGTGGCTCAGTCTTGTTAAGCGTCTGACTCTTGATCTTGGCTGAGGTCATGATCTCACGGTTCGTGAGATTGAGCCCTGCATCGATGGAGCCCCGTGTCAGGGGTTGTCAGCTCAGAGTCTGATTGGGGTTCTCTCTCTCCCTCCCTCGCTTCCCCTCCCCTGCTCACTCGCTTGCTCTCAAATAAGTAAACAAACCTTTTTAAAAATTAAAAAAAAAAAAGAAAGAAAGAAAACGACTTCAGTGATTTTTAACCTTTACTAGTATGTTTTCCTTTGAATGACTTCAGGGTTACCTCAAACTATACTTGTCAGAAAGGCTCTCATATTACAATCTAAACACAGTATTCTAAAGAGATACTAAGTGAGCAGAGAAGGCAAGGTGTCTAATCCTTGCTCAGCCTCTCCCTTATTGGAGTTATACTTACTGCACAATGTTCCCACACACAGGGAACACTCTACATTGACTGTTGTCTCCACGAGCCTTCGTCCTTCAATTACATACAGCTATAGATTACAAATCTCAGCCAGTGAAATACAATTCTTTCGTGCCACCTCTAGGTGTGACCTTGGCAGAGTAACATGCAAAGAACAATGGCATATTTGAGTGGAGGGAGGGCTGAGGATAATTCTTCTTCTTTTTTTTTTTTTAACATTTATTTATTTTTGAGACAGAGAGAGACAGAGCATGAACGGGGGAGGGTCAGAGAGGGAGAGGGAGACACAGAATCAGAAGACGGCTCTAGGCTCTGAGCCGTCAGCCCAGAGCCCGATGCGGGACTCAAACTCACGGACCGCAAGATCGTGACCTGAGCCGAAGTCGGACACTTAACCGACTGAGCCACCCAGGCGCCTCGAGGATAATTCTTAAATGACCTCACTCTGACCACCGGTTGAAAACCTCTGATCCATACGACTCCTTTTCAGGCAAACACCTTGAGACCATGATGTTGGATGAGTAGCCTGAGGTTAAAGATTGTGACAGCTTTGGACTTGAACCTGCATCTACTCACTTCCAGGCTTTTCTCTCTGTAGCCTCCATTTCTGTGAGTTTGAGCCTTATAAATAAATTTGTGTGACCTAGATCCACAACGCCCTTACTAAATAGCAACAAAAGTTTCCAGGGGGCTCTTGGATGGCTCAGTCAGTAGCACATGTGACTCTTGATCTCAGGGTTGTGAGTTCAAGTCCACACTGGGCATGGAGCCTACTTAAAAAACAAAAAAACAAAAAACTACTAGCCAGGATTATTGTGAAGGTCCAAAACAATGAGAATGTTGGTACTTAACATATTCTTCATTTATGCAAGAAACTTTAAAGTTTTTAAGTTAATGATACTATAATTTCTTAACTTTTTTTCACAAAACTTTTATGATCTTGTGTTTTGTCCCACCCAGTTTCTTGAACATTTGAAGGAGTTAAGATAGGTTTAAGTCAGGTCTAATGAGTCCATAACGGAGGTTTCAAAGAGGGAGAGGTACTAAGATCATGCCCTTACTTCACACAGCCTGGCTCATAAGTCTTTTGACAAACTCAGTTACTAAAGGGCCCCAGATTTCTTTTGTCTCCCCCCAAACTCAGCAGTATCATGTTCATGGAGCAGAAGCCACAGGTCCCAGACAGTTAGATGTTCCCTCAGTGCAAAAAATATAGAAAAATTTAACAACACCATCCATCAACAGGATCTAGTTGACATTTATAGAACACTCCACCCAAAAATAACAAAATTATTTTTAGAAGCCCATAGAACATTCACTAAGAATGTTCTTTTTGTATGCTAAAAACCAAAATACTGATGAAAGAAATCAAAGCTCTGAAGAAACGGATACATACCATGTTCATGGATTAGAAGACTCAATGTCAATTCTCTTCAAATTGATCTATGGGTTTAATACATTTCTTATCAAAATCCCAGCAAGACTTTTTGTGGAAATAGATAAGATTACTCCAAAATGTACATGGAGAGGAAAAAAAACTAGAATGGCTAAAATAATTTTGAAAAAAAAGAATAAAGTGGGAGGAACGCTACCTGATTGTAAGATTTACAGTACTCAAGGCAATGTGTGGTTGGTGGAGGGAAAGACAAACTAGACCAGTGGAACAGAAGAAAGACACCAGAACTAAACTCACATGAGTAAGGTCAACTGGGTTTTAGCAAAGTTATAAAAGCAGTGCAATTAAATAAAAATAGTCTTTTCAAGAAATGTTTCTGGGATGATTGGAAATCCATAGGCAAAAAAATCAAAACTCACCCTAAATCTTACATCTCATACAAAAATTATCTTGAGAGGAAAACGGAAAAAAAAAAATCTTCAAGGCTTAGGCTAGGTGAAGAGTTCTTATGTACGACACTAAAACCATAATCCCTAAAGAAAAAATAATAAATTGGAATTCATCAGAATTAAAACCTTTTGCTCTGCAAAATGTGGTGTTAAGGAGGGTGAAAAGACCAGCCACAAACTGAGAGAAAATCATTTACAAATCAGATATTTGACAAAGGACTCATATCTAGATTACATAAAGAACTCTCAAAATTTAGACAGTTTAAGCAAAAACAAAGTGCAATAAAAAACTTTATAAAAGACACAGAGACATTTTCCAGCGCATAAATACACGACAAACAGGCAAATGAAAATATGTTCAACATCATTAGCTATTAGGGAAATGTAAGTGAAAACCAAAATGAATATCACCACACACGTACTATAGAAGTGTTAAAATTTTTAAAGGGACAACACCAGATGCTGACAAGGATGTAGAGAAATGCTCATACATTGCTGTTTCAAATTAAAATGGTATCAGTTTGCAAAGGCTGACGCAACAAAATATCGCAGATGGAGTGGCTTATACAATCAAAATTTATTTTCTCACATTCCTGGAGGTGGAAGTCCAAGGTCAAGGTGCCAGCAGATTTGGTTTCTCTGGAGGCCTCTGTTGGCTTGCAGACCGCTGCCCTCTTGCTGCCTCTTCACGTGGTCATCCCTCTGTGCCCGCAAACCCTATGTGTCTCTTCTTTTTGTAAGAGCACCAGTTCTTTTGGACCCTACCCTGACGGCCTCATTTTAACTTAATCACCTCTTTAAAGACCAAATCTCCAAATATGGTTACACTCTGAGCTACTGGGGGGTTAGAACTTCAACATAAATTTGAGAGGGACACAATTCAGCAACAGCCATTCTGGAAAATAGTTTAAGAATTTCTTCATAGTTTAAGAATTTCTTCACACACACGCACACGCGCACACACACACACACACACACACACACACACACACACACTTTCCCAGTATTTTTATTGCTCGAGAAGCTCTGCCTCAACTGATGAAAGGGACTTTCACCAGTGGTGTCCCGTACACCCGGGAAGCACAGGAGTCATTTCAAACCCCACCAGTGTGAAATCTTCTATGAATTAAACAGTGAGATCGGTGCAGGAAAGGAAAGATACTATGGTAATAACAAAGCAGTGATTTCTCCTTCTTTTATCACAATGCCTCCATTCTACAATCCTTTCAATAGAATACTGCCCACCAAACCACAGAAGGGTAGGGAGGGATCAACAAAGTAGGCAACATGTATCACATTCCCAGTGTGGATTTCAGTCCCGTTACAGTTTACTGGTCCTATTAATAGTGAAAATTTGGGTGGTTCTGGAGCTCGTTTGTCAGATGAATTGCTTTCACCCTAAGAGAATGATGAAACTAATGACGTCTTACCTTTGCTGGATGAGATTACCTAACTTATAGAGATTTATATCAGCCAATTTCCTTTCTAGATTTTTCCTATTAAACAAAAAAGACACTTATGCCATAATATACAAAATCACTCCTCTGAAGTCAAGAGATTTTGTCTTCTCCCCTTTTCAACTGAAACCAAGTACAAGCTCCCAAAAGTTTCAATCTGCATTGGCTCCAAGATTTAAAGAACTTTTTTTATTTAGCATTATTAGAGATTTATGAACTTTATTCAAAAATCTCAAAGGATTAGTCTGTATAAATACATTTTTCCATTCCACTAAGAGCAAAAGTACTTTCAAAAATTGCACCCTTGCAATAAATGCAGGAGCCCCTTACAACGTGTCAATTGAGCTATTTGTCATAGCATCACTCTTGGCAAATGAAAAGCATGCAAGTATTTCGGGTGTAGGATTTTCTCAACAGGTGCTGTTCTATCAAACATGCAAAACTCATGAGCCTTATACCAATTACAGCTAATGTGTGACCACCGGATGATAGCCTTCTAGTTAATCTCTGGCTATGTTCTCACCCAGATAGCCTCTCTCTTGATAAAGCAATTCAAGTCCCCGATCCCTTGCTGTAAAGGAACAAAAACAAAACAAAACAAAACAAACCTACTTCAGGCCCATCCAATTCGTATTCTTTCTTCTGTACCTTCAACCAGCGTCTTAGGGTCGTACTTATGTCCACTGCTAAAGACTTTCCAACTCTTCGGCATTCGTTGTTATTGTTTTTCCCTCTAGCGATAGGATAAATGTAACCCGGAAACCGACAGTGTTTAGAGGTAAGGATGTTAGAACTATGAGATAAAGTATAATTGCAATTTTAAAAAAAGCTTCAATATCCAGTAAGAAGGCTGACAAAATTATGGATAGCTATATAACTGAAGCGTTGAATAGCCAGTACAAATGAGAGGACTCTACCTATACTGATAAAGGAATAACAGTAAAGATACCAGATGGGCAAAAAATCTCAGTGCCGGGAAGTATAGAGTGTTTTTTGGTTTTGAATGCTTATTTACTTTTGAGACAAAGAGAGAGCATGAGCGGAGGAGCGGCAGAGAGGGACAGAGCCACAGAATCCGAAGCAGGCTCCAGGCTCTGAGCTGTCAGCACAGAGCCGGACACGGGACTCAAACTCACGAGCTGTGACATCGTGACCTGAGCCGAAGTTGGACGCTCCACCGACCGGGCCACCCAGGCAACCCAGGGAGTGTGTAGTGTTTTTTAAGACATTTAAAAAATGTTTGAAAGACTCCATCATAAAATTGTTTAAAATGAGCAGGAGCAGAGGGGAAAGTTATACAAGAGCACCAGCTGGGCAGTAAACTTACCCATAGGGTTTTAAAAAGACATTACCTAATGGTTGTTGTTAGAGTAAAAACAATGCCTTCCCCCCTTCCCTGAATTTGCATCAGTTTGCCAATCACACACACACACACAAATCGGAAAGAGATTTAAAAAAAAAACCAACAATACTACCTGATTGCCTTGAGGGAATCAGAACTTGGATGTTTTTCCATAAAATACTTTCTTATACCTTTGAATATTGTCATTTTGTGTCTATTACCAACTTTTTTTTTTTAAACTTGCAAGGCAATCCAAGGTTCTTGAACTATCCACTTCCCCTTACTTGCCATTTCTGAAACAGGCCAAAGTATGCTCCCTCCCTGCGGTCTTTACATCTGCTCTCTGCCTGGATTCTTCTCCCTAGATATTCAAATGGTTACTGCTCTCCTACCTCACGAAACCATTTTCATATTCTCTCATTATTTAGAGACCTCCTCGTTTGAAATAAAGGTGCCTCCGGCAATTACGCCAATCCTTATCCCTTTCTCGTGTTTTTTTCTTTTACAATATTTATTGCCACCTGACATTCTATTTCACGTTTACGTATTGGTTTATTCCCTGTATCGCTAAAATGCAAGCACCTGGAGATTAGAATCTCTTGTTGGTTTGTTCCCTCCCAGCCATTAGAATAGTGCTTGGCACAAACCTGGGGCTCCAAATGTACCTGATGTAAAGGATCCGTAATTTGTGCAGTGTATCTAAGAAGTAACTGCATAGCACTGATTGACATAGTGTAACATTTCTCAACTTGAAGGCACCATATTCCCCTGCGGGAAGAAATCTGTAATGCGGTTGGAAAGAGCCCCTCTTCCTCTCTTCTGAAAGACCTACAAACATACAACACAGCAGTTGGGTGTTGAAAACCTCGGGCTGGGAGTTCAAGGTTAGAACTACCCATTCCTTTATTTATATAAAGAAAACTGTTAACCTAAATGCCATCAGGTCACCTCAATGAAGATTACTCAAGAGGTAAAGTACCAAACAAAGCACGCCTACTGCCAAACCCCAACGTGAACTTGTTCATTCCCGGCTGTACATTCAAGGAGGAATCTCACGATCTCAAGCTCATTGCCTACATTTACCAAATGGCACTAACGCACCTTTCCGTTTGGCGGAGTTTACTATTACATGAGTCAAGTGGGGGGAAGACAAAACATATGCCAACACAGGAAAACGTACTCCAATTATACATCATTTCCTTTCAAGGGTAAAAATTTTATTTTTGAGGAACTCCATACTGCACATTTTTAGCAAGTCATGTAAGAAAGCAAAAATGTTATCCTCCCCTCATCCTAGAAATAAATAAGAAGGGCATAAAATTTCTTTTTAAATCACGACACTTGGAAGTTTAGCACCAGCATCCAAAATGAACAAAAAAGGGGGGAAAAAAGCATACTATATATTTCAGATTTCTTTGGTTGGGGTTCTCCCCATGTGGTATTAATATTTCTTCTTTGAATTCATATTACCAAAACAGTAAAAACCAGGAAAAAAAATATAAACCTAGTGTTGCTGAAACTGGGGAGGTTGCTCTCTCGTCTTGTGTGCAGGCATTCCCGGATCTCAGCTGGCTAGGAAACTTGGCTGACATTTTCCTTTCATAGTCGTCTGTTTCATAAAGAATAGTAAACGTTCTAATGTCCACATCTTGGTCATGACTCTTCCACATTATTGCTTGCATGTCTCTTTGGTGTTGGTAAGGTCACGGTCTGCTCTGTGCTTTCTTTTTCTAATGGTCATTAATTTCCTTAGGTCACCTGGAAAAAAAATGAAACCAAACTCAGAGTGACAAAATGACCCAAGAGTTTAAGAATAAAAAGGCAAAAAGTATGCTTTTCATGTAATTCAAGAGACAGTATTTCAGAAGGTCTACACATAATCTATTCTCACATCTACAGATCTGTAACCCTACACATTTAATACAACATTTGTGTAAACCAGAACATTCAGTACATAGTAAAAATTATATAGAATTATATGAAAGCGGGTGTCTGAGGGGCTCAATCGGTTAGGCATCTGACTCTTGACTTCAGCTCAGGTCATGATGTCACAGTTCATGAGACTGAGCCCCGAATCAGGCTAACAGCGCAGAGCCTGCTTGGGATTCTCTCTCTCACCCTCTCTCCCCACCCCTCCCCTGCTCATGTGCACTCTCTCTCTCTCCAACATTTCTTTTAAAATTATATAAAAGAGGGGCGCCTGGGTGGCGCAGTCGGTTAAGCGTCCGACTTCAGCCAGGTCACGATCTCACGGTCCGTGAGTTCGAGCCCCGCGTCAGGCTCTGGGCTGATGGCTCAGAGCCTGGAGCCTGTTTCCGATTCTGTGTCTCCCTCTCTCTCTGTCCCTCCCCCGTTCATGCTCTGTCTCTCTCTGTCCCAAAAATAAAAAAAAAAAAAAAAAAAAAAAAAAGTTGAAAAAAAAAAAATTATATAAAAGAAAATTACCATCAGGACGCCTTTTCAAATAAATGATACTACGGCATCCATAATTCTTCATAATTATTTTGGTGGTTGCACAATATCTCCTAACGTGAACAAACCCAACACTGAGCCACTTCCCAACGTTAGACAAGTTATAAATAGTACAAATATTTGTTGCCCTGTACTTTGGATTATTACCTTAGAAGCAATACCCAGAAATAACATTACTAAGTAGAAGGTTATAGCCAAATGACTGATACATAATTCTAAGTCAGTTAATGCAAGCAAATTTAAATAGGGAGTTTATTTCTGTGATACTGTCCACACAACCTAGAGATAAAACTGAATATTCCCAGCACAGCAAATGTCTACCTGATGGAAGGCTGTGAGTTTTACAGCCTCTTTTAACTAAAAGCGTATTTTTTATTTAATGCAAAGGACAACAACCAAAAAATATTCAAAAATTTAAGCCCCAGGAGTTAGTAGGTGAAAAACCCAGAAAGAAAACAACTATGGCTTATAAATTCCTTTAGGAGTGGCTCTACAATTGGGTCAGTCTAGTTCTATTTCTACCTCTATACTGAAAGTTTCCAAGATCTTTACCAAAAAAACAGAAACGCAGGAAACATCAATAAAGACAAGCTAACCTTTACGGGGAGGTTATGCTTCACCACGCCCTGATTAAGCACCTTACACATGTTATCTCACTAAATCTTTGCAACAACACTTCGTGAGTAAGTCTAGTTGGTATCCCTGTTTTACCAGCAGCAGACATTGCTGGGGCAGAGAATAAACAAACTGCTCAGTATCACCCAGCAAATGAGTAGTGGCTCCCGCACTGAGTACATAAACCTCTTGGCTCTCGCTCATTATACTGCACGGCCTCAAAATCAATTGTGTTAGTTATCAAAGGGAGAAGGGAAGGAAAAAAATACTCTAGTTTATTCTGTAGATCAGTCTCCTGTTCAAACTGGCCACTAGGTGTCACAAAAGTAAAACTTTCAAAAGTTAAGAGGTATTAATATTAAAAATTATGTCTAGAGAAAAAAAATGACCATCAATAACTGTCAAATGCTTATGCCCCCCAAAACCTAGCAAAGTAAGGTTAAATCCCATATTTAACCACTAAAACTGCTCTTTCTCCGAAGTCCTAAAGGAGATGATGGCTGATCCAGATGAACCACAGAACTGGCTCAGACTGAAATCAACAATACTTAAAATATCAGGGGCGCCTGGGTGACTCAGTGGGTTAAGCGTCCGACTCACGTCATTAAGCTCAGGTCATGATCTCATGGCTCGTGAGTTCGAGGCCCGTGCCAGGCTCTGTGCCGACAGCTCAGAGCCTGGAGCCTGCTTTGGTTTCTGTGTCTGCCTCTTTCTTTCCCCTTCTCTCGCTCATGCTGATTCTCTCTCTCAAAAATGAATAAACATTAAAAAAAAAAAAAAAATCGACTCAAGGCCCGGGCTGCCCGAGCTCTTACCTGCTGATGGTGAAGGTGCCTGGGGAGCCTGGTGTTACTCAGCACTGCTCTGCTCGGTGGCTGGAGCGGGGTTCTCAGATGGCGCTTCGCCTGCCTTGGTCTAAGTAAGACACGAAACAAAACCACAGTCCGGAAATTAATCGACCCAGGTGACAATGGAAAGTTCAAGACTAAAAGGTCTCAAAAGTTAGGATCTTCCTGCTTACGAAGGTAAATCACTCTCCAAAATTAACTATTCGTAAGTGGGAGTGAAAATTTAGTGTCAGAGAAGAATGGCCAATAAATGGCAATTAAACACCACCACTCTCCGCAACAAAGTCTCTGATACACAATTGCTTTTAATACTTGCTTAGAGAGAGCTTCCTCTCTGTACATGCTGTCCTACGTTCGGAGAGCCTTCAACATTTTAATTCTGAATCTCCATTAGTATGCATAATCCTTTCAGAGAACAACTAGTTGAACTCAAATGTTTGTTTATGTTATGTACAGGGCATTCTTTCTCCATAATATATAGATGCATAGATCTTAACTAAAATATTAAAAATATTATATTACCTTTCATATACAGATTATATATAGAATACCTATAAATGCTATATACGTATTACCTTAATATATAAACATTTATATGATTTGTAAATATAAATACATATGTAATATAATGATAACATAAAATGTTATATGATTGCCAGTTGGCAGGTTATCAAACCACACTTAGGATGGAACACTAAATAAAGTTTGACGTGATTAAGGACGATGTGGCAACATCCCCTTCCGGCTGGTTGGATTTACCTCTTTGCCATCTTGTGAAGGAGCATTAGGAGGACGGGGGCGACGCCTGTAGTTGTATGGGCGCCGGTATCCACGGCGAGCAGATGGCTGGTTTGAACCATTGGCCGCTTGTTGGTTCTCTTTATCTTCAGCCTCTCCAACAGCTGGGGCAGGTCGGGGGCGAGGAGGGCCTCTAGAGAAAAGAATGCAAAAGAAAAGACAACAGTGCAACAGGACAGGGGGCCACAAGAATAATCTTTATTTTTGAAGGTTAAAAAGTCAAGTGATCGGTATTTATTGCTAGAATACACAGGCTTGGAGCACCTGGGTGGCTCAGTCGGTTAAGCCTCCCTATTTTGGCTCAGGTCATGATCTCATGGTTCGTGGGTTCGAGCCCCATATCAGGTTCTGTGCTGACGGCTCAGAGCCTGGAGCCTGCTTAGGATTCTGTGTCTCCCTCTTTCTCTGCCCCTCCCCCGCTCACACTTTTTCTTTCAAAAATAAACATTAAACAAACAAAAGAAAAAGAATTATACACAGGCTATTGCAGCAAATGGAGCAGAGATTTTGTGGAAAAAACCCTATTTTTCCACCATTTTCCCTCTTCACCTGAATACCTATTTGTAGTGAATAAACATACTCTGGACACATATCATGGTCCTGCCAGGCACTTGATAGGCACAGATAGTAAAATTATAAAAGAAGAGTGGCTCCTGGTACCTGCCCTCCATGGACTGAGTTTAGTGGAGCCTGGAGGGATTAAACACGGAAGGAACTCTAACATAACTTTGTGCCAGAGTCTGTGCTGGTATGTTTTTGGGTTAAACATTTAATTTCAATGCTAATTCTGTACATTGGATTTCTAGTGAGAAAAATCAAGAGGTGTTGAGAGGTTAAGTATTTGGTTGGACCGTAGAGAAATGCTGCTTTTTACAGGTCGAAAAAAGTCAAATGTAACTTTCCCAAGATCACACAGCCAGGGATTGACCGGGCTGGAACCACTGTCTCCTTTCTGTTTTTGTTAAGGCACTTCTGTGAAACCTCTTATTTTGGAAGTTCTTAGTATTTAATCGTTAAGAGTCATTATGTCTACAACTGGAATGAATCCTGTGAGGAAAAGGACACAGACTGGCATAAATCCTTTCCCAAAATAATATATTCTCCTTTCAATAAACCCATGTTGCCAAACCTCCAGGTCGTATAAATATCGATCAGGAGTGAAGGTCTACTTTCTTCACTTACATCAAGGACCAGGAAAAGGAATAGGAAGGCTTATGATACAAAGAGCTTTAAAAGGTTCTGAGGGAGTCGAGCTCAATTCAGTTTTCACAAGGCATGAAGCACAAAAACCTACTCCTTCACTAATATGAATACCATTGGTGGTGTAGTAACAGTATCTAATATTTACTGAGGGCTTACTATATATATATCAGGTACCGTTAGCTTAGATTCGTTAGTACTTTTAAAAACTGTAAAATATTCCTTAATGTCCATTTTTATAGACCTGGTAAGTAAGTCTTAAGAGTCCAGGAACCTCCCAAAGGAGACACAGCTACTAACTTCAAGGTGGGAACATACACACAATTTGATCTGTAGCCTGACTTAACCCCCAGACTGCCTTCGTGATGGGACTATTCAGTACCCCACACGCTGGCTGGCACTCACTTCCTCCTTTCTCTGGCACAGCCACTGAACAACGACCCATCAATTAATTTTCTGTTTGTTTCATTCAACAGAACAAAAAAATTAAGTATTCATCTATATCATATCACAGCTAACCATACAAACCAATGGTTTTGCACAAGGATACCAAAATATTTTGTTAAATAGGGGGGACATGTCCCATGGCCGTTGGAAAACACACTGCAGAGTCCCTCTAATCCTTAGACCTCCAGTCGAAGCAGCCACTTCTTCCAATGGATCTTCCAATAATAGATCCATACAACAGCCCTTCAACAGTCTCATCCATTATGCTGTCTCTCTCAAGTCCTTCAACTGGCTGTTAGGGAACAATGTCACATACCTCCGGTACCTTGGGCGGTAAGTTGGGTTTCGATGAACCGGTCCCTGAAGTTGTGTTCCCTCTGGGACTCCCTCCTTCATCTCTCCAATTTCACCAGCCTACAAGAAGGCAGTCAGAGCTGAAAGTCAATGTCATACGACCAGACAGAAGAGACACAGAGCACACAGTTGCATTCAGATTTTTTTAAAAATTTTTTTTAATGTTTCCTTATTTTTGAGAGAGACAGAGAGTGAGTGGGGGAGGGGCAGAGGATGAGGGAGGCACAGAATCCGAAGCAGGCTCCAGGCTCTGAGCTGTCAGCGCAGAGCCCTACGGGGGGCTCGAACCCACGAACCACGAGACCATGACCTGAGCCGAAGTCGGACACTTAGACGACTGAACCACCCAGGTGTCCCATCAGATTTTTTTTTTTTAAGTAAAAAGTAAAATGCTTCATAATAAAGCCGAGAACCCTCAACTTTAACAGTGAACTGTTCAATGATTTAGATCTTTGTGAATGATAGGAAAGAAAAACTTACTTCTACTACAACAGACTTTTGTGTATCACAGAGCTCTTAGTCTTATTTGATAATACTAATTTAAACACTTTGAAATGTTCCATTCATCTCTTACCATGAAAAAAAAGAAAAAAGGACCCATTATTATAAAAGAAAAGAGAATGAGGGGCGCTTGGGTGGCTCAGTCAGTTAAGCGTCTGACTTCGGCTCAGGTCATAATCTCGCGGTTTGTGGGTTCGAGCCCCGCATCAGGCTCTGTGCTGACGTCTCAGAGCCTGGAGCTGCTTCGGATTCTGTGTCTCGCTCTCTCTCTCTGCCCCTCCCCTGCTCATGCTCTGTCTCTCTGTCTCAAAAATAAATACAACATTAAAAAAAGGGGGGGGGGGGGCGCCTGGGTGGCTCAGTCGGCTGGGCGTCCGACCTCAGCTCAGGTCATGATCTCATGGTTCGTGGGTTCGAGCCCTGCGTCACACTCTGTGCTGACAGCTCACAGCCTGGAGCCTGCTTCGGATTCTGTGTCTCCCTCTCTCTCTGACCCTCCCCCGTTCATGCTCTGTCTCTGTCTCAAAAATAAATAAACGTTAAAAAAAATTTTTTTTTTAAATAAAAAAAAAGAAAGAAAGAGAATGATATGCTACATTTGAGCAATGAGAATCTCTTCCCCCTTTCAAACTCAGATCCACTAATTCTATGAACAGGGTATCCCTTCAACCATTAATGGTTTCTACATTTAAACGTTCTCCCACACCTCTTAACACCTTCGCTTCTGACTGCTTCCTTCCGTCTCTTTGCATTTAATTATAATCTTTTAAAAAACAAAATCATACTTCCTTGATGATAAACTTCTTTCAAACTGGGGGTACAAAATTTATTTACTGTGCAACTTCCAAAGGAAAAGACAACTAAAAACAAACAAGAAAACCCACCAGACATCTCCAAAATTCTTTATAACACAGCCACATCTTAACCTTTTTTTCTCAACACTAACATCCTTTACTTCTCCATGTTACACCAGGAAAAGAAAAGCCATCAGCAAAGGATTTCCACATTCTTTCACTCTCAAATCTACCCACCTACGTGTTTGCTGTCATTTTCTTCTCTCTCCTAACCCTGCGTAAGTGGTCTATGCTCATATCTAAAGCCAACCCCTCTCTCACCTCCTAGAACACTTAAACTCTCTATCCCTCCTCCCCTTCACTGTATACTTTTCCCCCCTTCTCTACTCCATCATTTCCATCCAGGTGCATAAACATGCTGAAAGGGCACCCATCTTTTGCAATTCTTACAATACAATCACAAACTTACAAAACAGTTGGAAGTACAAGATCTAATCCTCAGGCCCAGTTCAAGTATCACCAGTTGTCCCAGTAATGTCCCTGATGGCCAAGACCCATTCAGAACCATGCCTTGAATTTAACTCTTTGCCTGAAACAGTTCTTCGACATTTCCTTGGCTTTCATGACCTTGACGCTGTTAAAAATTAGAGGCCAGTTATTTTATACGCTATCCTTCAGTTTGGGGGTTGTTTGGTGTTTCCTCATGATTTAGCTCCTGTGTATCTGGCAGGGAAGCCATAAAGTCACACCGCACCCTTCGCATCGCATCCCGTTGGGCGGCAGATGGTTTCAATTTGTGCCGTTACTGACAACGTTCAAGTTCAGGAGTAGTTAAGGTAGTATCTGGCAAGCCTACTCTGCTGTACGTTTACTCTTCTCCTCTTTGTAATTAGTGAGGATTTGGAGCAGTACGTTCAGAGTGTGTAAATGTTTCATTCCTCATCAAGTTCTCAATATATCCATTTATGTATTTATATCTGCATAGACTCATGGTTTTCTATTTTATTCAATGAGTTATAATCTGTTACTATCATTACTGGCCAATGGGAACCCTTTCAAACTGGCTCCTGTCCCTCTGACATGTCTCCAACATTCTTTGAGTACTTTCTTGCGTTTTGGCACAACAAGATGTTCTGGGCTCATATTGTACTTTCTCTGGCCCAGCTCTGAAATCAGCCACTTCTCCAAGAGAGCTTCTTTTTATTGGAGAATGGTATTTAGAAACAAAACACTGGAGGACAGGTATGCTCAATGTTATTAAGGAGTCACTGATTTCAGGCCATTTCTGGAGACAGAAATAAGGAACACACATACACAAATACATATATGTACACACACAGCATGAGTTCCACATATATAAACGTGGGTATATGTGTGTGCACGTAGAGCATACTTGATCTGTCCACCTATAACGGCTTTCACAAAGTTGTTGGTGAAGAGAGGGCTTGGGAGGCCAGGAGAGAACTCCCTACATCTCAAAACCAAACAAAAACAAAAACCCTGCTCTGACCCCACAGCCTCCTCCCAGCTACTGCCCCATTTGAGTTCCTTTACAGACAGACGAAAGGAAAACCACCACCACTAACTAACCACCACAGAAACCTCCTCAAAGGAGAATAGGAGACCTCTTCTCCCTCTCTTGAACTCATGCTAATCAGACTTGCCCTTACCGGACCACTAACTCCCAAGTTACCAACAACAGGAATCCACTCGCAGTCTAACTCCCTCCTCTCCTCCTCAGTACTTGACACGGCATCTCCTTCTGGAAATATGTTCTCCCTATCTGCTCCTTCTCATCATCCCAGACTCTTCATCTTCCTCATCTTGGAGGAAGCTGGTGTGCCCAGGACTCAGTCCTAGGATCAGTGTTCCACCTACACCCACTTTGGAGTTCATCCCATCCTGCGCCAGACCTTTCAAACTCGCACCTGGTCCCGTCTCCCCTCCTCAGGCTCCCTTAGGCCTCTGTCCCTGCCCTTCCCTCGGCCATTCATGGCTTCTCCCAGGACCTAAAACACTCGCTCCCTCGCTTCACGTAGGCCTCTTCTCAAACATGAGCCCAAAGACTTTGTAGCCACCTTATCTAAAATTACACCTTCCTAACTCGAGCCACATATTCCCTCTTGGCTGCGTTTTATTTTTCTGCCTACTTACTTCACATCTCCACTTGGAGGTAAAATTTAACGTGGGGGGGCAGAGGGGGAGGGAAGATCTCCAGATGGTTTTCACCTTTCCCCTAAACCCAATCTTTATTGTTTTCCCGTATTTGCTTAAATCAAAAACCACAGGGGTATCTTTTATGCCTCACACCACACATTCACTCCATCATCAGATGCCGTCACGTCTAGGTTTAAAATATTGCCAGAATGTGACCACTGAGCACACCCCCACTGCTAGTACTCTCATCCACGGCAGGACCATCTCCGCACAGGGGATTATAGCAGCCGGTCTCTCCCACGTCCACTGCTGCCTCCTGTGGTCTAGCTTCCATAAATAGTCCGATGGGCTCCTAAATATGTGTCTTCCCTGTTGAGATCCCTTCACTGGCTTCTCATCACATTTGGAGTAGGTCAGCAGTCCTTATCAGTCTACCAGACATGCTCTATCTGCTCTAAGACATCGCCCTAATCTCACGTCCTACCCCCCTCGGCCTCGCCCACACTGTCACCACAGGAGCCTCCCTTTAGTTCTCCGAACAGGCCAAGCTGCTGCTTCCTCAGGAACCTTGATCCACAAAAAGCAGACAGGAAAAGCAATTAGCATGTGTGAAGGGCTAGAGTTTACTAGAACTGTGGAACGGGAAGAGCATTAGCAGAGGCTGAGTTTGAATCCAGTTCTACAACTTTCTGCTGCAGGACCTTAGGTACAAGTTGCCCATTTTTTAGAATATGCAAATCTCTTCATTTGTGACAACACCAACAAAAATATGGAAACCACTGCCAATTTCATAAAGCTACAGGGAAGACTGAACGAGAACGGATTTCAAACGTCTGCCACTTCATCAGTGCCAAATAATTCATGCTCGCTCCCTTTTCTCTATCATACAGTTCTTTTCTCAGAGACGGCAAAATATTGCTATTAGTTCAGTAACCGATTCGACTTAATTTCCAAGCGGAAATTAAATTCAAATTAAGCTAGATAGGTATTATCTTTGAAAAACCAGAAGTCGTGTGGTCACTGATGTATCATGCTATATCATGTCCTTTGTACAGAAGGGAAATTCTATTGGTCTGTATATTATCATTTTTTTTCCCCTGTTGTGTCAGTTTCGGTTTTTATACAGTAAAAAATGTTTCCAAAGACTTTTCTCTTTGACCTCAATATTTAACATCCTAGAGATCTCACTATACTTTTAAACCATTAGCCTAGCTATTATGGAAGAGAGTTTTAGGGATTTTCATTTGATGCTACTGATTGCCTTAAGCAGACTTCTTTAGTGTCTGAACATCCAAGCATGGGATGTATTAGAAAGATTCTAAAAATACTGAAGGAATCTAAGGACAGCTTTTATTTCATATATGGAATGGGTAAGATAGTCAGCTCAAGTTAAAACAAGACCATGCGATTATCAGAATAAGCACATGTGTTTCAAAACTAGTTTTCAACCAGCTTCTGCAAACGATGTTCTACATAGCACTAAAGAATCCCTTTGCTCTGAACCTTCAATTCCTAAGGTAAAATATACTTTATTTTAAACCACATAGAAAAGAATCGTGTTCTCAAAAAAAGATACGTGCGGATGTGCAAAATACTAAGAAAGATTATTTCAGGAAAGTACTACTAATGCCCTAAAAATAAATGTGTATTACAATCTCTCTGACTCTTCCTGTTCTCATTTCCTAGAAGCCCAGAGTGCTGCCCTAAAGAAACCTACTATGCCCCATGTACCCAGTCTCTCCATATATGCAAGTCTACTCGTTATTTTTAGCACATTCGTCAGGGACAGCTGTTAAAGAGTAGAAGAGAAATAACAAGAAGCAATGTAGAAAGAACATAGTCATGCATGATGGGATAAGAGATGGGTAGCAAAGAACAGACTGAACATAACGTTCAGTCAAAACACTTCGTGGAAAAACAGAAAACAAAAACCAAGGACACTAAGAGGAAAAAGTTATAGCTAGTGGTAACAAAAAATCACGTCCTATGCCAAGTTTTCCAAGTTTCTTGGGGAACTGCAGAGTTGTTACAATGTTTATCGATTATAGGTCAGGTTCACAATAGCTCTGTCAGTATTTTTCAGCAAAAAAGGAGAATAATAACTCATCAACAATCCCCATCTACAATAGCTTTTCTTACTAACACCATGTCATGCAAATTAAAAACTCTATAGATTTCCTCTATCCTAAGACACCGAGCTAAATATCTTCGCCTTTGATTTAATCACCATGACCCCATGGAAGAGGCACGTTATTATGCCCGTTCAATGGATGAGAATTAGTTTTTGCAAAAGCTCACAGACTCAAGTTGGCAGAGACAAGATTCAAATCCAAGTCTGCTGACTTCAGAGTTCAAAGTCTTAAAACGCATAACCACCTGTCTCTCTACTTTAAACTGTCCCGTGGTCCCCAGGGTGCCCAATTACGGGCATGGCTCCTGTGGTTATGCTTTTGAAAATGTCACTAGAATGGCTGCTCCGAAAGAACAGACTAAAGGCCTCGCCTCACAGCTTTTGGAGCATCAGGAAGCCACAAGCAAGGTCTGATTTCCGGCGGCTGGTGTTGGAGGAGGAGGAGGAGGAAGAGGAAGGACGGAGGGGTGAGGACGGCTGAAGAAAAGTCCCAGGTGCAATTTTACCTGCATTCTGTTGGGATGGGGAAAGACCCGTGAGCGACGGTCAAAGGTCTGTCCCACGTGGTAAGGCGGGAACCGCCTCCGGTACTGAGGGCGATACTGGGGGCGGCGCAGCTGACTCCGGGCCCCAGAGAACTGCCCGTCAGTGGCAGGGGGGTCAAATCCTTCACTGCTGCCGCTCCCTTCCTCCTCCTCCTCCCCAGCGTACTAGCAAGCAAAGAAACAGAGATTCAGAAGAAGTTTCAGCAAGGACAGAACCAAAGAATACTGCTCAGGATGAATATCACCAAAGGAAAAACAAAATCTCCCCCAAAGGGAATAATCCCCTCTATTATACGGACAAAATGCATTTAACCCAGGTTATCGTGTGATTACCTGGGATAAACTACATTAAGATTAAAGTAGATCTGGGCAGATAAAATATTAAGAAGCAGAAAAGCAAAAGCAATCAATCTATAATGAATTGACGAGTCATCTCATTAGAATTGGTGAATAACGGTGGGGCTGGGGAGGGTGTCTGGGTGGCTCGGTTGAGCGCCCTGCTCCTGACTTTGGCTCAGGTCATGATCCCAGAGTCCTGAGATTGAGCCCCACGTAAGTCTCTGTGCTGAGCATGGAGCCTGCCTCACGTTCTTCCTCCCTTCCTCCCTCCCCCTCTTGTCTCTCTCTCCCTCTGTCCTCTCCCCCACGCATGCTCTCACTCTCTCTCAAAAAAAGAATTGGTGAATCATCAGTTGAACAACCAAAGAAAACATGTGCAAGGTTGTTAACAGTTTAATAGCTCCAGCTAATGTGTGTCTCCCAACATCTGCCATCCAATGGGGCAGAGTCAGGGCAAAGCAAGAAAAAAAACATTGTGTGGCATTAACAGTTTTGTCCTAAGAGTCCTACCTTCCTAGAGCCGTTCTCAAAGTGTGGCTGGGGTCTCCAAAAACCTTTCAGAGGTGGGGGGCGGGTACCCAGTTCAAACGATTCTTATAATGGTGCAAGGATACTATTTGCCCTTTCCACTCTTATTCTCTCATGGGTATATGGAGGCTCCAAACAACCACAGGGACACAGAGCCTCTTAGCTGACTGAATGCAGAAGGAGATACGAAAGCCCAGCTGGCTTCTATTAAACCAAGTAGAGATCTGCAAAAATATGAAGCAACACCACTCTTCTCACTCAATTTAAAAACCTAGTTTTCAGGGGCGCCTAGGTGGCTCCGTCCGTTAAGTGTCTGACTTGAGCACAGGTCATGATCTCACGGTCCGTGGGTTTGAGCCCTGCATTGGGCTGTGCTGCTTCAGATCCTCTGTCCCTCTCTCTGCCCCTCCCTTGCTCTCTTTCTCTCAGAAATGAATGTTAAAAATATCAAAAAATAAATAAAAATAAAAGCCTAGTTTTCATTAAAAATGTTATTTATATTTATGTGTAATGAGCTTATTTACAATCAATTAAACATCTCTTAAATGTCTGCTCTAATTGCTAACAGATATAAACACACATAAAACCTCTGGGATCATCGATAATAATTAAACATATAAATGGGTCCAAAAACCAGTAAATTTGAGAACCACTGACTTACAGCATGATTTTCTTTATAGGCTTTGGAATAAAGTTTTAATTGCACTTTTATAGTAGTAAGTAATAGACACAGGCAGTTTCTAAATATAGGCCTTATTAACAAAGGAAACTACCGACCCCACATTTTTTCCTATATTTAAGCTACTATATATCACATACTAATATTTTATATAAAAATATAAATAGCCAAACATCCCTCAAAGAATTTATTTCAAATCTCACACTAAAGGATATAGATATGCAAATACAGAAGGCAGTCAAGGGAAGTAATTATAGTTTTCAAAAATGAATAAATTAAAAACTAATAAAATAATGACCCATTTCTTTTGGGGGTGAGGGTATTTAAGATTTAGAACACTCCAGAATCAGCCACACAGGCAACTAAATTCCCAAAAGGTGAAAGTTTCAGCTACCACCTCCAGTAATTTCAGAAAAATCCAGCCATTGTACACTTCATAAAACCTGTACCAGCTACAATCGACAACTACGTAACACATTGGCATAAAAAAGTAAAAAAGAAACATTAGCATAGAAATCATACACCAAAATACTAAGTGTGAGACTGCATTATTCTTCTTTTTAGGCTATTCTCTATCTTTTTGAGTTTTATACAGCCAAATCTTTCATTAATTACCTTTCCAAACAGGAATAATGGCACCACCCTTGCCAAACATGCTCTTGAGAGAGAGTCAATAAGCTGTCAGGATGTCAGGACATCCCAATAAAAAAAAAAAACAAAAAAAAACAAAAAAAAAACCTTCATTTACACATACTTTCAGAATTTTGAAAGTTTTCTTTCTAAGGAGCTTTCACACGCAGGACTTTGCAATTTCCAGCTGAGGAGGAAAGTCTTTAAGGAAAAACTGCTAACGTTTTTCTACCGCTTTTACTTCTGAATTCACGTAATAATCAAAATACAGTTGCCCCTTGAACAACGAGAAGGTTAGGGGCACCAATGCTGTCAAAAACCCATGTGTTCAAACTCCCCCAAAACGTAACAACTAAAAGCCTACTGTTTCCTGGAAGCCTACTGACAACATACAGTCAATTAACACTTATTTTGTATGTTACGTGTATGATACACTGTATTCTTACAGCAAATTAAGCCACAGAAAAGACAATGTTATTCAGAAAATCATAAGGAAAATACATTTATATTCATGTACTGTATTTACCAAAAAACACCTGCTGTCAGTGGACCCACACAATTCAAACACGTGTTATTCAAGGGTCGACTGCCATCACAACCAGAGTTCTGTGAATCTGATGAACTTGGAAAAGTTAACATGCTATATAATAAATGCTACAGTAGCTCATTCCTACTCGCCACCTCCAGCACAGGTTTTTATTAACAATCAAACAGGAGGGATGCCTGGGTGGCTCAGTCGGTTAAGTGTCCGACTTCGGCTCAGGTCAGTCTGTGGGTTCTCGCAGTCTGTGGGTTCGAGCCCCACGTTGGGCTCTGTGCTGACAGCTCGGAGCCTGGAGCCTGTTTCGGATTCTGTGTCTCCCTCTTTCTCTGACCCTCCCTGTTCATGCTCTCTCTCTCTGTCTCAAAAATAAATAAATGTTAAAAAAAACAAAAAACAAAAAACAATCAAACAGGATAAGGGGGGCACCTGGATGGCTCGTCGGTTAAGCGTCCAACTCCGTTCAGGTCATGATCCCAGGGTCGTGGGATCCAGCCCCACCTTGGACTCCTCACGTTGGACTCTTCACTGAGTGTGGAGCCTGCTTAAGATTCTCTCTCCCTCTGCCCCGTCCCCACGCATGTGTGTGCTCTCTCAAAAATAAATAAACTTTAAAAAAAAAATCAGTAAGATAAGCAAAACACGGGTATGAAAAATACAAAACTAGATGAGGGGATGGGAAGATGGGTGAAATAGGTGATGGGGATGAAGGAGGGCACTTGTCACGATGAGCACAGGGTGATGTATGTATCTGTTGGATTACTAGATGATACACCTGAAACATGTTAATGTAACACCTATGTTAACTAACGGGAATCAAAATAGAAACTTAAAAAGAATAAAAATAAAATAGCAGTAAAATAAAAAAAGAAAAATACAGAAAGAAAAATAAGAGGTCATCAGGTAGCTGATAAAAAACCAATCTGGAGGGCGGGCGGGCGGGGGGGTGGGGGGGGCGCCTGGGTGGCTCTGTTGGTTAAACATCCGACTCTTGATTTCAGCTCACATCATGATCTCACAATTCATGAGATCGAGCCCCGTGTCAGGTTCTTCCCTGACAGGATGGAGCCTGCTTGGGATTTCTGTCTCCCTCTCTCTCTGCCCCTCCCCGACTCATTTGCATGTGTGCACACTCTCTCAAAAGTAAATAAATAAACATTAAAAAAAATCAACTTAGGCAGGGTGTGAAGATGACAGAATTAAGAGGGAAAGCATTAAGGTAAGTGGAAAGATATAAATCTATGAAAGCATAACAATAAATCATTCTCATTTTGCAGACTTTCTTTTCTGGTGGGATTTTTCAAAAGGTTTCCTCGGATGATACGCAAAGTCATAGTCTAGGGCTCACAAAGCATCTCGAGTCTTATTCTGTAAGTGCCAATCCCAAGTACTAATTCTAGAAACCTCAAAAAATGATTCAAATTTAACGGGCTCCTCATGACCACAAATGAATGGGATTCTTTTTGGGTGCCTTGAGTGTGCTTCAAACTGAGCCTTTTAAGTAAGCTCCAGACAGACCCGGTTGTAAACCCTTTCGCCTGGATTGTTACCAATCTAGAGAACTAAAAATCTGGAGTATCACTTACTGCTTCTTTACTTTAAAATAATGGGAAAATGCTACGCTGAATAAACCAGCTACTTAATCGAGGTAAATTAATACTTCTGCGGTCAGTGCTGGGTTTTTTGCCTATTCCTGAGCTATCCCCCATTCTCCTTGCCAACCAAACACTTCTTTTCTTAGAGGTCAACAGTGCTCGTGCCAAGAGATGAACAGCTTTAGGCCAATCATGGAAATCCCGTTCCCCTTTGCCAGTGAATGCCACATGACCAGGTTCTGGCCAGATAAAAGAGCCAAATAAAGAGAAAGCCCTTTTGACGACCCTGGCACAGCCTATCTTAATTAAGCCCTTCCTCTTAAAAGATAGTTGTCTGTTACTTGCAGCCAAATACGTACAAACTGATACAACTTCTGAATGGCCAGTTTCCAAAGAGACCCGTGGCTATGGATGAATTCTGGGCACTACAAATTTCCCTTCCCAAACCAAATCATTCTGTGCCTCCGGGAGGAGATACATTTATCTGCTGCAGGTATGTATACTTCGTTTTACACGTGGGAACTCTTTCAGGCACTGAGACAACATACATTACGGGGAGGCCCACGGCGTCTGCCATAGTAGCCACGTCTGTAACGGCGCCGATCAGCAGCATAACGGCTCCCTTCCACGGGAACGCCATCCGGTCCAGTCACATTGGCTGCTTCTGCACCCTGAGAAAGAAGACAAAGACGGCCTCAAAATCAAAAGAAGCTAACTCAACTAACCCCTTTCACCCCTGCCCCCCATAAAAAACCAGCCTGGGACAGTCAGAATGTTAAAGCTGGCAGAACGTACCCACAATTCCTACTGTGATCTCAAATACACACCCAAGTCTTAATAAGATCAGCAAGGTGCTTGGTGTCCTGATTATAAATGTAGTTTCTTTGCTCACACAACCTAAACTCTCCCTTCTTGTTTGGTTATGCTAAGTTCAAAAACGGTATGTACCTCTTTAAAGAACACACACCGGTAAATGTAATGCGACTATGAAAGAAGTTATGCTAGACCAGGAAGAATATTTCTCCATGGGAAAAAAAAATGAGATGTTATCTTCCTAGAACAACACTGAAACCTAGATTATTCTAAGAGGCACTAAGAGAACAGCTCTTCATGGGCTCGAGTGGCTCTGTCCAGCACTGAGCTATTGAGAGGGAAACTTCTTCCATCTCCGCAGCAACACAAGAGTCCTGGATTGAGTAAGAAGACATCGTTTCCACAAATGTAGTGCTGCTTTAGACCGTCTTAGTATCCTTCAAACACACTCAGCGTTCTTATTCTCTTACGGACAAGGAGATAAAAGATAAAATAATGCTTCAAAAACATAAAAAAAAAAATCAGACAAAAGAGATTCCAAAGAATATATTTCACATTCAACATCTATTTGTAAAACCTCAAGTTCTGAAAACATATGAAGGTGAAATTAACCTGGCAATACAAAATTTTAAGAGTTGGATGGGATAACAGAGATCATTATAGGTCAGCATTTGCTGGTGGATGATTTGAAACTCCAGGTTTGCAACACAGCTGAGGGATCACATTAGTAAAGAAATCATTTAAGTTTCTGTATTAAATAAATGTGGAGCCTGGGTGGCTCAGTCAGTTAAGCATCCGACTCTTGATTTTGGCTCAGGTCATGATCTCTCTTTCTGCACTTTCATCGTGGAGCCTGCTTGGGATATTCCCTCCATCTCTCCCCCCACCCCCCACCCTGCCCCACTCGTGCTCTTTCAAAATAAATAAATAAACTTTAAAAAAAGGTATCTTTTTCCCCAAAGCAACTTTTATCCATTTAATACTATAAGTGTTATGGGGCACCTGGCTGGCTCAGTCTGTGGAGCATTTGACTCTTGATCTCAGGGTCATGAGTTGGAGCCCCATGTTGGGTGCAGGGATTAAAAAAATACTATAAAAATTTTAATCTACACTGGAATACACATTTGGTACCGAAATAAAATACGTCCTTTAACTTTTAAAAAATTAGCTTCTCCCTCTATAACTAAATAGGGCTCTTCATCATTTATTAAGTGAGAAATTACAACCTCCTCTTATAATCAATCAAAGAACATTTATAGCAGTATTCAGTAATCAAAAATTTTCTACTTAAAAGTCACTTCTGTCAAAAATCCAAAATAATGTTAATTCATAAGGGGCTGCGAGACCACTCACTATGCAAGAAAACCGTGTGCTAGCACACTTCGATACCCAGCCACGATAGTCTCACCTTCTCCCCCTCAACCACATCAAACTCTACAGTTTCTCCATCTCCTACACTGCGCAGGTACTTCCGTGGGTTGTTCTTCTTGATGGCAGTCTGTCAAGAGAACAGAAAATTCTAAATGAAGAGTATGTCAATATTGGCCACAGATTTCATCTCGCAAGTTTACTGCATACGTTATTGTTTTTTGAAATTACTCTCCCACTCACCTGGATCTTCAAAACAGTAATAAAAAACAAAACAAAACAAAACAAAAACACGGCAAAACTATGTTCCGCATTTTCTTAATTTGTGGTATCCTTTGAAATTCATCTTGGTAGGTGGATTCAACAGGATGTGCAGTTACTACCCACCTCCGTTACAGCCTGATCATGAAATTGGAAATATTAGTTCCCTCAAGCTATCAGGCATCTAAGATTTAGACTGTACCTCTATGGGTGAGGGGAAAGGGGTGATGCCTTCATGAAGTCCTGCTTAAACACACATATATTTTTTATTTTATTTTATTTTATTTATTTATTTATTTATTTTTCTTTTTAGGTGGAGAAACTATCTACAGACAAGAGAATCTCAAAAAGAATTTTAAAAGAAGCGAAGGAGAGGAGGGATGATGAAGACTAGAGAAAAGGAATTTTAAAATGCCAGGGGGGATAAATACACCTGATGGAACACACAAAATTACCTCAGGAACGAAACATTACTGATAATCATAATCTGGCCTCTTTTCCCCCTTCCTCCATTTTATGGAGAAGGAAAACAATGAAGCTGGTAAGGGATTTTGCTGAAGACATAAAGATACAGGCTGCATGGGTTGGGGGTGGGGGGGGGTGGGTAGGGGGAATCCATATCCCTGCACTGTATCCATATGATATTTATCCAATACTTTCCCCATCACACCATTCATATCTCACTCATCCCTGCACATTCTGTGATAATACATTAAAAGTTTAATGGAGATGTTCTGCTGCATGAAACACCCACACCTCAGTATCTGCATATGAAAAGGCCTCCCCTTTTCGGTCAGTGGCGGGGAGAATAATTCCTGCAAAGAATTTCCATTTCTTTAGCTGGTATCTCTAAATAGTTAAAGGGGCTCTGAGTTTCTATGGAACTAGGTCAACCTTATTTTATAAAGCGATTAGGCATGTGTAATCCAGCCCTTCCCTTACTCTGAGTGGGAGGGAGGAGGGAAAAAGAGGAGCCAATGCCACAGAGACCTCACCCACGGAGGAAGAAAGGCGGCTCAGGGCAGGATATCTGCGCGCAGTTAGCACATTCAGCCATTCCAAAAACAGCCCCTCCCTGCCGGCTCGTTCCCTTTTTCCTGTTCAACGGGGCAGGCCTCAACACATGGAGGTGACTCACCACGCAACCTCATGGGGGCTGGAATCAGGTCACAGACTTGCAGGCTAATGATGCTGGCCACCAGGACACAAACTTGTGAGGTCCCTATAATGTAGCTGTCAAACACAGACTGCTTAACCCCAAAGGTCTACCTGTTAACCTCTAGGTATGAGAAGAAACACTTTCTTTCAGTCTGTTTTAACTTTAAAGGTCACTGGGTCTCAACAACAACAACAACAAATCTCAAATTATCTAGGCACAACTGAAATACATCCAGTCAAGCAGAAACGTAAACAGCAGAAACCACAATAGAGAGCTTAATCTTAGATATTACTCTCCCCAGTCACCACTCCCACCCCAATTCGCCCACGACCCAAAACAGAAGGAAACAAAACCAAAGAAAACCAGATGCTGCTTCACAGAGCCCTGCAGGTAGGTACTGGTCTTAGTACCTGACTCTGTATTTTCCTGTTACACACTAAGCTCCCCACAGATATGAGACAATTGGCTGGAAATTAAATAAATATACAAAAAGAACAACGAGGGCAGGCGTCTCTTCTTTTAACCTGTATTGTAAAACAAGTCCAGGCTGCATAATGAAATAAAGAGCATCCTAGGCCAGGAATGTAAAGAAAGACAAAGACATCAGTAGCCAAGAAGCCCATGGTTCCCATATTTTACCCATCTCCTACATCTCCGAATCCAAAGGGATGTGGACCTTTTGACCCGGACATGTGCTAACCATGCCTCATTTTTACAGGAGTGAGGATTATCCTGGGCATTGGGGAGTTTTCTCATGTCCTGGCTACACACACCCTAACCATCTGCTTTGCTGCGCTATTTACAAGTCAGAGCCACTCGGGGAGAAGAGCTTTAACCAACACCCACCCAGGCAAAAGCCACATCAGTTCCAGCCAAACACGGAAGGGGAACCACAAGATCAGGAAAATAAGATGGTAACACGGGAACAGAGTTCTGCTAAGGAGTCAAAGGCTTTAAAAATTAGCAACTGGTCTGAGTATTACTTCGTTCGACTGCAAAAATAAAAGGCTAAAATGATGGGACAGAAGAGTTTATCTGCCGATCTTAAAATGTGCAAGTGTGCTCTCTTGCCAGAATAAAACCATGCAAAGCGTTTAGAGTGGAATGATGGTTTACAGGACTTCATCTTGGAAAAGGGACACGAGCAGGTCACAGACACCCGTCTCTTCACACAGCAAATGTAGCATTTATTATCCCTCTTACCTGATGTACAAACACATCTTCTTTGGTGTCATTTCTGTTAGAAGACAAAAAGTTCACAAATGAAAGTACTAGATATGGGGAAAAACTTAAAAGAACAGATGTTTTATGAGTTTAGATCCCAAGACCTCAAAAAGGCAACATAACATCTTTGTTTCTCCTCAACTTAGAAGCCCAGAATCGGTCCCTGATAAAAACTTCCAAACCTGCAAGATCCCTGTCATACTCCTCCATATTACCACAGTGCTTAGATCCAAGTGTACAGAATCTACAGAAACATCCCTTCCCTCTCATCGCCTCCTAAATCACGTGGAATGTAATCAGAGCCCGAGATTTCCTTCCCAGTAAAAAGCAAAGCAAGACAGTAAAAGGACAGGGCACAGCTGTGAACTAGGCTCTCCTTACACTGAAACCTAAAACAGCACCCTCCCCACCACCCTGCCCTAACTCACCCCACCCCCCAACCAAATCAGTTAAGGAAGAAATTAAGGAATTTTTAAGGGGGGGGGGGGGCGGTGCGGGCAAAGCGAATGACTGTATCACGTAAAAACATCACCAGACTGCCAACAGTCTACAGCTGCGTTCTCCTTCCTATAGGGTTAGAAGCTACCGTCGTTTAAAGAAAACACTACACTTTCTACGCAGGACTTGGGCCAGACCTGGGTTACAGATCTAGCTCAATTACTCACTAGTTGTGTGACCCTGGGAAAGTTGCTTAACCAGTCTAAGACTCCATTTCTCCATCTGTGAAATTACAGATAGGGTCTCAATTGTCCTAAGGCCCTTCCCATGTCTCTTTTATCTCCCTCACCTTCAATTTTCTTTTAATGACTGGATGTTTAAAAACATGTCATTTATCCATACTCTGGAAGTGTATTTTAATTAATATTTAATAACCACTAGCTTAGAAAGGAGAATGGTCACAGTGCTTACAAATCTTAAAACTTACTCCAGCCATCAACTGAAAACAAAATGAACAAAAAAACTTACATAAGCCATTTAAAAAGTCTGGTCAAGGATCTATAAACTGCTGGTGCCACAAAGCAAGCATGCATTTAAAACATGTACGGAGATACAAGCACGTACCGATTTATGAATCCATATCCATTTCTGACGTTGAACCATTTAACAGTGCCAAGGACTTTGGTGGCTAAAATAAGATTAAGCAGATAAATTAGTATCTGACCTACAAAGAGATAAAGCTCATATCGCTAAGGTCTTGATAGCATTATATAAAGCCTAAACATACCGGAGGAAACCATTAAAGGCTTAATTCTAAAATATATTAGGAAAAGAAAATGGAGCAAGGGAAGACACCATAGGAAAATGCTTTCCAGAAGCCTACAGCTTTCTTCCTCGTTAAATGTTTCAGTACAGTCATAAGGAGTGGTCGGAAAGTCTATACATTTCTGCAATAACTCAAATTGAAAGACATCACGGAAAAAACAAACAACGTTCTTTACGATTAAAGTTTTCGCATGGAAAAGTTTTGCCGGTGCCAAAGAAGGGTCTAATGAAATGAGAATGCAGGCAGACGAATAAGGTCAAGTACCAATGACCCTAACACATCACTTTTGCACTTTGAGACTGGGCAAACTTTAGTAAGTGAAATAGTAGCTCCCTGTTACTAGCTAATCTACAAAGACGTAAAGTAGCTTGTCCAGCCGCCAGATGGGGGCCTATCAGAGGAGTCAAGAGTAATAATAGAACTGAGGCTGTCTCAACCCGTTCTGTACTCACCACCCCAAGACAGGAGGTAACAGGCCTTTCCAAACCATAGTGATGAATTTGGGCTTCTGTTTCATTGTTTACCCTGCTCCCTGCAGTTGGGGAGAATCAAACTCATCCTTTTTTGGGTTTTGTTTTTGTTTTTACAAAATCTCCCTCTTTAACTTGAATGTCTCTACTTTCCATCGCTGAGTAGGGCCCTTTCTGTACCATGCCAGACTTCAACAGAATTGAAGAGAAGGAATCTAAATGAACAGGATGGTCCTGGAACTTGTACTTTGTACATTCATATTTATGTCAGCCGTCGAGTATGATTTGAGAAGACTCCTTTGAATCACTTGTGAATGTCAAATTCAGAACCTCTAGGAAATGCCTATGTCTAAATTCAGGAAATGCATAAAGCGATTATCAAGACTCAATGAAACGGGAAATCTGACAATACAGTACCTAACAACAACAACAACAACAAAAAAAACGCTTAGAAGAGAATGAAAGCAACAGCATTAACTGTTACTAGGGCTGCTTCTCTATGAGATACAAACTTTATAACTTCCAAGGATAAACAATGAGGATTCAGTTTTCAAATTTAAGACTAAATAGTAATTAGGACTCGTTTTGTTGTGGACAGAGCCAGTTCTGAGTTTCGCTATATTGATATGCTTAAGGAAGTATTTTAGCTCTCTTTGTAAAAAGAAAAAAAAAAAACAAAACCCCAGCTCTATCTATGCCTCCAAAGTCATTCAGAGCCCATCACTGACTGAGCAATCTCCAGCTCTAATTCCAAGTGAGGAAGATCTTTCCAACAAAGAGACTGAACCTTTGGAATGTTCGGTTTTAAACCATTTAATTAGAAATTTGAAGGTCAAGGAAGAAAAAAAAAATTTATGTTTTAGATCTAAATGTACACACAGAAGAGGCCCATTTTTGATAAACCATAGGCTTTTACGTCACACTTTTAAGTTATTTCAAGTGATAGAGTTTTTGTGCCTCCTGTCATTTGCCCCAAAATTAATGACCTAGGACAATATAAAGACAGGAACTCTTTTAAAGGAATAATCTTGATTAGAAAGGCAACACTAACAGAACAGCAAAAAAAAGATGAAAAATCGTTTTCAAGTCTAACTTCAAACCAGGCTGAAGGCTATTTTGACTCCTCAGTGTAGATTTTTAAATTTTCCTAATTCCACCAACACTCCCAACAATTTCACAGGGTCAAACACATTCATGCACACTTCTTGCTTTAAAACCATACCCTCACGTCACATACACAAGGAGGAAGGGGGGACAGAGGAAGACCATATGGCTTCCATAATGTTTATTAGAAGGAAAGTTTTCTTTCACCCGGGGAAACCACTTTCTCCGGCCTACGGCTATCCACTGAGGCTAAGGACTGTTTGTAGGAACTCAAATGGAAGACTCCAAAACCAGAATTCCATTTCAGTCAGCACTGTGCCTGGCACATTTTAGGCACCCCTGTGTTTGCCTGGCAGAGGGAAGGAGATGGCAGGACACTCTGGGCAGGGACAGCCAGTGTTGAAATGTCATGTAGAAGGCCATCCTTCATTTTAAGAGTTGGGAGTTACAGCAGAAAGATACAAGACCTCCAGACTCATCACCTGGGATGCGGGAGAGGCTTAATAGCAGTTGGTGGTTAAGAGAACTAATTTCTCTGTTCCTTTCATCTTTCAAGATGCCTGCTTTAGTTTAAAATCCAGCAGTTCAGTTGAGATCCAGAAGGGTACAAGGATCAAGGGAAAACCTGCAAAAGTTCCTGTCCACAAAATAAGTCACCGTTAAGAGTATATCTTAACTCTGCTTTGGAAAACGGGAGGCTGTCTCTCTCACTCTGTACAGAAGTGCTCCCAGAAACATTTGTTGGAAACAATAATCAGAATACTGACTAGACTGAAGTACCCCTTTAGTCCAGCAAAATAAGAGCAAGTTGTGGTTTTTTTTTTTTTTTTAATTACTATTATTTATTTTTTCTGAGAGAGAGAGAGAGCGTGCGCGCGCGTGCGCAGGGGCGGGGCAGAGAGAGAGGGAGAGAGAAAGAATCCCAAGCAGGTTCCAGGCTGTCAGCGCAGAGGAGGGCAAGTTTCTCTCTTAACCTACACAGGTTAGTTTTAGCATGCCGCTCCCCAGCAACTGAGAAAAAGCCCCGGAAAACAAACAAACAAACAAACAAAAAACACAAAAAACAAGGAAACCGGCCTCTCAAGGTAGGGAACATGGAACTGTTGTATTACACGCTCTTCACATTATTCGCTTTTCTTCCCACGAAATTGGGCAGGCAAGGCTCAGACAGATCAAACCCGCCCCGCCCCAAACACTGGAAATGTCTCCGAAGCATCCGACACCATCTCTTAACTTTCCTGTTTAAAAGAGCGACTGACATAGACACGCACCCTTTGGAGGGTTTCTTCACCACCCACCTGCTTCATAAACACGCTTAAGGCCTCACAGGGCGTTCCAGAAGGGCTGAAAACGCTGAAGTAAGACGACGAAGCCAACAAGGACCACAGAAAACGATTCGAAGGCTCTGCCCGCACAAACCTGAACGAGACCTCTTCCCACCTGCTCTGCTAAGTTACAAGTCCCAAGATAAGGGTGTTCTGAACAAACGTCATACCCACGCTATCGACCAAGTTTTTTCAGCTGCTGCACCGAGCGCGTTCCCACAGTCCGGGAAGAAGAATACGCGTGAGCGATTGGTGAGCGCAGCAGTGGGCACAGGGAGGGAGGAGGACGTGGGACCGAGACCCAAGTTTCCCGGAGAGGATTGCAACACCCCTTCGCCGGCATGTGGCCGACAGAAGCATGGCGTCTTTCCCGTGCCCATGTGGGAAGGGCGTCAGGGACAGACACCTGAGCCTTCTCAGCAAGAAGCCTTTCCACCTTGCCCTGCCCGTCCCCCGGCCCCCACTTACCCCGTCCCCCCCCCCCCGGGGGAAATCCTCCCCTCACCCCCGATCCCCAGCGAGGGCTCCACCGTGCCCGTCCCACGTGTCTGTCCCTCCCCTCCATCCACGGCCATCCCTGCCCTGCGTCCTCGTTCCCAGACCGCCGCTCCTTTCCTCTTTGGACCGAGGTAGCCCCCCCACTACGGGAAGGTGCCACAATGCCTGCGCCTAAGGTGACAAAAGTCAAGACCCCAGCTCGCCGGCCCGGGACCGGGAGAGGCGCGCACCGGGCGGGGAGGAGCGCAGGGCGGCGCGCGCGCACCCGGGAGCCCCACAGGGCGGGCGGGCTGCGGCCCCGGGCGCTGGGAACCCCCTGCTGTCACTCCGGCGCCCCCGGTAGGAAACGCGGCGGGCGCTGCCCGCACGTGCCCGGCCGCCCGCCCCACTCGGAGCGGTCCCCACCCTCCGGGGCCTGACTCACCGAGAACTTTTTTCTCCGCGTCTTCACTGCCGGCGGGGGCTGAAGAGGCGGGGGCCGCGGTGCCCGTGGCTGCGGGGGCCGCGTCCCCACCGGGGTTTCCTGCGACGAGGGCGGCGGGCGCCGGGGCCGCGGCCTGGGGCGCGCCGCTGCCCACCGGGCTCTTGGGCGCGGGGTCCTGGGGGGCCGCGGCGGCCGCCTCCGCCGGAGCCTGCGGGAGGGTGGTGCTGGTGGAGGTGGTGGTGGTGGCCTCGCCCGCCTCGCTCATGCCGCCTCCTCTGCTCTCACTCGGGCACCTCGGTGGCGGTTGGTCGGCGGTTGGCGCGGCTGGAGGTCGCGGCGGCCGGGGCTCGCTCTCTGGGAGGCCGGTGGCGGCTCTCGCGGCGCAGGCGGCGGCGGCCGAGGTGGGGTCTCGCGGCGGAGGCGGCTCGAGCTCTCGGGCTGCGCGCTCGCTCTTGGGCTCCTCGCTCGATCTTACTGCCCCAAAAATGGCCCCGCACAAGTTTTTCTAGGCGGCGCACCGGCCGGGGAGGGAAGAGGGTGGGGAAAGTTGGCTTCGGAGTTGGGCACGACTCTCATTAGCATTTAAAGGCGCCCGATGCCCTTTCCGAGCCACCAATCCGCCCGGGACGGGAGCGCAGGGGCCGAGTCGAGGAGTCCAGGAAAGCCAGGCTAACTCCGCGCCTTGCACGGCAGCCTGGACTTTTCCGAGGAGCACGCGCCGCCGGCCCTTTGTTGGAGCCGGGCAGCGGGGCCCCGCCCCCGCAGCATCTTGACGCCTGAAACTGACCCCTGCGCGAAGGAAAACGCGGCTTCCACGTTTCGCGGCCCTTCTCGTCCCCCAAACCCTTGCTTTTAAGCCCTTGCTGTGTATTCATCCGGCGTTTATGAAGCACCAGGAACTATTTCCGACACGACAATACAGAACTGAAACAAAAAACTCTGCTTGGCCGTTTACCCCTGGAAAATAGCTTAGGGATAATTGCACCTGCAATCCCCAGGTGAGGAAACTGAGGTGCAAACGTCAGAGAATCGGTGTCCATATCAGAGCGTACACCAATTTCATGGCAATAAGTAACGAGCCAATGAAATGTGTTTAATACTATACTTGGGGAAGACTGAATAAATTCACATCCTACCGTCTGTTCCAATTGCAACCCTCAGCTGGCGAAAGCTTAAGCAACTGAGCCCACTTAGTCTCGGGGATGAGAGGTACGGAGAAACAGATCACCCAATAAACGATATTCCCAGTTTGAGGAGTCCCCCTGGCTTTTAGAGAATCAGGCTAAACACACGGCCAGAGGGACAATGACCTGGACCCGGCGCGCCTATTTGGAATTTAGGAGTATTTCGTGTTCTGGGCCTATAGGATGCAGGCACACCTAGGTCTACATTCTAGTACTGCTCTTTTTTGAGGGAGTTTACTTGGACTAGGTATGCAGAGTCACAGAGTGCATTTCCTCCTCTGAGGGAGTTTCTCAAAGGCACTCTGGGAAGTAGTTGAGATTATCCTATGTAACTCTCATGTCTAGTCCAACAAAAGCCCATTTTCTTCAATTCCTAATCTCCTGAATCATTTACCAATGGTTCCCCCCCACCCCCCGGAATTGTCTGTTTTGTGGCTTACATCAAGACGGTTGCTGGCGAGTGTGATTTGCCATTGTATCCCTGAGGGCTAACACGGCGCCTAGAATAGAGCTAGAACACAGTGAATGTTTACTAAATGAAAACAAACAAAAAGACCAAATTTTCCCAAACCTATCAACACGTGCATTATCCATAATTGTGAAAATACCCTGCCTTGTTTCTTTCTTACTCCATTCATGAAAAACATACAAATTAAAGAAAATGAATTCTTAGAAAAATAGCAGAATATGGAATTTTTTACTTTTCCATGTACTGCTATATTTTAAAAATTACAAACATCTAAATGTTAGATTCATATTTTAGTTTGACTTCAGTATGTAGCATTCGGTATTGTTAATGCATGTGTTTGAAAAAATCCTGGTCAAATACTAAGCATGACTAAAGTATTTCTTAATTTTAAAGACTCTAGTCTTTAAGTCACAAGGAGGACTTATTCTGGCGAAGACTGGCCATTGACTTCCTTACCCAACAAAATGATTATCATTGCCATTTACCATGTAGAAATGGATTGCAAGAAAAAAGATGAGAGGGCTTGAGCTCTTCAAATTCCAATCTAATTCATCCTAAAGCCCTTTCTTAAAATATATGCAAGAGGGGCGCCTGGGTGGCTCGGTCGGTTAGGTGGCTGACTTCGGCTCAGGTCATGATCCTGCGGTCCGTGAGTTCTAGCCCCGCGTCGGGCTCTGTGCTGACAGCTCAGAGCCTGGAGCCTGCTTCATATTCTGTGTCTCCCTCTCTCTGACCCTCCCTGTTCATGCTCGGTCTCTCCCTGTCTCAAAAATAAAATAAACGTTAAAAAAAATAAAAAAAATATATATATGCAAGTATCCCCAACTCGCAAATGTTCATATTAAAGCCATTTGCCTTCTACGAAAGACGTACATTAGTACCTGTTTTCACTAACAGGAAGAAATCCAAAGAGGATTTCGCTTCTGTGAAAGAAGGTGAAAAGCAAAGAGTATTCAGTGCTTGTTTTGCACAAGTCATTGTAGAGGCAGAATGCACCCCAAGCAGGGAGAGTGGTCCTGCTAAGCTCCTTCCCTGAAAACTGGACTCAATATCTCGGTATTAGGTTGCCATAGCTTTGAATTGTTTCTGTGAGCATCTGTGTTTTGTCTTGATTTATTTTGTGCATCTGTTAGCAAGATGTGTCCTAAAGTATCATAAAAGCCCAAGAGAGGCTGTTTTTTGGGTCTAGGAATGCTCAAAAGGTTTTCTGTATAAATAAAGGATAATTGTGTCTTCACTTTACACCATTTTGCTTTCATAGAAACACTCTACATTCTGATAGCAGGGGAAACCTGTATATGTATATTCACCCCTGGAAAATAATTCCTAATGAACAGGTATGGTCTCAACCTCTGAAGATTGGATACGTACTTACAGATGCATCCTGGGATTTCCTAGAATTCTGTGCAGGCATGGCTCCCAAAACTGCTCATCATTTTCATCCAAGGAAAGCAGTGAGCAGCTGGTAATTCTTGGTATTGTGCTAAATAAATCTAGAGAGAATGATTTAGAACAAACAAGATCTATGTTGTTTTAATAATCATAACTAGAGAGAGGTGCGGGGTGGCTCAGTCAGTTAAGTGTCTGACTTCAGCTTAGGTCATAATCTCGCGGCTCATGGGTTCGATCCCCACATCGGGCTCTGTGCTGACAGCTCAGAGCTGGAGCCTGCTTTGAATTCTCTCTCTCTCTCCCTCTCTCAAAAATAAAATAAAACTTTAAAAAAAAATTTTAAATAGTCATAACTAGAGACCAGCTTGGTTCAGATGCACATAATCTTTCATTCCTTCACTCACTCGTTAATTCCCATACTCACTTAGCACATATTTTCTAAGCACACACTATGACAGACAAAGTGCTACATTATGAGTTTCCAGTGTTGACCAAAATGAAGTTTACACTAAGGTTTTCTTTCACGTGATGTTAAATAATTTCTTTCACTATCATTTCCTTTGTAAGAAAATGTCATTTTTTTTTTAATTTGAGAATAAGTGGAACAAACAAAAACTGAATTGTGATCTAATTGTTGACAGCAATCATTTTTAAGCAATGACTGTCTCGATCATGAAAATAAAAGCCACTCTGTTCCTAGTATGAAGGGACTTAGAACTTCCACAACTTTCGGAAGGGCTGAAGGGTTGGGGGGGTGAGAGGGAAAATCCGAGAGTCTCCATTGAAGATCTCAGAATCCAGCCTGAAAGCCAGTGATTCTTGGGAACTCTTGCAAAGTCACTGGAGTCACAAGATCTCTAGGAGGTGCTCAACCATTCAAGGCTACAGCCAGGTTTGGGGAGCCGTAAAGCTTACACAATTTAGACAGCTCTCTTTAAGAAAAAAATAATGAACGCGAATTTGCTAAAGCCACCCTCAGTATCTTAGAATGGGCCTATGCAAGAAAGGAGCCCTTCGGTCCCGACTTTATTAGCTTCAAAGTGTGTCCACCCATACTACCTGTCTTAATCAGCAATATAGATGCTGGAGTTCAAGTTTAGGTGTAAGCAGCTTTGAACTTCCATCTGTCCATGCATCTTCCTGTAACTAACTTTGGAAAACAGTGGCATCCTTCTCTTCTGCCCTCTCAGTCTTGAACTAAATCTTGAACTAGTCTCATTGACAGATTCCAACCTGGAACCATTCAGAGAAGGTAATTCTGGGAAATGTAGTTCCTGCTTTTGAAAAGGCTCAGAATAATGCTGGGTTGCCAAGAGACTATCCCGCATATCACCCTAGGGAGGAAAATACGATCAATTGACTAAAGGAGATTAAGGAGAGTTTAAGCCATTCAAGGAACTAGAGCTTTAAAGTATGTAAGCATTGATATATTAGCACATCTGACACCAGAAAAACAGTGAAGTGCTCATCTAAACCTGATGGGGGGGGGGGGGGAAATGGTCAGTTTGGAATAAAAAAGTAGATGAATCAGAGAGCAAAGATTCTTCTTTTTTTAAAAATTTTTATTCATTTTTTGAGAGACAGAGAGAGACACAACATGAGCAGAGGAGGGGCAGAGAGCGAGGGAGACCCAGAATCCAAAGCAGGCTTCAGGCTCCGAGCTGTCAGCACAGAGCCCGATGCGGGGCTCAAACCCACGAACGGTGAGATCATGACCTGAGCTGAAGTTGGCCATTTAACCAACTGAGTCACCCAGGCTCTCTGAGAGCAAAGATTCTTCTTGGTCTCCAGCAGTGTTCTCCTTCCAGGGGAGGAGATACCCTGACTCCCTTTGGCATTCACTAATACCTTCATACATTTACTGACTGTTCCCATTAGGAGCTAGGGTGCAAATCAAGACCACAAGGGCCCCTGTATTCAAGGAGCTGTTGGGCTAGACCAGCACTGTACCACTGAAATATAATTTGAGCCCCAAATATGAGGCATGTATATATTTTAAATTTTCTGGCAGCCACACACACACAAAAAAAGCAAGTAAAAAGAAACATTAGATTGATGTTAATACATTTTACTTAACCTGATATATCCAAAATATGTATTTTTATTTCAACATTTAACCAACATAACATTATTAATTCTCTATTTTACTCTTTTTTTCCCCCCTTTGTTACTGTCTTCAAACTATGGTGTGTATTTTAAACTCAAAGCACTTCTCAATTTGGACTTGCCTCAGTTAAAGTACTCAGGGTGGGGGTGCCCAGGCGGCTCAGTTGGTTAATCATCCAACTTTGGCTCAGGTCATGATCTCGCAATTTGTGAGTTCAAGCCCTGCAAGGGGCTGTCTGCTGTCTCCCTCTCTCTGCCCGCCCCCCAAAAGAAATAAATTGACATTTAAAAAAACAATAAAGTACTTAGTGTGGCTAGCGGATACAAGTATTCTAGGCAAGGAGAAGTTTTTCTTTTTTTTTTTTTTCAAGTTTATGTATTTAATTTTTGTAATCTCTACACCCAATGTGGGGCTCAAACTCACAACCCTGAGATCAAGAGTTGCATGCTTTTCCGACCGAGCCAACCAGGTGCCCCTAGACAAGGAGAAGTTTAGCCTGAATAATTCTCCAGAAGGCTAGTATAAAAAAATCCTGGCCCTGAACTCTGGACCATGCATCTGTCTGTGGTAACCCATTAAGATAATGTTACCTATCAGGCTCCCTTGAGCTTCCTTATGACATAGAATACCCAAAGAATTTACGTGAACCATAACTTCATGATTCTGAATAGTTCTATGACAGTGTCACTGATAAGTTCTAGAGCACGTACATTAAGTTAATTTACAAGATCCATTCCTTGCCACCACTGCTCTTGTAAACACACACTCTTATCTTTTTTTTAATGTTTATTTATTTTTGAGAGAGAGAGAGATCATGAATGGGGGGGCAGAGACAGGGGGACAGAGGATCTGAAGCGGGCTCCATGTTGACAACAGTGAGCCCGATGTGGGGCTTGAACTCGTGAACCAGGAGATCATAACCTGAGCCAAAGTCAGACACTCAACTGACTGAGCCATCCAGGCACCCCTGCACTCTTCTTTTAAAATATATATTGTCATACCAAGGTGAAGATATAGTCTAGGATTTCTTCTTTTTCATTAAGAGAACTAAGGGTAAGGTAGGGAATTGCTTTTACCCTCTCCTAAGGGAAACTGGACTTAGAATTTGGAAAATGTTGCTCCTCTAGATCTGAGATTATTGAGAGGGGAGAAGCAATTACTGAGAAATGGAAAAAGCAAGTTTAAAAAAACCTGATTATTTCAACATACTTTTTTATATAAAAAATACTTTTTTTAAATAAAAAACTTACTTTTTCATAAAAGTAAGTTTACTTACAACATACTTTTTTTGTATAAAAGTGACAGCTTCTCAAAGACTTTGTTGCATTTGTTTGCTTCTGTTGTTTTTTCTAAACTACTCTTTAATTATTGGGATAAATTCTTAATGTTTCTCTAAAGATTAGCAAATTGGTATACTTTTGGTTGAAGAACTTAAACAGATCGTCTGATAAATAAATAAGAACTGGAAATAAATATTAGAAAGTATTCATTTCAGGGGCGCCTGGGTGGCTCAGTCAGTTAAGCACCCGACTTCGACTCAGGTCATGTTCTCACAGTTCATGAGTTCCAGCCCCACGTTGGGCTCTGTGCTGACAGCTCAGAGCCTGGACCCTGCCTCAGCTTCTGTGTCTCTGTCTCTCTCTCTCTGCCCCTCCCAGGCTCATGCTCTGTCTCTCTCTCTCTCTCTCTCAAAAATAAATAAACATTAAAAAAAAATTTTTTTAAAGAAATTAATCATTTCAACCCCACTCATTTTACAAATGAGAATCAGAGGTATTAACCAACTTTCTCAAACTAATTCACCTAGTAAGTGGTGAAACTAAAATCAAAACCTGAGTCTCTTTATACTAGTCAAGTACTCTTTCTACTACACAATTCTGGTTGAAAAAAAAAAATCTCCATTGCTCTGACACTGGGGCTAATGGAGGAGAGTTTCAACTCTCCTCTTTGATTAAGAATTAGAATCTGGTAAAATGTAAGAAGCATGCATAAAAATCTGTAAACACTCTGAATTCACCTCAGAAACGGAATCAGCTTGGGGCACCTGGGTGGCTCAGTTGGTTAAGCCTCCGACTTCGGCTCAGGTGGTGATCTCGCTGTCTGTGAGTTCTCGCTGTCTGCTTCAGATTCTCCGTCTCCCTCTCTCTCTGCCCCTCCCTTGCTCATGCTCTGTCACTCTCTCTCTCTCTCAAAATAAATAAAGATTTAAAAAATTAAAAAAAAAAAAAAAAAGAAATGGAATCAACTAATGGGGTACCTGACTGGCTCAGTCAGTAGACCATACAACTCTTGATGTCCCCGTTTCAAGCCCCCATGTTGGGCATGGTACTTACTTAAAAAAAAAAAAAAATCAACTGAGAAGGCTCTCTGGCCACTAGAAGATGTGCATCTTTCCGGTGGGAACCCCTAGAGAGGAAACCAAACAGCTGTGTGCAATTTTAGTTTATAGTGTTTGGAACTAACTCTCTAAAACTATGCGTGAAATATATTCTCGTCTTCCTGAAAAAGCTTTCTTCTGTCTCTTTCCACACAGATTACTTTTCTTTTTTTCCTGTTTTAATGACTTCCTCCATTCCTTTTCATCTTCTTCATTACTTCCCTTTATATCTTTACTTATTCAAAAGCAACACAAAAAATAAAAAACAAAACAAAGCAAAAAACAAAAAAAAATGTATGTCATTCAGAAATTAAGTCTCATGGCCATGGCTCAAGCTTGCACTCTCTCTCAAAATAAATAAATAAACTTAAAAAAAATGAATAAACATTATTAAAATTTTAAAAAGAAAGAAATGAAGTCTCATGGGATATCTAATCCAAACTCTTGTCTAGGAGACCTAATACCTTATGGTTTTTTGTTTTGGGGTTGTTGTTGTTTTGTTTTGTTTTGTTTTGTTTTGTTTTTTGGGGGGGTGTTTTTTGTTTGTTTTTGGTTTTGTTTTTTTGTTGGTGGTGGTTTGTTTTTGTTTTTGGTTTTGGTGTTGGTTTTTGGTAGATATGACAGTTCTGGGAAATAAATCCTCAACCAGTAAAAGAAAAAAAGGGAAAGTACACTATAGATCTCTTCCTCAGTTTTTGCTTTTCAAAACCCCTTCTCCTCTCCTCTTTAATTTAAATTCTTCCTCTTGGTCAGACACCATTAGCATCTGTAACTGCTCTCTGTAATGATCTATTTCATTTTTGTTATTCGTTTGTTTTAAATTTATTTATTTATTTTGAGAGAGGCAGAGAGAGAGAGAGAGAGCACACATGTGTTCCCGCACACCCACAAGGTAGGGAGGGGAAAAGACAGAGAGAGAGAGAGAGAGAGAGAGAGAGAGAGAATCCCAAGCAGGCTCCGTGATGTCAGGATGTCAGCACAGAACCTGACTCATGGCTCAGTCTCACAAAGAGTGAGACATTGGCCTGAGCCAAAATCAAGAGTCAGACGCATAACCAACTTCACCACCCAGGTACCCCAGGTCTATTTCATTTTTGGAGACACCAGCTTAATTTTACTGTGATACTCCCCCAACGTGGGAACTTTGGTATAGAGAACAAGAACGAGAAGATTTGTGAGGGTACAGAAAAAACTAGGGACGCCTGGATGGCTCAGTCGGTTAAGAACCAACTCTTGCTTTCAACTAGGGTTATGATCTCACAGTCGTGAGATTGAGCCCCGCATCAAGCTCCACGCTAAACATGGAGCCTGCTTGGGATTCTCTCTCCTCTCTCTCTGCCCCTTCCCCACTTGTGCGTGCACCTGCACACACACTCTCTCTCTCTCAAAACAAAACAAAACAAAAATGATAAAAACCTAGCTTGTAATGAAACCACAAGAGAGGAAGACTAGTCACACACCATCAGACTTTTGACTTCCATATGATAAGTTCACAGTGTTAAAGAAGAAAAAAAAACATGTCTATACACAAAATTACCATGAAGGAGCAATGTTTGCTAGTGTAGATCTGAGCGTATACTTAGTTTGATATTATGAACTAAACTTATAAGCAAGGAGAGTAATAGCTACCTCTTCCAAACATTTAGATCTCTAGAAATCTGACTGCACCCTGAGCAAACTGCTTCTAGTCCTCTGCTTTCTTTTGCTTTTTCAGGTAATCTCTGTAGCCAAAGTAGAGCCCAAACTCACAACCATGAGATCAAGAGTTACATGCTCTACCAACCGAGCCAGCCAGGCACCCCATCTAGTCTCCTTTTAATTCTGCCTTTACCTGAATTCTTTGCATCCATCACTATTCGTCTTAGTCTTTTATTCAGCGTAGGATGTGGGGGAATGTGAACTTGAGCTACAACAAAGAGTTGAGTGATGGAGCGAAGTGTGGGCAGAGCACACACTCCAGAGAGGACTTCTGTTCCAGGTAAATCCAGGTAATAAAACACCAGTTAAGCATTTCCCTATGGGCCTTTCACAATAAGTCAAGATTCTATCTAACCACCAGCTTCCTGCCCACAAAGGTTGTCTTTAGAACATTCCCAAGTAGGGACACCTCAAATTCGTTTTGTCACATGGTTAAATTTGAACAAAAATAAGTACAGTAAAACCTTGGATTGTAAGTTGTTCTGCGAGAGTTCTGCAAGACGAGCAAACATTTCTAACAAATTTTAACTTGATAAATGAGCGATGTCTTGCAACGGGAGTAGTACATGATGCTGAAAGCCACATGATCACAACCGAGCCAATAGTTCTCGATATTCGCTTTGGTATACAAGTGCTTTGGATTACAAGCATGTTTCCGGAAAGAATTATGCTTGCAAACCAAGGTTCTACTCTATTATGACAGGATAACTGTGTCCTAACTAGATAGTATTTTACTATAATATACAATTACATACAAGCTTATTGCAAATTTCCAGAAACACATCCACCTAATACTGTTTTGCTTTGAGTCATGAAATATATTTTCAAAAATAGTTTTCATAAAATAATCTTTCCTTTATTTGTATTCCTGGTTAAGCAACTTACAGTGGTTTTCAACATCTTGACTCTCAATCTAGTTTCTTCTTCTCTTTGGCTTTTTATGCCATTTAACATGAAAAGGAGTATTAAGTAAACAAGTGGTTTCATTGGTAAAGATGGAGTAATTTTAGAGTTTTTTAAGATGAAAGCTGAATAGTTTAGACCATAGTTTAGAATGTAAAGTTATACCAGACTAGGAGTCCCCACAGTGAGAGTTACATGGAAAATGAAAAAAAACAAAACAAAACAAAACTCAGAGATATGAAGTATCAATAGAAATAACTCAAATTCAGGTAGGCTAATTTAAAAAAAAAATATTGCAAGAATTAAGTGGAGAGGTTTTGTTTGTTTTCTGAGGAAATTACTTTTGTTTTGGCGGTGGTTGGGGGTGATGATTTGTGTGTATGTGTGTATATGTATTATAATAATTATTATTTTGCCATTGTGAAAGAAAAAAAACCACACTGCTAAGCTAAAAACATGTCTTTGAGATGATTGTCAATATGAAGAAGTATGTTATGGTAAAGGCATATGTTATGTTGTTTGTCTATGGTTATGCCTATTCTCCTGTGTCTTAATTCTAGGACTTTCTATTCAGATTCAACGTTCATAATCTATAAGTATAATGAAATTAAATGTTGTCCTAAAGCTAAAGAATGGAACTTGACTTTTATTTTATTTTATTTTATTTTATTTATTTTTTAAGTAGGCTCCACACCCAGCGTGGAACCCAACACAGGGCCTGAACTCACCACTCTGAGATCAAGACCTGGGCTAAGATCAAGAGTTGGATGCTTAAGCAAATGAGCCAGTCAGTTGCCCCAGAACCTGACTTTTAAAGGAACCCATTATCAGGTTCTACGAAAGAAGAATAATGGCATTTTATTTGTATTTCATTAATGTATAAAAATAGTAGGCAGCTTTTTTTTTTTTTTAATCTCTAACAAGAGTAAACCAAAGAACACAAGTGAAGTTGTACCAAGAAGGATCTCGGTTTCATGGTATCTAACCCTGAGATGGTGAGAAATTTAATCATGTGACAAAATGACTTTGAGGTGTTCCTGTTTGGGAGGGTTCTAAAGACAATCTTTGTGGGCAAGAGGTTGTTTGGGAGTTGGATAGAGTCTTGACTTCTGTGAAGGGCCCATGGAGATGTGCTTAACTGGCATTTTATTACCCAGATTTATTACCCAGACAGGAGCAGGAATCTGCTTGGAAGGTAATGTACACTTCACTCCATCACTCAACTCTCATTACTCTCATCACTCGTTATAACTCAGGAAATAAGATTCATTATGGCTGCTCAACAAGTAGGACTGGGCACACCTTAGCCTTAGTTTCTGATCTCAATGTATTCTGGTCCCTTAAGATTAGTTGGCACTTTCTCGACCTCTGTTACGACGGATACTCCTAAGCAAGCTATACATACCTCCAAAAATAGGCCACAGTGTTGTTTGAAATACAAGTCTGTCAAGAAGATGCTGAATTGGGATTATTGATGGCTATTCCTCCAGATGGGGACCAAAATCATATTGAGAGTCAGTTTTGTGATCAGGATCCCTCCCATTCCCCACTCAGACAAAAACTGGAAAGAAGAGACAAAAATACTCCCAGGTAGAGACTTTTTATTCCCTTCAGTGGACCTTTCCCTTTCCCTTTTTTTTTTTTTTTTTTTTTTTGGCCCTTTTCCATTCTTATAATTTCATTTGGTCTTGCCTCTAGTCCAGGTCATTTTTTAATCCATCACATTCTCAGATATTTCTTTCGTTTGTAATCTGTAGCAGTGATGGTGGCACAATTACTTGAATACTATTAGAAGGCATCATTTATTCGGTATAGACCATAGTCTAGGAACTCAACAGGCGGCCTCATCTTCATCATTTCTAATCCCTGCACCAACTCCATAAGGTTGGTATTGTTATCCTAATTTTACAGATGAAGAAACCAAAACTGAAGAGCGGTCATAGACCTAGTGGGACATAGAACAGAGACTCAAACTCACGTCTTCCAGGGTCTAAAGCCAGACCCATCTCTTCAACTCTGCCGTGATGCTCCTTCCAGCTCTTATCTGTGTCGCTTGTGTGAGGCTACCAGCTCCAGAAAGTAATCTGACGTTCATTCGGAGAGGCAAGTTTGTTTGAAAATCATAGTTGAAGCCATGTCACTATATGGTTACTTTTATCATCCCATATGCCTCCATTTCTATCAAACTCAGAGGCTCAGACACATGAAAGTGAGGAGAGAGAGAGAATACATGGGGAGTGAAATAAGTGACTAGGCCATGGCTGTTTTTTCGGTCTTTTTATATACTGATTTCCTTTATTTACATATTTTTTTCTGGTTTTTATCTTACATGGTAGGATTAACCTCAATTTCCCCTTCGGCTCTAGTACCCCAACACAATTTTAATTTCCAGCATGATTTATGTAAATCAAGCTGCATGTTACTTACGTTGCAATGGAAGAATCAGGGAGAATTCTGACAAACTGGGTTTGTTTCTGTGATATTTTTCTTCCTTGTTCCAAGAAGAAAGCCAAGATTTTGGTAGTTACCAGTCTGCAAGACTGACAACAGAAGCTGTCTCGGGAAGCCCTCTCTTTATATTGTAAAAACACAAATCCGCTAAAGAAAATGTGTGAAGGTGTTTCCACTGGAAGAGGAGAAGAGCTAGTATACTTGTAAAAAGATATGTAAAAGCAGGAGCCAAGGCAAGAAGATTCTCAAGCCTGGGAAAGGGACAATAGTGTACTGTGGGTAGCTGGCACTGGGACCTTCCCCCTCTAGTGCCCTCTGGAAGGACTTGGCAGTGTGGTAGCCTTCTGTAGGGTGAGCACATTTGGGTAGCATCATTTTCGTCTGTGTTCTCAACTCTGGTAAAAACTCCCAAGGTTGGTACAACTCAGCCAAAGGGAGGGTTGGACGTTCTGGCAAACTTGGACAATGCCCATCCCAGCAGCAACCATGAAAACAATGTAGACTAAAGTTTGCTTTGTGTAATAAAGGTCTTGGGTGGGACGGACATGAGTGAGGAGGGGAGGCAGGTTAACGGATGAACTTCTGTGTGAATTCCACTAATGATGGAATCTCTTACAACTTTGATGGGATAGGTCCTTCAGATAAGATTACTTGTATTTTTGTTTATCCCTTGGATCTATTCTCCACCTTTCTTTTCCCTGTTCTGTGCCCAAGGGGGCTAACCTTTCTAGGCAGCTTCTATAGATTTCTTGGCCCCTGGATTCCAGTTGTGTCCAGCCATCGGGAGGCACTGGCAGGAGATCAGAGGAAGAGAGGAAAATGAATTGGGGTATTTATTTCCAAGGATCCCTCCTTATGGGGTGACAATCTCTTTACTGAAGGCAGCAGATCCCATCTGGTGGCTCTCTGGGTTGGATTCTGGCAACCATTCCTTCCCTTTACTCCCTCAAGCTTAAGATCTTTAGAAACTTCCCCATTCTTGTTAGCCCAGGATGAGGGCAGCGTTGGGGGTGGGGGGGGGGGGCGGGTGGAGATTCTGAAATATTTCTCATTGATTTCCCTTAATCCTACCTAAACATTTTAAGTAGTTTCTTTGTTAAATCTTTCTCAATTACTTTTTATCATGCCATCTTTTAAAAAAAATTTTTTTTTTTTAGCATTTATTCATTTTTGAAAGACAGAGAGAGACAGAGCACAAATGGGGGAGGAGCAAAGAGAGAGGGAGACATAGAAACAGAAGCAGACTCCAGGCTGTCAGCACAGAGCCCTAGGTGAGGCTCGAACTCACAGACTGTGAGATCATGATCTGAGCCGAAGTCAGCTGCTTAACTGACTGAGCCACCCAGGCACCCCATTTCTACCAGAACACTTGATAATGTGTTAGGTGACTTCCCCCCCATATCTAAATATGTGGACTCATAATCCTTATATGTTGCTTCCCCCACACCCTGAATTATCTTGTACAGTCCATATCAGAGCTATGATAGATTATAGCTCCTTGCACTAAAGCCAAATTATTTTGAAATTTTAACAGTGAAAGTCCCACATCCTGGGCAATGCCTCAGTCCCAGTAAAATCAGGTACTTGACCAACCAACTTATTACTTTGGTAATATACTCAGAAGTATAATACACTCTGTGTACACCAAGTATTCTCTGGTGTATACTCAGAAATCCTTTGTGATTTATGTCTAGCGGGCTATAATGAGTCAGAGTTTGAAAATTACTACACAATTCTACATATAAGATTGTCCAGAAGACGATGAAGGAAATTAGGATAAATGCAACTCTGCCCAACAATTGTTTCAAGATTTTCATTTCAGAAAAAAAATTATTAAAAATTAAACCACTGCTTGAAGATTGAGGAGCTGTATTGTCAGAATCCCGGATACAAGGTGAAAATTATTCTCCAAGCCCGGGCCTGCCATTTGAGGCATGGTTTACCATGTTGGAGCAGATGAGAGAGCTAAGGAAAGGCCAGTTGGCTTGTGATGGGAATGATTACCAGAAACTGAGAGTGTTTTGAGGAGATACAATTTCCATCCCAAGAGAAAAGACAGTTGTACCCTTGATAGAGCTAATACTGAGCTGGCAGGAAAAACATGATCTATGGAATGTCTCATAAGGTCAATCTGAGGAGGCCACAAGTGCTCTGAATTAATGTGTCAGTGACTGTGGTTGAAGGTGCGAGAACTGGTTTCAGGGGCTTCAATCCAGAGAATGTGGTAGGCAAACCTCCTAAGTGTTGCCAGAAAGTTAGGGAAAGCTGGCTGTATTTATAGTTAAGTTTGCAGACTGTTGTAAAGGAAACTGCCGTCGAAGCCTGAGGAAAAAGTGGAGCTGACCTACTTCGCACAAGTGTGGGCCAGAGAAAAGATGGGCATCTTTCTTGTGCAAAGTTTAACCTAACTGAACTCACTCCTTTTCCAAACTTCTCCCAGATAGTGAGGCTGGTGAAAAAAGAGGGAATAAGAGAAAGCTGTTTCCTTCCACAGCAGGGAGGTGGAGTTCAAGAACATGGGTCCTTTTCAGTTGATTGGCCCAACCCATGCAAGTGTAGATGGGGAATTAAAATGGCAGTTAAGGTCTTTGAATGCCAGCCACTTTCCAGAGTTTTAGATAAGCAGAGGTGATTACCTTTCTCCAGAACAAGCTTCTTCTTCTGAGAACAAGCTTCTGTGATGAGTGAATCCTGGCACTCCCACCAAACTGCCACAGACTTGAAGCTGCCATCAATATGGTAGCCTGAGGCACCCACAGAGAGCCTGTGCCTGGAAAAGGGTGGACCCCACAATGAGACCAGCATTGACCAGCATGCCAGTATTACGAATGGAGATCTGGCACCCTATTTCCCAGATTTTAATCTTACAAGCTATGGGACTTTAGAAAAGCTTACACCTTCTCTCTTACATTTCCTTATCTGAAAAACGGGGATAATAATAGTACTTATTTCATAAAGTTGTTGTGATGATTAAATGAGATAAGATATATAAAAGTCTTAAAATGGAAATGTCACATGGAAAGTATTCTGTGAGTGTCTATTCTCCTCCTCTTCATCAGAAGGCACACATTCATAAGAGAGCTGTTTCTAGTTTAGGGTGTACACTCATTCTTTTTTTATTGTGCTTTTGAGGAAGATGAGCGCTCCATGATGGTATACACACTGAGTGCTTTTGAAGGAAAGGCTGAGATGTGCTTTGAAGTTCCCAAGGGAGCACCAAAGGGGCCACTGTCATCTCAGGAGAGGCCACGCTCAATTGGCACCTCTTCTGCTTGACTCACCCTCCCTTTATGATCTTCTTTATGTGCCCCGTGAGTCAAATAACACCCGCTCCACACAGTCTTCTCAGAAAATGGCTTTTTAAGGGAGGTCTGGGTGGCTCAGTTAGTTATGCTTCTGACTTGGGCTCAGGTCATGGTCTCCCAGTTCGTGAGTTCGAGCCCCACGTCCGGCTCCGTGGTGCCAGCTCGGAGCCTGGGGCCTGCTTCGGATTCTGTGTCTCCTTCTCTCTCTCTGTTCCTCCCCCACCCATGCTCTCTCTCTCTCAAAATAAAGAAATAAACCTTTAAAAAAAAGAGTGTGGGTTACAGAGCATTAGTCATATTTTTAAAAAAGAAAGAAAGAAAATGGGTTGTTAGTTGTTATCAGAAAATTTTTCTCCACTAGAGAACTTCCTGTGTTTTATTTGGGAAATTTATTAAATGTGAATTTGAAAAAGGAGAGGTGCAATCTAAACCCTCATCAGATAATGAATGAAGGTCAAGGATAAATGAAGGAAATGGAGTGATATACCACCTTCCACTCTCCTCAGGCATGTATGAATGTGAGCAGGAGATTCTGACCAAAAGGGTGAGAGGAAAAGGAGGGAGACGGTGCTTCTCAGGGTGAGGAGGCTTGGCTGAAGATTTGATTTGGGTGAGCTACTCACATTTCTTCTCACCAATAAACCCCGTGTGCTTCTGCCCTGAGCCCCTGGTAAATTGATTAAGCAAGACCATTAGATTGAAGTGACTTTAGTGCCTTAGTAACCTGCATAAGCAAACCAAAATCTAAGCTTGTAATGCCTAAAGTTTATGAAATTAAAACCTAAGAACAACAAATGACCATTAGCCAACTAGGCTTTCTCAAATAATGCAACCACTAAACCTATAGCCAATCAATTTTCTGGCCTTGCTCCTGTCTTCTCTATAAAATCCTTTCTCTTATTTCCTGTTGGTGGAGTTGCTCCTAAGCACTTCTAGTGTGGCCCTGGCCAATTTGAGTCAATTTTTGCTCAAATAAACTCTTTTTTTTTTAATGTTTATTTATTTTTGAGAGAGAGAGAGAGAGAGAGAGAGAGAGAGAAAGAGTGGAGGAAGGGCAGAGAGAGAGAGGGAGACACAAAATCTGAAGCAGGCTCTAGGCTCTGAGCTGTCAGCACAGAACCCATGAACGGTGAGCTCGAACCCACAAACGAACCCACAGAACAGTGCAGAGCTCAAACCCACGAACGGTGACATCATGACCTGAGCCAAAAACAAGAGTCAGATGCTTAGCCAACTGAGCCACCCAGGTCCCCTTCAAATAAACTCTTAAAATTGCTAATATGCCTCTGTTTATCTTTTTATAATTCTGGTGTCAGTAGTGTGATTCCCTTCCCACACTCTTGCCCACCCTTGGGAGCAATGAGCAATATGCAGGCAAAGGTATTCACAGAGATCATGCTGGTCACTGCTTTCTTGTTGCATCTGAGAGTCCCAAGTAAGTCCCTGTCAGATATATGAACTCTGTAGCTTTTTATTATTATTATTTGAGAGAGAGAGAGAGAGAGAGAACGCATAAGCTGGGGAGAGGGGCAGAGGGAAAGAGAGAATCTTAAGCAGACTCCATGCTCAGTGCAGAGCCCAACATGGGGCTCGATCCCATAACCTTGGATCATGACATGAGCCAAAATCAAGACTCTGACACTCAACCAACTGCCCCAAGCTCTCTAGCTTTTGCATTATGAGCTCCCAGACTTTATTTGAGCATTTCTCTACTAGATTGGATCCAACTTAAACCAGACTAGGTCTGACCAAAACCAGACTGGTCCAGTGTGCGACCTCAGGTAAATAAAATTTTCTTTTAAGGAGAAAAAAGAGAGAGAGAGAGAGAGAGAGCAAGGGTTGCTGCTTCCAACTCCAAAGAGCCTAGGACTCCAGCTAATTATAAGTATAAAAATTATAAATCTAGAACTTTTGTTTGTCTGGACAACTGGGTTAACCTTGTGAAAGATAATCTTGAATTACAGTGGACAAAGTGGGAGACTTTTATTTTTTTCCTCTCCAGCCCCACAATGGGAGACTTTTAACCTAGATAAGCTTATCCATTTATAAGGTGCCCTAGAGAAAAAGGAGCCTCAGCCAAGAACTCAGAAGGGTAGAGGAAAAATTACTTTTCCTCCACCACAGTTTCTAGTGATGCAGATGGGACCTGCTGGGTCACCCCACTGCTTCAGGAGATCCTGCATATGGGATCCTGGGAAAACTAGTAGAAGCTGGCAAAGGGCAAGAATTCTTACCAAAGTCAGCTTTCTGTATCTCTGTAGTGTCTGGTCAAGAGAGGAAGGTAAAATTTCACTTGTCACTTCCTCTCCAAATTCAGGCCTTATGTATTTTGTTTTTTCAGTGCCCATTGGTGATCAATCCTTTCCCTTCCAAGGACAGCTATCGTTTTCTTGTTTGTCTCTTTTTGTGTCCTGAGAACTTGGCTTTCCTTCTGCTGGGGTATGCAGTTGCTAGCTTTTGTATGTGCAGGTTTGAGGTCCCAAGAATATGGCGGGATAGAAATGTGGGTTTCACCCCATTTGTAGTAGTGTCCTACTGATTGTTGCCAGCTTTCATGGAAAATTGTCCAGGTCTTTCTTTCTTTTGGTTATCTTTGTGAGTGGTTCTGGATCTTGGGAGGGCTACATCTTTTGCACCCTCTTTGGGGATGCAGCTTATGTCGGTGATTAAGCCATAAAGGCTTATTGGTTTTGGTTTTGAGTCATTTTAAAGTATACCTTTGGTTTAAAAGAAAAATGAAAAAAAAAATTTTCTAAAAGGAGTTCAATACAGCTGGGACCATTTACTGTTTGTTCTGGCTAAAATTTGATAATAATGAGATATTTGAAAGGATTTTTTTTTAATGTCTATTTATTTATTTTGAGAGGGAGAGGAAGAGAGAGGGGGAGAGAGTATCCCAAGCAGGCACCACACTCAACGCAGAGCACGACGCAGGGCTTGATCTCACAAACCATGAGATTATGACCTGAGCAGAAGTCAGGAGTCGGACACTTAATGGACTGAGCCACCCAGGCACCCCGAAAGGATTTTTTAATGAGCTCTGTGGTCAAAAGTTGGTCGACTTGGAAGCTGATATTCAGAGCCTGGCAGGAACTTTTTTTAAGGCCTCCTCTGGTAAACTAACATGGAACAGTGTACTCAGAAGGAAAGAAAACATCCTGAAGGCATTGTGGAAGGATTTACTAAAACATTCCAAAGACCTGTAGCTCTAAATCTCTTGGTTTCTATCTTAGTTGGAAATCCTCTCCCTGATGTAAAGAAACAATTTGGATGGGTGGGTCAGCCCCTTCATATCTTTCAGGTTGCAACCAAATTCTCTGAGGAATTAAAACAAACAAACAAAAAAAAACAAACAAAAAAACTGTACTTGTTTTTACAATAATAGAAATGCAACACTGAAAGCAATTCAAAGCCTACCAATCCTTTTTAACAGTCCCCAAACCTTCCCTATTCATCTCCAAAGGCTTGTAGATATTGTAAAAGATCCAGACATTGGAAATAAAATACCTTCTTGGAGGAAACTTCCATCCTTTCTCTGTGCCTTTGAGATGTAAATTTTTGACCCAGTCTTCTCTAGGAACCCAAAGCCATCTCTTTGAAATGCAAACTTCAGAGAGATAACTCTTATCAGAAGGGGGAAAAAAAGAAGTTATTGGAAATTAGGCGAATGAAATAATCTTGAAAGTCTTCTTCATAAATATTAGTAGAAAGCTTAAGCTAAATGAGCAAGTAAACCTAACTCATTCCTTCTGCCAGAAACACAGTTTGGCTCTCTTCTTTTATAAACTCATGATTTTTGCATTACTGCACCTGTCTCGTGGCTAAAATTTTTAACTATAAGCTATAAAATATGTTTGTGTCTGTCTGCATGTTTATGTAGGTGTAGATTTGTGATTTTTCTACCTGAGGACAGGCATATCTTCAGAGTTATTGACATTAAATACAATGTGGATGTACAACATCTGTCCTACCTGGGATCACTAAAAGTCTAACTCGCTCTTGTTATCTCATTACAGAATTTGTCAGCAAGAAGAATAACTTAAGAAGATAGCTGTTTAATGTCTTGTGACATTTTCATGAGTAATCTAAATGTAATAGTTTACGCGGGTAGCTCAGTCAGTTAAGTGTCTGACTTGGCTCAGGTCATGATCTCACAGTTTGTGGGTTCGAGCCCCGCGTCGGGCTCTGTGCTAACAGCTCAGAGCCTGGAGCCTGCTTCGGATTCTGTGTCTCACTCTCACTCTGCCCCTTTCCCACTCGTGTTCTATCTCGCTCTCTCTTAAAAATAAATGAACGTTGGGGCGCCTGGGTGGCTCGGTTGGTTGAGCGTCCGACTTCGGCTCAGGTCATGATCTCGCGGTCCGTGAGTTCGAGCCCCGCATCGGGCTCTGTGCTGACAGCTCAGAGCCTGGAGCCTGTTTCGGATTCTGTGTCTCCCTCTCTCTGACCCTCCCCCGTTCATGCTCTCTCTCTGTCTCAAAAATAAATAAACGTTTAAAAAAATAAATAAATAAATAAATAAATAAATAAAATAAATGAACGTTAAAAAAAAAAATTCAATGTAATTGTTTACAAATCATTTCCAAAATCTTTTTGCTAACTTGACACCTTAAAGTGATACTGTTAGGTTAAATGATGGATGTTCATTGAATATCTAGATCATTTCCAAATACAATAAAATTTTGAAAAGATTAATTACTGAACCATACATAGGTCTATCTACTTTTGGCTTCTTATTAGAAAGGAATGAAAGATGTTTGGTTCCATTAGTAAAAATGGCTGAGTCACACTGAAATATTTACTATGAGGAAGAATGTACTTCTAGAAATCATGAAAAATATTTATAAATTTGCCAATCCAAAGAATGCAGGAATAACGAGTAGTCCATAACTGCTTATTTCTTAGCTTTCACTAGAAATTAAGGTTTCTAAGGGTTAAGAATTCTAATCAATGTATATAATTTAAAATACTGGAAATAATTCAGGGTAAAAGAGACTGTAGGAAAAGTAGGTAAGGAAAGTAAAATGTGTTTTCAGGCTAAGGAAAGGTATGCAAGGCATGCTTTTGTTCAGAGAAAAAGTGAGTCATTTTGTCCTAAAGTAGAATGACTAGTTGTTCCAAACTGAGAAAGGAAAAATATAGGACAAAATCTGAATGGATGCAAAAACATTGTAGAAAGTTTGTGGAAAAGGGAATCCTGGAAAAGAAATTTTACCTGTGGTCCAACTGGCCGTGATCGGAATGGATTTATTCAAGTTTTTAAAGAATGAGCCTTAGGGGCGCCTGGGTGGCTCAGTGGGTTAAGCGTCTGACTTCAGCTCAGGTCACAGTCTTACAGTTCGTGGATTCAAGCCCCACATGGGGCTCTGGGCTGACAGCTCAGAGCCTGGAGCCTGCTTCATATTCTGTGTCTCCCTCTCTCTCTGCCCACCCCCCACTCACACTCTATCTCTCTGTGTCTCTCAAAATAAATAAATTAAATCAATAAATAAATAATGTTAAAAACATTGGGGATCAGATCTAGGCCTTCTTAAAAAAAGAAAGAAACAAGTGATGATATAAATACACAGGACAAACTCGTGGTAAACAGAGGAGAGAGGAGTACAGAAATGAACAAAATAGGTGAAGGGGATGAAGAGGTAACAAACTTCCAGTTACAAAATAAATAAGTCACAGGGCTGACACAGTAGGGGGAATATAGTCAATAATAATGTACTAACTTTGTATGGTGACCAGATGGTAACCACACCTATTGTGGTGAGCATTTCACAACGTGTTTAAGTGTTGAATCATTATGTTGTGCCCCTGAAACTAATACAACATTGTATGGCAACTGAACTTCAATTCCAAATTTTAAAAATTTAAAGATATTACTATTAAAGAAAAAAGAAGTGATAAGAATCATCATAAACTTTCTTAGCTTATAGGTGTAGGGGTATTTGTTACACAAGGTATTCTAGAAGTTGAAGTTCATAGAAATTTGTCAATACCTCTTTGTCCAATTAATGCCCTTAAATTATTGTATACCATGGAAAATAACTAAGTTTCCTTATTAGATAAAGTCTCATCAGATCTTTAACCAGGGCTGTTTTTAAAGTCTTTTTGTCACTTACAGACAATTACTGTTTTGCCTTGATAATTTTGTAAAAGTGCTTTATCTTTAGAGTGATTTGTGGAAAGACCTCGAATACGTACTCCACGATATGTGGAGTTTCTGATATTTTGAGATCGTGTCACCGGACTGGGTGAGAATTGTCAGAACTCTGATGGAAAAACCGGATTCAGGCAGAACAGGAATTAATAGCATGAGATTTAGTGAGCTGATGAGGATAATCATAATTTTTAATGACTTTATGTTGGAAACATTGCTGGCTCTTTAATATTTTGGTTTTCCAAGTTTGAGGAAACTCTTTTCTCTTCAGCTATCTATGACTTACAGCAATTTCATAAAGTATACTTTATAAACAGAATGGAAACATTTATGTTTTTCTCCCTACATGTTCCCTCCAGAATTTGGGTTACCTCTGTTAGAAATAGGGGTGCCTGCAGAGACAAAAATTATGTTTCAATGGAAAACTATAGCAGAACCATGTAAGCATGAAACTCTATTCTTATTCATTGTCTTTGAGGTTTTGTTATCTGCCTATAAATTAGACTGCATCCTGAACTTCTCTGGTTTCTTCAAATACATGTCTATGACTCTCTAAGCTAACATTTTCAATTTCCTCCCACCCTTCTGACTTAGAATCACTGGCAACAAAGACTACTTTGGAACTTCTTTGGAAGGGAGCCTCCAAAACACCATACCAGGTCACTACCTTGTTGGCAGCCAAACTTCAGGGTCTTAACTTGTGTACACATCTCTGAACCTAAAAAGAGCTCCCGCAGACTCTTAGATCTGCACACCTGCTGGTGATCTAAAATAAAGATTACTTAGGAAGGTTCCTCCCCAGAAGCAGACAGCATCTTAGGGTAGACAGTTCTTCAAGGATTACAATAAGATTGCTTCCTGGCTGCCCAAGGAGGAATCCGTGCCATAGCAAATAAGAAGAACAGAAAAAACAAATTCTTTCCCGGACCTGATGTCGTAACCTACTAGTTTCTATTGTGGGTTAGTTCCCACTAGTCTCTGATGGAGACTGAGAGGGGTGGTAATATCAAGTTTTGGCTTAATCTCTCGTGGATGAGAAGATGATCAAAAGGGGGGTTGGTATCGATTAATTCATTAAACCAGGAGGCTATTAGACTGCGGTTATTTTAATGGCTAGTAGACAGCATAAGCAAATCAGAAAGTCCTTTTTATTCACATGCTGTCACACCTCCGTGCATTTTTACAGATTGTGTCATCTATCTGGAATACACTTTCCCCTCCTGCACACCTGAGAACTGTCATTATTCCTTCAAGACTACGTTCAAATTTGACTTTCTTACGAAGCCTTCCCTAGCTCCTCACACATCTTCTGAGATCGCTAGATTGTGCGCCTCTGGAAATCTGATTCTTGGTCTCCCTCAACATACTGTCTCTGCAGCACCAGCAGTGACTGACTAAAAACAGGCACCAAAAGAATGATGAGCAAAGAAATGATCAGTCTCGACAAAAATCACTATCTAGTCGGGGATAAGAGAAAACAAGTAGCATTTAATATAGAAAGTCGGGCATGAAAAAGCAAAAAAAAAAAAAAAAAAAAAAGTGACCTAAAGTGCTGTGGGGATTTAGAGGCTGAGAAAAAATCCGGGAATAAGGCAAAGCATGAAGGAAATGACGTTAGATAATATTTGGCTGAGAGCGGTGGCTTCTATCATTGGGCAGATATCTATCTCCTCATGAAGGGAGAGTAAGGGAGAATGAAAATGCATTTTTATAATTTATATCCTTTATATCATTGACAAGACAATACAGACTGGTTATGCTGTCAAAATGGCTCTTTTGCATTGCATATTCAGAAAGGATGAGCCATGGTGTGGTAGATGTTCAGGGTCAGATTTTTTTCCCCCCCTGGGAACCGAATCTAACAGCAGAAAGACTAAAGGGTTATTGGAGCAATGCGGGAGAAAAAAGGAAGACTAGATTATGAAAAGTAAATTTTTCCCACGTCTTCTTTTTGCCTAACTGGGTCTGCCAACGAGGTCTTGAAGGAATAAGACATCGAAGTAGCGAACATTGCTCAGAGAGAGAAAAGCTAAGGGCTAGGCTTGGAAATGGACTAAATGAGGAAGTCATTCTCCCGTGGGAACCTCTGGATCCTGGCATAGCCAGGGAACCCAAGATGAGAAAGCTAAGGGGGATGGAAAAGCTTATCTTTGTAGGAAGGCAAGCATTTGGCCTCAAACTATTGGGGCTCTGACCTTGAATTTTTGCCTATGTGATCGGGGGACTGTTTTCTTGTTTGCAAAGTGATAATGATGATGGTTATGACGATGATGGAGTCTCGAGGGGCTCTTGTGAGGACTAGAGAAGCTAGCGTACCTTGCGGACTGACTTGCACATAATTGTACTCTAATATATGGTGGCTATTGGTTTTGAATGCTTACTATGTGCTAGACATTTTAACATATGTTACCTGAAAATGTTTTCAACATTCACTTTTTAAATATATTTTTTAATAATTTTTTGATGTTTATTTATTTTTAAAAGAGAGAGACAAAGCATGAACAAGGGAGGGGCAGAGAGAGAGGGAGACACAGAATCCAAAGCAGGCTCCAGGCTCTGAGCTGTCAGCACAGAGCCCGATGCAGGGTTTGAATTCACCAGTAGACATCATGACCTAAGCCAAAGTTGGTCACTTAACCAACTGAGCCATCCAGGCTCCCCTTAAGTGTTATCTCTACTTGATCTGTTATTAAAGCACACTACCTTTTTACACTTCATTTTTCAAATAGGCAGACTGGGGAGAGATATTATAACTTCAGAATTTTCTAATTTGGGCCTAACTTTAAGTATCCTGAAAAATTATCCAAATTTTGGCCCTAAATTACGATTTGTTAGTTATCACCATCAGCATGAGGGGAGATACGGACATATTATATAACTTAAAATTCCATCCTAATGTCCTTTCTAACTTCCTGGAAAGGTATTTAGCCACATGGAACACATTTTCTGGGGCATTTGCCCCCCTCAGAGCATCCTTCTGTGATAATCATTACCCTTGTTTGTGCTTGGCTCTACAGCAATAGTCATTCCATGTTGAATTCTTTCTCAGAGGTTAGGAATCTGATTCAAAGAGGTGGGAAAGTCTCTGCTGGTCACTGGAGCTGAGGATGTGTGAATATAAGAGCTATGGGATCTAGAGAAGCAGAGAAAGCAAGTTACTTGCAAGAGGCAATAGCCCAGACATGTCAAGAAAATCACGTACGAGGGAACATGGAGAGAAAGAATAAGTATGAGCAATTGCCATAGTTCCTATGAAGACTAACACCAAGCATTTATTATAAATTTTGACATATTTTTTAAACTTCATTTGTTTATTCTGAGAGAGAGGGAGATAGAGAGGAGTGGGGAAAGCATGAGCAGGGGAGGGGCAGAGAGAGAGGGAGAGAGAATTCCAGGCAGGCTTCCTGCTGCCAGCGCAGAGCCCGATGCAGGGCTTGAACTCACCAACCATGAGATCATGACCTGAGCTGAAATCAAGAGTCCGATGCTCAAATGACTAAGCCACCCAGGAGCCCCTTGACATAATAATTTGATTATGATTCTAATCGGTGGTTTGATAATGATCCCACTTTTTTGCATCACCTAAAGGAGCTTCTTATCTTTGGGATCTTTGGAATGCACCTCCATTCCATTGAAAACACATCCTTCCTTTTTCCTTTAACTAAGTTTGTTTCTTCCTGCCTAGCTTCTGCAAAATAAGGACGAGGATTGTGAAGTCTCTTTTGCTTGACTGTGAACATCGCAGAAAGTCTAGGCGCGAGTTGGTTCTGCTGGGTGGTCACCACCCTGTTTTGTGCTCAGCCTTTGTTCTCCCAGCTTCCCTGGCTTTGCTGACATCATAAAAACAGGGGAAGAGAAATCTGTAAACATTAACCATTGAAGAAACTTGTTTCTTAGAATTCAACTCTGAATTCACTTTTAGTCCAGGGTTATTGCCACCCTGTGGATTTCGTGGGTAATGAAACAGTCTGAGAAATTAAAAGGGGAATTGCTGTTACTATAATTCAGTAAATCCCAGGTATCGGTGGGAGCGCCCTCTGCTGAGGATTGGAGGAATGAGCACACTCAGCCTTCCATTTGGGTTTGTAAAGGTGGATACCGTGCAGCGCGGTGCCAGGAATGAAATGATTAATTTAAATACTCCCTCCTCCCCAGTTTAAATATAAACTCTTAATCCTAAATAATTTGAATTTCAAAGCTGGCTACTAGTAAATTCAGGAAGAGCAGTTTAGGCTTCCTGTTTTCCAACTAAACATAGTTCCCACTTGCACAATTGGATAATAGATGCTTGTATACACAATTAGCAGATAGTTATTTGTCATTATATATTTATTTCGGAGGCAGCAGTTAATTGGTGAATTAATTAATTTGCCTTGTAGCACTGAACTTACGTGTGATCCTGCTCTCTTCCAGTTGTTTTCTGGGAGCTGCCAAATTTCTTTCTTTACAAGCATTGTCTTACCGCCTTTTTTATTTTTATTTTTTTGGTGAAACTTTTGGGTGATGGTTTAAGAGCCTGTCCCTATTCGCTGAAGTTTCCTCGCAAATTTCCACTTCTGTGTATTCCTCCTGCATTCTGAGACATCCCTCCTCTTCTCTGAAGCTAATGCAAGGCACAATTCAAGTTCCACTACTTTTGAGACTTTCAGGCCACAGTGGCTAGTGCTGTCTCTTTTGAGGGCTCGTATCACCGACTTCTATGTTATTTTAACATGTATACTATTATTTCTGTAGTTCAACTATGCTTTCTTGGAAAGTGAATCCCCAATATATACATGATTCATATGTATTTCCTGATTCATTGTGTGTGTTCCGGCTTTCATTTCCTTTTCTATCACATTTCCACCTTTCTAAGCAATAATAATTCCACCTTTCTAAATAATAATCTATTTAATAAAATAAATAATTAAATATATATAATTATATATAATATATATTTATTTATATATATTTATATTTATATTTATATATATATATAATATATATATATATTTATATATATAATATATATATTTATATATAAATTATATATATATAATATATATAATATATATATATTATATATATAATATATATAATTATAAATATATAATATATATATTATATATATAATATATATAATTATAAATATATAATATATATATATAAATATATAAATATATATATTATATATAAATATATAAATAAATATATATATAAATATTATATATATATATATTTATATATAAATTATATATATATAAATATATATATAATATAATATTTATATATATATAATATATATAATATATATATATTATATATATATTTATATTTATATATTTATATATATATTTATAATTTATTTATAAATATATTTATTATTAATTAAATATATTTATCTATATTTATATTTATATTTTATATTAATATTTATTTATATTAATTAAATATGTATATTTATATTAATATATAAATATATTAAATATATAATATAATAATATATATTAAATATACTTATATATTTATATATTTATAAGTATAAATAATATATTAAAATATATTTATATATATTTTAAATATATAATATGTATATTTATTTATATTTATATATAATTATATATAAATTAAATAATAAAATAAAATTAATCTAAATAATAATTCCACCTTTCTAAATAATAATCTATTTAAGATTATTGCTTTTTGTTTCTACTGGTTTTGTGTCAGCCCGGGTCATCTGTGCACATGCATGTGTGCGGCAGGCGATCAAGCGAGTGACAGAGTTTGATTTCTCCCATAACTTCCAGTTCCCAACAATTCATCTGTGAGTTGGGATCTGGGTTTGAGTTGCTTTCTTCCACAAACTTTTCTTTTTTGCTTCTCTGAGGCAACTGAGGATATCACTTTAAAATAAATTTTCAGGGGCACCTGGGTGGCTCAGTTGGTTAAGCCTCTGACTCCTGATTTTCGCTCAGGTCATGATCTCATGGTTCATGAAATTGAGCTTGTGCTGTCAGTGTGGTATCTGCTTGGGATTCTCCCTCTCTCTCTCTCTCTCTCCCCCTCCCCTCCCGTAATAGACAAATAAACTAAAAACATTAAAAAAAAATTTTTTTTTACATTTATTTTTGAGAGACAGGGTGAGACAGAGAGGGAGTGGAGGAGGGGCAGAGAGAGAAGGAGACACAGAATCTGAAGCAGTCTCCAGGCTCTGAACAAGGGTTCAGCACAGAACCTGGTGCCGGGGCTTGAACCCATGGACTGTGAGATCACGACCTGAGCCGAAGTTGGACACTTGACAGACTGAGCCACCCGGGCACCCCAAAACTAAAAATATTTAAAAAATAAATAAATTCTCAGGTTGAGGTTTGAGGACGAAATGTTGCAAACATGTTTGAAGACTGATTTGTGACTATGAATTCTCAGCGAAGATTATTTTTCTTCTCTCCCCTCATTTCCAAGGCCGAAACCTGTACGTTTGTTGTTCCTTTTTCTGAGTAGAGGAGTGGTTTGTTGTTTTAATTTGTTTGTTTATTTGTAGTTCACCCTCACAATGAGAGGGTAAACTTTTTATGTTCCAGGCGCATGTGTGTGTGGAGGGGTTCATTTCCATTAATTCTCCTCCAACCTGAATATTGCTTGTTCAACATTAGTGAACTTGAATGAGTGCTTGATTTTGTGTCTGTCCTTTTTTCTCATGGGCTCTTCTCTGGCTGAGCAGATAGCCTGAGGGAGGATCTCAATTTCAGGCTTTCTTTCCCTCTGTGGATTATTGCTTTTGTTTCATTGGTTAAATCTCTGAGCATTTCCTTTGATTTGCCAGCTCAGGAATGCACTGAAAAAAACAAAATTTTTTTTTCAAGTTGTATCTAGAATTCCTACTTCTTTGAATTGGGATGGTTCACAGACTAATTCTATCCTGATATTGGACCGAGATTTCACTGAATTTATGGAAGAATTCAGGAAGACTTAATATCTTTACAATAATTTATTTTTGTCTTTTTTTAAATGTTCATTTATTTTCGAGAGAGAGTGTGAGTGGGGGAGGGGCAGAGAGACAGGAAGACAGAGGATCCCAAGCAGGCTCCCGGCTCTCAGAGCAGAGCCCCACACGGGGCTGGAACTTGAGCTCAGGAACTCTGAAATCGTGACCTGAGCTGAAGTTGGACGCTTATCCGACTGAGCCACCCAGGCACCCCCTCTTTTTGTCATTCTTAAAACATGGCTTATCATTTCATTTATTTCCATTTTCATTAAGTCCTTCAGTAGCTTTTCTGTTTTTCTTTTAAAACTTTTACACTAAGGTTTTGTAATTCTTTTCTTCTCAAGCTTGCATGTTTTGATTAGTTACTGCTGTATAAATAGCCAACACTTACTTAGTACTTAGTACGTGCCAGGCGTTATTTTAAATCCTTTAGTAATCTTCTACCTGGAAGATTTGTGTATTACATTGAATTTTCCTGTCATTTGACTTCTCTTGCATTTCCAGGAAAAGCAATGATATCACCTACAATTAAGGCCTCTTCCCTTGCTTTCTTTTCAATGTCTGCGCCTTTTATTTGTTTAATCATATTTTTCTTACTGCTGTTTTAGGCAGTGCCTCTCTTTAATGAAATTGGTTTTTTCCCTGTGTGTTGTTAGTCTTGATTGTAGGCCTGCATTCGCATTTGAGGAGACTTCCTCTTCCCCCCCCCCCCCCCCCCCCCCCCCCGACTGTGGACACTTTTCAAATTCCCTGTTGTCTGCCTCCAATGGCGGAATGGAGACCACTAGAATCTCCTAGTGAAGCATCTTCCTGTTATTCCTATGAGGATTTTTCTATTCCTTTTGACTGTTGCCAGCCACCTGGAACCTGTAATGACTCTGTGACCCAGTTATTCATACTGGCTTCTTCAGTCTGGAAGCGGATGCTGAACTATTTACTTCTTGACTCTGCGTGCGTGCGTGTGTGTGTGTGTGTGTGTGTGTGTAATGTTTGTGTTTGCACAGGAATTGTGGTATCAGGGCCGACCTGCCTGACTGCTTCACATTCCATCTCTATTGCCGTCATCCTAATGATTGCCCTTGGCTCCCTTGTTGTCCTTATTTTTAATAATTCCGAATAAGAACAGTCTTTATAACTAATCTCACCCATATCTGCCGTTTTATCTGGTGTCTGTCTTTGTACCAAATTTCCTTCCACTATTCAGTCCTGTCCGATTTCTAATTTAAAAAAATTTTTTTTTTACGTTTATTCATTTTTGAGAGACAGAGAGAGACAGAGCATGAGCAGGGAAGGGGCAGAGAGAGAGGGAGACACCGAATCCGAAGCAGGCTCCAGGCTCCGAGCTGTCAGCACAGAGCCCGACGCGGGGCTCGAACTCACAAACTGTGAGATCATGACCTGAGCCAAATGAAGTCAGACACTCAACTGACTGAGCCACCCAGGTGCCCCCAGTTTCTACTTTTTAGGCATATATAAACACTTTTGCTTTCCTGATGACATTCTTTCTTTCTTCCAGTATGGTTAAGGATTTATTCCTTATTTTTAAGTTAATTTTTCAGGATTTGTTGTGACGTGAAGTTTGCTGCATTTGCCCATTCTGTTACTACTACTGACTTACTAATTATTAATACCCACTTATAATTTTTTTTTCTCTTCTAGTTATTTCTTATTGGCTCAACTGTTAGGAAAACACATTAACAATACCAGTAATGAAAGGATATTTGTATCCAGCAATCTCTGATCAACACATAGATCAGAGAAATACTGTACTGAGTAAAACTGAATAATTATCATAGGTCATTCTATGTAAATTGAGATCATCTTGCACGTTCCAAATCATTTATAAGTTATATCACCAAATTTTCTCCATAAGTCTTAGATAATTATTACAGTTTCTCAACTTGGGAAAAATACATCCAAGGATTAGCTGAGATTCACACTATTCATATGCAGCAGAGAAAGATTCAATGCCCACCATAATACACTTGTTAAAAGCACAACAACATCTACAGCCAGACAGTCTGGGTTCAGATTTTGCCTCAATTACAGACAAGCTTCATCACCTTTGAAATCTATCTAATTTTCCCAACTCTTAGTTTCTCATCTGCAAAACGTTATTAACCATGGTACTGTCCTCCAAATATTTTAGTGAGGATTAGATTTCAAGAGCTTAGAACTGTCCAAAGCACATAATACGCACCCAATAAACAGTAATTATTGTTATTGTGATTGTTTCTACTGTTTTGAACTCACATCCCACATCTTTCACTACCTTCTATCAGTATAGGTAAGATTGATTTTAAAGGTCCTTGTGAATTTGGGGATAAGGTCAGAAAGAAAACAAGTGGAACTCTCCAAAGGTGCAAATCTCCACAAACACAGCATATAAATATCGTCTAACTATTTGCAGTGGTGATAGCTTAACTTGGTGCTTCCTAGATGCTAGATAATACAAAATGTGTCAGGAAAACAGTGTTGAACAAGACACATTCTCCCCTCTCTCATGCAGCTCACACACCAGAAGAGGAGGGGCATGGTAAAAAATGATTCTACGAGGGGTGCCGGGTTGGCCCTGTCAGAAGAGCACACAACTCTGCATCTCTGGGTTGTGAGTTCAAGCCCCATGTTGGGTGTAGAGATTACTTAAAAACAAAATCTTTAAAAAAATGATTAGACTAAAACAAAGGCATTACAGTTGTACTAATGCCTTTAATGTAAGAAATCACATACTGCTCCAAAGGCAGAAATACTCAGGTTCAATTACAGCGACTAGAATTTTCTCTTCCCAAAGGCATGTCCGTAAAATAGCTGCCTTTTAAACTGTCAAAAAATGTCATGGCAGAATATCCATGGTTTCTACTAAACGCGTCAAACACAAAACTTTATTATTTTCATCTTTGTTATTCAAGTGAGGGAAACAAAGAATCTGACAGGCAAAAAGATCAGGTCTTTGGACAAGTGTTCCCTATTGCAAAAAGAAGGACAGGAATTTTGTTTGCTTTTGTTGTTCTGAGGTGCTGGAGAGAGATGACTGAAACAGGGCACACGGGCATGAGTGGGTCCATGGACTATAAGCAGTGTATTAGGAAATTGCTGTGCTCTGAACGGTTGTGTCCCCTCCAATTCATATCTTGAAATCCGAACCCCAAAGATGATGGTATTAGGAGGTGAGGTCTGAGGGGGATGCTGAGGTCATGAGGATAGAACCTTTGTGAACTCGATTGGTATTCTTCAAAACGAATTTTTTTTTAAGTTTATTTATTTATTTTGAGAGAGAGGCAGAGAGAGCGAGCGGTTTAGGGGCAGAGAGAGAGGGAGAGAGAGAATTCTGAGCAGGCTCCGCACTGCCAGCACAGAGCCCAAGGTGGGGCTCGAACTGACAAACCACGAATTCATGACCTGAGCCGAAACCAAGAGTCGGCCACTTAATGGAGTGAGCCCCCCAGGTGCCCTGCGATTCGTGTTCTTATAAGAGACCCTTCAGAGATCCCTGACCCTTCCCCCTCCCAACATGTGAGCACATAGGGAGAGGTTGGCAGTCTGCAGTCTGGGGGAAAGCCTTTGCCCAACCATGCTGTCACCTTGACCTTGGACTTCTAGCCACCAGAACTGTGAGAAATAGATGTCTGTTGTCTATAAGTTACCCAGTCTGTGATACATGGTTACAGCAGCCTGAATGGACTAAGACAAATCAAAAATTAAAACTGCCTCTGCACTTGTGTGGCTCAGTCGGTTGAGTGTCAGACTCTTGATTTTGGCTCAGGTCATGATCCCAGGGTCATGGGACTGAGAGCCCTGTACTGAGCATGGAGCCTGCTTAAGATTCTCCCTTTCTCTCCCTCTGCCCCTCTCCCCTGCTCTCATGCGTGTGCTCTCTCTCTAGTACAAAACAAACAAAAAAACGTTCCTGTGTACTGATCAGAGATCACTGAGTGTTAAAATTCTTTCATTATTTGCGTCATTGCTCTGTTTTATTCCCAGGTGAGCCAATAAGAAATAGCCTCCAGGTTCTAATGATTTGTCAATATGTAAATATATACAAAACATAATAATATATAAATATGTCTATAAATAATATATAACAATATATTAATATACTCATATTGTTTATATATTAATATATAAATATATAGTTAATATATAAATATTTAAATTATATATCAATATTTATAATATACTCATATTGTTTATATATTAATATTCAAATATATAATTAATATATAAGTATTTAAATCATATATATTAATATTTATAACATACTCATATTGTTTATATATTAATATATAAATATATAGTTAATATATACATATTTAAATCATATATAATATTTATACCATACTCATATTGTTTATATATTAATATATAAATATATAGTTAATATATAAATATTAATCACATATATTAATATTTATAATGTGCTCATGTTGTTTATATATTAATATATAAATATATAGCTAATATAGAAATATTTAAATCATATATATTAATATTTATGTGATAAATATAATTAATAATTGATGTATAAATAAAATATAAAATTATCAAATATATACTGACTACTCACATGTTCTAGACACATTCTAGGCATTTGGGGGCATATTAGGGAGCAAACTAGGCAAAGATATCTGACCTTGGGTACTTTAAGTAAGTCAATAAAGGGCAGCTCTTCTTACCCATGGGTCCTGTCTCCATGCTTTAAGAAAATCACCTTCTTGCACCAAAAAAATTGAATGAACGAATGAACGAATGAATGAATGGATAAATAAATAAATAATATAAAATACCCTTTGTTCTCAACCCACCCTGTCTTTGTGGAGAGAGATGAGGGACCCTGCTTCTGATGATAGAACTGAGGGGGAAAATAATAATAAAAAGAAAAGAACTGAGGGCAAACTAAAGACATCTGAGCTCCAGTCAAGGTGAGAGACCCCTGTAATGTTCCTCTTGCTTGTCTCCGTGAGGTTTGCTGGCCTGAGAGATATTTTCACAGTTGACCCTAACAAGCAAGTACACTGTGGGCTCATTTGCAGTCAGAAATGTTCCAGCAGTCCTTAACCATGCCAAGCATCACAGGCCAGCCCTCTCTCCAGGCAGAGGATTAGGGCATGTGGAGAGGGTGGGTGATGTTTCCAGAGCAGTGTTACAGAGTGATGGGAGCTGAAGCCAGTATGGTGGATAAAGAAGGAAAAAGTTGTTAAAGAAGCGTTCCTAGAAGACAGAGTGAGATTTGGTGGGTTTATTCTTTTTGTGTTTTTTTAATGTTTATTTATTTTGGAGAGACCGCGTGAGTGGGGAGGGGCAGAGAGAAGGAGACACAGAATAGGAAGCAGGCTCCGGGCTCTGAGCTGTCAGCACAGAGCCTGACTTGGGGCTTGAACCCGCAAACCGTGAGGTCAGGACCTGAGCTGAAGTCCGATACTTGATTGAGCCACCCAGGCGCCCCTGATTTGGTGGGTTTAGAGGTCCTTAAAACAGTCATCTGGGATCCTGCCCTTAAGATTTTTGTCTAGGGGTCATGAGTAAGGAGTTTGTATGAAAAGAACATATAAGAAAAAGCACACCACAGTGACACTGCCTCTAACACAAAGTTAAGAAGCAAAGTCAAAACATAAGGTAATAAATCATGTATTGATAGAATCACCCATGATAATCTTATAACAGCCCCAAGTTAAAGTACTTGGTACCTGTTTTCGGTTTTATAACCATGTATCGAGTCCTATAACCTTTTGCTAGTCAATGTTTTTTGTGCCCTTAGTTAATTCTTCAATCGGTCTCTCATGAATATTAACAAATCCATCACCACTCACATGTCTGGCCACATGAACCATACTTTCCTTTTCCTCTTTCTTTACTTTCTATATCAAAAATTCTTTGAATCAATTCCACAAATTTCCTTAGGTTTGCTAATATACACTCTCTTCAGCTTGCTTGTACTTAGTATAAGTGATGATCAATGTATATCCAATATTGAAAAATTTTTTTAAATATTTATTTCTGAGAGAGAGAGGGAGAGAGCGCACCCATGCACCTGCAGACAAGAGAGGGGCAGAGAGAGAGGGAGACTGAGCATCCAAAGCAGGCTCTGTGCTGACAGCAGAGAGCCCGATGTGGGGCTCGAACCCACGAACCATGAGATCGTGACCTGAGCCGAAGTTGGACACTCAACAAACTGAGCCACCCAGGCACCTCTGTGTACCGAATATTTTAATAAATTAAATGTGTGTGTGGAAAGCTTTCCTTGTAACATTTGAAATTATTTAGTGAGCACTACATAATGCAGGACTATTTGGTATAAACTGGATTGCAAGTATGGAGGTTTAAGTGAGGCCTCTGACTCTCTTTATTTCTCTCTTAAAAAGGATGAGCCCAAGAGGGGACCCTTGCTTATTACCCACCTAGCCAAAGGATGGGGGAGAATGATCAGTCGGCCTCAAGGGAATGAGGCCAGCTAGGGTTTACTCCAGGAAGTAGATGAACAAGAGTCTGCTCTCATGGTATTGCCCACTTCATATCCTGATATTTTTGTTTCTGAACAAAGCAGATTAATAAATCCTCCCCTCCTGAGAGGAGCAGACAGAGATGTGGACAGAGGGTGGGAGGAAGGACTGGAAATGTGGGAAGGAGGACACAAGTAAACCTCTCTCCCCATACACCCCCATTACAAACCCATTGGACTGTAGTTACAGAATGAACCCAAAGCTTACAAGGAAAAATACCATCAAAGGAAAAATGCCTCCTACTGTTCATTTTTCAAAGAAAAGTTCCCATGGCAAAATTTTAGGAAAAAAAAAAATTCAGAAAAGTTCCCACGCCGGGGGCGCCTGGGGGGGCTCGGTTAAGCGTCCGACTTTGGCTCAGGTCATGATCTCGTGGTCCGTGAGTTCAAGCCGCGCATCAGGCTTTGTGCTGACAGCACAGAGCCTGGAGCCTGCTTGGGATGCTGTGTCTCCCTCTCTCTCTGCCCCTCAGCCGCTCACACTCTGTCTCTCTCTCTCTCTCTCTCTCTCTCAAAAATAAATAAACATTTTTAAAAAAGTGTTTTTTTAATAATAAAAAAAGAAAAGTTCCCATGCCTTTCTCTGACTATGCCTTATAAATTAAAATGTAAAAAGAAAAAAAAAATACAAACCAAAAACTAAATTCCAAAATACTCTCCGGTGCAATTTTACCTTTCTGCTCATCTTATCCAAGCCATTCAGATTCCTTATTGGATTCTACTTTCTTCTTGTTGTAGCTGAGCTCGAGCCATCTTTTACTTAATTATAGGTCCTTGAATATCTAAAGTTGAAAAATACCCCTTTGCCGTCCACCCACAGTGTCTCAGTAAGTTCTGTTTCCTGAAGAACAAAAAAGTAATTGCACATAAAAATATTACAAAATTACCTCTGTACTTAAGTTTGGAAGATCTGCCTTGAGCAATAACATTTAATTGAGCAAAAGCAGTATTCCCTCATTACTGTTGCCAGCCGCAGAGGTAGGAAAATGGAGGGGGTGGGGGAAAGGGGAAAATATTGTTTTCAGCTCAGACTATCAATTTCTCATGAGAATTGTCAGATATGCGTCATCCACAAATCATGAGCTAAACATCAATGGAAGAAATCTCTCCTTGGAGAAGTTAGCAGCAATGTTATGCCTTATCTATATATTCTCTCCCAGAGAGTGGAATGAGAAACCATCTCCTTTAAAATTTTATAAACATTGTCTACAGTTTACTTAAGAAATTCTTCTTTCCATTAGTTTAGGAGAGATTTCTGAAGTTCCGTTTCCTTTTTGAATCTCACGTTCCTTGACATTACCATATGGAATGGGGTCTGAATTCTTCCACACTATTTTTTTTTTTTAAGCAGGATTCCCTTGCTAAGCGACCTTAAGGTCCCTAATTGACCTTAGACTTCGTTCAAGTTTTCTGCTCTGAAAGATGTATGCCTTCTTCCCCAGCAGGAACCCCACACTTTGTAGCTCTGTATTACCGTGTCTGTCACTCTCTCCTCCTGTGGTGAATCTTTAGGCCTATGAATCCTTCCCCTAAAGGAAGCTTCCTTCTTGTCCCCAAGGGTACTTCAGCTGGAGATTACTCCTACCTTATGCTTTTAATAAATTAACTTCTTTTTTTTTTTTCAATTGAGGCCTAACTTAGATACAGTGGAGTGCATAGATCTTAATTCCATACCTTGAAAAACTTTCAAACATGAATACACTTGTGTAAATACCTCCCCAATCAAGCTAAAGGATCTGTTGGTTGATTCCTGAATTAAGCTCTTGATGTTCTGGGTGTAGTCAGTGCCCCCAGGTCAAGGTGAGGAACAGTTAGATCCCTTTCTGTAGGCTCTCTCTTTTAAAACAAGCAAGCTTTTTTCTAGTTTCTGACTTTCTCAGACCATGAGTAAATGGCACTACTTCAAGAGTAGCAGAAATACCTCTGTATTCTAACTCTTATCCTGAAGAAGTAGGCTAGATTTCTAGTGTTCCATTTTCTTTTCTTTCTTTTTTTTCTTTCAGATTTGCCTCTTTTTTTCCTCAAGCATGCCTTTGTTTTGTTTTGTTTTTGTTTTTGTTTTTTGTTTTTTACATCCAAGTCAGTTAGCATATTGTACAATAATGATTTCAGGAGTAGAACCCAGTGATTCATCCCCTACATATAACACTCAGTGTTCATCCCAACAAGTGTCCTTCTCAATGCCCTTTCCCACTTAGCCCATCCCCCTACCCACAACCCTTCCAGCAACCCTCAGTTTGTTCTCTATATTTAAGGGTCTTTTATGTTTTGTCCTCCTCCCTGTTTTTATATTATTTTTGTTTCTCTTTCCTTATCTTTATCTGTTTTGTATCTTAAATTCCACATATGAGTGAAGTCATATGATATATGTCTTTCTCTGACTAATTTCGCTTAGCATAATACCCTCTGGTTCCATCCACATAGTTGCAAATGGCAAGATTTCATTCTTTTTGATTGCCGAGTAATACTCCATTGTATACATATACCACATCTTCCTTATCCATTCATCCATTGATGGACATTTGGGCTCTTTCCATACTTTGGCTATTGTTGATAGTGCTGCTATAAGCATGGGGTGCATGTGTCCCTTTGAAACAGCACACCTGTATCCCTTGGATAAATACCTAGTAAGACAATTGCTGGGTCATAGGGTAGTTCTATTTTTAACTTTTTGAGGAACCTCCATACCGTTTTCCAGAGTGGTTGCATCAGTTTGTATTCCCTCCAGCAGTGCAGAAATCTTTTTCTCTGCATCCTCGCCAACATCTGTTGCCTGAGTTGTTAATTTTACCTATTCTGGAAGGCAGCTATGCTCACCACTATACCACCAACGCTAATTTTAGCCATTCTGACTGGTGTGAGGTGGTGTCTCATTGTGGTTTTGATTTGTATTTCCCTGATGATGAGTGATGTTGAGCATTTTTTCATATGTCTGTTAGCCATATGGATCTTTTCTTTGGAAAAGTATCTATTCATGTCTCTTGCCCATTTCTTCACTGGATTATTTGCTTTTGGGGTGTTGAATGTGATAAGTTCTTTATAGATTGTGTTTTAAGTTTACTTACTTACAATTTTTACACCCAACATGGGGCTCAAACTCATGACCTGGAGATTAAGAGTTGCATGCTCTACCAACTGAGCCAGCCAGGCGCCCCTTCTCAAGCATATCTAACTTAACCATTTTAATTGAATTTCCTTGATGATTAATGACACTGAGCATGCAGCAAGATTCTTTCACGATGAGAGCTGGGACACTGAAGCTTTTCTTCCCGGAGAGCAGCTTTATTTGTCATGCTGGCATGGGCTTATTGGGTTCGTACCCAAAAAACTGAGCCCCAAATGCAGTGGTGGGGGGGAGCCTTGTATACGATTTCTATTTCTTTGTCTTCTCTATATGGTGACACGTGTCTGATTGGACACAGTCCGGGTTACAGAGTTGCGTTACCTACACATACGTGTATAGGAGTTGATCGGACCGCATTGCTTTCCTTTGTTTTGAGGAGGCCTTCACCACATTCTTTAGGGAGGGGTCTACCACAAGCATTCCTTCTCACATTATTGGCCATTTGGATTCAGTTTTTTGTGAAGTGTCTGTTCAAATCCTTCACCTATTATTATATGGGTTTTTTCACTGTTTCTTACTGATTTGGAGGAGGTTACACTCTGGTTTCTCTTCAGATGGCATAAATCTTTCACCTTTTACTGATTTGGAGGAGGTTTCTCTAATTTCTGGATACAAAGCCTTCTCAAAGGCTTGGATGGCAAATATCTTCATTTTTTTGCTTTATGCTTAGCAGTTTGGGCCCTGTCTATTGATGTTTTATGACTTCTAGGTAACATTTCACAACTTTTTTCTGTATATATGCCAATTCCTAAAGAGCTGTGGACACGTAACAGTTTTTTCAATGAAAGACAGAGCACAGTTAATAAGCCAGTGTATTCAAGGAAGCACTCAGGGCAAAAGACCACCAAATCATCTATAGTAACACCTACTGCAAATTGGCAAAAATACGTATGGCACATAGAAAGAAAACATTATTGGGAGTTGAGACCCAGGTCTTACTTCTGACTTTTCTCCAATAATGAATAATATGAAAGTGGGAAAGTGGAAAAGTCATTAAGATACTCTGGGCTTTGCTTCCCTTTCTTCATATTAAAATTAAAAATTTTGGAAAAAAATTCTTTGGTATTAAGTTTAACTTAATTATTTTATGATAAAATGTATTTTTATACAGTTGATTTTAAAAGTTTATGTTTCAAAGGAGAACATGAAGAGCTACATCCAACTTGAGATAACTGGTCTCATTATATCACAGGTACATTTTTTTTTTTTTTCTTGAGAGAGAGAGGGAAAGAGAGAATCCCAGTGCAGTGTTCAATGTGGGGATCAGTCCCATGAACTGTGAGATCATGACCTGAGCCAAAAACAAGAGTCAGAGCTTAACCAACTGAGTCACCCAAGTGCCCCTGTCATAGGTACATTTATTCATATACAGCAGAAACAATATTGGTTTATAAACACAACCCAAGTGGTAGAAATCAGTTTAGAAGACACATGTTTGACTATCCATGGATAAAGCATGCTGTTCTTTCTCAAATTTACACACCAGATGCAAATTCTACTCCTTCAAGGAGTAGAATTTCAGGAGATGGAGCTTTAAGGGTTCAGATTTGAAATGGAAGATTCCCATTCCCACAAAAGTTCCTGTACCTCTTCCCCACCCAAAAGGTTTTCTCTTACAGTTAAGGGCCCTTTAAATTGGTCTTGGATTGGGGCGCCTGGGTGGCTCAGTTGGTTAAGCGTCCAACTTCGGCTCAGGTCATGATCTCACGGTCCGTGAGTTCGAGCCCCGCGTCGGGCTCTGAGCCCGACAGCTCAGAGCCCGGAGCCTGCTTCAGATTCTGTGTCTCCCTCTCTCTCTGACCCTCCCCCGTTCATGCTCTGTCTCTCTCTGTCTCAAAAATAAATAAACATTAAAAAAAAAAGTTAAAAAAAATAAATTGGTCTTGGATAAATGGAGTACTAAGCTATGTTGGTGATTTTTCTCCTCCTTCTACTTCTGTTTTATGTATTCCCTTTATACTGCTTGGATGTTGACTTAAACTGGACTGCCCACATGCATGTCTACTGACCTTTGTCCCCCATCTGCTTTATATAAACCTAGAAATATTTGCAGCACTTTTGAGACAGTCTTTAAGACATTAGCTTGTGTCTTCCCGGTGTTGGCCTCACTGAAATAAATTCCTTATTTGTTTCACCTCCACCTATCTCTTTGCCTTTGGATTTTGTCAGTGACAAGTGTCCAAACCTGGTCTGTTTGGAACACCCGCAGCCAGGCGCTCTTGTACCCTTGGGCCCAGGTTACAATGTCAATCTGATTCTTCGTTTAGCTGGAAGGATGTTGAAGGGCAGAGAAAAATTCTTCCCCCGCAGCTGCAATGTTATCTCCTTTAGGAGATAGTACCAATTCTTGTCTGCCAATGCCACCCCTACCCATAGCACGCTGTCACTATTTTCTTGGCTCCCATCTTTGTTTCCATTTTCTCACCAACTCAACTCCCCATTCACCCATCCCCACCCCACATATACCTTATATGCTATTAGATGCCCAATAGATGGGAGCTAATCCTTTCTTTCATCCAGGTGTTAACACCAAAAGAAAGAATTCATGCATTCTAGGAAATATCATGTCACTATCATCATCTTCCTTATCACTAATCTTTATCAAACATTTATGATATGCCAGGATAAGCACTTTATATGTGTCATCTCACTCAATTCCCACAAAAATGTTATAAGTTAATTACTCCTGTTTCTCTTTCATAGACAAAAAGAATGAGGCTTAGAGAAGCTATTTTGCCCAGATTACACAACTAATAAGTGCTGAAGACAGATTTTGACACCACATCTGACTTCAGGGCACAAAGCTAGCCCCTGTGTTCTCCTCCTTAGAACCAAAGGAGAGTTTCCTTTTTTGGGTGTACTCTCCCAACAAGCATTTTCTTAGTGCATATGAAATTGTTTTTGTTTTTTGTGGGTTTTTTTTTTAAATTTTCCATAGCCAATTGATAAAACAGCAGTTTCTATCCTTAGAAAGTCTGCTTAGACTCCAAGTATGTGACACAAGTATGTCTTCAGAAAGCATTTAGTTCGGCTGTGTAGGTCCTTTTTTTTTTTTTTTTTAAGATTTAAAACATATTTTAAATTGAGATTATTATGTTGACATTTCTCATTCCACATCATCAACTCTTTAGGTTTTTTTTTAAATTTTTTTAATGTCTATTTAATTTTGAGAGAGAGAGAGAGAGAGAGAGAGAGAGAGAGAAACAGAGCGGGGGAGGGGCAGAGAGAGAGAGGGAGACACAGAATCCGAAGCAGGCTCCAGGCTCTGAGCTGTCAGCACAGAGCCTGACACGGGGCTCGAACTCAAAAACCATGAGATCATGACCTGAGCCGAGGTCGGACGCTTAACCGACTGAGCCACCCAGGCACCCTAACTCTTTAGGTTTTAATGCTCAAGTTCAAAGGGACAATAAATGGAGGAGCCAAGTCCTGAGCTCACGGAAATCATCAGATTTGACCTTTCATGTTTGTGCAAGAAAGCCAGTTTTTTATTTTAACTCCCTTATTCTCTTCCATGGAAGTTAGTTTGTCCTAAATTCCCTTCCAAGGTGCTGTGGAAAGTGCCATCCCCCACCAAATGATTCTCTGGACCCTTCTACAAAGCCCAACTCCCCACTTGCAACATTTTTTTACTAAGGGACTCTGATGTCATACACTATTTTCACTTATTGATTCTCTATGAACTAAGTTAATTCTAAATTAGATATAGAATATTAATGCAGGTCTCTCCTTCGTAGACTCTTGCCCTGGCACTACTTTATTGATTCCTTTGGTTCTACTGACAAATCCAAAGATTCGTCCTAAATTCTCTCCCAAAGTAGTTCCCCTGTCCTCCAGCAATTACATTTGCACTGTCTTAACCTTTCAATGTTTGTCATTCTGGTTACAGTTAAGGAAGACAGCGGAAGGCATGTTATCATTTGACAATTTAATAACATAGAACACAATGAGATTAGTGATAAATCTTATGGAGGAAATGTTCTGGTTGAAGCAACCCAATAAAAGAATGGAGGCCCTCCCTGCATAGCAGCAATAGTATTATTGTTCTTTATGAACTTTATAAGTGAGAAACTCCAAATTTCTTGAGAAGAAAGAAGAGTATAACTGTAATTTAAGGATTCTTTCTTTCTTTCTTTCTTTCTGCTTCTTCTTCTTCTTCTTCTCCTTCTTCTTCTTCTTCTCCTTCTTAAACTATCCTGCTGTCTTTGATCACAGCCTAGCAAAAGGTGTGGGACCAAGACTGGTAAGTCTGATATGGTGACCAGTATGGTACTTTTGATGAGCAAACATATTAGCGACAAGACTGTCTCTCCTTAGTCATTATTCTTGCTGTCCTTTTTCCTAGAGCAAACAGAGAACGAGAAGTGACAGAATTAGATTCATTATCAGCCCCAATTCCAAAAGCAAAACTAACTAGCAATAATTTTTTCAGCAAATAATTTGTTTAACCATTATTTCACTTCATCTTTGTTCTTTAAGTCTGCTGACCCTTCTATCCATTTTATTTAGGATGTCAATTATTCCAATCACTAGTACAGATGAACATTTCTGAAGTTTCTCTTATTGCCTCCCAAGAGTTGTGCCCTATTACTTTACTTACATGATACTGAAATTTTAGGGAGTGATTTGTTTTACTTTGAATAAAATTATAATAGAATGAACCAATCAAAAGACCATCATGACAATGATAATACATTTTTACAGTCTTAAGTCATTAATTTGATGAAATACTATTGTTTTTAAACATAATTTTAGAGATACAGACTTCTCCAATCTATTAGCTTTAAGTTAAAAATGCATTTATATAGAAGATACAAAGGGAATATGTGGCATGGCCAATTGCTCTCAAGGAACAATCTTTGTGAATAAGGCTTGAATATACTTAGTGAAGTAGAGTATTGGGGCACCTCCGTGGCTCAGTTGGTTAAGCGTCTGACTTTGGCTCAGGTCATGATCTTATGGCTTGTGAGTTCGAGCTCCACATCGGCCTCCGTGCTGACAGCTCAGAGCCTGGAGCCTGCTTTGGATTCTATCTCTCTCTCTCTCTGCCCCTCCCCCTCTCACTCAAAAATAAACAAACATAAAAGAAAATAGAGTATAAAGAAGTAATAAATTCAACATTTTGCTGCAAGACTCTGCTGTAAATAAGTGACACACATCCTATGGATCTGGTGCACTAAGGCAGTTATTAAGTTTCTAGAATAAAATAAAAAGAGATTGATTAAAAGGGGCAAGATGAAATGAGCAAAAAGGGAGCATACTTGATTAAATGACTCTTTCGTAGCTAGGTTTGCAGTGATTATAGTGTGTGTGCTATTAGAATGAATATGAAAAAAAAAGTGGTTGGATCAAAATGATAATAACTATCGTATCTTATTTGAATTGCTTTATCCTTATGCATGCCACTATTTATAAAAGTGGGTATGTGTTTTTTCACATAGAAACAATATAACAATTTAAAAGTTAATTTACAAGTTAACTTCAGGGGTTGCTACAAAGTATTCAACGAAGTGTTCATATTTTATATTTAGGTCTTGCAACCCATTGTTTGATTCTTATGACTTTACCTCCTATCTTTTTTTGTACATTGCATTGTCTGTTTGGCCTTATATTTTGTCTCTAGTGTTATGTATTTCTCAAAAGGAAACCTAAAGTAGGAAGTCATGTTAAGAACAAAATAAAAAGACCACGAAAATTCTAGCAATTGATGTCTAAAAATACAGTGCATAAAAGCAGATGGTATTGAAGCTGTGCTAACAATGACCACAGTGTGGCATCCTAGCATTGTGCACCACGCCAGAAAACCACAGGTAGGAGCTTAGTGGCAGCAGAATGAAAACTAGCTCTAAAGACTCCAGAGGTTCCCTTCCAGGGAAGTCACAGGAGGAACCAGGGTTTAAGGCTTCATGTTTGGCTTCCCACATTTGATTTTCCCTGACTCATATCTAGTTTTATTCTTCCATTGGCAGCTGCCTTTTGCTCCTAGTCAAACCTCCCTAATCCTGAAGTTAGCTATGGATCAGTTCACGCTTTACTTCTTGAACAAATATCCTTCATTTCTAGAATCCGCTTTGTAACAACTCAACAACCAATAGCAGTCTGGTTTCCAGGGCCATCTCTCTATTAAAACTAGCTTTCAGGGGCGCCTGGCTGGCTCGGTCGGTTGAGTGTCCGACTCTTGGTTTCAGTTCAGGCCATGATCCCAGGGTTGTGGGGTTAGAGCCCTGCATCAGGCTCTGTGCTGAGCATAGCGCCTGCTTGAGACTCTCTCTCTCTCTCTCTCTCTCTCTCTCTCTCTCTCTCCCCCCGCAACCCCCCCCCCCCCCACCTTTCTTCCTACTCTCATGCTTTCTTTCCTTCAAAAAACAAACAAACAAAACTAGCTTTCATTGAACCTCAAAATGAGATTGTCTTTGACACTATTTGTTCATCCTCTTCTTTTGGAAACTTTTTTCTATTCTGATGCGGTAACATTACTCTCTTCTAAGTTTTTTCTTCTTGTTAAATTGTTTCTATTTACCGGGTTTTGCCAGCTCTTCCTCAGCCCCTTGCTTCCTACAGAATTTTGCAACCAAAAGGTCAATCAGCTACTAAGTCTTATTACAGAAACCCAGAGAATATGTTTTGTCAACGTTTTACTTCAAGTTCAAGGACACAATCTAGCTTATACTGATTTCATAAGATATTGGGGTTTGGAGAGTGAACATCTTGTCCCCCAGTTCCATCCAAAATTTAATGTTTTATCCCCTGGGCTCAGAGCACAAGGCTTGGGCCCATCCACAGTCCTCTATCTTTGTATTCCTTCACAGCAACCCCTTGTCTCTTCCTCTGTCTGATCTTGGGAGTGGGCAATCATTTTTTGTGTTTTTAGATTCTGCCGTTGGATAAGGGAGAAAAAGGGCCTTGGATCCCACATAATGGAGGGAGAAGGAACCCAATGTAATGTATTGTCTTAGGTCATATTCTTTAGAAGCCTGGCCTGAATTGAGAATGTTTTCAAAATATCTACTGAAGACTTCTCCAGGGGGTGGGGTGGGTGTGAGAAGCAGAGTAGGCAGGGAATAAAACTAATCAAGAAGGTGGTCTCACAATGGAAGCAAGCTTAGTCTGACCCCACAGAGGAAGCTCGGGAACACCAACTTCTCCACTGAGTTAGTCCCACCTGAGGTCAAGTACACCAGCCTTTTGCACCCTCATGTCAGAGGGTTGTTGCTGAAGGCAATTATTTGGAGAAAAAGGCAGCTGTGAATGCTAGCAGCTACTCATATGGGGGCACCCGTCATAACAGGGTTCAGGGCTAGGCACCTAAAATATTCACTGCCTCCTGCCTTCGCATGGAGGCTCTGAGAATACGTCATCCCTTTTCACTACAAAGATTAATGCTTGCTAACACACTAGGGCTAGACAAGTATCTGTCCTTGTCTGGTATTGAGTCACATTGAAAGACTCCATTTACATATGGAAAATGAGATGGGGCGCCTGGGTGGCTCAGTTAAGTGTCTGACTTCAGCCCGGGTCATGATCTCACGGTTTGTGGGTTCAAGCCCCGTGTCGGACTCTGTGCTGACAGCTCAGAGCCTGGAGCCTGCTTCAGAATCTGTGTCTCCCTCTCTCTCTGCCCCTCCCCAACTCATGCTTTGTCTCTCTCTGTCTCTCAAAAATAAATAAACGTTGAAAAATTTTTTTAAAAAGTGTGGAAAACGAGAAGTAGCAACTCTTTAGAGGAGAAACCTGGCAATACCACCTTAACCAGGTGATCCAGTTAATATCATCAGCACAAAAACTTACTGCTACCATGTACCCCGGATATGATGCAAGCAGAAGAGCACTGTGGCATTCCTTCCAAATATCCATAACTCCAAACTAACCAGGAAAGCATCAGATAAACAGAATTTGAGAGGCATTCTGTAAAATACCTGACCCATACTCTTCTAAAGAATCCAGATCATGAAAGATAAGGAAAGACCAAGAAACTCACAGGTTAGGAGAGACAAAATGACAACTAAGTACAATGAACAATCTTGCACTGGATCATGGAACAGAAAATCAATATTCGTGGAACATTCCAGAAAAATCTGAATAAAGTCTGTAGTTTGGTTAAGAGTACTCTATCAATGTTAACTTCTTAGTTTTGATAATTGTACTGTGGTTATGTAAGATGTTAACCTTTTAAAGGGAGAATAAGGTGAAGGGTATATACAGGCATGCTCTGTGCTATGCAACCATTCTGAAATCTAAGATTATTCCAAAATAAACATTTTTTTTAAATCTTATTTTATTTCCTTTGACTCAGAAGTATGACTATTGGGACTACAGTGAAAAAAAGAATCTGCCATGTTATATGTGCATGAAAAAAATTGATGAAATAATATTCCTTATGGACGTTGAAAGATCAATAACATAAAATAATATTTACATCATTTATAACTTCTATGCTCTATGTTCAGTGAGGTGGATTACCAGAACTAAGAAGACTGATGAAAAAAAATCTTAGTGTTATTAGTTATAATAGTAAGTTTAAGTCTTTTGTGAAGAGAATTTTAAGCTACTCCCAAACTTTAAATTTTCCAGTCATTACTGTCCTTATCAAAAAAAAAATTATAGAGAATAGAAAGTGAACTTTAACTTAATATTTATTAAATAATATTGTTTAATATTTGGTTGTTTTTATAATTCGATTTACTATTTAATATTAATATTTATAATATTTAATGATATTTAATATTTGGTTGATTCTTTAACTCTATTTTTCTTCCTTTTTCTTTTAGAAAAGTCAATTTACACCATCAAAAAGTTTTATTTAATTTAAAATTTTATATGTATAAATAAATATAAATATAAAATACATACTTGTAAATATATATTTTACTCGTTTCTTTTGGGTCCAGTGTTTCCTATTCTATGGAACAATGACCAGCCAGGATTACTACTTTCATACATTAAATTTCGATTAAATTTCATTTGACACTATAAAGTGTCAAAGTGCCAAAGAATCATTATGAAAGTTGAGAATGCTTACTGGCATTTATTAATTACTGATAATAAAATTGCATTTTATCATTTTAAATTTACTTACACTTTAACGAAAAAAAATCTATAACCTAATGGACCACATAGAAAGCATTATTCCTGTTAGTCCTGGTGAAAGTTTGATTGGTGCTTCTTGAATGGTTCTGTGTGTGAATAGACAAGATGTATAGTGTGTAAAACTCCTGAAAAGAGCTGAGTTATATAAATTAATGCTTATAGAACTAGGGTAAAATAATCAGATACTCAGGATTGCAAGGAACTTTTAGAAGATCCCCTTTCCCGATTTCATTATTCTTTTTAGCAATTAATTCTTTGTTTGATATAGTATGTATTTTACGAATGTTTTCTTTTCGATTTCTATCTTACCCACTCTATGAAAGGAAGGACTTTTGTTTTATTGTCTTCACTACTCTATTGCCAGTGCTAACAATTCCAGCATATGCAGTAGGCACTCAATAAATATTTGTTAGAAATCAATAGTGAGTAAACAAACGAATTAAAAGTCTCTATTGATCATCTCCAATTTGGATTTCCTACACCCCATTTTGAGTAAGTGCACATGTGAACACTTCTGGTGATTAAACGAATGTGTATATGTACAGAAATATTTTGTTAATCCTATGGGGAACTGTTGTAAGATTCTATTAAAATAGACAAACATAAGTTGCAATATCCTTCCCTCTTGTGTGAGCAATTTTTTACCTCCAATTTTTTTTCAAAGATATGTATTCCAAATATACACATGTATTCTAAATGTATCTATATTCTGAGAATATATTTTTCAAATATATACATGAACATTCCAAATATATATTCCGTATATACAAAAATACATCATACATATCAAAGTATCACAATAACCAAGTTGCTGTTGGTCTAACGGCCTGTTTACAATTATTTCTTAAATACACTTGTGTGGTACTTTCAGTATGTTTAACATATGATTTAAGGAGAGAAATGAGCTAATAAAGGAGGATAATTGAGGGGACTATGAGCATATCTTTGATTAAATTCCTTGTGCAAATACAGAGAAGGTAAACATTCTCACCGTTCCTTTTTTTCCCTTTACAGATGAGGAAAAGCCAGGTATGTGTCTTGTACATACACAATCTTTTGAGACAAACCAACAGAGGGACAGTCAAGACTTGGGTCAAACCTGATTTAGACCCCATCCTGGCAAACAGAACCGCACTCTAAAAAACAATCAAATCTTTCCAAGCATTGTTCTGGGACTCTTTGTGCAACAGATAGTGATGCAAGGGTGCCATGAAAAGCTATGGTACCTCTGGGTGTAGCCTGAGGTGCACACATCCTGTTATCGTGACCCTGTCATTCTCAATCCAGCTCCACAATCTAAGGCATAAGTATCAGGCAACATGACCCCCTCAGCAATTCTTTTATTCTTTCTTTTTTTTCTTTTTCAAATATCTATTTATTTTTGACAGAGAGAGAAAGAGAACAAGCAGGGGAGGGGCAGAGACAGAAGGTAACAAAAGGTCTGAAGCAGGAGCTGACAGGAGAGAGCCCAAGGTGGGGCTCGAACTCACAAACCATGAGATCATGACCTGAGCTGAAGTCTGATGCTTAGCCAACAGAGCCACCCAGGTGCCCTGTTCTTCTATTCCTCCAAGTTAAAATATCTTCCATGTCTTTTGTCTTGTATTCTTCTACTTAGATTCCTACTTTATATCTAAATATAACTAAGGCATAGATTAGTTAGAATGGTCTAGAATTTACAGCATTGTCTCCATGATGTGTAATAATATAGAGATAATTTCCCATGATGGAAAGGGCATTCCATCTCAGAAGAATATTCTATGTATACCCTACCTGATTTGTTTATTTATATATTTGGTTTAAAAATTTTTTTTTAATGTTTTATTTATTTTTGAGGGGGGGTTATGAGCAGGGAAGGGGCAGAGAGAGAGAGGAGGACACAGAATCTGAAGCAGGCTCTAGGCTCTGAGCTGTCAACACAGAGCCTGACGCGGGGTTTGAACCTGTGAACTGCGAGATCATGACCTGAGCTGAAGTCACACACCTAATCAACTGAGCCATCCAGGAGCCCCAATTTATTTATATATTTGAATGCTTATATATTCATTCAACTGACATTTATTGAACGCCCACAACATGCTAGGCCCTGAGAATATAGCGATGGACAGGACAGATACAACCACTTTATTCGGGCAGCTGATAATTTTAACAATATTCTTTATCCTTCATTAAGCAAACAGGACTTTTCATCTCCTTTATGTTCTCTACTATTCCTTCTTCTTTTCTAAGGCAGCATAAATCCTATCCCATCTGTGAGTGAGAGGTCAGTTTTCAACAGTTGGTGGAATTATTTCTTTCTCTGTTTCTTCTCCCTACATATTGGATGGAGAAATAGGTTCAGAAGGAGATATCACTGAGCTTTTTGAAAATGATTTATCTATGCCAAAATTTACTTTCTGAAGTGTTGTTCTTAAAAATCCATGTGTCATTAAAAGATCAGTGTCATCTATGTTTCAGCCTTGTGTCCAATTTGTGGCTTTAATTATTTTTTGTTTTATTTTTTTAATTTTTAATGTTTACTTATTTTTGAGAGAGAAAGAGACAGAGCGTGAGCGGGGGGAGGAACAGAGAGACAGGGAGACACAGAATCGGAAGCAGGTTCCAAGCTCTGAGCTGTCAGCACAGAGCCCAACGCGGGACTCAAACCAACAAATCGTGAGATCATGACCCAACTGAAGTTGGACGCTTAACTGACTGAGCCACCCAGGCACCTTTGTGGCTTTAATTATTTCTGAGTTCTAAGGGAGAATCTGGATTGCAAAACATGTGGTTTCTTCTGTCCAGATGGGAATCCTTAGGACCAGTAGGGGATCACCAAAGTTTCTGTTGAATATGAAATCCAAGGGACTTGGGCATGTTTTCAGAAGACATTTGTCTCAGTTTGGTCACTGAAATTGCCTGTAGATAGTTCTGAAAGTTTACATGCTGTACAGGTTCTTTGTTCCTGTATTGTCTTATGATATAAGTGGTGTTCTTTTAAATCTTTTATATTATATTGATCTAGTCTGTTAATGGTTGCTGTAGGAAATATATGGAAGAAACCCAAAGCACGGACATTAATTAATTTGCCTAAGCTAAAGCATATAATAGATTTGTGAGAGCCATGAGAGTCATCCCTTATGATGTTAATTTCAGTATGATGAATGTTCCCATTTGTAAAATTTGAAACTCATTTATTTAAGAAACATTTAATGAACACCTAGCTTCTGCATAGCCATGCTCTGTAATATGGCATGAAAATGTATGAATCATATGGATAGTAACTTGTATGAATTCAGATAACAAAGAGATCTCTGGTAAAAGCTAGAGCTGACTATTTCTGCAAATGTTCTAATTTTTTTTATAGTTTACCCAGCAGTGAGTTATGAGGTTTTTGGGGTGATGGTGGGGTTCGTGGGGTCCAGAGCTGATACCCATGAAAGAATTCTTGAGATGTCTTTGGTGCAAAAAAAGGTGATTTTATTAAAGCACAGGGACTGGACCCAAGGGCAGGAAGGAGCTGCGTCAGACCCTGTGGAGAGACTGGTTTTATATTTGGGATTTGGGGGAGGTAAAGTCCAGGGGATGTTTCCAAAGAGTTTTTCATATGCTAAAGAAGATTCACAGGATACTGGAGGTCCGGCTATTGTCAAGCTAAGGTTGTTTTTCCCTCTAGCAAAGCATTAACATTAAGACATAGGGAGTTCGTGGAGAAAAATTTTACTCTGCCAGCCTCAAGTAGTTGTCAATGGGCTGCAGGTTATAAGGAAATTAAATACCTGTCATTGCCTTCTTGTCTTTGTTCCCCATATCACTATGGAGGGGTGTTGGTGGAGCTCCAGGAAACTGCGTCTACAGGTTTCTGGAGATTAGACTATTGATAAAACGGCTTTTTTCTTGTAGTTTACTAAGATATTTGTAAACTGATGGAGACTCATGTCCTGTAGGACTGTGATCTCTATCAACGAACCATTTGTTTTCTTTCTTTTCCTTTGTTCCTGGGCAGCCAGGAGTGCCTGAGGAATATCACACACGTCCCACCTGGAGGGTGGGGCGGGGAGGGAGTATGTGGACAATGCCAGCTTGTACTTTGCCCTCAGCTCGACTTATGCTCCCTCATCATGGAAAGAATGACCTCTAGAAAGAGGCATTGCACATAAATATCTATTGGTATGTTTCTCGTATACTTTTTCAAGGAAAACATCTTTGAATTCTAAAATAATTCACTGTGGTTAACAGGACATTCATGGGTATTTTCCAGATAAGAAAACAGAAGAAAGAGAAAAAGAAAAGGAAATTCAGATTTGCCAAAAGTTAGTGGCCACACTTTGCATGTGGCTCAGCATTGTGGTATGCTGCTCAAGACGTGCATTCCATATACTTCTGCAAAGCTGCAATTCTGATTCTGCTTTCCTGAGTCAATTAGGAAAGAGATTTTGGCATTCTGTGGCATGGAGGTGAAAGTGAGTTTACAGCTCAAGGGATGAGAGGAGGCTAATCTATTTTTTTTTTAATGTTTATTTTTGAGAGAGAGAGAGAGAAGGAGGTGGAGAAAGAGACAGAGAGAACACAAATAGGGGAGGGAAAGATACAGGGGGGTACTGAGGATCCGAAGCTGGCTCTGCGTTAATAGCAGTGAGACCAATGCGGGATTCGAACTCACAAACCGTGAGGTCATGACCTGAGTTGAAGTAGGACGCTCAAGCAACTGAGCCACCCCGGTGTCCCGAGATGGGGTTAATATTGCTTCTAGTCTCTAATTGACCCTAGACATGGTAGACCATAGACCCCTTGGCTTTTTTGAGGGGTAGATTGATGGTAGTGCTGGTGAAAAGTTTCATTTAGCTATCAATCACAAGCATTTTTTTAAAGAAAATAAAATGCCATTATTTTGAATACAGCAAATAATACACAAATTTACCCTTAGTGTAAACATATATTTAAAAAGTATTGATAAAGTAAAATCCCCTTCTGATTTACTCAGAAGTAATCACTTATCATTTAAACAGGCCATCTTTGGTCTAATATATTGATAGCCTATATATTGATGAGGGAGCATAAGGGAGGCTAAGAGCAAAGTAAAAGCTAACATTACCCCCTCCCCCCCATCCTTCAAAGTGGGATATGTGTGATACAACTAATTTAGACTTTTATTTTTATTGATTTGCTCTTTCAATCTACTTGGCCTTTTTCAGATAAGAAAAACCAAAAATTTCGCCTAATTTCTCTTTGGTTTTCGCTTCTATGCCAAATTATCCATGTGCAGATTAGCTGGCCTCCATCCTTTTCTTTTATTGCATCACAAGAAGAATAAGGTCAGAGAGATTGAGTAATTTTCCCAAAGTGATGTGACCAGGAAGTGACAGAATCAAAATTTGAATCCAGGCAATCTGGGTGTGAATTCCTGACTTTTACCCAGCCCTCTACTCCCAACTGCCCTAGACATTTTCATTTATAGTCCACAACATGTGCTATTTGATTTTCTGATGAATCCCTTCTGCTTCTTACTGCCTCCACTGTGCATTTTAATTTTACTGTTGTATTTTTACTTTCCATAAAAGCTTTTCTAATTTGATTTCCTGCTACTTCTGTCTCATCTCATTCTGTTTGCTCCTGAAGCCTTTGTGCTACTCATTCACAGTGACTATTGTTCATTCCTCACCTTCAGTGACTTCTTGGTATTCTCTTCTTCTGTTGATATCACTGAGAGCTTCCTGGTGATTTCTCAGTCTTTCCCTCCTCAGGCTCCTTGAACTCCCCTGTATCTTAACTCTTGATTTTCTCTAGGCAGTCTTTAGCTGTTTTCTTTCTTCCTTTCCTGTCTAATACACACATTGGGTTCTACTTCATTCACTGTCATCGTTTCAAGTATCTACATATTTGTGATTCCCAAATATATATTTCTTAATCCTGAATTATACGGTGGTATATTTATTCCAGTAATGTCTGGTGAGCATCTATTTTCCAGATGCATGTGAGACACTAGACATTTCCGCCTGGATCTTATGCCTACATCTTAAAACGTCTTAAAACATCTTAAATCCTACTCTTACCACATCTTTCTCTGAATCTGAAATTGCTCAGACTACCTCTCTTGATCTTAATGTCACTAATGCATTAACCTTAATGTCACTAATTGCATGAGCACCCCCGTCCCCTCACAAAAAAAATGAAATTAACCTCAGAAAATTCTATTTATTTTGCTTTTATGTATGTATGTATTTATGTTTACGTATTTTTGAGAGAGAGAGGGCACGAACAGGGGAGGGTCAGAGAGAGAGAGAGAGGCACAGAATTTGAAGCAGGCACTAGGCTCTGAGCTGTTGGTGCAGAGCCCGACACGGTACTTGACCTCACAAACAGTGAGATCATGACCTGAGCTGAAGTCGGGTGCTCAACAGATGGAGCCACCCAGGAGCCCCGTATTTGTTTTACTTTTAATTCTATCATCGTCATTCTACTTCTGAAATATCTCTTTGAGTATTTCTCTTTCTTCATTCCAATTATCACTGTTTCAACTCAGGCCCTCACTATCTATTTCTGGGAGAATTAGAATAGACCATTCTCTTTTCTCACACAGTTGGCGATGTCATCATTCTAACAGACTCATCTAATGATCTTGCTTTTTGTATGATATTTGTTCATTGCCTCCAATTGATAAAGTATAATTTATACCACCTCCTTTGCATGGCAAACTGATCATAGGTAGAGACCTATGTCCAGTCTTCTTCTACTTCACGTGTCTTCTCTCTTAAGACACTGTAGTTCAGAAATACCACACTACATTCAGTGCCCCCCAAATGGTACATTTTCTCACCCTTCTTTGTTTTTGCACACATGTCTTCTTCCTAGACTGTGCTGATCATCCAGCCATCCGCCTGACATTCAGCTGCGATTTTACTATATCTGTTGAAGTACTTCCTGATTTCTACAAGCAGACCTAGGTGTTCCATTTACAGTTTCCCACTTTTATGTGTATGCACTGGCCTCAAGAAATATCTGCACTATAACGGTCTCTGTATATGTTTCCAAGCAAGGTTGTGGTCTTCTTGTTGTGGCCAGATGTTTCAACTTTGCAGCACAATGCTTAGCATTGGACTGGAAATAAGAAGACTTTGATTACTTACTCGATGAAAGAATAAAAGGGGACAGATGGGGAAAACTGACCCTGATGGTGGAGGTATAGAGGATGGGTTGGAAAAGAAAGCGTAAATTAGGAGGAAAAGATGACTAATCTAATTTTGGAAATTTAGACTGTAGGGTACCAGGGCGCTTGGGTGGCTCAGTTGGTTAGGCGACTGACTTCGGATCGGGTCATGATCTCACCGTTGGTTGAGTTCAAGCCCCGTGTCAGGCTCTGTGCTGACAGCTCGGAGCCTGGAGCCTGCTTCAGATTCTGTGTCTTCCCCTCTCTCTCCCCCTCCCCTGCTCATGCTCTGTCTCTCTGTCTCTCAATAATAAACGTTAAAAATTTTTTTTGGACTGCAGTTACAAAGAACTGAACATTTCACCGATGTTGCTGGTCTTGTAATCTAGGGCAAAAATAGTTACTTCATACTGAAACGAAATATAATTCTTGAACACTCACCATGTGTTTGATAGCAAAAATCCAGCTTCTATTTCTTAGGAACCACAATGATAAAAGTTACTGTGGATGGTGATATCTTGCTTTTTCTTTTAGTCTCTTTCTACTGAAGCTGAACCATAGAGGTGTGTTCTTGAGGATAGACAATGCTACCACTGCAGAGTTTGGAGATAGATTAACGATGGCACCTGAATGCCAAGCTGGGGCACTGGTTTAGCAGCTATCTCTGCTGAAGGCTGGATGTACCCTGCACAGGCCAGTCATTCTTTTCTTCTTTTTTTTTAATGTTTGTTTGTTTGTTTATTTGTTTATTTATAGTTACTGGAGGACTGTTAGACTTTTCTTATAGAAACTGATGAATGGCTTCCTTCTCTTTACCTAATTAGGAAAAGTTATTCAAGTGATTAGCCCTATAAAATAAGAAGTCATGGCTCCAGGCCTTCTTAAATTCTCAATCTTTAGTCATCTAAGTAGCTGGTACAAATTTTAACATTCCACCCCAACAAACGGCCTATTGTGATAATAATCCCTATCGCTGCAACAGTTGAAATGATGGAAATGATTGCTATTGACAAGATCAAAGTTAGAAATTTGGTGTATCCATTAGAAAGGCATTCATTCTGCTGTATTTCCAACTAATAACAATTTAACCAATTATTATTTTCTTTTTTTTCAAATGACAAGGTGTCTAAAGGTCAGGACTGATAGAGGTGTTTAGCTATGCTATCAGGGACTAAGGATCTTTTGCTCAAAGCAGGGCTCGATCTGTGAGAGCATGACCTGAGCCGAAACCAAGCTTTGGAAGCTTACCTGACTGAGCCACCAAGGAACCTGGAAGAGTCTTTTTAGAGGAAAGTCAGACAGGAATAAAAAGCCAAAGATGCAAGAATAAACAAAGAACACATTTTCGAAGCAAGTTACTAGAGGAAATGAAAGAAAGAATGATTGAACACTTAGTCTCAGAAATAAGGAAGTACATTTTCGCAGAGGCAGACAGGTAGAGATGAGTAAAAGACAGATAAATCCGGATGAAAATATTTTTTTTTTAATTTATTTAAGTGATCTCTACACCCGACGTGGGGTGCAAACTCACAACCCTGAGATCAAGAGTTGTGTGCTTTTCTGAGCCAGCCAGGCCCCCAGACATAAAGTTCTTATCTGACATCCTTGAAGGCACTGAAGTGAGAAGCTAATTTTTTGAGAATAGGCTTGGGCTTGAGGAGACTCACATGCCAGATGCTGTGTTAGACACTCAGAAGAAGCCAGAGGAAAAAAGCAAGACCAAAGAAAGGAATCAGTCCTTACCATGCTTTGTGAACTCTACTTTCTTTGTCTTATCTTATTAGGTAAATGAAAAATAAATAAGATGAAAGTGTGTGTCCAGTGTTGACTATTCCAAATTGATACCTATGGCCTCTCAGAAAGATAAAAAGTCACCTAGTGTAATATCTTATTCACAGACTGAGGGTCCTCTGTTTCCTATACATGGAGAAGTCCTGATACAGAATCTTCTGTTGGAGGAATTGAGAACTTTTTTGATGATGCAATACACTGAATGTTTGCATTCCTCAAAACTTGTATGTCAGGGTATTAGGGTATTAGGGTATTAGGAAGTGAGGGTTTGGGAGATGACTAGGTCATGAGCACAAAGCCCTTATGAATGGGATTAGTGCCCTTACAAGAGACCCAGAGAGCTTGCTTATCCTTTCCACCACGTGAAGTCACAGGAAGAAGGTGTGAACCATGAAACAGTCCCTCACCAGACACCAAATCTGCCCGTGCCTTGATCTTAAAGTCTTCAGCCTCCAAAACTGTTAGAAATTAATAAGTTGTTGGTAAGCCACCCAGTTGATGGTATTTTGCTATAGCAGCCTGAATGGACTAAGACAGATGGCAATCTAAGAGGGCATCAGTCTAGCCCAGGGTGCAACTCCTTCCCCTATACAATAGCAGAAGAGCCCTGGTGGATGATCCTTCAGCTACAACGGAACAGAAAAATTATCTGTCTACCTTGAGTTTAGTGGAGTTGGAAGACATACAACAAGATGTTAATTAGAAGTTGGCAGTAGCCTGGTAACTGCTTATGGATGAAATGAAGGAGGGTAGACTGACTGGAGATCGTCCTGAACTCCAGAGATTTTCAGGGAAAATGATGTAAACCAGATATGGGCTAGGCATGAGGGGGAGACTCTGAGGGGTCATCTTAGACCCTGTCCAATAGCCCCACCCAAAGTAGTGATGGAATCTGAGGCCAAAGAAGCTGAACTGCTGGATTGTAACTAATTAGATATGGGATACATTTGTTCTCATCAACAAATTTAGAGGTAACACTAGACCAATAATGGAGAGGTTTCCAAAGAAGGCATGAATATACGCCTATGACAGACATTTTTATATGTCTACCATGCCTAGAGAATATAGAGCCAGCTTGTGACAACGCCAGTCAAATAAAAGCTTTCTCAGTTCCCTTTCTTGTATTATCTCTCCCTTCATTCCAACCTAAGAGGTATCAAAAAGAGCTGCCTCTGACTGGGGGATTAGGTAAGCAAGCAAAAAAGAAGGAGCCAAATACACTCTCTGGCCAAGAGACAGGCAACTTGTCTATAGAAGGTCTTAGCTGGGTGGAGAAAAAGTAGCTGTGACTTTCTATGAAGGTCCATTAAACAGGGTTGGAGATTTTAACATATTGAATGGAGTCTGTGTTTTGTAACAAAGTGATCACTAGATTTTAATTTCTAAGAGTAATCAGAAGAGTCATGTAACTTCCTGACTTTTCATTCAAAGAAAGGAGAAGCCTTTTTTCCACTGATACTATTTTGCAGAGGTAGTTGGACACAAATGATTCCTCTTTTGTAAACTACTGGTTATAGATCCCTCAGTGTGTGAGCACAGCGGGTGATGAGATTAATTTTTCCCTGAAGAACTCAATCTATTGTTTCAAGTTTTAATAATCCCAAGCAGTTTATTTTATGTTATCTAAGATCATTAAAATTTATTTAGTTTTAAATAATTAAATTATTAATTTAATTTTAAATTTAAAATTAAATTTTAATTACATTATTTAAAATTAAATTCTAATTAAATCTAAGATAATTCAAACCTAAGGAATTATTTCATATTATCCTCAAAATATTCTCCTTTTAAAATCAATAGCTCTTTTCTTTGTATACCTTCCAGAACTACACACATATGATTACTCTTTGTTCTATGTAAGTAAATAAAATTATCATACTTGTCATATTCTTTCCAAGCTGAACACCCTACTTCACTCAACAATTGTTTTGCATGATATTGTTTTCTAACCAAGTCGTTATTCTGGACATTTTTAGTTTTAAGATTTCACAGTCCATTGAAATCATGAACTCAAGTGTATTCTGAATAACTGTAGTTTTCTGAATTTGAAGTTGGTTTTAGTCTCTTACTGACAGCTGCTTTCATTTTTCAAGCCATGTAAGATATATTAGACTTTCTTGACTCTTTGTTGTTCTTTCATTTTATGGGTTTTATTTCTGTTATTTTAACCTTTAATTTCATGATGATTTTGTTGGCTCATTCTATAGGAAAGAAGCCTCAAGTAATTGACATTTGGACAGCGTCAACAATGTTGAATAGGGTAGTGAAACAGAAACATAGCTCTGAACTGAATATTACAAAATGGAAGACAACAATTAATGCTTATAACTAATAGTTGAGGATGATGAACAACTATTTTAAAAACCTGAAAATTTATGGTTTTCCAGTGAAGAACTTGACTAGACCTTGAACACAGCAGGTCAACTAAGACTCAAAATGACAAATCAGTTATTGGTGAGAGGTGTCCAATCCATGGGCTTCAAAGGGGATATCGTTCTCTTGGGTCTTACACAGGAGCATGTCTGAGTTTCCTACAGCATCCAGAGAGGGAGAGAGAGACACCATGACCTCTACCAGGATGCTTCTGCTCTTGCTTTCAATGATTTTGCTGGCCTTGTGTTCTGCTCAGGGCACTGATGATGGTAAGATGGGTAAATGGCGATCAATTAAGGATGAGGTTAAGACTCATGAAAAAGAGTGACGTTGAATTCAACTTTCTCAGAAACTAAATATGTACTTTATATGCAGAGAATAGACAAACTAAAGAGAGAAAACAGCTCTCAGAAAACCTGGGCCTAAGTCCCAAGCCAATGTCTTCATGATGTGACCCTTTGCTGGGTTTAGAAATATGGACTTTCACTTATTAGCTCCGTTTGTGTGAAATAGGTCATCCAAATACGTGAAAATTCTGTAATTCATCTAAATATCTCATTTCCTTGACATCAAACACTTGACCACTTAGAAAATATTGAGAATTGGGGTGCCTGGGTGGCTTAGTTGGTAAAATGTCTGACTTTGGCTCTGGTCAGGATCTTGTGGCTTGTGAGTTTAAGTCCCACATTGGGCTCTACTGTTAGCACAGAACCTGCTTCAGATTCTCTGTCTCCCTCTCTCTCTGCCCCTTCCCCACTTGTGTGTTCTCTCTCTCTCTCAAAACTGAAATAAACATTAAAAAAATAAAATTAAATTAAGATATTGAGAATTTATTTGTATTACATTTTCTTTATTTCCAGCCCTATTAATTCTTGTCTCCATTATATTACTTTAAAAAAATACTTATAGATCTGGTTAGGGAACATTTGGCAGGCATGCATTTATAGTATATCTAGAAATTGCTAGAAATGGATAATTTCAGGCAATGATAGAGGAATTTATACATAATAAAAGGGAAAGGCTCATTCTTTATCTATCTGTGGTGCTTTTAAATAAAGAAGATGAATGGCATATCTTAACAGCACCAAATACCCAGATGTAAAGTAAAAATTCAGATAATTATTAAATGACTGCAAACATCCAGATATTAGCCCTCTTATAAAATAAAGGATTAGAAATTGAAATAAAATTGTATTTTCTTGTTAAATGTTTTGTCATTATATAGAAGCAACCTAAGTCAGAAAAAAAATAGGAATACAAAATGCATGAAATTCTAATGGATCATTTGAGCGTTAAATTTGTTGTCCTCTACTGAGACAAAGTTGCATTCCAAAATTCTAAAATGGTAATTTCCGAGTTTTCTGAAAGGCGGACAATCTTTAATAAGGATCTATAAGAAGATATTTTACAGTCAAATTATTTGAGCTTCAAGCTATATTTTGTTGTATTTTGGATATTAGGTGGGAAATAACAGTAAAATTCTGAGGAAAGATTTTTATTATATGGTGTATCCTGAAAGTTTAGCTTATGTCTAGTCTCATACATATTTTACCTCATTCATTATTGACTGCCAACAATTTGAAGTAGATATTACTACTCACGGTTTACATTTGAACCATAACTTTGGAGCTTAAATAGTCAGCAGAACTTACATAATTAGACAGTGACAAAGCTTTACTGTAGACGCAGCCTTGTGAGATTTCAAAGTCCACGATCTTTCCACCTCATCCTGTGACCTCTCTTTTGTCTTTTCCTTCATCTGAAATGACTTTGAATTGTCTTAAGTGTGTTGAATATTTTCAAGTCAATATCTTTATTCAACACATAAATTCCTTTGCTCCCCATCTCTTCTTGTTCCGGAAATGATTTGTTTCCTGACTTCTGTCGCTAACACACCCACTTCCCAAAGGCAGCCTTAAGGTCCAGTAAAGTGCAGTGCTCTGTTGCTCTGAGTATTGCATAAAACATTTATCAAAATGTTGAGTAACTTAACTGGTAAAATATAGCTTAAAAAATTGGTAAAGGGAGGATGCCCCAGAATACCACCAAAATAATGTCATTAAGGCAAAGATGAGTGTATTCTTACTTTGGTAAGGGAGAGTGCTTCTGAGAGGAAAGGCTCAAGTTGGGATCTTTAAAAATAAGGTTTTAGGGTCTGGCTCAAGGAGGGCTTTGTGAGGAATGAGTAAGGCTCATGATTTAAGAGTTTAGGAGGCACGTGTACTGAGGTGCTGTGAAAAGAGTCTTAGAGACTAAGCAGTTGATGCCATTAAAAAGTTGAACAGATTGGGGCACCTGGGTGGCTCAGTCGGCTAAGAGTCCGATTTCGGCTCAGGTCACGATCTCACTGTCCGTGGGTTCGAGCCCCGCGTCGGGCTCTGTGCTGACGGCTCAGAGCCTGGAGCCTATTTCAGATTCTGTGTCTCTCTTTCTCTGCCCCTCCCCTGTTCATGCTCTGTCTCTCTCTGTCTCAAAAATAAATGAATGTTAAAAAAAAAAAATTAAAAAAAATTTTTTTTTTTAAAAATTAAAGAAAAAAAAGTTGAACAGATTAATGTTAGTTTAAATGAGTTTGGGGCAAGTTCCTGAAATAAATAATAAATATTGGAAAGATTTATCTTTCTGGGCAAGAGTTTTTAAAATAGTAAAGTCATGTTACTGTGGACAGTGAACTATATGGCTGTAGATGGTGTCAGTTCTCAAAATTTTTTTTCTTTGTGTGTGTGTGTGTGTGTGTGTGCAAAAAGGCGATTTTATTAAAGCACAGGGACAGGACCCATAGAAAGAGCTGCCCTGGGACAATGAGGAGAGAGTTGTTATATATACTATGGAGTTGGGGAGGTAAGGTCCAGGGGACGTTTCCAAAAATATTTTCATTTGTTAAACAAGACTCTCCGGATCCCGGAGTCCTAGCTAATTGTCAAGCTAAGGTTGTTTTTCCTTCTAGCAAAGCATTAGCATTAAGACGGTAGGGAGTTCCTGGAGAAACGTTTTACTCTGTCAGCCTCAAGTATCAAATTTTTTCTGTTGCAAAATGTCATATAACCTCTGGTCTACAATCATTGTGTCTCTTCCTTTCACTACATATAAGGCAAATTAGTAAAAACATATGACTCTGCTTCAGAACCAGTGGTTAGGACTAGGGTTCCAGTTTGGGAAATGTTGGTCCCTTGCATCCATATTTATTATTATTATTAATATTTTGAGTTCTCTTAGGCATTTTCTTAACTTCCTATACTAAACTTACTTGACTTTCTACAAATGTATAGCTGGAGTCTTAGCACATCATATTTTAAATTTATCTTCTTTATCTTCTTTTTTTTTTCCTTTTAAATCCTAGGGACCGTTTCGGAAAGATTCTTTGAAGACCTAGGTAAACCCTTGTTCAAACATATGTTCCTTTCTTTTTTGCTTCACAACCTATCATGTTTTCTCTCCGCTTAGTGTTTTGCTTCTTGAAAAGCTCTCAAAATTGAATCTAAAGAGACACAAAAAGAGTCAACAAGCCCATAAATTTCAGTGGTCCTCAGTCGTATTGTTAGTTAGGGCCTCCTTCCTTTTCACATTGCAATCTCTTGTGCCAGAGCTCTAAATAGTGCTGCACATTCACGGAACTGGACACCCTACTCATTTGTAATTTTTCTTTTTTTAAATCCCTCTACCACCAATGGCTAATGATTGAATAACATAAATGCCTTACATTTGTAAGGGAATTATCTCCATCGACATTGAACTAATTTAAATCATAAAGCTACCATGTGATTTAACAAAGTGCTGTCGCTGGTCCATCTGTGAGCTCACCATTGCACCTTATTTATGTGACATTTATTTATGTGACATTTATGTGACATTTGAAACCGCTGTTAGTTGTACACACGTCAATTGAAAAACTTGAAGTCAAGTCCAAGGTGGGTGGGAGTGTGTGTGTAGGAAGGAGGATTAAGAAAGGACCAGAGTACAGGAGGGAGCTAAGGAATTGTAAGTTGTGCCACCAAAGAAGTGACAACATTGAGCAAATGTCAACGCAAAATTTTGTGGCTTAATGAAAACGTTTACAAGTTTAATGATTTTTCTCCAGTTTCTGGGTTCTCAATGATCCTTCCCTTCATGTTATGATGTCGTTTCATACCTCATTTTTTTTGTTCTTTCTTTGAAGAAGCCTATCGAGAGGAAGATGAAATGCCCCAAGTATTAGGTGAATGATTTCAAATTCAATCAACTTATTGAGAATTTTTCTAAATCGATTCTAGGAACCCCTGGGTGATAAAAATAATCCAATGTTTCTGTGATTTTTACTTTAAAAAAAATCATGCTTACCCTTTAAAATTTCCTTTTTCAACCATTGTACTCTATAGTTTAACCTTGTTAGTTCCACACTGCAGGAGGAGCATAAAAGACCAAAAGAAAAAAAAATGGGTGGGGGAAAATGATTTGCTTTAAGAGTTCTCTCAATTCTAGACAATGTGGTCACTGCTTTCCTTCTGATTTTTTCTTGCTTCAGATACCTGACCTTGGTTATCTTTGTAAGGGCATGCCTATTTGAGGATTCCTCAAAGAAGTGCTTTAATTATCCACATGCCCTACCCCAACATTGATTCAATAAAATCCACTACTTAACAAGAACCATGGCAGGATCCTGTATTTGGTACCAAGGATGCAAAAGCAAATGAAACATTGTTCCTGTCTTTAAGGAACACAGGATCTAATGGAACAGTTCACTTGGACGGAACAGTGATCACTATCAGAAAAGTAGCAAAGTAAGGCCTTAGGAAAGCTGAGAACAGGGGAGAGAAGGGGGAGTCTCATACAGGAGATACCTTGTGTCGTGGACCCTGGAGACTGGAGGAGTGGGGGAAAGCGGAATGAAATGCAAAGCTAAATCTATGCATATGTTATTTTTAATAATCTAGGAACACCAAATAATCAGTAAGGTTGAAGTGAATATAGGAATATAGCGCTGGAGATGTGGGTTAGCTTCATTTTGTGAATGGTGTTATAAATGGCGAACGTAATTTATAATTTTTTCTATGGGCAACAAAGAGATTTTTGAACTAGAAAGTGACACAGCAAGTTCTTAGTGGATCTGACAACACTGAGAAGTACACAGCCTGAGAGCACAGACTGTGTGTTTTAAGCCTGGAATTCTAGCACCTGACAGAGGGGCAATATAGTATATGGGCATGCAAGAAAATGTATGTTGAAACCTGAAGAGAATGGTTATAAGAATGACAGCCAAGAGATTATGAAGAACGGATTGAAAGGTGATTCAAGAGATGGTGAGGGATTACTTAAAAATACAATCTTTTAAAAAGTGGGGGGGGAGAGGGGGCGGGGCAGAGCTGGCTGGCTCATTTGGTAAAGCATGCTACTCTTGATCTCAGTGTTGTGAGTTTGAGCCCCATGTGGGGTGTGGAGATTACTTAAAAATAAAATCTTTAAAAAAGAGAGAGAGAAATGAGGAGGGCTTGGACTCAACTATAGGTACTAGAAATTTGCAAAAGGAAACAATATAGGGTGGGCCTCATTTCTACTTTCTGTTTGCCATAGACTTAACAATTTGTAGACGGTAATTGAAGAAAGGGGAGAGTGGTGTTCCATGATTGCTATGCTACTGGGGTGAGCAGCATTGCTGATAATTTCCCCTCGTCCAATAGATTCATGCCAAAATATCATGCTTATTTGGAAGCAAACACAGTGAATCTGTCTGATTTTTCTCAGACGTCATGAGATATCTGGGAATTATAGATGACTGAATGTATATCATGGCAAGTTCAGAATAGATGGCAATACAGATGAAGCAGAAGCATTAAAAGAGGGGAGAGTAAGTGGCAAATGGGCCAACAAGAGCTGCTAAGTACATGGACTCTGACGAAGCCAGGATCTCTCTGTCCCTTCTTTTCTGGGGACAAGGCCCTGGCCAGGACCTAGTCCCACTGAAACCACTAATATTTACTTCTAACTACCGTTAGGCTCTCATAGATCCCAAACTCCCCTCATTTAAGTTTGTGGCTAACATTTCTCTTGACTTGCTCCTTCCTGAATCTGTGTTCTCCTGCCTAAGCAGATAGTTAATTATTTGAAGGAACCACAGAAGAAACACAAGTCAAACCCCAAGGAGAAAATGGAGATCAGAGTGGCAAGATGGGCAAAAACAGAAAGAAAGGCCATGGTCATCAGCACAGGCCATACAACCAGGGAAGCCCATATAGCAGAAGTGGCCTAGGTGGCCCGGGTGGCCCCGGTGGCCCAAGTGACCAAAGTGGCCCAGGTGGCCCAGGTGGCTGAAGAAACCGAGATCGCCAGGGTAGCCATGGTAGCCGTGATGGCCCTCGTGGCCAGAGAGGCAAGCGTGGAAGGGATAACCAGCGTGGTCAGAGTGGTGGCCAATGACAAGGAAAACCAACTAAAGAGGCCCTCCCGTGATCCCTAAGTATCAGTTGTATTCTTCTTCCCTTATCTAGTGAATTTCTCTTTTTAAATTTCCTAATTCTCTCTTCTTGTTTATGTTCCTTTCTCTCATTTAAATCTTGACTTTAATCCCTCTTAAACTTCTTATCTTTGTCTCAATTCTCCTTGCCTCAATCCTACCCATAGAAAAGTCTCCCCCATTCTCATAAGAGCAGGTATTACTTTCATCCTGAGCTTTTCTTTTTCTTTCTTTCTTTCGACTCTGTCTTTCTTATATTAACCTACAACCTCCCTAAGATTTACCTTCCCTCTCCTCTTCCTCTTCTCTCCTCTCTTCCCTTCTCCTTACTGTCTCCTGGCCTCTACCCTTCATGTCCTCCTCCTTCCTCTCTCTCTCTCTTTACATGATTTCTTGTAATGAGACTCCCCACTAGTAGAAATATCAGCATAGATAATGTCCAAGCCAACTTAATACTTCTGTCTAAAATTCTTCTCTTTCTTTTAGAAATTGATAGCGATCAACTGGTGACCATGGACTTTTCAGTGGCGTATACTTGGCCTTTCCTTTCTCCAACTTCAAATCATCAGTGAAGTCATCAGCATTAAAGCCCTGGCTCTTGTTTTCCTTCTAGGGTCATGGTTCTGAGTCAGGGGACAAGAAGGACAGGTTTGGAAATACAAAGCCCTGACCGGACTCCAAATGTTCTGTGTCATGCAGCTTTATAGGTAGCTCTGATTTTAATAATTTTGTGACAACTTAACTACCACCCATATTACAAAGCAAAAAATTTTATTCTTAAGACCAGTAATGGAGTTTGCCACGTTCAGATTACCAATATACATACCCTTTTCTCAACCAAAACACAGAGAGAATTACCTTGTAAACTCCCTTGATTTCTGGAAGTCCTTTAATGCATGTGTGCCATATTATGGCTCAAATGTTGGTGAGGATATGAAGAAAAGGGAATGCTCATGCACCATTGATGGGAGTGCAAAATGGTGCAGCCACTATGAAAAACAGCATAGAGGGAGAGGCTGGGTGGCTCTGTCGGTTAAGTGTCTGACTTCAGCTCAGGTCATGATCTCACATTTTGTGAGTTCGAGCCCCACATCAGGCTCTGTGCTGACAGCCTGGAGCCTGGAGCCTGCTTCAGATTCTGTGTCTCCCTCTCTCTTTCTGAGCCACCCCCGCTCACATTCTGTCTCTCTCTCTCAAAAATAAACATTAAAAAAACAAAACAAAACAAAACCCAGGATAGAGGTTCCTCAAAAAATTAAAAATAGAACTACAATATAATCCAACAATTCCACTTCTGGGTATTTATCCAAAGAAAATGAAAATACTATTTTGAAAACATACATGTACTCCTATGTTCATTGCAGTGTTATTTCCAGTGGCCAAGATAAGGAAGCAAATGAATGGATAGAGAAGATATGGTATATGGATACAATGGAATATTATTCAGAGATAAAGAAAGAGGGAAACTTTGCCATTTGTGACAACACAGATGGACTTAGACAGTATTATGCTAAATGAAATAAGTCTGACAGAACAAATACCATATGATTTCACTTATAGGTGGAATTAAGAAACAAAACAAATGAACAAACAAAACAAAACAGAAACAGACTCATAGATACAGAAAACTATCCAGTAGTTGCCAGAGGGGGGTGGGGAGAGGAGGGGCAAAATAGGATTAAAAACCAGATTAAAAAGGTACAAACATACATTTATAAAATAAATAAAATACAGGGATATAATGTACCCAGAAGGAATACAGTTAATAATATGTAACAATTTTGTATACTGATAGATGGTAGCTAGATTTACCAGGGTAATCACTTCATGATGTATATAAATGTTGAATCACCATGTTGTACACTTGAGACTAATATAATATTGTGTGTCAACTACACTTCAATGTTTTAAAGTTTATTTATTTATTTAGGGAGAGAGAGAAGCCCAAGCAGGCTGTCACTGTCAGCACAGAGCCCAATGTGGGGCTCAAACTCACGAACCGTGAAATCATGACCTAAGCCAAAATCAAGAGTCAGACAAACACTTAACTGGCTGAGCCGCCCAGGTGCCTCGACACCTCAATTTTTTTTTAAATGGGGAGAAAAGCGACAGAAAAAATAAAAATAAATAAAGAGGTAGGGGAAATTTGGACACACACATGTACACAGGGAGAATGCCATGTGAAGATAAAGGCAGAGGTTGGGGTGATATAGCAGAAGCTAGGGAACACCAAAGATTACTCGCAAACCACCGGAAGCTAAGAGAGACGCCTGGAACAGATCATCCTCAGAGCCCTCAGATGGAACCGACATCTTGTTCTTGGACTTCCAGTCTCCAGAAGTGTGAGGAAATAGATTTGTGTTTTTTAAGCCCCTCCGTTTGTAGTATGTTGTTACAGCAACCTCAACAAACTAATACAGCATGAAAATTTACCTACCAGATTTCTTAAATGAATGAACCCACTTACATTAATTACAACACACTTCTTCCATCCACCCCGAAGCCCCTGAGTGGAGATCGACAGAAAGAGCTTTTACATGAAAGCATCTCTCAGTTGGGCTTCATGTAGACAGTTTAGGAACTGTCTAAAAGATCTTGTTTCTCTGAGTGTCCACATTTGAGTGTACCTACGGGGACCCACGTATGTAAATACACGTGGCCTCAAAAGGCAGACTATAAAATTTGGGTGAGGATAAAAATGAAGATTCTAGTGGGAATTTCTATCAAGAATATATAAGTCATTTGTTTTTAGTATTAGTATTAATGAAGAATTTACAGACACAGAGTAAAAGAACAGACACAAAGTAAACATGTTTAATTCTGGGTATGCCCACATGCCCTGCCAAGTTCAGTTCTGAAATCAGATTTTGAACTGACCTTCTCCTTGGTAGCAGAATTAATCTCTGGTTATGCTGGTGTTCTCAGTACCCTGATAGACTTGTCATACAATTTCTGAAGGAATGGGATCATTCTACAGATGGGGTTGGGTACATTTCACAAGGCAAAATGTATGAAGGTATATAAGCCTGAGGGTGGAAACATTTGAAAGTGACCTGGATGAGGATTTAAGAATAAAGTAGGAGCTTTCTTTTTACTACTCCAGCAAGGTAGGAATCCCAGCTGTGATCTTTTCCAATGTTCCATTCCTTACTGAAAGCATAGGGGGAAAAAAAAAACATAAAAAATAAAAATGAACAGGCCTCATAATAACACTAGTCATTAAAGATAACTGACAGTAACTTATTAGATAATGGGTTACTATCATTTCAATCTAAATACTGGCCAGCAAAGCTCATGGTCTTATATCCAAATCAATAGGTTTGCATAACTTAAAATGACTAAACAGGTGAGGACATTCACAAATAACCCATTAAATGCCCTGCTTTGTTTTCAGAAACAGATACCAAAACGGGGCTCTCCTAGTTACTCACATGCCCAGCAATATTATCTTCAGTTCAGAGCTCTCTTCCCCATTTCTTCTCTCCCAACATTGTCCAGAAGAGCTGTTTCCCAGCCCACTGGGAGGAACTTCCAGCCTGCTGACATTAAAATAAATCTCTTCATAAGGAGGTACCCCTCCTCCTAAAACAAAATTTTACATAAAAATTTATACCCCAGACTGAGGTATTTGCAAAGAGAATGATCACGCTACTCCCACTCTCCAAAAATTTCTTTGTTGCCCATAGGATCGATCACAGTTTGTCCCTGGCAACATTCTTCACAATCTGGAAATTCACATCTCCAGCTTTCCCTTCCTGTGTTCTCTTCAATTTTACTGGATTGTTCAGCGTCCCGGGACCATCGAAAATACTACATTATATGCATAGCTTTAGCCACACATGTCCCTTCACCTTCTTCCCTGCCTCCGCTCTCCAAAGTCCAGATCACATAGCATCTCCTGCAGGAAGCCCTCCTTTCTCCACTGCTCTCAACTTCGATAGTTCTTTTGCCACTTTGCTGACAGTGGCCATCATTTTGTACAAACTAAATCTTCCATTAGATCTCGCATTCTTTGAGGACAGGAACAGTGTTTCACGTACCTTCATATCCTCAGTGCCAAGAATAGCACCACTTGAGGACATTGAAGAAGACAATGCAGAAGTTGTTGTTTTGCATGCGTTTGACCTTGGGGGCTTAATCATGTGATTCTAACTGAACAGGAAACACTCCCTAAAGATGAAGTTCTTCTGCCCTACTTAGAGTTCTAGGCAACAAATTCAAGCAGTTTAAGAATAGCTTTTTTTTTTTTTTTCCAGCCACGCTTAAATGCCAGTCACAGAGAGGATTCTACAGCCCAGTCATATTTTAAGGATAGGCGTGGGTACTTGTCTGTAAACTTTAATTACACGTTTTAAATTTTACCGCACAGGAGTTAAATACCAAATCACCTTGTTCTTTTCTAGATACTTGGAAATCCTGATTACATTTGGGGAAGAATTTTCCCCTTACGCAGTGAGAACGAGCCTGAACTGAGACTCACAATTAGTTACCTGTACAATATTTTGTCTTTTAAAATGGAGTTATACGGTTGGTTCCAAAGCAGGCAGAGAAACTGCAGTCTCCACTAGCATCTGCCCAGTGAGCCAAGAATCAGACTGATCCAAAACCCGATCATGCACACCTCACTATGCAAGAGCTGCTTTACGAAGAAACCAAATGTATGTGTGTTTCTACCTCTTTGGCACCGAATTGGTACGTGTGTTTGAAGGATGGAAGACAAAAGCTTACAGCTCCATCTTCTCTGCCCTCGGAGAAGCCCTCCTGGCCCTCATCACCAGAAAATGTAGGCCTGTGCAAAGTTCGTCTCTCTCTTCCTCTTGATCAGGAGGAACTCTCAGCTGTTGAACCCCACACTGTCTGCAGTGGTGCTAATTCCAGACAGGCCGACAGATGAGAGGCTCAGCAGCTTGGCAGCCCCACATCCCTGACCTCACTTACTCTTAGCCGCAGCTTCTGAACCAGCACCATTTCAAAGGGGCACTGACACAGCAGCCAAGTTCACTGGGGCCGGGCTGCCCTGGTGGGGGTGGCTGGCTCTGGGGCCAGAACTGGGACTGAGTTTGGGAGCCTCATCACTGGGTATGCCAGGAACCCCTCTCTGAAGCAACAGCTCTTCTCCTATGCTCTTCCAGGCTTTGCCCTCCCAGAACCGCTGGGGCTCTTTTGCCTGATGCTGGCCTTTCGCATCCTCTTGGTCATGTGAAGGAGCTGTCTCCGCCTCCCATAGGTCTTTTTCCTGTGTCTCTTCTGCCCTGGATGTGCCTTTTTCTATGCCTCCCCAAGCTGCCTAGGGAAAGTGGTTGGCTCAGGGTTTGACAGAGAGAAGACAAATAAATACTGCGTTAATAAGAAGACAAAGACAAAACAAAACAAAGCTTGCTGATATCCACTCGATGAGACATTCTATCTACCCAAAACTTAAGAAACTTCAGGACTGTGTTCTGATAGGAGCTAAGCACATCCATCTCAATTCTGTTCTTGAGAACAAAGTAGATGACCACGGGGTGGGTATGCAGACCCAATGGAGCCACAGAAGGATTTGTCCCCCCGGGGCTTCCACTCTCACTGAAAGATCATGATGGCATTTTAGTTGCTCTGATCTGACCGTCTGGACATAACTCATATTTAACAACTCTCAAAAAATGTAATTACCTCTTTCCCTAGGTCCCAATTACTCTGTCAATTGAATGCAATTCCTTTTGGGGAGGATTGAAACTGAGAAGGCATGTACCATGAAACTTGGCAACGTCATTCCCCAGTGGGACCCAGGCTCTTCTTCAGTCAATGAAGTGAAGTGACTAAGAGTTGGAAGCTTGAGAAGGAATAATGTTTTTCCATTACAGTAACTTCTTAGCATTCATTTTTTTTTTCTTACATAATCCAAGAAGCACCTTACTTGATTGTCTATCTCTCTGAATCCTAGGAATATCACTTTTCTTAATGCTGACCACAGATTCCTGCAGATCAATACATGATGATTAGCACTCTGGCTGGCCTTGCTGCTCAATATGGTGAGGCTAGTTCAGTGTTACAACAGGCAATTCCGATGTATTCATGGGTACATGGAACCCGGGTTCCTGGCAGCCTCTCCCATCAGCCAATTCTGGCCTGCGGAGGACATCCCATCATTGAGTCCTCAGTAATGCCAGTGTTCCCCTCACCAGCACATTCATGTTGCCTCAGGAAGAAAATATCCGCAGGGATCTTCTGGAGAACATAGTGAGGCGGTGGTTTCTTGGGTCTTACGTAGTTAACCCTTTCTGACGTTACCATCTCCCTGAACTTTCCGATCCTTCTTAATACCATGTCAATGGCATTGCAGCAACTCTACCTTATACATGAGGCCAGCATTGTGTACAAGTTTCATGGAGCTTTCCCAACAGAATTTTAGGGCTGGATTTATGTGCCCTTGCCAGAATCCGAACCCTAAATCATTATGGAGGGTGCCCAGGTCAACAAATTCTCCATACCCAGACGGCATAAAGAGAACCTTTTGATCCATCACTCTCAAGACCCGTGTCCAGTATGTTCTATTATTTCTGCTGATAATGTTAACAACATGTGCTAGTATTAGCTTGAAGCTATATTCTTTTGGAACTTACCTTATTAGGTAAGTTTGCACTTACCTTATTAGGCTGTGTTGAAACTTTGTCCTGAAGTAATGAGGAGTGGCAGGGCATTTCTTGAGCAGAATAAATGTTAACTTGGCTCAAATGGAGTCGATTGAACGGTTTTCAGGAGTGGGGACGCTCTCCTGCTCTTGTAAGTGGTAAGGGTTTGCCCTTGCTGGCCCCGAGGGTTCCAGGAAATCTGGATGTTTCATATTTTTAGGTTCATCCACCTAAAGAGCCCGATCTTGGGTCTGAGGGTTCCACCTTTTAACGTCAGAGATAATGATTTTAACATCGTTGCCCCAGCAATTACTACCCCTCTCCTATACTATTATTCCTTTCTCTATTGAATCATTTCAATTTGCAGGCACACACTGTATCATCCAACATGAAAACAAAACCAGTGAAAACACGAAAATTTTGTCTTGTTCCCATGTTCTGTTCTCTACTCTCCTTAATAACAAAACTTACTAAAATGTTATACATTCACCATCTGTCTGCTCTCTCATATTGTATTCCCTCCTAAACCTTTTCCACAGAACCTAGCTTCTGTCCCTACGCTTCACTAATATCGCTCTTGCCATTGGATCATCAATTGCATCCATCTTGCCAAAACCAATGGTGACTTTGTTTTCCCAATTTTACTGTTTTTCTCAACATCATTTGAAAGCTGACCTCTCCCTCCTCCTAACACAATGACATCTCTTGCTCCCGTTCTACCAGACATTCTGTCCTTTTTTTCGCATCTTCCTCGGAGCTCTTTCTTGTCTTCTTCTGCTGGTCCTTTCTCTGTAATTTAACCTCCAACGATTTGAATATCTCAGGGTTTAGATCTGGTGTCACTTCTCTATAACTTTTTTAGGTAATCCCATTTATATGTTGATGATGTCCAAATATTTATCTGTTATTTCAATCCTTAGGTACAGATTCATATATTCAGCTATCTATTTGACATTTTCACTTGGTTATTTCATAGACCTCTAAAATGTTAAATGTTAAAAAAAACAGTTTTTTTATTTTTGCCCTCCCACCCCTTATTAACATTTGCCACTCCATTTTAGGTGGCAGTGTCGCCTCAAATGCTAATGTAAAAAAAATCTAAAAGTTTTCGGAATCTTCTTTTTCTTCAATTCCTTCCCTTCATCTAGCCAGGTAATAAGACTGATCTGCTTTACCCGTACAACATATAGAATTCATCCATTTAAAAAGGTCCTAACTCAGGGCACCTGGCTGGCTCAGTCAGTGCACCCTGTGACTCTTGATCTTGGGGTTGTGAGTTAGAGTCCCATATGGGGTGTAGAGATTACTTAGAAAAATAAAAATATTTAAATTTAAAAAAGTCTTGAGGTGCCTGGGTGGCTCAGTGGGTTAAGCGCCTGACTCTTGATTTTGGCTCAGGTCATGATCTCATGGTCGTGGGATCGAGTCCCACATCTAGCTCCAAGCTGAGCCTGGAGCCTGCCTAACATTCTCTCTCCTTCTCTCTCTGCTCCTCCCCCACTTGTGCACAAGCTCTCTCTCTCTCTCAAAAAAAAAAAAAAAAAAAAATTAAAATTAAAGGAAAGTAAGTGTGTGTCTCTTAAAAAAAGAGTCTTAAGTCTATTACCACCATCCAAATCTGAGCCATTATGATTTCTCACAGGGACCGCTTACTATACTATAACTTAGTAGTTGGTCCCCTTAATTGTACTCCTCCCCATTCAACACATACCATATCTATTCTTATAACCAAAGTAAGCTGAAGTCTACATATAAGTGAAATTATATTACATATAGTTTCAATTCCTTCGATGTCTTCCCATTACACTTAAAAAAATGTTTTTTAACGTTTATTCATTTTTTGATAGAGAGAGACAGAGCGTGAGTGGGTGAGGGGCAGGGAGAGAGGGAGACACAGAATCCGAAGCAGGCTCCAGGCCTTAAGCCATCAGCACAGAGCCCGACGCGGGGCTCCAACTCACGGACCATGAGATCATGACCTGAGCCGAAGTCAGAAGACTGAGCCACCCAGGTGCCCCTTCCCATTATACTTAAATCTAAATTCCCTCTGATGACCTACATGGCTTTTTACAATCCTGCCAGTCACCCCTTGCTCTGGTCCTACTCTGCTCTTACTTCTTCAAACACTTGCTCCTCAGGGTACTGGCACTCACCAGGATATTATTGGTCCAAGATGGTGCATGACTGGGTTATAATTGTGACTCAAGTTTCGGCTTGAAATCTCAGTGTCTCAGGTAGGTCTAGTCTGACTACACTATGTAAAGCAATTCCTCTCCTCCAGTTATTCTCAGTTGCATCAGTCATGACTTATAACCCTGAGTTTGTTTACTTGATTGTTATCAGTCTTCCATAATGTTTTCCATGACTATGCATTACGTGAGAGCATGGACTTTATCACATTTCATCTGTATTTATAGCACCCAGGGCCATGCTTAACACGCGGATGTTCAACGTGTGAGTGTGTATGTACTTATTAAATAAGAAATAAAAACAAGAAGGAAGGGGAACCAGGGTGGCTCGGCCACTTAAACGACCAATTTTGGCTCAGGTCATGATCTCACGGTTTGAGAATTTGAGCCCCGCGTGGGGCTCTGTGCTGACAGCTCAGAGCCTGGAGCCTGCTTCCAATTCTGTGTCTCCCTCTCTCTCTGCCCCCCCCCAAAATGAATAAACAAACAAACAAACAAACAAACAAAAAGAAGTAATTTGTTTGCACTTTCTGTAACCAGTTGGCTACGTTCGTTCTCTTAGAGTAAGCCTAAAAAACTCTACTCCAAACACCAGGAGTAAAAGAAGTAGTACAGATGCTTCTTCCAACTCAGAGTTATTATCATTTTTGCATGATTTCTCCGAATTAATATAATCTCAGAAGCTAAACCACTTGTTTTGGCTACATCATTTTCATCCTCAATACGCCAGTAAGTGGAAGTATGTACAGTAAGATATTCCTAATATGGCTTCTATTTCCACCTTAGTATCCTTTGCCTGGCTGTTATTCAGAGAAATTGGATACTGAGGTGTTATTTTTGTAATGTGAGTAGATGATCAAGTTTCTAGGGTCCACAATATGAAGACATCAAACATGAAGTTTCCAGGATTTCCTTTAGCCCTCAGGGGTTTGTTGTTGTTGTTGTTGTTGTTCCCTTGCCTAATAAATCTAAATAAATTGGTCTCTGCATAGGTGGGTGGTGGGGACAGATACTCTTTAAGTCAATATTGAAAAGAATGTAAGCTTCAGTTTATGCATCTAATTGTCTATTGTTTCTTTAACTTACAAGGCAGTCAATATACATCTTTTTACATCTATCGGTTTAATCAATATGTATCTTGCACTGTCAGATTCAGAGAAGAAAGATTAACATATGAAACTCAGGTGGAAGTAATTTTTATTTTTGCCAGAGTTATTGATGAGAATATTTATAAACATTTTCTCTTCTCCGGGCAAAGTTTATGGCTACTCAAGGCTGGTTAATAACAGGGTCAATCCCTCCGCAATATCCTTTCCGCAACGTAAATGACATACTGTTGTTGAAGTTTCCCAAATAGACATTTCATAGATAACTTATGTATGATCCAAATAGTATTCTGGAATGTAGAGATGCTCCGTATTGAATCAATGTCTCCTTTGACAGTTTTGACGTTTTAACATCTCAGTACATAAGTTTTTGATTGAAGATCTCATCTTATGAGGGTATCACGACAATCAGTTCCCGCTATAGTCCTAGTCTGCTAAAAGCAAACTTACGCGTTGTTTGGGGGGAGAAATATACTTCAATAAGCAATAAATAGTTCTTTTTTTAGCCAACCTTGTTTTGTAGAAACTTTCTATATAAACTCTCCTTCTCTCACACATAGAGAATCTTTCATTCATCTATAGTCTAAAATAATTTTTGAACTTGCTGTGACAGTATTTATTTTAATCACAATACATATCTTGCTTGTGTTAATAGTCAGTATTAATTTCTGCCGCATTCCTAGAATTACATAACATTTGATTAAGGTTGTCACCATATTGAGCTTTTTCCGAAGGTGGAGACTAGTCAGATGATCTGAGAAAAATAGTGTAACTAGGATCCTGGGGACTGAGTGAGTTGCTTTTCATAAGAATGCAAATAACAAGGGGATGCTATTACAGTTGTTCTGAATTCGTTGTACAATTTTGCATCTAGAGAAATGATTTAGACCTAACTATGAAAATACTCTCTCCTCTGACAGTTGATATTAGGATATTAACTTTTATATGTTCTGAAACATGTTTAAAAAAAAAAACTCTGAAGGGAAGGAGAGAGAGAGAGAGAGAGAAGAGCAAGAGACAATGAGAAAGAGGCAAAATCGTCTCTAAGTTACAACTATAGTTACATTAAATATATCTAAGAGTAATTAACCATATGAAACCAACATTAATGCAAGAACTGAAGACCACTAAGAAACATCATGTCTTCCTTCCTAGTAAATGATAGCCTTCAGATCCATTTGTGGTGATTAGTGATTTCTTCTTTTTAGGATACACTTTACTTTCCACAGCACCCTTAGAGACGCCTGCCGTAATTTATTGTTCCCCAGAATTAGAATCAATGAATGGCTTGGATAGATGAGAGCTATCAACTCACCAATCATCACAGCTAATTCAGTCTCTGGCATAAAGTAGCTGGAGGTGGCTACGAGAAAAGCCAAATAGTAAGCAATGAAAAGGAGGAGGAAGGAGATGACAGCTTTCATGGCTCCCACATGGGCTTCTATGCTGGGGTCCCTGCACCCCGTGGCACTGACCTTCATCTGCCTGGTATGTCTCCACAGGGAGAGGAGCAAGAGGAGAAATGAGATCACGGACACGGAAAAGGGGAATAGCGTCAACAGGTTGAGGCAAATCTTGACGGAAGCATATTGGGCTTTATTTACTCTGCATTTCACAGTTATGTTTGTTTTCTTCTTTACCTTAACACAAGACCTGAAATCATCATTCAGATTCTCAGAGACAACAAGGCTAATAAACACAGAGAAGGCCAAGCATCCCAGCAGGATCCTAGGAATCGCACTGTCAATTTTCCACTTCATCCAGAGGAAAAGGGGATGGAAGAAATTCGCGATCTTGAGGAAATAGAAAATGCTGAGGCAGGTGGCAAACCAGACATTTAAATGGTTGGTGAGCGTCCAGAAGAAGTCAATGATTCTCATTTTTTTACCGGTAGTATAGACATCTGGATACAGCCCCAGTATAAAATAGTCTAATAGTATGATACATAATAGACAAATTCTGGATATGGCCAGACTTGTGAGGATTAAATCAATGGAGGCAATCTTCCTATTCTTGATCCAGTTCATGCAGTTTACCAATCCAATGAATGCATTCCCTAAAATCCCCATTGCAAATTCTCCAGCGGCTATGAGCATCAAGGTGCTCTCCACTTTATCCAGCATGGTAAAATACAGAAATATCCAACCGCTTCTAGTTGGACTGATGTAGTTTGATAGGTACACCCACTTCTTAGACTTTGTTGTGATTTTCTTTACCTCTCTTATTGCAGTCTCTCTTGGGATGGAGACTGGAATGATAAGTAGAGACTGTAGCTATGATCATTAAATCCTTATCAGTCTTGAGAAGTTAATGTGATTGGTAATCCCTGGCCTGGCCACCTCGTGTATCACGTGTATGTAAAACCTGTATCAGCAGGTTTTACTTTTCCACACATGGCCAGTTTAGGCTGAGCTACATTTTAGGATGCAAATTAGACCCGTTCCCTTTCATGATCCTGCACTGTCTTTCTAAGGCTATGTTTTTTGTAAGCTTGGGATTCATTAATCTGTGGCACATACTAGTAACCTCAGTAGGACTGCTAGATTTAGCAAATAGAAACACAGGACACCCAGTTAAACTTGAATTTCAAATAAACAATGAATGATTTTTTTTTTTTTTTTTTTAGTGTATGTACTAATCACATGAGATTGCTGAAGTTCAAATTTAATTGGGTATCCTGTGTTTTATCTGGCAAATCTAACCTCCAAAGATTTTCTAGCAAATAGAAAATGGGCCAAAATCGAAATTCACTTTGCAAAATGATACTATTGATTACTACTAAAAATCTAAAGTTTGGGTTAACATTCAAAACCATAGATTTTCAGGGAATTTAAAAGGTTAACACTAAATATAGGTTATTTGGTTCTAAAAAATATTTTAGCTCATTTATCTTGGTTGTTCAGATGAACATGCACAAGGTTTCATATCATAATGCATTGTCTTATTAGTCAAGTGACATTTAATGGTCATTTAGTTTGTGATGCTATATTTATTTTTATTTTTTTAATGTTTATTTATTTTTGAGAGAGAGAGAGGGAGAGACAGAGCACGAGCAGGGGAGGGGCAGAGAGGGAGGGAGACAGAATCTGAAGTAGGCTCCAGGCTCTGAGATGTCAGCACAGAACCTGATGTGGGGCTCGAACTCACAAACCACAAGATCATGACTTGAGCTGAAGTCAGACGCTTAACGGAATGAGCCACCCAAGCACCCCTGTGATGCTATATATATATAATGAGATGAAGGAGTCATAATAAAAAACATCGATTACCTTTATATTTTCCCTTTTCATTTAAAAAGTACTCAAGGGCAGTTGTACACATGAAAGAAGAGAGCAAAATCCTGTGTTTTGATCTACCCTCTGCCCTCTGCCATGCCAAATTGTATCTGAGAATCTATATCCTTAGCTCTTCTAGACTATTTGGCAGGAGACCGATGATGAAACTTACCTCATTCCTACAGACAAACTCTTACCTTTATGCAGCTTCTCTAAATTTAGAGTTACTGAGAAACACTTTGCAACATAATGTTTCCACGGAATAATTCTAGGGGTGCTCATACCTTCTTTGGGAACACGTATCTTCTCATCCATCCTCAAAGGACAAACCTTCATTCCTGAGATGCAGCTCTGATTTGGGGGGGGAAACATGCCTCATTCTGTAGCCATCTTCACAGATGACTGCTTTCCTCTGAGCTTAGAAATGATCCCTGACCCAAGCACATCATTTCCTTTTCCATAGTGTCCTGGTAAATAAAGGGCCTTCAGTAACTACAATCATACCTTTACCGAAATAAATTTTAGAATACGTTTTTTGTTTGTTTGCAAGTAAGAGTAGATTTTATACATAGCTGTGTAGTATAGCATGGAATTTATGGTGCCGGTACTATGAAAGCAGGATGAAAGTTCCTTGAAAGATTAAAAATATAACTATCGTATGATCCAGCAAGCCCGATTCTGGGTATTTATCTAAAAGAATTTAAATAATGGAGTGCTAGGGTGGCTCAGTTGATTAACCATCCAACTCTGGATTTCGGCTCAGGTCATGACCTCACAATTTTGTGAGATCAAGCCCCATATTTGGTTCTGCACTGACAGTGAGCCTGCTTGGGATTCTGTCTCTCCCTCTCTCTCTCTGCCCCTCCTCCAAGCATACTCTTTCTCTCTGTCTCTCAAAATCCATAAACTTAAAACAATAAATAAATTGAAATCGGGGTCTCAACGTGATATTTGCACTCACGTTTATTGCAGTATTATTCACGACAGCAAAATATAGAAGCACCCTAATTGCCCCCTGACATATGAATGAATAAAGAAAATGTGTTACATACAGACAAGGGATTATCATTCAGTCTTAAAGAGAAGAACATCTTGCAATACGCAAACACACGGGCGGACCTGGAAGACATTGGGCTAAGTGAAATAAGGTAGTTACAAGAAGGACAAATATTGCCCAGTTCCACTCATATGGGTATCTAGAATAGTCAAATCATAAAAGCAAACAGCAAAACAGTGGCTGCCAGGGCCCGAAGGGACATAAGAATGGCGAGTTGCTATCCGATGAGTATCAAGTTTCAGTTATGTGAGAAATATAGGTTCTAGAGATATGCTCTACAATATTGTGCTTACAGTTAACAACTGTTAACCATACTTTGTACACTTAAAGATTTGTGAAAAACGTAGATCTCATATTAAATGCCCTAACTACAATAAAAAAAAAAAAAAAAACCAGTAAAGAAAACCGAAAAAAAAAATTTGTGCGAGAGTGTTTGGTCACCAGCTTACTACTTTGAACCCCAGTCATGGTCAGTGGAGGTATTTCAAACACTGGAGATACAGAAAACTAAATATGGAGGAAAGGACTTCAGACTAATGGAGGGAAACCTTCCCAGAAGTACTAATCTTATAAAATATTTATTGCATCTAAACCTGCAGAAGAATTTAAAGTTCGTTTCAGTGAAGAATTAGCAGATATTTTGCAGAATACACTAATTTATCCCATCAAGAGAACATCAGTTCTCCTGTCTTGTACAACAAATAGCATCCGAAATGCTAGGATATTAGAAATATAGTTGATTAAGTTTATATACATAAGACTGTAAACATTGGGACTTTACGGAGTGAATTTTACATCATCATATGCAGAAAAATTGATAATCTTCAGGCAATTAATATTTTAGTTATAACAAAAGGAAATGAGAAGATTGAAATAGACCAGAATTTGACATAGCAAATGGCGGGAGCTGAAATGCACAGTCATTATCGGAACAGACGTGAATTTAGACATGCCAGATCAAGTGTTTCAGTGCTACTCTAGTAACGAAGGATTTGTTGTTCACAGTAGAATGAGGTTTTTGTAGTGACTCTATTTTTCTTCTTTTTGTGTGCATGTAATTTACTCTGTATGTGTTATGGGCATACATTGTTTTTTTACTGATAGCATGTAGTTACTCTACAATGTATGCTAATTTCTTCTCAATGAATTGCTTTTCTAGAGTCTTGAGTGGTAAGAGCCCTTGCAGGTCTTATTAAGAAAGGAACCTGAGCAAAGCAGTCTGATTGATATTACTTACCCCCATCCTTTTACCGAGATTGTGAAGAGCACTTAGGAATACCCTTAGAGAGAGATGCTTGAATGAGTTCTGTTCCCATCCTACTGCTGCCTGAACAGCAAGTTGTTTGTACAGAAATTTAATTCCAAGGAAAATGAATAGGAGGTTCCAGAATAAGGTCCGCCAGAATATATTATGTAGGAGACAACCTAAAGCCTCACTCACTTGGGAGGAGACAGATACATAACTGGGAAACTGAACCAGACATGGGACAGGGGAGATCCGAGTTCCTAGTTAATAATCCAAATGGGAATGACCCAACAGAGCCACCAAGGGGGCAAAATTAAGGGTCAGCAATGTAAATATGTGATAGGGAAAAAATGAAAAAAATCAATGCAGTTCAGTGCACTCTACCATGAGCCAAAGTAAAATCTTAAAACAAAGTAACTAGGCAGTACATGCCTAACCTCTGCAGTAAGGCGGCAAAAAGAGTAAGTGTGAGCTCTGAAATTCTCAGAGGAAAGAGTGAAGGTGAGAATCCCGGATGTAAAGACACAGAAAGGATATATACATTCATGTGCTAATAGGCCTCAAGAACACTTCAAGATGTGTACCCAAAATAAATGGGATAACAGGACAAAACAAGAGTGTATTTTTTTAATTAGGCAACAAGATTTGGTTTTCAAGTTTATGTATAAAGCTAAGATTTTACATCATGCAGGCTGTTTTGCCATATCTTGGCATCCTGATAGATGCCTGCCTCAGCTTGTTATTCCCAATAATTAAAATGAGTGAATGACCAGAAGGATAGAGAATTGGTATAGCTTTTCCAAACATCACAGCTAATTTGCTTTCTTTCATAAGGTGGCTAAAAGTCGCCAAAAGGGAAACCTCATAACACACAAAAAGGAGGAAGAGAAATGAAGTCATAGTTTTCATGGCTCCCGCCTGGGCCTCTGTGCTGGGACCTCCACAGCCTGTAACACTGGGTTTCATTTGCTTGACATGTCTCTGTAGGGACATAAAAGAAAAAGTGAAATCAATGACACAGTCCATGGGACAATTGCCAACAAGTTAAAGAGGGTCAGCGGATTGAAGAATTGACTCTTACTCACATGGAACATTCCAGTGCAGTTACTTTTATGTTCTGCAATTTTATGAAACTCCTAATCATAATTTGGTGTCATTGCCAGTAGAAGGCTGACCAAGGAGGAGATGGCCAAACAGCCCAGCAGAATCCAGTGAATCACTCTGTCAATTCTCCCTCTTCAGCCAGAGAAAAAAGTGGGTGGGAGAAGTTGGCTACCTTGAGGAAATAGAAAACATTGAGGCAGGTGGCAAACCATATACTTAAGTCGTTGGCAAGTGTCCAGATGATATGCATGATGGCTTTGTAGTTTAGCATTTTCATAAAAATCTGGGTAGAGATATCATTATGATGATATTTACTATCATTATACAGAGCAAACACATTCTGGAGATGGCTAGACTGGGGAGGATATAGTCAGTTGAGGAGATCTTTTTCTTCTTAATCCAGTCAATCCAGTTTACCAGTCCAGTGTATACATTCCCCAAAATTCCTATTATGAATTTTCCAGTTATTATGATCATGAAGATGTTGCCTTCTGTACAGAGCATGTTGGTAGAGAGAACACCCTGGTCTCCATTATCATTGCAGGTGGGTTAATTTGCAGATTCTCAGTTGAAGGGTGGTAATAAGTTCTTCAAGTCACGAAATAATGTTTTCTTTTCATTCACTATTTGGATTTTGATATCATTCCAGGAGTACCAAGCTCTCTTTGGAAATAGGATGGCTTCTTCATTTGTGAGGACTAAACCAACTGGTTGTTCCAAACATTTTGACTAGCTTTGAGCATGGGCAAATTATAATCATCACCCTTTAGTGAGTGGTAAGTGAAATGTTTGGTTGAAAATGCTCTCATACCCATTAAAAGAGATTTGATTTCATGAATTTGCAACAGGCTTCTTGCTATTAAGTTTTGAGTACTCCATTTGACCTGTTGAACTGAGTTTCAAATAGGGAGCCACAGAAAGCAAAGAAAAAAAAACATGTATTCCATAAAAATCAAAATGTGTAAAATGAAAGTTCATTTTCATCACCATAAATTGTAGGCCAATCAAGAGTCAGGTTTCCTGGCTCTTGGAAATGAATTTTAGTTTTGGAAATGATCAGTACAATTGGATTCTAGAAAATTAACATTCAGTCAGAGGATAATAATTTTCATTTTCATATAAATGGTTAATCAGAGAAGGATATGATACCAATCTAATTATACATGCTATAGTGTTATTAGTCAGGCAGGCACGTGGCAATATTTACAAATATTTTTCCTCTATGCAGTTTTTTAATAGAAGTGAAAGATGCTAGATTAAAATTTGCTAGTTTCATTTCATTGAATGTAGGAAATGCTCCCCATCTGAAATGTTCATCCCAAAATATTGTCTCTTGGATAATAAACATTTTCATATAAAATTAAGGAAACACACTTTATTCTCTTTATAATCAACTCTTTTTATAAGACGTACAACCTTACATTCTACATTGTAGTCATTTCTCCTGATGGGGCAATCACATTTTTAAAAATGTTAACCGAATAATGTTTTCAGGGAATAAGACTAATTCTACTATCAAATTGATTTATTCTTTCTTGGGAGACCCATTCCACAATAAATTTAAATCTAAGTAATACAAATCACAGAACGAGGGTTCTTCTTCTCTGTATTTAAGTACTTAAATAATGTAAATAACATATGTAGTATATTTCCTATTTTTATTGCATAATGTGTTACAGGAAAGCATGAAATTAATAATTTAAGGAAACCTAGTTATCTGTAAAATGTTACCAGAAACAGAATAGAAAAGCTAATGATGCTAAGAGGGAAAAAAACAAACAAACATGTCAAAGATTCTTGAGTCTAGAAGGGTAGAGAAAACATTCCAAAGAATCTTTGAGAATTAACTCTAAAGCTGGGTGGTTTTGATATACATATCCCTTAACTGTAGACCCCACACTCCTTTTCCTAGTCAAACATTTTCTTGAGATCACATCTCTTTTCCTACATTATATTTCACCCTAGAGAGGGTCTCACCAGTGTTTTATCTCCTTCCTTAATGGGACAAATCATTCTAGAAATGGAGGGGGTAGAGCAGAAAAAATAAGAACTGACCTCCTCTGGCTCAGAAGAAGTACAGTTTCTTATAGGATCGATTTTATAGGAAGGGCTGATATGTTTTAAAACCTCTTCCCCGCAGCCTGTTTGCCTGAAATTCTTCTGCTGCTTTTTGAGCTCAAGGTTTTTACCAGAATATGACAGAAAGGAGAACCTCTTTGCCTTAGACTCATCTTTCCTGCAGACACAAGGAAATGCACGGGGCTCAAGGATAACAGTTGACTTAAAGTTAAACAAGATGGAAATGTGAAGGAACACAAAGGGAAATTTAGAATAATGATAGATATGCATGACTCTTAACAGCATACAATTAAGCAAATGAATGTAATCCCCGGGGAGAAGGGAGACAGTCTTTTGTTGATTTCTTTCTCCCCATATTCAGGATTCTCTGTGGAACAAGAGGTTTCCTTCTTTTGTGGAAGCCCTTCACACACCTTAGCACCTTCAGAAAGGCCTCCCTCAGTTTGCTGTTGCCCATGATCAGGATGAACGAATGGCTTGATGGGAAAATGACAGTGACTATGCCACCAAACATCAGCACTAACCGCCCTTGAGGAATCAGGAAGCTAGAAGTGACTACAAGAAAGACTGCATAGTACATGATGAAGAGAAGCAGAAAGATGGTCACTGCCTTTATGGCCCTCATGTGTGCCTCTGTGCTAGAGTCCCTGGACCCGGTGGCGTAAAGTTTCATCTGCTTAGTGTGTCTAAAGAGGGAGAAAAGTAACAAGACAAAGGAGATTAGGCACAGAGCAAAGGGAACTAGAGCCCCCAGATTCAGGATAATCAGTTTGAAAGCGCTTGGGGCTTTACTCACTCTGAATTCCCAAGTTATGTTTTCCTCATGATTGACTTCGACGTGACCCCAGGATCCCTCTTTCAAAAAGACACTAATAATTATGGAGGTGAGGAAGGACGCCAGAAAAAGCCCCAGGACGACTCTGGTAACGTTTAGCTTCAGCCAGAGGAACACCGGGTGGGATATGTTGGCTATCTTCAGTAAGTAGAAAATGCTGAGGCAAGCAGTGAACCAGACACTTGAATGGTTGCTCAGTGTCCAGAAAGCATCCAAGGTGTTTATTGTCTCATTTTGAGCATACGCATGTGGAGAGAGCAGCAGAACAAAGCCATCTGCAGATACCACACACAACACACAGATTCTGGAGATGGCCAAACTCACCAGGATGATGTCAATCACGGAGCTATCTCGCCTTTGGAGCCAACCAGTGCAGTTAACCAGTACAATAAATCCATTTCCCCAGATTCCTATAGTCAATTCACCAGCAATCAAGACCATATACATTACCTCCACTGCACTTGGCATGTCAGCAAAGTTCCTGTCTGGGATATCACCGATGACGGTGTCTGCTTTCAGCTGACCAGTGAAGGATGGTGTTTAAGTCTGCCACTGTCGTCCTGCCGGGTATTTGTCTTTTGCTGTCCTCTTTGTCGGCATTGATCCAGGTCAGTGAGACAGCCAGGTCTGCCCCGGGTGACAACGGCCTGCCTGCCGACCCCACTGATTGACCAGTCCTGGCTCTCAAGTGAAGTGATGATTGCAAGCCTCTAAGATGCAAATAGGAATGGATCTGATTTCTTGGATTTGCACAACCTTTCTCCTTTTAAGCTCCGTATATTTTGGAGTCTTTGAATTTAAGCTTTAGACCAGGAACTGCAAGAAAGAATCAATTACTTGGAAAACAATGGATCCAATTTAATTCGGAGATGTGGCAACATGACCACCTCTGATGATTTGCAAAGTACCCCCAAGTTATGGTCCATTTTGTGCAAATGCATGTTTGGGAGATTAAAAATGATTGCTAATTTAGAGTGTAGATAGTTAATGTGACTAATTTCAGCCTTACAGCAATGTATTCACTTCATTAATTAGAATAACTCAGGTAAGGCAGCTGTGGTTTTCAATTTTCTTGTAAGGACGGTTATTTTATTTCCAGCTCTTTCGCCTGGGAATGGGGAAGACTGAGCACCGAAGATATTCGAGTTGTGCCTGTTATAACACAGAATTTCACCTTGGAATCTGTACTTGTATGCAGCCGATTATGCTTTGTTAAAATCTGAGTGCGATCTTCCTTATAATGCCTCTTTAATAACGGATACCGATTTCGAAGACAAAACATACTTGATCATATTGCTAGTATTTGTGTGGATTTTTGGTTGTTTCGTGATTTAAGACACATAGCATCTAAATCCACAAAACAATAAACCAAGGTATAGTAATATTCTCTTGCACTGACTTTACTGTTTCACCAACTTAACATGTAAGCTGGAAGCTTCTAGGCTTTGCTATCACTGGAGGGGCTGCTTTGTCAGAGACAAAGGGCTTGAGGTGATGATCTCAAGAAAATGCCCAACCTCATTTGTATACGTGTTTTACGTATGTTGGTGACAACAGACCCTGAGTCTGAGACATTGAGGACTGGAGACAAAGAGTGCCACCCATTAGGTGGGTTAGGAGTCAAGTACCTTTTTACATATTTAAAAGCCATTTGAATTTTTTTTGATGGACTATTTACATATTTGCTCATTTTTCTACCCTTTTAATGAATTTCTATGGTGTTTATACCTTAGAGAAATTAGCACTTTTCCCATGTTCTGTATCGACAATATTTCCCACTTTGCCATTTGTATTTAGCCTTTCCGCGTATTTTTTATTTTTATTTTTTTAATGTTTATTTATTTTTGAGAGTGAGAGAGACACAGCATGAGCAGGGGAAGGGCCTAGGGAGAGGGAGACACAGAATCGGAATCAGGCTCCAGGCTCTGAGCAGTCAGCACAGAGCCCAATATGGGACTCGAACTCACGAACCATGAGATCATGACCTGAGCCAAAGTAGGTCGGTTCAACCAACTGAGCCACCCAGGCGCCCCTCCATGTATTTTTTAAATGTAACCAAAAGTTTTCAAATTTCATATAGTTCTATTTATCAGTCTCTATGACTTCTGGATTTTGAATTATAGTTAGAAAATTTCTCCATTGAACTTTTCCTATATTTTTCTCTATTATTTTCATGATTTGCTTTTTTTTTTTTTAACAACACAACACTTAAAAAACAATTTGGGAATATATATGTATATATATCTACATTATCAAGTGTGGATCCAACTTGACTTATGGATCCAAGATGGCTATCCACTTGTTTCAATTATATTGACTTGGTAATCCATCTTGCACCCCTGCTTGAGATGCCACCTCTATTTAAATGATAATTTCCCAGGGCACCAGTTGAGGATCTGACTTTGGCTCCGGTCATGATCTCTCAGTTTGTGAATTGGAGCCCTCGGTCGGGCTCACTGCTATCAACTGGTCAGCACAGAGCCTGCTTCAGATCCTCTGTCTCCCTCTCTCTGCCCCTCCTATGCTTGTGCTCTCCCCAAAATAAATCAATATAAAAAAAACTGTTTTAATAAAATAAAAAATAAGATAAATGATAATTTCCCTTATGTATTTGCAGATGAAGTGGCTACTGTTCTTGTCTTTTAATGCATTAGTAATGACTAAAAGGACTGTGAGTGGCATGGCTATTTCCACCTGCATAAGGAGAACTTATGACAAGTTGAGATTTTAAATTTCGCCTCCTGACAGTCTGAAAACCAGAGGTCTGTGGTGGCCCTGAAAGATTCACTTGTTTTTTATGGCTGTAAGTCAGATCTAAAAGTGAATTGTGTAGATAAGAGATTTACCATATCAGATGTATTCACAGACTCATCAAGTCTCATCGAATGAAATTTAGAACAATGATGGGAAACGAGTAGGACCTTAAAACTGGGAATGAGGATATCTAGGTGCACTTGGATAAATAAAGCTGAGAATCTCAAACTCCTTTCTGGTGGAGGCAGTCCACCTTCCCATGTCAGAGGGAATCTGCCTCGTTTTGCTTGAAGACCGTATAGCAACCTCACCCAGGAAAGTTACCATGCAAAGTGATGCTTACTTCCTTTAAGATCCACCTCAGTCACCATTTTTGTCTCTAGACTCAAAACCAAGGTCCTACTACAGCGTGCTCCAGGCAGTGGGGGAGAGGACAAAGCGGGAAGATAATTACAAAATCTGACCAAGAGGGAAAACATTTATCCTCCAAAAGAATTGCAAGATTTCACACATTTATGTTGGCTGACAGTCAAAGCACACATGTAAGAACAGACTCTAAGTATTTCAGACCAAAGAGGATAGATCCCAACACTGGATCTGGGTCAACGTATTGATAATAGCTGCCCCTTTATAGAGTCTAGGTTCAGCATGTTCACTTGTGTCATTTCTCAAATCTCTTGCGATCGGAAGCGCTCGAACACAAACACAGCTAGGCAGATGTTCCTTTAAATTCATTTTCTTTTCCTTGTTGAAATACTTTGTACCATTCTCTAGAATCTTACATTCTCTGTTGACATTTTCTCTTTAATTATGCTACTGATTATTGCAGGTCAAGTCAGGCAAATGACTATATTTTCCACATGTATCAAGAATGGAATGCTGCCATACTGGTCTTATTTTCAGACAGCTCGTATTTTTAATTATTCGCTGACTTCATCTACCCCCCCCCCCGCCCCCGCACACACTCCAAATCCCTCACTATGTCCACTGCAATTCACAGTAAATCATCAGCCAGAAACTTGTGTTCTCATTCATTTTTCTCACAGTTCATTTTACCTTCTTTGTTTGAACTCAGAAGGTCTTAAACTTTGGCAGATTGGTGAAGACTGTGATGTCTTCAGAATAATTTTTTTAAGTGAACAAAATGAAAATGCATGGAATTTTAGAGGAATCCAGATAAATTAAAGTATATATATATATATATTATATATATTATGTATATTTAAGTTGATATGCTCCGATTCGAGAGACCCCCTGAAAACAAACCACCAGAGTCCAGAGTCAAAGCCAAGCGGCAAGGGTCGTTTATTGCAGGTTCAAACCCGGTCCTCCGCGCACTCATTGCCAGTGACGCTAAGAGGCCCCGAGCGAGGATCTTACAGCTTCTTTTATAGACAGTCACAAACAAGTTAGGGATTTTTTTGTGGTTACAGAGCTGTTATTGGTTGACATTTAAATTTGAACACTCAGCAGAACTTGATTGGTTCCTGCCTTTTTTTTTCAAACCACTCAGCAGAACTTGATTGGTTCCCACCTTTAGGTCAGACCACAACCGGGCATGCCCTGGCTGGTTCCGGGAACGGCGGGGGGTGGGGGGGGGTGGGGGGGGTGGGGGGGTGGGGAGGTCTTTTCTTTGCAGTTGTGAGTACACCTGGTAATTTTTCTCTTAGTCTCTCAAAGTCATCTTTATACCCAATGTGGGGATCAAACTTATGACCCCAAGATCAAAAGTCTCATGCTCTTTCAACTGAGCCAGCCAAGTGCCCCAATTAAAGTATATTTTTAATGCGATATGGTCATTTCTGTGCTTCTCTTTTCATCTGGCAGAAAGAGCAGTAATAAAGGTAAATGATAATTTGAGGTCTCTCACACAATAGTGATTTGTGATTTCTAGAAGTAAAAATCACAGGTACTGTTAATGTTTCTATGATTGCTATTTGCATTCATACCTAGAAAGAATGCTAGGTTTAAGTTAAAGGTTAATGAAAAGGAAGATATAATTGGGTGCCCGTACAAGTTCATAGACCCCTCAATTTTATCCATAGATGCCTTATTTTAAGACCTCACATTATGCTCAGTGAAATGAGTCAGGCAGAGAAAGACAGATACTGTATGTTTTCACTCATACATGGATCCTGAGAAACTTAACAGAAGACCAGAGGGGAGGGGAAGGAAAAAAAAAAAAAAGTTAGAAAGGGAGAGAACCAAACCATAAGAGACTCTTAAATACAGAGAACAAACTGAGGGTTGAAGGGGGGTGGGAGGGAGGGGAAAGTGGGTGATGGGCATGGAGGAGGGCACTTGATGGGATGAGCACTGGGTGTCGTATGGAAACCAATTTGACAAGAAATTATATATATATGTATATAATATATTTAATATATATTTTTATAAATTATATATAATACGTTTTTATAAATTATATATATAATATATTATTATTATATTATATTATATATATTATTATATATATATTATTTTATATATTATATATATAAAATAAGGCCTCACAACTAAATCCTGACTCTCCTCTATGGACATTGCTTCCTCTGCACCCTTTCAAGTGGTAACTGTTCTCCCTCTCACACCCCATCGTCCGACTGAGGCGAAGCTGGCCTGGGTGTTTCCTTTCTTTGTCACTTTGAAGAGCTCATTCTCCCTACTTCCTCACAAATCACCCAGCAACTTGGAATCTCCTGTCCTCTATCTATACATTTTTGCAGTGTAATATTGCAATCATTCACCAGCCCTCCTTTTACTTTAGACTTTGGTCTATAGTTAAGTGTATTAGACTTCACCACCATTCTTTTTGCCAAAGTTCCCCCAACCATCTCTTAATTAGATAAAGTCAGCCTCTAATCTATTTCTCATGAACGGCTAGTAGGTACCGTATTTCCTGAGTCCTTGTATGTTAAAAGCATCTTCCCTTCCCCAACAACCTTGGTACTTGGAAGACAGTGTGGCTAGTTAGAATATTATTGGCTCACGCTTTTTTCCTTGCGCTTAGTGTAAATTTTGCTCTCTTTTTCCTGTTGTGGACGAATGCTGTTGAGAAGCCGGATATCAGGTTTTATTCTTTCCCTTTCGAGTGACTTGTTTTCTTTGCCTGTTTACTCAGAGCCGTTTATCTTTACATTTAAAGTCTAGCATGATGAGTAGGGGTATGTCTCTGAGCTTACCTTTCTGGAACGGTTTTCCCATGTGTGCTGTCATGCCAACGTATGGCATCAAGAAATTTATTTTTTTTTAATGTTCGTTTATTTTTTTAATGTTTATTCATTTTTGAGAGAGAGCTAGTTGGGGACGGGTAAAGAGGGAGACAGAGGATCCAAAGCAGGCTCTGCAATGACGGCAGAAAGTCCAATCTGGGGCTCAAACCCACAAGCCAAGAGATCGTAACCTGAGCCGAGGTCTGACTCTCAATCGACTGAGCCACCCAGGCGTCCCTTTAAGAAATTTATTTTTAAAACGCTTTCTTAAATCCCCTTTTTAAGTATTAGCCCATTTCCTTACTTTGTTTTTTCTCTTCAGGGAGCCAGTTATTTGTTTACCATGGTCTACTTTTTCATATTTGCCTTTTCCTCTTTCATATTATTGTCTTTTGCCATTTCTGTGTGCCTTCCTCCTTTCTCATGTCTATCTTTTATCTCCTTTACTACTTTGTTAGGTCTATGTGCTCCTACACGTGCTAAAATTTCTCTTCACTTCTAGGGTGGTTTTTCTGTCTTTCAATTTTTGGTTTTATTTCTATCAGCTTCTGTGTCATGTCTTCCCATTGTTTGGATACCTCTTCTTTGAGTGTTTCATTTATGGTTCAGGGTGTTTTTCACTTGTTTCATTCTCTTGAATTCATCTTAGCATGTGTATCAATTTCCCCCTGTTTCATGGTTGTTACTTTTCTAGTGTATATTCATGTACTGAAAATGCTGAAAAGGTTGGTTTTCCCTTTGTGTGTGTGTGTGTGTGTGTACCTGCTTTTTTTTTCTGCAGTAGTTTTATATGTATGTAGATATTTTATTTTTTGCTGTTATGATTACTGTTGTGGTGGTTCTTGGAATTTTAAGGCTATCCCTGCACCAACTACTAGCAAGGCAAAAATTTTTTTTTGACAGTTGAAGGGCTAAGGTTAAAGCTGGGTGGTCTTTAGTTATTTCTCAGCTCTGGGATCTTCTTTTTTAAAAAATTTATTTTTAATGTTTATTTATTATTGAGAGAGAGAAACAGTGTGTGAAAGGGGGAGGGACAAAGAGAGAGAGAGAGAGATGCAGAATCTGAAGGAGGCTCCAGGCTCTGAGCTGTCAGCACAGAGCCCGATGCAGGGCTCGAACCAACGAACAGTGACATCGCCACCTGAGCTGAAGTCGGATGCTTTACTGACTGAGCCACCCAGGCCCCCCTGGGATCTTCTTGAGTTACTACAGTTTGGACACTTTCATTATTATATATCGTTATTCTATGGACAGACTTCCTCTTATTTTCCAGTTTTACCTTGTTTCTCTTACCTGTCTTGCTTGGTTTTGGCTTGTGCCTCAAAGAGATGCTGCTTCAGCTTTCTGTTGTGTCTTGCTGTCTCCCTGAGAGGCACTGCCTTCCTGACCGTGACCTCATGCCCCAAGCATTTTGCATGCCTCTTCATTGCTACTCTTCTGTAGCCAAGTGCAGTTAGCACACAGTCTAACTCATCTTTTTCTCAGGGTGTGGACCTTATGGACGGCATCTGGCTTTTGTCACTTCTAGGGTCCTTCTAAAGCCTCTGCTTCTCTGGGGGCGCCTGGGTGGCTCAGTCGGTTAAGCATCCAACTTCGGCTAAGGTCATGATCTCCCAGTTTGTGATTCAAGCCCCACGTCAATCTCTGGGCTGACAGCAGCTTGGAGCCTGGAGCCTGCTTCAGGTTCTAGGTCACCCTTTCTCTCTGTGTCCCTCCCCCGCTCATGTTCTGTCTCTGTCTGTCTCTCAAAAATGAATAAATGTTAAAAACATTTTTTTTTAAGCCTCTGCTTCTCTGAACAGATCACCTGGAGTTCTGAAAAACAGAATAACAATCTAATATACATAATTGTCCATTTGAAAAATATGAAAAAGCAGGGGTGCTGGGGTGGCTCAGTCAGTTAAGCATCTGACGACTCTTGATTTGGGCTCAGATCATGATCTCACGGTTTGTGACACTGAGCCCCGTATCGGGCTCTGTGCTAACAGCATGGGATCCCCTCTCTCCCTCTCTCTCTCTCTGCCCCTACCTCACTGTCATGCTCTCTCTCTCTAAAATAAAAAAAGTGGTTAAAATGGCATACTTTTTGTTGTATATATTTTACCATAATAAAAAGACATTTTAAATAAAAACAAAACTTTTAAAACTTGAAACTGCAGACCAGAAAAATAAGCAACATAGGAAAGACTAGAAATAGATAAGACAAACTAAGCTTCTTCTTTTACTTGGGATGAAGATAAAGATATTTTTAAACCAGCACATGAAACTGTGGTATCAATAGAATATAGGAAAGGAGGGGAAGAAAATTAGAAGAAGCATGCAAAATTAAAAAAAAAAAAAAAGAAATGAGAAGATAGAAAATTCATATAACCGCATTATGGTAAGTGTAAAAATGTCCACTCAATGATCATAATTTTGAAATTCTAATATTAAACAAAGGATTGGGGCGCCTGAGTGGCTCAGTCGGTTGAGCGTCCGACTTCAGCTCAGGTCATGATCTCACGGTCCGTGAGTTAGAGCCCCGCGTTGGGCTCTGGGCTGACAGCTCAGAGCCTGGAGCCTGCTTCCGATTCTGTGTCTCCCTCTCTCTCTGCCCCTCCCCCGTTCATGCTCTGTCTCTCTCTGTCTCAAAAATAAATAAACGTTAAAAAAAAATAAAAAAAAAATAAACAAAGGATCAAAAATCAGATATTTGTTTTCTGCCGGAGACAATAAAAGAAAAATATAGAAATGTTGCAAATATACAGATGGAACACACAGTAATTAAATAGGAAGCAAAGTAACAAAATTAGTGATTTTTTAACATGGACAAAAGAAAATTTAAAGAAAAAACCTACATGAATGGACAAACAGGGTTTTTAATATAAGTAAACAAAATAATAATGAAAGTACCGGAAGTGCTCGGGTGGCTCAGTTGGTTAAGTGTCTGACTCGTGACTTCAGAACAGGTCACGACCTCACATCATGAGATCAAGACCTGCACTGGGCTCTGTGCTGAGTGTGGAGCCTGATTAAGCTTCTCTCTCCCTCTCCCTCTGGCCCTTCCCCCCACCCCGACTCTCTCAATAAATAAATAAATAAGTGTAACGACCACAAATGCAATTAAAATTATTAATATTACTTCAAGTTAAATGCAGCTACATGGGGCATCTGGGTGGCTCAGTCGGTTGAGCGTCTGACTTCCGCTCAGGTCATGATCTCGCGGTCCCTGAGTTTGAGCCCTGCGTCGGGCTCTGTGCTGACAGCTCAAAGCCTGGAGCCTGCTTCGGATTCTGTGTCTCCCTCTCTCTGACCGTCCCCCAGTCATGCTCTGTCTCCCTCTGTCTCAAAAATAAACATTAAAAAAATTTTTTTAAGAAAAAGTTAAATGCAGCTACAAATGACTCATCAATCAATCACTCAATCATCATGAATGAATGCATATCGTCAATTTCAAATTAACACATAATAAACATGGGTGTAAAGAAGCAGTATCATTAATATGGTTCATCTCATCCATGTAAGTTTGACTGTAGCACCATCAAACTCCTTTCAAGAAAACATGGAACATTCACCAAAGTAGGTCATATATTAGGCCAAATAAATCTTTCTTTTTTTTTTTAAATTTTTTAACGTTTATTTATTTTTGAGAAGAGAGAGACAGAGCATGAGCGGGGGAGGAGAGAGAAAGAGGGAGACACGGAATCTAAAACAGGCTCCAGACTCTGAGCTGTCAGCACAGAGCCCAACACGGGGCTCGAACCCACAGACCGTGAGATCATGCCCTGAGCCAAAGTCAGACGTTTAACTGACTGAGCCACCCAGGTGCCCCAAATAAATCTTATCCTAGGCCAAGCATCATACAAACATGTTGCCTGACCCAACTTCAATAAAATAAAATATCAACACAGAAGCTACCTTTACAAGTCTCATATAACTAGAGAATCATTCTGTTAACTCTTGAATTAAAAGGAGACTGTTAAAAACTGAGAACAAACTGAGGGTTGATGGGGGGTGGGAGGGAAGGGAGGGTGGGTGATGGGTATTGAGGAGGGCACCTTTTGGGATGAGCACTGGGTGTTGTATGGAAACCAATTTGACAATAAATTTCATATATTGAAAAAAAATAAAGGCCAAGGTTTAATAAAATTAACAGTTTTTACAAAAAAAAAAGGAAATTACAAGGAATATTTTGAAGCTCTTTGAGCTGATTGACAGTATAAAAACTATGTGTCAACATTGCAGAATGTATCTAAATCAATATTTATGCAGAAAATATATAGCTTTGAATGCATTTACTAAAAAAAAAGAAAAAATAGAAAGAAGCTAGAAAAGAACAACCAACTTTTGCTTTCAAGGGTACAGAAAACCAGATGTCTGGAGAAATCCCTCCAGTCCAGAATACATTAAAATATGGGAAAACAAGTTCATAATTACATTAAGTGCATGGCTCAGCTGCCAGGAAAACTTTTAAAAAATATTCTCAGATGCCAAAAATGGTGGGAAATTGCAAATTTTGAGGGGAAAAGGAAGGGCTGAAAGTAGTGGGGGGAGGGGCGTTTTCAACCTCCTTTATACCAGAACATACATTTTAAAGGACCATGCGCATGGTGGGTAGGGTACCTACCTTGGGCCTCTCCACGGTTAGAAGTCAGATTGAATGCAATCAAGGCAATCCCTTAAAAGCAAATGAAAAAACTCTGGATGCCTAACAAAAGGTTAAAATTAGGGGTATTTACTTCTCGATCGCACTGAATTGAAGGGAGAATGTAATAGATCTGTTATTCTGAGAATTTCCGAGAATAAACTCGCCCACAAGCATATTTGTGACCAGAATTTGTACCACCAGTGCAGCCTAGAAAATCATGAACTGAAAATGCAATTTAAAGAAGTACAGGACAGGTGGTGTCCCCCCGCAGCCTCACGAGCAAAGTCACATCCTTTCTGGCAGAGGGCACTGTAAAGACACTTTACAGCTGGGAGTTCTTTAAACAATCCCCACAGGTACAGTTCCAATGAAACCAAGTTCCAAGCAGAATCACAAAACATCCGACGACCCGGAGTCAGAATCAAGCCAGTACATGACAGCAACAAGGAGAGAAACAGATTCATAAATACGGAGAACCAGCTGATGGTTGCTAAGGGAGAGGGCAACATGGGTGAAGGGGATTAGGAGGTACAAACTCCCAGTTATAAGATAAATGAGTCACTGGCAGATAAAGCACAGCGTATGGAATATAGTCCGTAATGTGGTTTTATGCTTTTGGTGGTCAGCATTTTATATTGTATGCAATTGTTGAACCACACCCCAAACTAATTTAATATTATATGTCAATGATACTGCAGTTAAAATTTGTTTAACTTTTTAAAAAGGCTTTTATTTACTTATTTATGTTGAGAGAGAGAGAGCATGAGCAGAGGAAGAGCAGAGAGAGAATCCCAAGCAGGCTCTACGCTGTCAGTGCCGAGCCCGATGTAGGGCTCTGTCCTACAGCCCATGACATCGTGACCTGAGCCAAAACCAAGAGTAGGTCACTTCACTGACTGAGTCACCCTGGCACCCCTAAAACTTTTTAATTAATGAAAGTAAAAAAAAAAAAAGAGTACAAACAATTAACTAAATTATCAGACCTGCCAAGGCAGTAGGCATTTAGAGTTGGTACTTACAGTTTATGAAAACTCTGGAGAATGCTGTTTTTATCATTCCTCAAAGAAAGTTAACCAAACAGATTTTTTTTTTATTTTAGTTTTTACATTTATTTATTTTTGAGAGACAGAGAGAGCACAAGTGGGGAGGGGCAGAGGGAGAAGGAGACAGAATCCAAAGCAGACTCCAGGCTCTGAGCTGTTGACACAGAGCCCAATGGGGGGCTCGAACTCACAGACCGTGAGATCACGACCTGAGCCGAAGTCGGACGCTCAACCGACTGAGCCACCCAGGCGCCCCCCAAACAGATTTTACATTCATGTATCCTGTTTTTTCTTTGATTATATTTCCCTGATTACATCAATTATTGCATAAATTACAGAAAATTTCAAAATTTACAAAACGCTAAAAGAAGAAAACGAAAATCATCTATAATCCTGCTGTTTGTGGATAAAGGACTTATCCATCTAGTTTACATATAAATGTAATCAAAACAAATTTTTAAGCAAGGTACCTATGTATCTATACCTGTCTATTTTGAAATTTGTCTTGAAATCCACACAGAAACATGTTAACACTAGTTAAGTAAGTGTTACAAATATGCACAGTCTTAATTTCTCCTTCGTACTCTGTGTTTTTGAATTTTAGGTGCAGCGAAACAGTTTGATTTTATAATCAGACAAAAAAATGGATGAAAGGAACATACGCCAATAAAAACAAATCAAATGTTTTTCAAAATAGCAGTGGAAGAAATCGTAAATGTAAACAAAGGGATTTGAGTTCATATACTTTACAAACTTATTTCCACAAACACCACAAATTAAGGTATTTACTGAACAGCAAATTAAGAAAAAAGATCATAACATATATGCCATAATGTTAATATATAAATTGTCAACTTGGTAAGAAACATTACAAGGCGTGAAAAAAAAAAAAAAACAGAAGGAAAACAAATGATAAATTCTCCCGAATTATATGCCATTGGTTAATAATTCTGTACAAGTGCTTAACTTCATTAGTGATCAAATATATGCAAATTAAAAAGATGTTTTGTGGTCAAAGTAATAACTTGAAAAATAATAATCTTGAATGATTTTGAGATTAAAATAGGCTGGGTCATGTTTCTCGCTATCAAAATATTAGCTTACTGTTTCTGCGGGGCAACTTAGCAACTGCAAGGAATTTATCAAGTTCTTCCATATTGGAATTTTAAAAAATGTTCTATTTATTGATTTTGAGAGAGAGCGAGAAGCAAGCAGGGGAGGGGCAGAGAGAGAGAGGGAGAGAGAGAATCCCAAGCAGGCTACTGCCTATCAGCACAGGGCTCGAATGCATGACCCACGAGATCATGACCTGAGCTGGAATCACAGAGTTGGACACTTAGCCAACTGAGACACCCAGGTGCCCTGATATTGGAATTTTTCTTTAAAAAATGATTTCAAATACCGCACTCTCTATATACTAGTCATGCTGGACTTTCATTTCCTGCAATGCCCTCTACTCCTTCTTGCTTTGACATGTATGCACCCACCCCAAATCTCTCCTGTTCTGCCCACCTTACTCTTAGGCATTATTCAGATCTAAAGCAAAACAAAACAAAAACATTTCAAGCTCAATGACACCTTCTCTACGCGCAGGACCAAATCAGGTCATTTGCTTAGCACCTTAGCACCCTTTAGTTTTTTTTCTCTCCCACCACCATAAGTAGAATTGTTTAAATTATTATTTGCTATTTATTTGCTTTTCTACCAGAATGTCTTACTCATTACATTGGCCTCTTGTTCAGTACTATAGCCTCGGCACCTAGCAGAGTTAGTGTTTAAAAACTATTAAATGAATTAAGCTCTTATATTTAGATATCTTCTAGGCCCCAGGCCATCGTATAGGGTCCATGGACTTTTACAAGTTGCCAAAATAGGTTACTCAGGTCGCATTCTGGGTTGGATACAAATATTCACTTTAAAAATCAGCATTTTAGGGACACCTGGGTGGCTCAGTCAGTTGAGCGTCTGACTTCGGCTCAGGTCATGATCTCGTGGTTCGTGAGTTCAAGCCCCACGTTGGGCCCTGTGCTGACAGCTTGGAGCCCGGAGCCTGCTTTGGATTCTGTGTCTCCCTCTCCCTCTCTCTCTCTCCCCTCTCCTGCTTACACTCCTGTCTCTCTCTTTCTCTCAAAAATAAATAAAACGCTAAAAAAAAAAAATTGAAAACCAGCATTGTAAATGCCTGTGAGTGCAGGTTTGTGTGTATGAATGTAAATATGTGTAAGACCCTAGAGCAGAGCATCTCACACTTCACACTGATTCTATGCTGGCTTCAGTCTTGTGTCCCTCAGCACAACTCAGTGACCCTGGTGAGTCCTTTGGATCTGCACTTCTAGCAGAATCTTCACTCAGCTAAACTCTAGTTGGTTCATGATTTTGCTTCATCTCAAATGAGTGGGTTTGAAGAATATAAAGACTGGTTTGATCAGTGCTCTGATCCGCTGTCCCCCATGTAGACTGTTTCCTGAGCTATTTCCTACAGAACACCTGCTGCTGTCGCTACTGCTGCTCCATCAAACACATGCCAGTTAAAAAAAAAAAAAAAAAAAGGAAAAAAAAAAGAACATTAAGATCTAAACAGTGAAAATAAAAGTGATCTTTTAAAAACTTTAAAATGCACACTCAAAAGCTGCATCTCGGTCTCTGTCTCTCACATCCACATTCTAAACAGCGAGATCGATTACAATTTCCTTCGTCTCGCCTTCTTTTTTCTACGGGTCTTCTTGGTGAAAGGCTGTTAGTGCTTCACGGAAGTCAAGTCAAGCACGGTGAAAACTCTAGTTTTAGGTGCTTATTCTCACCAGTGAAACCCTTACAGTGAATAGTCTCCAAGCTGTTTCTCCTCTGAGAGGTGTGTGGAAAGGCGTGAGTGCACGGAAACTGACCGAGCCACTGAATTTTCATGGTGAAGAGTGAAATTTCCTATAACGTAGTCAAAATAATTATGGGAGAGTTTAGTGATGCTCAATAACACAGGTACAACCGATGCGAGTATGTCGTGCAAGTGGAACAGAACTGCAGGGGCTTCCTCTTCACTAGAACATTCTAGGACATCCATTTCTCCCCACACGAGTCTCTGCGGCTGGGAGCAGTCGCCCTGTCTTAACAGCACTTGACCTGCTGCAATGCTCTCAGAGAGGCTTGCTTTAGCTTGCTGTTTCCAAGAATGAGGATAAATGAGTGACCCCAGGGGTACAAGACTGTGGTCATCATACCAAAAATAAACAGCAATTTTTTTTCTGGCATTGTGAAGCATGCTATTTCTATGGCCAGGCCTATAAAATGCAAGATAAAGAGGATGAGAAAAGATATCAAAACTTTCATGGCTTTCATATGCGCTTCTGTACTGGGGTCTTGGAATCCAGTGACATTCAATTGCATCCGCCTGCTGTGTCTCCAAAGGGAAATGATTAACAGGAAACATGTAATCAGGAATAGCGTGAAGAGGAGAAGGACTCCTACATTGACCAAAATCTGCTTAGTAAAGAACTCACTCTTCGGCATGTTGAGCTGCCAGGTTGCGTTTCCATTCCCCACTTTACTATCTCTAAGAATCTTCACAATTTGAGGGAACGTAAAGAGCCATGAAATAAACAAGGATCCCATCAGAAGGGGAAGAACCCAATTGATTCTACCCTTCAACCAGAGAAACATGCGGTGGGAAAAATTTGCTATCTTCAGGAAGTAGAAGGTGCTGAGGCTGGTGGCAAACCAGATGTTTGATTGATTGATAATTATCCATAAGTAACTAATATAATCAGTTAGGTGACCAGAAGAGTACATATCTGGAGAGAATATCTTTATAAATCCATCTACAATTACTATCAATATCAGACAAATTCTGGAAGTAGCTAACCCGGTGAGGATGAAGCCAATCATAGAAAACTTTTTGTTCTTCACACAGTCCATACAGTTTACAAGTCCAATAAATCCATTCCCTAAAACCCCCAGTACTGATTCACTAACTGCTATAAAAATGAGAAGGCCTTCCACTATGCTTAGCATATCTGCCGATTCCCAGTATAGCTTCTGTTACATCTGTTTTAGATTACCTGCTGCAGAATAGGACAAACGTTGGCACCTTGATGGAAGAATTATGTTCTTCTCTTTCATTACACGAAGACTTGAAAGTGCCCCAATAATGCCTTGTGATGGAATCTGAAACGTCTTCATGGAGACCCCCTCAGGGACATCTATAAAACTTAGCCAGCCTGGAGAATGTGTGTCCAAACTGAAGGCTTACCTACAATTTGTTAAGATGCAAATGAAAGTTTCTGTGTTGGGGATTTCACTTGTCCTCCCCGGACTATTTTGCATTTGTTAGCCTGAGTTGTGGAGTAGGAGTGCCAAACGTATATCCAAGGGAAACAACACATGACCGAAACAAAACTTGGACTTCATCTTTTTCTATATCAACTATAACATCATTTATGTTGTGTTTATGACAGTTTAGATATACATAAAGGAAAAAAGTAGTTGATAGAGGCGACAAATGAATTTAGCCAGTATAGACACTTACTCTGAATAATGAAAGGCATACAGAAACATATTTTCAGCATTTTCCTGATAATTTAGGCAAGGTATATTTCAAGTTTCAATATAAAGAGGACAATAGGTTGTAACTCAATTGTATAGAAACACTAAACACTTGTTACTTTGTGTTAAAGTAGGTATTAAAAACAATTAAAACATTAATGTAATACACTTGAATAATAATTTAATAATTTTGCTACTCTACTAAAAACTTAAGCTCAACTCTGGGTATGCTAAATTTCACAAATATTATCTTACAAAATTGTTGCTGGGTTTTTAGTCTCATAAGTTATTCCATCTATGAATGCAGAAGATTATGTTGACTGCTTTTGATTTCAAAGGCTTTTATTAATAATCTTTTCATCGAGGCTGTTCCACTTTGATGGCATCCATTCATTCATTTAGTCAATGAGTATTTTACTGAGTGTCTAAATATATTATGCTCTCTCCTGGACACTGAAGAAATAAAATGATACACAGGACCTCAAAGCTTGTGTGATTCATAGAGTTTATATTCTGATGGAGGAAGCAGGAAACAATTACTTAAATCAATATATTGTTTTTATATACTTTTAAAAGTAACACTTGACATTTTTTTGTGACGTTAATATGTTCCCAACGCTGTGCTAAGCACTTTATGGTCATTTTCTTGTTTCAATTTCACAAAACAGGCCTTTAAAATAGGCTCTACTATTATCTTCATTTTAAAAATGAATAAACTAAGCTTTAGAGATGAGAACTCCCACTCATCTCGGCACAAACTCTGTGCAGAAAATTTCACAATGAGCTCACAATAAAATACCATCAAGCATAGGAACAGACTATGCATGAGTTAGGAAAGCAAAACAAACACAAACAAGCAGCAAACTTAGGCTTTACATGGACTGCACATATTGGAATTGACAGATAAGATATCTGCAGATGTAACAGCTATGTATGAAAAGTTTTTTTAAAAAAAAAAGGGTGCAAATGCAATTTCAGAGAAGAACAAAAATAAGATACTGTCAGAAAGAAATGGGAACATTTGGGACAAATCTTTTAGAAATAAAAAATAAATTATATTTGGGACACCTGGGCGGTCAGTCAGTTAAGTGTCTGACTTAGGCTCAGGTCATGAACTCACGGTTTCGTGGGTTCGAGCCCTGCGGAGTTGCTCTGTGCTGAAAGCTCAGAACCTGGAGCCTGCTTTGGATTCTGTGTCTCCCTCTTCTCTCTGCCCCTCCCCCAACTTGCTCTCTGCCTCTCTCTTTCTCTCAAAAATGAATAAATGTTTAAAAAAATTCAATAAAATAAATTCTATTCCATGGAAATGTGCTAAATACTCCAAATAAAAGACTAACATTAACAGCCAGCATTGTTAAAACCGTTTGTTTATTTATTTATTTTTAGGGAGGGGGAGAGAGAGAACACAGGAGACCAGGGGAGAGAGAAAATCCCAAGCAGGCTCCATGTTGTCAGCCAGAGCTGGACAGGGGGCTGGATCTCACGAACGACGGGATCATGACCTGAGCCGAAATCAAGAGTCAGACGCTTAACGAACTGAGCCACCAGGCGCTCCACTGTTACGGTTTTCTAGAAGGTGCAGATCTTGCATATATTTTAAAGTTAGGTACGCCTATTTTTCCCCTTACAATTTCAAGCTCTTCCTCTGTGATACAAAATGCCTTCTTGAGATTAAATGTACAGCTTTATTTTCTTTTAGTCCTTTTATAGTTTTTATTAAATAAATTTTTAAAAAATTAAGGTGTTAAGCTCACACCCCCTCTTCCCCCCCAACCACCACCAAATAGTTTCCATACTTACTAAGGTTCTTGGTTGCATAATCAGAAACTAACTTAATTTAAATGGAAAAATAATCTTTTAGAAGCTTATGCGTAACTCACAGAAATGAGAAATAGACTGGAAAATCAACCTGAGGCAATAACCAAGAAAGGGAATATACAGGTAACCTGCAGCCACAAGAAGTCGTTGTAGGTCGTTGCCTTCCCCACTGTCATGGGACACTCATGCCGTGACTGTAGGTTCACCACCTTCTCACCAGGAGCTTTCGTGGTACAATATGAAACTGGCCCCTGTATACAGAAGTCAGGGAGAGGCCCAAGAAAGAGGCAGGCCAGTCCATGTTGACAAGGGGCAGTTTTAATAATAGTAAAGGGAACTTACCTACAAAGCTTGCCTTGGGCAGCAGCAAGACAAATGAATCCCTGTACCCAGTCTCCAAATCTGAAGAGTTTATAAAGAGGCCCTAATGGGGCTCATACTCCATGCATCTGCTTTCACCATCACATCACCATCTCAAGACTGTCCCAGAGCAGCCTCTGGGAGTGGAAAAGCCAAGTGGAACCCACGTTCCAAGTACAGGAGAGGGAGTGAGGAAGCCTCCAAGTGTCTGGGTTCAGCTCATGGGTCAATTGGTGTCATATCTTTTCTCCATTACCTTCCCCAACACTCTACTCCTCCTGACCAGTTCTTAAAATCTTTTACACCCAACTTTTTTCTCTTTTTTTAATTTGAGAGAGAGAGGACACGTGGGAGAGAGAGGCAGAGGGAGAGAGAAACTTAAGCAGGCTCCATGCTTAGCCTGGAGCCCCACCCTGGGCTCAATCTCCCAACCCCGGGTCATGACCTAAGCCAAAATCAAGAGTCGAACACTCAACCAACTGAGACACCCATTGCCCCAACATCTGCCTCTTTTGCAACGGGCCCTGAGTGGTCAGCAAGAGGCTATATTAGCAAGGACATGGTTCTTATGGAAGCCCTCTGGCTGCCTTGGAGGCTGTGAGAGAAAACACAGGTTAGGACAATAATTTTTCTTCAAATGTTTATTTAAATTCTAGTTAGTTAGCATACAGAGGAATTTTGTTTTCAGGAGTAGAATTTAGTAATTCATCTTTCCTGCATACAGTGTTGACATTCTCATGTCCTTTTCTTATCTTAGCTTGTCTTTCAGCTTCTAGACATGAGTTTCAGCCTTCAGCCAGGCATCAGTGGCCAGCTAGAACTACCCATCATGGAGGCCAGACCACTGGCCAGACCACAGTGCTCCCTTCCTTGCCACAGTGAGTAATGTACTGTGCACTGTTCCGCCAACAAGTGCATTTTCTGGCATCCCTTTGCTCATGAGGTGGTCCATATGTATCTGATATATGGGCCACCTCTCCCCACCTAGAGGTTGATGGCCAATTCGAGATCTCCCCATAGAATGCCTCTTTTCCAAGGCCCATTTCTTTAGTCTCCTGCCTGGCTCACCAATTGTAGGCTCACAACCCTCTTAGAAGCTTTCCTGGAAACTGGCTCCTGTATGCAGAGGAGAGGGAGAAACCAAAGAAAGAGGCAGGCCACTCTCCATGTCAGTAGGTGGCATTTTAATAACAGCAAAGGGAATTTAAATACGAGGCTTGTCTTGAGCAGTAGTAAGACAAATGGATCCCCACACCCACCCTCTAAATCTTAGAAGTTTATAAAGAGGCACTAACTGGGCTCGGTCACATACACCATGCAGGTGTCTCACTCTGTTTTCAGCATCACATTACTATCTGAAGGCCATATCTTGGGGCAGCCTCTGGGAGCAGAAAAGCAAGTGGAACCCATCTTCCAAGGACAAGGGGAAGCGTGAGGAGCCTCCAAATACCCAGGTTCAACTTTTGGGTCAATTGGCAGTCACATCTCTTTTTTTGTTTTTAATGTTTATGTATTTATGTATTTATTCACTTATTCATTTATTTATTTTTGAGAGAGAAAGAGCAGTCACATCTTTTTTGATCACATTTCTCAAGCCATCACCCCTGCCATCGTTAAATTCACTGCCATGAAAAAAAGAACACTTGACTCATTTGCAGTCACTCGAAAGAATCTCTAACAGACCCGCATCTTTGGATCACTTCTGCAAGGTTCAAAGGAAGCTATCATCTAAAGGGAGCTCTTAGAGGTCAGAAAAATCAGCTGCTTTGACTCAGATCCAATCCTGTATTAATCATTTTCATTGTATGACAGACTGTTGCTGCATCCACCTTGTGATATGGTGGAACTGAGAATGTTCATTTCATGATGGGTAGCTCTATCTCATAGTCACTGGGTATCCCTTGGTTAGATGTACAATCTGTACTAGGGTTTAGTAACACAGCATGAGTAGTTCTCTCTGCAGAAAGCAAGGCTTTATCCCAGTATTCTTAGGGTTTTGGACTGCAATTCCATCAGGGCTTTCACATGACATCTTTATCTACCTCTCATAGCATTGAATCTACAAGGTCATGTGGCCCAAGTGCCAGGACAGCTTGCACCACAGACTGGACCCGCTACAGAGGCCTCCTTTGCTTCGGCCCCTTTCTCTCTTGAACACCTTCATTGAGTTTAGCATAGCTTCCCTCTTCATTCATTCATGACCTTGTTCAAATGCTACCTTCTCAGTGATATTTTTCTTGGCCATCCTATTTAAAATTGCAACACTTCCACTCTCCTGCTTCATTTTCTTCATTGTAGTTATCAATATCGAATATAGTTTATTTATTTTTATTATTACTCACATATGAGTACAAAGAGGAGGGTATTTTGTTTATTTGTCTACAGCTATATCCCCAGTAGACTACCAAAAATGAAATGCTCAACTAGTATGTAATTTCTCTTTGGAACTTCTTTGAAAAACCTGTCAATGGACTTCCGGTTTCTGGTTCCACATGTAAGGAGCTTGGAAGTCACTATGCCACCTTAACAAGTATAAAACTGAACATTATATTTAATTTACATATATATGTACACTTTTGTGTATACTTTGCACTTATAAGTATACTTGTATACTTGTATACTTGTGTATACTTTGCTCAAGTATAAGTATACTTGTACACTTATGTATACTTTTATATAGACAGCAATAATACAAGGGATGGAAGGAGTTATGATTATTTTGTAATTATAAAGTACCTGCATTATCCACGAAGTGATGCCATGTTATTTGCAAGTAGACTTGGGGAGAGCTTGGCTGGCTCAGTCGGTGGAGCGTGGGACTCTTGATCTCAGAGTTGTAAGTCAAAAATCCCACATCGGGTGTAGAGATTATTTAAAAATTAAAAAAAAAATCTTTGGGGCGCCTGGGTGGCTCAGTCGGTTGAGTGTCCAGCTTCGGCTCAGGTCATGATCTCGCAGTCTGTGAGTTTGAGCCCTGCGCTGGGCTCTGTGCGGACAGCTCAGAGCCTGGAACCTGCTTCAGATTTTGTGTCTCCCTCTCTCTCTGCTCCTCCCCTGCTCATGCTCTGTCTCTCTCTGTCTCAAAAATAAATAAACATTAAAAAAAATTTTTTTAACTTAAAAAAAAGAAAGTGAACTTGGATTAATTGCAAAGGAATATTGCAAATTCTCAAGCAACCATTAAAAAAGGTAATAATAATAAAAAAAAGAAGTATAGCTTATATGCTAAGCAAGGAGAGTATGTTATGCCCGAAGTTCTGAAACCTCTCACAAAAGACCACCAGAGTCGTAACTCAAAGCCAAGCGGCAAGGGTCGTTTATTGCAGGTTTGAACCTGGACCTCTGCGCACTCGTCGCCAGTGACGCTGAGAGGCAAGGCCGACCGATCGGGACCAACACTCTTGATAAGAGTGTGGCTGACCGATCGGGACCAACACTCTTGACAAGAGTGTGGCTGACCGATCGGGACCAACACTCTTGACAAGAGTGTGGCCCTGAACAGCCGGGGTACAGAGTTTTTAAAGCTGATCACATCGTTTTATCATTATCTGGGAACAGAACAGAGAAACAGTTCCCAGATGAGTTAGAAACAGTTGCCAGATGAGTCAGAAACAGTTATCGAATGAGGTGATTATTTTAGACTTTCTGCCGCTAAGTTGCAACCAGTGGATCTCTTTGACCTTGTCTCTGACGCTCTTTTTTAAGGTTTTGTTTCCTTCATTGGTAAAGCCTGATTCACAAGAGTATGAAGTCTGATTTACAAGAGTAAAAGTAAGGCTGTTATCTTTTGACCTTCAGTGTCAGAACAAAGTTCTTATCTTTCAAGCTAAGCGTTAGCTTTACAGTACAATTTAACCTTTACATTTCCCCCTTTTCTTGTCAGTGAATCAATCTTTTGATTTATCATTAGGAACTAAGGGGACATAGTTGGACTTAATCATAATTTTTATTTTATTAATTTGTCTTTTGACAACTGTATTAATCAATTGATAATGCACGGGCCAATAGTTAACCTGAGAAATAACAATAGCAGTGGCCCAGCTACGGTGGTGAGCAGTGATATGAGCCAGGCGGACTAAGAGAATAAACTTTGAGCCAGTTTTTGTTTTTGATTCCTGTGTCTACATTTATAAAGTTTTTTATGAGTCTTTTACACTTATTATTATATAAACTTAGAAAATTTAAGCACCAGCCATGGCACCTTCAGTTACTCAGCTTTCTTGGTTTTTACCTAGAGTTGGAAGCCTAGCCTACTTAAGAAATTTTAGCACCGGTACATTAGACCGGCCTCTATATTGCCATTTTTTTTGCCTACCACCTTTTTTTTTTTTATTTTTAATACACCTGTCTTTTACTTTCTGGTTTTTTTTTTTTAATTACACACTTTTTTTTGCCAGGCTTAGCATCTCCTTCTCTCTCGAGACAAAGCGCCCTTGGTGGCTTGGCGTAGAGGCACGGACAGCCATGGGGAGTAGGTGACTGTGCCTAGCAGCGGAGTCAGGACGCCCACGGTCAGCCAGCCACAGGCGTGTAGCTCTAAACATGCAGCCATATTGGGCTGGCCTGGGCACAATGTGGACATTCCCTCCAGCGACCTATGCAACCTAGCGTGTATGTGAACTTGGATTCCTTCTTTCTTTCATCACCAGCGGCTGTATGTTGATGTCACAGGAGGGTGGGAATCACAAGCTTTATCTACTTTAAACAGTCACACATCTCATCAACAGTCTTAGAAGCATTATAACTTTCACAGAGATTTTCTTTCCTTGCTTCTTGGTGATAAAGGGGTGGAGGAAGGAGATGGGGCACAGACAGACAGTGCCTCTGCTGCCCTGGGAACTGAGAGCAACCCATAACCCCAAACCGAACACAGGTTTAACTCTGCGGGATTGTCTATTTGAGCCACCTGTGTCCTAGAGTCATGAAAAGCCCAGCAGATGGGCAGGGATGTTTCATTCACAGCATTTATCTAATTTAACAAAGAAAGCCATTGTCTTCCTCCAAGGATTTTGTGGGTTCAGGTCTGAAATGGTCTCGGATTTACAGGCTCCTGGAGCAGGAGAGCGTCTCTCTTTTCTCCAGCATTTTTGCCACCTGAGTGCCACGGGGAAGAGTATCTTACTTTCAGGATCTTGAAACCACTTTTGTCCCGGTATCTTATTTCCCCCTTTTCTTGACTTGTTTCTTCTAAGTTTTAGGGCTTTTGTTAGTGCGATGAGCTCTGTGTGCTGGGCTGAAGTTTCTGGGAGAAGGGTCTGTTGCCATAAAACTTTATGGTCTGTCATCACTGCAGCGCTGGCATACTTTTGCCCTTGAGATACAAAATTATTGCCGTCTGAAAACATGCTGATATCAGGGTCCTGTAAGGGAATGTCTGTAAGATCAGAGCAGAGGGACGAGATTATTGCCAAGGTTTCTGGGCAAGAGTGTAGAGGGGGCAGCCGCTTAGTCTCCTTAAGATTTTTATTCTGAGCTCTAGATCCCCTGTGGAGACCATTTCATCTGAAAGCTGGTCTTTTTTACCTTGCAGAGAGTTTGAAGGACTGGCTTTTTAACGTGGAGGCCGAAAATTGAGGGAGCTCTCCTATAGTCCTCTCCCAATCTTGAGCTTTTTCTCAGGGGTCGGTGGAACAATCCGAGGAAAGGGCCCTGTTTTAGACTTTTAACTTTTCCGGCCAACACACCAAATGTTGCATCCACCCGACTCCTGAAACAGAATGCTATGGGCACCAGTGACAGTTGCAACAACGTTTATTACAATGAGAGGCAAGGGAGGTAGCAGGAGGGAAAGCCGCAGGGAGCGATCGATCGGAATCAGATATGACCCGTTGACCAGAAGTCTGGTGGGCTCGGGGGAAATCTCGGTGGAACCTCCAAATGTTATGCCCGAAGTTCTGAAACCTCTCACAAAAGACCACCAGAGTCGTAACTCAAAGCCAAGCGGCAAGGGTCGTTTATTGCAGGTTTGAACCTGGACCTCTGCGCACTCGTCGCCAGTGACGCTGAGAGGCAAGGCCGACCGATCGGGACCAACACTCTTGATAAGAGTGTGGCTGACCGATCGGGACCAACACTCTTGCCAAGAGTGTGGCCGACCGATCAGGACCAACACTCTTGACAAGAGTGTGGCCCTGAACAGCCGGGGTACAGAGTTTTTAAAGCCGATCACATCGTTTTATCATCATCTGGGAACAGAACAGAGAAACAGTTCCCAGATGAGTTAGAAACAGTTGCCAGATGAGTCAGAAACAGTTATCGAATGAGGTGATTATTTTAGACTTTCTGCCGCTAAGTTGCAACCAGTGGATCTCTTTGACCTTGTCTCTGACGCTCTTTTTTAAGGTTTTGTTTCCTTCATTGGTAAAGCCTGATTCACAAGAGTATGAAGTCTGATTTACAAGAGTAAAAGTAAGGCTGTTATCTTTTGACCTTCAGTGTCAGAACAAAGTTCTTATCTTTCAAGCTAAGCGTTAGCTTTACAGTACAATTTAACCTTTACAAGTAAAGAGATTATATAAAATTTTCAGTTGAAGCCACAAAAGGCAGAAAAACGTGGAAGACAAATATAAGAATAAAGAGCAAGGGCAACAAATAGAAAGGAGTAATAAATATAATAGATATTATCCAACAATATCGATAATCATTTTGAATGTTAATCATCTAAATGTACCACCTAAAAGATAGAGACTGTTAGATTAGATTTAAAAAACCTAAAATATGTTTGTCTAAAAAAAAAAAAAAAACACTTTAAATATAAAGACACATATAGATTAAATGTAAGTGAATAGAGAAAAATATACCAAGCTAACACTAATCCAAAGAAAGCAGAAATAGCCGTACTGAAGTCTGGTCTGTTTTCAAAGCAAGGAAAGTTATCAGCAAGATCATTAAATAATGATAAAGGGGTCAGTCTCCAAAGAGACATAATAATCCTTAACACTTTAATGCCCAAAAATAGAGTATCAAACTACACGAGGCAAATGCTGACAGACCTGTGAGGAGAAACGGATGAATACAAAATAATAGTTCAATACTCCAACAGTCTTCAGTAAAGATGGACCAATCTAGAAGGCATAAAATCTGTGAGGACATAGTTGAACTCAATAACACCATCGATCAACAGGATATAATTGAAATATATAGACTCTTCATCGAACAAGAGTAGATTATACATTTTTCTAAAGCTCACCTGGAATATTGATCAAAATAGACCACCCTCTGGGCCACAAAGTGCACCTTCACAAATCTAAAGAATAGAAGTCATACAATATCTGCCTTCAGACCAGAATGGGAATAATAGTCAATAAGAGAAAGATAAATGGAAAATCCCCAAAGAGGGAGATTAAACAACACATTTCTAAATGTGTCTAAAGCTCAAAGAAATAATCTCAAGAGAAATTTAAAATACTTTGAACTAAATAAAAATGAAAACACAACTTTTCAAAATTTGGGGGATGCAGGGAAAGCAGAGCATAGAGGGAAATGTATAGCATTGAATGCATATATTAGAAAAGAAGAAAGATCTAAAATTGATCAACTAAGCCTCCACCTGAGGAAACGAGAAAAAGAAGAACAAATTCAATCCTATAAACAAAAGAAAAGAAATAATAAGACTTTGATCAGAAAATGATGAAATTTAAAACAGGAAATCAGTGGGCAAATATCAATAAAACAAAAAGCTGCTTCTTTGAATGGTCAATAAAGTTGATAAGCTTCTTAAACTAACAAAGAAAAGAAAGCAAAGACACAAATTACTAATATCACAAATTAGAGGGACATCACTACTAATCCCATAAAGGTTTTTAAGCAAAATCAAATCTGAAGAGTAGAGAATTTGTTTTTAGTTAGCATTGCTACAAGTTATGATTTGGTTTTTAGATGAATCAAAGTACCCACAGTTAAGACACAGGACTCAAACTTATTATACCCACATTCTGTTCTATATAAAATTATATATGAATTACCAGGAAAATTTCCAAGGCACACTTAATATGAAAACAATTAATCTATTGACAAATATTTATAACTGTTCTGATATTACCAGGGCTCTATGGGGATGCTCTTAGTACCAGGATGGACTTGTTCTGAGAAGGTCTCAGAACAAGAAGCTCTCCAGACATCAACAGTTCTACCATTCAACTCAGTTCTGACATTATTTACGGGGAGATAGCATCAGACTCCACAGGTTAAGCGCTCAGTCCTGAATGACTGCGCCCCTCCGCCCCCATTTCAGATGCCAGTCACTAACCCAGGCTGTTACCTGTACCTCTGAACTAACTATAAATCGGAGATCCCTCTTTGGGTTTGCTTAATTTCCTAAGCAGCTCACAGAACTCAGAGAAACATTTTACTTACTACATTATCAATTTATTATAAAAGGATATGCCTCAGAAACAGCCAGACGGAAGAGATGCATAGGGCAAGATAGGGCAAGGTATGCAGGAAAAGGTGCAAGCTTCTGGAACCTCTCCAAGCCTGCCACTCCCCCTGAACCTCCAGGTGTTTGCCAAACTCTGAATCCTGTCCTTTTCAGGTACAGAAGAGTGATTGACACATGGGAATGCTTCCTACATTATTTGACAAGGTCAAATATATTAGGTCATAATTTAAACTGTCCTTTTTTCATTGGGAATTAAGAACATTCATAGATTCAGGGCATCTGGGTGGCTCAGGCAGTTAAGCATCCAACTCTTGATTTCAGCTCAGGTCATAACCTTACCATCGTGAGATGAAGCCCCGCATCGGGCTCCAGCCTGAGTGTGGAGGCTGCTTGGGATTCTCTCTCTCTGCCCCTCCCCATGCTCAAAAATTAATAAATAAATATTAAGAAAAGCTAAAAAAAAAAAAAAAAAAAAAAGAAGAACATTAACAGATTCAAGGGACCTTGATGGTGGAACATTTCTTGGTTGGTAAACAAAAATTCCACTCAAACATCATTTACAATTATAGTATTAATATAAGTGCTGTGAAATTTTTTTCTGTTTGCAATATATCTTTATTCTTTTTCTTTTAATATATGAAATTATTGTCAAATTGGTTTCTATACAACACCCAGTGCTCATCTCAAAAGATGCCCTCTTCAATACCCATCACCCACCCTCCCCTTCCTCCCACCCAAAATTTTATTAATAACAACAAGAATTCTATGAACTATGCCAGAATCCAGAAATACCTGTTTTGGTTAGATGCTCAAATTCTTTGATAAAACACAAACTGTAGCATAATACTATGCCTATATATTTTTTCTAGTAAGTGTGTGGGAGAAGAGGGGGAATATAAGATAATTATTTCATTTAGCTTTCTTGCAAAAATGTTGGAAAACAAAAATGTATTTGCTTGTGGGGCTCCTGGGTGGCTCAGCTGGTCAAGCATCGGACCTCAGCTCAGGTCACCATCTCACAGTCTGTGAGTTCAAGCCCTTCATGGGGCTCTGTGCTGACAGCTCAGAGCCTGGAGCCTGTCTTCAGATTCTGTGTCTCCTTCCCTCTCTCCCACTCCGCTGCTTGTGCTCTGTCTCTTTATCTCAAATATAAATAAATATTTTTTTTAAGTTTTAATAAAAGTTTTAAAAAATGTACATGCTGGAGTCTGCCTAAGGAAACACTAGATACACAAAACTATGAAAAGTAATTATTTCTGGAGGGGTTTCAGTTTGGGTTTATTTGAATTTGCACTGAAGATGTACTTCCAAAAATATAAAAGTACTGTAATATAATTTAAGATAAATATGTCTTTTGGTCTTCCATCCATGGTTCCTGGCACACAGTTCCCAAAAACTCTTGGAATTTCCTAAGTGATAAGAGCAGCGGAGGCATCTTTCATTATAATTCATCGTCTCTCGTCCTCAGTTCCTGAAATTGCTTCAGAACCATAAAGGTGAAATGGGTCCACATCTAGGAAGAGTTGAAATGATACTCAGTGACACAGTATAGATACGAAAGGAAGAATCCGGTGAATCAAGGAAGATCACACAGACTTCTTGCCGCCTTCTCTCACAGGCCGACCTGTGTAGCTGAAAGTGCCTTTCCTTTCAGATAATGCTTCAAGTGCCAAAGAATCCCCAAGAAGAATTTCCTCTGTTGGCTGTTTCCAAAAATCACGACGTGGGCGACCTGAAAGTTACAGAATTCTTATCATGTAACCAAACATCCAAACCAAGCCAGCTTGTTCTGTAACCAAAAATACTCCTACAAGTGTCATGAAAAAGGTAAATTGATGCAGTGCAACGAACACAAGAAATTAAAACACAGTTGTTATCACTCTGAAATAGGCCTCCATGCTGGGGCCTCTGGAATCCCTGATGAGCTCAATGTGCTTCATGTATTTCCACAAGGAACGAGCAGCAGTAAAAAGGAAAATCAAGGAAAGGGAGACAGGACAGAGGAACCTGTCGGGGCCAAAGCAGGCCACCCTACAATGTGCCACCTTGGCATACTAATTATTTAAATAAAAGTTACTTGGGGGCGCCTGGGTGGCTCAGTTGGTTGAGAGGCCAACTCTTGATTTTGGCTCAGAGTCTCACATGATCTCACGGTCTGTGGGTTTGAACCCTGCATCTGGCTCTGTGCTGACAGTGTGGAGCCTGCTTGGGGTTCTCTTTCTCTCTCTCTGCCCCTCCCTCACTCACAAGTGCACCCACAGTCTCTCTCTCTCTCTCTCTCTCTCTCTCTCTCTTTGTTATTGTTTTTGGAGATGATATCAGAAGACATCAAAACTATGTAGCAAAGGGAAGCTCATGAACAGGAAGGTTGTAGATACCAGCAGAAGCATGAAAACGACCTCATTAATGCTCCATTTTAGCCAAAGGGAAAGTGAATCGGAGAAATAGGCATTCAGGAAGGGAAAAAAAAAAAAAAGACATCAGGACAAGTAGCAAAACAAGTGTTCAAGAGGTTAGGTAGTATCCAGATACTAGTTAGGACATGGCTTCTTTCCATAGTATCGGGGAGTTTCCCATACAATGGCACTGAACACAAATTGACAATTGTTAGCCACAACCGACTAATCCTAGCAAAGTCCGAACTAATAAGAACAAACGCAACCAAGCATAACTTCTGGTTTCTAAGCCAGAAAATGTTACTTGCGAGTCCAATGAATCCAATTCCTTAAAATACCCATTATGTCCCACTTGTTACACCCATGGGAACTTTCTTTAATGTATTCAACATGGCTGCAAATGGAAGACTCTAATCTGCAGTTTGTTGACTGATACCCACATGATTTACTAGATAACGGTATGGAGTTTATGTTTAATTAGGCAATAGTATCCTACTTGTTTTTTACCGTGGCTCTTTTTTGCTATGCAGCCCAGTAACGTGCAATGCAGCTGTGGAATCACTCTCTGTAACAGCCATTGAACATTTCCAACCAGCTCTGCTGAGGATTTCCAGTCTTGGTCCAGATGTCAGCCAGAAACTGTAAATAGCCTGTGTAGAGAGATGGTTGAAAGACCAGGTTCTCATTTGCTAATATGTAAATAAAGGCACGGATTAACTTTCACTCTTTTGAATAAAAATCCCTCTCCTCTTTCAAGGAGATGCTTCGTTTGGTTTGCAAGTCTAAATTGTGAAATAGGTACCTCTGTCAAATGACAAAAATTCAACCGAGTGAGTAAAACTTAAAAATCGAATTGGCTTTATTAATCAATTCATGAATCAAACAGCATCCCACCTAGCAAGTAGCGGGGAGCTCCAAAGGGTTACAGAAAAGGAAATGTTTTTAAAGGTAGAGAGGAAGTGGAAAAAAGGAAGATTTTAACAAAGATCCATTGTTTTAGGCAAGGTCACCTTCCTAAGGGGAATGGAAGGGGGCTATCAGTAAATTTCCTAGGGCTGATCAGGAAATTCCATTTTGATTGGTTAAAGGTTATATTTTAGGGTGGGTTGAAAACTACAGTTAGGTTAGGTATTAAGTCTTGGTTTATTGACTTGGGACCTTAACCCAAGTGACATACCATTTTGGACCTGTGGTTTTCTTTTTAATACCCCCAACACTAATTTTCACCACGTTAAAATATCTCCACATGCAGGTAAAGCTAGCAATCCCTACATTTCTGATTACTATACACTCATCGTGCAGGTCACTGCATTACAGAGTAAAACACAGGATTTGTAATTTTCAGAAAACTTGGCAAGCAATATAGAAATCTAACCTTGGTATCATAATTCCCAAGGAAACGTAGGCCTTTCCGGTCATCTCTTGGAATGAAACACACATACTCCAAACTATACATGCCCAAACTGAACTTCTCTAATTTCTTCAAAAGCCTTCTTTTTTTTTTTTAATTTTTTTTTTAACGTTTATTTATTTTTGAGACAGAGAGAGACAGAGCATGAATGGGGGAGGGTCAGAGAGAGAGGGAGACACAGAATCCGAAACAGGCTCCAGGCTCTGAACCATCAGCACAGAGCCTGACGCAGGGCTTGAACTCACGAACCGCGAGATCATGACCTGAGCCGAAGTCGGCTGCTTAACCGACTGAGACACCCAGGCGCCCCTCTTCAAAAGCCTTCTTGAGAGTGTAGAAGAATCTTCAATTTTTTTTTTTATTCTTGAGCGAGTAGGGGGACAAGGGAAAAAAGGGAAATGTTCGCTAAAGCATGGAAATTTTTCCGGAGGATATGAAGATTACTGCATCTTGGCACAAATGCTTAAAATGTATATCTATCTTTAGGATTATCTATTGTGTATATTTCTGCTTTAAGTACAAAACACCTGAGGGATATCTGTTCTGATCATTTGAATTCAACGAGAAAAAAGAATTTGATTTATTAATGTCTTCAATGAGGTTGAACCCAAAGTAGTTAGATATCATTCCCACCCCCCACTTTTCAGACTGGGTCTTTCAAGAAAACTAATAGTAGAAAGATTCAAATAATGACATAACTAACCCAAGGGAGGAGATCCTGCCCTGGGGACAGGGACGTGTAAATATATTCGTGCAAAGAAGATGCTAGTTAGTTAGCTAGTTTGCTAGTTGGAGGATGCTCTGGGACTAATTGAACCTTAGCACTTAACCTTCTAAACACAGACAAATCTACCATAAAGGAGGGCCCACCAACAATCTACACACGGTCCAAGAAGAGTTTCACCATCCTGTTTGTTGGTAGCAAAATACGTTCGGAGGAACGTATTTCATGCCCTGAGGACCAGGGATGAAATAAGAGTTTAGGGGATTAATGACACCTCTTTTTCTCCCTCCACCCTCCAGTGTACCCAAAATAAATCTCTTTCTCTATTCTATTGTTTTATGTTGGATTAGTCATTCCATAGACTAGGGAGAATTCACAAAGGCTAGTTCTTAATTTCTCAGACAAATCCAATATCAGTTCTGCAATTATGGCTCCTAGTCCTTTGCAGATCATCTAGTCACAGAAGCCGGAAATCTATGCCAAGCTGAGTTCACTGTTACTCGCTACCAAAACCAGTTAATTTCATGCTCTTAATAGCTCTCAAATCTATCCTTTTTCGCCAAGCCTGTGGCAACTATCTTAGTTCAGACTCTCATCATTTTTGCCACAGCCTGGAAGAATAGTCTCCTTATCATTCACTGGACTTACAGTCTTATCCGTTTATAGCAATCCTTTCCTTCAAGTGTGTATGTGGTCTTCTTTAGCGAAAACCTGACCGCTATTTTCAGGATAAAGTCCAAATGCATCGATACTTTCATGCTTTATTCCTGGCACTCATCCCTCTTCTGACTCTTGCAAATATTGTTTTAGATACAGTTGCTTCTAGAAAAATGTCCGTCTTGAGGTGCCTGGGTGGCTCAGTTGGTTGAGCGTCCCACTTTGGCTCAGGTCATGATCTCACAGTTCGTGAGTTCCAGCTCCGCGTGGGGCTCTGTGCTGATGAGCCTGGAGCCTGCTTCGGATTCTGTGTCTCCCTCTCTCTCTCTGCCCCTCCCCCACTCGTTCTCTCTCTCTTTCTCTCTCTCTCTCTCTCTCTTTCTCAAAAATAAACATACATTAAAAAAAAAGAAACTGACTTTTCGAAAAATCTTCCTCTTCATCTAAAATTGGATTTGGTGCCTTTTTTTTTTTTTTTCCATCCTGTATCTCTCTGATTATAGTATATTTTGTGCTTTATTATTACTGTTTTGTGGGCTGTCATTTTTTGTATAGAAGCAAAATTCTGATGTTTCACTGTCAAAATCCTCTCAGTAAATGCAAAACCTGACAAGTAGTAAACAATAAAATTTGCTGGATTAGAATAAACACAATCATAGAAAGTTTTAGACATATATAAAAGTAGATAAAAATTAAAATACCAATCATGTGTTAATATTTATACTGATTTCCTTCCACTATTTTAATATTTAGCTACTCATGAGTTATCATTATACACAGTTATAATCATACTATTTTTGTAATGCTGAGGTCTACTTTTTAATTACTAGCTTTAGAAGCTAAGGCCTTTTATGAGTTTTATAAATTGTCCACAACAATGATTCTAAGAGCCTACTAACGTTACATCAGGACCTGTAACACTTTTATTTCAAGTAATCCTTTATTATGAGGGTACTTTTATCTCCTTCTTGTTCTACTTTATTTTCTCTGTTATGTACAGTACGGCAATATTTATCTAAGTATATGTAAATATTACTCTTAGATGAAACTTCAGCCCATGAGATTATGATTTTAAAATATTTTTTTAACGTTTATTTATTTTTGAGATAGAGAGAGGCAGAGCATGAACGGGGGAGGGTCAGAGAGAGAGGGAGACACAGAATCGGAAGCAGGCTCCAGGCTCTGGGCCATCATCAGCCCAGAGCCCGACGCGGGGCTCGAACTACGGACTGTGAGATCGTGACCTGAGCTGAAGTCGGACGCTTAACCGACTGAGCCACCCAGGCGCCCCTAGATTATGATTTTAAATGTATAAGCATTTTTACATTTTCTGATGCATATTTTCTTTTCTTTTTAAATCTGTATTTTGAGAGAGACACACAGAGAGAAAGAGAGAGAAAACACAAGCGGGGGAGGGGCAGAGAGAGAGGGACAGAGAGAAACCCACACAGGCTCCGCTGGCCCGATGTGCTGAGCCCAATGCCGGGCTCAAACTCTGGAACTGTGAGATCACGACCTGAGCCTAAATCAAGAGTCGATGGATACTTAACCGCCTGAGCCACCCAGGCGCCCCTGATGCATGTTTTTCAATCCAAATTGTTATTGGCCTGTGCAAAGTTACTACCATTAGTTAATAAAAAATACTTAATTTGGAAAGTGGAACATGGTGTTTTTCCATCGTGAAGTATCTGTTCATATTCATAACTTGTTTATTTGAGGAGTGTTAGTGATTTTCTTATGTATTTTCACCAATTCTTTTTATGTTGGAGTTGTAAGCACATTTCCTGTTTCCTATAAAAATGAATGAATGAATGAATGAATGAATCTCAGTTATCATTTGCTTTTTAACTTACTTTAGAAGTTATTAATTCATATTCAAAAATTCATTCATAGTCACCAATGGAATATTGATCAACATCTATACTCTTCTCCTTCCAGACAGAAACTCTTTAATATCTCTTTACTTCCAAACTCTTTACCCCACTATTTCCACTATTGTGATAACTTGGAACTTAGTTCCAGGATAATACTATTTTGCCTTTCTTTCTTTTTTTTTTTTTTTAACGTTTATTTATTTTTGAGACAGAGAGAGACAGAGCATGAACGGGGGAGGGTCAGAGAGAGGGAGACACAGAATCTGAAACAGGCTCCAGGCTCTGAGCTGTCAGCACAGAGCCTGACGCGGGGCTCGAACTCACAGACCGCGAGATCATGACCTGAGCCGAAGTCGGCCGCTTAACCGACTGAGCTACCCAGGCACCCCTATTTTGCCTTTCTTTATTAGCTCATCAAACTGCACAGATCTAGTAACAACAGCTTTCTAAACAAAAGTTTTAGTTTTCTCATCTCAAGTACAATACAGTACAAAAAAATCATATTTAAAATTAGCTGGGACACTTAAAAGAGACTTAGGAATAGAGTCAATAAAAAAAAAAAAAAGCAGAACACCTAAAAGGAAAGAATAACTGTGAAATGTTATTAAATAACCTAAAAGAGGGTTTATGGAAACTAATTTGGATGTTATATTCTTAGAAGGAAATGCAGGGTTGCCTGGGTGGCTCGGTCGGTTAAGTGTCCGACTTCAGCTCAGGTCACGATCTCATGAGCTCTCAAGTTTGAGCCCCATGCCAGGCTCTCTCCTGGCAGTGCAGAGCCCTCTTTGGATCCTCTGTCCGCCTCTCTCTCTCCCCTCCCCAGCTTCTGCCCACTCTCTCTCTCTCTGTCTCCAAAATAATAAACATTTTTTAAAAAGAGAAGGAAATTCAATATGTTTTAGAGAAATCTATAAGTTCAGTGCAAGTCTAGTAAGAATCCCAACAGTATATTTTATGGGATTTGAGAAGTTGATTCTGAAAATCCCTTAGAAGAGTAAATGTTGCAGAATCGATAAGAAACTCAAGAAGAATGAGAGGCCACACATTGGCAGACTGATCTGACATTGACTGTTTAAAAAATAAATTTGAACATAATTATGAGGAACACATACAAAAGTTCATCACGGTTAGCTCTAACTACCAATGTCTTCACACATTTATACCATTCCTGGCCACTGTGGACATTGGAGTTTGCTATCTTTACATAAAGGTACATTACTTAAAAGTTTATTGGCCATCCATTCAAACTAGTCAGATTCCCTACCTCACAAAGTATATGAAAGTAACTAGGAGTTTGAAGATATAACAGTTAAAAAAACATGCATACGAGACAAAAAAAAAAAAAAAAAAAACTAACAAAAAACAAAACAAACAAATTAGGGAGATATTTTTTAAAAATTGAATGTGAAAGGGGTGTCTGGGTGGCTCAGTCGGTTAAGCGGCCGACTTCGGCTCAGGTCATGATCTCGTGGTCTGTGAGTTCGAGCCCCACATCGGGCTCTGTGCTGACAGCTCAGAGCCTGGAGCCTGTTTCAGATTCTGTGTCTCCCTCCCTCTCTGACCCTCCCCCATTCAGGCTCTGTCTCTCTCTGTCTCAAAAATGAATAAACGTTAAAAAAATTTTTTTAAAAAATTGAATGTGAAAGTCCTCTTATGAGCTGAATTCAAAATTCCAGAACTGGGGAGGTTGGTAGGGAATGAATGAAATAAAGGATTAAGAGGACACTTAGGGTGATGAGCACTGAATAATGTATAGAAATACTGAATCATTATATTGTACACCTGAAACGAATATAACACTGCATATTAATTATACTCAATTAAGAAAAACATAAAGAACAAAATCTCAGAACCATAAAAGAAACAAGGGAGAAATTTAGCACATAGAACGGTAAAATAATTCCATGAAAAATAATACCATATGCAAAATTTTAAAAAAGAAATAATTTATTGGAAAATATTTGCAACATTTGTGACACACAGAGATAATATTCATAATTAATAAGGGAGTCTTATGGGTTCATAAGAAAAAGTTAAATAGTCTTGTTAGAAAAGGGATAAGGTTTATGACAAGACCAATAACTAAATCAAGAAAAATTGTGCAGTATCTCAGTTTCTTTCAAGTTGTAAAGGACGCCATTTGCCCCAAAACAAGCAGTCCATTTGCCTCCACAGAAATTCTGCAAAGTCATAGCTCCACTTCCTTGTCCAACATAATTACCAGACCCAGGGTCTCCTACCCATGATGCTCTGGTCTTTAGGCAACTGGTGACTTTAACTTGGAGTGAGAAAATTGACTTTAGTTCCCTCTACCTACGAAGGCATATCCTAGATTAAGGTCATAAAATCAAATGTGCTGGACGGGAACATAAAGGTGTAATGTTGCTGAAGGTTCTAAGTGTGGAAAATTAGAGACACAATAGTTGAAAGTATAAGTATATTAGTCAAGACAAGAAACAAAACAAAAACAAACACACAAAAAACAACAACAATGAAAATCACATACATGAGCTAAATCTTGCCCACTGATTTCACCCGCACGTATAGATATTAAAAATTCACATTGAGGCAAATCAAACCAATGAAAGAGAAATACTAGCTTGAACACACAAAAGAACAAACCTTCAAGAAAATGCAGGGAATGCAAAGGACACAGAATACTAAATCAATATAACACCCAGCACTGTTGGTAGATCAGAGGAATTTGATAGGCTTTCATAACTATATACCGATAATCTTATCGCATAGTAAAATGGCAAACAGAATCCTTGGAACTTAAAATCACATCTGTCTCTTTAATTATTAGTATAGTCATGCTGAATTAGAGAAGAGACTCTTCTGAATATCAAATTAGTGAGCTGGAAGTTCCAGCCTAATAATTTGTGTAAAATGTTTCAGAAGAAATAAGAAAGAAAAATTCTGACAGGATGTTTGTCCTGATGAGGACACTTGTAAAATAATAATATAATATAAATGTCTATCTGCTGGTATTTTAAAAATACAAGAAGATAAATGAGAAGAAATAATCAAATAATGGGGGAAAACTCTTAGCCAAATAAAACTCTGGATTGAAAGGGTATTCCAAGGGCTAAACTGAGGACATTCTTGAGGCTTTAATAGAAAGAGAACACCCATAATTATAGTAATAATAAAAATTAAAAAAAAAACAAATAAGCAAACTCCACAGCTAGATATATTGGAGAAAGTTATAGATTGCAACAATAAAGATCAATGCTTTAAACTTTCAAACGCTGTTTGATTTGTATACCACAGGAAAAATTACAATTCTTAGGATCAAACTCCTAACTTAGGCTGCTACAAAAGACATCCACAGTCTCTCAACCAGTTTCTAGCTACTGTTTCAGACATTATATCTGTATTGGAGTAAATCAACATAGTATATGCAATTATTCATCTATCAATGCTTTTGATTTTTGTTTTTTGTTTTTTGTTTTGCTGTAGCACCGTAATAAAGTGTAACTGTGACTGTAATAGCTTTTTCTGAGGTCCCTGAGCATTTCTCTGAGTCATTAAACATAAGGGTGGCCTTGGGGACCCCTGACATAGATGCCTACAAAAAAATGAGTCTGCATTAAAATATCTGGTATGATTGACAGCTTTCTTTAGCCAAAAGAGAACCCGAGGGGGACACTGGCTGTTTAACTTTGTTGCAATCATAAAGAAACCAAAAGCGGCAGGAATGCTGGGGAGAAGAACAAGAATCAGCAATGAAACAACCTTTCCCACATCAGGTGTTCAGGCTTGAATAGGATCTGAAAAAGGTAAGTAAGAAAAGTTTGATATTAAATGACAGATTTAAACTTTGGTTTTGGTCTGGATTGGATGCGACGTATGCGTGAGTGACTATAGCTGCTGTAGGATCTGCCTAAGGTTTTATCCTGGCAAAAGAAGAACTCAACAAAATAGGGTTGTAGGGGCCATGGGGGAAAGAATAAATTTGCTTTCTGCTTTCATGCTACTGAAGTCCAACTTTTTGAAAATAAGGTGCATTTATATCTCACCTAGACAAAGCTTTTCAAATATTCTACCCTCTTAAAATGTAGGCATCCCATACCTAAATTAAACTGCCCAAGGAAGGAACCAAAAGCAAGTGATCACTTATTATGCTAAGTAAAATAAGTCAGGCAGAGAAAGACAAATACTGTATGTTAGTTATATGTGGAATCTAAAAAAGATGAACATGCGAAAAGAGGGGCTGGGGTTGAGGATACTGGGGAGATGTTGTTTAGGAGTACAAAGTTACAGCTAGTAGATAAATAAGTTCTGGAAGTCTAATGTACGACATAGTGATTATAGCCAACAGCATAACTTATAAACTTCAAATTTGCTAAGAGAGTAGATCTAAATTGCTCTCAACACACCAAAAAGAACTGATAATTATGTAGCATGATAGAGGTGTTAGCTAATGCCACAGTGGTAATCATATTGCAATATATAAATGTATCCAACCAACACTCTGTATACCTCAGACTTACACATGTCAGTTACACGTCAGTTACATCTCCATTAAAAAAAAAATCAGTTATACCCTATTCTTTTTCTATGATATATTCCAAAGGCCTTTAAAACAACTTATTTTTTAAAAAAATAAATACATTTTTTCTCATACACCAATGGAAAGTCAAACAGCAAACTTAAATCCTGTTGCTTAAAAACTAGAGCATCTATGAGAGAGAAAGGTGAAATAAATAAAATAAATTTTTATTTACTGGGGGTTGGGGGTAGCAAGCAACCTCTGTCAAAACATGAGATTCCTGATAACCCAGAATTAATGAGTAATAATTGGTACCGAAACTGGCACTATACCTGGGGAATAAGAAAAATATAAAACTATTTTGCATTGTGTTTTCTGTATTTTTTTTCATACAAAATAACCTCTGTAGTACCCTAGACTTTGAGCCTTGTATTTTGGGGGGTAAGAGGCACCAAGCTATTTTATTTGAATGAACAGTACAAATGAAAGAAGTTTTAAAAAAATACAGAGTGCTTCATGAATGTGTGGATCAACCTTGGGTAGGGCCATGCTAATCTCTGTATCATTCCAATTTCTAGTAAATGTGCTGCCCAAGTGAGCACAACTTGTATTTTCTAAGCCTTGTGTTTTTCCCTCTTATTCATTTATTTGTTTGAAACCACCTTTGCCATATATTTTCAAAAATTTTTAACGTTTTATTTACTTTTGAGAGACAGAGAGAGATAGAGCATGAGCATGAGCAGGGAAGAGAGTGAGGGAGACATGGAATCTGAAGCAGGCTTGGGGTCCGAGCTGTCAGCACAGAGCCTGATGTGGGACTCAAACCCATGGACCATGAGATCATGACCTGAGCTGAAGTCAGACGCTTAACGACTGAGACACTCAGGTGCCCCCAACTTTGGCATATGTTTAAGAAATAGTAGCGTTCTTATGGGCTCTCCAACAGGACTTCTAGGCACATGCTGTGGATGCATCACCAAAAATTCGTCATGTCAGTTCATTCTATGTTCATCCTTTCCCAAATACCACTTTAAGTCATGGTTAGCCATCAGCCACAGGTAATAAGGTTTTAGGATGTCCAAATATTCATTTCATGAATTCTGGGGGTTTTCTGTCTCTGAGACTTGCTACACTTAATTTTGTACAGTTGTAATCTAGCCACAAGTAAATTTCTGTCTTCCCGAGTCTTTTCTTGTCTCTCATCAAATTCCCATTGCCTTGGTGATATATTCTAATTTTACAATTAATTACATCATCACTATTCTGATGGACACACAACAAAATCTTTTTCTTTTAACTTATTCGAGGCAGATGTTTTCAGTAAGATTCAATGACCTTGTCGCAAAACAGAATAAAGGAAGTGGAGAGGAAGGAAAGAAACGTACATGGAGTTCTATTCATTATCTTCACTCTTGACAAAATCGCAGTCATTTCAGGCATGTTTTATGGGTGTGTGGGTTTCCTTAGATGCAGGCACTTCAGCTTCTTCAGGACACAGAGAGAAGCCTGTTTCAATTTGCTGGTCCATAAAATCAGAAGAAATGTATGGCCAGATGGATATAAAAATACTAGTGTATTAGCAAAAATCTTTGCCACCAAACTATCTAGGATGACATAGGCCAAATTCATCATAATAGTGCTCAAATAGTACATAAAGAAGAAGAGTAGGAATGAAATCATAGACTTCACGGCTCTCACGTGAACTTTTGTGATAGGATCCCCACCTCTGTCCTTCACCTGCCTGGTGTGGCTCCATAAGGAACGGATCAAAAGGACAAAGGAAGCCAGAGACACTGCAAAGGGGATGATGAACATTATGTTCAGGAGCATATGAAACAAAAATAACTCATATGTTCTCATTGTGAAACTCACTGTCCGATTTCTTTCCGTGTTTACCTTGCTTTTGATCAGACTCATAAACACTGTATCCTTAAAGGGAAGAGACAAGCAGAAAGAGAAGTCTGCAGCCAGTACAATAATGAGAAGCACTTTGTGAATTCTCCATTTTAGCCAGAGGAAAATAGGGTTGGAAAAGTTGGCTATCTTGAAGAAATAGAAGACACTGAGGCAGGTGGTACAGGTTGTGCAGAAATAATTGGATCCTGTCCAGAGGATTTCAAAACTTATTAGTTGATTTTTCTTGTTCCATATTTCTTCACAAGGTACATCTACACCTATGCCTAAAATTATTATGCACAACAGAACTATTCTGGAAATAGCTAGGCAGGTACTAATAAAGTCAATTACGAAGAATTTCCAGTTCCTGATCCAGTCAATACGGTTAACCAATATAATGAATCCATTTCCCAGAATCCCCATTATGAATTCTCCAGCAAACAGTATCATAAATACATTCTTCAATATGCTTGCCATGCCCGCTGATAGTCAAGCTCTCTCTTCAGTACTCCTCTGATTTGTGAATTAAGTGTTATGGATTTATGGATCCAAAGCTTTAATGTTCAATAAGTTTCTTTTTCCTGTACTTTGATATCCGCTGGCAAAGAGAAGATTGCCTCCAGGATGCTCCCAAAGTCTTAGTCATCTTTTGGAAAACTACCTTTATTCCTCTCAAGATCCGAGCTAGTGCGTTTTCAAGGCAAATAGCATATTACCTGCTGCTGTCGCACTGCTTGTAATTTGTATGCAAAGCTATTCATTAAGATCTGAATCCTGGTTTGTTAAAACACAAACCAGATCTTGATTTTTACATATTTTTTACAACATCTTTTTTTTTCTTTTAAGATTTAGACGTTTTTGATTCACTCACCTCAGTTATGAGCTAGAAACCTGAAAACCCAATCTAAAAAATATGGTGACTCCGTCTGGGTGCTCTGAGAGGCAAGCAAATTACCAGGGGAAATGCCCCAATGGGAAACGAAGGAGTGAGCAGGAGAAGGTTGGGGGAGTTTTTCTACTATATGCAAGTCTGAGTTCTGTGGAAGGAGAAGGAAGGAAAGGAGGTAGACCTTGGGTAGCGGAGCTATCCTAAGAGAGGTTGAAGAAAATCGGTGGGAATTTGCAAGTCCATGGCGCCCATCAGAGGTGGCCTGAGTCTCCCAGGAGTGGTCCTGCCATCGAATCTCTGCCCAGATCAATCGCGGGCGGCGAGCCGCTCATAGAAGGGGTTGGGGTGATGGGTTGCCGAGCACAGGGACATGAGCCTGCCAGCTGTTGGGGAAATAAAATTAAAAGCAAAATCTCCTGCTAACGCAGAAAACCTCTCTGCCAAGGAAGCAGAGAAAGAAAAGAGTTTCATTATCGGACAAAGCATTAAACCAGAATCTGATGCATCATTGCACAGGAAATTTACAAAAACAGAAAGAAATCTCACCCTTTTGTATAGTGCAAACAGATACAGTCCGTTACATACATGTTCTCAAGGTAAACAATAACTAGTCCAGCAGTAGGAAAACTGGGCAGCACTATTTAATACAGGTGGTTTGTCCTAAATTTACCTGGTATTGGGTTGACCATCTGTGTCAGTTAATTGGCTTTATACAAAGGAAAAATAAATTCATATATTTATGACAGGAGGCAGTTTTGCAACGTGGAGTCAGGCACTAGCTGAAGTTAGACTCTGGTCCTCTCATCGAAACTGGGAGATGGGGTGCTTATTTCTAACAGGGAGAATTAAGACACTTGTTTTCATTTGTATTTGCCCTTAGGTAGCCGGTTAGGTTCCCCTGAGTCAGATTTTTTAGAGGCACATTTTCGTAACCACCACAGGCAGCAAGTATCTTAATTTACAAAGTTTACCTTCACCTACTCACCTCACCAATACATATTATGTATAAATTACTCAAAGTTTACGTAAATACAGAAAATCTGCTGTCCGAAGTTACACCAGGCTTTCTTGGAGTCTAGGGCAGCTGTGAAATGTGGCTGCAAGTGCTTTAACTCTCTCCTTTGACTGAGATCTGGGGTCTGCCACCCCTCTCCTTGAACCTGAGTGGGCTTGTGACTGCCTCGCCCAATATATTACAGTGGAAATGACATTATAGGAGCTTTCAGCTGTCCTAAAAAAAAAGCCATGCAGTTTTCGCGTTAATCACTAGAACATTTTCTCTGAGAGTCCTGAGGGGTCTGTCAGAAGTTTGACAAATCTGAGACGAGTCTGCGGGGAGGAAACCCAACCCACAGGAACAGGATACATGTAGGTAATCTGGTTAAACACTCAAACTGAGCCCGGATTTTTAATCACCCCACTGCGGTGACAGATCTGTGAGTGAAGAATCTGCTTGGCGATTCCAGCCTCTTGCATTTGAGCCACATTCAGCTGCTGGAGTCTTCTGAGGTTGAAGCCCCAGACATTTTGGAGCAGAGATAGGCTGTCCTGCTGTGTCCTGTCTAAATTCCTGACTCACAGCATCTGGGAGCATAATAAGATAGTTGTTGTTTTGTACCGCTAAATTTTGGATATTTTATTATTTATTTATTTATTTATTTATATTTTATTTTGTTCATGTTTATTTATTTTGGGAGAGAGAGACAGAGTGGGAGAGGGGCAGAGAGAGGGGGAGACCCAGAATCCGAAGCAGGCTCCAGCCTCCCAGCTGTCAGCACAGAGCCCGGTGCAGGGTTTGAACCCACGAACCGCGGGATCATGACCTGAGCTGGAGCCGGATGCTTAACCGACTGAGCCACGCAGGTGCCCCAAGAATTTTGGATATTTTAAAGAGCAATATGTATCCAGAACAAAATGACTTAGCATATAGATAGAAAAAGTCTTTTATTTTTCCAGCTGCCCATCTGTCTGTTTCCCCCAACACAAATAACATAACTTTTGTGAGGCAAAATTACAATACTTAAAAGATAGGCAAAGGATTTGAACAGACATTTCTACAAGGAAGACATACAAATGATCAATAGCACATGAGTAAATACTATACGTTACTTGTCATCAGGGAAATGCAAATTCAAACCATAATGACCAGAATTCAAAAGGCAAGTAATAGCGAGTGTTGGCCAGAATGTGGAGAGATGAGAACCTCATATACTGAGAGTATAAAATAGTCCTGCTGCTTTGGAACACAGCCTAGCAGTTCCTCAAGAGACTAAACACAGAGTTACCATGACCCAGGAATTCCATACCTAGGTATAAACCCAAGAGAAATAAAACACATGTTCACACAAACACTTGTGTATGAATTTAAAAAAATTTTTTTTCTTTTTCATGTCTATTTATTTTTGACAGAGAAAGACAAAGCATGAGCAGGGGAGGGTCAGGCAGAGAGGCACAACGAGAATCCCAAACAGTCTCTGTCCTGTCAACACCGAGCTTGATGCGGGCTCGAACCCACGAACTGTGAGATCATGACCTGAGCCGAAATCAAGAGTCAGATGCTGAACCGACTGAGCCACCCAGGCGCCCTTGTGTTATGAATTTTTATAGCAGCATTATTTGTAGTAGCCAAATGATGGAAACAACTCAAAATGTTCATCAGGGGACGAATGCATAAACCAGATGTGCTCTATCCATATAATGGAATACTGTTCTGCCATACAAAGGGGCAGAGTACTGATACATGCTACAACATGGATGAACCTTGAGAGCATTATGCTAAGTGGAAGAAACCAGTCACAACAGACCACATATTATATGATTCTAATATGAACTAAGTTTAAAATAGGAAAATCTATAGTTACAGGGAATAGATTAGTGGTTGCTTAGAGCTGGGGTGGGGTGGGTGTGGAATGATGAGAAGACAGGGAGATGTTTAGGGAGCTAAAGGGTACAGGTCTCTGTGAGGTGATAAAAATGTTCTAAAATTGACTGGTGAGGGTTGCACATATCTGTGAGAATACTAAAACCTTTCAAATGTACACTTAAATGAGTGAGTTGTATGGCATGTGAATTATATTTCAATGAAACTATTTAAGAAAAAAAGATACAGGAGCGCCTGGGTGGCTCAGTTGGTTACGCGTGTCCGACTTAGGCTCAGGTCATGATCTCATGGTTTTTGGGTTCGAGCCCCGCGTCAGGCTCTGTGCTGGCAGCTCAGAGCCTGCAGCCTGCTTCAGATTTTGTGTGTGTGTCTCTCTTTGCTCCTCCCCTGCTCACACTCTGTCTCTCTCTCTCTCAAAACTAAATAAAAGATTTTAAAAAAGGATATAGGGGTACCTGGTGGGGCTCAGTCGGTTGAGTGTCCAACTCCTGATTTCTGCTGCGGTCATGATCTCACAGCTCATGAGATTGAACCCAGTGTTGGACTCTGTGCTGAGTGCAGAGACTGCTTCGGATTCTCTCTCTCCCTCTCTCTCTCTGCCCCTTCCCTGCTCTCTCTCTCTCTCTCAAAAATAAATAAACATTAAAAAAAAGAAAAAAGATATATAAGATGTTTTCCTTATAAACCATGAGTATAATATCTGTGTATATTTTTCATAACTTTCTTCTACATTGGAGTGATCCTATTTGCTTAGTTATGTTTAATTCTGATCTATAAATAAAAATTCTTTATTTCTGGGTTATAAATAAAAATATCAAAAACCATATTAATTTCACTTTTGCTGACTCTATTATGAAGGAGCTTTTTACTGCTCATATGAAGCATGATAGGGTAGGCTATGCTGTAACATCCAAAATGTCAGTTTCGTACAAGTTTCATTTCTGAGTTCACATTCCATAACCAATTTAGTTTAAAATTGCAGGGTGGAGTAGGGCAAGTTCTCCTCCATGTAATCTCCCAGAAATGCAGGCTACTGGAATGTAACACCCAACATGTGGCCTTTAAATTACTTTCCTGGGAAAGAGAGGGACAAGGAAGTTCATGCTCAACCTCTTAAATAAATCAGTCCCAAAGTGACACATAAGTTTGCTTCAAGCCTATTGGCCTGAACAAATCACAAACCCCATACTAATTGCAAGGGCCTGGGAAATCTGAGATAGCTCAGAGATGTTCAATGTCTCTTCCACGGTTCACACTTGTAGTCATAAAATACAATCTCACTCCCTCCTCATTGGTGTAGAACACATTTACCTCCTCTCCCCAAGAAAGATAACCCAAAGACCAAAGCTCAAATACCTACAGCTCAAATTCTAACATCTCTGGTCTGGACTTGGCACCTTTTGACATAGAGATTTGTAAAGTAAAACAACAGATAACTTGTTCTTATCCACTCTCCCCCCTACACATCCAGTGCTCAATAGTGACATAGGGACAGGTTAGCTGAAAATAAACAAGCATCTTTATTCATTGTGCCTTGTTCTCAGACATGTTCATTTCTTTGTTTTGTTTTCCTAATACATTCCTCTAATAGAGACGATCTTAATGGTCATCTGGGAATCAAATCATGAGATCATGACCTGATTACAAATCAAGAGTTGGAGACTTAACCGACTGAGCCACCCAGGTGCCCTTCTTATTAGAGTTTTAAGAATTCTTTATAGACAGGCCTGGGTGGCTCAGTCAGTTAAGCCTCCAACTCTTTTTTTTTTTTTTTTTTGGTAAGTTTTATTTATTTATTTGTTTTGAGAGAAAATCCCAAGCAGGTTCTGCACTGTCAGCGCAGAGCCCAACTCAGAGCTCAATCCCAAGAACCATGAGATCATGACCTGAGCCAAAATCAAGAGTCAGACGCTAAACCGACTGAGCCACCCAGGTGCCCCAAGCCTCCAACTCTTGATCTCGGCTCAGGTCATGATCTCGCAGTTAGTGAGTTCAAGCCCTGAGTTGGGCTCCTCAATGTTAGCATAGGGCCTGCTTGAGATTCTCTTTCTCTATCTCTGCCCTTCCCCCTCCCCTGCTTTCTCTAGCATGAGCACACTCTGTCAAAATAAATAAACACACAAAAAATGTTTTTTAAAAATTCTTTACATATTTTAGATAACAGTGAATTATGAATATAGATTCCTATTTTTGGCTTGCCTCTTTATTCTCTTAACAATGTCATTTATTTTTTAATTTTTAATTTTTTTAAAGTTTATTTATTTTGAAAGAGTGTGTGAACAGGGGAGGGACAGAAAAAGAAGGAGAGAGGGAATCCCAAGCAGGCTCTGCACTGTCAGCACAGAGCCTGAAGCAGGGCTTGAACCCATGAACCTTGAGATTATGAGCTTGGTCAAGATCAGGAGTTGGATGTTCAACCAGCTGAACCATCCAGGTGCCCCTATTTTTTTAATTTTTAAATTTCAACTTTATTTGTCAATTCAAGTATAACTGACAAATAATATTGTAAGATATTTCAGTTGTACATCATGGTGATTTTATATACATATATATTGTGAGAGAATTTCTCCCATCTAATTAATTAACATATCCATCGTCTCACATACTTCTATTTTTTGAGGCTTTTTCATGAAAATATTTAAGTTCCACTCGCTCAGCACATTTCAATGATACAATACAGTGTTATCAACTATAGTCACCATGTTTTACATTAGATCCCCAGAATTTATTAATCTTACAGCTCGAAGTTCATGCAGTATTTGTCCTTTGCTTTCTGGCTTATTTCACTTAGCATAATGCCCCCAAGGTCCATCCATGCAGTTGCAAATGACAAGACAGCCTTTTTCATAGCTAAATAATAGCCCATCGTTTGTATATACCATGTCTTTATCCATTCATCCGTTGGTAAACACTTAGGTTTCCATATCTTAGCTATGGTGAATAATGCTGCAAAAAACAAAGGCGTACAAATATCTCTTTGATGTCCTTAACAATGTCTTCTAAAAATAAGTTCAATTATCGCTTATTTGGTTTATCTAGAAAATGGTTCCTTAATCCAAGGTCATAAAGATTTTCTCTTATATTTTCTAGAAGTTTTACAATTTTAGGTTTTATATAATCCAGTCATTTAATTTTTAATTTTTAATTTTTAATTTTTTTAAGTTTATTTATTTTGAGAGAGTGTGTGAACAGGGGAGGGGCAGAGAAAGAAGGAGAGAGGGAATCCCAAGCAGGCTCTGCACTGTCAGCACAGAGCCTGAAACAGGGTTTCTATAATCCAGGTTCTATAATCCAGTTAGAGTACACTTCTGTACGTGTTGCAAGGTGTAGTTGTTTGTTTTTTTATCTTTTGCATATGGATATTTAATTGTTCTTATACGTTAGTTGAAAAGAAAATCTTTCTTCACTGAATTGTCTTTTTACATTCGTTGAAAACGAATTGTTAATACATGTAAGTCTCTTCCTTAGTTATCTATTCTGTTCTATTCTGTTTGTGTATTTTTACACCAATACCACATTGTCTCAATCAGTGTAGATTTATAAGTCTTGACATCAGGTAGAGTAAGTCTTCCAGATTTGTTTTACCTTTTCTTTTGTTTGTTTGTTTGTGTTTGTTATTCTGTTTCTTTGCATTCCCATATTTTTTTAGAACTAGCATGTTAATTTCTACAAGAAAAGTCTGCTGGAATTTTATCGGGGTTGCACTGAATCAATTTAAGCAAAAATGACATCTAAAAAAATACTGTGGGGGCACCTGGTGGCTCAGTTAAGCATCCGACTTCGGCTCAGGTCATGATCTCATGGTTTGTGAGTTCAAGCCCCGTGTCAGGCTCTGTGCTGACAGCTCGGAGCATGGAGCCTGCTTCGGATTCTGTGTCTCCGTCTCTCTTTGCCCCTCCCCCATTTGTGCTCTGTCTGTCTCTATCAAAAATAAATAAAATGTAAAAAAAAAAAAATTTTTTTTAAATACTGTGTTTTCCAATGATAAATAATATATAGCTTTTAACTTACTTGAATGTATTGTAATTTTCAGTGTACATATTTTTAACACTTTTTATTATGTTTGTCTTTAAGTATTTCATATTTTTATGATATTGCAAATGATAGTTGTTTTTTTTTTTTATTTCACTTTCTGATTGTTGTTGCTGGTATATAGAAATATAATTATTTTTACGTGTTGATCCTTTATCCTACAACCTTGTCACACTCACTTATTAGTTTTAGTAGTTTTTTTATTTTGAGGTCTTTTTGTTTTTTTGTTTTGCAGATTCCATGGAATTTTCTACTTAGATGGTCATGTCATCTGTAAGTAAAGACAGTTTTATTTCCTCTTGTAGAATATGGATTCCTTCTTTTTTTTCCTTGTCTTATTGCACTGGCTACAACCTTCAGTATCGTGTTAATTAGAAGTATTGACAGTGAATTTTCTTGCTTTGTTTGGATATCAGGACAACGTGGTCAGTTTTCCTCTATTAAATATGCATTTAGCTCTGGCTTTTTCTTTGGTGCTCTGTATCAAGTTTAGAAATGTCTCATCTAGTCCTAGTTTACTGGGAGGTTTTTATCAATAGAACTTGGGTTTTATCAAATTATTTTTTTGCACCTATTGAGATAACCATGTGATTTTTCTTCTTTAATCTGTTAGTATGATGACCTACATTGACTTTTCTATTAAACTAACTTTACATCTTTTGATAAACTCTACTGTGTATTGATATATTATCCTTTTTATATGTTGATGTATTCGATTTACTTTTTATTGAGGATTTTTGCATCTATGTCCATAAGTAACTATTGTCTATAATTTCTTTCTGGTGATATCTATGTCTTTTTTTTTTTTTTTTTTTTTTTTAATGGTAATGTTGGCCTCATAAAGTGAGTTGGGAAATACTTCTTGTATTCTATTTTCAGGAAGATATTGTGTAGAATTATTATTATCCTTTTTCAAATATTTGGCAGAATTTGTGAGTGAAATCATCTGGGCTTGGAGTTTTCTATTTTAAAAGATTTTAAATTATAAGTTTAACTTCTTTAATAAATGTCTTTTCAGGTTATCTATTTTTTCTTGAGTGAGTTTTCGTATTTTATATAGCTCAAGGAATTGACCCATTTCATTTAAGTTGTCAAATAATGGGCAAGAGTTGTTTGTAGTATTACTCTGTTTAATGTCAGTAGTCTGAGGATATCTTCTTTTTTAATTCCTAATATTGATAATTTGTGTCTCCTTTTTTTTCTTTATCAATCTAGCTAGTATTTTATGAATTATATTGATATTTTCTAAAAAACTAATTTTTTGTTTTATTGGGTTTTTTCCTTTTGTTTTACTGTTTTCAATTTCATTGATTTCTGAACTTTTAAAAAATTATTATCATTTCCTACCTCAACTTTCTTTGGGCTTAATTTGCTCTTTTAATTTACTTGTTTTTTAAGTTGTAATCTTAGCCTATTGGTATAAGACCTTTCATCTTCTCTAATATAAGAATTTTCTGCAATAAATTTCCCTCAAAACACTAGTTTAGCTGCAACCTTCTAATGTTGATATGTTTTATTTTTATTTTTTTACTTCAAAATGTTCATAATTTCCCTTGAATCTTTATCTTTGATGTATTTAGAAGTATGTTGTTCTATTTTAAATATTTATGGTATCCAGATTCTTTTTGTCTTATTATTATTATTTTTTCATTTAAGTCTTACAGTCAAATAACATACTTTGTATAATTTTAATTATTTTATTTGCTTTTTAAGGCTTGTTTTACGAGCCAGAATATGTCTACCATGGTGAAGTTTCCATGTGCAAATGAAACATGCATTCTGCTGTTGTTGGAGGGAATATTTTATTAATGCCCATTAAACCAAGTTAATAGTGGTGTTTCAGTCTTTAATGTCCTTACTAATTTTCTGTGTACCTACTCTGTTGATTACTGAATGAAGACTGTTGCAGTTTCCAAGTGGATTGTGGGTTTGCTTTTTTCTCCTTTCGGTGCTATCAATTCATACTTCATGTATTGTATAATTCTCTAGCTACATGTGTACGTGCTTAGGACCTTTATGTCTTCTCAGGAATTGACTTTTTGTCATTTTTTATTATTTTTTTATTTTTTTAATTTTTTTTTAAAGTTTATTTATTTTTGAGACAGGGAGAGACAGCATGAATGGGGGAGGGTCAGAGAGAGGGAGACACAGAATCTGAAACAGGCTCCAGGCTCCGAGCTGTCAGCACAGAGCCCAACGGGGCTCGAACTCACGGACCGCGAGATCATGACCTGAGCCGAAGTCAGATGCCCAACAGACTGAGCCACCCAGGCGCCCCAGTTTTTGTCATTTTTTTAAATATTCTATCCTTAGTATTTTTTCTTGTTCGGAAGTCTGCGTTATGTGATATTAGTACAGCTTCTTCAGTTTATCTTTATTGACGTTTTCATGGTACCACATTTTCCATGTTTTTATTGTCAACTTACATACGTCAACTTATTTATATTAAAGTGAGGTTTTTTATTATTTTTTTTATTTATTTTTTTCCCCAATATATGAAGTTTATTGTCAAATTGGTTTCCATACAACACCCAGTGCTCATCCCAAAAGGTGCCCTAAAGTGAGGTTTTTTAGACTGCACATAGTTGGATCTTGTTTTTTCTCTAATCAATCTGACAATCCCTGTTTTCTTTCTTGGTTTGTTTAGACCATTTATATTAAATGTGTCAGTATATTGTCAGTATATTAGTCTTTAAATATATCAATTTATTATTTTTTAGATTCATTCCCTCTGGGTTTGATTCCACTGCTCTTCATTTCCTGTCCTTTAAAAATATTAACTGTTTTTAATCTTCCATTTTATTTATTAGCTTTTTGGTTTTAGTAATTGAGCACCCAGGCTGGTTTATGCAAACCAGCCCCACAGTCTTTTCCGTCCTCTATCTAGTTTGCATCTCCTGTGAGGGTTCCAGTCAGCACTTCACCCAAGAGCCCATGGCGACTTACTACTGCCCCCTAGAGGACTGAGGGAGTCGCTAGCAGGAGCCAGGTCTGCTCTGCCAGGAAGTACTTTGTGTTAATGACCCCTCAGAGCATGAATATCTTGAGGTGAATCTGGAGTCGCTTAGTCTCTCAGCCTCTCCTTTCCTCACCAGAAAAAAAAATGGGGACAATAATGCCTCACACACAGGATTGTGGTGAGAACCAAACAAGATAGTAGCACATGTGAAACCTTATGCTTTGGGATATTCATAGTAGTAATAGGAGATAGAAGTAGTAATAGTTGTTGCTTTTATTACTATTACCTACAATTCTCCTTCAGGATCCTGCTGGAGTTAGGATACTGTTTGCAGGAAGATGCTCCCTTTGACTCAGAATAGCCAGCAGGCTCAAAGGGCTTATGAGGAACTGAAGCCTTGGTTAGGGGCCTCCTGGACTAACGCTTCATGACTCACCATGATACTTGGTCTGAAATTCAGCCCTGTGCTCGGACACAAAACAGCATGTTGAGGGTTCAGTAAAGCATTGTTTGGCTCTTGCCCAGATGACAAACCTGCAACCTTGTGCCAGGAGAGGAGTCCCTTCAACCATCTAGTGAAACTAGAATTTCTCCCCTCCCCCCTCTGAAAGGTGGATAAATGGTGCTTATGGTAAGAAGTCCATGCAACACAATTTCACAAAGGACATTTTCAATGTTTCCTTGCTTCTTCACTCCCAGTTTCTTCTTCTGGCATTCTCTCTAGGGGCATCTCATTGCATGGTCCAGGATTTTTTTTTTTCTTACTTCTTTCTTACTTCTCCCCTCCCCCCCCCCCCCCACCGCCATTCTCTTCCTCCCAGTGCTCCTTCTGTTGGCTCTCAACTTATCAGATGCTAGGTTTGAGGTTCTTTACTGCATATGAATGAAAAAGCACAGTAGCTAAAATAGAGAGCGAATGATTTTGGCCTCATTGGCAGCATGCCCATAACCTGGTCACCTAGGCTAGGCAGCCACAATGACTGGGTATCTTTCACTGTAACTCAAAAAGACCCTGGTTATATGCTCATCAGGTCTACATGGTTATAATGTTCTTTGGTGAGCAAGCCCCCAAATGTCTGGATTGTGCATTCTATGGGAGAGACTGAAAAGTCAGGTTCTAGACTTCACCCATTAAGTGAAAAAATGGAAGGAGTAGCCCATTTTAGAGTTGATTCCATTCTGGTTTATGCACGTTGGGAATAGCTATTTTCCTAGCTCCTTGCCCCCTTTCGGCTTTTCTTTTTAGTTTTCGTGGACCTGGAAGGCTTATAGAGGGAATGTCCTTGGAATTTTTATTCTGTTCCAGTCTGACCAGTTCACATATAAAGGCACAGTATTGAATTCTCCCTGACACCCTCAAAGAAAGGTGGTGTAGGGGGCTCTGAGCATACTCCTGGTTGTGAGATCTTCCAGACTTTCTGCACTTGGCAGATTAGAGACTTGTGGTGAGAGCATATTCGATTCTATGTATGCTTTTTGCTTCAGATATACCTCTCTAAAAAAGATTTAGCTTGGAATGGGAACAATATAAAGATGGTGAAGATATTATTGCAAGAAAGTAATTTGACCTGTTCTTTTTTTTTTTTTTTTTTTTTTTTTGCTTATCTACACATAATCAACAACTAAATTATTATCACTCAACAAATATCAGCATGTGAGAACTTGAGCACAACCCCAGAATTGACCACTGCCCTAGGGCCCACCACCACCACAAGGCCAACTACTACCCAAGGACCAACTACAGACCCAGGGCTGTCCACCAGCCCAGAGTTCACTAACACTTTACAGACAACCAATGACCATGAGTCAAGCTTCCCAGAGTTGACAAATGCCCTATAGTTGACCACTGCCTTAGAACTGACCACTGCCCTTCAGAGTTGATCATGGATCTAGAGCTGACCAACCCCCCCTGAGATGACCACATGTCCAGAGTCCACCACTGTCCTGCAGTCAACCACTGCTCCCGTATGCACCACTTCTCGAGAGTCAACCACGGCCCTAAAGTCAACCACTTCTCTAGACTCAACCACTGCTCCAGAGTTGACCACTACCCTAGCACCAGCCACAGCCACGGTTCTTCAGTTGACCAATGCTCCTGAGTCAACCACTGCCCATGAATTGACCACTTCCCCTGAGTCCACCACTTGTCTGGAGTCCACCACCATCCCAGAGTATTTGAGGTTGTTGCAAAGAGCAAGCTTTTGTTTCTTTATTTTTTATGCCAAAGTATTGGCACATCTTGCAGTTGATTTCTAGGTTTATACCACTGTGGTCAGAAAAGACATTTGACGTGATCTCAATCTTCTTAATTTTATCAAGACTTGTTTGTGGCCCCGCTTTTGCTCTATCCTGGAAAATATTCCATGTACATTTGAGAAGAATGTGTATTCTGTTTCCTTTGGATGGAATGTTTTGTATATGTCTGTAAGTCCATCTGTTCTTTTATGGTAAGTCTGTTGACAGCAAGTTCTGTTAGCTTTCTTTCATCTGAGGAACTGATTGATTTCCTCTTCCTCTTCAGTACTGAAGGATGTTTTCACCGGATATAGCATCCTGGATTGATAGTTGTTTTAATAATTTAAAAGTATTCTGCTACTCCCCTGGTCTTCATGGTTTCTTTCTTTTTAAAAAAAAATTTTTTTTCATGTTTATTTAATTTTGAAGGAAAGAGAAACAGAGTGTGAGTGGGGGAGGGGCAGAGAGAGTGAGAGACACAGAATCTGAAGTAGACTCCAGGCTCTGAGCCATCAGCAGAGCGCGACACAGGGCTCGAGCTCACAAACAGTGAGATCATGACCTGAGCCAAAGTTGGGCGTTCAACCGACTGAGCCACCCAGGCACCCCTGGTCTTCATGGTTTCTAATGATACTTCCACTGATATTCAGATTGTTTTCCCCTATAAGTAACATTATTTCTATGTCATTGCTTTCAAGATTTTTTTTTTTTCATCTTTAATTATCAGAAATTTGACAATGGTGTTTCTTGGTGTAGATTTCCTTATGCATATCCTGGTTGGGCTTTGCTCAGCTTTTCAAGCCTATAAGTTTATGGTTTTTGGCCAAATTTGAAAACTTTTCAGACATTATTTCTTTGAGTACATTTTCAGGCCCATCCTCTTTCTTCTCTCTTCCTGGGACTCAGATGACATAGACCTTAGATTATTTGTTACGGTCTCTCACGTCTTTGAGGGTCTACCCATGTTTTTTAATTATTTTATCTTGTGTTCTTCAGATTATATGATTTCCATTGATTCATACTCAAGAGCACTGACTCTTTTCTCTGTCACTTCCTTTCTGCTATTGATTAAACTTCAGATTTTTTAATTTTTAAATTTCAGATTTATATTTTTAGTTCCAAAATTCATATTTCATTCTTTTATATAGGTTCAATTTCTCTGCTGAGAAGGTATTTTCTTTCCATGTATTTTGAAAGTGCCTACTTTTATCTCAGAGAGGATAGCTATAGCAACTGCTCCAAAGTCTTTGATCATGTCTATGTATAAATTTTTTGAGAGTCAGCATTCATTGATGGTTTTACCCCTTGAGAATTGCTCAGGGTTTTTTGTTTGTTTGTTTGTTTGTTTTTAATGTACAGGGATTTGCTCTGTTTCTAACTGCCAAAAGGTTTTATAAGGAAAATTTTGGACATCAGAGAATAGAGACACCCACGCTAAATCTTGATCTATCCCCTGGTAGCAAATGGCAGGGGAGTTTGTCCCACGAACACATTTTCCTTCTTGCAATTTTCCCCTGGATGGTTCTCTCTGGCCCTTATGAGACAAGGTAGAAGTGTTTAACACCATACTACACACACAGATATAAAAATAACAAAATAAGGGCATTGAGTAGTTCCAAAAGGTCCCACTCAACAAAGTTCAACTTTTTCTTCTTTAATGCAATGTTCGTTCAGACGTTATCGGTTCTTCATTCTTTTTCCCCGTAACGACAGCAGAGTTAAACATCTGCTTGTTAGGGGCTATGACAGGGGATCCTGAGATCTTCTGGCTGCGGATTTGTGGAATGCAGGAGCATGGGGTTAGGTGGAGAGGAATAGCTAGAGTATCTAGGAGACTTTTTTCTCCTCTGGTCCCAGTGTCTGCCTCCTTTCCAGTGCACCTCCCAGAGTCTTTGGAGTCTGCAGGTTCAGGTTTTCTCTTTTTTTGCACTCCCTCCTCCCCTTGCCACAGGCCACTGTGGCTCTATCCTGTATGCCTCAGTGTTTATTGTTGTGCCCGGCGCTTCTCCACCCACCTCCTAGAACCAAGTAGAATGGTGACTTGACCATCTATATTCAACAGAGCCCTGAGAGTTTGGGTTCTTACCCTCCTTGGTACTTTGAAACATATCTGGATGAGGGCACAGGGCCTTTGGGGCAGAGCAATCTCAACCTCAACCTAAATTCTTAAAGAAGCTGAGGTCAGAGTGGAGGGGAAGAAAGAATCAGAGAGATACGGACAAAATGTCTCTATGCCAGGAGCAAAAGACATTGACTTTCTTTTTTTTTTTAATTTTTTTAATGTTTATTTATTTTTGAGAGACAGAGATCAAGTGCGAGCAGGAGAGGGACAGAGAGAGAGCGAGAGAGAGCGAGAGGGAGGCACAGAATCCCAAGCAGGCTCCAGGATCTAAACTTTCCGCACAGAACCCAATGCGGGGCTTGAACCCATGAACCGTGAAGTCATGACCTGAGCTGAAATCAGATGCTTATCCAACTGAGCCACCCAGGTGCCCCCACATTTACTTTCAAAATCAAACACTGCAGTGGCTGCTCATGGCTCAACTGAATAAATAGCTAATGTTTTAGGTCTACCCAAAGGTCTGTACCAGCTTTGGGAAATCCTTAATCCTTCTATCTGTCACAGAGAGCAAAAAAAAAGTGCCATTTGAGTGGCACGCTTCAATCCTACCACCTCACTCAGCTTTCAACCACTTCTCAATCCTACTCAATAGTAAGCCACAAAATGGAGGACTGTTTGTTGAATAAATGACTATGCAGTTTGGCCAACATGCCAGCTACCAATTCCTACGGACTTCCTCAAATACTATTAATCAGTCTGCAGAGCCCTTGACCTTGTCTCTGGAAGGCCTTTGCCAGTGCTCCAACTTTATTGCCAAAATAATTTTAAGCTATAAAGTAGCCCACCACTTGTAGTACAGAAGACATTAGACTATTTGTCATTCAGAGAAGAGAAGAAACAGTAGCACCCAGAGGAACATGAGAGCACTGATTCCCCAAGCTTCAATCCCCTCAGGGAGGTAAGATCACAGCCAAATGTCACATGTGCAAGCAGTGAGTTGCAACGCCAGAGGAATGCTGAAATTAGGAAATTCTGATCTTATAAATGCTGATCGCTGTGGGTGACTTATCTATCTTCTCTTCTGGGGAAAGAAAGAGACCTTATCTTGACACTGGAGCATAAGCAAATTTCTCTGGGGAGAGAAAGAAACTCTATCTTTAAACAAATCTGCCCTCTGACCAAGAGGGATACACCATTGTAAAATTCCAAGCCTTCGTGCCAGGGCCAGGTCTAGAGTGAGGCAAGAGAGAAAACATTGAAGGAGGTATACCCTTAAAGGGCCCTGAAGCTTGTTAAATTTTGCCCCCTTGCTACCTTGCTTACTTCCCTCTAGCCCAGGTCTTGCCATTTGCTAATCAAGCACACTCTTTACACAGAAAAGAAGACGGAGGCCATGAAGAAGTGCAATACATCCAGGGAGATTTTCTCCCAACACATGTCACAAAGATCACGTTGACCTAAGGTGCTCAGCATCGTGGAGTCTACTGAATCACGGTGTCTATCATGATCTGTGACAATGACGCTAAATTACCTACCCTCTGAGCATCATACAGTCAACCTGGGGTTGCCTATACCCATAATATTTCTAGTGCTTCTAATACTCCTTCCATAGGAGTATTAAATTAGTTACTTGGAGAGGGAGTGGTACAGTTCCCCTGTTTAGGATAATTCTGCTTAACTTCTGCCTTATATGTTGTGAGTAGTTATTCAGTTTCGAAGAGACTGCTCACAAAACGTGCAACAGCTAGAGACACTGGGCACCGGCTATTAACCAAGTGTCTCCATTTAGTATCTAGAGTTAGAGATTATCTTGAGCATCCTTTCTATCAAGAATTTGTCAAGATTCTACTTGTTTCTCCATAAAGTATCACAGCTCTTTCCTCTGGATTCCAAGATCGCTTGATCACTGTGAGGAACTACCCGTGTAATCCTTTGGACAATTACTGGTCATGAGTGAGCTACCTTGAAGGTGAACATAAAATGGTACCAGGTAATCAAGAAAGCATGGGAAAACTTCAGGTAACTGGAGTAAGTTCTTTCTCTTCCAGTATTCTGGTTTCCTCCTTTAAATGTCTAGTTTTCAGTAACGTTGCTGATTACAGGTAGGGAATTGTGTTGTCAGCTAGCTTTCCTCCTTCTTGGCATCATCTGTCCACACAATTATCCAAGACCCCAGGTCTAAATCTATTTCCTCCCAAGCTTAATCTTTAGCTACTCTATAGTACAGACATAGAGGTTTTCGTCCCAGCATCAAATTCTTATTATATTTTTTCATTTCTTTCTCTCTGTCTCTTTTTGTCGGAAAGACTCTGTGGGTCTTAAAGGCAATCTGGCTGCTGCTACCCATCTATGTTACCATACAGGATTGAAATGTCAAAGCAGACTCATGTAAATCAAATATCTCACCCTACCCCCAAACTTACTGGCGGTTAAAAGAAGACAGATAAGCACAGATGTAGCATCTCTTGCTGGAGGACCCCAAATCTATCCAGAGTAGCTTTTAAAACAATGTCTCTTTCTCTCACATGAAGAGATGTTCTAGTTTTGGATTGAGAGGTGAATTCAAAGAGGTAAGAGGGCCGGCAGGAGAAGGTCTGTAATGGGGTAACACCCGCAGTCTGAGATCACTGATGCAAGTGTTAAGGACTGGAAGGAAAGTGAGTATTCTTGTTTTTTAAAGGTTATGTCATTTCACGGCTTAAGTTCACGTTTACCACGATAGGAAAAAGAAAGGAAGAAAAGTACAACATTAATGAGTGAAAGAAAATATTTGGAAATTCAGACTGAGAGCTTCCGAGAGATAGCCATACGTCCCTGAGATTTCAAACGAGAGTTCAGTTCCCAGGAAAAGACTGCCAAGGACAAGATGCTTACAAAATCATGGGGGCTAAGAAATGAAGAGCACCCTATTAACAGGGACACGGCTTTGGGGATTTCTATTCCTTACCTCAAAGAGAGAAACTCTATGTTGTCCACCTGTCACCAGAAGGTCTTTTAACTGGAGGCCATCGCAGGGGTTCAGGGATCAGCAATTAGTAAAGAACAGCCCAAATCCTTCTTATCTCCAAGCAAGGCCTGGTTGGGAGCCAGTGTGAGCTGGGGCTGCGTGTGAAGGAGCTAGAGGGCCTATGATGGTAAGTTAGGCAATGCAGAGATGAGGAAGTCAGGCTACAGTATATGCACAGCATTGTATTGAGTACTTTGTTTTTTCAACTGTAACCACTCTTACTGAGTCTGTGCTTTTCACTCGTATATCTTTTAGAAAGATATACTTTTTAGAAAACAGGGCTTCTCAGCCTCGGCATTATTGACATTTTCTGCTAGATAATTCTTCGTTGGGGGGCATAATGCTCATGCTAGAATATTTACCAATGTCTCTGGCCTCTTACAGCTACCAGATAAAATTCCAGATGCTCAGTTACGTTTGGATTTCAGATAAGCAACCAATAATTGGCATTGTCTATCTCATTATCATGTCTTCCTAGGTCCAAAATTGGTCCCCCATAGCATGTGTACTTGTGCTCATACAGACCTGTCCCAAGAAATAACTAACAGAAAAAAAGATTTAAAAAAATCTGATTAGTATTTAATTGAGCCTCCTGTATTTTTATTTGCTATTATCTGGCAACCTTATACTAAATGCCAATAACATGTTCCCAATTTTGTAACGTCTCCTAGGGGGCAAAATCATCCTGTTTTGAGAATCACTGTCCTAAAGAGATTATATGTGTCCTTTCCAGATGAGGGCCTCATAGACTATTCTCCAGATACTTAATTTTTACACATCCCTTTAAAAATCTCTTTATTTTAGGCCTGCAATATCCAGGTCACCTTTCCAGGCTTCATTTTTCATTATACTGATGATATACTTGACTTATACCTTTAAATGTTTTTTATTTTTTATTTTATTTTAGAGAGAGAGAGCGGGAATGGGAGCAAGGAGCAGCGGGAGAGAGAAAGAGGGAGTGAAAGAGAATCCCAAGCAGGTTCCATGCCGTCAACACAAAACCCGACAAGGGGCTTGATCCCCCAACCCTGAGATCACGACCTGAGCAGAAACAATCAGACGCTCAACCGACTGAGCCACCCAGGCACCCTTAATTGACTTTCTAAATTACTTTCTGCAGTGTTGAAAATGAGTCTACTAATTTTATTGCTGAGAAGCATACTATTTCCTTGCAATGTCTTCTTTGATTTCATAGAGAAAACATTGCAATTATTGTCCAAATTCTACTCCCGACTATTTTATTAAAAAAAAAAAATGTATTCCTGGGGCACCTTGGTGGCTCAGTTAGTTAAGCAGCCAGCTCTTGATTCCGGCTCTGGTCATGATCTCATGGTTTGTGAGTTCGAGCCCTGTGTGGGGTTCTTCACTGACAGTGCAGAGCCTGATTGGGATTCTCTCTCTCTCTCTCTCTCTCTCTGCCCCTCTCCTGCTCATGCACATGTGCACGCTCTCTCTTTCTGTCTCAAAGTAAATAAACATGAAAAATATTTATTATAGTTTTTCTTAAATGTGTTACTCTATACTTTTTCTTGTCTTGCCACTTTTTACTTGCTTCCTAATTGTATTTGCTTTTAACAGGTGTGTTTCTAATTAAATTTGATTCTGTGATCTGAGTAGTTGCCCCTGATTTGTTTTTCCTTTGAAACATTTATATTTCTCTGTTTGCTTAGTGGCTGTCATCAAATGAGCTTCTGTCTTTTACCACTGTCTCTTAAAATGAGCTTCTGTCTTTTACTGTCTCTTAAAATTCTGCTCATTTTCAAATGTTAGTCCTTGCCTTCCTTAAACAGTCAACCAGTTGAATAAACTTCAAATTTTGTTTCAGAGATTCAGAGTCCAGAGTCTAGATCTGGTGGTTGTAACACTTTTTGATAGTCAAGGTTACTTAATGCTCTTTACTGGAAACATTTAAAGAACAAGGCTTGGGGCACCTGAGTGGCTCAGTCTTTAAGCATCTGACATTGGTTCAGGTCATGATCTCACAGTTCGTGGGTTTGAGTCCCACATCAGGTGAGCTCGAGCCTCGCTTCAGGCAAGCTCAAGTCCTGCTTTGGGTAAAACACGAGTGCCACTTCAGGTGAGCCTTGCTTCTCTCTCTTTCTCCCCACCTCCCTGCCCCTTGCTCACTTGAAAACTCTTTCTCTCAAAAAAAAAACCAAAACCAAAACCAAAACCAAAAACAAAAACAAAAACAAAAAAACAAGGCTTGTATTTGGAAATAACCATCAATGACATGTTACTTTCAATTAACTTAAGTTTTATATTCTCAAAGTTTTGTTAAACTGCAAGCCCTGTTAGTTATTTGTGTTGGGGTTTTCCTTCCTAGTTTTATTTATTTATTTTTAAATTTTTTCTGACATTTATTCATTTTTGAGAGACAGAGAGAGAGCACGAGAGGAGGAGGGGCAGAGAGGGAGGGAGACACAGAATCTGAAGCAGGGTCCAGGTGCTGAGCGGTTAGCACAGAGCCCGATGAGGGGCTCAAACTCACGAACTGCGAGATTATGACCTGAGCTGAAGTCTGTCACTTAACCGACTGAGCCACCCAGGGTGTCCTTCCTTCCTAGTTTTTTTTTTTTTTAATTTTTTTTTCCAACGTTTTTTATTTATTTTTGGGACAGAGAGAGACAGAGCATGAACGGGGGAAGGGCAGAGAGAGAGGGAGACACAGAATCGGAAACAGGCTCCAGGCTCCGAGCCATCAGCCCAGAGCCCGAAGCCGACGCGGGGCTCGAACTCACGGACCGTGAGATCGTGACCTGGCTGAAGTCGGACGCTTAACCGACTGCGCCACCCAGGCGCCTCCCTCCTTCCTAGTTTTAAGTGATCATTTGATCATCATTTTTAGAAAATAAATCTGTAGGTGCTGGTGCGTGTAAATCTGTTTACACATACACATTGACACACAAATATATATTGCAGTCCCTCATGTATTTCTACTCTATCTCATTTTATATGTATCCAATCTGTTAATAACATTTACAAATGGAATAATCTAAGATATCTTCTGTAGTGCTTAATATAAAATGCATTATCAATATATTGTAATTTTCCTATTAACTAAATAATTTCCATATCGAATGCAAACAAGGTGACAACTTTTTTTCTTTCATCTTAAACCAAGCAGTACTTTCAATAATGCTCAATAACAAATCATAGAGCACAAAGAGAAGAAGAGGTGGGCAAAAGGGACATAGAAGAAGTTCTCCTTTTCTTCTTCCTTTTTTTCCCCTCAAAACATCACTCATATCAGATATATATATATATTTTAATTTTTTTTAACGTTTATTTTATTTTTGAGACAGAGAGAGACAGAGCATGAACAGGGGAGGGTCAGAGAGAGAGGGAGACACAGAATCTGAAACAGGCTCCAGGCTCTGAGCTGTCAGCACAGAACCCGATGCAGGGCTCGAACTCACGGACCGCGAGATCATGACCTGAGCCGAGGTCGAACGCTTAACCGACTGAGCCACCCAGGCGCCCCCACATCAGATATATTTATGAGAACAAGGAATTATCTTCTCTCAGGCACATTTGAGCTTCCTCGGGACACAGAGAGAGGCCTGCTTCAGTTTGCTATTCCATAAAATCAGTACGAATAAATGGTCAGATGGACAGAAAAGTGCAATCACACTGGCAAACTCCTTGGCCACCTCGTTGTCTAAAATCGAATAGGTCAAGTGGAAAGATCTCATCCTTTTTGTGGCTGAGGAGTATTCCATCGTCAAGTGGAAAGATCTCATCCTTTTCATGGCCAAGGAGCATTCCATTCCATTCCAATATATCACATCTTCTTTCTCCACTCAACTGTTGATGGTAAGCATAGCATAACATATAAATTTGTTGAATCACTATGCTGTATACCTCAAACTAAGGTAGCATATAAGTCAAATATACTCAAACAAAAGTAAAATAAAATAAAATATGTCAAAATTATCATGGTACACGGGCTTCTGAGCTAAAATCCCTAGAATACATATCCCGTAGCTTCACTTGCCCAGTTTGGCTACACAAGGAGAGAATTAAAAGAAGTCAGGAGATCAGAGACACTACAAGAAAATGATGACCACCATATCAAGGAAAGCCAGGAAGTTAAAAAATCATATGTATTCTCTACAAAATTGGATGTCTATTTTCTTTTCATTTTTACACATTCTTGGATCAGTCTATTAATCAGTACTTCCTTCAGAAGGAGACATAGGTAGGGGCGCCTGGGTAGTTCAGTCGACTAAGCATCAGACTTCAGCTCAGGTCATGATCTTGCAGTTCATGAGTTCGAGCCCCATGTCAGGCTCTGTGCTGACAGCTAGGAGCCTGGAGCCTGCTTTGGATTCTGTGTCTCCCTCTCTGCCTGCCCTTCCCCCACTTGCACGTGCTCTTTCTTTCTCAAAAAATAAATAAATAACATTTTTTAAAAAAGTAGACATATATAGAAAGAGAGCAGTGCCTCCAGTACAATAATGAGATGCACTTTGTGAATTTTCTATTTCATTCCAGAGGAAAATGGGATTAGAGAAGTTGGCTATCTTCAGGAAATAGAGGACGTCAAGGCAGGTAGTACAGATCATGCAGAAATAGTTGGATCCTGTCCAGAGGATGTCAAAACTTGACGAGATTCTTGAAGTAAAATATGTTCTCATCAATCAGATTAAAAGAGCTAGCTGAAGTCAACACCCACAGAAACATATCCAGCAGAGGACCAAGCAGGTGACAACAAAATCAATCAGGAGACCTTCTGGCTCCTGATCCAGTCAATGGTGTTTACCAATACAATGAGTCCATTTCCAAAAATTCATATTATAAAATCTATGGCAGAAATGATTAAAAATAAGGTTTCCATCATGCTTGGCATGTCTGTTGATAGGAAATCTCTGCTTTCAGATAACCATTGACTGATTATAACTGCACTGTTACAGATTTATGTGTTCAGAATGTCTTATTTCTGTTTTATTCATGGCCACTACCAGAGTCTGGAAAGCCCCAAGGCATACTCCAAAAAATGTTCTCAGTTAAACTGTAAAATCTACACCCGTTTTTCTCAGATATCGGCCAGTGACTTTCAAGACAGAGATTATTATATTCTCTGTTGCTTTGGGCACAGGTTATATTTTACATATAAAGCTGTGCCTTAGAATTTGCATAATTTAAATCCCCATTTGTGAACATGCAAAATGGAGATCGGTTCTCTGTTACGGTTTTGCAATGTCATCTTTAAAAGTTAATTCAATTTGATCCCTTTATCCATTTGACTCATTCCCCATTCTGGGGTCAGAAACCCTAAGCTCCAATCTAGAATGCAGCTATACCTAAAGTTTTACAATCAACATATATCTTTGTTAGCAACCTCACCAGTATTTATAAAATACCCCGGGTTTAAGAAAATGCAAACACCTTGCTCCTTCATGTAATACCAGAATCTTGTTAGAGCCTGTGGTAGTTTTAATATTTGCCACAAATTCTTTGACACTCCTTCTATTAACATTTGGAGTATATGTCCTCTATCCTTGGTTTCTGACTACTTCAACTAATAATAATAATAAATAACAGAAACGACACTATGGTCATTCAGATGCTTAGCCATAAAAAGCCATGCAGCTTTGTTCTCTATCACTGGGACATTTACTCTTAGAGCCTTAAGCCACATGCAAGTAATCCAGCCTCACTGAAGCCACAATTCCAGGACCACATGGAGAGGCTACCTATGTCCCGGTGATGGAGAACAGTCCCATCAGAGCCCAGATTTTAAGTCTTTTTATCCCAGCTACCAGACATGAGCCAAGAAGACCAAATTTGTGCTGTCTAATATGACAGCCACTAGCCTCATGTCACACATGGCCATTTAAATTTAGGTGGATTGAGGGGCGCCTGGGTGGCTCAGTCGGTTGAGCGTCCGACTTCGACGCAGGTCATGATCTCACAGTTCGTGAGTTTCACATTCTGCTTCACATTCTGTGTCTACCTCTCTTTCTGCCCCTCCTCCCCTCGTGGTTTGTCTCTCTCTCTCTCTCTCAAAAATGAAATAAACTTAAAAAAAATTTTTTTCCAGCAATATTGACATAATGAACTAAACCAACTCTGTACTATAACATTGTCAATATTGCCCTCCCATTTGGAGGAATCCAGATTGAGGAGGTGAAAGGGAAAAACGGAAAATTTTAAGAAAAAATTCTCAAGGGTAGAAGCCCCAACACACCGTGGGATGGGTCTTACAAGTGTGCGATCATCTAGGACATTGAGCTGAATTTGAGGAACACGCCAATTAACACAAAAGTGTAAACAAAGATGAGATAATGGAGTGGGCTCTGAAACTGAAAAAGGAAAAAACAGCATCATTGATCTTTGGAGAAGTTCAAGGGGCCTAACGAATGCATAAGCAGAGCGGTCTAAGCTGTGGGGCTGGGTAGAAGGCACAATGACCAAATGTGATGAAAACCATAAACTCAAACAGCCCAAGAAGCTCAGTATACCCCACGCACAAGAAACGAACAGAAACTACAAGAAGAATGACAAGGATCGGGAAGTCCAAACTTCTAGTTAAGTCTTAGCGATGTACAGTACAGCATAGAGAGTATAGTCAGGACCATTATAACAGCTTTGAAGGTCACAGATGATAACTAGACTTATTGCGTTGATCATTTTGTAATGTACATAAAAGCTGAAACACTACGTTGTACACTCAAAACTAATATAATATGTAATATTGTATGTCAACTATACATCGATTTCAAGAACTACTCCAAAACACCTCATAATTAAATTTCTCAGAAGTAGTTTTAAAGAGAAAATCTTCTGTCTTTCAAAAATGAGTAAGTGTTACAAAAAATTTTAAAGAAAAAAAAAGGGGAGGGGGGTGGTGCCTGGGTGGCTCAGTCAGTTAAGCATTCAACTTCAGCTCAGGTCATGATCTCAGAGTTCATAGGTTTGAGCCCCGTGTCTGGCTCTGTGCTGGCAACCCAGGGCCTGGAGCCTGCTTCGGATTCTGTGTCTCCTCTCTCTGTTTCTCCCCCACTCATGTTCTGTCTCTCTCTGTCTTTCAAAAATGAATAAATATTTTTAAAAAGTCAAAAAATAAAATAAAATAAAGAGAAAATACTGGGGCTCCTAGGTGGCTCCGTAGGTTAAGCGTCTGACTCTTGGTTTCAGCTCAGGTCTAGATCTCAACGGTTCCTGAGTTTAAGCCCCGCCTCTAACTCTGCACTGACAGTGTGGAGCTCGCTTGGGATTCCCTCTCTCTCCCTGTCTCTTTGCCCCTCCCTCTTTCTTTCTCTCAAAATAAATACACTTGATCTTAGCCAAAAGGCCGAGAAGCGATCTCTCAAAATAAATAAATAAACTTTTAAAAAAAATAAAGAGAAGATATTAATAACAGCCGGATAAAGGCATTATGTTCAGAGGGAAAAAAATAAGGATGATAGGAGACGTCTCCTCAGAAAGTGTGTAAATAAGAACCTACTCTACCAACATCTTTAAAGTACTGGAAGGGTAAAAAGAAAACCTCTCAACCTAGACTACCCAGACAAAATATTTTTCAAAACTGAAGGAGAAATAAAGACATTTTCAGACATAAAAAGCAAAGAGAACTCATCACCAGCAGACCCTACAAGAAATACTACAAGAAATCTTAAAGGAAGGACATCGTCCAGGCAGAAAGAAAATGATACCAGATGGAAGTAAGAATCTATACAAAGAATCTATACAAAGGTATAAAGAGTATCAGAAGTAGTAATTATGTGGGTAAATAAACAAGATTTTTCTTTTAAGTTAAATATTTTTAAAAGATAATTGTTTAAAAAATAAAACAACATATGGTAGGATTTATAATATACACAAAAGTAACATACATAGGGGCGCCTGGGTGGCTCAGTCGGTTAAGCGCCCGACTTCAGCTCAGGTCATGATCCCGTGGTTCATGAGTTGGAGCCCCGCGTCAGGCTCTGTGCTGACAGCTCAGAGCCTGGACCCTGCTTCAGATTCTGTGTCTCCCTCTCTCTCTGGCCCTTCTGCTCTCAAGCTCTGTCTCTCTCTGTCTCTCTCTCTCTCAAAATAAATAAACATTTTAAAAAAAATTTTAAAGAAAAAGTAAAATATGGAACACATTTTTCTAGAATAAAGTGGCTAATAATGGGGATGATACTTTTGAAATAGTATATGATAAAGAGAAAGAGGACATTGAGTTTAATGAGCTCTTAAAAATTGGACACTGGTGTTAACACCACCCAGGTAAAAAAATAAAAGTTCACTATTTGCCCCTTCCTGGTTACACTACGTGTTTTACTCCCAAACTGACATCACCACCGTTTGTGGAAATAATTTCCAAAATTTGCTTTGTTGTTTTACTACCTAAATATGACTTCTAGATTTTACAGTTTAGTTTTGTCTACAACAGGCCTTTAGGAAATTAAAGTCATTTATGTGGGGTTTGGGGGAGTGAGGATTCATTCCTTTTATTTAAAATTATATTTATGTGAAACAATTATCCATGTGGTTGTATCTAATTGTAGTTTATTTTTGTTGTGGAATAACATTGAACTGGATGAATTTACCACAGCTTATTTATCCATTCTACTGTCAATGGGATAAACGCTTACAATAATGTTGTCATGAATATTCTTAAGCAGGAATTTTGGTAAATATAAGCTCCATTTTTTAATCTTTATTAAAATTAGCTCATAATTTCAGGATTATTCAGGGTATATATTCATGATGACTCTAATTTGGCTGAAATTTTGAGGCTTTGATTTAGATAGTGGTTTTGCTGTTGGTCAGTTCTAAATTTTGTATTGAGCCCACGTTTTTTGTTTTGTTTTGTCTTGTTTTGCCCATGATTGAATTAGTGAGTAATTTATTTTCTAAATTATGGAATATCATTACTATTAATATTTTGTTACTATTACTATTATTTTACTAAAATTTTGAATTATGGTGATAAAAATATATTTTGTATGATCGCCATTTTTTCATTTATTGAGAACTTTTGGGCCTATTACATCATCTATGCTTATGAAAATTAATTGTTTCTTTGAAATGATTGTGTATTCTCTGCCGGGACAGGACTCTATCAGATTAAACTTAATTGTGTTACTTAATTCTGCTTGATCTATCAGCTTTTGAAATATTTAATATTTCACTATATACTGACTCAGCATTTTTGTTCATTTTAAAAAATTGGATTTATCTTTATTTTGAAAAGCACTCATGTCCCTAATTATTATCTCTTTTGTATTGTTGTTTCCTTTTATTAGTTTAAATATTTCTCTTTTTAAAAATTTTTTTCATGTTTATTTATTTTTGAGAGACAGAGAGACAGAGCGCGAGCAGGGGAGGGGCAGAGAGAGAGAGGGAGACACAGAATCCGAAGCAGGCTCCAGGCTCTGAGCTGTCAGCACAGGGCTCGAACTCATGAACTGTGAGGTCATGCCCTGAGTTGAAGTCGGACGCTTAACCGACTGAGCCACCCAGGCGCCCCCTACATATTTCTCTTTGAACACTGATGAATTTCATCTTAAAAAGTATTTCATTGATATTAGCATCTTAAAAAGTATTTCATTGATATTAGCACTGTTCCACCAACTTTCGCTTGGTTGGTACATTAGTTCAGAATTCAGCTTCATATTACAAAGCTAAATAAATAAAACCATATTAATGATCTAACTACAAGTTGGTCTATTTCTCATTGAATAACAACCCAAAGTTTTTGGTTTTAACATTGTGGTAAAAAGTTAAATAGTTTGCCCATCAAGATGCACAAGATAATAGTAGGGATTTGTCGCTAACCAAGAAGGAAAGCATAAATATTGCAAAGCATCTGGCAGTCCTTTAACCATTTGTATTCTTATATCTTTACGCATGCATTTTCAACCAGTCTTCATTTATTTCTTTTAGGGTTGACTCTTGTGTAGGATAAAATATATAAAATATATAAACATACAAAATAGTTAAGATTTTATTTTATAAAATATTATATATGCATACATATAACATGTTTGCGAATTTAAAATTTGAGTGTTTGTGCCTTTCAGTGACTAACTTGATTCGTTTAGCGATGTCTGAGAACTTTATACTCGTTTCTAATGTCTGACTCGTGGCCTTCTGCCACGCTTTTCTTTTCTTTTCTAATTCTCTTTGCTTTGTCCTCAATTGATGCGACACCTATTATTCCTTTCTCCTACCTATCTGTTTATCCAGATAAACAGATCCAGGAGTTTATTTACATTTACTTTTTTGTTGTTGCTGTTAAGTAAAACACACTTAATATATGTAACATGTTTCTTTTTCTAATCTGACCTGATTTAAACCACTGTCTCCTTTTAGTACAGGCAAAAGCCTTGGCATGTGTTAAAATCTCTTTGCACGTGCCCCTTCTTCCAGGATTTGTTTTGTAGGTTCTTTCCATTTTATTAACCAACTTTACTGAGTATAATTTATATAGAATAAAATTCTGCAATTTTGAGCATGCAGTTCATGTTATTTAGAATTTTAATACCAGGCTGCTTTAAACTATGGAATATTAATTTTGTTATAACTTATACACAGCCAATGTTTGCTTTTTTTTTTTTCTTAACCTATTTTAGCCTTTTGTTTGCTCAGCTCTACTCCTTCCATCCCAGTTCTTCCTTTTTAACTTATTTTTTGTCTTTGCTTTAGTCTACTCAGGCTGCCATAACAAAATACCAGACTGGGTGGTTTCAATAACAGAAATTTGTTGTCTCACAGCTCAGGAGGCTGGAAGTCTAAGACCAAGAAACCATCATGGGGCACTTGGGTGGCTCAGTCAGTTAAGCATCCGTCTTCGGCTCAGGTCAAGGTATCATGGTTTATGAGTTCGAGCCCCCATGTCAGGCTCTGTGCTGACAGCTCAGAGCCTGGAGCCTGCCTCAGATTCTGTGTCTCCCTCTCACTCTTCTTCCCCACTGGCACTCTGTCTCTCTCTCTCTCTCTCTCTCAAAAGTAAATAAACATTAAGAAAGCATCAGGTTGGTTTCTGGAGAGAACTCTCTTCCTCGTTTGCAGACAGCCACCTCCCACGGTGTCTCCGTATCGCCATTCCTCCAAGACTCCTGCGTTTCTTCCTCCTCTTATAAGGACACCAACCCTATTAGATTAAGGCCCCACCCTCATGCATTCAACCTGAATTCATTTAACCTCCTTGAAGACCTCGTCTCCAAACACAGCCACATTAGAACCACATTAGGGATTAAGCCTTCAATATCTGGTTTTTGGAGGAACATAATTCAGTCCATAGCAATCTTACTGAAGTAGATCCATTAGTAGGCCATGTGTAGTAAACAGCCTGTCTTTTTTTTTTTTTTTAGCCCCAATATTTTTTACTTGGAAATATTATGATTTAATTAGATCCCCAGGATAAAGTTTTCACTAAGAATTAAGGATTACAGTTACACTTTTCAACACTCTGACAATAGGAATCAGTTGCCTTCTGACATCTTATTTTTGGATGAGATTTTTCATGTTATTTAAATTGACTATTCCCCTTTGGAGATTACCTCTCATTACTTGGTAATTACTTTCTGAATTTCAACTTGCCCTTGATGGTTGCAATTTTTCTACAATACATATAAATGTGACAGCGTATGTGATGTTCTATTGAATTCAGAATAGACTAGAAGTTGTACCATTGTTTTGTGGACCACTATTCACATGTATTATTTTAACTGGTCCAACAAATCATCTTAAATAACCAAACGCACGTTTGATTCTTTTCACATAGGTTTTATTTGAGTACCACACACGGAAAAATAGGAAGAGAAACGTTGTCTTTAGAGATGATTTTTAAAAGTTTTTACCCCAAAGCTAAAGTCAGTGTAATGCTTTGGTGAAACACTAGAAAACTCCTCATTTACACACAAAGATGCCAGTTGTCACTGCAATTATTTAACATTGTGAAGGTTTGAGGCATTTTATAACACAAACCAACACCAAAAAAAAAATTATTATTATAAATAATTAAAAGGAAGAAGTGAAATAATCATTACATGCAAAAGATATCATTTTTGATCTGCAAAAGACAAGAGAATAAGCATTAAAAAAGCACATGTGACCGTTTAGTAAGGCAACTGGCTTCTAACACAATAAGCAGGTAAATAAAAACAATGACCTTTTTATAGACATATTGAGCTAGTACTAAATATCACAGATAAAATTAAGCACATTAAATATAAGCACCAAGTGGTGAAGTCATGTAATGTGTCAGGACCTCAGTTTCTTCACACGAAAAACAGTTTTATGCACATGGGAAATATTAACAAGTTATGAGGTATACAGATTAACTGAGACATGAATATTATAGCTTCTTCTTTTTAGTGGGTACCTGTTACATACACTCATTGTTTATTTTATTTTGTAGCTTATGTCTTTTATTAAAACGTCTCCAAAATGCATATAGAATACACATCCAACACATACTTGTTCAACGAATAAGTGAATGACTGAATGATCCCACGCTAGGGGAACAAGACAATCTATTTCAAACACAAAGCCTGTCCTTTGAAGAGATTTCGTTGTGAATGTAAGCCATGAGTCAAGAATTTTTCATTTCTGTAAGTCAGAGAAAGACAAATACCATTACCATATGATTTCACTCATGTGGAATTTAAGAAACAAAACAAAAAGGCAAAGGGAAAAAGAGAGAAGGAGGCAAAGAAATAGACTCTTAGTTGTAGAGAGAAAACTGATAGTTACCAGAGGGGAGGTGCGGGGGGATAGGTTGAATGGGTGATGGGGTTTAAGGAGGGCACTTGTGATGTGCACTGGGTGCTGTATGCAAGTGTTGAACCACTAAATTGTGCACCTGAAACTAATATTACACTACATGTTAACTATTGGAATTTAAAGAAAAACTTAAAAAAAGAATACATTTCTAAAAATATACAGTTTCTATCAAATTCAAGATTTAACAATATTTCACACAGAGTGCATGACCATGATTCCTTCTCTTTACTCCACTCATTGAACTTAATTTATTCTTGGGTCGCCTGGGTGGCTTGGTTGGTTGGGCGGCCGACTTCAGCTCAGGTCATGATCTCGCGGTCTGTGAGTTCGAGCCCCGCGTCGGGCTCTGGGCTGACAGCTCAGAGCCTGGAGCCTGTTTTGGATTCTGTGTCTCCCTCTCCCTCTGCCCCTCCCCTGTTCATGCTCTGTCTCTCTCTGTCTCAAAGATAAATAAACGTTAAAAAAAAATTTTTAAAAATTTATTCTAAAATGTTCACCTGTTTTATTTAGCTGTCATTGCTATCATCCAACCAATAATGACAACATAGACACATATTCAACGTTCATGCTGATTATGGGTTCGTTACTCAGAAAAGTTACTCTGAATTTCTGTACTGTAATCTGGTTGCTTTCCAGTCACCAGCTAAATAGGAGTACTTGATAAAATAGATCAAAAACACCAACCTCCCAGAAAGTTACATACAATTAAAAGATTATCATCACCCCCAAGATTTGGCAGTCTAATACATTAAAATTAATGTGAATTGTGTTACATACTTAAAAACTATGCTGGCAAATACAATTTTTTTCCAAATATAAATTATATATTCTTTTTTTAAAGTTTATTTATTTATTTTGAGAGAGAGACAGAGAGACAGAGAAAAGGAGGGAGAGAGACTGATGATCCCAAGCAGGATCCGCACTGTCAGCGCAGAACCCAACGTGGGGCTCGAACTCACGAACCATCGGATCATGACCTGAGCCGAAACCAAGAGTCAGATGCTTAACTGACTGAGCCACGCAGGCACCCTTAAATTATATATATATTTTTAATGATGGTAAATGTAATCAAGAACTCTTGATTGTGAAATTAATAGTATGGAAAGGATCATTTGAATTAAGCAGCTTCATGATTCTGAAAATCTTCTAAAAAAATTTTTAATTTATCTGTTGGCAAAAAAAAAAAAAAAAAAATGGCAAGGGGCGCCTGGGTGGCTCAGTCGGTTAAGCATCCGGCTTCGGCTCAGGTCATGATCTCGCGGTCTGTGGGTTCAAGCCCCGCGTCGGGCTCTGTGCTGACAGCTCAGAGCCTGGAACCTGTTTCAGATTCTATGTCTCCCTCTTCCTCTGACCCTCCCCTGTTCATGCTCTCTCTCTCTCAGTCTCAAAAATAAATAAATGTTAAAAAAAAAATTTTTTTTTTTTAAATAAAAAAAAAATGGCAAGAGCACAGCATCACACGAGGCAGGGGACCCCTCTCACCAGAAGCCCTGTGCCACTGCACAGGTCACATATTCAAAGAGCCGCCATGACTGAAGGGCATGAATACATGTGAGTGACACAGGGGTGGACTATATTGGACCCAAATTTGTGTGCTTCCTCAGAGTCCCTTCACTGTCTCCTATTCTTTTATTCAGCACGAAGTGTAAGCCAGGTTATGCTTCCATTTTGGACTCGACAACAACCCTACCCTGTGGGGGGGTGAGATTCCACTTTCCAAATGACCACTAAGGGGCTAGATGAGCAGAGGTATTAGTCCCACTTCGGTAAACCCTGGTCAATGGGAACTAGAAGACAGATAGGAGGTAATTAGATACATCCCTCCTCCTCTCTCTCTTCCGTGTTCCAATGCTACATGTGGTTTGTCATTGGAACCCTCCTGGAAAAGCTGTGTGCTGTGTGCACACACAGGATGACTACTATATTGCCTCTCAACATATCGTGAGTTGGTAGGCAGCAGAGTAACACAGCACAGCACCTCCTTCCACATCTTCTCTTGCCTCCTTTCTATATGTTCTCCCCATTGTTGCCCGAGACTTAACCTACCCACATAAATGTCATTACTTTTGTTAAGTGTATTTATCTATTTTTGAGAGAGAGAGAGACAGAAAGAAAGGGAGGAGAGGGGCAGAGAGGGAGAGAGAGAATCCCAAACAGGCTCTGTGCTGTCAGCACAGAACCCCGGGCAGGGCTCAAACTCAGGTACCGTGAGATCATGACCTGAGCTGAAATCAAGAGTTGGTGCTTAACCACCCACCCCACCCCCCGAGCCATCCAGGTGCCCTTAAATGTCATCATTTTGAGCTCTGACCTTCATTCAGGTTTTAGAGGCCCCAGGATAAGATAGTCAGTGAGTTATACCATTATTATTTATTTACTTTATGTGAGTTTATAACAGTAAAACTTGTATCTGGAAAGGATGCAGAAAATATTATATCAAAAATATTCTAGTAAGGCAGCTGAGTTAGTAAAGCAGTAGAAACTCAGTTTTTTAATAAATCAAATACAATTTTTGTGTCTACAATACCCAGCTAGAAAAAAAAGTCACGTAAAAAGATAACATTTACAATAAATAGAAAAAATATACATACAAATTAATAAAATCTTTTATATGCTTTTTAAAAACTTTTGTTATAAATGCCTTCTACCTTTGGTGTTACACTCATTTCCACTTCACACATGTGAAAGGGCTGTGCCAAGGCTATATTCTAGTGATATTTGCCCTAGAATTAGGAAACAGCCAGACGTTTGCTCTGAGAACTGCTTCTTGGATAAGCCTGTCGCCTCATCGTGAAACCAGAGCTGAGAAATTCATGGAATTTGCAGGTTTTGGGATACATTTTCTTTTCATTGGTTTCCCAGCTTTCAAAAAGTTCATTCACTCATTCATGCATTGACTTACTAAAAGATTGTTTTTTATTAATTCTTCTATGGCCGGCTTGCAGGTTTTGGGAGGCAGCAGTAAATATGATCCTCACTTCTTTGAAGTGTACTGGGAGAGACAGATGATAAACCAACAAATACAGCAGGTGTGGAGATGAATTGCCTTCAGATTTACAAAATTGTTAAATTGCCTAAAACCAAAATTAACAGTCGCGTAGAATTCGGTTGTTGAACAAGATTATGCATTTCTTTCCTATAATAGAACTTGCTATCAATGAATATGCCAACACACATTATTCTATTTCATTCTTATCAAAAGATTATAATAAAATATATCTTTGAGAAATCCCCTATGATTATTGTGTAGATGTAACAGATGCCACTTAATGTATGCAGACAGGTTTATTGTGTTATATACCATAATTCCTTCACTATTCTAATAGTGAGCATTTTTTTTAGATGGAAAAGATTTGAGTCTTACCTTATATTTTGAAAGAATTTTAAAAGTGGAAGATGTTTCAGATGTTTGGCGATTCGAGGCCCAGAGGTGGTTTAAGAGACAACTGACATATTTGAAATCAGGTCTCAATTTCAAAAATGGTCTATCTAAACTCAGAAACCAGAAGAAATGACGTTCCTAACTGCATGTGGAAACTTACAACAACATTCTAAAGAGTTCATGATCATGTTTCTTTCATCTTTTTCCCTGTTGTGGAACTCAGTGTTTGCTAAGCTTTCTGCCTACTTCTTTAAATCAAATATTCATCAGTAGAGTTTATTGTACACATATATAAAATTTACATGCAATATGTTGGTCATTTATGAATTGCATTGTGCACACCTTTATTCATCACAGCCCTAATCACTGTCTATTAACCGTGAAGAAGGAATTTATGATGGAATAATTATCTACCCCAAACATTCATCCTCAGTAGTTATTTAGAATTGAATACCATTCCCATGCAAAGACTAGAGATTCAAACAATGAAATCTAAGCACACTGTAATACCAATTACAATGGAAAATAACAATGATGTCCTGAGATTGCCTGTCAGTTCTGAAAAATGCATAAATATAGAGCACAAATTTTTTAATTGGAAGATGATACATAGCATATGTGACATACACACAGCTTCGTAATTCTCAGGAAATTCTTTCCATATTATGATAATTAGATTGTTTAACCTGATTAAGAAAACCGGTGAGGGTAGATTATTTCCAGTCTTCCTTATATTTTTCATACATACATGTATATAGTTTTATGAGCTAGGCTTAGGTAAGACTTCTGCAAGTGAAACTGAAAATTATTCAGTTACACACCCTAGGGAAAAACCCGCAGGAGGTATATAATGTTACCGTCTACATTAGTTAACTTTCTGCCAAGAAAGACACAATGCTCTTATTTGTCTATGGAGTTGAGTGTTTCTGTTCTTTCAGCCAGTACTTCTCCTGGTATAAAACAGACAGAAAGGCCTGTTTTAGCTTCTTGTTTCCCCAAATCAACATCAGCGAGTGGATCGAAGGATACACGAAGGCAAGTACCTGGCAAAACATGAACAGTTCCTTCTGCAGCCCGTTAAAACTCCAAACTGTAACAATTAGATTCAGAATGTAACCGGCAAAGAACAAGAGAAAGGAGACCACCGTCTGCATGGCTCTTATGTGGACCTTGGTGCTGAGATCTTGGGATCCCTTGCCACAGAGCTGCATCCTCTTGAGATGTTTCCAGAGGGAAAAGATCAACAGCACAAAAGACGTCAGGGACATACCAAAGGGTATGAAGTTTGCTAGTGTGAATACAGTCATATTTGAGAGGTGTGCCATGTCCGTCCATTTGGTCCTCCAAGTGACATTCCCTTCGTATGCCTTAGTCTGCACTTTCTCATGTATGCTCACTGCTGCAACATGAGAAAACAATAAGAACAAAGACCCCAGCAGCATCACAAGCACGACGCTTTTAACTCTCCACTTGAGGCGAAGGAAAATAAGGCTGGAGAAGTTGGCTATTTTGAACAAATAAAATATGCTGAGGCTAGTAGCCAGCCAGATGCTAAAATGATTGCTTACTGCCCAGGCAACTTGAAAAATAATTCTTACTTCTAAGCTATAGAAATCTGGATTGAACAAAGTTGCATACCAATTTATTATCATTACCCAGAGCAAACCAATTCTGGAGACAGCCAGAGCGGCGAGAATGTGATCAACCGAGGAGATCTTTTGTCTCTTGGTCCAGTCAATGAAGTTCACCAGTGCTATGAAGCCATTGGCAAAATTTCCTAGAAGAAATTCTATTATTACTACGATGGAAAAAATGCTCAGTAGTACGGTTACCATGTCTAGAAAGGAAAACAAACAAAAAATATCTAAGTCTAATGTCTGATGTCACTGGTTGTGCACCTGATCCCTAAGTGTGCAGTAAAGTTCTCGTTTCTTTTAAATTCTGTGACCAATGTCAAGCAGGAAAGCACCAGGGTATGCCAGTAGATGAGTTCAGTGCTGTCTTGATGAAAAACATTGTTATTCCTCAAACAGCTCAAATTAACTTCTATTCATTGACTTTATATACTTGCTGTGGGCTAGAATACTCATCACACATGCTGAAATTGAAAGCTGAATTCTCATTTGCTAGCATGCAAATAAAACCGTATTGTCTTTCAGTGTTTTGTGATTTTTTCCTTGTTTGACCTCTACGTAATTTGTATTATCAACTTTATTTGTTGTACAGAAAATTGAAAAATCCAAAACACATATGTAGAGTGTCTTAATTGTTAGGTAGAGCTTGGCCAGAAGTAAGATCACCATCATTATGGATTTTTTTTTTTTAAGATTTATTTTTGAGACAGCACAAGTGGGGAAGGGGCAGAGAGGGGGAGACCGAAGATCCAAAGCAGACTCTGCTCTGACAGCAGTGAGCTCATTGCAGAGCTCGAACTCAAGACCCTTGTGGTCAGGACCAGAGCTAAACTCAGACACTCAACCCACTGAGCCACTTAGATGCCCTGGATTTTTTTTTTTTTTTAATGTCGCAATTATGCAGAAAGAATTTAAGCTTTTCCAATCAAAAACATTCAGGGTATGGGGCGGGGGGGGGGGTTGGGTCGTGTGCCAATACTCCCCAAAAGCTGGTTCTTGATGACTAACATTTATGCACACTTTTATTGTTTACAAGTGCATAAACACACACGCGTGTGCACAAACACACATGCATCATAAATACAGGAATTATTGTCCTATAATTTTCTTTTGTTTTTAAGTGAGCTCTATGCCCAGCACGGGACTCAAACTCACAACTCCCATATCAAGAGTGGCATGATCTACCAACTGAGCCAGTTAGGAACCCCGTGCATGTCTTATAATTTTCAAAATGAAAAAAATGAATCTCAGGGAGACCATCCAGCTCTTTTTTATAAGCAATTTAAAAAAAATTTTTTTTAATATGTATTTATTTTTAAGAGAGAGAGACAGAGTGTGAGTGGGGGAGGAGCAGAGAGAGAAAGGGAGACACAGAATCCGAAGCAGGCTCTGGGCTCCAAGCTGTCAGCACAGAGCCTGACGCGTGGCTTGAACTCATGGACCACGAGATCATGACCTGAGCCGAAGTCGGACACTTAACTGACTGAGCCACCCAGGCGCCCCAAAACCATCCAGCTTTAAACCCATCTTTTCTCTCATTGAGGTTTTTCAGCCCATTTTAGTAACTACTAAACATACCTCTCATGCTTAAGCCTTTAATAAAGTTTCTCTTTTCAGCCTACTTAATATTTAAATATTATTTAATTAAAACATTCAGAAACTTTCTAAACGTCCCTTGAAAACTTCAAAAGAACATGGTCTTCCATTGTAGAGTCTGCATTTCTCTATCCATACATATTGTTTCATTTTATGTTTAATTCATTTTTGGCTACTTAATATTTTAAGATTAATAGATATAAAAGTTAGCCTCTACCCATGGATTTTTTTCACTTCCAGTTTTTGTACTATAATTATTTCTAGCAGAGGATCTTAGAGCCAGACTACCAGGGAAGAAAAATCTAGATTCTTTGCATTATATGTTTCTAATCTATTTTAATATTACTCTCTGCCTAAGTAAAATCATCAACTAAAATGCAGATGATCGTACCCTCTTCGGGTGGTTTTTGTGAGGAGTTAGTACATTATTTGTGTAGAGTGCTTTCGGTTTTAACCTTTCTGGTACAGAATAGGTGTGGAGGACTGTGGTTCATTTGATCCTGTGTGATTAGATGCTTCAGAGTTTGCCGACAAGAACTTCCATTGATGAGCACAATGTAGCAGGTTGAAAAAGGCAAGATTCCCTCCTGTAACACCTGGGATTAGGGTAAACAATTGTCAAAATTATGTTTCAAATACATCACAGAGCTGTGCAAGGAAGGAGAACCAGCCGAACTAAAATCCATCAAGAGGAGAATCTTTTCAGGTGAAGAGATGATCTATGTATTCAATGCAAGCCCTATCAACTCCTAGAAGATTTCTTGCAGGAAGTGAAAAACTATTCCTAAAATGTATACAGAAATGCAAAGCACCCAGAATAACCAAAAGAATTTGTTTTTTAAAAAAAGAACAAATTTGGAAAATTACAGTTCCTGATTTCAACGCTTGCTAGAAAGCTGCATTAATCAAGATAGTGTGGTACTCACAAAATTATATATATGTGTGTATATATATATATATATATATATATCAGTGAAACACAACTGAAGTTCAGAAATCAGCACTAATATTTATGGTTAACTGATTTCAAAATTCAATGGGAGAAATTAGGTCTCATTTGTCTAACAAATGATGCTGGGTAAATTGGATATCCACATGAATAAAACTGAGTTTAGACCCTTATTTCATACCATATGCAAAAATTAACTTAAAACTGCTGAAAGACTTCAATGTGAGAACTAAGCCTATGAAAGTTTTAGAATAAAATGTAGGGGAAAACTTTGGAAAGCTGAGCAGACCTTTTAGATGCGATACCAAAAGCATGATGCATAAAACTTAAATATTAACATATTGGACTACATCAAAATTGAAAATATTTGCTCTATAAAATACAAGTCTGATTTCATGATTGTAGAGCTACAGTAATTAAGTCAATGTGGTACTGTTGTTTGCTTATACAAGCAGATTAGTGGATTAGAAAATAGTATCTAGTGATAGACCCACACATGCATGGTCAGTTCATTTTGACAAGGGAACCAAAACCATTTCATGAGAAATAAAATTCTCTTTAACAAATGATGCTGGAAAACTGAATAACAGTATAAAAAAATGAACTTCGATTTTTACCTCTCACCATATAAAAAATTAATGTGAGGTGATCTTAGATTTAAATATAAAAGATAGGGGCGCCTGGCTGGCTCGGCCTGTTGAGCATCCGACTTCTGCTCAGGTCATGATCTCATGGTTCATGAGTTCAAGCCCTGCATGGGGCTCCATGCTGACAGCTCAGTGCCTGGAGCTTGCTTCAGATTCTGTGTCTCCCTCTCTTTCTGCCCTTCCCCCACTCGCTCTCTCTCTCTCTCTCTCTCTCTCAAAAATAAACATTAAAAAACTTTTTTAGGGGCGCCTAGGTGGCTCAGTTGGTTGAGCATCTGACTTTGGCTCAGGTCATGATCTCGCAGTTTGTGAGTTCGAGCCCTGCGTCGGGCCCTGTGCTGACAGCTCAGGGCCTGGACCCTGCTTTGGATTCTCTGTCTCCCTCTCTCTGCCCCTTTTCTGCTCATGCTCTGTCCCTCTCTGTCTCTCAAAAAATGAATAAACGTTAAAAACAATTTTTTTTAATTTTTTTAAATCTTAAAAAAAATAAAAGATAATGATTCTAGAAGAAAATTGGATTCTATTTCTGTGACTTTGGAATTTCTTAGCTAGAACATATACATGCACAATCACATGAACACACACACGCGAAAAGCTAAACAAAAAAGAATAAAAGTGATGAATGAAAAGGCACTATCAAGAAAATCAAAATGTTGGCCATAGAACGGGAGAAATATATATAATATAGATGTAACCAAGGACCGGTTTTTAAATATATGTGTATACACTAAACATTGTTGCAACTCAATACTAAGAAAACAAACATCTCAATTTAAGGAAAATAAGCAAAAGACTTCAAAAGACCCTTAACAAAAGAAGATGTGATAAACCACTAAAAACGTGTTGAACAACATTGCACATAAGGGAAGTGCAAAATAAAACTACTTCAAACCCTCTGGAATGTGACAGTTCAAGAAACTGACCACGCTAGATTGTGGCAATGATGTGAATCGACTAGAACTCTCATATTTTTCTGCTGAAAAATAATACAGCCACTTTGGAAAACTGATTGACAGTTTCTAACAAAGCCTCACATACATATTGCCAACTATTCAGCTATTCCGCTAGTGTGTTTATTTACCTAAAATAAATAAAAACGTATGTTCACAAAACGACTTTCACGAGAATGTTAATACCAGCTTTAGAGTCCATTACTGGAAACAGTTTAAATATCCATCAACAGGGAGATGAATGAACAAATCGTGGCATATTCATAGAATAAAATACCATTTAGCAATAAAAGAAATAAACTACTCGTATACACAACGATATGTATCTCAAAAAACTATGATTGAAAAAAAGAGGTGGACAAAAAAGTGCATGTAGTATGATATCTAAAACAAGCAAAAAACTAAGGCAAAAACCACAAAAGTAGTTGTCTGGAATCTGATCCAAAAAAGGACACAAAATAACTTTGGGGGGCTGGTAAAACTGTTCCATATTTTATCATGGTCATTGTTTCAAGGCGGTATATAATGGTTAAAGGTCATCAAATTACATATGTAAAATGAGCATATTATGCTATATGTAATTATACCTCACTAAGGTTAATGTTAAAAATAAAAAAAAAATAGGGGTGCCTGGGTGGATCAGTCGTTTAAGCCTGTGATTCTTGATTTGGGCTCAGGTCATGATCTCATGGTTTGTGAGATCAAGCACACCCCCCACCCCAACTCCCGCCCTTGGGCTCTTTAATTCTCTCTCCCTCTGTCTCCGCTCCCCCACCCAATCATGCCCACTCTTTCTCTCTCTTAAAACAAATAAATAAAGTAAACATGTGATAGATGATAGATAGATAGATAATAGATAGATGATAGATAGATAGATAGACGATAGATAAAAATAAGGGCAAAATAGATATTTTCAGAGAAACAAACCTCACCAGTGGAAACTCTAAAGAGTACTTTTCGGGGTGACTGGGTGGCTCAGTCGGTTAAGCGTCCGACTTCGGCTCAGGTCGTGATCTCGCAGTCCGTGAGTTCGAGCCCCGCGTCGGGCTCTGTGCTGACAGCTCAGAGCCTGGAGCCTGTTTCAGATTCTGTGTCTCCCTCTCTCTGACCCTCCCCTCGTTCATGCTCTGTCTCTCTCTGTCTCAAAAATAAATAAAGGTTAAAAAAAAAATTAAAAAAAAATAATAAAAATAAAATAAAAAAAAGAGTACTTTTCGACTCCACCATGAAACTTGCGGGACCTCTCGGCCTGTCCTAGCAGGGATTACCTGCACCCCCAGTTCCCAAGGGGGCTCTTGCGCCCCAGTCGTGGAGGTGCAGTGCTCACCGCGGACCCCCGCCTGTGTTTGCAACGCCAGTAGAAGACTGATCTTTGAAAATACATATTTGGGAGATAGTCACGTTCTATTAAATCCTTGGTGCTGGTGCTGCCATGAAAAAATCTGGTTACGCTGTGGGTTGGCCTGCTGCCTCTGCAGGATAGCACCGCCTGGGCCCTGGGATGAGGGTCCGCCTGAGCAGACACACCATGAGTCAAGCAACTCGGGGATGCAACTTACCGTTCTGTCCCACTGGGAGGAAGCATTGAGTCCGGGGAGCTGATTGCTCAAGTCGGACGCTTAACCAACTGAGCCACCCAGGTGCCCCAAGCTGATTGCTTTTTAAAAAATGAAAAGATGGGACTCCTGGGTGGCTCAGTTGGTTGAGCGTCCAACTTCAGCTCAGGTCATGATCTCACCGTTTGTGAGTTCGAGCCCCGCATTGGGCTCTGTGCTGACAGCTCGGAGCCTGGAGCCTGCTTTGGATTCTGTGCCTCCCTCTCTCTCTGCCCCAACCCACTCACTTTCTGTCTCTGTCTCTCTCAAAAATAAATAAACATTTTTAAAAAAATGAAAAGAAAGTTTTATTCCTGGGAGGGAGGAATGCATGAACCTTTGGGAGGTTAAGTCTTCAAAGAAGCTCAACCATGCCAATGTAGTTAAATGAAAAGAAGTTATCAGGGAAAATGTTCATCTTTATTTTATCTTCGAGGACATGAAGGAGTAGCTTTACCAGCTCATTAAAGAAAGAAATAAGTGGTTTCCTGAATCAGCTATAAGGAATATCATGTATCAGATATTACAAGGACTTGTGTTTCTTCACAAACATGGCTTCTTCCAGCGGGACTTAAAGCCTGAGAAGTTTCTCTGCACCAGCCCAGAACTTGTGAAAATACAGACTTCAGGTTGGCGGGAGAAATCCGATCAAGACCTCCATACACAGACTATGTATCTACCAGAAGGTACAGGGCTCCAGAAGTGCTCCTGAGGTCTACCAGTTGTGCTCCTCCATTGACATCTGGGCTGTGGGCTGCATCATGGCAGAAGTGTGCACCCTCAGGCCACTCTTCGCTGGGGCCAGTGAAATCGACACAATTTTCAAAACTTGCCAACTGTTGGGGACCTGGAAAAAGACCAACAGGCCCGAAGGCTACCAACTTTCAAGTGCGATGGACTTCCACTGGCCCCAGAAGGTACCCAGTAACTTAAAGACCTTGATTCCAAATGCTAGCAGCAAAGCCGTTCAACTCCTGAGAGACAAGCTGCAGAGGGATCCCAAGAAACAGCCAACAGCTAAGTCAGGCCCTTCAACAGACTTACTTGCGGACCAGGCATTCACTGGGCTGCATCACATAGAGCCTTGAGGATTTGGGAAAACCACAGGAGGATGTCCTGGAAAAGGTAGGCCCACCTTCTCACATTAAGCCTGTCCACGCTACCCAGATCCCACCCAAGCCAAGTGCACAGATTTCTTCAAGGCAGCATCAAGCCCTCCAGCCTTCTCAGCATTTCATGTACCCCCCACAAAGCAGAGGCTCCCAGGCCGGATCACTCGAACCACCTTCTGGAGGACAAGCCAAGCCGTTGCTCTTCCTGTCCCTCCATACCAAGAATCCTCAGTCGAAAATACGAGCTGGCCTGGAACACAAAAATGGTGAGATCAAGCCAAAGAGTAGGAGAAGGTGGGTCTTGCCTCCTGGTCAACAAAGGAATTTGATGACTGGGTTGACTCGGTTGGATGACTTAGATTACAGTCTATCCCTCACCAGGATTGTCCTGAAAAACAGGAAGAGACAGAGTGAAGAGAGACCCTCTGCAGAACTGAGAGTGGTTTGGACCTGAAGCCCTCTGCACCCCGGTATTCGAAGTGGCGCCCCCTACCCAGACCTCCTGTCAGAGATGAGACACAGCAGCCCTGAGATCCAATGCCACACAGCACTACTTGAAGCCGTCTGGATCCATGCCTGGGATAAATCTAAGAAGCGGCATACTTCCAAATCCAGGCAAGGGTTTTATCTCGTCGAAGACGCGGTCTACTTCTGATTTGTACGGAAAATCTTCAGGAACAGTATCCGTTATCAGCAAAATACATTCAGTTGGTTCTGGTTCTACTTCTAGTGGACTAACGAAACTATATGCCCTCCTTTCTGAAAAAAAAAAGAAGTTGGTTCCGCTATGCAGAGGGTACACTTGGCACCTATTCCAGACCCTTCCCCTGGCTATTCTTCCCTGAAGGCTGAGCGGCCTCATCCCGGGTGACCTTGTTTCCACACCCAGCCTAGAAGCACATCTGGATTGATGCCACGGCCTCCGGCTGCCCAGCCAGTGCACGGCCCACCGGACTAGGCTTCTAAGTATGCGTCTCAGCGATGACTTTCACGAAGCTTCTGGGAGGTGGGGGAGCAAGACACTGTCCATCTGCCAACTGGTATTCGGCCGGCAAGACACTTGCCGATGGTGTAAAAGCAAACACTTGATAGTTATTCTTCTGAACCAAGACATTTCAATATCCTTTAAAAAAAAATTTTTTTAATAGTGATCTGAGTGCAATATCCTTTTTTGGTACCAAATTATTTTATTCTAGAACTTGATCCCGTTATTTTTTTTAATGTGTTTTTTTGTTTGTTTATTTTTGAGAGAGAGGGAGACACAGAATCTGAACCAGGCTCCAGGTTCCAGCTCAGATCCCGAGGTGGGCTGGGGGGGGGGGGGGGGGGGGGAGGGGCCTTAATCTCAGGAGCTATGAGATCGTGACCTGAGCCAAAGTTGGACACTTAACAGACTGAGCCAACCAGGTGCCCCCCCCCATTATTTTCTTAAACAGCAGCATTTTGTGTATATGCATTCTGTTTTGTATTTTATACAGTCAACTTGGTAATGAACTTTTTAAAAAATTAATTGGTGTATTGCATCAGGCGTGCAACTTAAGGCTACGTGAAAAAGGGTTATTTGCTCAGTGTGTGCAGATATTTGTGACATGGTTAAATTTTAAATGTGGTGGTGCTTCTGGCTCTCTTGGACTCACGTCAGCCCTAGAGAAAAGATCCTCTGTTTTTCTTCATTTCATGTTCCTGGTTTGATTTTTTGCTACCACTGTGCTGTTCTAAAAATACTATTACGCAGCTCATTTCATTTTGTTATTGTCTCCCAAACGAAAGAACTCTCCGTAAATATTTTTGGAAATGTTAAAAAAAAGTAAATAAATACATAAAGGGCGCTTCTCAAGCGGAAGGAATCTGACTCCAGACAAAAAGTCAGAGATAGGGAATCAAGCCTTACCATCTGCTGTTTTTTTCCATCCATGAGTTAAATAAGTCATTCCACCTTTATAGCTGTAGGTGCCTCGTGCTTTCAACTTTTTAAAAGTTAAATTTTGACTCATCACAGCCAGTGGGTGCCCAAGTGGACTCACGGGCTACAGCCAGTGAGCTATACCACGTGACCCAAGGAAAGTCTGCTTTGGGCTCTTCAAGCCCAGGCGTGTCTTGTCCAGGCCCTAATTCCTGAGTGGCAATAGAATTGGATTTCCAACACCTCTATATTTCTCTTTTCTTCCTGAATCTGTGTTCTTATTTACGATTCTGAATGTTGGCCGAATTTGGTTCTGGTTCCAATTTGTGCTCTGCCAATATGTTACTCCTTATTTGTGGCAGCCATGGTGTGCAGATCCTGCCATGGCCCCCATGATTCCTCTTCCCTGTTCGCATCCTGCATAATCCCCTCCTTTTGAGTGTGGCTTTAAGTGTGTGATTTATTTCTAGCTTACAGAATACGGCAAGCATAAAGACATGTTGTGGATACTTAAGATTCCCAGATCAACTGATTTTGAGTTGATTGAAAAGGACTCTATCCTTTATGGGCCTGGTGTCATCAGATTAAGCTTCAAAAGACTATCTGGGCCTCCCTTGAGTGAGACGCTCTTGCTGGCCTCTAAGAAGTAAGCAGCCGTGTGATGAAGTGCTTACAGAAAGGGCCACAATAAAAAGGTATTCTGCCAACAACATGAATGGACTTGGAAGTGGATTCTTCTCCAGTCAAGCCTGGAGATAAGGACACAGTATCGTCAAAAGGTTGATTTCACCTTGGTGAGATCTTGAAGCGGAGAACACAGCTACGCTTTGCCCAGACTCCTGACCCCAAAACACTGTGACATAATAAATGTTTGTACATGTGGTTTTTTAAATCCAGGCCACTAAGTTTCCGGTCATCTGTTGCACAGAACTAACAAGTGAGTACAGTGACAGTGATTCAGAATTTGGTGTGTTGGTCTATTTGATACAGAAGATCTTTCTTCTCTCCGGTGAGACATGTTCCACAGTTTGGTTTGCTAGGTTTTTTTTTTTTTTTTAATCTATCTGTTTTGTCTGTTTATGCAAGAATGTATCTTGCATAAAGGAGAGGAGAATGTCTGTATTAGTGAATTTGAAATCTGTGCTAGTGAACTTGTGTCTTCTGTATCTATTCTGTCCTGGGGCTGATGTTGTACCAAGAAACAAGCCCTCTGTCTCTGTTTGCAATTGACACAAGCCTCTGCTTGTTCGTATGGGTATGAAATGTTTACCTACCTCTAGGAATGTTAATAAAATAGATTATAAAGTCTCTTATATGAAGTGGCAGGGGAAGATAGAGATGCCCTTTGGAGCCTTAAAAAGGCCCCTATAAGAGGAAATAGTGTAAGCCCTGAGAAACAATTCTGGGCCTGCCACTGGGCCTTAGTACAGAGTGAATGCTTAACCATGAGCAACCAAGTTACCATGTGACCTGAGCTTCCCATCATGAATGGGTGTTATCTGACCCACTGGGCCATAAATTTGGCCATGGACAGTGACACTCATCATATTATGGAAGTGGTATATATGTGATACAGGGCCTAAGCAGGTCCCAAAGGCACAAGTAAGTTACAGGAAAAAGTGGCCAATGCCCATGGTCCCCACGCTGCTACACTCCCTCTGTCTCCCAGCTTCCACCTCTGGCCTCCTAGGGAGTTCTCTCTCATCAGGTGCCAGAGGAAGAAAGGACTTGGGCTCGGTTTACCAATGATTCTATCTGATGTGCAGGTACCACCCAAAAGTGGACACCTGTGACACTACAACCCTTTTCTTGGATATCCCTAAAGGACTGCAGTGAAAGAAATCCTCCCAGTGAAAAGATTCCAAGCAATGTATCTGATTATGTATGCCTTTGCTTGGAAGGAGAAATGGACAGATATTCAATTATATACTCATTCACGGGCTATGCCCAATGGTTTGGCTCGGTGGTCAAGGGCTTGGAATGAACATGATTAGAAAATGATAGTAATCAAAATAGAATGATATTGACATGAAAACAGACGCATAGATCAACAGAACAGAATAGCGAGCACAGAAAGGAACCCATGTATCTATGGAGAATTAACTGGGGACAATGGCACCAAGAATATACAATGTGGCAAGGAAAGTCTCTTCAACAAATGGCGTGGGAAAAACAGGATATTTACACGCAAAAGAATAAAATTAGACTCCAATCTAACACCATACATAAAAACTAACTCAAAATGGCTTAAATATTGAACATAACTCTGAAACCATAAAACTCCTAGGGGGGAAAAAAAAAAACTATCGAGAATAAGCTCCTTGACAGTGGTCTTAGCAAAATGATTTTTTGGATTTGAGACCAAACAAAGGCAACAGAGACAAAAAGAAACAAGTGAGACTATCTAAAACTAAAACTCTTCTGCACAGCAGAGGAGTCCATCAACAAATGAAAAGACAACCTATGAAATGAGAGAAGTCACAGATCTGATGAGAAGTTAATATCAAAAATATCCAAGGCACTCATACAAATCAATAATCTGGTTTTAAAATGCAAAAAGCTGTTGAATAAACCTTTTTTTTCCCCCAAAGAAGACATACAAATGGCCAACAGGTCCATTTTAACAGGTTGAAAAGGTGCTCAACATCACTAATCAATAGGGAAATTCATATCAAAACCACAATGAGATATCACCTCACACCTGTTAGAAGTGTTATCAAAATCACAAGAGGGGTGCCCGAGTGGCTCAGTTGTTAAGCATCTGACTCACTTTTGGCTCAGGTTATGATCTCACAGTTTATGAGTTCAAGCCTCACATCAGCACGGAGCCTCCTTGGGATTCTCTCTCTCCCCCTCTCTCTCTGCTTCTTCCATGTGTGTGAGCACACGAGTGCTCTCTCTCTCTCAAAATAAATAAATAAACTTAAAAAAGTGACAATACATAAGTTCTGGAAAGAATATAGAGAAAAAGGAATGCTTATATACTTGGTAGAAATGTAAACTGGTACGGCCACTATGGAAAACAGACCACTGTAAAACAGAATGGAGTTTCCTCAAGAAATTAAAAATAGGGGCGCCTGGGTGGCTCAGTTGGTTAGGCGACCGACTTCGGCTCAGGTCATGATCTCACGATTGGTGAGTTCGAGCCCCGCGTCGGGCTCTGTGCTGACAGCTAGGAGCCTGGAGGCTGCTTCAGATTCTGTGTCTCCCCATCTCTCTACCCCTCCCCTGCTCACGCTCTGTGTCTCTCTGTCTCTCAATAATAAATAAAAATGTTAAAAAAAATTTTTAAGAAATTAAAAATGGAACTACCATATTATTCAGCATTCTCATTTCTGGGTATATATCCAAAGGAAATAAAATCCTTATATTCACTGCAACATTATTCACAATAGCCAAGGTATGGAAATAACCTAAGCATCTGTTAACACATCAGTGAATAAAGAAAATGTGGTAAGTATATGTGTAATGGAATATTACTCTGCCTTTAAAAAGAAAGAAATCCTACCAATTGTCATAACATAGATGGACCTTGAGGGCATTATGCTAAGTGAAATGAGCCAGACAAAGGTAAATGATGTATGCTATCACTTCTACGAGGAATCTAAAAAGAAAAGGCAAATCCTTTGAAACAGAAAGCATAAAAGTGGTTGGCAGGGCCTGGGAGTGGGGGAAATGAGGACAGGTTGCTAAAATGGTGCAAACTTTCAGTTATGAGATGAACAAGTTCTGAGGATATAAAATATAGCATGTGTCAACTGTAGAATTGATAATACTGTATTGTGTAATTGATTTCGCTAATAAGATAGATCCTAAACTTTTTCATCAAAGAAAAGGTAACCATTTGAAATGATGAATCTATTAGTTTACTTGATTGTGGGAATTCTTTTGTATATAAAAAGATCATGTTGTATACCTTGAACATATTACAATTTTATTTGTCAACTTGATCTCAATAAAGCTGGAAACAAATTTAAATCAATCAATAAATTTTTTAAAAAGTAAAGGGTCATGAAAATATTTTCCACACATGACTTCAAAATTTCTAGGAGCCATAATTGCACTATGTTTTCTATTATTCCTCTATTTGAATGGGGCTGTTTGCTGTGCTTATCCTGTCATTTCAGCTCTCTGTGTTACATCTTTACCAGGTAAATAATTTGTCTCTTAAACTCTTTGATTACCAAATTAAGAAGAGACATAGCCAAACAGGATGTAGATTATAAGATCCTAGAATTCAAGAATAATGCTCTAACTGCAGTGAACTGCATTGGACTTTGGAGGATGGTCAGTTAGGAATGAGCCTCTTTTGTACATGGGAGGAGCCTGAATAATTTACCCAAGGTAAACCAGGGTGGCTTACCTCATTTTCCAGAAATTCTTTAACCCTCACTGTAGCTATACCCTTTGGATAGTAATTTTGCAGTATCTTCTACTATCAGTGAGGGAACCACCTTGCCCATTGGCTTGGAGCTTGATCATGGAAAATTGCTTTGATGAATTGAGAATTAATAGATTGAGACAGTAAAGATTTGAAATGGCTCCTACACTGGGTCCAGCCCAGTCTTACTCTTGTTCAAGCACCACAAGAACATGAACAGGCTGGGGCACCGGTTCCGGGAGGAGACACTTCACGGAATCAAATTTTCCCAGCAATATCCAACCGAAACTGACAACCGAACAAACTGTACCTGGTCCCCAGATATATACAGAGTTCATTTAAAAATCATTGAAATAGCTGTTTCTTTCAATATAATTTCCTCTTTTCCTCTGGCTCTTTATGAGGTTTTCTCTGGATCTTTGGATTCTTGTGGTGTTTGTAAGTTAGATTGTTTTTGTTGTCTTGTCTGGGGTTCAGTGATTTCTTAATCAATGGATTGAAACATGTTACTCATTTTGGGGAAACTCAGCAATATTGTTTTCCACCCGTTTTCTCTCTTATATATTCCAGAACTCCAGACAGTGTTAGACTTTCTGACAGTAGCCTTCCTGTGTCTTACCCACCCACTAGCCTGGATTTTCCATTTATTTGGCCCTTTATGCTCCATACTGGGTATTATCTTCCCTTTCACTAATTCTCTATTCCACCGTGCTTAATTGGTTGTTAAATACGTGTATTGAATTTTTTGTCTTGATTATTCATTTTGTCGGTCTTACGGTTTTAGTGATAAGAAGAATTTCTTGCTCTGCTTCTAAAAGTATCTTCTATGGGGAAACTGAATAAAATACTCATAATACTACGATCTTAAAGAAAGTTTTCCTTTTCGGTAGTGTTGAGAGAAAAATGGTAACAATTCCTTCTTATCCCAAACTTTGGTCACAAAATAGATAAAATCGTGGTGTAGTCATTCTCCAAGTTGAAAGAAACTGGTAATGACTATCATGTGAGTAGCTTTCCTTGGATGACAGCTTATCTACTTCTGGGTCATCACCAGAGGCTGTCCTTATGAGGAAAGTCAAGAAGCAGAACTTGGATCTCCAAATGCCACTCAAATAAGCAAAATATAATACATAGTCACAAGGACACCATCCTCTTACAAGGCTTCATTTTTCAGTAGTCCTTTTACTTCTAATGTTAGAGATAGGTCTCTGTGCATTTACGCTGTGGTTTTCAAAGCAACTGTAAATAATTTGCTCAAGTAATACACCTAAACTAAAGAACACTCAATTTATGAAGGTATTCAGCTGAACTTCAACTTTGCCATTTACTAAGTTACCTGCAGGATCTTTAGGAAATTACTTAGACGTCATCCAACTTACGTATGTAAACATGTCAAATACAAGTCATTAAATGAGATATATAACGATGGTGGTGGTGGTGGCTAAATGGGAGAACTCTAACTGATAGGTCCTTCTTCATCCAGTTTTCCAAGTGACAAGAGTTCAGTGTGATGGGATAGTGCTACCAATATTCTCCATGGTCTTATGATACTTCTTGTATCGTTCTCAGAATCGAGAATTGCTTGAAAAAACATTTTACCTACTACTTAATCAAGAATAACTAAAAACTAAACATATTTATGGTGATTTGCTTGCTAGTTTTTCCTTTACTTCTTTCTAAAAATTATGGAAAAATGCCCTAGGAAATGCCTATGGAAAAACAAGCATGGTACTTTCCTATGGACACGTATATAGCCTCTATATAATAATACAACATACAATCTTTCCTTCATATTTTAATAGCATCATTAGCAAGCAAAATTCTACCACCTGCTTGTTTGCATGCTACTGTGATTAAATCTAGGTTCTTTTATTACAGGAGTCAAAGTAGCACTACATACATACAAACATAGCCAAACACTACACTGAATATGTATTATGCTTTACAAATTTACCTTTTCAGGACTGTCTTTTTTTGCTCTAAAAAACAGCTAAAAAACATCATAGATCCAATTCGTCCATTTTCCCTGTTGTATAGTATCCTCTTGTATCAGTATGCCATAATTTATTTACCCATTTTGTCATAATGGACATTTGTATGACCTCTCAATTTCAGCTCTTAAGAAAAATAGTAATATGCATATTTTTGCATATATATATATATATATATATATATATATATATACATACCCTGGTGCACAAGTACCAAAGATTATGGGGCTTTGAATCGAAGTGTGATTAATATGTCTTAGGAAATGCATCTTCACTTTGATTACATAATTCCCCCCTACTGCACAAAGTGGTTGTTTCCAGTTTATAATCCTATGAATACTGCGTGAAATATCCCATTGCTTCAGACCCTTTCCAAAATTAGTGACATCAGACTAATGTTTATACCTTTATATTTATATAAACTATAATTACGCTTATATTAACATTTTATATTTTGTAATCCTTTTTCTATTCTAATTTTTAATTTATCTGAAGTTCAAAAAATTGTTATTCTTTTCCCTTCCTATGACTGCGATTACATATATCTCTTCATATTGCATTGTATATGATATACATTTGTTAATATTCCATTATAGTTTTATAACATTTCTTCCTTGTGTCTCAAAGCATCTTTTGTTACCAGCACGTGTTACTATGCAGAGATATTTCCTTTAATCAAACATTCTATCAGATCACTTTGAGAAAATAGGATTAGGTAACAGCATGGTGTAAGGGAAACTTCAGTGCTTTTTCACATCTGAAGGGACCTGATCAAAGAAATGTTGAAATTCAGAATGAACCTACTAGGTCTTTCTGTGAAGGTATTTTCTCTTAGAATACAGAAACTGCTTTCAATCTTATCTATAAAGCTAAATGTATTAGTTTTCTCAGAGAGAATTTAAGGTGCCACAGTAGTCTCAGGTCTCTGTCTCAGCTTGCTGTTTCCCTGAATCAGAATGAGCAGCCTGAGTGAAAGATAGTTGAAATCACCACAACAAACATCTTGGCCTGATTGATATCTATGCACCTTAAGAAAGATCCAACTTGCTGTTCGAGTGGGAATAAGTAAATGATGAAGAGGAGGAAGAAGATTGTCACCATTTTCATGCCCCTTTGACAGACCTCTGCTGGAGTCCCTCAAGCCCATCAGGTTGAGCTGCAAATTCTCGGTGTCTCACCAAGAACGGAAATAAAAGGAGCAAGGAGGTCAGGGACAGGAGAAAGGGATAACTTAGGTCAAGTTAGGAAGCAGACGCCATTTAAGACAGAAAGTTGTCCTTATGTCTTAATGCAAAGTCATGTTTCCTTCATGTACTTTAAAGGTATTCATCCACAACTCACCACAACGCACCACGACTCATCCAGCATTAAGAGGTTACCAGACTACAAGAACAAAGGCTCCAGGAAAAGCACGAGACCCATTCTGTTCTCTCTCCACTTCAGCCAGATGAAAAAGAAGTGGGACGAACTTGGCTACCTTAAGGAAGCAGGAAATGCTTAGGCAGGTGGCAAACCAGGTAGCTAAGTGATCCATTAGTGCCCAAAGAATAGTAATCACTTTAGCTAGTTTACCAGTGACATATGGATGTGGAGACAACCCCCTCATAAATGACTCAAACAGTGACCCACTGTTGAGTGATTCTGGTAGCTGGTAAGGATAGCCAAGCTAGGAAGGATGAAATCAGCTGGTAAGACTTTCCCATTTGTGACCCACTCAGTGCCGTTTGCCCATCCAATGAACCCATCTCCCTGCATTCCTGAGAGGATTTCTGCTGCCCCTGTCAGAAAGGAGATCTGATTCCAACTGACATTTCCATGAAAATATTTCCGATGTGGTGCCTCACTGTCAGCTTCTAGTTAGACAGTTGCAGGTTGACATCCATTTATAGCTATTTTCATTATTATTCCAGAAAGGACAGCCAAAATTCTGCTATGTGATATAGTTTCAGAGATCTTCACAAAGGAATAGTTCACTCTATTGATACCATATCCCGGTGCTAAACCAAACAGAATAGGAAGAGATACAAAGCTTCCTAAATAACCCTCTTATTATTTATAGTCAGCTACTATCTAATTCCCAGAGTAAATGCTAATCAATGTCCACTTTTCGTTGGTACTGGCTGAAAATGCCCATTTGTGTTAATGACTACATGCAAGGTATGAAGTCAGGTTGCAAATATAAGAGAGATTATTTGCCACTAATTTCTACTTTCATCTTCCCTGAGCCATTCCTCTGAATGCAAATATTTTAGATTTTGAATAGAAATTGCTAGAAAAAAAATTTTTATATAACTCAGTCATTATTCATCACTCATTGAATAAGATCCTTCTACCAATCAAGTATGTTTGCTGATTCAATATCATTTAGAGGAATAATTTAATAAAATTATTTATAGTTCAAAGAGCACACCCAAGTTCTAGAGCAAATAACTATAAATAATTAGTGCATAATATTGTAAGAGCTAAATCGGAAGTTACAAGCAACTTGCACTGGGAATATACACGAGGAAGCTGCAAATGCTACAGTGCATGATCACTTATGGTGATATGAGGATAGAAACATTTAGCTGAACTTGAACTCTTTAGGGTGTATGAAGAAATAGAAAAACAGAACGGATATTCGAGACTGATCTAAGAGCATGTATAAATTATCCAAGCGACATAAGCAAGCTACACCATGCTTCTAAAGGAGGAAACTGTTTGTTTTACGATAACTTATTGGCTATTTCGGTTGAAATGGTACTAAGTGCCCTGCGACATGTCTTAAATTCCATGTCACCTGCTTTCTGGGCTATAGAGAGGCTATGTTTCCCAGCCTCCCTTATAGACGGTTACGGCAATGTGACCAAAAACTGAACAATGTCGTAGGAGTGAAAATCATTTACATAGGAGTGCATCATTTACAGGCCCGTCCCAACAAAATCTCCCCGTGAACAGTTCTCCATACACCTCTTTCAACCTGGCCATCAGGAATGCGGATGACTCCAAGGCGATCCCAACCACATGTTAAAGAGGGAATCCTTTTGATCAGTCTGATTCCCTGGATAACTGTATAGAGAGAGCTCCTCAAACACATCAGTACTGTGAAAAGAGCAATTTAAATCTGCATTATGTATGAGTCACTTTTATGTTTGGAGCCTATTTGTGGCAGCATTTTGTCTTCCCAGTCTAATACAGAAATTGGAACTGAAAGTGTGCAGTTTCATTTAGACGATCTGAATAGTGAAGAAACAGAACCAAGAAATCCGTGCATCCTGCAGATTTTTGTGGTGGATTTTGTTTTCATTGGTTTTCCAGCCATAGTATAGCTTTATTCACCCATTTCTTTGGTCATTCGCATATCATTTGGAGCAACTATTCTATGGGCCAGCTTTATATCCTGAGGAGTCAGCAGGAAACATCATAGACATGATCTACACATTACATTGTTCATATTTTACTGGGGCAGACAGATTATTAAAAACAAATGAATAAATCAGATATAGAAGTGATTTATTGGAGTTTTGATAACGTTAAAATTTCATAATGTAAGAATTATTACAGACCTCCTGAACAAGGTTACACATTTCTTTCTTATAACAGAATGTTATTAATAACATCTCCACACATTATTTCATCAATTTCCACAAGATTCTAATAAAACAAATATTGAAGATATTCCTGATATTTATTACACACATATAATAAATACTATTTTAGTATATACAGAAGCATAATTATGTATCATAATTTTTAAACATTTATTTAGTTTTGAGAAAGAGAGAGAGAGCAGGGGAGGGGCAGAGAGAGAGGGAGAGTCAGAATCCCAAGCAGGCTCCACACTGTCAGCGCAGGGCCTGATGCAGGGCTTGAATAACGAAACGATGAGATCATGACCTGAACCGAAGCCGAGAGTCAGATGCTTAATTAACTGAGCCACCCAGGTGCCCCCATATTATTTTTTTTACTATTCTTATAATGAACATATTTTTAAGACAAGGAACAGCTGAGTCTTGTTATTTGAAGCTTAAGAGAAACTTTTAGGTGGCAAGATGGAAAAAATAATTGGCAGTTCAGAGATTCAAAGACGAAAACTGAACAATTTGAGATCAGACCTCAACTTCCAAAAAGGTCTTCTTAATTCACAAACCGTAAGAAATGACTTTCCTGGTGGCATATGGGAACATAGAAGCATTGAAAGCAAGTCACGATCATTTTTTTCTTTCTCATCCCTACTGCAGAACTTGATTTTTTCTCTGAGATGTTACCTACTTGTATTAATCTAATATTCTTTAGCTTTGTTTCTTATACACATATGTGAAATTTATTCTAAATATAAGTGTCACTCTTGAATTTTATTGTGTGCATCTTTTTCTAATAAAGCTCTGATGGCTCTCTATTAACCATGACAAATTTATGATGGAATAATACCTACCCCAAACACTCATCCTCAATCTGTGATTTACAATCCAATATCATTACCATCCAAAAGACCGAAGATCCAAACAATAGAATCTAAACACACCGTGGTACATATGCATGGATCTAATTACAATGGAAAAGAGCAATTATTTCCTGAGATTAAGTTGTCATTCTTAAAAATGCATAAATATAGATTATAAACTCTTAAACCAGAAAATAATAACGTAGAATATGTATATGAAATACACATTACTTCATAATCCTGAGGAATTTCTTATAATATTTCGTATAATTAGATTGCTTACCTGAAAAAATCAGCTAATGAAATGATAATCATATAATTTTTCTTATATTTTTCACAAACACATCTGCATATACTTTTGTGATATGCTTAAATAAAAGGCTTTCTAAGGTAACCTTTGGAAATTACTCCATGATATACTCATTAGAAAAAGAGGTAAGAAGTATACTTTTTCTTAATGTTTATTTATTTTGAGAGAGACAGAGACAGAGCATGAGCAAGGGAGGGTCAGAGAGACAGAAACACAGAATCTGAAGCAGGCTCCAGGCTCTGAGACATCAGCACAGAGCCCAACGCGGGGCTCAAACCTATGAACCACGAGATCATGACCTGAGCCAAAATCAAAGGTCTAACCGACTGAACCACCCAGGCGCCCCCAAAAGAGGTAAGAAGTATAAAATGTTATGGGCTCCATCAACTGGTTTTCTCCTAGAAGACACACGATGCTCCTCTCTGTTTCTTTCAGTCAGCACTTCAGCTGCCACAGAAATGACAGAAAGGCCTGTCTTAGCTTCTTGTTTCCCCAAATCAGCATCAACGAGTGGATTGAAGGATATAGGATTCCAATAACCTGGCAAAGGAGGAAGCCGAACTCGTTCTGCAGCCAATTAGAACTCCAAATTGTGATCGTCAGAGTAAAGAAGTAACCGGCAAAGAACAAGAGAAAGGAGACCACAGTCTTCATGGCTCTTATGTGGACCTTGGTGCTGGGATCTTGGGATCCCTTGCCACAGAGCTGCATCCGCTTGAGATGTTTCCAGAGGGAAAATATCAACAGCACAAAAGACGTCAGGGACATACCAAAGGGTATGAAGTTTGCTAGTGTGAATATAGTCATATTTGAAAGCTGTAAAATGTCCCTCAATTTGGTCTTCCTAGTGCCGTTTCCTTCATATACCTCAGTCTGCACTTTCTCATGTACGCTCACCACCACAACATGAAAAACCAAAAAGAACAAGGACCCCAACAGAATCACAAGAACTATGCTTTTAACTCTCCACTTGAGGGGAAGGAAAATAAGGCTGGAGAAGTTGGCTATTTTGAACAAATAAAATATGCTGAGGCTAGTAGCCAGCCAGATGCTAAAATGATTGCTTACCGTCCAGGCAATTTGAAAAATAATTCTTACTTCTAAGCTATAGAAATCTGGATTGAACAAAGTCGCATACCAATTTATTAATATTACCCAGAGCAAACCAATTCTGGAGACAGCCAGAGTAGCGAGAATGTGATCAACTGAGGAGATCTTTTGTCTCTTGGTCCAGTCAATGAAGTTCACCAGTGCTATGAAGCCATTGGCAAAATTTCCTAGGAGAAATTCTATTATTACCGCGATGGAAAAAATGCTCAGTAGTGCGGTTACCATGTCCAGAAAGGAAAACAAACAAAAAATCTAAGTCTAATGTCTGATGTCACTGGTTGTGCACCTGATCTCTAAGTGTGCAGTAAAGTTCTCGTTTCTGTTAAATTCTGTGACCAATGTCAAGCAGGAAAGCACCAGGGTAGGCCAGTAGATGAGCTCAGTGCTGTCCTGATGAAAACCCTTGTTATTCCCAAATGGCTAAAGTCACTCTCACTCGTACACTGTGTGTCCTTGCCATGGTTGGATTATTTCATAACTGGTGTTGAGGTGAAAGCTGGGTTCACATTTGTTAACATGCAAATAAGGACATATTATTTGCAACTTTTTCCTTGTTTAACTTTTCCATAATTTGTGTTCACCAACTGTAGTTGTTAGATAGTAAAATTTAAAACTCCAATATGTAGAACAAACAGTGAATGTCCACAAGCTATTTCATGGAGCTGGGTCATGGCTACGGTCTACAGTGCTATGGACTTATTATTACTTTTTTAATGCCAGATGTACATAGGAAGAATTCAAGCTTTTCCTATCAAAAGCATCCAGAAAAGACAGACAATTCTCTCCAAAAGCCGGTTGCTGATAATTAATACTTATATATAACTGTATTTATTTAGAAGCTCGTGGACACACACACACACACACACACACACACACACACACAAATACATATGCATCTCATGGATGGAATTACTGTTCTATAATTTCCAAAATGTAAAGTCAGTGTCCAGAGATCATCCTGGTTCAAATCCCCCCTGTAGGCTTTTTCAACCCCTTGTTAATAGCTATCAAATATATCTTTCATGCTTAGGTCTTTGAGAAAGTCTCTCTTTTGAGTCTATTTAATATGTATTAATATTTAGTTAAAACATTCAAAGATTTTGTAAATAGTTTTGGGCATTTCAAAAGAACGCATGTTTTCCATTGCCAGTTCCAGATTTTTTTTTCATATGTGAATAGTCATTTTTATTTTGTTTCATTTGTCGTAACTTCTTTTTTAAGATTAACAGATGTTAAAATCAACCTCTACCCTGGATTTCATTCAGTTTCAGTTTTTGTAGTAATTGCTTTTAATTTTTTTTTAATGTTTATTTATTTTTGAGAGAGAAAGACAGACACAAAGTGTGAGCGAGGGAGGGACAGAGAGAGGGAGACACAGAATTGGAAGCAGGCTCCAGCCTCTGAGCTCTCAGCACAGAGCCCGACGTGGGGCTCAAACCCACGAACCACCAGATCATGACCTGAGCTGAAGTCAGACACTTAACCGACTGAGCCACCCAGGTGCCCCAATAGTAGTAATTGTTTTTAGCAGAAGATCTTGAGCTGGACTGCCAGGATGAGAAACCCAGATTGCCTGCTTCCTGTATCTCTGATCTTGGACACTGCTTTAAAACCACTCTGCCTCCGTATGATCACCAGTAAGATGTGGACAATAATGATACCCTCTCCCTGCAGTCTTTGTGAAAAGTTTATCTACTACCTGCGATCTTGCCTGTCTGGTACAGAAAGGGCAGGAAAGGTTGTTACTTAGTCCTCTGATCCCGTGTTATTTGATACTTTAAAGCTAACCTGTGATAACTTCCATTTAGGAGTAGAATGTAGCCGATTGGAAAAGGCAAGATGTCCTCCTCTAACAAGCAGGATAAGGAGAATAAATTGCCAAAATTATATTTTAAATTCATCCTAAATCTGTGCGAGAAGAAAAGACCACCCAAACTGAGATCTGGGAGGCAGAGTCTTTTCAGGTGAAGAGATGATCTATATATTCAGTGAAATCCCTATCAAATCCTAGCAGGCTCTATTCCCAGAAAGTGAAAGACTATGTCTAAAATGTATATGGAAATGCAAAGTGCCCAGAATAGCTGAAAGGATTTTTTTTAAATGTTTTATTTACTTTTGAGAGAGAGAGACAGAGTATGAGCAGGGGAGGGGCAGAGAGAGAGGGAGACACAGAATCCGAAGCAGGCTCCAGGCTCTGAGCTGTCAGCACAGAGCCCGATACAGGGCTCGAATTTATGAATCACGAGTTTATGACCTGAGCCAAAGTCGGATGCTTAATTGACTGAACCACCCAGGCGTCCCTTAGCCAAAAGGATTTTTTTTAAAAAGAACAAATCTGGAGGATTTCAGTTCCTGGTATCGAAGCTTGCTATTAGCATGTATTAATCAAGATAGTGTAATACTCACATGCAGATAGACATATATATTAGTGAAACACAACTGAGAGTCCGGACTAATATTGACATTCCTGGTCAATGTGTTACCAAACCCAAGTTCAGCTGCCAGTCGCTTGGAAGGCCATCACTCAGGAGGAGAGTTTTTGATGAGAAAGGAACATGGGCTTTAGTCAGAAGGCCGGCAACCTGGGGAGAAGGCAGACTCTTGTCCAAAAACCAACTCGGAGGTTTCCTGCCTGACCCAGGGGGGTGTTTAACGGGTTTAGGGTAGTTAACCAGCAAAAGGAGTGCAGTGGCCTGCAACATTTCTTGATTACGTGCAGACTTGATGATGCCAGCTCCAAATATTATCTCAGTGCTCAGGGGTTGTGCAAGGGGGTCCGGTTCCTGTTTGTTGATGTGCAGGAATACTCTGTTCTTTCCTCAAAGGAGGGCAAGGTCTACAGATACACAAAGGGAGGTCAGTAAAATCATCAGCGTGATCTAAACGAAGAAAAGCATTTTGCTAAAACCTTGCTAAAGCTAATCAGAAAGCTGAGGCAGCTTTAAACAGACTTGCTGGCTGCTGTGGCCTGGGAAAGTTCGGGTCCTTCACTCCTCAAGGCCAGTGGTCTGCAAATCTCAAAAAAAGTAAATGAGTTCTTTTACAGATCAAGGGCCTTAAGTCAGTAAGTAAGAAGGGTGTTAACATGGAGCAAGTTAACCCTTAAGACTGGCTGCGGGGCCGTTCCATTAATTTGCAATCAATGGGAGAAATTATCTTTCTTTAGTTTTCAACAAATGAAGTTGGGACAATTAGAGGCCCACAGTGATAGAGATACATTTGGGCCCTGATCTTGGTATCATAACAAAATTAACTCAAAATTGATCGTAGAAGCTGAATGTAAGGGGAACCACTATAAACATTAGAAAAAAAAACATAAAAAGGTTGGTAAACTTGAATTAGGCAGACTTCTCAGACCCAACACCAAAAGCATAATTCATAAAATTAATAAAGTAGTAAATTGAATTGCATCAAAATTGAAAACTTTTGCGCCCCACGAGGTTCACACCCTGTGTAATTCTCTCCCCTTAAGGGTGGGCAGGAGCTGTGACTTACTTCTAGCTTGCAGAATAAGGCAAGCATGAAGAGCTGTTGCAGATACTTAAGCTCCCAAAGCAAATGATTTTGAGTTAATTAAAAGGGAGATGATCCATCATGGGCTTGATGCTATCAGGTAAAGCTTTAAAAGAGTGGCTGGACCTCCCCTGAGTGAGAGACCCTTGCTGGCTTTAAAGACGTAAGCAGCCACGTGACAAAATGCCTATGGAAAGGGCCACAAGGCAATGAACTCTGCCAATACCCTGAGTGCAGTTGGAAGCGGATTCTCCTCCGGTCAAGCCCGTAGATGAGGTTGCAATACCATCAAAATGATTTCAAGCTGGTGAGATCCTGAAGCCAAGAACACAGCTAAGCCTCGCTCCAGAAACCTGTGACGTAAGACGTGGGGTTTTTTTGGTTTAAGCCACTAAATTGCTGGTCATCTGTTGCACAGCAATAACAAATGAATGCAGTTGACAGTGACTCGGAATTTAGTGTTTTGGTCTGTTTGATAGAGATCTCTCTTCTTTCAGGTGAGAAATGCTCCACAATTTGGTTTGCTAGTTTTTTGTTTATCCATCTGTTTGGGCAAGAATCTCTCTCTCCTCTTCTGGAAAGGAGAATGTCTGTATTAGTGAATTTTAGATCTGTACCGGTGAATTTTTGTGTTCTATATTTATTCTATCCTGGGTCCTGTTGTTATGAGTATGAAATTTTTGCCTACCTCTGGATAAATGCTCTTACAAAAGGAGTACGGGTCTGAGTACTTTCCAGAGCTCAAGTAACACTTATGTTTTTTTAATTTTTTTTATGTTTATTTATTCAACAAAAACTAATTCAGGAGCATTTTATTTTACATTTATTTATTTATTTTGAGAGAAACAGCACACATGCACATCCAAGTCGGGGGAGGGGCAGAAAGAGGGGGCGAGAGAACCCCAAGCAGGCTCTGTGCTGTCAGTGTGGAGCTCTTCACGGGGCTCAGTCCCACAAACTGTGAGATCATGACCTGAGCCAAGATCATGAGTCAGTCACTTAACCCACTGAACTGCCCAGGTTCCCCCAGGAGCATTTTTCTATAGGAAACCAGGTTTATATAATCCAAATGATTGTTTCATCAGATCAGACTGACTCAATACTTTTGATTTGAAGACAGGCATATGTTTTCACCTCACTTTGTCAGTGTGGGGTATGTTTTACTTTTTATAGAGATTTAGGATTGTCATTCTAAATTCCTATAATTCTTATACTGGTTTACTGACAACATAAGCTAAGATTATGTCCACATGTTAAAATGCACACAAAAAAGTAAAAGGACATGTTCAAATAAATTGAGTAGAAATTATGAAATGTTTTGTGTATCAACGGTAATTGTTTTCTATAGTATTTCAGCTTGAAAATCTTCTAAAATTCTTAGTTAAATTTAAAAAAATTTTTTTTTTTTTTACATTTATTTATTTTTGAGAGACAGACAAAGACAGAGCATGAGCAGGGGAGGAGTGTCAGAGAGAGAGGGAGACACAGACTCTGAAGCAGGCCCCAGGCTCTGAGCTGTCAGCACAAAACCCAACACGGGGCTCGAACCCACAAACCGTGAGATCATGACCTGAGCCGAAGTCAGACGCTTAACTGACTGAGCCACCCAGGCGCCCATAAAATTCTTAGTTGAATTTAAGACTAATATTAAATAGGGTGATAATTGAAAATCTTTGGGTTGTTTCTAGGTGAGATGGAATGCTAAAATGTGGTCACCCAACATAGTTGTTATATATGTACACATATTCTTATACATAAATATCCTTAAACATAAATATTCCTATATATTCATTTAACAAATTTATATTTGATCCAGTATGTAGAAAATATCTGCGGAAGTATTGCTCTATCAGAGCTATTTGGCCATTACTCTAAGTGAAACATCGCGTGTACACATTTTTACCAATTTTCAGGTTTTCCTCTTTTGTTCCCATTACTTCATGTAAAGATAGATTAGTGATCATTTAGTTTTATAGTTTGCCAATATTTTATAAATTACAGAGAAGAATCATATGGAAATAATGGAAGAATTGGCATTGTCCAGAGATCAGGGATTCGATTTGGATCAGGATGAAATAAGAAAATGAGCACATGTGGGGATCTACAAGTTTGATGGTTGGAAATATAACCAAATGCTTTGACACAGCTTACATAAACAGGTGGAGTGTAATTCCCCTACCATGAAATGCGGGCCTTGGCGATTTGTTTCAGTGAAGAGCTTGTCACAGAACTGACACTGCTTAACTTCCCAGATAAGGCTTAAAAAATCAGTCATCTTGGGACATCAGCCTTTGAAGTCTTGAGACACAATGCTGGAGATTCCTTGTGGGGGAAACAAAACAAAACCAAAGAGAAGCAGATTTGAGATGCCTGCGCATTTCACGTCCTCAGTTGTCTGCGTCTTCCTGGTGCCTGCACCTGCATCAGGCCATCACGATGACTCCAGCCACTGTTTGCCACCTGGTAAGAGACTCAGAGCCAGAACCGTGCGGCTGAGTCACTCCTGAATTCCTGACTCTTGGTAACCAAGAGATGATCGTGATTATTGCTGTTTTAAGCTGCTAACTCTCAGGTGATCTGTGATGAAAAACAGACACCCAATATAGTGAGAAATAGTTTCTTTTGTTAGATGGGAGCAGGGATTTTTTTGTCAGTTTTCAGTGTGGGATGTGGGGTAAACAATGAATGTTGGAGAGCTGAGAAAGCCGACTACATCGAACAGGTGTCATTCTCTTTAGTCACCCAAAACTGAATCCTATTCCTGGAACCATGCCTTATTAGATCTATCTCTAATTTCAGAAAACTGCATTGAAATACTTTCCCAGCCTCCCTTGAGATTATGAAAGCCCCTGCAATGGCTTGTTGATGTGCCAATTAGGCATTTTCTAGAATTTTCTTACTAGCATGTTTGTGCTTAGGGTGTTCTACAAGGAGGAGTCTCTCAGGAGAGCTAAAGGGCATATCAGATTAGGGCCCACTCTAATGAAATCATTTTAACTTATTTATCTTTATCAAAGCCCTATCTTCAAACACAGTCATGTTCTGAAGTACATGTGAATTTTGGGGAGACACAATTCAGCCCTTAACAAGCACCTAATACAGGTATGACTTAATATTATGCCCTTCATATTTGCTGTATTTTGTTCATTAAAAGGGAGTTACTAATTCTAGCTCATACGCAAGTTTACAGATTTTTACAAGGGCACAAACACCAGACAGCTGAATCACTGGGAGCCATTCAAGGCTGTCTACCACACTCATTTGAGAGGACAACAATAACAACAAAAAATCATCGAGGGATTTACTTTCCCAGGCTTCCTTGAAATTATATGGAAGATTATGGCCAAGGATTTATCAAATAGAAGCTAGTAGGCAAAGAAACAAGGACCATACAGAATCTAGCCTACAAGGTAGTGCCACCATATTGGTGAAACCAATATCCACTGTCTATGTTGTTTGAGGCACAGCCTGTTGACCCTCTTTGCGATGGGCATCAGTGTAAACTTCATTCTATCAAATCTGCAGTGATTTGTGGTATTATAAGTGGCTGTGTAGCCTCCTGACCCCATACTTTGGCCAGACTATAGATTCTCCAAGCTATCCAATCTTTAATATATTCTTTCGCTGTTTAAAATTGACAGAGTTAGGGGCACCTGGTTGGCTCAGTCAGTTAAGCGTCCATCTTTGGTTCAGGTCATGATCTTGTGGTTCATGAGTCCAAGCTCCATGTTGGGTTCTGTGCTGACAGCTCAGAGCCTGGACCCTGCTTCGGATTCTGTGTCTCCCTTTCTCTCTCTGCCCCTCCGCTGCTCCTGCTCTGTCTGTCTCTCTTTCTCTCTCTCTCAAAAATAATCATTAAAAAAAATTTTAGTAAATAAAAATAAATAAAATAGAGTTGTTTTGTTTCCTCAAATAAGAGCTCCAGCTATAATACTGTGTTTACAACCACGTTTAGGCCATTTGGTCATGGTTAAACAATGCCCTTTGTGGGAGCATGTGTGAATAAACACATATGCTTGCCTGAACTTTGATCTCTTCAAGACTTTTTCTCTGAATCTACTCCTCTCTATCCCTGTGCACACTATGCCTGAGTTCATCTACCACCTGCAATCACCAGCCCAGTTGGGAGGCTGTTTAGATGGGTTGGGCCATTTCAGTCATGGAGATTCGAAACTTTGCACATGTCAACACTGGGAAGTTGTTCCTGCTGTAGCATCCACAGCAAGGCTCCTTCCTTACCTACCGCGTCTCTCATTGCTGCTCTCCCCAGAGCAACGGTGATTTAGTCTTACCCTGTCTGTCTTCATACTACCACTCTTGGCACCTTAAATGATTCCCAAAACTCACCAGTGTGGATGTGGTCTGTAAGTGTCAACCATGCCGGCTTGTCGTATATGTACACGTCCTGTTTTAAAAGTATAAATATATTCTTTTTTGTAATGTTTATGTATTTATTTCGGGAGAGAGAGGGCATGAGTGGAGGAAGAGCAGAAAGAGAGGGAGGGAGAGAATCCCGAGGAGGCTCCATGCTGTCATTGCAGAGCCTGACGCAGGGCTCGATCTCACAAATCGCGAGATCATGACCTGCGTCAAAATCAAGAGTCAATACTCAACCGACTGAACCACCCGGGCACCCCAAAGGTATAAATATATTCTTAAAAAAAAATTAAAATGTGTATACCTGCATTCAAAAAAATTCTCATTTTGGCTATGGTTTTCTGTTTGTTTTGTTTTGAATTCTCATTTGTGTTATCTCTTATAAAGATACGTTGCTTTTCATTTTGTTTTGTGTCATTCGTTTAGCTGTATTGTCTTTGCAGGTAAAACCATGCTAGCCTGGCAGCTATTTTAACTTGGTCTGCCTCGAAATTTTCTATCAAGTAGAGACAAATAATAACTACTTTTGTTACAGGAGGGTGGGCGAGACACTGGTCCTCGTCTCACAGAGCCGAAGAATGAATCTCACAGACAACAACAGAGAGTGAGCAAAGCAGTAGAGTTTATTGAGGGAAAGTATAAAGCTCGCAAGAATGAGAGAGGTCCCGACTGGGTAGCCGCTGAGGATTTCTGTCCCTGACTTCTTATTGGGACCTTATCGGAAAGTTTCTGGGACTCCACTCATGGGACCTAGCCCAGGCGGGTCTGGAATACGTTTTTCCTTTTTTTTTTGGCCCAAACCCTGCTGTTTCTTCAGCCTCCCACTTGCAGAGATAAGATCCCTTATCGCTCTCTGCCTAATGTTTCCCTATTCACTTTGCTGTGTGTGTGTGTGTGGGGGGGGGGGGGGGGGGGGTTGAGAATTCATTCGTATAAAGCTTATCCTCAAATAAATGCCTTAGACATAATAAGCTCAAAAATGTTGCCAGCTCCTACCATCATAATCATAATCATTACTACCAACGGAGAATAAAGACACTGTTTCTTTTAATGCTGCCAGTTCGTGACTCAGGGAAAAAATTCAACTCTCATTTGCCACATGAAGACCTAAAAAAAAAAAAAAAAAAAATTTAATTAATTAATTAAAATTAAAATTAAAATTAAGAAAAACACCACAGATGTCTGTTATAATTTGGTTTAGTTTGGTTAAAGAATATGACTTTTCTTTTTTTTTTTTTTTTAATTTTTTTTTTTTAACGTTTATTTATTTTTGAGACAGAGAGAGACACAGCATGAACTGGGGAGGGGCAGAGAGAGAGGGAGACACAGAATCAGAAGCAGGCTCCAGGCTCTGAGCCATCAGCCCAGAGCCCGACGCGGGGCTCGAACTCACGGACCGCGAGATGGTGACCTGAGCCGAAGTCGGACGCTTAACCGACTGAGCCCCCCAGACGCCCCTAGAATCTGACTTTTCTGATCATGATGCTAGGTCATGTATGCTAGAGAAATATTCAATATTGCATGCAAGAAGGATGTGTGTATTGGCAATGTATAATAGGCATCAGAAGCTTCACTGACCAAGTATGTATAATAGGCTATTTTTGTTTTGCCATAAGCCCAGGGTAATTAACCAGACATAAAAAGTTACAAAACATTTTCTTGGAAGATGGGTTAAATTTATGGAAGAAAATGACTCTAAATACTACCTTTACAGTGTTTTCTGGTAGAATGGCCTGCAGAGTGGCCTTGATTTGAATCTTTGTCACATCTCTCATTCTTATTTTTCTCAGTAATGTTACTGCACCATTGTTACTATACCAAGGTTATACTATACTACGTGTTATACTATACTTACGGATGTTACCATATTCCCCTTTTATGATTCTCTGGATCAAAGAGAGAATGTTTCCATACAACCACAAAAGGGGAAATTAACAAATACCTCATTAACTCTATGCAGGGGGAAACTTGAGAAATAAACACAGAACACAGCATAAGGACATAACCTACACATTGTAACTTTCAGATCCTGGAAGTCCTCCAGCGGAAGGAAAGAAAGACGAGAGGGAGGGAGGGACATTGGTGAATTCTAACACCAAACAAAAAAAAATCTTGCAGCTCAGAAATTATGCCTTTTGGTCCTCAGTCAGTTTTTTCTTCCTAGGGTTACCCTACTTTTTAAGTTTTCTTCACTGAAGAGCAAAGTTTTCCATAAATAACAGTAAGGAGAAAGGAGAGCTGATGGACAATTTTTGAAGAACGATACAGTTTGTCTACATCTTCAGGTGTCATTCAGCACATTAAAAAAAGCATCTGATTTTATTTTAAAATTGTGAAACTATAAACACATTGTAAATTATATAATTATAAATATGCATCTATTTATTTCTAGACATATAGGAAAAATTTGATTCTAGGGCTATATTTATTTTTTTTAATTTTTTTTTTAACATTTATTTATTTTTGAGACAGAGAGAGAGAGAGCATGAACAGGGGAGGGTCAGAGGAAGAGGGAGACACAGAATCTGCAACAGGCTCCAGGCTCTGAGCTGTCAGCACAGAGCCTGACGCGGGGCTCGAACCCACAGACCGCGAGATCATGACCGGAGCCGAAGTTGGATGCTTAACCGACTGAGCCACCCAGGCGCCCCGCCTAGGGCCATATTTAGAGTACAAGAAAGTCCAAGGGGAAGACACAGGAATAGATTTTATAAACTCCCCAAACATTCTTAACATCTTTATTTTCCTATGTTTTCCCTTTGAAGAGTGTCATTTATTACGGAGTTTAAGTTTTCCTTCCTGTTAGCGAGCACTTCAGCTGCCCCCAAATCCTAACACCATAAATGAATGGCCTACTTTACCAGATGTCACTACCAGCTTGCTAGGCGACAATACATGGCTGTACACTATTACCAGTACCCCTGCTTTTTGAAAGTTCTCGTTATGCCGCTTGACTTTTCCAGAAGACCTACATTGGTTACCTGTTTTTATGAGCAGAAAGAACTCCGAAGAGGATTTTTTGCTTTTAGGAAAAGAGGTAAAAGGCAAGAATAGCATTCAGCGCTCACCCCAGCCGTGGGAGGGGCCCCACCCAGCGCCTTGCCTGGGAACCGCCCTGGGCATCTCAGCCTTGAGCCACCAGAGCCTTGAACTGTGTCTGTGAGCACCTGTGCTTTACTTCAATTTACTTTGTGCATCCCTTAGCAAATTTGGGGGGGTCGGGAATGCTCAAAATTTTTTCTATGTAACTCAATGGCAATTGCTTCTTTGCTTCATGCCATTTCAGCTTCCAAAAAGTTTCAGAGGAATGTTCTGCTTTCAGATGATGGGAAAAATGAACTCAAACACATGCTTTATTCATGTAAACCTTCAAGTAGGTGTTTCCTCCCTTGTAACCTCATGCGCTGCAAGGCACATTCCTCCACAGCCTTGCAGGAATTATTAACCTTGTTTTTCGTTCCTTTTCCTCCCCAGTACTTGCTGCAGGAACCAGGGAGGGAGGCTACCTTATAGTGTCTGTTTTGCAGACACAAGACCAACATGTAACGCACCAGAAACCCCGGATGGAGCCCTGATGTCCAAAGCAACTTGAAATCCCAAAAGTTTTGAGTCTCCCCTTGAGAAGTTCCAAGGCCCATCCAGTTCCTGCCCTAACTCCCACATACCCTGTTAGCCCCATAAAAATTGTCCTGAGGCTCAACAAAGGCAGGGCAAATTTGGGAGTGCTCTCCTGCCTTCTCCTTGAGCTGCCTTTCCAATAACAAAACTTTCTCTGCTTCAAACCCAGTGACTCAGAGATCGGCTTACTGCACGCGGGACACAAATCTGATTTCAGGGTTTTGTTGCAGGCGGTTAGTTAGTTTTTAACAGGATGCCCGGAAGCCAGCAAAGAGAAGTCATGGCCAGCTATCAGGAGAGTCAGAGGCCTGTCCTGGCAACATCCCAAAGCAAAGCCACAAGAAGCTGGATCAAACCAGACAAGGCCCAAGATGGCTGACAAAGTAGGCTGGAAACCCTTCACCAAGTCAGGAAGAAATAAATGGTGCTGAAACCCAGTTGCCAAGAAATCCCCAGCTGAAATAATGTATATTCCACCCCCTTATTAACAACTGTCAAGAAAAGATAGAAGTTCACAATGCACAGCTCGCTTGCTCTCTCACTCTCTCTCTCTCTCCCACTCTCACATCTCGGGAGTGTATTTTTTGCTTTAGTAAACTTTGCTGCTGGTATCACTCACCCACTGTGTTGTGTCTGTCCTTGAATTCTTTCTCGTGATGAAACCAAGAGCCTTCACTGGCATCTTTAGGATGGGTGCGGCGGAGGCCTCTGGGCCCAGAATCTCCCCAGTCCACCCAGAAGTAGTTTGGCAACAGAAACCTGGGTAAGAATCAGCACGATAGAAGTCCAAAAGAGAAAGAAGAAAGAAGTCACCAGTGTCATGGCTTTTACACAAGCTTCAGCGTTAGAATCCTGGTACCCTTTGATATTAAACTCTATTGATATTAAACTTGCTATGTCTCCAAAGAGAAAAAAGTAACAGAAAAAAAAAATGCTGTGGGAATAGGTAAGGGGATGATAATCTGAACATTGATGGGCACTAAGAAAATAATGGTTTGTGTTTCATTCATATTAATCTTTCATGATGTCTTGCTTGATTCTCATTTTAAAACAATAGGAAGTATATGGTCTATCACTGGGAACTAAAAAAGAAAAAAAGAACAAAGATCCCAGAAAAATAATAACAATCACCCTCTTGGTTTTCCACTTCAACCAGAGAAAAAGAGGATGGAAAAAAGTAGCTACCTTCAGGAAATAGAAGATGCTGAGGCAGGTGTCAAAGCAGACACTTAAGTGGTCGATCCTTAGGCAAAACAGAATAATAATTTAAAAAAAATTTTTTTTTACATTTATTTTTTTTGACAGACAGAGAGACAGAGCACAAGTGGGGAGGGGTAGAGAGAGAGAAGGAGACAGAATCCGAAGCAGGCTCCAGGCTCTGAGCCCGACGCGGGGCTTGAACTCACAAACTGCGAGATCATGACCTGAGCCGAAGTTGGACTCTCAACCAACTGAGCCACCCAGGCACCCCATAATTTTTTTTTTTTTTTTTAATTTGACCACTGCTGTGTGGATCTGCAGAGAGCACCAGTGGACGTGAATCGATCAGTATCGTGATCAAGAAACATATTCTGGTTATGGACAAGCTGATGAGGAGAAAACCAATGAAGTGAAGTTGATTTTCCTCTTTCTTACTCAGTTGATGCAGTTCATTATTCCAATCAGTCCGGCTCTACAAATACCTGTTATAAATTCCAGTTAAGACAACCAAAAAGACAACCAAATACCTGTTATAAATCCCAGTTAAGACAACCAAAATGTCCTGTGTGCTTGACATTTCTTCTGAGTGAAAAATGACCATCCCAAACATCACTGCTGATGAACTGATGAATTGAAAACGATTGAATAGCTTTTGTTGTGCTTTTTGTTTGTTTGTTTTTATTGTGGCTTCCATTCCATTTCAGTAGACACCAGCTTCTATTATCATACTGGTTCTCAGCAAACACTGGGAAAGCCATTTACCATTTAGGTTCATTTAAAATGTTTTAGTTTGGGGCACCTGGGTGGCTCAGTCGGTTAAGCGTCCGACTTCAGCTCAGGTCACGATCTCGCAGTCCGTGAGCTCGAGCCCCGCGTCAGACTCTGGGCTGATGGCTCAGAGCCTGGAGCCTGCTTCCGATTCTGTGTCTCCCTCTCTCTCTGCCCCTCCCCCATTCATGCTCTGTCTCTCTCTGTCTCAAAAAATAAATAAACGTTAAAAAAATAAATAAATAAGATAAAATGTTTTAGTTTAAGATTTCCTTGCCGACAGTTTAAGAGCAAATACAGAGGTGAAGAGTAATCGTTTAGAATGATTGCTGATGCCTCGTTTTTTTTGGAGAAGGACTAGGATTGCATTATTTAAATATCTGTGTAGATATCTGTAAAGAGGATAGCTGTGTAGAGGATACGCAGATGTAAATATCTGTGAAGAGGATAGAAACCAGAGCCATTAAATTTTGTGGTTCTTTCCCACTCTACCTTCCCACCCTCTGGTTCGCCTAGTTATAATTCCTGATAACTTCTATTATATTCTTTGTGTAAGACCAAAGGCCACATAGTTTTCCTCCCGCTTTCTTTTCCTAGTATCAGATATTTAATATGGCCCTATTATTAACATGTTCAGTATTTTTTTCCACACAATTTGGGTTAGTGTACTCAAAGGTAGAGTTTTCAAGGGCTGACAAGAGCAGAAAGCGGTGGGAAATGGACTTCCAAGTTTTAGAGTAATTTGAAGTTGGAAAGTTTTGTGTTGACTACTTCTGTGACCTGAAGGACCCAGTGCACTATTTTGTCTTCAGAAGGGATGGATAGTATCTGTATATTTGGAATTAAGTCATACCTGTGGGAAAACAAAAACAACAACAACAAAAACAACATTCAACCTAGTAAGTTTGGAGATTTAACTGGCTTTATTAAACAATTCGTGAATGGGACAGCATTCCATCTAGCAAGTAGAGGGGGCTCCAAGGAGTTGTACAAAATGGAAGGTTTTTATAGAAGGGGAGAGTGGGGGCAAGAAAGTTATTTGCAGAAGAAAAGGATTGTTCTAGAGGAGGCTGCTTTCTTGGGGGGGGAAAGCAAGGTGTCTTATCATGCAGATTATCTCATCTTTCTTTGAGGGATGGAGTGGACCCAGGAGGCAGACCCACTGGTGCTGATGGAAAAACTACTGACTGACAGGTTAAGACTCCATTTCTGGGGGAGGTTGAAACTGCAATCAGGTTGGGTATTAAGCCGAATTTTGAGCACTTGGTCAAAGTGACACCATTTTAAGTGACACCACCATCTGGTTTTCTTTTTAACAGTTCCCCCCTTTTGAGCAGACTCTCCATTTAACTGAGAGATAGGATCAAATTGTAAGGCATTGGCTCCACTCTCGGCTACTGCCCGGCAGTTGATGCTTTTTGTTGCTTCTTTGTGTGGTACCTGTAGGTCATGATGGTTTTTACTCAGCTTCTGTGTTATTCATGGGTCACAGTTTCTGATTCGCATTCTTTGAGCTGGTTATTTTCCTCATTCCTTAGATGTTTCAGTTTTAGGGAGATCATTTGCTTGGTGGTTAATGGCTGAGAACATACATTTAAAACTTCTGAGGGAACACAACACTGCGGGTAGATTATTATGTTTACTATAAGCAGGGCAAGTCCCAGTGTTGCAAATGTACTTCAAAGCCATGGTCTCCAAGACCTAAACTGGTTACAGATCAAAAAGTTAAGGAATGACCCTGTGGAAGGAGTCAAACTTTTTTTTCTTAACATTTATTTATTTTTTGAGAGCATGAGTGGGGGAGGGGCAGAGAGAATGGGAGTCACAGAATCTAAAGCAGGCTCCAGGCTCTGAGCCGTCAGCACAGAGCCTGACATGGGGCTCAAACTCAGAACTGTGGCATCATGACCTGAGCTGAAGTCAAACACTTAGCCGACTAAGCCACCCAGGTGCCCCAAGGAGTCAACCTTTTAAGCCAAGCACCTTGCTCAGTGATCTTAAGTACCTGAGTTTCACCTTTCCCAAAAGTGTTAATCCAGATGCACACAGATGCCTCCTTGCTCAGCTAAAAGATAGTCAAGGGCTATCCTGTTATCAGGAACAACTTTGTCCCGAGAGTTGAAGGATTTTTGTTGGGCCACTACTATCTTTAGCAAAGGAATCTGCCGTGTCTTCGAGAGTCAGGGAGAGGCTTCTGATCATATGTTCATTTACCCTTACCCCTAACCATGGAAGCATGGTCCTACTAAAAGGAGCAAGTCTTGAGTCATGAACGCTTCCAGCTGTGTCTTCTTTTTCAACTTGACAGAGTAAATTCAGGGGAGTCAACCAATGAGATGTCTTAGTTTCCTTGTGAAAAGTTAGGGGCTCCATGAGATAACCTAAGAGGCATTGCCCAGCTATGTACCAGCTACCCAGGCATTCACGGGCCCAAGATAACCACCACAGAAAAAAACCAAACCCTGCTGGAGTGCAAACCATTCCCATTAGGGTGGCGCTGTTCACGAATTCACTCACAGGGATTGTTGCATTTATTCATTCAAGCCAACAGCTATTAAGTTTTCAGCACATACAGCAAGAAAATCTCCTAGCCTAAAAGAATGAGTTGTTCTAAATATCCTGCAAAGATGGGTGCTGTTGGTGAAGGTCTCAGAGAGTTGGGGGGGGGCAGATGTGATTTAGATAATCATGGGAATGTGGGGGTGCACAGGTACCGAGATTCACATAAGCAGCTGCATCTAATTGGGTACGTACAGTTATAATTGAAGAAAGGTAAAGACAAGGCACAGGCTGTTCTGGCTGTAAAAGTTGAACTCAGAGACTTCGGGGGCGGGGGTTGATTGTAGTTTGCAGTGACACCAGGAAAAGAAGAAAAAATATTCACAGGGAGGACCAAGATGTCTCTAGCATCATGGACAGATTGAAATCTTTGATGACAACTCCAGCAATCTGAAAGATTACCCTCCACACACACCCCCGCCCTTAGTGAGAGCCTGGGAGATATGGATGAGGGCGTTATCTTTCCAAGCCAATGCCAGAGTGAAGGCAAGAAAAAGCATAAGAAAAGAGTTCATGTTTAGTGAAACTATGAAGTCTTGATCTGGTGTCCTGGGTGGAAATGGTCCACCTTGATATTAACTATTTCTCTTCTGCGCCAATTTGTTTCAGAGGGCTCCGACGTTTCCCTGGACCAGATGTCGGGTGGAGCCTTGTTCCGCTGTGAGATGTGAATCCAATACCTTTTAACTGGGCAGCAGTGTTTTTGGTCAGGAGCACGTGGTAAGGTTCATTCCAGTGGGGTCTGAGGACCGTTTTTCTCCGTTGACATTACCAGAGTACCTCCTCCCCAGGTTCCAGTCTGACCACCAGGATCCTCTGAATTGGAATCTGGGGAGGCTTCTTTAACCTATTTATTGATGATAGGCTTCAGCATAAGACATTAAAGACTTACAGTAGCTGGTTATCCAAGCAGATAATAAGAGATCAACAAAAGGATGGATACCCATGATGATCTCTGGCGGAGTGAGTTTGTCTTCCGAAGGGGGGCACTGTGAACAATCAGTGAGACCGGAGGCAACACCTTAGGCCACAGGAGATTTTAAGTTTGAGGACCCCATTCGTTCTCTCAGCCTTGCTCGTTGATTGAGGGTGATAAGGACATAACAGGCAACAGCCATACAAGAGGTATGTATATTGCCATGGTTTTGCATGAGCATTCCCAAAGCTTGATTATCCTTTCATGTATAAATAAAAATGGAAGGCTGTAAGTAGCCCTAAGGTAGGCGGTAACTGCAGGGTTGTTTTAGCCTCATAAAACCCTGTTCATATTTTTCTTCCCAAGGAAAGGGCTCAGCGACTGAAATTTTAGTAAGTTCATAGGGTGGGGGAGCCAGTAGAAACCAATGAGGAATCTACAGAATGCAATAGCCAGCCAAGCCTAAAATCCATGAAGCTATCCCTTAAATGAAGGAGGGCCAAGGAAATTCTTTCACTATCTTAATCCTTCTTGGAGACAGCTGAATTTCTACAGCACTTGCATTATGACATAGGTAAAGAACAGTATCTAGAGAAAAACTTTCTTTAGATGCCTTATGTCCCTTTTCAGCTGTTATAGCAAATAAATGGAATCTTTGAAGGATGGCTCTTTGGTAATTGAGCACAGCAGGAGATTGTCCACATATTGTAAAAGGGTTGATTTTCCAGAATACTGGAGGGTATTTAAATCCTGGTGAGGTCCTTGGGAGAAATAAGGGGCCTCTGTGAACCCCTGAGGCATGATGGTCCAGGTATCTTGATTGTTCCAAGTAAAGGCAAACAGATATTGGCTGTTGGGGTCTCCAGGGATGCTGATAAAAAGCTGAACCAAGATCTACAATAGAGAACCATTTGAGTCTGGTGGAACTTGTAACAGAAGGCCATGGGGGGTTTGAATAGCTAGGAAACTGGGAATAACCACCTTGTCAATAGCAGTCAAGTCCTGGACAAATCACCATCCCTGTCCATTAGGTTTTTGGACAGGCAAGATTGGCAAGTTACAGGGGCTGGTGTAGGGAATGATTAGCAGCCCCCCCTCCCCCAGGCAATTAGGCCTTTTATCATTGCTGTGAGGCTTTATATGGCCTCAGGGTTTAATGGATATTGAGGCAATTTAGGAAGAATTTTAGTCACATCTACCTGAAGTTTTATAGTCTGCACTTTTTATTCTCGCAGTGTCAGAAACAGACCACAGTTTTTTTGGTTTTGTTTTTGGCACCTCAGCTGTATAGGGGAGCTTTGTTAGGATTTGTCCTCTTCTAGATCAAGAACAGATTATAAAGAGCATAAAGGATCAGATTCAGGTTGATCAGGAAATTCTAAGGTAAAGTCTCCATTAGAAGCGAAGTGTATTGCCCTTTTACTTATTTTTTTAAGTAAAAATTTTTTTTTTTAATTTTTTTTTTATTTTAGGAGAGAGAGAGCATGCACACACACATGGGGAAGGGGCAGAGAGAGAATCCCAAGCCCCACACAGGACTCACTCTCAGCAACCATGAGATCATGACCTGAGCCGAAATCAAGTCAGATGCCCAGCTGACTGAACCACCCAGGCACCCCATATTAGCCCTTTTAATTTAGAAAGGAGATATCTACCTAATAAATTAACTGGAGCTGGATCACATAACAAAAAGGAATGGTTTCCAGTAACAGATCCCAGAGTCATTTGCACTGGTTGAGATAGAAACCCTCTGTGAACTTTATTAGATACGCTCGCTAAGGAAACCTTTTTACTCAAGAGGAATTTGTTGTCCTATGAGAGTGGGGTTTAAGGAGAAAGCTGAGCTCCAGTAGCTACTAAAATCTGGCAAGGTTTTCCATCAATGTTAATTGCAGTTTCCCCTGACTGCTTAGGGGAATTACTGGTAACAGTCCTATCAGCCCTGGGAGGGGCCCATAAAGGAGCCCACCCTTGGAGGCATTCAGGGAAGGGAAGACTTTGCATAGGACCTTTGAGGACAATTTTATTTCCAGTGCCCAACTGATTACAAACCTTTAGGCCATTGTTTTGATGGCGGAGCCCTAGAATGTGCAGGGCCCAGGTGTCATTTTAGCTCCCTGGCCTCGGAGCTGTTGTAGCTGTAAAGCCAACTTGGCAGGTTTTTGTTTCCAGTCTTACTTGAAGTTCCTTTCAAAATGCCCAGCGCTAGTCCTAAGTTCAGTTGGGTTGGTGGCCTGCTATCCTGCTCTCTGCCCTTTTATTAGCCCACTGATCTCTGGAGGCAATCCATTTACTAATAGAGCAGCTAGAGCAAGTTGGGTGACCTCATCTAGTGTATGGAGTCCAGAATGCTGAAGGAAGAGTGCCTCCAAAAAAGCCTTTAAAGTCTGCCACAGGTTCATCTTTCTTTGTTTGCATGTTTGAAACACAGACCGATCAGTGTGGGTAGGGAAAACTCCAGGAAAGGCTTTTAAAAGATTAGCTGCTAGTCTGGGAGCTTTCTCTGGTTTGTAAGAGCACCACACTAGAGACACGGTATCTCAAATATCACCTTCAGAATTATGCCCTTCTTCCCGCATCCATTCTGGGGCTTCACCAGGTCCTACCAACAGTTGCACAAGCTGATAAAGACCTGGCAGCCTGGGGTCACAGGCTCTGATAAGGATTTAAAACTCTTAAAAAACTCAGGATCCTCCTCTTTATCTACGACCCTTAGTTGTCTTTGACCAAGAAGTGAGAGAGATCTGAGGAGGATGCCCTGCAACCTCGGGTGGTTTTATTTTTAAAGGTAACTGCTCAATTGTCTCTTCAGAGTGAAAAGGCAGTTCAGATAGAGAATTAGTAGACCACGAGAACCCAGGAAAAGAAGGGTAGAGGGGAGCAGTAGAAGTCATGTCAGTCCTGTCCTCTTATCTTAGGTACCTTTTGTGTTTTTTTCATTAGCTTTCTGTAATGAGCCTTTCAATAAGGCTATTTCAGAATCTTGAAGCCCTTTGGAAGCTTCTGCACACCAATTGATTAGGCATCCCTTTCTGTTTGCTTAATTTGGGAACCCTTACTTTCTTAAATGAACAATCTTGTCTAATTGGAATGCTTCCTGTAATGGCCATTGCGATTCTAGGTTATTTTTAGTAAAATTTTTCCATCTTGCTACCTACCTGCAACTTCTGGGGACTATAATTCTTAGATGTAAAATAAGCTGGTGTGCTGAAAGGTGGCATGCTTGACTCTTCAGGATTTAAAGATCTCATTAGCCAAGATGTTGGGTTTCTGGGAGACAAACTAATGCCTAAAAGGGATACGCCATGGCGTTGGGGATTGTGCGTGTTTTACAGTGTACCTCATTGCACAGATGTCTTCCTGAGGTTGGCAGGGTACCTCGAGTCAATCTAACCTGTTCAGTGACTAACTTACCCTATCTTGAAAGTCTTCTTGATGTGGCAAGCACTCTAACAACCTTTAAATGCCCGACCTGTGTCCACCAGTTTTTGTAGTTCTTTTGGCCTCCAAGATCCCCGCTAGCAATAGCCCTTATCTACACAAAACAAGACAGATGAACAAACAAGAAGGCCTGTACAGACTACCACCAATTCCCTGGGAAATTTGCTGAGGTTTTGTACTCTGGGACTTGTAATCTGAAAGGCTAAGGGCTTGGTTCTGGGCAGGCCTTTCTGCCAGCTCAGTTGGGCTCTGGGCATAACTGTCTGCCAGTGTAAACTGACCTGTCCTAGTTAGATTGGTGGCTCAAAAGCAACAACAACAACAACAACAACAAAGCCTCTCAGATCAAGAGGGGCTTACCCAAAGCCCTCAGAAATGGCGAGAAAGAGGAACCCAGTACTTCGAATTGCTGGTGAGGAAGTTATCATAAAGCACATCTTAAATAGGATTACAGATCATTATAATTCTTAAAACTTTATTTATTCAACCAACGCGGCAATAAAAGACCCTAAAGGCGAATGTATACCATTATATAGTTGTTATTGAAACTTAGCTCTTTCAACATTGAGAAGTTTTAACTAGGCAATTAAAGACCTGATAAAGATGAAACCTAAAGCTTTGTTTTTTTGGCAAAGAGAAAAAACCCTTTGTTTACATTGTCTTATCAAGAGCAGAACAGTCCAAGAAAACTTTGTCTTTTTGAACAGAGAGAAAAGCAGAATTTTAACCTTACACCAGTGTACTTTTAAAATTTCATTCATCTCAACCTTAGTAGAATAAAGTCATAATTTAAAAGACATGCCTATCTTAACAATATTTGATCTGTATCCCCTTAAAAGTTTACCATTGTTAATTTTTCCCGTGGAACCAGTGAGGAAATTTACAGTTAAAGGGGGTGTTTTTTGCCTTCTGACAACTTGGGGAGTAGTGCTAAGGCACTGAAGAGTCAGATAAGCAGGCCGCACCCCGGGGGTGCAGAAACGGGAAGGGGGGTGGGGGGAGAGGGCGGAAGAGGTGAGGAACGCCTAGGGGCTTGAGGGCTGGCAGTCCAGTCGGAGGCACCGAGGGCAGAGAAAAGAGTTCACATGATCCTAAAGTCTGTCAACTCAGATAGATGAGCAGATATCAATTTTTGTTTTGTTTTATATTATGCTTTGTTTTGTTTTGCTTTTTGTTTTTGTCTTCCACTAGTGGAATTAAGCAGTCTAAGTCAGGCCAGAGAAGACAGGGAAGTTCCCCAAAACAAAAAGAGTTTCAGCAGCTGCTTGGGAATATTCCTTAAAATCTCCACCCCAAGGTAGGCTAGCCAGAAACAATTGGCTCTAATCATCATAGTTATTAATCCAGGAAATGAATGAGAGAGAAGCCTTCACATATAGTTAGAGTAACCAGAGTGTATAGGAAGAAACAGTGAGAGAGAGTTAGAGTTCCCTACATTAGGGATGCCCTCTGTAAAATCCACCGCACTATTTCAGTGCATTGCTTTGCTGACAATGACCGGAAGCCGGGCTCGCTGCCTTGGTCGGGAATGTCGTGTCAGACAGTTGTTTCAAAGACAATGGAATAGCAGCCGCAGAGTCCTGCGTAGCACTAGTCACACAAGCATCATGAAACTCTTGGGCACAGACAGCATACTGGGCTGGGGTCCGAATGATGTTCTTAAGAGAGCCCCAGTCCCAGGCACACATGGAATGAGTGCCATGAATAGTTTCTAAAATACCGATTGTAAAAGGGCTGTGATGGACCTACTGCCGAACTGATTTTTGCAATTCTTTTACTATTGGAAAGAACAGGCCTTCACGGTCACATTGCCCATTTTGCCTGTCAATGGGAAACATCTGGAATTTACTGGCCTTATGGGCTTTTTAAATGTACTTTTGCATGGGGGTGAGGACTTTATCAGAGCAGGTCAGTGAGGTTTTCAGAGGCTCCTTATCGTCCCACCCTTTTGGGGAGGGGGGGAGTAGCTTCTGGCTGTAAAGGAGCCAGAGGCACAATCTGAGTATAGGGGGAGCAAGGCTTTTCCTCCTTCTTATTTACTTTTTAAAAAAATTTTTTTTTAAGTTTTATTTATTTTTGAGAGAGAGAGCATGAGTTGGGGAGAGGCAGAGAGAGAGGGAGACACAGAATCTGAAGAAGGCTCCAGGCTCCGAGCCGTCAGCATAGGGCCTGAAGCAGGGCTCGAACTCCCAAACCATGAGATCATGACCTGAGCTGAAGTCAGACGCTTAACCCACTGAGCCACCCAGGTGTCCCTTCCTCCTTTTTATAAAAATTTTTTTTAAACGTTTTATTTATTTTTGAGACAGAGAGAGACAGAGCATGAACGGTGGGAGGGGCAGAGAGGGAGACACAGAATCGGAAGCAGGCTCCAGGCTCTGAGCCATTAGCCCAGAGCCCGACGCGGGGCTCGAACTCACGGATCGCGAGATCGTGACCTGAGCCGAAGTCGGATGCTTAACCGACTGAGCCACCCAGGCGCCCCCCTTCCTCCTTTTTAGATGCACTGCCGGGCTCAAAGGGGGGGAAGGGTAGCTCGGACAAAGGACCAGGTGAGGATTACTTTAGGGGGTACTTTTAGCCCCTTTAGAAGGCCTGGCCTTCATTGTTTTTTCTATTCGTTCCAACGCTTCAAGATAGTAAGTTCCTTGTTCCGGGAACCGAGGGCAATTTTTGTTGGACGGCCAATAATCTACAGAGAGCCTTAGTAATTTAGAATAGTCCCCGCTGTCTCCCCTAGGGACTGAAGAATTCAAATATAGCGCTTTTGCAGGGAGTCGGGGGAGGGAGGGAGTTTCCCATGGGAGCTCTCTCAAAAAGTTCCGCAGCAGCGAATCCTAATAGAGTTTCGCTTTATCCCTTACCTGGTCGGGTAGAGACTGTACCCGGTGCATTTTTCTTCTTAGAGCTCCTTTACCATTCCGCGGTGTCCTGCAGTCCTTGTGTCGCACCACCTGGCCACGTCGGCTCCTTGTCCACATCGGCCCCTAGTCCCCCTTTCCTTCTGTCACGCCAGGGCCACCATCCGCCATAGACTCTAAGTCTAAAGTTCTCTCTTGTCTTTTCCCGGACACTAGCCATCTCTTGCTTCAATCCTGCGTCCGCTCTTTTGTTAGACAAGAGAGAACTTTAGACTTAGAGTCTATGGCAGTTAACATCATTGACAGGGAGTCTACCTGCATGTAAAGAATACTGGGGTCACAGGAGGGTGCAGGTGTGTCATTTTATTGTTGCTACAGAGATTGAAAATTGGCTGTTAATTTTCAAGACTTATCTTTGGGCTTGGCCACAGCTATCATGTTCATCTAAATCTAACCATACAGAAAGCTGCTCTAGTCCTGGAATTTTCAGTTGTATAAAAGTCTGTTTGTGTTACTTTTCTCTAACTTAAAACTTAAATATCTTTGACTACTATGAGAATATCCACACCCTGCAGTTCCATTTAAACATCGATGGTTATGTTATGAAATAGACTTTAGGTACCTTTAGCCCAGTTTGGTTCCTAATAAAGATTTACTTTTACATAAATTTAGAGCCAGTGCAGTGTAGTGAAAAGCACAAAGATTTTGGAACTAAGATAGTTCTGGACTTATATACTAGCCTAAATAGAAGATAAGCCTGAATTTCAATCTTGGCTCTGGCAGGTACAAATTCTGAGTTCTTATTGCTAAGATGACTACACAAAGCAGTAATAGAATATGGAGACATTTCTGGCATTAATTATTGAACTTCAAGATGTACCTGAATGTGGCTCAGAAGAATGGCATGTATTAGGTCTTTGCATCAAGATGCAAAGAAATATATGAAATTAGGACATTAAAAGAAAGTATATGGAAGGTGAGAAAGGGAGAGCCAGGCAAGATGACTATGGACTTGGAATGGAGGTTTGATGATGGAACATACCTTTGGATTATATTACCTATTCAATGACCAGAAAATGAGTTGAATTTAAATGATAGGTGCTTTCATAAAAAAATGAAACATATGTATACCATGTGCTATAACAGGGTCTTCAAAAGGCAAAATTCAGAGAAGTGATGCTGGGGGTGGGGGGAATCTGAACAAGAAAACTACTGCCTGCCAATATTTTCAATAAAGAGGAAGCAAGGTGACCAGTAAGACCCCAATGAAAATATGAATGCATCCCAAGAAGGAACAGAATGGAGTTATTAATAAGCAGAAAGTTGTCAGAAGCTTACACATAGGACAGATGTGGGGATTTACAGGAAACTTCCACACATACACACACAAAACAAAAACAAACAAACAAACAGAATTAGCAGAATTCCAGAAAAGGTGGCAGTGGTAATCATCTCTGTAAGTCCAAATGGAGCTAAGATCTTACTATAAGATGGAGAATTTCAGATAAGACTAGAAAACTGAGACTCGGGTATATGCAAGGCCATAAATGTCACTTAGAATTGCTTTAATGATGTATGGGATGCCGCGGTAGATTGCTTAAATTGGTCCCAATTCTTCAGCCTATCACATTCCTATCCTCTCTCACCATGAGAGGGATGATCTGTTCTATTCTTTCACTGTCCTCAGCCTTGTGATTTGCTTTGGCTAATTAGATGTTGGCATAAATTTTGCAAGCAGAATCTTATATTGCTGGACTTACATTACTGGGGCTTGCATACTGAGTCTTGTTCACTCTTGTATTTCTACCATCACCATGAGAAGGTTATGTCTAGACTAGTGAACTGGTCCAGGGAGAAGGATAAGAGATAGGAGGATCAAGTTCCCCTTACTAGCTTCCAGTTGGCCCCCAGGTAAGAACGAGAAATCTGAAAACAGTGGAGATATCTATGGCAACTCCAACATAGATCACTGGTCTCTAGAGACATATACGAAATAAACGTTTAGTGTTGTCTATCACTGAGTTTTGTGGTTGTTACACAATAAAAGCTGACTGGTACAAAAACTGGTATTAGAAGTGAGCTATAATGGCAACAATTCTTGAATATGTGGCTTTGATTTTGAGCCACATATGTGCTCAAGTTGCTGGCCGTATCACCCACTGCGTCCTTCCAGATCACTTCAACAATAAAACCCAATCTTCGGCTTCTCACGAGAAGCAGCCTATCTACACATCCAACACCCCAACGATTATGGCTGCTGCCAGAGAGATTGGCTCTGGATCTGGCAGGACTCAGCATTCACAAGTCCCTAGGGACCACACACAAAATAAAGAGGTAGCTCTAGATGTGCACACAAAGACTCCCCGTACCTATTTCCTCTGCTTACCACAAAGTAAGCAAAATCACCATTTCTCCATGATAGGGGTTCATCTCCATATCTAATGTCCTGACTTCTCAGCTGTGGCATGAAGGTCAGGCCTGCATCTGGGGACTGAAGGGGAAAGTAATTAGTAGTTCTCCAGGAGCCTGAACAGGTTCCCAAGCTTTAGGCACACTGACAGGTCTTCACATACCATCATCTACTGGGAGCCACTAAGAACCAAGACAGTGGCACAGACAATCACAAAGGTTTGAGTGGCAACCACAAGCTTGGGCCAGGCCAATTGCAAGTTCTCAAATAAACAACCTAACTTATACTGCAAGGAACTAGGGAAGAAACTAACAAGGAGCGTAAATGAAAAATAGAGACTTTATGGACAGTAGGGAAAAAGTCAGTGAAACTAAGACTGGTTTGTTCGTTTTTTAAGATAAACAAAATTGACAAATCTTTGGCCAGACTCAGAATAAGAGACAAGACCAAAGTTAATCAAATGATAAATGAAAGACGACATATTATACCTGTTAACTACAATAGTGAGAATTTACCAATAGAGTACTTTGCAGTCTTACTGGTGCTTAAATTTTTCCAAAGAATCATTAAACAGGCCATTAAAAAGTATTAGATTGGGAACATACTGTCAAAAAGAGGGGAATAAGAAAGATTAGGAAAGGTCAAGTTGGGAGTAAATGAAGTTATCAATTAGAGAAATGGTTTAGAACATGTGTTACTATTGATAGCTTACATGTGCCTATTTGGCAAGAAATGTGAACCGGTCATTTCAAGTCTAAAGGGCAAAGGACATAAAAACCACAACCATGTAAAATATTGATCCTATTCACCTTCCAATGTCACTTTCACCTGATGGAAATCCTTCAGCAGCTCTAGAGCATTAATGTGTAGGAGTCAGAGCTTCATGACTACTCTTATTTGGCTAGTCCTTTCCCATTGGAACAGGACATCTACCTAACCATGTTAGGAGTAGGTGGGGGCTATTTTCCCCATGGGCTCAGGATTTTGATGGAGTTAACCAATGCCGGGTATAGGGGGCAGGGTAGCAGAGAAAGGGTAGAGTTGAATAAGTCCACATAGTTTTACACAGTTGGAAATGGAAGATCCAGAAACTTAATGACTTCAGTGACCCCTAATACCTCTATTATTTTTTCAAGTTTCAGGAAGAGTATATTGTACTTGTGTACTAAAATTACACATTTTCTCCTGGTTCTCAAGAGTTGTCATTTATCTTACACTACTCTTCAGAATATTTTAGGGGTGCCTGGGTGGCTCAGTCGGTTGAGTGTCCGATTTTGGCTCAGATCATGATCTCGCGGTTTGTGGGTTCAAGCCCTGTGTCAGGCTCTGTGCTGACAGCTCAGAGCCTGGAGTCTGCTTCGGATTCTGTCTCCCTCTCTCTCTCTCTGCCCCTCCCCTGCTCATGCTCTGTCTCTCAACAATAAATAAATGTTAAAAAAAATTTTTTAATGAATATTTTATATTTTTAAATATTCTGTATTCTGTAAGTCCCCTTAAATGACTTGTAATCAGTTTCTCTAAGGGCTGTGCACATAATGTTGCTGGGGTGGTATTAGTACAGCAAAAGTAGGCAAAATTCTTGCTGGGGACACACAATTACATTTTACAAATTTCATGCCACAGAGTGTCCTCTGGGACACATAAATTGCACTTGGAATAGTCACCACAGCTATTTGCTGCAGGGTGAGATGCGGGATACTTGAAGAATTTTCTGAACGACTGTAATATGAATGTTTTGATCAGAAGTTACACATCTGAATAATCCTTATATACAGAAGTTGCCTATGATGAAAAATGCAGTGCTTACTAGTTAAAATGGGAGAAGTTAGAGAAGTTAACGAAATGTGCATCATTTAAACACCAGAAGAATATGTGGCTATGGGAGATACGCTATGTTACACTAGGGTTATTCATAGTTTTTAGTGGTATTCCAACCTTTGGGGCCTAGCCGCACGTTACAGGTGCATCCCCAGGCAGAAAGGGTAGAATCTTCCATACCTAATCAGGACTTTTTCCACCTGGGTGGGAATATGATATGGTATATACGTATCAAAAAAGAAAAGTATATATGCGTATGTGTGTGCGTTTCGTTTTGTTTTGCTTAAATAAGTGTTTCTGTCACTTGCAACTGAAAGAGTCTAATACTTAAGACAACCCATAGCCCACGACTGTGATCCTTTACACTTATAGTATGTTATGAACACGGAGGCTTTGTGCCTGAACTGGAGTTCATCTGGCTCTAATATTAGGGTTAATTTTATGAAATCAAAGGGTGAGATTCCCGGCTAATAACCCAGATCACACAGCAGACAAACCTGAGTTTTAACCTAGAGTTTGACCCTTACAAACTGTGTTCTCTGGGGCAAATTACATGATTTTATTTACCTTTATTCATTTTAAAGAGAAAACCATATCTGTTTGGCTGTCCATATATAAGACATTATATATGGCATATATATAAATAACCCTTGCGCACCTACCGCCTGTTAAGCTTTAAGTGCTAAAAACCAGTAGGAGCATCAAACAGGAAGGGGCGGAGCTCCAACGGCGGCCGGGGCAGAGCGCCGTTGGGGAGGAAGCTGCGGCAGCGGGAGGTGCAGGTGTGAGTCCGGCGGTCCGTTAGCCGCCCGCACTGCGCCCCTCGCCTTCCCGGCCATTGGTCGGAGGTCGGCGAGAGCCGGGGTGACTCTCGGATCTATGCCCTGGGGGAGCGGCGACACCAGATTCATGGCCACCGCGGCGGCTCCGTCTTCCTTGGCCCTCAGCGCCTCCAGCACGGCCGGGGCCCCCAGCTCATATGGAGTCTTCTGCAAAGGGCTCTCCCGCACCCTGCTCGCCTTCTTCGAGCTGGCCTGGCAGTTGCGCATGAACTTCCCGTATTTCTACGTCGCGGGCTCGGTGATCCTCAACATCCGCTTGCAGGTACATATTTAGTGCCGTGATTACGCTGCCTACGTCCCGGCCAGGACATGGCGGACTCCCAGGAGGCCTGGCGGCGGTGAAGAAAATTTGTAAGCACGGAGCTCTGGAATCTCGCGAGAGGTCGTGAGCGCTCTGTGCGGTTGCGCTCTCGGTTCCTACCGGAGCTTCCTGGGCCGGGGAGGAAAGCGGGTCGAGGCTAGAGAAAGGAAATACGCGATTTTCCGGGGACAGCAAAGAACTTCAGTTAAGGCCTACGACAATATTTAAGATGCTTTGCAGCCTTAAAAAGAGGACGAACATGATGCCGGGTAAAGAAAAGGGCGGCTACTAAAGTTTTCAGAAAAAAATATTTTTCATGTACAAGCTCACGGTCCAAATTAAAACAAATTTCGGGAAGATGGGATTGGACTGGAACCAAGACATTGAATGAATAAGAAGGTGAAGATCTTAAAGAGATACGTGGAAGGCAAATATATTTCTTCAACAAGAGAAAACAATGACAGTCTGAAATTCTCAGTGAAAATAACCACAAGTGTACAGGAAAAACATCCTTCTAATACCAAACAACGAAAAATGCTGCTGGATTTTGAACAGGGTTGGAGTTTTAGAAAGTGGACCCTCTTGCAGTGTCCGTGTAGTTCAAGACCTTGGAACCAAAGAAAAGGAAGTCCAGTCATAGCACTAACCTTGGTTATTTTGTGAATAACACTTCAATAATCATAATAATTAATGTAAATGCTGTTTATGGTTTTTATCTTTTGAGAGAATACTTAATTATGGTTACAAAGTAGAATGCAAATGTTAACAGCTTTGATAATGGAAAAGTACAGTTTTCAAGTAGGGTTGTTGAAGGGGGAGGGGAAAGTATGGAATGGTAATGATATCCTTATAAAGTGGGAAGTTCAGAGATACAGTCTGTTGTTGATGTGGAAAAGAAGCATTTGATTATTTAAAGGGTACAGGGCACAAAGAGTATGCCATAAAGTTGCTAAAGTCGTAATATAACTATTTTTAAGAGGGAGGAGAGTAGGAGAGAACAGCTTGAATTCAGTAAGAAATGACTAAAGATAGGTAGAATGTCTCAAAAAGAAAAACTGAGAGTACGGGATGTGTTTGAATATAAAGACAAGAGATACTTAGTTTTTCAGAGTCTGGGGATGGATTAGTGATCTGCAGAGTTTTTAAAAATTAAGGAAACAAACGTGCCTGGGTGGCTCAGTCGGTTGAGCATCTGACTTCGGCTCAGGTCATAATCTCAAGGCTTGCGAGTTTGAGCCCTGCATTGGGCTCTGTGCTGACAGCTCAGAGCCTGGAGCCTGCTTCAGATTCTGTGTCTCTCTCTTTACCCCTCCCCTGTTTCTGCTCTGTCTCTTTCTCAAAAATAAACAATAAAAAAATTAAGGAAACAAATTTATTATGAAACAGGACAATTCAAAGTTTTTCAAGAACTACACTGCATACTTCCAAATTATGAATAATACTAGTCCTATAAAGTCAGTCATAATTATATAAATGCTGAATACTAATACAACAAGAAATGATTGTGTAACATTGTGGGGATTGGAGAGGAGACAGGTATGTGTAATGGGGAAGAATCAGTCAAGATCTAATGTAGAGAAGTCAATAAATCAGTATATAGACATTCAGAAAAAACAATAATAAACATAAGAAGTGGTTGTCTCGAGAAAAAAATCAGAGATAAGTAGAGAAAAGATAGAGGATTGCTGTCTTTCACTACCAGTGTAACAGTACTTTGGTTTTTCTTAACTGTATATATATTTCCTTGATTAAAAATTAATTTAGGGAGACCCGAGTGGCTCAGTCAGTTGAGCATTGGACTCTTGATTTCAGCTCAGGTCATGATCCCAGGTTTGTGAGATCGAGCTCCGAGTCAGGCTTCGTGCTGAGTATGGAGCCTGCTTAGAATTCTCTGTCTCTCTTTCTCTCTCTCTCTCTCTCTCAAAAAATAATTTAAGTTTTATTTTTAGAAGTTCCCCCCCAGGCAATTGAAAAGTACAGCATTGGTTAAGAGCCACCATAGTGAAATGGAATTGAGTTTTTAAATCAGGCCGATCATTGTTAAAATACAAACTTCATTTTGTGGTCTTAGGTGAGTCCATTAATCTGCCTAAAACCCAATTTCCTCAACTATAAATGAATAAAAATACCTACTTTAAAAAATCAGTCTGAGAATTGAAGATAAGCCTGCCTTAGTGCTTGATGCATACACAAACCGTATCTGTTCCAACAGAAGATCTCATTAACATGTGAATGAAACTTAAAACTCACAGAATACCGATTGTTTTCCAGTAGAGCTTTTCAAGCCTGAAGGAAGTCCATAAGGTGCTGACCTTGGGGGTATGGGGCAGATCCTCCAGAAGGATTTTAGGTGAGATAAAAGGGACCATTGTTTGCAGAGGTCAAGGTTTAAACTGTTTGCTGTTTTGTGTTCCACTAATTGTGTCCCACCAACAAGTATACTCTAGGGTTGGTAAAATAAGTGTTCCCTTAAGCACCAGGTCTGGCTTTGGGAAATTGTATTTCCTACTCTTTATTCCTTGTCTCTAAGCTGTTGGGTCATGTCCTTCTCTTACTACTTTACTTTTTTCTGCCTTCTCTATTTTTTTTCTTTTTTTTTTTTTTTGTCTTGTCTTTTTTCTTTTCTTTTTGCCTGTTGTTGATGTCACTGTTTTAATTTAGTTTTTCCCAGATTCCCCTGACTATATTAAGTTAATTTCTTTTACTCCATCCAAAGGCTGTGTTAACATCAACTTACGCCATTTTCATAGGCTGCCTCATTTTTGCCTAATTGTGCATTAGTTATCAGATGTGGATTTTTGTTTTTAAATATCCAAGAGACCGGTTTCTACAATCTCTAACCTTGGTTATTACATATTGCCCTAAGAGTGCAGGAACTAAAACATTTTAATCTAAAACATCAGAAATGTAATTTGATCAATGAAGTCTGCCAAGGGACTTACCCATGGTGAGCGTCACTATTCCCTGGATGTACTCGTGTCTTCGTACCAAAGAATGGCTACCATTAGTCCTGGTACAGTGAGGTACAGGGATGCTCCATTCAGGTGGCTACATGAACATGTGCCTTCTTCAACCTTTTTTCTTCAGATCAGCCTTTTGTTACACTAAAGAAACCATGGCACTTAGCACTTACTATATCATATCCTCCTGCTATACTGGAAACTGTGAGGGAAGATACTGTATCCTATCCAGTTTTACAGCCTGTATAGTATCAGCAAATATAAAGTAGGAACCGAGTGAAGGCTCCATGACTTACCCTTTATTCTTCACAATTGCTCTTACACCCAGTCCCTATTTTTCTTCCAACATTTATAACTTACTGAAGTTTCCCAGGGGAGAAAACACGATTTTTGCCCTGACTAAACCACTTATTATTCTAATGTGCAAATAGTTTTATTCCTTTTAGCATCCTTCTAGGCAACATCCATGAAGCCAAAAACATTCATTGCTCTGTCCCTTACCTATAGCATTGCCTAATGCAAAGTACATCCAGGCATAGTTGAATAAATGCCAAATTAGTTGGGGTTTTTTCCCACACATGGTCATCAATGAAGGAAATAAAGATATTTGCCCCTGATAATAAAGTGATTCACTTCATTGCCCATAAATTGAGCTCTTTCAGGCCACCATGAATATTGATTGGTCCAAGGATCCTGCAAGCATGGAGAAGCAAAGAGGTGGCATAGTTCTCACCAAAAAAGAAAAAAACGTTTATGAAGTGTAAATGATAAAAATGCTGGGGGATGAGGACTGTGTTATATTTTAACTATAAAAGGGAAATGTGATCATAGAATATAATATAACTTAAAAGGGAACAAGAAGTTAATATAACTTTAGTTGAGAGCAAAAATACTTGTGATTGCTTGGCTAAAAGGGCATATCATTATAGCCAGCATTTTTAATTTGATTGAGTTTTTACTACCAGGAACTGTGCAGTTATTTACATACAGGGTCTCCATAATTCTCATGTATACCCTATGAGGAAGACCTTTTTATCATCATTTTTCAGATAAGGAAACTGGGATTTAAAGAGGCTAAGTAATTTCCCAAGGTCATAGTAATTGGCCAAACCACAGTTTATCTCTAAAGATACTTTTGATGAGAGATTCAATTTTTTATGATGTATAAGTAATTCTGAATAATCCTGTTTCTTAAATTTTCAAACAAAAGTAATTCCTGGGTAATAGTTGGCAATATCTTTTTTTTTTTTTTTCTTTAGTGTAATTATTGAGGGCTTTATGTATGAGAATATAAGCATTTGATATAATTTGATATTAAGTCCAGTATTTTATACTGTCTGCTGCCTGAAGTCATTTGGCCTGTTTGTAGGGAAGGGGATGAAGGGAGACAGAGAAAAAGACATTACCCCTAGAATGGAAACACTTTCCCCTTAAGGTGTAGAGATCAGCTAATCATGAATTTTGAAACTGTCCATCACTGCTTTGGGGAGGCCTAACTAAATTTTCTGTTAAAAGTCTTACAATCCTATTCTAATGGGGACTTTTCCTGGTAGAGCATGAATAGATTTGATAGAGTCAAAAAGAAAATGGGACTTACACGTGGAGACATCAAGGGGCAGGAATGAAAGTTTAGGCATACAGGAACAAAAGGAGAGGGGGAGGAAAATGCCAGAAACTGAGCCTGGAAAGTAGTCTGAAGAATAGACTTGGAAGGTTTCGAGCAAGTGAACCAAGAAAGGAATCCCTGCAATAAATAGAATTTCAACAGGTTTCAGTTGAGTCACATAAATCTGCTTGGATTACCATGAGTGTGGGAATTTCATTACAATTTTAATAAGAAATCTTTAATAACCTACTGCCCAGCAAGATTACCACCAGAACAAGTCATGAATCTTTACAGCTAAAGTCCACTTCTCCTCACCTCTCCTCCACACAAATACCAATCTCAGTCATGCTCTTGGAACAATCAAAAGGCCAAGGACATTACTGAGTGCCTACAACAAATGATAAGGAACTATGGAATCCTTAGTAGTTTTAGCTGCAGTACATCTGAGGCCAGGCAATCCTACCAGTTCCTATCCTAATTAGGGATCTGCCGCATACATTAGGAAATTTTGCCCATCTTTATGGCTTTCCAATACTGTGGATTTATTCACAGGAAGGTAGTGGAGGGCATCCATGAACAAAGAAGAATGAAAGTTGTTCATATACTGGGTGAAATAGATTCAGTATACCTTTTCATAGGAACCAAAGTGAGGAAAAATAAATTATCACAACCAAAGGTAAAAGTTGCTAATGAAATAGTGTGCTTCAAATGTCTGCTCTGAAATCATAGAGAGTGGGGCCAACAAATAAATAAAAAGAGGTTTAATTTGAAAAAGATTTTTTTTTTAAGAAACTATCTTAGTTTGCCAATTAATAAAAAGAAAACTTTGAAAGCATTTCAAACTGAAGTCAAAGAGGACTATAATTAATAGGAGGCCTTAAAATTCAGAGGTCAAGTTAGATCTATATAAAAGGAAAAAGAAGTTATTTTTTAAACTAACTCATTTAAACATGGTGCCAAGGAATAGAGGTACCAGTGCCTTTGTGTTATAAAGCTGCATGGATGTTGGTGTTTCCCAAAAGTGCTAAAATTGAAAATAGCCCAAGGGTGCCTAGGTGGCTCAGTTGGTTAAGCATCTGACTTTGGCTCATGTCATGATCTCATGGTTTGTGGGTTCAAGCCCCACGTCGGGCTCTGTGCTGACAGCTCGGGGCCTGGAGCCTGCTTCGGATTCTGTGTCTCCCTCTTTTTCTGCCCCTTTCCTGCTTGTACTCTGTCTCTCTCTCTCAAAAATAAACATTTTTAAAAAAGAAAGAAAATAGCCCATCTGTCACCTGTGATTTTTTTCCTACAAATAACCTCCGTCAATAACTTTCTTTCTCAATTGTTCAAACCAATCATCTGATCAATTTTTTAAATGAAGATTTATCCTGAGAGCCGTCCAGCATATGGCATCGATTCCTACAAAAAGCATTAACCAATGTCGCAGGTGAGTGGAGTGTGAAATTATGGGTTTTGCACATGGCCCCCTTGTTTCCGTACCTCAGTTAAGGAAGTCCCTGGTTCAGAGCACACGAAGTTCAATCCAGAACAGCAGACAAAATACCTAAACCATCAGAAAGTCGACAATGTCACCTTTGAATCCGTATTGATCCATGCATATTTCCATTGGTACCTTTTCTTTTAGTAAATTTCAAGACCATATGGCTCGAAATTAAACTATCTTAGCTTGGGCAAGGCTCCAGGCCAAGCTCTACACCAAGGGCAAGGGCTCAGGCAAAAGCCTCTTTTGGCATTGAAAACAAGTTATTTGCAACTCTCCTGGTCTCAGGTGTGGGCAAACTGAAAAAAATAAATAAATAAAACTTAGTACATTAAGACTATAAAGAGTTTCTTTAAGGGGTACCTGGCTGGCTCAGTCAGTAGAGCATGTGACTCTTGATCTTGAGGCCATGAGTTCAAGTCCCATGTTGGGTGTAGAGATTACTTTATTTTTTTTTAATTTTTTTTTTAACGTTTATTTATTTTTGAGACAGAGAGAGACAGAGCATGAATGGGGGAGGGTCAGAGAGAGAGGGAGACACAGAATCCAAAACAGGCTCCAGGCTCTGAGAGGTCAGCACAGAGCCCGATGCAGGGCTCGAACTCACGGACCGCGAGATCACGACCTGAGCTGAAGTCGGATGCTTAACCGACTGAGTCACCCATGCGCCCCTGTAGAGATTACTTTAAAAAAATTCTTTAAAAAAAAAAGTTCCTTTTGGAGGGAAGTGATAACAAGAAAGCAATGGCAATCACTGGGAACAATAACTTGGTCCCAGAATAAGATACAGTTCTCTCCTGATTGCATGGGACTAGCTATAGATGTGATAGGTGTAGCTTTTCTTGGATCATGACTAGAGTCTCTAACACAGGCTCTTGTTACAGGAAGGGGGAACCATAGGCCTCAATCTCAAATTATCTTTTTAATAGGGAAAATGCAATACATCAGTAGCCACTAACCAGTCTACAGCACAGGTCTCACATTTTAATAGTCATTTTCTGTGCTGCTTATTGTCGGGAATAGGTTCCTGCTTATAGCTTCATCCCCCCAACATTACTACATGAGAAGTGAAGACATAGTCCCTGTGAGACATTTACTGCTAAATCCCACTCGTAATGGTTGTTTAAATCATTTTCATCTTGGTCATTAAAGTTGACTGATACCAGAGTGTAAATCTAAAAACGAAAACTGAATATGCTTGTTTTCTAATAAGCGCAAAGTAATCTAACTTTCCTATTGAACAGGATGCATTCTAAAGCAAATTATCCTCAATATCTGAATCTAAATATAACCAGTATTAGAATTTCACCCTTCCTTGAGCAAGATAATCCCAGGGACAATCATTAGGAAATGTCTTCTCTTTCCATTTTATAGAGATTTGGTTGACACACAGCACTGTATAATCTTAAACTGTGCGCCATAATAACTTGACTTACAATTATTGCAAAATAATTACCACAATAAGTTCAGTTAAAATCCACTATCTCACGTAGATACCCCCAAAAAAGTACTTTTCCTTGTGATGAGAACTTTTATGGGTTTTTTTTTGTTTTTTTTTTTTTTTTTTTTGAGAGAGACACAGTGAGGGTGGGGGAGGGGCAGAGAGAGACGGAGACAGAATCTGAAGCAGGCTCCAGGCTCTGAGCTGCCAGCGCAGAGCCTGACGTGGGGCTTGAACTCACAGACCGTGAGATCATGACCTGAGCCGAAGTTGGACGCCCAACTGACTGAGCCACCCGGGTGCCCCAATGTTGAGAACTTTTAGGATCCACTCTCAGCAACTTTCAAGAACTTTCAGGATCCACTGTGATAGCATACCATACAGCAGTGTTAATTATAGTTCCCATGTTATACATTACATCCCTAGTATGTATTTTTCTTATAACTGGAAGTTTGTACCTTTTGGTCACCATCTAATTCCCCCACCCCCCACCCAGGAAATTTCTTATATAGTGTCCAACATAATGAGTGAAGTTGAAAAATATAAATCTTTAGGTGGCCTGGCTGGCTCAGCCTGTAGAGCATGAGACCCTTGATCTCAGGGTTGTAAGTTTGAGCCCCATGTTGGGTGTAGAGATTACTTAATAAATCTTTTAAAACTATATTTTAAAAAATCTAAATCTTTATGTGGGTCTTATGTGCATGGGTCCTAATCATCATGGTTACATCAGATGGTTCCTGGAGTAAGACACAAAACCCTTATGGTTTTTATATTCTTCCCAGCATCAGACCTGACCTACTGCTCCATCAAAATTGACTTATAACCCACATGTATTCAACATTGATTATCTAATTTGTTTTTGTTTTTTGTTTGCTTCTGCAATTGAAACAATGACAGCCATTTAAAACCCTACAAAGATCTCTTCATTGTGATAGTTTTAAAACATGTTTAAAATTATAATCTCTAGGGGCACCTGGGTGGCTCAGTCGGTTGGGCGTCCGACTTCGGCTCAGGTCATGATCTCGCGGTCCGTGAGTTCGAGCCCCGCGTCGGGCTCTGGGCTGATGGCTCAGAGCCTGGAGCCTGCTTCCGATTCTGTGTCTCCCTCTCTCTCTGCCCCTCCCCCGTTCATGCTCTGTCTCTCTCTGTCTCAAAAATAAATAAAAAACATTAAAAAAAAAATTATAATCTCTAAAAATTACTATATATCAAACTTATATTCACAATTTCCATATCATTAGCAAGCACAATTTTGCCACCTGCTGACCTTAAGATTATATACATTTTCAAGTACTTTGATTTCATTTATTTTAGGAGAAAAGTCAACCTAGCACTACATATATACACACACGTTTAAATTTTATACAAATACACAATATTCCCTTGTAAACTTTCCCTTCTTATCCCTGGCAAGTGAGTTGGTTGTGTTTGTCCTCTTTGACAAGATACAAAAATGTTCATGTAATCAATCCTCACACGCAGACACACCCCCCACACAAACTCAGTGTCTAAGTGCGTAAAGTAGACATAAAAGCATTATTCTACACTTAGGGATAATTATTCAATTTCTTTTTATAGATTAAGTCAATTTTTTTGTCTTATTCAACAAATGTAGTGTCTATTCTAGCTTGGATTCATAGTGACAGTCTGTTCCTTTGTTTTAAAAGTTATGTCTTTGTTACGGGACCGTGCTTCCGGCATTTTTATTCCTTTCTTTTTAACTTAGTATTGTACAAATATTCCACCTCATTCAACTTGGAGAGGATTTTCTTTTCTAAATAATCATTTTTTCTCACATATGAATTTAATAAATATCTGCTAGCATGTGTAACATTAATACATGTTGCATTATAAATTTTATATTCATACTGACTCAAGTATTTTCTTGTTACCAGCAAGTTTTACAATGACAATCATGTTTGCTTATTAAGTTTATAGGTCATTCTAGGGAAAGTCTGTGATGTTTAATAGTATCTAAAAAGCATCCAGCGAGAAAAACAAAAGTTAAAATGGATCTTCAATGTTCATCATTAATTCTCTTGGGTTATAGAAAATTCTGGAAATCTATGAAGCTAAAGGTTTCACCATTTTCAGGTGGCAATTGAGATGCCACAGTAGTCCTAAAGCAGTTTGTCTCAGCTTGCTGTTTCCAAAAATGAGGATCAATGAGTGGCCTGAAGGAAAAAAAGCCGATGTCAACGTGACCACCAAATTGGCATGATGTTTCTTCAGTAAAAGGATAATCCAACCTGTTAACTGGATGGAAAAAAAATGAACCGTGGAGAGGAGGAGGAAAGATATCACCATTTTCATGGCCCTTCTATGGGCCTCTGTGCTGAAGTCCCTCGAGCTGGAGTTCAGTTGCACGTTCCTGGTATGTCTCATCAAGGAGAGAAATAAAAGGAGCAGTGAGGTCAGGGACAGAAGGAAGGGGATTAAGTAGATGAAACTGAGAATAACCAAGCTGTTAAGATACACAGTTTTACTTACATCTAGGGGCCGAGTTGAGTTTCTTTCATAGTTGTGGTAGATGGTAGCCCAGAGATCAGAAAATCCAACTAATAATTTGTAGTTGAAAACCAGTAAGAATAAAGACCCCAGAGGAAGCACAAGGAGCACCCTGCTAATTCTTTGCCTCAGCCAGGTGAAACAGCGGTGGGAGAAATTGGCTATCCTAAAGAAATAGAAAACACTCAAGCAGGTGGCAAACCAGGTAGCTAGGTGATTGGTCACTGTCCAACAGATACTAACAGCGGTAGCTAGTTTCTCAATGTTATATAGATGTGGCCAAAACACCATTACAAGCGAATCGAATAGTATCATCCAAAGAAGAATGATTCTGGAGACAGCCAGGCTGGTGAGGATGCAGTCAGCTGGCGAGAGCTTTCGATGCTTCACCCAGTCAATGCAGTTGACGAGTACGATGAAACCATTCCCCAACATTCCAATCATGAATGCTCCTACTGCTGCTGTCAGAAAGGTATTTTCGATTCCAGATGGCATTTCTGTAGAAAGAATCCAGGAAGCTAGCCCTATGTTTCACTGATTGTTGTTGTTGTTGTTGTTGTTCTGTCAAACGTTGGAGGGTAAGTCCACTTTGATACTTTTCACTTTGATATTAAAAATGCTCAGATACTATCTCACTGATCTTCACGAAAGATCTTTCTCTTTGGTTCCAGCTGTAAGTCTGAGCTTTACACAAGGAGATCCGGTCTCACAGACCTAAATGAAAAACTTTAATGTAACTTCTAATCAGCTACTGATTTCCAAATTAAACAGTAAATGTTCCCACTCATCACTGGCACTGACAGCAGTGTTCCGCTTGTGAGGACATCTGGAAGAATAAAGTCAAATATGGGAACATGCAAATACGAGGCGATTTCTTTACACTGATTTGCACTTTCCTTTCTTTTATTTTTTTAATGTTTATTTTTGAGAGAGAGAGAGAGAGAGAGAGAGAGAGAGCATGAGCAAAGGAGGGAGAGTAGAGAGAGAGGGAGGCACAGAATCCAAAACTGGCTCCAGGCGTTGCCGCTATCGGCACAGAGCCTGACACGGGGCTCGAACTCACAAACCATGAGATCATGACCAGAACCGAAATCGGATGCTTAACTGATTGAGCCACCCAGCCGCCCCTGTGCTTTCCTTTTCAATGGGAAATACCATTTGGGCGGCACATGGGTGGCACAGTCAGCAAAGCGTTGGACTCTTGATCTCGGTCCAGATCATGATCTATGGTTTGTGAGATTGAGCCCAGCATGGGGCTCTGTGCTGACAGTGTGGAGGCTGCTTGGGATTCTCTAAATAAATAAATAAATAAATAAGAAAATACAACTTGGATTCAGGTTGCTTAATTTTAATAGAATTCTCAGGCACTATTCATTAAATCCATTTGATAAAACCCATCATATTTCAGATACTAGTATAGATGTGGTCAGCGTAATAAAGAGAAGTAACGTCAAGGAGCTCACAGGGTATTAGGAAAAGCAACGTCAAATAAACTGTTACCATTGAATGTGACAGAAGTTTGACCAAAATGTAACTTGCCACACAGAGAAGGGTGCTACAAAATCTACAGCCAAAAGTTCTGGTTTCACCAGGATAGTGATGACTGGATGGGATCTTGAAACTTTTTAGGATTTCCTGAAGAAATAGACACAAAGGGAAATGATCTTCCAGAAGGGTATAAAACCATATGCAAAGGTACCAATATCAGACCTATTTGAGCTGTTACTCTGAATTTTTTGAGCTTTCTTCTCAATCAGTTACTGCCTATTTGATTCTGAATAAGCTCTTGTCAACTGAGAGGGAAAAAATAGTAAGAAAAAAATAGAGTAGAAAAAAAATGGAGGAGTGGGGAGTGGGAAGGGGTTCTTTTCATTTATCCTGCTTTTGGTAAAATCTTTTGTCTCATAAAAAATTCAGTTACAGTAAAATTTATTTTAGTTTGGTTTTGGTTTCAACAAACAGGTAACTTTAATACAACCGTCTTTCAACCTCGACCGCAAGGTTCTCTCTCCTATTGAGAGAACTTTAGGTGTACGTACATGTGTTATATTAATAATTAATATGTTAATGTCTGTGAGCCAACCCCAAGGAATCTTACTTAATTGTCTAGGATATATTGTTGGCACCCATTGAGAACTCCTCCATACATGGTTTAAAGTACCTTCTGAACCCAGGCAAAAATCTTTGTACCTGAAAGCTGCAAATCTATGAAGATTCTCCAGGAATGAGACAGGAATTTTGCCCCCTAGCCCTCTGACAATGCATTCCCCATTCAGCCAATTTTGACTCTGGTTAAAACTACCTGTTTTGTGTTGGCCTCAGACTGTCAATAGTGATGCTCTACATTACCAATGCCTGAACACTCAAAGGCCACGCCAGAAGTCACGGGGCACCAAAGGGAGCACTGACCTGGTGTTCTGCTTTTATGCACATTGAGAGTGGGGGCCTAGGATTTTACAGGCACCAAAAACGTAATGTCAGGCATGTAGACTAGGTGACCTTAGCTACCAAGTACCTCTACGATCACATTAAGCTCCAGGACAGAAGGGACTATTTTGTTGTCCACTAATGTGGACAGGGAGGGGCTGGCAAACAGTAAACCCTCAATAGCTATTGGTTAAATGAATGAATACTAACTTAGTTGGTAATCCTATTGGGAGCAGAGAAAAAGAAACCAATGAATGAGACTCAACTGTGCAAACAAGTATAAGAACAAGAAACGAAAGCAACTCTTTAAAATTGGAGAAAGTTCTATGACATATGTATGAATTCACACACAATTTCTGTACTAACCTGGAAATAACTGACACTGCTCTCCAGCCTTTCTGGTTGAAAGCCAGAAGTCATACAGAATCATAAAAGCTTGCAGGTGTAGCACCCAGGAGGTGGGGACTTTTTTACTTTTCTTCATGAAAAAGAAGTACTTCCAGGCAAGGGAGTTGGAGATGGTTAGAGAATTCTATATTTTGTTTTTTAATTTTAATTTTCTAATCTTTAATTTTTAGAGAGAGAGAAAGCATGCACGAGCTGGAGAGAGAGACAGGAAGAGAGAAAGAGAGAGAGAGATAGAGAGAATCCCAAGCAGCCTCCATGCTGAGCAGACATAAGGCTCAGTCACATGACCCTGGGATCATGACCTGAGCTGAAATCAAGAGTCGGACACTCAACCAGCTGAGCCACCCAGGTGTCCCCAAAACTCTGTATTTTGTGTCAGGAAACCAAGAAGGCCCTAGAGATCACTGATATTTCCAGATCTATCTTAAAATAGAAGTTGTTATACTTGATAAAGAAAAAGTATTATTGCATGTATAAACATAAGGTATATTATTACAAAATGCTTGGGCAGATAATTAATTAAACTTATGTGTATGATACAGTGACAATCCCAAATAGTCTGAACTTCCAATGATGACTGATTTAAATCCGAAAACGTATGAACACTTATGTTATAGTCATCAGTTGAAAGAGAGACAATTCTTCTAAGCAATTGTGAGAAAATACATTCGGAAGTCTATGTTGGCCTATTTCAAACAAAATGCTGACTTCTTGAGTGATAGGGAGTGATACTTATACAGTGATGAACTAACACTTATGTGGGTTTAAATAAAGATGGTTCAACTGAATATTTTATGAGGTCCTATCATTAATACCACCTTGGGGGGGGCGGGGCTTGAGTTCTTCCTGTTTCCTCCCCGTGTCTGTGACATCTCCAGTGAAAAAATATACCTGAGCTTTCTGTTGGATTCTTTCTGTTGCCTTTCCCTCCCCAAGCCCGCATGTTTAGATCTCCTGACAGTCTCAGAGAAGCGGGCAACAAATGTTGCCCTGTGATGCTCTCTCCCATCCTATCAATAGCAAGCTTTTCCATTTATTTGCAAACACAGAAGTAGCTTCCTAGTTCTTTTTGAATTGCAGTGAGGAACTTTCATGCACTGAACTTGATAGTCACTGCATTAAAGTACTGGCCTTTGTGGGGTTTTTGTTTGTTTGTTTGGGTTTGGTTTTGTTTTGTTTTTAAGTAAAAGAGAACTTCAGTGTTTCTTTGGCTGGACCCTAGTTGAAGAAGCAATTAGCTGGGGCAAGGGCCACCGCCTAAAGGGACAGAGATTTCATCTTTCACAAATGGAGACTATTTGCCCAGCTTAATCACTGCTTACATGAACAACCTTTCATGTTTCATCGTAGATTTTTGTTTCACTTAGCATATTCTTTTAGTTTTCAAAACTGAAGGCCATGGGTCTTTTCCCCTCAAAGTCCTTAGGGGCAAAACATCCTCACTGGCTCTTTCTCATGACAAACCTAAGACAGGGCCAGTCTAACTGATACCAACCTCCACACTGGCAAACCTGTCTCACGCTCAAAATAAGAATGATTGGGTATTTCCACCGTCTTCTGAGGCTGCGTTAATATTGATGGAAAAAAAATAAAAAATAAAATTTGAAAAGCTGTAGTCTATAAGTGTACAAGGAGACAAAAGACAAGTTTGCCTGTATGTGTTTTTCAAATTCCTCAAACTTTTCAAATCAATTTGTTCTTGTGAAGATTGGTCTTAAGGTCCTGAATAGGATATGGAGTTACTCTAGGCAACATATCTGGTGTCTCAAATGACAGAATTGGGAAGACCCTGCAATGATGCGCATGTCCCTTAAAGGCATCCCTGGCTCAGAGGAGATGGGGTTTAATCAAGATCTTATGAGGAGAAGCCACCTACTGGCAGATAGCAGACAAACCACCAGAGACCTTGAGGAAATTTGCATGCCTTTCTCAGAGATCAGTAGAGGTATGGGTTTCTATATGGCACATTCATCACCAGGGTTCATGAAAACTGTCTTGCTGTGCTTGATTTACGTCTTATCAGTTGCCTCCAGTAGTCACCCTGAGGATCAGAGATACTACCATTTCAGCAGTAGAAACAAGTTATTTGTTCCTCTTCCATAAATCACCTGGTAGACAAATGGAAAGAACCAATCATTACACCAGAATCTTTAACTGAACATTTATTTGGTGGGGGATAGGAATAGTTAACAAGAAATCGGTGACAATCTCCATCTTTCCCCAACACTTTGGTCCCAGGGTAGGATACAATTATGGATATTTCTTCTCTGGGTGGATGACACTGGCCATGCCTGTGTTGGGAGTGGCTCTTCTTGGATTGTGGCTCAGCTGCTGTTGAGTCCCCCACGACATCTCTTGTTATGGGGAAAGTAGAGATGCCGGGCTCGATCAAACTCGAATACAGTCTACAGTACGTCAGTTGCAATGACCCCAGCCTATGACCTTGTCTTCTTTTACTAGTCCTTTGCTTTGTCAAGACTAGAGCCCTATTCCTTATAGTTCCATCTCCCTAACTTTGTTGCATGAGTGTTGACTCACTCCAAGTTAAACATTCACTCACTTATCCCTAAGGCCTACTTCTTAGAAAGAAGAGCTGCTAAAAAATTAGCTCAATCATTTTATCTTGCGTACCAAAGAAAAGTTTCATAACGCTAAAAATTAAACAATGTGCTTGGTTACCATCTTATAAATAGTGCAAGATTATGTCTAAGTCATTTCTATGAAAGGCTATCTAAAACAAAGGCTATCTACCCAGCCTGATTTGCATATCCGCTTTTACCAAGGCCAGATAATTACAGTGATAATCGGACAAAATAGTAGTTAAGGGCCAAATAAATAAATCTTCTTTTGTAAAATGTAAATTACTTAGGAAAAATGGTAAAATATGTGTTATGATTAAAACCGTTATCCACATCGTTATTGTTATCAATACACAGAAGCACCACACAGCCTAGACGTATTAGAGGTTTAGTTTTCTAAATACGGCGAGGGAGGACAGGGAGAAATGTTCATAATTCTAACACCATTCCAGGTCCAGGGAGCAGCCCTAGAACAATGTCCGTACCTACAGGTCCGTCAAGACTAATTTACAACCCACGTATTTATCATCATTTAGTTACAACTTTTTGTTTCTTTAATGCAATCTAAAGAATACATCGAAAGTAAACCCTTAGGGTTTACTAAGAAAGTAAACCCTAAGAAACCCTAAGTAAATTCTTCATTTTTTAAAAAAGTGTATTTATTTTGAGAGAAAGGGGTGCGGGAGAGGCAGAGAGAGAGAGAGAGAGAGAGAGAGGGAGAGAGAATCCCAAGCAGGCTCCACAGCCAGTGTGGTGCCCGATGGGGACTCCATCTTAGGCTGTGAGATCATGACCTGAGCCTAAACCAAGAGTCAGACACTTGACTGACTGAGTCGCCCACACGACCCAAGAATTCTTCATTTTTAAAGAATTCCATTATATATAGCTGCATAGCATCTGTATAATATTAAAATCTACAACATCATGTTCAAAATGTTATAGTAAACTTTTCTACCCTTAACTTTATTTAGAATTTGTCGTTACTGTATCTAAATTTAGGTTATGATAGTCAAAATACCACTTTCAAATTAAGATTAGCATTATAAGCATGTGTTTCTAGTTTATTTTGTTTTGCACTATGAATATTATTTTCAAATAACTCATTCCCATGTTATCAATAAGACTTCTAATGACAATGAAAAGCTTTTTCATTTAAAAAAAATTAAGCCTTTACCCTATGAGGTCATGTTTTTCCCATCTCTGACTTTAGTTGCTCAATTAACTTTTCTATCACCATTTTATAGATCATCTACCTAGTGAATAGTAATTTATCTTGATTTCTAAAATACGACATGCTTCTGACATGTAATATGAATTACAATTACATAAATCTTTTGCATATAAAATTAAATAATTTTGAAAGCCTATTTGCGATTTTTAAATATTGGTAACCACTGTGTTAAACAAAACTAAATACTTTAAAAATTATATTGGCTGACCATGGGTCAATTATCATCAAAAGTAACTTTTTCTAGGGAAAATTTCATTAATGTTTGACAATACTTAAAGGAACCCTGTAGGGGGAAAAAAAAGAGAAGTGAAATTGATCCTCAAAGACTCCTCATTAAGTCTTTATCTTTAGAAAGACCCTGGAACGTCTATCTGTAAAGACGAAACTGTTTTTTCTCTTTTCAAGGTGCTTTTAAGATGCCGCAGTACCTTCAAGGCTGTCTGTCTCAGTTTGCTGTTTCCCAGAATCAAAATTAATGAGTGGCCTGAGGGAAAGACATATATGGCCAACATGATAAACTTTGTGAACTTGTTGTTCCAAAATATGAAAAGCATCCAGTTTGTCAATTGGATGGAAAAAAAATGAACTGTGAAGAGGAGGAGGAAAGACATAACCATTTTAATGGCCCCCTTATGGGCCTGTGTGCTAGGGTCCCTGGAGCCCATGAAGTTGAGCTGCAAATTTCTGATGTGTCTTACCAAGGACAGAAACAATAGGACCAGTGAGATCAGGGACAGAACAATAGGAATGGTATAGGAAAAACTAAGAAGAATCAGGGTTTTAATATAAAGGCTTTTACTGTCATTTATATGTAATGTCAGATTACTTTCATCCATCACATAGACGTTTAAGAAGAAATCATTCAATGATTCTAGCACCAGGAAGTCAAACAGCAGAAAGGGCAAAGAAAGGACAAGAATGGCAAGAACCACTCTGTTCGTTCTCCACTTCAGCCAGAGGAAGAAAGAGTGGGAGAAGTGAGCTATTTTAAGGAGGTAGAAAATGCTCAGGCAGGTGGTAAACCAGGTAGTCCAGTGATTAGTTATTCTCCAAAGCAAAGTAATAAGTTTTGCTGATTTCCAAGTGGAATAGAAAGGCGGAGATAGTGTCATTACAAATGATTGCCACAATGACACCAGCAGCTGAGTGATTCGGGAGAGAGCCAAGCAGGTGAGGATGAAGTCAACAAAAGAGATTTTTTGGTTCTTGATCCATTCAGAGCAGTTCACCAGTCCAACGAACACATTCCCCGACATTCCAATTATGAATTCTGCTGTTGACAGCGTAAGAAAGATTTTATCCAGTCCGGCTAACATTTCCGCAGGAAAAAATCCAAATTTCTAACGTCGTGTCTCATTAGCAAATTTGTAATCAAACTGTCTCAGCACAGCATCCATTTCTGATAGTTACCTTCACCGTTGCGATTCCAGTGTTAACCAGAACCTCCTGCTGTTGGATACAGTCTCATATATATACGTATATGGAAATTTCTCTGCTTTATTGTAATGCCGATCTTAATCCAGAACCATCTGCTAAGGGGTAGCATCCCATATACTTTCATGAAGATGGTTTTATTTATTTGAAAGAGCTACTCATTTCCAAACCAAACCGTTTGTTTTTCTATTTATAGTTGGCAAGGATTCAAATTTTCCACTTGAGGTAATGATCCAAAGGTTGAAGTCAAATTCGTTAGCATGCAAATATGGGCCAGATTCTTTTTCGCTGATTTGTGAAAAAAATTTACCTCACCTGAAATACTATGCCATTTAGATCCAAATATTTTCGTTGTTTTTCATAGAAAGTTTTGAAATAATCTAATAATCTAAATCTAAATAAACTGTCCTAAAATTTAGTTATAATTCAATGAATATATCTTGAGTATCTGCTATGTGTCAGAGTCATTTCCAAAAGTAATATACTTTGCTACAAAAAAAAAAAAAGCATTAGGAGATCCAGAAAATAGTGAAAACACAGAAAGAAATAAGAAGTAAGAATAAAATGTAATGTGAACACAAAAAAGGTAACTATAAACATTACTGCTGGGGAAAGAGAAAAAAAGTGGTATTTTCCTCAGATTTTATAGATAATTGGGATTTCAGGAGAGAACTAAGTTATATTTTGTACTGATCAAACAAAATACAAAAAGACGGCAAAACCCAAATTACTTTTCTGAAATTAAAGTCTTCTCACTGATAATTTACTGTAATTACAATGTTCTTCAGGTACCTCTGAGTAACATGTCTTCTGAGTAGTTAAACATATTCCCCAGTTTTGCTCTTTATTTTTGTACTTGTTCTATTTGTTTTGGCCAGAGATATAATGGTGTCCATCTAGCCTTAATTAACAGAAAATAGGTAGAAAATCATTGCAGATTAAATAAGGAAATAATAAACAAACATATCTGCTCTATGTTCTAGGAACAATGAGTTTGACACAAGCCATTAATGTACCAGAAATGGGCTGAGTTACAGCTCTTGTGTGTGTTGGCATTAAGTGTTCTGGTGTTGCCAGACCACATCCAAAATAGTGAATGAAATAAAAAAAAAAAAAATTAAAAAATTAAAAAAAAATTAAAAACTTGGCCCTTGGCCCTTTTCAATGTTACTGTCACACTGCCAAATTAAATTCTATTAATTTTGTAAAGTGTATATTTCAAGAACAATGTTGTACAATGAACTATGGGTAAATTATTTTGTATGACAAAATTTTTGATTTAGAACAAATATTTAAAATTATAGGAAGAAAGAGAAAGAAAGAAAGGGAGGAAGGAAAGAAGGGAGGGAGAAAGGAAAAAGGGAAGGAAGAAAGGAATTTATTAGGTACAGCAAGGCTGAAGGCAAATAAAGAAATTTGGTAGTAGCATTTTCGAAAGGAGAATGATAGCCTTGACTAAGATTAATGTCTAGAAATGGAGCGAAATTCATGGCTATGAGAAGCATTTAGGAGATGGAATCAGCAAGTCTTGGTGATGGATTTGGGGCTATAAAAAGGCAGAGAAGCCGGCACTTTCAAGCTTCTTCTTTTGCACCTGGATGCATGGAGTAGGAGGACCTGAAGGAATCCCTGGAGGGAGAGCAGCTCTAGAAGCAAGGGGTGGTCAGGGGCACCTGGGTGGCTCAGTGGGTGAAGCAGCCAACTTGGCTCAGGTCATGATCTCCCGGTTCTGTGAGATGTGAACCCCACGTCCGGCTCTCTGCAGTCAGCATGGAGCTCACTTTGGGTCCTCTGTCTCTCTGTGCCCCTGCCCTGCTCCTGTTCTCTCTTTCTCAAAAATAAACTTTAAAAAAAAAACAAACAGGGGAGCCTGGGTGGCTCAGTCGGTTAAGCGTCCGACTTCAGCTCCGGTCACGATCTCGAGGTCAGTGAGTTCGAGCCCCGCATCGGGCTCTGGGCTGATGGCTCAGAGCCTGGAGCCTGCTTCCGATTCTGTGTCTCCCTCTCTCTCTGCCCCTCCCCCATTCATGCTCTGTCTCTCTCTGTCTCAAAAATAAATAAAAACGTTAAAAAAAAAATTAAAAAACAAACAAACAAACATAGTAGCAATGGGTGGGAGACAGAAGAAAAGTTGGAGAACGGTGAGTTCTGTTTTGAACATTTTCGGAGTATCTGTAAATCATCCAAGTGGAAAGATGGGGCAGTCACTTGGGTATTTGTGACTACAGCTCAGAAAAGAAATTGAGATTATAAACAGATTTGGGAGTCATCAGCACATACTCAATTCCATAAAAGGTGATGGATGAGCTCCACGGCCCTAAGGAACACCAGAGGATAAAGAAATCAAAGACAAAAGGCAGTCAGACAGAGAAAGGAAACTAAGAGGTCACAGGATTCAAAGCTACCATGAGCAAGGAGTGTTACAAAGAAACGGTAGCCAATTCTTCCTGATACTACCCTTCTTTTATAAGGAGGTAGCAAGGAGGTCCTTAGTTACTATGGAATATAACTATGGAATAGTTCAACTGAATAGAAACCAAACTGCCGTGTCAATGAGATCCCAAAAATGAAGCGTTAGAAACCCTATACTTCTATACTTCTATATAGAAGTATACCCATATATGGCTATAATGTGATCAACACATTAGTAGATTAAAGGAGAAATACCAGGGGGAAAAAGTTTAACATAAATCTGCATTTATTCATAATAAATGTTCTTAGCAAACTGGGCATAGAATGCAATATTCTTTTTCCTGATAAAAAGCTGTGTACAAAACCCTAGAGGAAATATCGTACCCATGGATACGTTGCAATCATTCCCCCTGACTTTGGGGCCCAGTGAGCTAAAAACATCTCACTATATCTATTTTTTTGCAGGTTTTCACCAATCACAGTAAGACAAGAAAATGACATAAAAGATATAAGATCAGAAAGCACAAAACAAAATTGACCTGATCCACAGACGATGATTGAGATTACACAGATTATCCAAAAGGATTCTTCAATACATTGTTAAAATGCCCATTTGCAAGGTTTCTGGACACATAATAAATGTGCAAATATCTGTTCCATCTCTTCATATCATCAGCAAACAGTTAAAATGAAACACTCTCTTAAAAGATGAAATTTCCACAACCTCAACATACATCAAGTATCTAAGAATAATCATACACACAAAAAGTATGCAACACCTTTGTGGAGAATGTCAAAAAGTCTGAAAGGGCTTTAGCATTTTTTTAGCCAGTATGTATTAATTACACACTAGATGTAATCAAAGCCTTAGATTTGTTAAAAACTTTAAACCGTTATTACACACATTTTCCCATTTTAGGTATGCGTCCAAGCACTTCAATTCTCTGACTTCATTGTTGAATATATTAAAGTTTCCTGCTTCATGTATAGGTCATGAATTTGTCTCAAGTTCAAAAACAACCGCTTCTAATATAGCACTGCCCTTCCCTATCTCACAGATAATCACCTCTCTTCCTTTCACCTAGTCCAGTCACTTGTTTTGAGTTTTTTGTGTTTGTTTAACCATCCCATAGGCTGCAGTTTTCCATGTGAGGCAATAAGGGATGAGATCATCTCTTGTTTGCTAATGTGCAAATACAGACTGAGGTCCTGTCATTCTTTTTGCATTTTCTTTGCCTAACAAATTTATATCTGTATCTTTCGCTATGGAGGATAATTAAAGCTATTTATAGTCCTCAAAACTTGGTTAGAATGACAAAAGTAAAGCAAATGTTAACTATCCAATAGAATTTTCTTCTAGAGTAACTTAGTATTCATTGAAAGTACTTGGATCTAGGGGCACCTGGGTGGCTCAGCGGGTTAAGCCTCCGACTTCTGACTTCCGTTCAGGTCATGATCTCACGGTTCATGAGTTTGAGCCCTGAATCAAGCTCTGTGCTGACTGCATAGAGCCTGCTTGCGATTTTCTCTATCCCTCTCTCTCTGTCCCTGTCCCGCTTGCACTTTCTCTGTCTTTCTCAAAATAAGTGAATAAACTTTAAAAAATAAATAAAAATAAAAAGATAAAGAACTTGGTTCTAAATAATGGGTGTAAGTTGATTTTATAAAATCAACTAAAATGAACTGTGTGCGTGTTGTAAGACTCAGTCCCCCAGAAACAAATGTTGGATTTATTAAATAGGGTTCCTACAGCCAGTAGTAATTATGCCATAGAGAAAGGGACCTTGGAGAAAAGTTGGCTTGGTTTCCATGAACGGAAGTAGATGGAGGTGTGAAGAGCTCTCTTCTCTGAATGTAACGCAGTTGGTGTTTGAAAAAAAAAAAACAAAACTTTTTTTTTTCATTAGAATGAAACTGTGATATTTAGCCCTACTTTTAGGGCTGTCCCAGAGATTAAAAAGATATGGATCCAAAATGCTTCAGACATAGCCCTTATGGAGCCATTTTACACTATTCCACCTTTAAACTGTGTCTACTCCGTGGAGGACCCTCAAATCTGTTGTGAGGAGATGGGATGCCGGATGATTGGGCCATTGATGCCATTTTGATCCTTTCTATTTGTCCCAAGCACCCAATATATGAGGTCGTTTTCAACGTGCATGGTGTTAAGAATGATCACTGTGAACACAGGATGGGGTTATCAAAATAGGCTATAAAACCCTGCAGTCACTCTATGGGATTTCAACCTACATCCAACCTTTCCCCCGATCTGATCAATGGAGTATGTTGTTGTTATTGTTGTTTGTTTTTCCTTTTCTTTCTTTCTTTCTTTTTTAATGATCTAAACCTGTGGTGTTAAAGCTTTGCCTCCAAAGATAGGCTTTGTCTTCATTTTCTACTCTTTATTTTCTTTTTTAATTTTTTTTTTTTTTTTTTTTTTTTTTTTTTTTTTAAATCTCTCTGTTCAACGTTTTTTATTTTTATTTTTGGGACAGAGAGAGACAGAACATGAACGGGGGAGGGGCAGAGAGAGAGGGAGACACAGAATCGGAAACAGGCTCCAGGCTCCGAGCCATCAACCCAGAGCCTGACGCGGGGCTCGAACTCACGGACCGCGAGATCGTGACCTGGCTGAAGTCGGACGCTTAACCGACTGCGCCACCCAGGCGCCCCTTTTTTAATTTTTTTTTAACGTTTATTTATTTTTGAGACAGAGAGAGACAGAGCATGAACGGGGGAGGGTCAGAGAGAGGGAGACACAGAATCTGAAACAGGCTCCAGGCTCTGAGCTGTCAGCACAGAGCCCGACGCGGGGCTTGAACTCACAGACCGCAAGATCATGACCTGAGCCGAAGTCGGACACCCAACCGACTGAGCCACCCAGGCGTCCCCATAAGTTCCTTATAAAAGTTTATGTGTGTATAAAATGAGTTCATATAAAAAAGTTTTTAAATGCTAAATAATATAAGTCAAGTCTCTTACAAAATTATTATGAGAAAAAGAGGGAATAAGAAACAGAATAACATCCCTATAGATAGTGAAAGCACTTCAAAAAGATGTGCCCACAGAAAAGATTTTTTAAAAAACCCTTTTGATAGAAATGAGATAACAGAACTCAGAAAAGAATGAGAAATAAAAGGAAAAAAAAATCACAATACAAACTATATCCGAACTAGAAGGAACACAAAATGAGAACACATGACAAATAGTCCCTTAAAGGAAGCTGAAGATAAAAAAGAAGAAAACATTTAAAATCACAAAGGAATGAAGAAAAAGATAAAAGAATTTTAGAGAAAATAGCAAGTGTTGAAAAGTAGTCTGAGAAGAGCTAAATTACAGTTAATAGGGGCCCCTAAAGAAGAAAACCACAGCGAGGTAAAGGAACAAATTTGGAAAACACTAACTCAATACATTTTTGCGAAAAAAATTTTTTTAAAGGATTTGAAACTAGTAATTAAAAGAATTATCTGAAAATCTGAGAATACTGACCCTAGTATGATCAGTATTGATCACTGACCCTACTGATCCTAGTATGATCTCTGGACTTTAAAGAAAAAGAAAAAAAAATTCCATGCACATTTCTGAGACATTGCAAATGACTTACCAGGAATAAAAGTAGATCACCCTAAGAGTTTTCGATAATAACACTCCTTGTTGCCAAAAGAACGTAGAGTAATATATTAAAGAGGCAAAAACAAAGAAAATGTGATTTTCTATCTGCAAAACTGACATTCTGGCAAAAGGGAGTACAGGAGCTGTCCTTAACTAGGAGAATATTGTTCTCTTGAGCCCTTCCTGAAGCGTTTACTGGAGAATGAGTCTTAGACAGCAAAAATGCCTAGAAAGAATCAATATAGGTATTGATAGAACATTAAACATACAGTCACTTGTACAACTAAAACTTAGTGAAGGTTAATGGAGAGAAAGTAATAGTTATACGATATGATCATGTGGATATGGGAGCATTATTTATTTATTTATTTTTCAAATATTTATTTATTTGTTTATTTATTTTTGAGAGAGAGGGACAGACAGACACAGCACGAGCCGGGAATGGCAAAGAGAGAGGGAGACACAGAATCCCAAGCAGGCTCCAGGCTCTGAGCTGTCAGCACAGAGCTCAGTGTGGGGTTTGACCTCACAAGCCGTGAGACCATAACCTGAGCCAGAGTCGACGCTTAACCGACTGAGCCATCCAGGCACCCAGGGAGCATCATTTAAAAATAGGAGGGGAGGGGTGCCTGGGTAGTTGGTCGGTTAAGCATCCCGATCTTGATCTCAGGGTTGTGAGTTCAAGTCCTGCATTGGGTTGTGTCCTGGTGTAAAGCCTACCTAAAATAATAATAATAATAATACAAAATACATAAGATAAAAATAAAAATAGGAGGGGAAAATGAGAGAATATGCAAAAAATTATCATAAAATGTTACTGCTGTAAGAAATTGTAGTGTTGGTTAGAATTAATTAGAATTAATTAGTAAATTAGATTAATATTATTATTCTAAGTCTGTTTACATAATGTGAACCTATTCTATCATCTCTATGTCCCTTTAATTTTTCAATACGTTAAGAATCCATATATTCTCAGACATTTAAAAAAAAAACCCTCGCATGCAAGGCATCGAAATTAATACGGTGATACGCAGTGTGTTTTACGATATTTCTTTGAGTAGAAAAACGAAGGGGTGATAGAACACTTTGAATTACCTCTAGATCTTTTGACGTCCTGAAATTGCTACCTCGCTGCTTGTTTTAAAAGGACAATTTTTGCTTTCCAGCTTTCAGTAAGGCCCAAAGGCACCACAGGTTTTACATCGGTTAATTTGAGGACATTAGCAGTCTCAACATGCGACACATTTAAGACATGCCATCAGGAATTTAACTCCTCTTGGCCTTGGAGACCTGACAATTCGGCAGCCCTTCAACCGCGTGTCTGAGCCCAGGATCTAATGCCATCTTTCCCCAACAAGGAAATGTCATGCGTAAGAAACACCCTTGTTTCTCACAGTTGTCTGTAACCATTTTTGGCAGAGTAACTTCCCCTAATCGGCTACAACGTTTAAATCTTATCTCAACTGGTACGTCTGCCGCTTGAAGAATAAAAGACGTCGCTGTTCTCAACTCTACAGCGGTGCTGGCAGCCGTGTGCCCTGTGTTATGTAACAGGTCCCATTCTTAAGTTAATTCAGAATCTGAGATAGGAGTCATAAAAAAACTATTGTCCTGCCCTTCTGTTAATTGATGATGCCCGATGCATCACAAGGAAATTAATTCCATCAGTAAACTCTGCGGAGGCTTCCATTCCTTTCTGGAATCTCCTGCAAACACTGTCTTCTTGGGTGTTAGGATATTTGGTTAGGAGTCTTTTCCGGCTGTCTCGCACCATCCGCTGTCCCTACAGCAGGAATGACCTTTGGGTTTCCACACTCATTTCCGTACACCGATTACTTATCGTTTTGAAACCATTTTCCAAAAGACTTACCATCACTGTCCAGAAAACAGTTGCCTTCGTCTCCGTACCTGTAACCTCAGGTATCTACGTACTATGCTACCTGCCTCTTAGGAGTTAGGACAGAAAATACACACAGCGTTTTAACCTGGTGTTGAATATTGTATGGCCCTGCGCTCAATATCGATGGGAGAAGCAGAATGCTGAAAATCCATGTTGTCAAAAATGCAGTGCATCTCAGTTATCCATCCTGACATTTTCTTTTTTTCTTTTTCTTTTTTTTTTTTAACGTTTATTTATTTTTGAGACAGAGAGAAGACAGAGCATGAATGGGGGAGGGGCAGAGAGAGAGGGAGACACAGAATCGGAAGCAGGCTCCAGGCTCTGAGCCGTCAGCACAGAGCCCAACGCGGCGCGAACTCACAGACCGTGAGATCGTGACCTGAGCTGAAGTCAGACACTTAACCGACTGAGCCATCCAGGTGCCCCATCCTGACATTTTCGACAGGGTCATCTCCCACTCCCAACATGCATTCAACTCTGAGCTTGGAACACTCTGACCGATTCCTCAGCTGTACCGTCGTCTATATGCTTTCAACTATGAGTTTCTTTCCACCTTGTTTCTCTGTGAATCTATAGCTCATCCTTCTACCTCTAGGAGGGCTTCCTCACTTTCTAATGTGCAGTTAACACTCCCTGCGATTTTTTCAGAAATGTTACGAACTCATTCTTTTAAAGAGCGCTTTCAATCATTTCCGAGCAGTTGGGTCAAAAAGCAATGTAAACACATGTGTCCTATTTTGTTTTCTTGATCAAATCTCATGCACGATGATTGTTAATGGTTATATGAAATGACTGAAGAAAAAATTGTTCTCAAGTTTTCATTATTTGAAAAAGCTCTTAAATGAATTCATAAGAATATATGTTGATTTTTGTTTTGTTGTCTAAACTTAATTCTGCTTATACTGAATATTTTATTGTCAGAATAATGGTAGCTTTATAAAAACAAATGCAAGTTTTTCCCTTTCTCTATGCTGTAGAAGTGTCTAAATAGCATAATGGTCTATTCTTCAAAGGTTGAAAAGAACTAAATTTAAAAACATGTGGAACTGTCTTTTTTTTCTGTAATTTTCTGTAATTTTTTTTCTTTTTTAATTTTTGTTTTTATTTTATTTTTGTTATGAAGGTTATTGTCAAATTGGTTTCCATACAACACCCAGTGCTCATCCCAACAGGTGCCCTCCTCAATGCCCATCACCCACCCTCCCCTCCCTCCTACCCCCCATCAACCCTCAGTTTATTCTCAGTTTTTCAGAGTCTCTTATGGTTTGCCTCCTTCCCTCTTTGTAACTTTTTTTTCCCCCCTTCCTCTCCCCCAGGGTCTTCTGTTAAGTTTCTCAGGATCCACATAAGAGTGAAAACATATAGTATCTGTCTTTCTAACAGAGGTACTTTTTTAATAACATTGTCATTTTGATCCATGAGTGTTGGTCTGTTTGTGACAATAATATATTCTTGGTTCAGTAGTGTTCATTTATATTTTATTAAAAGTCTGTTTCAGTCAGAATTTAAAATTAGTTGGTATACAGTTGCACTATATATGTTTAATACATTTTATTTTATCAATCACGATTTCTTTGTTAACTAGGTTAGCCTACTGTTTATTTATTTACTCAATGCAAATACTCTTGGTTATATTTAAAATTTTTTAATTTTTATTCTAATTTTGGCTTTTTATTTTTGCCATTTTTATTCTGTTTATTTTGTTGTTCTTTTGCTGTCTTCTTGAATTTAATATTTATTTCACTTATTTTTCCAATATCTTACTTAGTAAATAAAATTATTTAATTCCATGAACTTTTATAAGTAAAATGTCGGTCAGATCCATAGATTTTAATATGTAGCATTCCCATTTTTGTAAATTCCTGAGTAGTTTATGATTTTACATTGAGTTAAATGATGTATGGTAAATGCTTAGCAAGTGTTACCTATTATTATTATCAGTCTAGGCTAGGAAAGGTAGAGACACTAACATAATTGTGGAATATGTATTTATAGAGAGTGAACATGAGATTAAAATATATGCACCGACATCATAATAGTGCAATCAGAATTTTTAGAGAAGTCTATGCAAAGTTTAATTCTTCCCAAAGACACTTGTGTTTATTTGCTCATTATGCCATCAGAATGCTTAGTGGATTCAGCAGACTCATCACTTCCACTTCACCTCTGGACCAGAGGAACCCAGTGCAATTCACTTCCCGTCTCAGCACGAGTTAACCATTCTGACAATATTCGTCTCTCCTGGTAAGCCTATCCTTGGGAAACTGAAGCTTGAGAAGAATCTTCTTTCTTCACATTCAGAGAGCTTAGCACTTCTCAAGAAAGAGAAATGTCGTTCTTGAAAGATCTCAAGTGTGAAATGTACATCTCACTACAAGGGCAATGGGAAAATCGGGGAGGGGGGATTAAGCCACATGATCTAATTTATATTTTTCAAAGATCTCTGACTGTCATGAGGAGACCTGATACGGGATGTGGTAGAATGCAGTGGGAGAGTGTGAAAGTCCTCCAGGAGAGAGAGATCGCTGCCTGAACGTGAGTCTTGGGGTAGAGATTATGAAAAAAGCCACGTTCGGGGTTTATTTTGAAGGCAGAGCCGATTGCACTAGCTAATGGGCAATGAGGAAAGATGAGTGGGCTGTAAAGAATGACTTCTATATTTTTGAACAATGCCTGAAACAACTGTCGTTAACTGAGAAAAGATTGGAGGAGGACAGATTTTAGGATCTGGAAATCAGGAATTCTATTTGGGACATGGTAAGTAAAACCCACATATTAGAAGGCAAGTGGATTGCTTGATAGTTTCAGTTCCTCTTAAGGTGCCTAAGCTTCTGCTATGGTCTTGCTCATTGGTTCAAACCTGCCCTTCCTAGGTGGTAGTCTTTTCTTCCTCTGTTCATAGACAATATTTACTTTTTCGTTACACACTGATCTATTTTACTCATTGCTGATGCTAAAGTTTAGTGAAAGGACCTGAGCTAAGTGATATTTTGAAAAATCACCTGCTCTCTTTCACTTTGAAGCTCAAGAGAAGGCTGCCTTCCAGCAGGACTACCCTTTCGCAGCCACCCACACAATGTAAGTAAGTGTGCCTGGCACTCTCCCCGCTGTGCCTTATCTCTGACCCTCCTATTCTGCCCGAAGATCTACCATCAACCTCCTTATCGGAATTGCTCACCTCCAGTTTCCCTTCCCAAATGGTGTCTGGAGAAACCAGAGGCAGTCATCCCAATAACCCGAGGGGACCTATTAGGCCCAAGAAACTACTCCTTTCCTCCCACGAACCACTGCACTTCCCCACATAGCCAGAGAAGAATTGCCAACCAGGTATATATTCCCCTTTCTAGAATATAACCATAGTAATGCCAGGAAAAGAAACCAACCTGCCGAGTCACCTTGCAAGGGCAACATTATCTGGGAAACCTTCTTGTAATATTATCTGCAACTGTTTCAAAAGGCCAGACCTACGCACTCATGTGCATTACACAGAATCCACTCATCTGTATCCATCAAGGAGCCTGTCTTTTAGGATTTGGGGCCGCATGTGTTACCCCAACCAAACCATGCTCAGATTACCACTAGCCCTGCACAAAAACCGAACAATAACTAAGACTTATACTGGTTCTAAAATAAGTGTCAGCTAATGATCCTGGCTAATCATGATCGTCAACAAAAAAAAAAAAAAAAAAAAAAAAAAAAGGAGCAAGCAACTTCTAAATATAACAAAATAATCAGCAGCTGGAGAGAGGAAGGCAGGTAACTAGAAAGGCTTCTTGGAGACACCATAATACCTTGTTGCCAAATTAAAAAAGTAAAAGGAAACAACCCTAGCACAGAGTAGGATAGCCCCTGATTTAGAGGATTAAATTAAGGAATTCCTCCAAAATGTGTAACACCAACAACCACTAGATATAAGAGGGAAAATAAGCACAGGGAGGGATTGATTCAGGAGATGAACTATCAACAAATATGTTGCAGAAGAAGAATGGGAAGAAATGAGTGACAGAATATTGCCGAGAAAATTCCCTGTATTGAAGAACAATTTGAGAAAATAGCATAGAATAACACAGAAACTGACTGAATAACAGAAGATCAGTGCAACACAATTGAGGCTTTGAAGGAGTATGACTACCTTGTTGGAGTACATAATTGTCACCACTAAATCGTTCGTGGCAGGAGAGGGGGGGATCAAATTATTTCCTAAATGAAATAAAACCCAAATGGAATCTTACAGATTTTAGAAAAAAGAAACAGCATGGAAGAAGTCCTAGAGACAAAAAATGGCATGAACTGTGTATTCATTTTGTTCTGATCTGGAACTCCCATGGTGGATTCTGTGCCCACCTTTGTTCTCACGAAATAATGTAACTCCCAAGGATATTAATTAGAATAGGAAGTTTTAGGTCACCTGTCTTCTGTGACACCAAGGCTTTCCTATGAGAGCCAGATCTTAGATCTAGATGATCTTGGATGATCTGTAGGGGTCCAAATAGGCTGACGGTATTCATCTGCCATCCATGTGTGCTCAAGTGTATGTTTCCCTCACACATTTTAAAGAAATGATCTCCATATCATCAAAAAGTTTAGCTACATCTTTCAGACATAGGTACACACGCATCATGATGAAGTCTGGATCATCATAGTAACCAAAGATAACAACCATCTTCACTTTTGGCGAAAGGATCACTGCCAACACACACACACTCACACACACACACACACACACACACACACACAAACACACACACAACGTGCATGCATGAACACAATGGAAGAACAGAGAAAGAGTCTCACCAGACTGAAAATCCAACAATGACAGAACAATTCTAATATCTGTGTAGTATCTGTGCTGATTGCTTGGACACTATTCCTTCAAAAACTTTGCCCAAGTCACATGCACCTTTTAGAAATGAGACACTAACAACATCCTACCCACCCTATCCTGCTGGGCTAAGTCCCAAAGAAACAGGGGATTCAGTTGACTTGAAGTGAGCAAACTATAACCTAGTCTTTCCAGTGATAAGGCCCATCTAGTATGGAACACACAGATGCTATTGTTCTGTTCATCTTTATAAAGGAAGCTGTCCAGTTTCTCCCAGCACAGAGTTGGGAACCACTCCAGAACTTCCTCCAAGATGCTGTTCATCCTGTTCTCAGTGGCCTTACTGACCCTGAGCTTGGCTCAGAGCACAAATGATGGAAAAATTAAAAGGCGGGGGGTGGGGGATGCTGTAACACAGCTGCAGGCTTGGGAGACAACAGTGGGGAAGCAGGAGGGGGTGGGAATGGGGGGAAATGAAAAAAGATGGGGCTGCAGAGTTCTGAAGACAGGGATAAGACTAGTCATGTCTTCATTTATGCCAAGGTCTTATGCTTTATTTAGAGCAGAATTGAGACTCAATGAAGAATTTCACCTGAGGAAGGACAAGATAACATGTGCTTTTCTAGAGAGGTCTCTCTGTGCCATGAAGAACACCTTGGAGGATGGCGAGATGGGTACAGGGAAGTTCAGTCATGAAGAAATTACGGAGATCAAAGTAGACAGCAGCTGGATGTGGCCTTGCTAGGGGATGCCGTGCAGACGAAGGAGATAATGTGCTCAGAGCTTTCTCAGAGATAGAGAATAGGATGTGAAATTTCTCTCTCTCCGGAGAAACATAGAGATACCAGAGCCCCATGTTCTCACTTTTCTCCCACCCACATTTAATATTTCAGTGTGCCATGATTGCACCCAAATGTTTCTTCCTGGTCACTCCCCTTGAGGAAGCATGTTAATATAAAGTAAAGTGTTTAATGAAGAAGGAATGCAGAGGAATACTAGAATATGACATCAAAATTCCACAACACTTAACCTAAATTAGCAGTAGAGTTTGAGGGATCCTAGGCAAGACAAGAAAGAGCCTCACTTATTTTGAATTTGTGGTTGATATTTAAGACAGTGGCAATTCTGTCCCCCACCTTCACATCTTGTTTTCCTATTCAGTTTTTTTTTTAATATTTTATTTAATTTTTTTCATGTCTATTTTTGAGGCAGAGAGACAGAGTATGAACAGGGGAGGGGCAGAGAAAAGGAGACACAGCATCCAGAGCAGGTTCCAGGCTCTGCACTGTCAGCACAGAGCCCAATGTGGGGCTTGAACCCACAAACTATGAGATCAGGACCAGAGCCAAAGTTGGACACTCAACCGACTGAGCCACCCAGGCACCCCATCCTATTGTTCAGTTTTAAGAGTTCTTTGTCCATTTGGGATAACAATTCTTTATCAGATGTTTTTTGTGAATATTTCCTCCCAGTTGACAACTCACCTTCTAATTCTCTTGGCATCATCTTTTGCTGAGCAAAAGTTTCATTTTAACGAAGCCCAGCTTCTCAATTATTTCTTCCATGGATTGTATTGTTGGTGTTATATCTAAAAAGCATGCTTTTTTTTTTTTTTAAATCAAAATAGTTATCACCATGAGATGACCAGCATCTTGGGTTTCACACTCTTGTTAGGCCCCTGCCACATTATATCAGGATCAGTGTGGGTGACCAAGAGAATATGGCAGATATCACATAGACACTAAGCTTCTTGACATATGTCTTGGTGATGATTTTTGGAATCTGACACCAGTAGCAAAAGCAACAAAAGCAAAAAATAAACAAGCAGAACTATATCAAACTTTATCTTTTTTAACGTTTATTTATTTTTGAGAGAGAGAGAGAGAGAGGAGTGGGGAAAGAGCAAATGGGGGAGGGACGGAGTGGGGGGGAGGGGATAGAGGATCCAAAGTGGGCTCTGTGCTGACAGCAGATGCAGGGGTCAAACTCATGAACTGCGAGATCATGACCTGAGCTGATGTCGGATGCTTAACCAACTGAGCCACTCAGGCACCCCCAAACTTTAAAAAAGCTTCTGCACAGTAAAGAAAGCCACTGGCAAATGAAAAAGTAACCTACTGAATGGGAGAAAACCTTTGCAAATAATATATCTGATAAAGAGCTAATATCCAAAATATATAAGGAACTCATACAACCCAACAGCAAAACAAAAACAAAACCAAAAAACAACCCAAGTAAAAAATTAGCAAAAGATCTGGGGCGCCTGGGTAGCTCAGTCAGTTAAGTGTCTGACTTCAGCTCAGGTCATGATCTCACAGTTCGTGAGTTCGAGCTCTGCATCGGGCTCTGTGCTGACAGCTTAGAGCCTGGAGCCTGCTTCAAATTCTATGTCTCCTTCTCTCTCTGCTCCTCCCCTGCTCATGTTCTGTCTGTCTCTCCAAAAATAAATAAAAACATTTAAAAAAAATTTTTTTAAATAAAAAAATGAGCAGAAGATCTGAATAGACATTTTTCCAAAGAAGACATACAGATGGCCAACAGGTACATGACAAGATGCTCTACATCCTTAATCATCAGGGAAATTCAGATAAAAACCATAATGAGATATCACCTAACACCTGTTAGATGGAAATTACCAAAAAGATAAGAAATAACGACCGTAAATTACTCAGACATAAAAAAGATAAGAAATAGTCAACCATAGAAAAGAATTGGGGCCAACATGAATGACCTACAGAGTATCTCATGCTAAGTGAATAGACAGAAAAAGACATGCCATATGATCTTATATATGGAATTTTAAATAAAAGTTTAATTATTAAAAAAAAAAAAAAAAAAAAACCCAAGCTCATATAGGGGCACCTAGGTGGCTCAGTCAGTTAAGTGTCCAACTCTTGGTTTCAGCTCAGGTCATGATCTCAAGGTTCAAGAGTTCAAGCCCTGCATTGGGCTCTGCCCTGACAGTGCAAAGCCTGCTTAGGATTCTCTCTTTCTCTCTTTCTTTCTGTCCCTCCCCTGCTCGCTTGCTCTTTCTCTTTCTCAAAATAAATAAACTTAAAAAAAAAAAAGCTCACAGATACAGAGAACAGGCTAGTGGTTGCCAGAAGCAGGGGGTGGAGAGTGGGGGGGGGGGGGGGGGGAATGGGTGAAATGTTATTGGTTTTGTTCTTGTTTAAGTAATTTTAAAAATAGAATGTGGCAGAAATGGGGATATGTCACTTGTGAGAATGAGTTATAGAGGACACTGTGGCTTCATCTTGGTCACTCTCTTTTTTTCTTCAATGTCTCTCTTTTTCTGTCATCACTGGCCTTGAGAGAAGCCAGGTGCCAGGTTACACAGCCCTATGACGAGGCCTTTACAAGTACAGTAAAACCGTGGATTGAGAGTAACTTGTTCTTCAAGTGTTCTGCAAGATGAGCAAAACTTTCTAACAAATTTTAACTTGATAAATGAGCAATGCCTTGCAATGCGAGTAGTACCTGATGCCGAACGTCACATGATCACAACTGAACCAATGGTTCTTGAAATTCACTTTGATATACGAGTGCTTTGGATTCTAAGCATGTTTCTAGAACAAATTATGCTTACAAACCAAGGTTTTACTGTAATTCTCTCGCAGATTCCCTAGGTGGTTTCATGGAGGGGAAAGCACCAAGAGGGAAGGAGAAGGAAAGCTCACTCCCAACTCCAACCCTTCACTCTCCACTTGGCCTCTGACAACCTCACTCTTCCCCAATTGTTTCTGATGAGGACAGAGGTGGGGTGAATGACAGCAAGCGGACTGCTCCAGCCTAGTAAGCCCTGCAGTGTCCAGCTCCAACGGCTGAAGATTATTTGGCGGTGACTTCTTTTAGTACAAAAAAGTACTTTGCCTTTGTTTATTGTTAATTACTATCTTCACCAACGCCAACTCTGCACCTAATATCGCCTGTTCCTTATATTTCCTTCATTGCAGGACTTTTTGTTTTTCCTAGATTTAATCATTATCTTTTTCCTCATTTATTTGTGTGTCTGTTTTTTAAACACCTAAGCCATCCTGCAACCTCTAGCTAGATCTGCAATGTCTCTCTCAATGCAATTTTCCTCACCCTCACACCTATCAAATAATTTTGTTCTGTCCTGGAAATTTTCTTTGCTCTCTTTTTAGTAGGATGATTAATATCTTGAGTTAATGCCCTCCTCTTTCTTGTTTTTTTTCCCCCTTTGGTGAAGCACATCATGCCATATCTTCTTGCAAAAGAATGCTTGAGAGGCAAATATTTCGAGATCTTTTTTTGTCTGAGAGTGACTTTCGTCTACCCTCACAGTCAATTGATACTCTGACTGGATATAAAATTCTAGTTTGAAAATTATTTTTACACAGAATGTTTATGACAACTTTCCACTGTTTTCTGACTTCCTCCCTTGTTCCATTATCATGCTGACCCTCAGTTCATTGCAAATGACTGTTCTTCTCACTGAGATCTTCAGCATCATCTTTTTATCCCTAAAATTGAGTTAGATATATGCTGATGTGGATTGTCTTTTTCATTTATAGTACTGGGGTCTCAATGTTCCAGGATGGGCCCCCAATTCTGGGTCCTGCAATTTAGAAAGAGTCCCCACACAAACATCAAAACCAAAGGCATTGTTTTTTCTCTTTACTCTCATTAGAAATTATTTTAGAAGCTGAGCAAGTAAGTTTTTGTTTTAAGTGTTTATTTTGAGAGAGAGAGAGAGAGAGAAAATGGGGGAGGGGCAGAAATAGAGAGAGAGAGAGAGTCCCAAATTGGCCCCATGCTCAGTTGAGAGCCAGATGCAGGGTTCAAACCCACAAACCATGAGATCATGACCTGAGCAGAAACCAAGAGTCAGATGCTTAACCAACTGAGCCACCCAGGTGCCCCTCAGCAAGTAAATTTTTGAAAAAAACAAGAATTATGGGAGAGGGCACAGGCCCTTCAGGACTAAGAATGCAGGATTGTGAACGTGTTAAGAGAAACAATTCATAGCTTCTCTGCCTTGGGGCACCAGAAACAAGGCAGACAGGTTCTCCCACCCCCCAGGGGAATTGTGCTATCTGCCACTCCCATGCTCAAGGCTATACACCGGGAGGTGTTCAAAACTTTCTGGAAATCCCAAATCAGAAGTGAGACATGAGGGAGGAAACCTTGCCTAGCAGGTTTCCACACAAGCTTGACCAAGTCATTCCCCCACCAGACCAGCTTCCCTCTTGCTATTCCTGCAAACAGCTTGTCCCTGCCTGCCCCTCACTTCACAAGGGCGTGGGTGGTGTGGGGGAACACAGGGCTCCTTTAGTCTCTAGGCTTGGTCAAAGGGGCAGTCTCCAAGGAAAAGGCAGTATATGTGGGTGGATATGTGACCGGAACCTAGGTTCTATCTAGCTCAGTTTAAAACTTGTGCGTATTTAGAGATAGAGTATGCAAACTTCCATTTGCATTCCTGCACTGGCCCCTGCAAATGCTAAGTGTGGGCCTGTGGATGAACCCTGGGCAGTTTCAATACAGAGAGCCGTCCTTAAGTTCTGGGAAATGCAGCCTTTCACTGATAATTTCTTTCCCGCTCTGTTTTCTTTGAAATTTGTGTTAATTGAATTTTCTCATTTCTTTTCTCACTGACCATCTCTTTTCCTTTTTTTTTTTTATAAGGGAGTTTCTTAATTTCATCTTCTATTAAACTTATCATCTAAATTCACAATTGCCAGTATTTCTATGTTTTCTGGTTCATTCTTTTTTTTAAAGTTTTTATTTATTGTTTTCAGTAATCTCTGCACCCAACAAAGGCTCAACCCCAAGATCAAGAAGTTGCACATTCTTCCAGGGTTGCCTGGGTGACTCAGTTGGTTGAACGGCTGACTTCAGCTCAGGTCACGATCTCATGGTTCATGAGTTTGATCCCCACATGGGGCTGTCTGCTGTCAGCACAGAGCCAGCTTCAGATCCTCTGTCCCAGTCTCTCTGCCCCTCCCCTGCTTGCGTGCTCTCTCTCTCTCTCAAAAATAAACTTAAAAAAAAAAAAAAAAGAGTTTCATGCTCTTCCCACTGAACCAACCAGGCACCGCTGGTTGATTCTTTATTCAATAGCAACCTATTCTTGTTGCAAGGATGCAGTATCCATTCTTATCCCTCAGAATTTATCCATTACAGTTTCTTAAAGGTTTCTTCTGCTCTTCGTGTTTTCTACGTTTCTTCTGAATTCCCCTTTTACTGCTCCTTAACTGTTATTTGATGGAGATTGTCTTCAAATGTCAGGTGATGCTCTGCTTTCTTTTTATACATGAAAATGAGGCACTGAGATAATCAGAAAACTGAGTGCCTTGCAAGGCTTTTATAGAATCCTGTGCCTCACAGGAGAATGATCGGGTGGCCTGAGACCCAATTTGTTGAAGACCTATCTCCAGATGCTACCTCTGAGACCACTCCAACTCTTCAGAAGAATTAAGACTGCATGGCAGGCATAATCCTCACTGCTGGCACTTTGGAGCTGGCCTGGGTAAGAGACTAGGTGTCTGTCCATTCATTTCACTCCATTGCCCTGCTTTTAGAATGGCATCTCCCTCGTATCTTCTTCAGTGATGGCGGTCCCAAGTCCAGCACTTTTCTGGGTCAATTTTCTAGAGAATAAATCTAATCTCACCTGCTGGAACAAGGGAGGATATGAACCTGTTTCCTGTCGCCTGTTTTTCCACCATCGTCACCTGTCCTTAAACCTAATCTTAAGAGCACCTGTGCCTGTAACCCCTGAGCCTCGCCAGCAAGTTATGAGGACAACTGGCATCCTTCTATTTGGTACCACTTTCCCCCAAACAGGCTTCCACAGATAGTTAAGGATTATCTTTATTTCTCTTATGCCATTAACCATTCTATTTTTGGTCTCTGTTTATTGTGGTTTATAATTTTCCTTATGATTGTTCTAAAATGTCCTGTAACTCTTTATTGTTGTTGTTACTGCGTTGTAACAGCATTTTTTTTCATGTTTAAAGCTGATATTTATATTTGTCTATAAATCGCACAAATATTACTTATTTTGGGGCGCAATTGCATGCAATTAATAATATCATACATATTTACGTGGTGTAAGTAACTTATGTAAAGCTCTCAGCTCAGTCCATGCCTCCCATAGGCAAGCCTTCAGTGGTAGCTGCTATTATGAGGACAGTAATTGTGTGGGGCTCCTTGTCATTTGCTTGCTCTGTATGTCAAGTTTCTATAAGACTCTGTCAGGTGCCTAACTCCTCCAGTATATATACTATTCCTAAATGACCTCATCTGAACCCATAGCTTCAATGCCACTTCTACCAGGATCAGCAAATGGTCAGCACACATGTTGCAAATTCCCCCTTCAACCAATCCCCAAGTTTGGTAGTCATCTCATTAGTCTCTAGGCAGCTACCTTTAACTAATCAGTCAGAATCTGAAATGAAAAATTTTTTTTCTATTCTAGATAGGTACTAATGAGTGCCTAGCTGGAGGCAACTATCACATTTTCCTGGCTAACTTGCATAAACCATTCCAATGGTCCATCATAAAAGTCCATGCTGAAATGTACTTGAAACTAAGGAGAAAATAGGAAGAAAAATTGGAAAAATAGTTGACTGGCAAAACAGAAATAGATTTATCGTCTTAAAAGAGATCAGCAGAGACCTTGGAACTACTTTCCTATTTAGAAGAAAAGACCTGAGATAAGGGGCTTGATAGAGCCAGGATAAAGAATCCTAAAATCTGATGTGCTCTGTGGCCAACTCATCCTAAGAGTGAGGGATTTATTGCATGCTGTGTAAAAATCACTGGAAAGCATGGAATAATTTTCCCTGAGACAAGCTAGTAAGCTACTAATTCTTTAAGTTAATATTCCCAAACACTGGTGTATTCTGTGTTGAAATATATTAAGAAGAAAAAGGGAATTTTCAATCAACCTGGTATAATTGACTCATTTTACATAAGGAAGCTGGGGTTCCCAAGTGGTAGATATACACCTAAAATCTGTATTCTCCCCACTTTCAACTCTGCCTATCACTCTACATTTCTGCCATTTTAGTTTGTCATTTACGCTATTGCATACTGCAAAATTACAAATATGTGCCACGCCAACTAATTTTACATAAATTCATATATATCCTCTTATAAAAATCTAGTGTAAGGAAAAAAAAAAAAAAAAAGCATGGGTAATTATCTCCATCCTGTAATGAACCAAACCAGGTTTAGAGTGAGATGTCTTGTCCTGTCTGTTGTATGAAGAATAATGGCCTCACAAAGACACTCACTGACTAATTCCCAGAATCAGTGAATATGTTAAGTTACATGGCAAATGGGATTTAAGGTTGCTAGTCAACTGACCTTGAAATGGAGATTATCCTGGATTATCCAGGTAGGGCCCGATGTGTTCTTAGTGTCCCTAAATGTAGAAGAGACGGGCAGTAGTCAGTGTCAGTGACTGTGATATAACGAGAGAGTCAAACAGCCACTGCTGACTTTCAGGATGAAAGAGGGGCAAACAAAGCAGGCAAGAAAATAGATTCTTCCATAAAGTCTCCAGAAAGGAGCTCAGCCCCAGCAACACATTTTTAACCCAGTGAGATGCCTTCAGACTTGAGCTACAAAACTATAAAATAGGTCTGTGTTGTTTTAAGCCACTAAATTTGTAGTAATTCGTTACAGCAGGAATAGGAAAACTAATATGTTTTCCATAGTTGATTTCATGCTTTCTTGGGGCCATCAAGAGTTAAAGCCTGGTTATAAAGTATCTACCAGAGAGGAATAAAATGATTATTAGTACTAACACAAGGCAAATAAGCAATCTGTCCCTTTATAAAATAAAAAACCCCGGGGCGCCTGGGTGGCTCAGTCAGTTGAGCGTCCGACTTCAGCTCGGGACACGAGCTCGTGGTCCATGAGTTCGAGCCTCGCGTCAGGCTCTGGGCTGGTGGCTCAGAGCCTGGAGCCTGCTTCCGATTCTGTGTCTCCCTCTCTCTCTCTCTGCCCCTTCCCCGTTCATGCTCTGTCTCTCTCTGTCTCAAAAATAAATAAATGTTAAAAAAAAAATTTAAAAAATAAATAAATAAAATAAAATAAAAAACCCCTCTCAAAATTCAATTCTAATCAACATTTATTGAGCCCCTGCGAAATGGGACACTGTTAAAAGACACCCCTCCTTTGTGTGGGTACAACTCCTGTCACTCTGTTTATCTTCAACAGGTACATCTAGGCCTTTACAATATTCAATCTCCAATAATGGGGTGGAAGCCTTGTTCAGAAGCTCAGAATCTTCTCAGAAAGTTGTGGTTAGAAGGGTGATGGTCACAACTAATGGAAAATCTGCTTCATTTTCTAAATTAAAAAAAAAAAAAAAGGAGTTACCAAAAGAAACTAGTGTTCAACAGATCACCCCCATCTTCCCCGCTGCCCACTGTGACCTTGGACATGTGACTTCATTTCTTTAAGGTGTAAACTCCTTATTCTCCCTCCCTCTCCTTGTGTCTCAAGTCAGATATTTACACACTGTCCAGGTAGCCACTTTATTTCATGAAGAAACCATTTTAGAGGCTTCCAAAAAAAAAGCCCAAAATGAGGCCACTTAGTAAAACCGGGACCTCCTGATTCAGAACTCTGAGGCTTTACAGTTTTTAACTGAATTATATAGTCTGTGCATTGGAAAATCTGATGACTTTTCTTCAGACTTTTCCTTTGAAAAAGACTCCATATGGGGCGCCTGGGTGGCTCAGTCAGTTAAGCGTCCGACTTCAGCTCAGGTCACGATCTTGCGGTCCGCGGGTTCGAGCCCCGTGTCGGGCTCTGGGCTGATGGCTCAGAGCCTGGAGCTTGCTTCCAATTCTGTGTCTCCCTCTCTCTCTGCCCCTCCCCCGTTCATGCTGTGTCTCTCTCTGTCTCAAAAATAAGTAAACGTTAAAAATAAAAAAAAATAAAAAAAAGAAAAAGACTCCATATACTGAATTGGAATCCACATCCAAGATAGAGAGGAAAATGCAATCTTGGGAAACTCAAGCAAGAAGACTTGTTTATCGTATGCTTATTTGGTTGCTGAACAACCAGACAATCAAGACAAACATCAGAGAGGAAAGAGGTTGCCTTTGAGCTCATGTGAGCTTTTATAACTGATCTCAGCATCTTGGAAGTTGTCAGTTTGGACTCCTTTCACAGTGTACGAAAACCAGCACTGAAAATGGTATCAAACCCTTGATAAGGAATCAGGGCCAGAGAGAAGAAACTTACAAAAAGGTACTTAGACATACTCATTGCTTCCCACGGAGGTGCTGGGCTCTTCTGAAATTAAGTAAAGAAATGGTTTTATTCACGTCAGTAAGGATCACTCGCAGTGGGTCTAGCATTCAGTTAACCGCGTCACGTAGCCCTGGTAAACAGAGGGCTCCACTAAGTCTGTGGCACCCACACCTTCCTTCTCCCAACTGCCAGGGTCCTCTGCCATACCTGAAATCCTACTGTTATAAATGGAACACAGATGCACTCCATGAGGATGATCTGGTTTAAGGGGAGGTCTCCACTCACTTACAAGTCCCTAAGAGCAGCACGTGTATTTGTTATAACTTCATTCCCTCTTCTCCCCCAGAAGCTGAGCAGACATGAGTGAGAAGGGTATAAACAGAGGCAGAGTCCCTACCAGAGTCCCACTTCCTGAGTCTGTTCTGGAAAGCCTCCCAAGGAAAAAAAAAAAACAAAAACAAAAAACCCTTGAAGACCAAGAATAGGCGAGAAAGACAAAGCTGTTTGGCCTTACCTGGTCCTCTAGTCATGGGCTCTTCTGAGTAAGTGGCAGTGACATTTTCTAGAAATAAAGGAGTACGTTTCTTAACTTAAAAAGTTAAAACCTCCATTGATTTTCTCTATTAAAAACCACAGCTTCTCAATATACATTCATATCAAATCACTACATTGTACACCTTAAGCTGATGTCAATTACATCTCAATAAAACTGAAAAAAAAAAGTTAAATAAATAAATACATTATGGTGAGGGGAAAAAAAACAAAGACCCTCATTTTGTGGGTAAATTCCACAGTCAGAAAGCATCTCTTGATAAGCAGGTACGAGGTCCAGTGTATTAGCAAAAATGACCAGATGGATCTTGTAGTCAAACATGAGAATTTTCCTAACGCCCCATGGGAGGGGGCAGGGGAAGACATCATTAACACAGATGAACTCTTTAATCAAGCCAGATTACAGTTTGGGTAATTAGAACACAATAGTGAAGTAGAGCTTCGTGTTGCAAATGATGTCAATTCTTCGAGGAAGACAATTAGTGGAAGAGGAAGATGTTAAAGCCAGGGAAACAACCCTTCCTCAAAATAGGCCTTTCCACTAACATACCATTTCTAGATTCCTCCCACTACTCCCTTCGATACCCCAATACACTTAGAGCAGTGCTGGAATATAGACAATCGCGATAAATTTTAGCTATTATTTGCAGACATAAGAATCAGATCATATAGAAATTTGCTTTTGTAGATAAGACCCAAGAGTCTTTCTTAGCAAACATCCCAGGCATCCCTTAAAGTATTGGGGTTTGTTTTGTGGGGGTAGAAAGCATCGAAATCTTATGGCCCCTTGGCTAGGTGGAAGACAGAAAAATGAAAGAAGGTAGAGACTGGAAAGAGGGTTGGGCAAAGATAGGACCACTGCTTAACGCATAAAGCTTTTAAATCTCTTTTCTCTTTTGTTCAGTCTATATGCAAATAAGACTTACATTTACCATAACCTTCTCTCAAAAAGTTCTCTATGTAAACTGAATGGTAATGAACTGGCAGAGAAAAGGAAATTGTCAACCCCTTTTTGGCCACCACATACTTCACATACTTCAGTCCATTGGAGACACCAAGCCCCTCCTCTTTGAGAAGCCCTGAAGGCTGGTCCTGGTCAGGTCTGGGCAGACCTCTGGGATGGAGCTATGTTGGCATCCAAGCAATTCCGGTTTCTGACACTCGGGGAAAATGTTTCAATTTTCTACAAGTTTCAGAGAACTTTTGGCAAAACTTCCCTCTACCATAGAGAACAAAGCAGCAAAAGTATCCCCAAATGTATGAGATACCTCAGGACATTTCTATGCAATGACCTATAAACAAGAAAAAGGAGGAAGAAATTTCTGCATTTTTGAAGTCAGAAATCCTTACCTGTAGCCTCAGCAGTTGCTTCCTCAGAGCTATCAGTGTTTGATTCCACTTCAGTAGATAATTCTAGGACAACAAAATAGAGGATGGCTTTGATCATCAGCTTACATTGGGAAATCAAGTACACTGGAGGAAAGCAGGCTTTCTCTCAGAAATGCAATGGGAGCTCACCAACTCCTGCCCAGGCCTCCTCTGAAGCCCAAACCCTCACTTACCAAAGGTTGGTGTGTTCTCAAGATGCACATCCGTGGTCGATTCTACACCAATGGAGACTAGGTCAGTGGTTGACTCTGGGGTGGCCGTGGACTCCAGGTCAGTGGAAAACTCCAGGTCGGTGGAGGACTCCAGGTCAGTGGAAAATTCCAGATCGGTGGAGAACTCTGGGTCAGTGGTCAACTTCAGGGCAGCAGTGGACTCCGTGGTGGTGGACAACTCCAGGTCGGTGGGGGACTCTGGGTCAGTGGTCAACTCCAAGGTGGCAGTGAATTCTGTGGTGGTGGATGACTCTAGGTCGGTGGGGGACTCTGGGGTGACAGTGGACTCTGGGTAAGTAGATGACTCCAGGATGGCGGAGGACTCTAGTTCAGTGGTAAATCCAAGGGCATTAATCAACTCAAGGTCAGTGGTCAAGTCTAGGTCAGTAATGAATTCCAGAGGAGCCAAAAAAAAAAAAAAAAAAAAAAGGAGAAGAAGAAGAAGATGACGACAACGAAGAAGAAGAAGAAGAAGAAGAAGAAGAAGAAGAAAAGGAAGAAGAAGAAGGGGAAGAGGAGGAGGAGGAAGAAGGAGAAGAATTATTTAAGTACTATCTAGGAAGAATATTTTCACCATCTCTACACTACTTCAAGCTAGATCTTTTTCCGGGGAAAATCTGGAACATAAAAGAGTATATTGAGTCAAATGTGGTCTCACCACAAGTTTCTCTCCTGCCAAGTGCTAGAAAGGACAGAAGACTTTAACTGCCACCCAGGAGAGTATGCTCAAAGCCCGCTACACCATCTTTCTTTGAGAGGGTCAGTTTAGGAAGAAGAATTCAATACTGTGCCTCTATATACAAATTAGACAGAAACTGAATAAAAACTCCAGGGATATCCTTCCTTGGATATAATCCTTCCAGGTTCCTGAAAACTAAAAACAGAAACCAAAAGGGGGAAGGAGCCAGGAAAACAGCTATTTCCAAGGTGCATAAACCAGAATGGAATCGACTCTAAAATGGGCTACTCCTACCGGTTTTTCACTTACTGGGTGAAGTCTAGGACCCAACTTCCCAGTCTCTCCCATAGAATGCACAATGCAGATATTTGGGGGTTTGCTCACCATAAGAGCATCATAACCATGTAGACCTGATGAGCTTACAACCAGGGTCTTCTTGAGCCAGTAGTGAATCCTTCACTGTAGTGAAATATACCCAGTCATTGTGGCTGCCTAGCCTCGGTGACCAGGTTATGGGCACACTGCCAATGAGGCCAAAATCATTAGCTCTCTAATTTAGTCACTATGCTGTATCATTCATGCGTATACAGTGAAGAACCCCAAATACAGCATCTGATCAATTGAAAGGTATCAGAGGGAGTTCTGGGAGGAAGAGGATGGGGGAAAGTAATTATTTTTAAAGTTTTTTTAACGTTTATTTATTTTTGAGAGAGAGAGAGAGAGAATGAGTGGGGGATGAGCAGAGAGAAAGACAGAGAATCCAAAGCAGACTCCACACTGTTAGCACAGAACCCGAAGCAGGGCTCGAACTCACGAATCATGAGACCATGAGCTAAGTCGAAATCAAGACTTGGACACTTAACTGACTAGGTCACCCAGTGGCCCTGAAAGTAATTATTTTAATGCAAAAGAACGAACACCCTTTCTCCCGAGAAATCAAATTGAATTTGGAAAGAAGTAGAAAAGAAAGCCTTTAGGGGAAAGCTTTCCTTTTCTCTCCGGTTCAGGAAGACCCCTATTTCTTTCCTTTCTCAGTGTGATTCATAAGTTTCCATTCCAGACACCCTGATTTCCATTGCACGTGACTGAATGAACTGCTGAAGCACTCTGAACTGCACTCTGCTATAAAATGAGGATACAACCTAGGACTTTTCAACCGGCACTAAATAGAATAAAGCCTCTTTAGGACCCAAGAGCGAATAGGGCCACAGAAAACCCTCAGTAGTGATGTTTTCCCATCACCCACCCTAAGCCCGTCTAGCCCAAACTTATTACCTTTATGAGATCAACTCAAGCACCTAATCCACATTTTAGCTTAGCACTCCATGTGTCCAAGGCGCCGGGGCTCCACCACCTGCCCATCTCCAACTTAACACCAAGTGGATATAATTTCACCCACTTCACTTTGCAACATTCACTGCTGGTCTTTGTCTTTTGCTCTTTCTGTTTCTGCAGAAAGACCCCCCCCCCCACACACACACACCCCATAAAAGAATTTCAGTTTCATTCTCCAACAGACCTCCCAATGGTCCACTTACCCGGGAGTATTACAGGGTAAGTCACAGCCAAGGTAAACCAGGCTGTGACTATCAGGGCCTTCCTCAGCATGGTGCCAGCGGGAGCGCAAGAGGCTGGTGGAGGTTAAGTGGAAGGAAGCAGGTCCTGAGTGTGATGGACAGAGTTCCCTTGAGCTTTTATGCAACCCTCAGCCTCACGTCCCTCAAGGCAGCTATTCCAAGTGGTTGTAGGAAAAAAAAGAAAAAAAAAAAGACGGAAAGAAAAGAAAAAGCAAGCCACACCCCACCTGATGAGAATGCCCCTGAAGCAAAGGTGGGAAGGGAACTGGGGGCAGGGCTAAGCTAGAAGTATGGAAGATTCTGATAAGGACTGTGGCGAAATTAGGTTGCACCTTGGTGGTAATGGACCACCAACCTGTTGCTTCTCAGAGAGGCAGGGGGGAAAGTCTAGCTCCTCCAGGTCCCAGAAAATACCCCCTCCTGGCCTCAGGAGGTTGCAAATTTGTCATGGAGGCTGGAGCCTAGCCCTCTACTGCCCTGGAAAGCTGTTTTGTATCAGGGTGTGGGACTAAGAACCACAGTCAGAGCCTGATGGCTACTCTGATTCTAAGGGAGAGCCCTACTGCAAAGTCTTCTCACCCTAACGGGTCCCTTAAAGAGAATTGTCCTAGCGGGTCCCTTAGAATTGTCAAAGAGAATAATTATTGCTACTATAACCACTACATAATGACAGAAACATCTAGAATCATAAATTTTCACATGTGCTCCTATCTTATTTGATTCTCACCACGATCCTGTGTGTGAGACATTACTCTCCCCATTTTTCTGGTGAGGAAAGGAGAGGCTGAGACACTAAGTGACCCCAGATTCACTTGAAGATATTCCAGCTCTGAGGGAAGTCGCTAACATGGGATACACTTCCTGGCAGAGCAGACCTGGCTTCTGCTAGCGACTTCCTCAGTCCTCTAGGGGGCAGTAGTAAGTCGCCATGGGGTCTTGGCTGAAGCACTGACTGGAACCCTCACAGGAGATGCAAACTAGACAGGGGACAGATAAGACTGTGGAGCTGGCTCACATCAGTCAACCTGGGCTCTCTATTACAAGTCAGGACCCTTCTCTGGAAAGAAAGTTCTTTATCACAGATTCACAACTCCCGTCCCAGGGCCAAACTCCCATAAGGCCTTTAGCTCTCAGTGTTCCTTACTTAAAAGATTCCAGCTGATTCCTGCTGCTCAGAAACCATGGGGTTTCTCTCAATACCGTTGAGAGGAATAATAACAGCTCACATTTATTAAGTGCTTAACTGTGTCCCACCGGCGTATGTTATTTTGTCCAATACAAACCCAAGTCAATTTTATTATTCTCCTTTCCTAGATAAAGAAACCAGGGCACAGAAAAGTTAGGGAACTTATGAAAGGTCATACAGTAAGTGTTCTAGAATCAGGAAGCAAACCTTCCGGCCGTCTGTTGCTAGGGCCTATGCTCTCCATCACGCTCTTTGTCCTCCCCACCCCCCACCCAGGTGTCACCCTGACTCTTCATGGCCAGCTTTGTCCTGCAAAGTGTGGCACTGCACAGGCTTCCCCTTAACGGGGGGGGGGGGGGGGGGGGGGAGGAACATCCACATACGTTAGAGAACATTCTGTTCTTCTATGAACTACCTTTCTTTGGCGAGCCCTGTGCATTTTGAAGGGCAACACAAACACAATAGTCAGGAACTTGGGAAGCAAGAACTCTTGAAAAACTTGCAGGCAATGAACATGAGCAAATGATAGGACTCAGATGAGACAATAATCCAGTAAGTCATAGGTCAGTGGAAGAAGGGGGAGTTTTATCTGCATCAGCTACAATATGAGAATATTTCCTACCCGGAAACCTATAAGAATTGACTTCCAAATGTGCAAGGTAGGATCTCTGAACTCTTTGGGGAGATTTACAAGTTCAGGTATGGAAGGGGCAGAAATGACCAACTTCTTCTAGAAGCTTTGTTTTGCAGCTCAACCACCTAAAAATACAGATACTATTTTAGATATTCTTCCAAAGGTCATGGTCCATTTTTAGGTGCCGCGGTTTTCCCCAGAGGCGGTGAAAAAGCAGCTGGTGACCTCTATATTGAAAACTGGAAGGAACTTGACACGTCCTGAAGATGCATCACTGTTTCTCACCACCTGAGTATTATTAAGTAACTGATACTGTGGGTCCAAGGAGGAGCCAGGCCTCTGGTAAGGTGAGATCTAATTAAACTGTACAGTTATAGGGTCTTTTTAATTAATATGGGCTTATAATTCTGTTATGTATTATTAAATTATTGGGCTTTCGTGACTTTACATATGTTATCAAATGTTCTAGAATCATGTAATCTCATGGCTTGAAGGTATATTAAATTGTATCCAGCTCAACCAGACATTCGGTGTCTTTTTCTAATATACGAGAAATTTTTCCATACATAATACACCTGTCAAGTGGCCTGACAGCCCAAGTGATGGGGAACTCACTACCTTGAAAAGAACAGTTCATACTTGGCTACAAATTCCTTGCAATAACAACCTTGTTATTATTTCTACCTGTTGACCTCAGTTTTATTTTGGAGACCATATATATAAAATTGGGCCCTTCTTTTCTCTTTTCAGATGTCAAAAGTAGCTATCATTGTATTTTCCAATTTCTTCACCATACTAAAAAAAGTGTAAGTTTTTTCCTATCTTGTTCCGTCAAATTTCTCCAGCACTGAGCACAGTATCTGGCACATTGGAGGTGTGAAAAATATTGATTAATAAATTAAGGACCAGATAACACCTGGTCATTAGTCTCTGATCTCGTTTGTCTATGGTCTTCTAAAAAGGAAACACTAGAATTAAATGATCACAGATTTGACCTAATTAGAGCCGGGGGCGGGGGCGGGGTGGGGGGGAGACTATCACTGTCCTTTCTGGATAATACATGATATTAATCTGATTGTATTAAATTGATTTGTACCTTAAATGCGAAATTAAATGCTGAAAGGTAGGCCTGGCAGGATGTATGGAAAGGTTCCTGACAGCATTAAAGGACCTCAAAAGCCTTTGCATCTATTTCCTCCAGAGTGAGATCAGTTTCTGGCAAGCGGGTTGAGCTGGGAGTGATGTCCTAGGGATGTGCCTCTGTCCCTCCCCTAATTCCTACCTTCAACAGACACAGGTCCTGAAGCACCTGGGAACGAGGAGCCAGGCATTTGACCCAGGGCAAGGTGCTTCATTCATTCCACACGCCAACAGTCATTCTTCCTTAAGGAGCAGTTTCCAGAGACTAAGACTCAAGTTTCTGCCCCGGGGAACAGGGAGCCCAAAATGGGCCATCTAACCTCACAGATTAGATATGGATAAAGACTAGCCCGGTCTTCCAGGGTCAGACCAGACATTTTCCAACATCTGTGCAGTGACCCAGCAATTACACTAAGTATCTGGAACAATCCAAAAGAAGCCCCAAAATTGATTCCTTCTTTAAAGTTATAACCATGGAGTATGTCGACATATATATATATTATAATAAAGGCAGTTTACAGCAAGATACTAAGAAATCTAAAGCAGCACCAGGAATTCAAAAAAAAATGTTTAGTTAGTTAAATGTTTACAGAGGGACTGTGAAGTACAGTGACTAAACACTAGGCAAAGAGGTCAAAATTGCAGACTCCAAGAGCCTGAGTAGCAATCCTTGCTGTGCCAGAAATAACTAGCAACCATGGCCAAGTCACCCAGTTCACAGGACGTCAGTTTTCTCTTTTACAAAATAGAGATGAACGTAGGTTTACTTCACTGGATTTTGTAAGGGTTAAATTAATCTATTCATGTTCGATGCCTGGAATAAGCAAAGCACATAATAAAAATTAGTTATTATTATTAGGTGCTGAAATGAAACAGGCCCAGGTCCCCAGTGAGTTGATAACATTGTTTTACAGCAGGAACGGGATGGGGCATTGCCCTGGAAAGTTCCAGGCGGGAGATGGAACAAGTTGAAGTAAGAGTGGCATTCGCTTGAATTCAATAAATATATCTTTGGGTCTGTCTTTGGTTTACGGAAGATAAACCAAAGGAAGAAGATAGGCAAAAAGAAGTAATAGGGTATCAGAGGAGACAACAGTGTGTACGAAAAGCAATGTTCAAGGTGTCATGGCATGTCAACTATAATAAATTTGGGAACATAGAGCAAGAACGGATCAGTAGGATGACTGAAACCGTCTTCATCGACTTTCCAATGCCTATGCCTGGAAGTGCATAGTTTCTACTCTGGTGCCCTATGCGTGGCAGTTGCCAAATAAATGATTCATGACTCATTTGTACTGAATTCTAACATGGGGAAGGTGGGAAGACATCACCAGCTGAGAAGTAGAATCATGGCGAAAAACTTGGGTTCTGGACTCAGATCATCTGGACATGAATCCAGGTCCTGGTAGAACTCGGGCTTGCCCAGGTTACTCTACCCTTCTGATTGCCTCGCCTGCAAAATGCAGATGATGACAGGAATCATGGCCTTTGTGAAAGTTAAATGAAGGAATCTGTGTAAACTGGTAACTGGCATATAGTAAATGATCAATGATTGGCAACCGCCATCATTATAACTTGGAATGGACTTTGAAGAATGAGTTGAAGCTGTAAGATTAACTACTGTCATTACAGAGAAGTTCGTGATGGGGAATATAGTGAGAGACTGAGGGTAAAGGAGAGGGTGGGAGAGGAGGTTGTGAAAGTCTGAAATGATATTTGGGACCAGACCCAAGAGAGCTCTGAAAGCTAAAGAGTTGAGTCATTATTCTGCCAGCAGAATAGAGTCATTGAGGCTGTTTAATCAAGGATTGTCATAATAAAACTAACCAAATAAACCTGCACAGACCACAGACGAAAAGCAGGTCAGCTATGGCTCTGCACAGGCAAGAGCTAATGCGGATTGAGCAGGGTAGTGACCTTAGGCATGAAAAGAACATAGATATTAAAGATATTACAAAGGTGCAATTAAAGGGACTGGGTGGCTGATTGGGTGTGGGGAAGTCAGCCCCACTGTGAGATATGTATATCCTCACAAGAGTTGGCCTTCTAGGCTTTTAGTTCCTCGAGGACATGAATTTCCAGAGTCAAAACCCCTGTGTTAAAAACAATAGAGGAGAATGAAGAGAATGATAGTTCTTTCTTGCCTGATGGTAAATGAGCTATGGTACACCAAAAATGGATTTCACTGGGTTTGAATGAAGTTTTAGGGCCCATATTTTCTTTGGCACTAATATACATCCTCATGGGAAATTCTGAGACTGGAGACAATGGTTTTGTCCGTTAAATATTTTGGCTCAAGATCAGACCCTTTTAAGTCATTGGGGGGGAGCAAGGAGATTCCATCAGTGAATTGGTAAGAAATAAAACAACAAGATACACTTCACACCCATTAGAATGAACACTATCAAAAAAACACAGGGGCCCTGGGTGGTTCAGTCGGTTAAGCGTCCGACTCTTGATTTCAGCTCAGGTCATGATCTCACTGTTTGTAAGTTTGAGCCCCACATTGGGCTCTACACTGACAGTGGGGAGCCTGCTTAGGATTCTCTCTTTCTCTCTCTCTCTCTCTCTCTCTCTGGCCCTCCCCTGCTCTCATGCATGCTCTGTCTCAAATAAACAAATAAACATTAAAAAAAAACAAATAGAAAAGACCAGTGTTCACAGGATGTGGAGACACTGGAACTCTCATATACTTGGAACATAAAATGGTGCAGCCATTAGGGAAAACAGTATAGAGGTTCCTCAAAAAATTAAAAGTAGAACTATCATATGAGCTAGCGATCTTACTCCTTGGGGATATATCCAACAGAATTCAGCGCGAGGTCTCAAAGAGATATTTTCACAACCATGTTTATAGCAGCAATATTCATAATAGCTAAGAAGTGGAAACAACCCAAATGTCCGTCAACGAGTGAGTAGATAAAGAAGGTGGTATATACACATAGTGAAATATTATTCAGCCTTAAAAAAGGAAGAGAAACTCATCGCATGCCATGAACAAGGTCGTATGGATGAACCTTGAAGACACTATGCTATGTGAAACAAGCCAGTCACCAAAGAACCAATAATGCATGATTCCACTGACATGAGCTATCTGAAGTTCAAGCTCATAGAGACACAAAGTGGAATGGTGGTTGCCAGGGGCTGGAAAGAGGGAGAAAGGACAGTTGTTGTTCAGTGGGTACAGAGTTTCAGTGTTGCAATGAGAGAAACTTCTAGAAATGTGTCGCATGACATGAATATACTTTTGAATATACTCTACATTATTGAACTATAAAGAACACTTAAAGATGGTTAAGTGGCAAATCTTACGAGTTGTTTTTTTTACAATTAAAAATGTTTAAATATTCTAACAGTTAATAATGCCTAGATGACCATTACTGTGTGCAAGGCAAATGCTAAATATTTTACAAATTGTGAGTACTTCACAAATGCCTTTCATTATAATCCTCATAACAATCCTAAAAGGCATGTAAATTGTTATCACTGCATCCAATTTAGAGATGAAGAAACTGGGGCACAAAGAATTTAAGTAACGTGCCCAAAGTTAATAACAGGTAGAGGCAGGATTCAACGCAGACAGAATGGACCAGAGTCAATTCCTAGTTTTGCTCCACCAAGATTCATCTCTACTCATTATCTCAGTGTCAAAGGTAACTATTCTGATAGTTTGGAATCAGTTCCTTCCTTATGTCGCTAACCCAACTGTAATGAAAGCTTCAGAGGGCAGGGACCAACCTTACATAATAACACGACATTGTGTTCCCTGACAACACTCAGGGAGGTGCTTTGCCCATTATTGCTGAACCTAGTTAGTGCATGCATTTTAATTTTTTTAATGTTTATTTATTTTTGAGAGAGAGAGAGAGAGAGAGAGAGAGAGAAAATGAGTAGGGGAGGGGCAGTGAGAGGGAGACACAGAATCTGAAGCTGGCTCCAGGCTATGAGCTGTCAGCACAGAGCCTGGTGTGGTGCTCGAACTCACAAACTGCAAGATCATGACCTGAGCCAAAGTCAGATGCTTAACTGACTGAGTCACCCAGGCACCCACATATATACATTTTTAAAAACAGATATTGAAGCTGAACAGAATCCCATCCATGTAAGATTTGAACCAGGAAACTTCATCCATTCCCCCCACTGATTCATTTCTTTTTCTTTTTCCTTTTAGTTTCCTGAATGAGCAAACTATTTTTATTTTGCAGACTTTGAATGGGATATCCATCACCACATGCTGTTGGGAAAGTAACACAATTGTTTTCATTTCTTTGCCTTTTTTTTTTTAGTTTATTTTGAGAGAGAGAGAGAGAGAGAGAGTCGGGGAAGGGCAGAGAGAGAGAATCCCAAGCTGGCTTTGCATTGTCAGTGAGGATCCTGATGCAGGGCTCGAACTCATGAACTACGATATCATGACCGCAGCCAAAATCAAGAGTCAGATGCTTAATCCACTGAGCCACCCAGGTGTCTTCCCTATCACATTTTGAGTTACATAGGGAAACATCAGAAGAATGTTCAAGTGTCTTTGACCTTCCAAGAGATTTCATAGAAATGCACTACAGAATTTTATTCATTACTATTTTCTATACAAATGAGACTCCCCTTAAATGGGAACCCTCTTGCACTGTTGGTGGGAATGTAAACTGGTACAGCCACTCTGGAAAACAGTGTGGAGGTTCCTCAAAAAATTAAAAATAGATAAATAGATCTACCCTATGACCCAGCAATAGCATTGCTAGGAATTTACCCAAGGGATACAGGAGTGCTGATGCAGAGGGGCACTTGTACTCCAATGTTTATAGCAGCACTTTCAACAATAGCCAAATTATGGAAAAAGCCTAAATGTCCATCAACTAATGAATGGATAAAAAAAATTGTGGTTTATATACACAATGGAATACTACTTGGTAATGAGAAAGAATGAAATAGGGCATTTTGTAGCAACGTGGATGGAACTGGAGAGTGTGATGCTAAGTGAAATAAGTCATACAGAGAAGGACAGATACCATATGTTTTCACTCTTATGTGGATCCTGAGAAACTTAACAGAAGACCATGGGGGAGGGGAAGGAAAAAAAAGAGAGAGAGAGAGAGAGAGAGAGAGAGAGAGAGGGAGCCAAACCATAAGAGACTCTTAAATACTGAGAATAAACTGAGGGTTGATGGAGGGTTGGAGGGTGGTTATGGACATTGAGGAGGGCACCTGTTGGGACAAGCACTGGGTATTGAATGGAAACCAATTTGACAATAAATTTCATATTAAAAAATGAAATGATTTCATTTGTTTCATATTAAAAAACAAAAAACAAATGAGACTCCCCTTAACCATCTGAACACTCATTTAAGTAAAGCCAAAAGGAGGATAAAGGATAAAGGATGCAAGAGTCCATTATTCAATTTGATAAATCCCTAAGGCGATCTGAAACAAAGTCCCAAAATCTTTTATATACAAAATTTCTTTTGTCTCTTCGTCACTGGAATTTCCTCAGCAATATTGTCCCTTATCTTTTCCTTTAAAAAAGCATATTAAGAGGGGTGCCTGGGTGGCTCAGTAATTAAGTGTCCAACTCCATTTCATTTCATGTCATGATCTCACAGTCCGTGGGTTCAAGTCCTACATCGGGCTCTGTGCTGACCGTGTGGAGCCTGCTTGGGATTCTCTCTCTCTCTCTCTCTCTCTCTCTCTCTCTCTGCCTCTCTCCTGTTAGCTCTTTCTCCCTCTCTCTCCCTCAAAAGTAAATTAAAACATTAAACAAAAATTGGAAAGCATATTAAGAGAATATTTCTTATGAGCATATTATTTTTCTCATAGGAGAAGCCTGAACGGTAGTTTCTCCCAATAGTGCTACTGTCCCTTTGACACCTTCCTTAGAAAATCACACCACCGCCTCTCCACCATCACCACCATTGGCCAAACAATTCTGTCGAAGCAACATTTAATGGGGTTACCATTAAGTCCTAGAAAATGTACTGAGGATACAGAATTGAATGGACCCTGCCTCCAAGAATCACACAATCTAGTGGGGGAAGGATGTTATAAAGGTTGTAGAGTATAATCTCAGGGGAAATTAATTATTAGTACCAACTCTAACCGCTTATGTGAGCTTTCTGGTTAACAACGTAATCTCCTCCCTACTCTAATGCTTCTTGACGTTCATTCGTTTAATGCATATGCATGGATCGTCAACGCTATGCAAAATTCTTGACTGTTCCAAGGGCTCAAAGCTAACGATACAAATAAATGTAACATAAGAGAAGCACCAGGTATTCTAGTGACCCAGAAGAGACAGGGGTTCCATTTAGCTCGTGATTGTCCCTTAAGTCAACAGTTGTTGAGCAACTCAGTGAGCCAGTAACTGTGCTAGACACGAGTGACACAAACACAAATAAGCTACCGTCACTGACTCTGAAGGTATTTTTGGCTAATAGAGGATCAGGGGACCTTTCATAAAGGATGTTGCATTTTCACTGAAAGTTAACAGATGGTTAGGATTTCATCGGGAGAAAATGGTGGGTAAAACAGAGAGGGTTATTGGAAGAAGGAAAATTCCAAGTAAATATAAGAGAGGAGAGAAGACGCATCCAGGGAACGGCAATAAGTCTAATTTGTCTTCCGTGGATATTGCCATGTGGAAATGGAACTGACTACCTTGGAATGGTACACTACAGACATTTGACACATTGATAAATAGGAACCTGTTACCGAAGGCTTTTTAGTAGGTTAAGTTGATCCGAATCATATCGTACAAAGACAGGCAGTGAAAAGAAATGTAAAGGAAAGAAAAGGAGCATCCTGATAGCACAGGCAAGACATTGAACAGGAGGACCACAGTGATGGAAGTAATGTATGTTTACATGTGTGATACGTGAAGTGACGGTCCAGGGAGAGGAAAAATGACTCCGGGTTGTAAACCAGGAATTATTCCAATGACACACACAAGGGGGGTCAAACCAGGAAACGGCTTCTGAGTAGTACTGGGATGAGTAGACAGTTGGCGAGAAGGGGATTTGCAAGATGAGTAAGATGAGTTTGGCTAGTGGAAATTTAGGTGCTGTAAGAGAATCTTGATAGAAATATACCAGAGACAAGCAGAAAACATGAGTCTGTGAGATTTTGGTTTATGATTATAATTCTGCGCTATACATGGGGATGTGATTCATTTGCTTCAAAATAATGACTGGGACGAAACAGTGGATACGATTTCAAGGCCCTTCAGGAAGGCCCGGCAGAAACTTGGTTCCGAAAAATTCTTTCATTCAGGAGGATGGAGGAAAAGTCAGCAAAGGAAACAGAGGTAGAAAACTAGAATGTTGCATGGACACAGAAGATAGGGAGGGAGAGAATTTCAAGAAGACAATCAGCAGTATTAGATACAGCCAAGAGAGGTCGAGAAAAATGGGGAAGTAATCAGAGGGGCAAAAAGATCAAGAGAAGGTGAAGAGTTTGGGCGGTTGGGAGGTATTCTAGGTTTTAGGTGAAGGGCATTGAAAACAAGACAATGGTCCCAAAATGAAGTCACTCATACTGAGCACCCCATCAGGAAACCAAACTTAACTCAGTTACAGCTTTGGCCTCTCCCAGAAATGGAATCTTAAACTAATCAACCAGATATCACCTGATTAGCACTAATTAGGGAATCTGTCGGATTCCCTACAGAAAAACAACCTTACAATAACCAACCCACTTTCTTGCCCCATATAATATTCTCGTTCTTTCTCGCTTCCCCTATAGGAGTCTTTCATTTTGTACAGCTTCTTGGAGCTCCAATCTAAGCTCTGCTTAGATTGCATGCTGCCTGACTCGTGCATTGTTGAACAAAGCCAAAAAGATCTTTAAAAAGTTACTCGGCTGACTCATGTTTTTTAGAAGTCAACAAGAGCATAGTTTAGGCAGAGGAAAGGGAGACAAAAGAGAATAAGAGAATGACAGTGTTAGGTGGTAAAAGTGTTGGGATAAATGACAGCACAGGGTTGCAAAATATACATATTTAATAATATGTAATATTAAATATATATTATATATATGATATATATATATATATCATATATATATAATAATTCCTTATTTACACTTCCATTTTCTTCTACCAACATAAGCAACTTTTAGGAAAAGACCAGGAACTGTTCACATTTGTGCCCCAGACAAAGATTACTTGTTGTCCTTGAAACACATTCTCCCCTTCTCTCCCAGATGACATCTCAATATGAAGACTGCATTTCCCAGAGGACATAAGCAGAAATAATATGCACAACTTCTAAGTTTTGTCCTAACATGGAAAAGGCATACCCTTCACTTCCACCTTCCCCCTTTCTGCTATAATGGATGCGGGTGTGGTGGTAAGTCATCTTGAACCATCTGGATGAGGGCAACACTGTAGGGATGGCAGAGAAGATACAAGGAAAGGATCCTGCATTCCTCTGAAACCTCTCCCCTGTTTGAGGTACTGACATTGTAGTGTTAGTGTGGGATACACCCTCAGTATGTTCCGTGTTGTCCCAAATAATTTCACATCCCAGCACCTTGCGTAGCTCCTACTAGTTGCCTGATAAAGATGGAAGGAGAGGAAAGACAAGAATTTCTAAGGTCTATGTCAGTAAGGAGACATTTGAGATGATGCCAAGACCATAGAAAGTAAAAGAAACATCAGGTCAACCATGAGCACACCGGTTTGTTTCCCCTGTGTTTCCGTTTCTTTGTATCAAGTCAGGCTTGCTGTGATGACAATCTCCAATTTGGTCTTGCTTCACTTCGTTATTTATTTAGTGAAACACTTTGTTATTAAAAGTCTAGTCTTCAGGGGCGCCTGGGTGGCTTGGTCAGTTAAGCGTCCAACTTCGGCTCAGGTCATGATCTCACGGTCTGTGAGTTCGAGCCCCGCGTCGGGCTCTGTGCTGACCGCTCAGAGCCTGGAGCCTGCTTCAGATTCTGTGTCTCCCTCTCTCTCTGCCCCTCCCCTGTTCATGCTCTGTCTCTCTCTGTCTCAAAAATAAATAAACTTTAAAAAAAAATTTAAAAAAAAGTCTAGTCTTCAATGAGGCAAGAATTCTCTTCTTTGATTTGAAGTCTTTTGTTCTGAAATGCATGAGGTTTTTTAATGTTTTAAAGGGCTTTCAAATCCAATTTTACTCCAATACTAATACTGAGAGATTGCCAGAGTTCATAGTATTAATATTATTCTGTGAGTGAGTGCTCAGCACATTGCTGCCTCCAGAAATAGTTACATATGGAGCGTTAGCCAAAAAAATAGAAATACAGGATGGTAAGTGATTTGCCAGGTCACAGCTAGTTAGTGCAATGCCATGAGTTAGAGCCTGTAGGATTCTTCCCACGTTTAATTGTAGTAGATTAGTAGATTGTAGTAGATTGAATGAACAATAACTTCCGATGAGCCTCAGTCAACTCATCAAGAATAAGTTTCTCTGGAAATAGTAAGAGGCACCCAAGTCCTCATCCTTTCTGTTTGAAACCCAAAATGTCTCACGATTGGCATTTTTTCACCATCACTTATGAGGAAAAACACAGAAGCACATTTTCTAAATTACCTAATACCAGCAATGGGAAAGACAAGGAAAAGTCTCATTCATTTCCAAGTAACTAAGATCAATACTGTAGGGGAGCAAAATTTGCCACTTCAAAATGTGTCTCTTTGTCATTGGATTTCTTCAGGCTGATTATGCTTTTTAAGAAACAGAAGACTCAGGGGGTACCTGGGTGGCTCAGTCAGTTAAGTGTCCAACTCTGGATTTTGACTCAGGTCATGATCTTAGACTTTGTGAGTTTGAGCACTACGTCAGGCTCCATCCTGACAGTGCAGAGCCTGCTTGGGATTATCTCTTTCCCTCTCTCTGCCCCGCCCCCTTGTTCTTTCTCTCTCTCTCTTAAAATAAATTAATTAACTTTAAAAAAAACACAAAATACAGAAGACTCAAAAAGGTTTCCTTTTTGCCTGTCTCCTAACTACTCCAGGTAGGGAGTTATCACCATAGATAACTACAGTAAAATATAAACTAGGTGTGGCAGACAAGGAGGAATTTAGCAAAATCTCTGTGAAAATTCCTCTCTATGTCCCATTGTTTCTGCGTGGCCCAACAAACATTTGTTTACAGAACATTTACTCTTTTTCACCTTCCTGTGAGTTGCCTTCCTTCCGGTCAAGTCCCAGATTCCTATCCCCTTCTCTTTAACTCTGGATGGCATATAAGCCTCAATTGCCTGACCGTCGGTGGGCCTCATATTCTCATAGAGCCCCTGAATGTTCTGTAATGAAATATTAAACTTGATTTTCTCCTATTAATTTGTCTCAGGCCAATTTAATCTTAAGACCAACCAAACAAATCTTGAACGGTAGAGGAAAACTTTTCCTCCACAACAATACATTCTCAACTCATTCCACTCTTTGCTTCCATGAAAAGCAGCCCATCTATGTAACAGTGAATACGTTGTTCATCTTTATTCTTCACGTTTAACTAGAAAGTACTACTGTAGACATGTAAGCTTGTAAGTTCTCTTGCTTAAAACAGAAAAGTATTTGATGATGCAGCCCATAAAAATATTTTTTAAAAACCCACAGCAAGAATCCACTGAAGCTTAAGCATGGGAAATTTTCTGAAAGGAGAACCAGACGGGCATTTTGCCTTCCAGGGATCTGTGATTATGATTAAGCTGCCTCAACTGGTTGGCCTTGTATGTGCAGTTAATATCAATGATAAGGACAACTTGTGTTGCCTTTAAGCCATCAAGGAACCTTAATATATATTGTTTCCAAATCTTAGTCCTCAAAACCTGGCCCACTTCTTCCTCTCTCCTCAAGAACTTCCCTGATCTTTCTAGTAGCTCTCTGGATACAATCCCTCTTAAACTCCCCCTTAGTCCTTCTACAGTCTCCCCTTCTCCACCATCCACAACTGTATTTGATGTTGAATGAGATGTAGATTACTAGCATCACTTGTGCTATCAGTTCATCCACACAACAAATATTGAGGGTCTCAATCCACTGGTCCCTCCAGGTGTTTTCTTATGTATGACTTCCATGATTACCTTTTCCTCCTCTGGGCTAGTCATAGAGCTGGATCCACCTGTTATATTCCTTTTCCCTCGGGAAGAGTAAATGGTCCTCCTCACTTCTCCTCTGCCCCAGTGGTTCTCCAAGAGCCCGACTGAACAGAGGGCAGAAGCGAGGACAAGGAGCCACAACCCTTTTAATTCTGCCAATGACTCTTCTATCCTGCTGTCTAGAAGTCACCCAGTGAGATTAATCCCTTTTCTTATGTCCCCAGCCATACTCTTCATATAATGAGAGATCAATAAAATAAATACTCATTGAAAAAATAAGCCAATAAATCAAGAAGTTAATTAGATATTCTCTGTTCTCAATTCAGTGGACCATCCTAGGACAGCCGTTCTGTGTGATCCAGCAATGGGTGCCTCCAAACAAGAAAACTCTATGCACCATAAGCCCAAACATTTGGGAAGCCACAAAAAGAGCCCAGGAAGTTCAGGGATGTATCCTGTTTTTTCCATGCAAGAAACTAAAGATGGGTAATAAGGATGAGAATGAGAAGCCTGGAATCAAGCAGAATTTTAAAATCATGATGCAAGGAGCGTTTTAAGTGAAATCAGGAGGGGTTTTGCCCTTCCTATACTTGTTATTTTTAACTAGTTAAGGAAATGTAAGGGCAAATGTAGTGGCATGGGGCACCTGTGAACACTGCTGGCGACCAAACACCCTAGAGGTTTGTTTATGGAGGCTGTTGTGTATCTTGACCCTAGAAAACCTAGAGCCAAACTGGGGTTTCTTGCCCTGTAATTAGCACAGGCACTAATGTGGGCAGACAGAATGTCTGCCCAGGCTTCCTAAATTCAATTTGCATAGGAAACTCATGGAAAAACTGGTCCCCCAGTTTCTAAACTGGGAATCAGTGTTATAAGATGATATCAAAATTTCCTCACATTTATACAGAGCTCAACAAGTTTCAGGACAGTCCCCAAGCATTATCTTATTCGAGTCGCACAACAAACTTGTGGGGTGGGTGTTTTTCCAAGTTTATAGAATATCTTTGGGACTTGAGAGTGCTTCTTTAAAGTGAGAAAAATGGGTCAGTTCCTGCTTCCTTTGAAGAAACAGATATTGGCCCCTTTGTCTCAGTGGATGCCACCTTCATGCCCTAAAAAACAAAAACAAAAACAAAACAGTGAGTCGGAAGGAACAGCTCCTGTGGTCTTGATAAAAACAGCTGTTCGGGGCAATCACCTTCATGTTCAGGGCAATCACCTTTTCGTGATTACTGCATGAAACGAAACTTCCTGCAATTGTCATGGCGGGGTCCCCATCTGTAAGCCCTCAGAGACTCATACAGTTTAGAATAGAAATAAACTTAGAGATTATATGACCCAATACCTTCATTTTAATGAGAAGGAGACTGAGATCTAGAAAGATTAGGTAAGAGTGTCCAGGTTCCAATCCCAAGCCTGCCTCTTAGCAAATTTCTTAACATTTCTACGCCTCAGTTCTCCCGTACACAATATGGGAATAAAAATATCTACCTCATATTGTGGTGAGGATTAGGATAATGCCTGTACCTATTAAGCACAGAGTACTTAGTAAGTAATCAATAAATAATTGATAGTGTAGTCACTGTCATCTTTTACCAAGCACAGATAGAAGAGTTGGCATTAAAATTGGGCTGTAAATTACGACTCCCCAATATTGTGTCCACTGTGGGACATGGTCAGTTTCTGTGAGAGGAGTTCTGCTCTCTTTGAGGCGCCAAAGGCATTACAAGAAAATTCTTATTTTTCACATGCAAATGCATAATAGAAACTGGATTCAGAGAAGCCCCGAGGCAAGGGGTGTCTAAGAATGCCGTATCAGGGAGACATCCACCATTGCCCTGAAGAATGGGACAATCAGTTGATCTGGAATCTTTATTAGTCCTGGAGTTGCAGAGAGATGAGCAATGGGGGGTGGGGAGCAAATGGAAACTTCCAGGATAGAATCAAAGAATGTATGTTGTCCCTCTCATTACTAGTGACTGATTTCCCAGTGTCATTTATGTGAAAAGGGAAGGGGAGGGAGTAAAACAAGAAATAAAATCAGAAAGTCTGATATTTGAGAGTTATTGCAGACAAAGAAAAATACATTTACACAGGGTTTAGAAGGAAGGAAGAGGTGAAGAGGCAGAACACAGGATTTTTAAGGCAGTGAAAATACTCTATATGATACTATAATTATAAAGGGGCGCCTGGGTGGCTCAGTCAGTTAAGCATCTGACTTCGACTCAGGTCATGATCTCGCGGTTCATGAGTTCGAGCCCTGCATCCAGCTCTGTGCTGACAGCTCAGAGCCTGGAGCCTGGTTCAGTTTCTGTGTCTCCCCCTCTCTCTCTCTGTTCCTCCCCCTCTCATACTCTGTCTCTCTTTCTCTCAAAAATAAATAAATATTTTTTAAAATTTTTTAAACGTTATAATTGTAGATATATGTCATTATACATTTGTCCAAACCACAGAATATATAACACCAAGAATGAACCCTAAGGGGAACTACGGACTCTGGATAACGATGTGTCAATGTAGGCTCATCAGTTGTGACAAATGCACGCTCTAGTTGGGGGGTAGGGTGGTTGTTGATAATGGGAGGGGCTAAGCATGTGTGAGAGGAGGGGTATATGGGAAATCCCAATACTTATACTGTTTGCTCAATATTACTGTTAACCTCCATCTGCTTTGAAAAAATTAAATGTATTTAGATAAATAAATAAACTTCACACGTCTAACTATAGAATCGGCTGATTCTTTCCCAAGGTGGAATGTCCCTGGAATAACACATTTAGCAAGATACAGTTATTTCACTTGAGGGGAGACAGAGCAGCCAGATCCATTACTAAGGAGATTCTCATCAGAAAAACCAGTATGGTATTCCAGAAATACTCTGCCACCGAAGCATGTGGAATGGAGTCACAGAATGTTAGAACATAAAAACCTGTAGAAGAAGGCCAGTCTAAATCCCCTTTGTCTTTCCTAGAGCCTAACCATAGGCCTGAAACAGAGTAGGTTCTCAAAGCTTGAGAAAGAACAGGACGAAACTGAGCCAGAACATTACGAGATTAATACAGATAAGACTCCATTTGCCCCCTGTGGCATTGAAGTTCCATATGACTACATGGTCCAAGAGAAAGAAATCAGATTCTGGAGCCTGGTAACCACATCCCTCTTTGATGAATGCTCATCACCTCCACGGGCCCCCAGAGCACAGTGTCTTGTTTTCATAATGTGGGCACAGTAGCCTTTACCCAGATCCTGGGACTGTAAGAAAAAGCAGATAAAGCTCAAATTTTCCAGTTTTCCTCTAATCAGGAAGAGGCTTGATCTGGAGCAGAGTATCACCAGAGCCCGAGCCCCCAGGGAACAATGGAATGCTGTAATCCCACTAAAGGCCATAAATTCAGGGAGTCCTAAAGGCAAAATCTTAACTGGAGTTGGTGGGAAAGCCCCAGACTCCTACCACAGTATTCGAAAGAGGACTTTACTTCCCGTTTTCCTCTTGTTCATACTTTCCATTTCTTGTCCATGGAATTCCCAAACAGGCTGTTGGTCATACTCCCAGTTATAATCAGGAATGCCTTCCCAACTGGACTCCTCACCGGGTGGAATCTGAGGTGGTTCTTCTGACTGCTTCCCTTTGCCTTTTCCCTGTGGGTTCTTTTCTGGATTCTTCTCTACACGGTTCAAATGAATCTTCAGTAAATTCCCAGCTGAGGTCCTGTCCCTAAATGTCACCGAATTCTCCACTGATGTGCCTCAGTCTGTGCACTTCACTCCACACAGAAGATGCCAAATAAAAGGCAGTTGAGCAAATACAAACGTTGAGCATCTCAGCGTCAAACTCTGCGATGAGTCTCTCCCATTTCCTTCATGTTGACAGGGGAAGAGATAGCACATCTGTGGTTCTCAGTCATCTCTACAAGGATGGAAATACTCTCTATCTCCGTTGCCCAGTTCCATAGCCACTAGTCACAGGTGGCTACTGAGCACTTGAATTTTTGACCTAACTTAATGTTCATCATTTTAATTTATAGGGTTAGTGGCTATGGTGTTGGACAGTCCAGCCTTGCTTGAGTGAAAGATTTCTGTAATTTTTCTCAGTTATGAAACAGATACCTTTTCCCTACTCCTTGCTCAATCTGGTTTCCCTCTTCTGATTCCCTTGGAATGAGAATTTTCTCGGGGGGAAAAAAAATAGAAAAAATTGAGAAATAACTGAGGTGTTTGGGAATTCACTAACACAAACAATAAAACTGTTCTTATGATCTTGCTCTATACACAGGCCAAACTCAATGCCATTATCCTATTATTATTATTATTATATTATTATTCAGGGCCCCAAATAGCTTGGGTTTGCTGTCACTTAGAAAGCAAACAGATCCTCATAGTCTTTCCTACTGCTACTTGAATGACAGGTTTAATGGGAATATTTTCTGAGTCACCCCATGTTCTTTCAAGACTTTTTCTTTGTAACTTACCAACATGGCAGGCTTTGTGTAACCAGAATCTATGTCTAGTACATCACAGATACTCAAAACAACATTTCTTATGTGAAAGAAATGATTAATAAAGTGGGAAACAGACCATAGCTCAGCCAGACCCAGGCTAAGTGAGATTCAGGAAGACGTCCTTAAGGACTGGGTGAGTGGGAAAGCCAGCAACCAGGAAATTAGGTTGTCTCTGGGGTTAATTCAAACACCTTGGAAAAATCAAAGCATCACTAAAATGTTGAAGGGTGACAAGCTGACGATGGGCAGAGGGAACAGAAAGAAGGCGGAGTTTGCAGGACCCAGAGAGCAATCCCTGGACTCCCTTGGGGCAGAGGAAGCAGGTATCAAATGGGCCAAGGTTACCCTCCTCATGGCGGGCGGTCTTCAGTCTCTGGTGGGAAATGTACTGGGAACAAAGCAGAAAAGTACATAAAGGTCAGTTGTGCCAAGGTCAAGCAAACCTCAGGCCCAGGCCCTTCCCCCACTTTACAGTCTCATTACACTAGAGAGAATTGTTTGATTCACTAAAATTCACTAGGACATGTCACCAGGGGCTGAATGAGTGGGACTCATTGCCTATAAGGGACCAAATCAAAGATTTCAGAGCAAGTCAAGAATTAAAAAAAAAAAAAAAAAAAAAAAAGGAGGGGGTAAAAGAAGGATGATTATAAATTGGAAGTAACTTGGAATCACATTATATGTAGCTGTCACCTTCAAATAAAAATGCATTGAGTTCCTGCTGGCTGGGAATTAAGCAGAGATGGCCAGTAGAATAACTGAGTGGAAGGATTTGCAAGAAAAGGCAAGTACAAATCATCAGAGACCAATCCAAATCATTACGACCATGTCCTCTTCTTTGAAATGATCAAAATAAATAAAACAAAAAGAATCATAAAACTTGAAAGAACAAAACGCCCGTAGGTACAGAAAAATATGAAAAATACCCTGCAGCTGCAAATATACTCTGGAAATACCTGAGTGCTGGCAAAATCCAATTAGCCATTTAGGTCCTGCTTTGGTTTTAAAATTAGTTTTCCTCAGGGAGCCTAGGTGGATCAGTCGGTTATGCGACCGACCCTTAATTTCGGCCTCAGGTCACGGTCTCAGGGTTCATGAGTTCGAGCCGCCTCACCTCTGGCTCTGTGCTGACAGTACAGAGCCTACTTGGGGTTCTCTACAGGGATTCTCCCTGCCCCTCCCCCATTCTCTCTCTCTCTTTCTCAATAAATGAACATTGTTTAAAAAAAGAAAATTAAAAATAAATAAATAAATAAATGAAAATGATTCCTCCAGTTTCCAATATTCCTCCAGTTTCCATATCTCCATATTCCTCCAATTTCCTCCATTGACGAAACAGAGTTAGGGGATGGAGATGGGAGGAAGACGGACATTGCTGGTTCAAGTCACCAGAAGGAAAGGAAGAATATGATAAACGAGGTCTCAGTTGCAAGACAAGAGGATGAAAACAAGTAGCAAGCTTGAAGAAACTCTGAAAAGTGTCAAGACAAAGGAAGTCTTTGGGTCCGTGTGCAACCCAGAAAGGGTGAGGAAGCTAAGGCACAGAGAGGCTAGGTAACTTGTCCAAGGACACAGAGCTAGTTAATGGCAATTTCAAGGACTAGAGAAAAATGCACAATAGCTTCAATGGACGACTTCATCAAAAGCTGATTCAAAGCTTATAGACCAGACCTGAGGCCAGCACCATCCCTCCCAAAATGTTTCTTTACCACAAATTCTTCTAACCAGTACCAAGAGGACTTAAGGAGCTTCCAAGAAAGAACGAGTGAAAGAAAACCACATAAACAAGTATATGACCCTGGTGATGGAAGGCAAGGCAGTGCCCTTAATGGTTCTTCATTCCGTGTCTATAAATGTTGAGGAACGGGGAGGAGCTGGGGCAATGAAATGAAATAGAAGAAAAATGAGGATCACCAGCTTGGTCAGGGTCCTGGACCAGAAGCCTTCAGGCCCCACAAGGCTAAGGCTAAATGCTGCGGTCTTCTTATTCACTGAAAGGGAACAAGATCACGCATATATGGAATTTTTTTTTAAAAGAAGTTGGGGAATGAGAGAAAGACTCCATCCAGCATAAGGGAATTTCAGAATCAAGTGAGGAGTCAATGTTTCTCTGAAAAAGAAAGCATACCTTAAAATCGGTGCCACTTGGGATACCTGGGTGGCTCAGTCGGTTGAGCATCTGACTTCAGCTCAGGTCATGATCTCACGGTTTGTGGGTTTGAGCCCCACATCAGGCTCTGTGCTGACAGCTCAGAGCCTGGAGCCAGCTTTGGATTTTGTGTGTGTCTCTCTCTCTGCCTCTCCCCCACTCATGCTTCTGTCTCTCTCTCTCTCTCTCTCAAAAATAAATAAAAACATAGGAAAAAAATGGGTGCCACCCACTTAAATAGCAAGAGCCTCCACAGGCCCAGAGCCTGCAATAGAAAGCAGAGGAGGGACACCTCAACAGCTCATTTGGTTAAGCGTCCAACTCTTGATTTCAGCTCAGAACATGATCACAGGGTCGTGGGTTCGAATCCCCTGTCAGGCTCTGTGCTGACAATGCAGAGCCTGCTTGAGATTCTCTCTCTGCCTCTCTCTCTCTCTCTCTCTCTCTCTCTCTCTGCCTCTCCCCTGCTCATGCTCTCTCTCTGTCACTCTTTCAAAATAAATAAATAAACATTTAAAAAAATTTTTTAAATCTTTATTTTTGAGAGAGAGGGATGCTGAGCGTGAGCAGGAGAGGGGCAGAGAGAGAGAGAGACAGAATCCGAAGCAGGCTCCAGGCTCTGAGCTGTCAGCCCGGAGCCCGACGCGGGGCTCAAACTCACGAGCCATGAGATCGTGACCTGAGCCGAAGTCAGGTTTAACCAACTGAGTCACCCAGGTGCCCCCATCAATGAACATTTTCTAAAAATTTTCAAAAAGAAAAAAACTACAGGAGACCAGCCCCGCCCCCACAGATCCACCTGTTTGCTGCCCATGCCCTGTGTCTCCTGGGAAAAACCAGGGCCTCATCATAGTTTCCGGTGCCTGAGTCCCACCAGACAGTTCCTCCACTCCTGTGCCTCCGCTCAGATGGCTCAGTCACCTCCTTAAGGCCCCCAGAGACCTGCAAGTCTCACGTTAGGTTCTGCCCTGCTGCAGGGCTGTTCCACCCGCTAATGGAATCAAGGCAGCCATAGTGACCCCGGCCTCCCTTCCCACAACTTCAACCCTCCCCTCGGAGTCCATTTCTCATCGTCAGCCCGAGCTGAAGCACTCCCCAGCAGAGTTCCCAAGCCTCGCCCCAGTGTAACCTGAGTGCACACTGCTTGCCCCTGCCTGGTGGGCACAGAGCCCCCCAGCCGAGGCAGGCTGCCTCGAGGGCAGCAACAGCTCAGTTCTCTGGGCCTGGGTCCCACCGCTTCAGCTCCCACCCCGCCCCACCCCCTTGCCTCGGTCCTACATGTCAGTCAAATCCCAAGAAGCCGCTTCCCACCGGTCAAATTCACCTTCTGTTCTTCCTAGAGAATTTGCGATTTTGCCTCATGAACCTGGCTCTCACCTTGTCATTTATTTTTTTTCATTATTGCTGATGCTTTTCTTGCTAAGACTAAATACATAGCCTTCGTCTGGGCAGGGGCACACTGTTAACTCCTGTTTGCATACCCAGGGCCATAAAGAATATACTGGTGTTGATAATGAGAAGGAGGAGGAGGAGGAAGATTACATGCTCCTTACGTTTTCTGGCTACATTTCCACACCATCGGCCGAGTATATATTAAGTCAGGCACCGTCCTCAGCATCAGAGGGGTGTGAGTATCCTCCTTATCCTCAATGAGCTCCTGATCAAATGGGCAAGACAAACAGGCAACGCAACGGGTCTTGAAAGTAAAATGTCTAAGAAGAGGAGGAAAGCACCCCGAGCAAGTACAGGCCAAGATTTGAGATCACGTCTGTGATGGTCTTTCAACCGTTCGTTCATTCATTCAAGAAAAATCCCCGGGGTATCATATTCCAAGCCCTGCGGTAAGCATCGAGCGTATAACGATGCATAAGACATGATCATAATCGTTGCCATTAGGGAGTTTACAATCTGGAAAGGAAGGGAAGCCAGCAGGCAGCTAATTAATTGCAGCAGCAATTCTTTAAGGGGGGGCATGAATGTGGGCTACTCTGTCTCATCTTAGAAGGATTCAAGGAAGCCATGAAGTCTGAAATCCAAAGGACACGTGTTGCCCTGTGAAGAGGGGGGATATGGTAGGGAGAATTTCCTGGTAGAAGAAAAAGAAGGAAATCCTTCTTTCTCAGCCCCTTTTCTAGAACTATATATCTACCTCATCTCTGCCATGTGGTTTAGGGATAAAAAAAGACTGAGCCTGGGTGGCTCAGTCGGTTAAGCATCCAACTTCAGCTCAGGCCATGATCTTGCAGTTCATGAGTTCCAGCCCGCGTCCGGGCTCTGTGGTGACAGCTCAGAGCTCGAAGCCTGCTTTGGATTCTGTGTCTCCCTCTCTCTCTGTCCCCCCCCCCCCACGCCTCTCTCCCTCTCTCTCTCTCTCTCTCTCTCTCTTAAAAATAAATGTTTAAAAAAACTTAAAAAGAAGAATTTAAATTCATAAAGGAATGAATGGCAGAGAAAACTAGAGAAAGTAAAGTATTTCTGAATTGTGCTTTGAGATTGCATTGGCATTACGCCGTCTTGATTTTATTTATTCTTTGAGAGACAGAGAGCACATGCGCACAGGGGAGGGGTGGGGGGGCGGGGGGGAAGAGGGACAGAAGATCCAAAGAGTGTTCTGTGCTGCTAAGAGCAAGATTATGACCTGAGCCAAAGTCAGACACAACAACTGAGCCACCCAGGTGCCCCTACACCATCCTGCTTTTAAAAGCAATGTGGGTAACGAACGCCTATAATACAAGAATCTATAAAGGGAAGAAAGCAAAATGCAAAACTATATATACTACCTGCCTGTAACTGAATAAAAAGAAAAAACAGGGCATAATAGGTAAATATGAAAAGCTATGAAGTTAACTCTGTTGGGGTGCCTGGGTAGCTCAGTCAGTTAAGCCACCGACTCTTGCTTTCGGCTCAGGTCATGATCTCAGGGTTTCCTGAGTTTGAGGCCTGCATCGGGTCCATGCTGACAGTTTGGAGCCTGCTTGGGATTCTCTCTCCCTCCCTCTCTCTCTGCCCCTCCCTTGCTCGCACTCTGTCTCTCAAAATGAATAAATAGGGGCACCTGGGTGGCTTAGTCGGTTAAGTGCCCGACTTCAACTCAGGTCATGATCTCGCGGTTTGTGGGTTCGAGCCCCGCGTGGGGCTCTGTGCTGACAGCTCAGAGCCTGGAGCCGACTTCCGATTCTGTATCTCCCTCTCTCTCTACCCCTCCCCTGCTCATGCTCTCTCTCTCTCTGTCTCTCAAAAATAAATAAATGTTAAAAAAAATCAAAATAAATAAACTTCAAAAAAAGGAAAACACTGTCAAATTACTTATTGTGGGACTCTGCTTATAAAAGACTTTGGATGTTTCTCATTATTTTAATAATAATTGAATGAGTGTGATTTATCTTTATAATAAGGGATAAATTATCTTTTTTAATTTTTTAGGGATAAATTATTTTTAAATACAATATAAGTGCTGCTATCCTTTTTCATGTTTTGACATGTATGTTAATCATTTAACAAATATATATTGATTTTCAGTCATTATTTTAAGCAGTAGTAGAAAATAAAATAGGGTTAGTCTCTGTCATCACGGTAAAGGAAAAAAGACATCAATAAATAAACAAGTAAAAATAAGTGAATTAGATGAGATTAGTAGTATGGGGGAAAAATCATCAAAGAAGGGTTACACGTCGAGCTGGAGGGCAGGTCTGGAAGTTAGTGGATATGCTAGTTTAGATAGGGGCCTGGAGAAGGGCTTTCTGAGAAAGTCTTTTTAACAACATAAGGGACAGTGACAGACATTACCTGGAGAAAAAGTGGTCCAGGCAATAGGAACAGTAAATGCAAAGGCCCTGAGGTGATATGGAAAGGGCTTGTTTCATTTTCCGCCTGCACTATTGCCTGGTTGTCCCCCAATGGAGTATAAGCAAAATTAAGAGCAACCAGGGAGAAATTGTCATGAGGTAAATGCACATACTAGACTTTGTTTTTTTTTTTTTTTTTAATTTTTTTTTAATGTTTATTTATTTTTGAGACAGAGAGAGACAGAGCATGAACGGGGGAGGGTCAGAGAGAGGGAGACACAGAATCTGAAACGGGCTCCAGGCTCTGAGCTGTCAGCACAGAGCCCGACGCGGGGCTCGAACTCACAGACCGTGAGATCATGACCTGAGCCGAAGTCAGACGCCTAAGCGACCAAGCCACCCAGGCGCCCCTAGACTTTGTTTTATTCCACAAATACTTATTGCGTACCTGTAAGATACCAAGCACTGTTCTGGGTGCTAGGGACCAAACAAAGTCCAAAATAAAGTTCCTGGCTTTAATGAAGCATAACATCAGAGAGGGAATTACTGTCAGTTAAAGAAGTAAAAATTACTGGGGCGCCTGGGTGGCTCAGTCGGTTAAGCGCCCAACTCCAGCTCAGGTCATGATCTCACAGTCTGTGAGTTCGAGCCCCACTTCGGGCTCTGTGCTGACAGCTCAGAGCCTGGAGCCTGTTTCGGATTCTGTGTCTCCCTCTCTCTCTGCCCCTCCCCTGCTCATGCTCTGTCTCTCTCTGCCTGAAAAATAGATAAAAACATTAAAAAAAATTTTTTTTAATAAAAAAATGTTTTAAAAAGTAAAAATTACTTCCTATGTTAGATAGTACAAATGCAAAGAAGGAAGGTGAGGCGGGGAAGACAAACGGGGACTGTGTTTGTGGGGGAAGAGCCACAGAACCTAAGGACACGTGGCTGGTTTTCCTGGACATTGGTGCTTCGATAGGGCTTAATAGTGAAAAATAAAGATCGTAATCGCAAAACGGCAACAAAATGCGTCAACTCACGACCATGTTCCATGTTGTTCCCTCCTTTTACATGGAGCAACTGGAATGTGCTGGAGGAAACCGCTCACAGTAAGCTTAGCTTATGGAAAACATAATTAGGGGATCAGATCTGCTGGAACAACAGCTAACATCTAGTGAGCACTTGCTCTGTGCCGATCACTGTTCCAAGGGCCAGGGATGTGTCTGTGTAATTTACGTAAAGTAAAACGGGTTTTGATCTACACAGCAGCTCTGAAGCAGGTATTACGACTCCCAGTTTATGGCCACAACGAACATGAAAAGTTCAACTACATGTTTGAGGTTGCGCAGTGGGTGAAAGGCTGCACCGGGAACACGATCCCAGGGTGCCTGACATTTAGGGGCCAATTTGGAATCTCTGGAACATACCATACTGCCTCCGCTGCCAGAACAAAGGAAACCCATACATAATGAATCTCATAGTAAAAAGATGACTCAGAATCACACGAGATTAGAACTTGAAATGACCTCAGACATCTTGTCATCCTGAGAGATCCAGGATGGATGGCCTGAAGCCATTTTTCACATAGTGGTTGCGTTAGCTGTTGTTCATGGCTCTATATCCAGATCTGGACCATCCAGTCCTCATCTGGACTTAAGAGCACAGAAAGACAAAATTCCTCATCAGGTGTGTCTGGGCTTTAGTGCTTAGGAAGCCAGATTTTTAGGGAATGCATACTCATGAAGATCCATAGATGCTACTGTTCTCATCTGGTGGATAGCTCCTCAATTTTTCTTGGCCCCACTCTTCCCAGTTACCTTAAACATAAAGAATAAACACCTTCTGCTGGGCAAGGGGCCCAGTTCAAATACATCTACAAATGAGCAGAATCAGGCAATCGGGTCTCCAGGAGAATCAGCCTGACAATGCCTAGCACCAAAGCTGTGCGTTGGCGTGTACTGAGCACCATCCACCCAGAGGAGTTCCGTGCTTCCGTTTGCTCACAGCACAGGCATTTGCTACGAATTGCTCTGTGCATTGCTGGGCTACGTACCACGGGGGTCACAAAGAAGGGTGAGCCAATCCTCCTGGATGAAGGAGACAGGTACATGTCAACACAAAGGACTCAGATCCAAAACAACAGACAAAAGGAAGTAGATATTCATGCCGTTATTGACTGATGTTTTCCAGAAGCATTTCTGAGTAAGCATTTTGGGGGTAAAGCTAAAGAAGACAGATCAGTGAAGATGAAGGAGAGAGCTAAACGGGCTCACAAAGGGTGCAAAGGAGCGGACAGTCAGACAAGGTTGTGAAAGAGCCTTACCAAGCAAGTAATAAAAAAGCAGCAACAAAGGTAGGAGGAAATAGGACAGAACTGGAAGAAACCATGTTCCAGAAAGATGGGAAAAGACTCAGAACATAAGCGACAATGCTGAACTTATACCATTATTCAGAAAGGTCCTGGAATCCACTCCGTTTGATGGGATTTCACATTATATTTGCACTGGCTCACAACCAGCTTTCACTGGTAACACACTCCTTGACTTGGGAAGACTTCACACCTCTTCTGGTCAAAACAGTAATAACTAAGCCACGCATACTAACAATCCCCTGTGGTTTGAATTGGTCCAACCCAACTTCACTCAGTAATGGTCATTCCTAAGGCTGGAGCCAGGTAAATATGACATGAAATACCATTCATAATTTTGTTTCCCCAAGAGATGTTTATTGAGCATTTGTTATGTGCAAAATTAAGATGAAAAAGTAGTTTCTCCTCTTATCCTCTCTCACCCTCATTTGAGAGGAAAAATGGTGGGGGCTGGGGGTGGGGGGGGCGGGGAATGGAAAGAAGGGAAGAGTAAAGGGCCCTGGGCCTTGATTTTATAATCTAGTTTAGGAGGCAGGTATGTAATGAAGCGGAGGGAAAAAATAAATAAAACAGAAGAAAACAATGCTATGACACTTCAGAAGAACATGTGAAAGAAATTCCTGGAAGAAACCAGGAATTGAGAAGCTTGCATTGGAAAAGGTAGCATTTGGCTTGTACTTTGAAGATGGGGAAATTGGAGATGCAGAATACATTCCGAGCCCGGAGCCCTGTTCCACCAGGCTACTGATGTCAACTGCTAAGCAAAGATAAGTAATATGCCTTTGGGTGGGAGGCAGTCTGTTGAAGTTCAGGCCCTTTGCTAATTCTTCCAAAGGGATCCATTCCATTAAAAGTATAAGGAGCCCTTATTCTTCCTAGATGCCACAAGACAGAAATTCTTGACATAATTGCCCCATTTATAGAGAAAGAAGTTATGTTCTGGTTCTTCTGTCCACCATGCTGAAATGAGATTTCGTCTTTCTCGAACCACTTCTGTCTCGCTCTGGATCCAACCCCCACTCCTCACATGTCAGTCATGTAATGAGCATATTCAAGATCCAACCCCCAGTCCTCACTCATCAGTCATCTAATGAGCACATATGAGATGCCACACGGTATGCCAAACAATGACCGTAAGAAGATTAAAGTTCCATGAGCTCTCCCCTTCAAGATTTCAAAAACTCCTGAAAGAGAGAGGCACGCGAAGAAATACTGGCACATAATGTAACATGAGTGAGAATGCATGTCTGAATAAAATCCACGGAGACATAATGTAAAAATTGAGTAACCCTGGGCCTGGGGAAGGGAGATCTTGAGGAGATCACAGAGAGGCGATTTGCCAACAAGGGATGGGGTGAATGAAGAAGAGTGGCAGGGGGACATTTGAAGCAGGGAAAAAGTCAAATGGGTTCACAACAAAGTGATGAGTGTGGTGCTACAGAAGCATACATTTCAGGACTGAAACATTGTTGGAAAACAAGGGGATGGGGTTCGGGTCTTGAACATCACATAAAGGAGCTTGGGTTCCATCCTAGAATCCATCTGGAAAACAATGCTTGCTTCAGCTTCGTAGGGTAAATTGCTAAAAATGGGAATTTCTGGGTCTTACTCTGGAGAGTAGGATCTAGGAATCTACATGTGTAACAGCTTCCGCAGGTGACTCAAATAAACTTTGGTAACAATGGGTAGACTAAGGAAATCTTTAAAAACTTTTAAGCCTAGGAGAAAATAAACAAATTGACATTTAAAAAATATTACATATATACATACTCTGTGTGTGTGACAGAGAGAGAGACAGAGAGAGAGATCTAACCTTTGTACTAGGTCAAGACTATTGTCCACGTGTGGGTATCTCATTTTCCCCATTAAGAGAGAAAGACCATGCTTATCCCAACATACGTCATTAACTAATGACTCCTCCTCCGACCACACCCAGTCGTGCCTCAGTGTCTTCAAGCACAAGTGTCAGGGGTACTGAAGCAGGGGGAAAGACCCTTCCTAAGAGCTGGGCTCATTCTGAGATCCATACTGTCCCCCACCCCTTCAGCACCTCCTCCAGTGTTTCAAGGTTGAATGGCTGCTACTTAAAACTGATAATCATGGCAGTCCCCGTCTTCGATGACTTCCCACTGTCTCCAGGAATTAGACCGAATGCCAAGGTAAAGCATAAAACTCCATCCCCATCCAACCCCTACCTACTTTTCCTAATTCATTTCTTACCAGTTCCACCTGTACACTTGAGGGAACAACCACATGGGAGCACTTACTATTCCTAAGTAGATGACATCCATTCCCATCTCTGGTCCTTCGGACATGTCGGATTTTGTGTGCAAGAGTCAGCTGCCTGACTCCACTCGATTCTCTGCCTGGGAAACTCCTACTCGTGCTTCAGGACCCAGCCTCGATGCCATCCCCTCTGTGAAGTCTTCCTTGATTCCCTCTGAGAAGAATACTGCAGGTACGCCACATTATTCGTTTCTTGTCTGGCCACCTCATCTCCATATGGCCTTCTTCTCTCTGTGTGTCTCTTAAAGGGACACTTGTCACTGGATTTAGGGTTTATCCTCATCTCAGATGATCTCACTTCAAGATCCTTCATTTCATTGCATTGCATTACATCTACAAAGACCCTTTTATTAAATAAGAAGGGCACATTCGTCGAATTCACAGGTTCTGGAGATTAGGATGCAGGCATTTCTTTTGGGGGACCACCATTCAGCCCTCTACAAAGATTTTCTCGCTAATAAACTACACGTCTGTAGTATTTTCATTACGTCACAAACTCTAATAAAATATTTTTGATGATCTGGAGTAGTTTAGGAAGTGCCTAGGCCATAATCTCACTAAATAGCATTTTTATAGATGGAATCAGATGCCATAGCAGGAAAATTTGGTAATTGATAATTCATTCACATTTGCCTTGGATTTTAATGTAAACTCTTGACATAAAGAAACTAGTAAGAGAGAAGCCGATACTGCAGCTGTCTCCAAAAATCTTTGGTTGCAATCACCTGGTCTCCTCGTCTGATAGATTATGTTGTCTTCTTTGGTGAATTTGAACAGTGTAATAGTTGGAAATCTGGATTTCCTAGAATTAAAATGAGATGTGCCTTGTAATTACCAAAGCAGAGAACGACGACAACAACAAGTTAGTACTCGGAGCGTTATTTTTACTTCTAAAACAAAATTACATGAAAGCACACATATTGAAAACTGTACTACTTAATAACTTACATTTAATAACTTTCTACAGTTTAAATTGGGGTTTCTCAACATTATAGGAGCTCCTGTGGCCATAGGATGTAGCATTCCTGGCCTCCACTGACAATATGCCAATAACATTTCCCCAAGTTGTGACAACCAAAAATGTTGCCAGACATTGACAAAATTGAGAACCTGATTGAGAACCATGAGTTTTAATGGAAAACCCCATATTTTAAAATTTAAAATTAAAAAATTTAAAAATCAACAATTTCTATGTTGATTGGTGTAGGAGGAAAAGTGATCCTGATAGTTGTGGTATTACACATTTACTCATAGAAAACTAAAAAAGTTTTGTGAGAAGCTAAAATAGAAGGCAATTATGTGTTTCAAGCTTGTTGTTTATTTTTTCTGAATATATTTCCCCATATTAAAAGAATGGTAATACCCCTTAGAATTACAGTGAGATCAAGTAAAACTTAAAAATATAATACATATCAGAATCTAAGCACATAGCAGGTGCACAAAAAATTTGTGTTTTTTCATGTTTTCTTGTGAAGTGAAACAATTCAACAGCTAAGACTATGTGAAATAAAGCGTTTTGTATGTAGTCTAGAAAAAATTGTGTTTTTTCATTCTTAACAGACTTATGGAAGCGTTCTCTGTTTTGGTTTCTTTTGTTGTGTTATGTCTCATCTGTGTATTTGGGCATGACTTTAGTTTTGTAGGATTATATTAAGACCACGTAAAGTGAGAGTCTTGTCTAAGCCAAACTGGAATCTACATTTAGCTGTTTGTGGAACTCTTGCTTTTAATTTTAAGGGATATCTGAAGAGAGAAAAAAAGGGAGAGAAGTAGAGAGCAATAGAGGGAGGAGAGAATATCTATTTCCTGCTGCCACCCTGACACCAGTTTTTAGAGGAGTTAAAAAAAAAAGAAGCTAGAGAGATCATGTTCAGAAAAGGCTGTGAAAGGCTCAGAGCATAAGCAATGCTAAACCAACTCCATAGATTATATTTTTCAAAAAGTTCTCACAATCCACTCCATCGGTGGAGGGCTTTCTCCGCATGCAACATTACGAAGAGTGTCGATTTCCCAGTGGAACACTACTAGCCTTCAGTGGTCACCCACTCCTGGGTGCAGTCAACTTTCATGTCTCTTCCACCCCAAATATTAATAACTAAAACATTAATAATAATTGTGTAAGGAAGAGGCACCCAGTTTGGTTCAGTAACAAGGTCATACTGTAATGGAACTTTTACATCTTTAGATGAAATCAGTCTTCAAACCCCAGATTTACATGTCCAACCACCTAACAGATTTTCTACGAGGACTTCAAATCAAATAAGTTCAAAACAGAGCTCATCTTCTCTCCCCAAAACCTGTTCCCCTCCTGTGCCTTCTAGCTCAGTGAATATTACTGATCTCTGCTATTCTCTATTGCTCATCTCTACTCAGACCCTAAAACCTGTCAAGTGTTACCTTGTCTCCTTGTCTTCCCTTAAACCCACAGATCTAAAAAACTAAATCCTGTTGATTCCATTTCTTAAAAGTAGCTTTTAAATCGGCGCCTTCTTTCCATCCCCTGGTTTACTAACAAAAACCTCCTAACTAGCATAGCCTTCAATCTTGCCCCTCCAATTTAATGAACATAGTACAGAGGGAGCCTTCCCCACCCCCCCACCCCACCCCACCCCCCACCACAAAGAGCAAATCTTTTTGCCTCTCCATCCCACATAAAACCTTTTACTAGATCCTACATTGCCTTCTGGATAAAGTCCGCAGTTTTAAAATAAAGGCCGTGGTTACTCCCCCAAGTTCATTTCTTGCCACTCTCTCTCTCCATCCCTCCAGCACCGTGAGCCCTGCAACTAAACACGCGGTCTAAACTGCAGGGACATGCACTGCTTGCAGGCCTCCAAACACCATGTTCCCTACTTCTGCTCGTCCCCATTCCCAACCTTTGGCCACCTTATGGGAACCGCTCTGTTGGTTCCTCTAGGGGAGATTTCCTTGGTCTGCCAGGAGAGGGTCACATGTCCTCCCAATGGGCTTTCATTTCCCGTTTACGTACATTCTCATGACACTGCGCTTCCTGTTTCACTCCTTCATTCCCAGCTCCTAGCCCACAGCATGCTGTTAATAATATTTCTTAAATGACTGAAGTACCCCCAGCAAATGAGAATAAAATTCCACTGACCTGACTGTGATCCTTATGTTTATCTCACCATCTCTCGTATTACACAGTTATTTATTTGTTGAGTAAATAGGTGTCTATTTCTTCCGTCACACACAGGTCTTACGGCCGATACCCAAGCCAGCTGCCTTTCTTGTCTCTGCTCAATATAGAAAACTTTCTCTTCGCTCCAGGCCCCAGCTTTTTGGTTTTGGTTTTGTTTTACCTATTAAGTTATTTTATTTTATAATTTTTTTAATGTTTATTTATTTTTGAGAGAGAGACAAGGTATGAGCAGGGGAGGGGCAGAGAGAGGGGGAGACACAGAATCCGAAGCAGGCTCCAGGCTCTGAGCTGTCAGCACAGAGCCTGACGCGGGGCTCGAACCCACGAACCGCAAGATCGTGACCTGAGCCTAAGTCAGACACTACTGAGCCACCCAGGCACCCCTCTATTAAGTTATTTTAAAGAGTCACCAAAAAATGTAGTTTGCATTTAAAATGTCCCTTTAAAATATTTGAACAGTATTTTAAAGATACCATTGATGTAATCTGATTTTTCCCCCACATATTTCTTTTTTGGAAAAATTGTGGTTAAAAAACAAAAATACACAACATTAGATTTACTATCCTAACCATTTATTATTGTTTCTTAAGGAATGTTTAATAAGGTACATAATATATGCTTATCTAACATGCATTTCTGTATCACTGAAGCTAAAGCAAAAATCCTGTTCGTTGGGTAAAAATGGCCTGTTTTATGTAGGTACACTTCAATGCAATTAGTAAAAAAAAAAAAAGAAAGAAAGCCAGAATACACTTGCTCCTTTGTATTCTGATGACACACAGCACGTAAAGATGTGTCTTCTACTCTTTTTTCCATATCAGGATGCCGTGCCCCATCATGCACAACAAGACCTCTGATTAGGCTTGTATCAGTCTCTGATTCCTGTTGCATTCCCATGATGTTGACCATGAAGAGGTTCACAGGTTCATTTTATTTTTTAATGGCCAAAGTGGAGCCCAGTGGTCAAGACATCAGCAAGTTCAGCATGAGCACCACATAGAGGTGTTCTGGTCACATCTATCAGTGTTTTCCTGTTCTTCTCTTTGCTTATGTTGATTTGTTCCAAAGACAGATGTGCCTTTTCCTTTGAAGCTTCAGATCCCTATATTATTATTATTGTTATTGGGGTGAAGACCCTAATAATAAACACACAATTATGAAACCACCCCCATACAGGAGTTCTTCGATTAGATGCAACTATCGTTTGTGTTAAAGATAGTATTTGAAGGGGTATTCTGTATCCTGCATACCCTTTAATACAATTAAGTTAATAAAACGTGCTGACTTTCTGAATACGCCTAAAGGGATAAATAGTCCTTTCAGTGCAGAGGAAAAGAACAGACCTTGCTCTAGCAAAGGGCCAAAACCAAGGGAATATTAGGGCCCCCTAACCGTCTTAAGTGTAGAGTTCAGTAGTGTTAAGTATATTCACACTGCTGTGCTATAAATCCCTAGAACATTGCCATCCTGCAACCCTGAAGCCATATACCCGTTAAACATTTATCTCCCTCCTCCCCCAGCCCTTGGCAACCACCTTTCTTTTTTGTTTCTGTGCTTTGGACTACTTTAGATACTTCGTATGAGTGGCATCATTGCAACATTTATCCTTTTGTCTCTGGCTTATTTCAGTTAGCATAACGTCCTCAAGGTTCATCCATGTTGTAGCCTGTGGGAGGACTGCCTTCCTTTCTTAAGGCTGAATAATATCCACCGAATGTGTCCACCATATTTTCTTTATCCATTCATTCATCAAGACGTCTTGGCTTTGTGAAGAATGCTGTAATCCACATGGGTGTACACATATCTTTTGGGATCCAACTTTGAATTCTTTGGATATTGAAAAGTTCAGGACATGGCTGTTTTCCAACTTTGTGTATTTTTTTGAGCTTATTCCTCCAACGTCGCATTCTGTGTGTGAGATACAACCAAACTGTTTCCTGGAGCTTCAGATGATTCAATTTCATTGCTATATGATACTTCCTTTTATGATTTTACCCAAATGTACTCATCTATTTTAGTACGATGGGCGTATGAATTATTTCTGGTTTGGGCCTAGGACAAACAATTCTGCTACGTGCTTTTTTAGTCAACCATCTTGGTGAGCATGTGCTAGAGTTTCTCTAAGATTTATACCCCAGAGTAGCATTGCCAGGCCATAGGTGTGTATATACTCAAGTATACTAAACACTTAAAATTTCTTTTCCAAGGGGATTATACCAGTATAAATTCTTGCCACAAGCATATGAGAGTTTTCAATGCTACACATCCTGACCGACATTGGGTGTAACCCATGTTAAATTTTTACTAACTCAGAGGGTGTATGATGGTAACTTATTTTGCAATTGCCATTTTTACCTAGGAATCTCACAAGCCAAGAGAGGCCATTAGTCACTTACATTTTTCAAGGTTCATATGATATAAAAAAAAAATGCGAAAACACAAATGTAATATACTCTTATTGTGCTATTTACAAGATAATGACAATTAAAAAAAATAACCTGTGGTACATTATGAAAGGAATGAAATGCAAGTTTATTTTTTTTCAGTATATGAAGTTTATTGTCAAATTGGTTTCCATACAACACCCAGTGCTCATCCCAAAAGGTGCCCTCCTCAATACCCATCACCCACCCTCCCCTTCCTTCCACCCCCCATCAACCCTCAGTTTGTTCTCAGTTTTTAAGAATCTCTTATGCTTTGGCTCTCTTCCACTCTAACCTCTTTTTTTTTTCTTCCCCTCCCCCATGGGATTCTGTTAAGTTTCTCAGGATCCACATAAGAGTGAAACCATATGGTATGTCTTTCTCCGTATGGCTTATGAAATGCAAGTTTAAAGTCTTATGATGAACATCTTCAATCCCATTCATGTATACTTACAAATGTATGTGTAAATCTCATTGACAGGTAAACATAAAGTCTCCGATAACATGAAAAAGTTCTCCTGAAGGACCTTTTCAAATCCAAGTCCAGAGCAAAATGGTCATGTGACTCCCTCCACCTACCCCCCCTGAACTCAGCCTCCAAGCCTCCACTTTCACTCTCGAGAAAACCGTCCTTAATGTATGCCAGACCTATTGGTTTTACCCGAATTTGTTCAGGAAATACTTTAAAATGAACATTGGGGGAAAACCTGAAAAACAATTCACAAAAGGATAGTCTAGTGGGGGCATCAAGAAAAGATGAAGATACCCTTGCCTTGACTTGTGAGAATATCTGTTTATCCAACAAGCATTGGCTAAGCACTTTCAAAATCAAGGAAGTGCGCTGAGCACTTTCGAGGAAACAAAGAAGAGTAAAACCAGGTGCCTGCCATCGCTGAAGCTCATATGCCAGTTGGGGAGCTAAGGGAAACAGAGGCAGTAAAGGGGTTGAAAGAGATGGCCCTTGAGATAGAACGGAAATATGAAGAGCTGTTCACCTGGTGGTCAACAAGTATGCTTCCACTAGAATTAATAGCGTGTGTAGACGGCCAGGACGCTGGGAAAGCTCAGGGCCAGTTGGGAGAACACTTAGAAGTGCTCTGTGGACAGTCTGAAGGTCAGCCTTGGCGATAGCGATAAGGGCAATTAGTAAAATGTAAAACTGGGGCCAGATTCTCCGTGCATTAAGTGTCATGACAAATACAAACCATTAATAATAGACTATCAGCAATTTAAAAGAGAGTAGTGACATGGACCTTATTTGCATGTCCCAAAGATAATCCTTGTGGGAGTGGAAAGGATCATAGAGGAGACGACCCTCTAGTCTAGATATTAAAATAAGGACCTTCACGGAGGAACTTGGCAGGGGGCAGGGGAGGGCAGCCATTTTGTGGGCTGACCCCATCCCTGTAAGACCCAGATCTTTTCCAGTATACCACCTGCTCTTTTCCTGAGTCGCTTGACCAGTAACTGGCTGCTCTGGAACCACCAATCAAATGGGTCTCGGAACAATCCTGTTTCCTGAGGCAGCCAGTGGGTCCTTGGGACAACCCTGGGCTATAGCCACCCGCCTAGGCCTGTTCCACAGAATGTGAGAACTATATCGCTGAAAGGCATCCTAGACTCCAACCCGGTGCCTACATGAGGACATTTAGGTCCAGAGAAGTTAAGTAAGCCACCCAAGGCCAAACAACTAATCACTGGCTGAGTCAGTACTCCAACTGGCCCCAGGATTCTGAGGTGGCAAGTTTCCTACACAACAAAATCAGGACAGAACCAAAACTCGGTCCTGTTGTATTGTTTCTCTATGACTGAGAGTGACACCCAAATTTATTAGCAGTAGAGTTTACAAAATCATTTACACATTATCACTGGCTTATGTTTTCAAAGCTTTCACAAAGGCCTAGCCACAGGACAGGCTCTGAAACCCACCAACTAAATACAGTTACTCTCTCCAGGCACCCTAATACCCCGGGCAGTTTGGTTAGGGCTCTCTTTTGTTTTTTTTCTGCCTACCATGACAGGAGGTCCAAGAATCTGGGGACAAGCCTTGGTGTAAGCACAACGCCAATCATGGCTGTGGAAACAAGCTCATTAAGTAACGATGCAAAAGAGAAAAACAGTGCATTGGTGGTTTTCAGAGAGGCTGAAATGACGTGATGCATTAATTAGTTCATTAATACCCATTTTTGCACGCACAGTAACACGTGAGTGCTGTGCGGTGTGTTTAAAACAAATGACGGAAAGTGCCAAGGTTGGTTTATAGAACTTTTAGCACAAACTCCATGTCTCTTGATCCCTAAGTCAGCCTGTGTATGTGAGATAACACCCTCCCCATTTTAGGACGAGAAAACTGAGGCTCAGAGCGGTTAAGTGAATAGTCTCACATCACACGGCCAGGAAATAGCAGAGCTGTGATTTTCATCTATGTCTTACAATCTCAAATACCATATTCTTTCCATTACATCCGTTCGGTATAGTAGCAGAAATCTCTAAGGCAAAGGGGGCTCACATCCCAACAAAAGGTAATAATGTCACATGTAAGGGAGTACAATGTAAATAATACATGCAGATTTTAAATAGTTTTTGAAGAAAAAACTCTTACTGTGCACGGGGATTAAGCACTGTATCTAGAATGTGCAAGCCCGACGGCTCCATATATCATGATACACCCTGCATTCATTGTGTCTCAGATCTGCCCTAGGAAGGGGATGGGGGTTGAAAAAAAAAAAAGACTTAACTGAATTCAGCAAATATATTTCCCCAAACACCCCCCAAACCCACTGATCTTCTTAAGGCAGATCTAAGACTACACTGAAGAATTTCCTAATTAGGCAGGCTGGAATCCAAAACTTTCTTCTGCTTTGTAGTTTTGACACTAACTAAACATCAGCTACAAGCAGAAGAAAAACACAACTGTTCCTTAAATTTTAAACCTTCAGTCTGCATTCATTCTTTTGAAGAGACTGAGGTAATTCTTCAGTTAATTAACTAATTAATTAATCAATCTGAGCAATGTTCCTCAGGTTTCACTGGGCAGGAAAATCACCTTGACAAGTGTTGGAGTACAGATTCCAATGCTCTAGGCTTGGGGTGGGATCTGCCTCTGAAATTGTACATTTCAAGTTAGCAAAGGCCTAGAATACACTTGTACGCTCAGGTCTATACATGCTGCCAAGAGACTGTTCAGAGGGCAAATTGAGTTGAGTGCTCTTGCCCTAGGGGAGATCACTGCCTAGATTTAGTTCTAGCAGCGTCTCAAAGGCAGAGGGCAAAGTCAAGATTTTTATGACCTCTCGGGGTTTGGTATGAGATGGGTCTTTCAATATGCGATTTAATTAGGATTTGGTAAACATTACAATATAATCATAATTCAGGATTGGTGGACAGCAAGGGTGTCAAAGAGGGTGTCAAAGGGAGTAAACAGCTGTTTGATGCCACCAACTGGAAAGTTCGACAGTCTCATTTTGCAAGTTGTTTCTGCCCGGGCAAGAGTTCCAGGGATAGCAAAGACTTGTTGGCGAAAGCAGTGAGTAGTAAAGTCGTACTGATACTAATCTGCGCGGGTGTAGACCATTTGGGTGTTTAATACCGATGTGCACGCTCATGTATTATGACAAATCGGGAATCCACGGCTTCCTAGAAGGAGCCAGGGAGGAAGAAAAGGAGGCAGGGAGGACTTAATGAGTGACAAAGGCTTTCGTGTCGGAGAGCGCCACCTGCTGGCCTCTGTGGGTTAAAAAACAAAAACAAAACAAAACCCAAAACTACAAACAGAAAGACTCGGGTGCCACCTACCGACTTATTTTTGAACTTTTCAAATGGTTTCCAGAAAGATGATTCACTTTCTTTTAAAATATGTATGTTATGCACCAATCATATAAGAGATGCTAGAAACAGAACAATCGATGACACAAGATGGGAAGGCAAGTCATGGAGACAAGTGAGCACAGAGGGGAGACCAGGTGAGGGATAGAGGCATAGGTAAGAGGGGTGAAGTGTGCAGCCCAAAGGACAGACTTGCAATCAAGTGACCAGGGGTGACTGGGCCCCAGGGAGTTGGGAAAGCTTTGTGGAGGGGAGGAACCCCAACGTGTCTCTTGAATGAGAACTGACAAGCAGGTGGGAGAAGGAAGGGCTGGGAGGTGGACCTTGTGCCTGCCCAGTGATTTAGTATGGCCAAATCATGACGTACGGGGCCTAGAGACAGGCACAAAGAGAGAAAACTGGGGAGCGGTGTTGGGGCCACATCCTGCAAGGCTTCACATGCCACACTGAGGAGGTTACCCTGACCGAACGAGCTCTGCCCAAAGGATCGCCAAACAATCCCTAATGGATATCAAGCTGGGGAAATGCAGAATGAGACCTCTGCTTACAAATACCACACAGGCAGCGGGGCCCTGTCTCTGGAAGAAGGTGAAATTGGAAATCGGCGCCTCAATTTGGAATTCCGCGGTTGCAAATCCCATAAACCTGTGCCACCTGTGAGTGGCAATAAAAAGAGGGAATCTATCAGAAGGATATCAGGAGCACACCAAAATTATCAAGAGGCTGGGAGAACAGGCTTGCAGAGGGGCAGGGGCAGAGGCACAGCAACGGTCTCAGAGGCGGAACAGTTTGACCAAGGGGACTGTGCTGTGGCAGGACGCCGTTGCCACTGCTGTGCTGAACTGGGCCTGACCACCCAGTGCGAGTGCGGGATCTGTCAGCCCTCCGCCATCTGCCGGCGCCGGGGATACTAGGTAGCTACGGGGGGCTAACTGGTCCCTGACTTCATAAACACTATGAAGTTAGGGTGCATGTTTGGCTGCAGTAACAAAGATCAGAGTTCACACAACTCAAAAAAGGCTGATGTTATTGTTCCCTTGTGTTAAGCCCCAAACTAGTTTGACGGCATTCCTCCAGGAAGCCACTTTGGGCCCAACCTCCCTCCGTATTTTGACTCCACGATCCGACTTCCCAGTTTCTTTTCTTTCTTTCTTTCTTTCTTTCTTTCTTTCTTCCTTTTTTTTTTTTAATTTTTTTAAATGTTTGTTTATTATTTTTAAGAGTGAGAGAGAGAGACAGAGCATGAGCAGGGGAGGGGCAGAGAGAGAGAGAGAGAGAGAGGACGACACAGAATCTGAAGCAGGTTCCAGGCTCTGAGCTGTCAGCACCAGAGCCCAACGTGGGGCCCGAACTCACAAACCGTGAAATCATGACCCGAGGCTGAAGTCGAGGCCTAACCCATTGAGGCCCCCAGGTGCCCCCACCCGCCTGCTTTCTGTTTGTGGTCCAAAAGAGCTGCCCAAGTTCCCACCATCACTTTTCCATTCCAGCCACAGGAAGAAGGAAAATGAAGTGAGATGTCACGCTACTTTCTTTTCAGGGCCCAACTTGGAAGTTGCGTATCTCACTTCTCCTTACAAGCCATCTTCCGGAACACGGTGACACAGCCACACAGCACTGAAAAAAAAAATTGACACGTGTAAGTCAGGATTCTGTGTGGCCAGATAGTTAAGATTCTGTTCCTATGGAGGAGGGGAATGCATATTGGGAGACAACCAGAAGATCCCCAAAATAGGAATCGAGGAGCTAGGTTCTGGAAAGACAAAAAAAGAAAAAAAGAAAAAAGAAAAAAAGGCAAATGTCCAGCACAGGCAGGTAGATTAGGTAGAAGAGTGGCTCAGTCATCTGAGTAAGAGATAATAGCAGCCCGGAAGAAGGCCATATACTGAGGATGGAACGAAATGTTTTAAAAATACGAAGGGAGTTAGACTTTCCAGGTTTCAGAGTCTGATTAAATATAAGGGCTAAAGAAAGGGGAGAGAGATAAATGCATCGCAATTTTCTGACGCTCGTAACAGGGTTGATCTCTGAGCCATCACTCAGATAAGGAATATGACGGCAATCACACATGGTACGCTCGGGTCTGTGGGACTTTCCCCTGGAGGTGCCAGGCCTCGGTCAGATGCATGGTTCTTGACTCAGGACGGAGTTTGATAATTGTCAGCATTTTGGTGGTAGATGAAGCTGTGGAAGAGAATCCCATCACCAGAGGAGAGTATGAAGTCGGAGACTGAGGGCAGAGGCTTAAATTAACATAGGAGCACAGACCCCAAATTAACCAAACCCATTAACCAACCCCAGGGCTACAACGAAAGCTATCAAATCACAGTGCCCATGATCAGAGCTAGTAGATGAGGCATATTCCGGACCATCCGTGTTTCTTCACCCATCTTTTGTAAGCTCTGACACTTAACAAGCATTTACTGGATGGAAACGCAAAATTTCCTGTAGGCGAGGCCTGGATAACCTGATTCAAGGCATCAGTAGGGATCCTGGTCAGGCCATTCCTCCCTCACTGAAGTGACAAGCGATCAGCAACTGGAAATTCCTTTGTGTTGAACATTCTTTTCTTGGGGGGCCCGCTCTGTTAGAGGAAACATACCATGACACCCCCAAGGTCTCACGTTGTGCATTTTCCTATCCGAAATGAAAAGAAGACAGAGCCCTGAAGGAGAGCTGAAGGTTACAGATAAAGCGTCTCCTGTTAAGAAGTCACTGCTTTACGATTTACAATTTATTACAGCTACTTGTGTCTAGTACTCTCTGTAGAATGTGAAACAGTATATACAGTGGCCTTCACAGCCAGCTGGAACATTTCTACTTCATTTATTTAGTCAACAGTGGGTGGGACCCTCATACATTTCACCCACATGTAGGTTGTTCAACAGGTCAGACTCCTTTTCTGCGAAAACTGTTTTCAGGTTTTAATCCCAAGTATCCAGTCTGAGAATGTTTCTCATTTTTCCTTCCTGCTTCTCTTTCCTCACCAAGTAAATCTATAGCTGTGGCCTCAATGAAACACAAAAGGCAGACGTGAATAATTTGAAGCCATATGAAAAACAATTAGCACAGAAATTGTCCTAGTAAGGTTACTGGAGGATATAGAACAGCTGTGCTCGGTTCCATTTTGTTCATTATCTTTTAAAGTGAGTTTCTTGAGTTATAATTTACATACAATAACATTTACCTTTTTAAAGAGGATAGCCTGATGAGATTTTGACACTTGAATACGGGTTGTTCCAACGCCATCACAATTAAGATACAATTTGTATCACCCCAAAGAGTTCCCTTGTCTTAAAAATTAATCCCTACCCCTTACTCCCAACTCCTCGCTCCCATTATCTGATTTCTGGTGTTAGAGTTTTGCCTTTTCCAGAATGTCACATGAATGGGATCATAGTGCTTACTCTTTGGGGTCTGACCGCTCTGACTTAACAAAATGCTCTTGCGGTTTATCCATGTTGTTGCAGGGATCTGTAGTTTGCTCCTTTTTATTAGTAAAGTATGCCAGCGAATGGATGGACCACAGTTTGTCTATACTCTGACCAGCTGATGGACATTTGGATTGTTCCTGGTTTGTGGCTCTTATGAACGAATGATGTCGTAAACAGTTTCATTTCCTTTGAGAATGGGGTTGATGGGTCATATGGAAGTTTTACGTTTAATTTTATAAATAACCACAAAACCATTTTTCCCAAGCGGCTCTACCATTTTGTATTCGTGCCAGAAGTTCATAAGGGCTCCAGTCCTTCCTCCTCCCCAACAGTGCTGACTACTATCTCTCTTCTTTTTTAAAAGAAATTTTTAATGTTTTTATTTATTTTTGAGACAGGGAGAGACAGAGCATGAGCAGGGAAGGGGCAGAGAGAGAGGGAGGCACAGAATCCAAAGCAGGCTCCAGGCTCTGAGCTGTCAGCACAGAGCCCGACACGGGGCTCGAACTCACGAACTGTGAGTTCGTGACCTGAGCTGAAGTTGGACGCTCAACCGACTGAGCCACCCAGGCACCCTGCTATTGTGTCTCTTCTTAATCCTTGTCACACTGGTCAGTATGTCTTGGTATTTCATTGTGGCTCAAACTTTCATTTCCTCAGTGACTAAAAATGTGGAGTGTCTTTTCATGGACTTAGTCATCACCTTTATCTCAGGGTCTGTTCAAACCTTTTCCCCATGTTTAAACTGGATTGTTTGTCTTATTATTAAGTGGTAGGCCTTGTTCCTATCTTCTGGACAGCAGCCTTTTTCATGTTTAAGACCTGTGTTTTGCAAATATTCTCTCCCCATCGGTGACTTATCTTTTCAGCTTCTTAACGTGGTGTTCAAAGGACAGAAGTTTTTATTTTGCTGAAATCCAGTTTAGCTCTTATTTTTTCTTTTGTAGTTTCTGTGTTTCGTACCTTATTTAAAACTTGAGGGACTTAAATTTTTTGTGTTTGCTGTTAAATCAAATGAAGCTACAGTAACTGATACAGCATAATACTGACAATAAATGTAGGCATCCAGATCAATGAAACAGAATAGAGTCTATTTGATCTCTATCTCACCTAAAACATTAATAATTGCTTAGCTTCATTAAGCAGAAATGTTCACATTTCTCTGATTCTCCTAAAAGGTTACCCATTTATCTGTTTGAATTGTGATCAAAATAAGTCCCAAACTTTGTGACGAATTGATATATTTCCTAGGTCTCTTTTTATTGTTGACCCCGCCCCTTCATCTATTTTTTCTGGCTCTTATTTTTTTTTTTTTTTTTAGTGTTTATTTACTTACCTTGAGAGAGGCAGAGAGAGAGAGGCAGAGAAAGAGGGAGAGAGAAGCCCAAGAAGGCTCTGTGCTACAGCCCAGAGCTTGACACAGGGCTCGAACTCACAAACTGTAAGATCCTGACCTGAGCTGAAATCAAGAGTTGGATGCTTAACCGACTGGGCCACCCAGGTGCTCCACATTACTATTGAAATTTGTACCTTTTGACCGATTTTGTCCATTTTGCCCATTCTCCTTCCCCACCGACCTTCACCCAGGCAACCACCAATCTGTTTCTATGAGTTGGGGTTCTTTTTTTTTAAGATTCCACATGTAAATGAGCTCATACGGTACTTGTCTTTCTTGGACTTCTTCCTCTTAGCATAACGCCTTCCAGATCCATCCATGTTGTCTCTTATGGCGGGATTCCCACTACCGTCTCCATTCTCGATCATGTGGGCCCTTCCAGCTCCTAGTCCCGGAAGGTCTCACCCTTCCACCTCAAACCTTCCCAGTGTGTTTGCACGTATTTTCTTTCCCTCCTCTCGTTTCGAGAACAAACTCTCCAACTGCTTCTGACCCTGTCCGTTCTTCAGTCCACTGCATTCTGTTTTTCACAGAATTCCACTCTATTAAAAATACTCTGCAAACAGGTCACTGTTGACTTTCCTAATCATCTGAAAGCAGGTCAGCCAACATAGAACCACGGTAGCCCAGGCAGCACAAAGGAAGGAAACGAAGAAAAATGGGACAGGAGATAAAAGAGGTACTCAGAGGCTGGACGTGCGGTTTTTCAAGCGAAGTCCACAGACCACACTCGTGTCAGAAGCACCTGGCGCCTTCCTAAAAGCACGGGTGCCCGTTCAAGCTGGCTTCATGAGCTTTTTCCATTTATTCATAGCTTTCGTTGTTGCTGGCTTGGTTATTGTTATTGTTTGCTTTGAATATTGCCTTATTCGGGGGCACCACGAGATGTCGTAGGCCCATCTTGTGTTTTCTCTACCTAGTCCGGGATTCGGCCAGTACTTTGCGGAGTCCTGGTGTCTTTCACATGAAAGTAGTACTTAGAAGTGAAGATCTGGACGTGAGATGGGCTCGTGGCTGCGGGACTGTTGCAGCTATCAGGCCATGTCGCTGGACAGAGCCAAGGAGCACACGCATACGCCTAGACACAAAACCAGACACATAATCACATTTACATCTCTACCTATATCTATCTAACTACTTACCTACTGAACCAGGAATTTACTGGTACCTCCAAACTCCATCTACCACCATGGATCACTGGAATGATTTCTTTTTAAAAAAAAAAAAAAAAAAAATTTTTTTTTAACGTTTATTTTTGAGACAGAGAGAGACAAAGCATGAACGGGGGAGGGTCAGACAGAGGGAGACACAGAATCTGAAGCAGGCTCCAGGCTCTGAGCTGTCAGCACAGAGCCCGACGCAGGGCTCGAACTCACGGACCGTGAGATCATGACCTGAGCCGAAGTCGGCCGCTTAACCGACTGAGCCACCCAGGTACCCTGGAATGATTTCACATTTCCCTCTGTATCATCATTTCCTTCTCAGATTGGTATCCAGTCTCCTTACAACATATTTACCTATTTGATCAGCCCCAGCTTTTATACTTCGTCTTCCATATTCACTGCCGCCCCTTCCTGCTCCAGCCCTGCACCCCCTTCCAGGCCACCCTGCCCTGGAGTGTCTTCCTTAGCTTGACACCCTGCATCAGGATGCATTCTTGCCCCACATGGACAGTCTGCCCCCGACACAGGCTCGGACACACACATACTGGGCCACGGAAGCTCCCCACCTCCTCCTACACAATAGGTGGCTTAGGATTGAGTTGTTCAAGAAGCCACAGGAAAGGAAGATGAAAAGAAGTGAGAGGAGGGGGAAAAGAGAAGGAAGGGGAAGAGAAATAGGAAGCAGATGCAATATCTCCTTAGTAGGGTAGCAAAAGAGATGAGGATGGGTTTAGAGGCGCTAGTTAGGAATTTTGTATTCCAAGCCTTGGATGCTGATGATCTTATAGGAGTGGGCGGTGGCGTAGAGAGAAGCAGACCAGTTAGGAAGATATTTAGGAGATAAAATGGACGGAACTTGAGGACAGGTAAAATACAAGGGATGAGAAACAGAAGGAGCGTTGTACTGAGGGTGATTCTTCATACTTGTGTGGTAAATGATGCCATTGCTGGAAAAGGACCAAATTCTACGTAGCCACACATTTTTGTACATCTCTTAAATAGCATTGACATATCTGCTTTGTATTATAGTTATTTTTAGGAATGTAAGACTTTCTCTTTTTTTTAAGATTTTATTTTTTTAAGCAATCTCTATACCCAGCAAGGGGCTCAAACCCACCACCCCACGATCAAGAGTCCCACCCTCCAACTGAGCCAACCAGGCACCCCTATACACATGTAAGATTTTCAAATCAAGCTTTTCAGAGGTTGGCAAAAAAGGCCCACAGGTCAAATGAAGCCTGTTTTTATATGGTCCAGCTAAGAATGGGGTTTTTTTTTTACATTTTTTTAATGTTTATTTATTTACTTTGAGAGAGAGAGAGAGAGAGAGAGAGAGCAGGGGAGGTGCAGAGAGAAGAAAGAAAGAATCCCAAGCAGCGCTGAGCCTGATGTGGGGCTCGAACCCACAAACCATGAGTTCGTGATATCATGACCTGAGCCGAAACCAAGAGTCAGTTGCTTAACCTGCTGAGCCGCCCAGGTGCCCCGGTTTTTAACATTTTTAATGGTTGTTAGAAAAATAATATAAAGAGAGATGAATAAGCAACAGAGGTGGTATGGGGTGGGCAAATTTTCAAATATTTCCTCTCTGGCCCTTCATTGGAAAAATGTATAGACCTCTGCTTCATGTAGTTTCTCTTGCGTGATTAGGTAATGAATACATATTTATAAAATTGAATTTTATACTTGTAAAAACGTTCTCCAAAGAATTTAAAATTGTAAAGTAGAAATAATACATAAGGAGGCTTAAGATAGGTTTCTTACATAGAAAAATGCATATTTTGAAACTTCAGAAAAAATGGAGAATCTTCTGCTGACTTGGTCAGTCAACAAAGATTCATGAGGAAGGAGAATTTGTAAGTTGAACTTGGGAAGTTCAACTTGGCGGGTCTAACTGAAAGAATTGAAGCAGTCTTAAGTATTTATGATGAAATGAACATATTTTTAATCTTTCAAAATTTTACACTGTGGATGATAAATCATATTCTCCTAACCATCAAGCTTTATGCACATAATATCTCAGTTTCAGCCTTTACTCCCCTTATCATAACTAGGAACAAAAAAACTCTTTAAACTGATTGTTACTAGTTGACCAGTAAATGGCTCAACAATCGAGCACATGTGAAGCCACAGTCCATCATCGTGCTTACAATTGCATTTGTATAGAACCCAGTAATTTCTCCATGTGAAAGCAATTGTTTTACCTCTTCTACAGACCCCCCACCCCCACCCCTACCACCAAGGTTTACGTTGTGCCATGTTCTATAACCTTTACCTAGGATTAAGGTTTGGGTATTTTTGCAGTGGATGGTCTTTGGTAACTATTTGGTCTCGTTTTCTTAAGAGGCCGAGTCACAGGAATTGCCACGTGTCTGAATACGCAAGTTGGTAACTTGAGCTTAGCCAAGGATGTGACATTTTTAATAGGACAAGAGCCAAGTTGTTCTATTTTCCATACAGGTGGTTACAAGCAAAACATATTAGTCACGGTAAAGGAAGTAAAAATGCAAGAAAAAAAGGTAGAGATGCTGCCTTGTTCCCTTCCTCCAAGGAATTGAACTTTAAACACTCAGTTTAATGGAGACTTTCTTTCTGAAGCATTTCCTTACCCCTCCTCCGTCTGTTTTTGAAGCTAGAATTAACTATGTCTTTTCTACACCCATGCCTAGTATTTTCTGTACCACTTTACACAGTTTAAGTGTCTATAAGTGCTTCTATAACAATTCAGAGCAGTTGTCCACATGTCTGCTTTGCCCGCTGGACTGCAGACTTCTCGGGGAAAGGACCTTGTCTATCTTTCTCGTTCCCTCACCTAATCAACTGCCCACCACAGAGCAGGCACTCCAAAAATGTGTGTAGATGAGTAAATGCATGAATGGCTTAGATATACTGGGTGATGACACTGCCTATAGAGGGAGTGGCCAGGACCTAATACCCATTTTCCCCCTCCCAAGATAATGGAGTCCTCAATTTTTGCCTGGTTACATGGCTGTCTGGAAAGGAAGCTTCAATTCCCAGCCTCCCTTGCAGCTAGGTATGGCCATTTGGCTGATGTCCGCCCAATGGGATGCAAGCATAAGCACAGGGTGGCAGTTTCCAGGCCCCTTCTTCACCTTTCATTCATGTTATCGGGCCTGGATCAAGAGGTCAAGAGCTATATTCCGGGGATGGTGGGTCATGGGGGCCAAAGGAGCGTGGGATCCTAAAGACTTCACGGCTTGTGGCTGCCACCTCGGCCATGAGCTGCAAACCCTGGACTATTGCCTGAGGAAGAAATAAACTTCTAGTTCTGAAAACCATTACCACTTTAGGCTTTGTGTATCACTCTCAGCCAAACCTATTGCTAGGCAGTACAGGACTCAAAGTGTTGACAGCCTAGAGTGCCTAATTACCCACATATCACAGGGCTTGTGGAAACTGTCTTTAAAAACAAACAAAGCAAAGATCTAAGGATTTCACCCCCTTCTCCCCACCCACATCCAGGTTGCAGGATTTGCTGTGGAAAGCTAGGTCTGCAAAGTCAGCTATGCGGAAACTCAACTGGAAGAACAGTAGGAGAGAAATTAGGGGAGGGAGGGAGAGGGGGAGGATGGGAAAGAGACAGGACAAAACAGAGAGAGATTAATGAAATGAAAGGAAAAATTAATGGTAACTAATATCAGGCCTCTCTCAGCTTCCTCTCCTTTCCCCACAAGGCAGGAGTAGAATGCACAGAAAGGGAAGGTGAGACTTCTACCCTGACTGAGGAAAATTACAAAACATTACAGCAGAAGGGGCAACAAAGAATATAGAGGCCAATCTTGTAATTTCACAGATGAAGTGGGGTCAAGGGGAAAGAAATTACCTTATTCAGCTCACACAGCTGTGAGGATCAAAGCCAATAGCGGGTCCTAAGACAGTATAGTTGACCCTTGAACAACGTGGGAGTTAGGAGCACCAACCCCATGTGCAGTCCAAAATCTGTGAATAACTTTTGACTCCCTAATAGCCTGTTGACCAGAAACCTTACTGATAAACAGCCGATTAACACATAGCAAAACCTTGGATTGCTAGTAACGTGTTCTACAAGTGTTCCACAAGACGAGCAAGCATTTTAAATAAATTTTAACCTGATAAACGAGCGATGTCTTGCAATACGAGTAGTACATGATGCCGACTGTCACGTGATCACCACTGAACCAATGGTTCTTGAAATTCGCTTTGATATACGAGTGCTTTGGATTACAAGCATGTTTTCGGAACAAATTATGCTCGCAAACCAAGGTTTTGTTGTATTTTGTATGTTACAGGTATTAAATACTAAATTCTTACAATGAAGTAAGCTACAGGAAAAAAATGTCATTAAAATCATAAGGAAGAGAAAATACATTTACAGTACTGTACTGTATTTATTGAAAAAAAATCGCATGTAAGTAGACCTGTGTAGTTCAAACATATGTGTTCCAGGGTCTACTGTATTTACTCTTCTATATAGCGTTCTCTCTGTTAATCTCAGATTGTTAAAGATGGAAAGATGCTTAGTCCAAAGTCCTCATTTTAAAAGTAAGGAAAGATGTTTTGAGAGAAGTCAACTAAATTGCCATGGTCACGCAGTTGGCTTCTTTTTTGTTTGTTTGTTTATTATTTTTGAGAGAGAGAGCAAGCAGGGAAGAGGCAGAGAGAGAGGGAGACACAGAATCGGAAGCAGACTCCAGGCTCTGAGTGCTCAGGACAGAGCCCGAACACGGGGCTCGACCTCACAGACCAGGAGATCATGACCTGAGCTGAAGTCAGCCCCCCAACCGACTGAGCCACCCAGGCGCCCCAGTTGGCTCCTTACTACCAAATCAGCTTATCTTCCCTAGTCTTTGCATTCACAAACAACAACGATGTGCTGGAAAAGCTTATATTAATCCAAAGTAAATGTGCAAATTCAAAGGGGGCATGGAGATAAGCAATACCGTGTAAATGCAAATGTAAAAACACCCTCCCCCCACAACGCAACGTATGTTGGTCCACGACCAGTTAACAGTTTTTAACATCTGACACTTTTCTTCCTGTCCTAACTGGCCACCAGAGTTCTTTTGCAAAACTATGTTTCCAAGTTCCCAAGACGGATACATGGTTTAAATATATGTTTTAAAACTTGCAATTGTTCTATCTTTGAACTCCTTGAGAAGTAACACTATTCATCTTCACCTTTAAACTGCTCTGTGAAGTTTGTTACCAGCTGTTTACACATACCAGCCCTCTTTTTCTGCACAGAACCTCTCTCAGCAGGTCACCGGGCTCTTATAACTGAACCCTTCAAATTCCTATAAATTTCCTTCTGTTGATAATACTGGCTTTCACCCTTCGCGGAAACAGGGCAGAAGGAACGAGAGCAAAGAGGAAATGAATTTGGATGGGAAGAAGCCCTCGTCACCTTGTGAATAAAATGCGCGTGAAAGCTTCAGTAACATGTGAGGGCACAAAGGGGGAGACAGGGATTCTCCAGGAGAAAGGAGAGCAGCCCCACACGGGGAGCTGGGTCAGGTGGTGTGTATCTGCACCCCTGTGCGTGAAGTGCTGCAGTGCTGAGGGCGAGGGCGTACTTACAACCAGGGTCTGCCCTGCACCAGGAAGAAGCCTTGGGGTGTTTTCACTAGTGGCTCTCCTCTGTCCAAGCAGCACCAGCTGATGTCCTTGAAAACGTTCTCATGTGCCCACTTCATTCTTAACGAGGCCAAGCGCATTAGTCATGCAACTCACGGACAAATAGGAATGTCTGTAGCTCTGGACACAGTCACGAACCCATTGTAGTTTGCACAGGAAGCTCGGCTCTGCGTGCTCAAATGTCATCCTCTAAAGGTCAGCTCTAAGTCCACAGAAGCAGTCTAGGAACACTGACAGCCGAGCTGAGCACGCGGCACTTCAAACAAGAAAGCTCTACAGTGGTTTTCGTCTCCCCGAACAGCGGCAGGTACAGGCTGGCAAGCCCGCCTTTGCCCCTGGGCAGACTGCCCTTTGGAAAGGAAAGCGGTCTCTCCAGACTTTCCTGTTGGAAACAGTGCCTGAGACTGAAAAGAGGAAAGGAGGTCTAGGGAACTCTTCCTGCTGCAACAGAACTAGTCCAGCCTGGGTCCTGAGATCCTTGACCTGCTGTGTGCATAAAGGGAAACTCAACTCCCCATCATGCCTCTCCGCTCCCAAAATAGTCCCCTTGGCCTGGCGCATCCTCCCCATTCCGCCCGCCACCGACCTGTCCATCAAAGTCCACTTCAATCAGCACCTCCTCCATTAAGACCTTTCAGGATCCCGCTGGCTCTCAATACATTGGCCCTTTGGCACGCCCTCATGCTGTTGATCACATTAGATCAGTGGAAGTTGACTGCGTCCATATTTTTCACACCCCCTACAGGGCCAGCTTAAAACCTGCAAATTACACAATTTGTCCTAAAAATTAAACAATAACCTGTGCGCTTCCTACAATTAAAGATTTTATGCTTGGGGAAGGAAACGTATCATTTTTTTTTTTTTAAACCAAACTTGGTTTCTCTGCGTTTCCAGTTGCCCAAGTGTCTGCTCAGCATGTCTAGGGGGTGGGTGCTTGGTCCACCTCCATCCCAGCCGCGCCGCGGATGTGAGCACGGTCAGGACAAAGGCAGCCTTACCCCTGTATGAGCCCTGTAGGATTAAGCACACCGTCCGGAACACAGTAAAAACACAAGAAATGAATAATGAAATGAACAGAGCTAGCATGAACTCGATGAGGGGCAAGAAGTAAGATTACACGGCCCCATCCAAGGCTTCCTAGTGCCCCACGGGGACCACACGACTCCCTTAACACAGGAAACAGCATGACTCTTGATAAGCAAGCAGTACACAAAGCACAGCTTCCTACCTTTCCTCTCCCTGCAGCTCAGTGCCCTTGGCAGGGAGCCACCTGCCTCCAGCCTTGTTTGGAAAAGTATTCATGGGACAATGGCGGTAACGTTGCACAGACTAACACTTGCCTGGATGTTTGTGGGGAGCCACTGCTGCCATTACTGCGCCCGCTGCTTCCGGAATCCAGTCAGCAAATGCCTTGGGAATGCAGCTTCTCCCGTGGCTTAGGAAGTTCTCTACTTTTGACACCTGCAACATCACTTTCCACATTCTCGGTCAGAAATCAGAAGGCACCCACCCGCATTTCCTGTGTTCATGGTAGCAATAAGTGGCAGAGAAGGGTAGGCTGCTGGGCAGCCACCAAGTTGCAGGGAAGGGGGCTGAGTAGGGACAGAGCCGCAGAATTTGGTAAATCTGGACCACTAACCTCCCCCCACCTCTCCCTGTTTGGTCCTTTACAGCCTTCTTACTAGTCAGGAACAGATTTCTGTCTCTTTTTTTCAAGTTTAGTTATTTATTTGGAGAGAGAGAAAGAACGGAGGAGAGACAGAGGGAGAGAGAGAGAGAGGGAGGATTCAGTCAGGCCCCCCACTGTCAGCACAGGGCTCCATGCAGGGCTCGAACCCACGAACCATGAGATGATGACCTGAGCCAAAACCAAGTGTCAGACAGTTAACTGATGAGCCACCCAGGCGCCCCCAGATTTCTGCCTCTGAAAGCAGCAGCCTGAGTTGCTAAAAGCCATAATCTGGGATTTAGGGATGAAAATGCCCACAGGAGGAAAAAAAAAAAAAAAAAAAAAAAAAAAAACACCCTAAGAGGATTCAGCTGGACCAATCTTTTGGTCATTGGACTGTCTGCAAGGCCAAGGGGGAATCCATGCTGATTTCAGATCACCATTTATTCAATGACTTCAGATCTCAGGGGAATGCTGGCTGGCTAGTTTATAAATACGTTCAACCCTGGTCTCTGAACTAATTCTTTAGGAATATGAATTTATCCAGTTGCCTAAAGAGCTTCTCATCTGGGCTCACAGTTACCACATTCTCTAAAACCATGTCTAATCCCTTTCTTACACTGCTCCTAAAACACTCAATGCTGGGTGTCCGTGGCATTTCGATTCTCCTCGAAGTGCTCATTTGAAAGAAAATTCTTTTCGTAGTTTTTGATAGTATTAAATCATTGACGAGTGACTCTCAAAAACTGGTTCTCCGAGTGTCCTCTTCTGTACGAGAAGCTAGAATGGGATGATTAAGGCCATGAAGTTCTGAAGGCCCTCTGGTGGCCCAGGGTAGGCCTGACGTGTGACATGAGAGAGAGAGGCACCCTGAGTGAACGGGTGCTGACCGCCACCTCCCCGTTAAAGGGTATGCATACTGGGTTGAATAGTATCTCCCAAACTTCTTGTCCACCTGGAGCCTGGGACTGCGACTTTATTTGGAAAAGGGGTCTTCACAGATATTCAAGTTACGATGACGTCATACTGGATTATGGTGGGCCTTAAATCCAATATGACTGGTGTCTTTTCAAAGAGAGAGACACAGACCCAAAGGAAGAATACCTTGTGACGATGGAGGCAGAGACTGGAGTCACGCCTCTGAAAGACAAGAAAGCACCTTCCCCCTAAATTCTTCTTTGCCACATCATTTACTAAGTATCTAGCTCATGGCAGAAACCAGGCTAGATCCCAGAACTACGATGGCAGAGAAGTCTCTTCCTGCCTTCTGATTTGGTTCTCTGGTACAGGAGACGGGCACGTAAACAAATAGTGACACAGGCAATCAGAAAGGTGTATACAAGGAGCAGGACTAGCAGAAAGGAGTAGGTAACTGTTAATAAAGGTGTCGAGAAAAGTTTCTTAGAGGCAGAAACACTGAGGCAAGGTTTGTAAGAGGAAGTTCCGGAGAAGTCGCTGAATCACGGGAGCATGATGCAGAAACAGTAGTGATGGAACAGGGTATATGCAGACAACTGCACACGTTCATTTCTCCTGAAGGCACAAGGGAAGGAGAGGCAAACCTAACAAGGAAGGTGCAGACGGGGGCCGGTCGCAGGGGGTTAAGAGGGTTTTACTCCACCCCCGGGGGCCATGAGGAGTCCTTGGAGAGTTTAAAGGAGAGGAATAACCATCGCACTGTGTTATGAAAGACCATCTGGGCTGCTCGCAGTGGGGGTGGAGCTGAGGGGAGAGATCGGACTGGGGCATTATGGAAAAGAAAAAACATAATGTGCGTGTAGGAAATGGGGAAGAAGAAAGAAATCATTTCCAGTTTCACCTTCCCTTTTTCAAGGTTGGGTTGCAGGGCAAGGCGGGGACAGCTGGGAGATCAGTTTCACGCAAGTAAGTAAATAGATGGAGGACAGGAGAGAGTTTCTCACTGCCGGAGAAAGATGGCACACGCACGAAAACAAGGAACTGTAGGATTGGGGGGCGTCTGGGTGGCTCAGTCGGTTAAGCAATCGACTCTTGATTTCTGCTCAGGTCCTGATCTCATGGTTCTGGAGATCAAGCCCCGCATCAGGCTTTGTGCTGATAGTGCAGAGCCTGCTTGGGGTTCCCTCTCTCCCTCTCTCTCTCTGCCCCTTCCCCCACCTCTTTCTAATAAACTTAAAAAAAAAAAAAAGAAACTATAGGATCAGATTGGAATTGGAAGCATTGGTTTGAAGTCATGGTTTTTTAAGATAGATAACATGATGTCTAGGTAGATGGGGAGAGAGATAGATGATGAAGAAATAGGTATCAATGGATAGTTGAGTCATATTTCCTAGTTGTGTGCACTTACTTAGAAGGGCTTAGAAGCAAGGACACCCCAGTTGCAATGAGTATCCTGGCATCCAAATCTCAGTTTCTGGCTTCTTGGAGAAATGTCTGATTCCAAGGCTAAGACCGGAAAAGCACAGGATGAGTCTGGATGTCATGCCAGAAAGCAAAGAGGCAGTCAGGGAACTGTGAGGACATGCCCCAAGGGCACAGGACATGGCCCAACGGGGACTCCTGGCCCAGTCTGGGATGGTTTGAACATCAAAATTAATAACAATGCTGATTATAATCCATTGAAAAAAATCAAAATTCGCGAGTTCATACTGATATGAATAACATGAACAAATAAATGCAAGGAAATAGAGAAAGCTCTCCTTTATAGTAAAAGGCCAATTAAATTGAGAAGAGATGATGGAATTAGGAAATCATTAGTTGGCAACCATCACAGTAATAACTAATTTAGATAGAATTATTGGATGCCAAAACTAGTATGTGAACATTTAATGAGGATATGGACATAGTGTCAAAATAGCTTCCTCAAATATTTACCTGCTTATTAATTAATGAGTACAAAATACTTGCTAATTAGTTAGGGTGGACAAACTTAGCCAACACCATCATAATCAAATGATAAGATGTAACATTACCAGCAACAAGACAAACCCACATCAAGTTATTGCCGATCAACTGAGAAAACACAGCATCACTTCCATGAAATTCCTGCCAAAAATGCATTACTGAAATCTAATAATGAGAAAACATCAGATAAACCCAAAGTGAGGGACTACAGAGCAATTAGCCTGTAGTCTTTAAAAAAAAAATTTCAGAGATGTGAAAAACCAGGAAAGAATGAGGAAATGTTCCATATTGAGGGAGACTAAAAAAGACATAATGATTAAATACAACACATGATCCTGGGTTGGGTTCTGAAAGTATAAAGAACATTATTGAAATGCCTTTTGAAATTTGAAAGGGGTCCATGGATGTACTGGCAGATGGTAATATTACCGCAATAGTCATTTCCTGATCTTGATGGTTTCCCTCTGGTTATATAAGTGTCCTTGTTTTGAGGAAATACACACTGAAGCAATAAAAGGTAATGGGGCATTTTGTCTGCACTGCTCTCCACTAGCTCAGAAAAAAATAATAACAATAATACCTATAAGTATGTGGATAGAACGAGAAGACACATGTGGTAAAATGTTACCAACTGAGGAATCTGGATAAAGAATGTGTAGAAGTTTTCGTGCCGTTCTTACAATTTTTCTGACTTTGAAATCGTTTCTAAATAAAAAATTTTAATGTGTTAATGTTCTAGAAAATGCAACTCACCTGCAGCGACAGAAAGCAGATCACTGATTGAGCAGGGAGGGGCCAGAGGCAAGAGTTAGGATGACGAAGGGGCACCAGGAAACTTTGGGGGGGGGGGAGCGATGGATACGTTCGTTATCTCGATTGTGGCAATGGCTTTCTTGGTGTAAATATATGTCAAAACTTACACTGGACACTTTATAAAACTCTATCAATAAGTAAAACAATAGAAAAAAATGATTTTGAAAATTCCTGATATCTGCCAAGGGGTTCCAACCAACCTCTTTACCATGGGATGCTTTTTTGGCACGCATTTCCATACTCCTGAAATGCCCTATCCTAGGAACTTCCTCCACCTTACCCTCTCCTTCATGTTAGAGAAGATAATGGATTTCCATCCCCTCCGTTGACTCTCCCTGCACTGAAATCTGCTGGGTCCTTCATTAATTCAACAAATCTTACCGTTCAATTTTAAAGCACCCTACCCTTTACGATATCTACAATGGAAGTATGTAATCTTTTCTGTTGCTCTCCTTATAAGCATTTCATAGGTTCGTTTTTATGTTTCCTGCTTGTTTTTACACTACAATTGAATGTCGAGATGTTTCTATTCTTGGAGCGTAACATCTTGTCAAAGTGCATTGCACGGCGCGTACCTGGGTAACATCAGGGGAGGAGGGACAGGAGAGGGAACACAGTGAACGTGGCCGAGAGAGTGGGCTGGAGATGTGGCTCCAGTTCCACCACTAACCAGCCACGTGCCGAGAACGCTTGGCTTCACTTTTTCCGTCTAGATTTCCGCGTATGTCAAAACGTTGGATCGGATGTCCTATCACCCACCTAGAAAATGTTGTCAATCTTGGATGATTTGAGTAGTGACCACTAGATGGAACCCGTGAGCCCACACATGTGGAATTGGGCGCTAGAAGGTGAGGCCTAGCCACACCAGAAAGCCTGGGGGGAGACGTGAGCCTGTGTTTGATGCAACAGGGCTAGTATGTAGAAAAAACTTGCAACGTTTTCCCCACAGACAGTGGTGTTTTCGTGTCTTTGCCATCCGGGCCAGGAAACTAGCCATCAGAGGAAGTCAGGCCAAAGTGAAAGCTGTACACATTTTTCGTTCCCCTCTTTGCTAAATCCGAAGGGTCTTTCACATAAAACTTGCAAATCCCACCTGCGTTTCTGTATTATCTGAAGTGAAACTTATTTAGGAGTTCCTCGTGTTTTTAGCCACATATGTTCAAAATGAATAGTTTTGAGAGACAGGGGATGTTAATCACTTGTGTCAAGGGTATTCGAGGGTGTTGGAGAGAAATCGTTTTTTTTAGAATTTGAAAATGAAATCGCTGTGAGATGAATTAAAATGGATACGAATTTAAAAACTATCAAGCTATAAGTGGATAGAAAAACGATTGATTTTGCAGCATTTTTGGATGCTAATAAATTAATGGTTAGCACTTGTCAACATTTGTTAGAAGTATCAAATGCTATAGTGTAACTGATTCCTTACTGTTTATAAGTCGCACATATAAGGGGTGACACGCTACCCCCTCCCTGAATAATCCTTTTCTTCTGCCACTGACCTTTCCTGCTGAATATTTCGAAACCCTTTGTAAACTTACTTCGGCATCTCTGTGGGGCATTCATTCCCTTCCCTTGCAAACCTTTAACAGTCAGAAGCTGTCTTTCTCTCTCTCAGAATAAATAAACTTAGCAAAGGAGACTGTCTTTTTTTTTTTTTTTTTTTAAGTAGGCTTCATGCCGAGCACAGAGTCCAACATGGAGCTTGAACTCACAACCCTGAGATCGAGACCTGAGCTCAGATCAAGAGTCAGACGCTTAACTGACAGAGCCACCCAGGCGCTCCAGAAACTGCCTTTGATAAGAACAAATGTAGATACTTGGAAAAGGATGATGGTAAGACTAAGAGACACTCTCATTCAGACTCAACAGCACTTAACGAGAAAGTGGTCTTTGACAGGAATTTTAATTCCTTTATTCATGCCTCCCAACATCATTGTCAATAGCCATGTTAAATGACGTTTTATAAATGATGAAATGAGGGGCGCCTGGGTGGCTCAATCGGTTGGGCGTCCGACTTCGGCTCAGGTCACGATCTCGCGGTCCGTGGGTTCGAGCTCCGCGTCGGGCTCTGTGCTGACAGCTCAGAGCCTGGAGCCTGCTGCGGATTCTGTGTCTCCCCCTCTCTCTGCCCCTCCCCTGCTCACGCTCTGTGTGTCTGTCTCTCAATAATAAATTTTTTAAAACGTTAAAAAAATTTATAAATGATGAAATGAAAACTTAGGGATGTTAAGTCATTTGTACCAATAATACAAGTGGCAAAGTCAGAATTCAAACCAAGGTCTCTTGGTTTCGAGCCCGGTTCTTCCCAATACACCAAGGTGGAGGAGATGATGAATTATCTCAGCTTTAACATAGAAGGTAGAGACCTTCTATGAGTCATCATGAAGCAATGAAACTGTTTTCTCCATCATTGTTAGAGCTGCTCTCTTTGTCTTACCCTTTTTCACAATTATTATTCTTTTTCACTCAGCAAGGAAGAATCTCGGACTTCACATTAGCACACACGGCCACTTCTTTTTTTTTAATTTTTTTGCTAATGTTTTATTTATTTTTGAGACACAGAGAGACAGAGCATGAGCAGGGGAGGGGCGGAGAGAGAGGGAGACACAGAATCCGAAGCAGGCTCCAAGCTCTGAGCTGCCAGCACAGAGCCGGATGTGGGGCTCGAATTCATGAACGGTGAGATCATGACCTGAGCCGAAGTCGGATGCTTAACCGACTGAGCCACCCAGGCGCCCTGATTGTTCTTTTCTTTTTTTTTTTTTTTTTTTTTTAATTTTTTTAATGTTTATTTATTTTTGGCAGAGAGAGAGAGAGAGAGAGAGAGAGAGAGAGAGAGACAGAGCATGAGTGGGGAAGGGGCAGAGAGAGAGGGAGACACAGAATCTGAAACAGGCTCCAGGCTCTGAGCTGTCAGCACAGAGCCCCACGCAGTGCCCGAACTCACACACTCTGAGATCATGACCTGAGCTGAAGTCTGACGCTTAACCGACTGAGCCACCCAGGCACCCCACGGCCACTTCTTACCAATAGTGCAATGCTACCTAAGCTTTTGCGTGTCAACAGCACATGAGAAACAAAATCCTGTAAAAGCCTTGACAAATCGCAACACAAGGAAGGCGATACAATTGCTAAAGGGCAACCTCCATTCTCCCCACCCAAACCAGAGGGAAAAGGCATCTGCGGCCCTTAGGCTGAAGGCCCCCCAACAGTATCAAAGACCTGGTTTTGTTGTTGTTGTTTTAAAGGGCTAGTGCAGACAGTGCATTCTCTGAGCTGTGTGGGGTGAGGGTTTTTAAGTGTTTTTCTACACTAGTGTCTAAGTGTTTAAGTGTTTTCCATACACTAGTGCGGGCTGCCTCGTTCCAGCCAATCCTTGTGGAGGCGGCGAGATCTGAGCCCTTTCTTTCTTTCTTTCTTTCTTTCTTTCTTTCTTTCTTTCTTTCTTTTTTTAATGTTTATTTATTGTTGAGACAGAGAGGGACAGAGCATGAATGGGAAGGGGCAGAGAGAGAGGGAGACGCAGAATCCGAAGCAGGCTCCAGGCTCTGAGCTGTCATCACAGAGCCCGAAGCGGGGCTCGAACTCAAGGACTGTGAGATCATGACCTGAGCTGAAGCCGGATGCTTAACCGACTGAGCCACCCAGGCACCCCTGTTTTTATTTATTTTTGAAGGAGAGAGAGAGACAGAGCATGAGCGGGGGAGGAGCAGAGAGAGAGAGGGAGACAGAGAATTCGAAGCGGACTCCAGGCTCTGAGCTGTCCGCACAGAGCCCGATGCGGGGCTCGAACTCACGAACCGTGAGATCATGACCTGAGCCTAAGTTGGACGCTCAACCGACTCAGCCACCCAGGCACCCCAGGAATTTCCTCCTTCTCTTAAGAGAGCAAAGAGAGACACGGATGTGGAAAAGAACAGGGAAATTTTTCCGCCCAAGGCTTGATAAAGTCGACGTCTTCCTTCATTGCTTCCTGCAGTTCAAGACACAAGACTGGAGTAAAGGAGTTAGGAGTTCTGCTCTTCAGCCCCGTAACTTTCATCTCAAACTGAGGGCATTGTCCTCAAAATAGAAGCCTCTCGTGAGGAGTGGAGGAAGGCTTGGTCTATGCTCCACATCTGCTGACCTGGAGGGAGGACAGTTGGGCTGTTATTGTCCATTTCCCTTTTCAGGGACGTCCAGCCCCGGTCAGTTCCATGCACAGCGGAGAAAGCCCGGTCTGTTAGCCCAGCCTGCTGACCAAGTCTTGGCAGGTCCTTCTATTTTGGCAAGGCTGAGCCAAAAGAGAAGTTTTGTTGTGCTATTTACTTTCTCTCATAGTATCTCTGGCTCAGAACTATCAAAGTAGCCTGTCAGTGCAGAAGGCAGGCATTCCCCTCCCATATCCCCCCACTCCTGCCTCCCTCCCCCCACCCCGCCAGTGTTTCTGGTCTACTGGGGTTTTTTTGAGCTTGCTCAGTGGGGGAGGAAATCCCACTTGACCTCAAGTTCCTTTCTGACAATTACCATATGCCTCTAGGGACCTGGGAAGCTTCACTGTGGCTTGAGATGTCACTGTGGGGGCCATTCTTACCCCGGATAGTGCTGAAAGCTTGCCTTTTCTGTTTCTTTTCTTTTTTTTCTTTTTCATTTCTTTTTCTTTTTTTTTAATTATAATAAGCTACCTTGTCTCTGTGAGATTCGGTGACAGTGAATTTCAAGGGCTAATTATTCCCCCCATTAAAAAAAGTTTCCTCTACATCATTTAAAGCGTGCTGCCTTGTCCCCAGCCTGAGATGATTGGCACAGGTAGCCAGGATGAGTTTAATTAAGGGATTTTCATGTGTCAACAGCTGAGAATAAGTCTGCCTTCTCTGACGCAAGGGGAGACTTTAATTAAAGTGAGAAATGGCCATTATCCCCGGGGGCACATCCTCCTCTTGCTTCCCCATCCAGATCTTTGCCTGTCTCTCTTCCCCTATGCCAGGAAGAAGGTATGGGACGGAAAGGTTACACTGCCCAAGATCACCAGCCACCTGCAGAAGAGTAGAGGACACCTGCTCATCAAGCTAAGAACAATGGGCTCTGGGGCTTACAGAATAATTGTACAAGTCTCACGTGGTTTCCCTAAAAGCAGTGACAGCTCAAAACGTTATTTGCCCCCAGTTTCTAGAAAATATCTTTCTTTACTAAGTTACCTCCAAGGTTTTGTTTGTTGAATTTTTGTTGAATTGTTCATTTTGTGAGTAGGAAATACATGCACATGGTAAAAGGGTATGTGGTGAAAAGCAATCTTCCTCCTCCCTCAGTCCCCAGCCACCGAGCTCCAATTTTCTTGCATACGCTTCTAAAGACATGCTGCTCAGTTGTAGATTTATGTATGTGTGTGTACTCAGTTTATCTGAAATTCAGATTTAATTGGGCATCTTGTATTTTCTCTGGCAATCCTGTAGTGGGTTTCACTGTTTCTAGCTCTCTCTGGAACAGAAGTCAGATATACAGATATAAAAAATACATATAATTATGATATAACATGTAAATATATATTATAATACATACATAATATATAATATATAAATAATATATGAAAATATATTCTCTCATGTTTCTATACATTATTTCTGTATCTTTTATCTATTGTAATATATAAAACATAAATGGATAATGGAGATAGATTTATTATTTCTATCTCTATTATAATATGTAACATATATCATATAAAAATAATATATATATAAAATATATTATACACATAACTATTATTATTTCTGTATCTCTCTGTATGAATATATATGCCATATATACCTTACATCAATATGAACTCATATTTAACTTTAAATATATTAAAATTTGAATTAAATACATACTTTATAAATTAAAATTTATAAATTGAATGTATATTTAAATATGTATTTAAAGTTAAACATGAGTTCTTACTAATGTTTGCCATATATATTCATAACTTAAATATGAATATGTATGTTTAAAGTTAAATGTGAGTTTATATTGGTGTCCCCGATTCTAATCTAGTACCAAAGGGTTTCTTCTATTGTCTCCCTTTTGCTTATCTATAGCTTCCCCCTCCAACAGGGGAACAACCTTGCCCCCACTATCCACCATCCATTTACTTGTTTGGCCCTGGTTACTTAGTTTACATGCAAAGCAGTTTCAGGATTAACTCGTAACCCCATGAGGAAGAAATTTACTAACTGGAAAACAGTGGTGACATTTAGCATTGTTTGCCTTTAACCTTAGGGTGGTTTCCAAAGTTACTTAGGTGACTGTCAAAGACAAAGTCTGCATTCCATCTTGGGATGCCCCAACATCCTGGTGGATTCTTTAAAGTTGTGTGCATTAAGGCTCACTCTTTGTGATGTATAGCTCTATGGAGTTTGACAAATTCAGAGTCATTCATCATCCATCCCAGGTACATGTTAGAACAGTTCTTTCACTCTCAAAATCCCCCCCATGAATCTGCTTTGTAGTCAACTACTGCTTCCCGTCACCAACCCCTGGCATCTGTTTTTTATTCCTATAGTATTGCCTTTTCTAGAGTGATCGTGCAGTGATTTTCTGCAAAAATATATATATGTATTTTGGTTCCATTAAAATTACTGTGCTTCTTGTATGAGAAATGTATTAATATAAGAGATAAAAGTGACATCATATCAAAAAGAAGATGGTTTTGCCATCCAAATTTCCTCCTTTTGTGAGGACACACACACACACACACACACATACACACACACCGTTTATCCCACCGACTGATCATTGTGAAAAGAAGTACAAAATATATTGAGAACTTAAGAAAAGAGAACTTAAAAATATTTATTAGGTGTTGGATCCTTGTTAAAATTTTATATTCTTGGCCTAATAAAGACTTTGCCACTCAGAAAGGATCAAAAAGATTGAAAAGTATTCTAATTGAAGATAAGTCGGTCTTGTAGAATCTATTAAAATAGATGAACTTAATTGTGGCAAAGTGAATTTCTCTCTATACATCTCTCTGCATTACCAATAATTTTAAACATGGTGGTTTTGTTTAGTATCTGTATAAACTTTCTAACTTGTATCTCCTGCCCACACATCCAGATCTACCTCTATGGGCTTTCTTGAGAACTATTTGAGCTTCCTGGTAAGGGCCTCTACAGGTCTTGCTTCACTGGTACGGTGACTTCATGTAATCATTAAGGTAATCACCACCTCACCAGAGCAGAATAGCAGGCCCTACAAAAATTGAGACTAAATTCTCAATAAATGTGGTCTCAAATTTCAGAAATCTAAAAATTTTAGTGTATCCACTAACCCGTTGATGCATTCAGTCAACCAACAAACATCCACTGAGAACATTTCAAGTACATCATGCTATCAATTGAAAATACCATGATAATAAAGCTTAGGATCTACTATCAAAGACTTACAGAGAAACCAGAGTAAGAGACTGTGAGGCATGTTAGGAGAAATGTGGTCAAGGAATGTAAACCTTGGATGGAAATCAGAGCGTGCTTCCCAAAGGAGAGGACAAGAGAGTTCAACCCTGGGTTACTCTCTTCATCTTGAATGTGACTTCCAAGAGTCAATGGTTTGGTTTCACTAAACAAGTGTTGATTTAGCAACTCTAGGCACTATTTGGACCATTAAGACAAGTGAATTATGAAACACGCCTCAGAATGTAAACTTACTTTCCTCCATCACTATTCTTTGCTCTACTTTACAAAGTAACGAACAGATGAGAGTCATTGAAAACTAGTAATTAATGAGTATATAAACACTTGAGAATGCTGTTTAAGTGTTTAAACACCGTTAAGGGTCCATGCATAAGTCAAACATGTCGCTAGTCTTTTCATTTATACCACGAATTGACCTGGCAAACTGTTTTTCCCATGCAATTTAAAAGTAAGGTTCAAATCAGCCTATATAGAAACAACTGCAAATGAATGGTACGAAATGCCTGAAGTTGTATTTAAAACAAACAAACAAACAAAAAAACCCACGAAAATTCCAACAATGGTTATCTTTGGATTGTGGGTTGTGGGTCATTTTTCATTTTCTCGTATGTTTTTTATATTTCCTGAGAGATCTCTATTGATCATGCGTTGCTCCTTTAAGAAAAACTTGAAATAAAATTACAAAATCCGTGCAGGGCTTCCAAGAACACTTCAGCGTAAACTCTTTTGTGAGCAGTTCAATTTGGGCCATGTTTAACATCAATCTCTTTACTAAGCTGGCTACACGTAGCTCCTGAATCCGAGAGCCTAGTAATGCGAAACATACTGGAAGACTGTCCAGCAAGAGTAAGCAAAGGCCAATGAGATAGTGTTATAGAGAACTGACAGTCTAGAAGCTGAGTTAGACACCAGTGGAAAGAGAACTGGAAGCAGAAGGAGCAGAAACAGAAGTTCCGTCATCACAATAGCAGACCATTGCTTAGAAAGCAACAGACGTCTACTCTAAAAGGACGAGATAACAAGATTAATAGAGCTGCTTCTTATCAGAATGGCGTTTTAGTGCTCGTTGAGGCCTGTGTGTTCTGTTCCGGGCTCCGCGGCTGATGAGATTATCTTGTTCTGTGTCTGCTTTTCACGTGTTCTTACAACACAAACCGTCAACTGAGGCCACCTGAGGACGTATCTGCTCCTTGAAACCTACAAGAAGCTAACTGGCATAGACAAATATTTAGATTGTATCCAGTTTTAAAAAATCTTTTTTTCAAAACACTGTGATAAACATACTAGAAGAGAAATTTTTGTCTGTGTTTATAGTTACTTTCTTAGGACTGAGCCTTAGAATAAAAACTGACAGGTCAAAGGGTAAAGAAATTTTTTTCATTTTTTAAAGGTTTATTTATTTATTTTGAGAAAGACAGAGACAGCATGAGCAAGGGAGGGGTGGAGAGAGAGAGGGAGAGAGAGAATCCCAAATAGACTCCACACTGTCAGTCCAGAACCCATGCTGGGGGCTTGAACTCACGGAACCGTGAGTTCATGACCATGAGATCATGACTGTGAGATCATGACGTAAGCCGAAACCGAGAGGTATATGCTTAACCGACTGAGCCACCCAGGCGCCCAAGGGTAAGAACTTAAATACTGCCAAACAGCTTGTCAAAAACTGCTTTGCTTACTATTGAGGTTTATTGGTTTTGCATGACTTTTATGTCTTTTAATTTTTTATTTTGTGCATTGTCTGCTTCTATTCTGTGTCTATATGGCTGATGCTATATTTAGGCAGACCCAGTCTCTATTTGCAACATATTTCTTCCTTATTTGACTCCATTATGGAGGGGACAAAAGCTAAATTTTGATTTTCACCCTGTCTTGTTGATATGAGAAATAAATCTATAGGCACATTCTCCAAATTCTGCCTTCTTCCTGCTTGAACTGCCGGGAGACACAGCAATCATTTTGAAATCAGAAAGATAAAAGCTACCTGCTAAGAATTTGTGAGTCAAAAGGGTTAATCCTTGGACATTGGTGATGTTTGGGGACAACATATCAGCCTGGACTGATTCCCACGGGATTTCTTATTGCCGGAGTAAAACAGCCCCTTCACCTCTTCAGCCACTGTGATAGGTTTTTCTATTTCTTGTAGCTAAATGCAATTTTGACTTGCTGCACCCATTTGTTCATGACTTCATCTATGCACGATTATCTATCATGCTTGTTGCAAATATTTTCCCAGTTAGTTGTCCTTTAGTTTGTGATGTTTTCCAATGCACATATGGTTTCATGTTTATGCTGTTACATGTACCCATTTTCTCCTGTGGTTTTTTCAATTGAAAATTGGAGAAATGTAGTTGAATAATTTTGAAAGTTATTGGAGTTATAAGCAAAACAGAACACTGTCTATCAATTGTAACTGAAAACGATGAACAAAAACAAATCATATGTCTAACATATGGCAGTTATGTGTACATTTATAGTAATGAAAATGGGTTGAACTTCTTAAATTCCCCTAGTAAGATACAGTGGTTCTTAGACTGGTTAAATACATATGCATGCACACCCATATACATACAATCATGCTATTTATAACACATACTCGAGCCAAAATGACCAAAAAAGTTGTAAGCAGATAGGCAAAGATGTGCCAAGGAATGAAAAGAACAAGAAAGCAGGAATATATATTGTATGAAATATGATGTAGGGCAAAAAACAATAAGGAGGCCCCACACCACCATTTTATTGATAAAGCTGCACCATGATAAGAGTCATGTGATTTTATCCATAAACACTACATAGTTTTATACAGAGCAAAACACACTAGAAACACATAAGAGGGGCACCTGGGTGGCTCAGTCGGTTAAGTGGCCGACTTCAGCTCAGGTCATGATCTCGTGGTCTGTGGGTTCGAGTCCCAAGTCGGGCTCTGTGCTGACAGCTCGGAGCCTGGAGCCTGCTTCTGTTTCTGTGTCTCCCTCTCTCTCTGCCCCTCCCCCATTCACACTCTATCTCTCTCTGCCTTTCAAAAATGAGTAAATGTTAAAAAAAAAAAATTGGGGGGCTCCTGGGTGACTCAGTCGGTTAGGCGGCCGACTTCGGCTCAGGTCATGATCTCGCGGTCCGTGAGTTCTAGCCCCGCCTCGGGCTCTGTGCTGACAGCTCAGAGCCTGGAGCCTGTTTCAGATTCTGTGTCTCCCTCTCTCTGACCCTCCCCCGTTCATGCGCTGTCTCTCCCTGTCTCAAAAATAAATAAACGTTAAAAAAAATTAAAAAAAAAAAATTTTTTAGAAACACATGAAGAAAATTCCAGAAGCGCAATTCAGTGGGACATTTTCATGTGTTTTACTCTTTGACAGGTAGGACAAGCAATACATAATATAGAGCCGAGGGATATAATTAACATGTTTGATTTAATCAATACTTTCAAAATTATGTATGCTACAAAACAATGTACCTTCATTTTTAGTATGCCTGAAATATAATAATTTAATATTTTGTTGGACATCGGGGAAATCATCGATTGAGCAGATTACTGCCTGTTCTTTCAGTATAAAGCAAGAGGGATTAATTTTAAAATTAAAATGTAAGCTTTTGGCTTTCAACTTGGAGGAGGTGAAGGGACAACTCTCTTCGGTGGTCCTGAGCCCAGGCTCATCTGCCACCAGCCACCTCCACCATGATGCCTAAGTTTGACCCCGGTGAACTCAAAGTCATACACCCGAGGCACACCGGTGGGTAGGTCAGTGTCCCGGCCCCCAAGATTGGCCCTCTGGGTCTGTCTCCAAAAAGGATTGGTGATGAGAGCACAAGACAACCAGTAATTGGAAGGATCTGAGGATTACAGTGAAACTGGCCATTCAGAACAGACAGGCCCAGACTGAAGCGGTACCTTCTATCTCTGCCCTGATTATCAAAGCCCTCATGGAACCCCCAAGAGACAAAAAGAAGCAGAGGTACCTGGGTGGCTCAGTCGGTTGAGTGACCAACTTCAGCTCAGGTCATGAGCTTGACGTTTGTGAGTTTGAGCCCCACATCAGGTTCGCTGTCAGCCTGTCAGCGTAGAGCTGGCTTCAGATTTTCTGTCCCCCTCTCTCTGCCCCTTCCCCACTTGCACTCTCCCAAAAATAAGTATATTTTTTAAAAGAGATGAAGAGAAGCAGAAAAATATCAAGCACAGTGGAAATAACACTTTTGACGAGATTGTCAACATTTCCTGGTAGATGCGAGAGAACTCTCTGGAACTATTAAAGAGATCCTAGGGACGGCCCAGGCTGTGGGCAGCAATACTGATGGCTACCACCCTCGCAGGTGACATCACCAGTGGGGCAGTGGGAAGCCCCACTAGTTAAGAACTAAGAAGGAAGGGGCGCCTGGGTGGCTTAGTTGGTTGAGCGACTAAGTCTTGATTTTGGCTCAGGCCATGATCTTACAGTTCATGGGATCAAGCCCTGCATCAGGGTCCACACTGACAGCACAGAGCCTGCTTGGGATTCTCCCTACTCCCGCCCCCGCCCCTCCCCAGCTCATGCACCTGCACACGTGCTCACTCTCTCTCTCTCTCAAAATGAATAAACCAAAAAAAACAAAACAAACAAACAAAAGAACTAAGATGGGAAACATTTCAATAAAGGATCATTTGACAGCCAAAAAGAAGTAAATTAAAAAATCGTCTAAATTCTCTTTTATCTGACAGAGGAAATCTACTGCTTGTATATACCACATTTTGTTTATCCATTTATCAGTTGGTAGATGTTTGGGTTATTTCTACTTTTTGACTACTATGAATAATGCTGCTGTGAGCATTTGCACTCAAGTTTTTGTGGGAGCACATGTTTTCAGTTATTTTGGGTGCATATCCAGGGTTGGAATGGCTGGGTCATACGGTAATTATATGTTTACTTGTTTTGAGGAACAAACAATTTTCCAAAGCAGCTGCACCATTTTAGATTCCATCCCGCAATGCATCATCCTCCCTAGCACTTGCTACTGGCCATCTTTTTTATTGTCCTGTCCCCGGAAGTAAGGGTTACATGCAGCTCCCTTGATGCTTGTCTGAAGCAGTCATGTCTTTTAGGTAAGAGGTACCTGCAAAACCCTCTGTGTGTCCACCAATAAGAGCCATCAGATGGATGTTCAGAGCAGCTTAAATGCTTGGACCCATTTATCTTTTCACCGAAGACTAAACTGAGGGTGAGTATTATCTCAATATTTATGAATGTGTTCTTGGGGTAGAGAATTAAAAGAGCTGGAAAAATACCTCTTGATTGATCTCCGTATCTCTGTCTCTTGAAAGTTCTGAGTCATGCTTAAGTAAAAGAATCAAAGTTTCATTTTGCTTTCTGGAATATATATATATATATATATTTATATAACATCTTCTTTAGCCATTCATCCATCAATGGACAGACAGGTTGTTTCCATATCTTGGCTATTGTTAATAACGCTGCAATGAACACAGGGGTACAGATTATCTCTTTGAGCTCTTGTCATTTCCTTTGGATGTATACACGGAAGTGGGTTGCTAGTTTATGTGGTAGTTCTATTTCAAATTTCGTGAGGAAGCTCCGTACTGTTTTCCATAGTGGCTGCACCAATTTACATTCCCACCAACAGCACACAAGGGTTCCCTTTTCTCCACTTCCTCACCAACACTTGTTATCTCTTGTCTTTCTGATGATGGCCATTCTAACAGGTGTGAGGTGATAGCTCATTGCGGTTTTGATTTGCATTTGTTAAGGGTCCATTTGCATTTTGTTCTATAAAGGGGAAATTGACCGAAGATGTCCCAAAAGAGTTGGACACAATAGACATCCAGACATTGTCTTACTCTTGCTCTGTTTCTTGCAAAAATCTCTGCTGTCAGTTTAAATGATAAGTATGGCCAGCCTTTCGTCTGATCGTAGTGGTGAGGTCTTAGGTTCAATCTCTGAGATAGAGTTAGAAGAGTTCTTTTAACTTGCTTTGGTCTTAGGTCAGGAAATGTCAAATATCTCTACTGTAGTCCATTCTCAAGCCCATGACAGGCATTGTTACATATCATGTCACACCACAATGTCCCACCGAGTTCTACTTCTGTCTTAGAATCCTTGGTGGTACAGAGTTTCAAGAAGCCACTGCTAATTGATTAGATTTGGAGAGTAAACTAAAGCCTATTCACCACCCTTGTCCTAAGAGCTATCCAAGTCAATCTAGTTTACCTAAGGATAGTCTTCTCGGGACTCAGACTAGCTCATCACAGTTCTGAACTGGTGTTGGAAGCTAAAGTCACAGCCCTTTAAAAAGTGTTACTTGTTTCTACTGTGTCCTCAATGCGTGTGCGTGCTTTGCTCAAATCTGAAGTAATTTAAAAACCCTACGCCTTCCCCACTTTGTCATGATGGAAAAGGCCATTGAGCACCTTGAAAAAAGATAATTTTTTTCTATTACCTCAGCCAAATGTGAACTGTGGCAAATAATTCTGCCCATATGTCTCCACCTCTACGGCTCCTGTCTTCTTCGTATGCTGCCCTTCCTCTCTTGCTGAGTTTCACTTGTCTGGAGTCACTGCTTCGGGGAGCTATGGTCAGCCATGACTGTCACAAGATTTTCCAGCCTCAGTTCTCTTCAACTGAAAAAATACTAGGTCAACTAATATCCAGTCTGTCCATAAAGATTACATTCTCTTCATTTACTTATAAGATATGTTATCTTATTATCTGCAAAGTTCTAAAACACTTAGCAACAGACTATTGCTACTGCTATATCTATCCCCTCACCTCTCCCCTCACCATTGCCAGTTGATTTTCATTCATTCTTGGCCAGCTTTAATGAAACAGAGAGAGAGCATGAGCATGGGAGGGGCAGAGAGGAGGAGACACAGTGTCCGAAACAGGCTCCAGGCTCTAAGCTGTCAGCACAGAGCCCGACGCAGGGCTCGAACTCACAAACCGCGAGATCACGACCTGAGCCGAAGTGGGACGCTTAATCGACTGAGCCACCCAGGCGCCCCGAAGTGTGTTTTCTCTACATCAGCACTAATAACATTTTGAGCTGGGTAATTCTTTGCGGTAGACGTCTGGTCTTGTGCAGTGTAATATCTTTGGCCTCTACCTACTAGATGCCAGTTAGCAGCCCCGCTGTCACCACCCACCTCATTATGACAACTAAAAGTGTCTCCAAAAATTACCAAATGTTGTTGGAGAGCAGGAGACAAAATTATCCCCGATTGAAAACCGTTGCTATAAAGGAAACCTAAGTGTTATCATGCATATAAAAGGGCTGTATATACTGTGCACTTTAGGAATTATTGTATTTTTTATTATTTTTATTTTTTTAATGTTGAGTTATTTTTGAGAGAAAGGGAGAAGAGGAGAGCGAGCGCATGCAGGGCAGAGAGCTGGGGAGACAGAAGATCTGAAGCAGGCTCTGTGCTGACACCAGGGATCCTGATGCGGGGCTTGAACTCATGAGCCATGAGATCGTGACCTAAGCCAAAGTCGGATGCTTAACCAACTGAGCCATCCGGGTGCTCCGGAATGACTGTAGTTTTAAACACGTGCTTTGTCAATATGTCGGAGAAGAATGTGAGAAAAAAGTAGATGCAAAGAGTAGGGAGCTGGTTTTTAAGTGGCATTCTACATTATTGTCTGCATGGAAGTTGTCTCGTGAGAAAAGACAGACTGTCTAAGGATGTCTTAAAAGAGGTTGTGACCCACAATCCAGGTCATCCCCTAATCTAAAAAAGGATCCACTATCTAGCTTTGATAGAAATCGACTCAGTGTCTCCAGCCACCTTAAAAACTGATCAACAGCTTCATAAGGACACATAAAGCATGAAACAAGAAAATACTTTCCATCAAGTGAGGTCAAGAGATAGATAGCATGATTAATCAGAATCTACAGTTATTGGGGCGCCTGGGTGGCTCAGTCGGTTAAGCGGCCGACTTCGGCTCAGGTCATGATCTCGCGGTCCGTGAGTTCGAGCCCCGCGTCAGGCTCTGTGCTGACAGCTCAGAGCCTGGAGCCTGCTTCAGATTCTGTGTCTCCCTCTCTCTGACCCTCCCCCGTTCATGCTCTGTCTCTCTCTGTCTCAAAAATAAATAAACGTTAAAAAAAAAAATTAAAAAAAAAAAAGAATCTACAGTTATTTGAGCTGCCATCAATAGCAATCTGGTTTATCTACGATTTGTCGTGACAGGGGTCTTAAAAAGTAAAATGTGCACATGGGTAAAATTTCAAACCATACAAGAGATATTCGTTGGGAAGTAAACTTCATCCTCACCCCTGACCTTTATTCTCTGTTTCCTGGAGCAACCACTGATATCAATGTCTTGGTCATCGGGAGATATTTTATGCATGTGTGTGTGCACGTGTGTGTGTGTGTGTGTGTGTGTGTGTGTGTGTGTGTAGGCGTCAGTGTAGGAGTTGAAACTCACACATCAATAATCCTGTAATGACAAAAACAAAATCAACCTTTAGCCCCAACAGAGGAACAAAACACCTTGCTGGTCACTCTGAGAAAGGGAAAAACCTAAGTATTACACATTATTACCCCTCTCTGGTCTTCTTTTAATACTGTATTTGGTCAATTCTAAGATGCCCACTGTCAAATTTCAGCATGGCTGAAATTGGAAGGTGTCTTAGATTTCACCTTACATTCAGTGAAACACAGAATTGTTCTGATATTCATAATTAGATAACTGATAACCCCAGGGGGTACATCATTCTTTTATCCAAACGTTGGTGGAGTAAATTATCCTTTTAAATTTTCTGAAAGGGTGAAAGAAAAGAGCCAGACTCTGGCTCTGACGAAACAGCCAGCTTCTGGGTGCAACCCATGGAGATGTACCAGGCCCACCCTGTAGGGGGCGCTGGTGGTGTCCGATTATCTTTCACTTGAGGGGTTTCATCCATTACCAGTCTGCACACTCTCCTTCCTGCCCAGGTTAAATAGGCAGTGTGGTAGAATGGAAAGAATCTGGATTTTAGAGTTAGGAATGCCTGAGTTACATTTCTGGATCTGACACTTTCTATGTGGTGCTGGGCAAGTTATCATCCTGAGCTGTAGTTTCCTCCTCTATAAAATGGACATAATGATTGCTCCTTCTCAGGCTTATGGTGATCATTAAAGCCTCCAGCAGTGTGAATGCCATGGAATTCTTCCCTTGTTTCCTTCCTTCCTTCCTTCCTTCCTTCCTTCCTTCCTTCTTCCTTCCTCTGTCCCTTCCTTTCTTCCCTCTTCCTTCTTTCCTTCCTTTCCTCCTTACTTTCTTCCTTCCTCCCTTCTTCCTTCCTTCCTTCCTTCTCTAGCTGTTATCTATCCATCAGATATCTATTGATCCATCTATCTATCCCTCCCCCAGGTGTTAGCCCTTGGAAATCCCCAAGCCCTCCAGTTTTGTAGGGTCATCTTGTGCTTTAAGATTTAATAAAAATTAGGGGAACCTGGATGGTTCAGTCAGTGAAGCATCCACCTTTAGCTCGGGTCATGATCTCACAGTTCCTGGGTTTGAGCCTGGCCTTGGGCTCTGAGCTGGCAGTGCAGAGCCTGCTTGGGATTCTCTCCCTCCCTCTCTGTCTCTGCCCCTCCCCTGCTGGTGCGCGCTCTCTCTCTCTCTCTCTCTCTCTCTCTCTCTCAAAATAAATAAATAAACTTCAAAAAAAGATTTAATAAAAATTGACTCACAATCCAGTCCCACTTAAGATGGAACATCCCACGTCCTTCCCGATATCTCCGGGCAGCCTTTGTGGGGACTTTTTTGCTGCTTCCACTGAATTCCTTCTTTCCATCCTGCATTTTACCTCCTGGGCTATTGGTGGTTCCTTTGAAACTATGTCACTCTGACAGCACGCGAAACCCTTCGCCTCCAAAGTATGGCTGACTTAAAGCCATGTGTGAATGCTTTATTACACTCTGTGGCCCTTAAAGAGGAGCTCATACTGCAAAACACAATAAAACAACAGATATGTTCCAACTGGATACCAGGCTTCCGTGCAGGATGACTACATAGAGAGCGTGCACTCTGCACCAGGCCACTCAGGTTCAAATTCTCGTTCCGTCACTTACTAGCTACGACCTTGGTGTGGGGAGAGGCAGTTTGCCACGTGCCCCAGAAGTCCCTGCATGTTCTTGCTGAGTGTGCCAAACCACAGCCCCTCATCATCCCCTGACCCCGGCAGTTTCTGGAGCCGGTCACACAGCAATGAAGTCAGTCAAGGCGCTCACAAGGCGAGTACTTCACAACTCACTTGCTATAAAAAGTGCCGACCCTTCGACCCTGGGTTCCTCAGAGGCAGCATGACCCAAGGTGTGAGTAGCTGCCATCTGGGCCCATTACTGCTTCATGGGACTTAGGGGCAGGGGAACCTGTGGCCGTGTTGATGCTCCCGCTGTTGGCTGCGCTGTGTGAGTCATAGACCATCTCGATCTCATCCGATCCGTCGCGTGTCCACCTCTGCACCCATGACGTGAGGGCCGACCAACGTGGTGCTGGCTCACTCGTGTCCTTGCAAGCCTGTTACTCTTTGCCATTTGGGGCTTTTCCCTGATACTTTAGTAAGCTACTTAATTTCCCTGTGCCTCAGTTTCCACACTTGACTAAGGGGAGAAAAGTAACAGCGTTTAACTCCCATCGTTGTGAGACTCAAACCAGTCAACATAAGTCAAGCACTTAGAACAACACTTAGAACTGGCACATAATTATGTTTAAACTAATGCCATGCTGCTTAGCTCCGTTTTTTCTCCTATCTGCTCCTAACTTCTTGCCCTCTAAAACTCAAAATTCTTCTAAACCTTGCCTTCTAACACTCAAAGCTGTACCTTTATTTTGCAGGGAAATGTACTTTTCTTTGTCCCACTGCTAGGTCACTACGGCCATGCCTTGTGGGTTAACTTTTCCCAAACAGAATGCTTAACAAAGACAGTTTTCTTCCCTAATCAGATTTTTTCCCCCTGCAGTTCTTAAATGAGTCATGTTTGTGTGTTTCTGCTACAACAGAGGTGGTATTCAAATCGTGTAACAGGCGCTCTTGCAAGGGCACTGACCCATCAGAACTTTCTGGAAAGTAAATATAGCAGCAAAAATCAAGCCTAACTGCCGTGATCTACATACTCGGGGCCAAAACATGTTTTTTGTAATATAATAAAGTATTTTCCCCTTTCCTGCCTCTAAGAGACCGATCAGCTTCTAGCTAGGGGATGTTGTTAACCTAACTTGAGAGGAGGGGTGAATAGTGGGTGAAGACACAGAATTAAAGAAGCTTTGAGAAGTAATAGATCTATCTATGTAAAAAAAGGAGGTACGGGGGAGGAAACACAAGATCCCAGGAGCAAAAGGAGGCAGATGAGAAAGGAGAAGTGATCTGTAGGGTAAAGCCAGGATGAGATCAGCGTTCCTGGAGAGAGGGGACAAAAATATTTGAGTTGCTCCCAAGACAAATAAAAGTTTGGGGAAAGGAGGTGCCTAAGAAGGAGTTTTAGAACTTTTGACATGTGTTATGTGATGCAGTTCTCGGGTTCCTGTCTCTTCAAGAAACATTTAAATCAACACACGAGTTTCAAAGATGATTTTGGAGTGAAATTTGTGCTTCTTTGGAACTTGACACCATGCTGAGGATGGTCTTAATTTCTCTTTTTTATATTTATTTATTTTTGAGAGACAGATACAGAGCACAAGTGGGGGAAGGGCAGAGATAGAAGAAGACACAGAATCCGAAGCAGGCTCCAGGCTCCGAGCTGTCAGCACAGAGCCCCAGCCGGGGCTCGAACTCACCGACTGTGAGATCATGACCTGAAGGGAAGTCGGATGCTTAACCGACTGAGCCACCCAGGCGCCCCCATGCTGAGGATGGTCTTAATGGCAGCGAGTTAACGTCCGAGTGTCTATTTATACATAATATTTACAATAGAAACAGGAATATAATTATTCGAAGGACTTATATTCGGATTATGTACAACATTCAAAATCCGCAAATGCGTACACACATTATACAATATCTGGGTATACACTGATATTACTCGAGACATGCAGCACGCAATGAGTCTTACTGCAGTTATCAAATACACGCGCGCGTGCCTGTGAGCGCACGAAAAGCATCACACCTGAAGGCAGGGCGAACGCATGCGCAACGTCACGTGGCTCGCCGAGACTCCAAGTGAAGGTGAAAAAAAACGTCTCTTGAAGGTACAATAAGTCGTTGGGTTTTTGTTGTTGTTGTTTTTTCTTTAAGCAACCCGGGAATCAGGTTTGTGGGTGACTGTGGTTCTCCGGTGGTGCTCGTTTCCAGCAGAGGAGGAAGGGCAGACCATTGCATAAAGGTGGGAAAACACAGCGCCCCCGAGTTGGGTCCAAGCGGAGATGGATACTAAAGAAGAGGGAGGAGCCAGTAAATTGCCAGAGCAACGGGGGTGGGGAACCGCGTGGGAGCAGGCTTTACTTCGCTTTCTGTCCACTTACGTTGGTTCTGTTTCGTGCTGCGTTTTGTTGCGCTCCGAGGGCAGCTCTTTCCCGTATCCACTTAGCCCAAACGTTTTTCTCCTGGATTGAGAGAATGTAGCGGAGATTTAGGAAATCACAGAACCTGCCACAATTTGCAGTGTGCGTCAACCTGCCGTCTTGCTTGCCTTCTCTCTGCCTCAGTCTCCTCTGCTCATTAACCTCCCTGCTCCCTCACTGGTGCAAACAAATTCCTTCCTTTGGCTTACGGGTAGTAGTTAGGAAACCAACTTGTGTTATAACATGTCCCTAGGATCTCCGTCTTCACCCCACGGCGGTTTAAGGGTTTTCTTCCGATCCAATTCCTCCCCGCCAGGATGGAGTTCTTGCAAATAAAAGTTTTTTTCACCACCTCCGTCATTAATTGTGCAATGAATATATTTTTTTTCTTGTGATGGGGTAATATTTGCATATTTATGTGGGTTTTTAAAAAATTCCTTTTATTTATCTGTTTTTTCCCCCACCATTCAAGGAGTGTTCGGTTTTTTAGAGCTCGAGATAAAGAGATGATACAGGGTGAACAATTAAATGCTTAACTTTTAAGCTCTTGAAAATAATTTTGTAAAGTCCATAGCAGAGCAAAAGGTCTTATAAGCTTTGACTTTCAATTACGAGCCAGGTACTTGACGAAAAAACAAAACAAAACAAAAAACAAAACATCTTAGGGGTTTTTTTTAATCCCCAAAGTCTGGCTTGAAATACCCACAGCCAAAACTTGGAGGGCCGAGTACCTGATATTTATACCATAACCACACAGAGGAGTAAGTGATGTCATAAAAGGTGTCCTGCTCAGAGGATAGGGTTTCGCCAACCCATGGGAAAGCAAGGATTGTGGGGGATGTGCTAAGGGCTCAATGACTGGTGGGGCCTAGGATTTCCACTCCTTCCCAGAAGGCCAAGTCTCTGTGAGAGGCAGCATAAGCTTGAATACCTCTGAGGAATTCCAGAGCAAATAGAACCATCGCTTGACTTAGCGGACAACCTGAGTGACTCTAAACCTCAGAGGACACCTTTACATCTGCCCGAGCAGGACAAGGATCAGGGCTGGGGCTGGTCGTAAGGGTCTGAGGGACCCTGACAGAGTCTTATACCCCAGCGTGATGCAGGGGAAGGGCCTGGAATCACCAGGCTCCCCGAGAAGCTGAGTGCACAGGTGCGTCTTTGTGATTAGGACAAGGAAGATAGAGAATTGAGGTGTGACAGCAGGAGCCCCAGCAGCAGCACCAGAGAGCAGTGCCCCAGGCAAGCCCAGACAGAGACATCTGTGGTCCGAACCCACACATGCCCACCCCTGATGCCACAATTTCACACAAGCGCCTCTCAAACTCAGAGGCCATCCAGGAACAAAAGGACTAGAGCAGGGTTGGAGGATTGAGTTACTCGTAAGAGACTGAGCTTTAAAGTGAGAGTAAATTAATCAGGGTACAAGTGAAAAATGGAGGCTCATGAACTAAGCTGGAATCAGTTACAGAGAAATCATGAAAATGTGTATATAAGCCATCCCGTGGTAATGCAAAGTTTGCACTCCCAAGTCTTTTGGGAGGGTTACCTGGCAACAGCTACTAAAATTAAAAATGCAGGGGCGCCTGGGTGGTTCAGTTGGATAAGCACCCATCTTTGGCTCAGGTCATGATCTCAGAGTTCATAAGTTCAAGCCCTGCGTCAGGTTTTGTGCGGACAGCTCAGAGCCTGGAGCCTGCTTTGGCTTTTTTAAAAATAAAAGAGCTGGGGCACCTGGGTGGCTCAGTCGGTTGAGAGTCCGACTTCGGCTCTGGTCATGATCTCACGGCTCATGAGTTGGAGCCCTGCGTCAGGCTCTGTGCTGATGGCTCGGAGCCTGGAGCCTGCCTTGGATTCTGTGTCTCCCTCTCTCTCTGCCCCTCGCCCGCTCATGCTCTGTCTGTCTCTCTCTCTGTGAAAAATAAATAAACATAAAAAATAAGTAAATAAATAATAAAAATAAAAGAACCAGAATGGAAAGAGATGTGTATAAAGATTTTTATTTTGACAATATTTACAGTGTCAAAAGACTGGAAAAAGCTTGAAAATATCTTATCAGTGAGGATGAGGTGCATAAAAACTGCACATCCAAAGCCTGAAATACTTTGTAGCAATTAATATGTTGATATAGATTATTTTTTGAAGAGGAAGTTACAGCGGGAGTGTATGTTACCTTATTTTTGTTGAAAAATGGGGGTCCTTAGGCATGTTATTATAAAAATGTAAAAAGATACATCAAACCGTTAACATTAGCTCTCCAATGTTTTGAATGTAGTTTTGAAGGAGGACACTTATTTTCTGTTTATATACTTCAATATTGTTTGACTTGAAGCAAAGAGCGTGTTCTAATTCTGTAATATATTTTAAGCCGTAAAACAAAAATATGAAAAGAAAATATAGATATGAGAAGGGGGAAAAACCCCCAGTTTAGCACTAATTTTAAATTATACTCTCAAAAGTGTCCAGAAAAAAGTGCATATCTTTCTGAAAGATTAGACTTTCACTTCTCTCCTGCTTGCCTTCCCTTAACTCTGCACCTCTGGTAAAAGCGATGAAATATAGTGAAAGGGGTGGGGGCGTGGGGGGAGGTACCTTAAAATAGATCATTTACATTGTGAAATATACTCAAGAATTAAGATTTGATCTTGAAAGCTTCTGAGTCCTAATTTCCAAGGCCTACATTCAGCCTGGGGAATCGAATCTCCCTTTCCCGGATAATGCCCCTTAATCTGAGAGTTACACCCATCCCTCCACCCCCCCCCCATAACCTGTGCCCACGCCCTTTCCTGTTTCCCACACTCCCCACATTCACATCCCTGGATCTCCTTGTCTCTGACCTAATCATTTATTTAATTTTTTTTTTAATTTTTTTTTTAATGTTTATTTATTTTTGAGACAGAGAGAGACAGAGCATGAGCAGGGGAGGGGCAGAGAGAGAGAGGGAGACACAGAATCTGAAACAGGCTCCAGGCTCTGAGCTGTCAGCACAGAGCCCGATGCGGGGCTTGAACTCACGAACTGAGAGATCATGACCTGAGCCGAAGTCGGACGCTTAACCGACTGAGCCACCCAGGCACCCCAGCCTAATCATTTCTTTTAAAAAAAGGGTTTTTTTAAATGTTTTTATTAGAGAGACAGAGAATGAGCAGGGGAGGGGCAGAGAGAGAGAGAGAGAGAGAGAGAGAGAGAGAGAATCCAAAGCAGTCTACAGGCTCCGAGCTGCCAGTACAGAGCCCAATGCAGGGCTCAAACCCACAAGCAGTGAGATCATGACCTGAGCCGAAGTCGGAAGCTGCACTGAATGAACCACCCAGGCGCTCCTGACCTAATCATTTTTTATTGCTGCCTACCTAAAAAAGAGAGAGAGAGAGAGAGAGAGAGAGAGAGAGAGGGAATGTCACATATGGACATCATAACTTCATTGTGGGAGGTATACTCTTATTGGATGGAGCACTGGTGGGAGCACTGAGAATCCACACCAAGTTCCCCAGTAACTTTTCTCATGAAAATCACTTCATCCTCAGACATGGGATAATGGAAGGGGGCAGGGCTGGCTAGGCCCGGTGGTTCCTTAGGACAATTCAAGTAGGAAGTGTTCCAGGCTGTGTTCAAGGTGGTCCATAACCGCTAGTAAGTTTAGCAAGGAGGGAGAGGAAAGCAGCATCAGAGAAAAGATCAGAGCTGAAGGAGTTGATGGGGTGGTGTGTCAAGCTTAAAATGGAAAAGAGAAGAACCAAGAAATAGAGTATCAGCAAAGAGATTCAGCAGTTAAATTGTTTAGTATCCTGTTCACTCTGGCCTTCTTTCTCATGGTTCAGTGCATTTCACTGAGCTCCAGATATGCTCTTAAAATTTCAGAGTCAACATCTGAGGAATTTAAGCTATAAACCAGATGAACATAAAGGAAGGGAAGCAAACATAATATAAAAACAGGGAGGGGGACAAAACACAAGAGACTCTTAAGTACAGAGAACAAACTGGAGGGTTGCTGGAGGGTTTGTGGGTGAGGGGATGGGCTAAATGGTTAAGGGGCATTGGGGAGGACGCTTGCTGGGATGAGCACTGGGTGTTGTACACAGGTGATGAATCACTGGAATCTACTCCCGAACTCATTTTAATACTATATGCTAACTAACTTGGACGTAAATTAAAAAATAAATAAGGAAACAAAACAATTCAGAGTCAGGAAGGACAAATGTGGGGGAGTGTCCATCAGCTAGAAATAAATTTGTGTATATACACTTCAGTATATTTTCCACTTCGTGATTTAGCTTAGGGTAAAAAGTATAAAGCCTTGCATTTCTTCAAAAAAGATATTTAATTTTCCAACCGTCATTCCGATCCACTTAAATGCAGAGTCATTTTTGATGTGATGACAGGCCATGGGACAAGGTGGTCTCCATGATTCTGTGTCCAACCAAGGAGTCTAAGAATTAAGCAGATCGATGTTTTCTGGGCAAAAGAGTAGCAATCTGTAGGAAGCCCTTGGCTGGAAGCAGGGCCAGATGAGGCCGGAGGCCGTGCAGTCCCTGTTGGGCACCTTTTTAAGGAGGAAACCACCCCCGGAGGCATTTAGCTCACTTCAAGAATTGATGATGCAAAGCAAATGACCTATTTAATGCTTATTCCCCTGAGCCCTGACTTCTGCTCGGCCTTCTGAGGCAGTGCAGAGGACCTGAACCAGACTGCTCTGGAGGAAGTAAGGAAACGACCCCCACCCACCACACCACTCCCCTACACAGAAGTGAGAGTAAGTTCAAAACTGGGGGGAAGTGTTTGGTGCCAAGGCCTTTGGCCTCTTCCTGCCCGTGTTGAGCAACTCAGGCACACGCTACCCGTGTCCTGGCAAGAAACTCTAACTCCCGCAACAGCGGGAGGAAGGCCAGAGAGGACCAAAACCTTCAAACAGAAGCTCAGTAGCAGAACTGGGAGGGAGGGAGAGGAAGAAGTGAGGCAATTGCCCCGGGCATCCTGGGCTGGTGACTCAGCAGCCTGGCTAAAGACAGGAGCCTGCAATTCTGGAAGAGTTAGGGCTGGTGCCACCACGGGGGGGTGGGGAGGCTTAGTGCAAAGGAGGAGGGCAGGTGTCCTCGTCAAGAAAAAGCGCATGGTCCAACAGGCAGAGACAGACAGCCTTGTCCACCAAGGAAATTCTGGTTTCTCTCTCCGGGCCTGGGGTTAAACGCTGTAGAAAAGAAAATGCCCAGCAGGTGGCAGCACCAGATAACTGGAGTAAAACCGGAGCAAATTTCAACATCGCGGTTCTTCTTGCAACACACCGCGCTGTAACTTTCTTGGGGGGGGATTCACTTAGCTATTAGTGCGTATCTCCCTAAGAAGGAAGAGGCGTCCAGTTCATCTTGGTATCCCCAGCACTCAGCACAGTGCCTGGCACATGCTGAGTGTGTTTGTTGATGGAACGGATCCATGAATACAAAAATTTTCAAATTTTACCTACACTAGAAAAAAAGTCCAATTCCCTTCTTCTTATTCCATTACTGCTCTTATCCTGTTAGTTACAAATTTAATTAGTTTAGGTAATAATAATAATGCGCCATACTAGAGTAATTCTCCACTTACCCTTTTGCCAACCTACATTTTTATTCTTTGCTTAATTAATTTTTCCCTCTGTCTTCGGAGACTTTTAAAACCCCCAGGGGTTTAAAAAAAAAAAAAAACAGACATTAGAGATACAACAGCCTAAATTCCAGGTTAAAAGAATTCACCTACGTTTGGATGTTGATGTTTATAAGGAAGGCAAAAGACAATTGTTCTTTGATTAGTTGTATTTTTTAAAATCAATGACCTGCTTGCCAACTGTGCTTATCTTAAATTCTACTCGTGAACAACCTTTTCTTTAATTGGCCCTCTCTGATATCTGCTGTTGTGCTGTGGCTTGTGGTTTTTTAGAATCCTTGCTTACTAATAATATTTTAAGGTCATAAAAAACAAAAAGATTAAGTAAACTAATATGCAGTGAGAGTTGACTGTGCTAACCAGGCACTGTGATATATGGAGTTAGAGTGTGCCTTTCTATCTCTCTTTAGAGAGATTTAAAAAAAAAAGAAAAAAAGAAAAAAAAAACCCACTTTTGTTTAACCAGGGACACAAAATGACCACAGTGAGCACCAAAATAAAGAATTTCCGTATCTACCTATATGAGGGGGAGCCAAACTTTCCCTAAAACCTAATGGCAAGATCTTTGCTAATAAATTAATGGAGGTTAGCAGCACTGAGTTGGAGTACGAAGAGCAGTCTATGCATATATATAGGAGTTCTTTGAGGGCAGGAATGTTATCTTATATATTTTCATATCCCTGGCACCTCACCCAGAGTCTGGCATATTTTAAGGCCTCAGTAAATGTTTACCGTATGGGTGGAGACTATGAAGACATATCACACTGAACAATGGTACTTGAATCCGGGCCACGTTCTCAGCAGAAGAAAAGAATGGGAAAACAGATCATGGGAGCCATCATTCATCAGATTCATAAGGATGGGCCCAGAACCAAAAGAGTTAGATAGCATCATCTGGAGCTGCTGACACCCTTGATTATCTTTCCCATCTCAGGAACTCCTAGCCTCCCCCTGTTCAACTCTGTTACACCTAATCATCTTACTACAGCTTTTACGCCTAATGCAACATTCCTGAGCTCGCAGAGCCCGGTTAAGTCCTTCTTATCCATAAGGGAAACGTTCTGAACTATCGTTAGTCTCCCTAACTAGGATACCAGGAATATTGTATCCGAAAAACAATGGTCTCAAATATTGATGGTCCCCAGCATTACGCTTAATTCCTATTCCATTTTCTTTCTGCATGCTTTCCCGAAGCAATCTCATCCCCACCCGTCATTTCTATACCAGTGACTCCAGATCTTTACCTGTAATGTAGATTTGCCTCCTGAATTCCAAGTCCATACAGACAGCTACCTACCTACCTTATATCTCTACAAGACACGCCATAGCTATGAAACACATCCTATCATAGATCAAATTCTGGAGCTTCTGGCTTAACATGGAAGATTGAGCATGCCCACTTACCTCTTTTCCAAAAACCACATTAAAACCATGGTAAAGAAAGAAGAAGGTGTGGACATTCCTAACACAGCCCAACAAAGCGAGTAAGATAGAAGCCACAGAAGGAGTAGAGATTCCAAGAAAGTTCTGAAAGTCAGGACATGGAGGAAGAGGGGTGACTATTGACCAGAGCAGAATAACCTCCAGCCTAGAACACCCAAGAATGAGACTGTGGCCAATGAAGGAGTCAACCTGTCTGGAGTAAAGCCAGAAACGTTCTCTACTCGCTGGCCCCCAAATTCTGCAGAAGGCAAGAGTGAGAAGCAGGCAGAAGGCAAACAAAAGTACTTCAGTGCCTTCAGAAATATGAAGCATGACACTGCAGTCATAAAACAAAAGCAGGATGAAAGATATGAGTGCCCAAACTTCACGCTTGTCACCAACCTGCTTCTATTCCTATACCCTCTATGTCTGGGAACACCACCATTGTCCGTTCAGTTTCCCAAGCCAGAAAGTTGAAAGTGATCCTTCATCCTTCCCTCCCCTTATGCCTCATTCAGTAAACTAAGGGTTCTTTCTATCTCCTAAATCTTTCTCCCCCTCCCCCAGCCACTGTCTTTCATAGATTTTTACTGTGTCTTTCCTGGATTCTCTCACAGCTTTATTTCTGTTCTTTCTAACTGTGTAGCCTTCCCAAACCATTCTCCAGGATCTTGTAATTCCTAGTGAGCCCAGCGTCTAGTACATATCGGACCCCCCTTCCCTGGGGCTTCCCTTTCTGACTTTCAATTGCTATGCATGGTCAACTGCGGTCCAGAAGCAGATGATCTTCCTACGGATGAAGGTCCTCAGAAGGTCAATAGCAGCCTAACGCTACGTCACAGCACCTCCATCATTCACCTCACTTCATCTCATGACGTGGGCATTTTATTATCCGATGTCATCACAAGAAGAAGGGCGAGTGCAATACAATAAGCAGCTTTGAGGGGCGCCTGGGTGGCGCAGTCGGTTAAGCGTCCGACTTCAGCCAGGTCACGGTCTCACGGTCCGTGAGTTCGAGCCCCGCGTCGGGCTCTGGGCTGATGGCTCGGAGCCTGGAGCCTGTTTCCGATTCTGTGTCTCCCTCTCTCTCTGTCCCTCCCCCGTTCATGCTCTGTCTCTCTCTGTCCCAAAAATAAAAAAATAAACGTTGAAAAAAAAAAAAATTAAAAAAAAAAAACAAAAACAATAAGCAGCTTTGAGAGACAAAGACCATATTCACATAACTTTTGTTACAGTGTATTGTTATAACTGTTCTATTTTATTATTGTTGTTGTTCATCTCTTACTGTGCCTAATTTATAAGTTACACTTTACCATACATGTGTATGTATAGGAAAAAACAGCATATACAGGGTTGGGTACTAGCCATGGTTTCAGGCATCCCCTGGGGGGGGTCTTAGAATATATCCCCTGTGGGTAATGGGGACCACTGTATCCCTTTCAACCAGTGAGTGCTTAGTAACTGTTTTGGTTGAGCGATACATCTGACCATCTGTCCGGCCCCGAGTTTTCATTAACTTCATGCTTTGTTCTTTATAGCCCAGTAATATGACTTTACTTTCCGTTCTTTCTCAACACACGTCTCCTTTTAAAACCATGTGCTAGTGTCTCTGCCTGGAACCCCTCTTCTCATTATTGGCATGGAAACCCCTTTCAAGGCTCAGCTCAAGTGTCACTTCCCCTGAGGAAGTCCCCAAACTTCCCTGGCCTGACATGAGTCTCCAAGTCCTCATATGCCCTCCGTATATCTCAGCTGCCTCCACTTTTGTGTCCAATTGTAATTGTATGGCCCTTGTTTCCGCAGACCAGATTGTAAGGCTCTTGGGAGACAGGAAAACTAAAATCCTTTCAGTCTTGTATCCCCTGTACATGTGGCACATGAATGAATGATCATACCACAGCAGAAGGACACTCAAGAAGCCATCCAAGATCCCCGTCCTGGAGCCAAAGAAATATTATCATTCCCATTTTTTTTTTTTTTTTTTTTTTTTAGTTGAGGCCACTGAAACCCAGAGATTAAGTGACTTCCTTGAGGTTGCAGGGCTGGAACGTACAGTTTCATATGCATGGTGGGGCAGAGGCAGGGACAGGAGAGTGGTGTTCATAACTCGTAATCCTGGTTTCCTACCTTCTTATACAGTGATGGTTTCACTACATGATGACCTCTTACTAATCTGTCATCATTTGCTAGAGAAACTCAATTGGAAAAAAGAAAACATAGGGGAGCCTGGATGGCTTAGTCAGTAAAGTAGCCAACTGATCTCACAGTTCACGAGTTCAAACCACCAGTCGGGCTCTGTGATGACAGTTCAGAGCCTGGAGCCTGCTAAGGGTTCTGTGTCTCCCTCTCTCTGTGCCCCTCCCCCACATGCACTCTGCGTCTCTCTCTCTCTCAAAAATAAATAAAGATGAAAAAAGAAAAAAGAAAGTATAGGCGTGCCTGGGTGGCTCAGTTGGTTAACGATCTGACTTTTGATTTTGACTCAGGTCATGATCTCACAGTTTGTGAGATCGCACCCCTCATTGGGCTCTGTGCTGATAGAGCCTGCTTGGGATTATTTCTCTCTCCCTCTCTCTCTCTCTCAAAATAAATAAACATTTAAAAAAAAGAAAGTATAAGCAAAACGAATTATTACCCAAACAGACAAAAGGATTGTTCTCTTTAAATAACAATTATTATATGATATTTTTAAGCCTAGCCTTGTTCTGAGCCAGGAGGGTGATGATCCTTTGAAACCACCCATTTATTCGTTAGGCACTATGTCTCATATGTAATTTTCTGTTACAATGAGCTGATAAGCAAACGCTTTCACGGGTTGTCACATTCCGTTCTTCCCCTTATTCTGTCATGGCAACTTCTGGTACATATGCCAAAGGTGGCAAAAGGGCCAAGTATTATCAGTGTGCTGACCAGCCACTCCCCACCGCACCCCACCCCCCTCCCCCCCGAGCACATTCTCAAACAGTCTACCATTATTTTACCTCTCTGTCTTCTACGTCTTTTCTATCTCCCTTGGTGCCCTGACAAAATCCAGTGACCATAAGAGGTGCTCCAGAGGTAATTTGGTGACTTCATAAAGAAGATAAAAGGGAACCTACAAATCACTCAGTGATTTTTTTTTTTATACCTTCTTACCCATTTCCCTCCTTGTTATTTGATAGCTCCTTCTCAGCCTATTTTGTCATTTTACCCCCTTAAGCCCACCATTAAAATGATGTAAATTTCCTAGATTCTGCCCTCCACCCTCCTCTCTGAACAGTCTTATCCATTTAGCTTTATCATAACCTATGTGCTAATGACTCCCAAATCTACAGTGTAAAAACCAATTTCTCCTAAAAAAATGAAATATCCCAATTTCTAAGGGCCTCCTGCACAATGCCACATGAATAGCCTGATATACTTTAAAAATAAGATGTCTAAAATAAAATTGGCTACTTTACCCAAACCTATTTCTTTATCTGTTCAAAGCATCATCATCCTCCCAAACATTGTGGCCCAGAACCCCATTCACAATTTATGTTCCTCTGTCTTCTGTGCTGTGGTCCCCACTGAGGGAGCTGAGATGCCTCCATACCCAAGAAGTTCCCTTGTGGCTATGCCTCCGATACCTTCCGGGACCCTCAATGGTGATTTTCTAGCAGGAAATGCCAAAATCAGCACCTCAGATGTCAGGTCCAGTGACTGGCCCAAGAGACGGATACATGACCCAAGCCCGTCCATCAGTGTCCATCTCTGGAAAAGCCCAAACTGGCTCAGGAGGAGACCCCATCGTTCTGTAGGAGCTCAGTTAGAAGAACCAGCTTTGATGGTGATCCACGGGCATGGAGAGAGCTTCTCTGCAGTAGAAAAGAATAAAGTCTACATTCAATGAGAGGATATGGGGGAAGAATGACATCTGAGGCCCTGATTCAATTGTCTGTAGTTGGCTCTATTTCTGTCCTTCCTCTTGAATTAACAAAAATCCAGCTGAGTAAATTTGAAGATCTAATTGGCTTTATTCAATGATTCATGAGTTGGGCAGCATCCCATCCAGCAATAAGAAGGTCCCAAGCTGTAGGAAAGGAAAGGTTTTTAAAGGTGGAAAGGGATGGGAGGCTGAATGGCTCAGTCTGTTAAGCATCTGACTCTTGATTTTGGCTCAGATCATGATCTCGAGGTTCGGTTCGCGAGATTGAGCCCTGAGGCAGGCTTTGTGCTGACAGCGCAGAGCCTGCTTGGTATTGTCTCTCCCTCTCTCTCTCTCTCTCTCCCTGCCCTTTCCCTGCTAGTGCATGTACCCCCTGCACTCTCTCTCTCTTTCAAAATAAATACACATTAAAAAAAAATAAATAAAGCTGGAAAGGGAGCAAAAAAAAAACCAAAAAAAAAAAAAAAAGAAATTATGAGCAAAGAATACATTGCTTCAGGCAGTCGCTTTCCCCAAGCAAATGGAAGGGGTCTATCTGGCAGATTATCTCACTAGTGCTGACCAGGTAATTCCCTGTTGACTGGTTGAAGGTTACATTCCTGAGCATTGAAACTGAAATCAAGTGAAGTCAAGGTTTGCTGACGTGGGGTTGGGGCACAAGTGACTCCATTTGGGACGTGCTGTCTCCTTTTTAACGTTCCCAAAGTTAGGTTAGTAACCTGATTTTGCGAATAAATTCTCCTTTTTAACTTTTTGGGTGAATCAAATTGAACTTCTGTAATTTACAAAATCCTTACTTAAGCCTTTTCCTCTCACCACGTGTCTTCCCTTTCCCCTGAATGGGTAGGTATGCATTTAAGCGGTTGCCAAATCACGTGCATTCTACCTCCAAACACCCTTCATATATATCTCATTTTCCTCACCTAGTCCAGGTCCTAGGTTACATAATGGTTTCCTTACTCTATTCTGAGACTCTAGTCTTCCCTCCTGTAAATATTCTCCAACTGCTGTCAAAGGACTTTAAAAAAAAAAAAAAGAACTTTCTTTTATTCTTTAAGTCTATTTATTTTGTGTGTGTGTGTGTGTGTGTGTGTGTGTGTGAGAAAGAGAGAGAGAGAGAGAGAGAGAGAGAGAGAGAGAGAGAGAGAGAGAGAGAATCCCAGGTAGGCTCCACCTGGCCAGCACAGAGCCCAATGCGGAGCTCAAACTCATGAACCATGAGATCATGACCTGAGCCAAAGTCAGATGCTCAACCAACTGAGCCACCCAGGTGCCCCACTGTCAAAGAACTTTCTAAAACTCACACTCAGTATGTCAACATTCTTTTCAGTAACGCTCAGGGACTTCCTAGGACTCACAGAATAAAAATGAAACAGCTCAAACAGCCTCAAATACCCCATGATTTGGTACTTGCTTTCTTCTCCAATGCATTTCTCCTAATATCTCCTTCAACCAAACATGACTATTCACCTATCACTAAACATTTCCTGAAATTTCCTGCCTGTTTGCTTGCCATTTTCTCTCCATTTGTCAGCGATACAAATTCTACCCATCCTTAAGATGTCACCTTCTTCACAAAACCTAAAATCTGTTAAATAGTAGCAAATTCTACATTTTCTTAGCATCTACAGCACTTTATACATCTATCTCATTTTCCTTTTAGGCTATAAATTTCCTTGAGGACAGGAACTCTTCTGTGTTAATCATGAATACCACAGCGTACCAGAAAACACCACCCCCAAAATATGCCCATTTGGCATATGGATAATTGTGAGCCAAAGGCAATTGAGAACCAGCCGATGCAGAAAAGCGACTCCCAAAGACAACTCTTGTCGCCTGACAAGAAGATAAACCTTATCTGCCTAAGAAGATAAACCTTATTTACCATATATTTCCTCTCCTCAACACCCATAACTTGCTTCCTCCTCCCCAGACCTCAAAATCCCTTTTCTTTTTTTTCTGCCTAAGGTGGTGTATAAACGTCAACCATCTGGCTACCTTTTTGACTTTTCATTTCTTTCTGAACTCCTATATAAAATATATGAGAGACCTAGGGTTTTTCCTCTTGTTAATCTTTTTCTTGTCCATTCGATTAGGGGGATGGGCGGCCAGTAACCTGGGAGAGTAAAGGGAAAAAATTGTTTTGCACCAAATAACTCCTTACCGGACACTGTTAAATCAGTCGAAATATTACATGTAGATTTAGGCAGAGGCACTGTTTCTCCTCTAACCACTTCAAAGTTTAATTCAGGATTGTAATTAATGCTTCCTATAGAATCCATCCGGCATTTATTATGAAAGTCTAAGCAATTACGCTCTTTTTTTTTTTCCCTACCATTTTCATATGTGTCCTCTGTAAGAAAAGTTCTGGTTTGAAATAAATTCTAGGGGTGTCTGGGTGGCTCAGTTGGTTATGCATCCAACTCTTGATTTTGGCTCAGGTCATGATCTCATGGTTCGTGGGTTCGAGCTCCACATGGGGCTCTGTGCTGACAGCAGGGAACCTGCTTGGAATTCTGTCTCCCCTGTCTCTCTCTGCCCCTCCCTTGTTTGTGCACATGCTCGCTCACTCTCTCTCTCTCAAAAATAAACTTTAAAAATGTTTAATAAAAAATTAAATTCTGTAAGAATAAAAATAAATAAAATAAATGATAAAGTTCTGTAAGGAAACAATATCTGAGTCTGTTCCATTAATAAAAAAACAAAATTTAATCTTCCTATCCACTTTCTTTCTTTCTTTCTTTCTTTCTTTCTTTCTTAGACAATCAAAATGCAAACTATGGCTTGGGTGTAATTATAGGTGTCAAACTAAAGTCAGCTTTTATTTACACCCCCTTTGCCAACTCAGCAGTCCTTCTCCTACTGTCTGATGTATGCCGACTGCACCCGAACCGGTTTGAGTCATGTTATTTGTATGCCATTAAAATGGGGCATCTGATAGCATCTGCTCCCTTTCTCTGGTTCAAATCATGAACGGGGTTCCTCCCCCTTCCTTTAGTCACCAGCTTTTGAATATTTACAATCTGTGATTGTACAAAGAAATGGATTTGGAACTCTAAGCAGTCTATAGTTGAAGTGGGGAAGCCATAAGGGAAGGAAAACCGGAGTGAACCCCTGATAATAATGAATTTTCTGTGAGTGGGAGTGGGCTGTGGAAGATGGGGGAGAAGAAGGAAGATAGATGGATGACTAAGAGAAAATGGAAGTTTACAAAGAAAGCTAAATACTTATGAACAGGAAGACAAGAAATATTGTGCCATTTATGTAGTATATGTAGTAGGAAGACAAGAAATATTGTGCCATTTATGTAGTATATGTAGTAGGTACTCGATAGCCTTATATATAAGGATTTGGATGGTACTTAAAAGATAGTACTTTCTGGGGCGCCTGGGTGGTTCAGTCGGTTGAGCGTCTGACTTCGGCTCAGGTCATGATCTCGCGGTTGGTGAGTTCGAGCCCCGCGTTGGGCTCTGTGCTGATGGCTCGGAGCGTGAAGCCTGCTTCGGATTCTGCGTCTCCCTCTCTCTCTGCCCCTCCCCCACTCATGCTCTGTCTCTGTCTCTCTCAAAAATAAATTTAGTAAACATTACAAAAAAGAAAGAGAAAAAGATAGTACTTTCTTTCTCAGAATTAAGAAGAAATGACAAAAATTATTCCTTGAAAGGGCCATGTTAAGGCCATGCGAGGATGTACGTAGATGGTTTGACCAGAACTTGGTTAAGTCCCTATACTCATGCAATTCTATATAAACCGAGAGTTATAGCCTTTGGTTTCAGGTACTGACAGCCTGAATCTTTATATTTTTTTGCAGATGAGCTGGATTGAAACATCTGTTTTCAGACTACCTAATCCTGTTGTTTCAACCAGGCAGAGCTAGGCAACCAGCCCCACTTTTGCTAGGTTAGCACGGTTATTAAAAACCGAAGCAAACCAGACCAACTGGATTTTGAGTGTTGAGCTTAGTTGGCCAAGACTGGTGTTACAGATCGAGTCAAAGAATATGAAGGCACCTGATCCAAAAGAGAATCAAAGCTCCGGGATACTGGAGTGTATCGGATTTATGGTCAGGATAGCATACGCTAGAATCTCGGTTCTCTCGAGTGGACTTGGAGTAAATCACTCAACCACTACAATTCCTTTTCCTGTGACTTTTGAATAAAACACCCTGTTTCCTTCAGATTTGCCCTCCTGTGAAAAATGGGAATATAAAGTTGCTGTGAAAATGAAATGAGATTAGCATTCTCATTGAGGAATGGCTTCTGTTCATTTCTGAGAGTCGGAGGGTCATGTACGGTAAATGCAGAGAGGATGAGTCATTCACTAATTCGCCCCTAATTCACAGCTTATTGATGGCCTACCATGTGCCACCAGTGTTTTAAGTGCTGGAGATGCAGCCACAAAAAGAATAGGTAAAAACTCCTGTCCTTGTGGACAGGATACAGATAATGAGCCGACTAGCCACAACAAAGGAGGGCTGTAAAGGATCAGTTGTGTAAAATTTGGGGTCATGCTATTGTGAAGTTAGTGTAGAATGATACTTTTCAGTTGACGACATATAGATAATGAAAACAAACCATACGTGTCATTGACAGACGCTGACGTGAGAAAACCCCAAATTATCAGCAGGGGGTCGCTGCCGAACTTCCTGCCACCTCCACTCTGTCCAAAAGGACTTTAGCTGGTTGAGAAGTGAGAAGGGAGGATGGGCAGATAGATGATGGGAGCCAGGCTCGTTCCATCTGAGGTTAATACACGTAATGCGATAGGGATGTGTCCTGGAGAAAAGTCCCACAGGGAAGGGAATAGGGTGGGTCATGGTTGGTGGGGAGGGAGGATGGTCAGGAAGACCTTCACTGAGAAGGTGAGGTCTGAGCAAAGACCTGAAGGAGGTGAGGGAATCGTCCACATAGAGGTCTGGGGCCATCACATGGCCATCCAAAGGAACAGTGAGTAGCATGCCTGGTGTGCTTGAGAGACAGCAAGGGGGTTAATGAGGCTGCACTGGAGTGAATGGGGTCTAGTAAAAGGTGAGCTAAGAGGGAACTGGGCCAGATGTTAGGGGGCTAAAAGACCCTGGCTTTTACTTTGGGCGAGATGGTAAGCCATTGAAAGATGCTGGGCAGAAGAGTAACGTGATCTGCAGGTTCTGACAGGATCACCCAGGCCACTGTCTTGAGAACAGATTGCAGGGAGCAAGGGTACAAGCAGAGACACCAGTGAAAAACTATTGAAATAGTCCAGAGGAAGGACACGGTGACTTGGACCAGGCGAGGAGCCATGGGGGTGAGGAGTGGTTGAAGTTGGCGAAAGGAGAACGAACAGGATTTACCGACAAATTGAATGTGGGCCATAAATGAAGGGAAAGTAGATGGAAAGACTAAAATTCTCGGCCTGAACAATCAGAAGGGTCAACTGACCTGTGCTGAAAGAGGTTGAGTAGAGATGAATGGGATTTGTTTGAGAAGTCAAGGACCATTTTTCTGTTTCTGAGGACATGAAGTGAGGAACGAGTAAAGGTGGAGAAAGAATATAGCCAATGAGAATGAAAATGGCATTTTAGGGGACGCCTGGGCGGCTCAGTTGGTTAAGCGTCTGACAGTCAGCTCTTACGGTACATGAGTTCGAGCCCCACATCAGGCTCTCTCTGTCCCCACCGAGCCCACTTCGGATCCTCTGTCCCTCTCTCTTTCTTCCCCTCCCCACTCATTCCCTCTCTCTCTCTCTCTCTCACTCTCTCAAAATAAATTCATACATTTAAAAAAAAAAGAAAGAAAGAAAATGGCCCTCTAGGAGTAGGTGAGGCTATAGGTACATGGGCTGAGGTGGAAAGAGCTGAGGACTTGGGAAGAGCAGTCAGAAGCTGCCATCACAAGATGAAGACTGTGCCTCTCTGTTGTATGATTCCATCCCTGGGGCCCAGGAAGGGGCAGCAGGTTAAACATGGGTGGTAGGCAATACATTTTGGTGGCAGTTGTCGGATGTGTGGGTGAAGAGCAGGCAAGGCACTCAACAAAGACAATCCCAGTAAAAAGAGAACACTAAACCTGGGGGCTAAGGATGGAAAGAATTGACTTCCTATCCTGAGAAAAAGGGTTGGCTTTACAGCACATCGTCCGCATAGCATGAAGACCAATGTAGTTTTTAGGTTGTTTTCCTTTGTTGCTCACTTTCGCATCCCATCTGTTTTTTAGAGTTCGGTGGGTTCCGCTTCTGATGTTGTTTCTTGGATCTGTCCTCTTCTTTGGGTTTCCACTGCTAATACTCTGTCCTGCCTTACCAAACTCTCTTCTCATTACTACTGCAACAGGCTCATAAATGTCTCTCCACGTGTTCTCTTGTCTCCCCCTAATCGATTTCCCACATGGGTCCAAGAGGGAACTTATTAAACTGTCAAACAGATCATGATAGTCCTTCTTAAAATTCTTCAATGGCTCGTCGTTGCCCTTAGAATAAATCAGAATAAAACGGGCGCATCTGTGACACGTACTGGGTGCCAGGCGCTTAAGTAAGCGCATTACATATGTTAATTTGCTTAATATTCGACCCTGTGAGGCAGCCACTGTTCTTATAACTTATATTTCTCAAATGAGGAAACTGAGGCATTGAGAGGTAATTTGTTAAAGAGGCCTGTCTTAACCTGGCTTTCCCAGAAGCGGAGCCTGCAGGAGAAGCATACACATCGCTACATGATTAGTGAGTAGCATCTCAGGAGAGCATGAGCGAGTCGGGTAAGGAGGGACAGCCAACACAAAGTGACGCATTCTCTCAGTGACGGCCACTGCGTGGAATCAAATACAACTGATTGCTTGAATTTGCCTGATCGTCTTTGAGAAGCTGCCTGAATAAATGTATCTCAGGACCCTCCATCTGGCTGGAATGAGGGAAGAGCTTTCTCGATGGCACCTCTATCTGTTTGGTCAGAGGTCTGCCCTACGGGCCATTAGCTCCCTTGTGATGGTGCCCGCAAGCTCCCTTAACGCCGATGGGAATGTGCCTGACCACGTGACAGCAGGTGCACGGTGCGAGCACGGGGCAGGACGCTATCGGATTGGCCCACGTGAAGTCTACCAGAACCTCGCAGAGCAGTCTGTCTCATTGGTGGCGGGAGCAGAACAAGTAGCTGGAGGGTACTGGAATATGCCACCCCAAAATATGCCTCTTTGGCACATGGATTATGTTGAGCAAAGCAATTTGAGAAGCAGCAGATGCCGGAAAAGCTTTTTTACTTCCTCTAACTGCCTAAACATAGTATATAAATTCCCCCCTTTATGAAGGAAATTTCCATTTATAAAGGAAATTTCCATTTGTAAAAATATCACTTGCCAGGAACAGAGATACTGTTCAGGGAAAACTCTTCCCTGCATTAACAAGACAACCCTTATTTATGAGACATTTGTGCCCCTCACCTTCCCATAACTTGTCCTCCCTGCCCAGCAGTTAAGCGTCTGACTTTGGCTCAGGTCATGATCTTAACAGCTTGTGAGTTCGAGCCCCACGTCGGGCTCTGTGCTGTCGGCTCAGAGCCCGGAACCCGCTTCGGATTCTGTGTCTCCCTCTCTCTCTGCCCCTCCACAGCTCAAGCTCTGTCTCTCTCTCTCCTTCAAAAAGAAATAATCATTAAAAAAATTGAAAAACTAGCAAAAGGTACAAATCCTTACCAAAGTCAGCCTCCCTAGTTTCCGTCTGCAAAGTCCAATTGAATGAGGGTGGTAAAAGTCTCTTTGTCTTTTCCTTTCCAGATTTAAATCAGCAGGAGAAAGATAGTTGTAAGAATTCATTCTTTGGATTATGAGTCTTGTCTGTTTGGTTTTAGGTAATCGTTGCCTTATTGATCCTTAGCCGCCTCTGACTTTTATATTTTTCATCTTAAGAGAAAACTTACAAGAGAGTCTCCTTCCATTTTATTTTGTGTCTTGAGAGCTTGGGGTACTCTCCTTGGTCTCTGGCGCCTTGGGGGGTAGGGGGGCTGTTCATCTGGCAGCGAGGAAACCCTGTATATGAAGTGCACAAGGAACATTGCCTGTCCAACCATACCAGCTCTCAGGGATGTTTTGTCTTCATGTGGGGTCACAGTCTGCATGAAGGCTTTGGCGTCTTTTCTTTTCATTTCCTCATTTGTCCAGGAAAAAAGTCCCATTCCAGGGTAGCCTATTCAGTGAGACTGATTAGCAGACCTGTGATTAAAGGCATCTCCACTTTGCAGAAGACCAGAGTTTCCTTACCACTTGTGATAACAAAGGTCTTTGATTCTTAAGCTATCTTTAGGGACAACTTTAGATCCTGGGGTGGAGGGGGGCGGGAGGATGCTCTATCTTTCACACTCTCTTTGGAGATGACTTTCATGTCCGTGGTTAAAGATATAAAGGGATAATTGGTTTAGAATGACGTTGTAATAGGTGTATTTGGCAATTTGGGCTTCATATATAACATAATTTTTTTTTTTAATCTTTAGAGAGAGTGTGAGAAGGGGAGGGGGGAAGAATGAGAGAGAGAAAGAGAGAGAGAGGGAGGAAGAATCTTAAGCAGACTCCACCCTCAGTGCAGAGCCTGATGCTGGGCTCAATCCCGCGATCCTAGGATCGTGACCTAAGCAGAATTGAGGCAGACGCTCAACTGACTGAGCCACCCAGTCACCCCTGAAAGACTTTTTTTGATATTTATCTTTCTAATTGAGATATACTTGACATATAACATTATATTAGTTCTAGGTATACAACATAATGATTTGGTATTTGTCTATATTGTGAAGTAATTACTACAATAAGTTTAGCCAACATCCATTGCCACATATTAAAAATTGTTCTTATGATGAGAACTTTCAAGATTAACCTGCTAGCAAGTTTCAAGTATATAATATAGTATTGTAAACCTTAGTCGCCATGCTTTAAACTACATCTCCAGGACTTATTTATCTTATAATTGCAAATTTGTATCTTTTGCCCACTTTCATTCTTTTTGCCTACCCCAACCTCCCCTGACCTCTGGTGACCACCCATCTGTTCTCTGTATCTATGAGGTCTTTTTTTTTTTTTTAATTCTCATTTACGTAAGATCATAAAGTATTTGTCTTTCTTAGTCCAACTTATTTCACTTAGCATAATGTCCTGAAGTCCTATACATGATGCTGCAAATAGAATTTCCTCCTTTTTAAAAATAATTTAATGTTTATTTATTTTTGAGAGAGAGAGTAAGTGGGCGAGGGGCAGAGAGACGGGTATAGAGGATGTGAAGAGGGCTCTGTGATGTCAGCACAGAGCCTGATGCAAGGCTCAAACTCATGAACCATGAGATCATGACCTGAACCGACGTCAGACACTCAACAGACGAGCCACCCAGGCGCCCGGAATTTCCTCCTTTTTAATGGCTGAATAATATTCCATCGTGTGTGTGTGTGTGTGTGTGTGTGTGTGTGTATCACATTTTTTGTCCATTCATCCATCGTTGGACATTTAGGCTGTTTCCAGGTCATGGCTATTGTAAATAAAGCTACAGTGAACGTAGGGGTGAGAATATCTCTACAAGTCTCTACAATCTCTACAAGTTAGTGATTTTGTTTTCTTCAGATAAATGCCCAGAAACAATATTGCTAGATCATGTGGCAGGTGTATTTTTAATTTTTTGAGGAATCTTCATATTGTTTTCACATTGCAAAGTGGTTTCACCAATTTGCATTCCCACCAACAGTGCACAAGTGTTCCCTTTTCTCCACTTCCTCACCAACACTTGTTATCTTTATGATGATAGCCATTCTAACAAGTGTGGGTTGATAGCTCTTTGAGGTTTTGATTTTCGATTATGTGATGATTAGTGATATTGAGCGCCTTTTCAGGCAGCTGTTGTATACAACATAATGATTTGGCCATTTGTATATGTTTTTTGGAAAATGTGCATTAGGTCCTCTACCCATTTTTTAATTAGATTGTCTGGTTTTTTGCTATTGAGCAGTTTGAATTCTCCTATATTTTGGATACTAATCCCTTAACAGATATATCATTTGCAAACATTTTCTCCTATTCAGTAGGTTGTCTTTTGCATTTTGTTGGTGGTTACCTTTGCTGTGTAGAAGCTTTTTAGCTTGATAGAATCCCATTTGTTTATTTTTGTTTCTGTGGCTTTTGCTTTTGGTATCAAATCCAGATAATCCCTGCCAATGGTGATGTCAAGGAATTTACCACCTGTTTTCTTCTATGAGTTTTATAGTTTCATGGCTTACATCCAAGTTTTTAATCCATTTTGAGCTAATTTTTATGGGTGGAATAAGATAGGATCCAGTTTTACTCTTTTCCACGTAGCTGTGCAATTTTCCTAGAAGCGTTTATTGAAGAAACTGTTCTTGCCCCATTGTGTATTCTTGGCTTCTTTGTCATTAATGAATTGACCGTATATACATGAGTTCAGTTCTGGGCTCTTTATTCTGTTCCATTGATCTATGTGTCTGTTTTTATACCAACACCATACTGTTTTGACTGCTGTAGATTCGTAATATAGTTTGAAATCAGAAATTAAGTCTCCAGCTTTGTTCTTTTCTCAAGATTACATTCATTATTCAGGGGGTTTTGTGGTTCCTTATTTTAGGACTGTTTGCTCTATTTCCATAAAAAAGGCCATTGGAATTTTGATAGAGATTGAATTGAATCTGTATATTGAATCTGTATATTGAATTGAATCTGAGTGGCATGGAACAGTATTAGTTCTTCCAATGCATGAGCACAGAATATCTTTCCAGTTATTTGTGTTTTCCATTTCTTTCAGCAATGTCTTAATACTTTTTAGTTAACGAGTTTTTCGTCTCGTTGATTAAATTTATTCCTAGGGTTTTATTCCTTTTGATGCGATTGTAACTCGAGTTGCTTTTTAAATTTTTCTCTCTGATACTTCATTATTACTGTAGAGAAACCCAAGTGATTTTTGCATGTTGATTTTGTATCCCACAATGTTACTGGATTTGTTTATTAGCTCTAATAGTGTTTTCCCCTCAGTCTTTAGGGTTTTCTATGTATAATACCATGTCATCCACACATAGAGACATTTTTACTCGTTTTCCAATCTCGTATGCCTTTTATTTCTTTTTCCTGCCTAGTTGCTCTTGTTAGAGATTCCAGTACTATGTTGAATAAAAGTTGCTAGAGTGGGCATTTTTGTCTTGTTCCTGATCCTAGAGGAAAATTTTTCAGGTTTTCATCATTTAGTGTGGCGTTAGCTGTGGGTTTGTCACACACGGACTTTAGGATTTTTTTTAAAGAGAGCTCTTATCCTGAAACAACTATCTAATTGGAACCTACGGGAAGAACAGACTCAAAGGAAAAAAAGGAGTGCCTTAGCTGGCCTATAAAAACAAACAAACAAGATTAGGAGATGGAGAACAGACTGAAAACAAAATTTAAGAATTGCTAAATAGTGTCTGCCCCTCCCCCCTCTTAAAAATAAATAAACATTAAAAATTTTAAAAAGAGAATTGCAAAATATTTTGTGAGACCAGTGTAAATACTGACAGCCAAGAAACAGCTTGAATGAAGTCCCCAAGCTCCAGACCTTCCCATTCAGTGCCCTACGTGAATGTATTTTGGACTTCGATGACGAATAATTCATTGGACTGTCCTATATTTAAACTAAAAATTTTAAACATAAATAGTAAATGCCCCAGATTTGAGCAAATATGCCTTTAAACTCTTCCTGAGAGAAAACTTACATCCTTTTCTCTGTCCCTTGGAAATGGAAATCTTACTATCTTCCTAAAATGGAAACATCCAATAAGATAGATAACATTTGGCTAAAGCAACCACCTACAACTGCTTAGGGCTGAAAAACATAATAAAATTTTAAATAGAGGCTTTTTGGAAACAAACTGTCCTTGATCTTTTTAAAGGGCCCTTTGCCCACAATTTAGTATACAACCTTTATGAGATTATTTATTAAGGGCAAATGAAAATCTTAAAAGTCTTCCCCACAAATATTGGTAAAAAGTTTTAGCCATGACTGAGCAGGTAACTGTTAACTTGATCCATCTACTAAAAACATAATTTGGATCCAACTATTTTCTATAAACGAGTGAGTTTTGTATTACTGTATCTGACTCATGGGTACAATTTTTAAATGAATGCTATAAGATCCCTATTTGTACCTGTCTGAATGTTTATGTATGTCCCCATGTGCATATTTTGTATATGGAGTGGTTTCCTACCTCAGGATAATATTGCCAAAATTCAGAAAAGAGCTCTGCTTTAAGTGATTCAGAAAGAAATAAGCACTTATATAAATTAAGTATTCCTAAAACTGCCAGAAAAATAAGAACGAACCCAAATGCGTTTTTTTTTTTTTTGCAAGTCCATATGAGCTTGGATAATCTTTGATAAAATAGGCTATTTAATATTGTTAATTAAATAAAAGTCATTATGTCCTACGAGCTGTCAGCATTAAATGTAATGCAAACATACAATTTTCTTCCACCTGGGTTTACTTGTCAAATAAGCTTAAGTTATCTTTACCAGTTAAGATTATAAAATTATAAATTCATGCTAAGGCATATGCTTAACTCTTAGTTTCTTTACTTCTGTGAGTTTTTAATATTTGCCTCACATGCATATGTTATAAAATTTCTTAACAAGAAAATAACTTTAGATGATGGCTGATTTATTTAACGTCTCATGAAATTTTCATGAATAGTCCAAGCATAATTGTTAAGAATACATGAGTTAAATTGAAGTGGAATAAAATTTATAAATGAGACTTTCTGCTTAAAAATACTTTTCCAAATCTTGTCAGTAATTTAAAACTTTAATGTAATACTAAGCTAAATTAAACGATGTATATTCATTGAAAAGGTAGGTCATTTTGAAATAAGATAAAATGCTGCAACATTAATTGCTCAACACCAGTTTATCTACCTTTGGCCTCTCATTACAGACAGAACAGATATTTGGGTCTCTAGTAAACACATTCTTTTACCTCTTAGAAAAATTGTACTGTGAAGAAACACAGGTCTCTAAAAAGTATACAATTGGTGTATTCATAAATTTGCTAATTTGCCACAGAATGCTAGCATATGTAATGTGCAATTCACAATTGCTTCCTTGCTTTCACTAGAAATTAAGGTTACCAAGGATTAAAAATTCTAATCAATATATGTAAATAAACTACTAGGAATAATAAGGATGAAGGAAAAATTCTGTGTGCAAATTCTTCAAGAAAAACAAGGCATTAAAAAATTTTTTTTTAGTGTTTATTTATTTTTGAGAGAGAGAGACAGAGCACAAGCGGGGAGCAGAGAGAGAGGGAGACACAGAATCCAAAACAGGCTCCAGGCTCTGAGCTGTCAGCACAGAGCCCGACGCAGGGCTCAAACTCACAAACCGTGAGATCATGACCTGAGCCAAAGTCAGACGCTCAACTGACTGAGCCACCCAGGCGCCTCAGAATAAGGCATTTTTTGTTACACAAGATATAAGAGATGAAAGATGACTTTTTGTAAGAAAAAGGAGAGTGATTTTGTCCTACAGTAGTTTAAGGTTAAAGTTTGTTTCAGATGAGACAGAGGAAAATAAAGGACAAAAATGTAGATAGATATAGGAAGTTATAATAAGAAAGAGAAAAATTTTGTGTCATGTGGTCAGCTATCTAAAATTAAATGTTATTTATCATAGGATTTTAAATGAATTTTAATATCAATGATGTGCTGATACAAGACTGGAGTTCACATTACTGGTCTGTTGTTTAAAAGATATGCTAAAAGGTTTTTCTTACCTATTAAGTAATTTGCCTAAAAAACAGATTCTGTGTCTTAACACAATAATTTCCTATGCTTTGTGTTGTCTTTATCTTGTCTTTGATTTCTTAGGACAACTGAGCCTTCTTTTTTTTTTTTTTAATTTTTTTAATGTTTTATTTATTTTTGAGACAGAGAGAGACAGAGCATGAGCAGGGGAGGGGCAGAGAGAGAGAGGGAGACACAGAATCCGAAGCAGGCTCCAGGCTCCAGGCTCTGAGCGGTCAGCACAGAGCCCGATGCGGGGCTCGAACTCACAAACTGCGAGATCATGACCTGAGCCGAAGTCGAATGCTCAACCGACTGAGCCACACAGGCGCCCCCAACTGAGACTTCTTAGTGTTGAAAGTGCTAAGGTTTTTTTTAGTCATGTGACATTCTACATTTGCTTTGAAATCTTTTACTGTCACTTTGGTTACATAGGTAACGAAGTATTGTTTCATAGTGACCTGTGATTGTATTTAGTCAGATGTACAAATCTTTTGGCATTTCAGACAAATCTCCCCAAATCAAATTTCCCACAATTCTAAATGGGGTGGGTTTTTTTTGTTTTTTTTAACCTGAAGACAACTTTGAGACTCTGTAGAGGTCACTTGGAAAATTTCAAAGGATTTGTTCTCTTACTTTGTGAAAGAGAGATATTAAGCCAATTAGGTTTAGTTGGTATGTTAAACTGCATGGGAAGCATTGTCAAATAAGAAGTGACTCTTTTTTATTTCTTTTCTTTTCTTTTTTAATGTTTATTTATTTTTGAGAGAGAGAGAGAGAGAGTGAGCAGGGAGGGGCAGAGAGAGAGGGAGATACAATCTAAAGCAGGTTCCAGCTCTAAACTGTCAGCACAGAGCCCAATATGGGGCTCAAACTCAAGAACCATGAGATCATGACCTGAGCCCCAGATGCCTAACCAACTGAGCCACCCAGGTGCATCCTCTCCCCCCTTTTTCTTATTTATTTGTTGGTTTATTTATTTATTTATTATTTTAAGATTTTATTTATTTATTTATTTTGAGAGGGACAGAGACAGTGTGAGCCAGGGAGGGACAGAGAGAGTGGGTGAGAGAGAGAATCCCAAGTAGGCTCTGCACTGTTGGCACAGAGCCCAATGTGGGGCTCGAACTCATGAAATTATGAGACCATGACCTGAGCCGAAACTGAGAGTCAGACACTTAGCCGACTGAGCCACCCAGGCGCCCCATCCCTCTCTCTTTTTAAAGGCTGAGCAAGAATTTGCTTTCTGCCTGATGGTCTTTACTTTTTTTTTTTTTTTTTTAAGATTATTTATTTTAAGAGAGACAGAATAAGTAGGGGAGGTGCAGAGAGGGAGAAAGAGAAAATCCCAAGCAGGCTCCGCACGGCCAGCACAGTGGGGCTCTGACTCACGAAACTGCAAGGTCATGACCTGAGCCAAAACCGAGAGTCAGACTCTCAATAGACTGAGCCACCCAGGAGCCCCTAAAAAGTGAGTCTTACCCTCCTTTAGTTATATTTGTGTGGACAGATGTTTTAATACACATTATTCAGAAATCATGTAAAGTTTCTAGAAATTTTTCAGTACCCATGTTATCAGTCATAATTCCAGTAATTACAAAATGTTGTATGCCACAGAAATAACAAACTTTACTTGTCAATTATCCCATAATGAACTTTCATCAGGTTTTATTTTGTCATCCACATACAATTAATGCTTTACTTTTAGTCTTTCGGAAAGCATTTGCAGTCAACTAAAGGTGAACGTGCATATCTTCAAGTAGATTCATGGGGAAAACTCTGGTAAGTAATCTGAAATACAGGTTTCTGATAACTTTAATAGCATGCCACCAGACTGGGTAGAGATTCACGAAACTGCAATGGAGAAAGTGATGAATTCATAAAATTGTTAATCCCAAATCAAGCAAAACAAGAATTAATTCATGGAACTGAATACACTGAAGATGATTATAATTTTTATGGCCCTTTTGTTTGAAATATCGCTGGTTCTTTAATGTTTCACTTTCCAGATTTAAAGAATCTTTTTTCTCTTCTCTCTTAAGTTATCAATAACTTACAGCAACGTGTTAAAGTATACCTTTGTGAAACCTTTGTGAAACCCCTCCTTTTTGACCTCTCTGATCCTTCCAGAATTTGGAAACTCTTACCGAGTACTCTTATTTTCATGGTAACACAATTATTTGCGTAAGTTTAATAAGAATCTGTTTTCCTTGTAAACATAGCACAATTTGAAACTTTGGTTATGTTACCAAGGGTTTGACTGGAATGTCACATTTGAGAATGGTGTGCATACAATCAGATAAGACCAGACCTTTTTTTTTAATTTACGTTTTACTTATTTAAGTTATCACTACACCCAACATGGGGCTTGAATTCATGACTCTGAGATCAGGAGTCACATGCTCCTCCGACTGAGCCAGCCCGGTGCCCCTATGACCAGACAGTTTAAAGGAACTAATTTTGACTGTAGGGAGCCAATGCTTACAAAGTCCTTGTGGGATATCTAACTGATACCTGGCTTACAGGGTTCCTGGCCTTCTAAGTGAGTAAGGAATATCACTTTGAGGCAGGCCCAGGAACATTAAAATATATTGGAAACCTCAAGAAAGAAGGAAATCACTCAAACCTAAAGGCACTACAGGTAAAGACTGATGGCAAGTCCTTGGCGTGGCTTCCTACCCTCAAGAGGCTTTTAAAAGTCTAATCTGAGTTATTTAAAGTTCCAGCAGTGCAGACTTAAAAGAGCCTAAAAGATCAATTACTATTTTTGCTGTGCTTATGCAAATAATCAGGCCAAGTTTAATGAGACTAGATTTATTTTGCAAATTAGTCTTTACTTTGATTGTCTTTGATAGAAATTAGAGTGACTGTAGAGAGAAAAGTTCTATGTTTCAATGAAAAACTATAGCACATCCTTGTGGGTTGTTGAATTCTGGCTATGTTTGCTCCTTTTGAGCTTTCTCGCCTCTTTGTAAATTGGCTCTTGCCGCTTTGTACATTTTGTCAACAATTAACATTTCCCATTTTTCTCTCACCCTTCTGCCTTGGCACCACTGAGAACAAAAACCTGACCTCACAGATCCTTATTAAGACCATCCAAAGGGCTCTGTAAGCAAATGACGGATGCTTCCGTGCTCTGTCCTGAAAACTAACCACGTCTGTGACACCGATGCACCTGCCATCACTAAAGACATTCAAACTGCAAACCAGGAAAGCTGGAAGCTGGATTATCACAGCCATCTTCACCCCACCGTCTAAAGAGGTTTTGATCCCAGACTCCAGGAGTCTTTTTGACTGACTTCCATCTGATCCCCAACATTGGATTTATAATTTGCTTCATTCATTCACTTTTGGTTTTCTTTTGGTTTCCACAGGAATGCTGCTTCCTGAAAAATAAGTTTCAATGGGCAGAATGAAAGGTATCAGAATATGCCACCCCCAAAGGTGCCTCTTTGTCATAGGGATTAGTTTGAGCTAAATGCAATTGAGGACCAGCATATGTAGGAAAAGCTCTTCAGCTCCCCTAACTACCTAAAATGGAGTACAATTTTCCCCTTTTGTAAAGGAAAATTTACATTTAAAAAAGGAAATTGCCATTGGTAAACATGTCTCTCACCAGGGAGAGACAGATCTACACCCAGAGACAACTCACCTGAGAGACTCTTATCTGCAGAGCAAGGCAACCCTTATTTACTATGTATTTTCTACCTTCCCCTTTCCAAAGCATGCCTCTCCCGCCTAGAAGCTCAAACCTCTTTTCTTTTGTTTAGCCTAAGATCACATATAAAGCTTCATTCATCTAGCTGCCTCCTTGAGTTTTCATTTTGTTGAAGCAAAATGTATATGCATGTATATGCATGTAGCCTTCTCTCTCTCTCTCTCTCTCTCTCTTGTTCATCTGTTTCTTATCAGTTTCATTGGAGGGCTTGGTTGGTGAACCTAGGAAGGTAGAGGGAAAAAAAGGCTTTCCTTCCATTCACTGTCAAAGACCCTGGAAATGAGTGAGGCTAGGGGTTCTGAAGTAGTGCACAGATGGGGGGCTGATACATACAAATAGTAAGTAATGAAGTGGGACTCCAGACCTGTCAGCCTGGCCTCAAGGTCCACACTTCATTGAACTTGAAGTAATTTCATGAATTTCTTCGATAGCTTTTATTTTTAATCAGTCTCTCCAGTAGAATGTAAGCCTCTTGAGGAAATGGCACTTGTCAATCTTATTCTCCATTATATCCTCAACATGGAACCCAGTCCCTGACTCAAGAAGGTGCTCAGTAAATATTTGTAGAATGAGTGAATAAAGGGTTCCTATACAGGAAATGGATTTTAAGGTGGTGTTGTTCATGTCACCGTTCAAAGTGAAAACACTATTGAGTTACTGAATGGACAAATAAGACTTATTAAGTGAAGGTGACAGACTGCAAGGAAATGATGTGGTTGGTCTCGCTTGCTCAGGTTTCCAGCCAGCCCTGGAAGTCCTTGAACTCTGGAGGATATCATTAAGGAAATAGGAAGGAAACACCGTTGGGAATTCCTTAGGAAGTTCAAAAAAGGAAACATAGAGAATCGGGCATGTTGTACGATACACAGGACGTTATTTAAAGCAGGTTTTTAAAACTGTGAATCTATAAGTGGGTTATAAAAATCCAGGAACTCCATACAATTTTACACAACAACATGTCTCTATATATTCATACGCAAATTCCTAGGCAATAGTTTCTTTCATATGGAAATAAATCCATAACTTCCACATGATTGGGAAATGCTAATTGATTATAGGAACTCATAGGTAATCTAGATCCACGTTCAAGTGAAGAAACCAGGGGCACCTGGGTGGCTCAGTTGGTTGAACATCTGACTCGATTTCAGCTCAGGTCATGATCCCAGAGTCATGGGATTGAGCCCTGCATTTGGCTTTGCACTGAGCGTGGAGCCTGCTTAAGATTCTCTCTCTCCCTTTCTCTCTCTGCCCTTCTTCCCCGCTTGCATGGTCTTTCTAAGAGAAAGAAAGAAAGAAAGAAAGAAAGAAAGAAAGAAAAGAAAGAAAGAAAAGAAAGAAACCAAAGTCCAAAGATGTTATGGGATCTGCTAAAATTCAAACAATAAACTGAGTGACAAGAGGGACCAGGACTCAGGTCTCTTGATTCCTAATTTAGTGTTCCGTGCTGTGCCTCAATGCCTTCCTGAAATTAAGTCATAGAATACTGTGTGAAGAAAAAAAAGGAATTTAATTTCTTGGAAAAAAGAAGTAAAAATCTAGACAGATCCATTAGAAAGATTAAATCAGTAGAACCATATAAGGCTACAGGAGCCTTTAGGTATACCTAATGCTTCCCTGATTTTAGGTGAAAAATGACTCCAAATGTCCTGAAATGTTTATTTTTCAGGATGGTGAAGGAATATGAAAGAAAAGACCTAAATAATTATTCAGCTATTCAGCTGAGAAACAATGAGAACTAGATTATCTTCATTCGGTATATAAATATGAACATCTATCAAAGTCATCCACAAGAAAGAATTTTACAAAGCATTGTGAACATTTGATTGTCTTTTGCAATATAGTCTCAAGGGTATTTAAGTAAATGAAGTCTTCAAACTCCAGTCCTCATATTAGTCAATCATGCTAGGCAGAGAATGTCAGACTATCAGGAGACCGAGTTCAAATCTTGCAGTAGTCACTAATTCATTGACTTGGACAAGTCAACTTCTGTTTCTCAACTTTTTCCATCTTCAGAGTGGAAAAAATGTTGATCTTAGGCAGTGTTTTTCAAACTTTTTGTGTGCTGTTTTTTATTTTTAAAAATTTAATTTTTTTGATGACCACCCATTATAAGATGCATAGTTTATGCTATCTGCATGAATGAACATACATGCCTATAACTGAATCATAAGTTTCATATAACAGTATCAACTCAGTATATTCAGGGCACTCTGATATTTTCTACTCTATTAGGTTAGGTTCTGTTTCTTTCTTTTTTTAAAGTGCATGTTATGACCTGTTAAATTGATTTCATGACCTACCAATGGGTCATAACCTACGGTTAAAAAGACATTATGAAAAACATTAAGGTCACTCTGGCTTTTATATTCTACTGATAAACTCTCTCCAAGGACCACAAGTCAATAGTAAAATCAATTTACTTGAATTTCTGTTTTACCCCCTCCCTTATTTTGATAGTAAGAATGGATAATGATAAAGAATTTCAGGTGGCAAAAGGGAAAGCGGGAACTTTAAGCATTCCATGAAGGGAAATTCAGCCAGTAAGTAATTTAACATTAACCTTCGAGAAAAGCCAAGACATTCACAACTAAACTAGGGTATTTTTACTGACATTTTAAGAAGACCACCTGCGAACCGTTGAAGTGTTAAGGGCTTCCTAAGAGAATATTTAAGAGAAGAGGGAGACTGGTTGGGTAAGAAGAAGGACGAAGAAGGAGAAAAAGAGGTAAATGTTGAGATGTTGGGCTGTGCCAGACTCTCTGAGTCTCGCTGGTGGGAGGCTTAGCTTCTGTGACAAACCCCCTCTATACATGTGAAATGGACATTCTGTGCCACGTCGGCCTGTCCCACTGTGAAAACGCTCCTTTTAGATCACAAATCTGACCATTACACTTCTGCTTAAGATTCTTCAGGAATTCTCAGCATCTCCAGGATAATGTGCAAACTCTTTAGCATGGCACACAAACCACTCCTAATTGGATTGCATGTTCTCCCATATCCCCTGGACCCGTCCACACCCCAGTGTGCATACGCCATCACCAGTTATTATCAAATGCATGCAGTTCCCTAAACCTCCCTTATCATGCCTCTTTTTTTCAGTTCGTTTCTCCTTCTAGAATACCCTCGTCTCTGCTTACCTTTTCTATTCCCTCAAGTCTTTTTCTTTTTAATGTTTATATATTTATTTTGAGAGAGAGAGAGAGTAAGGGGCAGAGAGAGACAAAGGGAGAGAAAGAAAATCCAAGGCAGGCTCCGAGCTGTCAGCACAGAGCCTGACCAGGGGCTCGATCTCACAAACCATGAGATCATTATGTGAGCTGAAATCAAGAGTTGGATGCTTAACCAACTGAGCCTCCCCAGGTGCTTCTCTATTCCCTCAAGTCTTAGTACATGTGTCCTTTCTCTGTCATTCCCCACGTGTCTGTGCTCTTCTAACACTGAGCCTGCCCCAGTCACAGATGCTAACACCATATATTGCAACACATATCTGTTCATCTTTCCCACAAGATGGTGACTTCCTTGAGAGCAAGGGTCATGTCCCTCCTATTCATAGGTGAACAGTACCCAGCACATAAAGTTCCATAAATATCTGTTAACAGGATGAACATGGAAGGACCTTCCTATATTCCACTTGTCCCAGCTACTCAGAGTAACTGAAAGTTCTGAAATTCAGTTCTGATGCCTTCCGGTTAAGTGTAATCAGATTAAGTAGATAATCCTTCAGTCTCCCAGCAAAACTTGAGCTAAATCTTCACATAATAAGTAAACTGTGAGTCCTGGTTAAAAAAGATGATCGTGATTAAGCAAAATGGGAACATAAGCTCCTGGCAGTCCATCAAGAGAACGTTGTTCCTAGAAGGGCCCCTCCAAAAATGTCTGGAATTAAGAGTGGAAAAAACTCCAAAAAACCCAGGGGAGAATCACCAGATTTTAGAAAATTTAGCTTTTCGACTGTATCCCCTATACCAGTGGAAAAGAGATAACCATGGCTAATAGTAAAACTCATATGCTGGAAAGAAAGCAAAGCATTCTTAACTCATCACTATATTCCTACTTTGATTATTAAAAGAGTAGGATTTCACTAAAACAATACATCCCTGGTGTGAGGAACAAGTAACAAGGGATCAGCATCATTCATTTAAAAAATATGGTAAATAAAACAAGAGGGTCCATTAAATCCAACAAGGGAAAATGATCGGAGGAACAAAGGTAATAAATGTTAGCCTCAAGAGGAAACAGAATGAAATATCTGATCTTGGAAAATGAACAGAGGTGAGCCTAATGAAAGCCCAAGATACAGAGGGGATGAAAGAGATCATGATTCTAGAATTTTCTGGCTTTTGGAGTGGAAGATGCTTTTGGAATGGAAGCCATTCTAGATTTGGTAACTTTCCAGGAGACACAAGAGGACAACCAGGAAGTAAAAAATATGCTTCCATTAAATTGCTGATAAAAAGCAGGTGAGGAAATGCAAAGAATTAAGGACATGGTTTAAATCTCCCCGTTCCTAAAGAACAGAGGAACTGAATAAAGTAAATGCATTTATTGGTTATCAGGAAGACTAAAGAAGTCTGATTTCAAAATTACTCCCCACTGAATCAAATTCTGGTCCTCAATGATCTCTGAAAGAAAAAAATGCCTATATGTGCAGACATATATGAATGTATATGAATATAAGTAGTAAAATTACATGCATTTTTGAGGACAATTCAAGATACTAATGTGATTATATTTTCATCATTGTTGGAGTTTTGTCCTAAAAATTAATGACGGTTGTTTGTTAGTGATAAAACTGATTTTTTAAAAATATTTTTTCCTTTTACTTATTTATATTATCAAAAGTTGTGATGATGAACATATATTACTATTATAATGAAGAAAAATTCCCTTTCCACCCTTTTCCCCCCCCACCCAAAAAATTCTGAACAGGATAATTTTTTTTTTAATTTTTTTTTTTTTAACGTTTATTTATTTTTGAGACAGAGAGAGACAGAGCATGAACAGGGGAGGAGCAGAGAGAGAGGGAGACACAGAACCCGAAACAGGCTCCAGGCTCTGAGCTGTCAGCACAGAGCCCGACGCGGGGCTCGAACTCACGGACCGTGAGATCACGACCTGAGCCGAAGTCGGACGCTTAACCGACCGAGCCACCCAGGCGCCCCATGAACAGGATAATCATTTTTTAAGAGAGAGAGAGCACAAGTGAGCAAGGTGGCAGAGAGAGAAGGAGAATCACACGAAGGGCAGAGAGAGAGAGAAAGAGAGAGGAGAGAGAAGCAGAGCTCACCCAAAGTAGGGCTTGGGCTCACCCAAAGACAGGTTCATGCTCCCCTGATGTGGGACTTGAACTCATGTACTGTGGGATCATGAGCTGAGCCGAAGTCAGATACTTAACCGACTGAACCACCTAAGCTCCCTGTATAAGACAATATTTAAAACATTTGATTTATTTGATCTCTTGTGGTAGAAATATGACAAAATTGATCCCATGAATTCAAATCACCCCCAAGATATTCCTAGGAAATTAGACTATTCAAAAGAGCATCAAATCCAGTCTCGTAAAACTAGAACCTGGAGGACAGCAGCTGCAGTAGCTTTAATTAACCCCTTCCCTCTGGGCAGAGGTGAACTTTTATTGTGTTACTTGAAATAAGTAAACAAATATGACTAAGAGATTTTGATTTTGATTCAGCCGTTGACTGTCTTCTTACCAATTTCCTTGACCGAAGGAACAGAAACCAACTCGCGGAGCTCAGATTTTTTAAAAAGCACGTATATTTTTAAGGACAGAGAGAACTCACAAAAAACACTGTTCAGTCCAGCCGCATGGGAGCCGAGGATGGGGAGTGGTAAGCTGGCAGGCCAGGGAGAGAGCTCCGTAAGTCCTGGCGCCACGTGGCCTCTATTCTTTGGCATTTTCTCAATATCTGCTCCATGCTTATCTCTGCAGAGCAGATCCTTTCATAAATTCAAAATTTCTGCAGTTCGATGATTTTGGCCCACACGTGGCTTTTTCTCGGCCACAAAGCTGGCTCCAGGCATGATGCTACGTAACAGATAAGCTTCTAGCACCTACCACACAAACTCTCAGAAAGCCGACTCCACATTGGTTCTAAGAGAAGACGCCCATTGTCTCAGCTCGGATGAGGTCTACGTCGCTGTTCCAATCGGCAAAGGTAAAGGAACCAGATACAGTGCCTTCACATGGCCACCTAGCCCACCTCTTCAAAAGAGCCTTTTTTGGGGTCCTTTCTGGAGAAGGGACTTGTTGTTAACAACTACCCAAAATATACTTATGATCGTTTACTGAGCAACTTTGGGCGAATCGTTATATTTAGTAACGGGATGAAAGTGTTGTTGTGTGGTTCTTCCTTGCCTCTTCCACCCCTCTCCTCAAGTATCCTGGTCGTTTTTGGGGGGCTGCCAAGAGCCCCAGTCCCAGGCCTTCCCTTACGAGTAAGACCCCGGCTCCAAAAGCATGTACGCTCCTTCTCCCCTCCAGTCACATTCCTGGAGCGGTCAGCTTTTTCCTGGCTAAAACAGATCAGCTAATTCCTACTGAAGTACTAACCGGTGAGGTGACTTTCTAGCAAGCCGTTCAGCCTCTCAGGGATTTCGTTTACTTATCCCTAAAGTGACAGAACTTGAACTGATTGACTCTTTTTTTTTTTTTTTTAGTTTATTTATTAATTTAATTTTTTTTTTTTTTTTACCTTTATTTATTTTTTTGAGTCAGAGACAGAGCATGAACGGGGGAGGGTCAGAGAGAGAGGGAGACACAGAATCGGAAGCAGGCTCCAGGCTCCGAGCCATCAGCCCAGAGCCCGACGCAGAGCTCGAACTCACAGACCCTGAGATCATGGCCTGAGCTGAAGTCGGACGCTCAACTGACTGAGCCACCCAGGCGCCCCTATTTATTTATTTTTGAGAGAGAGAGAAAGTGTGGGCAGGGGAGGGGCAGAGAGGGAGAGAGAATCCCAAGCAGGCTGTACATTATCAGCACGGAGTCCAACTTGGGGCTCCGTCTCACGAACCTTGAGACCATGGCCTATGCCAAAATCAAGAGTCGGCTGTTCAAACAACGGAGCCACCCAGGCACCTTAGACCGGTCGATTCTTAAGTTGTTTTCTAGTATAATGTTCTAGATTCCGAAGATGGAAGTTGAAGATCACCCCTTGAAGGCAATTTGCATTTTTAAGGACCATTCCATTCAGAATAATAACAGCATCCATTTAATGCTTAGCATATGTTAGACACTCTTCTAAGAGCTTTACATGTAATAATTTCTTTGACCCTTAAAACAACCCAGGTAAGAGAGTGTGTTAATTAGAATCATATTCACTGCGGTAAATAAGTGCTGAATATATGGACCCTAAATACAGTCAAAGTGTATTTCTCATTGGCATCGCAGGCCGGGATGACGGGTGTTCCTGATCTGTGGTAGCTTTCTTCCATTTGGTGATTCAGAAACCCGGGTGCCGTCCTCCTCCTTGCTCTTTTGTGGCCCCGCCACCTCCTAGATCTCTCTGTCATCTGCTTTCAGCCAAAGAAGGGAAAAGAGACTACAGAAAATTCAGGAAGTGCCGGACTTTGCAAGGGACTGAAGGCCCCATCTCATCTAAAGGCCGTAAACTGGCAGCCAGGGCCAAATCCGGCTCAGAGATGAGATGTGCTTTGTTTGACTCATTATTTGAATTGGGTATCCACATTTTTAAAAAAAAAGGAAGGCTCTCATTTTTAATTATTTTTCACATTTATTTTTTTTTTGAGAGAGCACAAGTGGGGGAGGGACAGAGAAAGAGGAAGACACAGAATCTGAAGCAGGCTCCGGGCTCTGAGCTGTCAGCACAGAGGCCTGAGGTGGGGCTTGAACCCACGAACTGCGAGATCATGACCTGAGCCGAAGTCGGACGCCCAACCAACTGAGCCGCCCAGGCGCCCCTCAGGGAGCTCCCATTTTTAAAAAATCTAGATTCGCTCTCGAAAAAGCGTAAGACTTGGTGCCTCTGAGTGGCCAGCATTTCCCCATGGCTGTGACGAGAACTAGCCGCTGAAATGCCCTTTGGACATTACAGTACAGTACCCCCACTTGCCCAGAGCCCTGCTCCAGCTCGTTTACATAACCTGCCCAGACTCTGTTGGCAGGATCAGAGTTTGAAACCCTTGCTAGACCGACCTGTTTGTTTTTCAGAGCTAAGGAAGGGAGGCCCAGAGAAGCCGAGTGATTCACCAGTCCACGTCACTTTTTCTCACGTAACAGGGCTAAGATCACTAATACGAGGGTGCTGTGTCCATACGTTCCCTTCTCCATCTCATACTTTCTCCCGGAGAGATTTGGGAAGTAAGCATACAATCTGAGGAAATTGTGTTTTGGGCAGGAAGACACAAAGATGACGTCAACCAGCGGATAAACTAGAAAGGTCCACTGACTGGAACTCAAGAGACTTGGATAGGAAATTATTAATGGGAGGAAGTGGAAGGAAGAGAGAGGTTACATGCATACTAAGGTCACAGGAGAGAAGCACGCGTGGAAGGTGAGGCGAGGAGAAAGAGCAAAGGAGGCACCGAGTTGCTCTATTCCTCTAGAGAGGAGAGCCTTGCTGGAAAGCAGCTGTTGCCAAGGGGGAAAAAAGGAGGCCGCCAAACGGAGACTAAAATCAAAACTGTTCAGAGACAAAATAATGAGAACTGTAAGAGATTTCTTCTTCAGATTTGTTTATTTTGCACAGCCACAGAAGCCCTGCAAAGAAAGGCAGAGATTTCTCAAGGTTGTAATAAGTTCTCAGGCAACCTTGAGAAACAATGATCTAAAACAATGAAGGTCTGCATGAAAAGAAAGAAAGAAAGAAAGGAAAGGAAGAAAAGAATCTCCCCCAGAACCAAAATGCAAATGGGGTAGTTTTACCGAGAATTGGCCGTTTAAACGTTCAGCAAAAGTTTTTCTAGAAAGAAAAATGAACCAGGACTGAGGCACAGGACTTTTTCTTAGGGAGGAGGGGAATCTCCGGACTGGTTCCACTGCAAGGCTATAGGATCCACAGCACATGCTATTGTATGAGTTCACTGGAAAGATTCATAGAAGTAACAAAATGATATTTGAGATCCTCACCGGAGCCAAAGCAATAGGGAAGGAGTAATGTAGACAATTGGTAACCTAAGAAAGAAAGAAAGAGAAAGAAAGAAAGAAAGAAAGAAAGAAAGAAAGAAAGAAAGAGAAAGAAAAAGAAAGAGAAAAGATTCATGTGCAATTAGCATATGAAAGTCAGAATGGCTGGATGCTGGCCTTCGTTCTGCCACTAATGGGTTGGGTGGTTTGAGTCTCTCGCTTCAATTCTCTAAGGCTCAGTTTCCTCAAGTGTGAAGTGAGACGCTTGGGTTGAGTCTCAAGGTGTTCTTCCCAGATCATCTACAGCAGCCCAGGAGAACTTGTTAGAAATACAAATTCTTCGGTCTCATCGCAGACCAACTGATGCCCTGCAGTCTGTGTTGTAACCAGCCCTTTGGCTGAAAGCCTCTGAAGTTTGAGAACCACTGAGCAAGCCACCGGCTAGATGTTCTCCACCGACTGCTGTAAATACTCTAATTCTGAATGAGAGAGGAAACAGAGCTGGGTTCCTACTAGCTGGCATTAAAGATTCTTTAAATTAAAAATTTTTAATGTTTATTTATTTTTGAGAGAGGCAGAGAGAGAGAGAAAGAGAAACAGTGCTAGCAGGGGAGGGGCAGAGAGAGAGGGAGACACAGAATCTGAAGCAGGCTCCTGGCTCCCAGCTGTCAGCGCAGAGCCCGACGCGGGGCTCAAACCCATGAACTGCGAGATCATGACCTGAGCCGAAGTCGGACACTTAAACGACTGAGCCACCCAGGCGCCCTAAGATTTTTTTAAAACATGTTCAACGTGACAAGACATGATTATTTGTTTCAAATGATGCAAGTGTTTCGTTAACCATTTGATTTGGGGAAACATAAGAACAGCCACGCACAAGCAAGGAGCATCCCAACAGTGAAACAAAGTGAATTGAAGCTAAGTTAAAAACCACAGATGGCAAGACAAGGACAGTCACATATACATCAGCAGTAATCTCCCTGTGAGGGAACATACAAATTAGGACAGGTTCAGTGTGCAGAGTAAAGAGAAGGATCTATTCCTTTCAACGTTTAAGTTCTACAGAGTACAAAAAAAAAAAAAAAAAAAAAAAAAAAGAATACACTGGTAGCTCAGTAAATAAACTGCCTTATAATTAGCTATTTTATATTAATAGTACTTATGTTTACAAAAAAGGTCTTCAAGGCTCATTGGAAGTTTTAGTGGTGTTTTCCGGCTCCAAGGTAGAGCTCTAATACCAAAAGACAAAGGAAAACACAAGCAAGGAAGCAAAAGAAATGAGACAAACCAACGTCAAAATCAACCTCTGTCTGTCCAGGAGTAGTTGAAGATGAATTGGACGGCACAACTCGGGGATTTTAGTTTGCTTTCCATAGCACCTTCTTCTGGGTCTTCTTCCTTTGCTCTTTAATTTCTTGTCCTTGTCAGTCATTATGCATTATGACTCTTAACGCTTGGGTGTGAATAAATGTTAAAATGTGCTCTGTTGATCAGGCATTTTCATGTGGTTTTTCCTAATGAATTCTAGAATGCAAGGTCTTGTCATCCATGAAAGGAGCTATAGGTATCACCTACTATTGGGAAATATTTGAAATGGCGCAGGAAAGCCTCCAAGGTCAGTAAGGACAGTAAGGAAAGTTGATCTGACTTAGTGATCTTCTTAGCAACCTTCTCAGAGCGATTGGGATCAGTGGTGGTAGAGGAAGTGGAGCAGCACGGGAGGTGGAGTAGCAGGGGAGGTGGAGTAGCAGGGGAGGTGGAGTAGCAGGGGAAGTGGAGCAGGGAGCTGTCCAGAAGCCTGTGGTAAAATGAACAGAGACTCTGCTGACCTTTCTGCTAAAAGAACTTTCTCCCACCGAAGGACAACCTGCAGGTTGGCTAGGCAAGACAGTCTGTATTACCTGTTGCAAAATCTCTCCCAGGGTTGAAGTCTTCCTACCTTCCAGTCAGCTCTCTCCCATCCTTCCTGCTTCTCTGCCCCATCTTTTTGTGCGTGGCTATGGATCAGCTCATCTCCCGTCCCCCCTAACCGTGATCCGTCTTCTGTCCCAGGGGCCAGGGCTGTTGTGTTGGTTATGCAGGCTGTGCCCTAAGCAAAAGGGCTCACGCAAGTGGCACCATGCAGAGGGACAAAGGGAGGCTGAGATTTACCCCTCATTAAACCCCGCCTTGGAGGAGTGCCTTTTTCTGACTCACACACAGGCACCCGAAGCTAGCCACAATCATGCCAGGACCCCCCACCTTGTATATTGGGGCACATCTGACACTATAGTACTTTTCTTAAAGAAATTCCTCTTGCCTACTCTCTAGACTAACCCATGCTTCTTGCTCCCTCTGTAAAATATACCGTGAGAGCTGTGCCCGCGGCACACCCCTGCCTGCTGTTGGTAGACATTCTCTCGTATGCTCCGGGCACATCTACTCCCTCTAGTTAGGCTCTATGTATATCAAGTGCTCCTAGCTGTTCCCAGACTGGTTTCTACCAGTTGTGCTTGTTGTTTTAATTACCCAAATTAATTAAATATTGAATAAACTGATGACATCGTGTAAAATGAGTGTTGTGGTTTCTGTACAAACTACGTTCAGCAGCTGCAAAAAGAAATTGCTGTTGATACGGCTGAGGGGAGACAACTAACTGGAAAAGGTTGGTCAAATTAAAATGCGAAGTCTGGGGGCGCCTGGGTGGCTCAGTCGGTTAAGCGGCTGACTTCGGCTCAGGTCATGATCTCGCAGTCCGTGAGTTCGAGCCCCGCGTCGGGCTCTGTGCTGACAGCTCAGAGCCAGGAGCCTGTTTCAGATTCTGTGTCTCCCTCTCTCTGACCCTCCCCCGTTCATTCTCTGTCTCTCTCTGTCTCAAAAATAAACGTTAAAAAAAACAATTAAAAAAAATGCGAAGTCTGAGATTCTGTACTTGAAAGACTTTGCGTGTGATTTGAAGTCCTTGATTCCCTTTAAAGAAACCCAGGCAAGAAATCGTGGACCAGGAATTATAGGTGTCATTTATGAACGAAAGGTACCACCGTAGTCCACAGTCCCATGTGGAAAACAAGAAATAATAAAAAGACTTTAAAATGAAAAACTTTGACCCTAGAGCAACACGCATGTACAGTATTTACGTGTTTTAAAGTAAAATATGTGCTTCGGAAACGTATGAGCTATTTTTAGCAGTTTTTCCAATTAATCAATTGTCAACCAATACCCTATCCAGGTCATGTCAGATAAGAAGGCTTCTATAGAATTTTATTAGGTGCTTAATGAGATATGCCTATAGTAGCTCTCGCCCGTTGTGGTGCCTTTCTGTGCAACTTGGAAGTATCTCATAGGACATCAGCCTTTTACTAACAGTATTTTTTGTTTTTAAATCTTTTTTTTTAATTTTTCAATTGCTAACAATATTTTTGACAATAAAAGCATAAAATCATCCTCAGTAACAAAAGAAACAAAAGAGTCATCCTCAACAACAGCCATACGATCACATCTATGCCAACTCAAAATATATATAAAAAATCTTTTGAATCCAATTTGACTTTATGAAACATACTTCACTACAGATGAGAACCGGACACACATTCTATCTGGCAACCACAAATCAATATTTGGCACCTGTGATGGAAATTTTGTAAAAATTGCCTTTTAAAAAGTTCACACTGACTAAAACCCAGCTGGGTATAACAAACTCAGAACTTTTCTTAGGAAGGGTGATTTAAAGTGAAGTTAATTATTCATTAAGGGAGGCAGAAAGAACTGGAGAAGAAGTTTTGTTTCATCATTTCCCAACCATTTAGAATCCAAGAACCATGCAGCTTTGGAAGTGGGAGAAACCTCAGAGGTCAGTGTGCTTTTCTCTCATGGCAAAAAGTTCTTCAGATCAAAGGGTTCCCCACTCTGCTGTATTACCACTACAAATAAGATGTTCTCCATGCCGGAAAGCAGTATGCTTCATAATTGAAAAACTTAATTCAGAAAATTCTTTCTTCTAATGAGTTTTATTCAGTCATTTTGTAACCTCCATTTCTGGATATCAGTACTGAAGCTCGCAATATGAACGCTTCTGTTCTTGCATATTTTGAAGAAACTGGGTATAGTTACCCTGGAGATAACAGTGTATATGTGTGTGTGTGTGTGTGTGTGTGTGTGTGTGTGTGTGTCCCCTAGATGGATTGTGGGTAAGAGTAGTAAGCTTCTTGGTGTGCCTGGAAGGCTCAGTTGGTTACATGTCTGACTTTTGATCTTGGCTCAGGTCATGATCTCATGGTTTGTGAGTTCGAGCCCTGCCTTAGTCTCTGCACTGTCAGTGCAGAGCCTGCTTGAGATTCTCTCTCTCCCTCTCTTTCTGCCCTTCCCTAACTCACACATGCACATACCCTCACTGTCTCTTAAAATAAATAAACTTAAAAAATGAGGAATAAGCTTCTGCGTATAAGGGAAAACTACCTATCAGTTCAGCAATTAAATAATGTGGAGGTTTGCCTTAGAAAGTAGAGAGGCCACTTGTTCCCGAAGAGAGCACTGTTCCAGAAGAGAGCATCCTGAAAACTTCAGTATGGCATTCTTACATTGAGGAGAAGGTCAGGATAAGAGATCTCTAAAGTTCCTTTAAAAATTTTAGAAGTCCTTAATATACCTGATAGTCTCGATGATTTTCTTTTTTCTTTTTTTTAATTATTTATTTTTGAGAGAGAGAGAGAGAGAGAGGGACAGAGCACAAGCAGGGGAGGGGCAGAGAGAGAGAGGGAGACACAGAATCCGAAGCAGGCTTCAGGCTCTGAGCTGTCAGCACAGAGCCCGACATGGGGTTCCAACCCACAAACCGCGAGATCATGATCTGAGCTGAAGTCTGACGCTTAACCAACTGAACCACCCGGGCGCCCCTGACAGTCTCCATGATTTTCTACTCCATAACATCCTTGGTTTCTTCAAGTATCCTTTATATGCTGTAGTTTCAGATCTTTTCATTATGTCAGCTGACCTGCTATGAAAGCATGTTGATGTAATAAATATCCTTAAAATCTTGTATCCAAAATTTAAATTTACAGTCAGTAAAAATTACGCTGAAATGGGGTCATCAGGAAATGGCCTCCATTTGGTGTTCATGTTGCTAGTAAAAGACAATATGAAATGCAGTGTTGCTAAAGAGCCTTGGAAAACACTAATTTCAAGTAAAGTGGCCAGAATTGATTCGTAGAATTAGAATATCACTCACAAATCAATAAGTCAGTTAATACTTTGTTTCCTACTTAAAGAAATACAGGTCAAAAACCCCTTACTCGTAACCCAGAAAACTTAAAAAACAAATTGTTCTGTAACTAATTTGGTGGCAGAAAGTGATGTGAATCGCTGGAGGCTATTGAATTACCTGCACTTACCCTATTTATTCTGAATATGCACATGTTTGGCTGCTGAATCATTTAAATGTTTGATTCGGAGGTGCACTATATTACTTTGCGAAATCCAAAGTATCTGAATTCAGAAACACATCTGGGCAACAACAACAGGTTTGCTAAACCTGTCATATGTTTCTGAAGACCGGTGATGGGCACCTGTGTATTTGCAAGAAAAAAAGTGATTCTACTTGGAGAGGTGTATGCTCCAAACACTGAAGATTCTGGCTATACAAATAAAAACAATGAGATCCTGAAGAGGACATAATTTTAACGCCATTCTAGCCTCCCAAGCAGTAATGGAAATCTACAAACACACACACACACACACACACACACACACACACACACCCCTCATACATACACACTGAACACAAAATAAATAAAAACAGACCAAATACAAATTGGAGGCGGGGATGATGAAAAAGGGAAAAAAAATCATTCCAAAGACTTCAAGATAACATCGTGGTCACAAAAGGCTACTTCATGCTATGACGGTAAATTAACTTCAATACCTCAACCGATATAACACAAACAAAACTTGCGTCTCACTCTTGCCTGGACACCAAAGCAGGTAAGAGGATCTGCTCTGCACAGTCATTGAAGGACTTGACCCATGAAGGTTTTGCCCTCCAGCGTGCTGTAAGCTGTTGCAACAGGATAAAAGAACACATGGAGAACTGAAACCCACCCTTCCCAGCTTTGGACCAGAAATGGCATATGTCACTTTCACGTCTATAGCCGAGGATCGGGTTGCCTCCCCTAAATGCAAAGGAAACAATCAACAAAACTAAAAGGCAACCGATGGGATGGGAAAAGATACTTGCAAATGACATATCGGATAAAGGGTTAGTATCCAAAATCTATAAAGAATTTACCAAACTCAACACCCGAAACCAAATAATCCAGTGAAGAAATGGGCAGAAGACATGAATAGACACTTTTCCAAAGAAGACATCCAGATGGCCAACAGACACATGAAAAGATGCTCAACATCAGTCATCATCAGGGAAATACAAATCAAAACCACACTAAGATATCAACTCACACCAGTCAGAGTGACTAAAATTAACATCTTGGGAAACAACAGATGCTGGCCAGGATGTGGAGAAACAGGAACCCTCTTGCACTGTTGGTGGGAATGCACACTGGTGCAGCTGCTCTGGAAAACAGTGTGGAGATTCCTCAAAAAATTAAAAAAAGACCTACCCTATGACCCAGCAATAGCACTGCTAGGAATTTACCCAAGGGATACAGAAGGGCTGATGCATAGGAGCACTTGTACCCCGATGTTTAGAGCAGCACTTTCAACAATAGCCAAATTATGGAAAGAGACTAAATGTCCATCAACTGATGAATGGATGAAGAAGATGTGGTTTATATATACAATGGAAAACCACTTGGCAATGAGAAAGAATGAAATCCTGCCATTTGCAGCAATGTGGATGGAACTGGGGGGTATTATGCTTATGCTAAGTGAAATAAGTCAGTCAGAAAGACAGATATCATATGTTTTCACTCAGATGTAGAACTTGAGAAACTTAACAGAAGACCATAGGGGAAGGGAAGGGGAAAAAACAGTTACAAACAGAGAGGGAGGCAAACCATAAGACACTTAAATACAGAGAAGAAACTGAGGGTTGATGAGTGGGGCAGGGGAGAGGGGAAAATGAGTGATGGGCGTTGAGGAGGGCACTTGCTGAGATGAGTACTGGGTGTTGTATGTAAGGGGTGAATCACAGGAATCTACCCCCAAAGCTAAGAGCACACTGTATACACTGTATGTTAGCCAATTTGACAATAAATTATATTAAAAAATTTATATTAAAAAATGCAAGTGTTCAGATAGGACAGCATCTGGAATATTTACTGATCGTTACTGCATCTGCTATGAAAGGAGAAAAAAAGAAGGGAAAAACAGGACAGATAGAAATTTAAAATGACACTGTATAAACAAGTCCAGATAAATCTGTAATCACAATATACAAATCAAGTATGTTTATAAGTAAAAAAGCAGGTAATGTCCAAAAAACATTTTTGAATCTAATTATTCATGTTCAAAAGAGAGCCACCAAAATTATCAGAGCAAGTAAAGCTTGAAAATAAAAAGGCAAAGAAGGACATCACAGGCAAATATGAACCAAAAGAAAGCTGATGTGGCTATGGTTTTTATCAGCAATAATAGGTGGTAAGATTAAAACTTATTAACTATAAATGGAGATGCTCAAAACAGTTTTATAAAAGCTCAGTTCAACAAGATCTAAAAATTCTAAACTTATGTATACCTAATAAAATAATATCAAATTATATAAAATAAAAAAATTGATAAGGTGAAGAAAAAATATGGCTCACCAAGCTTAAAATATCTACTATCTGACCTTTTACAGGAAAAGTTTGTAGACTTCTATACATGGACATATAAGGCATCTCAGAAATTTTCAAACTATTGGTACCAGATGAGAGTAATCTTTGAAGCATAATGCAACTAAGATGTCAATTAAAAATAAATTAAAATAAGTAAAAAAATTCCACACTCTTGAATATTTAAAAGGTGACCATACTTTTTAAATAATGCATAGGTGAAAGGAGAAATAATAATGGGAATTTTATTTTATTTAACTTTTTTTTTGAGAGAGAGAAAGAGAGCATGTGCATGGAAGAGGGGCAGAGAGAGAGAGAAGAGAGAGAGAGAGAGAGAGAGAGAGAGAGAGAGAGAATCTTAAGCAGTTTCCACATTCAGCATTGAGCCAAAAGCTGGACTCGATCCCACAACCCTGAGATCATGACCTGACCCAAAATCAAGAGTTGGATGGATGCTCAACCGACTGAGGCACCCAGGCGCCCCTAAGATGGACAATTTGGACATCACCAAGGGCACTAAGGGCACTGATCGCAATGCATGAAAACAGATCAAATATGTTTAAATCCATGAGTTTAGATGCTTGGGTGGAAAAGTAGGAGGTCACTTTGGAAAGATAATAGAGAATCATTCATTGGTAAATGAAAACAAAATCACGTTATTTATCATGCCTTTCCTGCATGGACTGTACCAGTGAGCCATCAATAATCAATAAACTCAAAACAATGGCACAGGTGGACAAGTTGAAACTTTCAGGGAAACTCGAAAGGCCAATCATATTCAGACGCCCAAGTGAGGCCACTAAAAGGGTACCTTCGAGAGTTCCATGGAAAGCTGTGATCTCTGTGGGCTGATCATGGAATTTAAAGTGAGGCCAACCTAGATCCAATGGGGACTTCTGCATCTATCCATCGCGGTATCTGAGTGCAACAAGTTTCTGAAAGTAGTGGTCTCTACCTGACGTCTACCTTCCAGATTTCATCTGGCTCTTCTTTTGACCAACTCGAACTCAGAGTCATAATGGAAAGGGAATTCTGGAAAATAGTCCAATTCAGTGTAGCCTACTATTTTTCAATTTGGCAGCTATACGTCTTCTTTTAACCACTTCTAAATAAATATAACAGCAAAATCATGCTTCCACTTAAGAAAATGTAACTACCGGGGCGCTTGGGTGGCTCAGTCAGTTAACCGTCAGACTTCCGCTCAAGTCATGATCTCGCAGTTTGTGGGTTCGAGCCCCGCGTCCGGCTCTGTGCCGACAGCTCAGAGCCTGGAGCCTGCTTCCGATTCTGTGTCTCTTTGTCTCTCTGCCCCTCCTCCACTTATGCTCTGTCTTTCTCTGTCTCTCAAAAATAAATAAATGTAAACATTTTTAAAAGTTTTTAAAGAAAAAAAAGAGAATGTAACTACCCCTCATGCAACTGAAAAGGCACTGATTTTTCCCAAAGAATACACAAATGAGATCCATCTTTAGATGATGTCCATTTGTCTTATAGCTGGATCCCACTCCTTCTTGGATATCTTGTAACTCACATACTAATGCATAAAGTTAATATTTTATGTTAGACAGTAGAGGAATGGGAGAGGAAAAAAAGAAATGGTGCGTATTTGTGTCTATATACACATGTATGAATATAGTCATATTAAAGAGAAAATATACTCATGACTACTACAATCCTCATTTCTGCGATTGCTCACATGGTCATAGCCAGTATTTATAAATCCTTTCTCCACTACCCAGAGAGTATTTGGGTTAGTATTTGCTGCTGTCAGTAAGCATTCAGATTTGGTGACCCAAACCTTCATTCCTAAAGGTTCTGTGTCATTTGCAGTCCTGCTATATTGGGTTGCTGTGACTTTCTATCAACATTTAAAAAAAAACTTTTTACATTTATTTATTTTTGAGAGACAGAGAGAGACAGAGCACAAGTTGGGGAGGGGCAAAGAGAGAAGGAGACACAGAATCTGAAGCAGGCTCCAGGCTGTGAGCCGTCAGCACAGAGCCTGACGCGGGGCTCGAACCCACAGACTGCAAGATCATGACCTGAGCCGAAATCAGACGCTCAATCGACTGAGCCACTCAGGCGCCCCTCTATCAACATTTTTCATAGCACATAGGAGTATAGAGTATGAAGAGGTATTCCCAGAGGATCTGTTGAATTCCAGAGATTTCTCCTTCTGCCCTCATTTTGTAGCAGCAATCCAATTTCCCCTTGAGGAGTAGGATCCATCAACCAGCTAATATAGTAAACCACTTTCTTTTTTTTTTCCTTGTTGATTCAGCGGCATGAGAAGACCCAAATGGCCAGGTTGCAGCACCAGCTTCCAGTTCAATGGAATCATTTTTGTACCCCTAGTGAAAGCACTCTTCCTTCCTTTGGAAACTAAGACCTCTAAACCAACAGCGCACAAAGGTGAGGGAAGGAAAGCATGGTTTTTCTGGCAGACCGTTAGCATTATTAATAAGAGGAGCAATCCCACTTCCATCCCTTGATTCTTGGAACTGAGATAAAAAGCGCCATATGGTGGCTGCTTACTCAGCGTGTATGTCACATCCTGTAAGACATTATTCTTCCCCGAAAAGTGTTGCCATCCGGCTGGCACCCCATCGAAGTCTTCAAAAGGCCATTCCCCTGTCCTATCAGGCCAACTGCTTCCAAGTGATGGAGAACATGATAACCTCAGTGAATCCCATGAGCCTGAGTCCACTGCTGTCATTCATTTGATGTGACATCAGTCTTCTGTTCAGAAAGCAATGCCGTGTGCGACGCCATGAGGATGAGTGAGACATTTTGTGGTTCGCAGAAGGTGGTCTTACCAGAAACATTGCGGGCAGGACAGGCAAATCTATGTCCAGCTCGGACCCCTGAGAGATTTTCCATAACGACTGTCCTTGGGGCCTCTTCTGAGTGGGGTGGTAGTGTGGCAGCTATCCGCTTTCAGGTGCTGCCATTGTACCCTGAAAACCCATCTGTAGTCCGGCCTGAATTTTGTCTTCCTTAGTACAGTGGACACAGAGGACTTCCCGAAAGGCCAGAGGTGCGGGTGGAGACAGAGGAGACAATTACTAGGAATCAGAGCCATCGGAATCGGGGCCAGGTGCTGATGCAACCTACTTGTACCATCAGGACCTACCTGAGCCGGATTTTACATATATTATTTCTACTCATGTTGCAGCGCTCGGTGCATGCCCCACATAATGCCTTCGTGGGTTAAACAATACCTCAAATGAGCAGTTCAGGGTCTACGGCAACTTGGGAGTCCAGAGTCAAGCCTTCAGTCTCTTTCAGGGTTCAGTAGCAAACCAGAAGCTATTTCTTAAAAGGAGAATGGTTATCTTTATTTTTTTTAATTTTTTTAAACGTTTTTATTTATTTTTGAGACACAGAGAGACAGAGCATGAGCGGGGGTTTGGAGGGGGGAAGGGCGCGCAGAGAGAGAGGGAGACACAGAATCCGAAGCAGGCTCCAGGCTCTGAGCTGTCAGCACAGAGCCTGACGCAGGGCTCAAACTCACGGACTGTGAGATCATGACCTGAGCTGAAGTCAGGTGCTTAGCAAGACTGAGCCACCCAGGCGCCCCAAGAATGGTTATCTTTAGAAGGTGGCATAGCATTGCTCCAAATCCTACAGGACTGCTCTATAATTCACCCAGGATCCTGCCAAGGGCCCCATACAACATCCCTATTTGTCACAGACGTTTTAAGTATCAGTGGGCCTTCTGGATCAAAGGGCTCAAGTGCCAGAGGGGCTGGCACCTAATTTGGACCTGTTGCCGAGCCTTCTCTTTCCCTGAACACTAGAAACCCACTAAATGTTGTGTTTCTGTCTTTGGAGTAGGAGCGTCTAGGTGCAGCAAATTTTTCACCTTAGCAGAGATATCTCGACCATGCCCCAGATCAGAGGAGGCAGTCACTAAGGTGGAAGTCCCCAGAACTTTGATGAGATTTATTTCTCACCCTTTGGATATTTGCTACTTCCTGCTCATCAGGTCCAATCAACATGCTATAATTGCTATGATGGACCAAGATGATATTTCGTGGAATGGAGAGGCAATAAAGATATTTTTACATGGGATTATGGGTGATGGATTAGGACAGTGAAGTACATTGCTAGCCCCACCATTTGAAAGCAAACTGTTTTTTATAGTCTTTATTATGAAAGATAAAAGGAAAAGTATTAATCAGATCAAGAGGTGCATACTAAGGACCAAGGGTTGTATCAGTTTGCTCCAATATGGAAGCCTCATTTGGAAGAGTAGCTGTGATTAGAATTATGACCTGACAAAATTCACTACAATCTACCAGCATTCCCCCAAATCTAGCTTTTCTTCACAGGCCAAATAGGTGAAATAAATGGGAATGTATTAGAAGTCACCACTTGTCCAATTTTCAAAACCTTAGTGGTGACACTATTCTGAGAATGCTATGTTGCCTTTGGTTAACCGTTTTGGCAAGTAAAAGGACTTTTAGGGACTTCCTCCTGGCTTTTTCTACCATAAAGCCCTCACTCCATAATTTGGGGAACAATGTGGGATTCTGTCATTCGCGGAATATGTAAACTCTGCATTTCAGAACTGGAAAATAATCGTGGAGTGGGTTTGGACTTCCACTAGGTCCACTATGAGTTGGGCTCAAGCCAAAACTCCATTTATTCCCTGACTTCTTAGGCCCTACTCCGACTGTCACACCACAGTGACATTTGGGGTTCTAGGAATCATCATTAATTCAGAGCTAGTAATGAGTAATACCCCAAATTCTGGTTATTTCCCCTCCCTTAATATGCAATAATACCGGTAAGTTGCCACAATGTCTTTGGAAGGGAAGGTGGAAGATTTACAGTATACATTTTGGCAATGTAGCAGGGTTGTTCCTCAAGGAGACTTGCCTCATCTTCATTTAAGGAGCTCTGCATCTAACTTATCCAGATTGAATCAAGCCTGGGAATCATTGGAGGATCTAGGACTATCTACTCTTGGATTGAAGTCAGAAGTCTTTACTCCAGGCCTGGAGCTTTTTTTGTTCATACAAGCCAAGTAAGACATTAGTGGGGTGTCTACATATTTCAATCCTAGGAAGATTACAATGAATTAGCCAATGCCAAAGATCAAGCCATTCTGATTATCTCTTTAGCTCTGTCCATTATTACAATGTTTCCCTTGTTTCTGGTAGTTAAGATAGTTAAGTCACGTCACTTGGTGCCTGTCATTCCAGTGTCCCACTATCCCCAGTGAATTCAAGGGACCCAGTTTAATGAGAGCATTAATGGCTTATAGAGAATGGCTAATACAAAACCGTGCACAGATGTTGTTGTTTGCTTCAACAATGCATTTCTTAAAGCCTTGATGAAGGAAACGTCTTCTGAACCCTCCTAGGTCATAAGTAGGGGATGGCTGAACAGTTCTTACATAATGCATCCGCTCCAGCATTCCAACTCCTTAACTTGTGGATACCTTCCATTTATATAGTGAAGGATGGATTTATGAAAGACGTGAGTGTCAGGTACAACTTGACAGAAAACAAACGGTTTCACAGTTTAGGTGTGTGGGTAGAATTCTGAGTAATATAGGACAAGACAGAAAGACAGAAATGAAAGTACAGTAGTTCCCCCCTATTCCATGGTTTCACTTTCCATGGTTTTAGTCACCCTCTGTCAACTGTAGTCTGTAGGCAGATGATCCTCCCTCTGACTTATCACCAGAAGGTAAATGGTAGCCTAACACTAATTCACAGCGCCCATGTCACTCACCTTATTTCATCTCGTCATGTAGGCATTTTGTCATCTCATCGTCACAAGTGGAAGGATGGGTACAGTACAATAAGATATTTTGAGAGAGAGAAAGACCATATTCACATAACTTTTATTATGGTGTATTATTGTAATTGCTGTATTTTATTATTGTTGTTGTTACTCTCTTACTGCACCTAATTTATAAATTAAACTTTATCAGAAGTAGATATGTATGAATAGGAAAAAAAAAACATAGTACATGTGGGGTTCAATACTACCTGTGGTTTTGGGGTCTTGGAATTATATCCCCTGCAGATAAGGGGAAACTAACGAAGAGATTTGGGCAGACATGCCCAGTAGATTATGGATGAACCATAGACGTTTGGTGGTGGAAGAAAGGAAGTGGCAATAACCCAAGCTGAAGAGTTGCTGCTTCTGGGAAAATGAGGAGAATCTGTGAATGAAACAGAGATTTGGGAACAGGGAGCATACATGACATAAAAGGGAGCAGCAGGTCAAAAATTCTTTTGAGGTTAAGTTGGAGGTTGGTAATATTGTGGCGTTAGTAACGAAGATGGGGAAACCATAGAAAGAAGGCATATGGAAGAGAATAGTTTGAAGGTTAGATGGGAAAAGATGTGACAGTACTGAACAATTCTAAAAATATAACTGTCAGAGAAGGCTTAGGGAAAACTATTGCAGTGGCTGTTTTTCTAACTTAAAAAAAATGTTTATTTATTTTGAAGGGGGGGTGGAGAGAGGGAGAGAGCAGGGGTAGGGAAGAGAGAAAGGAGAGAATTCAAGAATTCCAAGAACTCTGTGCTGATAGTGCAGAGACCGACGTGGGGCTCAAAGTCGCGAACCATGAGATTGTGACCTGAGTTAAAGTCACTCAACCAAATGAACCACCCAGGTGCCCCTGCGGTGACTTTGTAATGTGAACACTTGGGTTTACCTACATTCCCAGAATTCACTTCTCTCTCTGTTTTCAGTTAGGGTGGTCCATGGGAGCGTCTTGTGTGATTTGGGTAGAAATGAAGCCGCATTTTGTAGATCCCACACGTTGTCATTCATCTGTTGCCTCACTTCATTGGTGTGTGGCAGCAGCTGAGCCTATGACTGATCAACTTTTGCCAAGATCCTCCTTTATCTTCGGAAACTTCTGGGCCAGGGTGTGTGTGTGTGTGTGTGTGTGTGTGTGTGTGTGTGTGTGTGTGTGTAGTTGCATGAAAAAGGGCCCTAGCTTGGGTGTAGGATACCCAAGCCTATGTCAAGGTCAGGGGCAATGAATGTCATGTGTTTTGGTCCACCTTCATGGGCTCATGTTTTTGTATTCTAGTTTGCTCTTAATTTCACCCACTTTATATCCGTTTGCTCTACCTGACTGCCGGTCATATATATATTTCCGTTATTATATCAGTCACCATGCAATCAGAGAAGGAGGATCACTATATAGATACACACACACACACACACACACACTGCCCCCTCCTCCATGATTCTGCTTTTCTGATTGTACCCCAGCTGATGTAATAAAGGAAATATGTAGTTTAGGGCAGTCATTCTTAAGATTTCAAAATCTGTGTCTTGTTTGGATACGCATAAACATTTCTCTTCTTCTTTCCCACCCCACCAGTTATAACAGACTCCTCTTAGGTTAAGCAATTCTGGTTTCACAGAGATACATGGATGGTGTTTCTTACTATAGTTATATTGTTTAAAATGCTATTTTCATTAAAAAAAGATGATACTATAATGGCTTTGGTTTTTAAATTAAACAATCCACTTCCACACATTCTTTTTTTTCTAATTTTGTTAATGTTTATTTATTTTTGAGAGAGAAAGAGACAGAGTGAGAATGGGGGAGGGGCAGAGAGAGAGGGAGACACAGAATCCAAAGCAGGCTCCAGGCTCTGAGCTGTCAGCACAGAGCCAGATGCGGGTCTTGAACCCAAGAATCGTTCAAGAGATCATGATGTGGGTCTTGAACCCAAGAATCGTTCAAGAGATCATGACCCACCCAGGCACCCCATCCATTACCACACATTCTTTTTTTTAATTTTAACACTTATTTATCTTTGAGAGAGAGAGACAGAGAGACAGAGACAGAGCATGAGAGAGGTAGGTGCAGAGAGAGAGGGACACACAGAATCTGAAGCAGGCTCCAGGCTCTGAGCTGTCAGCACAGAGCCCAACGCGGGGCTCCAACTCCTGGACCATGAGATCATGACCTGAGCCAAAGTCGGACACCCAGCCGACTGAGCCACCCAGGCGCCCCTTTTTCCACACATTCTTAATCGTTCATTCTTACCCAGTCCTTGCCCATCCTCATCGCTCTTTTGGAGGATAAAGATTAGACATTCAGGTTCCTCTTCATGTTTGTATGTAGTGAGTCACAAGAGCCACAATTCACTCCCTAACACCCAATACAAGCCAAATAATCTACATAATTATAGTTTTAAAAAAAGTCAGAGAGGGGCGCCTGGGTGGTTGTCAGTTAAGCACCCAACTTCAGCTTTGTTAGAAGCACCCATCAAACTTTGTTAGAAGGTAGGCTGATTTCTCCTTACCATCATCTGTGGTGGATTTCTCTTCCCTTTGCTCCAGAAAGGAGTGAGAACCACTATGGATCTTTCCTCTCATCCTTGTCATTTTCTGAAATTTAGTTCATTTAAATTCCTCTGGGGTCTCATCTCTCTTGACTTTTTAATTTTTTTTATGTTTATTTGTTTTGGGGAGAGAGAGACACACACACACAGTACAAGCTGGGGAGGGGCAGAGAGAGAGGGAGACACAGAATCCGAAGCAAGCTCCAGGCTCTGAGCTGTCAGCACAGAGCCCGACGCAGGGCTTGAACCCACGAACTGCAAGATCATGACCTGAGCTGACACTCGACCAACTGAGCTACCCAGGTGCCCCTAGGAAAGTCTTGTAGAGGAGCAGAAGAGCTGAGAGGAGACCCCTGGCACTCCAGGCCTTTGGCTAAGAAAGTTTGGGGGTAGGAGCAGAAGAGAACTGAGATCCTCTCCCAAGGCTTCAAGCTAAGGAAGATATCCAGCAGAGCAGCAAAGCGGAGAATAACAGCTGTAAATCAACATTTGCTTGTAGGAAAAGTCCTAGTCCTGCCTTCAAAATATTCGAAGCCAGTGGTGAATTGAATCAAACTAAAAAATTATAACAAACCCCAAAGTCAGTTTAATTACACATCATACAGACTCAGTTCCAATTCTGGTGGTATTATAGGAGAAGGTATTAACCCTTTTTGGAGGAAAACATCATTTAATTCTTTGTCTACTGTGTTTTCACATAAAATGTCCGGCCCACAGGAAACAATATCAAGACACGGACACAAATAAGAAAACATAACCCATGGCCAAGAAAGGAAAACATCAACAGAAGTGAACCAGGAAAGAACCCAGATTTTAGAATTGTCACAGTATGACAAAAATGCTGAAGGACGTAAAGGAAAACATAGAAGCCATGCATGAAGATATGGGCAACTTCAAAAAAGTGACGGAGAATATAAAAAAAAGGGAAATGCTAAACGTGAAAAAACAGTGGGAATTAATCAGATGGGCTGGCTTGACAGTACAATGGAAACAATAAGAGGAAAGAAATGTATAAAAAGATAAATAGAAGGTATCCAAATTGTAACAGATCAGAGTTACTTTAGAACTAAAAAAGGTCATGTGGTCTAATATTTGTATCAGTAGAGTAATAAAAGGAGAGGAGAGAGAACATGAGCAGAAACAATATTCAGACAGGTAATAGATGAGACTTTTCCAAGACGGATGAAAGATATCAACTTATAGTCCAAGAATTTCTGCCAACATCAAGAAGAATAAATACAAAAAAACAAAAACAAAAACAACTACACTTAGGCACATCACAGTCAAATTTTTGAAAACCAAATTTAGACCTTAAAAGCAGCTAGAGAAAAAAAAAAAAAGATACTATACACGGGGAGTTAGAATCTGAACTACAAATGACTTCTAATCAAAAATAATGGAGACAGAAGTGGAATGACATCTTTAAAGTGCCAAAAGGAAAAAGAATCTGCCAACCTAAAATTTATATACTGCAAATTATCCTTCAAAAATGAATGTGAAATAAAGACATCCCCACACAGACAAAAGCTGAGAGACTTTACCTCCAACAAACTGCATTACAAGAAATGCCAAAAGTTCTTGAGGCCAAAGAAAAATGATACCATATCTGCAAGAAGAAATTAAGAAGTATCAGAAAGGGCAAATATCTGGGCAAATTAAAAAGAAACATATATTTTAGTACCTTCATTATTTACATGTATTTGCAATTTTTAAAATATCAAAATATTACCCCACAACGTATGTGGGTTTTATAACACATAGAAGTAAAATATATGCCAGTATCATAAGGGATGGGAGAGGGAATTATGGAATAATTATGGAATAATTATGGAATTATGCTGTTGTAAGTTTCTTACATATTCTGATAATAGAATACTATTATTTGAACATAAACTCTTATAATTAAAGGTGCAAACTGTAATTCTTAGAGGACAGCTATATTTAACATAAAGGAGAAAAGCTACAAAGACAACCTAGGAATTTTAGTGGAATATGAAAAAAAAAATGCCCAATTTGCCAAAAATTCAGGAAACAAGGAATAGAGAAACAACTGATAAGCGGGAATAAATAAGTGAAACCTTCCCTCAACCATGATTATTGAAAGCTGAATGTCTTTGGAAATTAGCTTTTGCTACACACTTGATGTTTTTCATGAATCAAACCTAAAACTACAAGGCAAAACAGAGCAACGTGTGAAGTTTGTACTGCAGTCAAATCATTTTGACATGACTAACATTGTTGCAATCACAAATAATATCAAGCTGCTTTATCAACTTCCCATGCTATCCAAAGTGAAAACGAGAGCAATATTTCTATTCCAACACACATTTACAGCAGCTACGTTTTTCTGACCCCAAACTACAATTCCAATAGTGGTTTTTGGATTTTGATGCAACTGAAAACTAAATTTCCGTGTTTAAAACCCACTTAACTGTGCAACTGAGGCACTTCCACCTAATTTTCCATTGAATGTGATTAATCTGCAATGTAATGGCATGCTAAAGGGGAAATATCAAGAGAACTTAATAGAATTCTAATAGAAGTATATGAATGCGTTCTAAGCAATGAATATGCTTGACTAAAATCACACATTCATGGATTATTTGTCAGGACCTATCTGGGTGAGAAAATGTTTTCAAAAATGAAATGTGTAAAATTTCATTACAGATCAGCATTAACAGATAGATAAACAATTAGTTTTGATGATAGAGAACACTAATTCTGCACTGGTGTTCAACTAAGTAAAATGTTAATCCCCCCCTCCCGAAAAAAATTCAATTCCTCTCATTATTAGACTTGATTACAATTATTATTATTACACCTTACATTTTGTCAATAAAAAACGTGGATATTTATTTTCTCTCTAGTTACAGAAGTATCTACATAATGTCCTCGATTCTACTTCTTTGCACACAAACCCTCAAATATTTTGTGTCTGGCCCTTTACAGAAAGAGATTGCCAACCTCTGGTCTAAACGTACAGTTTTCCATAACTATTGTTTTGCTTTGGAATCACACACTTTCTAATTCAAATTACTTCTATGAGTCACTCGGAGAAGGTAAGGAGGAAAGGAAGTTGAGAATTAATTCAGTCTTGAGGTTAAATAATTGTAGCTAACATTGAGCACATATAATACGTAGCAAGTCTCAGGTAATTATGTACCTTGTATATATTTGCTTGAACTCTTATGAGATAGGTACTATTTCCCACCTTTAACAGAAGCTGAGAGTTGCCAAAGATCTTATTGGTAAGTGATACAGAGGTTTATAGGATTTAATCCAGCAATAGGAGTCAATGTCTGCAACATAAGTAGAGGGATCAAAGGCAGAGAGATAATGGGGGGGGGGGCGCTAAGGAGCTAAGGAGGGTGTCGGATGGGGTGGACTGCAGGTGGAGGAGTTGGTGTGGACATGAGCCCTCTTGGGGACGATAGAACTACCAGGTGACAAAAACTGCTGAGATCTCTGGAGGCACACAAAAACCCATTTTTCCCACCATTCCAGCAATAGGACTCTTCCATCCCAACCCCCTTAATCACTTCTGGTTCAGAACGTTCTTTTGATGTGTGAGGAGGTCCGAACACATTTTATTATGTGGAGAGTTGAAGACAAGTGAGTAGGAAAAATCTGTAGGGTGGGGAACTGGGAAATCTGTCCTGTTTTACACACACACACACACACACACACACACACACACACACATAATACACACACAATTAGGTACATAGTTATACATACGTGTTTATACGTTGGTAATATAATACACATCTACACATTAAACTCCTATGTATGTATCAGCAGGGGTTTGGAATTTAACACATAATTATGTTCTCAGCGTTTTGCAGTGGACACTTCAGAGCATGTTAAGAGACTACGAATGACAATAAAAATAAGAGAGCGATCAGACCACATGTGCTCAAGGCTAGAACCCTCAGCCCCGCCGGATTTTGCTTCCCCACGATTGTTTTTCCAGCCAAAGATTCCTTCCCTGGCGGGATCTCAGGGTCATCCAACCGGCCAATGACGGTTTCAGAGAAGCGGTCCCGGGGAGGGGTATTATGTTCGGGAACACGTCCTGTCAACTTTGCAGTCGAGTCACCTATTTCGGTTGGTAGCGGCCGCTATTTCTTTAAATGGACAGCGGATTTCGAAACGGCAGGAAGGGGGGGGGCGCTCAGGAAAAGGAACTCAACCGCCTTTGATAACTGCCCAGCAGCCTTCCCTTCCCCAGAACGCGTGCCCGGTTGGGGAAGCGCCTGCGGCGGCCGCACCCCGCCCCCGACACCCCCCCCCCCCACGGGCGCGCGCGGCGCCTGCTCTTTTCGGGGAGCCCACCTTCGCGGGGAATCCCCCCCGCCCGGCAGTCCCCCCGCGTCTGCGGCGCGGCCGCCCGGCTTTGTCTCCGGCGGCGTCGCGCTCCGGCGCTTGCTCTCCCACATTTCCCCGTGTGCAGGCTGTAACCCGATCTCCCATTTCCTGGTGGATTCTCTTAAAGAGGCAGCGGTCGAGAAGCAGAACAAAGGCTATTGTTTTATTTCCTCCTTTGGATTCCGCGTCCTTACCGGAATGTCCCTTCATACATGATTATTGTCACTGCGTCTCTGCTGGGGCGCGGGGAAGCGGGGCGGCGGGGGGGGGGGGGGGACCTTGTGCATTTCAGGGTAGCTCAGAGACCGAGGCGGGGAAGGTGGGAGGCGTTTCACAAAACCTGTCTTGTGGTTTCTGGGGCCCCAGCGTAACGTTTTTTTTCCAACGTGTCTCCCCGGACCTGGCGATTGCCCGGCCGCGCCCGGGCAGCCGGGCTCCCGGCCCGCAGAAGGGATCACTGCTGCGCGGACGCGCGTGGGCCGCGCTGCGGGGGGCTGCGCCGCGCGCTCCGCTGGCGGCCCTGGCCTCGCGCGGCCCCGCTCCCCCGGCTTCCCTCCGCCGCCGCCCCTCCCCCCGCCCGGCTTTTATTTCCCCGATGCCGGGCTGTAACCCGAGCTTTTATTTCCTGGTGGCTCCTTTAAGAGGCAGAGCTCAGTGCTGGGAATTCACGTCAGTTTCTGCACTGAAACTCTCAAGATCAATGAGCAAAGAGCTTTCTCAGTTCTGCCTTTCAGTTTCTCTCTTCCAGGAAGGAAAACATTCGAGAGAGCGAGGGAGAGCGGCGGGAGGGCGGGGGGCGGGGGCGCCGGCCGCGGGTGGGAGGAGAGAGCGGGAGGCCGGCCGGGCTGCGCCCCGGGTCGCCGCGCCGCGCCGCGACCTGCAGACCCCGCCGCCGCGCTCGGGCCCGGCTCCCACGCCCCCGCCGCCCCGCGCACCCAACTCCGCCGGCCGCCCCGCCCCGCGCGCTCGCAGACCCCCGGGGCGGCTGCCGGGAGAGATGCTGCAAGAAACTTCTTAAATGACCGCGTCCGGCTGGCCGTGGAGCGCTTCTGGGTTGGGGAGAGGAAAGGAAAGTGGAAAAAAACTGAGAACTTCCTGATCTCTCTCGCTGTGAGACATGTCTGAGACTCCTGCTCAGTGTAGCATTAAGGTAAAGATCTTCTCCCCCTCCCTCTGCGTGCTCGGAAACCTTGAGCTGCACCGGCCGGGGCAGTAGTGCTGGGCTCTTCCGAGGGGGCTGTTGCAGTTGCCTCGGTTGCAGTGAATTATTTGGGGCGCCGGGGAAGGAGATGCAGCTCGCGGCGGCGGCTGTACCCTTTCGTGTAACCTTGCTGCTCCCCCCGCCGAGCCCCATCTCGGCTCCTCGCCCCCCCCCCCAGCCCACCCCCTTTCTTTTTGACAATTAAATGCCCGTCACAATTGGGCAGGAGGAACCCGAGTGGTCTCTAGACCTGTAAGACACCCCCGTAATTAGTGCGCTTTTGTAAAAAAAAACAAAAACAAAAACAAAACAACAACAAACCTGCTCCTACTCCTACTGCCAACATGTGACTGAAATGTAACTTTTGTTCCGGAGGGGTGGTCTCCTTAGGAAAAAAAAAAAAAAAAAAGTGACTGCATCTCCAACGGGAGCTGAAGAACTTTTTTTTTTCCCCCTTAAAGGACTCCCGGGGTCAGATCAGACTGGATTTTCCCCCCCTCCTCTGATTGTAATTTCAAGCACTGTCGGAAAGACAGCCCTGGTGTCAGCTTTTCCTGGGCATTTGCACAATGAATTTCGTTCTTTCTTTTTTAAACCAAGGTAATTAAAGTTGCCGAGTGGTTATTGTACTCCGATGCATAGGAGAGTTAAGTAATCCCAAAGTAGAAAACTCCTGTGATGCATTATCTGAGTGACCAGGCAAAGTGACCTTCCCTGTTTGACAGTGCGGGGAGGGTATCTGAGAGTAGAAATCTCCCGGCTTTCTGGTGGTGTTTTGCAGCATTGTAAATGCAGGATGGTGGATGTTTGCAAACACGGTGTTTGGTTCCAGTATATGTACATGTGTATGTATCGATATCTATAGAGCCGGTGGTGCTGTGGTTTGTTGCTTCTAAAAAGTTGTAAAGTTTGCCACCGTGAGGAGGCAAGATGATTTGTCCATTTCCCCCAATTATTTTTCCCATCGCCGCATTTATTGAACACTTTATTTATTTCACGATTCCATCCGTCCCTCAGGTGGAAGAGCCTTCTGCTTCTGCCCGAGGCTGAAGCCACCGAAGTTTGTTTGTTTTTGGCTTGGGCCATTTAATATGTGCTCATTGAGTGGACACTGCAGAAACAATGAACAAATAACCTGTTTTCCTCATCTGTGGGGAATTAGAGAAACCTTTCCTGTTTTAACATGGCTTTTCCATTAGGGTCTGTTTAAAGGAAACAGTATTTTATTATATTTGCTTGCTAGGTTTTCATAATCATACTCAGATTTTAGTGTTTCTTATCAGGTGAGATTTTCATGGATTTTAAGATAGGGCTAATGTGAACTTAAAAAGTGGGTTGGGTTTCTTTGTTTTTGCCTCACAGGAATGCCCAGTGGAACTTTTGTGTTTGTATATACCTGGGGTTATCCGTATGTCTGTGGTGAAGGGGGTGTCCCGGTAAATAATTTAAGCTACTTGTATACTTCAAAACTAGTTTCTTTTGCTGTATGAATTAGATTCTACAATGCACACGGTATGGATCATCTGTTTGGACGCTTCACAACACAAACAGAGGGAACTGCATAATAGGGATTAAATCAGTAAATTGTATTTAATTCGATGGCAGTAACTCTGGCATCAGGAAAACCGGACCAGCTACGGGGTCCTCATTTTCGGGTGACCGCAACAAAAAGCTATCCTTTCTGTGACTTTTCTTGATACTTCTTTTAAAGGGACTGCATATCCCCACTGTTCTCATGGGCTGATTTATGTTCGTGCATAAATCAGAAAACTCCTACTGAGTGGCTGGTTCCGCTGTACTCCAGTGGGAAGAGTACAACAGCCCCTTTCCTTGCTCAGACATGCAGAACCGGTCCCAAACCCAGACAAAATACCGTCTTAAATGTGACATAAAAATTTCTTCCCTTATTGCTTACCCTCAGTTTGTTTGTTTGCTTTTTTTTTTTTAGGTGCCTCTTTTCGTGACTTTGTATTTCCGTGTAATTGAGCTAGATTGAATGTTCTCCACTGGTAATGAAGTATCACTTTTATTTGGATGGTTCTTCACAGAGCCAGTGTATGACTGTTCTGTTTGCTGAGACTGTGCATATGTTTAGGTGCACATAGATGAGGTGTATTTTTTCCAAGGAGTTTGCTTAATTCGCTGTGTTCCAGTAATAAGTGTTGCAGATCAAGGCCTGGGGATTATTCCGGGTCATCTGAAAATGTTCTGGTGATGTGTGCAGTGTTTCATTTAGTCCTTGGGATGTGGTACAGTGACTGCATAATAAAAAATGTTTGCTGGTAACCCGCAAGCAAGTACCGGGATTGCTTTTAGAGCCCAGTAAACAATAAACTTTTCTGTGGAGCAAAGAAGGAATGTCAGAAGCTGTCAAGGATGACCTGATGATTCTGATGGATTGAAGACATGTGACACGGAAGCGTGGCTCTAGGTGGAGAGATTTCCCTTACTCGTCCACTCCACTCCTGAAACCTTCCTCCCTTGCTCCTGTTCCTTACAAGCAGCTGGTCAGCAAGCGGTAAACTCGGCAGCTGGTGCGATGGCACACAGAGGCAGCCACGGAGGGAAGTGCTTAGTTTACTTCTGAGCAGTGTCTGTTCTGCTAGAAAAGACCAGTGTACCATTTGGGTGCAATTTCTAAGGTGAAAGTTTTTGAATCAGTCAATCAGCGACACCTTCGTATGTATCACTTATGTGGCAGTGGGTGACCTTGGATGCCTGATAAAGCACTTTTATATTTCTTTGGCGTTTTATAGGCATCTTTCCGTCACGTAGGGAGGTGACTTTCAGATGCGCATTGTACAGGAGAAGACAGGTTGACTAGCCCAAGGTCACCCAGACTGTCGTGGAGCCCCCACTGTTTCCCTGCACCGAGCTGCCCCATGCGTGGAGTGACACTCTAGTCCAAGAGTTTAAATGCTTCCCTTCCTGATCCTTGGGATTGTTCAAATGTAAGGATGGGGCAACCAACTATATAAAAAGTCAAATAACTTTTTTTCAGAGGATTGTGTGGCTGACTGCGCCGGTCATGGGACGAAGGAAGGAAGAGGCTGTCTTTTCCATCATTAGCCTTCACCTTCAAATCACCTGTTCAGTGTTAAGTTCAGCCAGCTTGCTGTGGAACGTGGTTATGGTGCAGCAGACATAGTCCTTCATGTCTTGGTAGGCTGTTTTAGTCGTGAGGGCCATCCAGGTTACCAAAACTAGTGGTATAACTTCCTCTTCCCCTTTTCACTGCCCTCCCTACTTGTCTCTACTCTCCAATATGGTTGGCTTTCTTGGCAGAAAGAAATCTTTTTTCTTTTTCTTTTTTTTTTTTTTTGCTACAACTTGGATGGATGGATGGATGGATGGATGGATAGATAGATAGACAGATAGATAGAGTGAGTGAGTCCAGGTTTCCCCTACTGGACTCTGAGCTCCTTGTGTTTAGCGATGATTGTCTTTGTATCCTGCTACCTAGCTTGGCACCTGGCATAGACATGTTTCTCAGTAATGTTTGCTGATTTGAAGTGAGGCATGGGAGGAGGTCATTGCCCTTTCTTCTGTTTGTCCCTGTGTACCAAAGGCTGACTTAACACCTGCATCCATTAGCTTGCGTCAAGTATTTAATAGAGCCACACTGCTCTCTCGGGGAGGCCTACGACACTCTCTGGGTGTCGGTCCAAAAATGATTATCAGTAGAATTTTGGTATAATAATACTATTTTTATCATTTTGGTGAAGTTAAACAAAAATGTTTGTGTCTAAACAAAGGAATTGAGTAAAAGATCATAAAAGGGCCTGAAGAATTACCTTAGAATCACGTTAGGCTCAGATTCGCAGGCTTCTAAGTTTCCCCCAGTCTCTCGGACAATTGAATCGGGGAACGTTCAGGCTTTCAGAGCTGGAAGACCTTAGAGATCACCTGGGCCAGCCTCTTATTTTCATAGGGAGGGGCTCCAGAGAACACAGTGGCTTGGCTTTGGCGAATTGGTGACCGAGCCAGGTTGAGAGCAGCGCAGGCCGTGTTCTCAGGCCCCTGCCCTGCATTTGCTGGCTTCGTGATGCATCCCTATAAAAGGCCAAGGACATTCGATACAATAGGCTGCACTCTCTCCGGCACTTCCTAGCTTGGTCCATTTTAATCCCAAGCCAGCTGGTATGAGGGCACGGAGGTATGTGCCAAGGAAGATGTGTGTGGGGGGGAAGCCCTGGGCCCAGAGGGTGTATTGTTAGACGTGAGAAGAGGAAGGAGTAGGAGTAGGGGATCAGGGAAGAGGGACTTGACAGACTTGTATTTGCACCACTGTTTGCAGCACCAACTTTTGTTTTTTTTTAATTGTAAGACACGCACGATGTTCCGTTTACTGTCTTACCCGTGTTTAAGCGTCCAGTTCAGTAGTGCTAAGTATATTCGCATGGTTGTGCAACAGATCTCTGGAACTTTTTCGTCTCGCGGCTCGGAAACTCTGTACCCACTAAACACGAACTAAACACTGCATCCCTCTCCCCTCCTCCCAGCCCTTGGTAACCACCTTTCTGTTTTCTGTTTCTATGATTTTGACTACTTCAGTGCTCTGTGGAAGTGGAATTCTAGACTGTCATTTTGCTTATCGTAATGTCTTTGAGGCTCATCCACGTCGTACCATAGCAGGTAATGTCTTTGAGGCTCATCCACGTCGTACCGTAGCGGGCACGGGATTTCCTTCTTGTTTTAAGGCTGCGTAATATTCCATTTTATGTGTATGCCACATTTCCTTTACCCGCTCACCCGCTGATGGAGATTTCAGTTGCTTCTGTCTCCTGGCTGTTGTGAATCCAGCTTCAATGAACTTAGATGTGCAGTTATGTCTTCGAGATCCTGCTTTAAAAATTTTTTTTTTTAAACATTTATTTATTTTTGAGACAGAGAGAGACAGAGCATGAACAGGGGAGGGTCAGAGAGAGAGGGAGACACAGAATCTGAAACAGGCTCCAGGCTCTGAGCAGTCAGCACAGAGCCCGACGCGGGGCTCAAACCCACGGACAGTGAGATCGTGACCTGAGCTGAAGTTGGCCGCTTAACCGACTGAGCCACCCAGGCGCCCCTCGAGATCCTGCTTTAAGCCCTTTGGATGTATGCCCAAAGATGGGACGCATGGAATGCAGCAACACTTTTTTTTTTTTTTTTTTAAACAGTGTGTGAGAAGTCTGGTACTTCTGTGCTGGGCTGAGGGAACTGGGCCTGTTATGAAAAGCGCCCTTTTCTGAGGAAACCTTGGGTGGGCCATAGGCTCTTTTATCTAGGGGTGGCCAAACTTATACCTCAGTTGAGGTGTAGTAAGCTTCCTGTTTCACACAGTATGAGCTAAAAGCATGGCAGTTGGTCCTAGAAAAGTAGCTTCCTTCCTTCACATAGGTCAGTCAAGGGAAGAGGTACCCCTGATGTGGCTACCAGAGAACCCAAAGGAATTCTGTAAATCTGAGTTGAGCTGCGTGCACTCACGCCAAGGAAGGTAGAGGGGCAAGGAGGCACGGGGTTATTGGGACGAACGGGAAGAGCCGTTTCATTTCATTACCAACTGTGAGAAGTTGCCCTTTGGTGTGGTTCTCCCAGCTAAGCAGCGCAGTGTTAAATGAAGCCCCCTAGGGTGTGGGGGTTTACAAATGGCATATTTTTCTCTGTGAATGTGACTTTAGCAAAAGCGCTGGTGTTCGTTTTCAGGCAGAGTCTGGCCCTGCTGTATTCGTTGTTAGACATGTGTCAGAAACCAATCTCTGTGTGTATTTGTTGCCGAGAATGAATGTGAGTACACTCAGGGTTCCCAGGCCAAAAGGGGCCCCGCTGAAAAACTAATCCCCGCCACACCTAGTATTTGGGGAGTGGAAGAGTAGGCTGAATTAGCAAGAAGTTGGGATTATGGCCCATTGAGCAGAAAACACATTCTTATTTATTTCTCAACGTACAGGAACCAGACTGATAAAGCGTTGTTCACTGGGGCGTCTCAGGATGAGCCCCAGCGAATAGGCAAAAATGACGTGTGTTCCACATCACCTGTTGGTTAGAAATGAGTGCTGCTGTGTGCTCGAAACTGTTCTTTCAGTGTCGAAATGGTACCACAAATATATCATTTGCCTGATGAGCCTTTCTTCTGAGGTGGTGAAAATGTACAGTTCATCTGGTCTTGGTCTAAATGAGCTGGAATTTTCAGACTGTGGGAGGATGGTGGGGGTGTTGAGTGAGGAAGGCATTAGCCCGAGTTTGGTAAGTGTGGATTCCCAGATGAGCATGGCCGTGTCTGGGTCCTGTGGATTATGCTTATGGAAAACTGGGGAACACTTGCATTTTGGAGCTTTCCCAGTTCTGTGATTAAAGGTGTCTGTCAGCTGTTTTAGTGGTCATTGCTCCTACCTTTTCTCCCCTTCCTCCTCCTTCATCACCACCACCACCACCAACGTCGTGTATGGAATACCCCTGTGTGCTGGTCTGTGTGCTAAGGGCTTTACCTACATTATTTTGCTTACTCTTCACAACTCTCTCGAGGAGAGAGATTCTGAAAGATTCTGAAGCCCGGAGTGTTTAAGCCATGGATTGGTCCAAGAGCTCACCTGCCATAGGTGGTAAAGCTAGGGCCTAGAGTTCCAAAGCATTTTCCATGACTGTTCTTGGGTGCGGCCATCTTTATGAAGAGAAGTAGGAAATCGAGAGTGACGAGTGATGGTGGAGGCTCCCATGAGCTGGGATGAAGGGCAGGAATGAGGCTGCAGAGATGTTTATGAGGCCCCAAGTTCCCTTCCCATTCTGGGTTCCCCTGAAGGTGGGTTTCTCCTCACTGTTCCTCTCACGGTGGGGAGAGCTAGATGGCCACACTGTGCAAACCATCTTCGAATCAATGTCCAGATCTTCCATTTTTATTCCAATCTCTGGTATTCGCTAGCAATGTTTTGTCTTTCGACGGGTTTCATTTTGGGCCCTTTATGTTGTCAGAAACCTTTCTTTTCCCTCTCTGCCTTTTTCTTCTTTCCCCTGGCACCTAATTTCACCTGAATGTGGGTGACAGGCTGTGCGGTGTCCTCTCATCCTGTCCAGCCTCTGGGTTGGATGCCTTTGTCTGCGTTACTCTCTGGTCAGTCTCTTTTCCTTCCACAGCTTTTTTTTTTTTTTTTTTCCCCTCCCTTGAAACTCTTTATACTATCGATCAACGTAAAATTTTTCTTTAACCCATCCCTCATGTACATCCTCAATACTGTATGATTTCTGGGAATCTGTTTGAGATCTTTTCAGATATTCCCTGATTATCGCCTACCACCAAAGGAATCATCTTTTTTTTCCCCCTCCCTCTTTCCTGATAGCCTGACCACACTGGCCTGGTTTATTTTACTTGAGTGAAGAGAGGATTTTGGCCATCTGACTTCACAACATTTTGGATTTGAATGGCTCTAACAAAGCCTGTCTACAGAGCAGATGTGGGGAAGGAAGCAGAGAGAGAGATTGTGTGGAGGTAATAAGAAGGAATCTAAGAGCGCCCAAGCCAAATTTCTCATGAAACAGATGAGGAAACTGAGTCCGTTGGCATTTATTTATTAACTTATTAATATTTTATTGAGACAGAGCACAAGCAGGGGAGAGGCAGAGAGAGAGGGAGACACAGAATCCGAAGCAGGCTCCAGGCTCCGAGCTGTCAGCACAGAGCCTGACATGGGGCTTGAACCCACCAACTGTGAGATCATGATCTGAGCCAAAGTCGTACGGTTAACCGACTCAGCCACCCAGGCACCCCTGAGTCCTTTGGCATTTAAATAGCATGCCTGAGATCACATTGTGCATTGTACCTGAGCCAGAGCCAGAGTCAGAATCAGGTGTTCTGTCCTCGGGCCATGTCCCTCTAACACTGGCTGGGGAAAAGTGATACAGAGCAGACAAGAATTCAGAAAGTGAAGCTTTATCACAAGGACTCCTATAGAGTTAAACCCATTTGTATGGCACCCCACAATGACTGATGATATTAATGATCATAATTATGACTTCCAAGTTAAAGACAAGCTTTAAGTTATGAGATTTAGGAAGTGAGAAAATGTAATGCATTTTGGAAAGCTATCCAACAAAAATGTTTGGCATAAAAATAATGTGAAGTTTTAAAAGGCTACGCTTCAGTTATCTGGATGAATGACTTACGAAAAATATGTTAGTCCCCAGTGAAGACAGGAAGGAGCTATCCAATAAATCTGTATGCTCACCAGACCTGTGTACTCCTTGGGGGTATTTTCCCTTTGTGTGTGGGAGTCAGACATACAGAAAACGATCTCATTTCCTGAATGACCTGAAAAGGACGCATCACCCCGCCAGCACGAGCACTAAGGGTGAGTGTGCACAATGATGTAAGTGTCGCCACAGTGTAGTTCCAGTCACCTCTACTTCAGATTTTGATTCGCATTTTATTCTGTCTGGTGTTCTTTGGTTCTCATCTATAAAGTCGATTTCCCTTAAGAGGATTGTAAGTTGCTGGGAAGAGGGGGCCAGTTATTGCCTTACCGCCGAGCCCTTCTCGGGGAAGACCACGGACACGGGAGTGGACCGACAGGAGTGTGAATCCTGGTCCTTGAACTTGAATTTATTAATCTTCATCTTCAACCTGTGAACTCATCTGAAGTGGTAATAAAGATACCTGTCTCTTGGGATATGTCAATTTCATAATGCAGCAACTTACTTTGTTAAAGAAAAAAAAAAAGGTAGTTCTCTCTCCCTTTATGTATCCTCCACAATATCTAGATTTGGAAGGAGCTAGAGATTTTCTAGAGCGTGCCTATGTGATACAGTTGGTGCAGCGGCCAGAGATGTTGACGGTTTGCTCACGTGGCTGGTAGGTGGCACCTTCCAGAACCAAAGATCTAGGTCTCCCCAGTTGGTCGACTCCCAGCAAGCGTCCTTGCCGCTGTCCCACTGGTTTCTCCTAGGGCTGGGGTCACTCAGTCCTGGTTGAGCAAAGCTCATAGTTTAACTTTAATTGAATGCAAGCCTTGACAATAGGACAGATGAGCCAGCTGCGGTTACATGATAATAACCAAGGCCTTTGGCATCTTCCAGTAAAGTTTTGAGGGAATGGCTAGTACGGTTCTGAATAAGTTTCAAAGATAAAAAGAAAAGGAAAAAAAAAAAAAACAACCCTAAGCCTGGAAGTACTGTGCAGTGACTCTAACTAGCATTATTACTCAGCACTCAAGTATTTGAACCTACTCAGGGATCCGCTGGTTCACACAGTTGCTTATTATTTGCGGCTGGGGCGAGACTTGAACGAGGGCATCGGTTCTTTAGTCTGCTTTTGTTGAACAGGCAGTTCCACGTCTGTCTGACCACAGAGCAGACACTGTTTGCTGCGGGGTGGTGAATTTCCAGTTTCAAGAGCCGGGAGTATATATGGCTCTCGGTGGAAGTTTATACAGAAGAGTCTGAGAAAGCCAAATTTGTTACTTTGGGCCATGAGGGAGCCTTTGTTTTTAGATGTTCAGGGACCGACGTATCTGTTTTCAGCAGCTTTGTTCTCTTTGCCGTGGACTTGAAATGCTTTCCTGAGTTTTCCTCTGCATGTCCACGTTCCATGACAAGATGAAATGAATGACCCTTTTTGAGGCACAGTGGGGAGAATGTTGGCTCCTCGTCTGCTGACCCCACGCGGCAGGCGTGGGTGCTTTTGGGCTATTGGAAAAAAAGCATAGGTTTGGAAAGAAACCGTTCCTCTGCACTCTTCCTTGGAAAACACAAGTGAAAGCTGGATATTTTCTTCTCAGCTGCCTTGTCCCCTCCCCAGTGGGTTATGACGGGCCATGTAACTTTATCTTTCTGGAGACTTATCTGTGTAACAGGCAGTAACCCCTGCTCCACTGACATCCCCTATATGTGAGGAAGCAGTAACCAAAGATGAGATGCTGACTCTAAACTATTTCCTGGAAGAAAGGAGCTGCAGATACAAATCAGCCTGGTAATTAAAAAAAAAAAAAAAAAATGAAGCCCCAAAGAACAGCCTGTTTGTCTCTGAAGTTACCCATTTCTCTAACACCTTTCCTTGTCCCCTAGTGAAAGTGTGGGTCTGGGTGTGGCCCTGGTGACAGCGTTGGGAGATGGGAAAGAAAGGAGAGGGCTCAGATCTGCCCGCCTGGCCACGGGTGTGGCCAGAGCAGCGCTGGGCTCCCTGATGGAGAATCCAGGTCAAGGGACAATTTAGAGTTTGTGTCATCCAAAGCCTACTAATTAACACTCAGATCAATACATCTGCACTGGGGTGGGCAAGAGGGAATGTCACAGAGACTTGATAGAAAGGTGGGTGGGACTTTGCTGAGCTCTTTTCTGGATTGTTCTGAGGAGCTTAGCCAAGGGAAGGGGACTTTTCTCCACCTTAGTTCCTTCATTATTCACTGTTGCTTCAAGACCATTTGTCTTTCCCACAGTGTCCTTGACCATCGAATCAGAGTCTCCTGCCAGAGGAGAACCACATAAGAGAGTCTTGTGACTCACCATATGGTCTAGCTGTGTCTTTTCACGTATAGACAGACTTGTGATCACAGGTGGGGCCCCCAAGGGGACAGAAGTGGATTCTCTTTCCTCTGGGCCTGTGTGTGTCCTTGTGCCCAGCTTCCTGACACATAGTTGGTACACCCTCGTTTTGGGAGATGGAAAATCGGAAGGATTGGACCCCTGGTGCATTTTGTAGTCGCTGTGTCCTCCTTTTGACCTGAGATATGGGAGGTTTCAGATCTGTGTCATGAGGTCACATGACTGGTACTTTGCACTGTTGAGACCCATGGCTCTCCTCACTCGTGGGTCTTGACATTAATGGCCAGTGATGGGTGGGGACAGCAGGTCAGGAGTCCCTCTCACTTGGTGCCTTTGATGTGGTCTGTGTTCGAAGTGAGGTGAACGAGGTGGGGAGAGCTGTCATTTGGGACTGAAATATGAGTGACCTAGGTCCTTGGTCTGGAGGTGTCCTCTTCCCCCTGGCCAGGAGGGCTGAATGACCCAAGGTGGCTGACTACATCCCAGATCCCCTGGAAAACTGCTAGCTCTTTATTTGACTTTGTGCCATTTAGTCCTTCCCTTAGTCTGCTGACTTGAATACTTTAGGATGAAGTGGAAGGAGAGACCTTCTGAGTCGAAAAGGTAAGAGTTTTTACCCTCCCAGGGCACCTGGGTTGGGTGGCTCCATTGGTTAAGTGTCTGACTTCGCCTCAGGTCATGATCTCACGGTTCATGAGTTCGAGCCCCACATCAGGCTCTCAGCTGTCAGCTCATGGAACTCCGCTTGAGATCCTCTCTCCCTCTCTCTGCCCCTCCCCTGCTCGCTCTCTCTCTCAAAAATAAGTAAACATTAAAAAATTATTTAAAATAAAAAAGAGTCTTTACCTTCAGAAAACCAGAGACACAGAGGCTCACTTTCTGAATTTTGCATTGCGCTTTTTTGTGTCTCTGAGACTTTATGCCTTTGACTGTGAGCTGGGTGGCGATGGTCCATTTCTCTGCAGACAGAAGCCCCCTGTAGGTCAGATGTAGCTTTTGAACACAGTGGAATCCAGTGGGGATGTTGGAGGGCACAGGAAGGCCAGAGTGATGATCTTATCATCTTTGTGTTGCCAAGATAGGCGGGGAGATGGGCAAAGGGACCCGGGCGTTCAGATACATCTCAAGTGGGGCACCTATTAGAATATCCGTCTTACTTACTCCCACCCTTCCCGGTACTTTGGCTCTTCTACACTACCTACCTCAGGAAATGAACCAGGGGGCCCTGATATCAATGGCAGGATATTTCTTGATCGTCTTTTGGGTGCAAGGGGAGATCTGTGGGACAAGACCTCAGAGGGAAAAGAACCCTAAAACTGCAAGAAGGAAACAAGGTCTAGAGCCATGCAGACCCGCTGAAAGGCCTAGTTATTCCTGCAGAGAGGGAAGAGGTGGCCCCAAGGGCAGAAGTCACCGTTACTTTGAGTTAGCTCTTCTGAGAATTCTTCTGTCTCAAAAAATTTGGTAAAATAGCCAAATGGAGCTTCTGTAAACCATGGGGAATGCCTATGTGTGCTTTTGTGGTTAGCTCTCGTGTTGAGCAGTCTGATTTAAGGGAAAGATGCTTCTGTGTACATTTCCATTTCAGTTGTGGTATTTGAAGGTTTACCATGGAGGAGGAGGTGTGGGTGAATGAGAAGACAGTCCTCTTGCCTCTTGCTTCAGTTATATCTAGGTTACAGGCGAAAGTAAGTTCACAACACATCCACTTTCTTATTCGGTCGGGTCCATTTTAGGATGGCCCGCAGAGGCCAGGGCAAATCCAGTCACTCTACCTTGGCGCTCCTGTTTCTGGACTGCCGGACTCAATGCCAGGTGGATTATTGGAAAGAATTCACTTCACAGGCTTGGCTCCCGGATCGGTGTCTGTGATTCTCCGTGGGGTCTCGTATTAGGGCTCTCTTCTCTTAATCCTTGTGGGGCCCGTGTTGACAAGATCATGCTACTTTGGGGAAGTTCTGGCCGCACACTTCCCCAAGCAGGGTGAGGCAAGTGTTGTCCAGCTGGCTGCCTATTGGGCAGTTGGCCATGCTTGGCACTTCTGAGTTTCTGGTATACCAGTTGCCAGAAAGGCAGTCTCTCAGCTGGTCCTGGTGTCCCCAGGGCACAAATGTTAGGCTCTGGAGGAAAATTTCGTAAGTTTGCATTCATTCTTTGTTTTCATGTGTGTGCATTTATGGCATTATAATTGAAGTGCATTTAAAGATGGCTCCACACTCCAAAGCCTAGCAAGTAGCTTCTTTGGGTCAGGGAGAGGTCCCAGATAAAATTATTGAAGGACCGTGTGCAAGAACGCGCACTGGAGGTTAGAATGAGCCTGTGCTAAGGAGAACAGTGAGAGGGTCGCAGACACCATGCCTTTAGATGCTATTTTTAGTTCTAGTCATGACTGTGTGGTATGGCTTATGCTTCCTTGGGCATCATTCCGTTTTTATTCTAAGCGTTTGTTCTTGTGACTCTGCGTACATGCTCGTGTGCATGCTCACAGGATCATAAGTCACAGAAATTACGGTATAATCTGTTTTCTAGCTTATAGAGTGAAAGATTGCACAAAACCCAGCCTTGTGGCAAGAAAACCTTACATATAGATGTAAAATATATCTCCTTGGAGGGCTGGCTTTCTGATGGGCTATAAACGGATTGTTAAACAGCAATGTGAGGGGCTGTTAACAAGCTGTTTGTAGGAGCATCTCCCTGGTCTGGTCTGAAAAGGTAATGTGTACATATTAGAGCTATGAAATAGTTTTCCTGTGGTGTTTATACGTTGGTAGATCGTGTGTGTGTGTGTGTGTGTGTGTGTGTGTCTTCAGTGGTGAATGAACTGAAGAGATCCTTTTAAATGTTGTTTCTTTTCTTCTACATTAAGTGTCCACATTCTACCTTGGGCTGTGTTCTGGTTTTTTAAGCTGGCTTAAGTGAAGAGGTGTTTGGTCAGCCAAACTTCAGAAAGCTTCAATTCGTTTATGAAAATACCCTATGTATGCAATCACTGCTTTAAGGACTTAGAAGACACCGATGGATGGGTAAATCACCTCCTCATGAGCAAAGTAGCATTCAGGTTTCCAAGTTCGGCAAAGCAGTGTTCCTATTAGGTATCTAATATGAGTTGAACTCCTTTTCACGGTCAGGTGTCCTAGCTGAACGTGGGTCCGTGCCAGTTTCTGCTACTATTGGATTTTAATGAGAACTCTTTCTTGTTACTAGGATGCCATGCTTCTACTGTGTTCACAGCTGCTGTGTTAAAAAACAGGTGTCTCTTATAATCCTCTGACTGGATCAGTTTGCTAGGCTGGCAAAGCCTCGTTATTATAGTTTTTATTTATTTATCTGTGCCCCACATAGGTCAGACACTGCCAGGAGCTGTTGGTGAGTGGGATTAATGTGAGAGAAGATGGTCGCTCTCCTTGGTGGAGGTTTCTGTGAAAAGAATCCATCTAAGATCTCACACCACAAAGACAGAGCTAAATAAAACTGTTCGGGATACGAATCACAGGGGAGAACAGCCAAAAGAAGGATAGTAAATGAATAGTTCTGCCAAGTCACCTCTCTGTCATTCTTCAAAGGCCAACTTAAAGCCAGTGCTGCCACAAACGCCATCCAGGACTAAGGGGCGTGAGTGATGGCCCTTCTCTGGTCCCTGGCACAGTAACAGATTCATCCGCTGGTGCTTCTTAAGGCTGCTGGTCCCTAAGCTTCTGGAAGGCAGATGTTCTGTCTTCTCAGGCCTGGAAGGCAAGCTGGGGTCCTGCCGCACGCCTCATCCCTCTCACCCTGTTTTTTTCTTCTTCGTCCTCACTGGTACTGTCTTCCCTCCGGCCCCAGAGTTTTCAGGAGTCTGCCACCTCACCGTCCTACCTCCGTGCCCTACACTTTCCAGTCCAACCCACGGTGATTCTTTGCCGGCTAAAATTTGGTCCCGTGAGTTCCTTTTCGACGCTGCCCCTCAGGATGAAACCCAGCCCTTCATCATGGAAGGCCCGGTGCACTCTTCCTTTCCGGAACCCTTCTCCAACCTCCCCCTCCGTATTAGCTTCCAACCAAGACCTGCTCTTCTCTCAAACCACATAATGAGCTTAGTGCCTGGAATCTTCCCCTCATTCTTTTTCCGCCTGGTAGCCAGCCTGTCACCTAAAGCCCATTTCTCAAGCTTTCCGTGTTGCTGATAGGCACAGTGTCCTTCAACTCATTGAACATGCCTGCTGTTGGCATTGAATTCAGCGAGAGCCCATGGGGAGCAGGAGTCTGAGGGATTTGTTTTTTATGTTTCCAGTGTCCAGCACAGTGCTTGGCACAGAGAAGGTCCAATGTATGTTAGCCAAATAGAGTTTTTTTTTCAATCAACAAGTATTTATTAAGCTTCTGTTATGGGCTCAGTGGGTGCCAGGCTCTGTGATACGTAAGTGGGAAGAGGAACACCTTGCACAGTCGAAATCCTGAGCAACTAACCCTTAAAGGTAGAGGAAGGAAGAAAGAGAGCCCACTTTCGCTGCAGTGTGAGACCACGAGGCAAGGCTATCTGCACTGTCAGCCCCCGTACCTAAGGTGCTCGTGAGAGACTTCAGCGCTGGACACACACACCCACAGGACCCACTCACACTTTCCCTCTTGATTGCCCACCTTCCAGAGAGGAGCACAGATAGCTGGAGAAGAGGCTCCAGGACCTTTAGGCCAGATGTGAAGGGAGAAGCATGGAAAGCCCCAAATGAGTAAATGTATATACTGATCTGCCCTCTTTCTTGGCTTGGCTCAGGATGCCCCTGGGTCCGGGAGAGAGAGCTGATAGCTGTGTGTTGCCACCACGTGTAGCCTTGACATCGTTGGCCGTGATCCTCTGGGAACCAGCGGCTGGTCGCCACTGCGGGGGGCTGCCCGTCGTCCCCTCCCCTCATTCCTCTCCCGGCTGGTTGGCAGAGAGAGCCTGAGAGAGCAGCACGGCTTCCTGAGCCTTCTGTGAAGTCTGTGATTGCCTTGCCAAGTCAAGGGAGGAATCTGAGCCTGCACTTGGGTCAGCCCTTTTCAGCTTTCTCCTCCTGATCCCGTGTTCTGTTCTGTCTCCACTTATCTGAGCCGCTGATCTCCTTGGAGCTCTTATTTTACTCCCAGCATGTTGCCCTGGGGGCCTAAACTGGAGAGAACACCTGAGTGTGCCACAGGACTAGAAAAACAACTCAAAGCCATGTCTTAGGGGCCGGATGACGGCCTCACCATTTCTCTTCACACTGGACAACTCAGTGCTCCTTACTTAAAGAGGAGGCTCTTAGGAGATTGTGTTAAGGGTTATGAACAGTCTGGTAAGTGGGAAATGGACCAAGAGGGAAAAGTCAGGTATTTTCAGATACAAGCAGACATCCCTAGACCTTCCACACAAGCCCAAATGTCTCATTTTCTTATTCTTGTCTGCCATTAACATACAGCTGGGATGTGGGGCATTGGAGATATGGGAAAAGTTTCAACTTCCTGAACCCAAGCAGACCCCAGCAAAGGTTCCCCAAACTGTCACCTGCCAGGTTTTCCTGGTTACCTGTGGGGGGGGCGCTCTTTTCCAGACCCACACTGCAGCTGCCGGGCTAGCCCTCCCAGCCTCCATCTCAGCTCTGCTGCAGGGGACCCGTCTCCACACTGCTTAGAGTGTCTAGGCCTTTCTGTCCCCGCCGGCAGCCCGAGGTTTCCCTGGCCTCAGATCGGCTCCAGGAGGGGTGGTGTGCAGGTCAGGAGCTGTTACAGCCACACTGGGGAGCAGCAAGGGCATCGGCCGGCGTGTTCCCAGTGCAAGCACACATTTATGGAACTGCTGAGGTGGGGGTGGGCACTAATGGTGCACCCTCGGGAACATTCCGCGCATCCGCCTCGTAACGTCTAGGACAGAGTGGTGCTTTCTGGTTTCCTCCCACCGCTGCTGTCCTTGCTCAACCTCTCCACTGCCGAGGCTGTTGATTTAGAGGCCATTTCTCTCCTGTCCACTTCCCTTTCCTTTCCTTCCCTTCCAGCCTCAGCAGACCCAGGAGTAGGCTTATGGTTCAGGGCACACGGGAGCCTGGGGCTTAGCGCTGCTGAGACCCGGGGTTCCTGATGACTAATATGCCGTAGTCTCATCTTGGGTCCCATTTGGTTCTGTGAGGAATCACAGTCCTTGTTCTCTCAACCTGCTTAGGAACATACTTTTGAACCTCCACAACTGTATTAGGGCCATCAGTCTTTGTTTTCACTTGCAGTTGCTTCCAAAGTGACCTACCCGGGAGCACATTTCAGGATTCTTTTCTTTTCTTTTCTTTTTTTTTAAAATTTTTTAAAATGTTTACTTATTGAGAGTGAGCAAGCGAAAGAGAGAGAGGGTGAGAAACAGAGTGCAAGCGGGGGAGGGGCAGAGAGAGAGGGAGGGAGACACAGAATCCGAAGCAGGCTCCAGGCTCTGAGCTGTCAGCACAGAGCCAGACGCAGGGCTCGAACCCACGAACTGTGAGATCATGACCTGAACCAAAGTCGGACGCTTAACCAACTGAGCCACCCAGGCGTCCCTTAGGACGCTTTTCTTAATGAGTTGTTGAAATATAAACAAGAGTAGAATAGCAAGTTCCCATGCAATTGTGTGGGAGGGACCCCCCCCCCCCCACCCAGCCGCTACCACCATGAGAAGTTACCACATTTTCCAAACCCTAAGTGGTGATGTGTGATCTGGTAAAGGACTCCTCACTGTTTTTTATATACATTGCAAGCCTTACCAAAGGGTATGCTGTTATATTTTAATAAATCACTTTTATCGAAAATAAAATCCTGTGAGATCCGAGCTGTTGAGGAAGAGCCTCACCTCCAACCAGTCTTCCAGAGTGGCGAAGGTGATGCCCCGTGACCTAGATACCACCCCGCGGTGGGTCTTTTCTGAACTTGTTCCATTTTGACGACCCCTGGCTGGGACCGAGAAGGATTACTGAGTATGTTTGTCTTTCTTCTGGATAGAAGTTGCAAGGACACTTAAGCCTGAATGCTTCAGGGCAGAATCTGATCAGAGCTGAGATCAGGAAGAAATTTTCCCCCTGGGGGATCAGATTGCACAATGGCCCGGCCAGGTGTGCTACCTCTGTTAAACAAACATGCATGAGCACAGGTCACCTCGCTGGCCATCTTTGGGGCAGGCTGTTGGACCTCATGGGCCAGGAGTCCGACTCCTTTGGCAGGTCCTGCGCTCGACGATGGAAGGCGACTGCCCCATGTATTCCTGCACTTGACTTTCCTCCAGCTTCCTGTACTGAACTCAGGGCTGTGTCTTCAGACCCTCAGAACTCTCCGCAGCTTTGCGGGAGATTTCACGTGGGGGTCTAAGTATATACACAGCCACGCACACGTGCAACACATCTTTGAGGAGTTTTCTGTAAACTCGCTGCGCCTCTCCTGGGCATTACTGTAGTTCCTACACCGCATCAAACCCATATGCATTCCCAGAACATCAAAATACTGTTCACAACCAATAGTAGAATTCTTTACCCTAAGGCCCACGGTTGATGATCTCAGACCTGCATTGTGGGCGGCTTCGAAGTCCGATCCAAAAGTCCGATCATGGACCTTTTCTTTTCTTTTCCTTTCTCTTCTTTTTTAAGGCCCTGTCTGTGCTGCCTCTTGCGCGGTGAGATAATTACCAGCGATTCCCAGGCTCTTCTTCCTCTGCGTCTCTATCTCCTGTGGCGCACGACTTCCTTGTCTCTCTATTATTAGCCTACTTAGCTTTACCATTCACTTCCCCACCTCTCCCTGGTTCCCCCCTCATCTTCCTCCAGTCTTTGTTTTCCCTTCACCTCTGTAAAGTCATTTTGGGGAGCCCTCTCCTTGTTCTGTTCAGATGGAAAGCTTTTTCTTTATCCCAGTACAATTAAGTAGTTTCTCCTTCATCTCATCATGCATTCATTCATATTCCCCAAATAGAAAGCAGTGCCCTCCCATGCATCATGTCTGGCTGGCGAACCTTTAAAACAGGAGGTGCCCAGGTGACCCCCGCCTCCCCCACAGGTGTGCTGTATTCCCAGGACTGCGGGCTCCGATGCCCTTCCGGCCAGCTCCCTCACCTGCGACACCATTGTGTGCTCTCCTTTCTGCTTTTTGATGATTCTGCCCCAATCACGTTCCTTTCCCAAATTACTGTTTTAGTACTTAATGGTTCACCTTGGTTTGCTCATTTTGTAGTTTATTGTTTCCCTTTTCCCTCTAAGTTTTTCTGTTTCTTTGGGGAACACTGATATTCCTGTTAATTAGAGATTATACCAGTTTTCATTACCTAAATTTGCTAAATGGACATAATGGTGAGTATTTGGCACTTACGTGAAGCATGCCCTTTGGAAATAGGGGAAGACAAGTAGAATTAAGGGCAGCTCTTGGTATAACAGTAATTCCAGATTTATGGAAAGAAGTAGTTTGTGAGATTCTTACACAGTAAAAGCTTGAAAGTAACTCTCTTCTTTGTAATTTATGCAGCTCTCAGTTTGGGTAAGAAACCCAGTTTAAATGTAAAAGTTTTTCAAATAGAGGACTGAGAAATTGTCATTATTGCTTTAATTTTAACAACTAATAATTAATTCCTGTCGGTTAAGAGTTTTAACGTTTATGACACATTACGGTTTTAGCCAATTGGGAATTATAATTTTTGGTTTTATAGCAGAGTTTATAATGTGGGCTGTGATGTATTTAAGTAGCAAAAGTGCATTTCTTTAAATAGGCTTTCCTATTCAGACTTTTACTGAGGTAGCCATATCCTCTGACGCTTTATCACTACCCATTTGTAAGATTTTTTGCTCTAAGGGTAGTTTCATCCTGTTTGCGACATACCCTGCTCTGGGAATAGATAGAAGAAGTTGAGGGAATTTTGTTTGAGTCATACTCCCATCAAAGAGCAACATCATTTTAGGAATGAAAGCAGAGAAGTTCTCACTCTTCTAAAAATAATGGGGAGAAGATTTAGGGAGGTAGCTTATGGGATCAGTTTTAAGACCAGGCCAGGCATACAAGCGAATTCCCTCTTTGTAAATGAGAAGTAGCCTCTAATAGCTTTCATATGGTTAGGTGAGCAGGTGAAATTTTACTCCATGCAAGGCACGACGCTTCCATAAGTACTGCACTTCGAAACTTGCCCTGTGGAGTTTTTAAAATGTTCTTTTCAGGGCGCTGGCTCTGTTGGTAGAGCCCGTGACCCTTGATCTCGTGGTCGTCAGTTCAAGCCCCATGTTGGGCATAGAGATTACTTAAAAATAAAATCTTAAAAAAAAAAACCCTCAAAATGTTCCTTTCAGGATTTTAATCATGTATATATAATAAAACAAAGAGCACCTTGCATCTTATTAAAATCATGTGTGCTTTTTGGAGAGGTGAGGGAGCAGGGATTGTGGATTTTTCTTGCTTTTCCTTATCTGCCTTGCTTCTAAGAAGTGATGGGAATAACCCAAACCGTAAATGTCGTTGAGGATGTCTGCTTCCCAGGACAGGAACCACCCCCACCCCTACCCCAACTTGTATCTCAGTTGGTCCTGAAAAGGAGGAGTGGAGAAAGCTGTTGATTTTTTTTTTTTTTTGGGAACTCAGTTTTAGCCTTCACAGCAGGTCCAAAACCATGAGGACTTACTAGCTTAGACCTGGGAGCCAGCGGGGTTTAGCGGTGGGGGTAGAAAATGGAGATTCTGGCTCAAGGCACTGCTATTATAGTCTGAGAGTTGTTTAACAGGGCTCTAGTTGGAAGCCTCGTTTCTCTCTTTTCGTTAAACGTCTGTATGCCGTGCAGTGCTTGGGACAAGCCGCGTCGTGATGTCTATCCGGTCAGTTCTGACGGCCAAGCACGTGTCATTCAGACGGTAGTCGTGAGGATAACTGAATGTAGACATTTGGAGCTTCAGTTTTTAGAAATTTAGGCTCCAGCTAGAACCCCGGTCTCCTGACTCCCAGCCAGCTTACTGATTTTTAATTCAATCGTTGGTTTTACTTCAGGCTTTATGTTCAAAATGACAGATTCAAGTCACATCACTCTAATTAGTGGGAAGTTTGTTTGTTTGTTTTAATCAACCAGGTGGACCAAGTGAACGGATCTACTTCTCATTTGGGTGTTTTTTGGTCGTGTAAGCAAAACCACAAACTCAGAAGCTCTTACATGCTTCACGTTTGTTTTTTGGGTCTTGTTTTTTGTTTTTGTTTTTCTGTTTCTGAATTCAGAGTGAATTGAGGATGGTGAAGTAGGAAATAGAACATAATACAGCATCCACTCCTCTGTCTTGCCACCTGCACTCCCATCGGGTGTCGTAGGGCTCATTTTAAGGTGAGAGTTCCATGCCGCCTCCTTGACCACCCTGTTTCCTTCTGCCAAAAAAATATGATCGCAAGGTTTTAATTTCACAGTGCACTTTAACTATAGAAAGGAACCAACTCCCACCCCAAACCGAATTGCCTTCGAGATCCTATTAAACAGTGAATGCCCTGAACACCAGTATATGAAAATGCTTTTCTCGGATGAGCTCAAAGCATTTCATCCTCCAAATAAAATCTATCTGCTCGCACTTAGATTGTTCAAAGGCAGATGGTAGGCAATTGAAACAGAGAGGCAAGCTGGCAAAAGAAAAAATAAAACCACAAATATCTGAACATGAAGGTGATCTACGCTCTTGCCAAACCCCCTCCTAACTTCGTTAACACAGCAGTGTAGCAATTAAGTAACATGGGAACTCAGACTCATATGGCTAATACAATTGTCCTCCGTTAATGGGGTGAAACAAAGCTTGCATATAATATACAGCTCGCCAAAATGCAGAGCTAAAGGAGAGTTTAAGAGGGAATCAGCGGTGGAGCCCATCAACCATGCTACCCATACCAGACGAGCACCCGATTGGAATCTCGCTGACCCTTACCACATATTAACAGTGGGGTCACTGAGATGAAATGTTGGCTGTCACAGAGTCGCCACGTCTTAGGAACAGGGGCCGCTCAACGATACTGAGCTTCAGAGAGGCAGTAAAATGCCCTCGAGGTGAGGGGAAGGAAGGGGGTGAACAGAATGGCTCAGAACACTGGGAGAATCCACAGTAGCTGCTTTGTGGGAAACCCTGAATGAGCCAGGAGCAAACATTATTATTGCCGTCATACTGCTGTGGGACGGCCGTGTGATGAGACAGCCCTCTCGGTTCCCTTAGTCTTATAACCGACCAGAGGACTTTGCAGCCACCAAAACCTGGCACTTGTCACTAACCTTGAACTTGAACACTCCATGACAGAAGGGGAAGGGCGTGTGTGTCTCAGCTGCCGGAGCCGGGTGTCTGTGTGGCTGCTGTCTCGTAGCCGGCCATTTGTGGCTGTGCCGGGGCCAGGCTGTAGTGTCCCAGGGTGCGTGAGTGACAGGGTGCCGGTCCCCACTGCGGAGGGGGCAGCCTTCCGAAGCAGGTGGGGCTGGTGTGTGCGATGGGGTGTGCTGGGCAGGATGTGAGAGGAGTTTACTCTGCTGAGCGGCAGTCTGGGGATGCGTGTGAGGAAGGCGACCGAGATGGCTCCCGACAGCGGGCTGGGTGTGGGAGACGAGGCTCCGACTGCCACCAGAAAAAGGCAGGAGGGATGCTTGGTATCGAAAGGAAACCACTGCGTGCAAAGTCAACCTTTTGCCGCCTGAGTAATGAAGGGGAGACTTGGGCGAGTTAGCCCTCCGTGTGAAAAGGCAATAAAATCAGGTCTTGAACTTTGTAGTCATACAAAGTTCAAGTAACGAGGTGTCTGAGGGGCCGTGATTGAGAGGAAAATTATGGCGTGTGAATGAGTGAATGCGTTGCCTCGCAAATCAGTGTTTCTCCTCCCAGGCCCTCCACGTGGTTGTCCCAGATACACGGGTTTATCTCTTACATAAGAGAGCTTGTTGCATTTTATTGCTGTATCCCGTTTTCCACTGTTGTCTTGCCTCATGGTCCTGTGTCTGATCCTGGCCAGATGTCACCAGCGACTAGTGTTAGAATGGTTTTTTCTTTCCCTTCCTGGTCAGACCATGACCCGCGGTTTCTCCCTTGGGATTTGGTAGTGATTCTCGACTGTTGTGAGTAAAATGCAGCATAAAAAGCTCCGTGGTGGAGGGGCCATATCACGGAATTTGGTGGAAGCCGGTGTTGTTTTTATTCTTCTGCCGATGCTGATCTATCCCAGGGAATGTGTCTTTACTCACAAAGAATGGCCTCTGTACCACCTTGCTCTAAAATGTACAAGGTCACGGTAATGCGCATCTGACAGGTTTGTCGGCTTTGACCTTGGGGACCGGCAGACCACCCCTGAAAGTACGACGTGTGGGATCAGCAAACAAGAGCATGCGCTCACACGGCCGGAGCATTAACGTCCTTCCTTTTCCGCCTTGAGTTTGAACTTGTTGGTTCCATAGGCCACGGGACTTCGCTATATGAAATGCCAGAGGGTGCTCAAAGGCGAATGTGGAGGAAGAGGGAAAGCAGGATTCTGGGCCAGAGAGCAGATGGCCAGCTGGTGACCTCGGGAGGGAAGCTGAGGCTTTTAGAGTGAAAAAACTAGTAATTTTTTTTTTTAAGAGGGATTTTTGTTAAGTAGTACCATAGCTCCAAGTTGGAGAATTCCAAAAGCAGTCATTGATGCCTGCCCTCGAGGGTTTACAATCCAAAGAGGAGACAGCGTTTTTAGTTTAACGTGGCGAAGGTATGCAGAAGTCAGCCAGAGAAAATGGAAACACCCTTGGTCCGCCACCTTCTGTGGCCCTGTGCGCTGTGGCTCTGGGCCTAGGGGATTTTTTAGATTTGTTTTTGATGCTTTTCCCCCACGATGACCTGGTTGTGCAACCCTACATTTGGAAGCCAGCTGCTTCCTGCTGCTCTTTTCCAGGAGAGCGTGAATATCCATCTCCCGGAGTGATGATGGAGATGAGGGTGGGGGCGGGGAGGGAGACTGCTCATCCTCCTCTCACTCTCCCTCATCCCATGTCCCGCATTCAGCTGGGAACCGGGCAGATGCTCAGGAGGCCTGTGGCTGTGTCCCTGCCTCGCTCTGAGTGGTGGTGGGGAGCCTGGTGGTAATCTGAGGAGGGACAGCCCTCCTAATGCAGGAGGGAAGCTGCAGCTCTTGTTGAAGACATCGGATATGTCACGGGCTGTGCCGGTACAGCTAGGCCCCCTTCGGCTCCCGGGGCAGGCCTTGCCTCTTGGCATACACACATTTATTTATAGTCACAGACCTAGCAGCAGCCGCAGGGGTGAGCCTCGTTCTCCAACCTGCGAAAGTTGATCACCACGGGAAGCAAGAACCCCGGGATCTTTGTTGCCCCAAACTACCTGCAGTGCCCAGGTGGTTTTACATCCATCTCCAAACTACCCAGAAACCATTCAGAGAGGACCTCGTAGAGATCGCCATTTGTTTTTGTGCTACAGAGGGCAAAAATAAAGGAGGCAAGCAAACAAACCAAAAAAAAAAAGCGCTCGGAAGTGCTTTAGTGGTAGTGGTGTATATCTGAAAAGTAGTATACATCCCTGGGCGGGGACCTCTACGCGTTTCAGTCACTTGGAAAGAACGCACTCTTCCAGACATCATGGTACAGCCCTCTAAAGTTAGTTAGCACCTACTGTACCTTCACAGGAAATGCCAGTTTGAAGATGAGACGTGTGAGACGTGGAGCTTTTTTCTTTTCCTCCCCCTGGCAAATAGGGGGAGTTGAGGAGCTCTGTGTACCTAGAAATGGTTAAATGAGACGCTGCTGCAAAGAAAAAGTCGCCAAAGGCAAATTGAAGGCTCCTATCTCGCTCCCTGCCCTGTGTTTCTTGCCACAGTCTGGGGCCACTCGCTGCTTGTTCGCGTCCCCTTCCTTATTAGTGTGCAGTGGGCCCAGGCTGGGTGATGGCTTGGAGATGACTGTGGACAGTCATTGGTGGAGACATTGTGAGCAGCATCCAGCATTGTCCCCTCTCCTTGGTTATTCTCAGCGTGGAATGCAGGAGCTGTTAGAGGCACTGCTCGGTCAGCCTGTCCCTCCCCACAACCCCCTGTCATTGTGCTTTCCTAGAAGACTCCAGAAACTCCCTGTTGCCCTCAGGTGAAAGCCCAGCTAACCCCAACGAGGCCACGACACCCTGTGTGATCCGGCCCTGCTTACCTCTCTGTTCTTGTCCCTCGTCTCTTGCCCTCGGATTCCCTTTACCCACACCAACTCTACAGGATCCCAGGAAGGTCCTCTCCCCTCCTGGTCTTTGCCCTTGCCATTTCTTCTTTCTGAAATATTCCTCTATCTTCTCCCAACTGACTACTCATCCTCAGATCTCTCTCCCAGGAGCCTTTTCCTGGACTCCCTGGGTCTGGATGAGATGTCCTTCTCCTGTGTCTTCCGAACACTCATTTTGAAACTGCTTTCCCATTATTCTGTGACTATCTCTTCATATCTATCACTTGGTAAGGAGCCCATTACATCAGGGCTCCATCTTGGTTTTCGTGCCTGTGACCACGGGGTGGGCATAGCATTGGTGTTCCATGATAAATATTCGTGGAATGAAGGAACATTAGAAAATGTAGAAAATGGAATCTGGTCTTTGATTAATTCTGTGTTTGGCTCAGTGTCTGATACCGTACAGATCCTTCTTATCAGTTCATAAGACCCCGCAGAACTCTGAGGGTGATGCGTATCCACAGTATTGTCTGATGCAGTCAGGTCGTTAGAAGTGTGCTTATGCAGGAACAACATGGAGTTTTTTATTTTTAGTTGTGACTTCAGAATCTTAAGTTATACATGAGCTGCAGTGGTTTGGTTTTTAAATTGAGTTTTTGCTTAAACTTCAATTCAAAACAAATGAACTGAAAAAAGGAGGTCTTCCTTATCATTTGCTCCTCCATACAAAGGCTCTGTGGCTCTCTGGGTGTTTCCGTAAGACAGGAGAAGCTATCACAGATCAATTCTAGTTGCTGCCTTTGAGAAAAGAGAGGAAGATAGATGGGTCTGGGTTTGTGAGGAACCTTCCTTCTCTCCCCGCCCCCCCTCCGTCCCTCTCTCTCTCTCTTGCTCTCTGTGCCAGTAATTGCAAAGCTGAACTGAACTGCTTGTTGAAAATCCACGTTCTTTCTTGGCTCTGAGTAAGAGAGCATAGGTAGCACGCACATCTATGCTCTTTGGAAACAGACATACGTACATAAATACGTGCACACGCGTATACTCTGCTTTTGGCCTGAAATGATGGCCCTACATGAAGACCTGTTTTCTTGTTTCTTAAGCAAATGGATAGTTACATTATGTTTATCTGAATATTTCTTGGTTAATTTACTGGGATGTAGCCAAAATCACATAGGACTTGGAGTCCGGTGATTTGGATTAATTGAACTAATACTTACTGAACACCTGTGATATTCTAGCCATATCGCAATTACCATGGTGAAGAAAGATAAGGCCTCCGATTCGAGAGGCATGCTGTATAATGGGGTCAAGCTCATGCCATTTCCTTTGTAACTTTGGAGGCAAGTAATTTAACTTCCTTCAACGTCCCGTTTCTTCACTCTAAAATGAGGGGAGGAACACCTACTTTGTGGGGCTGCTAAGAGCATCTACGTGTTCACACTGTCAGATTCCGCCTGATAGACACCTGTTCCTCCTTGATGTTTCTCAGTGAGGTCGCCTCAGCCCTTTCTGACCTCCACTGCTAGAGATTTCATGCCTCAGCACCCCACAGTCCCTCGTGCAGTCTGCTGTGACACTTCACTCCTCACCGTACGCATCCTGTGCTTTGGGGCCTGCCCTTGTACCAGACTCTTCTGGAGGCAGAACTGGTATCCGCCCATCTCTGTAATCCCAGTCCCCAGCACAGAGTCTAGCACGCAGCTCTTGGTCCATGCTTGCTACTAAATAAACTAAAGGGCACGGTTTATGAATGATCAGGTACCACACATTCTGTCTTACTGTTGTAAGAACTTTGGGCAAGAAATCAGAACAAAAAGACAAGAGTGTCTTGAGGCTCTGGAGATCGAGGGAAGACCTGGTATATTCAACTCTTACTTAAAAAAAATTTTTTTTCTTTTAGTGTTTCTTTTTGAGAAAGAGAGAGGAGAGCGAGCGTGGGGGAGGGGCAGAGAGAGAGGGAGAGAGAGAATCTGAGCCGTCAGCGCGGAGCCTGATGCGGGGCTTGATCTCACGAACCGTGAGATTAGGACCTGAGCCAAAGCTGGACGCTGAACCGACTGAGCTACCCAGGCACCCCCCAGCGCTTCTTTTAAGATTATAATTGTGTGCCACTTTTTCCACGGCTGCTGATAAACAGAGTCAAGTCTGTTGGATCAGACATCAAGGTCAAGAAACCTCTTCAGGTCAGGGAGGAAGTCTACCATATGTTTAACCTAAAGGTTAGTGCAGGGTTTCACTGGCTAACAAAACTAGCAGAGGCGGGTGGTTGACAACGAGAGGCTCATTTTGGTTATTTTATACTGTGTTCACCACAAGTAACGTGGCGGCACCTTCCCACTGGCTTCATCTCCTCTTGCAGAAAGAAGGGTGTTTCTCCTCTTCTTGGAACAGCTCTTTTTTCTACTCTGGCTCTACCGTTTTTTGTGGTTGTTGTCCATGTAGACAAGAGAATGGATACGAGTTATCAGTAACATTTGAGTTGAAAAGAGAATGTTCTCCACTGTGGGGTGTGTGTGTGTGTGTGTGTGTGTGTGTGTGTGTGTATAAAATCTTCACATTCTCGGGGCGCCTGGGTGGCTCGGTCGGTTAAGCGTCCGACTTCAGCTCAGGTCACGATCTCGCGGTCTGTGAGTTTGAGCCCCGCGTCGGGCTCTGGGCTGATGGCTCGGAGCCTGGAGCCTGCTTCCCGTTCTGTGTCTCCCTCTCTCTCTGCCCCTCCCCCGTTCATGCTCTGTCTCTCTCTGTCTCAAAAATAAAATTTAAAAAAAAAAACATAAAAAAATTAAAAAAAATAAAACCTTCACATTCTCAATGTGTGGGAAGCAAGGGTAAGTATTTTGGAAAAGATCATGCCTTGAAGGATTATTTTTTCCCTTTACTCACCTCTTTGGCTATCAGCCTTGAAATCACAGGTCAGAAGGTTGTTGGAGAAGAAACAGCCACTCTCAGCCGTTGCGTATGGTGTTCTAAGTAGGGTAAGTTCTTAGCACTGGGTAGGTAGATGGGTGGGTGAATGGATGCGTGTATTTTTGAGGGAAAAAAAATTCCTTCCTGAGTAAAGCTTAGTAATTCTTCCCACTGCTTCTCCTTTCATCCCTTCCCTGGTTTCCGTGACTGGGGCCTCCTCTGTCCTTGTGGGGCTACCATAGAGTTTACTTAGGGCATGTTAAATTGTCTTGATGTTTCCCTAGTCTATAAATAAGGGTGTTTTAAAATGGGGCCATCATGGGATTTGGCCGTATTTACTTTTGTCACTCTCTCCTCCTCTTCCCAGAGAAATGGCGTATTTAGGAAGAATTCCCCTCATTGGTAATACGCGTTGACTTGTGTCTTTCATAGACCACGTCTCCATCCTGGTGTCAGAGTTAGGGAAATGGACCGTTCCTTCCTTTCAAACATGCTTGTTCTAGGTCTGTGAATGGTCTGGGACAGTGGCCACGCTCCCTTTGTCGTATCCATCATCTTGACATCCTTTGGTTCCACACATCTTCCCTGCCTATTACACTTCTCAAGTTTACAAATCTCTTTTCACTGATTTCATTTTAGTTTGGCATCATGATGTAGTGGGACTAGCACTTGGCTGGGAATTAGGACTAGCTGCGCCCTTGGATAAGACACTCAGCATTCCTGGTTTGTAGTTTTGGCCTCTGTAAAAGTCGAGACATCCAATTTGATAGCTCTCTGGCTCTAAGGGCATTTTGACCTTTGATTGTTGAAAGGATGCAGGTGGGATTTTAATCTTTCATAGCTTACGCTTTCTGAGAGCATTTTGGTCAGCCAGCAGAGTGATGATTCAAAAAATCCTGTGTTCCCATGAGAAACAAAGGGAAACAGGCTGGTCCCTCCGATGGGAGCTGCTAGAAATAAAAACCCTACTGTTGTTTGATTGCAGGTCTCACGATAAGCTAGAAACCAACTTGCAGAGTTGACCTGTGTATATTATTTAATATCATCAAGGTATACATTTTTCTTATTTCAAAACTACTTTTGATGGCAGACTATTTATTTCCTTTCTTATTTTTGGTTGTGAACCCCTTTTGCCCTTTAGTGATGGTGTTCTAGCTGACCTCATGCAAAAAGATCCTTATTATGTGTCCACCTAGGACAGGTACTGTGTCAGGGGGAGCATCTCTCATATAATTTGACTCAGCCTGAACACATTGATTTTCTTGCAACCCGGGGATTAGACTCCCTCCATTGAAGCCTCATATGAGGGGAAGAACAGATAGCAAAGTGTGTGTTAAGATGATGGACTGTCGTTATTTTGCCTCCGGGCAGCAAAGTGATCTGCCTGGAAACTGATTTCCCCTATGGTGTTGATGATCTGCTTCTCCTCCTGGCTAGAATTAGAACACTCCTGCGGTCTCTTCGTTGGCCGTGCTACCTGTCAGGACCTGGCCGTAAAGCAACTGCCCATCTTTTCTAGCCTGGCTCCCTCGCCTGGAAGGATGCGGAGAGTGGCTCGTTCCTTCTAGTGAATTCAGACCTTTCATTTCGGGACTGTTATTTGAGAAGGTGATGCTCTTCCATGATGATCCTTGCCTTCTGCTTTTCCAAGTCTTGAATACCATACATAGGTAGTTAGGAGACCCGAGGGTCCTCTGGGTCTGGTCCACGCTTCGTGGCGGCACGGGGGTGAAGCTGAGCTCTTCTCTGGAAGCCTGCTAGGCCAGCCCCTCTTGTCCGCATCCCACTAAGTCTGGACTTAATTTCTTTCTAATGTGGCAGCATCCTTGCCCACATGGGGAGAGGATAAGGACGATCTTTGTCATGCTGTAGCAGCTGTAAGCCACGTGTATCTGTGTTCCGTAGCGGCGGGAGCACGTCAAGTCCATTGGGTTTCTTCGTCTTTCAGGAGACGTTTTGTTTGGCTCGTATATTGAGTAGCCACATATCCCACCTCTTCTCTTTTGCTATCATGTGCTAAAACTTTGGGTCCTGTGGCCTTAGACAGTCATTTATATAGCTCAAGTTGTCTATTAATACTTTTTCGCAGGTTTAATGCCCCTTTCTGGTGGGCTTTGGGTATTTTTTGTTTTCACATATCCTAAACCACAATGTCCTGTGATATAGAAAATCACGTGGTAAGACTGGTTAGGAATGGAAGATGCTGTCAATGATATGATGCTCATTTTCACCACTGGCTGAAGGCTTCAGACTGTCGTTCCGGTGTATTTTGTTTACATTTTGATTGTCGAGGCTAATTGTTTTAATTTTAAAATTGTGCCTTGATTAGATTCAGCAAACCCTTGAAGAACAAAAACTCATGAAATTTGTGGGAATTTCTACAAGACTATTTTAATTTCACGTTTCACAGGTAACACCAAGGTTTGGCTACACTTTTTATACTGATGCCTCTATTATAGAGAAGATATTTAAATTATAGGGCAGCTAAGGTAAAATAAAAATGTAAAAAGAACTCAAATAAATGAATCTACTCATTCCTTCCCGAGAAATTTCCTTATTCCTGTATTGCTGCATTTTTAGCCATAATGGGCACTAGTCTACCACTAGACTGTATTACTTTCTAATTTATCTGTAGGTTCGGGAAAGTAGGACTGGAAAGAGGAAAGGGGGCATCAGCTTTAAGACTACTTTTTCTTTAAAATTTTTTTTTTAATGTTTATTTATTTTTGAGAGAGAGAGAGAATGAGCAGGGGAGGGGCAGAGAGAGAGTGAGGGAGACAGAATCCAAAGCAAGCTCCAGGCTCTGAGCTGTCAGCACAGAGCCCGACACGGGGCTCGAACTCATGAGCCATGAGACCATGACCTGAGCTGGAGTCAGACGCTTAACCGACTGAGCCACCCAGGCACCACTAAGACTGCTTTTTAAGTCTTAATGTCTGTAACTCCCATGTCTGAAGGAACTGAAGACAAACCGTGAGCCTGAGTTTAACATTGGTTTTCCTGGAAATGTCATCAGGATGTAGGCTCAGAAGCAGACTGCCCAAAGAAAAATTCCCTAAACAATTGCCTTTTTTTATTACGTTACCAAATTTCTTGCAGGATTCCATGCAATAGTATGTAGTTTGTAGAGTTGCCTCCCAAACTTCCTTGCTGAGCTCTTCTTATGAAAGAGGCTTTTCTTTAATTACTGTGTGGACACGTGTATACAGATGAAAGCCTGACCTTCCTAAATGCTGTGTTGTAAAATTAATTGCTAGTTAATTCCACAGATGCGTACTGACACATGGATAGAAGATAAAGGTGGTCCTTTGGCACAGATATTGTCAAAGTGACTCAAGGGAATTGGGCCTGCAGGTACAAGGTTCTGGAAACACCATAACCAAATCATTTTACTTACTTTCCTTTTAAATTCTTAAAACAAATTTTTTTAAATGTTTATTTAATTTTGAGAGAGAACAAGAGAGGCAGAGTGCAAGCGGGGGAGGGGCAGAGAGAATTCAAAGCAGGTTCCAGGCTCGAGCACAGAGCCTGATGTGGGGCTCGAACTCCCAAACTGTGAGATCATGACCCTAGCCGAAGCCAGACGCTTAACCGACGGAGCCACCCAGGTGCCCCAGTTTTCCTTTTAATATTTGCACAAGATGAATGTAAACATTATATATCTAAAAGTTTTAATAAGTACAGAATAAGTATAAATGATAAAACTGTTTTTTCTAAAAATTTTTTTAATGTTTATTTTATTTTTTGAGAGAGAGAGAGAGAGGGCATGAGCAGGGGAGGGCAGAGAGAGAGGGAGACACAGAATCCAAAGCAGGCTCCAGGCTCTGAGCTGTCAGCACAGAGCCCAACATGGGGCTCGAACTCATGAGCCTTTGTGCTGTGAGATCATGACCTGAGCCGAAATCGGCCATTCAACCGACTGAGCCACCCAGGCGCCCCAAACTGTGTTTTCTTCGTGGTAGGTAAATTGGTGCATCGGATGGATTCTCATCTGTGGCCTGCTGTGAATCCTGGCTAGTTTGATAAACTGAATGAGCATCTTATTTTATTTAGCTTTAAAAATAATTCTGTGAGGGTTTTGTTTTTCCTTTGATATTTTACTTAGGATTTCTTCACCCCAAGATCAAATACATATTCATCGAAATATATGGACTGTTACCTGTTTCACTGTTCCATTTAGGTTGAAGAATTTATTGGAGGAATTTGCACACATATTACAAAGTAGAGAAGAATATAATGAACTGCATACACTCACCGCTCGGCTTTAACAATTACTGATACATGACTAATCTTGCTCTATCTATATCCTCTTGCACTCTTCACCCCTTTTCCACCCTGGCATTTTGAAGTATAAATCCCTCACATGATTTCATCCATAAATACTTAAGTATGTGCCTTTCATAGATTTAAAAAAGAAATAAAATGTCGTTATTACATCTGACAAAGCTAACACTACTTCATGTTATTTAATTAATATCTAGAGTTCAAATATGATACCTAGTGTGTTAGGCCTTGAGGATACAGCCTGTAAAAGTAAGGTCTATAAGGTTTTAATCCCCGTGTGCCAAAATCCTAGTGTGAGGAGACAGGCAAAAAAAGTAAGATAAGAACAAGACAGTTGTGTTAAGTGCTCCGAAGCAAACACAGTGGGCCATAGGACAGAAGGACCCAGGCCAGGCGTGGGCTGTTCCAGGCAGGGTGATCAGGGATGTCGTGGGGGGGTGTCGTGGGAGACCTGATGAAGAGAAGGACCCAGGAACAGGTTCCTGGGGTCGGGGGTTCCTGGGGTAGGTGGCGTTGAGGGGAAGGAGATTGTGATTTCGGTGGGCCTGAGGGATGTGTCCTTTCTCCAAGCCAATTCTTTTCATTGTTAATGCTGACTTGAGTTACAGTCATTTGTAATTTGTAACTTTTTGGTATCTAACTTTTCGGCAGGGTAAATAGGAGGAGCCATCCAAAATACACTGATACTGAACTTTGTGATAAGTTTTGGCTGAGTTGTTTATCAGCTATGCTTAATTGCCCCTGAACGTTCCAGAAAAAGTGAAACTGAAAATTCAGGCTACTGAAAGACCCCTTGAAATAATATAAACTCCTCAGGGCTGACCCTTATCTGTCTGTAATAATGGAGCCCTAATTTCTGTAGGGCAGGTTCCCTTTTGAGATTTTGGACACTTCCTGATTATTTCTCAGTAAAATAAAAGGGACAACTTCTTTTTTGCTGTTGTTGTTGTTGTTTTCTTGTGACTCTTTAATACTTCTCCTTCTCTGGGTTAGAACCAGGAAGTGGAAAATCAAGGTATGGAAACCACTGGTACCCACACACATTTGTTTTTTCATGTACATGTGAATATATATGTAGGTAACAGGGAGGAGGGAAGTAATGCCTAGAGAAGGTGATCTCTATTAAATTTGATTTAAATGTAATAGCAAATTAGAGTACCTTCTTGTCTTAATCATCTCTGTAACAAAGATAGAACGAGGTATTATGTTCAGATGATTGAACAAAAGTGGATGATTCCAGCATTCTTCTTCTCCACCCTTAAAAGAAGATTTTGAAGGAAACAGTCTTTACATAGACGTACGAAGAGTTTGTCAGCCTTTCTTCAAACACAGCCAGCCACAGTCAGACTAAACATCGGTAGACGTTTCACTTAGTTCACAGTGGAGATGTTTGTTGATTCACAATTTTTTTTTTTTTTTACAAGAAAGTCTTCAAGCATTTACTGTGTTCCTGCATTTAAGGCACCTCCAAGCGTTGTAGGGAAAGAAAAGCACATGAACTGTAGCCTTTACCTTTAAGGGACTTGTGGCCTAACTGAGATAAGACATATGTATAAAAAGATAAATAGAACGTAAAAGCAGTATGTAAACAATGCCAAATGCACATGTGTGCTAAAGGCGCTTATTTATTTCAATGTTGTTAAATGTTTATTTATTTTGAGAGAAAGAGAGAGAGCAAGCGGGGTAGGGACAGAAAGAGAGAGAGCGAGAACCCCAGAAAGGTCCTGCACTGCCAGTGCAGAGCCTGGATGTGGGGCTCGATCCCACGAACCATGAGATCACAACCTGAGCCGAAATCAAGAGTTGGATACTGAACCGACTCAGCCACCCAGGTGCCCCTAAAGGGGTTTAAAGGAGGGAGAAAGTTCATTGCAAACTTGAATAATGGTAAGAATGACCGCAGCCACCCTCTGTTGAGTACTAGGTTCTGTGCAAGTATTTTACGGTATGTAGTCATTTAATCTTCCTGTCAGCCATGTGACGTACGCGCTCAGGATCACATGCCAAGAAGTGGTAGGGCCCCCGTTGGATTCTGGGCCACCAGACTCCAAGGGCCCAGTCTTATCCATACCAGGGGGGGCGGGGAAACCTGCGTCAAGGGGGGGATCTTTTGGTCAAGGGAAGCAGCCCACGTCATAGAAGCAGCCGGTGTATAGAGAGAAAGAGTGACAGGTAAGGTTTCAGGGACATATTTAAAAGCCCTTCAGTATGGGTGAAAAGCCTTTGAACTTGATGAGGAAAGGAGTCAGCAGAACCAATAAATGGACTTACCAAGAAAGTAACATGATCACCCAAGCACCCTGGGAGGATGGGTCTCCCAGGGGATCCTTGGCTGTGTTGTGGGGTTTGGGCTTTCTAATCATTTCCGCTTCATTCTTGTGGCTGTCCCGTGACTTGTTTGGTTTTCCATTAGTCCTTTCCCCGTTGGCCTGGAGGGATCAATAACTACAGAGCCTCAGTCACCAGGCAGTATGAGCACACAGTCCCACAAGGCTTCCCCGCAGGCCCCACAAGACCTGTGTGCTGTGTGTGACCTGCCTGCCTTGGTAAAGCCCTTCAGGCCCGGCTCTGCGTCTCTAGGGGCTCATTAGAAGAATCCTTTGTGATCACCTGGTCAAGACTGCATATATTTAGACAGCAGGGTCAGGGGGAGTAACCACAATTTTCTACTCCATGCTGATTAATCTAGGATTTAAATACAGGCTCCAAAATAAAGTGTAAGTGGCGGGAGCTCAAAGAAGCAAACGAAGCTTAACATTAAATGACACGGGGCTCCTGAAAATGCGGGAAGGCCTGGGAACCAAGGTTACTTACTACATCTATAACTCTCTTTAGACAAAGAAAATATGTGATTAAGAAATGTTTTGGCAGGATCTCACCAAGATTATTTACTGGGAAGGAGGCCCAGGACTCAGCCAGGCAGGAAAATGTGGGGTGTTTGCCGGAGTTGTGGAAGAACTTTCTAAAGTATGGATGTAGAGTGAACGTGCCTGTGTCTGGAGAGGGAGGGAGAACCATCATGCAGTTTCCTGCACTTAAAGGATCCCTGCAAAAGCCAAAATAAGTATAGGAAGGGCACCCCCCCCCCCCCCCCCCCCCCCGCATCTTGAAATGAGGAGACCCTGCTGAAGTAAGGAGAGGCTCAAACCTTAACTCTCAGGGCTTGGATATTTAAAGACATAGCACAGTACTTTTAACTTTGTTTTATTTTATTTTATTTATTTTTTAATATTTTTATTTATTTTTGAGAGAGAGAGAGAGAGAGAGAGAGAGAGAGCGAGCACGAGTAGGGGAGGGGCACAGAGAGAGGGAGACACAGAATCCGAAGCAGGCTCCAGGTTCTGAGCTGTCAGCCCAGAGCCCGATGCGGGGCTCGAACTCATGGACCGCGAGATCATGACCTGAGCCGAAGTCGGATGCTTAACCGACTGAGCCACCCAGGTGCCCCAACTTTGTTTTATTTTAAAACCATGGCTAGCTCTTCTCTGGTCTTCTCCAGGAAGAAAACTTGAGTGTCTGCAGTTGGGCTGGCATAAAAATGTCCACAGTTATGTTAATGGACAGGCTTAGGTAAGCAAAGAAAATTTGCCTTTCTGGTTCCAGTGTTTCACTACCTAGCTTTTTATAAAACAAAAGATAAATGGCCATCTACTGAAATTTCAGGTTAGGGGCTTGGTTTAAAGGTGTTTGAAGATTTGGTAGTCCTTTGCCATGTTTTTTGGCAGATACTACATGTGTTTCAGTGTCCTTGCTGACCACATTTCCCCCTAGGGCATGTTCTCTCCAGAATCATTTGTCTCCCACTGGGAGACTCTTCCCTCCCTCCCCCTTTTGTCTGTTTCTCAGACATCTGCTGCACACTTTCTCCAGGGCATGCAGTCCAAACCATCCGCAGAGAGCTTTGTCTGCTTAGTGTAACTTCTGGAAGAAGATAGAACTGATTGATTTTCATGCGCAAACACAGTGATGTTCTTGCCGGAAGCTCCACGTCCCTCAGTGTCACAAGCATGAATTTATGATGCACTTTGAGAAGGGTCAGAACGCTCCATGATGAAACTAATGCTGGCCCCCCAGTGCTTTGTGGCGCTTAGGTGAATGAAGGGTTATCTGGTATTCTCTGGAGCTCGGGCTCCTCCAGCAAATGCCAAGAGGAAAAGGAGGGCTCCGTGGATTGACCCGGGGACGTGTGCATCCATACGTCTTACCTCCTTTCAGTTGGTGATCTAGATACAGGCCGGCTGGTGGAAATCAATTAGTGGCGGGATGTGGCAGGAGCTGTCTTCCCTTTGCCCTCACTTTCCTTCCAGGACACCTGTTCGTTTTGCATAGATTCAGGCCCCACTTTCTCATATTCCTGTAAATTGATTTTTTTGTTGTGTTGATATTGGTCTTTAGAGGCAAAGAAGGAGATTCATCATAATCCTTACTTCATGGCACATCATTTCATATTTTCACCTATTTAAAGCGGTCTCATGAGCGACCTAAATCCATCCCCTGAAACCAAAGCTGGGACCTTGAAAATACCCTCCATATGACCCGACGATGCTCCTCTTCCCATTTGCCCCTTCTTCCTTCTCCTCCCCAAGGTAACCATCATCTGAACCCTGCACGCACCCTTCCTCTCCTGTTCTTTCCATATGCTTGCTTTCGCCTGCGTGTGGTCCTAAAACGGACGACATTAAAGGATAAAGCGGATACACACAAAAAGTATGTATCTGTACAGATGTATGTTTAATTTTACTTCTCTTTTCACCATTTATAAAAAGGGCATCAGACTGTGTGTCATCTTTTTTACTTAATATTTTTCACTGCCGTCATCCATCTGTATTGCTGTATGCCGCTGTAGATCATTTGCCTTGTCTCCTATATAACGTTCCATTGTGGGATTATACTCAGTTTATTCTTCTCACTCTCCCATTGATGGGCATTCAGGTTGGTGCTAGGACTTTGGCTGCTGTGGACATGTTTGCTATGAATATTCCTGAACATGGAATCAGCTGTCTATGTGTGAGAGATTACTCTCTGTAGAGGACTTCCATTTTTTAGACACCTAGCCGTAGTACGCTGAACTGGAGGAACATTAGCATGTAAACCTTGCATGAGACAAGATGCCAACCGAGTTTCACTTTGTGTCTTGCACCATTCTCCCTGTCCCACCCAGTGCTTGGAACAATTCTGGCCGCACAGCAAACGCTTTCTTTAATACATGGTTTCTGTGTGGTCAGTGCTTGTTGATTTTACCTAACTTAAAACTCTTTGAAGGTAAAACCATATTCTCATGAGACCAGTCTTTGTGTTTCCACGTGCCTAATTGGGCCAATTTTTCTGGGTTTTTTAGTGCCACCTGCAAACTAGGCGGATGCCATCTTAACAAGGCAGAGTTCTTGCCCTGAAAGAACTTCCCATGGAGTGGGGAGAATTATAATGCTATACCACCAAGGTCATGGAGACAGGGTACTTCCCTGTGCCCGGGAGACAAGACTTCTGGGGGTTGGTGGGAAGAATGTGTTGGATCTGATCTTTGGCAAATGAGTAGATCAGGAAGGTGGATAGGGTGGACTATTTCAGGGAACCGAGAAGTATGGGAAAGCATGGCACACTCAGGCCCTGAAACTCAGTCCAGTTGGTTTTGACTAGAACATGCATTGTATGCAGTTGTGTGTAGGCAGATGAGAGGTCAGATGTGCTTGTGATTTTGTGAGTCTCTTCATTTTTGAGGATTGTACATAGACCAAAGCCATTTTCACTTGCTCCTACTACTAGGCATCTGGGTCTGTGGTACTTAGTGACATCCCTCACCCTTCCCCTTCATGACACATCCATTTGGCTGAGAAGGCCACCTGACCATGTGCCCAGAGTAGGGGGAAGATCCTAATTACCTCTGGTCCTTGTTAGATAGACAGTAGAGTTCACCTAAGGTAGGATTTGGGAACAGTCTGTGGTGCTGGAGTAGTGTTTTTCTCTCCAGGGACTAGACCAAGATAGCTCCATTGTAGGGGTAGCGAAAATTATATGCTGGGGAAAATTTGCCTTCTCCTTCTGGTGGCTTTTAGCCTCTGTGTACTCTTGCTCGCTCTCTCTCTCTCTCTGTCTCTCTCTGTCTTATCTCTGTGCCTAGCTGCTTTCATATATTTGCTTTCTAGTGATGGAGCACTGTGGGGGGGTGGGGGTGGTTATAGGGATGACGGCCTCACCCACACCCATCCCTGGCCATCTGTTTACAGAGACTCCATGGCTCGCAGAGGGAGTGATGATTTCAGGGAAGGGGACCAGAGGGGGCTGGTGGACAGCAGGCAGCTTTCTTCTCGGAGAAAACAGCTAGTCCTCTGTGACCAATTCTCCTTCTAACAAGAGAGATTATACAGCCACTGCACGCACCGGCACATGCACTTGGGAAGATCGGATGGATCTTACCAAATAAAATTTTTATTGGAGCGGATGGTGGTAGAGAAACACATTTTATTATGCCACGGGAAAGTAATATAGTGTTACATTTGGGGTGACTTTTGGAAAGTCTTTATTTTAGGTTCGCCTTGGTGGAGATCTGATCTCTTTGTAATCTTTCACCTACCTAGCACGGTGGGTTAAGAACACAGCCTTTAAAGCTGGGTAGATCTGCCTGTGTTTGAGCTCACCCTGTGCCACTTTTTAGCTGTGTGACTTTGGGCATGTTATTTTACCACTGAGGCTCAGTTTCCTCAGCTGAGAAATGGGCCACTGATTCTTAGCTCCCACACTGGGTTATTATGAGGGTTATGTGAGCTGTAACGCATTTAAACTATTTTGTAGGGGTGCCTAGGTGGTTCACTCAGTTGAGCATCTGACTCTTGATTTCGGCTCAGGTCATGATCTGATGGTTTGTGGCACTGAGCCCCACGTCAGGCTCTGTGCTGACAGTGCAGAGCCTGCTTGGGATTCTTTCTCTCCATTTCTCACTCTGCTCCTCCCCCGCACCCCCGACCTCAGAATAAATAAATAAATAAACTTAAAAAATTAAAAATTTATAGCAGCTTTCTCTGGAGTTACTTGAATTTTGGATTCATGTGTTGCTTTATTATTATTGTTGTTTTTTAATGTTTATTCACTTTTGAGGAAGAGAGAGAGACAGAGCGTGAGCAAGGGAGGGGCAGAGAGGGAGACACAGAATCCAAAGCAGGCTCCAGGCTCCAGCTGTCAGCACAGAGTGCGTTGTGGGGCTCAAACTCACAGACCGCAAGATCATGACCTGAGCCGAAGTCGGACGCTTAACCAACTGAGCCAGCCAGGCACCCCATGTGTTGCTTTTGTAAAAAAAAGAGTCAGTTCAGCCTTTAGGCTGTGACAGTCAGGTGGCCATCGTGAAACCAAATGAGCTGTCTTTTGTGAGGTTTAATAGGTTTTTAATATCATTCGGTGCAGAGGTTAAATTAAATAGGATCATATACAGAGTGGGCACCTCTCTGCCTAAACGTGGCTCTCTCTCACTTTCAAAGCAGTGCTTTAAAAAAATCTCCTTCCCTAGAAATATTCCCAATGAAAACTCTTTTTCCACCTGGTTATTGTCTCTGTGTTTGCTTCCCTCTGCTTTCGCATATTTAGCGCTGCAAAGTCGGAATCATCTATCCACATGAACTTTCGTGTGTGTTTGTCCCGTCTCTCCCTTTAGAAGATGTATCCCTGCTGGTGTATGGAATAGGACGTTCTCTTCCTTTCCCAGGGAAATACTATTTTCCTTCTCCTCAAGGAGCGAGGAGAGAACTCAGCTCAACATTCATTACGTGTCAGTGTCTCACTGTGCTTCTCTTCCCTTAGTTTGCCAGGTGGTTAAGAAAACCACGTGGGGACACGGTCCTGCAAAGACGGCGTGTGTCCCCTGGTGTGCATCACCTGTAACTTCTGTATACTGAATTTCGCTGCAGCCTGTCAAAAGATACTAAAGACAGGCCTATTTGAAGCACTCGATTTTCTGGCGTTTCCATAGCGAAATCCATACGCCACACTGATCTACCGTGAACCAAAGGGACGTCGTCCTTCCTCTGCATGACGTTATCAAGTCTAGCTCAGATTCACAGGACTCTTAAAAAAGCTATCGTGATATGAACAGAGTCTAATGGACTGAAATAGAGATTTCTCCGCCTTACGTTAATGATAGCACTTTGAGAGTTAAATAGTGAGGTGGGAGGATAGGGACAGGGATTGAACGGTATGGAGACAGTTGGAGAGGGGATCAATGAGGAGAGGGCCGGGAACAGTCCCCACAAAGGCCACTGCTTTGAAGCAGTTGGAATCCTTTCATTAGACACTGGGACCCTCTTTGGCAGGCACTGTCGTGTGGTGCTGTCTCCCTTCCCTGCGTTCCAGGCTCTCCGGTCGAAGTGAGTCGTCGTATTGCGGTCAAGTCCAGTTTTACTCTTCAAAGGCATAAGGTGCAGAGAAGACCGATGGTGCGGGCTAGAAAGAGAAGGACTCGTACTGTCTGCAGGATGGTCTTCTCTCAACTTGACTAGGTTTCATGTGCGAGGTCCCCTCAGATGTGGGGTCAGAGCCTGCACAGCTTCTGGGGCTCACATCTGCATGCTTTCTGGGGCTTTGTGTCCTCACCTGGTGGCCAGGGAGACGGCGTTTGGGGCCTGGTGGCACTTCCTCTCCCTCATGCTTCCTCCTGCGCTGGATGACCCAGGGGGCGTCCCAAAGGCCTGCCGCTCCGCCCACCCTCTGACCCGGCCGTGGGTTCAGCTCTGCAGGCTCCCGTGTGCGGCGGCCCTTCGTGTGGTCAGTTGGCTCTTCCCTTGTTACCTGTGACCTCTTTGTTCTTCCTGATCGTCCCCTCGTGGAATGTTAGCGAGGGCTTTGTGGTTCCTGTTGCCTAATCTCCCTCCCTCATTACAGCGGTGAGGCCTGGGGAGGGGGAGGTAGCAGGTCAGCCAAGACATGCTTTGGCTCAAGGCAGAGCGAGGACCAGAACCCAAGTCTCTGGAATCCTCGTCCGGGGCTCTTGCCATGTCTCTCTTCCGTTCTGTGTCGTCAGGCTTGGAGAACACGTCCGGTGTGTTTAGCTGATGACCCTCAAACCTCTGCGAGAGCCGAAGTTGCTGTGAAAACCCGATTTTAAACTGATTTTCTCCAGCGAGAACACACTTACAATCAGAAGAGAATATAAAGGGTTATTTTTTTTAAAGGAGGTTGATCGAAGGCAAGGCAAGGCTTCGCTCATCTGGGTCCTTTCGCGGTGCGTTGTGGTGGAGAGTGAATCCTCGCTCTGGTGCTCGCCTTGGATCTCTGCTGAGACAGGCACCTTATCAGAGGCCTTCCCGGGCCACCCTTCTAAAATAGCAACTACCCAATGTTCACTGCTTTTTTTTTTTTTTTTTTGAGAGAGAGAAAGAGAGTGCACATAAGTGGGGGAGGGGCAGAGGGAGAGGGAGAGAGAGAATCTCTTAAGCAGGCTCCGCACCTGCCCAGAGAAGAGCCTGCTTTGGGGCTCGATCCCATCACCATGAGATCATCAAGAGTTGAACACTTAACTGACCGAGCCACCCAGGCACCCCACTGCTTTGTTTTTCTGTCAGGCGCTTGTCACGCTCTGACATCGATTGTAGTTATGTTTTGCTTAAATGTATTTCCACTTCCACGAGTATATATAAACCCCATAGGACTGGACACTTCTGTCTCTTGTTCGCTGCTATATATCCCCAGCCCCCGGAGCAGTGCCTAGAACGCAGTAAGCAAATATTTCTCAAAACAGTGAATGGACCTTTGTTTGGGCAAGCAACCCAACCTTTGTACGCCTTACGTATCTTGTGAGTAAAAATAGGGATGAGAAATAGAGCCTACCTATAGGCGTCCAGTTATGGAACAGATAAGTCTGGGGATGAAAAGGCACAGCACAGGGAATACAGGCAGTGATATTGTAACAGCAGTTGTATGGTGACAGATGGAAGTTACACTTGCGGAGAGCACAGCATAAGGTAGAGATGTCGAATCACTCTGTTGTACACCTGAAACTAATGTAACACCGTCTGTCAACTGTGCTTCGGTAACCAAAAGAATAGAGCCTGCCTCATCACTGCGGTGAGAACGGGAGGAGTTCGTCCCTCTAAAGCACTTGGAACCAGCCTGGCGCATAGTAAATGCTCAATAAACGTTCTCGGTTACTATAATTATTGTTAAATATTTGACTTCCTTACACTAGACTGTAAATTCCCTGAGGGCAGAGACTGTTTCTCACGTCATCTTTATATTCCTGGTAGCAATGCGGCTGACACGTGATGCATACGCAGCGTTTGTTAAATAGATACGTTATAGAGAAATTGTAGGGGATATCTGCGTAAATAGTTGTTACATCTAGGTGGATAGTTTTCCTTCCTGTCTTTTTCTCTGAGCTGTAGGTGGTGAATCTTCGTGGACTAGGATGATTGTATCTAGCCTTAGCTCATCGCTTAAGCAGTGGGGCCGATGATTTATTTTGTGGCCGTGACTGGGCTGAAGTTTCCTGGGGATTGACGCCAGTGGCAGAAGCTTGGTGGGTGACGAATGTCACCCCAGCCTGTCAGATACATGGCGGTTCATGTATGAACCATGGCGGTTGAGATCCCCTCCATTCATAGTTGATACTTCACAGAAATGCTTCCCTGGTAAAGGGGGTGCTTATAGAGACGGCAGGCGTCTGAACAGACAGATGCTGGAAAAGGCGAAAGAGAAGGTTTAGAGGGAAACATACTCCTCCTCTCTGTTCTCAAAAAACAATTTAAAGGTTGTAAAAATACGCTTTTAAACTTGAGCCAGCCATTTGAATTCCATGGGCCTCACGGTTTTTATGGTGAAATTAGAGACTGGGACTAGAAGATCTCCAAGGAAGCTCCTTACTTTTTAGATTTCCTGGTTCTGTGGCAAATGTTTAAGAAGACCCTAGACTGATGAAGAGTTTAAGGGCAGAGGTTTAAGTAGAGATACCGCTAAAGTGGAAGAGGGTGTTACCATAGGAGCATGGGACAAGTGGCTAACTGACATATAGTGTCCGTTTGTGAGAAGGACTGGAAAATTATAGTATTTCAATAGAAAATGAACTCAGAACCCACATCTTAACAAAAGGCTTTTCTGATCTCCTGGTTTGGGTCAGTTTATTTAATGTGAGCTAAGTTGCGTGTTAGCTGTCCAGTCTGGGTATCTGATTTGTGAAACTTTCCCATAACTAAGTCCCAGGAGGTTTCCAATCACGCCCATAAGGTAATGCAATTTGGCAAGAGGATTTGGACCTTGACAAAATCTCTTGCCCAATTTGGTTTCCAGAAGGGCTGACTTACCTAATTTGAAAATAAATTGAAAACAAAACCTTTGGTTGTTACTTGTTTGATGAAATGCCACAGAGAGCTATAATTTTTTTTTTCTCATACCCCATTAGTGTGGAGAAGATTGTTACCATTTACTGTCCTTGATTTACTGTCCTTTCCTGCCATAGTGCTCCAGTAGGGCTAAATCACTATAGCAATGATATTAAATCCTAGGAATCCTTATGTGTGTGTGTGTGTGTGTGTGTGTGTGTGTGTGATGTGTATTAGTATGTATGTGTATTTTGTACCATGTATTTCTGCCTGCATTCCCAACCTCCACATTAATACTAACCTTCTATTGCTGTGTAACAAATCAGCACACATTTACTATCTTACAGTTTCTGGGGGTCAGGAATCCAGACACAGCTAATTGGGGCATTCACTTAGGGTCTCACAAGGCTGCAATTAATGTGTTAGCCAGGGCTGTGGTCTCATCTGAGGCTCGACTGCGGAAGAATCTACTTTTGTTGGCAAATTAGTACTTTGTAGCTGTGGGCAGAGGATTTCAGTTACTTGTTAGCTATTGGCCAGAGGTGGCCATCAGCTCTTTACCATGAATGCCTCGCAGCCCAGACACCCCACCCATGGTGGCTTGCTCCTTCAAGACTAGCAAAGGAGTTTAATATTTTCCTGTAGCTCAGATTTCTTTTTAGGTGTGACCTCAGTTTTTTCCCTATTATCCTTGTAAGGTGAGATAGAAGGAGGGAGAACCAAGAAGCTTTAAAAAAGCTAAATGAAAAATTTTAAATAGAAATACCATATGATCCAGTAATTCCACTACTGGGTATTTTTACTCAGAGAAAACAAACAACAACAAAAAAAAACCACTGGGTCAAAAAGATACATGTACCCCTCTTTTCATTGCTGCGTTACATACAGTAGCCAAGATGTGGAAGCAACCTAAGGGTCCATGGATAGATGATTAGATAAAAAAGATGTGGTGTGTATATATAATGGCATATTACTCAGCTGTCAAGAAGAATGAGATCTCATCATTTGTGACAACACAGATGGACCTCGAGGGTATTATGCTAAGTGCGATAAGTCAGAGAAAGAAAAATGCCATGTGACTTCACTTATATGTGGAACCTAAGAAAAGAAAACAAATGAGTAAGCAAAGAAAACAGAAACAGACTCAAAAATGCAGAGGAGAAGCTGGTGGTGGCCAGCTTCTTGCCAGAGGAGGTGTGGCGGGGGGGGGAATCGGCTATTTGGTGAAGGGTACAAGGATACCCTTGTACTGGAAGGATACAAACTTCCAGTAATAAAATAAATAAGTCACAGGGATGAGAATATTAAACCCTGCTCCGTCCCACTCCCCCACCCTCCCCCTCCCCGCCCCAGAAGCTAAGTATAGTATCTAAGGTTGCAAGCGGCCACTGGTTGCTCTAGAATAAGAGTACAAGTTGATTAGTAACAAAAACTAACATTTTCTAAATATTTCCTACATACCAGATCATGTGCAAAGGGCTTTATGGCACTGTATGCTCATTCAGCTCTCTGACACGGCTCTGAGTTAGGTATTAGTATTACTAAACTATTTCATAGGTAGGGCAGTTGAGGGTTGGAGAGGTTATATAATCGGACCAAGGTTTGCAGACAGAAAGCGCCCAGGTCTGAAAACAGGCAGGCAGATTCCAGAAGCCATTACCATCCTACTCTGAAAATCTTTTCCATTAGAATGTACTGCTACCCATGTTTGGAATTCCTACTCGCTTTTGGCAGATACTTAACTCCCTGCATATTGCAAAGGGTCATTGTAATAGATTGCTCCTTTAAAAGTGCAGCGCTAAAATGGGAGGGCAGTGTTCTTTCTTTCCTACTTCAGCCAAGCTTTCTTATTTTTTTTTCTGAAGACCTATGGGACAAATTGAAGGAACCCAGAACCTAGTGGGATCTGTATATATTAATAAGACTTTTGCTGCACATACGTCCAAGAAATGAAACCTCAAGGTTGGTACAATACAGCTTGCTCATTTTAATTTATTTAAAATGTTCATTTTCAAGTAAGCATTATGCACTTCATTATTCCACAAAACCTCAGGAATCTGGAAAAGACCGAATAGGTCTCTGTTTCCATTCTGTAAATCATTTATGTAGATATGGATCTTGTTGAGAGATGTGCAAAATTTGATTGGAGTATTAGAAACTGAAATTTTAGAGGGGTGCCTGGGTGGTTCCATCAGTTAAGCCTCTGACTCTTGGTTTCAGCTTGGATTGTGATCTCACGTTTTGTGAGATCAAGCCCCACATCAGGCTGTGTATTGACAGTGCAGAGCTTGCTTGGGATTCTGTCTCTCCTTCTCTCTGACACCTTCCCCCACCCCTGCTCTCTTTCTCTCTCAAAATAAAGAAATAAACTTAAAAAACAAGAAACTGACATTTTAGAATAAGTCATCTAGTTGTGTGTGTTTCTTCTATATTTCTGGAAGCCTGGAGAGTTATATTGCAAGATACTTTATAAATACAGAGGAAAAGTAAAATACAGAGAAGGCTCATTGATTATTGAACTTTTTCATGAGGAGCAGCAGATAGAGGTCAAGAGGATGGAAAAATGCTGTGCTGGGTAAGATCCAGGCAAATATCCAAAAGTGTGGTGGCCATCCCACATGTTATATAGAATGGCAGAGTCCTCCAGCTGGAAGGACCTTAGGACCTACTGAGGCCCCCTTCATTTGCTAGAAGGGATGCAGAGGTTCAAGTAGGTCAAGGTCGTGCATCTAACTTCTTTCATCAAATGCTTATGAATTTGTCTTCCCTGAACTCAGCCTGGACACCTTTCTTGAACTTAAAGTTGTCCTTCCTCCTATATTACATTTTTTATATGCTTCAATTCAGATCTGTCCAGTGCTGTAGTTATTTGAGTATATGTCTCATTCTCCCTAGGATTCTTTAGACTATTTATAATCAACTTTAATTTCCTTCCAACCTAGGATGAGACCTGGGACATTGGAGGTTCTCAATATGGTTGTGGAAGGCAGGGCTTACAACCGTTAAACTTCCATTTTGAGTTTTTGAGGAAGATCCCCTCATTCCGGGAATCTGAGAGTTGGTGAACAAATTCAGATCTACCCTGTCAGTATCCTCATGTTCCTATGTTTTTGTTCTGTTTGTCCTCAATTTCTTTTCCCTCATCCATTGTCTTTTTCCCCCCACTTAGAAATTATGGCAGAATAACATCAAAGTGACCATTTTAACCATTTTTATGTGTACAATTTACTATCACTAAGCTCACTCGCATTATCGTGCAACTGTGTCCACCATCCACGTCTAGAACTTTTTTTATCTTCCCCAGCTGAAACTCCATAACCCATTAAACACTAACCTCTGCTCACCCTTCCTTCCAGTCTCTGGTAACCACCATTTTCCTTTCTGTCTCTGTGAATTTGACTCTTGTGGGTGCGTCACATAAATGGAGTCATACGGTATTTGCCTTTTTGTGATTGGCTTATTTCACTTAGCCTACGTTTGAAGGCTCATTCACGTTGGAGCATATTTCAGAATTTCATTATTTGTGATGCCATCCATTGTCTGTTAAGACTCAAAAGTTTCAGTGTTTTTAGTTTCTGTAGCCAGAGGTAGATTTTTCTGCCAGACCTATCCGGAGCCTTTTCCTGAGATGAAATCTCCAAGGGCATGCCCTGACTTCCTTTGGGGGAGCTGTGTAGCAAAACTGAGGCAATTCATGTCAGTGCAACACAGGAACACCTGCTATGTATCAGGGGCTCTGCCCATGGTCTCTTGGTAGCAGCAGAATTCAAATAAAGCTTTTATAAAGAGTATAAACTTACACTTTGAAGAACAAAGCAGAATTGGCCTCAAAAGCCATCATCAGCATGGCCATCAAAGCCTATGTCATGGTCCATAAAGAACTTGGCTCTTCACGAAGCGTTTTGATAGGAAGGAAGTTCACCAGGAAAAGACATAGCCCCTACCTGTATGCAGTGTATATTCATTTACATTTATGTAAAATATCAGAAATTGCTCTGGGAAACAGAAAAAATGAATATAGTTAGTATACTTTTTTTTTTTTTGAATTTTTTTAACGTTTATTTATTTTGGAGACAGAGAGAGACAGAGCATAAACGGGGGGAGGGTCAGAGAGAGAGGGAGACACAGAATCTGAAACAGGCTCCAGGCACTGAACCATCAGCACAGAGCCTGACGCGGGGCTCGAACTCACAGATGGCGAGATCATGACCTGAGCTGAAGTCGGATGCTTAACCGACTGAGCCACCCAGGCGCCCCTATAATTAGTATTCTTAAAACGTGATCATGTTGGGGCGCCTGAGTGTCTCAGTTGGTCGAGCGTCCGACTTCAGCTCAGGTCATGATCTCACAGCTTGTGAGTTCGAGCCCCGCGTCAGGCCCTGTGCTGACAGCTCGGAGCCTGCAGCCTGCTTTGGATTCTGTGCCTCCCTCTCTCTGCCCCAACCCACTCTCATTCTGTCTCTGTCTCTCTCAAAAATAAATAAACATCAAAAAAAAAATTTAAAAAAAAAAGTGATCATGTAAGGAGGGCCCCAGGCTTTCAGATACAGAAAGGGAAAACACTACTTGGGTACAAGTATTGAAAGAAAATACCCAGGAGTCATTAGTTGACTAAAAGCTGACTGGGAAAAAGTGCTGAAATATACTAAAAATAATATGAGTTTCAAGGAAAATAACCCTTTTGCTAACCTTTGCATTAGTCAGTTCCTTATTAGAGTATTTTTTCCTGTTTTAGTCACTCTTTATAAGAGTGTGTATAAATACAGAAGATGAAGAGAAGTGTGATAAAAATAATTGAAACTGTAGAACATAGGTTTTAAAAGAAAAGGTTAGAGAAATTTGGGGATTAGAATGGCTAACTTTGTCACCTTAATATTAAAAAAAACCCAGTAGACTATTTGTGGGCAAGCCAGTGTGAATGATACCAAGAAGTTTAAAACACACTTTTGGGAGCCTGGGGGGCACAGTTGATTGGGTGTCAGACTCTTGATTTCAGCTCAGGTCATGATCTCATGGGGTTCCCTGCTGAGCGTGGAGCCTGCTTGGGATATTTTCTCTCTTTCTCTCTCTCTCTCTCTCTCCCCCCTGCCCCCCCGCCTCTGCCCCTTTCCTGCTTGTGTTTTCTCTCTCTCTCTGCCCCTTCCCTGCTTGTGTTTTCTCTCTCTCTCAAAATATATAAATAAACATCAAAACACACACACACACACACACACACACACACACACACACACACACAGACTACCCTTATGGGGCTTTAATCTACTGTCCAGGTTTTCATTGCGCAGTTGATCAGGGGGTTTTTTTGTTTGTTTTTTGTGGTTTTTTTTTTCAATTTCCCATGAGAACTGAGTGGAAGGAAATGCATGTGAAGTTGTGGAAGATACTTCAAATGATCCTCGGAGCCTAGCAGAGTGCCTTGTAACTACCCACTGGGAGATGAGTTTCCTTCCTGGCGGTTGAGAGGGCTGGGCAGGACACCTTCCTGAAGGAATCTGGACTGAATGATGTCAATTACGTAACTCCTTTTCGTTTTAAGATTAGAAGGAAACTTTAGCAAGAGATAGGTAATTGCCCTGTGAGTATAAGAGTCAACGCCTAAAATATATGTATATTTCCAAGGTTTTAAAAATAAAAAAAGAAAAGCTGTCTTGGTCCCTCCAAAGTATTTTCAGGTCTTCTTCCTGTAGTTTTTACCTGACTCTTGCTTGTTCCTTTCTTAGCAGTTATTGCAACTTACAGACACTTTGTTTATTTTGTCTGTCTTGCCATCACAATGTAGGCACCACGAGAACAGGGACTGTGCCTGTCCAGTTCTTTATTATATTTCTGGCATCAAGCGCAGTGTTGACACACAGTAGGTACTCAAGAGAGAATGATTTAATGAAAGAACCATCATTCAAGAGTGGGGTGGGGAGAGAAAAGTGCTACAAAGCCCAGGCAGTGGATGTTGACTGCCTCAAAGGGATACTAGCCTGGGGGTTAAACAGGGAAGGAAGAGAGAGGCAGAGAGCAGGAGAAGAGGAAGGGGAGTGAATTCACAGGGCTTTTCTTTCTTTCTTTTTTTTTTTTTTTTCCCTGTTGTTGTTGTTGGTACCTTAAGTAAGAACATGCTAAAAATGGTTGACGTAGAGTGTCCTATAAAAAACAGGAGGCTGTATGGGCTGGTGCCCAGACACACTAGCTCTGGGAAGCAGTTCACGCTGACTTGCCACCGGGTGAAGTTTGTTAATGTTTTCTAAAATAGCCAAAGGCTCTCGAAAAAACCAAGTTTCCCTGGGGTGCAAATCATTTGGAGGTTTTAGTGGTGGTGGTGGTGGTGGGGTGTATATGTTTCAAGCGTCTGAGTCCTTTAGTTATACTTTCTGCCCTGGCCCTTAAATGCTTTTCGAGCAGCTTTAGATTAGATGATCTGCATTGGGATAATGGGATGATTTTGCAGTGAGCTGCCTCTGTGCTTTGGACTCTGCAGTTCTCCTTGGCCTGAATAGCCATGCACACACACACAAAATCTTGATTTAGTCTGGTCTGGTCTCTTGTAGCCTCACTTAAGGACATGAAGTCCAGACCTGAGGATGATTAACCTAAAACACGAGCCTATTAACAAAAGGGTAAAACAAATAAAGTTTAGAAAGAAAATCCCTTCTTTCCAAACAGTCAGTCCTCCCCAAATCCAAACAATTCCACGTTCCAAACTGCCCCATGCTGACGGCGCTTTTCAGGGAGAGTTTTCTGAACCACAGGGTTCCCTCATAACTTGAAGAGTGTTCCAAGGGGAAGACAGGAGGGCAGTAAAGACAACTCTAACCCTCGTCAGCCTACCCAAGGTCTCTGGCCATCTCTGTATGCTTCCCCAAGAGAAGGGAGGCTGGAAATCAGTCTACTTGCTGGTGTTGAACTGCTTTTAATAACAGAGGAAACAGAGAAATGAAAGCGAGAGCCTGAACCTATGGACTTGTCCAGAATCATTGTGAGAGATGTACTGTTGCGATGGGAGCCCCACCCCCTCAGCTTCCAGGGTTTTACACATCTTTGGAGGACCTCTTTGGGACAGGGATGATAAGAAGTAAATGTTCCTTCTGCTGATGTCCCTTTGTCTGAGCTCTCGATGTCCTCAGACCCCACGTCTGTGTTGGAGAAAGGACTCAAAATAACAGTGCCTTTCATTTTATAAAGCAGCTCTTAAAATATTTGCTTTTGTTATCTCGTTCCATCCTGATAATAACCGTGTGAGAAAAGCAGGGTGCGTTCTTACTGTTCCTGTGTCTGTGCAGAGAAACTGATGCACAAAGTATTTAGTAAAATGGGCAGAGCAGGGACCGAACTCTGTGTCTTCTCACCATGAAAGCAAGCGCGAGTGCACGCGCACATTGTCTCTGGTGAAGCAGCTCTGACGAAAAATCAAAGAGTAGACAGACCGATGGAGCGCACTTTGGCTTTTTAAATTTTTCTTCAGTGAGGGGCGCTTGGGTGGTTCAGGTCACGATCTCGCGGTCCGTGAGTTCGAGCCCCGCATCAGGCTCTGTGCTGACAGCTCAGAGCCTGGAGCCTGCTTCGGGTTCTGTGTCTCCTTCTCTCCCTGCCTCTCTCCCACTCACACTCTGTCTCTCTTTCAAGAATAAATAAACATTTAAAAAATAATAGTAAATAAATAAATTTTCCCTCAGTGAAATAGTGAATCAATATTCTCTGAGCCTCTGTGGTGGCGAGCCCTCCATACTTTCTAGGCCTCACTGAGAGAAGCTCTGAGAATCCCAGTGACCCCAAGTTTAAGTGTTGGGGAGACCGTAGGGCCAGCTGGACTGTGTTTTGAGAGTAGGACAGATAAGCGACTCTTTGTGTGTGTGTGTGATTTTTTTGTTCTTTAAAAAAAATGTTTAATGTTTATTTATTTTTGAGAGAGAGAGAGAGAGAGAGAGAGACATGCAGACAGAGCATGAGCGGGAGAGGAGCAGAGAGAGAGGGAGACACAGAATGCAAAGCAGGCTCCAGGGTCCGAGCAGTCAGCACAGAGCCCGACGCGGGCCTTGAACTCACAAACCGTGAGATCATGACCTGAGCCTAAGTTGGACACTTAACTGACTGAGCCACCCAGGCGCCCCAATAAGCAACTAAGCCTTAAGTGAACTGAGCAGCAAGGAATTCTTAAATTGACAGGTGGAGAGAATCCCTGTAAGGCCCGCTTTCTTGTAGGGCAGTTGTTCCTCAGGGCCTGGCTCCAGGATGATTGCTTCCATGGCGGTATCTGTTTGCTTTCTGATGGGGCATAAAATTTACCTTTTGAGTTCTATAAATGGAATCAGGGGTAAAGTCTTGACTTTGTTGGACGCAGGACCCGCAAGTTGGTTTCTCTTGTTTGGGGAGCCCTCTGCTCCACAGTGAACATTTTGTACTGTCAGGTAGACCTTTCGGCCAGAGGACCAACTCTTGGGTGTTTGGAAAGGAAGACAAACCTGTATTTTGGAGAAAGGGCCTATTGTTCCCAGGGAGCGGTTGTAGCCAATTTCTCGGGCTCCTTGGCCGACTCTGAAGAAGGAATTGAAGTCAGAATGCTAATCACTGACTTGCGCAGACATCAACAATCAAACCTCAGGGAACTCATACGAAAGTAAACAAAAGTGCTGCATTTCAGATTCTGGAAGGAGAGCGGTCCTGTAAAGGAGGCTCAAGACGAAAAAGAAATGTGTGGGTGAGGAAAAAAGTTCTCATTCCCTGCTTCTCAAGTGGGTAGTCTTGAACAGAGGGAAATCCTGAGGTGTGGGCTCGTTCGCCGTCACCAGGATTAATGTGGCTGGCGACCTTTTCTTTTTTCTTTATCAGAGATGGTCTCCTCAGCCCAGAGCCCGGAGCAGCCTTGTGAGAACCACACCCTGTCTGGATCGCACGATTTCTCCACGTGAGCTGGACACATACGCTGTATTCTAATTGGGCACCGTATCTCCATTGATCCATCTCATGTTGTCACTTGTTCCCTCTAATGCCAAAGAGCGGGCTGCTGTCGAGAATGCTGTTACCCGGAAGGAGCAGTTTGCTTCTAAATGGGAGCAAGTTTGGAATCGTTGGAGCCCAGTTGTGTAGCTCTTGAGTCGTGGGCCCGTGAAATGTTCTTCTCAGCCTGGGTTAGGCCGTGATGATTTTTCTCCTCCGAATGTCAAGACAGAGTTATTTCCCCCCACCATTACTGTCGTCCAGCCTCCTTCGTGTAGATTTATGTATTCTAATCTGGGCCTTTCTTTGATTTGGTGCCAGTTTCTACAAATTCCAAGTCGTGTATGTGGCAGGTGGCTAAAGTGGTCTGTCCTAGAATGCATGGTGGAAATAGCAGCACTGGTCGTGGAATGGGGAGACCTGATTCTGCTTCTGCCAGTGGCCCGCCTGTGACCTGAAATGTCACTGAGCTGGTCGTGTCACTTTACAGGCCCATATTCACCTGTTATTGATGAGGCTGGACTAGAACATGGCTACGGTAATTCTAATCTCAGCCCTCTTTCCTTCTATATTACAGTTTATAAAGTGACTCTTTAATAGGAGCCCTTTAGGGGTGCCTGGGTGGCTCAGTTTGGCTGGGTGTCCGACTTCGGCTCAGGTCATGATCCCATGGTTCGTGGGTTCGAGCCTTGCGTCTGTGCTGGCAGCTGGCAGCCTGGAGCCTGCTTCAGATTCTGTGTGTGTCTCTCTCTGCCCCTCCCCCACTCACACTCTGTCTCTCTGTCTCTCTGTCTCTCTCAAGTATAAATAAACATTAAAAAAAAAATAGGAACCCTTTCTAGGCTGTTTGAAGTCTATCCATTCTTCTTCTAGTACTTCTATTTATGATTCTCCCAGCCTTGTTCCCTGAAGTTTGGTGAGCAGAGAAGTTTTTCCATCCATTATTCTGTTATTCTCAGTTCTGTGGTGAGCGTACATCCAAAGCTATGCTTACTCTCCAGGTTAACCTTTGTTTCCAGTGTGAGCACTCATTTACCTGAAATTGGAATACATCGGGGCTGGGGCACATGGGACAAATGGGAGCATCTCAAGTTTAGGGTTGAGGCGTCCTGATGAGGGCGGGGAGTTGCCCAACCAAAGGAGCCACCCAGCTGCCCCTAAAGGGCTCCTATTCAAGAGTCACTTTATAAACTATAATATAGACTATTATAAACTATCACATAGAAGGAAAGAAGGCTGAGATGAGAATTACTGAAGCCCTGTTCTAGTCCAGCATGGGGGGTCGCTTGGGTGGCTCAGTCGGTTAAGCGTCTTGACTCTTGGTTTCGGCTCAGGGTTCGTGAGTTCGAGCCCCACATCTGGCTCTACGCTGGCAGTGAGGAGCCCGCTTGGGCTTCTCTCTCTCCCTCTCTCTCTCTGCCCCTCTCCCACTTGCTCTCTCTCTCAAAAATAAATACATAAACCTCAAAAGAAAATGTATAAAAAAAAAAGAAAAATGATCAGAATTGATGAGGGATTTGAAGGCAAGTAAAGCGTTCCTCACCGGGCACCATTTTGGGCAGTCCTGTTGTTTTCCTAGCTATTGACATGACTGGTCAGGAAGCTTACTGACAGGTTGGCAATTCGTTAGAAGTGCCGTGGGGCCCTGCTGTGTTTTCTTAAGGAGACGTGGGGCCGAGGTGCCACATCCCTGGAAGGTGCTCCCAGTGGCGGCTCACAGTCTGGACATCACAGATGATCAAGATTTTCATCTCTCTGGTGTGCATCCCCTCTACAAGCCTTTCTGTGTTAACCCTTATCAACCGGGGGGCCATTGACAGCTCCCTACCAAGCGGGATGGCCATTGTTTTGCTCTGGGCGTGTTGTACCTGTGCCCCTGCCTTGTTTCACTTTCCCAGAATGTGAGGGACTTAGAATCCACTTGAGAAGGGTACGCCTCAGTGTGTGAAGAGTTCTCTAGCAGCATCAGCTTCCGGATAGCAAAGACAGTGTGATCCTAGAAGGAGAGATCTGTATTCAGGAGTGATCAGGGGAGGCTGTCTTGAGGTGGTACTCTCACTACACGGACGGAAAGCTTGATTTTTCTCCCTTTTATTTTATTTCATTGTTATTTTTTTTTAGAATTTTTTTTAATGTTCATTTATTTTTGAGAGAGAGAGAGACAGACAGACAGAGTACAAGTGGGGGAGGAGCAGAGAGAGAGAGAGGGAGACAGAATCTGAAGCAGGCTCCAGCCTCTGAGCTGTCAGCACGGAGTCCGACACGGGGCTCGAACTCACAAACCGTGAGATCATGACCTGAGTCGAAGTTGGACACTGAACCAACTGAGCCACCCAGGCGCCCCTCTCCCTTTTGTTTTATGTGCAGCACCTGGGGTGTGTGTGTGTGTGTGTGTGTGTGTGTGTGTCTGTGTGTGTGTGTGTATAAAGATATGTGGGTTACAAAGCCTAACAATAAAATGAAAACCTCAGAACCACCATCTAAGGAACGAGAACATTACCAGCACCGCTGCCACTCCCCTGACATTCCCACCCGAGTTAGCGCCTGTCTTAAATTCCGTGAGGCTTATTCCCTTGCTTTTGTTTTTCTTTTTGAAAGCCTCTGGACAGCTCATGTTTTCTTTGGAGATCTCAGAAGTTTCTGGTGATACAGGATCTCTGAAAGCAGAACACCTGGGGCATATGTGATGGTCAGTTTTCCGTGCAGGCTCCTCCACTATCCAAAAGTAGAGTGTTCCTGCGAAAACTGCCTTAAGCTGAAATGGTGTTAAAGGGAAGGGGTAATTACCACTAATTTACACGAAAGAAGTTTTGACTATTCCCAACCCCCCCAAAAATAACGTCCCTTGGGCTTTTCTGGAGTCTTAGGACACAGACACATCTTGCAAACAGACCCCCACAGTAAGTTGAGATAAAGCACAGATGCTCACAGACACAGTTCAAAGCCTTGGCAGCTTAATGCCGTGATGCTGAGTGTGGTTCCCAGGGAAGGAGCTTGGCGGGGGCCCCTGTCATTGCTCGGGGTGCTTTGCCTCTATAACGGCTTGCTGCAAAACAAACACTGAATGCTATTTTCACGTTTCTCCTTTTTTCAAAACGGAAAATCCTCTTCAGGTTTCATTTGGTTCATGAAAACAGGTACTAACACGGGTCTTTTATAAAAGTGAAGCAGCGTAAAGTTTTGAAAAGTGGGGGATACCTGTCCATGCTTGGCTGGGCCACCGGTGCTCAGATGTGTGATCAAATGTGATTTGGGATGTTTCTCTGAAGGTGTTTGTGGATGAGATTCGTATTAAAACTGGGAGACTGTGAATAAAGCATGTTGCCCTTCGTGGTGGGGGTGGGTCTTATCCAATCAGTTGAAGGCCTGAATAGAACAAAAGACTGACACCCCCCCACCCCCACCCCATACTTCCACCCCCTGCCTTGCCCTGACAGGGCAAGAAGGAAGGATGCAGAGGACATTGGCTCTTGCCTGGGTTCCCAGGCCACCAGCCCACCAGTCCACCACCCCACCCTGCAGATTTTGTACTCATGTTGGCTGTGTTTCTCTGGAAAACCCTGACTACTACAGCATATCACAGTTCTCCGCATGCCATGTGAGTAGCATGACAGAATTGATTTGTGGAGTATTCTTTTGTCAGGAGATCAGCAGTATATTAGTCACATGCTAGGAAAGCCTTTGGCCGATTCTGGCCCAGGCCATGGAAGGGAAATCTTGATTTTTCTATAGAAGCAAAGCCAGCTCTTTTTGGAGCACTGTTTTCTCCTTGGTGTAGTACTCTGTCCCCTTCCAAAGTCCCATTGCTTTTGTTAGTCACTCAGATACCCTCTCCTACCAACGCTCCCCTGCAGTACACCCATCCTTCCTCAGCAACACGTGCACAAGCATATCTGTGTATGTTCCCGCATCTTCTGTCCGGAACCTAGCTCTCCTTGTTACCGGGAAAGACATTTCTGCCCCGAGGCTGGGGGGCATCGTCCACCTGTATTTATTATGTGCTGCCATGTTCCAGACCCAATTGAGGTACTTTACCTGTTTATTCCATGTTTATCCTCGTAACGAGCCCAGGTGGTGGCTTCTGTCATCATGATGACTTTGCAGCGAGAAAACGGCGAGTAGGTTATAGAAATGTGATTTGAATCCAATGTGACCCCAAGAGCCTCTGCTCCTAACACCTTTTAAACATATTATGAACTGGAAAGTATTCTGCAAATATAAGAAACAGCTATTATTAAAATACACCCTTGGGGCGCCTGGGTGGCTTAGTCGGTTGAGCGTCTGACTTTGACTCAGGTCGAGATCTCATAGTTCACGAGTTCAAGCCCCGCGTCAGGCTCTATGCTGATGGCTCAGAGCCTGGAGCCTGCTTCAGATTCTGTGTCTCCCTCTCTCTCTGCCCCTCTTCCACTCGCACTCGGTCTCTCTCTTCCTCTCTCAAAAATAAATGAACACGAAAAAAAACATTAAAAAAAAATACACCCTTGCCTTGGGGCCCCACGCTCTGCTAGTTGATAGCTAGGGCATTTGAGGACCTGATCCAAGCCAATGAGGTCATTGGTAGGAATGTATCGCCCTTCCTGGAAAGCTCTGGTTCTTTGACAGAAGTCTGGCCGTCCCAGTGCCTGAGCACCAAGGAAAAGTTCTAAAGGGGGCCCTTAGGACGTGACAGTTGGTGGTGAGCTGGGTCACGAGCCTCCCCTTAGGTCACACCCAGGAGGAGGCCACTGCCTGCGTTGTGTTTAAATAGATCCTGGAGACTACAGTGTAGCCCATCGAGGCAAAGCAACTCCTCAGGCGAGGATGCCTTGCCTTGGGGAGTCAGAGTCCTCCGCCGGGCAGGGCAGCTCTTTGGTTCTTCTTCGCCAATCCCGGACCGTGGCAGATGTTGTTAAGTACTCCTAGCCCTCTGCAGAATAACCAGTGCTAACTGATCGAGTTGTGCAAATAGCACGAAAGGTCCTTGGCCGTCATTCTTGCAGCGATCTGGGTTTCCCCAGAGAACCCAGCCTGGCTTTACTCTGGCCTCCCTGGTCTCTCTTGTGTCCTATTTCTCCAGGATTTCAACACTGGCTCTGCCTGTTATTCTGGTTTCTTCAGTGTTTTTTAACTCCTTTTCCTGTCTGGTTACGAAGTGGAATGGGACTACACACCTCAGTTTCCAAAGTGGATTCTCAGGGAATAAGAATCATTGTCTTTTCATGGAGACAGTTCCTTTTTTTGGGTAATGGCAGTGCCTGGAGACTCTCTCCGCACAGCAGTGCACACCAACGTTCCTAGGACTGTCCGTCCCTGCGAGGCTCATGTCTCGCAACCGTGGAGGGGGCAGAAGTTATTCCATTTAAGTGTAGAAAGTTTTTTTTTTTTAAATGTTTACATATTTTTGGGAGAGAGAGAGAAAGAGACACAGAGCATGAGTGGGGGAGGGGCAGAGAGAAGGGGACACAGAATCCAAAGCAGGTTCCAGGCTCCAAGCCGTCAGCCCAGAGCCCGACGTGGGGCTCGAACTCACGGACCGCGAGGTCGTGACCCGGGCCGAAGTCGGGCGCTTCACCCACTGAGCCACCCAGGCGCGGCGCCTAGAAACTTTCTTTTTTAAAAGGCCTCCCTTCCTTTTTCTTCATGTGTCCTGGGTCCCCCTCTCTGGTACTCTCACACGCACACTGGTATACAGAGATGGTGTCTGGTCCCAGATTCCTTTTGAAGGAACGTTTGTGTCTGCCTTTGTTTTCTGTGGGAGATCCATGCTCTTCCCTCTGCTCTCCAAACGTCTCTCCCAAAAGCATTTTCAAAATGTCGGTCAAGCAAGGGAACAATGGTTTCTGGGTCGTTTCAGGGGCACCTAGTTAATTACTCAAAAACGAATAAAATGTGGAGGAGTACTCCTCCGAAGCTGTGATTTGTACGTCATTTCCTTGCTTTCTTCAACACCCTTATTTTTGAACCAGTAAGTATTTTGATCAACATTTTTTTTTTTTGAGGAAGAATTGTGTGGTATTTCCCAACCTTCCCCCGTGGGTGGAACTGCATTACTGAATCACTTTTCTCTATTTTTTTCCGCTTTCTGTCTCCTGTTTTGTCAAGGCTCCAGCAAACTCCAGCCTTTTTTCGGTGTTTTTTAGTCCTGGAATTTTAGCGTGGCATCTGTGGTTGTGTTAATTTCCCATCATTATTTTCCAGCCCATCAAGGAAGCCTCAGAAAAACAAAGCATTTTGTTTAATCCTCAGGTGGAGGTTGGAAGCCTGGTACATACGGGCCCTTTTGAGTGGTCCCAGAGGCCGGGAAAATAGGGGTCTCACTGACTGTTGGTGAAGCGAAACACATTCCTTTCGTTAGCCTTTGTGCTATTCCCTCCTTCATCCATCCAGTCCTTTTTAAGGGATAGTAGTGCTGTTAGAAACATTCCTTGTGTGGTCAGATTTTCAGCCTTAACCTAGTCGGAGACTTAGGGTGACAGGCCAGTTCTGTAGAGGCCCTGTGTGGACTAAAGGACTCAGAAGCCAGTCTAGTCCCATCCCTTCCTAGAAACGTGCCCTCTCAGGGATACATCACCTCACCGTGGGTGGGGACGATATTCCTGGTGGTGCCCGTCTGTACCAGTCGGGGTTCTCTGGAGAACTAGAACCAATCGGGCGTGTGTGTGTGTGTGTGTGTGTGTGTGTGTGTGTGCGCGCGCGCGTGCAGACAGATTTATTGTAAGGAATTGGCACACGCAGTTGTGGAGGCTGGCAAGCCCCAAATCTGGAGGGCAGGCAGGCAGGCTAGAGACCCAGGGGAGAGCTGATGTTACAGCTCAAGGCCAAAGGCAGTCTGGAGTAGAATTTTCTCTTCCTCGGGGAAGACCTCAGTCTGTTTCCTCTTCAGGCCTTCCAACTGATCGATTGCACGAGACCTACCTCCATTACAGAGGACAAGCTGCTTTACTCCAAGTCCACTGATTTAAATGTTCATCTTTTAAAAAAAAATTGCCTTCACAGCATCATCTAGTCTGGCACGTGACCAAATACCTGGGTTCCACGGCCCAGCCACGTTGACACGTAAAATGAACCCCCGCATGATCTCGCAAGGCTTTTATGAGGGTCAGCTATGAATGGTCGGGAGCCGGAGGCATGTATGGGGAGGCAGCTGTCTTTTAGTGCTTCTCTTTTCCCTCTGTCTGCCTTCTTCACCTCCTGAATTTTGTTTCCTTCCCTTCCTCTTACCCGTTTCTTCCTTCTTCTGACATGTGCTCTCCTTCTCCCCCCCGACTCTGAGATGGGAGACCCGTGTGAAGTGAGAGTAAGGGGAACAATCCAGTGGGTGATTAATGTGTAATGGAAAGAGAATGACAGATCTTGAAGTCACTCTGACTGGAGTTAATCTCGCCCTTTTATGGTCACGGGCAAGGGGATATACCTCTCTGAGCCTTTGGTCACTGATTTCTGAAATGAGGATAATAGTATTTATCTGGTACAATTCTTATGATGATTAAATGATTTAACACAATCATGTACATTTCCCTTGCTTCCAGATGTGTCCTCGAAGTAGAGTGTATTTTAAGTTGAAAGCATTGCTCATTTTGAACTCCTTCAGGCTTTGGGTGCCTAGCCTTGCCATTAAGATCAGATGAACTGTTTTGCTATGATGGTGAACCATCGTTTTGATAAAGTCTCTTAGTGAATGTTCTTGTGTCTTAGTCTCTTTTGCTATTTCTCAGACACTCTAAGCACACTCCTACCTCAGGGCCTTTACATGTGCTGTTTTGTCTATATAGAGCTCTTCCCCCGGATAACTGCATGGCTTATTCTGAACATCTTTCCGGTATCTGCTCAAATGTCACCTCTTCAGTAGGGCCTTCCCTGATTACCTTCTATACAATAACATACTCTTTCGCTCTGTTGCACTTACTTATTTTTCTCTATAGTGTTCATCTGAAATACATATTTCTTTTCCACCCACACCTCCCACTAGAACAGTGGTTCTCAACCTTGGACATTCATTATAATTGCCATGGGAGCCTTTAAAAATCCTAATGCCACATTGCACTCCAGAACGATTAAATTAGAAACTGTTGGTGCGGGAGGTGGAGGGGGCGGGGGGGGGGGGGGGGGAGAGACCCAGTCATCAGCATTCTGTAAAACTTTCCAGGTGATTCCTGTGTGCATCCAGGATCGAGAAGCAGTGCTCTTGTCTAGAACTTTACTACGAGAACGTGGACGGGTAGCGCCCACATCACCGGGGGAGCTTAGTGGAAATACAGGTGTTTGCCCCCACCCCCCCCGCCCTCCGCCCCGGGCCCACTGAGTCCGATTCGACTGTTGGGCACGATCTCCAGATGAGCCAGGTGCCACTGACGTTGGGGATGGGCTGCACTAGAATGTCACCTTGGGGCACTGTTGCGTTACGTCCTTGGTGCCAGAAGAGTGTCTAGCGTCGAGTAAGCGCTCACTGAGTATTTACTGAGTGAACGAGGAATTAAAGTTGGAGATGAGAGAAAGGAGGTGATGAGGGAAAGAGGACACAGAAAGAAAGAGAAGGCAAGACCGAGGGGACAACAGCTTTGCCCTGCCCACATTCCCCGGGGCCCGGGTATAACCTGCTGCCTGCTCCTGCTTCAAGTCCAGCGTCCCGCGGGCTTGCCTCCAGCTATGGTGCTTTCCAAGGTGATAGCTGACTAATCAAAGATACTGCGATAATGAGTCGCCTAACTACCAGGGCCAACTTCTTCCCTGCAAGCATAGATTTTATTAGGAGCCCGCTGAAACCAATCTGCCAGTTAAGTCATAATTTAGTAAGACTTCATGGACTGCCCGCTACACGCGTGGCTTAACCTGGCTCAAGAGGCGAGGCACCAAAGATGGAAGAGAGACACTTACGGTCCAGCAGTAGAGACGGTCGTGGAGGTGAGTGATTCCAACTTGAGGCAAAACGTGATTGGTGCCGGAAGACATGCAGGCAGGGTGCTGTGCAAGGTGAGGCGTGGGTGCTTATCTCAGGGTCAGGGTCGGAGTGGGCTTCCTGGTGGAGGAGCCCGGGGCACACGCGTGGCTGGAACATGGGGTAAGTGAGGCGTGCCCAGGAGCGCAGGGAAGGCGGGTAGGAGGCGGTGAGGGCGGTGGGGTATGGCCAGCTGTTTCCTCACGACCATCCTGAGAAGTAGGGGATGTTGTTTCCATTTTTTTTTTTAATTTTTAAAATTAAAAAAAATTGAGATACAGGTGACAGGTGACATCAGATTCGTTTTAGGCATACAATGTAGTGATTTGCTATATGTATACACTGGGCAGTGGGTATCACAGTGAGTTCAGTTAACATCCATCACCAACCAGAGTCATGAACTTTTTTTTCTAGTGAAGAGAACTTTGAAGATGTAGTCTCTTAGCAACATTCAAATATGCAATACAGGGGGCGCGTGGGTGGCTGAGTCGGTTAAGCGTTCAACTGGGGCTCATGTCACGATCTCGGGGTTCATGCGTTCGAGCCCCACGTCGGGCTCTGTGCTGACAGCTTGGAGCCTGGAGCCTGCTTCAGATGCTGTGTCTGCCTCTCTCTCTCTCTCTCTCCCCCTCCCCATCCCCATCTTGCACTCTCTGTCTCTCTCTCAAAAATAAACATTAAAAAATTCTTTTTAATTCAAATATACAGTACAGCATTGTTAACTGTAGTCGCCATGAGGCACATTACATCGCTAGGACTCACTTCTTCTATGACTGGACGTTTGTGCCTTTTGACCCTTCCCCATCCCCCCACCTCACCCCTCTACCTCCCGCCTCTGGCAACCACCAATCTGCTCTCTGTGAGTTTGTGGTTTTTTTATTTTGTTTTGTTTTTAGATTCACGTAGATGTGCAATCCTACGGTATTTGTCTTTCTCTGACCTATCTTATGTAGCTACTTTCATTTTAAGGATGAAAAAAACCAAGACTTACAGAGTAAGTAACTCACCCAAGGTCACACACCTAATAAACAGTGCCATTGTGGGCTGCGAACACAGGTCTGTCCCATGTAAGCTGTGATCCTCACGGCTGTGACTGGCTGTCTCACGAATCAGCCCTTTCTCCCACTGCTGACAATGGGCAGACCTTACAAAGGAAGGTCAGGCATTGCTTGCCTTATTTTTGAACAGTTTTGTTTTCTATGACTGTCATAAATTGGGGATTTATGGCAGCCGAATTTTCTCTGAGACTTTGGTCACAGTCACACAATATGACCTTTAGAAGTAAAGGCTTTGAGTTCCTTAAAAAAAAAAAAAAAAATCTAGATTGTGAGTGGAGCTAGAAGAAACCTAACCCAAATCAGAGCATTTCTATCAGCTTTCTTTATTAGGTTTCTAATAATAAGGAATAAATATTCAGCAGTTCTTTCTTCGCATAACTAGAAGAGCCAGGGAAGAGTGGTGACCTTCGACCTAGCTGTATCAAGCCTATGATCTTGGTAAAAGGGAATTTGCTGAGCACTCTGGGTCTCACACGGAAAAGCTGAAGAAAGCAGCATCTTGTATATTACCCTTCTGTTTAAGACCATTTGGACCCACTTAGGTGGAGACTCAGGGCTGTGACCTGGTGAATTGGGACTGATTTATGCACACTCCCACCCCTGCCCCGTGACCTAAATGAGTAGGATCCAGTCAGACTGCTTCAGTTTCTAGAAGCATTCGCACTAGTATTTGGTGGAAGTTGGTTGAATTCTGGCTGAAACTGGGGGACGTGGGGAGAGCAGAACTGGTTTCAAACTCTCTTTCGTCCTTTTCTCCAGGAAAGCACTGCAGTAGCTCAGAAGACTCCTTATTCAGAGCAGCAGTTGAGAACCTTAGACCCCTCCATTTCTCTGTCTGTGAAAGAAAAGGAGGGACCTAGTCAGGGGGACCACTGATCACTCCTCCAGCTCTAAAATTCTGTGATTCTTCTTCTCCGCAGTGAGTGAAATAGCTGTTGAGCTGCTGTGTCGGTTTTGCCTGTATTTTCCCCCAGATCTGTGTATTCAGCTACATATGTTCATGTCATCCGGTTTTAAGAACACCTCAGTGGCCTCCGCGCAGTTGTGCACAGTCCGTAAGCTGCCCAGCCACTTATCCCAGGCTTGTGAGTAGGTGCAGATTCTCATCTCCTAGATCTAAATAATGAGGTGGATTTTGATTCTGAGAGCGGAAGGCCCAGTGTGGTGAGCAGTGGGCACTCATCCAAGCAGGTCCTTCCGGCCTTCAGTGCACACAGGTGGATGGCTTCCCCCGAGCCTCAGGGAAAACCTTTCTTTTGCCCGTCATTGCCCTTCCGGCACCGTGGGTGCTAATGTCATTCTTGCACCCCAAATGCAGCAGGGTCTGCTCAGCTCCATTTTCTTCCATTTGCCAAGAAGCAGGCAACCAGCCCTGCCTTCCCAAGAGAGAGTAATAAACCTGGAGCCAGAGGGGCCACATTTTCAGCGCTCTGATGGCAATGGCTTTGGTTCCCTTATTTCATCGCCGATTAGGATGCGCGGGCGGTGGTGTGTGACCCAGAGCCCATAAAGCATACCTGCTTCCTGCTGATTTCATGGTTCTGGAGGGGAGGCTGTGCATGGGGATTAGGACAGACTGAAGTAACAAGCAGGGGGCCGCGGACTAGTTAACTTATACCAAAGGGAATCACTGTCCTTTTGTAGGGAACACAGCTGCCTTTCCCCATAGTATAGCACCGTAATGCTGTGCGCGCGTGTGTGCGCGTGCTGGAGAGTAAGGGGTGTCCGTCCATCTCTGGCTGTCATGTCTGAGAACATTAACAAAAGGCTCAACCTCACATGCCTGCGGGTGAGCACAAGACAGCTACTGAGGCATTCAGAGAAACAGTGTCTCTTGTCTGCTGGCTCCTCTCGAATCACTAGGGAAAACCTTCCCCAGACCACTTCTTAGAGGGGATAGTTTGAGGCAGTTCTGTAGTTTTGTTGTTGTTGATAATCATTGGGAAGTTTGTACCCGGACAGACTCCAGACCAGGAATGGCCCTAATATCACCCTCCCCCTCCCTCCACTGCCCCGCCATCGCCATCGTCCTGATCCGTCAAGTCTGATCTGGTATTACTTCCTGTGGCAGCCTCTTCTGTAGCTGATGGGGCCTGGACGTTCCGCAGAGAGTTAACAGCCTGGAAGTGGAGCTCTCTCCATCTCAAAAGCACTCATCTCATGCAAATTTCCCTTAAGCTGAAAAGAAAAGAACAAACAAATAGAATGCCAACTTTTCAAACAAGCTTGGGAAACATTGGGAAAAAGTCAGACTATGTATAAATCAGAGAGAGAAAATGAGGCCCATAATCAAAGATTTGAGATAAATGTGGGGAGTCTCCCAAAAATAGTGCTCCAAAGTGAGCAGTGCTTGGTGTATGTATCTGAGCAGCTGTTTCCGATGCCGCCATCGCATTGGTGGTATTGCCCCACTCCGGGCACCCTGTGCCCCCTGTCGCCTGGCCAGCGCCCTCCTCTCTGGGGAGCGGCCATCCTTCCATGCCTCACCCTTGCCAGCCCAAAGCCTCACACCGGGCTTGACCACACCTTGCTTCTGTTGGCCCAGCTTCCCAGACTTATTGGAGTGACTCTTTGACCGGATTTAAAGTGCTTGGCAGGACTTACTGCATCATGTGTGGGGCCCAGTGCAGGATGGAGACGCAAGGCCCCGTGTTCAGAAATGATGAAGAATTTCAGGACGGCCGCGGGAGAGCATTGGAACAAGGACAGGCGAGCTCAAACGAGCGCGAGGCCCCTGTGCCACTGCACGGGTCCCACACGCGCGAAGCCAGCCTGACCTCAGGATTGCATTTTGGAATAAGCAAGAGTTGGTTGTAAGGCTGCCTGAGAGGCCCGGTCTTGGCGAGGGCCTCTGGCGAATCCCTGAGCTGTGATTCACAGCCCTTGAGACGGGAATGGCGCAGGGTCTCTCTCTTTCCGGAAGTTGTTGAGGTTGTGCTGAATGTATTTGTTTCGCGTTTCACCTTGGACGGTCAGGGTAGTCACTTGGGCAGTCAGTTTCTCTGGCATCTCCGGAGGTAGAAGCAGACCAGATTCCATGAAGGATGGAGAAGTTACCCAAGGACCGGCCAAGCTGCCGCCCTGCCCGTGACACAGAAGCCCGGGCTGTGGGGAACCACTTTCCCAGAGTCTGGGGTACATTTGCTCCAGGCAGGAGGCCTGCATCTCAACCTAGGAGGCGCTGCCTTGGTGGCCAGCATCATGTTGATGTTCTTTGGCCAAGGAGTATCGCGTTTGCCTCCAAATTATTTTATAATCTCTTTGGGCCATGTGACTCGTCTTAAAAATGCCAGCAAACTTTTGGCCCCTAACGTATACTAATCTTTGAGGTCTGCCGTGTGATAGAGACATCAGTCCTGTGGGTAGGGGAGTGAAGAAGCTTTTCTTCCCTGAGGCACAAGCTTCTGTAGTGTTTCCTGCACTGAGATTAGGTCACGCCGGCCTTTCACTCACCAGGGATGGCAAGGGAGGACTGGCTGACAAATAAGAAAGCAGACCCGTCTGTAATTTCACAGGACGCTGAATAACAGCGGCTTTATCTCTGAGCAGCCCGGGGACGGCCTCGGGGTTCCCCACAGGGAGAAGTTCCAGGTGCCACGGCTTCTTTGGGGCGCAAGGGCAGAGTCTCGGGGAGGAGAAAGGCAAGTTCAGACACTAAACTCCAGTGAGGGTGGGGCTGGAGAAAGAAAGGGACGGAAGAGGGAACAGGAAAGGAATCGTAACAGATTCTCTTCCCCCTTTCTTCCTTCTGCCTTCACACTGGACCTTTTGGCTTCTTCCTTCCCTGAAATGGAAAGCGGTCATGTGGTGGCATCCAGAAGCATGGGCTTCTGCTGCCCGGGCACCCTGGCACCCTGGCTGGCCCTGACTCATCCGGGAAGTGAAGGCGTCTTTTACAACCTCCTCTCCCACCAAGGCCTTGGGCTTCAGCCATGCAGGACGTGTCTGGTCTCCCACTAATCAGAAGTGATGAACAAGTAGTGGCCATTTGTACAGATTTGGCAAAGGGGTGGACGCTGGTGGACTATTTGTATTAGTGCCGATAGAAGGGGGGGAAAGTACATATGTGAAGATGTCATGAGGGACTTCTAAGCATGTTTAGGTACGGCCTTACTCCTTAATGTTTGTTGGTTTGTTTGTTTTTAATTCTGGAGAGAGAGAAGCAGAGAGAGAGGGAGACAGGGGATCCAAAGTGAGGTCCACGCTGTCAGCAGCGAGCCTGATGGTGGGCATACTAGCAAGAGCAACTAGCACAGCCATCCCCTAAATGAGCCTTGAGAGCGTGGTCACGAAGAGAGTTCTAGGTGGAAGTAAGAAATCTTACTGAGTGGGGGGGGGTGTCATGAGCATAGGTTTGGGGGTGAGGCATGGGGGAAGTCAGCCCTGTGTTCAAATCTTAGCTCTAGTGCTTAAGAATTCTGGGACTTAACTCCTCTAAACCCATGTCTCTATAAAATCATGATAAACATTTCTTGCCGGGTTGTTTTAGAATTCCACAAGATGATGTTTGTAAGGTATCTGGCAGATGCTTTAGCACCCCAAACTGTGCAGTAGGTACCTAGCTCATTTTAGAGTTCTTGCTTTTCTTATGAGAGTAAAGATGTCACGGACAGTTGTGATGGTGGGAAAAGTCAATTATCAAAATTAAGATAGGATCCATAGAGAGGTGATGGATCTCAGCCTTTTCACCTGTGGTCAAAATTGCCCATGATCTTGGCATCTGTAAGAGGTTTCATTCAAGGTAAGAAGATACCATAGGTTGCCCCTGTAGAAATTCCAGAATTTGAACGTAATGCTTCTGTTCCCTTGCAGACTGGGCTGACGCTACAAAGTTAGCCTGGCCTGACTGTGTCTGATAATTAGGGGCCTGGAGAACAGGGAAAATTGAAGCCCATAGATAATCCCAGTGTCTCGTTTTAGCCAATAACAATTTTTCTCCCACCAAGTCCTTACCAGAGCTGTTAACAAGGAGAAAAATTGGCTGGTTTGAGTTTCCTCACCTTTTATTCTCCCCTGCTTATCCTCAGTAGAGGTGCTAATGAACAGTGAAATGGCCAAGAGGTGAGCTGAGTGAAGTCACAGACTGGATAACCGGCTTGAATGATTGAGTTAACCTAGCAGAAAGAACAGACTACTTGCTATGCATTGTCAGGAGCCGAATTAACACTTGCAGCAAAGCCTTCCTTTTCAGTTTTCTTTCCTCTTCTTTTTTTTTTTTTTTAATGTTTTAAGTGTTTATTTTTGAGAGAGAGAGAACGAACAGAGCCCAAGCAAGGGAGGGGCAGAGAGAGGGGGAGACACGGAATCCGAAGCAGGCTCCAGGCTCTGAGCTGTCAGCACAGAGCTCAACGCGGGGCTCGAACCCACAAGCTGTGAGACCACGACCTGAGCCAAAGTTGGACTCTTAACCGACTGAGCCACCCAGGCGCCCTCCCTTTCAACTTTCTTTTTTGTCTAGTGATGGGTATTTTGGGACCCTGTGGCCTATTTAGTCTGCTAACTGATGTTGGGATGCTATGAAGGAGTGAAACCACCAGAAGAATATCTAAGGATTTCTTAACCGCTTCTAGCCTTCTTCTGTCAGGGTATAGACAAGAGTCAGAGAAGCCAAATTGACTTCTCTGAAAATAAAGGGAATGGTGATTGCTCTCAAGCGCCAGTTCTAGGCCACTCCCTAAACTGACAGACTGGATGATTCAAGTATTTTCACCTTTGCCCAATGCCAGGCAAGTCTGCTCCCCACGAGGGAGAGGTATTTTATAATCCGTTTTAATGTAGCCACTATCTGGCGAATCGCTGTACTGTTAATGAATTCTGTGGTGCTCACACTGTTCATCAGAATTATCAAGAGGGCTTTTAAAAACGGTTTGCTGGGTCCTTCCCCTGGAGTCTTCGATTTAGGACTGGGTAGGGACCAAGAATTTGCAAATCTGGAAGTTCCCGGGTCTAAGGACAGTGCCTTGGGAACCACAAGTGTAATGGATAAGAAGGTGAGCTCTGAGGGGCACCTGGGTGGCTCAGTGGGTTAAGCATCTGAGTCTTGACTTTGGCTCAGATCATGACCTCACTGTTTGTGGGTTCAAGCCCCTCATCGGGCTCTCTGCTGACAGTGCAGAGCCTGCTTGGGATTCTCTCTCTCCCTTTCTCTCTGCTCTTCCCCCACTCTCTCTCTCTCTCTCTCAAAATAAATACACAAACAAACAAAAAAGAAGGTGAGCTCTAAAATCAGACTACCTGGATTTGAATCCCAGATCTCTCACCTGATAGTTGTGTGACTGGCTAGTTAAAGCTGACATAACCTCTTGGTACCCAAATGGTCTCACTTATCAAATGGAAATACTAGTATCTTACAGGGTTGTGAACATTAAATTAATTACTGCACAAGAAGCCCTTAGAATAGTGTCTGCTGTGTGACAAGTGTTCAGTATAGACTCGCGTGACTCAGTGATAGGCCCTCTATGACAGTGAATAGAGTCTGATGTTTGTTGAGCACTTACTATATCCCAGAGACTAAGCACTTGGCAAGGATTGTCACATTCAATACCCACAACCGTGTTTCTCTCCTTTTTTGCTTCCTGCCTTACTTCTCATTTCATTTTTCTTCTACTCTTCCCTTCCTCCCTCCCTCCCATCCTGTCCTGCTCTTCATAAACAATCTTGTAACAAAATTAATACAATTCTAAATAACAAAGAAAGTACACATCTTTTCTTTTTTGGTCGTAAAGTGTGACCTTCAGGAGTATGAAGGCCTTCTTCATCTTGGCCTCCCAGTGTGGCAACAGCCATACGGTAGGAGTTTGCTGAACATTTATTGCACGAAACTGGTCATTCTTGCAAATCAAACCGGATTTATCCACCAGGGTTCCCTTCTGGTTGTTCATCCTGTCCTGGTTTCTAACACATTCATGAGTTTAGCCTCTGTTCTTACTCCCTCTGGCTCACACCCACCAAGACAAGGTGGTGTCCCCATCTGTCTACAAAGCTTTTATTTCACTGGCCGCTACCTGGACGACTTGTCCACATTTTAAAAACAAGACACCCCTACCCCCACCCCAGGAAGAATCTGGGACCCCATTTGGGCTCCTAGGACTGACTGACACCAGGCCATCCGAAGCCACCCCGTGCTCCCTGACCCAGGAAATTGGTGCTGTCTGCAACATCTCCCTCCCAGCCCAGCCTGCCACGTAAGGGATGCCAGTGTCCGCTCGCCTGACCCCCGTCTTGTAGGGAAGTTGGTCGTCAAGTGTTGCCCAGTTACGGTTGGTTTGAACCCGCAACTAACCCATGCTGCCTCCAGATCGCAAGCAGGTCAGCCGCCTTGAGTCTCTGGTTACGCTTGCAGCTCAGATTTCCCTCCAGCAGGTCCTGATAGGGGCTAGTTCTGCACAGTTGATGTGGCCAGGGCTCATGGCCAGGTTTAGGATTTCTGTGTACAGCCGTGTTAGCAGGCAGCCCCTAGGGAGGGAGTATGTTCTGAGGGGTTGGAAGGAAGTTTCTTTGCATGCAAAGCATGTTCCTGGATCTTTAGTGTTTGGAGCCAGTCTTGCGGAGTGGATCTGTGCCAGTCAGCACCAGGAGAATTTTTACTAAGGGGAGAGTCTGTAAACCCCGTGACATTTCAAGGGTCTGTGTTTTCTCTGTTTCTCTTTGCTTGCCCCATGACTGGGTATTACAGAAACATTGCTTGAGGGCCTACTGTGTGCCAGATACCCGGCTAGTGACTCGCAAGGGCGGGGAGGAGAATGCAAACGTGGATAAAGCCTCAGGAAGCCTCTGTTTCCACGCTGTGTATCAGTGGAAGACTGAGTTAGTGACAAGAACAAAGAGTTCGGGGAGAGGGAACTGAGAAGGAATGACAGGCTTTCGAGAAGTAGGAAAAAGTGTTAACTGGAGAAATTTTGAGACAGTTTATTAAGGTATTGGTAGTAGATATATATCTCGATAGGGGGCTTCTCTGGCTGGGCTGCATGGTCCATGCATGAGATCTTTGCAGGCTTCCCAAATGGCTTTTGCCTGGGTACTCAGCATTAGCATTGAACCTGTATAGGGGAGACCTGTCTCATTATATGACACCAAGGTTTTGGGTAGAGCTCCCCAAGTATCCACACAGATAAGTCTTATCCTCCGTCCCCTGGGTCCTCCAGCTTCCCATTTGGGAAGAGTGGAGTTCTATGACTATATATTTCTTCTGTCATGAACTGGCCACCGCCCCCTTCTCTGACCATTTTCCCTATCAGGTTCACCCTGGGTCAGGGCACATCTTTCCTCCAGGATCCATTCCCTGCCAGGAATCCACAGGGAACTTTTAAGGCTTACATTTCTTCTTCCTCTTCTTCTTCTTCTTTTCTTTCCTTTTTTTTTTCTTTTCCCCATTCAACACCTAGTCTCGTGCTAAATACTTACATGCTATGCTGTGAATAGGAGTGTGAATGGATTGGTCAGAATTCCAAATTTTAGTTGCAGGAAGATTCTTTTGTTTTGCATCGTACATGGCTTAACATGAGGAAGGGTACTGACAAAGACTTGGCAATCCGGAGATTCTGTTTGGAATGACATTTGCCTCAAAAAGTGTTGACCTGTTTTGTGACCGACCAGGATGGGGTTTCCCGTTTGCCTACAATTTCAGCAAAGTTCAGTCCATCGAAGGTCTATCTCAAAGGCAATATACATTTTTAAAATTTCAGAGCAGTGTTCGTAAGCTGAATTACAGCTTCCTCTTGTCTTAGCCTCTGGAATGCTGGATTATTTTGAGTGTTTGCCATGTTGCCGTCTGACTCCTTCCAGTCGCCTCAAGGATGGGCAAGAATCATGTCTTAACCATTTCTGTGTCCAAGTATGGATTGACAGTGCCTGTCACTGGCACATAGTAGGTACTCAGGGAATTTTTAGGGACTCAAGAAGTGTTCTCAAGAGAAATGTACTCAAGAGGTGATGAGGGCGCCTGGGGGCTCAGTCATTTAAGCATCCAACTCTTGATTTCACATTTCGTGAGACAACAGCACAAAGCCTGCTCAGGATTCCCTCTTCCCCTTTCTCTTTGCCCCTCCTCCACTCATGTGCACTCGCTCTCTCCCTGGCTCTCAAAATAAATAAACATTAAAGAGCGACCAAATGAATGGATAACTTGGCTTTTCAAAGTTCTTCAGGGCATTCCAAATGGCAGAGGGATATGTCTGGAAGAGGGAGTGTGAGGAGTCCAGGGGACAGAGGGGAGATCAGCTGTATCCAGAACTTGCAATAGTTTCCTCAGGAAACATTACCAGATATCATGGGAGGTGGGGGAAATGACCCCCTTCCTCAATATCCTAGACTACAGTTGTCACACTGGGTACTCACTATGCGCACAGCTAATGCAGTAGATAGGAAAAATTAACATGATGTGATTCTCCACCACCAAGATGGGGAGATCAGATATACCCAAAATAATTAAAAAATACAAATCAGTTCAAGATTAAGTGCGTGAGTACTTAGGCTAGAGAGAGGAAGGAAAATACCTCCTGTGTGCCAAATACTGCATCATAACAGCGGAAGGAGCCTTAGACACACACACACACACACACACACACACACACACACACACACGACTTCATTTAATCTGTACAGCCTTTCAAGATCGGTGTCTTTATCTCCAGTTTACAGACAAGGAAATGGGGATTTAGGGGCTGGGTCACTTGTGCAAAATAGCTAGTAAATGTCCGTGCCAAGATTTGAAGTCGTGGTTGGGGAAGAGATATATCTATATGGTGGAGGGTAAGTAAACGTATGCGCGGGCAGAGCGAGAAAGATACCAATAGGCAGAGGCCCTGCCTTGTAGCTCTGAGGAGGTAGACGCGCGCACACACACACACACACACACACACACACACACACACACACTCACACACCCCACCCTGGATGACAAGTGTTGAGTCTGGAGTTTACCTGACTCTCCCAACAGAGAGAGCGGCACAGAAGAAACCTTACGTAGCACAGACAGGCCCGCGTCCCATGGGTTCCAGGGCTGTTTGTACGCGTGCACCAGCCAGTTGCACAGAACTAGCTTTTGTGACAAGGGCCCCACATGAAAAACCATCTTTTAGGGCCCTCTACCTCATCAGGGCAGTGTACCTGGGAGCTTCCCGTTCCACTGTGGTGGCCGCGTTCCCTTTGGTCATTTTACATCCCCTTTGTTCTTCTCTTTCATCCTTGTCATTCATGAAGTCACTTGAGAGGGATGATAATAATGCTAAAGAAGGCCTCAGAATAAGAAATAGGAAGAGCTAAGAAAATACAGCCTCAAGCATACTTGGAGCTGGTTTTCTGGTTAAGAGGCTTGATTAAAAGTGTGGGGGGACTGAAGCCGATTTTCACATCATTATGAAAAGCGAAGGAAGTGTTCTAGCCCACGTGCCGTATAGACTGCATCACAGGCTCGGGGAAGAAGCGTGGGGCTTGGTGGTCACAGGTGAGCACGGAGTGCTACCACCAAGGGCCCCCTGATGGCTCCACAGGAGCTGACCCTGGCCAGGAAAGTGACTCTGGTTCCAGTTATAGGACTTGGTCATGGGACTTCTAGAAAGACTTCGTGGGGCATCTGGGTGGCTCAGTCGATTAAGTGTCCGACTTTGGCTCAGGTCATGATCTCACGATTCATGGGTTCAAGCTCCGCGTCGGGCTCTGTGCTGACAGCTTGGAGGCTAGAGCCTGCTTCGGATTCTGTGTTTCCCTTTCTCTCTGCCCCTCCCCCACCTTGTGCTCTCTCTCTCTCTCTCTCTCTCTCCCCCCCTCAAAAATAAAATAAACCTTAAAAAAAGGCTTCTGTTGCCTGTCCTTTCTTCATTCTTCAAATTAGGGGTGAATTATACACCAGTAAGCACTGGTATGCCTCATGAGAGAATAGTCTACACCTTAAAAAATAGATCCCATTTACTCTATGGTGATAGAAGCAATGGGGCTGGCCTTGAGGCTATTTGGAGATCCCCTTCAGAGTTAAGATTTATGACACTAGTTTTACTGTCAAATTGCGTCATAGACATTTATAATTACAGAAAATCATTTAAACTTATTTGTTGTTAATTAAATGTTTAAACCACTTTAAAAGATTTTTTTAAAATTGAACTTCTTTACGTAGTAACCAACCTCCTGCACCTGACTTCTTCAGTCTTTAGCCCTATGTGCTCCCATAGCTACCGGATGGTTTTTATCAATGTTTTGTTACAATTTCATATTCTACTTTTAGCTATTTAATACTGATATAATAATAAGTAGCATTGTATATCGGGCTTTATAGTTTACAAGACACTTGGACATTCTCTCTTTTTTTTGATGGCTCGATGACATTCCAGCTGAACTGATCTGCAACAGTTTAAGGTTCTCTTTCTTTTTATTTTTTTAATTTTCTTTTTCATTTTTCTTTTTCAAAAAAAATTTTTTTTAATGTTTATTGAATTTTAAGAGACAGATCATGAGCGGGAGAGGGGCAGAGAGACAGGGAGACGCAGAATCCGAAGCAGGCTCCGGGCTCCCAGCTGTCAGCCCAGAGCCTGACATGGGGCTCGAACCGTGAGATCATGACCTGAGCCAAAGTCGGACACTTAACCGGCTGAGCCGCCCAGGCGCCCCTCTTTTCTCTCTTTTAAATTTTTTGTTTAGGTTCTGTTTCTAAACTGAGTTCTGCTCAAGCGTGAGAAACCATAGCAGTGAGCATGAACTAGTTTTAGCCTTATCACTGTTTCCTGCTTAGGCAGGTAAGATCTGCTGAAGGAAAGAACAGTTGCCAAACGGCTAGGTGTGCCAGTTCATGGCCTAGAAGGGGCAGCTGTCGGTTGGACTTTGCCCATGTTTTCAGGATTTTATCTGATCTTCTGGGTATACTCATGAGTATACTCCTGTGGGTGGTAAGCTTATTTATTTTTGAGAGAGAGAAAGAGAGACACGCACACAAAGCATGAATGGGGGAGGGGCAGAGAGAGAGGGAGACACAGAATCCGAAGCAGCCTCCAGGCTCCCAGCTGTCAGCACAGAACCTGATGCAGGGCTTGACCCCACGAACCGTGAAATCATGCCTGAGCTGAAGTCGGACACTCAACCAACTGAGCCACCCAGGCACCCCTGAATCAGAGACCTGTTCAAAGGCTTTGCACCTTTAACTGAAGAACCTTTCTGAAGCTCCTTCCAGCCATGAGGCAGCCATCTGGGAACAGGTGAAGGTCAGGCTGTAGAGAAATAGGTGTGGTTCATGCCTACCAAGTGGTCTGTCCTGGGATCTGAGACGATTGCTCCCTGGGTCACCTGCTGCACTATGAATGCAGAAAGAGATAGATGTGAAAGGAAGAGCCAGTTTCCCTGTCCTGTTTGGTATGACTGCTGGCAATTTGACGATTTCTTCCTTAATCTTGAGGCCATCTCAATATAAATACCATGGAGAAGATAGTGGTCTTTGAACTCTTGGTTCATATGGTCTTGACCTTGGTTAGATACCATCTTGACCTCTGGAAAGAACTGTGCCCTCGCCTACTAATTTATTGATTCTCCTCTCTACAAAATAACTGGTGTCTGTCTTTTAAGATTTTTTTTTTAATTTTTTTTTTTTTTTTTTTTTTTTTTACTTTACATGCTTGCAGTTAAAGGTCATCTTCCTTGTAGTGAACAAATAACCATTTTCCCAGTGGTGTGCCAGATGTGTGGGTTAAAGCAGGAAGACTAGCTGTCGTGGGTGCCATCCCTTGGTTTTTTGCTGATTCACAGGGGCAGTTAATTTCTCTCTACCACTTTTTCTGGCTCTGCAAAAATAAAAGAGGGGAGTTCATGAACATTTGTGTGCTACCGGGGGATTTTTCTGTGCAAGTGAAAATTATTATTGATGCAACCACAGGACTTGCTGCCAGCTTTAGGGGGTGCATTTTTACTTTCTCTGGAAAGAGGCCAGCAGTAATGATGGAAACACAGTGCATTTGACTTTGACCTTACTTTTGACAACTGTTCCCTTGCAATCCTTAAAAACACACTCCACCATCTAAGAGCCCGGCAGCAGGCCTTCAGCGAAGCCTATGGCCTATGCATGCCTTTGTAGGTCTTTGGGATGGTGGTGAGAAAACCCTATCCCTCACTTGCTTCCTGGTAGCTTGGCATTTTAGAGGCATCTGGAAAGAAAGGTAGCAGAAAAGCAGCCTAACCGGCTTGACAAGTCTTGTATAAATAGAGGAAGTCGAGTAAGGCTCCTGGTCTGGGATTGCCAAGCTCAAAGAAACCAATTGTGTGTGCACAAAGGCACAAGTCACTAAGGCCCAGAGATCTCCCACGAGGCCTGCATGTAGGCAGGTCCCAGAGATCTCACCAAAGACTGAACGGTCCGGTCCGTTGCAGCCAGGGGGCTGGCAGAGTTCAATGACTGTGGACACTTGGGAGAGGTAGCAGTGTTGCCTGAACTGGCCATGTGGCTGGGGCGGGGAGGGGACAGCTGTCCCGGCCCTGCCCTCCCACAACCCTGCTTTCTCAACCCTTTAGACTCATCCAACAGGTGCAGAAGGTGTAGATAGTGGCAGTGACCGCTGTCTCCACTGCAGAACTTGGGGGCGAACTTGTGCGCTTGATTTGATTTCCTCTTTTTGCTTGGCAAGGTGCAAGTCAGCCATTAGAGTGGACCCACGTGGAAGGAGAGAAACCCTTCCCCCCCCCCTCCTCCACCTGGCCCCTGGCCTCTCGGGGGCGGGGTGGGGGGCTGCCCTTTCCCCTTCCCTAGAAAATGACTTTATCTTGTGCATGTCATGCTTCTAGGACATCAGAGAAGGTGGGAGAATTTGCCTTTCCCAAATATGTGTACAGGCAGCTTTAAGCCGTTCTTGTGAGTAGGGGAGCCCGTGGACATGCTCCCCTCCTTGGCTCACAGCCTGTCTGCCTTCTCTAGGCTGAGCGCCTCCAGTGTGTTTGGGTGACCCAGAAAAGGTGAAAGTGAGATGGCCCTCTGTGGGCACCGCTCTTAAGAGAATGGGGAGTGCTGCCTGGGAGACATGATTTCAGCGTGAAGTTTTATGTTAGGGCGGCTGTCATCTTCCACCGCAACCAGGAGAGTCAGGAATAAGTCCAAAAAGGAGTGTTTGATCTTTAGGATACTGTGCTACGTAAAATGAAAATACATCCTCCTCATTCAGTGTTGTATTCTCAGCACCTGGCACAGTGTTGAGCAACAAACCAATTTTTGATTGAAAGTATCGCTAGACGGCTGAATGAACGGGTGCTACTTGAGTGTGAGAATTTATCTGTTCTAATCAGGTGGTTTTCTGCTCACCTCAAATTCCATGTAGCAAGAACGGAGGATGCTTACAGGGGAAGAAGATGAGTGCTGTTTGTTTCTCCATAATATTTCTGTACGAAAGCAAGAGCTTGCTAAACTTTAGAAGCTTTTGGAGGTTTTTGAAATTCCCCACCGTTATTCTTAAGAAGAGAAGGGAGAACAACTTTTTTTTTTTTTTCTACCTTCTTGGCCGATAAGGAAAAGCGAATTTCAGAAAAACATGGGACGGAACAGGAAGTGTTCAGAGATTTAGTCATACTTGTTAGGTATGAAAAAGCCCCACTGCATTCTCATATTGTTTCTTTTATGGACTTAACACTTCCGACTTTGAGAATACCTTCCTCCCCAAACGGAAGGCTCTTTATAGTCGTTAATCTTCATTCTGCTTTCTTTTTCTCGAAAACTTGAAATGTTAGCGACCGTTTTGCTGGTGTCATACCAGCTAAACCTTCCAGCTAAATACATTTTACCTGTCCAGGTTCATTAGCTCAGTTGAGAATGTGGCCCTGCTGTAGGCAGTAGGGGGACCAGTTTGTCCTGGTTTCCCTGGGACTTTTCTGGTTTTAGCACCGAAATCCCACATCCCAGCAACCCTTTCAACCCCAGGGAAACCAGGATGGTTGGTCATCCAAGGAGGCCACCAATGCATGTGACCCTGAGTGAAGAGAAATCCTGCCACCCCACAGTCCTGCCCTTCAACCTGGCCTTAGAAGTGACCCAGACAAGAGTGTGTGAATGAGGTTGTAGAAACCTTTAGTGCCTCTCGGTAGTTGAAGAAGATTCAGAGCACATTGTCATGGAATTAGGGAAATTCAAGATGAGCAGGGGTATCTTTGTGATACGAAGTAAAATTTCTGGTTTCTTGGGGGTTTTCTTTCTGGTTTTGTCGTGTTTTGTTTGTGTTTTTGGTCTGCCCTTTCGCTCCTTACTACGGTATATGGTGAAAAGCGAAAATGAGAACTGATAGCTACCTAATTTCTGAAACAAGAAGTGTGATTTCAGATACTTCTCTTGGTCTCAGATGTTTCATCTGAAAAATGAGGACGCTGGTCTTGATTTCTAGGGCCCTTTTCTGCTCAAACACACTATGAGGAAAGAAGCAGGAAGTAGGAAGCAAGAGAGGTCAACGAGAAAATGGACTCCGGTCCCTTTCATAAGCTCTACTCACACGGAGGACGTTTTTCTTTAAGCATGAGTCTTTCGACATACTTAGGGTGTTTCCATCCATCGTTACCCACCTCGTCTTTTTCTGCCGTCTTACACTGTGTTATTTGAATGTGCTGGGAGGGAGAGGGTGGCCACCATGGTTCCCCAGGTGCACCTGATACACAGACATCTTTTCCTTTTCCTGCTTCCAGAGGACCTAGAACAACCTGTGCTGTTAGGACACCCTGGCAGTGGGCCTAAATACATTACCCCAGATGTCAGAATATGCTTGCTTGTACCTAAATTGTCCAACTCCATGTATGCAGTCGTCTTGTGAAACACTAAGACTTTCAAAAACTTTCCAATATATATATATATTTTTTTACCATCTTTCACGAGTCCATAATGCCACTTTCCTTTTGCCAAAGATCTTTACTCCTCATTTTGGTGGGGGGGCGGGGAATGTAAAGGGATCATGGTTTTATTTTTTTTTTTTTAATTTTTTTTTTAACGTTTATTTATTTTTGAGACAGAGAGAGACAGAGGATGAACGGGGGAGGGTCAGAGAGGGAGACACAGAATCTGAAACAGGCTCCAGGCTCTGAGCTGTCAGCACAGAGCCCGACGCGGGGCTCGAACTCACGGACCGTGAGATCATGACCTGAGCCGAAGTCGGCCGCTTAACCGACTGAGCCACCCAGGCGCCCCAAGGGATCATGGCTTTAAAATCCAACATACCTTGGTTCGAGTTCTCACACCATTTGTTGTATGGCATGGGAAAGAACATTCTTTAAGTTTGACGGGGCTGGCTTTCATCATCTATAAAACCAAAAGGTATCCTATCTTAGTGTTGGCACATAGAAGGCACCGAGTGTATTTTATTTCCCCCTCAGCCCTTCCCACTGTACCAGACCCCCTGACGTGTCACCTTGTGTTCGTTCGTTGCCCCCTGTTGATTTCAGAGGTTACAAAAAAGGTGTTACAGGTAAGGGAGGGTAAGTACACAGTGTGTGGGTACTAACTGAATAATTGTGCCAGGCTTTCCTCCTGACAATTCTTCCTAGGCAACGCTGCCCCTGAATGGTTACGGAACCAGCAGGGGAAAAGGTGTCGTTGGCAAAGAACAGGTCACCTGCACGTAAGAAGTGAAACGTGCGCGTTATCAGACACCTTCCACACCACCACTCCCATGCTCCACGATATTGAAAAGTTGATCCACAAATGCCGGTAGAGCTGACAACTGATCGTGGCGGCAGGTGGTGGGGAAACCTCTGTTCAGCAGACCCCCGGATGTTTCAGTTGTAGTCATGTTCATCGAAAGAATCAAATGCCTGGTTTACCTTTTAGCAAAGCATCGCTAATAGTGTTCGCGAAATTACCTCGAAAGAGCTCTCCTGGAATATCTACTGAATCCGGGTATCATGCCAGGACACGTAGACCTGGAAGGGGCCGCTTCTACTGCAGCATCTTTGTGGGAATTGAGTCTTTCCACTTTCCTGTCCACCACCCCCCCGCCGCCCCGTTTTTTTTTCCTTGCTTAAAAATAGATCATTTGCAAAGGCACTCGAAGGTGACTTAAATCCTGTAACAGATAACAGTTTTGCACGAGCATTGTGTCTTTTATCATGCAGCCCTTGATGTGATTATGTGATAATTATGTGTAATTATGTGATATCTTGAATCTACCACAGATGGAGCTACCAAGCCGTCTCAGAAATGACCATATCTGTATGTGTGTATATCTGTATGTCCTTAAGATTTACCACAATTTTGGCACATGCACGCTTCTCATTGCTACTTATTAAACTTTTTGCCTGCTAGGTCCTGTGCTAAGTTCTAGTGTATCATGTCCTTCAATCCTCACAGCCTTTGAGGGAGAGCCAGTGTTGTTAGTCCCCCCCGCCCCCAACCCCCGGTGTAGGTGAAACAACTGAGGCTTGCGGAGTTTAAGTCACTGGCACAAAGTTGCACAAAGTCATGAAGTGCCAGAGCCGAGACTGAAAACACCCGTGGGTGCTCCCACACCATAGCTCTTGGCCACCACACCTCTAGATCGGTAAAAAAATATTTCTAGAACTGAAGAAAGAGATCTAAGGAGAGAGATGCGATCCCTAGATTTTAATGTCTTTGGTGATAACAATATGAGACTTCTGTCTCTTTAAAATGTCATTAAAATAAAACTCGAAAGTCTCCATTCTCCATCTGCTTAGTAGTAAGAATGAGCAAGAAGTCTCCGTAATTCATGGCATGTGGCCCCTTTTCGAGAGGCTAGTTCCTGTCTCCAGGCCTTCTTTTTGCTTCCAGTTCCGCGTCTACCAACATTCCCGTGGGAGCTTCTCCTAAAAGTACCTTTGCCTCAACATCAGCACAGAACGGGGGGCCTAGAGCTCCGACTGAGTGAGCCTGTGGTTTCTCGATGCCCGTGAGAGTACAGCTAAGGGAGCTGGTCTTTTGAGGTCTTACCTCTTAGTGAAATCAGGTTTGCTGTGTCACCTAACATGATCTCTAGAATAGTAGGGATAAGGCCAAAAGAAGGAGTATGCATATCTGCACTTAGATAGCCATTTACGTGTCATCTCCTTCAGGCTTTCAGAAGTAGTCACTTAAAAGCCAAAACGTTTGCTTGAATTGCACAGCCGTTGCTTGGTGTCATGGAAGAAAGGTCCTTAGTTCATAGGCTCTGGGTTCAAAGACTGGCTTGTCACTTATTAATACTACGCAAGTTGTGTAACACTGTCGAATTCCAACTTTTTAGTCTTTAAAGTGGGGATCAAAATCTCACACTTATTTGATTGCTGAGGCACTTAAATGAAATAATATATGTGCGTGCTCCATAAGAGTTGACAATAAATATTTTTCCCTTTTCCATAAGTTTTTTTTCTCTTCCAGACTTTAAGCTCTTTAAAGAAAATAATTTTTTTTTCTTATTCATCTCCATATTCTCAACCCCCAGCAGTGTCAGGCATGTGTTCACTGAATCAAAGAAAAATCTTTTGGGAAGGTCTTCAGACCATTCATTTATTCACTCACTCATTAGTTTCACCCCTGCAGCACATCGGGCTCTGTGCTTGGGGTAGTGCAGTCAACAACACAAACGTAGTCTGCCGCCACTTTTTTAAGTCTATCTGAGAGAGAAACATTAAATAGATAATTAGAGTAATGAACAACTTTGGTCCTTGAGGCGGGATCTACGTTTCGGAAATAGCCGAAATTATTTGGCCTCAAGTCCGATGAGGCCAAACTGTTTTTGGCCAGATACAAACAGGAGCACTAAATCATTATAACTGGTTCTGAAAGTCCTAAAAGAGGTGTTTCTAAAGTATTTCTGGGGAAAGATGGCATCACTGGACTAAGTCTAATCACATTATAAAGGATCTACCTCAAGAGGCAGCAGAACTGATGGGATGGGATCATAGTAGGTCAGGTGTTCCAGGAGCTTGGAACCACCTGGAATAAGGCCTAAAACCAAGTCAGATAACTGGATAATTGGGCAGTGAACATGCCTCTTGGAGGGGAGAAGAGGAGATGAGGCAGCTTGTAGCAAGATTGTCATGTGGATAGTTGGACTTAAAATCTTTGTCAATGAGTTGCTGGGTGGCCCTAGGGGGAAAACACAAGACAAAAGATGAGTTTGTGTTGGCATCAAGAAATGCTCTTGGTGGGACTAACAAGGCTCATTCAATTCATTCATTCATTCATTCATTCATCCAGCAACGGGTGCCTAGTGCTAGCGAACAGGCACTGCCCTAGGTGCGAGGGGAACAGGATAGAGAAATCCCTGCTCACTCAGAGTTTTCTGCTAATGACAGCCTTCCCTCCCGGTTCAGTGGAAGGGTCTGGGGCTCCAGTGTGCTCCGTGGGGGCCTGAGAAGCAGGTGAAGGTGAGGTAGGCCTCACCTGCAAACCGTCAACTTGGAAACGAGGAACTGTGAAGACCTAGATGCAGACTCAAGGGCAGATCTGCTGAGGAGAGCAGGTGCGTGCAGATGGGGGAGACTTGGCCTGAGACTCAAGGAGAGGTAGAGGCAGGACAGGAGGCCCTGAATGGGCAGTTGAGCCCATGGAAGGGAGGGAACTGCTTAAAGTCCTGCATCGGGATGATAGAGCTAAAAACCTACAATCAACTTTAAGAAGTTGTCTTAACATTTTTATTGAATTAGAATGTGATTGACAGTGGATTTGAAAGAGCTGGGTTTTTATTTAGGTGTTAAGATGCTCAGGGTCTCGTGGAGCTTTTCATCTTACCCCTATTTGTCCTGCAATTTATTTTTTAATTTTTTAAAATTTGTATTATTATTATTATTTTTAATTTGAAAGAGAGTGGGGGAGAGGGGCAGAGGGAGAGAGAGAGGATCCCAAGCAGGCTCCATGCTTAGCGCAGAGCCTGATGCAGGCTCGATCCCACGACCCTGGGGTCGTGACCTGAGCCGAAGTCTATAGAGTCGGATGCTCAACCAGCTGAGCCACCCAGATGCCCCATCCTGCAATTTCGATGTAACACACTCAAGGCCAGCCTCTGAAAATGGGGCTGATTTATTTTTCTAGCCTAAACCAAGGAAAATACTGCGTGTTCTTCTCTTCCCAGTGATCTGTCGTGCACAAAGAAAATGTTATAATGCTGTGAGACGAGGCCTGTGAATTTTTTTTTTTTTTTTTTTAGCTTCTGGTGAGAGTTGTGACAAGGGAGGCAGCATTAGTCTTTGAACCTAGGTCTGAAAGTAGTGGAAACCATTGCGTGACAAGAACACGACATGGTTTGTGCGGCCTTTTTCACCTATTCTAACTCAGTTGACTTACTGGAAACCTCGTCAATCCATCAGCACAGTTGTCTCCATTTTATAGCTGAGGAAACTGAGGCTCAAGATTGCCCTTCCCTCTTTTTGTAGTTTTTGTGGGAAGAATCAGTTGGCGTTGAGGGAATATTGAGTGTTCAGGCTTACGCTTGTGTGGTTCTTCAGTCTTGCAAGGATGGAAAGGCACGTGCAGGTGACGAGAATTGGTAGAAAGACACATGCAAGTTGCATTGAAATGGGAAGGTTAGTGTAAGAGATTGAGTGTGTGGGGGGAAGGGAAGCAAGGATGTCCTTCCGGTGGGGCATTGGTCACAGCCTAGAGTGCCTCTGTTCCTTTTCAGCAGCTGCTTTACCTGCTGCATGGAGTCAGGCCAGGCAGGTGAGCACAGGTTGGACCCAGACTTGCTCTCAAGGAACTTGGAATCGTGTCTTTTACTGTGTGTAGGGCCTTACTTCCACTTTCTACGTCAATTCTGTTTTCTCTTAACTAGATACCTCTTTCCTCTGATGAGTGCAAAGGGTCTTCTGAGAAGTTTAAACCTCTCTTGTATGGTTCAGGAATTGCAGATGGTAGAAATAATTAGGTGTCGCCTAAGAAAGGTTGTGGCCAAGTTCAAGAAAATCCACGTGAGGAGAGGTTGCCTGGCACAGGGATGATCTGAGCTGGGGAGGAGAGCTGAAGCTGCAAAGTGGCATCCTGAACAAACTTGTTTTGCAGCTCCCAGGGAAGTTAGGTAGGTAGGTTAAAAGAGTGAGCGAGCAAGCGAGGGAGGGAGATAGATATTGATAAGAAGAAGAAAGTAATAGACTTCTCTTGGTGGAGGCTGAACTCCTCTATATTCTTTCTGCTGAGTTCTGAGAGGCTCATCGTCACTGAGTACAGGACAGGAAGTATCTCTGTCCCCTCTGTCCTTCTCTGTAAATGGCTTCCAGTTTAGAGGACTCTAAGGACTGACCCGTGTTTTTCCTTTTTTTTTAAGTCTTATATATTTTGAGAGAGAGGGAGTACAGGAGGGGTAGAGAAAGAGGGAGAGAGAGAATCTGCCGTGTCAGTGCAGAGCCTGATGTGAGGCTCGAACTCAAGAACCTGGAGATTATGACCTGAGCCCAAACCAAGAATTAGCCGCTTAACTGACTGAGGCACCCATGCGCCCCTAATGACTGACCATTGTAATTGGAGAAGTGCAAGAAGAGAAGGGTGCCCGGGTGGCTCAGATGGTTAAGTGTCCAACTCTTGATTTTGGCTCAAGTCACGATCTCATGGTTATGAGATCGAGCCCCGAGTCAGCTCCGTGCTGAGCATGGAAACCTGCTTGGGATTCTCCATCTCTCTGTCTCTGTCTCTGTCTCTGTCTCTCTCTGCCCCTCCCCCGCTCCCTCATGTGTACTCTTTCTCTCTCTCAAAATAAATTAAAAAAAAAAAAAAAAAGACAAGAAGAGGAACATGGGTCATGTGTAGTCATTGTCTACCCAGACTTGGTGATGTTTCTGAAAGCATGTGGGACAGCATCACACCTTGTGACCTCTACTCATTCCTGTGGGGTGCTCACTGTCCCAGGCTCTAACCTACAATACGCAGTATGGTTCCCCGTAGCTACATGTGGCAAATGAGCCCTGGAAATGGCTAGTGCAACAGAGAAACTGAATTCTTAATTTATTTAATTTTAAAATGCACTTGATTTTTGTTACAAATCTTTTAAAGTGTGTTCAGAACAGCTTGGATATGTGAATTTACCTTTTCAACTGTAGATTTTGTATAATCTAAATACAGATCAAGTATTTTCCATGAAAATTTGGTGTCTATTTGAACTGTAATATAAACTAGGTTCCAAAGACCTAGTATGGAAAAAAAAAGAATGTATCTCAATAACTTTATTGATTTATATGTTGAAAGAGTATTTTGGCTACATTGGGTTAAATGTAATATATTATTTAAATTAATTGTACATGTCCCTTTTTAAAATGTGACTGCTAGAAAAACGTTGAATTACACACATAGCTCGCATTGTATTTCTGCTGAACAGTGCTGGTCTAGATAATGTCTTATTGGGTCCATTGGAAGTATTATGAGGACTTTTTTAGGGAAAGTTGCTAGACTTCCAAAGTTAGAGATTCGTTTTTCCCTATTGTGTTAAACTCTGCTTTTTTAGATGGATGGGTTCATGACAAGGGAGGGTTGGAAAATAGGTTTTGGTTAAGAGTAAGTTAATTGAGAAGATAGTTTTGCTCCTGGTAATTAGGATGATTTTCAAATGCATTTTCACCCACTTGGAAACCACTGATTGTCATGAAAACAAAGCACATTGGTGCTTTGTCATTTGTGTCTGTTCGGACCCTGCTCCTTTTCTTCAGGCAGAAATCTTGGTGATTGTCAGCAGAGATTTGATTTGCTCCTGGCAAGGAACCTAAAGAAATATAACTAAAGGGGAAGTCTGTAGCATTAAAGGAAATATTTAGCCCTTTGCTAACTCCCGTTTGAACCCTACCAGCTCCCAGTGGTTTTCAGAGTCCCTATTTCAACTTCTTTGTTTAAACTTTCCAGATCTTCCTATTTATAGATTTCAGTTGTTGGCAGCTCATGTTCGAGGCGTTGTTGACACCAGTGGTGAGGCCTGACTGGTGGCGATGCTGTAGGCTGCTTTCACAGCTTGTTTTGCAAGTCGCTTTCTAAAGATGCAAAGAGAATTACTATCCGCTGTAGTAGTTTCAACACCTGAGTGAATTTCAGATGATAAAGTCACATCCTTGCCACGCTGCTCCCACTGTTTCAGAATTGTAGTTTGCTTACAAGGAAGAAGAGATAAAATACTAATGACATCAAGATGCTTGGCGACTTGAAAATTTTGTTTCATAGGAAGAACTGAAGTTTCCAGTGACTTCTTTTAAATCAAGGAGTGAATAAATAATTCTGCTAGATTCTTAAGTAAGCTACCCTTCCCCATAAGGGCCACTTTATACCCAGACTTTATCACGATGACCAAGCGTTTAAAAAACATTATAGGCAAAAGTAACTCTGGAGAAAGATGGCATCCTCGGTCTCTGGACCTGCCAGAGGAGTTGCGGGATCCATTCAAGGATCTCGTTAGCCCTTCAGCCTCCATTCCTACATCCGTGGAGTAGGTTTTGTGCTCGTTCTGGTGACATGACTCCTGGGAGTGTTAAGAGGATACAGCAGCCTGTAATTGAAGGGCTTTTGGTAATAGAAGGGTATCTTGGTTAAAGGCCTTAGCAAGCTCAAGATTTCTGCTAGTTTAGGGTTCTAAGATTTTATTAAGAAGTCAGCTGCTTGGAGTTCAAGCTGCTTCTTCAAATTATAATAAGTTGATAGTTTGTGTGCAAAAGTAAAGACCTACCCACTGGAAGCAAGGTTACTTTTGGGGGGCGGGGTGTAAGTAAAGCCCACTCAGCCCTTTAGAATGGTACAAATGTAGCCCTGAGCACCGTGTTGGGGATCCTGCCCCTCACCGAGGGAAAAAGCTGTCCAGTCTCCAGGCTACTTGATTCGGTTTCATTCTGAGCAAGAAAGGGGTCCAGGACCTGAGCATATGAAGGCAGACCCTTCAGGGTGGGAGAGGAAGAAGGGAGGGAAGGCCAGAAGTGGAATGGGTTTTCGTTCATTCTTGCTTTTCCTTCATCCACCTTGTCTTGCTCCTGTTAGACTTAAAAAAGTGCTGAGAATGCAGGTTCCATGTGGAGCTGCAGAGAGTGAAGCAAGGCTTCCTGCTGGTGGGTTTGGGGAGGGGGTAACTCTAAGGGCAGTGGGGAGAGAAGAGGAACCCCTGCAGGCACACCTGTCTGGGCCACTGGTTCCTATGTAGGTCAGGTAGTCCTCATTCAGGAAATTCCTGTATTACACCCATCATCTCCATTGTATGGATCATTCAGGAACTTCCTGTATTACACCGATCATCTCTCCATCGTATGGTTCAAGGCAGAACAATAACAATTTACTCAGGAGGGAAGGACAATTAGCGAATTGGTTAAGAAGGTTTCTAAAAAACTCTTGTGACAGATAATCAGTTAACATGTGTCTTGATTTACTGTATTGACTTCTGTCTTGATTTAAGATAGTGATTCTCAGCCTGACTATTGGAATCACATGGGCGGAGCTTTAAAGCTACCGATACCTGGCCGATTTACTTGGATAGGGGAATTTTTTTCTTCTTAGAGCTGCTCCAGATGGTTCTCCTGTGCAGCCAAGATTCAGAATTCCTGATTTAGAATGTGTGTTTCCTCAACTGTTAACTGATCCCGAGTCCCTGAAGTATGTGGAAATTCAAGCCTATTTTTCAAATACTGGGGCGAACTAACAATTGTAATGAAGGCATGGATCTTACTAAAATAAATTGCTATTTAGCCTTCACAACAGGGCTACAAGGGTGTAGCACAGGAGTTTCCTTATTTCAAGCTGTGTCGTATTCTGATAATCACTGTTGTCATCGTGCACACACACAGGAATCCGTTGTCAGAAACAAAACTTCTTTCTACCACCCGTGGCCTCAGAGAAGGAGAAGATGCCTTTTCTGCGTTCCTGTCGGGAGTTTTGTGTCTAAGAATCAGGGAATTTCTAAGGTTTTTGATGAGCATAGGTAGTATAAGTAGAAGATAGTTGCCACGATGGTTATTACTTCTGGAAAAGCTTGTCTGAAAGAGGAAATTCAGGTGTGTGACCTTGGTCATCGGTGTTCAAGGTTGTTCATATGTTACTTTTTAGAGGTGTAGAGGCTGGGCGGGGCAAGAAGATAAATTCTGCTCTGATTTGTCAGTCAGTCCTTTAGTGAGGTCCTGTCAATCTTGTCTTGGTTTAAGTTAATTTCTCATTTTACAACATAAAGACAGGTTTAATTCTTAAAGATGTTTAAACATTTTTTTTTAATGTTTATTTATTTTTGAGAGACAGGGAGAGACAGAGCATGAGCCAGGGAGGGGCAGAGAGAGGGGGAGACACAGAATCCGAAGCAGGCTCCAGGCTCCGAGCTGTCAGCACAGAGCCCCACACGGGGCTCGAACCCATGAACCGTGAGATCATGACCTGAGCCGAAGCTGGACGCTTAACCGACTGAGCCACCCAGGAGCCCCAAGGCAGGTTTAATTCTTAAAGCACACACTGGAAGTAGTGCTTTATTTGGGTCTTTTCAAATTCCATGTCATAATAAAGGCTTGCGTTTATAGGCAGCCTTTGTTTGAAGAAACTCATAATAATTTACAAGCTTCATCTCATTTATCTTTAAAATAATGTTATGTGACAGTAAAGGTTGGGTATCGGTATATGCCAGTTTCTCAGACAGCAACGCTGTGGAGAGGCTGACTTCTTTCTTTCACACTGCTTTTTAAGTGTGGCATTCTTATGTGGGTCTACTGAAATTATTTTGGCAGTAAACATTTTCCAGAGATACAAATCTTTTCCAGATCTAATTTGTGCTTATGACCCTAGGTATACAGTTTACAGGGCTTTTTCTCTTGCTATGTATTCCTTCGCCTGAGGCAGCCCGGGAGTGATCTGATATAGGTAGAGCAAGGGAATTTGTTCAATTTGGCCATGGTCGTGGCTGTAACCCAGCCCTCCGCCTTGCAGAGTGAGCCCCAGTGGGGTGGGGGTGTCTCCTGGTTCACCGAAAATGGACTGGATCCAGTTAGGAACTTGCAGGGCTTCCTGCAAAGCGCTTCCTTGGGGCTGCCCTTTTAGAGACTTTATTCAGTTTTATTTAGCATCTCTCTTTGGATTAGTCTCATTTGAAGGAGAATGTAAATCTTGCCTCTGGGATCAAATCTTTAGATCCTACTATTTCTTCTGGTAAAAAAAAAAGAAAAAGAAAAAGAAAAAAAAAAAAGCCTTTTTAGTTTTAAAGGAGGTCTGAATTGCCTCCTCTGTAACCACCCCCAGCGAACAGCTGGGGCTGTGGGTTCAAGCCATAGCTTCTCTTTCTCTCTCTGCCTTCCTTTTACAAGACTTCCAGGATACAGCCGTTCAAAAAAGAGGTGAAGAGGAGCAAAGCCCAGAGTGATGCTGTAACAGAAAGAAGAAAGCTGCATGGGGGAGGGGTGAAGGGTTTATGAAGCAGGAAGCGGCAGGTGGAAGGGGAGGAGGAACAAATGGATAATGCACCGGTTTGAAGCAACAACCTGAGCATTAACCATTTATTCTGCCGCTTCTGCCTCTGGGCTCTGCAGAAGCCTGACCCTCGATCTTTCTCTGCCCAGGTCTCAAGGTCCCACGATGACCCCAGGGGACTTAGCTCCCACCCCAGGGGGGGCACTGTGAGTACTCTAGGAGAGCGGTCACATGGCAGGTGGAACATGCCTGGAAGGTATCTCTCCTCTGGGGGGAGAAATTGAGAAGCTCTCTCTAATGGCGCCCTTGATACAACTAAATAGCAACTCTCTCAGTTCATTACTCGTTAGCCCCAGGCAGGGACACCGCATCCCGGCTAATTGTAATAGCCAAATCATTAAGGGGAATGGCATTAATGGAGGAGAAAGCATCTAATCAAGAGCTGAACTTGGCCACTTTGTTGTGCCCAGGATATAAGCTGCTGTGAATTTAAGCACCTAGTTCTTCTGCTATTAGAATTAGTTAGGAAGAAAGGATTTAGTGACCCTCTTTCAAAAGGTGGTTCAAAAAGCTTAGGGGTGTTTCTGGGTAAATCCAACAGGAAGACTTTATTTTTTCCAGAGATTTTATTTATACCTGCTGGTTGTGTATAAATAGTCACACCCCCTTTCTTACACTGAAGCGACCCACTATCAGTAGGACATGCCCTGTCACGGGGTTTCTAGGAGCGATGATGTATGTTGGCAAGTTTACCTAATCTCTGCTTAGAGCGAAAGCAGTCATCTCCATCAAAACAGGGATTAGGGGTATAGTCAGGGCCATGGAGCTCCCATGTTAATTTCCCCATCCAGGTCAAAAGCTTGTGACCTCATCTGCATCAGCCCTGGGTTCCAGCCAGGTGAGCTGAGTACCCTTCAAACATAGACCTCCCTGGAAACCACAACCTGGCATGAAAAGGAATCACAGCTTGAGATCCTGCTTACGAGTCATGTCAGAAATACTTAAGAAATTCAGGGGGGAAAAAAAAAGAAAAGAAAAATTCATAGCATCTCAGGTTGGAGAGGATCTTAATTAAAATGTTTTAAAATTAGAACAATAAATCTATCTGAGTCCCCCCCCCCCCCCCGACCCCCACCAACCACCACTGGTGCTTGTCTTTAAAGGGCTTGCTCCTAGTTCTAGACATTAGTGCTTTTCCTGATAATATTTGGTAGAAGCCTTGAACCCTGTGAGGGATTTCTGATGGAGAGAGGAGGGGATTGTAGTGTTCAGGCTTCGTTTGGATCCGTTCCGCCCTCACTGTAATTAACAAGCTCTGACTTACCAGAAGATCAAAGATCCTGGAGTCAGAAGGCATCTTCACGTTCTACTTGAGTTCCTTCCCAGTTTAGGAACCCCATTTAGAGTGACTTTGGAGCCTCAGCTTCAACAGGCTTGAGGGAGAACAGTATACCACATACATATTTTTAGCGCGTGGGTATATGCTGCTGGCTGGGCCCTCCGAGGTGCTGAGGAGAGGCTTTCTCTCTTCCTTACACTAGTCCTTCCCGTATTTGAAGACGTCTAGGAGAATCCTGTAGCTCTTTTCTTCCCCACAGGCTCCATATATCCTTAGTGCCTTTACCCATGCCTCATTTGAGAGAATGGAGTCTGCTATCTTCAGGCCGTTGGAGAAGCCTCATTGGACTGTGGCCGCTGTGGTTTCTGGAGGCAGACTCTGCTCCTTCTCGGTATACGGATATTCTCACTGCAGGCGTGAATAACATGTTGACAGGGCCTTTCCTCCTCACTGCTCCTGGGTGTCTCACCTGTACATTTAGACTTGTTGCTCCTGGATGAACGGAAAGCCATTGAGTAAGGGAAATGTTTTTCTCTTGTTGTTAAAGAAAATGTTAGAGATAAAAGTAACATTTTTTTAAAACATTTTTTAATGTTGATTTATTTTTGAGAGAGAGAGAGGGAAAGAGAGAGTTGGGCGGGGGCAGAGAGAGGGGGAGGCAAAAAATCCAAAGCAGGCTCAAGGCTCTGAGCTGTCAACACAGAGCCTGATGTGGGGCTTGAACCCATGAGCTGTGAGATCATGACCTGAGCTGAAGTTGGACGCTTAACTGACTGAGCCACCCAGGTGCCCCAAAAGTAACAGATTTTTACTCAAAAATTACCTCAGGTGAGATTTCTATACCACATGAAGTCATCATATGCACAAGTAATTGATCGTATGCCCTGGTGGCCTTGCTGATTGTGTCCTACAGGTAATAGTACCTGTCCTTGGATGAATTCTAATGGCCGCCCCTACTCAGAGGTCATTCCAGGAGAACTTCTCTCATACATCGTATTTAGTCCCTTCCTCAGCTAAATGAGTTTATGCCCTCCATCTGTGCTCCCAATAAGATAAGCATTAGGCTTGAGAAAGTTGGCACCCTGGCTTAGGTGACTCTGTTGAGTGACCTTCAGGAACCCCATGCAATTCTGTGAGGAGCAAGGGCACAAAGCAATGAAATATTCCAAAGCCGCAATGATTCTATACAAGCTTGGACTTATCTTTTGGGATTCCCCATAAATTCTGAAGCCACCGTTGATGGGCAGTGCTTCTTAAATGTAATATCTTATTTCTCCTCATGAGCTGGGAACTTGAACGGCTTGCTTAACCCCTGCGATCTTCAGGTCAGATTCCTCATGTGGAATGGAGATGATCGTGCCCTCCTTGCAGGGTTATTGTGAGTCTGAAATAAACTGAAGCTTTCATGGGAAGCACATTCCAAGTGTTCCCTGAATGCTAGCTCCCTTTCCTGATGGTTGCGGTGAATATCTTCCAGCTGAGATTGGCACATATGTTCTGAGGGGTGTTAAGTATTTATTCTGTAAAGTGATACTGAATTTTAAATGTTGGGACCATCTTGGAAATTCTAGGACTTATGGTGGCAGAATTCATAATGCCTAGTACAGGCGCTGGGTCTTAGTGGACCCTAGAGGGATGATGAAGTATTTCATAATAACCATAGGGAGAAAAATACCCTAATGACCTTTTACAGCAATATTAGACTACAGGGCCTATCGCTCACACTTCTTTTTTATTTATCTTGCTGTCCACTGAGAACATAGTTCTGGGTAAAAGGAAAGCTTACAATGTTTTGACTACATTGTGTCTGATTGACAGACATGGATGCTTTCTTCTGATTTTAGGCCGGGAAGGTGAGGACCAGGGGCTGTTTCAGGAGGAAATACACAGGAATCTGCGTATTTCAGGTCTCGAACCCCTCTTCTCAAATGTCCAAAGGAAGAGCCCTCCTTAGACCAGTAAAGCCAGGCTCCCAGGAAGATCTCCCCGTCAGTATGTGTGTGGTTCGTCGGGCACACGCTCCCTCACCCCTTTCCAAGGGCTGAATGGGCATCTGGGTGACAAGAAAGGAGGGGGGCCAAGCGCATAGTTCCACCTATTCTCATTTGCACAGAGTAGTCCCATTACCCACCCACCTCTGAAACTACCGCAAGTGTGTTAAAAGCCAAAGACCAGTTGGGCTGTACAAATCTAATGGCACTCAGAGGGTGCTCAGGAGAGGAGCTGGACGCTAAGAGGAAGGCCTGCTCAGGCTGTTGGTACAGATGTCTTCTGGAACCTCGATGGGATGGAAAGAGAGCATCACAACTTCACAGCTGGGGTTTGATGGAGCTGGATTTCTATTTCAGAGTTGATGCTTGAATACCTCAGATCCCAAGGTATATCTCAGATCCTAAGGTATACTGCTTCTTTCTGGGGAAATGCCAAAAATGTCATGGCCTGCGGCTCTTGGTGCAGTGTATATCTAGAAAAGAAGACTGGCGTTTGCATCTTTTCCCGGGTTCTTGAAGTTGACCTGGCTGAATTTTGGGGTGGACAAAATATTCAATGTAGTTTTTCCTTAAAAAAATTTTTAAATATTTATTTATTTTTAATATTTTTTAATATTTTATTTTTATATTTATATTTTATATTTATACTATTATAAATATTATATTTATATAATTTTTTATATTTATATAAAAATTTTAAATATTTATTTATTATATATATTTAATATTTTATTTTTATATTTATATATTTATATTATAAATATATTAATTTTTATTTTTATATTTTATTTTTAATATTTTTTAAAAAATATTTATTTATTTATTTTTGAGAGAGTGAGAGAGACAGTGCGAGCAGGGGAGGGGCAGAGAGAGAGAGGGAGATACAGAATCCAAAGCAGGCTCCAGGCTCTGAGCTGTTAGCATAGAACCCGATGCGAGGCTTGAACTCACAGACTGCGAGATCATGACCTGAGCCAAAGTTGGACACTTAACCCACTGAGCCACCCAGGCGCCCCTTCAGTGTAGTTTTTCAAGTGAAAGGAATTGGCATTCGAGAGTGTGTTCGTTCGGGTTCTTGTGCGTGTCTGTTTGTACCCCCGGCACCAAAAACCTCAAAAACTGTGCAGCTCCAATTTCTGTCTTGTTCAGGTTTTGGGTGATGTATATAGATCTCGCCTGTTAATGAAAGCTTATTTAATGTAAGCTATAGCCACTGCCTTGAATCATTTCACAGCCAGAAGAGTGTACTTAAATAATTGTGTGTTCAGACTTCAGTTTAGTGAATCTCAGTAAATAACTTCCCACTGGAGACATTTCTTCCCTTCAGTCTCTAGAAGACAAACTGTAGTACAAGCATCAGCTTTCCCAGGCAGCTTTCCCAAAAACCTGCAGGGTGAAAAAGAGATCCTTCCCTCAAAATAGGGAATATTACCAGGTGCCCACCGTATCTCGGGTGCCTGTTGTTTTCCATTGTCTGAGTTGCCAGTTAGAGTGCAGGGAAGGGACATCAAAGTGCAACAGGACGAAAAGGGCGGCTGTAGAATTTTTACCACATTTCCCGGCGAAATGGTCACCACTCTGTTTCCATGACACTCTTCCTCCTGAGAACCTGACCTGGGCTTCAGAAACCATCCTTGGGGTAATCTGGCATTCATAATGGGGATGGGGCCTATTTGGGGAAACACTTCCTAAATCGGGGACATCTCAGCCTTAGAGGAATCTGTAAAATTACCGGTAAACCATCTCTTTGCAAGTACAACCAAACTTTGTTTCTATTCTTCTCAATTCCAGAAACGCTTTATCTTTATTTCCAGAAAGTTAATATTTAATTGGCAACAGGCTCTAAGTGTGTCAACCTTCAGCCTCTTTAAAGAACTAATGGTGTGAAAACAAATGTATAAATGCATCAGGGGGATCCCTGTGATTTATAGAAGCTCTACATTGAATAATTTTGAAAAGGGAAGACTTTTCTGGTAATAAGAAGATTCATTTTTTTGACTTTTCTGTAGTATGCAGCCATGGTAGGGGGTGGTTAGGGGAGGGGAGAGGGGAGGAGAAATACCATTCTACGGAGCATAAAATGTTTAAGCTTATTTTACGTGATAGTCACACGTTCCCTAAGCACTTGATTTAAAAATGAGCAGAATCCAATGGGTACCCTTCATTGGCCCTTCATGGTTTGGGGAGGAAGGAGGACAGGGAATAGACCTCATTTTGGTTTCGGTAGTTAAATGCTTCCAGCAACCTTACTCCATATTCCATTTAAATTAAAAGAAAAAAAAAAGAAGAAAAAGAAGAAAAGAAAAGCTTTCTATAATGGTTGGTGAAATTTACATTTCATCCCTTGCCTAAAACTATTTTTAGCCTTCTTTCTCTTTTCAGAGCTTTGTGCTGCCCCCTGCCCCCCCTTAGGTTTTACAATTGGTCTTAGAAATGGCAGTGCTTCCCTTTTGTTTCTGCAGGTTGGTTTGATAGGTTGTGTCTGCACATTTGAGAGCAGCACGTTTTCTTTATTTTTTTTTAGCATCTAAACAATAATGTAACCACATCACGGCCTTTTCAGTCACATCGTTGACCTCCGTCAACATGAATGCATTAATGTTGCATTCATTTTATCCCGTACAACACTTGAATGCATTAATATCACTGTCTGTAGCATTTTAATTTAATTAGAGCAGTGGTTATAATCCTCTTGGGAAAAATCGTTATCCCCTCTGTAATGTTAAAATAAAACACCTCTGGTTTTCACCCGACTGACAATTTGCTTTTGAGGTGACTGAGCTCTACATGTGTACTCCCCTTCTCTTTGTTGGGGTCGGACCACAGAAGCAGTTGTGAGGATAAAGAGGTTTCTTTTATTTGAGAAATTGGATGTTAGTCTCCTTAAGCCTCTCGGTCTAGATGTCTCCGTCTGAGATAGTGGTGTTTGTTTCCTATTTCTAATTGCGGATAGTCTGCTGGTTATGCCTTGTAGAGGTTAAGTGTATGGTTATAGGAATAGATGAAAAAATATGAACCATGTGAATTGCCCTAGAAATTAACAAAAAGAGAGATAAAGCCTGCAGTGTGAGATTTCCAGGTGTGTGTTTCATTCTGTTAGGAAAGGAGCCCACATACTGGGCAATGTCCTTTCTTGGGTCCCTTCAGGGCCCTACTGGCTGCTGAACTCAGGGTCAGGGTAGGTGTATAATGGCTGCTAGCAAAATGCTCAAGGCCCTAGAAGTGCATTTTGCTGCAACCCCCCTCTTGGTCAATACCCTCTCCCGCTGCTGGCAGGTATCTTCGTTCAATCTTTTAAAAAGAGCTTCCCGTCCCAAGCTTAGGGTGTTGCAATATTGCTGAGTAGAAACCGTCGTCTGGAATGAGAATCTAGAAGCTGTCTCCGTCTAGAATTGTTTGGACGTGGGGGTGTTATAAAATCCCAGGGCAAACACTGAAGTGTGGCTTTTCAGTATAGCAGTAAGGACAGGCAACCACTCAGATGCACGCACACACACACCGGGGGCTGCCTCTTGAGAAGGTACAACGGTGATAATTTAGCAAATCAAAATATATACACTTGAAAGGTGATACCTAGCTTGACTCATATCAGTAGGCTAGCACTAGATTTCCCAAGAAACCAAGTAAAATCTGCTCTGAGGCCTGGTTTCTCCCCTTTTTGACTTTGATGGGTTTGGTGAGGGGTGAGGGAGCTGGGATGACGTGGCCTCTCACTCACAGGGACCAGTTGCAGGATCTGGTGAGTTTCTCCTTGCTTTAAGAGATAGTCATCGTGTTATGAAATGCCGTCTTCCTTTTTTTTCTCGCACTCGTGCCATGCCATTTGAAAACTCTTTGGCTGCACAATGTTTTCTTCATCAACAGTTTCACTTCTGCAAAAACCCTAACAAAACAAAGCTATTTCTGGGAATAAATTTAACGGCAGATAAGATATCTAGACATATATTGGGACTGGTTTTTTTTTTTTTTTTTTGAGGGTTGAAGTGTGTTAAACTAGAAAAACAGACTGCGTTTAAAATGTTTAAAAAGCCTATCTCTCTTTGAAAACCCCCTAAACAGATTGTATGTTTCCCAAAGGTGTGTTTATGTCTTTGACTCTTTCACCCCTTGAACCCCAAACTAAACACCAAAAGTTATAACTCATCCTTAAGCTAGAGTTGCTCAAAATATGCATGATGGTTGGTAAAGTTCAATAAAAGTGAAGTTGAAGGTTTTGCCTCTGGGTGACCTTTCACAGGACATCATGATTGATACAGAAATGAAATCTAGGGTGTATACGCCTGCCTTTAATTAAGAAATTCACCAGGAAACTTTAGGATGTATGTTTAAACGGAAATACTCCAAGTGCCCTTTTTGCTGGTAGAGGATGCCTCAGGGAAGGTATAGCAATTCCATTCGGAAATTACAGAAATATGTATATATTCATTTAAAATTGAAACTTCCTACCACAACCACCAAACTTTCCAGGCTCTGAGCAGAAGAAAAGCTTTAATTTGGTTATACAGCCAGGGGGACTCCCCTGCTTCCCTTTTGCACATTTGATGAAGTATAAAATGTTAGAGAACTGTCTTTCCAAAACATAAACACCCACTTTGCTTTATTTTCATCTGCAATTTTTCTTTTGCTCCTGATTCTTGTTTTCATAATGGCATCTTCCTGATCTTTCCCCCGAACTTATTTTTGGACCTTGTATGTCCCACTTTGCTTTGCCCAGTTGAACCACAGAAACGAATGGAAGTTATGTTTATTTATGTATGGACTTTAAGTCAAAGTAGTTGGTATATAGATTTGAGATGCAAATTGTATTGCTCGTCTAGCTGAACATGATAGTTGGTTCCTTGTCATTATTTGCTGTTTTAATTTGAAGCTAGTAATAATCCTTCTCATCCCATCCAGTTGTTTTAATTGATCTAACAAACACTGCCTGTTTGAATTTAAACAGTGGGTCTGCAGTTGTCAGTTGAATTAAGTACCTTCAATTAAACAGCACTTTCCTTAAATGCAGACAATTCTTGAATGAGCTCTGAAATACTTCAGAAGGAAAGAAGCATGTGTCTAAGATGGAAAATGAAGGGACAAGGAGATACTGTTAATGTTGCAGATAGTTCCCTGCTATGAAGGAAAAAAACATTGGATATTTTTGGTTTCTAGTGGGATAGGTAGGCCATAGAAAAATCTTGTTTGTAGATTTATTAACTAAATCTGGAGTTTACAAGCCATCACTTTGAGCTCACCTCTCATTGGATCTGAGTACAGAATCATATTTGCATTAGGAACCGGGGATATTGCCAGAGAAGAGGAAACGTGGTTTTAATGTATGGGTGACATTAATTATGTGACTTGGACGAGTAATTTTTGACAGTAGTCTTTAAAGCCATTCTCTTGGACATACGGTTTCATTTCCTCCGCCTTGTCTCCCCTCTTGACTTGAACAAACCTCTAGTACAGAGGGGAGGGGAAACAGACACCCACTGACCTGAGTCCAAAGGAGAAGCCCTGTGTTAAGCCTTTCCACAACCTTGTTACAAACCCCAAATGCTGGGGATCTGGAAGACAACTGAAGTGTCTGGAAAGAGGGCGAGCGGGAATGATGTGAAGCCTGGTTGGCCAGTGCTCAGATGCCCCCTCTCCCTTTTGCCCCCCACCCCGCGCGCTGTTTTCACACCTAAGTCAGTTCCAAGCTTTCATTGTCTTCTTCCCCCTCCCCTCTTCCTGCCCTTCTTGTTAACAGCAGGAACGAATTTCATATACACCTCCCGAGAGCCCGGTGCCGAGTTACGCGTCCTCGACTCCGCTTCATGTTCCAGTGCCCCGAGCGCTCAGGATGGAGGACGACTCGATCCGCCTGCCCGCGCACCTGCGTGAGTGTTGGCGCGCATGCGCGCGGGGGTGGGAGGGAGGACAGACCGCCCTACGGCCAGAAGGACAGACTGACTGAGAGGGGAGTGGTTGCCTGCGCGGGGACGGGGCTTCAGGCAGGAGATTGGCAAGCTCTGAGATGGGTGGCACTCCTGATGTCCACCGTGAGAAGCTGCTTCGCGGTCTTTTACCCCTCTCCCCCCGCATTGATGGCTTCGAAAAGCTTGAGACTCCTGTCCCTTGTTGACACGTTACCCCCAAATCTGGAAGTGTGCACCATGTAGCAAGGTCAACTACATCTCCTAAGAGGCAAAGTGAGCGTTTTTGGAACGTTTGCTTCTCTTCCTGAGTTCACCCGTAACTCCTCTAGGATTTTCGTAGGCCCTAAATTTTGGGCAGTTTCTGAGTCAGACTCCCTCCCTGCTTTGCTTTTAGGCTGTGTGCTCTTCCTTTCTTTACAGGGAGGGCCTTCCCGCCATTTTTTTTCCTTTTTTTTTTTTTTTTTTTGTTTCATGCTGAATGCTTTTCTTTCCTTCGTTTTACTGCCCAGATAGGGCCTCTCACTCCTGTCCTTTCTTTTGCTCCCCTCTCCTGCTTCTCTTGTGCCTGCATTGCCTCCACGGCCGCAGTCTTTGTGGTCCTTCCACCTCTCTCTCTCTCAGGTCACCTCTTCCCCTTGCCTCTACCAGCTCCCTATCTGTAGCTTGGCAGAGTATCGGCACCAACACACTTGTGCTGTTGGGGCCAGTCTCCAAAGCAGCCGACACCTGTCATTTCCTTTTTGTCTTCCTTTCCTGTGCTGTCACCCAGCCTCTAGATGATACAGTGTGATGGGGCAGCTGGGGAGAATGAGTCACCTGATTCCCACCCTGATCACAGTGTCCAAGAAAATGCCAGGTTTCCTGGCTTGAATATTGCCCTGAGGGCCCAAGTCCAGGTTGTAGGAAGCACGGGGGGTCACCTTGGCCCTTCCCTAGCTGATGCCTCAGACTTCCGTGGTGGCACGCACGGTTGTGCTTGCCATCTCTTTCTGGCATGGTAACGCTCCCCGGGATGTTCGCCTCCTCTCATCCCGTCTCTCCTCAGAAGCCAGAAGGTTGCTTGCTGAAAGTGGAGAACAAAAGGAGACAGAGGATGCAGGCTTCTCTTCCCTCTCCCTGTGATAATTCAGGGAATCAGGTGACTGTGTTGCTGGGAAATCCTGGGGGAATATTGCTGGCTTATTCCTTCTCCTCCGGTGAGGACGCTTGCCGGGCTTCTGGCGAGGACTTGAGGGCCGTGAGAATCCGTCCCCTCCTCTGGCTTGCCGTGTCCGACGGTATTTACAAAGTCGCTACGAGTCACAGGCAGGACATTCCAGCTTCGCTTGGGCAAGGAGGTAAAGGGCACAGTTGCACTCTACCGTCTTCTCCACAAGATGAGATGCGGACTGTAGTGCCCGGGTCACGACTGCAGGCACCATTGTCCCTGGTAAACTGGAATGTTGTGGCACCAGTAGAGTAGACAGGACTGGAAAAGGAACCACAGTCAGGGAATAACATCTTTTCCTCCGGAAGCTGTCTGGTGGCCAGTAGTATATTCGCTTCGGGAACATTCGCTTCCACATCGAACATGGTCATGCCTTGCAGAACACTCTTACCATCTAATCTCATTTGTTTATTTATTCAACACTGTGCTGCACCAAACACTCTCCTGGATGCCAGGGATACAGAAATCAACGAAGCAGACCAAACTCCTTGCCCTTTGAGAGCTTCACATCTGGTACAGAGGGAAAAAAAAAAAAAAATGTGTGAGTCCTCGTCCTAAACGGGCTGAAGTTTCTTTCATAGCTTTTCATCCCTTGGCTTCGAGACATCTGCCCCAAGAAGGCCCCAACTGTTGGTTCACCTCTGGATGCCTTTGCTCTTGTAAGCTCTTTTACCACACGGGGCTCTCGCCCCACAAGTAGTAACCATGGCAAAACCAGCTAAGACACACACCGAACCGGAGGATCTTAATTCTTAACTAGTTCTGCTGTTAAAACGAGCTGTTGGAATGTGAGTCAGGCATGATAGTACCCAGTTCTGCCATACAAGATGGTGATGGGACAAGAGACGGTTTCCTGGCCCTCTTACCTTTAACATATCATGATCTCACTGAAGGACTCTTTCTCCGCACTTGGACCTGTCTCTTCCATGCCAACGCTGTTCTGGAGTAGACGGTTTCCTCAGGGGCCACTACTGGGCCACTCCCTGTGCCTAGCACACAATTGTAATAGCTAATATTTGTCATAGGATAACCCTGGACCAGGCACTGTGTGAAGTGCTTTATGTAAATTATTTTATTTAATTCCTCCCAGCAGCACTTGTAAGGTAGATCTTCTTTTTCTACCCATGTCAGACATAAGGAATTTAGGGATTAGAGAACTTACGTTAACCTGCCAAAGTCACACAGTTAGTAAGAGAGAGAGTCAGGATTCAAACTCAGTTCTGTCTGACCCCAGAGCCAGGCTCTTACCTGTTGTGCCACTATGTAAGTGTGTTCAATACATAGTTTTTGCAGAGATGGATGAATTCGGGCTTGACACTTAGCCAGGATTCACCCGTGTGGCTGTAGTGGCCAGAATGGTTTATGGCTGGAATCTTCTAACCGGTCAGTGAATTGTTGAATAGTTTGCTTATCTCCCTCGGATGGGTGGATGGAGGGATGGATGGATCCCCACATAGATTATCACATCTAGGATTATCATATCTAGGATTGTAGCATATGACTGCTGACTTTAGGATATAATCAGTTGATAGAATATGGATTCAGGTCAGGGCAATGCCTTCTGTCTGGCAGCCTGACTCTAGAAACCTTCTGGGTAATCTGCATGAGCCCTGTTGGTTCCGACATCTGGAATGAATCCTGTGCAAATGGAGGTTCCCAGGCTTTTGTTGTTTGTCCTCAGCTGGGGCTTTCCACATGAGTCTGAGCCGCCTGCCCCACTCTCCTGTTCCAGGATTCGGCTGCCCATTGAGCTGTTTGAGAAAGCTCTCATGTAGCCCCTAGGATGGTTGAGGCTGTGCCGTATACTGGAAGATGCATCCCAGCTGGGTTTCCAAACCTAAAAGAAAATAAATATTCTAGCAAGGGAATTGGGTTATTGCTGTTTTAATCTGGGATTCCAGACAATTCCCAATGGAATGCTCATGGAAAGTACGGGGAAGAATCTGGAAGCCAAGACAGCAGCAGGACATTTATGGTATTGCTAGGTTGAAAGCATTTTTAGCTGCTTGTTTTAAAGAGATACTCACCAGACTGGTATGTGTCAAAGTAGCTTCTTTTCACCATTTGTCCTCATTGATCTGCAGAAAAACCTTCTCTCTTAACTCTTTCTTTTTCTCTTTCCATTCTGCAGTCAAAATATAGCCTTTCCTGGTTGGAGGGAAAGTAGGGGTGATAATGTTTAAGATTCTCATACTGAGGGTTTCTCACCATTTTGTTCTGCAAAGGCAGAGCTATATGCCCAAACGGAAGGCGTGTGACAAATTAGCAAGCGATTGAGAAGTAGAAAGTAATGCCTTCTACCGGCCTGTGATAAAAACAAATGGTAAATGGAGCAAAGTGTTAAGTGGTGATTAAAGAGGGCTTGATAGGGCCAGGTGGGGTACTCTGGGCCTAGGAAAGGAGGTGAGCGAAGGGGAGAAGGGCCAGCCCCATGCTGTCCTGGTCTGGCCTCCTCACTGCCCACATGTGCAGGCTGGTACCTGCCAACACAGGTTCCTGGAACCACCCTGTTCTACTAGGAGAGCAAACACAAGGATGTTTATTGAGAAGATAGAAAGGGCTTCTTTCCCCCTCCACCCCACCCCCCTTCCACAGAGGATACTGACTTAGTTTTTAAGCTTGAGGGTAGAAGAGCTGAAATACAACAATTGTAACAGGTTGGGTGAAAGACACAAAGTTCTACTCCTTAAAGGGAGTCTAAGCCTCTTAAGGTTCCTTGAAAACACAAAAAGGATCGAAGGCCCCCCAGAGTAGCTGGAGGAGCTCACTCTTGACTCTCTAAGCAGTGAAGGCCGTGGCCTCATTCTCACCAGGGGCCTCCTGTTGTGAGGGCGAGACTTTGTCTCATTTGTCTGCCCGAAGACCGCTTTTCTCTAAGTGCCTGGGGGGAGTGTCGGTGTTGAGGGGGCAGCCAGAGGTGCCTCATGAGGTGGTGCCCACCCTGTGAACCTCTCAGCCTCAAACAGTGATGCTGGGGGCTGCCCATCTGATTCCAGGAAAGTATGCTTCAGATCTGTCAGCAGAATTTAAATCACTACATGTCTTTTCTTTCCTTTAAATTCCTTTTTACATGATCATTTTGGATTTAGTTGATAGAATCCCATCTGATCACAGGTTGACATGATGCTCTTTGCCCAAAGACCTCGCAAAATTTTGCAGGGCCAGGTGGGCCTTCTAAAATCCCTGCGAGCTGGTATTTAAAAGTCAGAACCGAGGACTCATTCATCATTTTTAATAGGGTTACGGTTTATGATGCTGTGGGTTAATAAATAGCCATGATAGCCGCTCAGAGTTTTCTAGAATCGGAACACCAGAAATAGTCCCTTGGCTCTACTTCCTTTCCTTGTGAATCTTTCAAAATTCTTACATTACTACTCCTACTTGTGTGTGTTTAATAATTTAATTTAATGCCTTCCTTTGGAAACGTTACCTCGCTGCTCACCCACTTGGTGATTTTGCCTTCTCAGCAGAGTAACTGAGTTGAAGACAGTCACATGGCGAGCAAGGCTATATTAGAACCGGGATAGTGAAAAGAGATGCACTGCCTCTCTTTTCTAATTAGCTGGAGCAACCCACAATTTTATATGCTTGCAAGTTAATTTGTTCCCTAAGAAGACGCAAAAATGAGAATTAAATGGAATCGTGGCTAGTATTTTATATTGTTATGAGCCACAGCATGTGCTCGTATATGTTATCTCATTTAATCATGTACCAGCCTTTGAGGTAGGTGTTACGGATTCTGTTTTATTGACGGGATGACTGTGGTTCAGGAGGTCCACCGAATTGTCCAGATTCACACAAGCCTGTGAGGAGCCGAATGTGATGTCTACCTTGGAAGTCATCAGTTAGGCTTCTTAGGAGAACACAGAATGACAGAGTCTTGTGGACATGAAAATACAGGCACCTCTGACTGTTGGAGTCTGGGTGGCCGTGGGCGCGGGGGACTGGGAGCACTTGGGCTCTGGTAATGCACTTGACCATTAATTTGCACTGAACCTCAACACGTTGGCTTCCACCAGGAACCAGAGGCTGTTATTGTGAATAATTCACTCCTGTCTTGCCCACCCATCTCTACTGTTCCTCCCTCCTCCCTCTCTTGTGAGCGCAGGTTGATGTTCAGTTTCTGTCTGCAACAGAGCTGCCCGTGAAGGCCTCAGAGGGCCAGCTCCAGGAGTGGGGCCCAACCACATTCCCACATTCCCTGGCATTTCACCAGGAATGGCCTCCTGGGAACAGGTCTCACTGCGTTTTTGGTGTTTCCAAAGGAAAGGGCATGGTAATAGAAAGGACGTGGGTTCAAGTCAAGAAAGAACTGAGTGGGCTTGGATTCCAGGGCTCCCTCTCTCTGTTAGAGATGATTTAGCCTATAACTCAAATTTCTAAGATACCTACTCATGAGAGTTTCCTGTAAGGATCAGAGCTAACTCACGGGGAGCACCTACCATGGTGCCCGGCAAACAGTGGCCAGTAACTCACAAGAACTCTGTTTCAGTTCCCAAAGCTGGTAAATAGCCTGTTTAGGAGGTGGCTTCCTCATTTTTAAGGGCAAAGAGAAGCATGTATGTCCTTGTTTGTTTCACTAAAGAGAGGGCCTAGAGTTCTGTCTGTATAGCATCGGGACCGATTTTCCATCAGTCACACTGGAAACCAGCTTTCTTTTCTAACGTCTCTAGGATTTCCAGGAGCTCAGTTCCACTCTCGGGCACTTTCCTACCCAAACCCTATCTGCACGTCTGTCTGGAATGTTTTTTCTTCACTGGCCTTGCCCAAATCTGTAGGTCTCCTTCCGCGGCCTGTCCTACCCTTCTTCTAAAACCCAGCAAGTCCTCCCGTGTCCTTTGCCGTTATCAGTATTCCAAAAATGGCCTCTCCTCACGCAGCTGCCTGTGACGTGTTGTGACATCACCAGCAGAGTTGAGGCAAGGACACGGGGAAGATTTAATTCTCAGTCAGAATCTGACAAAGCGATAATGACTCCCAACAAAGATGGCCAGCCACCAGCATTTTGTATCTTGTCCTCCGCCCCCCACCCTCCAAGCCTTCTTTTGGGTGCCTTACCATTCACATTCAAATGCTTAAAGGCTTTCTCCTTTTCCAGCAGCACGTGAGGCTGTATCAGGGCCCTGCTTAGCTCTTTCAAACAGCTTGAAGAGAAAAAACAGCCCACAACCGAACAGCCAGGATGCTTTGGAAGGGAAATTTCCTTTTTGGGCTCGCTGTCTGAAAGAATTTCCGATGCAGGCAGACGTTAATTCCTAGCTCCATGCTTCCTGATAAGGAAGCAGCTTCAATAAATGCAGCTATTTATAGATGTCTTTTTAAAAAAAAAAAAAAATATATAACCAGAGGTCTATTGACCTTTTCTTTCACTTTGCATTTCATGCCGTGCGCTCCTTGTACATTTAAGGCAGTTCCTCCAGCAGAAGCTCTGACAAAATGCCTGTGATCCCGGGGGGATGGGGAAGGGAGGGCTTTCTCTGTCTTTGGAATTCTGAAGTTGATGTTTGGCAGTCGTTGGCAATTGGTGGTCCCTACTTGGTCCTGTGGGCTATTTGTGTGAACCCAGAGATGCCCAGCACTGTTCTAGGCCCCATATTGAAAGAGTATGACAGACAAAGTGAGACAGCCATTTAAACTTAAGAGCCGATGAGAACCAGTCAGTTCTCTGAGTAGAGACTTGAACAGTGGGAAATAAATGATATTCCCATTTCTTCTGTCTCCTCTCAACTGTCTCCCCTGGGATTTTCCAACCATTAGTATCTCTGCGGTCTCTCTCTTGGCATATTAGGGCCCCTGTCCATTAAGGTCCATGGCCAACTTCATCTGTTGCTACATAATCCTTGCTGACCGGCATGATGAAGATTCAGTGTAATGTTGGCTTGAAATAGCTTCCCTAGGTTTCTCCTCACGTCCTCTCCATTATCACAAAGCACGGATTGGGTTGAATCTATACAAATAGGATAAAGTCTCCATTCTCAAATAAAAGATATTTTCTCCCATTTTGCTTTATGCCTAAGTTAAATCTTATCAGTGGCTTAGACGCTTGGAACTTCTGACAGGAGTGGCTTTGACCTCCTCATCTTTATGTTTTTCCAGAGGTGAAAGTTACCAGGGGACCTTCGATGTTACTGATTTCCCTGTTGCCGTAGGAGGATTCTGGTTCAGTTGCCTGAACCGTCCATGTGTCTTCTGGGGGTTCTTTCTTCTTGTCCCTTCTGAAGGCAGGTAGAGTAGGATTTTAGAGATATAAACTGTCCCTGTCTCTGGCCACATGCTGACTGTAAATTCCCAAGAATAATTAGTTACCCTGCCCTGATCGTTACTGCTTCCGTCTTGGGTAGGTGGATTAAACTCCATTCCTTTGAAATTAGACTCTATTTCTGTTTCCTCTAGATCATGGATAGAAATAGCCTCAAATGGAGCTCCAAGATTTCAGTAATAGAAATGCAGATTGCAGATATAGGTACTGGAGAAAGAGCTGTGGATGTGTGGCGGATGCCGATTAGATGCTTGAAAGGAAAAGTCTAACTGGTGCAGGGCTGTGCGGGGAATACTTGATTTCACCAATTCGCTGGGGCTGAATTCTCTACTCTGGGGATGGGGGCATTAGCTAAAGCGGTTCACTGAGGATGGGGAAGGTTTGCAACAATCAAGAGGAAAACCAAAAGGGACCTAGGTGAGTCTTGAAGGGTATGGAATAGTACTGTCTTAAGAAAAATTACGGGCGTATCAGGCAGTCTATGTAGCTCCACTTTAGAAGTAACAGTATTAGGACTTACTTACTGTTTGTTTTCTAGGAGTGGCTTATCTTGACAAATGCGTGTCTTTTTCTTGTTGTCATACCCCACTTGCCCACTTTGCCAGAACTGTGCTGCTTCCTAGGAGCCATTCTGAGGTCAACTGTATACAAGATGCCACCCTAGGGAGGCCTGGGTGGCTCAGTCAGTTGAGCATCCGACTTCGGCTCAGGTCATGATCTCGCAGTCCGGGAGTTCGAGCTCCGTGTCGGGCTCTGTGCTGACAGCTCAGAGCCTGGAGCCTGCTTCGGATTCTGTGTCTCCCTCTCTCTCTGTCCCTCCCCTGCTCACACTCTGTCTCTCTCTCAAAAATAAATAAACATTAAAAATTTTTTTTTTAAAAAGGATGCCACTCGAAAGAAATCTCTGTTGCAATAATATGCAGAATAAATAATCATCGTCACTGCCGTTTATTGAGCACTTTCTGTGTGCCAAGACCTTTACATAAATTATCCTGAATAATCTCTAACACTGGAAGGTAGATACTGTGTTTGTGTCTGTATCTGTATCTGAGGCTCAGAGTGGTAAATCACTGGATGAGGTCACACAGAGAGAAGGTGAGGGAGCCATGATTTGAGTCCAGATTGAATCCCCACATTTAGGCTTTTTGTCACTTTGCTGTGTTGATTCTTCATTAGGAACTGATAGAAGTCGTGATTAGAGGCTGTTGGTTGGCAGGAGAAAATCCAAGCAAACAGGTTGCTGGCTTTTTTTTTTTTTAATTTAAGCAAAATTTTTATAAACGATAGACAAGGAAGGCCAGAGGGGTAAATGAGTGACACAAACTAAATTACCTTGTGAATATAGAGGAAGAAAAAATTTTCAAATTCAATCCTCTATGCAAACTGTTATTTGTAGCATATTTTCAGGTACCTGTATAAATTCTGGAGTGTTAGAAATAAAATTAAATAAAGTAGAAGAATCATGTTGTCGACAATGTTCCTTCTTTGAAAAAGAGATGATCTACCCCAGATGACTGTTAAACAGCAAGAAAGATGCTGTGCTGGAACGGAGATTGTATTACTGGGTTCAGGAATGAAAGCATTTCACTTCCTAATACTTTATGTTAGTCTGACATGCTTCAGAAAAATTGTCTGACATTTTGGTGCCTCAGTTTACCAACATGCCCTATGTTCCAGGAAATTCTGCTGCAGGGTAATAGAGAGCAGGGAGCACATTTGTTGGGCTTGATCCTCTGAGCGTTGGCCCCGGCATGCTGGCTGGTGGGGTCATGCCAGACAATCTGTTCTCTCTGCCAGTGTGGTAGCTTCCTCATATGAAAAGCAAAGTAGCCTGAGTGCAGGATTTTGCTGGTCCTTCACAGCTCAAACATTTTATGTGTTCTAATTCCAGAAGAGAACTAAGAAGGGATATGGGCAGTGGAGCATCATCTATAAATGCTAAGCATCATGGTCATTCACTTGATCTCAGTGCTCAACATCAAATTTTGGTTCGGATGGTGGTGTTTCAAGGATACAGGAGATTATCCTCTACTTTCGCCGTGATTGTTTTGTGAGGACGCCCTCGCACAAGGAAATATGGCAGTTCAACACCTGACGCTGTTGGATGCTTCCCTGATGATTGAGATCAGGTATGGGCGCAGTTCCTCGGCCTTCCAGATTTTCTGAAGGCTGTTGCGTCCACTCACACCTTACACTGGGTCCCAAGAACCTTCTCTCTGATCTCAGGCCTGCTTCCTAATTCTCGTAGACCTGAGAAGTATCTGTGAGTTGGCTCTTTTCCCAGGGCATTACGCACAGGTGTGGCTTCTGGTAACTACCCCTTGACCCCAGCTGCGCGACTTGTGGGAATCCCCTCTGCACCTCAAGGCATGGTTGCCTTTCCTGTAACCTGTAAAAATGACAATGTGTATGTTTCTCCCTCTGTCGATGTCCACTGGGTTTCCAGCTTTACAAAGCCAGCTGATCTATCTGCATGGATAGGGCCACCATATCCTCCTTCAGCCGGCCCCATAGCAGATATACAATTAATACTGCATTAATTAATTATAAGGGGGGGGGGGAAGCACAGTTGGCAAGGGAATGAAGGCTTTCAGCTTCTAAAGTGAGGCTTTGATGCTGAGCTTTAAAGTACATTTCCATCCGCCCCAGCCAGCAAAGAGAATCTGTGACACTCCTACCGTCCCATGGGCATGAAAACTCACACCCAAGAAACTATTTCTAAATAGGGGCCCTGAACTAGTTACTCAAATCATCTGCTTGTTGCCTCAGGCCGTGAAAAAGGGGCGTAGGATTAGGGAGAAAAGAATTGCCCAGAGCAGCAGTGATTCGCAAACAAAGCTGATGCGTGGTTTTCTTTTGCCTCCTCAAGTAGCTCTCAGGTCACCAACACCAGGAACTCATTGTAGAGAAACAAATGTGAGCAGATGACTTGTTGCCAACCCTCTTGAGGAAATAAAATTACTCTTTCTTCTTCCCCCTCCTAGGCCTCGCTTGAGGAAGTAGCCCAACGGCAGTTGCAAGTTCACAAACCTGTTATTCTGATGGGCTGGAAGGTTCCTCTGTCTTGGGCATATTTTCCTACTACAAGTGAACCAAGTGGGGGGAGAAAACGCTTTCCTTTCCTTTTCATTCTAATTTCTTCCACACCATCGTTCTCATGGTTCTGCCTCCCACACTTACTCTTTTCACTTCTTGGTGCAAGGTGGTGGGGAAGCCGCCTCCCAAAATCCCCGCCCTAGACAGATAGTTCTCTTTTCCCTGTTTACAACCCTGCGACCAGCGTGTTGTGGGGCACCCTCGCTGCCCTTACAGTTTGGCCAGCAATCGCATATTCACACAGATATCCGGGATTTTATTCAAAGGTCTTTTCGAAACACAGAAGCAGAACTTCCCTGAGAGAGAGATTCCTCACCTGAGAGCTGTGGGTGTTGATAACGTCCTTTTAAACTACTCTTTAATTCTCTGATCATGCTGAGGGGAACTTCAGAGACCCGCAAAAATCCACACAGATGTAGAATTTGTTTGGACCTTGTCAAAGGAAAAATTTTTTTTTTCTTTCGATTCTTGGGCAAAGAAGAATTTCACTTCAGATGAATCTAAATGAGTGTGTGTGTGTGTTTCGTTCATACTGTTTCATAGCTGTAACTCCGGATAGCTGCTTGACAGAGCTTCTGTGATGATTCCTGTTACTCACAGTGATCCAGGGAAAGAACTTGACGAAACACAACTGGGTTTTGTAGCACTGGCATCGTACATTTAGCTGTGTAGCCGTCTCCCATCTTGTGCTTTCTCACTTGCTAAAGGAGTGTTGAGATTCAGAGAGTTTTCTGAACTTTTACTGTCCAGAAAGCACTACTCTAGAGCTAGGACAGAGGGTTTGTAAGTTGTTTGTGAACAGGGCCAGTGTTGACAGTGTTACGCTTCGGCAGGGTATGTGGTCACCCAGTTACGGTGATTTAAGAGCATCCTGAACTTAAATCTCTCCCACGATAAACCACCATGATGTCTGAAGTTCCATTGTTAAGATACATTCCTTTTGGATTGGGCATTATTTCTACCTAGCTTTACTTTTTAATGGTAAATTGTTAGGATAGCAGCTAGTACCTTGGAGAGAGATAACTAATACCTTAAGTCCCTGATATCTTAATGAAAGTGAGTTTATCAAATCTCTTGAATCTTTTAAAATAGAAGACCGATGGCCAGCATGGACAGAGTCAAGGGAGGGAGTAGAGTCGGGAAAAACTCCATAATTTTGCCTGGGACTGGCCTTCTCCATGGAGAAGACTGACGTAAAATTAGATGGAAAATCCAGGCCCCTTGATTCAGACACAACATTGTGAAGCTGGACCTCTGAGATGAAGATGAGTAATCTGATATTTACCATGCCTGGCCGTTGGTTTCAAGACATTGCCAGCATTGGTATTGACTGGACAAAGTCGGATCTTCTCTGGCACACGGTTGACTGGAGAATGTAGAAGTCATCTTCATTGCCTTGAGAGGAGGAGTGAATTTTGCATCTGAATCCTTAAGCCTTTCAGTCATTCTTAACCAAACCGTCTTTACCTCTGAAGCGACTGAATGTTTGATCGTAATGCCAAGACCCCGCTGGTATTATGAGGGACCTAACGTTAATCCAAGTCTCGAGTTGAAGCGGTCAGGAAAATCTTGACTTGCGGAGAATTGAAAGGTGCCAGCCAGAGGTGAGTGGCTTATTTGAGGAGTGGGTGTGTGGAATTTGGGAGAAAGATCCTTCATAGCTCTCTGTGTGGAGTAATAACCACCGTTTATTGAGTACTCGTGGAAGGCACTTTTCACAAGTATTATATCATTTAATCCTCATGATAGTCCTATGGGCTGAGTTTTATTATCCCCACTTCACTGACGAAAAGGCAGGTTTAAAGAGGTTAAGGAACTTGGCCAGAGTCGCAGAGCTGGTAGTTGGCAAAGCAGATTCCTCAGGCTCCCCTCCACACTCTTCCCTCCCACTCCAAGCCAAAGGCCTGTTCCCGACACCATTCTCTCTGAGAACATGAAAAATGATGTTGGGTCCCCCTAAGAGATTCAGCCATGTGGTTAAAACCTCGTAAAGTTTAGAAAAATAGAATAACTCACTAAAATAAAATTATAAATCCACTCCATGGAAAATATCTACCACAACCCAAAACCTCAGGGTTAATCTATTCAGATTTCAACGCGCTATATGATTCTCACTAGTCCCTTAAATATCGCTCTGTTTCCTGGTAAACAGTATCCCTTACAGAGTCCTGGCACATGAATAGTGTAATAAGATCAGATTCTATCGCTCTGCCATTCTAGTGCAATCTAATTGCAGGGTGAAAATCCAGGGCTGTCTTAGTTCCTCATCTGTCTGTGTCTCTCTTTGTCCTACCGCCTGCTTCACAGTTTGAAGTTCAATACCACTCCCTCCTTTTGTGCTCTAGCTCTCTGTGTTGTTTCCCTTTGACAACATTTTTTTTTTTTAATGAAGTGATTTGAAATGGAAAATTAAAAACTTAACTATGAGTCTGGCAGTTTCCTGCCAATGCCTCTCTGCTAAGAAGCTTCATAAAATACTATATATTATTATTCACTTCACAGCTGCTCCGGGCACTCACCCACTTAGTCATTCACAATATGTCTGAGAGATTAGTTTTTACAAGGCTGTGGTTTCAGATATTTCTCCCCCCTCCATGTTTTACTTAAAATCTGCACTGGGGAAGTTTGTGTACAAAAAAATCCACCACCCTTGAGAAAAGAGGATATGGTAATATGCGTGCTTTAGAAGCTCTGGAGGGCTCTTTTATTTTCTTGTACCTTCTTCATCTGAAATACTGTAGTCTTTCTATGACAGGTCTCGAGTCGGTGTGTGGGTCGGAGAGGGAATAAGAGTGAGTGTTTTGCTCCAGTGTGGTTGTAAACCTCCTGTTTTGGTGTCAGATATGTGAGAGAATCACCATTCTGGTTTCAGGCAAGGTGGGTAAATTATGCCCTAATAATACAGCTTCATCTTGATGACTAGATCTGATTTTTTTTTTTTTTTTTTTTAATATTTAAACTCCATGAAGACAGGGGTTTTTGCCGGGTTTTTGTTGTTGTTGTTGTTGTTGTTGTTGTTTGTTTTTTGTTTTACTATTTTATCCCCGGTACCCAAAACAGTACCTGGCACATAGTAGGCACACAATTGATTTTTGTGGGAAAATAATTTGAGCCTCAGTTTAGTCAGGGCGGCTGTGGGCCCTCTTTGTGTAAGCCCTGATGATGGCGAGTGAGATTTATGAAAACAAAACAAAACAAAACAAAAAAAAACCAGGTAGGATGTGGGCAACATAAAAATAAAATGTTAAAAAAAATTTTTTTTAACGTTTATTTATTTTTGAGACAGAGAGAGACAGAGCATGAACGGGGGGAGGGTCAGAGAGAGAGGGAGACAGGCTCCAGGCTCTGAGCCGTCAGCACAGAGCCCGACGCGGGGCTTGAACTCACGGACCGTGAGATCATGACCTGAGCCGAAGTCGGCCACCCAACCGACTGAGCCACCCAGGCGCCCCAGAAATAAAATGTTTAGAGTAAGATCAGACACCCTGTCTCCACGACCCCTCCCCACCCCCACACATCAACCAAGTTGTCCTGATTTTCAGAGTCTATTAAAATTAACAAAATGTTAAGTTACGAAAGAAAGAAAGACAGAGAGAGAGAGAGAGAGAGAGAAAGAAAGAGAAAGAAAGAAAGAAAGAAAGAAAGAAAGAAAGAAAGAAAGAAGAGGTGCTGTTGTGTTGCATCGCCGTTGGATGACCGTGGGGTGCCCGTCTGTGAGCGTGTTTGCGTGTGCTCTGTGGGTGAGTCTCCAGATGGGCCCATTTCTCGGGGTGCTTGGGGAACGTGGCAGGTACTTCATCCCTCTTGGAGAGGTAGAGCTCTTGCTGTGATGCAGGACAGGACGGGGCGGGGGGGGGGGGGGCGAGGGCACCGGAGAACGAAAAAGAGGGAGGAAGGGGGTCAGCCAGGGCCCGCTTCAGTGGGGTCCCCACCACCTCCTCCCCCCACCGGGGGGCAAGAACCGAACTGTTTATCCCCACATCCCGGCAGCAGCAGAAAAGCCAGGGGTGTTTTTGGGACTCAGCTGCCAAAGTTTCTTGAAACAGCTCTGCTCCAAGGCATATGCTGGGCTCACTTCTGAGGGAAATTTCCTTTTTGGGGAAGTTGAAGCAAAGGAATTTCCTGTGTGGGCAGACAGAGCTTCCTGACTTGAAGGCTTCTTGGAAGGGAAACAGTTTCATAATGAAATGACAAATTAAAGACATACCAGCCGGGTTCACTTCAAAACAGCTATTGAGAGTACAGGCAAAGCCCTATTATACTCCCTCACAGAACAAAAATAAATCCCATCCTGACAGGTTTCTGTATGCTGGATTATATCCGTCCCCCCCGCACCTTCCTTCACAGCCCCTGTTCCTCTCCCTTCCTCCCACCCCCGCCATTAGCCGCCGCCATCTCTATCTTTAACCGCTCCCGGGAGCAGCCGGCAAGGAGGCTTGGAGCATCTCTGGCCGCCTCGCTCGGTGGCTTCGCCCGTCCCTGACCTACATGGAGGCCTCGTAGGTCACGTCACAGCCCCCGTGCTGCTAAGACTCCCAGAAGCGACCTCTTTCCTTCCCCCTCTGACACAAACCATGATTGAAGATGGCTTTAGCGACGGGGTAAGGAAAAAGTGTAGCCATCTCCCTCGGGCTGGCCTTTGAAACCTCGTACGCAGTACGTGTCAGTGCTGTTCTGGTCTCGGGAGCTGGGGTCTGAGGTCTTTGCTTTGTGGAAGGGAACAAGGGTCCGGGTGGGGCAGAGGATGTTCGTACCTGAACATAACAATCTTCTACGGTTCGGTCAGCCCACGTGTTTTAAGTTGACGCGAAGACGCCTTATGGAGTACCTCTCTTTTTTTCAGTGGAAAAGACCAGGAGGAAGACTGATGGCAGCATCGTTTGCGGGTCAGAATTCGTTAGTCTTAGGCCAATGAAGGGAAGCGGTGCAGGTTTTGGAAGCAGATGTCTGAGTTCAAATGCCAGCTCCAGCCGTGTGCGACCAGCAGGATAGACCTTGGACGAGTCATTACACTTCTGGCCTCAGTTTCCTTATCTCTGAAATGGGTACAGCAGAACCTTTTCTACACTGTTGTGAGGAAATGAGAATGGGATTTCAAAAACACTTTGTAAACTCCTCCAAAGACTTTTTGAAATGGCACCTGCTACTTAGCCATGGTTGGGATCTTTTGGGATTGAAATGCAGGATTGGGTTGAAAGAGCAAACTTGGAGAATTTGTAGATCAATTTGGCAAGTATTTATGAGAGATTTTTCTGTGAGTGCAGCATGCTTGGGCTCTGTGGGGAGAAACAAACGAAGTACGAAGTTTAAAGCAGCCGCAGGAAGAATCTTGGACTTGGGGTCAGGAGGCCAAGGTTCAACCCTGGCTGTCACTCAGTAGCTCTGGGGCTTGGGGTGAACTATGTAACCTTGATGAGTCTCCATTGTTTGTTTTTAAAATTGGGGGAAATAGACTCTATGACTTTAATAAGTTCTGTCCAATTCTGACATTGTATAATTGATTTTAAGAGGTCTCTGCCTTTTGCAGTTGTTTATAGGATTTATTCTAAAGCGCAAGGAAGAACTATTCACTGTATAACAGCCTGTCTGATGAAGAAACTTGCATCATAATTTTTTATTAGTAGATCTGATATACACAGGAAAAAATGAGTGCTTGCTAGATAGGTCAGCTATAGCAATTCGGTTTGGGGTGTTTCTGAGTGAATGCTGACTCAAAAATAAGTAGGATCGTGGGTTGAACATGGCGCTTTCCCTAAGATAACTTGTCTCGGGATTTTGGTTTACCTTCTCTCAACTGCGCCAGGGGATTACCAGCATGTTTCCAAATGGTTGTTCGTCGAAGCCATCCCCATGATGGACATCCCTTGCCCAAATAGGCTTCTAGGATAGAGGCCACCATGTTGACTGGTCCTGACATCAGGTTTTAGCATGAGCTGGTATGTCATTTTTAGGCCCACCACATTATTCTCCTTCTCATTTCAGTTTGTATGAGTAAAGGTCTCTTACTGACTTTGCCTCAAAGCGTGTTTTCTCAGCACCCGTGTCGATTTGAGAAAACTGAGGCACTGGAAAAATTAGATACCACGTATAAAATCACAGTTGCAAAATGGTGACAAGCCAAGCGTTGCGTAAAAAGAGCTGTCATTTATTGGGTGTGTGTTCCAGTGTTCCAATACATTGTCTCATTAATTTTTTTTCTCCCAACAAGTCTGAGAGGTAGGCGATATTATCTTTACAGATACAGAAACTAGGGCTTTGAAATGTTAAGTAATTTGCTCCCGGCCACAGAACTGGTTGGTGGTTGAGCCAGAATATGAACACAGGTCTGTCTGTTCCAGAACCTCCGTTCTTTACCCCTTCATTGCGTCTCCTCTGTGTAGTCAGTTGTTTTAAATTGACCTTAGTGCTTAGAAGTAAGTCACACCTGGGGCGCCTGGGTGGCGCAGTCGGTTAAGCGTCCGACTTCAGCCAGGTCACGATCTCACGGTCCATGAGTTCGAGCCCCGCGTCAGGCTCTGGGCTGATGGCTCAGAGCCTGGAGCCTGTTTCTGATTCTGTGTCTCCCTCTCTCTCTGCCCCTCCCCCGTTCATGCTATGTCTCTCTCTGTCCCAAAAATAAATAAAAAAACGTTGAAAAAAAAATTTAAAAAAAAAAAAAAAAAAAAAAAAGAAGTAAGTCACACCTGTCTCAGGCCCCTGAAAGAAAACAGCACTAACCTCATAGTCTTGTCGTGGCAGACTCTTGTAACGGCAGAAAAGCCTGTGGAAAATAATACACCTGGGTAATAAACTGAGCAAACAACCCTGCCTCTCACCTCTGTCTGGAAGAGAGCCCGTACTGGCCAGCTCTGGCCACACCTTATGCATCAGGACAGAAATCTGCTGTCCGTTTTTCAGATAGGCAAGGAAAGTGCCTGGTGCCAGACTGCATCCTTTTCCTTGTGCAATTCCTTGCAAGGGCTGTTTGTGGCTTCCCCGGGCTCGTTGGGAAGAGGATTCAAATCTTGTTCTACTCGACAGGCATTGATTGAAGAACCACCGTGCTCAGTGCTAGGGACACAAAGAGGCGCAAGGTAGGGACTCAGTCTTAGAAAGCAGAAATTGGAATAGTCATTCAACAAAACCAGTATTTACTGAGAATCCACTGTGCCCAGTAGAACAGTAATTGCAAGAGATAAATATCTAAAACACTCACAAGGATATGTTTTACATCTCCACAGAAAGTATGTGTCGTCGTTGTTGTTGTTTTTCTTGATTTCTGTTCGGTTTTCTTAACTTTCCTCTGTGCAAGTAAACTTCCAGGGTATGTCCTCTTGTTTAAGTCCAGAGCTTTATTAGTTTTCATTTCTTGGACTATCGTGTAAACAGCTCAGGAACTTCTCCTCTTCACCTCATTTTTCTCCCCCCAAAGAAGATGGATTTTTTTTCCATTGAAAATTATTTTTCAACGAAGTCTAAAATATGTTTTAAACCCACTTCTGTTTAAAACACAGATATCATCCAGGAGAAAATCTGAGGGCAAAAAAAAAAGGGGGGGGAGGATTTTGATTGCGCCTAATTAGACTCAAAGTACTAAGTTATTCTCTGGCGTATGTAGCAAAAACACTACGTGGGTGTTGTTTTGAGTTCATAGTGAGGGGAGAGATGGGGTCATCACTCCTGCGGAGAGAAAGGTAATCTCTGATTTCAGTCTTTCATTGGCCTCCGGCAGCTGGTGGGGTCTCCCGAAAAAAATTCTTTTTCTTCGTTACTCAGTATATTCCCCATTTGGGCTTGAAGCGGGAAACCCGAAAGTTGAAATGCTGTGACCACCTCTACACTGTCACATGCCCTTGCTCTCTGGTGAGGAAGTGGGGGAGACGTGGAAGAGGTGGCCTCATCACTCGCTTTGTTTGGAAGTGAGAAGCGGCGAGGGGAGGATTGGAGGAAGACGCGGGCACTCGCGGCACCGCCGGCCTGCGACACCCTGGCCATTCTTCTTCCCTGGCACTCACAGGCAGCTTTGCGAGGCAGGAGTACGTGAGGAGGAAGATCCTATTAGCAGAGGAGCTGCAGGAACTGAAGAGATGCCGAAGGGAGCCAGGTGACTGACAGGTAGATGAAATCCAACATCCTTTCTGCTCAAAGTTTTAAGAAGAGAAGTGGCCACGAGTAAGCTTGAGTTCTGTCCCCTTCCTGATACTCGCTGCTCCTCAGACCCAGGTGAGGACGATCTACTACGCGTAAGCAAGCAGATGTGGGGAAAAGAGCAAAACCCACTGAGCCGTGAGATCCCTAAGACCCTCCCCCCCGCCCCCAGGCCTTGGATGTTGGGGGTTGACAGCGGCTTCCTGTGCACTGTACCATGGAGACCACAGGTGACGGAGGCAGTGGCCCAGCTTATGCTCTGGGCGTGCAGAGAAGGGAAGCTCCGCCTCCTTTGTTCGCATCCTCCTTGTTGGATGCTGGGGTAGCCTCTGCCCCTCTTACAGGACAACTCTAGGTCTCCGTGTGATCCTGGCCCAGCCTGAAGCCTGAGGCTTCTGAACACAAACATCCTAGTGCTGGCCTTCCTTGCATGACGCCCAGGAATCCCTAGTGGGGAAAGCCATGCCTCACCACTGTCAACCTAATGATAGACCAAGACCCCTCTTCCCTCCACCTGCCCTCCTAATAATCTTAAGATTTAGGGGAAACTAAAATAGACCTTCCTCTAGACCGACACTGCCGTTTCACATACAAATGTAGCTCTCTTTCACCCTGGAGAAAGACAGCCTTTTCGACTTCTCTGCACCTCCCAGATGGTCCAGCAGATTTGCATGAGACCCAGAGTGACACTGACGTGCTTTAACTGATGAGCGACGTCAAGCCTGTTTGTCTCTGCCGTTAGAGACTGATTTGACCCCCCACCTATAGGAACTCTAGTTTCTGAGAATGTGGCAAGGCTTTGTAGAGATCGACCCCAACCAATGCTTTCACACTTCACAATCTGAGTAATGAGCCGGATACTCCTCACGTTTTACTTTTGGTTCTTTGTCAAATAAGGTAGTAACAGAGTCCCTAACTGTAACATAGGGAGCCGTAGCTACATGTGAACTTCGTGGCTCTAAAATCTTGAGATACCGCTTCCTTACCTCCTTCCTTGTCAACGAGTGTTTAGATTTTTAATGACATTTCAAAGTCAATCTCCAAACACTTTAGAGGTCAATCCTAGCAGAGACGAACTTTAAACTGGTGGGAGTAGGGTGCAGAGCAATCCCTCTGGGAGTCAGAATGAGATACTTGTGTGTCTGGACTGGTAGCAGGTTTTTATGTTACCAGAGTGATCTCCATGGTAACAGATCAACATGGTACCAGTGACAGCTTTACACTCCAGGCTTTAGGTTCCCATGAGAAAGTGGATTCTTAACAACAAATAGGGGAGCAGAAACGAAGGAATATGGATGTACGCTCCCCTTTCTTGTAAAGTTCTGGTCATGAAGTTTCTGTTCATACAACCAGTGACATGTCCTCTTTAACCCCCTGGGTTCCTCTGTCAACCAAGACTCTTCAGAGGGTGTGCAATGTGCTCTTGAATTTCAACTGAACTCATACCAGGTTTAAATAGGCTTTGGTAGCAAAGAATTATATTGGAGTGGAACAAGAATGAGACTTGGAGTCAGGAAACCTGGCCTTCAGACCCAGCTTTTGTACTGTCTTGAAGGTCCTTACTTGCCACATTCTTAGATTCTCCCCAGTTATGATAGTCAATCATCCAGTTATATGGAAAGCCCCTGGTGTGATTCATTGGCGGTAAAAATGGTAGCCAGTTAAATAGAGGACAGTCTGCCATCCCCATCCCCATCAAAGGTATGATACTGCTGTGATCATGTGGATGCAAACGTTCAGACACCTAAAAAGTAGAAGGTAGGAGTCCTCTTTATTAAAGATTAATCTCTGAACTTAACGACCAAAATCTGGAGGCTGGATAGCCAGCAGAAGAGTTCATTTTCTGGAGTGTTGGTTACAAAAGGTTATTAATTTGGAGAATCAGCACTCGTTTATCTTAAACCACAAGAGAACATTTGTGAATTCAGGGGAACAATTATGTAATTTGGTAATTTCATGAGCCTCTTCCCTGGGGAATCTTATGACTCAACGATCAAAGGTGTCAGAGTAGAGAAGACAGCTTTCCATGGTCACATCTGTGCCCGTGGCGGGGCTTAGGTACACTCTGAAGTGAGATTCTTTGTGGCTGAGACCTCGGACTGATTGGTGATGGGTGGTTTGGGTAATGGTTTCTGTTGTATACATTTAAAGGGGACTAGTCTTTCCCCCAAAAGGGAAGTTTCTTTTCTAAGGAATTTATTCCTAGGGTTGTGGGGGAGTTAAACCCACTGTGCATCAAGGAAGTAACTGATTGCGTATTTCGTATAAAAGGCAACTATGAACTTGATATTGACTAAAGCAAACCAGCAGCTTCTTTCTACCACCTGGTTAGAACGTTTCTTTACTATACTTTGCAAGATGATAAAGGACAACCAAGGTGCCTGGGTGGCTCAATCGGTTAAGCATCTGATTCTTGATCTTGGCTCGGGTCATGATCTTGTGGATCGAGCCCCAAGTCGGGCTCTGAATTGACAGCAACAGAGCCTGCTTGGGATTCTCTCCCTCTCCCTCTCTCTCTGCCCTCCCCCACTCATACTCGCGCGCGTGCACAGACAGTCTCTCTCAAAATAAATAAACGTAAATAAAAAAGGACAAGTAATGGTAGTGCTAAGCTTCTCTTGCAATTCTCTGTGGTCTATCTCTAACCAATGGAAGTCTAAAGATTTTTATTTTAGGATCATAATGTTGGAAGATCTTTAGATTGCCCATATCATAATGCCACTTCTAAGACTGGTTTTAAGGTTTCTGATCATGATTTAAGTATGAAAAGTCTTGATCTTATTTCCTTTGTCATTTCTAGGTCTTTTTTTTTTTAAATTTTTAAATGTTTATTCATTTTTTGAGAGAGAGAGAGAGAGAGAGCACAGCAGGGGAGGGGCAGAGAGAGAGAGGGAGACACAGAATCCGAAGCAGGCTCCAGGCTCTGAGCTGTCATCACAGAGCCCCATGTGGGGCTCGAACCCACGAATGATGGGATTATGACCTGAGCTGAAGTTGGATGCTTAACCTACTGAGCCACCCAGGTGCCCTTGTCATTTCTAGGTCTTAAATTTACTTTGTTGACATAAAAAGAATTTTTGTTTAGCTCAGCAAAAGTTAAAAGAGCAGTGTATATCTTTTTTTTTTTTAGTTTTTTAATAAAGATTTTTTGCCTGAGAATCAACAGTGTTGGGACTGTTTCAGTTGAAAATGGAAATGTTCTTGAAGTTATATCAACATGGACAGGACAGTGAGCTAGAATTTTAGAGCTTGGTTTCCTGACAGTGCAGTTTTGGTTCTAGAACATTAGCATTGTCTGAGTTCAAATGTAAATAGACATTGTTTTGTTGTTATCTGCTGGTTTAAATTTTCATTCGGCTTGTAACGAAGAGATCATTGATCGCCCTGAACGCTTTGAAAGGAGACTAGACAAGGCTCAGTCCCACTGAGCTGGTATCCAAAGCAACTTTTCTCATGTTCTGGCTTGTAGCACTTTCAGAAATAAGGTTTTAGGAGAAGAAGGAGGGCATTTGAAGAAAACAGAGCATATTTATAAGGAGAGCATACTTCATTCCCTTCAAAACACAAACAAATGAATAAACTGGGGGGAAAAAAAAAGAAACAAAACACCGATCCGAATCCCAGGAGTGGGAAGGGAACCCACCCCGTGGCTTCCGTTGCAGACACTACTGTTGCTGGGGGTGCAGCAGGATGCCTTTGACCCGAAAGTCGGGGAGAGGGAACATGGCCTGCGTGCTGCCGTGCCCTTGGGTGACCAAGGCTGCTGGTGCAGCCGCAGAGAAACGAGATAGCGTGGGGAGAACGGGGACACACAGTGTGTCATGGGAAGGAGGGCAGACCTGGAGCCCAGACAGCTGAGGGCAAGGGACTGTTGGGGCAGGACCCCAGCCGCAAGGCCGATGGAGAAGTTGGCTGATCTCAGAGATCTCAGAAAGGAGAGGTGTTTTGTTTGTTTTGCTTTTGCTTTTAGTGGAAGAGGGAGTTGAATGAGGAAGGAGGGTGGGAAGCTTCAGGGCAGTTTTGTGTCCAAGGTTGAGAGATGTTCCTCCTGGTAGCAGAATGCCCGGCTTTCATCTTGTCCTGCATTGTGGCCCCACTGCCTGGGGAACTCCATCAACAACCCACGTCTTAACCACCTAGGAGAGTTTACAAATGGGGCATGGGGCCTTGTGCAGACAGACCTCCAAGAGTCAGGCACTAGGTTTGGGCCAGCTTGTGGACTCTCCTTCGTATCACTGCAGTGCCCTGTCCATCTGCTTGCTCCAGGCCCTGCAGGCATGTGAAATGGCAGGGTCATTCTGTACCTTAGAATGTGTGTCCCCAGGTCACATTTATCCCTGGAGCACATTTTTCCCCCTCGTGGTAAAGAATTAAATGTAAACAGGGGCGCCTGGGTGGCTCAGTCGGTTAAGCGTCCAACTTCAGCTCAGGTCATGATCTCGTGGTTCACGAGTTTGAGCCCTGCGTTGCACTCTGTGCTGACAGCTCAGAGCCTGGAGCCTGCTTCAGACTCTGTTTCCCTCTCTCTCTCTTTCTGCCCTCTCTCTCTCTCTCTCAGTTTCAAGAATAAATAAACATTAAAAAAATTTGTATAAAGAGTTAAATGTAAACAAATGGTTTTCAGCTGTCCCCTTAGCTCATAAAAACCCATATATAACTCATATTCTGTCTGAAATATAGTACAGGTAGACCTGTTTCTACTAACCACCTTTTCTAGCCTAATAATTAATCTGGCAAAATGCATGTAGATTCCAACTGTGGTTCAGCAAGGAGGAGCGCATCATAACCACTGCCCTGCCTCTTGAAGGAACTTGGGAGAAAATGAACAACTGGTAACTTGTTAGCTAGCCTCTGAATGAGGGAGAGTGCTGTTTTAGACAGGCCCCAGGAATCCCGAATGATGCGGGAGAGGACTGTGGCCCCATGGGGGCAGGCTAGGGAATTATCCATCCCTCTTCCTCTGAATGGGTCACAACGGAGTGTCTCATCAGGAACTGTGTGTATAAAAACATGACCTCTGCAGATTTGGGCATGGCTAGATGCCTTCGCTGCGTGCTGTATCTTTAATTCCTATCCAGGCGCAGTCTCAACCTTGCATAACATCTTGTAGCAGAGGGCAATTTGTTTTCTCCAGTCAAATCTATGATTTGAGAATGTGGCTGTTAATGATTGAGAGTACAGGAAAACGTGGGGGTCCAGAAGGGTAAAGCTGATTCCCGGGACCGTAAACTTGGGACTCTGAACTGTGGATGGTGGCTACAAAAGTCTTGGCCAAGGCAGGGAGGCTGATAGTGGGGGGCAGTCTCCTTCACTGGGAGACTCCAGGTTCTAATCCTGGAAAGTTAATTGTGGAAGAAAACTTAGCCAGTCACAACAAACAATTGCCAGACTTATTTTGTGGCAGGCCCTGTGATGAGTGCTGGAGTTACACGTCGAATAAAATACGGATACTCCTCTTTATGACTTACTAAAATGTTTTTATGTGAGTTTGTGTTCGCTTTTCCAGCAAATATGAACTGAGCAGCCATCATGTGCCAGGCGGATGCTAGACGATGTGGAAACTTCAGTGAACAGGAGCAGACATGTTGTCCTGTTAATTTGTAGAATTTACACTCCAGGGGGGTCTCTACCCACCCCATCAAAATATGTACAGAAGACACTGTCACTGCCCTACTTCTGAGTCTGTGCTCAGGTCACTCCCTGAGTTGAGTCTTTCCACATTTATAAATATCCCTATTGTGGGAGCCACTGAAAAGGACAGAGGAACCTGATAAGCCAGGCAGGCGGAGCACCCAAGCAGTGGTTTGTGAACAGTTAGTGGGGCAGCCAGAGTTCCCTGCACCAAGCATTATGTTTTATGTGTGCACATCAGCGTGTTACTGATTGCTTCCTTGTGCTGATCTGTTTTTATTTCCTGTAGTTCTTCAGGTCTGTCCAAGCCAGTATGATCTATCTTCTACTAATGTTTCTGGAGTTCTAGGGAGCTGTTTAATGCACTTTCTTCTGCATCTGCCACAGCATCAGGCCCCACGCCCACTAACCATGCTTGATGGTGATGCCCAGAGATGATGGTTATTACCAGCCCTGGGTTTGGAAGCCAGTCTACCAGTGATGGAACCATCAAGGCTCAGCCTAGGAGCTCATAGTCACGTGGGAGAAGGAGCTCAGGACCACATGCAGGACTATGGGGTGATGGAAATTGATTTCAGGTACTGAGGTAAATCTCCAGTGAGGTGAAGACAAACAGGTCAGGACAAAGCCCTTATGTCATAGCAGCACTACAGAGTCCCAGGGTGGGGACCTGACTTCTCCTTTAGACTGAGCATTGAAATTAACTCACCAAAGAACAAATACTGGAAGTATGTACTTGAAATGATAACATACAAGATTTTGGGTTTTTACCTGGCAGATTTTTTTTTTAATGCTAATTCTCAATTCAGACTAGTTGGTGGGGGGGAGCTGGGCCCATGTATTCATGCTTGGCACAGGTAGGCATAACAGATTCGCAACAGCAGCTCACGCAAGAGGCATGTATGTGTAAGTGACATGAAAAAACACCAACAGGGGCACCTGGGTGGCTCAGGCAGTTGAGCGTCCGACTTCGGCTCAGGTCATGATCTTGCGGTTTGTGAGTTTGAGCCCCGTGTTGGGCTCTGTGCTGACAGCTCAGAGTCTGGAGCCTGCTTTGGATTCTGTATACCCCCCTCTTTGCCCTTCCCCCACTCGTGCTCTGTCTGTCTCGCTCTCTCAAAAATAAATAAATGTTAAAAAAAAAAAAAAAAACAACCACCAACAGCGACCTAAGAACAAAAACGCAATCTGCTGAGCATACCCTTTGGCAAATGTGGGTTAAGATCCTTAAAACAGTTTAACTCCTCAGCTCGGCAACCTCTTCTCTAAAAATCCATCACCAGGAAACAGTCTCAGATGCCGACAGTGGTTCTTACACACGGATGTACGGCCAACAAGACATCAGTTCAATGAGTTAGGGAAGGTCATTACACCAGAATATTATGCGGCAGTTAAAAATCACGTTTTTGAAATGTTCATCTCATATAATTGCAAAGGAAGGATACACATCTCTGTCCTCAAAATAATCCCATTTAAAAAAATCCATTATGGGGTGCCTGGGTGGCTCAGTCGGTTAAGCGGCCAACTTCGGCTCAGGTCATGATCTCGCAGTCCATGAGTTCGAGCCCCGCGTCAGGCTCTGTGCTGACAGCTCAGAGCCTGGAGCCTGTTTCAGATTCTGTGTCTCCCTCTCTCTGACCCTCCCCCGTTCATGCTCTGTCTCCCTCTGTCTCAAAAATAAATAAACGTTAAAAAAATTTTTTTTTTAAAAATCCATTAAAATAGACCAGAAGGAAATGCAGGAAAATAGTTCTTGTGGTTATTTCTAGGTGAAAGGACTACGGGTAGAGGGTTTTTTTCCCTCTTTCTCTACTGTAATTTTTTTCTAGCATTGTCTAGGATTATTTTTGTCTTAACGAAATCATGATCACATCCGTTCCCAGCTGGCCACTTTGCACCTAGATTCATTGTGTTAAACTGCAAGCAAAGAACTAGCATTAAAGAATGTTATTTAATTAAAGTGCTTTCCATTGTCCCCTTCCCCCTACCCTTAAAACCCCTCACGACCTTCCCACTGCACCTAGGACAAATGCAGCAGCCTGCAGGGTCCCGCACACCCTGGGTCCCACTCACCTCTGCAGCTTTATCTTGTATACTCACCTCCTTGCTCTCTGCTTTCCAGCCGTACGGGGCCTTTTTCAGTTTTCTGTACAGATCGCCTTCTCTCTCTTCCTTCTGGCTGCAACACTCTTCTCTAGGCTGAGCCCTTCCCCCTGTACCGCCCCCACCCCCCTAATTCAGCAAGATAAATTCAATACAATTCCAACTCATCCTTTAGACCTCTGCCGAAGTCACTTAAGCCTGAGGACTCACCAGCGCCCCCAGTGTACTTCCAACAGGCTCTCTACTTCCCTTCTTACAACATGGGTTCCCACCCTGTCCTTAAGCCTAAACCACACGCTGTAGAGGGCTGGGACCGTGCCATCTAGATCACTACTGCGTTCCCCCAGAATGCAGCACAGGGTTGAGCTGACCATAGAGGGCTCTGAAGTATCGGTGAGTGGGTGAATCTCATCTAACTAGACTGAAACTTCTGTTCTCAGGGCAGGCTGTGCTGATTGTCAAAAATGCCCTATGTGCCCGAACGTCACAAAGTCTCATTTTTCTCATCCCTGAAAGGAGGCTCCCAGTACCTATAGCACACTGTTGTGTTGCATGAGTTGTTGCTTATGAAGTGCCTATTAGAGCGTGTGGCACACGGCAGGTACTTAGTAAACGATGCTGTCTTCCTGGGCCGCCCCCGGTGCCTGTTTACACAGCCAGGCCTGGCATACACCTGTTGTTTTTGTTTTTTTTAAGCTTATTTATTTATTTAGAGACGGAGACAGTGTGAGTAGGGGAGGGGCAGAGACAGAAGGAGACAGAAAATCCCAAGCACCGCCCTGATGCGGGGCTCGATCCCACCAACCGTGAGAGCATGACCTGAGCTGAGATCAAGAGTCGGACGCTTAACCGACTGAGCCATCCAGGCGACCCAGCATACAGCTGTTTTTAATGTGACCTTATCTGCTGTAAGTCACTCGAGGAGGGGTTTCCCCAGAAGAAACTTTTTTTTTCCCCTCCCTAGACTATGATCGTTAGTACTCCTCATCAGCTCTAAGGCAGAGTCAGTTTTCTGGGCCCCAGCACAGCGCCAGACTCGCGATGTGGATGTGTGCCAAATTGACCAGGACCAGGCTGAGGCACCGAGTGAAACCTGTGTGTCCATCGGCTGCCTTCTTCTTGTGGATGCAAATCCCTCTGAACTCTGCCTGAAATCGTTTGCCCGGTTGGAAGAGTAGAAAGAGAACTTCCCTGACGGGTCAAAGAGTTCTTATTTTTCCTTTCTAAACACCACTCTTCTTTCAGACGCCATTAAACTAGCCCAGTTGTGGATCCTGAGCTTCAACTGTGTGGTTATGAAAGCCGAGTGCTTTCTCTGAGGTCAGAGCCCTGGGTGTGGGTGATCTCAGGTAAAAGGTCTCAGGGATTCAGACATGTCATTCTTTTGTATAACTGACTTTTCAAGTACTCCAGCCCTGAGACTGTCCCCTTATTGTAGCTTCTCGAACGTTGTCACACTGTCAGACTTGGGCTGGTGGGGTTTTTTTCCTCCCAAACAACCAAAATCAGATTCATTTTGGAAGCAGATACTAGTATGGCTGTTGTTCTTCCTATGTCTGGACCCTGAAGAATTCAGAACTAGATTCAGTACTTTGCCGTGTATTCTCACAGGTTAGGTTTTCGAGCGAACACAAAACTTAGACCCAGTGGCTTCCGTATGCATGCACACCGCCACCTGTGTTTATGTGTGTGTGCTTTCTAGAATGAGACCTCCTTTAAAACTCAACCTCCCATCATTTGAGAACTGATTTGCTATTTTATAGCTTGTCCTTTTTACGGCTCTTGGAGAATCACTGCACCAAATATATTTGGCAGGAACTTAGCACGCAAGCCCTCCCTCAGAACTTGCTACCAAATTTGCTGAGTTCCCTTCTTAAAAACTTGAGATTCCTCTAACTTTTTCCTGTGATGTGCTCATTTTTGATCTAAAACTGTAGTTGAAAGCCTGTCTCGGTAATCATTCACATCAAGAAAAGAACGAATTTCTCAAAAAAGAAGTCAGGTGCTAAAAATAACCTCCACGCTAAGACCCACTTACTTTTCTACCTAGGGAATCAAGACAGAAACATTTCTAGGCTAGAAATGGCATAGTTCAAGTGATGCAACCATTTAGCTGCCTACTATTTTTTTTTCTTTTCTGCCAGAAGGAAAATATATAATGTAATGTAGAAAAATTTCCCCTGAGTTGTTAAAATAATCACTGAAATAACCTCTGGTGCTTAGTACGATACCCTGAAATCTTGGATCTTCAGAATCGTTCGTTTCTGAGGTTTTCCGGACAGCCAGGTTTTCACTCAAAAATTGGTTGGTAGAGCGATTGCTGCTGTTACAATTGCGTACATTATGAGAATCCTTTGTGGAGGTAAAAAGTGTAAAGAAAATTGCTGAGAAGTGACCAGTGACTCCCTTCTGTGTTTGTCTAGTGGGCTGTGTAATTAAATGAGTGGGTCAAGTCTGTCTGAAGTAAAGTATTATGCAATATCAAATAAATGACATGACTTTTAAAAAGGTTGTGCACGTAATTTTTTTCTTCTGTGACTATAGCATTACAAATGTTCTACCTTTAGCCTTCCCTGCTTTCTGTTACACGGATGCCAAAAAACAATAGGGTTAATTAGGACTCATTCTTTTTTTTCTCTTCCTAGCACAGAGGAGGCTTTCAATATGTGCCGAATGAATGAACCAGTCTGTGAGTCATAATTTATCACATCGCTGATTAATAGAAGCACAATTGTTATCTTCTCTAATAGATGTAGCTGACTTTTTTTAAGTTGAGATTATCTCAATGGCTGGGATGCCAGCATTTTAGAAAAATCGTGGGTTTATGTTGGAAGTAGTTTTTAGGGTCAGTATCCTTTTTACTGCATCAGGACAAGAGCAGATATTTAGCAGACTAGTTCTGTGATGGAACACTGTTAGAAGTGTGTCAATTCTTACGTGCAAGTAACAAGTTATGTTATTTATAACAATATATATGTTATATATAACTTAGTTATGTATGTATATGTATACATACATATGTAAGTTATGTATAACTTAGAAAAAGGTCTCATTGGAAAGATATTAGATAATTCATGGGCTCAATTAAGAAAAAAAAAAGCAGGGGCGCCTGGGTGGCTCAGGCGTGAAGCGTGAGTTAAGCGGAAGTGTCCGACTCTTGATTTTGGCTCAGGTTACGATCTCACGGTTCCTGGGATGGAGCCCTGTGTCGGGCTCTGTGCTGATAGCATGGAGTGGGCTTGGGAGTCTCTCTCTCCCTCTGTCTCTGCCGCTCACCTGCTCACGCATGCATATTCTCTCTCTCTCTCTCTCTCTCTCTCAAATAAACATCAAAAAACAAATAAAAGCAGACCCCAAGGCTTTCTCAGGGGCCAGAGCTCAGCCAAGGTCCTACCACAGGGACAGTGCTCCCTGAATGCCTCCGCTGTGTGGCTGCCAGTGGACACACATCTTATGAAGCTGATGCCCCTGCCATGAATAGCACCCCAACATCCCTGGGGAAGTGGTCACTCCCTTAAGATTCAAAAACTGGGATGGGGCGCCTGGGTGGCGCAGTCGGTTAAGCGTCCGACTTCAGCCAGGTCACGATCTCGCGGTCCGTGAGTTTGAGCCCCGCGTCAGGCTCTGGGCTGATGGCTCAGAGCCTGGAGCCTGATTCCGATTCTGTGTCTCCCTCTCTCTCTGCCCCTCCCCCGTTCATGCTCTGTCTCTCTCTGTCCCAAAAATAAATAAAAACCGTTGAAAAAAAAATTAAAAAAAAAAAAAAAAAAAAAAAAACTGGGACAGGTGCATCTGATGGGCCCGGCTTCTGATCCAGAGAACAGGTGAGAAAGCCTGCCAATCCTGGGATTCCCCCAGCAGAAGAGGTATGGGGATACTGAGCAGAAAAAAATCTGGAAGTCTAGCATCAGATTGTAAGCTATTGCACAGCACTGTGTTTCACCTTGTTTTCGTGTCCTGCTTTATTCGTGGCAAAGTTAAGTGGTTCCACATTTGCGTTGCCCAGGTCAGCACACAGAATGTCAGTGGCTTGTTTTCCTTGTCATCTTTGTTCCTCGTTCGCGTATGAGGCTTTAGCAAGTTGTGTGCAATGAATTTTTTTGTTTGTTTCTAAATTCTGTTAGCATGCTGAGAAGCCTGCCTGTGCAGTGAAACAGTAGCTAAGCCCTACTCCAAGAAAACGATGGGACCAGCTTTCTAACATGGGCAGCATCCAGCTCTTGGGAAGTATTTTATTTCCTTTTTAAAAAATTGCTTTTAATAATATCTGATACATATCAATGAGTCTAAGAGCTGTAAAGGCCCTCAGAGATGATATTTTTTGACTTGTCACCCAAGTCATGAATGTCTCAGCGGGATCCCAGATACAGCAGGACATTGACCTTCTGCTTGGATATGGTCAGTGAGGAGCATGTCACTGCCCCCTTTTCCATCCCATTTTTGGATGTGTCTGGATAGGATAAGACTTCTCTGAAATTCACTTCATTGTCACTTTGCCCTTTGGTTCTAGTTTTGTCATGTGGGACCAAACGGGACATGTTCCTTCTGCATTAATTCTAGAGACAAACTAAACTTTGGAGTCAGGTATGGATTTGACTCCCACCTTTGCCATTACCAGCTGGTCAAATTTTAGAATCACTGTATCATCTTTTTTGAACTGCTTTTCCTCATTGGTAAGATGAGAAATAACAGCTCCTTGGCAGGGATTAAGATATAATGGAGAATACGTTACAATATGCCTGGCCAGTAGTATAGTTCCTTAATCAATGCTGACTGTCATTTTTGTTATTAGTCATACATTTAAAGACGATTATCTTGTCCCTTCAGTCTTGTTTCCATGTTGGGCCTCTGCTCACCTGAGACGAATCCTCCTGGATAATTTACCATTCTGGTCTTCCTCCTGAGTGCCCTTCTGTCCCTGTTCTTCCAGTTTTATTAATATTTGTGTGAAAATGTGGTTGGGGCTCCTCGGTGGCTCAGTTGGTTAAGCATCCAACTTCAGCTCAGGTCTTGATGTCATGGTTTGTGAGTTGGAGCCCCGCTTCAGGCTCTGTGCCGACAGCTCAGAGCCTGGAGCCTGCTTCGGATTCTGTCTGTCTCTCTCTCTCTCTCTCCGCCCCTCCCCACTCATGCTCTGTCTCTCTCTGTCTCAAAAATAAACAAACACTAAAAAAAATTTTAGAAAACGTGTTCTGCACACCAACTGGGCTAAGGGGAACAGGAGTAGGACATCCGTTAGGTGTAAACGAATTGTTGACCAAATCAGTAGGCACTTCATCAGTGTGACATAAGGTGATAGCATTTTAGTATCGATGTCGTACTCAGGTTGACCATTTTTACTCGGACTGTGGCCAAAGTCAGAATTCTCCTCCCTTATGCTTCAGTGGATTTTTTTTAAGCTAAACGTGTGCCTTTACATTTAATCCTATTAAATTTCATTTAAGCTGGCTGAGGCAATTTGGATCTTATGTTCATCCCTCTTGAGAATCTCTTCTACTGTATGTCAAACAGCTTAGATGAGAAGTCCCTATAGGCCTTTATGTTAATTATTTGGAAGGACAGGATTGAATGGGACAGGATCAGTGAAGAAGCCCTGTGGCATACTACTCGAGAGTGTCTTCCAGGTAGGTACAGACTGATCTTTGTAATTTATAAGTATGTTGTGGTTATGTAGTGTTTTATGACATATAAATCTCTTTTTGTGTGCCATGCATTAGATATGCCATAAGTGACACATCATCATTTTTGCAAATGTGCACAATGGTACTACATTCCAATTTAACCCGTAAGAAAATGCAAACTGTCGGATTATTTGCTGAAGTCAAAGATGCACTCCTTGGCTCTCCTAGCAAATCTTTACTAACTACCCTCTTTCACTTTGCTTGTCTGCTCATGATGAACCTAAAACCTTACAGTTAGGCTTTTGGAAAAGGTCTTCTTGGATCTGTGGCAGTAAACAGATGGTTAATCAATTTATATACTCTCCGTGCTTTTCAAAGAGAAAAAGGAGAGTTGTAGGTTTGCCAGGGATGAGTTTTTAAACCTGGCCACACAGCTAAAATATATCTGAAATCTACTGGGTGAGAGAGAGCGTCTTTTGTTCTTTTACCATAACAGTATGTATATGTGTATATTTGGATGTTTTCTTCCAGTGAACACTTATGACAATGGGTTGTGGTATTTTATTTTTCATTTTAAAGTGGACTCTGTGGAACGTTCACTAATGAAATAGGAAGACAGAGGGATTGGGGCATCACTGGGAAATGCTTGGAATTAACCCATTATATGATGTTCATGGTAACGAGTTCAGAAGGATAGCTTTTCTCGCTTATGTGCTATTTCTCTCTAAATATCTTTTCAGAAAGTTCTCAAAAAGTAACGTGCAACTGTAAGGTCAAAAGACTATGCCACCTTGGTTTGTATGTGTATACAATTATATATAAGTTAGCCTCTGGGTGTTGACCCAAGAAATGCAATTCAATGATTTCTGTGTGTAAGAAAAATCTGGGAAGCATACACATATGTAAACTAATGACTGCAGGTCTGTGACTGGCTGAAGGAGGAAGTGGGTGCTAGCTTTTGAGGGGCTCAGGGTATGCCATCCTAATGAGTTCAGATTTCACCCTGAAGGTTGTAGGGTGACTCAAGGGAATTTAAATAGGAAAGAGATGTGATCAGATTTACGTTTAAAAGCTTTCATAGGTAGCAACACAGAGCACGGGGTGAGGTAAAAAGCTGTTGCACTGATCCAGGTGAGAAAAAACACAAGTCTAAACTAAGGCAGCGGCAGTGGGGATGGAGTGAACTGGAAATACGCAATTGACATTAAGTAGATTCATTGGGCAAGGGTTAGCGACAGATCAGATGAGAAGGTTGAGAGCAAGAAGCAGAAAAGATGGCTCTTTGTAAAGGGCCCATTATGTAGGGTGTCAAGGTGAGAAGGAGGCGCCTGTGCAGAAGAAGCACAGGGAGAAAGAGGAGGGAAATCCTGGACAGACCAAAGAAAGCGGATTTGGGGAAGGAGAGAATGATCCTGAACAACCAAGTACCGTGAGAGGTCAGAGAAGATGAGGACTAAGGGAGTCATCAGTGACTCGGGCAGAACAGTTTTTGAGGTGGGGAGAGGCCAGCGCCGACCTGACTGCTGTAAATTGAAGCGTGGAAGAAAGTGATGGTAGGTGTCCCTTTGGCTGACCGTGGATTAGAATAGATCAGAGAGGAGTGGGGGAGGGGCAGCCGTGGGTAAAGGGAGGGTTTCGTTTGTTCAGTGGCAGGTGTTCGTCCATGAAGAATTGCTGGTGAGAGTTGAGAGCTGAAAACAGAGGAGAAGTAAGGGGTGACTGAGGGAACTAGGTCTTGTAGAAATGGGAGAAAACGAGATACAAAATAAAAATGGAGGCGTTCCTTCGTGTTCAATAGGAGGATGGGTTCATTCCACTGAAACAAGAAGAAAGGCATGTAGAAAAATACAGCTGGATGAGGGCAGGCTGGAAGGTAATGAGAATTCCCCCACGGAATTCATTCCGCCCCCCCCCCCCACCCTACAGAGAAGCCACACATGGAAGAGGTAGCAGTTAAAAGGCAACGGGAGAGTGGCCGAGTAAGCCAGAGATTGGTTGCTTGGCAAACTGGGGGACCTGGCATTGCCTCCCAGCAGGAGACGGGGCATCTGTGTTGGTATACAGGTCGGTCCGTCTGTGTGATTTTCCCCTGTGCTGGTCAGCACTGTGGTATAGCTGGGAAGAAAGGAGATGGCCAGATTCATTCTTTCTGAAAGTACGGAGCGCCTGCTGTATGCCAGGTACGTACATTCCATATCATTGAGAGGCAGCAGCTAACAAAATAGAGGAGTGAGGAAGAAAGCAGTGCCGCTCTCTGGGTTAAATGTATTCCAAGCACGGAGAGCCGTGAAGGCCTTGAGGAGGAAGGGTGTACTAAAAAGGCACAGCGACGAAGCAAGCGTGTCTGAAATGATTTCTGGCAGGTGAGGGACACTCGGGTTTGGAAGGAGGGGTGGGAACAGAATTTGGGAAGACCCTTCAGGCCATTGTAAAGAGTTTGGCTTTTAATTTGCCAATGAAAATTTTAAGCAGAGGACTGACATAGTCCGACTTTGATTTTTAAAGAATCACTCTGGCTGCTGGAGAGATAAGAGGAGGGAGAGTCTAAGGAGGGAGGGAGGAGCCTAAAAGCAGAGAAGCCTACTAGGAGCCTGTTAAATAGTAAGTCTGGCGAGCCACGATGGAAGGTTAGGCCACACATATTCCTACCTCAGGGCCTTTGCACTTCCTGTTCTCTGTGTCTGGGATCCTCTTCTTCTAGATATTCCCATGGCCCACACCCTCCCCTCCTTCAGATGTCTGCTTAATGTGAGTCCTTCATAGCAGCCCTCATGCCCTCACCAGCACACCCTTTCCATGATATTTTTTTCTCCATAAAACTTAACCACCATTTGACGTTATACTTGTTTATTTATTTATTGTCTATCCTGACAAGAATGCAAGGTTTTTAAGAATAGAGATTTCACTCTGTTTTGTCCATTGCCGTGTGCCTGCTCCCTAGAGCCATGCCTTCCCTGAGGAGGTGCTCCATAAATATTGGTTGACTCAATTAAGGAATGAAGTGCTCCTGTCTCCCTTATCACCAATTCCCCCTCCGCCATTACAATTAGTAGGAACAATGGCAGTGATAATATTCCATTTCCTTACTGCCTCTCCCTTTCTGTAAAGATGAGGTACACCGGGCTTCATCGGTCTTCCTCTGCAGAGTAGAAGTAACTCACTAAGCCATGGAGTCGATTTCGTGGCTCCTCATGCAGCAAGCAGCCTTGCCTTTGGTTTGTGTCCGTCTTTGCGTCTGTTTAGTCACGTCGCTCACGCTCTTCAGAATCCTCTAGCTTAAACTCTTGAGTAATTCTGGACAGTGGAGTTAGCTGGGAACTTGAGAACCAGATGAAGGATTCTGCCAATAGCATGCCGTATGTGCTTGGCATCTAATTTTGGCATTCGCTTTAGCAGGTTTGATTGCATAATTCAGGCATTGGCGACAAAAAGTGACCACATATCCAGGGAGGGGAGGATTGGGAGGCACAAGATGGAAGCTGTTCTAGGGATTCAGAGAATGGGCTAGGGCTCTTGTTTTTAAAAAGATGCCCACATTTCCAGCGCCCTTGGGATTCTTCCAGGCCTCCTGCATAGACCATCATGGAGTATTTACTTCCTTTGGGGACTGCAGGATGATGCTCTTGTGGTCCTTCCATAGCAAGTCTCCATTTTATTATATTTTTTTTTTTATGCCTGCATCCTGTGTTTTGAAATATTTTCTCGCCTACAAAATCTGTATCAATTAAGTACAACTTAATTTGTTTTCCCACTTTTTCCTAATTAAAGACCTATATCTATAGACAGCTATCCGAACTTCCAAGTATGACAAAACTGCAAAGAGCGTATGTAATTGACATGATTCCAAAATAAAAGCCAAGAATGTGTAGATTTCACACCCACACCCTCATTGTGGGTCAATAAAGGATTCCTGATCATTTTGAATGTGCAAATACGATGCCTTTTGAGCACCCTCAGTTCGTTCCTAGAAGAGAGATTTTATTGTGGTTTGTTTTGTTTTCAGTGTGTGGAATTTTAAGTTGTGAGTGAAAGAGCACTCGGCATCACGAGGCAGGACAAGAGATCTGTCCCTCAGCAGACAGGTGATCATGGGCAAGTCTCTTGGAGAGGAGAGAAGCATGAGAGTTCTGAACCGGGTGACTTCTAAAGAGTCTTCCACTGTGAAACTGCAGCAATCTTTCACACATGTCCATGCCTGTTGTCTCTTTTTGCAGCCTTCAGGGTTAATGAGAGCTCTCGGGAACACTGTGACCTTAGAGGGAACTGGCTTACATCAAGAGAGCAGATGCCAGCTCCCTCTAGTACTCTCCTGGGCACATGACCCACTCCCTTTTTGAAACCCTGAATCTTTACATCACTGGTAAGTGCCTGTATAATTGATACTGTTGCCAGTGATCAAACACGGAGATTACCAAATGATAGAGCTGGAAGAGACCCTAAGGTATTATCTAGTCCAATTATGGCCCCCAGACACCTATGTGTCTGAAAAAAGAGATGGGGGCGGGTCTGTGAGCCAACTCTAGTATTCCAGATGCCCTATGGTAATTCTATATTTGAGGATAATACTGTAAGGTTAATCAAGCTAGGGAAGCATGAGGTTCCTCTGCTTTTGGCAGGAATTATCAATATGTGGATAAATCAGGTGTTCCTAGTAACTGCTCGTGGGGAAGCAAAAGCTTTCGAAAACCAAATGCCTGTAGCTGTGTTGTCCAGTACGATTAGCCACTGGCCACGTACTGAGCACTTGAAACAGAGCTAATCCCTAAGTATGCTGTCAGTGCTAAATGCGTACCAGACTTCAAAAACTTAGTAGAAAAATGTGAAGTTGGGGCGCCTGGGTGGCTCAGTCAGTTAAGCGTCCGCCTTCGGCTCAGGTCATGATCTCGTGGTCCGTGAGTTTGATCCCCGCGTCGGGCTCTGTGCTGACCGCTCGGAGCCTGGAGCCTGTTTCAGATTCTGTGTCTCCCTCTCTCTCTGCCCCTCCCCCATTCATGCTCTGTCTCTCTCTGTCTCAAAAATAAATAAACGGTAAAAAAAAATTAAAAAAAAGAAAAATGTGAAGTATCTTACGTTTTTAGATTGGTTACATATTTAAGTGATAATATTTTAGATATATCAAATTAAAAAAGTAATTAAAAGTAATGTAAAGCCTTTCCTTTTACTTCTTTTTACTGTGGGGCCTACACATCTCAAATCACATCGTGTGGTTTCCATTGTACTTCTGTTAGAAGCTGTGGTCTGTTGTGAGAGATTTCTGGGCGGTGAAGTGTCTGGGACTCGTTCTTTATTTGGTAGAGCCACAAAGTGAGATCAGAGAGGTTAGGCCACTTGTTCAGGATCACACAGCAAGTTGGTAGCTGAACCAGGATTAGGCCAGTGTGCTTTCCATTGCTGAAAACAGCCTCAGGGTTCACAGTGATTTGTTTTACTAGGGGTCTGTAAAATTGCTTCTTTGAGTAAATGCCGAGGTTCTTATATAGATGATTGGCAGTTGTGTCCCTCCAGAATCAAATCCAACCAAAAACAAAAAGAAAAGAAGGAAGAGAAGGAGAGAGAAAAGGCTTTCCCTTTAAAGGACCCAGTGAGAAATTGCAGTTTTCATTCTTGAGCAGATTTCCTTTACCCCCAGCACCCTGGCGTGGAACATTAATTGCTGAAGAAAACCGCAATAAGAAAACATTGACAAGGAGTGCAGCCCTCATTCAGCATGCTTTCCCCTTCAACGCAGCAAGAATCCCTCATTAAAAGATTAAGGCTGACCAAAAATAAATTGTCTCTTGGTCCCCAGGCAGTTCATTTGACATCATTTCCACAGGATTAGGGACCCCAATGGCATGTGTTTAGCATGGGGCTATGTTAATATTACATAGGATTATTCTCAAAAGTTTTAAAATATATTTTTAAGTATTGAACTACTACTAATTAAGACTTTGATGTGACTAATAACTATGATATTTTGCCCACAAATGGGGACTTTTCTCCCCGTCCCCCACACCAGTGTGTAACCAAACCCAGCAATTCTACCTTAAAAAATTTATAAAAAGCAGACCATGAAGTATAGCAACATCATGATCACTTGAGGAATTGTGTAATTGTATGGAATGGAAATTTAGCCTCTACTGCACGCGGTCCTTGGTCCCTTCTCTGAGCCATCATTTCTCGTCTTTGTGTTTTTTTATGGTTATCCATATTGTACGTGTAGGGTTTAAAGAAGCTAAAAATTTTATAAGGTACATTACAAAATCTTTTGTGCCCCCTCCCCCTACTCTACATCCCTACTCTTGATTTCCTGCCCACCAGAGGCAACCACTTTTATATCTTACAACTGGTTCTTTAGTCATTTACCTCCATTTCTTAAATCACACACTCAGGGTGCCCGGGTGGCTTAGTCAGTTGAACATCTAACTCTTGACTTAAGCTCAGGTCACGATCCAACAACCGAGCCCCACGTCGGGCTCCATGCTGAGTCCCTCTCCCCTGCTTTCTCTCTCTCTCTCTCTCAAATAAAATAAAATAAAAAATTAAATTACACACTGACATTGCTACTTATTTCTTTTTCAGTTCTAGACATTATCCTTTCTTATCCCACTGTAGAAGATGACACTTTATCTCTTTTGTCCCCTACCCCTAGCCCTACCATAGAAGCATCCAGGTAGTCATAATTTCAGACAGGTCACTGTTTAGTGTTTCCATGCTGTCATTATATAAATGCGATCATATCTGACTCACGTACTCTATTAAGATTGCTTTTCTTTACTGTAACTTCTGGTTTTCCCTGGAGTTAATAACTATGGTGTTTTTACCATGTACTTCCATTTTTAATGTACTGATAACTTAATTTTTATGTACTCGTTGCTAATTCACCTTTCTCAGATGCAGTGGGTGTTAACAAATCCTGGAGCAAGAGTCTGAGAACCTTCCACCTTCTCTGGTCTTGGCTTTCGCGTGGTGCTCCGCTGCCATCTGGGCCTTTCTTCACTTCACCTCCTCTTTGAGTTTGATTCCATTTCCTGAATTCCATGCCTTTTCTTGTCTTAGTTTATTTTCTAGCTTTAATGGAGGACAGTTTTCAATAGCTTCCTAGGGATGGGGCGGGGCTAGAGGGGAAGTAAAATTGTTGAAAACTTGCACGTCAGAAAATATCTTTCCTCTCTCCCCATATTTGATAGTTGGACTTAATAAGTTGCCTAAGGATACAGTTCTAGGCAGGAAGTAAGTTTCCCCCAGAATTTTGAAGGCACTGGTCCATTGTATTGTCTTTCAGTGCTGCTGTTGCAAAGACCGTGCCTTCCTGACTCTTAATCCTTGGTGTGTAACTTGTTTTGTTTGCTTATTTGTCCTCCGGGAGTATTTTTATCCTCCGCATTCTAAATTCACTGTCATGTGCCTTGGCGTGGGTCTGTGTTAGTCCATTCAGGCCATTGCAGACCTGACACTTATTTCCTTCAGTTCTGGGAAATTTCCTCCCCTGTTTTCTCAGTTCTTTCCCTGGAACTCCCATTATTAGGACGTTGGTCCTATGATTTTCTTATCTTCTCTTGTTATTTTCCACCTGCTTGTAGTTTGAACTCCTCTTTGGGAGATTCCTTAACGTTTATTTCCCACTCCTTCTATTGAGTTTTTAATCCTGGGGTCATACCTTTAATGTGCATGGGGGTATTTTTGTTGTTGTTCTGGACACGTTCCTCATTATAACCTCTTGTCCTTCTCTCAGAGTCGCAACATCTTCTCTTACTTATGGAAGGATAATAATGATGATGATGATGATGATGATGATGATTAGTTTTTCCTACATTGTCTGTCTTTTCTCCATGACGCCTTCTTCTGGCCGTTTTGAGGTTTTTTTGTTTGTTTTTGGCTGGGTGGTATTTTTTGTTTCACTCTCTGCCTTTCCTCTTTTATACCCAAACATCTGGTGATCTCTGCTTGTCCGCTCATATCTGAGAGTTGTTGGAGTACTGACTGGAAGTTCTACATGCATGGGTGGGCTTACCCACGAGGGTGGCAAGTCTGGGTATTTCCTTGACATACATACCTTTGTTATGAATATCTCGACGTCTTTTGTCTTTAGCTACATTCCGCAGAGACAGACAGGTAGCCATCCTGGAGGGCTTAAGTCTAGCTGCCAACCTCCTGGGAGAGCAGCGAGAGGAAATGGGCTGGCGTGGGGGTGGGGGAATCTCACTGGTTGCCACATACACATCCTTTTACTCCTCCATATATAAGTTTTAAGTTAATTCCACCTGGCCATTTTGGTTTCAGTTCTTTCTGAATTCACTGTACTTTATTGTCTCTGGTGCATAAACTTCTAATCTTCTGCCGTGATAGGAAAGGAGCAGTGGCTCAGCTGTCCAGATTTTCAGATGTAACCAGTGCCATCAATTGCCCAGCCTTTGAGGGTCCCTGCCCTATAAATCTGGTTGTTTCCCAGCTTTTCTTACTATGAGGTTAGCATTCTACTTCCCTGCGTCTGCTAAGTAAATTACCATTGGTTCATCTGCTTTCAAGTTTCTGACTTGTGCTTCTCTTCTTCTCCTCCTCTTTTCCTCCCCCTCCCTCTTCCTTCGCTCTTATCTCCTCTCCTGGTGTTTTAGTCCTTGTGCTTTCTTACAAATCTTTTCGCTGTTATTTTAAGAAGTTTAGGGAAAGAGAGCAGAGCTAAAATTAACTTCATCAAAGACTGATGAATTTTGACAGTCTCTCTGCCACAGGGAGGGATTGTCTTAAGTGTGTGTGTTTCGTATATATCGAACTTCGAACTTGAACTTCGTATATATGGAGCTTCTCAGGAGGAAGCTTTTTTGTTAATTGAAATTATTATTACGATTGATAAGTTTTTACCCTTAGACTAGTACAACTTGTGTCACAAAGTATCGCCTGCATGGAAGTCTTGTGAGGCACTACATATAGGGCAGGTAGTTGTATTTTTGTGTTCCTGTGCCCTCTTGAGGGATAAAGTTTTATGTCCCCGTTATAGGAAATCAGTGGAAGAACTGGATTAACCCAGTTAGATTTTTGTTTTGTTTTTACACCAACACCCTTTCATTAATAAAGAAGTCAACATATGAAGTACTCATAGACTAGTTAATATACATAAAGCTCTTAGAATCATGACTGGCACACAGCACTATGTAAATGTTAACTGCTACTCTTATTATTATATGCTCTTGTCTTGATAGTACTTCTGAATATTCCAAGAGTTACATCCAATGGTTCCCAAGCCCAGCCGCACTGCAGATTCACTTGATGATCTTTTAAAAAAGATTACACTTCCCACCTCAGACCTCCTTCATCAGAGTCTTCAGGGCTGGGTTCCAAGTACCTAACAAAACACAGCTCCAATTTTCTGGGGAAGAGATAAGCGAGACATTTCGAGAACCACTCCGAGGAGGGTGTTGTCACATCACTGATGGAAATTATGTGGATGATGGTTGAAGAAGACTGCAAAGGAGCCAGCTCTGGGAGCTGAGACTAAAGGCAAAGTAGATATACACAGCAAATAAATAAATAAGTATACACACACGCATACCCAGAGCTGGAAACCAAGTCATTATACCTGGCCGTCGTTCTGTACAGAACATTTAGGCAGTAAAGTCACCCTCTTTCTTTATGCCATTTTGCTCTTTTCTTTAGATCAGATTTTACCTGGATAGAAGAATTATCAAAAGAGGTTCAAGTGGATGGATGTGCATTTCTTCCTGCTCTCCCAGTAGCAGACGTTTGTGAAGCATTGGCCAGAGTCAGCTAAGCATTTACTTTAGACGAGATCCGCACTCCTAAAGGGGACTCATGCAGTCTTCAGATGGATTACATTTAAATTAATCCTTGTTCAGACTCAGGTCTCATCTGCTAGTAGGGTTCAATTTTCATTCATCTACTGTAAAACCAAACAACCCTTATTTGTGGCTAAGGGAGAGAGGAAAGAGAGGAAATAAAAAAAGCATTACATTTTATTTCCATGTAAGTGACTCAGAAGGCTCTAAATGGTTACTTATTTGAGAATTAATAGCAACCCTTTGTTTAACTAAAACAGTTGGTGTTAGAAGAATAATTTATAGAATAATGGAATTATAGATTATATAACTATATAATAATTCATAGAAATCACAGTTAGGGGCTGGGGAGGAGGGGTGGGTGACAAAAAAAAAATGCCAAATCGCAGAGTGACCAGATTCATGTCCACTAATGTTTTACATTATCCAAATTTTAATGCTTGATTTTAAGGAATATTCCCTTATCATTTATAAAACATTTATCTTGAGATTCTCTCCATACTTGGTGTTGGAACAATGGAGAATGATCCAGGCTTTCCGTTGGGAAAATAACAATAGCTAGCCCTTACTGCATGCTAACTGCATGCCAGGCACTGTCCTAAGCACTTTTCCACCTGCTAGCTAATTTAATCCTCATCAGGGCCCTGGAGAAGGTTCTGTTAAGATAAACGAAGTGAGGGGCGCCTGGGTGGCTCAGTCGGTTAAGTGTCCGACTTCGGCTCAGGTCATGATCTCGAGGTTCATGGGTTTGAGCCGCCGTGGGGCTCTGTGCTGACAGCTTGGAGCCAGGCGCCTGCTTGGGATTCTGTATCTCCCTCTCTCTCTGCCCCTTCCCCGCTCGTGCTTTGTCTCTCTCTCTCTCGAAAATAAATAAACGTTAAAAAAAATTAAAAATGAAAAAAAAGATAAATGAAGCGAAAGCATGGGAGGCTTACTTGCTGGTAAGTGAGTGGTGTAGCCCTCCTATTTGCCTAGCTGCTTTCCTTGTACAGCTTTGGGTTGCTCACCACAGGTGCCTGGCCCAGAGGACGTTATGTTCCGGACTGGGCTGGCCAGGGCTGTAGAAGGTGTTTTAGACATAAGCCAAAGGAAGCTAATACAGGCCTCCTCTTCCTTCCACATGCTGTCTCAATTCCAGACCAACAGTAACTCTCTTAAGGGACTATTAGGTGAGGCGAGGCTCAGAGAACTTCGGTAAATTACTCAAGCTCACACAAATGGACAGTGCCAGTCAGAATTCAATCCAAATTAGATTCCAAAGCCAGTGGAATACCTCCCTTCTTCTCTTAATATTACCTTTTGCTCTGTGTCGCCTCTCAGGAGGTGGGAAATAAAGCCAGGGATGAGTGGGTACCTCTACTCACAGTTACTTCGTGTAGCACTGTGTGACCCTTCAGTCTGTTTTCCAGGCATAAGCCTGGCTGAATGGCAAATAAAGCCCAGGCAGAACGGCAGCCTTCCCCATTTATGCCTGGAAGATATAACACTCTTTTTGCATTGGCACCAGAGAACTGTGCCCACCAGCTCTGATTCTTTTCTTCTCCCTTCACTACCCCCCCCCCAACTTCATCAAGAAGATATGAATGCTGAGATCATCTCAGAGAAATCTAGAATAAATACCATGAGAAAATGGTCCCCCTGGAAGGCATCTTGTTCTCCTGCTGTTTGTAATTGTGAAGAGCTCAGCAACTGGGCAGCTGGATGGGTATAAATATAGCCCAGAGCACTGACGCCCGCTGAATCCTGCTTTCTTAGAAGCACAATGGGAACCCACGGAAATCAGGGAAAGAGCAGTAAAGCCCAGTCAATCAATCAGCCTCCCTCCCTCCCCTCTCCCTTTCTCACTCCCTCTCTCCATCCTTAACCTCAGTGTGGGTGTGAGGATAGAAGCAGCTTTTAAGAGTGCACTTAAAATAGTTCTTGGAACTGGACGCTGGCTAAACTCAAAGACAGGGAAGATGCTACCTCCCAAACCGGCCCCTGTCCGACCTGTAAGCCCAGGACTAGTTTGACCATTCTGGTGGGAAATCTCAGGAGCCCGTGCATCCTCAGCCCAGCTGCTTGGGTACAAGCAACATTTCTAGCATGAGCTCCAGGCATTTGGTGCCTCCATATTCAGATATCTTATTCTAACCAGACTCAGCTGCCTAATGCCCGGGGATTAAAAATAGCCTCCCAGTGCTAGCTATGGAATTGAAGGAGAAATACTCAGGGAGTAGAGAGGTCAGCTTTACTCCGGGCCCCCGATTCTCATACCTGTGGGTTTCATTGCATCTAAGCGTTTAATCCCTTCAGGTTATTTTAGTCTTGTGCTATACCATTGCCTATTTTGTGTGGCTGTTTAAGATAAAACGGTCATCCCAGGTTTGTGGGCATTGGTATCATTAGGAGTCTGGGTTTTGGCAGGAGAAAGCCATTATTTTGCTTGGTGGTTCCCGGAAACAAATTGTGTCTAGTTATCTTTCCATGCAGACATCAATGGTATTTGCTATTGATGCATACATTTATTGGTTTTTTTCTTTCCCATTTGGCAGTGAATACTTCACAGAAAAGAATCCTGTCCTCTACTTTCAGTGCAACTGTCCACAAAGCTTAATAAATGGTCTTACATGACTTTGCTGTGTTTTGTGACTGTTGAGCTGATTGAAACAACCATTCTTTAATGTCCACAGCACCCTTCTAGAAGATGGCACAAATACTGTGTCATTTCATAACATTCCATTGTTTAAGGTTCCGTGTGCACCAGTGGTCTAAGAGCAATCTGTGTGCATGTGTGTTTTTAATTGTTTCGTTGGATGGGAGCTGCATCTATGCTTTTTTTATTTTATTTTTTTTTAATTTCTAAGATTGCCTCCTCCAAATTGAACCTCAGAGTGTAATATTTGTAAAAAAAAAAAAATAAGGCAGGAACAGTTAAAGCGGAGTATATTTAAAATATAAATTTAAACACGGATAAACTGAAGAAGGCCTGATGTTGGAAGAATGGTAGGTCCGTCGGTTCACCGGTCGCCGGAGCGCCTCAAGCACAGAACCTTCCTCACAAAACATCCTGCTTTCCAATTGCTTGTCCTTGGGACCGGAGCCGTGCTAGGAGAGGAACGCCAGCTGTTCTGGCCTTGGTAGGGACTCCAAGGAAATCAGGCCACCGCTTGGAGACTTCACAGAGCCAAAGGGAACATCTTGACTTACAGCCAGGAGCCTTGCAGGTCATAACAGAGTTCTAATGATTGACACCCTGAAAACCATTCACTTGGTACAGGGCCTGGCACATAGTAAGGACTCACCGAATGTTAGCAAATACGCAAAGGGGCATTCCACCCCTATCTCTTCGCTCAGCTTCCAAAAGCCTAGAAAAATAACATGGGGACTTCGATCGGCACGGCCACAGCAGCGAGTGCATTCCCTCGGCAGATGATGATCGGACGACCTCGGCCACCTTCTCCAGATTTTTCCCTTTGCCCCTGAATCAAGATGCCACTTGGCACGGATGAGCCGCAAACACCTCAGCCTCCGGTTCAGGGACTGTCCCGGAAAGAAGGAGAGGACATCGTATATGAAACTCACTTAAAAAAAAAACCAAAAAAAAACTAGTTATATAAAGAAAGAAAAGAAAAAACTAAGATGCGTCCGGGACCAGAGGATAGATTGAGTTGTAGGCTTTTATGTGCATGCCAGAAAGGAAGGGAGAAGAGCCCACCACACTGCATCATCTTCTGTTCCTTGGCCAAGATTCACATCCACCTGTTATGTGCCATTTTCACCTTTGCCCCCTTGTGCACCAGCCCGGTGACACTTACCATTACCTTTAGCCCTCCCAACCGCCGCAAGCTGGGTGGTGTTATCCCCCGTCTTTGGATGAGGAAACAGACCCTGGAGTGAGGTGACCTGTCCAGGCTCCTCAAGGAAGTCAATAGCAGAGAAAGGACTTGAGCCCAGACCTTCTAATTCCCAGCCCCGTGAGTAGGAATAAAAGAGTGGAAACAGCTGTCCAACCCCCCCCCCCGAGTGTTATGAAAAGTATTGTATTAAAAGTACTGACAGCCCCAGAGGTGACACGAATGTTTCTCCATCACTCACCACTGAAACCAGAGCTGTCGCTGGATACTGTCCGTTCCAGAACCCTCAAGGCACTGAGACTGTGAAGTGACAGCTTTCCTCTCTACAAACTTTCTTTCTTTCTCTCTCTTTTTTTGTTTTGTTTTAAGAAATCGAATAGTGCTGAGGGATAATTTCTTTTTTTTTTTTTTTTAGTTTATTTAGAGAGAGAGAGAGAGAGATCATGAGCAGGGGAGGGGCAGAGAGAGAAAGGGACAGAGAATCCCAAGCAGGCTACACACTGTCAGCACAGAGCCCGACACGGGACTCAAACTCACGAGCCTGAGCCAAAATCAAGAATCGGATGCTCAACTGATTGAGCCACCCAAGTGCCCCAGGATAATTTCTTGAAATAGGGCTTTATCTCCTTCTTTTTGAGAGGAATTTAGGTGTCCTTTCTTCAGTGAAAGATCCTTTCTGTCCTGTAAGAACCTAGAAATAGTCTGTTGGTCACCCACTGTGATGTTCCCAACAAATCCAAATCATGCCATCAATAAAGCTCAGTTTTTGAGAGGCCATTCGTTCTTTTAAGCACTAATATTTGTATTCATGCAGTGTGCTTAGCACCAGTCCAGGCACTGGGAACAGAATTGAAAGGATACTCTCTTTAAGAAATTCACAGTTCCTGGGGCGCCTGGGTGGCTCAGTCGGTTAAGCGTCCGACTTCAGCTCAGGTCGCGATCTCGCGGTCCGTGAGTTCGAGCCCCGCGTCAGGCTCTGGGCTGATGGCTCAGAGCCTGGAGCCTGCTTCGGATTCTGTGTCTCCCTCTCTCTCTGACCCTCCCCCTGTTCATGCTCTGTCTCTCTCTGTCTCAAAAATAAATAAACGTTAAAAAAAAAAAAATTAAAAAAAAAAAAGAAATTCACAGTTCCCAAACTTCAGCTGTGCCCACAGAGTCCAGGCAACTAGGGAAATTTCAGTATCAGGTAACGGGAGGAAGGCCAGGACCACCAGTTGTTGGCAAGTATGGTTGGGAGGCAAGGTGCTGGTAGTTGGGGGTGGGGGGTGTCTAACGTTACCTTTGGAAACGTGAGCTTAAGGAGCAGACAGCAGAAACCCAGCCATAGCAACTGGGATTCAGCCATAGGACTTGTGTTATGGAGAAGGACTGGAAGATAGGGCTGGGTGGGAAACCCAGATAAGGGACCCCATGACAGCAAAGACTTTTTTTTCCGGGTGACAGAGCAAGGCCCAGTAAAGCCAGCAGTAGTGGTGACTCACTACTGATTCCCTGAACAACTGGTCCCAAGCTTCCTCTTGATAAAGGAGAGGATTGGGCCTGGAGTTTGGGTGGAGCTGGACTTGCAGAAAGGGGGTTAAATAAGTCCAGCTGAAAAGATTATGGGGCCCTAGGGGCAGCCAGCCGAGTATCTTACTACAGCTAAAACACATGGAAAATCAGTCGGACCAATGAGATGCACAGCTCTCTCAGGAGAAAGTGGGCATCCCACGTTGGCATAATCTATAGGAAAGGATTTCAGTTCTGTGGGTCTTGAAGACGAAGTTACAAGGTTGCTAGGATGCTTAGGCTACAAGACGTTTTTGTGTGATCGCCTTATAGTAGAAACAAAAGAACATTCCCGTAGTCTTTACCACGTAAAGGTTGCAGAAGATGAGCTTTTTTATTTTTTTTTTTTAATTTTTTTAATGTTTATTTTTGAGAGAGAGAGAGAGAGAGCAGGGGAGGGGCAGGGAGAGAGAGGGAGACACAGAATCCGAAGCCGGCTCCAGGCTCTGAGCTGTCCGCACAGAGCGGACATGGGGCTCGAACTCACAAACTGCGAGATCATGACCTGAGGTGAAGTCGGACGCCCAACCGACTGAGCCACCCAGGCGCCCCAGAAGATGAGCTTTTTTAACAAATATCCATCAACTATCTATTATGTGACTCCAAAGACAAATAAGAAGGTAAAATAGTTCTTGCCCTTGAGGAACTTGTCACCTCTTGGGGAAGACAGATGGCTAACCAGCAAATCAGAATATAGGGTGGTTGGGGTTGTGTATCATGTCATTGACCCACAGAGGAGAAGCAGTTGACTTCGGAAAGGAGAAGGGTTTAAGCTGGGTTGCGAAGGAAAGTAAAAGTAAGGAGTCTGAGGAAAGCAAAGAAATGAAGATTGGTTCTAGAAACAAGCAGCAGCTGGTGGCTGGAGCAAAGGGGTGTGATAGAAAATAAAACCGGAAAGATAGACCTGAAGGGCCTGCTGGGCTAAGCTGAAGAATTGAATTTCTCCCCCAGAATCTACAGGGAGCCATTGACGGGTTTCAGGCGGGGAAGTGATAACATTCCTTTTCGGGAACTATGTGAAAGGTGGGTTGTAAGAGAGATGTCAGGCCAGTTAGGAAGGAGAATGATACTGCTAATGCTGGAGTACTCGCATTTTTCTCCTGTTGCCCGTTGTAGCTCCAGAATTGTAGACTCGTCTACAGAGAAGCCACACGAGTGTGGAATATCGGCTTGTGAGCCACTCCAGAAAGGGTATGCTGGTGGCTGGAAGTTGGGCAGATTGAAAGGCTTCTTGTCATGAGGGAACAAGTTACATTAGGGCACACGTCTAAGGTCGCTGCAGAAAAGTTTAAAGTCTCAGTCACATGGTAGCCATGATGTGTAGAAGAACCAGAATTTCACGGAGTGAAGTTGGCCAAATGCTTTGAAGTTGGCCCCCACCGAAAGCCACCTACCTTCACTCTGAGTCGCAATTAAAATCGGAATGTGGCACAGCTGTGTGAGTGGCATGCACGTTCTCACACATGTCAGATCTCTCGGGTCCATTTTGGTAGTATTTGTTTTCCTTTGAGATAGGAGTTGATTCAGTCACACTTTCTTCTCCTGACAATAACTGCATTTTTTTTTCCTGAGGTAGCCTTCCCTCCAACCGTCTCTTGTTGTTCTTACCCAAGACCTGGTATCTGCCAAAACAAATGTATGTGAGTGATAAACGCTGAGAGGAATGTCTGTTGGACCACAGGAAATTTCCTGTTCAGGAAGAGATCTTGGGAACTTCCTGTGGAGGGGTGCATTGTGGGACTTTTGGCTGCAGGCCCTTGACCACAGCTGCAATTAACTAAAGGCAAGGGGGGGAGGGGAGAGGAAGAAGAGGAGACAGCTACCCACAGACATTTTTATCCATGTAGCCTGAGGAGAGAATGGGCTAATACAGGTTAAAATTTTCCAAGGGATCTGAACGTCTAATGTGCACCAAGGTCACTGGTGCCCAGTCTCCTTTACTGCCACCCATCCTTTACAGCATCCCAGATGCTTCCTTAGGCTTCCTAAAAACAAGCACTGTCGCCTTGTCTTCATGAGTCTTCCTATGCCTCCAGCCCTTGTAAGCCTGTGTGAAGTGTCCACCTCCTCTTGGGCCATACCGACGGGTTGCAATGCCCTGATTATCCTCAGGACCACTCATGGCTACTGGTGTCCACACCTTGGGGTTGGTGATGTGTTCCATCCCGACTCAGGTATGGAAGAGAGAAGAAGCGACACCTTGGCTCTTTGGCTTACCTCTGCCTCAGAAAACATCAAAGAAATGTTACTGAATTATCACAAAAGACTGGGTTAATAATCCAGTTCATAACCACAGTCAAAACCAACAGGACGACCCTGCGTTCTTGTTCTACAGTCCCAGTCAGGAACGAAGTCCTGATTAACGCCTCATGGCCAGACTTCTTTGTGGCTTCATGGCCGAGCCGGGTCCCTCTCTGCGGGGAAGTTTCTGGAGCACTGTGGATGGCAGGACTTGGAAGCTTCCAGGCTGTTTCTAGCTGTGTAACCCCAGGCTGGGGAGAGGGCAAGTTTTTTATCTCTCTGCATTTCAGCTTCTTTGTCTAACTTGGGGAATTAAAAACAAAACAAAACAAACAAAAAAAAAACCTTCCCTTAAATCAGATAATGTATAGAACAGTGCCTATAACCCAAAGCAGGTGCTGAGAGTTCTACATACATTTTCCTTTGAGTCTATCATCATTACAAACTGGAAATTACTTAGGTGTGGTTCTGGCTAGCGTCAGAGGAAAGGCTTTGAGGGGCCTTTCACCCTCCGCTTCTGTGATTTGTACTTAAGGAAGTTTTTTCTGGAGCTTCTACTCTGCATCCAAGTGCCTGTTACTTCCCTACAGCTCCTGCTCGGCGTTTATGGAGTGCGTCTGTGAAGAGCGAGACTTGTGTTTGAGAATCAGTCACAGCTTGGTGGCAGCTTATGCCTGACTATGTCTTAGTCCTTGGGGATCTCCGGCAGGGGTGACCCGCGCCGTTCTCTGGGTCTTGTAGAAGTAGCCTGCCCTCTGTGCATCAGCTGTGTCACTGTCTATCCCTCTCACTCTGCCGTAACACACAGCCCCCATCGGACACAGAGCTGGTTGCTAAGTATGAAGTGATTACTGTATTGTCCTTACCTGTGTGTCTGTGTCACCCACTAGAAGGTGACTCCTTGAGGACAGGGGCCTTGTCTGCCACCAGGGATGTGCTTAACAGAGGCTTGTGAAATTGAATGCACTTCATTTTAGGGGAAGGGTTCCATGGGGGCCTTTAAACGTGGGACTTAAAAGGCATTTATGGTTTTATGTTGTAAAATACTGTACCAACCGGCCTGAAAGCTCTGTATTAAAAATAGTGTCTGTGTGGGGCGCCTGGGTGTCTCCGTTGGTTAAGTGTCCGACCTCGGCTCAGGTCACCGTCTCACGGTTCGTGAGTTCAAGCCCCGCATTGAACTCTGTGATGACAGCTCAGAGCCTGGAGCCCGCTTCGGATTCTCTGTCTGTCTCTCTGTCCCCAAAATAAATAATAAAACATTAAAAAAAATTTTAAAACTAGTGTCTGTGTGCACTACTGACTATATTATACCCTGTCATTTGGCCTCTGTGCTCCACTGTCACATTTTTGAGTTTTCATTTGCGTGGCTCCCATTTCTTCAGAAATTGGCGGGGGGGGGGGGGGGGGGAGGGGGTTCTTTTTTATTTTTGGTTTGCCTCTTTTCTATTCTAGAGGCTTGAAATACAGGCCTATTTTCACAGTAGGTCTGGAAACAAAAGGCAGTGGTGTTGCCCCTTGATAGAGTGAGCCCCCAGAATCATCTTGAAAATGGGACTTAAATTTTAAAACGTTCTTCAAGAGTAGGTGACCAAGTATTTCCCAGAAAGAATTAAAAAGCCAGAGTATCTTGTGGCAAACATCGTCCGAGTATATAGTCTACCCTCTGAAGCAGTAAAATTACATCATGGCTTTAAAGATAAAAGCAAACATAGGGGTGATATAAAAGTGAGCTGTAGTCGTTGGAAAGTTGTCCTCACATATCCCATGTGATTTTGTTTTACATTATTCTAAGCAGACTCCCCACGTTAGAATGGCAAATATGTGAGCAGAGACATAAATTAACTGGAAGAAAACAAAATAGACCTCTTAACTGACCTTTTTTTTTTTTTTAATGTTTTTTATTTATTTTTGAGACAGAGAGAGAGAGACAGAGCATGGGCAGGGGAGGGGCAGAGAGAGAGGGAGACACAGAATCCGAAGCAGACTCCAGGCTCCAAGCTGTCAGCGCAGAGCCCGACGTGGGGCTCGAACCCACAAACCGTGAGATCACGACCTGAGCCAAAGCCGGACGCTTAACCGACTGAGCCACCCAGGCACCCCTTAACTGACCTTTCTTTTTAAAACTCTGACCTTGGTCTTTAGAAGAAAAGGGCAAAAAAAATTTTTTTTAAAGGTACCCTATTTAGTTTCAGAGGCAACTCTATGGGTTATGGCTTAATTAAGCCAGTTTCCGACATTTTGAAAATGTTTCTAGGGCTGGAAAAATAAAAGCTTGTTTAATGAATCTTGATGGAGCCAAAAAATTCAGGTAATCAGAATGTTCCATTTCCACAGCTGGTGCTCCCTTTAATTCAGATTGCGTTGACAAAGACAGGGAAATAGAATGGTCCTCCCAGGGAGAGACCTCACTGTTCTGTAGATAACCTACTACCGGGCAGGCTTTTGCTAGAGTGAAAATATTGTGATGGTCAAACTAGTTTGTACTATCCTTGTATTTGTATGAAACCTTAACAGTTTACTAGTGTTAACGTCTATATTAATCTGTCTTGTTTAATCAACACAGGGCCCCATGCTGTTCAGATGGGGAAATAGATTCGGGGAGGCCAGGGCTGGAGGTTGACCAGCAGAACCTGCACTTACATTAGGTCTTATCTCTCCAAGTTCATTCTGGCCTGGGGTGAGGCTGCTGGCCAGGAGGTGAACGCCAACATGTGCCAGTTAGTAAGCAGTTTTCTGACAAATCCAAGGCCAAGGGAAGTGAAATAACTTCTTGGTTCCCCTCCATTTCTTCCCATGCTGTCTACCCATCAACCCCCTGTTGCCTTCCACCCCTGTTCACACCCACCCTTTCTGCCCACACCACCTCAGCCGCCCCTGCAGTTTCTGTGGGAAGCTAAGGAACTCTTTGTTTGTGCAGTAAGGGTTTCCTCACAGGAAATTTCCTGTGATGGAAACTCCGGGGAAACTTCCTGTTGGTTAGGACACTGCAGGGGGCTGATAACGTGAACCACTTAAACCTCCAAACCTCGGCTGCCGAGAAGGATGGGATGGCCCTTCCCTGCTTTCTCAGAGCCTGGGAGGGCATGAAATTACAAGCATACAGAAGCATCAAGAGGTTCGGGCACATGTTCCAGAAGCTAAAAGCTTATGCCTGTGATCAGCAGGTTCTTCTAGAAGATCAGCTCTCATGGTTCAGTGGGCTACTCAGGTTTCTAACAAGCCTGGTACCTGCAGGGCCATTCTGTCTGGAAGTATTAAGAGGACTCTGGAAAGTGTCTTAAGGTTCTGGATTTAATTATTTCTATATCACTTTAAAACATGTTTCTGTTACTCTTCAATGTTATATGTTTATGAGTGCTGCAAACATTTATTTTCAGCTATCACTTAGGGACTGGGAATTGTAACCAGTCTTATCACTGGCAGACACAGTTGACTATGTTACGTGATGTGATTTGCTTAACACCAAGCGTAAGTCATCTGGGGTGTGTACCACAGGGCGACCAATCTTGAGCCACAGCACAAAATTATCCAATAGGCTTTATGTGTGCTTGACCTACTCTGTACCTAGAGTGGAATATTTTGTTGTTTGCTGGCATTTGAACAAAGGTAATTATTCCTAAATCATCTCTTGGGGTTGAACTTAGCTTTGAGTATCTCCAGTGTTGGGAATTCGGTACGTTCTCCTGAGCAGCTCTCTTAGCCCAAACTCAAGTTTGGCCTCCTACTTAGCCTGAATTTTCCTTAGTGACCTCTAGACCCATTACTATTCATCCTGCCCTTGTTGTACAATAAAAATAATTGACCCCTGACCTCTTTCTGTTTTCGTATCGGTAGACAGTTACTTGAAAGATGTCTCTTAATCACTGGATTCGCCCCAACGCAAGTCCATTTCTCTACAAGTTTCTTCATGGGTATTGTCTTCCTGGTTTAGGTGCTAATGTGGCCTTCATTTGTAAAGTGCACTAGATTCAATGCAAGTTTCTACCAGTCTCACCTCCCCAAACTTCTGCCACAAGCTGGTGCTCTTTCTTGCTTGCTTTGTAGGAATGATCATTCTAGCACTTGAATAAATCATTCGCGCATACTTTCAGGTGGGGTATTGTGGCTGTATTCTTGGTCCACATTGCAAATTAGGGAAGCATATGAGAAATTACAGTTAGCCAGGAAGAAATTTGCGGCTGATAAGAAGCCTGTCTCTTAAACTCCTGGAAGACAGAAATCATTGTTCATCTGTGTATACACAATATTTTGTAATTGTTTTGCATGTAGTCTCCATACATGTTGGCTGAATGAATGAGTCCCAAAAGTCAAAAGAACAGGTTTTTGGATTTATTTTGTTCTTAGAATGTGTAAAAGTTGCAAATTTTTGGAATTTATTTGTGAGGACAAGCTGTCCTCATGAATTGAGTATTGATCTTCAAAATGGTGAGTCGCCAATAATGAATGATGCTGCCTATAATATACTCACAAAATCTAGGGAAAATACCTTTGTAAACATGCCTTGGGATAAGCTTTAAATACGGAACTACAAACCAGTGATTTAATTTGGGACGCTCAGAAGAAAAATAGGGCCTATCTAAGTGTCTTGCAGTATGACTTACTTCGGATTTTATATTTGATTTATTATTATAGAATGGGATTAGCCGGAATGTGTCATAAATAGAGACCGTCACTATAAACACCAATTAGCACCATTTGTCTACGTAAGAATAATGGCCATTTTCAACCTGCTCTCGCTTTAAAATAGATCACAGTGACGTCATAATATCTATAGACTGAACCAAGATGATATTATCAGTAGTAGTAGCAGAAGTGCATCATGGTCTTCGTCAAGGGGACTTTCTGCTAAGGATCCTTATCTTTTCTGGAAGTCTAGTTAGCGTACTAGAAGGACCGGGGCTGTGGAATCTCACACTAATTTCTAGTTCTCCTTTTGCCGTTTGGTTCATTCTCTCAACAGATAATTTATTATATGACTACTAAGTATATATATGGGGTACTAAGTACATATCAGCGACCAAGACAGACATGCCCCTGCCTTCGTGTTGCTTACAACGTCATAGGGGAGATTCAGGCTGACCAGGAGTTAACCCCAGCCATACAGTGCCCTCCCCACACAACAAGGAGAATACTCTGTTGTAAAATAGAAACGACGTGGTGCCATTTCGCTGCTGCAAAACCTCCAGTGGCTTCTAGTTACATTTAGAAATATTCTGAATTCTCAGTGTGAACCACCAGGTCCCGTTTGATCCAGACCCCGTCAACCTCTCTAACCTCATCCTGTGCTACCTTTTGTTCTGTTCATTTCTCTTTAGCCAGACGGGTCTTGCTATTCTTAGAACTCTCTATGATAGCTCTTTCCAAAACCGCACCTTCCCTCGTTCCCCTTCCCCTTTACCTTGTACTGTTTTCCTCCATAGCACTTTCTGCCACTTGTAATTTTTTAAAAAGTTGGATGGCAACTCTTAGATGTGTATTCAAAAAGTTGGCCGTCCCGTGTGCACAGGTGGGGCTTGATGCCTGTTGAGTCCAACTACGGTGGTTCAGTTGGTTGATAATTTGGCCATCTCGTGGGAGGCCCCAGAAGTCTTTTCGAGGAAGTGAGTTTGCCCCAGAAGAAATCCTGTGGTCTCCTGCTTGTAAGGAACCAAGCTGGGAAGAGGCTTGAGCTTTTATCATTCATTACGCAGATTTCCACTGCATTCCCCTCTATTCTCCTAATCCTTGATCTCTGCTGGACCCGGTACTCTGACTCAACCTGATTCAAGCAAGCAAATGTTCTGTCATCTACTAGGAGCGGCAGCCGCTGAGCTGAGGAGAGTGGAACAGACTCACACCACAGATCCTTTTATCGGTAGCCTCTCCTGCTCTCCTCCTGCTTTCAGAGGACCTTGGAACCTCTAGTTTCTGAAGTTTTTGGAGATTGTCAGGAAGAACGAGCCTGTTTCTTAGTGGTGTCTCCCCCTGCGGGCAGGTGGGGTCTAGCTGTTCTGCTCTGCCAGATCAGATACCCGTCTTTCATCTGCTTCCCCTCCAGAATTTTGTGCACCTCTCTCAACAGCCTTCTCCCATCCTCTCTCTTTATGGGGTTGTACCTTTCTTATTCCTCTGCTGTGGTTTAGCCGCACCTGGGACAGAAGCAGGGATAGACACACACACGACTCACGCGTATAGTTACCCTTGAGGGGGAGGGCACTGATGCGGCACCACAGGGTGTTTTGAAAGCCTAAGGCACAGGAACTCGGTCTAGTCTACAGCGTACATGTAAGAGGCAACTTAAAAACTCAGTGGGAGTTAATTGGGTAAAGAGGAGGTAGGATTATCTCTGGGAAGGGGAAATGGGGTGTGCAAAAGCCCTGAGACTAGAAGATTTGGTCTTCCAAGGATGGAAACCCAGGCAACTGATGTTTGGTGAATTTGCTGTGGAAAACCACGACAAGGGGAAAAGCTGGTGAGGTAGCCTGAGCCCGTCATGTTAGAGAGTCTGGTCTGGGTCCCAAAAGCAGTGAGCGGCCATGACTGTTAGCTGTGTAGCCTTGGACATCACAGAATCTTGGCTCTTCTTTTGTAAACCAGGCACATAACCTCAACCTCATAGAGTAGTAAGCACTAAATGGCGTTATGTATATACTATGTCAACTTAGAGTCGTCATACTTGTTTGCTGAATTTGATCTTTTGGGACATGACATGTCACTGTAGCCCCTCAGTAGAACAGTGTAATCAAAATGTCAGGTTGAGAAATAATCTTCCGAAATCAAGTAAGTGAAAGGAATCAAGTAACAACCAGTTGAGTGGTCTTGTTCTGGGTCCCAAAAGTCCAATAACAGAAGAGTTTCAATTATCCACACTCCAGACGAAGGTAGACTTGTAAGATGGTATAAAGTTGAAAAGGTAAGAATTTGAGGGGTGCCTGGGTGGCTCAATCGCTTGAGCGTCTGACTCTTGGTTTTGGCTCCGGTCAGATTCTCGTGGTTTGTGAGTTCGAGCCCTGCTTCAGGCTCTGTGCTCACAGTGCAGAGCCTACTTGGGATTCTCTCTTTCCCTCTCTCTCTGTCCCTCCCCTGCTCATGATGTCTCTCTCTCTCTCTCTCTCTCTCTCTCTCTCTCTCTCTCTCTCTCTCCCTCCTTCTCCTCCTCCTCCTCCTCCTCTCTCTCTCTCCAAATAAATAAATAAACTTAAAAAAAAAGGTAAGAATTTGATAGTATTCCAGCTGTGCTCCAAAGCTAATACTGCATGAAGATCGATTAAGAAGCTTGTCAGTTGGTAGCTGGAGACTATAGGGGAAGCAGGCACCAAAGAAAGGTGGTGGATAGCTCTACCCATCTTTGTCCTATGCCACAGTTGATGACGAAGCAGTTGTTTTAGGTTTTCGTGTGAAAAAGTTCCCTGTGCTTGGCAACGTACTAAACACGATAGGTAATAGATGAGGCTCTTGTCCTGAAGGATCTTTTAAGCTGTAAGACATTTTCACATGAGTTGTATCATCTTTATTATTTTAAAGAATTGGCCAGAGAGTTGCACCTTCAGTGCAAGGATAAATTAACAAGTTTCAGGGCTCTGATCTTAACAACACATGTACATGGTGTTCGTCCTGCCTGTTGCTAGCCAGCACCAGAGAAGCTGATGAGCTCAACTCTGTGGAACTCACCCTTTGAGCCTGAAAATCAGCCTTCACTCATGACTTGACATTTCTGAACACGCTGATCACTTCTTAAAGGAAAGCAGTGATGCTTAATAGTCACTTGATGGTATCCCACCAGTTAAGTCAATAAGGAGAATTGTCATGTCGGCCAGTGGTATTAAATTTCTAGAATCTGTTCTGGGTTTTAAAGACGCAGGCAGCTTCTGAAGCCCACCAATTTAAGATTGCCAGGTGAGTTTTGGCTATAACGTTATCTATAAATAGGCAGCATGGTTCCCATGCGATTGATGTAGTTGATGTAATTGTGTCGCCTTTTACAGCTCAGTAGAAATTACTTGTAGTTGTAAATTGTAGTAGAAGCAGGCGTCTACTTCGTTTTGATCTTAAAGAATCTCAAGGAAAATAAATGCACACCAGGGAGTCTGTGGATTTTGATAGCTTATTTCAAACATCATTTTTTAGTAAGCACATGCCGAAATGTGTAGTGGTAGAGAAAATTGGTAGAGTGAAGAAAAGCACAGACAGATTCACGTGGGCTTTCAATGAACACGTATATGGCTGGGCTTCCGGTTAGGAAACAGTGGCTCTGGGTGGAGTCTCTAAGTTTGCAGGGCTCATTAGGCATGAGCGGGAGAGGCTCAAGGCTCTCAGGTTGACAGCTATACCTCGAAACTGCAGAAATGAAAAGTTTTTCATTCCTGAGCCTCGTGGAAGGTGGATGAGAAGGAAAAGACTGTCACGTAGTAAAATAATATGTAAAGAATAACCAAATGATCCACATTAGGTTTTGCTCACTGGCAGGCAGGAACGTATCATATTTAAAAAGGGGTGTCTTTACCTAAACGTACCTATGTAAACTAACTACCTTCCCAACGAAACAGGATGCACCTGTCTAGAGGTATCTTTGTTACTAGAGCAATGGATATTTTATTGGGCTGACAGATTTTATTTCTGTTTTAGAAAACATAATGGTAATTGGTATCAAATTGCCTTTTCTCTTGCCCCAAGAAGTGTTGCAAAAACAGGACTCACTTCGTGAACTTGAGAAACCAGTTATTTGACCTACATTTTTCGGTACCTTAGCACATTCTTCTAAAGTAATAAGAGCACGTATTTTTCCCTTTCATACCCTGCAGCCCTGTTCCCCAATTATCATCGGTGATAGGCCCACCCATAAATCAATGGAAGGGTCGTGAAAGAGAAACATAAAATTCACTTGAAAAAGAGTACCTATAAGGCATTCCTAGAATGTTCAATATGAGTCATTTTTTTGGGCAGCGAAGTTAATTGTCCTCAAACATTTGATCACAGGGATGGCATACCGTAGTTGGGTCCAAGATCTCCTCTATGTGACAGGTACAAGGGGAACGGAATTCGGCCACACAGACCACTGTTGCCATATGAGTAACTGCAGCTTTAACACGAATTTTGTATTTTTCTCTACAATTCCCATCACGCCACCCCCACCCACCTGCCACCCGTTTCCCCCATAGGATACAATGAGAAGAGAAAAGGACCTGACAAAGTATGCTAGAAAGCTACACTAAAGAGGATAATAGCAGGCAGTAAGGTATGAAGAGAAAATAATAGAAGAGTGTAGGTGTGATGTGGTGATTTATAATAAGAAATATATATTTGGTCTTTGTCCCCATTTCTGGCATAGAACTGAAACGCTAGAATTTCGTAAACGATGAGGGAGATGGCTTCTTTTGTTAAGTCAATGAGGTGAGGTGACTTCCGAAAGCGCAGAAGGATGGGAGCTGGTGGCCAGTGGAGCCAACCATGTGATTAGAGGTTCGGAACTTTCTGTTCCACCCCCAACCCTCTCGAGATCAGTGACCAGCGTCCAATGACTGAACCAGTCTGACTGATGAAGTAAAGCCTCCATAAGGGGCACCTGGGTGGCTCAGTCAGTGAAGCGTCTGACTCTTGGTTTTTGGCTCAGGTCATCATCTGATGGTTTCGTGAGTTCGAGCCCCTCATAGGGCTCTGTGCTGATGGTGCGGAGCCTGCTTGCGATTCTCTGTCTCCACCTCTCTCTGCCCCTCCCCTGCTCGCACCGTCTGTCTCAAAATAAATAAATAAACTTAAAAAAAAATTTTTTTTTTAAACCTAGAAGAGGGTTGAGAGAGATTCCAGGTTGGTGAACACATGAAGGTGCTGGGGGAAAAGTCCTCCTGGAAAGGTCACAGGAGCTCCATGCCCCTTCCGCATACAGTGTCCTACTGGCTGTCCCTCAGTTATATCCTTTTATGATAAACCAGTGATCTAGTAAGTAAAATGTTTCCTGAGTTCTGTGAATGGCTCTTGCAAATTAACCGAACCAAGGAAGGGAGGGGGTTGCGGGAACCTGCGACTTTGTTGCCAGTTGGTCAGAAGCATAGGTAATAACTTAGGCTGGTGACTCACATCTGAAGTAAGGTCAGAGGGTAGTCTCGTAGGACTAAGCCCTCAACCTGTGGAGTCTGATGCTATCTTTGGGTAAATGGTGCCAGAATGGAGTTGAATTCTTGGACACCCTACTGGTGCCCAGAGAATAGCTTGGTGTTGTGTCAGAAGTACCTTCCCCCACCCCGACCCCACCAACACACAAGTTGGAATTGGGTCAGGGTAGCCGAAAGAGCAGGGTACCACAAAAACTAAGGAGTGCTGAGAAGAGGAAGGATGAATAGAGAAATGTGATTTCAGGAAATCATGCATAGCTGGATGATCTATTTAAAAATGTCAGGAAGTGGGTGAAAGAGAGGCTGTAGGTAAAGGGATGACAGAATTTGTAATGGTCAGCAAGGAAGCAGGAATGGATAAGAAGGAGGAAGACAGTACAGTAGAATGAGAAGGAAAGACACAAAATGGATATAGGAGAGATACTGAAGACATGTGAAGGAAAAAGCAGAAAAGAAGATGAAAGAGGGGAGGAATGAAAATAAATAAAATGAGGATTAAATCCTGATTTGTTCATCCATAGCTATATAAGAAGTATGTAGTCAACTATTGATTTTCTGTCTAATGAAGAGAGTGATATGGATAACCCAAAATAATGGATCCTTTCCAAACCATTAATACATTTTGACTTGGGCTACATTTTAATAATTACATTGAAGTATATATTTGACTGTGTGTGTGTGTGTGTATTGTTTTAAATTTTTTTAGTAAAACAGAAACCACAAGATACATAGTTGATTGAGGAGAACCAGCTCTTTATCCCTACTGTAGTTCCTTTCTGCTTCTTCCTTTGAGCTAGGAGAGGACCATACCTGCAGACGTCCCTTAGTCTATAATTAGGCCACATCCCCACCCACCACCCTGCATAAAACCCTAATCTGAAAAATTTCCTGAAATCTGGGGAGGAAGTAGAGCGTCTTACTTAAAGACTTCAGTGAGCTGAGCCTGAGCGTGGGTGGTGAACCCCAAACCTCTTCTGGTTCCTTCTGGACTACGGTGCTCCAGAGAGAGAATTAACATAGAGCTTGAAATTGACGTTAAGGCACCTTGTCTCAAGTAGAAAACCCTTGCGTGTAAACCCGTGAAGAAAACACTGCTTTACTTCAGCGCACAAAAGACCAGTAACTCAAACACGTTTTTGAAGACCCAGAAAGAGCTGGGGGTGCTTAGGGGTGAAGGGTACATGTGTGAGTAGCCGTGTCTTTATCAGTGACTCGATAGCTCAGAGCCAAGCATCTTTGTGCCACAAACCATAGTTTCTTGATGTCCCAGAGGGAAGGAAAGTGTAAGTATGAATTAATATAAGACAAGTCACAGTAAAACAAAAATACTACCACTTGTGTCTTGAGATTCTCGTTGGCAAGACCCAATCTAAAACATACATGACTGTCACCATTAGAAAGATCCACACATTGGGTTTTCCTTTCTCTTCCTGATTAGGATTAACCTGGAAAAATGGATTGCGTCCACCTTTAATAACCTACACCTTCTAGAAGATTAGAAGTTGTTATTTTTTTTTCTTTGATGCTGCTTTTATAGATGTATAGTAGGACTTCTGAGGTTAGATGGACATTCCAGGTCATGTAGTCTATGCCCGCCAGATGCAGGCATTCTACCTGTGGCATGGCTGAGTGACAGCCATACGCCTTCTGCCCGGACACTTCTGTGGATGTGACCTCAACTGTCTCTGAGGCCATCTTGCCATTTTTAAATAACACCAGTTGTCAGAAAGCTCTTTAAACTCTTAGATATGCGACATTTTTTTAAAGTTTATTTATTTATTTTGAGAGATAGCACAAGCAGGGGAGGAACAGAGAGACAGGGGGAAAGAGAAAGAGAGAGAGAGAGAGAGAGAGAGAGAGAGAGAATCCCAAGCAGTCTCCACACTGTCAGCACAGAGCCCAATATAGGGCTCGAACCCATAAACCACGAGATCATAACCTGTGCTGAAATCAAGAGTTGGATGCTTAACTGACTGAGCCACCCAAGCATCCCAGATGCATGGTATTTATTAAATCATCCATCACTGTAGGACAACAAATAATTGGTACCCTATGCTTTTTCTTCTCCAGCTCTGACCATTGCCCGGGTATCATTTATAATAGGAGTTCAACCTCGATCAGTCTTTCTGCTTTTACCTCATGCTCTGGTTATATCTAGATTATGGGACTCATTTAGAATCTAACTAAAAATGAGAAATCCTCTGTTTCTACAAATATAAATCTTGGCAATCAATAGAAAAAGGAAAGGAGGTTTAGCAAAAACTGATGATAATTCCAAGAAGGCAGTATCTTTTGGAACATTCTATGGTGACCCCACCACTGGAGCTGTCTGCTTACCTCTGGTTGCAGAATTTCCAGAAAAGACTTGCTGCCTTCAGAATACTTTGGGGCCCTTCCTTTTGTGCTTGGATTTCTACCCTTAGTGGTTTATTCCTTCAGCATGGATTTTTGTAAAAAAAAAAAAAAAAAAATGCCGATAGTCCAGGAGATGGACCATTAAGCTCTGGGTGGTCATTGCACTTAAGTGTTAATCATTTTTATATCTCTTCCTAGAAGTGTGTTTTAATGGCATGGAGGAGGGTGCAGAACTGAGAGGAAACAGGGACGTGTGGTTCACTAGGCACAGGTTTCTGGGTGGAAAAAAAGAAAAGGGGAGCATTTCTGTGTGCTTGCGGAAGACCCAGCACTTTTGCATGTACGATTTTCACAGCAATCCCTGTGAGTTGAGATCTGCCTTTTACAGATGAGGAAATTGAAGACAGGAGATGAAGAGGTGTCCCACCCAGGCCATAGCTAGTCAGGGACAGGACTGGGGTTTATTCACACCACAGCCGCCTAATCTGAAGCCTGTGCTCTCTTATTATTCCGTGACACCTGTGCCATCATCAAAGGGACAAAGCACAAGGAACTGGAACGCTGAGAGGAAATTTGCCTACTTCAGAATTTTGCGCAAGGCTAACCCCGTCTAAAAGCATCACTTTGAAATCCGGTCCATGTGGCAGTAAAAATGTCCTAATGCCAACTGATTTTAAGCCTTGGAGTTACTCTACCTAAAATTCATAAAACACTGTGAAATAATTTGCAACAAGGTATTTGTTCACAAGGAGACTTTCTCCACTTGTTCAGAGTGCTTTTTATTATCATAGATTTTCATCCCTTCGTGGAGTAACGGACGGTGTTCACACTCTAAATGTGAATCTTGCACCAGCCTTGGGTTATTAGCAGAAAGCCGGTGAAGACCAATTGTGAGGTCCCTTCCATCCCTGAATCCTTGCAGTATTTTGGTCTGACGCTGTTACACTAAATCCTAGGTCCCCTTAGGGAATGACACGGGTATAATTATCAGGTGTCGTTCCCCCCCCCCCCCCACAAAACACACCGCATTTGCAACCAATGCAGCAAAGCCTCTTTAACCCCCTCTTCTCATGGCTACTCACTCACTCAAATACATGTAACGCTTGTCCAGGATTATTTCCTTCCCCTCGTTCTGGCACTTTTGGGAGAGCTTTGGGGGTACACAGTCTTCAGGTGAATTACTCCATCATCGAGAGAGGATCTTCTGGAAGGCAGGTCTCTTCTCCCCCACTCAGTATTCTTTCACAGCAACCACAAAACCACACTTTCTCTATTAAGTACACATTCCTGGGACTATAACAAAAGGCTTCTGTGAGCTTGAAAGCAGCAGGGGAGGGTACAACATGAAGGACTGAAGATTTAAAGGGTTTCATTTCTTCCTTGCTGGAGATTGTATTGTGTTTGAATGCAGTTTGGAATCTGTTTCTCTACCACAAGGGGAAAGAGAAATCTGCCCTAAAGCTGCACGGGGACCCCGACTGGTCTTTATTCTCATAGCTTAGTGATTTCCTGCCACCCCAGCGAGTGAGTGAGCAAGCAGGCACAGGGGCTCCCTGACAGTCATGGGGGGGCCCCAGGAAGCCCAGCTGGGAGCCCATGGGGACTGGGCTCTGAGCCCACAGCCTCAGTTCACCGCTGTGAACATCTTCCCTTTGCTGAGTGGCTACCCAGCCAGGCAGTTTTCTCTAGCCCGAGCCCGCAGCCACAGCTATCCTGCCCTCCCAGGATGGTGGATTCATTGTTTTCGAAGTGGTGCAAGGAATCAGAATTTTCCATCCTTCCCAACTGGGGAGAATTGAGTTCTACAAAGAAAGTAACCAAGTGAGCTCAGCCGGTTGAGCGTCCGCCTCAACCAGGGCTCAGGTCGTGATCTCACAGTTCGTGGGTTCGAGCCCCACATTGGGCTCGCTGCTGTCAGCGCAGAGTCGGCTTCCGATCTGCCCCCCTCTCTCTCTCTGCCCCTCCCCTGCTCACACTATCTCTCTCTCTCTCAAAAATAAATAAAAACATTTTAAAAATTGAAAAACAAAAAATAAAAGACCCTTAAAAAAAAAAAAAAGAGAGAGAGAGAAAGTAATGAGCTTTAAAAAGAAAGTCCCATGGGGCGCCTGGGTGGCTCTGTTGGTTAAGCATCCGACTTCGGCTCAGGTCATGATCTCGCGGTTCGTGGGGTTGAGCCCCGTGTGGGGTTCCATGCTGATGGCTCAGAGCCTGGGGCCTGTTTCGGATTCTGTGTCTCCCTCTCTCTGCCCCTCCCAACTTGCGCTCTGTCTCTTGTCTCAAAAATAAATAAACATTAAAAAAAAATCGAAAGAAAAAAAAAAAGTCCCATTCCCTCCCTTCCGCTTCCAGCCCACCCCCAAGGGCACACCGTCCTATTCTGCATTTGAGGGAAACCTCCTTCTCTGCCGGATAGTGCCAGGCACTGAGAACAGCGGGCTTGGCTGTGCCACCAAAGCTCTTGTTTTCTCCGTAGCAGAGTTAATGTGGCCATGACTCAGAATTGTGGGACCCTAGACACCAAGGAAGTGAACTAACGTCTTTTCAGCTCACGGTGGACACATAGTCCACAGAATAGGTTTCATGCTCTAATGAAACAGCACAGAAACTCTGTCCTTGGTGGCTAAGGGGTGTGTGGTGAGATGCTGCTCCCTCCCTCTCCTGCCCTCTCCCCTTCCTTGCCCCCTCTTTTTTTTCTTTCTTCGTGTCAGAGCTGAGAACTCTAATTCCAGCCCAAATTCCTTTGAGCAAAGGTCCTCCTGAACCATGACCTTGAAAAGATTTCCTCTTGTGATATGCCCATCTAGACTCGCATGTTGTTCCCTGGATTTAGGAAAGGCTGGAGAAATCTTCCACTCCATTTAAGGAGAGCCTGTATGGTTAGTGGATAGGGCCTCAGGCACAGGATTGCGACAGCAATAATGCAAAGAGAGACGCCTGCAAAATAAAAACTTAATAACGAAGAACATCGTACAATTATATAGCACCTGTTTTTAAAAAAAGACAAAATTCAACTGAGTAAATTTAGAGATGAAATTGGTTTTATTCAGTGATTCATGAGTTGGACAGCATCCCATCTAGCAGATAGAAAGGAGTTCCGAGAGCAGTACAAAATGGAAGGCTTTTATAGCCAGAAGGGGGCAGAAAAAGGAAGTTTCTGTCTAAGAGTGGGGTGTTTCAGCAAGGCTACCTTCCTCTGGGGGAAGGCTGAGGGTCTATCGAGCAGATTACCTCACTGGTGCTGACCAGATCGTTCCAGACGGACTGGTTAAAAGTCACAGTCCTCGGGGAGGCCGAAACTGCAATTAAGTCCTGGTTTGCTGTCGGGGGTACAATTGACTATATTGGAGCCCTGCTGTTCCTCTTTTTTTTTTTTTTTTTTTTTTTTTTTAATGTTTCCCCCGTTTTGATCAGACTCTCACCCTCAGATGTGATGAAAATGTAAGGCATCCGTGCCCGTCTCAGCTACCTCTCTGTAGTTCTTGTGGCTTTTACTGATCCTCTGTGTCATCTTCACAGGTCAGGATATTTTTTTGTTGAATCTCTGTGATTTGCACAGGTCACAGGTTCAGGTTCACATTCTTTTAGCCCGTCATTCTCTTGGTTGCTTTGACTTTCCAGTCGGAGGGAGATCATTGGCCTGGTGGGTAGCAGCTGCAAACATGCATTTAAAGCTTTTGAGAAGGTACAGCGTGCCAGTGTGACCGCAAAGAGTTTGATAAGCTGGATAATTCGCAGCGTTTGGAGCACACTTCAGAGCCATGGTCTCTGAGACCCAAACCAATACAAGTCAAGTAAGTCAAAGAAAGGTTTTGTTGAAGTTACCTCTTACAGTCATGTGGCTTGCTTAGGGACCTTATGTGATTGAGTTGCGTTGTCCCCAGAAGTATTAATTTAGGTATAGCAGGTAGTATTTGCCACAGCACAGACACCTCCTTGCTCTACTAAAAAATAATCAAGGGCTAGCCTATTATCAAGAACAATTTTGGTTGGAGAGCCTGAGGATTTGGGGAGGCAGGGGCAGCTATTGTCTTAGCAGTGGATTCTGAAATATTTTCAAGAGTCAAGGGAAGGTTCCTGATCATATTCCTATTTATATTTACTCCTGGGGCGCCTGGGTGGCTCATTCGGTTGAGCGTCCGACTTTGGCTCAGGTCACGATCTCATGGTTCGTGGGTTCGGGCCCCACGTCGGGCTCTGTGCTGACAGCTCAGAGCCTGGAGCCTGTTGGGCTTCTGTGTCTCCCTCTCTCTCTGCCCTTCCTCTGCTCATGCTCTGTCTCTCTCTGTCTCAAAAATAAATATAAACATTAAAAAAAAATTTGTATTTACTCCTGACCAGTAGGGTCCTGCCAAAGGAAGCAAACTCTGAATCTTGGAAGCCTCCTAAAGGTCCTTTCTAACTTGACGATGTAAATTCAGGGGAGTTGACCAAAGAGACATTGCCCAGTTAGGCTCCAGCCAGGTATTCACAGGCTCAAGGGGAATGATAACCACCACTGACAGGGTTAAACCCCGGTGGGGCCAAAACTATTCCCATTAAAATGGTGCTGTTCATGGATTCACTCACAGGGATTGTTGAATTTGCTCATTCAAGCCACAGATCAGTTAGGTTTTCCGCACATCTGGGAAATAAATCTCCTAGCCTGAAATAAGCAGTTATTCTCAATATCTTCCAAACATGGGCGCTGCTGCTAAGATCTTTTCGTGATTGGAGGCAGATCTCATTTAGATAATCATGAGAAAGTGGGGGCACAAATATAAGGAAATTTATGTAGATATTTGTGTCTAATTAGGTAAATACAGTTTCATGGGACAAAGGTAAAAAAAATGGGCACTGGATTTCTGGCCTTAAGAGTTGAACACAATAAGAGACTCTCAAGCGGGGCGGGGGGGGGGATGTCAATTAAAGCTCGTGGTGACATTGGGAATAGAAGAGAAGGTCATAGGGAGGGACTAGGAGGTCTCTAGCATTATAGATAGATTGAAATCCTTGATGACAAATCCAGCAGTCGGAAAAGTTACTCCCTTATCTGTGGCCTGGTAAGTACCGATACTGGCCTTATCTTTCCAGGCCAATGACAGAATAAAGGAAAAAAAAAAAGAGAAGAAGAAAGAGTTTCATGTTTCAAGTATGAAGTCTTGATCAGTGTCTTGGGTGGAAGCAGTCTACCTTGATGTCCACCACATTGGAGGTCTCCAGTGTCTGCATGGGACCACATGTCTCAGGTGGAGCCTTCGTTAGCGGTGACATGTGTGCCTAAGGCTCAATACCTGCTAGTTTCATGCCAGTGTCAGTGGTCAGGAGTACTTGGTAAGGTTCCTTCCAACAGGGTTCAAGAGCTGTCTTCCTGGGATGCTGTTTCCAGAATGTCCAATCACCAGGCTCCAAACTGTGACCATCAGGATTCCATGACTTGGGATCCGGGAAAGCTTCTTTAACCTGTTGATGATAAGCCTACGCATCAGTCATTAAAGACACAGTAACTGGTTATACTAGCCTGAGACAACAAGGGACAGCAAGCAGAAGGGACAGCAAGCAGAAACATGACTGTTTCATGTGGGGTGAGTTTATGTCTCCCAAAGTGGATACTGTAAACAGTCATCAAGGCCAGAGGCCATACCTGAGATGGGTAGTTTTAGCAAATTTAGAGATTTTTAAGTTTGAGGACCCCATTAGTTCTCCCGACCTTGCCTGATATTTGAGGGAGATAAGGACAGTGATAATTCCAAGAAGCTCATAAGGTTTTCATCAAGGCCATGTGATTTCACCAGTGACGTGGGGGCCTCGATCACTGGAGATTGTGGAAGGTATACCCCAAGTGGGGAACAAGTTTTCTGACAACTTCTTTGCCACTGTGAGGGCATCAGGGGAAGGCTTCAGCCCATCCGGAAAACATACATGCAATAACAAGGACACATTGATAACCCACAGTAGGTGGCGTTTGAATCAAGGCCAGATACCAAAAAGTCCAGAGGGAGGAGGTTTGGAACCTGGGAACAAATATAGTTTGATCAGTATTGTGGACCTGACAGGCCAGGCACTGGTGGTAAGCTATTTTTACATTTTTGGAGAAGCCTCCCCACAAATGTTTATTTGCAATTTGAGTCATCTTAATTGCTCTGTGGTGGGTGAGAGTGCAAAAAAGAAAGAAAGAAAGAAAGAGAGAGAGAGAGAGAGAGAGAGAGAGAGAGAAAGAAAGAAAGAAAGAAAGAAAGAAAGAGAAAGAAAGAAAGAAAGAAAGAAAGAAAGAAAGAAAGAAAGAAAGAAAAAGAAAGAAGAAAGGAAAATGGGGTTTGCCAGGGAGCTGGGAAGAACCAAGTGGCCATCTCGGGTTTCCCATAACCCCGACTATTCATTTCATCCACAACCATTGTTACCCACCATGATTTCTCTGATTCAGGAACAGACTGTTGCCATGTTGCAAGGACATTACGATGGCAAACGTCTGGCAAGAAAGGGCCGTTTTTTGCAGAAACAGAACAGACTTCACGTGCCACAACCCTCGCAGATTCTGTTGCGGCTGCCTTTGCCTACAAGTCAGCTAGAACATTTCCCTGCTACTTAGGTTGTCTTTTTAGTTATGAGCCTTAATCTTGATGATAGCCACTTCAGAGGGCGAGAGAATAGCATAAGAAGGTCAATTTACTTATTGTCCATTTTTTATTGGTGTCCCCCTGGATATAAGGAAAACCCCTTTGTTTCCATAACATCCTCGAATCATGGATGACCCCAGAGGCCTACCAGCTATCAGTATGAGTATCGAAGCTTTGTCCTTCTGGTAACTAGCACCTTCCAGTAAGAGCACAGAGCTCTCTCAGCCTGTTGGGCTGATCAAGCTTGTGATAGCTTACCCCTTTCCAGTAGTTCATGCTGGGTAGTAATAGCATAACCAGCCTGGAAAATCCCTTTCTCAATTTTATAGTATGACCCATCAAGAAGCACAATGAGATCAGGATTAGTCAAAGGGATGTCCCATAAGTCAGGACATGGTGTCACAAAATGGATCATTATCACCTCAAAATCATCAGGCTCACTTTTGTCAAGAAGAGGTAGTAACATAGTAGGATTAAGAATGTTGTAGCATTTGGGCGCCTGGGTGGCTCAGTCGGTTAACTTCTGACTTCGGCTCAGGTCATGATCCCACAGTTTGTGGGTTCAAACCCCGCGTCATGCTCTGTGCTGACAGCTCAGAGCCCGGGGCCTGCTTCGGATTCTGTATCTCACTCTCTCTCTGCCCCTCCCCTACTCACGCTCTGTCTCTGTCTCTCTCTCTCTCAAAAAAGGAATAAACATTGAAAAATTGTTCTTAAAAAAATGTAGCATTTAAGAGGGAGATTAAGCGGTGAAAGCAGATCTCCTAGGAGGTTGGTCTTCTTGCTGAAAAATGTTGAATCCATTCAGAGTTAAGAAGACTTTGGGCAGCGAGTGGGGTTTGTAAATAAATGTCACTTCCTAGGGTTAAATGTGCTGGGGCTTCTAACTTTGCAGCTGCAGCTATGGCCTAAGGCAGTTGGGGTCGGCCTGCAGGACAAGTCAGGTTGTACGCTATAATAAGCAATAGGCCTATGTTTATTGCCATGTTCTTGCATGAGCATTCCCAGGGCTCCGTATCACTTACATGCACAAATAAGGTGAAAGTTTTCGAATAGTTAGGTAGCCATAGGGCAGGTTGTTCTTATAGCACCTGTTGTAGTCTTATAAAGACTTGCTTGTATTTATCCTCCCAAGGAAAGCGTTCAAGTACTAAAATTTTAGTAAGTTCTTGAGCGGGGAAGCTAACAGAGAAAAGTGAGATACCCATAGTCTGTAACAGCCAGCGAGACCTAGAAATCCACAAAGCTGTTGCTTGGTTGTGGGCCTACAGAATTCTTGAATTAGCTCAATTCTTTTTGGAAACAGCTTAGATCATGACTTAGGTAATGAATAAGAGATCATTGTAATTTTTCCTTAGAGACTTTACGTCCCCTTTCAGCTAACTGTTGTAGCAAATAAGTAGAATTCTTCGTGGATGCTTCTTTGGTAACAGCATAGCAAGAGATTGTCTAGGTATTATAAAAGGGTCAATTTCCCAGGGAATTGGACGGTCCTTAAGTCTCAGTGACATACTGGGGAGAAATCATAAGGGGCCTCAGTGAACCCTTTAGGCAAGATGGCCCAGGTATATTGTCGATTATTGCAAGTAAAGGCAAATATTGACTGTTGGGCCCTACAGGGCTGCCGAAAAAGGCTGGCACTTGTGACAAAAAGGACATGGGGGTTCGGAACAGCTGGGAAACCGGGAATAACTTTCTCGTTAATAGCTCTCAAGCCCTGGACAAATCGCCATCCCCGTCTGTTAGGTTTCTGGACTGGCAAGAGCCGAGCCTTATGGGAGCTGGTACAAGGAATGATTAGCCCCTGGCCGATTAGGTCTTCTTCTATTGCTGTGAGGCCTTGTATGCCCTCAGGCTCTAATGGTTATTGAGGCAATTTGGGAAGAGGTTTAGTTACACGCTCTGCACTTTTTATTCTCCCAATGTCAGTATTAGAAGTAGCCCACGGATTTTTCAGGCACCTTGATTAAATCGGGGACTTCTGTTGAAATTCTTCCTTTTCTATGTCAAGGACAGACTGTAAGGAACATAAAAGATCAGGTTCAGGTTGGTCAGGGAACTCTAAGGTGAAGTCTCCATAGGAGGCAACACATATTAGCCCTTTTAACTTAGAAAGGAGATCTCTACCTAATAGATTAACTGGGGCTGGATCACATAGCAACAAAGGAATGTTTTTCAGTGAAAGGTCCCAGAGTCATGTATACAGGTTGAGATAGAAACTCTCGATGAATTTGCTTAGGTAACCCCGCCACGGAAACTTCTTTTTCACTTTGAGGGATTTGTTGTCCTATGAGAGTAGGGTTTTAAAGTAGAAAGCATCTCTTTGGTATCTGCCAGAATTTGGGAAGGTTTCCCATTTTTTTTTCTTTTTATTTGAGAATAGTTGACACACGATGTTACATTAGTTTCAGATGTACAGCTTAGTGATGTGACAGGTTTGTACACGACGCTGTGTTTACCGTAAATATAGGTACCATCTGTCCCATTACATCGCGATTACAGGATCATTGACTGTATTCTTTATGCTCGGCTTTTTATTCCTGTGACTTACCCATTCCATAACTGGAGGTCTGTATCTCCCTCTTCCCCTCACCCATTTTGCCCAATTCCCCCACCGCCTCCCTTCTGGCAAACCATCAGTTTATTCTCTGGGTTTATAGTTCTGATTCTGCCTTTTGTTTATCCATTTTTATGTCTTTAATGCATTTTGAGTTTACTGTTGTGTATGGTGTTAGAAAATAGTCCAGTTTTATTCTTTTGCATGTAGCTGTCCAGTTTTCCCAACACCACGTATTGAAAAGACTTTTTCCCATCGTATACTCTTGCCTCCTTTGTCACAGATTAATTGACCATATATATGTGGTTTATTTCTGGGCTCTCTCTCCTGTTCCATTGATCTACGTGTCTGTTTTTATGCCAGTACCATACGGTTTTGGTGACCACAGCTTTGTAGTGTATCTTGAAATCTGGAATTATGCTTTTAATTTCAGTTTCTCCTAGGCTCTTTAAGGGGAGCCTTGGTATAATCTGTAGGGATTACCCTTGGAGTCCTGTCAACCCTGGGAGGGACCCATCTAGGACCCTCCTTCAGGGGCCGATATGGGGGTATTTGAGTTGATGTGGAAGAATGTGTATAGGACTTTTGAGGACAACCTCTTTTCCAGTGTCCTAGATGATTAGAATTGAGGCATCAGTTTCTGGGTCAGTGTTTTGATAATGGACCCTTAGGAGGTTGCAGTATGTGGGGTTGCAGGTGTTATTTTAGATCTCTGGCCTTGGAGCTATTGTAGGTGTAAGGCCAGTAGCTTGGCAGACTTTTTTTCTATGGTCTTGCTCCAAAGTCCTTCCGGAAATGTTCAGCTGCGGTCACAAGTTCAGCCAAACCGGCGGCCTCCCATCCTATCTTCTGCCTTTTATGAATCCACTAGTCTCAGGAGATGATCCATTTACAAATAGCACAGCTATAGCTGATTGGGTGAGCTTGTTTATTGTGATGAACCCAGAATGCTGTATGAAGAGAGCTTCTAGACAGACTTTAAAGCCTGCCACAAGTTCATATTTCTTATGTTTGCATGTTTAAAGGAAGACTCTAAGAATGGTTTTTAAAAAATCAGTTGTGGGGTGCCTGGGTAGCTCAGTCACTTAAGCATCCAACTCTTGATTTCTGCTCAGGCCATGATCTCACCGTTTGTGAGACTGAGCCCAGTGTCGGGCTCTGTGCTAACAGCACAGAGCCTGCTTGGGATTCTCTCTCTTCCCCCCTCTCTCTCTCTCTTTCTCTCTCTGACCCCCCCTCCCCCTGCTCTCTCTCTCAAAATAAATAAACAAAAAAAAGTGTAAGATCAGTTGGTAGGGATACCTGGGTAGCTCAGTTGTTTGAGCATCTGACTCTTGATTTGGGTTCAGGTCATGATCCTAGGGTTGAGGTATTGAGCCCTGCATTGGGCTCTGTGCCAAACGCAGAGCCTGCTTAACAATCTCTCTCTCTCTCTCTCTCTGTCTCCCTCTGCCCCTCCCCCTACTCTCGTGCATGCATCCCCCCTCCCTAAAAGAAAAAAAAAAAAAAAGATCAGATGCTGTATAGTGAGGTTTTGCCAGTCCAGGAGGACACCATGTTGAAGACTGAGGATCTCGAATATCATCCTTGGTGTTTTGCCATTTTGCTTCCTGCATCCATTTTTGGGTTTCACCAGGTCCTACTAGCACGTGCAGAAGCTGATCTGGTAGCCCGGGGTCACAGGACTCAATAACGCCTCTAAATTCTTCAGAAAACTTAGGAGTATCCTCCCTAGGCTTAGGAAACACTTTAACTATGGATCTTAATTCAGCCTTTGACCAAGGAGTGAAATATCTAATAAGGATCACCTGCAATCTCAGATGGTTTGTATCTTAAAAGGTAACTGTTTAATACTCTTTGGAGTGGAAAGGCAGTTCAGAGAGAGAGTTAGTAGAACATGAGAACTCAGGTAAATGAGGGGAGAAGAGAACAGGAGGAGTCACGTCAGTCTTACTGTCTTTTGTCTTAGGTACATCTTGTGTCTTTAGTTTTTCATTAGCCTTTTGCAGTAAATTTCGTAACAAAGCAGCTTCGGAATCTTGAAGCCTTTTCGAAACCGCCGCACACCAATTAAAGTAGGTATCCCATTCTGTGTGTTTCATTCCGGAACCCTTGTTTCCGGCTGCACTTAAGTGAACAATCTTGTCTAACTGGAACGTTCACCATAATGGCCACTGTCACCATAGGTTGTTTTTGGCGCGATTTTGCCGTTTTTCTAGATATCTACAGCATCTCAGACTGTAGTTCCCAAACAGAAAATAAGCAGGTGTGACAGAAGGTGGCATCCCTGTCTCTTGAGGCTTTAAAGTTTGTGTGTGTGTAGTTTTTTTTTTTGTTTTTTTTTTTAACATTTATTTATTTTTGAGACAGAGAGAGACAGAGCATGAACGGGGGAGGGGCAGAGAGAGAGGGAGACACAGAATCGGAAGCAGGCTCCAGGCTCTGAGCCATCAGCCCAGAGCCTGACGCGGGGCTCGAACTCACGGACTGCGAGATCATGACCTGAGCCGAAGTCGGACGCTCAACTGACTGAGCCACCCAGGCGCCCCGCAGTGTGTGTGTAGTTTTTGTTTACTTGCTAAGGCTTTGGGCCTCTGGGACTCAAGCTAATACCTGAGAGGTGTGTGCGTCTGGGTTGGAAATCACGTAGTGTTTTACAGTGTATCTCACTGCACGGAAATTTTCTGGAGATTGGCAGACAACCCACCGTCAGTCTAATTCATTCCATGACCTAACGTGGAAGTCGTCGGCTTAGGTGGTGAGCACTTAGCTTTTAAGCTCTAGACCCCTGCCCACCAAATTGTTGCCTTTTTGGCTTCCCAGATCCCCTTTCTCAATAGCCTTTATCTACACGAAACAAGACAAACAAACATGTGGACTTTAACGCCAGGAGACATCAACGTGGCCTGGCCAAGAGAAGGCCTTGCACACGCCACCAGCGGTTCCCAACCTGGACCTGGGGGAAGTGGGGCAAAGACTGAACCAGCAAACCCCAGAAACGAAGACTGTGGACTGGACTGGGTTTCCAAAACGGGGAATCGCAGACAGGAAAGCCAATTTGATCAGGAGCTTGACTCAAGGAGAGTGGAGCTCAACAGAGAGGAACCTCTCTGTGGCCCTTGGAAATGGTGAGAAAGACAGGACTCAGCAGGGTTTGTGGGTACCACACCTGTATTTCTCACTGTCCCCGAAGCTGTTGGAAGGCTCCCTCAGTCCCACCACTGCCACTAAATCGATTAAAACACAAAATTCAACTGAGTAAATATAAAGATCAAACTGGCTATTCATCAATTCATAAGTTGGCCAGCATCCCACGTAGCAGATAGAAAGGAGCTCTACAGGGGCGCCTGGGTGGCTCCGTCGGTTAAGCATCCAACTCTTGATATCGGCTCAGGTCGCGATCTCACAGTTCATGGGATCGAGTCCCGTGTCGGGATCTGCACTGATGGTACAGAGCCTGCTTGGGACTCTCTCTTTCCCTCTCTCTCTCTCTCTCTCTCTGCCCTTTCCCTGCTCTTGCTTTCTTACTCTCTCAAAAGAAATAAATATTAAAAAAAAAAAAAAAGAGGTGTACAAAATGGAAGGCTTTTATTACCAGAAGGGGCAGAAAAAGGAAGTTTCTGTCCAAGAGTGGGATCTTTCAGCAAGGTTATCTTCCTCTGGGGGAAGGCCGGGGGTCTGTCGAGCAGATTACGTCACTGGTGCCGACCAGGTCATTGCAGACGGACTGGTTAAAAGTCACGGTCCTGAGAGAGGCCGACACTGCAATTAAGTCCTGGTTTGCTATCAGGAGTGCAAGTGACTCTACTGGAGCTGTGTTGTTCCTTTTTCTGTTAGAACACATTCTTCCAGGGAGTACTAAGCACTTCCTTGTAAATTCTGCCCTGTTCTCACAGAGCATGAATTATTTCCTAGAATTGACTTAGGCTCTTTTGGAAAAATGCATTGATTCTTTTAACCATCCTGATCCCAGTTACAGTAAAATGTCTACTATCTGATAATGTGAATCTGTGAAGCTGTTATTAACCGGCACATTCTGTATGTCACCAGTACCGGGACAACTGATGTTTATAACGGTGACCGTGAACTTCTGTAAGATCCCGAATTACCTGCTCAAGAACCAAAGAAAGATTAAACTGTATTCATTTATTTTTTTTTAATTTTTTTTAATGTGTATTTATTTTTGAGACAGAGACAGAGCATGAACGGGGGAGGGGCAGAGAGAGAGGGAGACACAGAATCAGAAGCAGGCTCCAGGCTCCGAGCTGTCAGCCCAGAGCCTGACGCAGGGCTCGAACTCACGGACGGTGAGATCGTGACCTGAGCCGAAGTCGGATGCTTAACTGACTGAGCCACCCAGGCACCCCGGCATTTGTCTTTCTTTGACTGACTTCTTTTTTTTTTTTTTTTAACGTTTTATTTATTTTTGAGACAGAGAGAGACAGAGCATGAACGGGGGAGGGGCAGAGAGAGAGGGAAACACAGAATCGGAAGCAGGCTCCAGGCTCCGAGCCATCAGCCCAGAGCCCGACGCGGGGCTCGAACCCACGGACCGCGCGTGACCTGAGCTGAAGTCGGACGCTTAACCGACTGAGCCACCCAGGCGCCCCAAGATTAAACTGTATTTAAAAGCGTTTTTTATGTTGTGTCTATTTTATTATACTCAAATCTTTTTTAGTGGAGTCCAACTCTATGTCCACCATGATTTCCCAGGGTAGTACCAATTTGAAATATTTTATCTTTCTCTGGGAGCCCGGATGGCTCAGTTGGTTGAGTGTCCAACTCTTGGTTTAGGCTCAGGTCATGATCTCACAGTTTTGTGAGTTTGAGCCCCGGCGTCAGGCTCCGTGCTGACTGTGTGGAGACGGCTTCAGATTCTCTCTCTCTCTCCCTCTGTGTCTGCCCCTCCCCAACTCACGCTGTCTCTGTCTCTCTCAAAATAAATATATAAACTTAAAAAAAAAGAAAGAAAATATTTTCTTCTTTCTTCATATTGTTAACCAAACCTTTAAAAAAACAATAATTTCAGTATTTGGGGTCTAAGCTACAGCTGATTAAGTCTCAGACCTTACAGGGAAACGAAATTTCTTTTTCAGAGCAGGTGTGGCGGGCATGAAATATCATAAATAGAGTCGCCAAATTGTGGGACGGATCAACCCAAACACTCGCTGTTGTTGCTCCTTAAGAGAGTAGCCCAGGGGCGCCTGGGTGGCTCAGTCGGTTAAGCGTCCGACTTCAGCTCAGGTCACAATCTCGCGGTCCGTGGGTTCGAGCCCCGCGTCGGGCTCTGGGCTGATGGCTCGGAGCCTGGAGCCTGCTTCCGATTCTGTGTCTCCCTCTCTCTCTGCCCCTCTCCCGTTCATGCTCTGTCTCAAAAATAAATAAAAAATGTTAAAAAAAAAAAAAAGATTGTAGCCCAGCTTCATGAGGCGTACTAACTTGTGCCTGAATGCGTCCTGAGTTGTACGCACACTTCCCTGAGTTGTGCCAGGGTTTGACAGCAAGATCCAGAGACCGACAGTAGTTTGGCATCCACGTCACGATGGCTCAGGTCAGTGGCCCTCTATACTGAGCCGTGCGCCTCTCTCTCGGGTTTTGTGAGCTGTGGTTTCTATCCTTTTCCTTGAAGGAAACCTTATCCAGAAACATAACTGTATGTCATGAAACAAGGCAACCTTAGCCAAGACACCGGAATGCTACAGGCATGCAGGAGAGGGGTTAGTAACAACAAAATGCACCGCGGGGAAAGAGATGGGAGCAGAACACCCCCTCCCCCACCGCCTCTGCCTGGTACCACGCAGGAGGCTAACTGGTGTAGCCCCAGTTTAGGGGCAGGGTCCTTGACGCCACTTCTACAGGTTAAGCTCAGGGAGTTGAGAGCTGGGGCCCCACAAGAGCTAAAGGAGGAGGAAACACAGCCTAGAACAACCGAAAAGGATGCGCCCGCTCTCTTGGGCACCCATCAGTTCCCACGCTTATCACCTACTTATCATTTAATGGCGCCGTATGGTAACGTCAGAGAACCTTCACGTTCATGGCTTCATCTGAGCTCATAACAGCTGTGTGAGGTGGGCATGAAAGAAACAGTGACTCCCACGTTCCAGATGAGAAAATAAGCTCAAAGACGGTGAGTGCTGTCGCTAAGTCCTATCCAAATGAGGCAGGCTTGGACAAAGCCTTCTAATTCCTTATCCGTGATTCCTTGATGCCCATAATTCCCTGATACAATACAGTCACCCTTTAAGGTGAATGGTCCCCCAGTGCTGGATTGAAAACAGGCAGAGGAGTTTTGAGATGACCTTTGAGGACACTGACCCATGGGACCACCTCTACTTTCGGAGCTCAGTGGGTTAGACAGACCTTGGGCCAGAAGCCAGAAGACCTCAATGCGAAGCTCAGACAACTTTGAGCAAGCTGGTTAACCTCCTGCCCCTTTGGCTGCACAGCTGGAAATAAGAACAGTAATGCCTGCACCTCGGACCCACATGGTTATTAGGAGAGCCAAATGAGATAAAGTGTTTGAAAGCCCTTTGTTGCCAGGTATAAGGTCATGTGTCCCTTTCCCATGATTTAGCTCAGACGACAAGGACATCCAGGGGAAGGACTTGGTAGGAATGCTGACTTAGGCTCGGGGATATTTGTGGACAAGACGCAACAAATAAATTCATGTGACCGGGGGCAGAGATGGGTACTCTGGGTATAAGAGAAATGCCTGGAACCTGAAGTTGTTGTAGAGTTTGAAACTCAAAAAATGATGCAATAGGCGGTTCCATTAGCCTTTCTTCCTCCGTGCCCCCACCCCGCCCCCTGCACCCACTGTTCACACTTCTTAGAATGACGTGTCCATTTCAAAAGGTGGCCCCTGAGGAATCTTAGTCTGTTTTGAAGTGTGCATGGTTCGCTGGGCAGCAAACAGAAGCAGCCCGACCCTGGCAGAGGGGGTGGTCTGTGCAAAAGCCAGAGAACACAGTGCTTCTAGGAATTTCGAGCGTGCCCCTGCGCCTGGAGCTGGGTCAGCCGGAGGACGACATGGCAAGTTAAGTAGGAGCTTAGAAAGGCCCTGGGAAGTTTCTGAAAATTTAAAGCAAAGCAATAATGTAGTCGACTTTCTGTTTTAAAAAGGTCACCGCTCCAGGGGTGCCTGGGTAGCTCAGTGGGTTAAGCGTCCAACTTCAACTCAGGTCGTGATCTCATAGTTTGTGAGTTCAAAGCCCCACCTCGGGCTCTGTGCTGATGGCTCAGAGCCTGGAACCTGCTTCGGATTCGGTGTCTTCCTCTCTCTCTCTCTGCCCCTTCCCCACTCATGCTCTGTTTCTTTCTCTCTCTCAAAAATAAATAAACATTAAAACAATTAAAAATAAAAGAGTTCACTGCTCCAACTTGGGGCTCAGCTAGCTACCTGACCCTTTTACTTTTTATTGGGTAGAGGAGAGATCTCAAGATATACAGAGACTAATGAGCAGGGGGAAAGAAGCCTTCCTGGCTTCCCTGTCCCTCTCCCTCGGCGTGCCCGCAGTCGGCCCTCTTCCTCTGTCTAAACCAAAGGATGGTGGGGTGCCACAGAGCCGGGGGCTGAGTTAGAAAGGGTGGGAGGTGTCAGCGAAAGGGTCCGTGCTGCAGCTGACAATTTGATGGCATTAAGTCACTCAGTTTCAGCTGTCTCCTGCTTTTCCTTTGATATTTCTCCATAGCAAATGGAAACTTTAACCAGATTCCACCTTCTTTCCATCCTTCCGTTGGACTCACAGCCCACTTAGAATGGAAATGATCAAAGTCCCAAGTCAGAGATAGCGTGTCCCATGACCGTCCTCAGGATGGAGGGGGCGGGGCTCCCCAGCCCTTAGAGCCACCCGGTGGTGTGCAGTGATGTTGGGAGGCTGGGGGGACCTGAACTTTGGAGTCGGACAAGCTAGGCTGTGAGTCCTGCTTCCACCATGCATGGGACTCAGGATCTATGTCACCCCTCTGCCCGGGCCTGCACTTTCTCATCTGCCAAGTGACGGCAACAATGTCCCCTTCCAGAGCTGTGGTGAGGCTCAAACAGATAGTATCCCCAAAGCACCAGGCGTATGGTAAAATCTCAACTTACGTTTTTCCGTTAAATGCCAGAAGTTCGGGGCACCCGGGTGGCTCAGTTGGCTAAGCATCCAACTCTCAGTTTTGGCTCAGGTCCATGATCTTACAGTTGGTGAGTTCGAGCCCCACGTTGGGCTCTGAGCTGACAGCGTGGAGCCTGCTTGGAATTTTCTCTGTCTGCCCCTCCCCCACTTGTGCTCACTCTCTCCCTCTCTCTCCAAATAAATAAACTTAAAAAAAAAAAGTAAGTGCCAGAAGTTAATACTCTTTCAGTAATTATTCTCTTAAAAGCAAAGAAAACAAAAACAAAAGAGATCCTGTGTGTGTGATGCTCCCATATCTGCTATATGGTATTACGAAGTTGAAGAAATAGGGGTTAACGATGAAGTATATCAGAAAGGAAAAATGTCTCTAAGATGCCAAGAGAGGAAAACTGAGGAAGGAAGGGGAGCTTCCTGGATTAGGGGAAGGTTGATTCCCCTTCCCATTAGGTTGATTAGGGGTTAAAATGTGCTCTACTGGCCTCGTATTGGAACTCCAAGGACTAATTCCACTGATGAGCTAGCTCAGTGCCTACTCAACCAGGAATATGCTTTTCTAGCCAGAAAGATACACTGATAGGGTATATTCAATTTTAATACACTTCATTACTTGTCAAGAAGTCTTCCTGGCCTTTCTGTGGCTGCAAACGGCACACCCAGGCCCTCCACCATGCCAGGTCAAGTGCACGAACACTTCCCTGGGGGGCACCGAGTCAAACACAAATAGGCTTGCGTTCGGAGCTTATTGCTTAGTGAGGAAGAAGACATGAGCCCGGATAAATCCAATTTAACACAGCTTCTGGAAATTGTATATACAGCTTCAGAGCACCCTGGGAGCAAAAAGACAGGAGGGAAGACATTTTTTGGAAGAAGGCTTCATTCATGGAAAGAGTGACTTTCCTTCCAGGCATTAAAGGAGGGGGGAGTTTCAGCAGGCCCTCATGGGAGGAATGTGGACTCCGGTCAGAAGAAGCAAGCCTTGAGCTAAGACACAGCTGGAGAGAGCCTGGACCAGGACGGGTGTAAAGGTGGTGTCAGTAAAAGGTCTTGGGAAGGGAAAAGGGTAGGTGTTGAATGTGTCTTTAAAGAGAGCAGTTTTATTGTGTATGCCTTGGTGCAGAGTCTTGAAGGTTTTTCATCAAAGGAGCAATGGGAATGGTCCTTGAGGAAGACTTCCCTGAGAACACTGTATGTCCTCTCTGAATAACTTTGTGCTTTGGGTCTTATGCCCGTTGCCATGGGGAGCTTGGCATCTCTGAGCCTCCCGTCTGCATGCCCAGAAGAGAATGGGTCGGCTTCCCTTTGTTCACCGTACGACCCTCATGTGGCCACTGCTCTTCAAGCCTTCGAGCGCCCCTCGACAGCACTCTCGTGTTCCCTGTGGCTGGCGTCACCGTCGAGAGCCAGGTTCCCTAACCTCCAGTGCCACTCTCCTCCCAACAGTCAGCCCACCTCAGCCCTCGCCTGCACCCTTCGCTTATCTGCCTGAGGCCTTAGCTTCAGGACACGCGGGGCCTTTCCTAATGAGATGTGTTCCTGCTCTTTCCCCAGAGCTCAACGTCCTCTACCCCAGCCTCCCCAGTTGGTTACCCTGTCCCTTCTCCATACTCTTTCTCTGGTGCAACCAGTTCCTTCCATCTTGGAAGAAGCCTGCCTGGATTCTATATCGCTCTTCACTACCACCCCGTGTCTTTTTTTCCTTCACAGCCAAGATTCTGACAAGAGCTCTCTGAAAAGAGTGCCTCTGACACTCTGTCTCGGCTTGTGAGATGTACTCGCCCCTGGTTTGTCTCTTGCTGCCCCATCCTTCGAGGGGTGGACCTGTTTGAAATGGTTTACCTCTTCAATGGTTTCTTTCCGTCTCCTCTCCCCCAGGGGCTTCAAAAATCGCTCGTATGATAACTCCTAACTATCTTTTATATCTAGCCTAGGTCTTTCCCTTCAGTACCAGGTGCACATACACGACTCCAGACGGGGCCGCTCCCCTAGCTGCCCCACAGTCCTCTCCTGGTAAACAAAATGAATATATTTCTCTCCCCGTCAGTCCTCTGTGGGCAAGGGTGGGTGGGCACCACTCTCTCGTCGGAGGAATCAGAAGCCTGGCTTTTGTCATTGCCTGCTTCCTCCAGAGTTCATCTCCAACTTCTGTCAATCCTACCTCCATGATATCTTGAGCCCAACCTTTCTCCCTTCCCTCTGCTTTAGCTCAGGCTAACGATGTCTGTCACCCCCATTCCTACAACGGCCTCTAACTGCTCTCCTCGTACCAGTCTTGCTCTGTCCTAATTCATCTTCCACTCTGCAGCTGGAGTGACCCTTCGAAAACAATATCTGATTATGTTACTCCCTTGTTAAAGATCCTTCAATGCCTCTTAGCAGCCTTAGGAGAAAGTCTAAAGTCCTCAGTACAGCAGACAAGGGCCCTCCTCATAATGGCTAACATTTATCAGGTGCTTCGTCTGTGCCAGGCACTATCCCGATGCTCACAGCTCTTGATGCTCACAGCTCTCCGACGTAGGTCCTGTTTCTATCCCACTTTTACCATTGAGGAAACCAAGGTGCAGAAAGGGATGTCGCTGGCCCAAGATCACACAGCCAGTAAGTTAGGGAACCAAGATTCAAACCTGGGGAGCCGACATTCAAACCCAGGAAGCCTGGCCCTGGGGCCACACTCCTAGCCACTGTGTTATACCGTCTCTCCTTCGCAGGGCGTAGCTTCTCATTCATTCAAAAATATTTACTGAACACAGTGTGCCAGAAACTGCTTGAAACATCGAGGATAGAGCAGTAATCAAAACAGTTCCTTCACTGCTGTCATCGGTTTTTGTAACTAATTACGATAAAGATCAAAATATATTTAATCAGGAGTCTACCTGTCGAGTCATAACAAAGGCTTTTTGAAAGCATATTCAGAGACTGGATGTTAAGATAAAAGAACTTTAATGATGGTAACATTTGCTTCATTTGAATAGCTTTCCAGAGAATAAGATTGCATTTAAAACAATTTTTATAGGCATATCCTTTGATCTGGTGAACACCAAAAATAAATAAATAACAAGGCAGGTGGGAGGGGGGATGTGTTTAATGAAGAAAATGAATAATAAGATGAATAGTGAAGTATATAGATTAGTGATAAATGCTAAGGAAAAAAAAATAAGGCAAGAAAGAAGATAAGGAGGAGTCTGAGAACAGAGATTTGTAGTTTTATGTGGAATATCCAGGGAAGACTTAAAGGAAGTGAGGATATCTAAGAAACCACACCAGCTAAAGAAACAGCAAGTACAAAGGCCCTGAGGTAGGAATGTGCCTGGTATGTTTGAAGAACAGCAAAGAGGTCGGTGTGGCTAGAGCAAAATGAGGGAGGGAAAGGAAGGAAGGAGATGGGTTCAGACAGAGATCATGTGGGGCCCTAAAGGTCATCTTAAGGACTTTGACCTTTACTCTGAGTGAGTTGGGAAGCCCCTGGAGGATTTTGAGACGAGGGGTGACATCATGTAAATTCAGGGCAGAGGAGGGACATGTTTTAATGGATCCCTCTGGCCTGTATGTTGAGAATAGACTCTAGGGGAACAAAGGAGGAAGCTGGGGGACCAGTCGGGGAGCAGGGCCAGAAGTCCAGGTGGGAGATGATGGTGGCTGGGACGAAGCTGGTAGCAGCAGAGGTGGTGGCAGTGGTCAGATTCTGGATGCATTTTGAAGGCAGAGCCAACAGCATTCACCTGTGGATTGGATGGCTGCAAGGCATTGGGGCCCTGACATCTGGAAGGATGGATTTGGCGTTCTCTGGGACGGGAAGGACTTCGAACAGCAGTTGGGCAGGTGACGGCAGGAGGGCCGTTTGGGACAGATCAGGTCTCACGTGCCTCTTCAGCATCACCGTGGAGCTCTTGCTTTCTTGCTCCCTCGCCTCACATAAATGCAGGTTCGCATGCATTTCTGCGTTTTGTCCTGGCGAAACTCCTCCGTTGCCCAAACTGCTTTGGCTCTCTCATAGGTCCCGGCCTTTGTACCTGCTGTTCCCTCTGCCAGGAAAGCTTCCCTTCAGTTCCCTTCAGTTCCCTTCCCCACCCTTCAGTTCTTCCCTGGCCCTGCACTAATGCACTGGCCTGCCAACCGTCTCTTACATTCCCTGCTTCCACCCCGCCCCGAGATTTTAAAGCCTTGTGTCCCTCACCTTGATGGACCTTGCACTTTGTACAAGATGCAGTCTGTAGGGGGTGCCTAATCGGCTAGACGGATGGGTGCGTGGATGGAGAGATGGACGGATGAGCACTTAGCACAATGAGACCAAGCTGTGCTTTGGTGGTAATGATGGGAATTCCCCTGGAACATGGCCAGGTGAGATGATCACCCCAGACTGAAATGAAAGAAACGGCAGATGTCAGGAAGTTTCTGTGTTCATGCTGGCATGTGCGTTAGAACACTCCGGCACAGGGCCCCCTTTCCTGTGCACTCTCCCCACCTTCCTACCCCAGCCCTGGCTCCCGGTCTTGCTAACCTCTGGCATCAGTGAACATATACCCTCTACCTGACACATCCAGGTCTGTAGGGGAAGTTTTGGTTATAAAACCGGAAGAGTGTTTCACCTAATGACGTGTTGCAGGCTTGCTTTCCGCGGGCCTCCGGGTCTGCCAAAGCGATCCGGCCTCATTATTTAGGAAGCTGCCTCAGCCAGGCATTACTAATTTGGGCATTGCTAATTCGGATGCCTATTCAGGCAAATGAGCAATGAATGTAAAGTGCTTTTGTCAGTGAATTGCCAGTGAAGACAGGGGGAGGGGTGAAGTAGAGGGAAGGTGATAGAATGTTTTGAGTTTTTGCTTCGATTCCAGAAAGGACAGTCATTGCTTCCTGGAAGCTGCACTTGGCAACAGGCATGGAGAGTGGGAAAGATTTATTTCCCTTCGCCAAAGCTCAATAATTCAGCTTGAGTATTTCAAATCGATACATTTCTTGCAAAGTTTCCAAAGGCTGCATTAAAAAAGCCACTTGAAAAAATGATCATTATGTGGCCGCATCCTTTGATGAGACCAGGGCGTCAGGGACGGGTCGGGCCTTCCAAACAGACCCAACCCAACAGAGAAAGGAGGCTTTTCAAAGCAGGAAAGTCGAGTTAGAGTGGACAGCAAGCCCAGCCGCACCTGCCCAGCTGCCCGCGGCCTTGCTGTGTGGGGCTCTTTCTGGAATGAACGGCTGACTCGCTCCTCCTAGGGCTCGCATGGGGAAATCTGTGGCTAACACATAACTCCCTGTTTCTCTGAGCTGTGGTTGGTCGCTGAGCATGAAGGGCACTCACTGGAGGAGACCGCCCCCCTGATCTACGAGGACTGAGGTGTCCAGCCAAAGGCTGAGTCAGTCGAATTTTCGTGAAGTCTTTAAAATTCTGACATCTGTCAGTCTTGCCTTCTTGGGATGGGAAGTGGGAAGGACGGCAGAAGGTTGGGGGTCTTTCTGCCGCTGTCACTGCTGTCACTTTCATCTCCACCATCCATTCCTGCCATTTGGAGGATTTTATCTTCACTAGAATAGTCCTTTAGTCCTTTCCATGAAAGAAGCCGTGTATTCCCTCCCTTGGCATCTGATGCCCATCAAGGCTATAGCCATTTGATCGTGTCTTCCCTTCCGGATGCTGGGTCTCCGCTTTCTCGTGGGCTGTGACTCCCTTCGGGTGGCCAGAGACCTCTCAGAGTAAGGACCACACTTCTTTGACTTACTGCCACAAACCCCAGCAAGAGTTCATCCAGAGACATAAGAATGTTGGTGCTCTCTTTTACGCGATACCAGGGGCATGCTGCCCTTGCAAACCGGAAGTATTCTGGGACAGAGTCTGGGACGATGGCACTCCAGCCGTGTCGGTTTCAACGTCTCTCCGAACCCACAACACGGTCACGTGGCCAGAGCCCGTGGACAAGAGCAAAACTGCTGACAAGCTAGCCCCAAGATCCAGTGGGGCTTTTGATGGAAAAGCCCAGAGCAGCCGAGAGGAGCTCACCGGCCGTTGCGGAGGCTCCGTTTGAGAGGGGCAGCTGAAAGTGACAATCTTCTCGTTGCTTCCAAAGGCAGCCAGTGCACACGGGGCAAGGTCTAAAGGGTCTGGAGCGCTCTAGCTGTGATCTTGGGAACTTCCCAGCCAGGTCCTTCTTCCAGGAAGACCCCACACTGAGACGCTGCCAGAGTGAAAGCAAGTTGAATAGGAGAGGAACAACAGAGACTAAGGAAGAAAGGTCCCCGAAAGGAAACAGAAGGAGGAAATTTCAACCAGCAAGCTGCCATATATTCGAGCACTCCGTCAACACAATAGAAGAGAGAGCTTTGTAAAGTTGGAACACGCCTTGTTCTAAAAGTTCAGGAAAATCAATTTCACATGAAACCGCGCAATAGGAAAGTAGTGAGGTCAAGTCCCATACAAAGTTTTTAGAAGATAAAAGAAAGTAAGAAGCAGAATAGCACTCCTAACGAGTGTCCTAAAGACATGGCTATGGAACCATTCAACAACTGTAACCTGCCATCCAGATGAGCTAAAATTCATTAAGAAAATGCTATTGAATATGGAGGGGCGGGGGTAGACAACATAAACCAGAATAAGGAAAACTTAGAACTAAGATGCCAGAACTCAGGAAACATTTAAAAATGAAAGAAAAATCATTTCAGAAATGAAGAGCAAACTAGTAGGAATTCAAGATGAATATATCATAAACGGCCATGTTGAAGAGAAACAGAAGGTGAAACACTGGAAATTGTTTGAAATGAAAGCGAAGTAAGCGACTTTTGAAGATTCAAGAGAAAGTGACAACTATTGGAGAGAGGCAAGGGAATTTCAGTATGTGGATAATAGAAGCCTGTCAGGAGGGAAACCAGAGGTTTGCATAATTCCGGTCTCTGCCTGTCTTCACATGGCCCTCTTTTGTTCTTCTGTCCCTCCCCTGTGTTCCTTCATAAGGACACTTGTCATTAGATATAGGTCCCGCCTGAATAATCCAGGATGATCTCATCTCGAGATTTCGACCTCAATTACATCTGCAAAGATCTTTTTTTTTTAATAAATAAATAAATAAGGTCACATTGACAGGTTCCAGGGATTATGACATGGACATATCTTTTGGGGGCAGGGGCCACCATTGAACCCCCTACAGCTGCTGTGCTAGTAGGTGACGGAAACAGGATTTGATTTTTATTTTATAATCAAGTCGCTAAAGGCAAAATTTCATGTTTCCAGCAGATTAGCAGTTCTTGCCAAGAAACCAAAGTAGACAGCATGCTTTATAAATAGCAGGACAATGGGGAGGTCAGCCTGCCGACCACCTGGAGGCCTCACCTGGCTCACACTCTGCCCCGGCCTCGGGGAAGCGTTTGTGCGCTGTGTGAATGAACTTTCCTTGGGCTGTCAGTGATGGGCAGCTGTTTTGCAGACTCTTGAGTCAAAGTTAAAAAACAGACATAGCCCTGTCTGTCTCCAGAACTCAGGGCACTCAACGTCTGTATTATAAACACTCACACCGTTCCCAGTGCAGAAGTAAAAGCTCCTTTGAAGGAGTCGTACGGGGGGTGCCTTGGGTGGCTGAGTCAGTTACGCGTCTGACTCTTGCTCTCCGCTCAGGTCATGATCTCACGGTTTGTGAGTTCAAGCCCTGCCCGGGGCTCCGCTCTGATGACACAGAGCCTGCTTGGGATTCTCTGTCTCCCTCTGTCTCTGCCCCTCCCATGCTCAGGTGCACTCTCTCTCTCTCTCTCTCTCAACTACATGAACATTAAAAAAAAAAAAAAAAGAATCATACGTCAGAAACATCTGTAGGTAAAAGTGAACAAAATTTCCTTCCCTCAGGCGCCTATAACATTCTGCCTCCTGGCTGCTTCAGACCCCCACTATCCTTCAAAGTTGAGGGTCCTCTCACTCCTTCCTCTGACACGCTCATCTGACTGCCTAGCAAAGCTAAGGTGTGAACGGATTATATTGATTTAGTGTATTTCTTCTACCAGCCTCCCCTTCCACAGACGTCTTCGTGCCTCCATCCAAAGGAGTGAATAAAACTGCAGACTAGACAACAGAGCCAAAGAGAAGGATACTTGGCAGCAAGAGAGAGTCTCCCTTTGGCCACGGAATGTTTCTGCGGTTCTGGAAGGCGGCATGGGTTGCTTTTGCTTTGTTTTTTTTGTTGTTGTTTGTTGGTTTTTGTTTTTGTTTTTTTCATCTTCCTGACTCCCCAGCAACCATCTTAGGCCCTGAAACCAGGGGATTAGTAACCTTCGCAACTCAGATACCAGGGAGTTTAACTGGTGAGAAAGAAAGATTACAACTTTTTTAGTGGCTAAATCTACAAAAGCCATTTGCCTGTGAATTTCCTCCACACAGAAGCGACGAGGCAGAGAAGACACACACACACACACACACACACACACACACACACACACACACAAATGCTAGTTATCTTTAAGTAGAAGCTGCTTTTACAAGTCTGATTTTTTGTTTCGTTTCATGAGGCGTCCACAAATCTGTTGAAATGGTTTCACCCGGCCTCTGTTGCCCCGTTTGCCCCTCCTAATGCTGATTCAGCTTCAGCTCAGGCAGCCTGGAGAAGGAGCGATGATTGGGCACCAAAAGGAAACCGATGGGGCCTTGGAAATGCTCGGAATCCCTCTCCTAAGAGTCAGGGAAGGAGGTGATGGAAGAAAGGGGGAGGGAGAGGGAGAATTCTCCTTAAAAGAAGATATTTTCCAGAAAAGCATCGTTTTGTAAGGGTGGTAGGTTGCTTGAACCCTGGTCACATCTGCCTTTTGGGCCGTGGTTGTGTCTTCCAAGGCCTGCGGAGTTAACATTGTAAAAGTTAAACGCTTCTGTCAGGCTCCCTTTCGCCAGCCCCTCCCTCTCTGCTCCCCCCCCCCCCCGCCATCCCCACCCCAGCCTCCTGTTCACCCCACAGGACTCAGTGATAATAGGGACTGTCTCCATCCTGAGAAAAGGCAGCCCGCTTGTTTAAGTTTGCCTGGAATAAAGAGAACCCTGGAGGGAAGGGACCAGGCGCAGCTGAACCACACAAAGGAAAGCCTCTCCCATGCCAGTGACTGGGCAGATCAGGCCCTGTCCAGAATGAGAATGAGTTCAGCCCTTGTTATGCTTCGCAAAGGAATGTTCTGTGGACTGTGGCCCGCACAAGAGACGATCCTGTGTGGTTTAAAAGAGCCAGAGGGGGAGAAAAGGATATTCGTTCTTCTTTATTCAGACACCCCCGTAGTAGATCTTCTGTGTTTTGTGGATCATGCAGAGCCAAAGGGATCCCTCTTTTCTCCGCACCCCTGTGTTTCCACTGACGATTAGAAAATCTTCTTGCGCCTGCTTTTCCTGGCAATTTCCCAGTCTGCCCCCTAATCTATTTAAGGAGCATTTCAACTTTTAATATCTATTTTCCGACATTTTTTTCCTCTTCAAAATGGACTTCTTTGTGTGCATAGATGTCAATAAAATTGAAAATAAAGTGTTTTCTAGGGGCACCCGAGTGGCTCAGTCAGTTAAGCGGCTGGCTCTTGATTTCAGCTCAGGTCAGGATCTCGCGGTTCATGATTTCGAGCCCCTCACCAGGCTCTGAGCTGACAGTGAACAGCTGCTTAGGCTTACAACTTTCTCTGTGCCCCCCCCCCCAAATAAATAAGCTTAAAATAATAATCATAATAATAATAGAAAGAATTTCTTTCTGCCCTGTGGTAGGAGACATGCTGCCCTTACTTGCCTCTTTCTTTTAGAAGTTCAATCACATCTCTCCTTCAGTGGTATCTCTCCTATCCCAGCTGCCTCACTGTTCATAAATTAAAATAATTTGCAGTGCTTAACCTTCATCAGTCTGAATACAAACTTGCCGTGTGTTAGCTACGATTCCTAAAATACCCGAGGAAGGGACATTCCATATTTAAGGTCAGGTGTGTGCATTTCATAAAGAAGTGACCCCCACAGTTGCCCTGCGTCATTTCATTGCTGCCCCCCCCCCCCCCACGCTTCTCAGTGCGGCAAGGGTACCCTTCCTGCCTCTCTTCTCTTTTCCTCCCCAAAATACCAGGACAGACGAATGTGTGTCTTCTCTTCTCGCGCCTAAATTGCTGCTTACCAAAATTGCGAGTACCTGTCGGCAGGCCCATTGGCATACGTGAGGCTCAAAATTACTAGCCTGATTCTCCAGGGGTCGCTACATAGACATTTATAGACAAGGTCTATAAACTTTGAAATTAGAGCCAAATATTTGTGTGTGTGTGCGTGTGCCTGTGCATTCGGCAAGAGGGTCCGTGGGTCTCCCTGAATTCTCAGAGGGGTCCATTATCTCCGAAACTTAAGAACCCCTCTCCATTGGCACTGCTACACCCTCATCATGTCTCTTCTCAATATGGCTTCAGTCAAAATGTTGCTGTTTTGTTCATCGTGAAAATGTAAACAATTTCCACCCGAAGTGAGCATTTCAGTTGCCTCACCCTAGTCCAGGACCCAAATGGGCTCCAAATCTGACCTTTCTTCCTCCAGCCTCTCATCTGCTCCCGTCCTTTCTCTCCATCGCCTCCTGAGCCATTTTCCCAACCTGCAAGCACACTGATGATGCCGGCCCCCTCCTCAAAGCCCTGTACGGGCCCCAAAGCTCCTGACAGAGCCTTCACAGCCTGCAAGAACCCCTGCTCAAGTTCCTGAGGCCCCAGGGAGCTGCAGGAAGGATTCCATTCTCCTGGAGATATGTGGCAAAGTACGGTCAATCTGCCGTCCAGCCTCTGTCCTACCCAGTCCCCCAAAGCGCACTGTGCACTTCCCGTGTACCAGACGTGGTGGGAAGTCTTTATAAGGGTTACCTCATGTCATACTTAAATTTGCCCAAGGAGATAAGTGCTATTCTTGGCCTCATTTTACCGCTGGGGAAACTGAGGTTCAGAGCTGTAACTTGCCCCAAAGCACTGAGCCCACTAGGCGGTAGGACGAGTATTTGAACTCAGGACTGAGTCCAAAACCAAAGTTTTTATCTAAAATATCACATGCCTCTCACCACATTGGGCTTGCTGCCCCAAAGCGGAAATGGGAAGGACTCTTATGTCATGTTTGCGAGGGTGAGTGGCAGGCGCTGGGCCAGCTTTGCTGTCAACAGGTTTGCTGCTAAAAACCCTTTTGTGGATAAAACTGAGTGAAAGCCAGAAAAATCCACAAAGTGAAGTCTATAAGAAAAAAATTTTTCTTTTAATTTTTTTTTTAGTGTTTGTTTTTGAGAGAGAGAGACAGAGCATGAGTAGGGGAGGGGCAGCAAGAGAAGAAGGCACAGAATCCGAAGCAGACTCCAGGCTCCGAGCTGTCAGCACAGAGCCGGACGTGGGGCTTGAACTCACAAACCGCGAGATCATGGACTGAGCCGAAGTCGGACGCTTAACCACCTGAGCTACCCGGGCGCCCCTACACGAAGAAATTTTTTGAGGGAATCGAATAGGACTCTGGATCTGAACTTGAACATATAGTCTTCTTGCTTTGGGGATCGGGGCCAAAAGATGTAGGTGGACCCTTCTAACCTCTACTTGGGAGCCGAGTGCCGAGAAACAGGCTAACCTTGAGGACAAAAATAGGAAATGTTTTGGAACTTCTGATTCCCTAGTGACAGAATTTGTGTGCTGGAAGCAGTTTTGATCAAATAGCAAATCCAAGGTCAGAGGCAGACCCAGAGAAATGGGAATACCTGGCTTGTGGGAGTTACCTCGGAGACCAGGCCCAGGGTGGAGACTGGAGGACTGGCTGTGGGGGGGACGCTCCCGGAAGGTGTGCTGGGAAGCAGCTTGGAGGTCTCCGATGATACTCGGTTTGACTTTGGAGGGTTTAGTTATCCTAAGGTAAAGCCTGCCCACCGCGACCCCCTTTGCAGAAGGCACAGGGGGTCTCTGGGGTCTGCTCAGACTTCTGGATCCACAGCTAAACCAGACCTGCCATGAGAAGTTGAGTTCATGGTTTATTACTCCTAATTCCCTTGCGTCGTCACCATGCGTTTCAGAGTACCGGGGACACTTTTATATCCATTGCATCCTTTGACCCGGCCAAAGTTCACTAGACTGACCTGGGGCTGCGGTTCTGGTCCCAGGTGCATTGTGACCTTGGGACAGTCCCTTTACCTCTCTGAGCTTCCGTTCCTTCAGCAAGGACAGTTGCACCAGCCTTAGCTCCCTCACAGAACAGTTGTGGGGCTGATCCGGGCGCAGCAGCATGTGGTATTAGTAAAGTACCACCCAGGTCTGAAGCATCCTACCCGATGAGCATGGCATTGGCTGGGAGAGGGGTGACAGTCACAGGCTGCAGCGCTGGCCCGGCGGCGGACCGGGGATCTTGGTGCAGTCCGGCATCACGGGGGGACCACCGTGTGCCAGGCGTGACGGGAGAAGCACTGAGAAACCTGTGTCAGCTCCGTGCTTGCACGTTTTGACTCTTAACAGACGCTCCTCGCAGTTAGCAGTTTCATCTCTTAGAAGGAACAATGAGGGGCCCTGCAAATTTGGACTCGGGTCTGACAAACAAGGAGGCATTGGTCGGCAGAGTAGAAATGATACAGGGACGCGCTGGTGAGAATACATCATCTTACAATTGGGAAAGAGAAATGAAAGACATGGTCAGTTGTGCTTTCAGAAGTTTAGAGGAGAAGTGCCTATGGTCCCATGGTCCACAGTGCTCATGCACAAGTCAGAAGAGTCAGAGCGCTTTTGAAAATGAACTTCCAAAAAAAAAAAAAAAAGAAAAGAAAATGAACTTCCGAAGGCAGATCACGCGCGCAGGGCGCTCGCTGAGACGAGTGGGCAGGAGGGTAACTGGGGAAGCTGATGAGGCTGTATTGGGGACATTCTCTGAGGAGCTCAAATTTTACATGGGCTTTTTAAAATATAAAGGTAATGCATGCTGAATAGAGAGAAGTGGGAAATAAAAAATGGAAAGGAGAGGCACCTGGCTGGCTCGGTCGGTTAAGTGTCCAACTGTGGCTCAGGTCATGATCTCGTGGTTCCTGAGTTTGAGCCCCGCATCGGGCTCCGTGCTGACAATTCAGAGCCCGCTTTTGATTCTCTGCCTCCCTCTCTCTCTGCCCCTTCCCCTGCTCACATTCTCTCTCAAAAATAAATTAAAATAATAAACGTTAAAAAAAAAAAAAAGGAGATGGTAAGCATCACCTGTAATTCTCCTGAGTGACAGTTGCCATTAATATTTTTATATTTCATGGTAATGTTATTCTGTGCATTGCTTGGGATTATCATACCTACGTACATATGCTATTTGGCATTTTTTCATACGAATAGATACTCTTTATAAGAATTACCTGATTGTTGGGGCGCCTGGGTGGCTCAGTCGGTTGAGCGTCCGACTTCGGCTCCGGTCATTATCTCGGTGTTCGTGAGTTCGAGCCCCGCATCGGGCTCTGTGCTGGCAGCTCAGAGCCTGGAGCCTGCTTCAGATTCTGTCTCTATCTCTGTGCCCCTCTCCTGCTCGCACTCTGTCTCTCTCTCTCTCTCTCAAATATAAAACATTAAAATATAATTTGAAAATAAATAAATAAATAAGAATAAGCATGGTATCAGCATGCTGATTTGGTTGGATAGAGTGACATGAACAAGTGGCAAAGAGAAAACCGTGCAACTTCTCTCTTTCTTCCCTCTCTGCCATCAGGGAGGATGGTTGTCAGACCGAAACAGGTAGTACAAACATCGGCATAAGGGAATTAAAGCCTCATGGGAGAATTGATGTAAAAACGAGTCTAAGTTGTTCTAAATAAATTCACTGCTCTTGGCCCAAATGACAAATGAGAATACAGAACTTACAAGGGTGAGAGTTAGGCCACTGACAGCGATCCCTGAGGGTTGTAGGGAATGGAAGAGGGACTGAAAGAAAGACTGTGAGCCACCGTTTACCTGATATTCACAATCGAAAAGGAGAAGAGAGTGTCCGTACAGACTAAAAACAGCTGGCGTGATCTAACCTCCAGGTGGAATTCGGGACAGGGTTTGAAACGCAGGTGTTGTGAGCACATAGGAAAAAGTTGTCCCTTCAGAGCCCAGCATTTGCTCCTTCTCTGCTTCCTCTATCCTCTTCGATAAGGTCGTGGTTACTTATTCACGGACACGAAGAAAGCATTTCATTGAATTTTAGACGGGTGCCGTTTTGGCTGAGCTTGAAAACTATAGTCCGGCTACCAGAGTATTTAAATGGACTGATCATTGAACCCTTGCACCCCAAAGGAGCTGATAACTTGATCAGCATCCATCCGGAAGGAGGTGACTGTTACATCACCAGAGTGCTCCCACCTCAGCCCTCACCTAATCCGCATTTTGTCAGGAGCCTGTTGCGGTGACAGATGCTTATCAAAGCCACAGAAGACATGAAGCTGTAAAGCGTGGTTGTTACTAGAAATAGAACCAAATCCGGAAAGACTGCAGCAGGCTGGGAATGATGGCAAAAAAAATAACAAGATGAAATCTAATATTGATTCAAGTACATTCCTCCAGTTGGGTTCCAAACACCAGCTCTGTGTGTGCAGGGTAGGGCAACTGAAAATGGTAACCGTAGTAACAGTAGCTAATACTTATTAAATGCTTGCTATGTTCCACATACTGTCCTCTGCGTGTTTTATTGTTACCACTTACATAATCTTACTGTATACTAGCTTTATGGCATCTTCACATTTGATAAGCACATCGTCTGTGATCCACTGGTACTTACTCACAGCTTGCAGACTGTCCCCTTTTTTTCATTTGAGTCAAGTGAGACACAGAGAGGTCGAGTAACTTGCCTGAGGTCACACAGCTGGGGAATAGTTTCAGTGCTGGCGCTCGGTGCCTGCGTGCGTATCCACTGTGACGATTCATACGGCCATTGACGCCCTTCTCCCTCTCTTTTTTCGGTCACGAATTTAATTTGATGTTCTGCCAAAACACCAGATAAGCCTAGACAGAGACGTATAGGTGGTTAATAATACAGACTTTGGGCCAAGCCGCCTGGCTTGTCCGTTATCCTAGCTGTGTGACTTTGGCCGGGTCACTTAACTTCCCTGTGCTCCAGTTTTCTTCTCTAAGGAGGGATGGTGATGGTTTCTGTCATACAGTATTGTTGTGGGGATTATATGAGTTCTGTACAGAGAGCACTGGGGACAGTACCTGGGACACAGTAAGTTCTTGTAAGTATTTGCTGTCATTATGAGGTTCTCGAGAAGCAGTATGGCAGGGTTTTAAGAGTTGGGACTGTTGGGGGCGCCCGGTGGCTCAGCCACTTGAGCGTCTGAGTTCGGCTCAGGTCATGATCTCATGGGTTCCTGCGTTCGAGCCTCGCATCAGGCTTTGTGCTGACAGTGCGGAGCCTGCTTGGGATTCTCTCTCTTCTCTCTGCCCCTCCTCCACTCGTGTTTTCTCTCTCCCTCAAGATAAATGAATAAAACTGAAATAAAAAAACAGAGTTGGGAACTGTGGAACCAGACCACCTGGGTTTGGATCCAAGTGCCACCATGTCCCATTATGCGTGCTACATTTTTGCTCGTCTATAAAATGAGAATAAGAATCTTTGCAGAAAATATTCAGTCTAAATGCCCAATAACTTAGCGACTATGAACAATAGAAGTCTATTGTCCAGAGGAAGAAAGTTCTGGCCCTGCTCCTGGTATGATGTTTAGGCATGGGAGCTAAATATGATCTCTGGAGGAGGCAGGTGGGTTGGGGAGGGTCTAAAAACTACAATTGAGAAATTACGTTTGGACCAATTAAGGACGTTTAATCTGAAGTCAGGATGACTAAGCAAGGAAGTGATCATTTTCCTCATTCATGTCAGGGGTTTACAGAATTGTTCTGTGTCATTGAATCGAGTTACGACACAACATGAGATGCTGGAAGCAGGGAACGTGGGGCGGCTCGCTCGCGGTGCAGCCTCTTAACTTTTCCCAGCTTCAGTTTCCCCGTGAGTGAGATGGGTGGGAGTTGGACTAGATCATCTCTGGGGTGTCGTCTTCTCTTTACCAGTCTATCCCATAAGCCATAGCGTCTGTATCAAAATCCCGTGTACACGGCAAGGTTGGGACAAAGGATGTTTTTGATGACTGTATTTTGTAGCACCAGAGCCTGAACTGAGTATTGTTCGAGCCGGTACAATCATCTCCTGACTCCGAGCCCCCTGTTCTCCTCCTCATCTGTTAAAACTGAAATGGGAGCAAGACGGATTTCACAGAGCTTTTGTGAGAATTACATGAGGTCATACATGTGAAAGCACCTTGTCAGAATGTTATGTGTATTATTGCCTTGGCCGGCTTATAGCTTTTCCAAGAATTGGAATATGATAAAACACTCTTAGGCACTGCCCTCTATTTAAAATAATGTAATCTGTTTTCCAAGACCCAGAAGGTCATTCAGGAAGTTACAAAATCTTGGGGTCATCGTTGTGAGCAGGCGGTAGTTTGGTGGTAAAAAGGTCCTGGCTGTTTATATGATTGGGTTTTTAGGATTCAGATGAAGCGGGACTATGTTCCCAGTGTGCAACCCGGAAAGGAATAGAGACCCCATCGTCTAGGCGCCTCATTTTACAGAATGAAGTTGTCGAGCCCGGGAGAAAATGCCCCAAATCACCTGTTAGCTAATGGCAGTTCTGGTGGTAAAATCCAGGCTCCTGACTCCTAGCCCACTTTTCATCGTTCATTTAAACATTAGCTGAGAGACCTTGAAATGAGGCTTAACAATGTGCTGGGGAAAGTCGCTGCCCCCTTGAACGTGGACTCGAAGAAATATTAGAAGGAAATTCAGGGCGTTGAAGGGTACACCATGAACTTCACTTGACCCACTTGGGGAAAAAAAACTGCAGTGGAATGCTTCAGAATTTTCTTAATAATAGCGGTTCATCTCTTCTGTATAAAATGCTTCTCAAATATACTCTGAAGTGAATTGACGTTAAAAATGGCAGGTCTTGGGGCGCCTGGGTGGCTCAGTCGGTTAAGCGGCCGACTTCAGCTCAGGTCATGATCTCGCGGTCCGTGGGTTCGAGCCCCGCGTCGGGCTCTGTGCTGACTGCTCAGAGCCTGGAGCCTGCTTCCGATTCTGTGTCTCCCTCTCTCTCTGCCCCTCCCCCATTCATGTTCTGTCTCTCTCTGTCTCAAAAATAAATAAACATTAAAAAAAAAATTTTTTTTAAATGGCAGGTCTTGGGGCGCCTGGGTGGCTCAGTCGGTTGAGCGTCCGACTTTGCTCAGGTCATCATCTCACGGTTTGTGAGTTCGAGCCCCGCATCAGGCTCGCTGCTGTCAGCGTAGAGCCCTCTTTGGATCCTCTGTCCCCCTCTCTCCCCGCCCCTTCCCTGCTCACACTCTCTCTCTCAAAAATAAATCCAACTTTTTTTTTTTAATGCAGGTCTTAGTAGGCTTATTATGTGCACGGGGAGTAGTAGAACATAGGCGCAGAAAAATGGTCTCTCTTCCTTTCACTCATCATTAACTGCTATATTATTCGATTTTGTTGAGTTAAAGTTGCAAGCGATAACTGTGAGGCCGGTTCTGCGTTATACGTTCTCCCTCATCTCGCCCATACGGCTTCTGTTACATTAGCAGCTGTGAGCCACATGACGTCTCAAGACCAGTGCCTATGAGCATTGAGTGCCCGCGGGCAAGTAGCCAGCGAGGGCGGCACTTTATTCCTGGATGTGTTCAAAGCGGAGCGCCACCTACACCTCCCTCCTCTTCCCATTTATAAATCTACTTCTCCAAGGATATACAGATTTTTTGGCTCTATTTTTAGTCTGTTGATAACTTGAGAAAACCTCCAACGATCAAAGTCTTGGATGGGGAGGATTCAATTCACCCAGTCTTTTCTGCATCCCTAATAGATGCTGAAAATCAATCCGAATTCTGACTCTGGGTGGGAACTACATGCGTAAGTGTACTGTGATGGATAAGAACACACACCCTGAAGCCAGACTGCCTGGGTTCAAATCTGCCCCTCTCGGCCCCTCTTGTTTCCATGGCCGTAGGACCTTGGGCACATCCCTTAAGTGCACTGAGCCCGAGTTCCCCGATCTGAACCCCTATGTCATGGTTTTGCTGTGAGCATGCAATTAAATGAGCTAATATTTACAAAGTGCTTACAATAGTGCGAGATGATAGACGTGCCTAATAGATGACTGTGAAGTAAATTAAATGGTCCTGATTAGACAGAGTTGCCTCTGGGTCCAAGGCTCTATTCCATTTAGACACTGTAACTCGTAGGGCTGTAACCGCCGTAGGGCTGTTAGGTTGGAGGAAAGGGGGCTTCTTTTTTCCCAGTTACTCTAGAGAATGAAAAAAGAAAAAGCAGTAGGACTTGACTTTGAACACCGAAGTTTATCAAGCCTCTCTCCAGCTTGGTCTACGTGTCCACCTTGTCCTTACACCCTGACCGGTTTCCTCGGGGGCCTCAAGCAGGTAGCTGGGTCTGTCAGGGTCACTTCTGTAAAACTGCTAGGATCGCCTGGTATTCCCTGGACTGACAGTGACCTGATGGGTCCCTTTTGCACACAGCCCAGGGCCTTCATGCCGGTTCCCCACGAGGGGGTTTCCGCGGTAACTGTGCTTGCTTCGGGGGACCGGGGCTGTGGGAGAGATTAATGGGAAGTGAAAAGAGAAACTGTTGCCTTTCACCAGAAGGGCTGGTTGGAGTGTGTGACTCCTCTTGTATTTAGGGAAAAGATTACTCATGAGTATTTTCTTCCATAGAATATAAAGAACCTCAAATTACTACTTGTGTCCCCCCACCCCCATTCCCCCCACCTCCCTCCGGTTCAGTGACTCCTCTGCAGACACTTCAGCATTTCACTCTCATTTCCCCTCCCCAGTGGGATTCGGTTCTGTATTTGCCTTGGCGCGCGCACTTCCAATAAGCTACCGCATCGTTTTTCCTGTTTCTGACTGTCTTCTGCTCCGTGGCCCATCTACCGCCAGGCTCTTTCCTAGGCCAAGCTTGACTGGAGCCCCCTATTTGCACCCCCCCGCCCCCCGCCGGGCCTGGCTGTGCCCGTGCTGCTCCTGTGAAAGAGAGGAAGGGGAAAAATTCCCAATAACAGATGAATGATCGCTGTGCTGTTTCTGTTCAAAGGCGACACCGCTGACGATAGGAAGTAAACATTAAGGTTTTTTTACCGGTTCAAAAGTTGAGATTTTGCTAAGCCGTCTTCACGCCCACTGCCATTTCACTGTGATTCCAGATATGTGTTTTGTCAAGGTCGTTGGAAAGACGGGAGGGGGGGGCACCTTCTGTATCCAAGGACTGTTTTTGATAGGCATTACTTCTGGGTAGAGTTAAGAGCCAAAAACAAAACCTTAAATTCTTTAGTGGCTGTGTTTTATTCTCAGGATCATAGAGCAGTAGCATACTATACATTATTTTTTTTATTTTTTTTTTATTATTTATTCTTGAGAGAGAGACAGCATGAACAGGGGAGGGGCAGAGCAAGAGAGGGAGACGCAGAATCGGAAGCAGGCTCCAGGCTCTGAGCTGTCAGCGCAGAGCCCAACGCGGAGCTCGAACCCACCAGCCGGGAGATCATGACCTGGGCCGAAGTTGGACTCTTCACCGACTGAGCCACCCAGGCGCCCCATACTACACATTATGATTTCATGATGCCACTTCCTTTTGCCACGTAAAATTGTAAAACTTAAAACCCAAGGGGAAAAAAGCTCTTGGACGCCCATCTCTAATTCTGCCAGTGCCCGTACTTCTTTCTTGGTGTCCTACACGAGAGACTGCTTGAGAAAGGACTTCCCCAGAGTTCAAGGAAGCCAGCTACCATTCTTCAGAACTAGACTTTGCAAAGGAGCCACCTGGAAGACGGAGCCAATAGTCATGCCCAGAGGCTCTGGACCTTCTCCAAGGGAACTGAGCTATTCCTTCCCTGATCCACGAGGAAGGAGAAACAGCATACACAAGTAGACCAGACAGTTCTTTGTTATGCTTGATTGAAGGATGAAAAGGTGACTCTTTCCAGGATCAAACTGAAGGGCCCTTTTCGAGCACACTCATGGAGTCTCCTTAGGAAGTTTAAGTAACTTCCTGGAGAGACTGAAGCTCTTCTTGGCAAACCCTGACTCCATTGTATTTGAACCATTAATTCACACGGTGCAGTTTTGGAGAATGAAGCTCTGTTGGGCACGTAGCTCCTTCCAACCCCTCAGTTCTCATTTTGGTCTCAGGACTGCTTTCAGTTGTTAAGAATTATTGAAGACCCCAAAGAGCTTCGCTCATGTGGATCCTGTCTATATTTACCATATTGGAAACTAAAACTGAGAATTTCAAAAACACTTAACTTACTGAAAAGTAATAAGCTAAGCTGATGTTAGCATAAATATATATTTATGAATATATCTTCCAGAAAGTAGTGAGAGAAGTGGCATTGTCTTACATTTTTGCAAGTCTCTAATGTCTGGCTTCATAGAAGATGGCTGGATTCTCACGCCTGCTGCAATATCACACGTTGTGTAGCTTCTAGAAAATCCCACTGTATACTCATGAACGAATGAGGCTGAAATAGTAGATAACCTCTTAATATTGCTATGAAAAGAGGTTTGACTTCATTGACACTCTGAAAAGTGCTTGGGAACCCTGAGGGGTCCCCAGATCACACTTTGAGAACCACTGTTCTAAACCACTTGAATGATATGCCAAAGATGTCCCACAACAGCAAAATAAAATAAAAATATAGATTCACAGTCAGACTTCCAGAAAAGCCCAGCCTGAGTTCTCCTCTCCACCTAAGCTACAGCCCTCCCTTTGGCCCACTTCTGGTCCCACTCAGAGCCCAATACCACCCCCGGCAGAAAGTTCTAACATCAAAAAGTAGAATAAAAAGGCAAAAGACCTTTTATCCTTGCTTTGCCCTCTCATTCCCAGAGGCTAGCCTGATAGTTTCCCAGAGGCTGAGTGAATTGCTCTTCCTGGAAGAAATTTCAGGGAACACTTTATTATTTGGCAGCTCTCAAAGGTCAGGCCCGACTCTGGAACGTTCTCACTTCAAAAGGACACTGAGGGGGCGCCTGGGTGGCTCGGTCGGTTAAGCGTCCGACTTAGGCTCAGGTCATGATCTCGCGGTCCGTGAGTTCGAGCCCCGCCTCAGGCTCTGGGCTGACAGCTCAGAGCCTGGAGCCTGTTTCCGATTCTGTGTCTCCCTCTCTCTGCCCCTCCCTGGCTCACGCTCTGTCTCTCTCTGTCTCAAAAATAAATAAACGTTAAAAAAAAATTTTTTTTAATAAAAAAAACAAAAGGACACTGGGTGGCAATCAGATCAGCTCTAATTCTAAGGTCCCCTCCGAAGCACATTGGCATTTGTCATGACTCTGAGTTCCTTGGGTGTTTCAGGCCACCGTGGAGCTTCAGCTTTGGGGCATACCTGAATCAAGGCAGCCCCTGGACCTGGGCAGGGAAGGGCAGGCCAGCAAGGCCTAGGGTCCATCAAAGACTAAAAAAGGATCGTTCTTCTCATGTTGCCTCTGAATAAATAGTTCATCCGATACCACACTTGGGCACTTACAAATCTTGAGCTTTGCCTTGGGATTCAGAGTTGAACATAAGAGCTCTTCAGACCTGGAGACTCCATTTTATTAACCATTCAGAAAGCTTTTCCTTTATTCCAACTGTCTAACTGACAAGACCTTTTTTTTTTTTCCTCCCTCTCTCTCTCTCTCTTTCTGCCTCGCTCTCTCTCCAACAGGCTTGCAGCCAATTTACTGGAGCAGGGATGACGTAGCCCAGTGGCTCAAGTGGGCTGAAAACGAATTTTCTTTAAGGCCAATTGACAGCAACACGTTTGAAATGAACGGCAAAGCGCTCCTGCTGCTGACCAAAGAGGACTTTCGCTATCGATCTCCTCATTCAGGTGAGAGTCTGGACTCCTGACACGTGTTCGGCTTGGAAAATCTGTTAGTCATTGCTTGGTCTTTGCCACCACCCATCACGCCCAAGAAATCCCCACGGTAGGTCACCGTGAGCACAAAGACCGTGACCTAGCTTCATAGAGGAAAGATTTTGCTGACTAAGTCCACTGGAGGGGAAAAGAGGAAGAATTTCCAGATCGAGGGGAAACTTTGAAGGTCGGGAGAAGGACCCACAGGGTCCTTAAGGAGCTTAAGGGGTCTAGTTGTGCCACCAAATCAAGGAGAAAATGCATTCCGGCCCTTTGACTCTGCCTTGCTCCTGATTCTGGAAACTTTTGAAAGTGATGCTTGAGAGTGAGTGTAGGTGGTGAACTGCTCAGTTAAAACCAAAGACACAGGAAGAAGGGGCGTGAGCCCTTGCTCAGGTAGATGGAGTAGAAAGGGAAGAAGACGTGAGGGAAACAGAAGATAAGGATGGGAAGAGGTGGAGGTCCTAGGAGCCACAGCAAGTGTAGAAATAAAGGGCTTTGGGTGATTTCCTTTGGAAGTACTGATTTTTCTTTTTTAAGCTTATTTCTTTATCTTGAGAGAGGGACAGAGAGAGAGTGCGCGCGAGCGCAAGCAAGGGAGGGGCAGAGAGAGAGAATCTCAAGTGGGCTCTGCACTGTCAGCTCAGAGCCCGATGCGGGGCTCGAACCCACAAACCGTGAGATCGTGACCTGAGCTTGAAATCGAGAGTCGGACGCTTAACTGACTGAGCCACCCTGGTGCCCCAAGAGTACTGAATTTTTTGAAGTATGGCATCCTGTAGCTTATAGAAATCCTGAAAAGGGCAAGTGGAAGATTTCCCAGGCTCCTCTAACCGGGCAGTTTTGTCAACATAAGGGCTCCGAAGACCGCATAGGAAGATTTGATTCAGCAAAGAGCGTTTGTACCTACAAAATGTATTTCTGACATAGGTGTAAGACTTCAAATGAACTTTCTAATTTCACTTCTTAAACTTTATGGATACTTAGGAGATAGTTATTTGGGAACCCCGTATGTGAAATGGGGAACTTTTGCCTTTTGAGGGGCTAGTTATTCAGGTACCAACAGGCGCTCCTTGTCTCAAGCCTCTTTGTGGCCAACTTTGATATACCTTGTCTGGTGGAGACTCTCTTTGTCTTGACAAAGGGCAGAGATCCTGTGTAAGGTCTTGGCATAGTTCCCTTATTTACTCCATAGTTAACCCTTACTTACTCCTGGAGGCCTGCCAGAAGTTAGTAAACTAACTGTCGTGAGGAAACATCCCCATCACAGGGCGTGAGGTAAGGATATAGAACAGTATCTCCCCCGCTTTTCCCAATCGCTGCAAACCGTTTATATGAGGAAATGATAAAGGGAAGTTTCCCTGAGAAGTATAGAAGTTATTGAAACTCAAAAGTTCACATCTCTGAAAAACAGATCATTTTTAACGTTTTATAAAGGAATGGACCCAGCCATACCTGAAACGTTTTGTCTCAAATCATTGATTCTTTCTGTAGTCTCAGGGTAAGAAAACTAAAACAACTATATAAATAAATAAAGCTAGCCTAAAAGGAAACTAAATAGTCCCCTTTTTCTTAATATTTATTTATTTTTGAGAGAGAGAGAGAGACGGAGCATGAGCAGGGGAGGGGGGTGGGGGACACAGAATCTGAAGCAGGCTCCAGGCTCTGAGCTGTCAGCACAGAACCCAACGCAGGGCTTGAACCCACGGACCACGAGATCATGACCGGAGCGGAGGCCGGATGCCCAATCGACTGAGCCACCCAGGCACCCCTAAATAGTTCCTTTTAATGCAAAAATACTTACCTTTTCTGTTCCAGTGGAACCTCAAAGGTATACTCAAAGGAGCAAAGCTACCTCTCTGGAGGAAAAGAACTTTTAACTCTTTAGTGTGTTCCAGAAAAACCACTCGTGTCAGGCAAACGAGGGAAAACACAGTGATATGTTTTGACTGGATTTGACTTAGCCCTTAGCCGGGGCTAAGACTCCCTGAGTCTGTAAATCCCCCCCAACCATCATATCTCAGGTACTCCTTTTCGTTGCTGATTTCTTTTTCTCCCTAGAGGTCTCTCTCCGCTTTACTTAGAAAGTGGGTTCTCTCTGCTCAAAACTGGAAGCCAGGATAGGCAAAAGCCTACCAGTAGTCCCCTGCCATTTTGTCAGGTCTTTGCCAGAGTGGGCCATGTGGAATATAGACAGGCTCCCACTGTCCTGCTGGATAGGATTGCATTGAACCTAGAGGCAAAAGGAAGCTGGAGAAAGGAAAGGGCAGAGCAGGATGGGGCTTAGGAGAGAAGGAAGGGAGTTGATTTGGAACACGAAGGATGGATAGAACGGAGAAGGTGGGGAGAGAAGAACATTCCAGGCAACTGGGGCAGCACTATCTTAATGTATCTGGATGACGTGAAGTAGCCCATCTGATGAATGGAAGAGGCGGGAGGTAGGAGACCGGATAAAGCCAGTGCACTCGCTGGGCCTGAGGTGCTTAGACCCCAGGTAGGTGGCAGTAGAAATTCATTCCATGCGTATTCTCTGAGCACCTCCATGCTAGAGTTACAGAAGTGTGGGCTAAGGAGGTTCAGGCATCGCAGAGGCAATTTCTGGCTGGGTTGTCAAATGCAGCTCAAGGGTATGGTAATGGAGCCGGGACTTTGAAAGCTTGGAAAGGAACCTAAGGTAGAGGTAAGGAAAGGTGTTAAGGAGGAGCCGTAGGCCAGTTCATGTGCCAATGGGGTTCAGACATAAGGCCACACAGATTCCATCCTGCCTGAAACAGTGTTCATCGTCACTCATCACCCCTTCCCCACTTGGCCGAATGCCTTTTCCTATTAGAAGTTCTGCTGACCTTCTCCGGGAAAGCTTTCCCTGCTTCACATCCCTGCTTCCCTGATTGTGCCCTGCCTGCCTTCCTTTTCCTCCACCTCTTCCCACCTCAGTCTGGGCTAGGTGCTGTTCCTCTTATGTCGCAGAGCATACCCTAATTCTGTCATGGCTCCTGACACACACACACACACACACACACACACACACACACCATGTTTTATAGGATTGCTTTCTGTTCTGCATCCCTCTACTAGAGGAGGGAGTTCATTTGGGTAAGGGTTGTGTCTTGTCAAGCTGGCCTGTCTGCACCATCCAGTTGGCACTCAATATTGATCGAATGATGACCCAACACATGAGTCCCTTAAAGCCCGCGTTAAGAAGCTCGGATTTTATTTGGCAGGGCGTGGGAAACCACTGACGAGTTTTGATCAATAACAGAATTGGAGCCCTCCCTTTGGAGCAGACCTTGGCTGTCAGTGCATAGGGTAGACTCATTTGGTCACTAAAAACAGGAAAACCAGTTAGGATGCTATAGCTACAGTCCTAATTGGAGACATTGAAATCCAGAACTAGATCGATGAGAATAAAATAACAGTACTTCAGGCACGGAATGGTTAGCTAAGAAGAGGGGCTCATCTGCAGGAAGCAGTAAGATTCATTTTGGCCCAGCAATGCCACGGTATCCAAAAAGATTCACCCTGTTCTGCTGCTGGAAATCTGAGACCGGAGCCAGGCCAGAGCTGGGAATAGTAGACGTGAGCATTACCCCTATTGTGTTGAGCTGGGGGTAAAGAGAAATATATACTGCAGGTAATTTAATTAAGGCATCGACCAGAAAGCCGTGGACAGAATTTCAAGGTGATACCTGCCAGGAGGGGCTGCAAGAAAACTGACCACAAAAAGAGGGATATTGTCAGAGGGTTTGGAAACGAGCTGCGAAAGAGTTCAGGAGACGTTCGCGTGGAGTGGCCGCGTAGCAGGGTAGTGAGGCATGATCTACCTACTCGGATTCTCCTCGGGTAGGGACAAGGTGTAAATAGAAAATCTTCTTCAGTGTTCCCATGTAGCATTTGCCACTGCTTCTTCTGACATGGGCTTTCTGGTTTAGCGTTTGATATAGTAGATGTCTGGAGGCCCACGTTCTATACGTGGCTCATCCGCAGGTCACAGTACTTCTTTGGCCCCTATTTTCCTCATCCGTAAAATGGGATTTCTACCATATGGATCCAAAGCCCCCTTCGGCTCTTAACAGTTAGGCCCAACCTCAACCAGGAAACAATATTAAGCTTCTATGACATAGTACAATCTCCTACCCTACAGGCAATGAATAAATACTTTGATCCCCTTCAACCTATATGTCTTGTAAAACTGATACTTCGGTCAGTTTTTTTCTGTCTTTCTTTGAATGTTTTTTGCTGCCTCAGATGAATCAGCAGCAGCTTCTCACTAGTCATGGAGCCGCTGGAATAAGCAAAAGTATCTGGTTGCCCCGTCACCGTGAATTGGATGTTTATAGCTTCCTCCCAACCTTATTTCCTGCCTGGCCCCACCCAGAATTATGCGGTCTGTATATGGACATAACATTCCCCAACACAACCCATTTCAAATGTAGAGAGGAGGGAACAGTGTCCAATGAATTTTAATGACCTGAAATATTAATATATCGTAGGTCCAAATATGGTAGCCTCTCTGAACTCTACATTCTTTGACCCGTTTCACAAACTACACCTGTCTTGTCCATTTCCAGGACAAGAGTTCTCCATGTTCAACCTCTAGAATAAAGCGGGGAACATTTAGAATGTGCTTTAAATAACATATTATCTCCAAACAGAAGATGGTAAGGCTGAAGATACATGGGATATTTTCTTTGGAATATTCTCCCAGGTAGGGGACACAAGATGTGAATTTATAACATTTGCAAAACTAAGGAAAAAATGCAGAGGAATCTTAACTTTATAAAAATTTTACCTGTACGGGATAATCTTACCTACTCTTTGAGCTACTAGATAGTAACTGCCTTAAATGGTCTGGGATGATTTAAATTCAAAGGGATATTTGACTATTTGACCTCTTTGAGACTTGAGAATAAGGAACAGAGAAGTTAACATTGATATTAACTCTTTTAGAGTTATCCACCGTTAGACATCAAGATGGAATAGATTTACGTACACATTATTTATAAGAACAACAGCCACAAAAGCCACAAGATATTTTCAGTTCAATTCATGTTGGACTCTCTACTGATGCTAAAAAATGGAAAATAAGCATCTTTTCAAAGCTCCTTCAATTCAATTCAGCAAAAAACGTATAGTGGATTTACAAAGCAAATTAGTCTTCCAGTGTACCAGAATGTGATGTGGCAAATTATTTCTTCCCTCTCCAACGCACCAGAACCTTTGTTTGGGGAAATACGCTTCGCTTGTGACCTCCAAATATAGTAAAATTCCCTTTCAAGGTTAAACGAAAAATACTGATCTGTATCTTCATAACGTTCCTCCTCGGACCGACTTGCTTATTCATTTCTGTTAAGCAACCGTAGGTGCATTTGCTGGGTTGAATGGTTGGGTCAGCTGGCTATTTTAGAATCAAGTTGCAGAAACTGAGGGTATTGGTCACGGAGGGGAATTATGGTCCCGAAGTGTGGGAGTTGCAGGAAGCGTGACCCTTGACTGAGACACCGAGAGTTGGCTATACTCCTTGTGTCTGTGAACAGAGCAGGGGAAAAAAAAGCATCTACACATCAGAGAAATGGTTAAGAAGCCAGTTACAGAAAAGTCTTTTAATTTCTTAGCTCTTCCCTTGTCCCATTTGTAAAGTGGTAGTGATGACCGATCCCTGTGCCAGACAGCATGGCATTATCACCTGTAAAACAGACCACACGTCCCGTAACAAAGCACCTACTCATTTTACAATATTCGTATTTTCTCACATGCTTAGTTTTTGGTTTATCTGTAATACCCCTCTGTGTTCTGCATCCGCTAAAGGCAGTTGTCTCACTATATCTCTTTTCTAACTGATTTATTCTTGCCTTAAATGCAGTGTTCACGTTTTCCCACAACCTGCACCCTTTTTCTCGGGATCTCTGTGTCTTGAGACACAGATACCAAGCTAACTCTCAAATATTGGTTCCTAAGTAAAAGACTAGCTTATGGTTATGGTTACAGAAATCACTCTGTACTAAATACAAAGGCCTGTACTTTAATCAGCCTACAAAAATGGATTGAATGGAATTTTCAGAAAATAAGGTCGAACAGAGTTCAAAAGCAAAGCTGTGCCCTGATGGGAGGGGTCTATCGTGGCCTCCAGTGGGACCTCAATAGACCAGCACCAGCCTTGGCGTTCTCCCTGCTGAACACACACCGAGACTGAACGAACTGAGGCCGTGGACTTCATCCTGAACATCTACTGGAGGCCGAGAGGACCCAGCAGAGAGAATTTGATGACAAATCTGAAAAGCATCCCTCCCAGCCTTGCCCCCTTTGTGTTTTAAGAATTGGTCAAAAGGAAACCAAAATCTCTGAATAAAAACAGAAGAGAAAGAGAAAAGAGAACAGTTTGCAAATTTAAGAATGTGTTACTTCAGATAATCTTCACATGAGGATATGTACATAGTAAATCATCCCCTGAAAAGTGCACATTTTAAGAATGTTAAAATTCTGCTTTAAATCTACCGAACTTGAGAAGTTAAGTGATGCAAAGCCCCGGGGGGACGGGCTGTGGGTAGCACAGTAGATGACATCGTGCAAGGGTCCCAGCCTTCTGGAGAACAAGTAGTGTCTAAGAACTTTAAGAGTGATCAAAACTCAAAATAAGTCAGTCAGAGGAAGACAAATATCATATGATTTCACTCATCTGTGGAATTTAAGAAACAAAACAGATGAACATAAGAGAAGGGAAGAAAAAAATAAGATAAAAACAGAGAGGGAGGCAAACCATAAGAGACTTTTTTTTTAATGTTTATTTTTATTTTTGAGAGAGACAGATCATGAGCAGGGGAGGGGCAGAGAGCGAGGGAGACAGAATCTGAAGCAGGCTCCAGGCTCTGAGCTGTCAGCACAGAGCCCTATGCTGGGCTCAGACTCATGAACCACAAGATCATGACCTGAGCCAAAGTCGGACTCTTAACTGACTGAGCCACCCAGGTGCCCCAAAAGACTCTTAAATACAGAGAACAAACTGAGGGTTACTGATGGGGTATTGGGTGGAGGGGGGGGATGGGCATTAAGGAGGGTACTTTTTGGGATGAGCACTGGATGTTATAATGTAAGTGATGAATCACCAAGTTCTATTCCTGAAATCATTATTATACGATATGTTAACTGACTTGGATTTAAATAAAAAGTGGGGGGAAAAAGAGTGATCAAAACCCTTTTACTGATGATACTATTTTGAGAAAATATCCCAGGGGCTCCTTAGTCAGTTGGGCGTCATCAGACTTCGACTTGGGTCATGATCTCACGATTTTGAGTTTGAGGCCTGTGTCGGGCTCTGTGCTGACAGCTCAGAGCCTGGAGCCTGCTTCGGATTCTGCGTCTCCCTCTCTGTCTCTCTCTCTCTGCCCTTTCCCTACTCACACACTCTCTCTCTCTTTCTCTCTTCTCAAAAAAAAAGAAAAGAAAGAAAATATCCCAAGGATGCAGTCCAGTGGGGGGAAAGAAAAGATACCCTTAGCAATCCTGTTTATAAAACGTGGAAATGCCCAAGCCACCCACAGTATGGGACTTGCTACATAAACTTGGAGAATGTAAATATAAAGGAATGTACTGTGACTCTACGACTATTCATTGAGTCACTTATTATTTCTTCAGTAGATTATAGGGCCTTGCAGATCATGTTCGTGGTTCTAAAGGTTGTTTTAAAGACAGGTAGAAGCCATTCTGCATTTTAAGCAGAGACTGGGATGCGTGCAAAGGTACAAAGTGTGAAGAATGGATGTGGGGTGGTTGGCTTGGCTGGCATCCAGGAGCAAAGGTGGTAACTTGAAGTAGGACAGAACCAGCAGGGGATGATGCCAGGGCTATTGAGAAGGTAGAGTCTGAAAGTCTTGGTGACTGATGCTAGATGAGAGAAGGAGAGGAGTTAATTAAGCATGACTCCCAGGTTTCTGGCCTGATCAACTGGGCATTCGCTGGACTAGGAAACACCATGTGGGTCGTGAAGACTTACCCTGGACACATTAAGCGTGTGGTGTCCGTATGTCACGCAAGAGGAAGTATCTAGGAGATAGCGGAAGGTTCTGGAGTTGAGAAGAAATTCCTGGCTGGAGTAGATTTAGCATAGACAGGCTGATTGAGGCCACGGGAGGAGATGAGATTACTGGGGAGAAAGACTCGTGTGAGCCTAGGGAGACTTAATAGTGCAGGGTTGGAGGAGGAAGCGCAGAGAGGTAGGAAAAAAATCCAGGAGGGGAACGTCTGAAGCCATGGAATGTTCTAGAAGGAGGCAGGTAGTGAGTGCTGCTGCTGAATGTTGCTGAAAGTCAGAGTCCCCAGGTACCGACCATCCTCCCCTGATGAGGTCAGCAGTCGAAGGGGAGAGTCGTGGAGATAGCAGAGCTGGTCAGTACCTCAGACAAGCTTGGCTGTGATGCAACCAGAAAAACAGCAGTAGTTGGAGGGGAAGATGAGGACTACGGGTGTGTGCGTGTGCATGCGTGTGTGTAGAAAACAGGAAAACCTGACACTGCTCAAATGCTAAAGGAAGAATCCCATAGAAAGAGGCTGAAGATACAACTGTGAACTAGAGAGAGAGACTGAACTAGAAATGTCTATGTGACATGATGTCAACTGGAAGAAAACATACTCGACATATACAAATGTGACTTCATGCATTGTATATGCACTTTAAATACACAACTGTTGAAGCAAAGCAAATAGTTTCCAGATTTTTTGAGACACGTGTGTTACTAATTCTCACAGTCACAAGGGGTGCCACCTCTTGGGCCCACATTATCGCAGACACAGGGCTGCTGCCTGTCCACATCATCTCACCTGTCTTCCTAGCAGCCCAGCCAAGTCTGTGGCATTGTTCTCACTTGAGACAAAAGAAGGTTAAATAAGCCATGAGTTAAGCCTCACTAAGAAAAGATATTTCCCCGGGGGCATGCAGCTGACAAGTAGAGGAACCAGGGTTTGAACTTGGGACTTCTTTGATCCAGAGCCCAAGCTCTTCCCTCTAATAGGAAGGAAACAGAGATGACTTTAGCCCCCCAAATAGCATTTGTATGTTCTCAGCCTTCAGACACGAGTTACGTTGAGCAGGCAACTTGTAGCAGGTTTGTTTACTCTCTCTACTTACCCGTTTGAAACAAATTACATATAAAATTTGTACTGTACTAAATACAATTCAGTATAAATTGTATTTATAAATACTATTACTGTATATATACTGCATGCTGCATACTTTATACTAATCCTGTATAAATAAATACTATTTATAAATATTATAAACACTAAATACTAAAAAAGAATTTATTCTCAAAGTAGATGCCTGGCTTTTCACCATCAAGACCACCGATGCAAAATTATATGTATGTGGAGCGTGTGGGTTTCTGTGCTGTATACGTGTGTGTGCATATGTGCTGTGTGTGTGTGTGCATACAAGTACAGCACGCGTCACATGTGTGCATGTACCCAGGAGTACATCTAGGTCTTATGGGGCCTGAAGCTTATAATCTGGGGGACACAAGTAGGTCTAGGGCTCCTCCCGGGAGCCTATGCAGGTAAAAGCCTTGAAGCTCAACTAGCTTCCTGGCAACTCTACTTTGCACGTAAATGTGCGTCCATGAACTATGTATGTATGCACGAAGATACATAGAGAAACCAACCAGAGCTACTGCCCCTTAAACAATAGCCTTGGTTCCATTGTTTAGTACGATAACAGCACCTTTTACAGTCGGTACCGGGTATTTCTTTTCTGGGGAGACAGAGAAGATTTATCACGAATTAAATGGGCCAAGAATTTTTTGACAGGTGCTTTTGAATTCAAGCCAGTGGTCATTAGCTAAGTTAAATATGCAGTGCTATGGCTCACACTCTTTATTTTCAGCAGGCAAATAAATATAACATATATTTTTAAAAAAAATTTTTAATGTTAATTTATTTTTAAGAGACAGACAAAATGGGGGGGGGGGGGGCGGGCAGAGAGAGAGGGAGACACAGAATTTGAAGCAGGCTCCAGGATCTGGGCTGTCAGCCCAGAGCCCAACATGGGGCTCGAACCCATAAACTGTGAGATCATGACCTGAGCCAAAGTCGGACGCTTAACCGACTGAGCCACCCAGGTGCCCCAAGTATAACTTATTTTTAAATGTCTTTTTTTTTAATCCAGAGATCTTTTTGTTAGTATTACTTTTTAGATATGATCTTCTGTGTATGTGAATACTTTAAGAGTATAGCAAGAGAACAGGCTGGGTGTCGAAGGGAATAGGAGGCAGGGGAGATGGGATAGGATGGGAGGCCGCCTTTATTTATTTGGAAAGCTGTTGTAGACAAGACACATGTTCTGTGTTGTTCCAGAGCCAAAACTAGGAACCGAGGTCCATGAGATTGCAGGGGAAGCCAGGTTCCAACTTAACAACAGAAGAACTTCCTATCAACTCGAGCTGTCCAAAAATGGTTTGCTTATGTTAGTGGCCAGCTGCCCATCACTGGAAGTGCTCAGCCAAAGCTACTTCTTGGCAGGGGAAGGGGAGGCAGGGGACTTCTACTGAACACAAGTTTGAGTCGATCGAAGTAACCTCTAGAATCCTTTCTAAGATTGCAAGCTGTTATCGGGCACACACTGTTACTGCCAACCACGCATACACAGGGCATGCACAGTAAGTTGGTTTTCCCCCGTAGTAGTGATACATTTGTGCTAAGCCAGCCACATTCCCCGACTGAGCCCCTGGTTGCTGAGGAAACATGTCTGTGAATGGACTGATCCATCTATGGCCGTACTCTATGGTCTTAGAGTTAAATTTTCGCACCCATTAGTCAGCCGTCCCAGGTGGCACTTACAAATGTTACCTTACTGGTTCTCATAACGGGCTTATGGTTTAGGTAAGGAACTGGCAGAGTTCCACTCGATTCACCCCTCCCCTGCTTTCTTTTGCACAGATAGGAACCTTCTCTGCCTGGCTCCCTTTGCCAGCTGTGGGATGAGAGACAGAAGAGAGCCAGCACAGAAGGCTGGGCAGGTCTGGGGCAGAGAACCTGCCAGTCCTTCCGTGGGGCTGCCCACCGGGCCAGGGGGAGGTGTTGGAGAAGCCAATATGGGTGAATGGCCTCCCTTAACCTTTTTCTTTTCTGGAGGGAGAACATAACAATGACCATGACCCACACACCCCTTCTTTGTTCTCCCCGTGAGAGTGCCTCAAGGGTCCACAGGTCTGCCCTGTGCCACTTTAATAATATCAATAATGATGGTGGTGAGGACAGTGGTGGTCACAAAACCAGCTAGTGTTTGCTGAGTTATTACTATTTGCTGGTCGCCGTGATGTGCTTTTCACAGGGATTGCCTCATCCAGTCCTCACACTGATTCTACGAGGCAGTTATTAACGTGACCATTTTAAAGACCAGGAAACTGAGAACTAGAGAGAGTGAAGAGCATGCCCAAGGCACCAGTCTGACTCCAGAGCATAGACTCTTCCCCATTCTGCTTTATTGCCTCACTTTCTATATGTACACAGAGAAGTGGAAACACAAAAAGAAGTGACCTGCCCTGGCTTTGACCACCTCCCAGCAGAAGAGTCTTTAACGTTCTCACAGCGGGACATCTGCAGCCCGGGGAGGCACTCCCGAGGAGGGGCCAGCATGAACACACGTACCTCACCTGCTCCCTCCTCGAACCCTCCCAGCAGACTTCCAAGGCAGATGCTGTTTGCATCTCACAGGGAAGTTCAGGGACTTGCTCAAGGTCACCTGGTGCAGAGGGGCTGGGACGCAAGCCCAGGCGGCCGCATCTGCACGTCCGTGCCTTCCCCGCCACATCAGCCTGCCTCTCTGAACGAACAAAGTTGAACACCCTCACAGACACTAAATTTATATTTCCTGGCCTCCTCTTCCAAAATGGATACACTAATTACTGACCATTTTTTTTAGTAATAGTAATCATCAGGAACACATTTTTCAGTGTGTTCGTTTTCTCTTCTGCGTACTACCGAAATAAAGCATTGCTGAAACCCACAGGATAAAACCCAGCGGGTGTGAGGCCGTGTAAATTAAGAAAAGTTCAGGAAGACATTACAGTAAACCCGAAGAAACAAAGTGTTGATTAGGGACTTATTTTTGTACGCGATTAAAATATGAATCATTAAAATAGGACCGTATTTCAGGCTCTATATTCTCATCGCATCAGAGACGACATTACCATGACTACTAGGTTCAGATTAGATGGGCTCCAGGCCTCCTGAGCTCAGAAAACACAGTCGTGTGCACCACGGTTCTACCTGACACGGAACATTTGTAAAAGTCTGGCTCGCGACACCTCTGCATCTTCTCACCCGTGTCATCAAAAGGAAATTCCCAAGTGACATGCTTGTCTTCAGCTCTTTAAAGGCTTGTGCTTTATTTCATCATAATAGTAAATAGTGTCACTAAGTAATAATGTTAATGACAACCAACACTCAAAGGTAGAGGAAGGAACAGAATCAAAGCAAAGACACAAAGGCACCTCAGGAGTCCCTTAGAACACAGCGATCTTGAACTTTATTTGGTACAAAGGGTTTGCAGAAAGAAAGAAACTAATATGGAGCGTTTCTCGGGTTCAGACAGAGTTTAAAAGAAAAAAATAATTCAGCAATAGCCCAAAATATGCAGTTAAATCAAGTGGTTCATTAAAGTATCTGTTAAAAATGGCTAAAATTAGAGACAAAAGCCCATTGTCTGGTGCAATTGTTGACTGCCTGCATATCTGTATTTGGAAGGGCGTAGGGGGACAGTCAGAAGCCTGTGGTATTTTAAAGATTCATCACCCACCCCTAAGGGGTTTTGAGCACCCACCTGCATTTTTGAACTTGAATCTAAGCCAAAGAGGTGGGACAAGACCATGACAGGTTTTTGGGGGGGTTGGGGAGGTTTTGTTTTGCTAATTAACTACTCAGTGGACATTTTAAATACCAAATATATCAGAACAGAGGCACCTAGTTCAGACCAGCCCCCACCATCCTCTGCGAGGGGCTGACATCTAGAGATGATCTTCTAGAGGCCTGTAGAACCTTGGAGCGATGCCTGTGTGTATTTTTAAAGGAGGGGAGCATCCCAGAATGTGCCGGTTCTTTATAGGGTATCTTTAATAGTTAGCCCCTCTGACTGGGGTTGTGCGTTTTTCATACTCATTCTCTTCCTGCCTGGGGTTGGGATGGGTTTGAAAGGTTTTTGTTTTGTTTTTTTCCTGTCGGAAGCTCTCTATGAATTGCCAGTGGAGCATCAAACATTTTCATACTTAATGACTTCATCGTTCTTCTTTGGTTAATCAGAAATGCAAGCAAAGATTGATAGGAAAATATTTTTCGCAAGATTGATAGCAACAAATTGCAATCGTGGAAATGTCCAACAAAGTCCGGTACCTTCCTGCGATGGGCTGTCATTTTGCAGCTAGTGGAGCCGTTCAATAATGTGGAGAGAAAAAGAGACATACAAAACTCTAGCACAAGCCTGATTCTCACTATAAAACCATAGATAGTGGTAACAGGATTTCTTTCTCTGCGCGATGGGATTATAGGTGCTTCCCGTTCTCTCGTTTTCAGCATTTTTTAAGCATTTTTTGTATATTCCTTTCATAATTTAAAAAGTCCAATTAAAAAAACGAGCCCATGGCTCCAACCTTAGGAGTTTCCCCTGTGTGCTCCATGCACATCTGGCCGACCATTACGTCATTGCCACCCATAGAGTCGAAGCCCAGTGTGTTAACTAAAATATTCCCTTTGCTCTAGTTCTCTTTCCGTTTTCTTCCCAGGTGATGTGCTCTATGAACTCCTTCAGCATATTCTGAAGCAGAGGAAACCTCGGATTCTTTTTTCACCCTTCTTCCACCCCGGAAACTCTATACACACACAGCCAGAAGTCCTACTGCATCAGAACCATGAAGAAGGTACCAGAGGAACCTTTTCTTTCCTTTCATCAGGGTTAGACAATCCAAAAGGTTTCATCGTTTATTGGATGCGTTGTTCCTATTCATGTGATTGGTTCGTCATTGAACAAACATGTATTGATGCCAAGGTGAATAGGACGGAATCTTGGTTCTCCACAATTCATAAAGAAATGAGATGCATAGATCCATGTATATCAAAGCACAGCTGTAATAGTAGGCACCATGAAGAGAGACTGGGAGGGGAAATTACATCCAGGCGCAAGCATCAGGGGCAGCCTCATAAAGCAGGTGCTTCTGGAGGCTTCCTTGATGGTGCAGCAGAATTCTGATAAGCAAGGATAAAGTGGGGAACCCTCTAGGCAGAAGAGGTAGGGTGGAGTGAGCCCCTGGAACAAAGAGCCGTCAGGTGACTTGGGTTATAGAGCTTATCTTCCCCCCGCCCACACACCAGCCTTTTGTTCTAGAAAATATCAGACAGTAGAGATTTCTCCCAAATAGAGAAAATAAAGTAAATAAACCCCTGTGAGCCATCACCCGGTTTCAACAATAATCAACACTTTCCTTTGGCAGAGTTAGTCCAAGGAGGTTATATCGGACCTGAGTGTAAAGGACTTTAGTGAAGGAGCATAAGGGGGTCTTTGAAAATTTGTGAGTAGAGGGTACTAAGAGTTGGGGGACTCCAACCCTGTGAACTCTGATGGACCAGGGGTTCCACCTTCGTGCACCAAAGGTGGTTCCTTGTGGTGTGCTCAGCCTAAGTGCCTACTTCAGATGTACCCAGTGCTCCACTTCTCCAGTAAGCCCCAGTGGTCATAAAATCGTCAGTAGAAAACAGAAAAAAAGGCCAGAATTGACCTGGGGCCCCGGACCTTGTTCTAAAGCAGGTGTTTGGGTGCAGAAACCCGTTATTAAAATCTTACTTTGTGCCCTATTCCGTTGAACGGCGATGCCTTGTGCCTCTGAGGAACGTTATGTCCATGTTCTTCCCTCCACGGATCAGTTAGACAACAGACGTGGGGACCCAAAGTAACACTTTTAAACTTGTGCTTTCTCTTAGGACCTGATTTACTAGGGGCCTGAATCCCTGGTGCCTCGGGGGTATTTCCTTAAATCGAGTGGGCATCTTCAAGGGCAAGGCTAATAGTTTTGTTTTGTTGTTGGCAAACCAAAAAATGAGAAGTTATTTGTTTTCTTAATTAACACTTCACAAAAGACAGCCTGACTCCGGGTGACCGCCATGGCTTCCTGGAGCCAAGCGCTTCACAGCAGGGCCCCTTGCTTTCCTGATGGAGAGTAAATGAGCGTTGCTTGCCTGCTCCTTGCCTGTTTCTCTCCCGTCCTTTCTTCCTCCTGCTCTACTCTGGCTTCATTTAGCCGCCGCACTCCCCAACCCCCAACAATTCGGGTTCTCCGTCCTTTTGCGCTTCCCGCCTTGTACATTTCCGGCTTTCGTCATTGCCAGCAGCGATTCCAGAGGAGGAGGTGGGTTTACTGAAGCTTGACATTAAGGCAAGAACTGTATTACCTAGCTTGCCTCTTCAGATACAAAAGGTGAGGGATGGGCTTTTTTTTTTCCCTCCCCCCCCCTTTAAAAAAAAAAAACCCATTTGGAATTCCTGTTCCTCTTTTTATTCCCAGATGTGATTGGAGGCTTAATGGTCTCTCCTTCCTCCCTTCTCCTTGGTCTGATTTGACTCAGAAGTTAGCGTGTCGCTGTTCTCATTTGCCGGGGCTGATCAATAGAGAAAGCTGGGCTCACTGCCTCTCACAGCTGCTGTCAGGCTAAGTAAATACAGACGCACCACTGCATACGCCGTAAGGAGCTGTGCTCTCAAGTGTTCGGATGGTGGTCGTGACCACTCAGTGGGTAAAAGAATGGAGTTAATGAGACCAAGGTCAAGGGCTTCATCACCCTGCAGACCAGTGATGAGCTCTGTCTCAGCTCTTAAAAAGTAGTGTGTTCTCAGAGACCATTCCTTAAAGCTCTCAGCCAGCAAACAACACCTGAGGGCGCAGGCCTGTTCAGACGCAGGGCGCGTTCTCTCAGGTGAACAGGTGGACACACGAGAAGGGCGGTTTAGGTCTTTGTCAGATGGTGTCAAATGAGAAGCGCTCTACAAGGCATGGAGGTGATGTGAAGAGGCTGCCTGTCCCCAGACTGCCACTGGTAACAAGGGGACCCTCTAGAGAGGGGAACGGACTGGTACAAGTTCCCTACCTCCGAACACCTCCCGCCTCTTTCCCTTTTCTCCACCAAAAAGAAGGACACATCCAGCTCAACATGAGTGATCTCTAGAATGAATACTGTTATGCTTGCTTGTGAATGGTAAAACACTAATACAGACATCTGTTAGCACACAGAAAGCTCTGGTCCTGAAAGAAGAGGCTCTAGAGTGAAATTATACATATCAAATACTCTAACCCCCAACGATCTGTTCCCCATAATTGGGGATACAGTCCTTTGGAAAAGTATGTTGCTGTTGACGTGACACAGAGATAATATGGCAGAATGGAAGGACAACAGGGACATTGCGGAGGAGAACCGATCGGCCCCTCAATGGCCTGGCACAGGGAGGCGCAAAGACAGCGTTCCATTCACCCCGCGCGACTTCGCCTCATCCCTCCCACCGACTTTACCAACTCAGACATCCATCGCTGCGCAATGGGAACTGATCTCGCCATACAGACAGATCTTGGTGAATCTCGCAACCGTTCCCCCGTAGATCCCCCATCTGAGTACGTGACATTGAAATCACACCGGGCAGCCATGTGGCGGTGCCAGAAGCTAGGAGGTTGGTGTTAGGGCTCAGAGGCTCCCCTCCAGGCCCTGAGGGGAGAGGTGGGCCATGATACTGCTTCCAGGTGGGCAGAGCAGACTCCTGATGTCCTCCTGGGTCTAGAGAGCCAGGATTGCCACTCTCTTCCCTTGCGTACTTACGAGAACGCAGCGTTATACATTAGAATTTCTCGCCCCTAGCGAGCCACTGCGACGGTGGAACAGGACTCCCAGCAAGTATGCTGGGCAATGGGCATGAACCAGGACCACCCCAGACAAGCCAGCATGCGTGGTCAGCTTAGATGACATTTTTGAAAGGGCGGGGTTCTGGAGTCGGGAGAGCAGGCTCTAATCCTCTATTCTGCCAAAGCTTAAGGGCTGAGTTACTCTTCTCTGGCCCTCAGTTTCCCCAGCTATAGGACAGGGATTAGCCCGAATGGTCTCCAATCTCCTGCACTCTCAACTCCTGCATTCCCTCCAAAGTCTGGGTCTCCCTGGGCGATAAGAAGATGGCCAAGACATGTGATCTACCTTCAGGGCCTTGAGTAACTAAAATCCAGAAAAACCTAAATGTGTCCTGCTTGATGTTGCTCAGAAACAGCTGAACATCACGTCTGTCCTCACTTGTGTCACCTAATCAAGAACTGCCGATGATATTACCCCTCTGAGTAGTCAAACCAAGAGTGGCACGGTTCCTTTATCGCGTGATGAAAGCCTCCATTCCAGCAGATCCCTTTTCTTTGATTGTTGTGACTCATTTTATCAGCATGCTATGAATGAGTTAGATGTGAGGTAGAACGTGACGTAGGAAGGAGACAAACCGAAAATCGATAGCGCTTCGTTCACCAAAACCAGGAGGTAAATGTCTTTAGAAATGTCAAGTCGGCAAATGATGATAAAATAAATGTATTTGGTCACACACAGTTATATCAACTTCTTTTGACACCGTACGTCCTGAAATCAGTTACTTTTAGCTTCCATGGAGTAATTACAAAGAAAGACTTTGTTCCAAAGTGTATATCCGATCGCCGATAGGCCTTTGGTGGTAAAACTGCTTGAATCGTGATTCCCTGAAAGCTCAGGGAGCAATATGAAATGTGCTTCTGGCTCTGCAGAGTCACCCCTGTAGGACTGGCTCTGCACAAGTCTGTAGGGACAAGGAACAAGATTTGTGTTTATCATGTGCTGTCGTCCAGTGACCCCTCTGGGCATCCTCTTACCCTTTCAGCTCTGTAGTCCCACCCTCTCCTCTGCCCACCCTCTCCTCTGCCCCATCTAAGGGAGTGGGAGGTGATTTTCAATCACTTTAATTTTAATTTTTTTAAGTCCTTATTCATTTTGGAGAGAGAGACACACATAGAGGGTGAGTGGGGGAGGAGCAGAGAGAGAGGGAGACACAGAATCCCAAGCAGGCTCCAGGCCCTGAACTGACAGCACGGAGCCTGATGCGGGGCTCGAACTCACGGACCATGAGATCATGACCTGAGCTCAAGTCAGACGCTTAACCGACCGAGCTACACAGGTGCCCCTAATCACTTTAATTTGAAAATATTCACACACGCAGGGCTGTGATTGTTTCTGCAACAGTGGACACACTTTTAAAACACAAGTTTTGCTCTGGAGCAGCCCTTTGTCACCAGGTGGACACAGACATCGTTAAGTGGTGAGAACGTTCCCATGTCACAACAGTTGACCTCGATTCTCCGTACAACCAGCATACGGTGACAGCCCAGAGAACAGAGAGAAATCATTTATCCGTGGGGAGTGAGGGGGGTGGCATGCGTTCCGGGATAGCCCACAGATTTTCATTTATGTGATTGCTTTATGGCAAGAAATGTTTCGCTTCCACCCCACCCCCCCTCTCTACTACCAAATCCGAGTGCCCAAACACTGCTCTGGAGGAAGAAAATCTTACACAATTCTAATGAGATCATTAAAGAAGATGAGGTCTGTGAATCTGCTTCATAGTGACAAAATAACAGCTAACGTTTATCGGGTCTTTGCTGTGTGCCAGACCCTGTTCTAAGCTCTTAACGTGTCTAAACCATTTCCTCTTCGCAACTGCCCTATAAGGAAGGTAATGTTATCCCCACCTGATGGATGAGGAAATAGAGGCCAAGAGCCCCCAGATTACACACTTACCGAGTGCCCTGGGTCTGCTTCGCTCTGATGCCTGTGTTCATTCCATTGCAGCATGAATGAGCTAACCAAATAACATTTTTGTTAATGTGTCTTGTGCACATTAATTCCTGGAAACAGGACCAAAGATGGGGCAATGAGAAGAACTGGGGAGACCAGGACCCCTGACTGGGGTACAGGATGGCAGGTGCCCGGCAAGCCTGCTCACAGTTTTTCTGCCTCACGGCACTTGAAAATCGAAACAAACAAACAAAACGGTCAGAGATAACTTTTGAGATACCGCTGTATGTCTGCAACTCATCATACTAAAAACTCACACTAATTCGGACTGCCTTAACCCACTAGAGATCGTTGACGGCCTCAGAACGAATGGACTTGGCATGAAGAAAATCCCTCAGCCTGGGAGAAGTGTGGGCTCGGAGTCAGACACTGGCTTCTGAGAGCAGAAGCGCTGGCTGTCACCCCCTTGGGAACCAGCCCTTTGGCTCCCTTGGAGCTGGCCCCTCAGGATAGCTGCTGAATAGGCACCCGGGTAGATAAAGTTTTTAGCTGATCCAGCCGTCCTCTTACTGGTTGCTGTAAAAACTTCCCTGATTCTCTAGTCTTACTGGAACCGTGATGATGAGATTAAGGTGTCAGGGAGGCCATTGGCTAGGGTTTGACATCTGTGTTAATCCTGTAATGCTTACCGGAGCCAGAGAGCACAATGGGGTTGGTGTGTGTGTGCGCACGGGCTCTGGATCCCGACCATCTGGGTTCAGATCCCAGCTCCCCTGTTTACCGGCTGTGTGAGTTTAAGCAAGTTGCTTAACTTCCTTGTCTCTCCGTTTCCAGCTGTAAAAGAAGGATAATGGCAATACCCATTGAATATGGTTGATTTAAGAAAAGAATCAAGTTACTATGGCAAATGCCCTTAGAACAAGAGCTGTCACTCAGTAAATGTTACTCATTGCCATTATTGGATATTTCTTACCACTGTTTGGTTGGGGTTTTTTCTTCCACCTAAAAAACATTTCATTGTGATTAAATACGCATAACATCATCTTAGCCATTTTTAAAAAATTTTTTTGGCATTTACTCATTTTTGAAAGGCAGTGAGAGACAGCATCAATGGGGGGAGGGGGAGAGAGAGAGTGAGACACGGAAACAGAAGCAGGCTCCGAGCTGTCAGCACGGAGCCCGACGCAGGGCTCGAACCCACGGGCCGCGAGATGATGATGACCTGAGCCGAAATGGGCCGCTTAACCGACTGATCCACCCAGGAGCCCCTCATCTTAGCCATTTTTAAGCCATTCTAAGCCATTTTGCATACAGTCGGGTAGCGTAAGCGTGTTCACATTGCTGTGCAATGGTCGGGGTTTTTGTTTCTCTTACCTCCAATCCCAGCTGTCCTAATCATTTCAGTGATTGTGACTAAACACACTGTGTGCGGACACCGGGTTTGTGCATCCCGGACACAGGGAGGGCCTTGCTGCCTCCCCGCGCCCTGATAACAGAATTCCTTCACAGGCACACCAGGCCCCCTGCGTTACATCCTATGGGAAAATACATTTCAAACACCAACCCCGGTTGCTCGCAGGGCACAGCCTGTTTTGAAAATGAGTGGTGCTCATATTTTGTTACCTCACCGTAGCAGGCACAGGGTAGGTCCTCCGTGACCCCGTTGGGACCCTTCCAGCTGTCTCCTCTCACATTTAAGCACCGCAAGGTTAACCTCTTGTGCCCCTTTCAATTCTGTGATTCTTGGGTCTGGCTGGAGACAATGAGGTTCCCCCAGAGGAAGACCAGCAAATCTTGACTTCCTGTTGTCCCCTCGGGACACCAGGGAACACCTTTTCCCCTTGGCCTCCTCATTCCCACTCTTCTCTTAACTCCTCCTCCCCCCTGCCTAGGGCCCCTTTGTCCTGCTTTGCTTCCTATGTTTCAGAGGCTGGGGCAGTGTGACCTTTTACCCTCTGACCCTTGTCCTCTGATGGAACATTTGATTGTGACGGGAGAGTGTGGAGCCCTGGCGTGGTGCACAGAGCCTCTTCATCTGTCTAGACCATCAGTCTCCTTCAGAGAGGGCCCGCTCACCTTCCCCACCTCCTCTGGCGTCCTCCAGTCATGTGGAGGCTGCCCGTAGCCAGGGGCTAGCTGGCTCTATTAAACCAGAAACTTCAGCGCAAGAGATCCGTAATATGCATGACTAACTCTCCCCAGGTACCTGGGAAGTTTTCAAGAAACTTCCTCTTAGCCCTGGGGAAGTGCTCTCTGAGCACTTTGAGATAAGGGGACTGGGGCGGTTGGGGTTCACCTCCAGAGCAGGAAGCCCTCTGTTATCTTGCTCTTTCCCCTCTCCAGCACTCTGACTTATCTCTGTGCCACCCTGACCCCCTCCCTATAAATGATTCACAGGGTTTACCCCCACATGTCTAATTGGCTCATTTGAAACCTGACCCCGCTGGTTTCTTCATTCACTTCTTTTGTGCGGCTTTACTGAGACTGAGGCTGGCAGACTGGCTCTGTGCCGTCTGTGCTGAGCCACTGGCAGAGGCTAGCCTGTTTGGAGGCTGTCCCGCCCACAGGAAATAAAGATGAAACCTCAGAGTCCTGCAATTCACCTGCCTTGAGTTTTCTGGGAGCTCACGTAGGACTCATTGTTTACGACCTCACGCATCTGCGCATCATACCCTCCAAACTTCTGGTTTTCTTCTCAGGCCCTTTAGTGACAGTTGCAACTTGCGAGGTGAATAGACTGAAATGGGCAGGTGGAAGTCAGTGGAATATCTCAGTGGGACCTCTTGGAAAAGGAAGGGGCAGGTGGTGGCGGCGGGGCGGGGGGCGATGTGTTAGTATGCTAGGTCCACCAAAACAAAGTACCACAAATTGGGTGGCTTAAACAACGGATTTATTGTCTCACAGTTCTGGAGGCTAGAAGTCCAAGATCAAGGTGAGGGCAGGATCGGTTCCTTCTGAGGGCTGGGAGGGAGAGGCTGTTCTGTGCCTCTCTCTTAGCTTCTGGTGGTCTGCTGGCCACCTTGGGTATTCCTTGACTGGTAGATCTCTGCCTTCAACATCACCTGGCATGCACCCTGTGCACATTGACTCATAATTCAGCACCCATAGCCTTTGCTTGTGTTTTTTTATGTGTCTCTTTTCTCCATTAGACTATTATATCCTTGAGAGCAAGGACCACTTTTCCTTACTCTTTCATCCAAGACTCTACTTGAAATACGGTTGGCATCACTGAAGGTTATGTGGTTCAACGCATAGTTTGTAATCACTGTGTGGCAAAACCGTCCCCCTCCGTTCATGTAATCTGTGCCTGTCTATGTGTCCAAATTCTCCTTTTCGTAAGGGCACCAGTCATATTGTATTAGAGAACCCCCCATTCTAATATGACTTTATCTTAAGTGATGACATCTGCAACGACCCTATTTCTAAATAAGGTCACATTCTGAGGCAGTAGGGGTTGGGACTTCAATATATGAATTGAAGGGTATGGGAGAAGAGGCAGGCAGCACAGTTCAACCCATAGCAAGGGGTGACAGACCCTAAGCGTGTGTAGGAAATCTAGTTTGAATTGCACCTGAAGACCAAGAGCATTTAATCTCTATAGCTCTTCGTATCATTTGTGGTTCCCACTAATCTTTTACAAAGTCATGCTGGGAAGTGGTTCCTTTCAGGAGAATGTGGAACACAGTGGACTGAGGCTGATTGAGTAAGTCACCTGCTGGGCCTGTTGATTTGCATCTCACTGACTAGCTTCTCTTATCGCTGCCCATGGCCTTGGGAAAGCATAGTGGTGGAAATGTCATCCTGGTGTGTGAGATACAAGCTCCAGCCTTTGCTCTACCCTGGAAATTTCCTACTTAAAGCCCATGACTTTTTTTTTTTTTTTAATGTTTATTCACTTTTTTGAGAGACAGAGTGTAAGCAGAGCAGGGGCAGAGAGAGAGGGAGACACAGAATCCGAAACAGGCTCCAGTCTCCGAGCTGTTAGCACAGAGCCCGACATGGGGCTCAAACTCACGAACCGTGAGATCGTGACCTGAGCCAAAGTCGGATGCTTAACCGACTGAGCCACCCAGGTGCCGCAAAGCCCATGACTTTTAACCAAAGGTGGTTTTTGTTGGTTTAAGTTTACTAGTTATTCATTATTTATAACATGATTAAATTGGGTCAAATTTTGATGAATTTTAAATGGACAAACTTTTCTAATGAGCACAAGGAAAGAAGACAAAAGAAATCAGACCTTTTTTGTGCTCATCACATTTAAAGTCTTAATTTATTTGGGCTGTTTGGGATTATTTGTACCTAAAAGAGGTCTGCGAAGAGAAAGGTTTGGGATTAGAAAACACTTTCAACCAGGATGGGTTCCCTACCAGTCCTTGGTCGTCCCTGCCCCCTTCCCTCCATGCCCACACTGACTAATTATGTGTGGCTTTCTTGCGCATTTCCCTCCCGTATCAAGACCTTCAGACCGAGGGCAATGTGGATAATTTCCCAGCTCTCCAGCTGGGCAGTTCACCAAGAACAAACCCAGACATCAAGGCCAGACCAAAAAAAATCTTCTTGTTTTAGACAGAAGACTCCTACATCTGGGGGATTTAATGCACCCACTGTCCGCTCAGTGCATTTCCTGTGTCCGGAGCTTCTCTGCCTGCCGGCTCTGGTCTCAGAAGTTTCCATCCCCTGCTGCCAACTTGTAATAACAGGGGCAGCAGGCGGCAGGGTAGGAGCGTCATAGCCTACTCCATACGTGGGCGCATGCTTTGCAAACTGAAACAAAGCTTGGAAGGTCTTATTGCAGGACTTTCGGCCTTGACAGTGGTTGTGCCCAGACCACCAGGAGCCTGGAATTAAATACCCTTGGATCCAGTTCTCTACCATTAATGTTATCAACTTCATCAAGTACTTCCTCTTTGAGTGGTGTCTGCAGAGAAATAAATAAATCAAGCTCCTCCAAGTCCTGTTCCTGCCTGGACCCAGAGTCAAAAGTACAATCTGAGTTGGATTATCCAGAGCACTGTCTCCCTCCTTCATTGTTCCCAAAGATCTGGGCAGGAACGGAGAGTGAAATCTCTCCAGGACATTACATCAGTTCCTCTTTTACCCTTGGCATGAAAATTCTTCCTCTCATAGTCCACCCAGACTTCCTAAGGCTTGCCCCGAGCTCACACCCATACGCTGATCCTTGAAGCCCAAGACATCAAAGAAAGCCTGCAGGTGACCAGACTACTGGCCAACGCCTGTTTCTGTTTTGAAATTTGTAAGACAGGAAATGGACTCAGGAAATAGGATTTTTCAGTACACGGTCTTCATCATCCTTAGGTATTGTTAAACCTTAATAAGCTTTTAAGGAAAGGGAGAAAATGGCATTGAGAAGAAAATGCACGAAACTTCGAAATGCAACCGTTTTAAGTGGTTGCTTATCATGATCGTGTTCTGTGACAGAGAAGAGAGAAATTCATTTTTGTGGACAGCAGAGTTGAGATCCTTATTAGCTATGAAAGGAAAATCTGCCTCATCCCCAAAAGATGGCAGGTCATTTTATCACGCTAATAATCTCAGCCATTAAAATTAACTCCGTGGGGGGGGGGGGGGGGTGCGCCTGGGTGGCTCAGTCGGTTGAGCGTCGGACTTCGGCTCAGGTCATGATCTCGCCATTTGTGAGTTCGAGCCCCACATTGGGCTCTGTGCTGACAGCTCGGAGCCTGGAGCCTGCTTCGGATTCTGTCTCTCCTCCTCTCTCTGCCCCTCCCCTGGTCATGCTCTGTCTCTCTGTCTCTCAATAATAAATAAACGTTAAAAAAAAAAAAAATTTAACTCCGTGGGCCTAATCAGTTAAGTACCCTGTAAGCATGTATTTGCATTTGGGTTAAAGTGAAGAATTTAGTACTTGTTATCCCAACATGTATCCTTGCAAGCTTGACTAAGTACTTATAAAAACAAAAAACAGGGGCACCTGGGTGGCTTGGTCGGTTAAGCATCCGACTCTTGGTTTCAACTCAGGTCATGATCTCATGGTTTCATGAGTTCGGGCCCTGCATCAGGCTCTGCACTGCCAGAATCCCTTCTTGGGATTCTCTCTCCCTGTCTCTGTCCCTCTCCTACTTGTGCGGTCTCTGTCTCTCTCAAAATAAATAAATAAAACTTTAAAAAAAAAACTTTTTATAGTGGAAAATATCAAACTTACACAAAATTAGAATTAGTTAATGAGCCACCGTGTACCCATCACAAGCTCCATTAATCAATTCATGACCAGTCTTGTTTCTTCTGTGCCCCACCTACTCTCTGCTTTCAAATTAATTTCATTTCAAATTAATTTAAAGCAAATTCTGGATATAATTTCATCTGTAAATATAGTAGTACAGGTCTGAAAAGATAAGGACCCTTTATGAAATCATAAACCCAAAACCATCACATCACCAGAAAACTAACAGTTCTTCAATATCATCAAATACCTTATTAATGTTCACATTTTTTCCAACTATGTCATAAATGTTTTTACCATTTCCTTGAATCAGAATCCAAGCAAGTGTCTATACATTGCAGATGGTTTATGTGTCTCTAAGTCTCTTTAAATCTTTAGGTCTCCATCCATATCTTTCTTGTGCACATACTTGAGCGCTCTCTCTCTCTCTCTCTCTCTCTCTCTCTCTTTGGGTGTTTAAAAGAAGTTATCCATAATTAGTATAACTTTCCCTGTGTACATAGTGTATCTTTTTCCCCGCTTCTGGTTGCTTTGGGGATTTTCTCTTTATCTTTGATTTTTAGCAGTTTGACTATGATATGCCTGGATGTAACTTTTGTATTTATCCTGCTTGGTATTTGCTGAGCATCTCGGTCTTTAAGTTTTTTAAATTTTTTTTTTTTCAACGTTTTTTATTTATTTTTGGGACAGAGAGAGACAGAGCATGAACGGGGGAGGGGCAGAGAGAGAGGGAGACACAGAATCGGAAACAGGCTCCAGGCTCCGAGCCATCAGCCCAGAGCCTGACGCGGGGCTCGAACTCACGGACCGCGAGATCGTGACCTGGCTGAAGTCGGACGCTTAACCGACTGCGCCACCCAGGCGCCCCTCTCGGTCTTTAAGTTTGCTCTTGTTGTTGCTACCAAATTTGGGAGCCAATTTGGTCATTATTCTTTTTCTTTTTTTTTCTTTTTTTTTTTTTTTTTTTTTCTTTTGGCTTCATTCTTTCTGTTCTCTCTTTGGATTCCAATTACATATCCATTAGACCATTTAATATTGTTCCACAGGTCACTGAGGATCCATTTGTTTATTTGGTTTTGTTTTTAACTTTTATTGATCTGTCTTCAAATTTATGAACCCTTCCTTCTGTTATCTCTAATCTGTTGTTAAGTCCATCCAGTCCAATCTTTCATATACTGTATTTTTCAGTACTCGGATCTTTTTTTTTTATAGTTTCCATTTCTCTTCTGAAATTCTCTATCTGTTATATCTCATTATGACCATCATTTCCTTCAAGTGCTTACCCTTAAATTTCTCAATATCCTTTCTCAATATCCTTTAAGGTTCTTTTTTGTAAGGTTCTTTTTTGTAAGGTTCTTTTTAGTAAGGTTCTACTAACATCTAGATTATCTCAGAGTCTTTTTCTGTTGACTGCCTTTCCTGTTGATTATGGGTCACATTTTTCTGTTTTGTTTTGTTTTCACATATCCAGAACATCTTTATTGAATACTGGACAGTACACGTGATACATTGTAGAGACTCTAGATTATGTTACATTCCTCTGAAGAATGTTGATTTTTGTTCCAGCAGGTAAATGACTAGCCAGTCACTTTGAATTTGTGGAGACTTGGTCCTGCATTTGGTTGGGGCAGATCCATTTCAGTTTTGCCTTTAGCCCTCAAAAAAATCTCTTTGTTCTGGAGCATAGTCCTTACTCCTAAGGTGTGGCCGTTCTGGGCTAATAAACAGCCTGAGGTGTTTACAGAGCCTTTGTTGCTAGGACTCAAATTCTGAATTCTGTCTCCAATACAGGGGCCAGTAACTGACATTCCTGCTTTTATCTTTCAGCCGTACAGCTGTTGCTTTCCACTGAGCTCTTTAGAGCTCCCCCTGCACATGCGCTGTTCAGGAGCACATGTTAAGGATTTGAGGGAACTTTATGTGCCAATTTAGCGGCTGCTCCCCCTGAGGCTCTCTCCTTTATGGGTTTGCTTTCTCAATTTTTTGCCATTCGGGAAACTCCACACTCTGTTCCCTGACAGATTACACAACTTCCGGTTCATTTTCTACCGGCCCCCTGCTAACGTGAACTGGGGAGGACCCTCAGGGCTACGTAAATTTGGATCTCACCTGTGCAGTTCTCTTCCTTCCAGAGTGAAACCCCCTTCAGTGTTCTCCAGTACCTTCAAATAACTTTTATAAATGTTCCATCATTTCTATATGTAGGAACGTTAGTTGGGTACAAGCCACTCTGTCATCCGTCAGACTGGAATCGCCTTCTCCTTTATTACAGAAAGGTGCTGGCCTACCAAATACTTCGCCTGCCTTCGCATACCTAATCATAGAGCCTGAAGACCAGGCCTTAGGAGAATATTGACACACCCCTCGTTCTGTTTTATAGCTGTGTAGTCCTCCATTGTTTACAGATAGAGTATAATTTATTAAGCCAGTCTCCTACTGATAGCTGTTCGAGCGAGTAAGCACTTTTAGATGCATGGCAGCAGGCTACGTGTTAGTTACGAAATAAACCCTTTGCCTGCAAGCAGGTGATCTTTCAGTGATCGTGAACAATATTTCTTTTGTTCACTGTCTCCTATAACAGATCTAGAGGCATCCCCATTTTTCTGTTAATCCTTTGTAACACTGGGACCACCAAGTTTTGGCCACCACCTTAGTCTCTGTCTACTAACCCTATCAGATCCCTAGATCCCCTTTATACGTTCTTCCTATAGATATTACCATAATGGACAAAGGAGACATCTTTGACTTGCTTGACTTAGAATCATGGGCAAATCTCTGACCACAGCAAGGACCTGAAAGCGTGTGCATCCTTTATGGTGCAACAGCTCTGGGAACAGAGGCGGCCAGAGAAACCTCACGAAGATGAGTTTGAGGCACTGTAGCAAGTTCCGTTTTTGTAGGCAGATTTTTGTTCCTTCCCTCCCCTAAGCAGGTGCTCCTAAAGCCACACATAGGCTGGTCCATCCCTCAACCCAGCCCACAGGACTACTTCTGTTGCTGAGCTATGTACTCTTCTGATGTTGTCCCTGCTCTCAAGTATCACCAGCTTGGAAGTTCAAGGGGGATGGGGTGGAGGCACTGTTGGGGTGCCCATCCCTCCTTTTCCTTCCTTACCTCTACCTGTCTATGAGCATTCATAGGGTCTGTGCACTCAGAAACAAAATGATCCTGGGGCGCCTGGGTGGCTCAGTCAGTTAAGCGTCCAACTTCGGCTCAGCGCATCTCGCGGTTTGTCAGTTCGAGCCCCACATCTAGTTCTGTGCTGACAGCTTCGGATTCTGTGTCTCCCTCTCTCTCTGCCCCTCCACTGCTTGCACTCTGTGTCTCTCTCTTTCTCTCAAAAATAGATAATCATTAAAAATTAAAAAAAAAAGAAAGATCCCAAATCTTCTTTCAAGATTGTCATTCTGTAAATCAGACCCACTGTCCATGCTTAGAGCAGGTTTTGATACTTTTCCCCCTGGTTTCTGTATAGCAAAGTGGCAGGAATTATAATGGGTACCTGCCAGAGTATTTACCAGAGTCTGGGTCTAATTCCCTGTCTGTGTGTCTTTAAGTTGCTGAACCTCTGTATGCCTCCTTTTTATCACCTGTAAAATAGGAATAATGGTATTAGCATCTCCTACTTAGGAGTGTTATACATTTTAAACTGTATAACCCAGTACCAAGGATATAGTAACTGCTTTAGCAGTAGGATAATAGTGTCATTATCATTAACACCAACAACAATGCCCCGGAGGTAGAGAATACATACATTTAGTAATGAAAATTTAAGCCCGTGAAAGTATCTGGAAAGCAACCCTTAAGGAATCCAAAAGCCACATCCAAGAGTCAAGTAACAAAAAGCTAAAGAACACAAATTTGGCTTCCTTGTGTTTATAAGCTACTAGTAAGTGATTAATGGAAAGCTTGTGGTCATTCTTAGCCTGTCTAGTGTAGGAAAAGAATTTCAAGTATGTGCACTTTGTTTTAATTTTTTTTAATGTTTATTTATTATTTTTGAGAGAGAGAGAGAGAGAGAGAGAGCAGGAGAGGGGCAGAGAGACAAGAGGGAGATACAGAATCCGAAGCAGGCTCCAGACTCTGAGCTGTCAGCACTGACCCCGATGCGGGGCTCGAACCCACAAACCATGAGATCATGATCTGAGCCAAAGTCGGATGCTTAACCGGCTGAGCCACCCAGGTGCCCTTTTCATTGTTTTTTTAAGCAGCAAAAAAGACATTCCATATCCAGGGACGAAAGGTGCTGCCCAGCACACACACGGGCTCCAGTGCTCACTACCTTTATAACCACAGCAGGCTCCCTCTCCAGACAGCTCACCGGGGTCAGTGATGGTCTCTTCCTCTGCTCCACAGATAATTGTGTCCAGAGGACCCCGAGGCCTCCGGTGGAGAACGTGCACCACAACCCCCCCACCATTGAACTGTTGCACCGGTCTAGATCACCTGTCACAGCCAATCACCGGCCTTCTCCCGACCCCGAGCAGCGGCCCCTCCGGTCCCCCCTGGACAACATGATCCGCCGCCTCTCCCCGGCCGAGAGGGCCCAGGGGCCGAGGCTCCACCAGGAGAACAACCACCAGGAGTCCTACCCCCTGTCAGTCTCTCCCATGGAGAATAACCACTGCCCGCCGTCCTCTGAGCCCCACCAGAAGCCATCGAGCCCCCGGCAGGAGAGCACACGCGTGATCCAGCTGATGCCCAGTCCCATCATGCACCCTTTGATCCTGAACCCCCGGCACTCCGTGGATTTCAAACAGTCCAGGCTCTCCGAGGACGGGCTGCATAGGGAAGGCAAGCCCATCAACCTGTCCCATCGGGAAGACCTGGCGTACATGAACCACATCATGGTCTCTGTCTCCCCGCCCGAGGAGCACGCCATGCCCATTGGGAGAATAGCAGGTAGGTGAGCGCCGCCCCCCTCACGACCACTCCAGCCTCAGGGGAGACCTGACAAGCCCCGCTGTCTCCCCAGCTTTGCAGCTGGCCTCACACAGGTTCCCAATTAGGCGCCCTCAAAGGTTCTGTGAGGGCAAGCGGAGGCTTCTGCCTGAATGAAGTGAAATCCCTAATGGGCTAGTTAATGAGCCGCTGGGATGGAGTAGTTAATGAGCCTCAGAAATGTTAAGAAACAAATGTCCTACGTCCAGCTTACAAGGAGAGTCACATCAGAATCATGGCTAAGCGAAAACATTTAAAATAAAAGGTTTATGAGCATGCTAATGGCCCTGTCTTGAAGTTTCCAGCGGCTAATTAATGACCAGACACAGCATAAAGAACCTTTGTCTCAGATTCAGACCTGTAATTCTGTCCCGTGGGCAGTAACTCAATGTAGCCTTCACCTTGGGAGAAGGTGGGAGAGAAAAACACGATTATGGTATTGGAGGCAGATGTTCCTGGGTCGTTTGGACAGAGGAAACCACTCCCGAATTCTTCTTCTTTTATGATGACAAGCCCAAATTTGCTTCCCTCAGACAAGAAACGAGTGGAAACCAGTGGGAAAAATCTACACATTGTGTTGTGCTCGTCTGCCCGTAATTTACATGAAGTCATCCCCCAGACACTTGTTCCTCCAGCCACTTGGCAAGGGCAGCTCTTTTCCGAGAGCATCTCTCTTCAGGAGACAGTTGTTGAGCACCTACTATGCACAGATAAATGCGTCAGGAAGTAGGGGGACACAGAGCTGATGGAACAGTTGTCTCCTCAAGGAATTTAATATTTACTGGCGGAGACAGATGGGAAAACCACTAACTAAGCTGTAGGGCACGGTGAAATCAGTCATATGTCCCATTCATTTGGTACACGAGCACTTATCGAGTGCTGACTGTGTGCTAGGATAATTAAGTCCTGTGGAAGCAAAGCAGGGAGAAGGTGCATTTTGACTGCAGGAATTGAGGAAGGGCTTTGCAGAGAGGTCGCTCAGGGCTGAAGGGGAATATGTGTTCAGTAACGGGAGGGAGGCACAGAGGAAGGAGAAGTCAGACCTGGTCAGGGAAAGGCAAGAAATGCCCCCTTCCTCCATGAGCTGTCCCCCAGGCCAGAGCCCCACTAAGCCCCAGGATGGAGCTGTGCTCCTAACAGCGTGACCGCACAGGGAGCTACAGGCTACATTAACTCCCTCTGCCGTGACGCATTATCCCTTTTTTATTTAAATTATTTGTTTCTAAGTTTTTCTCTGGCTCCAGGTACACCTCCAGTGTTGCCTCAGTTTTACTGTTACAAATCATTTACATGAGTGTGTTGAATGAAGAAAATGAAATGGTAAAGAAATGCGACTTACGTTTGAAAAACCATGAAAAGTGAAATGATCTGTGTCTGGGATTTGATTCAAAAGGATCCCACAGCACTGGGGGTGAGGCATGGGTGGGGTGTACATAAAATAAGGCTGGCTGTGAGCTAACGGCTGTATGGCTGGGTGATGGATACAACGGGGATTCGTGTTATTTTTTTCTCTACCTTTACATATATGCCTATGTGTGTATGTATGTTTTAATCTAAAAACAAATCGTGAAAGGAAAAACATAGGGGGTTTATAAAGAAGCAAAGCTCTCAAACAAGACACGTGAATTTCCCCAGATGGTTGGAGAAAGAGGATGGGGTCAATACATTACTGTGAAGCATATAAATGACTTGTCTTACGCTTCCCAGGCCAGACCTTTCTTGCCTATACATACCCTTCGTGTCTTATTTCTTGCACGGTCTATACAGCAGTACTGGACATTTTGCAGATACTTTCTACTTGTTTCTCATTCTCCGGGTAGCTCTTAGAAGCCGCTTATTACCGCTATATTCATTTTATATGAAAAGTCATCTGGACCAGGGAAGCCACGGAGGAAACAGAGCCCCAGAGGAGCAAAGGTCAAATAGGGGTTGGGTAACAGGGGCAACAAGGCACTCACTGCTGTGCCGTTGGCTGCTGCTGGTAGTGCTGCTCTCGAGGAACCTGCCTTCCCCAGCAACATACCTCCTGTCCACCTCCTCCGTCACGCTGTCTTATCAGAGACTTCTAGGAATTGAAGATAAGCCCATCCATCAAGAAAGTTAAATGATTTAGACTTAAGGAGTTATTTCTCCTTATTTAATAGGTTTATACATTTTAAAGTATTAGTCTCTTAGAAATTGTGCTACAAGGGGCGCCTGGGTGGCTTAGTCAGTTAAGCATCCGACTTCAGCTCAGGGTCATGATCTCGCAGTTTGTGGGTTCGAGCCCTGCGTCAGGCTCTGTGCTGACAGCTCTGAGCTTGAATCTGGCTTTGGATTCTGTGTCTCCCTCTCTCTTTGCCCTTCCCCACTCATGCGCGCGCTCTCTCTCTCTCTCTCAAAAATAAACACTAAAAAAAAAAATTTAAAAAAAAAGAAATTGTGCTACGATTTTTTAAAATCTTATTCCTAAACATCAGAATTGTTTCGTGATGGAGTTAGCCCCATCAATAAGACACTCCATGGAATATCATACCAGCCCAGTGATGAACCTTGGCACCCATGGATGCCCTTGTCTCTCTCAAGAACACACAGAAGAGGGGAGTCTATGCTTTTCTTTATGACCCTAGGAAGTCAGAATATTCACATAAAGTAACCCTAGGGCCCAGACCCTTTGAGGAATGCTCCTCGGTCTGATAGAATCTATAAAATTATGATTAATTAACTCTAATGATATGCTCACAAGTTTAAAAGTCTCCAGATGTAAGTATTAACTAATTTAACCAAATCCAGACCAGCTGATTTAACTGCAAGTCACTGTTTTTCTCAAGGGTGAAATGATAGGCTTAGAAAGTCTACAATCGAACACTTTGTCTTGATTCTAACCCTCCGAAGCGAACTCGTCAGGGCTCCATGCCCTTTTGTTTCACTTGGGATAGCCCTGTCTCTTCTCTCCTACCCTTCTAGTGTCTTTTTGGACCACCAGATCCTTGTAAAATTCTATTTCTTAGGGGCCAAACTCATTGAGTAATTCCTGTGTAAAGTGTGGCATTACTGAACAGCCATAAAAATCCTTCATATCTGTAGAGCAGATACGAATACTGCGAAAACTTAGTTCCTGAAGCTTTTTGCACAGCACTGCCGAATGCCATCGCCAGAGGGTGTGGATGGAAACACCGCTTATGAATGCGGATCAAAAAGGGAAGCCAGATTTCTGTCCATTCGGATGCCATTTGCTCAAGTACTTTGGGATTTATGTATTTGGGAGCTTGCTGTGTTTGGGCACTGGACTGCGTTCGTGGGGGTGGGGTGTGCCAGGAGGTCTAACACACAATCTTGGAAAATCTTGAAAAGGCTGAATGCAGTTGGCGGTCAGTGTCGTGTGTGGGGTCTGTGAAGGACTCCCGTCAAGTACTATAGGAGTCAGCGTCGGGGTGTTAGGGAAGGTTTCGCGGAGGGGCTGGCTTTCAGCTGGGCTTAGCATGCTTAGAATATGAGCAAGTGAAGGTTAGAAAAAGAGAGGTCATTCCTGATGGAGAAAACTCCAGAGCAAGGTAAGGTCCAGTATATTTTTATCTATTTCAGGTAGAAATATAAATCTAGGACAACAAGTCCATTAAAAATCTATCATATTTCATCATTCTTTTTTCCCCTCACTTTCTAATATCACTGAATTGGGATTTTATCATACAGTTTGGAGGTGATCTGCAAAGCTATGATAGTTTACTTAGGTATTGGTCTTGTAGAAGAATTAAAATAATCACTAAAAGAGAGGCGCCTGGGTGGCTCACTCGGTTGGGCGTCCGACTTCAGCTCAGGTCATGATCTCACAGTTCGTGAGTTCGAGCCATGCATCAGGCTCTGTGCTGACAGCTCAGAGCTGGAGCCAGCTTCAGATTCTGTGTGTGTCTCTCTCTCTCTGCCCCTCCCCTGCTCGTTCTCTCTCTCTCTCTCTCTCTCTCTCTCTCTCTCTCTCTCTCTCTCAAAAATAACTAAACATTAAAAAAATTTTTTAATAAAAAAATCAATAAAAGAAATGTAGGAGGTGGTAGACAGCTTAAATACAAACCACAAATTAGATCTATTTAAACATAGCATGTAGCTTATTTTTAAAGGTATCACTTATTTTTAAGAGGATAAGAAGGACTGCTGTTGAGGTTAATAAGTGAGAATAGCCAGAGTTTATGGGAGAGGATTTAATATGGAATAGAGTGATCCAAGACCCCTGGGTTCAAACTTTTTATTGAATAGCCAGTGGTGTATGTAACAGTGAGCAAACTGCTTCTTTCTTTAAAAAAAATTTTTTTTTTAACATTTATTCATTTTTGAGAGTGAGGGAGACAGAGTGTGAGCAGGGGAGGGGCAGAGAGAGAAAGGGAAACACAGAATCCGAAGCAGGCTCCAGGCTCTGAGCTGTCAGCACAGAGCCCGACGCGGGGCTCGAACTCATGAACCACGAGATCATGACCTGAGCTGAAGTCGGATGCTCAACAACCTGAGCCACCCAGGCATCCCCAAATTGCTTCTTTCTGGGCTTAGTTTCTATTTGTTATGCTCATGAAGGGAGTGCGTGGTGGGGGCGGTAAGACATAGGGGGTTGGGGCAGCATCTGTGAACCTTCTAGCACTTTTCTCAGCCCACGAAAGTTTTACTGGTCTGTGCTTTGCCAATGTGTTTCATATCCAAAGAGTATATTGGCGGTGAGCACCATAAGGTGATGAGACGTAGCACCAGTGATGCCGTGAGTTATGTTTTTAGTACATATTGACATTCCTTCTTAGAACTCGGTGATTTCAAAGCCAGAAGGGTCTTTCACAGATGAAGAAACTGAGATTCAGGCACATCCAGAGTCCAGCCTTGAGTTTCCTCCAGTGTCCTTTCCAACACCCGTGTTTCCTTCTGACCTGGGACTCCAGAGCAGGGATTGGAAACTCTGGCCCGTGGGCCAAATCAGCCACCGCCTGTTTTTGTAAATCAAGTTTTATTGGCATACAGCCACACCCATTCACTTAGTGTTGTCGGGAGGCCACTCTGGCATTGTAACAGCGGAGTGGAGCAGTTGCAACAGAGATTGTATGGCCAACAGAGCCTAAAATATTTGCAGAAAACTCTGCAGGAAACATTTGCTGCCCCCCGTTCTATGGCATTGTTGATTCGGATGTGCAGCACAGTGTGCTTCAAATCCTAGGCATAACGTGGGATGCGGAAGTTGAAAACATTGTCCCCGCTCTCAAGGAATTACTTGCACTTTACAGCATGAGGCATGCCTAAGACATGTAGAAAGAACAATAACAAGTGATGTAAGAAAGGAGGCAAGTGCTAGACTGTAGGCTGTTTGCAGACCAGTCCGGAATAGTTGCAATAGCATCATGAACATCGATAAAATACAGTTAAGTGGAAGAAGTTGTTTCTTTGCATACCTGAGTTGTGCAGTTAAGTCATTCATCCATTTATTCAAAAATGATCACGAATCTGTATGTGCCAGGCCTTTTTCTAGGTGGCAGGGCATAGCATCTCTAGATGCCAAATTTTGTGTCTTTATTGACATAAGGCAGGATTCCTCTGATTCTGTGCCCTCAAACAAACTAAGCTCCTGCTTTGGTTTTAACTATCGACAGCCAAGTCTTCAAAGAAGAATTTTAAGTCGATTTGGCTTTCTCTTAAAGTTCTTCAATTCCATTAAAACCTGAGTTACCAGACTTCCTGTCTGCTTGTCCCTTCCCTGGCCTTAATCCAAAAATCTGCTACGGACACAAGTTTCATTTGTCGCACCGGTTTATAATCAATTCATCGTCCTTCATTTGCTGCACAAACGTGGGGATTTTACAGGTCTGTACAGACAGGTTGTTCCAAGTCCATGATCCATCCAAATAGAGAATATTTCTTTTCTTGTGCTTATCTCACAACTTTTGCTTAGCTCCCTGATTCTCTTTGCAAACATGAGCATCTTCATGGTTATCTGCAGCAGATAAGACATAAAATCCACCCCGCCCCCAAGCTCGTGCTCTCTTTTCTAATAACACACGTCATGGCAATCTTTCAGATCTTTAAAGACACTTGCAAAAATGTGCCTATTATCTCTCAAGGTTACATTTTAAACAGAAACAAAAAGATTCTCATCGAGGAGACACGGAGTCTTCTGTACTGCTCATTTGTCACCTGCCTAGAACAATGTACTTTCCTGATTTGGTTTTATTGACTGGATGAGTTCTGTATGCACAGAAGTTCAATCCTGGAAGCCTCTAACCTTCAATCAGATGAAGAAAAATAAGCTCCGCTTGGATAAGCCTCCAAAGAAGTTGGAGGCACATCCTCAGGGGCCCGGGGGGGCCAGGGGAAGTCACTCTGTACTCTTCCCCCTGCTTCCACGCCTACTTCCTCCCCCACGGTATTTAGTGCTGGCCAAGTGGTTTCCAGTGAGGCTCATGGACTTAATTATTTATTTTTATTAATGAGCCTCGGGACCAGCCTTGAAGGGAAAAAGACTTTATTTTTTGTTGTTGTTAAGTTTATTTATTTTGAGAGAGAGAGGGAGAGAAAGCACGAGCAGGGGAGGGGCAGAGAGAGAGAGAGAGAGAGAGAGAGAGAGAGAATCCCAAGCAGGCTCCACGCTGTCAGTGCAGAGCCCAATGCGGGGCTCAAACTCACGAACCGTGAGATCATGACCTGGGCCGAAATCAAGAGTTGTCCATTTAACCGACTGAGCCACATAGGCACCCTGAGGGGAAAAAGCCTTCATAAAAGAGAAGTCTAAAGTGTTCAGTGTGAAAGTGACGAGGGGCAGTCTCGTTCCTGGGCCTCGGTGGTAAGATGTGCCTTTGCATGCTTGTGTGTAAATGTCTGTGTTTGAGGAAGAGAAGGACGGGTGTGGGGTGTTCCCATGAACCAGAGAGGCCCAGGGTTTCAGTACTAGCTAAAAGAGCCACATCATCCCTCACTGTCTCAGGCAGATAACCCTCTGCAGAACCCCCAGGGCTCCCGACCCGGGGTCCCAACCAACAGCTGGCCCGAAGTGTTCCCGGGGAAGCAGCGTGGGCCTGTGGGAAAGCGTGCACTCAGGAATAAGCAGGATTGGAATCCAGGTCTTGTCTCCAAACAGGGGCTTACTGTCCCTGAGGCCTGGTTTCCTTCTCCATCATAAGGAGAATACTAATACCCATTTCCGTAAACATTAAAAAAATATATATTTTCTATTTTTAAAAAGGGGTGCTTGGCCGGCTCAGTCAGTTAAGCCTCTGACTTTGGCTCAGGTCATGATCTCACCGTCAATGGGTTCGAGCCCTGCGTTGGGCTCTGTGCTGACAGCTCAGAGTCTGGAGCCTGCTTCGGATTCTGTGTCTCCCTCTCTCTGCCCTCCCCCACTTTCACTCTCTCTCTGTCTCTCTCAAAAATAAATAAACATTAAAAAAAAATCTAATACCCATTTCTGGGCTCTGTTGAGTACTAATGAGACAACATGTAAATGCACAGCACCAGTCGGCTAATTACTGAGCACGAGAGCCCCTTCTCTGCTCCGTTTTTTTTCTTCGCCCTACTGCAGGGCTGCAGAGAGTGAGGGGAGGGCAGCGGGTACAGCTGGCCCCACCCCCACCCCACCCTACCCCAGAGCTGGCAGGGGCATTGACCTCCGAGGCATTTGTTTCAAGTGACACCAGCCTGCAAAGGGCACCCCTTCAAGGCGCCCGGGTTTCCTTATCTCCTTGGAGATTCACCTCTGCGCTCCCTCTCACCCCCCGGGGCTTTGCTCGGGGAGTATCCCAAGTGTCTCCAGCTTCTCACACTGGCTGAGTCACTGCAGTTTATTTTCACTGCACTACCGAGAAATCAAAGAGCCCTGAAAGAGAAGGAAGTTTCAGGACAACGTTTTTACAAGATAAAACGGTCACAGCACAGTGGCTGGGCGGAAAATCGTAGAAGGAGCTCGGGGAGACTGGAAATTCCAGTTTGCTTAAGGACACACATTTCTGTAATACGACATGACTGCCCGACTGCTGGGAGGTAGGGATGCAGTTTTCCCGGGCTGCCCCCACCTGAGCAAAGCAGGGGCTGGGGTTTTAAGCTCAGCTCTGCCAGTGCAGCCCAGCCTCACTCCACGCCTTATGCAACCAGAGGTGAAAAGGGCCAACCTCGTTTGCAGCTTCAGTCCCCATGCCCCCGTGGAGTCAGGAAGCACAGATCTCTATCCCTCACCCTCACTTCTCCCCTACCCAGCTTGCCACCGTGCACATATGGTTTCTGTTTCCCTAAGCCGTGGCAGAGCGCAAGCAGTTGCCCATTGTAAACACACCTCTGTGTATCAGCACAGGGTTGGCTGAGCTGGATTCATCTGCTTCTAGGTAATGGCTGATCTAGAATTGGGGGTGAGCGGGGGGGAGGGTGGGAAGCAAAAACAAAACAAAAAAAAACCCAGACAAACAAACAAACAAAAACAAAAAACCCTGAGCTGTGCATGTTGTAAAGCTCATGTTCCTATAAGCAGAGTTTCTCAAGCTTGGGACTCGTGGTAATTGGGTCAAATGATTCTTTGTTGGGGAATGGGGGAGAGCTGACTTGTGCATTATAAGATAGCAGAATCCCTGGCCAGTAGTGTCCTTCACGCCAGTTATGACAACCAAAATTATCTCCAAACATTGCCAAATACCTTCCCTACAGGGCAAGATTGCCCCTGGTTTAGAACCACTGCTCTCAAGCAGAGGAGTAACTTTCTATTTTGTATGTTACTTAGCTGTTTTGTTGCTGAACCTGAAATAAATCCATTAATTTTTTGCAATAAACTTAAGTAAAAGAGGGACACTCACCATCTGGTGAGTTGGTGATTATACCCACGGAACTCCAGTTTACAGACCTTCATTTAAAATTCCATTTGGGCAGTTAGAACAACATAAAATTACTTTCTCAGAAGCTTTCCCAAAATTTTAATTAACCACCATCATTAAACATTCCCTTTGTCGATAACTTGCCCACTCAGATTTTGAAACATCAGCTTTGTCTAGCATGATTTTTTTCATTAGAAACTATGTTGGTTATGTGTGAATCGCCCATCTTTTTACAGTCTCTGCTCTGCGAGCGTGTACAATGAGTCTCTGGTAAGAGACAGACGTGGGAGTGGAAATATTTCTCCTTAACCACAGGAAGGGAATTTTTACAATGCCTTTTAGCTGTGGGTACCCAGGGCACCTCACCCAGCAGGAAGGAGAGAGAATGCTCTCTGCAACCAAAAAATGGCACGTCACTTGAACTAAAACCCTTTTATAAACTTCCTCTCATGGAAGAGACAATCCAAATAATGGACATGTGTTTAAAATACCCATGTGCCTTCATATAGAAGGCCCTTTAGTTTAGGAGAAATGCACTTAGAATTAATGAATACTTTGTAATATAAAATTTTATCACATGCATGTTCGAGGGTTACATCATAGGATAATCTTTTATTTATAGAGTTTGGTGAATTTATTAAGCATTTTCATTGATGATCAAAGAACATTGTATCTGTGCAGATGTGGATTTTGACAGAGCTGAAAAATTGCAGGTAGACTATGGTAATAACCTCCAGAGGATCTAGGGAACTAAAAAGGTTCTGCCTTTTATTTAATTGAAATCTTAAAAACAAACTAATTCACATGGCTGAACTTTAATTGTTAAAAAAAAAAGAAGAAGAAGAAGAAAGGGAAAAAAATCTCTTGTATGATCAGGCATTTATTTTTATCATCTGGAATAATTTTTAACTAAAGAAACAAAACAATCAATTCAATAGAGTTATAAAAGCCACTTAATACTCTGAGTTTGAAACAACTGCTTTATGTGTGCTTTATGCCACAAAATTCCTGTTGCTACCTCTGTTAGTGACTGAATAATTCAATATGTCTTGAATGTCAACATATTTTTATTACTCAGCTAATGTTGGCTTTGCTGGATTAAATGTCATTTAAAGTGATCAGTGGCAGCTTGTTTGGGGTTATTTTCACATTTATGAAAGGGAAAAGTTTGCAAGAATCCAATGTTCTTGAAACATATAGGTGAAGTCTATTCTCCAGTAAGCCCTGCCCTTCATTTATCAACCAAGGAGCAGATAGCATTCCAGATCTTTTTTTTAAAAAAAATTTTTTTTTGAGAGAGAACACATCTTCAGGGGGCAGAGGGAGAGAGAGAGAGAGAGAGAGAGAGAGGAGAACCCCAAGGAGTCTCCATACTCAGCACAGAGTCCAACGCAGGGCTTGATCCCACGACCCAAGCCGAAATCAAGAGTCAGAGGCTCAAACCAAATGAGCCACCCAGGCGCACCCCTCTAAGATCTTTTTTAGGAAAAGGTTTACATAAAGATCCCAGTTTGAAGCCCCTGCATGGACCCCAGTGCTGGTTAAGCCCTTGCTTGGAGAAATGGTCTGGTTCACACTGCACTGTTTTGTGATAAGTAGAAGGTACCACAACAGTAAAACAAACCACAGACACAATGAAAGTGAAAGTCTTTGTGCGGAGGGGATGGAAGGACCATCCGCTTTATACTTTAGCTCCAGTTGGCCGAGAGGTGAGAGGACTAACAATATATTGTTCACCTTCATATGGGCACAGTTTCTTTATATCAAACTGTTGAAGACAATCCAATAGTTCATTACTATTCAATGTTAGTAAAATGAACACTTGAGAGAATTGAGTCCCGATCCAGGTGACACCAAGCCCCTGCAGTGAGGATGATTTCTCCCATGTGGAGGAGCGATATAGGAGTTAGACACAGACCCCCTTTGTTTTTCCTTCTAATTTACTGGCATTCTATGCGATAATATTTGGTTTTGTCAGAGGTTTTCCAACTGGGAGAGACTGGGGGGGAATGTAAATGCATCTGCCATTGTATGATGGGACAAACACTGAATCCGCAGCTCAGTCCTCAGTTTTCCATTTGTAGTAACAGCGTTCCAGGGCAAGGAAATGGCAAGGAGGGTTAGGGCCCATTGCCTTCCCCACTGCTTTGCCTAGAAATAGAGTCGTCCTGTTACAAGAGCCTTAAAAATGATCTGGGGGCACCTGGGTGGCTCATTCAGTTAAGAGTCCGGCTCTTGGTTTCTGCTCAGGTCATGATTAGTTCTACTCCCGCATCGGACGCTGTGCTGACAGTGCGGAGCCTGCTTAGGATTCTCCCTCTCCCTCTCTCTGTGCCCCTTCTCTGCTCACGCTGTCTCTCTCAAAATAAATAAATAAAAACTTTTTTAAAAAATGAGCTAGAGTCTTCTCAGTCTTCTCAGTGTGACCCTGACTTCTCCAGGTACTTTATGGTGCTCGGATTGGGTCCCCCACTCTCTCCCTCTGGCTGGCAGGCGGGTAATAGAAGTGGCTGGCCGTTTCTGTCCCCAGAATGGGGTTCAAACTCGCAGAGCAGCTGGTGTCTTCAACGAAGAGCACCGTTTGTCCTTTTCTAAAACACAGTAACTTGCACATTCCATTAATGTTTAGACACAGATAATGGAGGGGGGGAGGCTATAGTAAAGAGATTTATGGTCATTTCAAGTTTAATGTCAGTTTCCTGCAAGATTAAGCTTCTTAGAAAATGCCACATTTTATGCCAGTTCCTTGCTTGGGCTGTTCAGAGAAAAGGCTGGATTTCATAAAGCTTACACTAAACAGAGCTAAACCTTGTTCTGGAAAGGCCTAAAATTTTACAGATATCTACCTGTTAACTGGCTTCTCTGAGAATAGAAAACCCATCAGGAAGAATGGTGGGGCACGGGCTTCAGAGTGGTGCAGAGCCTGGAATCCTGTGTGTGTGTGCATCACTCACGAGCTGTGCCCTTGGAGTAAATTACCAAACCCTCTAAGCCCCAGCTTCCTTGTCCATAAAATAGGAATAGCAACAGCACCTGCCTCAGAAGGTGTCCTCAAGGTCAAGTGCAGCACAGTGCCTGCTAGTAGGCTACCCAATACGTAGCATTGTTGCTATTTTCATTACTTTCCCTTCACTTGCAATATCACTAATGCAGTGATCCTGTAAAGTATGTGTGATTCCCATTTCATATATGAGGAAGCAGAATCTCGGGAAGATTTAAGAAACCTGCCCAGGGTGACCTGACTCAATTCCCCTTGTGAATATACTCCTGAGAAGGGTGTGTTTCATTCTCTGGGAGGTGCATGTGTTGGCTCTAAAATACTCCACGTCCCAATTAGACACTCCCTGCCCAGGTGTGCTGGGCCTCACCCAACATAAGGAAGTCAGCACACTGTAGTGCAGGAGCCCAGGAATTCATATCCCGGCCCCCTCAGGCCTCAGAGGGTTAGGAAAGACGCACGACACGTGCTGAGCACATACACAGCGTTCGGTAATCAATCATTCACGACCAGCCATTCTGGCTCCAGCCTACCAAAGCTCCCCAGAGTCAACAGTGAAACCCCTGAAAACTGGAGGCTCTTACTCTCATCTGGAGACTATTCCAAAAGTACACATCGATAGGACGTGTCTCCATCCACCCAACAAGGGGGCCTGGAGGGCAAACCACAGACCATGACGGCCCAAATCCAGAAAGCACTAGAACAAGGGAAAGCTGTGCAGTATGTGTCTTCTCGTTTTAATATCCCAGCCCTCAGCCAGGAGCCAAGGCCTAGCACAATACCTGGCCTGTATGAACTCAGTAAATATTTGTAGCCTGGCCAAGTGACAGAACGTCGGTCCTACAGATGGGAAAAGTGACTTTTTGCCCTGGGTTCCTTTCTGCGCTGATTTTGTGACAATAAACTGGTTTTCGAGAACTGCGGGGGATGCTGTAGTGAGAATATCTCTCTTCTTTTTGAAAACCACGCTAGCTCACAGTTTCTTTTTCCGCAGCGTTTCACGCATCACACTTGTTTTCCTGCCATTTTTTAGCCTACCCCAATCTTCTCATCTGTATCCATTCAGCCTCCAACACCAGAACAATCCTGCAGCATCACCAGGAACACCATACTGCTTGCTTAAACACTGGGGCTCTCTTTCCGCCCTTCGTCCCCACCAGCCTGTTTTTACCCCTCTTTTGGCTTGCTCTGTGTCTTTTGTGTGAGCTCTGCTCAAGTTCAAGTCATCGGTCATGACCTTGAACAGGCTGCTTCCTCTTCCAGGCCACTGCATCCCCATCTGTGGAGGGGAGGCCGTTGGCCGGGATGGTCTCTGAGGCCTCCACGGGTCAAAGGTTGCCTTTCTCCAGCACCATCTGCCAGATCTCTCTGGGCCCTGGTCTCCTCGCTGTGAAATAAGAAAGTTAGACCATCAATCCACACTAGGCAGGAGCGGCTACTGGATTATTTTCTGGTTCTTATTCTTAGGGCCTCAACAAGAAACATAATCAAAAGTGTTTTCTTGCCCTTTTCCTCTGTAGACTGTAGACTGCTTTGGGATTACGTCTATCAGTTGCTTTCCGACAGCCGGTACGAAAACTTCATCCGATGGGAAGACAAAGAATCCAAAATATTCCGGATAGTGGATCCCAATGGACTGGCTCGACTGTGGGGAAACCATAAGGTAAAAGGGCACCAGATATTTGCTGTGCGAAGTAATGCCAAAATAAAGCCTTCATTTCCAGGTTGGAGGATAATTGTCTGTCTTCTGCCCCCCAAGTGTGCCCATCATTATTTAGTTTATTCCTCACTGTGCAATTAGTTGCAAAGGGAAGGACATAAGTAAAGATGCCACTTTCCATGTGTTACTTATGCCAGATGCCAGTTAACTTCACAACCCCCGGTCTGGTAGGGCTGCGTTGGAAGTGGCCCTCCATCCCATCCCCTCCGCCTGGTGCTGCCACCCGTGTGTCGCTAGGAGCTGAAGAACAGGGGCTCTGTGACTCACAAGGGAGCTGGGGAGGCATCACTTCTGTTCCACTCAGTGAGAAACACCCACGTCCGCAAAGGCCCCCTTCGACATGGAAATGCTCACATTCTGACTGTGATATCCCCTTGAAAAGCAAACAGGCAAGAACTGTCTGCCCCACAATTTTCCACCCTGGGAAAAGGGAGTAGAATTTAAAAGATGCAATCTTTTAGAGTTAGGAAAACTGTTGAAGTGCATAGAGGTAAAAAGTGGGTGAAACACCACCCTAAACATGCATGATGGATGCCTGGATAAAGAAACACTGCCGTATACATACAGAGGAAGATTACTCAGCCTTAAGGGAGGTTAGAAATCCTGTCACAGGCTACGGCATTGGAGGAATCTTGACGACATTCTGCTAAGTGAACTAAGCCAGTCCCAGAAAGACAAATCCTGCCTGTTGCCACTCACACGAAGTATCTACAACAGGCAAATTTGCTGAACCAAAGAGTGGAGTGGTGTGGCCCGGGGTTGGGGAGAGAGGGGCAGGAGAAAGTACTGATCAATGGGCATAAAATAAAATAAAATAAGAAAAGAATAGAGCAAAGAGTCTCTTCCCTCAAAAAATATTTAAATAAGTAAATCTGTATTCCTACTAAAAAAACAAAAACAAGTAACCAAGATCCAGGCCTGACCACAGCCAGGTAGATGTGGGCAAAGCAGGCAAAGCACCTTGGTGACACAGCCCCAGATGAGCTGAGTGAGCAGGGACAGAGTGGGGCCCAGCCGAGCTCGGGGGGCTGGGGGGCAGGGGAGGTGGGGGGCTGCAGCCTTAGAGGTTGGAAGCCTGTGCTCTGGCTCCAGTGAGGAAGACCTAATTGCAGGCCATGACCAAATACGGCAAGGCCCCACTGACAGACTCTTCAGTGCATGAGTCACAGAGAAAAATCCCTCTACAAGCTCCCGATGGTGCCCGGAGCCCCAGGGCTCGGAACCACTGTATTCTTCCTTCCACAACAGGAATTCCAACAAACAAACAAAAAAATCTCTTCCTTAAAATGACAAACCAGAAACACAAGTTGGAGAAAGGTCACTGCAATGAAAGAAAGAAAGAAAAAAAAAGAAAGAAGGGAGGGAGGGAGGGAGGGAGGAAGAGAAAAAGGAAAGAAAGAAAGAAAGAAAGAAAGAAAGAAAGAAAGAAAGAAAAGAGAGAAAGAAAAGGAAGGAAGGAAGAAAGAAAGAAAGAAAGAAAAAGAAAAAAGAAAAGGAAAGAAGAAAGAAAAGGAAGGAAGAAAGGAAAGGAAGAGAAAGAAAGAAAGAAAGAAAGAAAGAAAGAAAAGAAAAAAGAAAAAGAAAAAAGAAGGGAGGGAGAGAGAGAAAGAAAGAAAGAGAAATTCTCTGTGGGTCAGACGGTGAAGGATGACCCACAGATAGGGGAACCTGCAGGAAATTCATGGAGCACAGCAGAGCATAGTCTTGGAAGGCAGTGAGGGAGGTTGCTGTGGGATATACTTTATTAGCCACAGCACCAAGACTGCTGACGAAAGGGGATTCACCTTCGGAGAAATTTTGGCGCCCATGTCTAAAGGCCAAGGGGGTGGGAATTGGTGGGCCTGGGGGGCAGCTGGGGGGCAGGTAGCTCCCCGGAGCTGGTAGGGCCACGCGAGCAGCCAAAGAGCTTTTATTTTAATAGCTCCCCAGCGCCTTTTCAGAGGTTTATGTCACTGTGTCTTTGTGCTTTTTTCTCTCTTCCTCCTTTGAACAAACAGAACAGAACAAACATGACCTATGAGAAAATGTCCAGAGCCCTGCGCCACTACTACAAACTAAACATTATCAGGAAGGAGCCAGGACAAAGGCTTTTGTTCAGGTAGCGCTTCCTTTTTCTCCTTTCCTTCTTTTGGGAGGATATTGTTTTCCTTAAATAAGAGGGAGGAGGGAGGCTGTTAAGATCTCTACCTGCCTGTCTGACACGGAAAGCCGTCGCTGCTACAAATTGCATACCAGATGCTGGGTTGTTCGAATTTCAGGAAAAGAAGTCGGTTTTTTGTTTTTTGTTTTTTGTTTTTTGTTTTTAACTTATGTCTGTCCTGTCACAAAGCCCAAACTAAGTAAGCACAGTGCGACTCAACTTGAAAATAATGCAGTGATCAAATCGTATTATCTGGATTTAACATCCAGGGTAGTTAAGAGGACCGGCCAAAGTAACATCGTCAATGGCAAAGCGAGGTATTAGGTCTAGACTTCCAGGTTCCCGATGCTTGTGAGCAGGTTTCTGAACCAGCGTTTGTCAAACTTCAGGTCATGACCCGTTAGCGAATCATGAAATAGATTTAATGAGTCAGTCTAAACTTTTTTTTTTTTAATGGAGTAGAACAAAACTGAACAGGGTGGGATAGAGTCGAAAATATCAGACTGTGTCACATGAAGTAAGAGTGGCTAATGATTCAGGAAACCTTTGTTTCATGTGTGCGTGTGTACGTGCTGAGTCATGATGTCAAAATATATATATATTTTTAAATTTTTTTAACGTTTATTCATATTTTGAGAGACAGAGCGTGAGTGGGGGAGGGGCAGAGAGGTAGAGGGAGACAGAATCCGAAGCAGGCTCCAGGCTCTGAGCTGTCAGCACAGAGCCCGACGCGGGGCTCGAACTCACAGACCCTGAGATCATGACCTGAGCTGAAGTTGGACACTTAACCGACTGAGCCAACCAGGTGCCCCAAAATATATATTTTTTTATGGTGCATGATAATCCGAAAAGTCCGAAACCTGCTGCACTAGACACTCCTCTTTCCAGACTTCCTCACAGCTAACGAGTTCCAACCATTTAACCTACCACATAGATTGTGATTCCAAGCACTCTGCCAGAGAAGAGAAAGAATTAGGAGAAGAGGAAGAAAGGAATGTCAAGGACCAGTCAGGAGAGGTAGAAGGGATGGTCACTGACACTGATGGTAATGGACGTGGGGCGACCAAGGGAAGGCTGGGAGAAGGTGGGATCGACGGACATGACGTCAGGTTATGGGTTTGGCAGATGGGACAGAAAAGAGTTTCGATGGGGCTAGAGAGATGGATTTGGAATTGTCTGTACACAGGTAGCAAGTGACACTCTGCATGAGTAGATCCATTCGCTGGGATAGATTAGAGAGAGCAGAGAACTCAAGCTTTATTTAGCATTAGGAGTAATGGTAACTTGGGAAGGGTAGAAACAATCGACGTCTTCAAAAACAACAGAAAAGCTTAGTCAAGAGATGGGAACAGAATGGGAAGGAGTTAAAAAAAAAGAACCCTCGCTTCCCTGGCTCTGCTGATGGCTTCTCATCATCCTTGACCCTAAACGTAGTCCTCGGCTCCTGTTCTTTCTGGATGAAATGATTCCATTACACAGCTTCAGTTAGACTTCATGGTTAGACTCACCAGCCTTTGTTCTGTATCCAGCTCTAGGATCCCCCTGAAGTCCCCCTGAAATCTGAATTTCCAAGAGCTTCTTATAGTACATGGCCACTTAAATACCTTCTCCACATACTAGAAATATCCCCTGCCCCCAATCCAGGATTCCTGTTACTCATCAGTGGTGTCAACGTCGTTTTAAGCAACCAACTTTGATGCTGGAGTTACTGTTGACTCCTCCTATATCCGCGTCAGTCATTATGCAGGATTGTCCCTGGCTCTTCCATTCCACACTGTTTCTACTCCATTCTATGTTGCTAGGGCTAGAAGCCTGGAAACCACATTTCCCAAGATTTCTTACCAGCAAATTCCAGGTTGGAGTCTACCAATGACAAGCACTTTCATGAGAATTTAGAAGACATAAGAAAGGCAAAAGCATTCTTGTTGCTTCCTTGTCTAGACTTTATGATTCACACCTAGATTAATTCAATAATCCTTTCTACCTCTGGTCCACTCCCCTGCCTTCCAAATTCATCACACACACTGCCAGCTACCTACCCTACGACACTAATATGATCCCCTGTGCCAGAAATATATATCCCTCTAACTTTTGCTTTTTTAATATATATGCCCTCTAGGTCTATCTCAAGTGTCCCACCCATCATGATGCTCAAACACACACAGATGTCTTCTTCCATCATCTCTTGGATCCCTTGGCCCTAAACCACATCACGATTTGCATTTTCAATAGCTATACATATGAAGTCCTTCTCCCCACAACTAGGTCATAAGATCCTAGAAGGGAGAGGATTATATTTTATATAATTCTATTTTATACCTTACAGAGGCTTTCAGTAAATGTTTCTTGACAAGCCTGATTTGGAATATCAGAAGCTTATTACGGAAGAGTAGTCAAGAGAAGAAAGAGGTAGGGTAGGAGGCCGAATATAGCATATCTGTGGATTTGGCCTCGGGAGATTGTCAGTGACTTCAGATTTTGGGGAGAAGTGTTAGGGGATGAAAGGAGAAGACAGAGTGCAGACTCAACAAATCGTACTACTTGGGGAGTTGAGCAATAAAGGGCAGAAAAGAGAAGCAGAAGTAGTTGGAAGGTTCATAGGCTTCCAATAGTGATTTTTGACAACATAAAAGGACAGGATCGTGCTATTAGTGAGAAGAGTTGGTCATTTTTGAGGAAATGAGGGATGGAAGCCAGACTTGCCACAAAATGAAGGCTTCTTGGTGTGTAAAACCCTGTGTGTAATCAAGTGAAGTATTAAATTGTGGGTAGTCCTTACAAGCATTATAGGCACTGAGGGAAGGAGGATTGTAGTGTGGACTGGTGCTGTTGCATGGCTCTTTGATGCAGGGGCAGGGCGCAAAGAATAAGCAGGGCTCAGAGAGTGCCAGATGAGGTTTGGAGGGAAGGCCATGATGTGTATAAGAAAAAAGACTGGCCAGACTAGAATAAAGGCTTCATGCTCGTCAACGGTGGGTGACAAGAGTTTCCTGGGTAGAGATGACAGAGAACCCAGGTGGGCAAGCCGAAGAGTGTATCCTTGGCTTTATCTGTTAAGTGGTCATCACAGGCTTTCGAATGTGGAGTGACATGTGTTAGGACCGTTCATCTGGTGCAGGGCAGAGAGTCTGGGAAGAGAAGGGTGTGCAGGCGCCGAGGGGGCTGTGGAAGCGGCACTCCGGTGAGGGCAGAACCTTTGCAACCAGGCCACCTTCCTGCACCGTGGAAATCGTGGCCCTGACAGGTCACTGATAGGATTTCCAATAAGAAGATAAGCCTTGCTGTCTGCACCCAGCTGCAGAGGAGGACAGGCTAAGGGGGATTCATTGCTAGCATTTTGGCTGGATCAGTGATAACGTTGAAAATGATTCTCTTTGCCTTTCTAACTGCTAAGAGCACCACTAAGTTGCCCTTTTATGAAAATTTTCCATTTGGCATTTAATTGGATCCTTTTGAGGTAAATTCAAGTGTTGCATACCATTCCCTGGGCCCACAGTCTGGGATAGAAATGGATATACAGCTCTCGTAGGTCATTGGAAAAATCTCTCTAACAGCAGATCAGTGAGCTGTACCAGGGTTCCCTCGTATGGTCGTACAGGAATGCACGACACAGCTCACAGCCACCCTAGACGTTTTTATAGTTATTTTGCCATTTTTTCCAGCACTCAGAGGAAGGGGCACCTCCTTCCAGTTTGTGCTAAGTCAGCATTACTGGCTGAGTTCAAATAGCTGTCCAGCTATTTGAGATCATGGGGCCTTTGCTTTTAGTTTAAGAGTTCAAGGTGAAGGCAAGTGGAGGAAAATGTAATCTTCTGTGCTCGTCCATTTCCTCTCACCAAAGGTTTATGAAAACCCCGGATGAAATCATGAGTGGCCGAACAGACCGTCTGGAGCACCTGGAGTCCCAGGAGCTGGATGAACAAATATACCAAGAAGATGAATGCTGAGGGAACCAACCCACCGCCTCAGCGGGCCAGCAGCCAGGGGGCCCCCTGCCCGCGAGGGTCCTGGAGGCGAGCCGAGCAGGCGGGCTGAGACTAGAACAGGAAGAGACCCAGAAGTGGGAGTGACACCTGTCTCGCGTAGCGGGAGGGCCCCCAGAGCACCTTAGACAAACCACCCAGCAAAGGCGGGGCTGGAATTCTGGCCGAGGGCACGAGCCTGGGACTCGCGGTTCCCGTTTCCTCCTCATTTGGAACCTCTCCATCTGTAATTCCTCACCCTCACCCGTCCACCTGTTGTTAGTTTCATGGTGTTTTCGTTTTTTGTTTTTTTTGTTTAAGACCATGCAGTTTGACTTTTCATCATTCATAGGGGAAGACATCCGAGGTTGTTTTCCTATGGAAATATATATCTATTATATATACCTATTTTTTTGCAAATCTCACAAAGTGCGGCAAACCCAGCTGGTCAGGAAAGAGAAAACACACGCAAAGGGTTTCAGGTTCCTCTTTATCCTGCCACGTGGATCAGGTTTGTTCCTGTTGCTCTTGGGTCTTGGCTGGGGAAAAAAAAAAAAAAAAAAAAGATGCTTTTAAAAAGGATAAAGTGAAAAGGAGAGCGCTCTTTTTCTCCCTCTCGCTCTTTCCTCCCCTGCCTCTCCCTCCCTGCCTGCTGTTGAGTTTCAGATACCTTTTAGCAGAGTCCAGCCTCCAGGACAGTCTTGGGAGTTGATGATGCTCCAATGGAATCAGCGGTCTGGGTGCTTTGCAGCGGCACTGCGCAAAAAAGAAAATAAATAATAAATAATAATAATAATCCAACCCACATCCGGACATCTGGCTGCCTATCAGAGGGAGGCCCCAAACTTCACAGGTGCTGTGGTCCTCCAGAGAGATAAGCGTCAGTCCAGCTGGCTGCCCCCGGCCGTGGCTGTGAGCACCCCAGGGCTTGGTGGTGCCGCAGGACAGAAGATCAGGATGGAAGGCTGTGTTATTTGGAAGGCCCCAGCCTCTTGGGATTAACTTGCAGGTCCTGCAAGGTTCCCAAAGGCCACCTTGTGGTCAGTTTCATGCCCTCACCTAACTTTTTAAAAATTCCTGGGCTTTTTAAAAGTTTCCTGGCCCCCACGGGACACAGGGCATTGGAGAGGGGAGGACCCTGGAGTACACAGTCTCGCTTGCTACTGATGTTTGCCCAGCCTGGGCAGACAGGAAACTCGTCAGATCTGTGACCTTTTTCTCTTCTCCTTTCATCGCTGTGTTTCACCCATTCGTGGCTCTTTCTCGCCTCGAAATAAGGTCCACAGTGTCTTGTAAAATGAGGGAAGTGCCACCCCTTAGTACTTTTGATGATAACACATATTTTTAGAAAGCTCTTTGAGATTTTTTTTTTCCTTTTCTAGCCATCTGAACTGACTCTTTTAATACAGGTTCAGAATCCAATCTTAGAAGGACAGCCGTTTTTTAATCCAAAAGATTAGACCCGCCTTACACAGCACCCCCTCCTCGTTTCTCTAGTTTTCTCTCCTTGGTTGGGTGAGCATCTCACAGCTCCCCAGGGTACATGTGCACGTCGTCAGCGGCACATCTAGATGCTGCTGCCAGATCCCTGGGTGTCTTCTCAAGCCACTTCTGAGCAAATCAGGGAGGTGGGGGTTGGAGGAACGCAGGCAGGAAGAGTTCTCCCCCAGCCTTATTGACAAGGACACCAGCCTGGGGAGAGGGAAGGACAGATTGACTGCGGGTCAAGGACACTGGAATCAAGGAGCCCTTCGAGGTCCTTCAGTTGTGCTCTGTTCCTGCCCCTTATCAGACCACAGATAGACACATACAGGTGGCCAGCCTCCTCCACTGTCACACGATCCACCAACTCTACCTTCCAGAAGGCCGGGCTTGCAGTGAGGTCAGGGACCTGCTGATGAAGGAAGGGTTTGGTCTCGGGCCACTTGAATGGTGGTGAAAGTCAGCTGGACCCCAGCACGCTCCAGATGTCTTTCAAGAGCATTCAGCAGCATGCACTGATTCGTTGTCCAGCCTCTAAGATGACTGATGTTGGATTGCAACTGGAGAGATTAAGCCAAAAACCTGGTGTATTGGGAAGGCCATTGAGTCGAAGGGCTGGAGAGAAAAGGTGGATTTTTACTGAGGCCCTTTGTGTGGCTATGAAAGCAGAGACCAGGGCGTGATGTCGCTCTTTCCTAAGATGAGAACATCTCATTCTGTTCACTTTACCCATACGTAAGGACTCCAGCTCTTTCTGTTCAAAGAATATTACAGCTGAATTATGGAGGGAAATTCCCTTTTCCCCCAAGGATTTCTGTATTTAAAGCAATACCCTGTAAGAATAGGTAAAACTTAGGATGGTGACACCCTCACCTGCTTGAAGAAAGCACTAATTCCAACGTGCTCCTTATTTCCTACCCCGGTATTACCAGTAAGAACTTTCTGCTGATTCCCTTAATGGCAAAAGTCGTCCTCATTTATTCTCTGAGCTGACACCCGGGCAGTGCCGACACCAGGGATGCGGTTGTTTACACACCGCAGACCCCAAAGATCTCCGGTTCCATTCAGCAAACTTGGGTGAAGCACCTTCTAGACACTGTGAGGGATTCAAAGAGGAAATCAGGCGCAACAACCCCTGCCCTCCAAGAGCTTAGGCTCTACCTGTAGGGTCTATCCAGTATGAAATTCCTTACTTCAACACTAAGTACGAGGGGCGATGAACATGTCACCTGGGACCAAATTAAAAGCACATCCGTGATCTGAATAGCTGGCCTTTCCCTACCGCTGCCATGTGAGTCCTGGGCTTGCAAGATCAGAAATTGGGAAAGGAGAATGTGGACGAGCACTGCAGAGCGGGGAGAGCTCCCTTCAGCTGTGTCTGAGATGGTCGCTCTCACTTGTATCTCTAGCTAGAAATTCTCTAGCATTTTCTCTTCCCTGCACCCTGGGTTAGCGAGGTTGCCTCCTCTTGATCAGAAGAAAGCAGTGGCAATTAGCGGGACTAGCTATGTGGCTCTTAACATGATCTCTTTTTGTCCCAAGACAACTTAGTCTTGCCTAAGACAGCATCACCAGTGTCCTGAATCCTTTTTTTTTTTGGGGGGGGGGGGGCAGGGAGCTGCCCACAGAATAAGAGGAATAACACACTGATGAATTTTCTCCTTTCGATGGTGTATTTGGCACCCTCCGACCCAGGGTCTTTTTACCCTGATACCTTGTCCAAATGGGAATGTAGCTTTAGCTGAAACTTCGATGGCTCTGACAGGATTCGCCTAAATGACTAAGTACCCACCGTCTCCCCCTTTCACTGCCTAGGCTCCAACTCGGAATACGTTTTTGAAACATTCACTCCCTTCTGCAGAAGGGAGACTCGAGTATCCAGGAGGTTAGTATGACTTGCCCAAGGAACAGACAGCATGCCAGGGACAGAAGGAGGATTGAGATCCAGCCTGGCCAGATCCCCCATTTGACCCATTCCCACCCAGGAACCTGAAGATGAGAGATTTGGGAAAACACACGAAGAACAAAGGGCAGGTTGTTTTTGCTTTTGTGTTTTTCCCCTAGCATTCGGTGCTAGTCGGTTTTCACCCGCTCGGCCTGCTCCCCTTCTGAGCAGAAATCTGGAAGGAAGGCAGTGAGACAAGGAAGCCATGGTGGGAGGGGGGGGTGGGGGTGGCAATAATCCCTGCCTGTCTAAAAACCGCGGAAGACTAACCTGATCCTCTTTTGGCCCCATCTGCATCAACACTAAACAACTACAAACTCCCTGAATCTTTCACACATGCCAAGTGAACATTCTTGAAGATTTCTCTTTGTGACTGCAAACCAAGATGAATCTAGGATTTCTTTTTCTCCTTTTTTTTTTTTTTTTTTTTTGTTTAATTTCTAATCTCTTGTTGTTTATGAGGTGTGGGGTGTATAAGGGACTGAATCAAATGAATGTAACAAAAAAAAAAGAAAAAAAAAACAAAAAACAAATGCCTTTTCTCAGGGCCAGTGAGTTGCAAATAATTTTTAAAGAAAAGCCTATAATTGCATCATCTCAATAAATTTTTTATAAAAAAAAAAAAAAAAAAGGACCAAGTCTCTGTTTTTAATAATATGGAATAGAGTCAATGCAGGCAAGGTACGCCAATGAGCTAAATCCTGTCTCCACTCAATTACAGTATAAAGCAGTGTCATGGTTTTTCACTGGCAGGCAGCCTCTGTCCCCGAGCAGTCTGCAGGCAGTCTTTGGACAAGCGGCACCAGAAAGGTCAGAGCAAACCGTTCAGATCTGAGCATCTGCCGCAGGTGGAGAAATCTGCCGGAAAGAGCCCCGATGGGAGATGCTTGGGTCCCGTGCTGTGCCAAACATTTACCAGCTCCCTGCCGACTGAGGGGATTCCGGGGTCCTCCAACAATAGAACTGCTCCTTCATTCTACTGAAATCATGGGTGTGAGCCTGTCGGTGATAATGGCACAAGTATGGGGTAGGGCCCAGGACTACACAGGGGACCACAGTGACCTGGGAGGTCATCGCACAACTCAGAGCCCCGCCCCCACCCCCCGTGCTCAGAATGTCTCAGTGACACTGGCCAGTCTTGCCACTTGCCAGTGAGTAGGCACTTGTGATTTCAATATCAAACATCCTGCAGTCAACCAGAACTATCTGTCTGCCGTCAGAGGTGGGTGGAAACTAAAAGAAAGGAAAATGAAGCAAATGAAATTGCTTGTTAGCAACTCAGATGAAGGTTTGGGAAGTAGAAGTTTGAAAGCAATCAGATTATTTCTGTATTTACGTTGCCCCCGGGGTACTCTGTCTTCCCTGACCATGGATTGGTGATATTTGGCCCTATATTCCATATCATCAGAGCACAGTATCCACTCATGAGTGTCTATAGATTTCTTGAGGTGCTAATAATACATCTGGGCGCTACTATTTTTATAACTCAGCATTAGCATCACCTGGGGGTTGCTAGAAATGCAAATTATCAGTTCCTGTCCCCTAAACTGAAGCAAAAACTTTGGCGGGAGAGGGGAGGGCTTAACAATTTTTTTAACAAGCTTTCCAGATGATTCTGATGCCCGCTAAAGTCTGGGAGCCACTGCTAGCATCAGTTTGTTCGTTTTGGTATAAAGAAGTGTGTGGCCATCTGAACAGTAAGTACACGGAATCGATAACAAGGAATTTGCATTCACAGTATTCACACACACTGATGCTATATTTTTCCTAATACTAAATATACTGTGGAACGAGGCTCAATGGACAAAGAACCACATTTCAAGTCCTCTTCTCCCTCCCTCCAAATCTTTGAAGCAGTCTGTTTGCCATAAAGATGAGCTATTTTAAAGGGTAGCTCTAATGGTTGACCTGCCCTTGCAAATTAGAGCACAACTATTTACTCACTTATGTCCACTTATCTGCCCAACCAGCCTAACCTAAAAAGAAAAGTAAAAGGATCATTCTCATCTACTCCCTGACCTTGGCTGTCTGGCCCTGGAGTTATGAAGCAGAGCCCAGATGACCACGTAGCCAGGGTATTGGCAGGAGACTCCAGAAACACTGGATTAGATCAGTGCTTCCCAAACCTGAGAAGTGTTCGTGAATCACCAGGGATCTTGGTAAAAAGCAGATCCTGCCAGTAATATCAACATCTTGCGAATTCGGGCAGAAGATCGGCTTGTTCTCCCTCTGAGTGAGGCTTGAAATTTGGCACTACTTTCGCCAAGCCCCCCACCCACTTTGAGTAGCAAGATGCCAGTTCTTCTCTCCCTTTCAGCCCCGAGATTCTGACCCTAATGCGGAATCTCTTTGGTGCATTCCTCGGCCAGTTCCTTCCTAGAAAAGTCCCCAGGGCCAGTCTGCTCTGCAAGAAGTTGGTTTCTTCTCCATGTAGGGCAGCGACAAGAATGCACACCATGATCAAAAGCCTCTTGACCAAATAAAGGGACAGCTATTCAGGTACTGGACTCTAATACAGGTGGCCCTAACCGGATGCCTCACGGTCGCCGTCCTTATGGTAGGGAATGGGAATTCCTGGCATCACTGTCTCTCTTTCAGCTTCTAGAAACACCAATCATGATCACTGTAAGCAGATAGAAAGCTGATGATGAATTTCTCGTTTCAAAAGACAATAGGATACATGAGCAGATGTTCCATCCAAACTGCCCAAAATGTTGACATGATAAGCCAACGGTCTTGGGGCATTGTCCTCACTGTCGCACTTAAAGATTCATTCTTTTTTTAAATTAAGAACTAGTTGATCTCGGGGAACGTGGGGGGCTCAGTCGGTGAAGCATCCAGCTCTAGATTTTGGCTCAGGTCATGATCTCCCGGCTCGTGAATTCGAGCCCTGGATGGGATTCCGCACTGACAGTGAGGAGCCTGCTTGGGATCCTCTATCTCTCCCTCTCTGCCCCTCCCTTGCTCACACACATGCTTGCTCGCTCTCAAAATAAACAAACAAAAAAAATGACTCAGTCTTGAAGCACTTGGGTGGCTCAGTCAGTTGAATGACTGACTCTTGTTTTAGGCTCAGATCATGATCCCAGGGTTGTGGGATTGAGCCCCACATAGGGCTCCGTGCTGAGTGTGGAGCTTGTCTGAGGTTCTGTCTCTCTCTCCTTCTGCTCCTCTCCCCGGCTAGCACTCTCTCCCTCTAAAAAAATAATAATAAAATTAAAAAAACAAAAAACCCAGAGTCTTGATCATGAGAGCCCATATCAGACCCCCTGAGTTGACCTTGGCTTCCTCTGATGACTCTGGTAGCACTATGCACTCTCTCCTCGGTGTTACAGCTGCAAGTGCTTCCGTAAAAGCAACTAAATGCCGCCTACAACGGAGGGTTCATGCGCCTCTGTCCCCCACTCAGGCTCTCAGAGGGGAGGGGAGTGTTTCATGTGCCTTTATACGACCAGCCCCTTGAATGGCGCCTGGCATATGTGTATCTGAATCAGTGAATGAGGGTGTGAAGTCAGAAAATCTTTGTGACCTTTGGTTAGACAATGACTTCTTACATATGATGCCAGACACACAACCCATAAAAGAAAAAAACTTTTTTGATGTTTATTTTTTGAGAGAGAGAGAGAGAGCGCAAGTAGGGGAGGGGCAGAGAGAGAGGGAGACACAGAATCAGAAGCAGGATCCAGGCTCTGAGCTGTCAGCACAGCAGGACCCCAAGTTCATGGACCTCAAACTCACGGACCCCAAGTTCATGACCTGAACCGAAGTTGGACGCTTAACTGACTGAGCCGCCCAGGTGCCCCTGGGGGGGGGGGGGGGGGGATGTTTTTCTGACAAATTGAACTTCATCAAAATTAAAATTTGTTCTTCAAAAGATCCCATTAAGGAAATGCAAAGGCAAGCTACAGACTGGGAGAAACAGCAACTTTTTTATGTACAAAATAAGACATCTCTGATATGCACGGAACATATTCTCCCATTTCCACTTTATCTATAACCATCTTAAAAGACGGTTATCTTTCCATTCATAACTGGGTAGCGTTAGTCACTCACACATAAAAGACAGAGATATATCACATGTCTGCTGTAAGGAAGCCATCTTCAAAATGTGTTTTAAAATTGTTTCTTCTGTCTGTCATATTGGCAACACACTTTTCACTGTTCTGCAGTTCATATTCCCTTTTTCCCTTTCCTTTGCCGAATGCCTGAAGTAGGCGGCCTTTGGGGAGGCATATTAAACGATTTTTAAACTACATAATAAAATAAATCGCCCATTCCTAGTAAACAGCATTGCACACTGCATCGTCTGGTCTCAGGGTGCAGCCGATTACAACTCTAGGCAAAGCAACATTTTTAGGCGGTGGGCCTCAGGCCGGGGGGAGCCGCCTACAAGATCCAGGTGTGACCTGCTGTGTCAGGAGCAAGACTGGCATCAGAGATAGGGCGACACTAGCAAGGACATTGGTTTGTCCACCGGAGGAATCTGTCTGCTTGGGCTTTGGTATCCACCTTTCATTCTGCCAGTCATGTCGGGAGTCCTAGATGGAGAGACCTGAGTTCACTGGTACCAAGGTTCTGATTTATTCCATTCTGATTTTGGTTTTGTACCCCTTGCACAGGCTGGTTGCCCAACCAGCTGGTGTGAGAGCAACAGAGCTGAGTGGTTAAACAGGTGCAAAGTCCGAATGCCAGGTCCCATCCCCACTCCCTTTCTCCAGCTGTGTGACCTCAGGCAACTTACTCACCCTCTCTCTATCGCAGTTGCCTCAAATGTAAAACTGGGATGCTGCTGATAATAGCACTACCTCAGGAGGACAGTTGTGAGGAGTAGATCAGCTTTTACAGAGAAAGGGGTCAGAAATGTGTTTGGCACAGTAAAGTTACCTGCTGATATTTTTTTGCTGTTTATTTATTTATTTTTGAGAGAGAGAGAGCACAAGCAGGGGAGGGGCAGGGAGAGAAGGACAGAGGATCCGAAGTGGGCTCCATGCTGACAGCAGAGAGCCCGGTGAAGGATTCAAACTCACGAACCGTGGGACGGTGACCTGAGCTGACGTCAGATCCTTAAGTGACTAAGCCACCCAGGCACCCCACCTGCTATTATTTTTATGCTTTGCTCTGGATCCCGTGAGCCAACAACCGCTGCTTTACCCAGAGAAGCCCTGCTCTGATCAGCTCTACACATCAGAATTCTCCAAAACGCTACCTTCTGAGAAGTTTCCACTGTTTCTATCTTATTCTGTTTTTTTTTAATTTTTTTTTTAATGTTTATTTATTTTTGAGAGAGACAGAGACAGAATGTGAGTGGGTTAGGGGCAGAGAGAGAGAGGGAGACATAGAAGCAGAAGCAGGCTCCAGGCTCTGAGCTGTCAGCACAGAGCCCAATGCGGGGCTCGAACTCATGAGCTGTGAGATCATGACCTGAGCTGAAGTCGGACGCTCAACCGACTGAGCCACCCAGGCGCCCCATATCTTATTCTGTTTTGGTTCAGACACCAGAGAGCGGGTGCAACCCCATCACTTCACAAATGAGGGGTCAGAGGGCCCCCAGGTGAGGGGCTATCTGAGCCCTCCCACGTCCCATGGCGGTCGGAGCCAGGGCCCCCAGCCCAGCATTTGCAGGGAGCCAAATTCTCAGCCTCGTGGAGCACCTGAGCACTCCATGGTATTTACTTGTGGCCATGGACTCAACGCAAGGGAAATACTGCCTCGCTTCAGATATATGGGGAATATTTTCATCTGGTTTTGTTCAGTTCAATTGCTGTAGGAAACGTGTGGATTTCATTCCGTTTAAAATTGGTTTGTGAGTTTCCTTGATTTTGTTTCTCTCCCTCTTGTTAAGGAAGTCGTGGCTCAGCTCCCATGTGCACAAAACAATGTGATTTGGGTTCCATTTGGAAACTGAGAAATTAGAACAGTACTTTTGAGGAGAGTCCTTGAACCTGAGGGGGCCGCATCACAAAGCCCTAGAAGTCTGGCCGCTCGGGGAAACCAGGAGGTCCGGACCATCCTGCTCACTGCCGGACCTCCTGCTTTTCTGTCAGGAAAGGGAAGGGTGCACCTGAGCAGCTCAAGAATCTTCTGTTTCCAGAGATGAATCTTGGCACCCAACGCCGGGGGGAACAGCAGCCATACTAGGTCCTAGGCCCACTTAACACTATCTCAAGCAATTCACTGAAGATTTGGGCCTCAGTTTCTTAAAGAATTTTGTTCTCAAAGCACCACTGAAGCGATCCAGTAAAGAAAATGTGTAACAATCTTAGTACATACTTGTTAGTTCCCTTTCCCCTTTCACGCCTTGACAAACCCTCCCCACAACTCATACACACTGCCAATGTCTGTAATTCTGATTCCGTAGAATTCCAAGTGAGAAAGTCACCCAATGGCCACTGCTAAAGGATGTTGGCCTTTTGTTTCTAATCCACTGAATTGTCACTTTACCTCCTCAAGACACATATGGCCCTTAGCCAAGACCTTGACCAGAATGGGGTAGATTACCTTGCGACACCACCTGGGAAGTCGGAACAGCCTTCCTCTGCCAGCCTCCCAAAGGAGGAGTCTGCTCCTAGATTGGAGGTCTGGAAGCCGTTCCCCTCCCCCAGCTCCTTCCTCCTAGTAAAACCTGCACATGCCATTTGCATCAGCTTAGACCTGCTTAGTGAAATCAGTAGATAAATGCAAATTCTCCAAGGAATTCAAAATCTGCTTTGAGCAATTTGGTTTGAAGCCCTTTCCTTTCCTTTCCTTCCTGTCCCTTCCCATCCCTTCCCTTCCCTTTCCCTTTCCCTTTCCCTTACAAGCTCCCAGTACTGATTCCCCCAAAGATGAGTTTATTCCCAAACCAAACAAATACTTTTCTGTTGCAAGAGAAATCTTGGTTTTGGTTTAACCTGCTTAGGTGTAATCAGGGTTCTAGACACCCCGATGAAGTTCCCTTGCTAGTGGATGCCTCATTCTCTCCCTGTGCTCCCAGCACTCGCCACCATGGCTATCTTCAGACATTGCCTCAGTGCCAGGGATGGCATGGCACGTGGCCACGTGCAAGGGAGAGCTGCCCATGACCCCCCACTGAATTCTTTTCCGTGAAAGATGTGGACTCAGAGTCAAATTCGACATGGCCGACCCACTCGGCTTGAGACATTTGCCATGAAGAAGCTCCCGGTGCTGGTCTACACTTACCTGCAAAGCCTTCTTCGGTTTCAGACATGTAGTGTGGCTTAACCAGCGGTCCAGCAGGAATTACACCAAAGTGAAATAATTGCACAGTGTCGTGATGTAGCTACTCCTTCAGCCTCCCTCACGTTATAGTTTTGGGTGCCAACCTTCAGATGGGCTCAGACTTGCCGGAGAACATTCCCTACCAGGTGCCCCACAGAGGCTCCCAGGTCTGGGAGGCTGCCCGGGCCACGGTGCGGTTGGAACAGGTCTAGCCCAAGGGCCGTCGGGCCAGTCAACCCCCAATTATTTTGAAACATGCCTGCTTTTTGTTTTCTGAACGTATTTTGAAGAAGATCCAGGCGCCCCAGGTCGTGTGTGGCTTCTGAGATGGATCAGTAAGCTTCCTCAGAGAAGTGAAACAGGGTGGTCTGGTGAAAAGAGCACAGGCTTTGGTATCAGACAGAACTGGGGTTGGAACCTAGCTCTACCTCCCACCAGTGATGGGACGTTACAAATAAAATAAAAATAAAATAGGGGCCCCTGGGTGGCTCAGTTGGTTTAGCGGCCAACTCTTGGTTTTGGCTCAAGTCATGATCCCACAGTTCGTGGGTTAGAGCCCCATGTCAGGCTCCGCCCTTACGGCATGGCACCTGCTTGGGATTCTCTCTCTCTCTGCCTCTCCGGTGCTTGCGTGTGCTCTCTCTCACTCTCTCTCTCAAAAATAAATAACTTTGGGGTGCCTGGGTGGCTCAGTTGGTTAAGCATCTGACTTTGGCTCAGGTCATGATCTCGTGGCTTGTGAGTTCGAGCGCACATCGGGCTCTGTGCTGATAGCTCAGAGTCTGGAGCCCGCTTCGGATTCTGAGTCTTCCTCTCTCTCTGCCCCTCTCCCAGTCACTCTCTGTCTGTCTCTCTCTCTCTGTCTCAAAAATAATTAAACATTAAAAAAATTTTAATAAAAATAAATAAACTTTAAAAAGTAAAATAAAATAAGTAAAATAAAAGGAAACTCATGTTCTTTGAGTAGCCATTTCCTTCTCTACCATTCTGAAGGGTTTCTTTGAAAAGTAGAGATAATGTATATAAAGTGCCTGGCACATTACAGATGTTCAATAGTTTACATTATCATTCAGTTGGGTGGGTCCTTTCTTCGGAAAGTGAATGCAAGGGTGGATAGGGAATCCCCTGTCCAATAATCTTATTTTCTACTTACTAAATCTTACCTAGCTTCTGTCTTCATATTTTGTCCTTTTCCCCCCCTTCATTATTCAAGGGGAAAAAAATTTAAAGAAGGAACTTAGGGGCTGTCTAGATCTGTCCTTTGCCAAGTGAAATGACCTCTGTCCAGATTCATGATGTATATGGTGAGGCTGAGAAGCATTTTTGAATCCTGCATAAAAATCTTTATTCTTACACAGTACTTACAAGGAGTCCCTGCATACACTCTAGCTATAAATTTTTACAACACCATGAAAAAATATTTTCTCTCCCATTTTAATGTGGAAACTGAGACTCAAGAGAGGGTAAGTTAGTTGGTTAAGTTCACACATATAGGAAGAGAACTGGATTTCAAAACAAGGTTTTCTGATTTCTTTCTTTCTTTCTTTCTTCTTCTTCTTCTTCTTCGTCTTCGTCTTCGTCTTCTTCTTCTTTTCTTCATGTTATCCAGGAAAGGAAACTCTTCAAACCACTGTCAGCCTTTGATACCAATGTTTCTTCATTTGGCTATTACAGGACAGGGCTCTGATGGAGTGGACACAGGACAAATAACTCTGGCTAGAGAGAAGGGCTGAAGCTGGCAGTGATCTGGAATTTGGATTCCTGAGAACCAGGGGAGGGTGCCACTGGTGTGTCCTAAGGCAGCAGGGAGAGCCCTGGGTATCTTGAAATGTGGGGTGCCAAAGAGAAGAATTTGTACCTGACATAGAGATGGAAGGATACTGAAAATAAACTTCCCCTAAGTTACAATTTCACTTTGGGCAAGCTCCACCTCTCTTCTTTACTGACTTCATAAATTTTTCCTACTTTTTCCATGGCCTTTTCTCTGAAATGCTGTCACCCACAAGAATGCGGTCCAGTTCATTCATATAATAAGAAGGGCCAGGGTCATGGCAGAATGGCAGTCCACCAGCCCAGGTGAGGCCACATCAAAGGAGAGGGTCTGGTGAAGAGACAGACTAAGGAGGAAAACTCTGGTGAACTCAGCAGGCAGAGGCAGAGTACAAGGCCAGGAGCAGAGTTGTGCAGATTCCCAGTTAGCTGAAATGAGTAGAAGCCGGATTCAAGAATATAAACACTGAGGGTATTTGCAAGGCAAGGACCAGGCAGCCAGATATGGGCTGAAAATCAGGAGGTATCCAGCAGCAGCTTCTAAGAGTGAGGATGAGGGGCGCCTGGGTCGCATGGTCGGTTAAACGTCCAACTTCAGCTCACGTCATGATCTCGTGGTCCATGAGTTTGAGCCCCGCATCGGTCTCTCTGCTGACAGCTCAGAGCCTAGAGCGTGCTTTAGATTCTGTGTCTCCCTCTCTCTCTCTGCCCTTCCCCTACTCACACTCTGGCGCTCTCTCACCCTCTCCCTCCCTCTCTCTCCCTCTCTCTCTCTCTCTCAAAAATAAATAAACATTAAGAGTGAGGATGACCAAAAGCAGAAGTATCAGAGGATAATGATAGAGGACAGCTACATGTGTTTGCAGGTACTTTCAGGTGTGTGTGTGTGTGTGTGTGTGTGTGTGTGTGTACGTGTGTGCATGCCCCTGTGCGTTTGAACAAGTGATAATATTGCTAGGGCAGCTCAAGTCAGGAACGCAGAATATTAGAACTAGAAGAAGTCTTAAATCATTTCAAGTAAATTGGAGCTCAAAGGAATTGCCTGATTGACCCAAAGTCACAGAGCTACGCAGAGACATAGCTAGCATGCTTCTGTATGGTTCACTGGCCTTAGCACAGAGTCAGGAAAATACCTCAGCAAGGAATCAGAGGAAGAATAAAAAAACAGTCCTCAAAAGTTACCAATAATCAGGGTAAATATGAAGGCAAAAAGAAGAAGAAAGGAAAGTGTTCACACATTCAGACATGAAAAGTACCATGTCTTAAGAATTTAAGTCTTAGGAAAAACAGACCCCAAAATCAGAAAAGGCATAAGAATACTGTCTCAGAAGGAAATGCAAGAAACACAAAAAAGATTAATTTTATGGGCAGCTTCATACCAAAGTTTTACAATAAAATGCATGCCATAAATATTTGATTTTGCATGAAGAAATACAAGGAATTGGTTTGTGTGAGAGGAAGGAGGTTTGGATGTTCACTGCAATTCTGGTTTAAAAAGAGGATGAATAAACCTAGTTTATTAGGTGAAAGGCTGCAATTGGATGTTCCAATAAAGTGGCTTCCTGTAGGCTTCTCAGCGATTTATAAATACACACGGGCAGTTTCAGAAACAAGAATTCACTAAGGCTATAAACTAAGCCGTGGTTTTCACTCTTGTCCCAGAAACTGCTAGATAGACTAGTGATTAAAATCACATAAGCTTAAGTAAAATTAGATTAGGACAAAAGTTATAGCATTGTAGTTTGGTGGGGGGTAATAACATACAGAAATGTAATACATATCACAACAAGGACATAAATGACAGTAGGAAGTGGTAAGTGAGCCTAAATGGTTACTAGGTTCTTACATTTTACATGAAGTAATACAATATTAGCTCTAAGACTCTGAAAAGTTAGGAATATATGTTATAATGTTTAAGCAATCACTATTAAAAATGCCAAAAGGCTAGCAGATAAATTAACATGGAATTATGAAAAATATTCAATTAACCCAAAGAAACCAGGAGTAACGGGGTGGGGGGGAACATATGGGAACAGTAGAAAACAAAGAAGAAAACATAAACCTAAATGCAATCAAATTAATAATTACATTAAATGTAAAAGGACTAAACACCCCAGATACATAACAGAGATTGTCAGAATGGATAAAAAGCAATATCCAAGTATATGCTATCTATAAAATATAAATATAAAGATACAGATAAGTTAAAAGAAATGGATAGAAAAATATGCCATGCAAACAGCAAGCATAAGAAAGCTGACATGGCTATATTAATGTTAAACAAAGTAGACTTCAAGGCACAGAAGTATTACTGGAGATAAAATGCAAGCCTTTGGAAATAGTCATTAGTTTGCTGACAATAGAACCTAAAGAGTCAAAGAAGTCAAAGGGAGGACAAGATGAAGTATTACAGCCATTTTCCCCAATTCCCTCTAATTTATCTTAAAAATAATTTAAGATAACTTAAGCATACTTAACTTCCTGAGTTTGCACTAGGAAAGATAAAATGTAAATTTTTTAAAAAAAGAATAGACTCTTCAACTAGAAGAGAAACTTGAGAACACTGAATTGTGTCAACTCTCCAGCTTTGAGTATAATTAAGTGACTAGGGGATGATCAGCCATGTGTTTAATAGATACGCATTAAGTTCTCACTGTATGCCAAGCACTGAGCTAAGTGTTGGGTGAGTAATATAAACACAGCCCCTTCACTCATATTCATAAAACAAATAAGCCAACAAGTCACTAAGCCAGCTATAAGTCATGATCATTATTATCAAGAAAATCCTCATGATGCTGAGATGGAGAAAAACAAAGAATAGAGAAAACTTGCCTGAGTTACTATTATCAGTGAAGGACTTCAGAGGATATGACATTTGGGAAAAGCCTATGCAGGGTGAGTGGGGAGGTCAGGGAAACAGTATGTGCAAAGGCACTCAAGGATGAAAAACTCTGGAGTTTTTAAGGAACTGAGAGTGGTGCAGCCCAGCATAAGGGAGACAAGCACTAAATCTTATGGGAGAATTCTACCAAACTTTCAAGGAACATAATATCCAATCTTATATAAAATTGTCCATAAAGTAAAAACAGAAGCACCCCTTTCCTAACTCAAAAGACCAACACAACCTTGATACCAAAACTATATAGGACAATACAAAAATGGAAATTATGGTACAATGTCACTCATCAAATAGACATGAAACTCCCAAATCCAGCAAATAGTAATAACACTTATTCAGGCCCTTGGAGGTATTACTAAATAGCCCAAAGCATCACATCTTGAAAACTGGCAAAATAATTTATTGTTGCTTTTCATAATCCTGGAAAATTTGTACCTGAGATGGAATGTAAGTTTATAGTGGGCAGCACTTATAATCATGGAAATACTCAGCTTTCAGGTTTATATACAAACGTATAAATAGGTAAGTTTGGTCTTTAGAACCTATTGTGCCCCTTTCCTCACCCGCAGCCCACAATCTCACCCTGAATGGTCCTACCACCTCTCCTTTTTGGGGTTTGTGTTGGCCATTTACCTCCCTGTAAAATAGTGGTACTATCTAATTCCTTTAGCTGTTGTGCAATGACTAAAGGAAATAATACTTGGTACTATGGCATTTGAAAAGTAGCAGGAATTTAAACATTTTTTGTTGTTTGTTTGTAGAATAAAGAGTTTTTTCTATATTCTAGGACTACCAGTCTTTCAGGAGTACAGAGAGGTATGATGGGAAACAGTGCCTTCAATATAAAATCTCAATGAGTTACACATTTACTTATGCGATAAATCAACCAGATTCTGAAGCATACCATGAGGGGCAAGTATCAATCAAGGGCTTAAAACAAATTTTATTTGTTCCCAAATAGAGTTCGAATTGCCTTTGGTCAGTCCTTTTTATATCCTCTAAATGATCTTTTCCTTTTACAAATCTTAGCTGCTCCTACCCAACCAAGGATCTCATGGAACCTCAGACCTTCTCTTCACAACTTCATTAAAAAACCCATTAGCTTGAATTAATCAAATGAAAACCTACGGCTTTGACAGGACATCTCTGTCACTCCTTGGTCCATCTAAGTATCATGCAGTTCATTCCAATGCCATCTAACACTTGACATCACATCTTGGGAGCTCAAAATTCAGCGTCAGACAGATAGCATCCAAAGACAGAATCAGACTTTTCTACTCAGAAACAGGAGTTCTGTTCGTCTGTTTCACAACTAAATAAAGCACAGTGATGCTTTGTGAACCCTCCTTGCCTAGCTCCCCTATGCTCAATACTGTAGCAGAGGGGAAAATAATGGAGTGACTTGGGAGCATCTGACATAGCTAAGGCATTCATCACGAGAGTCTGATACCAGGATAAGGTGTGTATTACCTCACAAAAACCTATCGTTCCATTTTTTCTTAGAGGTCCTTCCACTATATTGGATACTGCATAAAAGTGCATCCGCCAGAAAAAGAGAAGACTATCTTTTTTGAACATGCCTAGAAACTAAATTCCAAACTGTTAGCCCAAAATCAGCTCTGATAAATAGTGATTGATTGACTGCTTGACAACTTATTTCTATGAATATACTGGTTGCCAATTATGATTGTTTGGATTCTAACATCTAACTTATTTATGTATTTCTCTGCTGCTCTCCATCCCACCCCAGATTTCTTAAGCTCCAGGAAGGCAGAACCGTGACTGACTCATCTAGAAAAGTATTCTCAGGGGCACCTGGGTGGCTCAGTCGGTTAAGCGTCCGACTTCAGCTCAGGTCACGATCTCACGGTCCGTGAGTTCGAGCCCCGCGTCGGGCTCTGGGCTGAGGGCTCAGAGCCTGGAGCCTGCTTCTGATTCTGTGTCTCCCTCTCTCTCTGCCCCTCCCCCGTTCATGCTCTGTCTCTCTCTGTCTCAAAAATAAATAAACGTTAAAAAAAAAAAGTATTCTCAGGGAAGAGGGATCAAGACCTGGTTGTCCCAGTGGGAGCTCAGGGGGAATGGACTGGTACAGAAAGGCTAATCTGATCATCCAAATCACCAAGTCCAGAATGAGAATGGCAAGCTGGTATCTGTGAGCAATAGGAGAGAACTCACATCAGATGGAAAGAGCTGGGGAGGAGGGAGTGCCTCAAGGGAAAGCTGGGTGGAGCTCCCAAAAAGCTTAGGCGTTTCCACATCACCACAGGACGACTGCTGAGGTCCTGTTTCCAAGGCAGTCATGTCTGGTTGGAGGAAGGGAACAATCAGTAGTGTGAGGACATGGGAAGCTGAAGTAAAGAGATTCCATCAGACCCAAGACCTTCTCTTAATGAATTAGTAAATATTCAATAGATTGAAGAGATCAAATGTAAACCCACTGCTTTTAAAGGGCACTTTTATCATTCCTTGATCCATCTAAGAGCCCCTGGGCTTTCCACTGGCAAGTTTCACCAATGTGGTACTTAAGAAAAGGCAAAAAGAGCTGACAATGCATTCTAAGACATTTTGACCTCCTCCGGATTGTCTCCCCCCCACCGCCCAGTCAAGTTGGCCATTAGACTGACTGGTTTAGCAATGACTAAAGTCAGTCCTACTAGACAGGTAGACTCTATATCCCCACAGCCATCTTATTTTCCCCAGTCATAAACTAAATCCTTCTTCCCCTTAGAAACATGTAGAGTAACAGGTGCAAATGCCATGACAGAACCCAGCTCAGGTGGCAACAATCTATCCAGTTCTGAAGAAGAAACATCTGTACTATGGCCAGTCCCCATCTCTGAAACTGACATATTGGTTTTACTATGAGTAGTACTCATAGTACTAGAGTACTAGACTCTTCTTTTGGAGTCCACCTTTCTCCTCCTCTTGCTTCTGGAGTCTGACTCCTTACAATCAGTCTTTTTGTGGGGGGTGGCTTGACCTCCAGCCTCTGCCAAGCTCAACCCTTGTCAATGAGCCAACATTCCTAGCCCCAACTACAGTTATTCAGCCTAAGGCGTGTCTCAGCTGAGACACTCCCTAGGCAATAAAAAAATGTCAGAATGAGCTGTATCTAAAACACAGTCCCTGTGGAGTTTTGTACAATAGCTTCTTCGTCTTCTGATAGTTATGCAAGGGCTTTGCTCCTTTATACAAATCACCAATTAAAGCTTAGCTCTCAGGGTAGCCAGCCTATTCTCACCTTAGCCTAAATATAAATCTGAACAGAGGGGGAATCTAGGAAGTAGATCACAGAAGATGCTTCTTTCTTCTAAAAAGGAAACATATATTCTCTAGGTAAATAGGAAACTAATTCAAGAGAATATTCTTACTCTCTTCCCTGATGCATATCTGTAAGATTTCTACTTGATTCTCTGTAACCCTAGTGAAACCCAAAACTAGAAGTTTCAGCAAAATCCCCAAACATCCTATTTTCAATATTTTTAGAATTCAAAATTCTGTTTAATAAGTAAATAATTCATGTCATACATATTGATGATATGAATAAAATTTCCTGAAATTACTATTTTAAGTCCTGAATGACATTTTTGTTTCTTGTTTTAATATATTTATTTTATTTTTTAATAATTATTATTTCTATTCTCAAGCTAGTTAACATACACTGTAGTCTTGGCCCCAGGGGTAGAACCCAGTGACTCATTTCTTAAATATGACACCCAGTGCTCATCCCGAAAAGTGCCCTTCTTAATGCCCATCACCCATTTAACCCACCCCCCCTACTACCCCCTCCCATCAACCCTCAGTTTGTTCTCTGTATTTAAGAGCCTCTTATAGTTTGTCTGTTTCTATCTTATTTTTTCTTCCCTTCCCCTATGTTCTGTCTGTTAAGTTTCTCAAATTCCACATATGAGTAAAATCATATGATATCTTTCTCTGCCTGACTTATTTTGCTTAGCATAATACCCTCCAGTTCCATCCATGTTGTTGCAAATGGCAAGATGTCATTCTTTTTAATTACCAAGTAGTATTCCATTGTATAGCACTGCTATAAACACTGGGGTGCCTGTGCCCCTTCAAATAGGCATTTTTGTAACCTTTGGATAAATTCCAAGTAGAGCAATTGCTGGGTCATAGGGTAGTTCTATTTTTAACTTGTTTTCCAGAGCGGCTGCACCAGTTTGCATTCCCACCAACAGTGCAAGAGGGTTCCCGTTTCTCCACATCCTCACCAACATCTGCTGTTTCCTGAGTTGTTCATTTTATCCATTCTGACTGGTGTGAGATGGTATCTCATTGTGGTTTTGATTTGTATTTCCCCGATGATGAATGACGTAGAGTATCTTTTCATGTGTGTATTAGCCATCTGAATGTCTTCTTTGGAAAAGTGTTTATTCGTGTCTCCTGCTCATTTCTTCACTGGATTATTTGGTTTTGGGGCCTTGAGTTTGGTAAGTTCTTTATAGATTTTGGATACTAACCCTTTATCTGACATGTCATTTGCAATTATCTTCTCCCATTCCATTGGTTGCCTTTTAGTTCGTTGACTGTTTCCTTTGCTGTGCAGAAGCTTTTCATTTTGATGTGGTCCCAATAGTTTATTTTTGCTTTTGTTTTCCCTTCCCTCAGGATGCATATCTAGAAAAATGTTGCTACAGCTGATGTCACAGAAATTACTGCCTATATTCTCTTCTGGGATTTTTATGGTTTCAAGTCTCACCTTTAGGCCTTTAATTCACTTGACTTTATTTTGGGGTATGGTATGAGCAAGTGGTTCAGTTTTATTCTTTTGCATGTAGCTACCCAGTTTTCCCAACACCATTTGTTGAAGAGGCTGTCTTTTCACCATTGTATCTTCTTGACTCCATTGTCACAGATTAATTGACCATAGTATCGTGGGTTTGTTTCTGGGCTCTCTATTCCGTTCCATTGATCTATGTGTCCATTTTTGTGCCAGTACCATATTATTTAGATTACTACAGCTTTGTAGTGTACTTTGATACCTGGGGCTGTGATGACCAGTTTTGTTCTTTTTCAAGATTTATTTGGCTATTTGGGGTCTTTTGTGCTTCCATACAAACTTTAGGATTATTTCAGAGCAAAATGTTTTCATTTTAAGAAGTCCAGCTTCTCAATTCTTGTTTTCATGGTGTTGTATCTAAAAGGTCATCACCAAACCCAAGGTCCTCCTGCATTAGGTCTTTTCCTGTGCTGTCTTCTTGAAGTTCTATAGTTTTGCATTTCACAATTAGGTGTGTTTGAGTTAACTTTTGTGAAGCATGTAACTTTGTTTACATTCAATTTTTTTGGATGTGGATGTCCAGTCGTTCCAGCAATATTTGTTGAAAAGATTATCTTTGCCCCATTAATTACCACTGCTCCTTTGTAAAGATCAGTCAGCTATATTATGTGGATCTGTTTGGGGGCTCTCTATTCTGTTCCATTGACCTATTTGTCTATTCTCTTGCCAATATCACACTCTCTTGGTTACTGTAGCTTTATAGTAAGTCTTGAAGTCAGGTAATGTCAGTCTTCCAGCTTTCTTCTTCTTCTTCATTATTGTGTTGGCTGAATGACTTTTTAAAATTTATTTAAAATTTATTTTTTGTATAGAAGCTTTACTGCTGTTACAATTCCTTGGCTTACTAAATGTACCATATTTAAATTTTTGCTGACTCCAAAAATATATGTGTTATTGATTCCCCCACCCCCCACAAGAGGACTCCAGATTGCATTATACTTCGGTGATTCTGCTGTTTCTAGAACTTCTTTCTCTTCCTTATCCCTTCCATTCCCTTCCATCTTTTCTCTTTCATACCCAACACCATCTAAGTAAGTGGGAATAAGTTGCAATGTCCACAGGAACTATATTTTACACTCATTTTAAAACAAATGGATAAGAAGCCCTGAAAGGGACTTTGTATCCCTTCTGTGGAGTGAACTACTCACTCTCAGAAGCTCTAGATTCAAAGGCATGATCTGGGCAGCCGCACTACTGAAAATCCTCATCTCAAGATGTGGGACACTCTCTGATACAACTATAATAATTACAACTGTAATTAGCAGGAAAATACTAAGTGCATCTCTCTTCTTCAAAAACTAAATTCCTGGGAATTTCTCCCCTTCCTTTCCCTTTTTGCTCACTTTACTTTTACAAAAATAAGGAACCTGAGCTACCTCAGGTAGATTTAAGACTGTATAATAGATGTCACTATTAACAGTCACCAAAACCTGTATCTATCAGTGACACATTCCTCCCCAAATCTCCTACCCAGACACCTGCAGTTTACTTTTCAATGTTTCTTTGCATCTAGAGATAGGGGAAGGACCATAGCTCAGGAAGAATTATCCCATTCAGGATTAGAATCGATCTAATGAAAGTTGATAAGACTTGTTGGCCTGGGGTCATTGATTAGTAGCCAAGCCAGCTCAGTGGGTCCAGTTTCTAACTTATCGCTTTTCACCCTTCATCAAGAGAGGCACTGGAGAGATGGCTGAATCCACAAAGCCAGTCTTGTCCATTGTGATGAAAAAGAGTGTGGGATTCACTTTCTCTAACACAAGAGGGAAACCAAAGCTGACTCCACTGAGGGGAGGGCAAGAGGAGTCGTGGCCGGTGTCACCTCACCTGGAGAGGGAATTCAGAGGAGACTGGGATTTCCATTGTACAGTATCTGGGGAATGCTAGAAGAACAGGGCTCTCATTGTTCTACGTCCAGCATTTAACTACCACAGATGAGAGCTTCCTTTCTACTCACTACCTATGGCCCAGAGTTGCTGGGAGAGGTAATCAGACGGTCTGGTAACATCCTTTGAACTCCCTGGAGAGCTTGAGTGACAGTAAAGCATGTGTGATCCTTATCAACACTAACTCCCTTGGGTGCACCTTTCCCATCTTTGACACCTGTGCACATTTCACTCAAAGTGGTTCATTCTTCATTCTTTGCTGCAGCTGTTTGTTTCAAGCCCATTAAAAGCTCACTCCAGGAAGTAGCAAATAACATAAAAACCTATGTCAGCATCCCAAGTGGCAAAGCACAACCGGGGGGGTTTAGCATGAACTCAGCCTCTTTGTAAATAGTAGAGTAATAACAGTGCACATTGATTTTGCAAACGTGAAACCATCATGCAGAGGCCCAAGTCTTCAGGCAGCATTATCGTGCCTTTCCCCAGATGCCAAAACATTTTTTTTCCTTTACATTCTCTACATTCTTCTCCTTCATTAATTCCACATCGAAAGTTCTGGGGCACCTGGGTAGCTCAGTCGGTTGAGCGTCCGACTTCAGCTCAGGTCATGATCTCATAGCTCGTGAGTTTGAGCTCCGCATCGGGCTCTGTGCTGACAGCTCGGAGCCTGGAGCCTGCTTCAGATTCTGTGCCTCTCTCTTTCCCTGCCCCTCCCTTGCTTGTGCTCTGTCTCTCTCTGTCTCTCAAAAATAAATAAACGTTAAAATTTTTTTTTAAGTTTTATTGGTTTTCATATCAAAAAGGAAGCTTTACAAAGGTTCTACAGATTTTAAGGTAAGGATGCCAACAAAAACGCAAACAAGAATGGAAACATTACTTTCTTTTTCTTTAAGTTTTTATTTAAATTCCAGTTATTTAACATACAGTGTAATACTAGTTTCAGGTGTACAATTTAGTTATTCAACACTTTCATACATCACCAGGTGCTCATCACAAGTGCCCTCCTTAATCCCCATCACCTATTTCAAGCATCCGCCCACCCACACCCCTCCCGTAACCATCAGTCTGTTCTCCACAGTTAAAAATCCGTTACTCGGTTGCTTCCCTCTCTCTTCTTCCTTTCCTATGTTTGTTTGGTTTCTTAAATTCCACATGTGAGTGAAATCACATGGTATTTGTCTTTAACACTGATGGACATATGGACTGTTTCCATAATTTGACTATTTATAATTTCCATAATTTAACTAGCATAGATAATGCTACTATAAACCTCAGGGTACATGTATCCCTTTGTGGTTTTGTGGGGGGGCGGGGTTGTTTGTTTTTTGTTTTGTTTTGGTTTCATTTTGGGGACTTGTGGTTGTTGTTTTTAAGTTTATTTATTTATTTTGAAAGAGAGAGCGAGAGAATGAGTGTGGGGGTGGGGGAGGGGCAGAGAGAGAGGGAGAGAATCCCAAGCAAGCTCCAGGCTGTGAGCACTCAGACTGACACGTGACTCAACCTCACGAACTGTGAGATCATGACCTGAGTGGAAATGAAGAGTCACTTAACCAACTGAGCTACCCAGGCACCCCATACATGTATCCCTTTGAGTTAAGATTTTTGTATCCTTTGGGTGAACATTCTTTTATAAAAAATGTTTTCTTTCCAGGAGGATCTGAGCACCTCACATATATGGAAGAACGTGGGGTCATTTCAAAAGATATCACGTTGAATTTAACCTTCAATTATGAGCAGTGATTCAGTCTGACAATTAAGTATCTGGGCAACGCAGAAATGAATCCCATTTGCCAGTAAATAAAAATGGGTTTTACTGCAACACATTCCATCCTGAAAACATTCCCCTGACCCTCGTAAGCTTAATAAACACTACTGTCTGAAGAAGATATCTTTTCTTCACTAACCTCTCTTCTGTACTGCTTGAATATATCCCATCTGGTGAATAAATCTAAAATTCAGGAGCTTATATCCTAATTCTATTTTTCAAAATACGGTTTCTAAAAAGGCATCCGTCAAAAACACTTATAATGATATATGGATTCTTCCTCGAGACCATTACATATGCATACGCACAGACATACATCAAGGAATATATATATTTATGTACGTTCTCTGCTTAATTCATGAATAAGAAAAGGCTGTCAACTATCACCATTTCCATTTCTTTCTTTTCTTTTTTTAAGTTTATTTATTTATTTTGAGAGAGACAGCACAAGTGGGGGAGGGGCGCTCAGAGAGAGAGGGAAAGAGCCCCAAAAGTAGGCTCTGCATTGCCAGCACAGAGCCAAACATGGGGCTCCACCTTACGAAACTGTGAGATCATGACCTGAGCCAAAAACCATGAGTCGGACACTTAACCACCCAGGCGCCCCCACCATTTCTATTTCTATTTAATATTATTCTGTAAATAGACTTAAGCAACAAGAAGAAAAGGGCAACATTTGGTGATACTATGATATTTACCTGGAGAACCCACAACAATCCACTAAAAATTATTATAAATAATAATAAATATTATATTATATAAATTTATATAATATATAATATTATATAAATATATATAAATATATATTTATATATATATTTTTATATATAATTATAAAATAAATTATTATAAATAATAAGAAATTGAAGTTTTCTGGGTACAAAATTAATACTGAAAAATCAAAAGTCTTCATGTATGTAAACAACGTCTGCTTAGAATTTATAATGAAACAAACGATCCCATTGATAATGAGAATAAACGATGAAACACATAAGAGTAATTCTAAAAAAATATGCAAGAAATTGTAAAATGTTACTGAGGGAATCCCAAAAAAATCTTAAATGAAAAAATCATATCTATTCTTATACAGGAAGACTCAACATCACAAAGGTGTTAATTCTTTCTAAATTAATCTAAAATGTATGCCATCCTTATAAAATATGAACAGAATTTTTTTTTTAAGTAGACAAAGTGATTCTAAAGTTTATTCACAGAATAAACATGCAAGAATTATCAGGGGGTGCCTAGGTGGTTCAGTCGGTTAAGCGTCTCACCCTTGGTTTCGGCTCAGGTCATGATCTCACGGTTTGTGAGTTTGAGCCCTGCATCCGGCTCTGCCCTGGCAGTGTGGAGCCTGCTTGGGATTCTCTCTCTCCTTCTCTCTCTGCCCCTCCCCTGCTCATGCTGTCTCTCTCAAAATAAATAAAATTTTAAAAAAAATTTCTTTTTACTTGTCAGGACAATTCTGGGGGGAGAATAGTGAAAGAAGCCCATTTTGCCAAATTTTAACTAATTAAGACAGTATGGCGCTAGTTCATGAATACAGCAGTGCATCTGAAGAATAGAAAATCAGGAAGTCGACTCAAATTCATACAGGAATTTTGGATGCCATAAAGGTAGAATTTTAAATCAGTGAAGATCAGATGAATGCTTCAACAGTGTTACAACAACTAGGTTGTCGCCTCGGGAAAAAAATTATATATGCATTCCAGAATTCATAATAAAATAAAAACAAAGTTAAGTGAAAGGTTGAAATGTGGGGAAAAAAATAAGTCTTAGAAGTGTTAGAAGAAAACATGAGGAAATTATTTTTATAATCTTGTAGGGGAGGAAACCCTGTTGAGTGTGCCAGATGCTAAGCTTTCTGTCCATTATAGTCAATACCCACTTCCCCGTTTCTTCCCTGCTAAATAAAACCCCAGTTCTGTTCAGGGGAGCAGTAGACTCCAACCCCAAGAAATGGGTCATGATGGCAGGGTCGCTTTCCACGTTTGCAGCCTTTGCAGCTATGGTGGCAATGTGACTTGGTCAATGAAACTCAAGTGAAAATTTCCTGGAACAACTTCTTAGCTTGCCCAATAAAAATGGACAAACATACTGACACCCCCATCCCCTTTCGAAGCCTAGTCCTAAAGAAAGCATCTTAGGACCAGAAAGGAAAGGCTAAGAGAGTAGAATAAGGGACATTGACCCTGACCTGGTTGAACCACTGAATCAATGCTAACAACCGCCTATCTCTAGAGTTTTCAGTAAGAGGCAGAAAAAATCCAATTTACTTGAGCTACTATGTATAGACTTTGTATAGACCATGTATAGACTGTTTCTTACAGTTGTATGATACTTGCAATCCTAACTGACATGCTGAGAATGCCATAAAACTCAGAAACCTTGAAGGAAAAGACTGAGCAATTTGACCACGTTTAAAATTTTTAAAAAATGTATGCCCCCAAAAAAGATATCAAAAGGAAAAAAAAAACAGATATTTTAAGTTTGCATCATAGCCAAAGGGTTAATATCTTTACTATATGCAGAGCTCACCAAATAAAAAGTAAAAAGGGCACCTGGGTGGCTCAGTCGGTTAAATGTCGGACTTTGGCTCAGGTCATAATCTCACAGTTCGTGGGTTCAAGACCCACACTGGGCTCTGTGCTGACAGCTCAGAGCCTGGAGCCTGTTTCAGATTCTGTGTCTCCCTCTCTTTCTGCCCCTCTCCCACTGTCTCTCTCTTTTTCCCTCTCATAAATAAACATTAAAAATTTTTTTAATAAAAAAAGTAAAAAGACGATAGCCCATGAACTATTGAGACTTCATCAAGACAAAAAGCTTCTGCACAGCAAAGGAAACAATCAACAAAACCAGAAGGCAGCCTACAGAATGGGAGAAGGTATTTGCAAATGACATATCCGATAAAGGGTTAGTATATAAAATCCATAAAGAACTTATCAAACTCAACACCCAAAAAACAAACAATCCAGCTAAGAAATGGGCAGAGGACATGAATAGAACTTTTCTAAAGAAACATCTACATGGCTAACAGACACATGAAAAGACGCTCAACATCACTCATCATTAGGGAAATACAAATCAAAACCACAATGAGATATCACCTCACACCTGTCAGAATGTTTAAAACTAACACCACAAGAAACAGCAGCTGTTGGTGAGGATGCAGGGAAAGGGGAACCCTCCCACACTGTTGGTGGGTGCAGCCACTCTGGAGAACAGTATAGAGGTTTCTCAAAAAAACTACAAATAGAACTACCTTACAATCCAGCAATTGCACTATTAGGTATTTATCCAAAGGATAGCAAAATACTGATTCAAAAGGGCACATGTACTCCAATGTGTATAGCAGCATTAACAAGAGCCAAACTATGGAAAGAGCCCAAATGACCATCAACTGATGAATGGATAAAGAAGATGTCTCACACACACACACACACACACACACACACACACACACACACACTGGAATATTACTCAGCCATCAAAAAGAATGAAATCTTGCCATTTGCAATGATGTGGATGGAACTAGGGTTATCATGCTAAGTGAAATAAGTCCATTAGAGAAAGACAAATACCATATGATTTTACTCATAGGTAGAATTTTTTTTTTAATTTTTTTAATTTATTTTTGAGACAGAGAGAGACAGAGTGTGAGCAGGGGAGGGGCAGAGAGAGAGGGAGACACAGAATCCGAAGCAGCCTCCAGGCTCTGAGCTGCCAGCACAGAGCCTGACGCGGGGCTTGAACTCACGGACTGTGAGATCATGCCCTGAGCTGAAGTCGGATGCCCAACCAGCTGAGCCACCCAAGCGCCCCCTCATAGGTAGAATTTAAGAAGCAACACAGATGAAAACAGAGGAAGGGTGGGAAAAAAGAGAAGAGAGGGAAACAAACTGCAAGGCACTCTTCACGATAGAGAACAAACTGAGGGTTGATGGAGGGAAGACAGTGGGAGATGAGCTAGAGGGGTGATGGGTACTAAGGAGGGCACTTGTGTTGAGCACAAGGATGTTGTATGTAAGGAATGAATCACTGAATTCTACTCCTGAAACCAATATTGCATTGTACGTTAACTAATATTTAAATTAAATAATAATAATAATTAAAAAGGAAAAAAAAATCATAGCCTAGTAGGAAAATGGTCATGGGATATTAACAGAGCATTCACCATAAAAAAGAATACAGATGGCTCTTAATCCTATGAAAAGATGTTCAACTTTACTCATAATAAATGATAAAATAATTTATGTTGTAATAATGTCATTCCTATCAATTTGTTTGGCAGATATTTATAACAAAATTGGACAGCACATTATATTTCTCAGGAAACCCATACTCTGGCATTTCCACTAAGAAAGAAAATTAGGGGGTACCTGGCTGGTTCAGTCGGTTAATCTCAGGGTCGTGAGTTCTAGCCCCATGTTGGGCATGGAACCTACTTAAAAAAATTTTTTTTAATAAAAAGAAAAGAAAGAAAGAAAGAAAACCAGAATAACCCCCAAGGAGAGCAATGTGTCAATGTCACAATTACAAACGCCACCCCAGCAGTTGCTACCCGGTTACAAAATTAAAGGGCTGGAAACAATCTAAATGTCCACCAAAATAGGGATAGTTATTTAAATTATGGAATATTTATTCATAAAGTATTATAAAGAAAGATACCATCTGATTTCATTTGTATGGGGAGTCTAAAAAAACCAAACAAACAAAGTGGAAACAGGCCCATAAATACAGAAAACCAGCTGGTGGTTGCCAACCGGGACAGGGGAGATGGGCAAAGTGGGTGAAGGAGACTGGGAGACACAGGCTTCCAGTCATGGAATGAGTAAGTCACGGGGATGAAAGGCATAACGTAGGGAATGTAGTCAGTGGTATTGTAATAGTGTTCAGGGTGACAGATAGTAGCTACACTTGTGGTGAGCACAGCATAACGTATGGACTTGCCCGATCAGCAGGTTTGTAATTCTGATACAATAAAGCTGAATAAATACATCGAAAAAAAAATAGAAATACAAATTCCTTCTCATTTGAAAAATAAAATAAAATAGTACACGTCTATAAAAAAGACTGAAGAAGCTCTCTGTATATAATTGAAGACTCTTCAAGATAGGTTGTTAAATGACAAAAGTCCAAGTGCAAGGCAACGTGCGGGGTATGCAACCCCTTGTACTGAAAATACATCTGAAGGAAAAATATGTGATTTTATATTAATAAAATACCCCTGATAGACTACACAAGACCCTGGTAATGGCGGTTTTCTCTGAGAGCGGGCACTGAATGACTTTCTGGGTGTTCCAGTTATCTGTGTATGTGCTGCCGAAGCGAGCACTGGGTGTCCCAGTTATCTGTAATGTACACTGAACCACCCCAAGGTCAGTGGCATCAAACCACATCCTTCTGACGGAACTCACAGATTCTGGGTCAAGGATTTGGCCAAGGCTGAAGGCAGGGACCAGAGGGCGACTGGTCTCTGATCATTGACGTCTGGAGCTCCAGCTGTGAGAACTGATTGGCAGAATGCAACTCAAATGGCCGGAGGTGGAAACATCTGAAGGCTTCTTCCCACCCCTGTCTGGCGTCTGCTGTGGTGACTCAGTTGTCATCGATGACAGCGCACCTACAAGCGACCTCTCCACGTAGCTGGGGCTTCCTCACAGCTTGGCAGACTAGTTAGAGCAGTAAGACCTCCAAGAGCCAACTTGGGGCTCCAAGAGCAAGCATTGTGACATGCAAGGCAGACGTTGCACGGCCTTTTACGACCATCTCGGAAATCACATAGCATCACCTCTACTGTACCCTGTGGGTTGAAGCGGTCACAAACCTGCCCAGACTCGAGATGCCAGGAAATGGAAACTGAAGTACAGTAAAACCTTAGATTGCGAGTAACTTGTTCTGCGTGTGTTCCCCAAGACAAGCAAACATTTTTTTTTTTAGTTTTTTTAACGTTTATTTATTTTTGAGAGAGACAGAGAGACAGAGTATAAGCGGGGAGGGGCAGAGAGAGAAGGAGACACAGAATCTGAAGCAGGCTCCAGGCTCTGAGCTGTCAGCCCAGAGCCCCATGTGGGGCTCGAACTCAGGAACCCGGAGATCATGACCCGAGCTGAAGTTGGACACTCAACTGACTGAGCCACCCAGGCACATCAAGAGGAAACATTTCTAATAAACTGTGGATCAATTCAATAATGGTGGTTATCTCTAGGGAGTGGAGTTTGGGGAGATTTTAATTTTCCTCTTTTTGCCAACTTTTAGCTCCTAATTTCTTTAAATAAGGAAGGACTGCCTGTGTTATTAAAAAAAAAAAAAAGTGTTTTAAAAAAAATCAAGGATCTCTCTTAAAATTCTCTTCTATGGAGCACAGCAAAGCCACACTTCCCATGCGTTTCCTTGTGAGTTTGAGATAGTGACCGAGTTCAGAGATAGGTCCATGTGTATTTTCCATAAGCTCTCCACAGTGACGCACCATATGAGAAACATTATGGTTGCACGCAACCTTGCGAGTGGAAGGACACCGTACTCATCTGTCGCAATTTGCAGAATTGGGTTCTGCAGGCTCAGAGAAACACGGCTTCCGTTGACTTTACCTGGACCCTATCCAGCTGTGTGGCACAGCTCTGCGGGAGGTACGTGCCGAGTCCTTGTGTGTGGGTATGAGGTGAGCCCAAGACAACCAGGGGCTGGCCTGCCTTTGTCCTTTGCCCCCCTGGCTGTCATGCCTTTACGGGAAGCTTTTCTCCCTATTCCTTGTCCTCCCTCCTACCTTTATTCTTGTCTCTCTGCTCACGTTCACCCTTCCCAGATGTTTCCTTCTTAGCCTACTTTCTCTCCTCTCACCTTTTCTTTTCTTTTTTTAATTTTTTTTTAATGTTTATTTATTTTTGAGAGAAAGAGACAGAGCATGACCAGAGAGGGAGACACAGAATCCGAAGCAGGCTCCAGGCTCTGAGCTGTCAGCACAGAACCCGACGCAGGGCTCGAACCCATGAGCCGTGAGATCATGACCTGAGCCAAAGTCAGACGCTCAACCGACTGAGCCACCCAGGCGCCCCTCACCTTTTATCTTCTTCCCACACTACACCCAATTTCATATGGACCATTATATAAGGGGGTGGGGGGACCACCCTAAATCAACAAAATGGGTTTACAGGGAGGGCTCTGTTGCCTTTTCTCAGCTACCAGTTTGGGTTTTCTTTTTTTTTTTTTTCCATATCACTTCCTTTTATTTCATCATTGGTCTTAGGATGACATGATCATTTCCAATTTCCTTCTCTTTTTTTATTGAGTAAAATACACATGACATGAAATGAACCATTTTAATCATTTTGAAGGATACAGTTCAGTACATTCCCATTGTTGTGCAACCATCACCACCACCCGTCTTTAGAACTTTTTCATTTTCCAAAACTGAAACTCTGAACCCATTAAACACCAGCTCCCCATTCCCTATTCCCAAACCCCTGGCAACTGCCATTTGTACTTTTCAGTATCCATGAATCTGACTAGGCTAGGTATTTCCTAGGAGTGAAACATATTTCCTATGAGTGAAATCATACAGTAATTTCCTTTCTGTGATGGGCTTATTGCACTTAGCATAACTTCTTTAAGTTCGTCTATGTCGCAGCCTGTGTTAGAATTCCTTTCCTTTTCAGGGTTGAATAATATTCCATGGTTTATGCAAACCACGATTGGTTTATCCACTCATCCGCGGGTGGACACTTGAGTTCTCAGCTATCTGTTTTTTCCAAAGTGAAGTAGGCCTCTCCTCCCCTCGCCCCAGACCAAGGATACCCTCTCACCGCCAAATCCTTCATTCCTGGCCTGCGGGTACCTCCTTCCCTGCTAAAGCACCTTGGGATTGGGTCCTGTGGCTTCATCTCACCTCTTTCCACATTGTCCCCCAAAATGGCACTATTTCCATGGCCTTCAATACCTTCCAGGGATGATGATTCCAGGCTTATCTCTCCACTCATTTTATTTCATTTTTTAAAGTTTATTTATTTATTTTGAGAGAGAGAGAGAGAGAGCAAGTGGGGGATAGGCAGAGAGAGAGAAAGAAGAAGAGAAAGAGAATCCCAAGCAGGCTCTACACTGTCAGCAGGGAGCCCGGAAAAGGGCTCGAACTCACGAAGCATGAGATCATGACCTAACCTGAAATCAAGAGTCAGATGCTTAACCAAGGCATCCCCAGGCTTATTTCTCCAAACAAGACTTCGGCTCAGGGCTCCAAACCTTATACCTGCCTACATCTGTCACAGCTCTATTTATGAACATCTCATAACCAGTTCAAAACCAGATTTCTTTATTTGTCCTCACCCCTCCACTCTCAGGGTAAAAGTGACCAGAGCTCTCCCCTAAACCAGCCAAGAGACTAGAGGCCTAGTCTTTAAGACACTGAAGCTTAACATTCTACCTCTAGATACCAGCCACAAAGGATGGTGAGAGTGAGATTCAGAGCGGAAAATAGGTAATTAATCATAGAAAGTCTGTATGTTCTACAGTCAGAAGCTGACCCGGCCCCCTTCCCCTGCCACACTCCCAGAACAACAGGAGTCAAATGCAAGTTCTCAGGGAAAAGATCAGAATGCTCTTCCCTGGAAAAACAACCTTTGGACACTGATACTTGACTGGTTCACTGTTCCCTATCCTGAGAGGCCTTCTCATCATCAAGAGCAAGGCTGGCTGTGTAGACGAAGCTTTAAACCTGTGCATAAGGGTCTACCTCTTGAATGTCAATAAACAAGCAAGGATCAATAGGCATTTAAGGAATATAGCAATGTACCCATATGGTCTAGAAATTTAGAGACAAATACCCAAAAAAAAAAAAAAAAAGGGCAAAAAAGTCAGAGATGGTTGCCTCTGTGGAGCAAAACTGTGGAATAGGAGGGGACAGCTGTACATTTTTTCAGTATTATTTGATTTTGTATTATTTGATTTTTAAATATGTGTATTTATTTATTCTTCGCAGGGCACTGAAAGTAACCTTCCTAAAATGTCAACCAGGTCACTTAAAACTCTGCAGGGTCTTCCCATGATCTTCAGTAAGTAACACAAAGTCCAACGGTAACCCCCAAGACCCTGCATGATCTGACCCTGCCTGCCTCTCCCACCTCATCCTACTTTGTTCCATTCTCTTCCTTGTTCATTAAGCTCCAGCCTCACCATTTTCCTCTCCTTCAATTCCTTTCAAAAAGCCAAGGTCTTTGCTGCTTCAGGCCTTTAGATATGCTCTCGCATATCCATGGAATATTTTTGTCCTGCTCTTCATCTGGCTGGCTCCTTCCTGTCCTTTCTGTCTCCACATAAATATCACCTCCCAGGGAGGCCTTCACCAACCAACCTATCAAAAGTTGGTCACCCCTATTATCTTTTTTTCTTATTAAAAAATTTTTTTTTATGTTTATTTATGAGAGAGAGAGAGAGAACACTAGCAGGGGAGGGACAGAGAGAGAGACACACACACACACACAGATTCTGCAGCAGGTTCCAGGCTCTGAGCTGTCAGCACAGAGCCCAACGCAGAGCTCGAACCCACAAACCATGAAATCATGATCTAAGCCGAGTTGGACACTTAACTGACTGAGCCACCCAGTCGACCCACCCCAGTTATCCTTAATTTATCCTCTTACTTGCTTCCTTCATGATATTTTTAATTGTTTTTATTTTTTTTATCTATTCATTTGTTTTATTATTCTGCTCCCCTACTAGAAAATTAGTTCCATGAAGGCAAGGACCGTGCCCTATCTCAAGGACCAGAGCAGGACGCCTGGCACAGTACCTGTTTGAATAAATTATATCCTAAACTGAATGCAAATCTCAATTCCCATCTCCCTGGGCAGGTTTTCCAGGTTGTACTAGTCTTCAGAGTAAGCACTACTAATTTGGTTAAAGATTAAAGATGCCCCCCAATATGTGGCACACATCAGCCCCACTCCAAACTGCTAAGACATCTCCCTTATGGGGCTTGAGTAACAGTTTCTCTCTTTATATTGGAGGGAGCAGAAACGGGAAAAGAATGCATACAAATTGACTCAGAGGGGATAAGGAGGAGTACTATTTATTTAAATGGCTCAATAAATCTTCCTTAGATAACAGGGAGGAACCCCCTATCTTGATGGGCTTTGGAGATTGAGAGTCAAATGCCAATTTTCATTTGAATCACATTAGTGTGGATAACATAACAGCTTAGTACTTAATAGTAATGATGACTATTAAAATAATAATAATGCAAGAGAGCAGAAAATCAGAAAATGAGAAGGAATAGGCAGGTTAAATGCCCTCAGCTGTGTTCTCCAGACATTTTAGTTATATCCAAACCATATCTTCATCAAAAAAAAAAAAAAATCTGCAGGTGGTTAGGATAATGTTAATGACAAGACGTTTGCACTTTGTCTGACCTGGAAAGAAATATCTACTTTGCTACCTTAAAATTCAATCCATATCACCCCATGTCACCCAATCCATGTCACAATCCAAAATCATGGTGACTTATTTCAAGCACTACTGGACACATATTCGAAAGGAGAGCTATGAACTCTGCTGATATTGAGATCTTAAATCACACAGTCTTTTCTCCCTCTTTTCATGGAGCAGAAGCTCAAGTCCTACGTTGAGGAGAAAGTGGGATCAAATGATTCCTCTACATTTCTCCCAGCTCTAAGATCCAATAATTGGATGACTCATCATCTGCTGAAGGAAATTAGTTTAGGAGATAGGGCGGTAAGCTGTGAAATGCTCATAAGCCTGGTCATACTTATAGAACTGTTAAACCTATACATTGGCATCCTATAAAAAGGAGAGTCCAGAGGAAAGAAAGAAAATACCAAATTCTATATAGGCAGAAACCAGGAGTGATGAATTACTTACTACTCATGATTTATTTACTCATTAAGCACTCACTATGTAACTGGCCCAGTGCTTAAAATGGGGCAGATGCATAAAATGATTCCCTGTGTTCAAAGAGTAGTAGAGATAGACTCAAAAATAAACAATTTTAGCACCATCATCATTTAGCACCATATAATAACATTCATTATAGGGTTCAGTGCCACAAATTCTAGAGGAAACTAGAGGGCTGGGTAGCTCTACTGAGGAAGTTAAGAAGGACTTTATCAAGGAGATAATAGTTTGAACTGGGCTTTGAAGGATGAGTAGGAGTTTTCTAGTGAAGAATGAGAAGGGGATTCTAAGAAAAAGGAATAGAAAACATAAAGGCTTAGAGACATGAAGGAGCATAGAAGAAAAAGAAAAAGGAAATATTTGGAGTAAAGGAAGCAGGAATACATAAGAATAGGAGATTAGAATCAAGACATACAGGAAACTAACCATTAAGAATTTTGTATACCATGCTGAAAGCTTATTTTTTTTCCTATAAACAAGGTACATGATTGAATGATTTTTTTACCAAAAGTACTTCATGATCAGATTGCTTTTGTTAAAAGGAATTCCCTGGTGGGATTGTAGAAAATTAAAAGACCAAAGAAAACAAGTCAGAAGGCCCCTGTAATCATCTAGTCAAGAAATAAGGCCCTGCCTTAGCACATGGAAATATTCTCATCTTCACTATAATGAGAGAAATTCAAACTAAACTCACCCTGAATACCATTTCTCACCTATCAAGATGGCAAAAATTCAGATTCTTGAGAACACACTCAAGGTGTTGATGAAGTCAGGGGAAAACAGGCCCTCTTATATACTGCTGTAGGAGTGAATAATAGTGCAACCTATATGGAGGGAAGTTTGGCACTTTCCAATAATATAATATATGTTTTTACCTAAAGCAGTCTACAAATTCAATGCAATCCTTATCAAAATACCAAAAGCATTTTTCATAAAACTAGAACAAATAATAAACAAATTTGTATGGAATCACAAAAGACTCCAAATAGCCAAAGCAACCCTGGGAAAGAAAAACAAGCCTGGAGGTATCACAATTCCAGATTTCAAGATATACTGCAAAGCTATCGTAATCAAAACAGCACAGTACTGGCACAAAAATAGACACATAGATCAATGGAATAGAACAGACAGCCCAGACATAAATGCATGATTATAGGGTTAATTAATCATTGACAAAGGAGGCAGAAATATACAATGGGGAAAAGACAGTCTCTTCAATAAATGATGCTAGGAAAACTGAACAGCTACATGCAAATAATTAAACTGGTCCACTCTCTAATACCATACACAAAAATAAACTCAAAATGGATTAAAGATCTGAATATGAGACCTGAAACCATAAAAATACTAGATGAGAACACAAGTGGTAATTTCCCTGACATCAGCCACAGTAACATTTTTTCTAGATCCATCTCCTAAGGCAAGGGAAACAAAAGCAAAAATAAACTATTAGAATTACATCAAAATAAAAAGCTTTTGCACAGTGAAGGAAATCATTAACAAAGCTAAAAGGCAACCTTCTGAATGGGAGGAGATATTTACAAATGATACAACTGATAAGGGGTTAATATCCAAAATATATAAAGAACTTAAACAACTCAACACCAAAAAACATCTGATTAAAAATGGGCAGAGGATCTGACTAGACATTTTTCCAAAGATTCCGTGCAATCCCAATTAAAATCTCAGCAAGCTGTTTTACCTATATAGACAAATTAATTCTAAAGTTTATATAAAGAGACAAAAGACCCAAAATAGTCAACACAATATTGGAAAAAAGACAACATCAGAGAACTCACACTATTGGATTTTAAAAATTACTATAAAGCTATGGTAATCTAGACAGTGTGCTATTGGCAAGAGAATAGATAAGTAGATCAATGGAACAGATAAAGAGCTCCAAAATAGACTCACATAATATAGGCAACTGATCTTTACAAAGGCAACACAATGGAACACAGATAGTCTCTTCAACAAATGATGCTGGAACTACTGGACATCCACACGCAAAAAAAAAAAAAAAAAAAAGAATCCAGACACTGAACTTCCACCTTTAATAAATTAACTCAAAATAGATAATAGGTCTAAATGTAAAATGCACAACTACAAAACTCTTAGAAGGTAACATGGGAGAAAACCTAGATGACCTTGGGCATGTTGATGATTGTTTGAATACATCGCTAAAGGCATTTTCCACAAAAAAAAGAATTGGGCTTTATCAAGTCTCAGAGAGAACTGGGCTTTATCAAAATTAAAAATATTCTGCTCTGCAAAGGGTAATGTCAAAGGGTAATAAGAAGACAAGTCACAGACTGGGAGAAGATATCTGCAAAACACACACACACAAACACACACTTAATAAAAGGCTGTTATCCAAAATATACAAAGAATTTTTTAAATTCAACAATAAGCAAACAGCTCAATTTTAAAATGGGCAAAAGAGGGGCGCCTGGGCGGCTCAGTCGGTTAAGCGGCCGACTTCGGCTCAGGTCATGATCTTGCGGTCCGTGAGTTTGAGCCCCGCGTCGGGCTCTGTGCTGACAGCTCAGAGCCTGGAGCCTGTTTCAGATTCTGTGTCTCCCTCTCTCTCTGCTCCTCCCCTGTTCATGCTCTGTCTCTCTCTGTCTCAAAAATAAATAAACGTTAAAAAAAAAAAATTAAAAAAATAAATAAATAAATAAAATAAAATAAAATGGGCAAAAGACCTGAACAGATACCACACCAAGATGTACAGATGGCAAATAAGCATACAAAAAGATGTTCAACATTATATATCATGAAGGAACTGCCAATTAAAACATCATTGAGGGGCGCCTGGGTGGCTCAGTCGCTTGAGCGGCCGACTTCAGCTCAGGTCATGATCTCGCGGTCCGTGAGGGCTGTGAGTTCGAGCCCCGCGTCGGGCTCTGTGCTGACAGCTTGGAGCCTGGAGCCTGTTTCAGATTCTGTGTCTCCCTCTCTCTGACCCTCCCCTGTTCATGCTCTGTCTCTCTCTGTCTCAAAAATAAATAAATGTTAAAAAAAAAAATTTTTTTTAAATAAAAAATAAAAAAAAAAAATAAAACATCATTGAGATATCACTATACACCTACTAAAGTAGTCAAAATCCAAAACATTGACAGTACTAAATCCTGGAAATAGGTGGAGAACAGGAGCTCTCATTCACTGCCTGTGGGAATGCAAAGTGGTATGGACACTTTGGAAGAGAGTTTGGAAGTTTCTTATATAACTAAACATAACCTTACCGTAAAGTCTAGCAGTTTCATGTCTTGGCTTTTATCCAAAAGAACTGAAACGTGTATCCACATAAAAACCTGCAAATGGGTGTTTATTGCTATAAACACTTGAAATGTGAAATTAAATTTGACATTGCTTAATTTACGATTGCCCAGACTTGGAAGCAACCAAGATATTCTTCAGTAGGTGAATGCATATTCACCTTTGGTATATCCAGACAATGGAATATTATTCAGCACTTTAAAAAGATGAGCTATCGGGGCACCTGGGTGGCTCAGTCGGTTAAGCGTCCGACTTCAGCTCAGGTCATGGTCTCACAGTCCGTGAGTTTGAGCCCCGTGTCAGGCTCTGTGCTGATGGCTCAGAGCCTAGAGCCTGCTTCAGATTCTGTGTCTCCCTCTCTCTCTGCCCCTCCCCTGCTCATGCTCTCTCTCTGTCTCAAAAATAAATAAAAACATTAAAAAAGTTTTAATATCTGGAAATATTTTATGTATATCATAGGATAAAGTAAATAAATAAATATATTAATGTTATCAGGAACCAAGATTCTCACTAGGAGAGAATAGAAATAAAAAGTTTAAAATAAGAGGCGTGCCTGGGTGGCTCTATCAGTTAAGTGCCTGATCAAGTGACCCTTGATCTGGGCTCTGGGACTTTCATGACCTGAGACTCAGGTCATGATCTCATGATCCCACGGTTCATGAGATTGAGGCCTGAGTCAGGCTCTGCATTGACAGCACGGAGCCTGCTTGGGATTCTCTCTCTCACTCTCTCTCTCTGCCCCTCCCTCCCTGCTTGCAGACGCACTTCCTCTCCCTCACTATCTCTCAAAATAAATAAACATTTAAATTTTAATTGTAAATATCGGTGAACTTAGAGTTTTTTAAAATATATTTTCTATTACTTCCATTGAAAAGGCCTAGGTGCAATAACACCCACACCAACCAGATCTGGGTGTCTAAATACCATTCCCCACTAAAAGAGACCAGGATTCCTTGGAGAAACATCTCTTCCCAGGTCTGGGGCCAGAAAAACACAAGTTGAGCCTTGGATCTCTTATTTTGCTCACAGTAAAGAAGTACATAAAGACCAAGAATCATATTAAAGAGTCTCAGAGCATGGCCTTAAGGGGCCCCCACTGATCACATATGGGTCAACTCGGGCAATTTGCAAAAATTGATTTCAGGCAGGAATTATCAATAAATACTGATAACACTGGGTAGACCTTGTTGGCCATCAGGATATTCACACCAATTCAAAGTATTACCCACAGATTGCTAATTATGAAGGGGTGAATTACTTTGATGGCTGAGAGACATGATTGATATTTTCTCTTTCCCTCCTCTAGGATCTTCTTTTTTTCTAGGATGCTAACCAAACTTAGTATCTGTGGTGGCTTCATACTGTATCTACTTAGCCAAGCTGGAGCCATTGTTTCCCAGAATTCCCTTCCCTATATGTCCTGAAGCAAAGCTGGTCACCAAGGGAGGTTTATGAGTAATTCAGAAAGTGGACATGGAGGCACACAGTCAATGAACTATAGTTTTCTGGAGCTGACCTTCTACTGGGTGAAGGGCCATTCTACTACCCATCTGCAATGTCATCCAGTCCTCACTGCTTCCATTTCTAGGATGTGAAGCCAGGGGTCTGTCTGAAGAAGTAGAAGCACATGATTCACTTGTTTACTTTCCTCCTCAACTTCTCCCAGCATGCCATAGCGTTTCCTGGAAACCGTAAATTGAAAAAACCAAACAACAACAACAAAAACCCCATCATTATTAAATACCTCAACCTCACCCACAAGTGGAGTCTGGGGATTACATAAAGCCCCTGTGTGTTGGGGCATAAAGGAAGAAGCTCATTTAAATATCTGTGACATCAATGGAACAGACACTGATTAGACAGATGGACAGTGGCATTTTTAGTATAATATGCCTTATAAGCCTGCAGAAAAATCGCTCAGCCCACCATGATGTTAGTGACTCATAGGTGTTAATAGTGACAGTTCATAACTCTACCGAGAATACAGCCAATTTCTGCTTATCCACAAATAGATTGTTGCTTTGCCAAGTATTTGCACAGCAATCTGTTCCAGCCTCGGCTACCACAGCAGGCCCCAGCTTGGGTGGGGTCAAGGCTATATAAAGGAATGTAAAGAGCAGGGCTGGGCCTAGAATATAGAGTGAAGGGGAAGAAGTATTTTCACCCCAGCGCGCATCTGATTATATTCTCAGGTGAAATGTCATCCATCCGTGTCACCAAATGTTTACTGAGCACCTACTATGATTGGGACACTGTGCAGGCCAGTAGGGATTCAAAAGCTATAATACAGGGTCTCTACTTCAGGAACCTTACACTAGAGTTTAGGACACAAACCATAAACAAAAAACACATGCATCAATATTCACTAGCAACAATAAATGGCCAAGTGTGAGAGGCAGCCAACAGAGAGTAGAGAAGGGGAATTTGCACTATATAGCTGTGATAGATGAATCACAGGACTAGGTGAATTCTCCAGGGAGAAAGGAGAAAGCAATAGAGGCAAGAAATCTTTATTAAGCATCTACTAATGATATACTAACAGCTACCATCTGGGGACATTTAACAATGCCAAGTGTTTTACCTGTGCATTCACACTTAATTTTTGCAACCACCATGTGATTGACTTATTATTCCCGTATTATAGTTAACCAGGAAGTCTCAGATAAGTAATTACCCCAAGGTCACACGATTTGTGAACGACTGGGCAGAACTCACACACAGATTTTTCTGACTCAAAGTTCATGTTTTTCTGTTTAACAGTGTGAGCTCGCTTTCCTATATCTCTTCACACTACAAACGTGTCACGTATATCGTGTGTAACCTCCATGGCCTTGGCCTTCAAGGAGAAAGCCATGTGCACAAGATGGCAGGGGACAAGAGAACGCCAAAAGAAAGGGTGAGTGCCCCAATCTATGGCAGACATAATTGGTGCTGGGGAGGGAACAGTGTGAGGGGGCAGCAGTGTCATGGGGGGAATATGTCATTCTTAAAGCATCAGGTCCCTCAGGCTGCCTCCAAGGAGCTCCCAGACAAATTCTGCAAACTACAACAGCCCCCCAAGGATTCTCTTTATCTGATGCCGCACAGCAGGGCGCCCTGATTAGGTTTCCATAGCAGACAAATGGCCCTGGGTGGCCTGACTTACTGTGGACATAAGAGGTGGCTGCCATTCCCAAGGCCCAGCCACCCATCTGAGCAATGGCAGCTCTCCAGGGGCAGAGAGTATTCCCCATGCCTATAATGGGCCTAACTAGTGTCAATATTTACAGAGGAACCCAAGGGACAACAGATGGATGGAGTGAACCAAAAGGCAGCCACTTCCCTGTCTTCATTTTGAAGTCTCTGCTGCAGAAAAGAAGGAGGGATTCAGGAAAAGTGGTGTTCCACTGTCACCTTGGCAAACTTGTTCACCTCCCTTAAACATTGGAGGAACTACCCAGTGAAAGGTGGAAAACAAATGGCAGGAGTCCAGTGAAGTGTTAGCATTTCTGTCTTAGGATAAAACAAATCCTCTCCCTTCCCCCGACTGTAATTTCCTTCTGTATAATTTTCTAGCAGTACTTGGCAGGTTGGGGACTCACAGGCACATAGTCATTAGCTGTAAAAATGACAGCGATGATACTTAGAGTCCAGAGGGGAGAGAACTGGCCAAGAAAAATCCTGGGGAGTGCCAACATCTGAGGCTGTCATGTGGAGGGGAGGTGTACCCCTGAACTCTACATGACCATGGATGTCCATAAAGAACGAGGACCCAAAGGTGTCCGGGAGATTGTGGTCCAAGTCAGTAAGAAAATCCAGGAAGAGCACAACTGAAACATGTTCCCTGCATTTGGTACATAGGTCATGGGTGACCTTAGCATGGAAGTTCTGCTAGAGTGGTAGGGTTCAGAAGACACAGCCACATGTACCAAGGAGCCAAAGAAGGGGAGGACACGGAGACGAAGAGGAGATGTGAGCTTTCAGAGAAGTTTGAATATGCAAGTAGGGGAAGGTCAAGGGAGCATAATTTTTTTTCAAGATGGAAATTATTTGAGTGCGATGAGAGGTTCAGGGGAAAGATCCAGTAGGGAGTGAGAAGTCATAACAGGGACGGAGGAGCTGATGGCAGAACAGTAGCAGACATCATACAGAGAGAGCCCGGAATGCGTGTTCCTCAGCCAGCCTCTCAAAGTTTTCTCAAGAAGCCATCAACAGCTTCGATCATCGTCTTGCGTCTCCCTGTTAAACCTAGTCAAGGACAGGAGGCCCAGACTGGCGAATCAGTTTATCCCCAAAAAAGTGCAAACCAGGTTTAGCGTGGACGGACCATCTGCAGCGTTTCCTCAGCCCTCACTCTTATGTATAAATCCTTATCTCCCCTTAAGAAGGGATTCCTTGGGGTGCCTGGCTGGCTCAGTCAGTGGAGCCTGCCACTCTGGATCTCGGGGTAGTGAGTTCGAGCTCCACATTGGGTGTAGAGATTAGTTTTAAAAAAAAGGAAGAAGAAGGGATTTGTTCACATATGAGGAAACAATTTGCATACAAAATAATTAATCAACCTGTAAACTAAATGTTCTTGAGTTATTTTTTCACAAGAGAAAGAAAGGCAGAAGTAGGAACAAGTGATGGATGGTGACTAAAGAAGCAAGGTCCAGGGATGGTGGGAGGGGATGGGGTCAGAGGGATCCCAGTGAGGTTGTCTTTAAGTAGGAGCACAGATCCCCCTATGCTTTGACCCTGGAGGAAATGTGGGGAATGTGCATAAGGTTGGGGGGGGGGGGAGATGCAGTAAAGTGGGGAGTGGAACAGGAAGTTAGAGGGCTGTCTGCTGAGAGGGAAGAGCTCACATATTCAAGGGATGGTGGAAGGTTTACATTATTGAATAGAATGAGTGATGGACGAGGTAAGAGAAAGGAAACACTGCTGGGCACCCACAAAGACCCAGCTGAGGCTGAGACAAAAAGGGTGACAGTCTTCCCCCCACCAGCTGCACAGGTGGAGAGGGAGAGGAGAGTGGGATAGGTATATCGCTGGGGGTGGGGGGAGTAAAGAGGAAGGAGGGGATGTGAGGAGGAGGGAGACGAGGAGTTCAGATGATCACAGGACCTGGGCTGGAAGGGGAAGGGAGAGAGGCCAGGAGTTGTGCTCACAGTGGCCCGTATTCTAGTTAGAACAGAATCCACTCCAGCTGGCTGAAAAAGAGAGGGATATAGATAGCTCAAAAAATCACCAAGCAATGTAAAGAAACAGACTCTGGCTCAGTGTCCAGGAATGACTCCCCCCACACACTGGGGGACTGGCCCATCACAGGGGCTGAGCCTCGCCACAATCACAAAAGCTATAGAACAAAACCCCCTCCATCACATGCTCCTGGGAAAACAGACGCCCCTGCTCCACCTTCTCTGTAGAACTCAGTGTTGAGTCAAAAGTCTCTTGTAGGTGCCTTAGGTTGGTAGAACCGAAGTCACTGCCCCTGGCAGCAAGGGAGCAAGGGAGACTGACACATTAACTGTGTGCTTTGTCTCCCTTCCCCTCTGCACACCCCCAGGGGGAAGGCTGCTATTGCACTTTGGGTAAGTGTTCAAGAAGTAGAAAAAGAATTCAAGAGGCTTGGGACAGCCGTCCTCTGTAAGGTATATCCAGGCTGCTGCCGTCTACACAGTGACTTTTTTGTTGAATTTTTTTAAGTTTATTTATTTATTTTGAGAGAGAGAGAGCACAAGTGGGGAGGGGCAGAGAGGAGAAACAGAATCCCGAGCAGTCTTTGTGCCATCAGCGCACAGCCCAGTGCAGGGCTTGAACTCGCAAACTGTAAGATCATGACCTGAGCTGAGATCAAGAGTCAGAGGCTCAACTGGCTGTACCACCCACGTGCCCAACACGGTGCCTCTGTGAGTACTTTTTTTTAATACCCTACTGGGTACATGCAACTCTGTGGGCATATGGCTTGGCGAGATCTGTTTGTTATGAGAAGGAAAAGAAGGGAGGGGAAGGGGAGGGAGGGAAGGAGAGGGAAGGAGAAGGGGGAGGGGAGGGGGGAGGGGAGGGAGGAGGGGAGGGGAGGGGAGGGGAGGGGAGGGGAGATGCTCCTCCTGGGGAAGAAGGGCATGCCCTGCCCCCGTGCACAGGTGTAGTGTTTATGGAACAAAGTACAGGTTGGGTTTCAGCTCCCACCCACCTCCTCAAGGGGTGGATTCTGTGCAATGCACAACAGGCACAACCCTTTGAGACAATTCAGGAGCCTACTGCCTGGGCAGAAATAGAGGGGCCAAGGGCCAAAAAGTCCCCACAAAGTCCAAGAGCGTGTGTAGTAGGAAGGAGAGCAAGAAGGATAAGCGTTCTGGTGTGAGCATGAAACCCAGGAGTCTGAGAGTTCTGGGCAGGAGCTGTCAGTGTGGCAATAACACGTCCCCGTGAGTGGGTGAAGTAAGTGCAAGGGAGCTAAAGAGGCCTTGGAATTGAGGAAGCTGTTTCAGAGACAGATCACCTATGTGGATACTAAAAACTAAGATGGAGGAAGAGGAAGAAGGGAGCCAGATTCCAAAGTTGTCCATGAGACAGTTACAGGGAAATAGTGGGTGACGGCACCCAGGAGGACAAGACGGAGGCAATCACCTCAAGTAGGAAGGACTTCACGCAAGGCTGGGAGCAAACAAATAACAAATCCCCAGCTTCCCTCTCCTGGCTCCTTGTTCCTTGCTCCATGGGACACCGATGTATTCACTTAAGCAAATAGTGAATATCAGGTTACCATAACAAAGTACTAAAGACTGGGGGGCTTAAATTAAAAAAAAAAAACTTATTATTTCTCAAAGTTCTGGAGGCTGGAAGTCCAAGGTCAAGGTGACAGCATGATTTGGGTTCTGGAGAGAGCCCTCTTCTTGGCTTGCAGATGACTGCCTTCTCCCTGTGTCCTTACATGGCAGAGAGAGAGGGCAAGGTTTCTGGTGTCCTTCCTTATAATGGCACCAACCCCATCATGAGGGCCTCACCCTCATGAACTCATCTAGCCCTAATCACCCCAAAGACCCCATCTCCAAATGTAACCTTCCTTTGGGAGGTAGGGTTTCAAAATATGAATTTGTTGGGGGTGGGGAGGACACAGTCCATAGCACTTAGTCCATAACACTCCACTGTTTGTGAACAAAACAAAATCCCTATTCTCACAGTGCTTATGTTCTAGCAGAGAGAGGCAGTCAACACACACACACACACACACACACACACACACACACACACACACACAATATGTTAGGGTAATAAGTGCTGTAAGAAAACTTATGTTAGTGAGGTGACAGAGAGCCAGGACATTACTGTGCATCAAATGTATATGGGAGAATGGAGTGAGACATGGAATATCTGGTGGGAAAGTGTTGCGGCCTGAGAGAGCAGCAAGTGCAAAGGCCCTGAGGCAGGATCAGGTTTGACCTGTGAAATTAGAGAAGAGGGATGAAAAGGCAAGTGGTAGGATTTGTTGTCATTGGAGGATAATAGTGGGCAAACTACATAGGGAATTGTAAAGACTTCAGTTCTTACTCTGAGTGAGGTGGAGGCTACTTTGGTTAAGAGGCGAGAAACGACATGATCCAGAAATGCAAGAATGGAAAACCTCCAACGGAGGAAGTCACACATGTAGTGTTCCTTAGGGGAGAGGTGGGTTGCAAGGAAGAGAGGGGTGGAGGAAGGCTGGTCTGAGAAAGCTGAGCACTGAGAGGTGAAGGTCCATAGGGCACAGTGGCATGAGAGGTAGGGAGGGCCAGGGTGAGGAAGGGGCAAGAGAAAATAGGAGATGGGGGTGGTTGCCTGGACACCCAAGATTAAAGGAGTGAGGGAGACACTGGACCCAAGATGCTTGAGGCAGGATGCGATCAGGAGTCAGAGGCATCAGGAGGGCTCCCTGCAGTCCACAGAGGGCAGAAAGGGCCACGGTATAATGAGAAAGCCACCAGAAGTGCCCGTGGGTTTGGGGATGGCAGGGGGAGTGAGACACAGGGAAGCAGGGCAGGAACACCCCCTGAAATGTGCAGAACAGCACCCTGGAGAGAAGGCAGAGTGCAAGGGACTTTCTGGCCAATATCTGTCTCCAGGTAAATTTTGAGGGAAAAGGGTAGAAAAAAATGGACCCCTGCAAAACTGTCCAGCCCAGGAAAGCCCCCGTCCCGGGGCATCTGGGTGGGCCCAAGGTCCTGGATGGGTGTGCCCAGGAGGGAGGAGGAGTTTGCCAGGAAAAAGGAAAAGGAGGAAGTGAAGGGCAGCAACCTGGGACACTCCCTCCATTGCAGCAGCCCTCCTGGTGACCTGGGCCTGCTGGCCATGTAGGGAGGAGGGGAAAAAGCCACAAAGTAGATCTAATCCAGAACCACTTTCCATAGCCTCATTTGCAATTCAGTTGCTCCTTTGGCAAAAGTCCCTGTGCAGCTGTTCCACCCAGAGAGCCTTTGCCAGGTGAACCGGGGGGCCAGGCAAGATGCCTCGCAGCTGCCAGCCTGACGGCTGCAGGGCTCAGTTTCCCCTCTTCAGGCTGGGGGACAGGTAGGCAGGAGGCCCAGGCACATGCAGAGAGCGCTGCCTTGCCTTGCCTTGCCTTTCCTGGTTTAAGCGAGACACAAAGCGCTCTTTGATCTGAAGCCCTCTGCCAGTTCTGGAAGGGCTGTGTTTGTCACAGCTCCAAAAAAAAAGCAGGAGGTTACTTAGCTATGGATGAATAATAATTGGGCATTTGCTAACAGCTACTGTACTGATGAATAATTAAAATCTTTATTACAATTGAGGCGAAAATCACTCTACCCGCATGGATGGTCTGTCAGCTGTGCCAGGGGAGATGCAGGGAATGGAAGAGGACCTTCCAAGTTCTGAAAGAACAACCACGATTATGGTTAAGAAGCCTTGGCAAAAAGATGGGGAAGTTACAGGGGAAGTGGACCCAAACACAGCTTTTTCCTTTACATTTCTTTTCAGGATGTAATAAGAGAAGTCAGCTGGATTGGGACTTGGGACAAATGGCTGAAATAGCTAGGGAAAACTGCAAGTGACAACCAGAAGGCTCCAGAGATAAAGAGAAATAGATAATAACTTGGCTGTATAGATACCTTTCTGTAAGAGCCAATGAGGGGGACTTTGATGACAGTGGAGAGGGAACAGCTGGAGTATAATGGGAAAGCACTGAATTCAGGAGTCAGAATCTTCCCCCCTCCCAGTTCAGTGGAGTGGCTACTTCTTGGCTGTGACTTTGGGCAAGCTCTCTATACCTCCACAGACATCCCTTTCTACAACTATAAACTGGGGATAATACAGCCTCACCATGTGTTGTTCTGAGGATTAAACAAGGTAATGTCAATGAGATTATTTGGTAATTATAAAGATACACACAGCAAATGCAAGTAATTATAATTCAAAAATAAGACTAAAAGCCAACTGAGTCCAAACAGCATTAAGAGTTGGGATAGGTTGAGTGAACTGGGATTCAGGAATAATGGAAAAGAAAATCTGTGTTATTTGAGTTGGGTATGAAACTACCAATGGAATTTCAGAGTCTAACTTAAATACATTGTGCAAAATAAATAAATATCCCTTTATTTATAAATAGCATTTTATTTTTCTCTGGTTTGTCAACAGGACAGTCTACTTAAGAGGGAGACCATGAGTGGTGCCTCGGGTGGCTCAGTCAGTTAAGCATCTGACTTCGGCTCAGGTCATGATCTCACAGTTTGTGGGTTCAAGCCCGGCGTTGGGCTCTGTGCTGACAGCTTAGAGCTTGGAGCCTGCTTCAGATTCTGTGTGTGTGTGTCTCTCTCTCTATCCCTCTCCCACTCATGCTCTGTCTCTCTCTGTCTCTCAAAAATAAATAAACATTGAAAAATAGTATTTTAAGGGAGACCATGAAATATTAATTATTTTGATGAGAGAGTGCCTGTGGAATTCATACATCCACCAATAAATACATTCACGCAGTGGGAAGTGGCCATGGGGTGAAAAGACTATTTTTGAGAGCATGTCCTATACAGTAGAACCTTGACTACCCTGAGGGATAAATTTCAAGAATGCCCTGACTCCTCAAATATGGAATGATAATATAGAGTGGAGGTGGTGGTTTCATCTTTTTCCATGCAGTGACCAGCCTTGCAATCCATGATTCAAGTTCATTATGAAACCCAAACGCGTTAAATGTTTCAACACTGAACAGCCATCACACGTTATCTCCTTTAATCCTTGTGACACTCCTGTGTTCCCCATTTGATACAGAATGAAACTAAGGCTTGGAGGGGCATAAGTAACTAGCCCAAGGTCCCAAGGCTATTAATGCAGAGAGCCAGGACTAGAAGCTTATTTACCTCTTAAAAGCCATCAAAACATTCACTAAAATATTCCCCTTCATAGTTCATATAGGGATACAACACTGACCACAACAAGGTACCTTTCCCTTCTAACCTTGTAGGAGAGATTAATAGTGCAACAAATTAATACAGCAAGTATTTGTTGGTTACCTCAGTTCAAGGTTCTGGGGATCTACAGATAAACAAGAGAGACAAAGCCCTGCTCTTGGGAGCAGCTATGAGATGAGTACTGTGTGCACACTGTAGCCCCAATGCCGGAAGCCTTGCAGGGCCCCTCACTAGCTCTTGGTGCTGGATCCCCTTATATTCCTGCCATTGGATGTCCTGGTTGCAGCTACTCCCTGACCAACCCCCTTGAGTGTCCAGAAACTGGTGGGCAGTGGACAGGCTGCATGGAAAGAGACAGAACAGGGATTTGGAGGAAGAACCCCAGCAGTTCTGGCTTCACCGTCACTAGGCCTGTCACCTTCTATAAGTCCCTCAACCACTAAATCAGTCTCTTTGCTTATAAATGGGGATATCGTTGAGTAGAAAGTACCTGTGAGTCATCACCCAAAAGTGCCTTGAAAATCATACTAAATGAAAGTTAGCTTTTATTATCCTTGTCCGTTTCTGCTAATCAGACCCAGGATAGGTTGTGTGTTCATCAATCCATGAGGCTCTGTGAAATAGTACTTTTGAATCTCCCCAGCTGCTCCTGTGTTGCCTGCGGGAGTGTCTCGCATGGTTCTGGCCTCGATGGGAAGTGGTATTGCAGAAGGTGAAGGGCCACAAAGAAAAGTAAATGCCAGGCATCCTTCCATGCCACCTCCTTCTTTCCATCTCTTTTTGGGTATAGATTTATATAACGCAAGTTGGAAGTTTGGGTAGTTCCAATTAATGAAGAGCAGGGTGGGAAGAGGAGGGACTTTTTTAAACTTTTGCTAGAACTGCTGAAGTAGTTAGCTTCACTAGAGCTCCCTGACCCTGCAGGTGCTGCCATTCTGCCTGTGACTCCGCCTGGACTCTGCATCTGAATGACGGTGGCCTGCCCACTGAGCTCCGTGGGTCGGGAATGCTGCTTCGTCTCACAGAATAACAAAGCAGCTGCTGTCCCACCAGCTGAATGGGCCTGGACATCTGGCTGGTGTCCTTCCAAAGGGCTCCATCCTGAGCAGTCCTCAAGCAAAATACTCCAACCTTCCATTGTGGACTCGGGCCAGGACTGCATGTGTGACCATCAGCGGCCAGCTGCTGAGCTCCTGATGAGACAGGTCATGAAGGTCAGTCCTTTCAACAACCAGATCAGATGTGACAGATGAGCCGTCAGATTTATTTGCCTGGCTCTAAACTCTTGTACCTATCAGAAAGAAATAGAGCCAAACTCTGAACGTCAGTTTGGGGTGTTGTATAAACATGATCTTCAGTGTGACTTATTCCTTCCTTCTTAGCTATCTCAAGTTGCTTAAAGAATGTAGACAATTTGCCCACGGGTCTCCAGGGATGAGCACCCAATAACATTTCGCTGAATCTAGAGTCTTGTCCTCCAACTCAAGAAAAGTTGTAGGTTGGCTCATCTGCCTATGCAATGTCTCTACAGTATCATGGTGGGGAGACTGTGACATTCATGTTCTTCACCTTCCCACCCTGGTGCCTGTGGGATGGTAGGGAGAGGAGGCAGTGCCTTGAGAACAAGGAAGAGAGCCCCTACAGTTCAGAGAATCAGCCCTCCACCCTTGGACTAGACTTCCTGGTAAAACCTGCTCCCAAGGGCAAATTGAAACCACTCATGACATCATCGACAGGGAGCCTCCCAGCTTGGTCTATTTAAAGTTGGAGTTGAGGCAATGAGGCAGCCTCATGCCCTGATATGCTTTCAATTACTTGAAGGAAAAAAAAAGCAAACAAACCTCCTTATATTGAAATGAAACCAGCTTCTCTAGAACTTTCTTCCACTGGTCCAGAAGATATACCAGATTTGTATCATAGTTTCAGAAAACATGAGTGGCCAAAAGAATCCCTTCCGGATCCTCCTACCTAATATACCTGAGATGTTTTAGCTTGTTTTCTGCCTTATTGTAAAAAGTCACGTCCTCCAACTCACATCTTGATCAATAAAAGGCTTTCTCTAGAGGACCCCTTTTCCTGTACCCGCTCATCTGTCCTCCTGAAGATCACATAACCCTCCAACCACTGCAGTATCCAGCGTGTGCACACACTACAGAGAATTTGGGGCAAAGGCCAACATAAGTGCCTGTGAGCAACAAGAAAAAGGCAGCTGTGGCCGCGTCTTAATGCTTATTAGGGCCAAAATAAAACGCGCAACGATGAGTTTTACCTTTTCCAATGATGGGATCACGTGGCTCGTTCCAGGCATTGACCCATAGCTTTCACTTCTCTCCAAAATGATTTGAGCAAACCTGTCAACACCGCTCTAAATAAAATGCACAGGTATACCCTACTGGTGTGAACTGTCATCAGAAAATCACCCCATCTTCTCACGATCACCCCCATACACCAAAACACTCCCCTAAGGCAGAAGGGAGATAGATGGTGGAGGACAGAACCTTAACTAACTGATAACCTTCTCACTCAACATATTTGCATTGAATGGGCTTTTTGTTTTCACAGCATCCAGGGGCTGGAAATAAGAGAGGTTAAGAAATCATACCCATACCCCAGTATTCTGGTAGATCTATATTTAAAATCAACCGAGGGGAAGAGGATTCCTTTATTGTTGTTGGTGATGACGATGATGATATTTTTGTATTTGCTTGTTTCACATCAGTAACTATTTCAATGTAAAAAAAGAAGCGTAGACTATGATAAAATAAGAAGTTGTGTATCCACCATCTAGCTTTAACATTATTTTCTTCAAGTTTTTATTTATTTATATATTTTGAGAGAGAGAGAGAGAGCACAAGCAGGGGAGGGGCAGAGAGAGAGAGAGGGAAGGATGAACATCTCCAGCAGGCTCCACACTGTCAGCACAGAGCCCAACACAGGGCTCGAACTCACAAACCACGAGATTGTGACCTGAGCCAAAGTCAGACCCTTAAGTGACTGAGCCACCCGGGCTCCCCTGGCTTTAACATTATTAACAATTTACTATGTTTTGTTCAGTTTCCTTTTGTTAAAACAAACAAACGGCATTTAGATACATGTCATGTGTGTTCCTCCCTGATCTTCCACTCCTTATGCAACCATTGGCCTGAGGCTAACGGTATCAGTCCCATGCAGAGTGAAAAATATTCAATACAGCTTTCCATGTGGCGGCTGCCACCATGTAAGCAAGACGGGTGCTTGCAAGCACATTCAGGAGCTACGGAGGAAGAAGCAGTCCCAAATAATGCGTTTTCTTTTCCAGGTGCTGCGGGCTGTACCACCAGCTCTCTGTTCTACCAGCTCCATAAAGCACGCAGACTGGGACACAAGGTGAGGCAAGGTTATGTCATATATCAGACTCCTGTGCTCTGGGGTGTGACCTACAGCAATCCTATCCATCACGGTGTTAACCAGCTAGTTCGTTCAAAGCCTCCAGTTTGTTGCTGAGGAGACATCACAGGGGACTCTGAGAGCCCTGAACTCTTATTGGGTTGACGAAGATTCTACATACAAACTCCTTGAGGTTCTCCTCCTTGACCCATTCCATTCAGCTATCAGAAGAAATCCTGGGGCACCTGGCTGGCTCAGTCAGTAGAGCACGCGACTTGATCTCTGGGCTGCAAATTTGAACCCCATGATGGGTGTAGTAATTACTTAAAAATAAAATGTTAAAGAAAAAAAAGAAGATGAAGACGAAAGAGGAGGAGAAGATGAGGGAGAAGAAGAAGGAGAGGGAGAAGAAGGAGGAGGAGAAGGGGGAAAGGGAAGGAGAAGGGGAAAGAGAAGAAGGAGAAGAGGAAGAGGAAGAGGAAGGAGAAGGAGAAGAAGAGGAAGAAGAGGGAGAAGCAGGAGGAGGAGGAGGAGAAGGGGAAGGGGAAAAGGGAAGGGGAAGGGGAAAAGGGAAGGAGAAGGGGAAGGAGAAGAAGAGGAAGAGGAGGAGGAGAAGGAGAAGAAATCCTGACACCCAGTGGATCACAAAACCAGTCCACAAGCCAGGGAGATTCGAGGGCTCACATCTGCAGGCCACAAGAGCTGCGGCCTTAGAAAGGGTCTCAAGTGCCACCATACTCTCAGTGGTTCTCCGTGCAGCTTGGAGAAAGCACAGTACTCTCCAGCTCCACCATTACTACTAATATAAGGAAGGTTTATAAAATTCTTACCTAATAAACAATTTAGAACAGTCAAAACAAATCGACTACTGGGTGCCTGGGTATCTCAGATAGTTAAGCATCTGACTCTGGATTTTGGCTCAGGTCATGATCTCACAGACATAAGATGAGCCCCACATTGATCTCCGTGCTCAGAGTGGAGCCTGCTTGGGATTCTCTCTCCTTCTTTCTCTGCCCCTCCCCCATTCATGCTTTCTCTCTCTCTCCCTCTCTCCCTCACCCTCTTTCTCTCTCTCTCTCTTTCCCTTCCTCCCTCTCTCCCTCTCTCTCTTTCAAAATAAATAAGTATACATTTTACACTTGATCTTAGCCAAAAGGCCGAGAAGCGATAATAAGTATACATTTTAAAAATGGACTACATATATACTCATAAAGAAGTGATGGGGATTTCTTGATATTTCACCTTTTAAATAAAATCATGTCATATTGTGTGTTCTATTACGCACTTCTCTTTTACTGAAACTTATCCTTTTGAGATACATCCATGATGATACACGCAACTCTGAATCCTACCTCCCAGCCACTATTATATCTCCTATCTTCAAAAAAAATCTTCCATTCACTTTGCCATCCACTTACTGCCTTCTCTTTTGCTCTCTTCTCTCTTGTGCTGTCTATTTTCATCGTCTCTAAGTTGTGTCAAACTCTCTCAACCACTCCAGTCAGAGCCCCTGGACTCTGCTAGCAAGAGCCTAAATGTCCTTCCTCTCTAGAGATGCTGCATTACTTCAGGAATGGCCAAGGAGAGGCCTCACGTCTCAGTTCCTGGCAGCGGTTTCTGTGGTTCCCCCATGGCTTTAGGGTGCCTTTCTCTTCTCTGTCCTGAACCTTAGGATCTGGAGCCAAGCAGACTGACCCAGCTCAAGAGGTGATGGCAATTCTGTTGTTTCTACCGCCATGTGATAGTCTTTTTTTTTTTTTTTTTTTTTTTTTTTTTTTTTTTAATTTTTTTTTTCAGTGTTTTTTTATTTATTTTTGGGACAGAGAGAGACAGAGCATGAACGGGGGAGGGGCAGAGAGAGAGGGAGACACAGAATCGGAAACAGGCTCCAGGCTCTGAGCCATCGGCCCAGAGCCTGACGCGGGGCTCGAACTCACGGACCGCGAGATCGTGACCTGGCTGAAGTCGGAGGCTTAACCGACTGCGCCACCCAGGCGCCCCCATGTGATAGTCTTAAGAACGCTGCACAGGTAAGATGCCCAATCTAGAAGTCTTTTCTGACAACTTCTAAAGAGATACGTAAGCATCATGTTGAGTCCTTCCTTCCCTGGCGAGCACTGTCAAGGCAAGAGAGGAACAAAGAGCCTTCCTTCAGGACCCCGACCCTCAGACTGCCTGTGGATTCCACTCAGCTCACCAGAGTTCTAGCTGTTAGGAGGACCGAGGAGTCACAGTGTGGGCCAAGAATAGCTTTCCAGCCCACCTCTTCCTCTCCTGAAAACATATTAGAGTTTGCAGTAAGGGTCTCTGCATGAATGCTTAGATCCCCCTGAGGGAGAGGACTTGGAGCTCGTGAAGGAATAAGGGTACACTGTTCTCAGAGCATCTCGCCTGTGAAAGGGTATCTTTATTGGCCATGCATATGCAACCACAACCTTCTCTCCTCGCCCTGCTCGTGGAGAAAGAGGCACTCCTCCACTAAGCAACCTGACTCTATTGATAAATCACTTAGAGGCACAAGTCAGACTCCTGGCAGGGACAGGTATCTCATTCATATTCTTTTCCTGCTTTCTTTCTTTTTTTTTCTCTATCCTGTTCAAATTACTTTGCATCTCAGTTTATGCTGAGATATGGGTGGATAGGCACGAGTTCCTAAAGTCCCCACATCCTGCTCGGGAAATGTGAAAAAAACAAAGCGTCCGCTATGAATATCCTCTCTCCAAACCCCAGCCCTGAGACACAAACCACCTGTGCAGGAAGACCCACCAGGAGATGCTGCTTACCATGTTAACATATTTCACAGACGAATACAACTGCATTCTAAAAAGATTTTCACAATAAACCGTCTACATGTAGGACTGGTCGCAGAGAGAGGAACAATAAAAAGTATGGGCAAAGAAGCAAATCTTACCAGAGATTTTGGAAAGCAAGGTCATCTGGGACAAATAAAACATTTTTTATAATGAGTACTGAGTGTATAATGAAATAGAGAAATGACTCGAGACGAGTAAACTTACTTTCTTCGCCTTTCTTTACATCTCTTGTCTCGAGTTGTTTGTTTCCTTGGATAAGACAGCCAGGGTTTCAGTCTCAGCTCTCTCACTGTCTGTGACTTGGGGCAATTTATTTTACCTCTATATCACAGTCTCATTATCTGTAAAATAGAAGATGATAATAGCACTCACCTCTTTGGGTGACTATAAGTATGAAATGTGAATGGACTACCTAGCTCACTGTCTGGCACATAGAATGTATTCAATGCGGTTAGCTGAGAGGATTATTTACACTCCTTTTACAAATTTCTCAATATTCATTCCCTCCCATTTAATGGCCCTGGGCCCCTCAATCCATTCCATCTGCCCTCAGCCTCCCCCCTCTTCACTACCTTCATTCCCATCTCTGGGCCAGTTTGACAAGTCGCTGGGGCAGGTTTATAAGCTGTTCCAGTCTATCTTTCCAGCCCCCGAAACTTCCCTCACTCCATAAACTCACTCTGTGTGCTGGCCACACTGAACCTTCCTAGCCCACGGTGATGGCCACTCTTCAGTGTTTCTCTGTCTTTACTTCCTTCATGCTCTTTTCCTGGAATGCTCTTCTCTCTCTGTCCTTCCATCCATCCTTCACTCCACAGCTCTTTGAGCCCACCCCTGTAACTCCACTTTTCTCATTGTATTGCCAAGTTTTATTTATGGAATACACTTAGCCATATTGTTCTCTATGAATCTAGACCAAGATAGATAGATGATAGATAGATAGAGAGAGAGAGAGAGAGAGAGATGATAGATAGATAGATAGATAGATAGATAATAGAAAGATAGATGATAGAGAGAGAGAGAGATAATAGATAATAGAGAGATAGATAATAGAGAGATAGATGCTAGATAGATAGATGATAGATAATAGAGATAGATGATAGACAGATAGATAGATAGATAGATAGATAATAGAAAGATAGATGATAGATGATAGATAATAGAAAGATAGATGATGGATATCTATCTATTAGATATCTATGTATCTATCTATCTATGTAGATATCTATGTAGAGAGATAGATAATAGAGAGATAGATGATAGAGAGAGATGATAGATAGATAGATAATAGATGATAGATGCATAGATGATAGATAATAGAGAGAGATGATAGATAGATAGATAATAGATAGATGATAGATAGATAGATAGATGATAGATAATAGATAGATGATAGATAGATAGATAGATAGATAGATGATAGATAATAGAAAGATAGATGATAGGTAGAGAGATAGATAATAGATAGATGATAGAGAGAGAGATGATAGATAGATAGGTAGATAGATAATAGAGAGATAGGTAGATGATAGATAATAGAGATAGGTAGATAGATAATAGAGAGATAGATGATAGATAATAGAGATAGGTGATAGATATAGAGATAGATGATAGATAGATAGATAGATAGATAGATGATAGAAAGATACATGATAGATAATAGGAAGATGATAGATAGATGATACATACATACATACATACATACATACATACATACATAGACACATAGATAGACAGACTACATATATTGATCTGTATATCTCTACCTAGTAGGTACCCAAGGCATGCTTGTGGAATGTATGAGTGAGTGGACTGTTTCTTCTGAGCTGTTCCAGTCTCGCTAGGCGACTTGGAAAATTTTCCAGGGACACCAGATTCCAGGGAAGATTCTCCAGGGACACACTGCCTTCTCTTGCCATCTACAAAACACAAGTGTGTGAGACCCTCAGGTCACTTGGGCAAATTTTCCAGATTGAAAACACCAAGCCTGGGTGCATTTGACTCTCATGCGGAGGTGAGTATTCTGAAGATGAAATCGAGATGAGGGGTACAATTCCTCCACTGGCCCAATTTCCCTGTGAGATCCTCTCATGATCTAAAGAGCATTCTGTAAAGAATTAATGTGGCACTTGCCTCACCCATCCTGGGCAATAAGATAAAAGTCTCAGTGGTCAGTGTGGCTCCATATCAGGAGCCCCTCCTGTCTCTATTGTGTATTTTTTTTTCTTGTATTAAGTTTTTTAATTTTAATTCCAGTACAGTTAATATACAGTGTTATGTTAGTTTCAGGTGTACAATATAGCGATTCAACAATTCTATACATCACGATAAGCGTACTCTGAATCCCCCTGACCTATTTCACCCATCCCCCATCCTCAGTTGTTTTTTGGAGACGGGAACATTGGAACAGAGATTCCCTGGGAGATCCCAAAAATTCCTCATCATCCCACTATAGCAGTAGGGAATCCAGAAATGATTCACAGCTAAAGCCACTGTCCCACATCAACGCATCATGTGGCCATTTAAACTGGAAACCAGATGGCCATCTGGACACAATCTATCCATATTTTTGTGAAATCATAAATATACAGTGAGTAAGAGGAGTTTAGTATATCCTGTTATAATGTTGGTGCTGGGAGCCATGAAGACCAATCCCTGATGTAGTGAAAGACATATTTCCTATAGAGCCAAAACCCCCCGGGACAGGATTCCACCTGCTAGAAAAGTAAATCCAAGGGAGAGAGAGGCACTTCCCAATATGTTTTTTTGGCTTGTTTTTGGGGTTGGTTTTTTTTTTTTTTTTTACTTCCCAATAGGTTTTTTGCTTTTTGTTTTTTCAGTTGTTTGCTTTGTTTTATTTTGTTTTACTATAGTTCAGTTCTACTGGTAGCATGGTGGGACTCCCACATGATGTGGCACAATTTCCCGAGTTTCAGTAAAAGACACGTAAAAAACTATGGTCTCCTGTCAGACTCAGAAATAATGAATTAGCATGTGAAAAAAAACAACAACAGGAAAAGTAAGTGACCCTTCCAAAGTCACCGGATTACTGGCAGAGTGTGGACCAGAGTCCAGGTGTCCAGACCCCTCACCACCAGGCCTCCTTCCTGTGGACAAGATCCCTTCTAGGTCAGAGCCAAGAACCAAGGAGATGACATTGGGTGGTACGGTACAGTTCCGGCCCCAACTCCTAACAGTCTGAGTTCAAAATCTAGCTCTGCTTCTTAGCAACTGGGAGACGTTGAGTCGATTTACTTAATTTCCCTGTGCCTCTATTTCCTAATCTGGAAATGGGATTGATGATAATATGGGTCACTCTAAGAACTAAATGACATAGTAAAGCTTTGGGAATAGGGCCTGAGGCATAGTAAGGACTATGTTAGTTGTTGTTACTGTAGTAAGGGCTTCTCTGCAAGCCTTATTAGAACAACAGAGAGCAAGGGGTTCTCCTGTTCCTCTCACCAATGGTCTTACATTTGCTCTGGCACTAGCATTCCCAAAGTGGAATCTCCTGTTAATTTCCCCCAGATCCATGACCCATTTCTGCTAGGAAACTTTTCAGTGGCTGCTTACGTATTACTTTTTCCGGGGTCTCTTCCACCACTGGGCAATGGCCCCTCTTAGACCTGGCTTGCATTGGGATAGAATCTGATCTGCCTCTCCATAACTTCTCCCCATCGGTCTTAACACTACTGCTTGACTTCTCATATGAAGATAAATGTTTCCCCTGGGATACTTGGCGATGTGTTGGGGATTTGTAAACTCATAAAATGAATATGGCACGTTTTCCTGATGAACCAAACTAAAATGAAGATTTATTGGGCAAGTGGGATGGAACTGAAGCTTTGTGTTGAATGTTTTTTTCTTTTAAAAAGATTTTCTGGTTTAAAATACTTTTCCTTAGAACAAACAAGCATATTTTCATGTATAATATAAAGTTCCAATAATTTGTTTTTCAGACTTGACTCAGAATTCTGTTTCTGGCAGCTCAGCCCCAGACTTCCCAGGAGTATCCATTTACTTGCCTTTGACATTAGGGATTTCTAGATGGAAAAGCCTGAAAAATGCTACTCTATTGAACAGGAGCTACAAAAAACAAATCTAATTCCTTTCCCACAGGACCGCCCGTCAGGTTTCCACAAGATCTTACAGTTGGAAAGAGACTCAGAAATTGTCTAAATCGATCTCCTTCCTGCAGCAGCCCTAACAGATGGTCACCCAGCCTCTGCTGGATCAGGCTCAGAGCAAAGAGACCACGTGGTAATCCTTGCCACTCCATTGCTGGCCAGATCTAATGGTTAGAATATTCTTTTCTTAAGCTGAGCAACGTGCACGTCAGATGTGAGTTGAACTCCATGCTGGTCACTTAACCTCACCGGACCTCAGTTTCCTCAGCTTTAAAATAGAATGAGTGGTGTTAGCTACATCACAGGGATACTTAGATGGGAAAATGCATGTAAATTACTTAGCATTGTGTCCCACACGTTGAAGGATTCAGTAAATGTTCACCACCATCATCATCATTTCCTGCATGTTGTCCGTGAGCCAATGACACAGAACCTGTTTGTACTATCTCTGCTCCCAAACCATGTTTTAGGTAGTGGATAATAGTTAATATACTATCTCCCAGCTGTGCCTAAAAGCATTATTTCCTAAGTTTAAGTATGCCCCACCTTCCTCGACAGATTAACACTCGGACCCTTCAGTTAAGTTACCTTCTTTCAGAAAGCCATTTGAAAACGTATTAAAAGATTCTTACAGCTGAACTGGAGAAACGTTAGAAAATGAAAAGTGCAGTGGAGAAAAGAAAAAGGGGCCACGTCAAGAGATGGGAAAGGCTAGGATGCCGAGGGGTGCAATTTAAAATAGGGTAGATCATGGGGTACCTGGGTGGCTCAGTCGGTTGCATGTCTGACTCTTGATTTTGGCTCAGGTCCTGATCTCACGGTTCATGAGTTTGAGCCTCACATCGGGCTCTGTGCTGACAACACAAAGCTTGCTTGGGATCTCTCTGCCCCTCCCCTGCTTGCTCTCCCTCTCTCTCAAAATGAATACATAAATCTTAAAAATATAAAAGAGAGTAGTCACGTAGCTCAACAACTCCAAGGACTGAGCTTTCTTATGAAGTCCGATTGGCAAACGTGGCTTTGACCAGAGTTGAGGGAGGTGTTCGGCTCCTTCTAAGAGTTGCAGACAGACAGACAGACTTGCAGAGCAGCACCGACCTGATTTACCCACCCAGCAGCAGGCTGAAAAGCAGGGAAAGATGGAGTGGGGATCTGGCCGGGGGAGCCTAAGTCTACTGCTGTCCTGCTCACCGCGTGTGGTCCAGAAGCACAGCGCCAGCCCTCTGAGTCTCTCCAGAGAGGGCCACGGGAGCAGGGGTCCCCATCCTTCCATCATGCCTGGCCCCTAAAAATCAGCCCAGTGGATATGTCAGGCTCTCTCAGTCATCCAATTAACTCCTCCTCCCCTTGTAGAGAGGAGCAACCACGGTGCTATGGACTGAATCATGTCCCCCTAAAATTCACATGTTGAAGCCCCAACTCACAATGTGACTATATTTGGAGATAAGGCCTTTATGGAGGTGAAGTGAAATGAGGGCATGATGGCGGGGCCCTAATCGATTGGAAATGGTGTCTTCTCATAAGAAGACACGAGACACCAGAGCTCTCTTTGTCTCCACCCCACACATTGCAGAGGAATGGCCACAACTAGAAGGCAGCTGCCTACAAGGCAGGAAGAGCCATCTGCAAGAGCAGGGGAGGGGCAGAGAGAGAGGGAGACACAGAATCTGAAGCAGGCTCCAGGCGCTGAGCTGTCAGCACAGAGCCTGACATGGGGCTAGAACCGGCGAACTGCAAGATCATGATCTGAGCTGAAGTCAGACGCTAGACCGACTGAGCCACCCAGGCGCTCCAAATAAAGCAAACTTTAAATAGAAAGTTACTTACTGTGCCCCTAGCTCTGTGATCAATATATTAATTTCTTCTTGGGAAAGGAGGAAACGAAACAAAGGCTGGAGCAGGCGAAAGAGTAAAGAAGGAAAACATTCACAGAGGGAAAGAAGAAAACCAAAACGAGTTAAAAGTTAAGTACTCTTGAAACCCGAATTCAGATGGTGCAAATGCTAATTGAAAGCAGGAACATTTGTAAAGTATTTACTGAATGCCTGATGCATTCGGGGTCCTAAGTTAAGTGTGGAAGATGCAATTAAACAGTAGGCTATCAATCCTGCCTTCCAGAAACTTAAGTTTTAAAATGCAAATTCTTCCTCCCTACCCCTTTCTTCCCTTCCCTCCTTCCGTCCCTAATTTACCAAACATTTATCAAGCCAGTCCTTTTGCTTTTGAGGTGCTCACAGTCTCAAAAGAAAGAGAAAAAGAGATGTGTTAGCAATGATATCAGCCTGTGAAAGGCCGCTAGTTTCACAAAGACAAAGAACCTTAAAGGATGACTATAAGTTCCACAGATGGGGTCAGAGGAGAAGAACATTCTGAGCAGAAGAGACTGCCCAGCCCCAGCCCCAAGGCATGCATGCACAGTGTTCTCTTGAGAGGCCAAGAAGAGCCCTGAGGGGGTGCCTGGATGGCTGAGTCCGTGAAGCATCCAACTCTTGATTTCAGCTCAGGTCCTGAAATCGCAATTCATAAATTCGAGCCCCACATCGGGCTCAGCGCCTGGATCCTGCTTCAGATTCTGTGTGCCCCTCCCTCTCTGCCCCTCCCCTGCTTGTGCTCTGTCTCTCTGTCTGAAAGATAAATAAACATTAAAAAACAAAAAACAAAAAACGAGCAGTCCTGAGAGCTTTAGGTGGGAAGGGTAGACCCCTCAGTGGAGTTTCTCTCTGCCTTCAGAATACTTCTAGATGTGCTTTCGCCTTGAGTTACGAAGCTGAAAAACCAGCCAGAAATACCTATTTTGCTGAAAACGGCCAGGTCCCGCCCCTTTTGCCAAGCGCTGCCTCTGGGGCTCCCACCCCCCACAAACCCGCATCCCTTCCCACGTCCTGATGATGGCAGGAGCAGAGAGGAGCCAAGGGGAAAACAGCTCAGCTCCTCCACCCTGCTTCTTAATGCCCTTTTTTATTCCAGATTTTCCAGCTCTTTAAGCCTCCCACTCCTGCTAAGTCCCTAACATCCACTCATTCATACTTTTTTTAAGTGCTAGGCACTTTTCATGTATTTTTTTAACTGATATTCAAAACAAGCCCAAGAGGGAAGTATTATTATTCTATTTACAGATGGGAAAACTGAAGCTCACAGAGGTTGTATAAATTGGCTAAGGTCATACAAGTAGTTAAGTTGGAAATGTAAAACCAAGTCCCTCTGACTCCATAGCTGTGGTTTTCAAAGTGTGGTCCCTGGACTGGCAGCACCTCCGGGGTCCTTGTCAGGGACCTACTGAATCAGACACGGTGGCAGGAGACAGTCTTTGAGATGTTAGTCCACTGTCTTCCTGGTTTGGGCCTCCCTGAAATAAACCTTTTTCCTGTTTCACCTCCACTGGTCTCTGCCTCTGGATTTTGTCAGCAGCGAGTGGCCGAACCCAGTCTGTTTGTGACCCCCCAGAGCTCGGTGCTCTGGAACCGCTGTGTCCCAGCTGCGATCTGCAGCTCTCACTAATTAATACACGATTTAGAAGACACACAGGAAACTTACATCTCATAAACTCAAGAGGTGTGCTAGTCACTGAACCCGCTCGTTTGCCTTCATGCCTTTTCTCAGACTAGATCAGTTACAGGTCATTGTAATACACAACCCACAAACACATGAATCGAGCCTTATGACCTATCTGTTCTCAACGTGCTTGCAATCACATAAGTTTACATAATGTCAGTGACTTTCAAAACTTGAATGAATCTAATGACTTGCCCTCGAAAAGTATAAAGAGAGGCAGAGAGCCAGGAAGTCCATTTTTTAAGTTATAAATTTAACAGGAAGCCTTTGACGACCCCAAATGGTATTGTACTGTATTCGTGGCAAGAGCAGAAACAGAGGCACGGGTGTGAGGGGACACATTAGAAGCAAAACAAAACAAAAAACAGAAGTTGTGGAAGTTCAGGTCCTGCAGTCTGTCTGAGCAAAGCCTTGAGGCGATTCGAATGGACGCTCAAGACTAAGAGCAGTGCTTGAAGCTTGTACCCTTGACCTCTGCACTGTCTTTCGTCTCCACTTTCCTGCTCTCTGTATGCAAAAAATCACCTCGGAGGACTCATCCTGCAAAATAGATTGTTTTCACTTCTCCACCCAGATGCTTCCAAGGGATGAAAGGTAACCTCTTTACTCTAGACCCTAAAGTGGACCCCCAGCTCAGTTGGCTATCCCAGATTCGTTAGCACACCCAGAACATACCTTCAAGCAGAGGCCAATTGCTGAGCCTAGAGATCTGCTCTCCCAGCCTGTAAGGAATTCTAGGACACTAGCTACCCACGAAGAGGGAAATTATAGCTTTGCTACTGAATCTGACCTGGTATTAAGATCTCCTTGTCAGCACAACCCTACCCTCGTCCGGATTGACTGCTCATTCTAGGCCTCCCTCCCCTTGGGGACGTCACTCTGACCTCTGCCACCAGCTGGCGTTTGTTGATTGACTATTCCGTCTGTGTGGGGACCTCCACTAGGCACTTGAGATGCATTATCTCAATCAATTCTTACAACAGCCTGGGAGGTGGGTACTATTATCAGCCCCATTTCAAAAATGAGGAAGCCAAGGCACAGGAGATTAAGTAACTGAGCTAAGGTCCCCAGCTCATGCGTTGCAGAGCTGAGACTCAGACTCATTTTTTTGTCCACCATGCTTTACCATGCTTTATTGACTGGTATGGCCTTTTTTGAACAAGTTCCCCCCTCCTGGTATCCTTCAGGCTCAAGCTCTGTGTTCCAGGTTGAAAGGCCTCTTTGCAGCCACGTGGATCCAGTTTCGTGCTCTACTGATATCTTTCCTCCCCACCTAGGCTGTGCTCCACCTGGAGGTGTGCTCCACTAGCCAGCATTTTACCCCCTACTCCCTTCTCCTTCCTTCACACCAGCTTTATCTCCTCTACATGGTGCTTAGAAGAGAATAAATTCTAGCTTCTGCCAATTCCCAGTTTCTGAGATGGGCTTTTTTATCTTACCATCTCTGCTTTGACCAAGCACTCTGTACAACTTCAAACATCATCGCCCATTATCAGGCTGACTGACAAGGAACACTTGGCCCATTTTGAAGCCAGCTTTCTTTCTTTTTTTTTATTCTTTTTTAATGTTTATTTATTTTTGAGAGAGAGACAGAGACAGAGCATGAGCAGGGGAGGGGCAGAGAGAGAGGGAGACCCAGAATCCCAAGCAGATTCCAGGCTCTGAGTTGTCAGCACAGAGCCCGATGACTCTGAACCCATGAACTGTGAGATCATGACCTGAGCTGAAGTTGGACGCTCAACCGACTAAGCCACCCAGGTGCCCCTTGAAGCCAGCTTTCTTAAAGCCACTCTCACATTTAGCGCCCTTGATATAGATTTTTGTCTACAACAGGGTAGGGTGCACGGAGAAGATAGGCAAGAATCAGGGAAGAGGCTTTGTCTTTGCTTATGATTCCACTGGTGGTGGAACCAGTACTGAATGTGGTGATTTAAGCTGAAAATACAAAAATGGGGCTGGGGGGGGGGGGGGGGGCGGTGTGTGGCAGGTAGCAGATACAACTTCTCACAGGCGTGGCTGATCAGAGTTCCTTGTGAGGTTCCTCTAACAGAAGTTGTGGGGAGACCTCCTGGAGGGTCCCTTCCTCCCAGAACGATTGAGGGATAGGCCAGCTCAACCTTCCAGGCAAACAGGAAACTCTGCCCACACACAGAAGGAAAAAGGAAGCGCCCAGATTCCTGTTCCAAGTAGCCTTTTGAGGAGGACTTTATCTTTGGGGAAAATTTTGCTAAAGGAAATTTGAACTGAAGTTGCAAGTTTCCTTTGTTAAGAAAAGCAAATAACATGAAAAGGGAGAGAAGCGATGAGACAAAAACTGGGTCATCACAGATGCAGATCTAATCTCCAGGATAAAATACACTGGAAAGAACTAGACTCTGCACACAGGGAGGGGAAGAGACAGTAGCAGACAGGGGTGCAAGGGTGCAGCATAAGCAAAGGCTCCAGACAAGATGACCTGACCTTTTCAAGAGGTAGTGAGGGGTCCCCGTCAACCAGAGAGAGAGAGCAGAACAGACTCAGGTTTGTAGGGGCAGGTTAGAGCCTTGTACTATGGAGATGCACTATTTACTAAACCCATGGGCCATAGAGAGTTCTGTGCTCCAAGCATCTAGGAAATGAGACCATTAAAGCATATTAATAATAACAGTCAACATTTTTTTTTTTTTTTGAGAGAGAGAGAGAGAGTGCACAAGCTGGAGAGGGGTAGAAGGAGAGGGAGAATCTTAAGCAGGCTCCACACCTACTATAGAGCCTGACACGGGGCTTGATCTCACCACCGTGAGATTGTGACCTGAGCCAAAATCAAGAGTCGATGTTCAACCAACTGAGCCACCCAGGTTCCCCTAACAGTCAACATTTTTTTTTCTAATTTTTTTTTAAGGGTTATTTATTTTTGAGAGAGACAGAGACAGAATGAGAGTGAATTGGGGCAGAGAGAGAAGGAGGCACAGAATCCGAAGCAGGCTCCAGGCTCCGAGCTGTGAGCACAGGGCCTGACGTGGGGCTTGAACTCACAAGCTGTGAGATCATGACCTGAGCTGAAGTCGGACGCTCAACCGACTGAGCCACCCAGGTGCCCCATCGTTTTTAAACATATACTAGAATCTTCTCAGGGCTTTTGCATGGATTAGCTCATTTAACCCTCGCAACAACTCTGTAAAATAGATGCCACTATTATTGCTATAAGCAATAATGTTATTTGTATAGTATAATAATATTTGTTTATTTCACTATATTTATCTAATATAATAATTGTATTATTTGGGGGCGCCTGGGTGGCTCAGTTCGTTAAGCATCCGACTTTGACTCAGGTCATGATCTCACAGTTCATGGATTCGAGCCCCACATCCGGCTCTGTGCTGACAGCTCAGAGCCTGGAGCCTGCTTTGGATTCTGTGTCTCCCTGTCCTCTGCCTCTCCCCCACTTGTGCTCTGTCTCTCAAAGATGAATAAATGTTAAACAAATAATAATTAAAAAAATAATAATTGTATTATTTGCTTGTAATCAGGGAAGTTTGCATGGCCATCTTCCTTCCTATCTCCCCACTCACTAACTGCTGCTTCTGACCCCTCGAGAGGACACAGTAAGGCTGACCATCTTTCTCAAGGTCACATGTTTTATAAGGCTCATCAGCACTGCCAAGCAGTCCACAAAACTAATAAAATGCATCTTCTCTCTGTTCTTCAGGAAGAATTCTAGCAACTCTGGAATAGCAATGAGCTGTAGCAGAAAGAAACCTGGGAATCCTAACCCTGCAACTGAAGAATGAGACCTTGGACTTTGAACCTTAAAGGCTTAAGTATTGAGTGAGATGATCATACCTCTGGCCCATAGTGGACACTCAGCAAATCTTTAGCTCATGTTCATTGACACTTCTCGGGTTCCAGGCATGTGCTAGACCCTACGTACACAACTCCTGAATTAAATCAATGGGAGTACACCCGCTGCATAATTCTGCTACAATTCAGAGCATGAAGAGTGGTTATGTTCAGAACTGTGGGAAACGTCTCGAAACTCCCTACACTAGATTTGTGTAATAGTTGTTTGGGCCCCATAGAGTTGAGGTTCTCATGTCCCCTTTTTAGTTATATTTTAATGAATGAAATCGATTCAATAGGTTGTGATCGTAAGGCAACTTTACTCTTTCTCTCGCTGTCCCTTTAAATGTTTTATTTATTATTTTTGAGAGAGAGAGAGAGAGAGAGAGAGCATGAGCGGGGAAGGGGCAGAGAGAGAGAGGAACATACAGAATCCAAAGCAGGTTCCAGGCTCTGAGCTGTCAGCACAGAGCCCGACACAGGGCTCGAACTCATGAACTGTAAGACCGTGACCCGAGCCGAAGTCAGACACTTAACCGACTGAGCTCCCCAGGTGTCCTCTCCAGCTTCCCTTTAAATCTATTCTGTAACTAGGCTCTTTCTCTGGCACTGGTTGAGACTTCAGACCGGTCTAGTAGCTTTTCTGATCATTCCTAGGCACATGGGTCATTTTTGATCACAAAAAACAGCTTCATTTAGTCTTTTAAATCCAGGCCATGATGATAATCAAAATTCTGAATTTTTACCTAAATTAGAGAGTCTCTCGTCTTCTAACGGGGCAGTACTTCAGACTCTGACCATTTGCCTGTAGGCAGAAAGTGTTGCGTGGCCATCTTCCTATCTCCCCCGCTGGACCCTCCCATACTCGCCAGCTGCTGCCCCTGACCTCTTCCAGGTCAGATTCAGGGGCGGTGGGGACTACAGGACAAGAGCATCTGTCTTACATGACTGGGGCTACTGTGACCTAGAGGTACGTGCGGGGCCTGGCAGATATGCAAAGCCGACCTCTTGTGGGAGGCAGTTGCCAAGTGGTTATAGGAACCTCCAACCCATTTACCTTAACACAAGGGTGGCCACAGGCCCTGTTTGCAGGGAGGGACGGTTCCAGCTTAAGCCTGTTGCCCTGGCAAACTCACTAATACCATCCCCTTTCTTTTTTACAAGTGTCCCCATTTAGATGGTAATTACATAGCCATTCTGCATAACACTGATAAGACCTCTGGATGACCAAGTTTCAACTTCCCCCAGCCCTGCAGGCTAGTACTCCTAGTAGTCCACTTGTACTGGCTACTTCGTCCCTCCAGAGAGCACTTGTGGTCAGAGTTCTTTTAGAAAACTCCAGGCTGGCTTCCCTCCCACATGGCGCCACATCTGGTGTCCCAGAAATGGACCTCCTTCCTCACCATTGTCTAAGAGCATAATCACACCTAGTGTAGTTTAGTCTGCCCCTCACTCTCTTTTCATTTCTCTCCTGCCTCTGGCCTATCTGATTATCACTTTCCAAGCCAGTGCTTTCACTCCCCCAACTCCAGAGAATATATGGAAGCTACCCTGAAATCCTCTCTCTTGGCTTAAAGTAAGAGGGAAGTCCTCATTCCTCTCTGCTGGGTGGGAGTGGGCACAGCACTATAATAGCTGTCTCCAGAGAGATCTCACCCCTGGCGCTTCATCTCAACTCCTTTTAAAGGTTGCAGGCAGGTAACTGTAAATGCTAACAGATCTGGGTTTTGCTGTTTCTTAGCATGTCTGGAATCGTGGTCCAACTTCATATTCTTTTATAATGTGGAATTATTTAGCACCTATTGTAATATTCTCAGACTTTAGGGACTCTGCCCATCTCCTAAGCAACAAGAAGAGTTGAATTTAACATCTAGTTATGCATGATGTAATAAAGAAGGAGGAAAAAACACACCCAGGCCTACTAAATCTTACAACAAGGTTATTCTTGCAGCAGGCTGTGACCCAAAGCCATGTCAGCTTCCAGAAATGCTATGTTGATGAAGCACGGAAGGAGCTGAGCGAGTACGGATTTAGCCAGGATGTCCCCCCATCAGGAAGAGGGGACAGATTCCATCAGGGCTACCTCATTCAGTTTCTTTGCATTCCTTCTGGAAGATACCAATGCATGTAGAATGTGAAGATCTGAACTATGCCCATGGCATTCCATGCCCTGGACAAAAAGCTCTGTGCAAACTTTATCTCAGCTTTGAACATGTGAACGGAAAATCCCCTCCAGAATTATCCATCTCGTTGGGAACACCTGGCCATGTTGCTGGCTGAGGCATGCACAGAAGTATCAGCCTTGCTGGTTTAGTTCTCAGTCCTCCATCCAATGCAAAGAGTAGAGGGGTAGAGGGAAGATTCCTCCTCTCTGTGTCTCCAGGGGGTTCACAATGGAATCCCTGAAAGCTGAAGAATGGAAATCCAAACGCTTGGTCCTATCGAGGAATCACTGTAGTTGTCTCCATTTTTTTTTTTTTAATGGGTAACCTGAGAAGACTTCTGGGTATGTCTGAGCCACAGGCTGGATCAGTAGCTTAGCCAGGAACAATCTACAAGGCCTGACTTTTAGCCCATGCCCTGTTCGCTACACAACTTGAGCTCTGTAGAGTAGAATATCCACAGAAACAAAGCAAAGCTTTTTTGGGTAATCCCACCTTTCCCCACAAACCATGTTTTTATAGGAGGTTTTTGTTTTTTTTCCCCCAGCCGCAAGGTAAAGCAAGCAATTGAACTAACTTGTTCTCTGATCAATGAATCCATTGTGTGCTTCAGGGAGCAAAAGGGTTTTTTTGTTGTTGTTGCCTTTTTTTTTCTCTTTCAGTGTTGGTTTGGAGCAGGATTTAAACTTGGCCATGGGCTATGAGGAGGAAAGAGAACTGGAGAGACAAGGCTTTTCTTTCTTCGGTTAGGGTTTAGATTTCTGTAAAAATTGATAGGTTTGTAACTAAAATTGTTAGTAAATATGTACTCACTTGCCCACATGTTCTCTTTGGCTCCTCCTCCCCGCCTTCCCCCCATTTACCCCTCACAGTAGCACCAGCTGAACTCCAGAACATTAGAACAGCCTTTCTTAAGGTGCTGAAGTCTTATGTGCCTGATGTCACTTGATTATCTTGCCAATAGAAACAGATGCAAGGTTACTGAGGTACTATCCAATGCTGGCAAAGAAAGGGAGATTCAAAAGTTCATGCTCAGCATAGACAAAGCTTCAGATCAACATTCAAGAATGTCCTGATCTACTTAGGAACTGAGGAGGGGAATGGTGTTATTTATTTCACTGTTTCTCCTCTGCTCACAGATGATTTGGTTGGATTCCATTCTCAGTCCTGAGCTAGTTGAAGAGTAACTGAAGCCAAGAAAATTCAATGCAAAAGAATAGTCCTTTCATCAAATGGTACTGAGACAACTGGATATCCACAGGCCAAAGAATGAAGTTGGTTCCCTGTATTAGTCAGCTCAGGGCACCATAACAAAATTCCATAGTGTAGGTGACTTACACAACAGAACTTATTTTCTGTTTTAGAGGCTTGAAATCCACGATCAGTGTGCTAGAATGAGCAGAATCTGGTGAGACCTCTCTTCCTGGCTTACAGATGGCTGCCTTCTCACTGTGTCCTCACGTGGTGGAGAGAAATATCTCTCTCTTCCTCTTCTTATAGAGCCAAAGTCCTATCAGATTGGGGCCCCACCTTTGTAGCCTCAGTTACCCTTAATTACTTCCTAAAGCCCCTATTTCCAGATACAGTCATTTTGGAGGTTGGGGCTTTGAAATATAAATTTTGGTCCACAGTTTCGTCCACAGCCACCCCTTCCTCACACCATACACAAAAATTAACTCAAAATCTATGAGAAACCTAAATATAAGAGCAAAACTATAAAACTTTTAGGAGAAAATATAAGAGTAAATTTTTGTGGCCTTGGGTTAAACAAAGCCTTCTTAGAAATGACACCAATAGCACAAGCGACAAAAAGGGAAAGCAGATAAATTGAACTCCATCAAAATTAACAACTTTTGTGCAATGGACACCATCAAGAAAGTAAAAAAAACAACCCACAGCATGTGAGATAATATTTACACATCATATGCCCAATAGGGGACTTATATCTAGGATACATAAAGAACTCTTACAACTCAATAATAAAGACTAATAACCCAGTGAAGACATAGGCAAAGGATCTGAATAGATATTTTTCTAAAGAAGATATCAAAATGACCAACAAGCACATGCAACGGTGTTCTTCATCATGAGCCATCAGAAAAAAGCAGCTCAAAACCATGAGATATCATTTCATATCCACTCAGATGGCTATCATCAAAACGACAGATTATAGTAAGTATTGGCAACCGTGTGGAGAAAGCAGAATCTTCCTACATTGCTACGGGGATATAAAATGGGGCCACTTCTTTGGAAAACAGGACAGCAGTTCCTCAAAAGGTCAAACCTAGAGATGTTGCATCCACCAGCAATTTCATTCCCTTAGGAAATACCCAAGGGAAATGAAAACCTATGTTTACATTAAAAACTCATATCCAATGTTCACAGCGGCATTGCTTGCAACAGCCAAAAAGTGGAGATGATCCAAATGTCCATCAACTGATGAAGAGGTAAATAAACTGTGGTAAATCCATATAATGGAATATTATTTGGCAATAAAAAGGAATGAAGTACAGGCATGTGCTGCAACATAGATGAGCTTCAAAATAATTATGCTAAGACAAAGAAGCCAGTCATAAAAGCTACGTATTGTATGATTTGATTTATATAGACTGTCCAGAGTAGGCAAATCTGTAGAGACAGAAAGTAGATTAGTGGATTACCCAGGGTGGTGGGTTGAGTGCCTTGGCGAAAATGGGGGGTGACTGCTAATGAGGTACATGTTTTTTTGCAGGCTGATGGAAACATTCTAAAACTGATTATCATAATGACTGCACAGCTCTGTTACCATACTAAAAACCATTGAAGAGTACATTCTTTTTTTTTTTAATTTTTTTTAACGTTTATTTATTTTTGAGACAGAGACAGAGCATGAACGGGGGAGGGTCAGAGAGAGAGGGAAACACAGAATCTGAAACAGGCTCCAGGCTCTGAGCTTTCAGCACAGAGACCGATGCGGGGCTTGAGCTCACGGACCACGAGATCAAGACCTGAGCCAAAGTCGGACGTTTAACCGACTGAGCCACCCAGGCGCCCCTGAAGAGTACATTTTAAATGGGTGAATTGCATGGTACGTGAATTGTATCTCAACAAAATTGTACACACAGACACATGCACACACACACACACACAGCTTGAAAAATAACATTCCCTGAGATTTGAAACAAAAACAAAAGTAAGAGAAAATTTTAGGGGTTAAACCCAACCCCAAATGTGCTTTTGTTCCTTCTGGAGAAAGCACTGAAATGTCTGAAAGCTAGAAAAATTGAATTAGGGAAAAATAGAGAAACATACTCAGGAAAACCAAACCAGAGATCAGATCAAGTTAAGCCAAACAAAATAAGGCACTGATCTTGTTTAAAGGGATAAGAGCGCTGGGGTGTGACTTCTACCATAGTCTGAATGTTTCTTGTTAGGAAGGAAGAAGAATCCACACAGACCAGTCATACCTTCCTTCCCTGGAGGTGATCTCATCTCTAATATGTGAGTATGAAGAACAACAACACAATTTTTCCTGATTATAGAAGTAATATATTTAAGATCATGTAAAAAGTACAAACAAGGGGGGGGAAATCACTCAATCTTGCACTAATATTTGGTAGAGTTTTCTCCTATGCATGTGGTTTCAGAGTGAAACTCATACAATACACACAATTTTGTACCATTATTTTATGTTAGCAATCAGCATTTTCCATTATTATTTAAAACTCTTACAAGTGCCATTTTCTTTTTTTTTTTTTTTTCAACGTTTTGTATTTATTTTTGGGACAGAGAGAGACAGAGCATGAACGGGGGAGGGGCAGAGAGAGAGGGAGACACAGAATCGGAAACAGGCTCCAGGCTCCGAGCCATCAGCCCAGAGCCTGACGCGGGGCTCGAACTCACGGACCGCGAGATCGTGACCTGGCTGAAGTCGGACGCTTAACCGACTGCGCCACCCAGGCGCCCCACAAGTGCCATTTTCAATGAGAAGAATATACCACCATCAGGGCACCTGGGTGGTTCAGTTGGTTAAGTGTTCGATTCTTGATTTCTGCTCAGGTCATGATCTCACGTTTCATGAGATTGAGTCCCACATCAGGCTCTGCACAGATGGCACAGAGCCTACTTGGGATTTTTCTCTCTCCTTCTGTCTGTCCCTGCCCAGCTTGTGTTCTCTCTCTCTCTCTCTCTCTCTCTCAAAAAAAAAATAAATAAATAATAAAAAGAAGAATATACCACCATTTATTTAACTAAATTCCTAAAGAATTTTTCTTTTCAATCTGTTACTGTTATTAAAAACGACATATTTCAAAGAAAGTTCTGAGCATAGGTTTTTGGTTATATTTCAAACTATTTCCTTGGAATATAATGATTTTATAGTCAAGAGATATGAAAGTGTTTCATGATCCTCATAGGGCTTATCAAAAATGTAATACAAACTTATTTATGAACAGCAGTGTATTGATTATGCCCAGCTCACCACACCATATCAGGACTTTTAAAAGGAACTCCTGGGGCACCTGGGTGGCTCATTCCGTTGAGCCTCCAACTCTTGATGTTGGCTCAGGTCATGATCTCAGGGTTTGTGAGATCGAGTCCCATGTCAGCACAGAGCCTGCTTGAGATTCTTTCTCTCCCTCTTTCTCTGCCCCTCCCCCAGCTTGTGCATGTGCACTCTCTCTCTTTCTCTCTCTCTCTGTCAAAATAAATAAACATTGTAAATAAAAAAAATGTTTTTTTAAAAAGTAACTCGCGTTCTCCTTCTGGGAAAGAATTCTCATCACAACATTATTTATAATAGTAAAAATTGGAGGAAAAATAAACATTCAACATAGTAGAAAAGTTGAATAGATCATGATGGACTGTTTTTCAGTAATTGAAATTAAGCATTATCAATGAATATGAAGTGGGAAAGAAAAATGAATTCTACAAAATTCTTAAATGAAATGACCTGTATGTCAAACACCAAACTGTGAGGTCAAGTAATACATAAGGTCATCAGCAGTGATGATGTCTGTATTGTGAGATCACAGGTGAGTTTTTGTTTGTTTGCACCTTTCTATATTTTCCAAATTGCCTACACTGACAATTTATTACTTTTATAATAATTGTTTTATGTTCATGGATTTGAAAAGTTAGCCCCATGAGTAAATTCACTATTAGCGAGTATTCTCATAGAAAATAGGAAAGGTAGGGGTGCCCGGATGACTCAGTCATTTAAGCGTCTGACTCCTGATTTCCACTCTCAGGTCATGATCTCACGTTCGGTGGAATCAAGCCCCACATTGTGATATGCACTGACAGCATGGAGCCTGCTTGGGATTCTCTCTCTCCCTCTCTCTCTCTCTGCCCCTCCCATGCCCTCCCTTTCTCTCTCTCTCAAACTAAATAAAAATAAACATTGGAAAAAAAACAAAAAGAAAAAGAAAATAGGAAAGGTGGAAATCTATGGAAACCAAGAAAAGCCAGTGTGGGGAGGTCTTGCTGTTTCAGCTTCTAGCTCCAGCCCTACTGCTTCTGGGTGTGCTTTGTGTTGAGGTCTTGACTGGACCTCACTTCCTCTTTTTTACAGGAAGCTGTCAGATGACCTCTATGTGCTAGTGTCCCTAAGTCTGTGTTCCTCGAGAGTGCCACCCTGGGACTGTGTTGCAGCCATCTAACGAGCATTAACAATTGATTGTACAAGGGGCAAACATCCAAGGGAGTTCTACATTTCCTGCCAAGCACAGAAGGAGAGGGTGAATCTGGATAATGCTTGTGCTTGGGAATCTAAACGCAATCCTAGCTTCAAGGAAACCCCAAGATTGTGAAGTTCTTGGACAGAAAGCAAAATACATCCAGTATCCCTGCCACCATGTCTGTGAGTTTTCTGTTACCATTCTCTACCATGACCTCTGACTTGTCCAGCAGCCTGCTGGATTTCACAGTAAGAGTGAAGATAAAATGGGACAAAGGAGGTCCCATGAAAGGGTTGACAAAACATCCAGAGTTAGTGGTATAGACTGGGCTTCCTGGCTGGTAAGCTGTACATAATGACTCACTGGTCAGGCATTAACAGCAAACTGAATTACTGTGGACCTAGAGCCAGAATGTTAGCAATGCAATCCTTACAGAGCTCAAGTGATGCTGGAATGCGTTTATAATCAGGTGGGGAAAGCTACATTTGCCCTAGATGAAAAATTAGTAGAAGTTGGTTAGCCAGGATGAGAAGTCACGTTGACGATATTAATATCCTTCCCAGGTTATCATCATAACATCTTTGGATAGTTCTTGTATACCTATTGGGTGAAAACAGCCAGAAGTCCCTTGTTAGCCAGAAGGAACTCAGGAGGGTCTGTTCAGCAGACTTAGACCAGTGTACAAGTCAGCCATTGCCTCAATAAGGCTACGTAATAGACCTCCCCAAAACTCAGTGGTTTAAAACAACAAGGATTTGGTCTCATACTCACAATTCCGCAAGACTGACTGTGGTTCAGCTGGTCTAGGTGAGGCTGAGCTAGGAAGCTCTGCTTCAGACAGCAGTTCAGCTAGACTTGGCTCCAGACTGTACGTATGGCTATAGACATGTAGGTTTATTCTGGGCCCCAGGCAGACTGGGCACCAGCTACCTGGAGGACGTCTTCTAGTGGTAGATCACTGATATACAAAAGGAGCAGGCTGGCTGCACAGGCTGTTTTCAAACTTCTGTCAAGTCCCATCCACTAATATTCACTTTGGCCAAACCCAAAGTTAAGGGGCAGAGTGTATACTCCACCAACCATGAAGCCATAGCAAGGGTATGGATGATTAACTCTCTTTGAATGCTGGGAGGAATTGAAAACAGTAATTGAATTTTCCACAGTGATGATTAAACCTCCACATATCAATCTATTCTTCCTCCTCTGGCTATTTGTGGTTTTCTCCTCTGGCTTCCCAGACAATGCTTGCGCCCTACAGGTCAGTATTATCCACCCGAATGGAGAAAGACTAACTTTTCTTTTGGAAGATTCTGCCCAATCTGCCATGTGTGAAGACATCTCCATTACTTGGAAAGGGATACGACTATGCAAAATAATGGAGTCTATGGAACTTAGAGCCAAAAAGGAGTAAGGGGAGGAAGTTGATTCAGCAGTTTGAACTAGAAATAAGACTCAAATTAATTTTTTTAATGTTTATTTATTTCTTTGGGGTGAGGAGGGCCAGAGAGAGAGAGAGGAAGAGAGAGAATCCCAAGCAGGCTCTGTGCTCAGCATAGAGTGCAATAGGGGGCTCGATCCCACAACAGTGAGATCATGACCTGAGTTGAAATCAAGAGTCAGACAGTCAACCAACTGAGCCACCCAGGTGCCCCAAGACTCAAATTAATTTCAACCAAAACATCCCAAGCAAAGAATGTTCTCCTGAATCCCTTTTCCTTATTTTTACTAATTTAGCACAGAGGTAATAAATGCTCATTGTGAAAAAGAATCAATCTGGTGAGCAGAAAACATAACCACCCATATTTCCATCACCCATAGTTGGCCACTGTTCAAATTTTCTAGACCAGGCAACTTCAGAGCATCCGAAATCAAGGTGACAATATCTAAATGATGTAGTAAAAATATTAAGGTCCCAGGTCCAGCCCACTTGGACACCAGAAGTTCTTCTTGTCCCTCTACTACAAATAGGCACGTCCTCTCTTCCAGACTTTTCTCAACATATACTATGCATATATACTACATAGATGCATATACACATTTTTTTTGTAAAAATCAGATCACCTATCGCATATAGTTTTAACTTACCTATTTGACATGTCAGAATAGTTTTCCCTATCAACAAAGATATATCTATATAATCATTTTAAGTGTTGCCTTGTATTTCATTTATGAATTACCATAAATTATCAATGCTTCCTTGATGGAAGTTTAGGTTATTTCCAATTTTTCAAAATTACTTTCTGCATGCATAATAACTCACATCACTTCATACATAAACTAAGGCATTTCTTTTCGTTTTCAGATCTAAGAAATCTAAGAAGTGTCTTTATTGACAATAAATAGAACCACCCTTGTGGTGTTAGAATGTGGGCAGCAAGAAAGGAAATAGTGTGGTTGAGTGGAGATTAGTCATTTTTGAAAGAGCACGTATGTTCATTTTACATATTGATGGCAATCCACTCAAAAGTTTATAGATGCAGGTTAGTTCCAAGAACACAGCTTAAGTTTTAAATCAGCATTAAGCACTCCTAAATTCAGATGTTCATCTCCACCTCTCGGGTTTGCCAACCAGTCTGGAGACAAAACAAGTCCAGACTCCCTGGCAGCCTCTTGGCAATCCTGCCCTCAGAGTCATTTCTGGAAGGGCAAAGGAGCCCCAAGGACTCTTGTGTCACTAGGACAGAAATGTCACCCAGCAACTCAGCCCATTTCCATCACCGTAGCAGGGAGAGTAGCCCAGGCATTATTACACTGGTCAGGAATAGCTCAAAGCCAGTAGCAAGCTGGCTGATGACAAACTAAGCCAGGCCTTCAAGGGAAGGCTTTTGAAGGAATAAGCCAACAAACAGCACCAGACCCTGAGGGACCATTCCTTCTCCAACTCTACTCCCCAAAAGATATCAAGGTGACACAATCTAAAGTCGGCATGGAAATTATTGCTGCTATGGCACAGAATCCTTCTGGCACCGGAAGAAATTATTCTCTTCCCTCACCCCTGCTTTTTCCCAGATTTATCTTCACTCCTTCCCATGGTAAACCGGGACTGTCCAGCAGGTTTGCCTGGATAAACATGTTTGTCCAAAAGACTGCAGTGCCTTTCAGAACCAAGAAGGTGCAACATTTCCATTAGTCTATTTTATAACCTTAGATCAATCCTCTGATCTTCTTACTTTAGAATGTGGGGTCAGGATAATAGATTCACAGAATGGTAGAACCTACGAAGGCCTTGGAGATTTTGTCCACTACCGTCATCCTGCAGGGAGCAAATGGAGGCCCCAGTGATGGTAGGTGACCTGCCCATGGTCCCACAGAGTGGATGGCAAAGCCCAAGACTCTTGGCCCCCAACCATTCTGTCCGGACTCCAACCTGATCCTCTTGCCAATGTCCCACAGTGGTAACAGCCTTTTTGCCTGAATGCCTCCTAGGGACGTCAGGAAGACAAATTACTCTCTAGCTGTATGGTTCTTGAGTCCTTTGGATAAACTTGCTGCATGTCAGTGTGCCTGGCAGGTCCCCACGGAAACTAAAGCTGGGAAGAAATGAAGCAGCCCGCCTTGGCTAACACTTTTGACAGAATGATCATACCCAATCCGTAGCTCTCTAGACACCCTAACAGGTAAATGTGAGGCATTATAGACAGTTCAACCTTCCATACCAGTTAGGCTAAAAAGAACAGTTAATTTCATACCCACAAACTTCACAGGAATAGAACACAAGCTTACAAGGCAGCAAGAACAAAGGAACAGACTAGATACATAGATTTTTCAGAAAATTTAAGCCATGGAAAAACAAAAAAAAAATTTTCTTTAAAGAAAATTTGGGGGCAGGGGATTGAAATATATGCAAAGCTTATTTTTAGTGCCCTTTACAGATATAAAGTCATGCTGTTCGTTTAGGAACATAAAAATGCATTATGTATAACTTGTTTCACTCATAAAATTATCATGTTTTGTATATTGATATATTTAGACATTGGGAGAACTGAAAAAGAGTTTTATGATTTCTTTCCTGGTTGTTTTCCTGGGCAAAGGGAGTTGGGTTTTTTTGGTTTTGTGTTTTGTTTTTTGTTTTTTAAGTCCTCAGTGGGAAAACTTCTCAGAAATTTCAGAAACTTTTCAGAAATTTTACAGATTTTACAGGGTCTTTACTTCTCCAAAACTGACTATTTTAAGTCCTCAAGTTCTCAAGTCATTGAATTTACATGTGTTCAACCAACCTACTCTATCAAAAGATTAGCACAATCTGGTTTAGTTGTGGTGACCCAGTGTGGAACTTTAGAAAGCCCATTTTGGAAGTCTTGCAAACCTGGAATTCACTCCGCCCTTCAAGGCAAATCTCCTCTGTCCTTCCCAGGGCAGCACTATGGAAAGCACATTTCTGGAAATGAACCAGAAGAGACCACAAGCCATTTAGTTTAGACCCTACATGGGCAGCAATCTTCTCTATATGAGGTCTACAAATGGTTGACTGTCCTTGCTTCTCTCAGAACCAACAGTCTAAGACCTTTATGATTCACATGTATATATATGTGATCATCTGATCAATTTCTGTCTTCCTCACCAGACTGTAGATGTCATCAAGGCAAGAACCAAACATTCTTTGTTATTTTGTCCTCAGCAACAATCAGTGATGGGAGATAGCAGGAAATGTATGCTCACCACCTTCTGAGACACCTCCTTATGGTTAGAATTTCCCTCTGTACACTGAACTCACATTACTCTCCTTACAACATCAACCCACTGGCTGCATTCTGCCCTCCAGGTCTATCCAGACCTTTCACAAGATAGCTCTTTAAATATGTGAAAACCCTGTATCACCGCCAACTCTTCTTTCCTCTAAGCTAAAGATGTGTAGTGTCTTCAGCTGTTCTACAGGTGGCATGACTTTTTAGTTCTTTTGTTATCTTGGATGCTCTTCCCTGAACATACCCTGCACTGGTTCTATAGACCCATGTAGTCAACAAGAAAGTGGGGCAGTTATTGGAATAGAAGTGATTGTATATTCAGTGCTCACCCCCCCAAAATGGTTTCAAGGTCCAGGACTAGGAATTCTATAATTGTTCTTCTCCAGAGAGCTGATTGGCAACCAAGACTTCTAGTGGACCCCTACAATACACCCTCCTCTTCCTCTATGGCAATAGAACCCATGATTTTTATCTGGACAAATAGTTCCCTACACTAAGGGATATGTTTCTGAGCCTCTCATGCAACTAAGTGTTGCCGTATGAAAAAGTTCTTATTAATGCGATGAGTGGGAATGCACTGGACAGCCTTTGAGAACCTTCTCTAAGAGATAACATATCTGTATTCTTTCCCCAGCTTCTTTATATTTCTTCTATTTTTTTTTTTTCTCCTAGAATGTGAATGCCACCATCTTGGACTGAGTCCACAGTCCCACAGAGCTGAGCAATAAGATAGAGAGATTGTGGATCCCTGACATGAAGGAATGTTCTGGACTAAGACTTTTATGTTTGAAAGAGAAATGACCTGGGGCGCCTGGGTGGCTCAGTCGGTTAAGCATCCGACTTCGGCTCAGGTCATGATCTCACAGTCCGTGAGTTCGAGCCCTGCGTCGGGCTTTGTGCTGACAGCTCAGAGCCTGGAGCCTGCTTCAGATTCTGTGTCTCCCTCTCTCTCTGACCCTCCCCTGTTCATACTCTGTCTCTCTCTGTCTCAAAAATAAATAAACATTAAAAAAAAAAAAGAAAGAGAAATGACCTGCTATCGTGTTTATACCACTATTATCCTGGGGTTTTTGTCATGCACAGCCAAACCTAATCTTAACTGATAGTCTACCCCTTAGTCTTCAACCTTATCCAAGTAGCATTGTTACTGAAGCAGAATATAATGCAATTAAACACAACATTGCAAGCTGATAACTTTGCTACCTTGTCAGGGCAGGGAGGGAGACCAAGAGCATGACATCCTTTCTCAGAGGGTATCTATGACTTGACCGGAAAGAGCTTCTAGGAGCTGACTCTCTGCCTAGTAATAATAATAATAATAATGATACAAAGAAAAAAATGCAAGACGTTCCACCATACATGAGGAAAGCATAGATGACATGTTACAAAAGAGGATAGGCTATTTTTCTTCTTCTCTTTCCAGTAAAGTTTTGCAATCTAATGCTTGATTTCAAAATTACTTAATGAGTCAACAATGCAGCCTTCAGATAGAGTAGGCCAATCAACGAATCCTGGAAGGCCTGTAGAGATGTTCACGCAGAGGCCAGTGAGAAGGTAAGCAGCAGGAACACCCCACTGCTGAATATGCCACTGAGGCCAGGGCAAATACCAGCTTAGAAGACTCCCCATCTTCATGGGTAGAGGTGATGGGCCCCCCAAAGACTAGAATTTCAGCTTCCATGTGCCATTTCTTTACTTAATGCCAGTCATTTGGTATATCTTGTTAAAATTAAACTTCCACTACGAAACCATACAGATGGCAAACGTAGTAGCAAGAGGCTAATTAGCAGGTTATAGTAGCTTCGTATTTTAAAATATTCCCAAGTGTAATGCCTCCATTTAAAATGTCAAAACGTCACAAGAGATCATCATCTCCCACTAATACTGAGAACATGCTAGAAAAGCCACTAATGATAGTTTAAAAACTCACCAGAGAGCTGAGGACACAAATCTAAACAAAGCAAATTCCAGAAGGCGATAAACACTTCCTAGGAGAGAAGAGGCTATGGCTTCCTTCATCTCTGGGATGGTAAAGATGAGTAATCTGCCATGGAGAGAGGGGGAGAAACCATTCAAATTTTTTATACACTTTTAGCTATGTGTGAGCGAACTCAAAAGATGAGAATGCCAATGGGCTCTAGTCACAGAGCAAGTTGGCACCTACTTAATATCTCCACGGGCCTTCATTGAGTGCAGGCAAAAAGCCAGGGGCAGGGCAAGAGACCTGAGAGAGAGGGGCCCCTGGGTGGCTCAGTCAGTTAAGTGTCTGACTCTTGGTATCAGCTCAGGTCATGATCTCACACTTTGTGGGTTAGAGCCCCACATCAGGCTCTGTGTTGACAGAGTTCAAAGCCTGCTTGCGATTGTCTCTTTCCGCCCCTCCCCTCTCTCTCTCTCAAATAAATATAATAAAAAATGGTAATAATAAATACATAAATAATTTACTTATATAGGAATAATAAATATATTTTAAAAATAAATATAATAAAAATAAAGTAAAATAGAAAAAGAGACCTGAGAGAGATTCACACATCAGCCCCATCTCTTATCCCAGCAAACGGCACAGAGCTTTTTCCAAGCCCAAAGCAGCAGCCTGCTAAAGGCTGAGAGCAGGGCTGGAGAGTTGAGGGAACACATCCAAGGCCCACTCAGACCTTACCAAGTGCTCTGAGGGCAGTGACCTTCCTAAGGTTGGAGGTAGGCTGGAGAGCTAGAAGAAATTCCTCTCGAGTCCCCCAGGCCCTCACGGATTACAAGGCAGATTCTTCCAAAAGCTGGAGACAGCAGCAGAGCAAAAAGCAATACCTCTGGGGCATCTGAGTCTTTACCAGCTCTACTGCACTGGCCTTCTGGAAGCTGGGGGAAGCACAGGAAAGCTGAGAGGAATCCTTGAAAAATACTCTTGAGTCTTCCCCGAGAGCACTGCCAAGGGCAGTGAAGCCAGGTGAAGGGAGATCTCCTGAGGAACCAAAAACTAAAGGAACAGAAGGCAAGGAAGACTCCCAGACATACAAAAAAGCTGGCAGCTGGCTATAAAATACCAGGAGAGCAGGAGTCTACCAGTGTTCCAATCCCGGGCACTCCGGAAAGGAAAGTCCTGCTCCTGCCCTAATCCTGAAGGAAATGGGGGGGTGAGTTGAATCTAACTAAAAGTACCACAAAACCTAGACCCAGTTCAGCGAGACTAGATCCACCCAGCCTCCACTGGGGTTTGACAATATGAACAATAAATTGCACCCCCTGCCCCCTGGTCAGTACTGCCCATCATGCCCTCATCCCTTATAGGTCGTCCGTTCAGGAAGACAGCTATGAAATGAATCCCATGTTTGCATTTCCTTGTCTCTTCTGATCAGTACAGACTTTCAGAGTCCTTTCTCTCAGTGGTGACATTAAAAAAATTTTTTTTAATCCTTATTTGTATTTGAGAGAAAGAGAGAGACAGAGTGAGAGCAGGGAAGGAACAAAGAAGGAAACACAGAATTTGAAGGAGGCTCCAGGCTCTGAGCTGTCAGCACAGAGCCCAACGCAGAGCTTGAACTCACAAAACAAGAGGTCATGACCTGAGCTGAAGTCAGATGCTTAACCCACTGAGCCACCAGGTGCCTTTCAGTGGTGACATTTCTTAAAATCTTATGTTTATTTATATTTGAGAGAGAGAGAGAGAGGGTGCACACAGTGGTACATTTGCAAGGGAGGGGCAGAGAGAGAGGGAGACAGATGATGCAGGGTTCAAACTCACAGAGCATGAGATCATGACCTGAGCCAAAGGCTGATGCTTAACTGACTGAGCAACCCAGGTGCCACAGTGGTGACATTTTAAAACAAGGAGTGAGTTGTGTGTAGAAGACAGTCGGGAGGTATATCCCCCAAAACATAGTTATCTGGGGGTGGTTATCTATGAGTGGTACATTTATGGGTGATTTTTATTTTCTTCTTTTGGTTTATTATGTTTAATGATTTTCCCTAAAAAACTAACATTGCATGGGTAGTTTTTAAATGTTTTTGTGTGTTTATTTATTTTTGAGACAGAGAGAGACAGTGCATGAGCAGGAGTGGGGCAGAGAAAGGGAGACACAGAATCTAAAGCAGGCTCCAGGGACTGAGCTGTCACCAGAAAGGCCTACGTGGGGCTCAAACTCCTGGGGCTCGAACTCATGAACCGTGAGATCAGGACCTGAGCCGAGGTCGGACACTCAACCAACTGAGCCACCCAGGGGCCCTTGAATGGGTAGTTTTTAAATATTTAAGAGAGATAAACCTAGTACATAATGTTTTAAAAATAACTATTTACAAAGGACAAAGGTAAACAAAATCAAAATCAAATGATAGCTGGGTCCTATGAGTTCTAATCACAAGGAAAACGTTTTTTTCCTTTTTCCTTTCTTTTCTTTTTATTGCATCTATATGAGAAGATGGATATTAGCTGAACCAACTGTGGTAATCATTCCGCAATAGATGTAAAGCAAACCATCGTGCTATATGCCTTAAACGTATACAGTGATGTATGTCAATTATTTCTCAATAAAACTGGAAGAAATAAAAAACTAAAGGTGAATAAGAAGAAACATGGTAGCTGGGGGAAATATCTGCAACACATAATGATTCATATTTAACTCAATACAATAGAACAGACAAGGCCCACAAAAGGAAATCCAAACGGCCAATAAGCATATGAAAAAACATTTATCCTCACTAGTAGGTAGGGAAATGCAAAATAAAATAATAGGGAGATGCCACTTTTCCCACCCTTCAGATTGAGAATTTTTTTTGGTTTCTCATGTAAAAACCTAGAACATTCTGTGCTAGCAAGCACTCTCACACATTGCCATTAGAATGGGAATTACTACACTTTTCTGGAAAGCAAGCTGGCCATAGCTTTTAAAATTTTACAGACACATGACCTTTGACCCAGCAACCCCACCTTTAAGAATAGGTCCTATTGGTGGGCGCCTGGGTGGCTCGGTCGGTTAAGCGTCCGACTTCAGCTCAGGTCACGATCTCGCGGTCCGCGAGTTCGAGCCCCGCGTCGGGCTCTCGGCTGATGGCTCAGAGCCTGGAGCTTGCTTCCGATTCTGTGTCTCCCTCTCTCTCTGCCCCTCCCCTGTTCATGCTGTGTCTCTCTCTGTCTCAAAAATAAATAAACGTTAAAAAAAAAAAAAATTTTTTTTTAAACAAACAAAAAAAAAAAGAATAGGTCCTATTGGGGGGAGGGAGAGTTCGAGTTCATAACGATCTATTTTTTTTAAGTTTATTTATTTATTCTGAGAGAGAGTGTGCACAAGCAGGGGAGAAGCACAGAGAAAGAGAGAAAGAGAGAGAGAACCTTAAGCAGGCTGCATGCTGATAGCCAGGTTCACAGGGCTGGATCTCACAAACCATGAGATCATGACCACAGTCAAAACCAAGAGTCAGATGCTTAACCAACTAAGCCACCCAGGCACTCCCATAATGATCTATTTTAAAGAATAATTATTGCAGCATTATTCCTAAAGGTGGAAATCTGGAAACCTCCTAAATATTCGCCAAATGGAGATGAAATAAATGCTGGTAGATCTATACCACGGATTACTATGAAGCTATTAAAGAGTGTGGCTTGGCTATTTTCATCTGGAGGGTTATCCGTGGCATAAAATTGTATACAGTGTTTTCCCAATTTTAAAAAGTCACAATAATATGTTACGGTGTTAACTTGGGGAAGATGTAAACAGATACACAATAGGTCGTCACTGGTTACTTTAGAGGAGCAGAGGTAGAAATTCAGAGGAGAAAGATGCTTGTTTTTTTTTTTTCTTCTTCTTTCTTCATATTATTTTACTAGTTACAGAGAACATGTGTGAATTTTCTAATTTGGGAAATGGAATTTAATGGAAGATTTTAAAAACTGACGAATATGCGCCACGCATTCTTATCTCTCTGGAACAACACAGACTCAAGATCAGTCTCCCTCCAGATGATGGAATGAATTCATCCTCTTCTGGAATGATTTACAGTCAATAAGTTTCCTCAGGTAGCCTGACTGTCAGGCTGGTCTTTTGAGAGATGATATGTTTACACTTTCATTTCTGGAAGAGGGTGACAGTCTAGTCTTTCCATCATGAGGCTAACTGGACCTAGCATCTCTGTCTGAGTCATGCCATGCTACCACGCACATCCCGTTAATTCAAGGAAGGCTGTGTTATGGTTCCTTCAGAAGGAGTTATCAATAGGGGCGCCTGGGTGGCTCAGTCGGTTAAGCGTCCGACTTCGGCTCAGGTCACGATCTCGCGGTCCGTGAGTTCGAGCCCCGCGTCAGGCTCTGGGCTGACGGCTCAGAGCCTGGAGCCTGTTTCCGATTCTGTGTCTCCCTCTCTCTCTGCCCCTCCCCCGTTCATGCTCTGTCTCTCTCTGTCTCAAAAATAAATAAAAACGTTAAAAAAAAAATTAAAAAAAAAAAAAAAAAGGAGTTATCAATACTTGGCAAGAAAGAAGGGATGTTCCCAAAAATGAACATGGGATGAAGACTGGAGGACCATTCCAATAGGATCTTCTTAGTTCCTCCTCATCTAGTACCAATCCCTTTGTTTACACTAGCCACCACGATACTTCAGTTGGATCAAACAGCTGTACAACTGGTAAGGATTTAACGCGTCACTGCGTTTGCCTATTATGCTTCCCTGTATCTCTTCTAAGGATGCCAACGGCTGCCATACACCCATTAGTTACAAAGGGCTTATAGCTGCCATAACCATCCAGTTGAACTTGGCATCAAGACCTTAATTAGGAGAAAGAAATCAAGGGACCTCTGGGTGGCTCAGTTGGTTAAGTGTCCAACTCTTGATTTCAGCTCAGGTCATGATCTCTTGGGTTTATGAGATCGAGCCCTGCATTAGGCTCCATGCTAAGTGTAGAGTCTGCTTAGGATTCTCTCTCTCTCCCTCTCTCTCTGCCCCTCCCCGCTTGCTCTCAATCTCTCTCCACATAAATAAATAAACTTAAAAAAAAGAGAGAGAGATAAAAAAAATCAAGGGAAACTCTAGTTGAAATCTGCTCTGTCTTTGTATGGGAAAAAAATATATGTGGGCCTAACACTGGTCAAACCTCTCTCAAAACTATGGAATCCTGAGGGAAAACAGTGGTATTATTCTATTTGTTTCTTTCCCAGGGATAAGGAGCAAAAATCATTTTTCTCTGCTTTTTAGTAATCACCAAATCAAATGGCCCAAGCCTTTTTTATTGGCCAACACGGAACCACTGCCAGATTCCTATTTGATAAAGTCATTCACTGTATTGTGTGTGGGTCCTGTGCCTTTCATCTGGGGACAGAGGCTGGAAGAAAAGAAAAGTCATAGACTTTTACTGGTCTGGGAATGGTTAGGTGCTAAAATGGGGGCCTCTGATGAGTCATCAAGCACCTGCTGGGAGGCAAAGATCATTTGAACACGAATTTTTCTTATATGCTTGCTAGTTTCAGGAAAACATTTACACCTATACTTCTCTCCCATGGATCAGCAGCACATTACAAAACTGCTGCTCATACCAACCTTCTCCTCCAGGCAGTGTCTACTGAAGAGAGGAGCAGGAGTTTGGAGTTAGCCCAGCTGCCAGCCAGCCTTCAGGAAAGAACCCATGCCTTCTCTTCATCTGCGTGTTCTCAACTTACCCCAGATGAGAAAGTCAGAGGATCCCCAAGAACGACAAGAGCCTAGAACTGGTGCCCCTGGGTTCACATATAGACAATTGTGATTTGCCTCCTTAACATTCATCTTCCCTTCTTCTGCCAATGGCTCCAGCCTTTTGTCAGAGGACCCACCGCTCCTTCAATCAAATCATTGCGTTCTCTGGCCACAATGAGCACATAATACAAAGGCACCAATGAGATGAAATGGGACTTTGGCTGAGACTTCTGGAAAAGGGACCTGATGTCTTTTCCACCCCACTCCTCGAGAGTTGAAGGTGAGAGGAGTGAGGCCTGGAGCCATGTAGCCATGGCAACCCTGAAGGGCATACCTCTGAGAATGGGGCTTGTTGGAGGTGAACACAGCCAGGGTGTGCACAGAGAGAAAGAGGGTGTGATAGCAGCACAGTGGTAACAAGTAGCCCCTGGAACCTGGAACACAAATTCTTCTTCTTTTTTTTTTTTTTTTTACACCCTTTAGGGTAAGATTGTTTTTGTCACTTGCAATAGAAGCATCCTGGCTGAGAAGACATGAGATGGCAAAGAACCATGGGTCAATATGAGGACAGCCACGTGTTCCCTCTTTCCATTTAAAATTTCCACGCACTTTGCTTAGGAAATTTCACATGCCTGAGGAAGGTGTTACATTCTCACCCGGGGAGGGGCCCCTTCCAGGCTGGTTTGCCTTCTGTAGGAGATATTATTTTCCTGGATAAGAAACCTTGGTGGGAAGTCAACTGTGTTGTTTACTGTCATTTTAATTTTGTTCTTATTAATTATAACTCATCTCTCGACATTCAGAGAGTATTCAGTTGATCCATCATGGGCAGGAGGTTTGTTCTTCCCAGTCTTAGACAGAGTTGTGCTGTGAGTCATCCACATTCTCATATGGCCCCCATGGTGACAATGACACACTACTGCACAGTGGCTTATCCAAATCCTCCCTAGTCCTCCTGTGTGGTTTAATTAAATTGGTCACTCTGTACCAGCCACTTAAAAAAGACAGGGTATTGAGGGTTGCAAGCAAACAAACAAGAAGAAGAAGAAAATATAGAAAGGTATTGCTGTATTCTTCCACTCAGGTCTCAGGGCAAAATATTCTTCAAATCTGGTATTCCTTGCTCAAGATAAATGAAGCATGAAGATGCTAATGACCACCCCCCCTCAAGTTATGATTTGGCTATTAATAGCCTTCCTCCTCCCTCCCTCTCTCTCTGTCTCCTTCTTTCTCTCTCTCTCTCTCTCTCTCTTTCTTTCTCCCCCTTTCCTTTCTTCCTTCCTTCCTTTCTTTCTTTCTTTCTTTCTTTCTTTCTTTCTTTCTCTCACTTGCCTTCTATTTGTGGAAGAAGTTATAAATATCATGTTGGGTCTTAAGGTATTATCCAACCAAACAAGATATGTGCACCAAAGCATTCACCCCGACCAGAACTCACAACTTTCAGAATGTTTTCACACCATCATGGTGGCTAGGAGATGGCCAGCTTTGGGAGAATCCCTCTTTCCATGGTCATGATATCAGAAAAGGGACACCTTTCACTGACTGGTTTTTTCATAAGATCCAAAGAGAGGAATTGAGAGCTAATTGTTATTAGATGCACTGAGGTATCTGTGTCTTCAAGAAGAGAATTTTTGGATGAGCCAGGTCTTCATAAGTGGGACCAAATAACTGTAAAATGAGTAATCATTGATTTCAAAGTCAAACCAGACTTCATGCCAACACCAAATATGACCAGTGTGGCTTTTCCTTCACCTTTCTCCAGGGGTAAAAGTCTAAGAATATTTTGTGGGAAACTCCTGGTCTAATGTAACCTGGTCTAATCTCCCAAACAGACACTTATATTCCCTCTTCCTTACTTTCTCAAGGTGAGATGATTACAAACAGAACTTAAATCTCACACATGTTGGAAAGGTGGAAGGTGAGGACACACAAGAGGACAAAGGTTCCAACACGTCTTACTGGCTTAAATTCCAGGAGAATATGCTCTAGATGATTTCTTGCATCTGAACTTATGATTGCATTACAGGAGAGCACATCAAAAAAATAAAACCAAACTATGACATAAAGGAAAATAAAGAAATATTAATAAAACAATCTGAGAAATTATAGCCAATGAACATCAATACACCAAGAACTAAAACAGACTCCTTTCCAAAATCAGAAATCTTACATCAGCAAAATATATATACTTGTAAAAAAAAAAAGAAAGTTGAAGGGATCAGAACTCAGATTTTCTTTAAACTCCAAAATTAGATCAGGGACTCTGGCGGCTCTATTTTTTGATGATGTCCATTAAAGTGTGTGTGTGTGTGTGTGTGTGTGTGTGTGTGTGTGTGACACAGCATTGGCAGTACAAGTAAACAGGCCAAAGTAGAAATTCAGAATTCTAAGACCTAAGTCATTCTTATGTCATTATTTTCATTTGGGAAATAACAATTAAGTTAATGAAAATACAGCAAAAGTATTAAAACATATCTGTTTTTTTTTAAAAACTATAACATTTTTAAAAATCACATATATTCTGTATCATTCAACTATGGAATTTATTATGCTCACCCTCATATGATTCATCATAATATTTTATATGATTTGTGTAGTATCTACCCCCAAAATGTATACTATCATCCCCATTTTTGCAGAGGAGGAATTATCTGATAAGAAGTTACATAGCCAGGATTCAAACCCAGGTCTTTCTGACTCCAAAATTCATGGTTAATTATACAATGTTACTTACCTCTTTTCAAAATATTTCAATCTGTCTTAGAAAAACCCAGCCCATTAGGGGCCAAGGGAGAAGCTAGGAACCCCATTATTCATGGCCTTATGAAAAAGTAAGGAATCTTCTCTTACGAGGGGCTCCCTGAGAAGAACCTCACCTACCATCAACAAGACCACACTATCTGCAATGCCATCAGCCCCACAACTGCTGGAGGAATCCCGGTCCTGCTCCCATCTTGAATATACTCCAGTCTAACCATCTACTTGTGGCCTCTAGTATTCCTCCATGATTTCCTGACCAGGAAAATCCACAGTATTTCCATAGTACTTTCCTCTTGTTCAAAGCATCCTATGGGGCGCCCGAGTGGCTCAGTCGGTTAAGTGTCCAACTTCGGCTCAGGTCATGATCTCGCAGTTTGTGAGTTCGAGCCCATGTCGGGCTCTGTGCTGACAGCTCAGAGCCTGAAGCCTGCTTCGGATTCTGTCCCCCTCTCTCCCTGCTCCTCCCCTGCTCACACACTGTCTCTCTCTCAAAAATAAATAAGCATTAAGAAAAAAAAAAAAGCATCCTTGTTACTCTCTTAGGAGAATCTACCTTGTTCCTGTTCTGATTTGGTCATCCTCATCTTGGTTTCCCATCCTGATTATTTCCTTTCTTTGGGTTGCTTTGACAAGTTACTAGCAATTCCAACTAAATTAGCTGCCCCCACCTCCATCAAGTCTTTATGTTCACAAGTAACACCCACCAAACTCCACCTGCCCTCAAGCTAGACCTCCCAAGGCCCATGCTGACTCAGTCTGGGTACTAGGTTAAGGTCATAATCCAACTTGTTTCCTCTCTCCCTCCAACATCCAAAGATGTTTTGTAATGTTGTAAAAAAACAAATAAGAAATTATAGCCTTATGATTTAAGTTTAATGTCTATTTATTAAAAAACTATGAGAATATTCAGATTAAAACAATAATGCAATGTAAAACAAAAACAATAAAGATGAGTAATAAAATCGATAGATATTATTCTAACATCAAGAAGCAAATTGTAACAAAAAATAAATAAAATTAAACCACACCAAAGGCAGTAGTTCATGAGGAGGAAGAGAGGGATACATTTCAAGTAGAAGTAATGATAAGTAATAAGCTCTTGGATCATTTGATAATCCAATAAATCAGGAGAGGTGAATCATAGGAATACGTTGAGAAAAGATTTAAATTTCTTGCTGATTTGACACAAAATACTGGCATGGATGACGATGACATAAAATTCATAATGTACCAGGAAAATGAGGACATAGATGTCATCAATTCAAAGAGTATTTAAGATAGAAACTTACCAGAAATTCTCAAGTGCCCTGAAATCTTCCAGCTCCTATCTGAAAGAAACATGATAGTGATTTGCCAATTTGGGCAATGCTAAACATTTTCTTGGCATTGCCAATCACAAATTGTGAAGCTGGTAGAAATGTGTCTAAGTTATCAGTAATAAAAATAAATTTTTTCATCAACTGTGCTCGATAAAAGACTGAATAATCTATTCTCTCTATAGAAAATATCACAAAATTGCTGTCATTTGAAAACACCAAGAGTACATAGCTAAAATAAATGTTTAAACAAAATTATAAAGATGTGTCAAGCAGCTAATGAAAATATTATTGTGGGGGCGCCTGGGTGGCTCAGTCGGTTAAGCGTCTGACTTCGGCTCAGGTCATGATCTCGCGGTCCGTGGGACAGCTCAGAGCCTAGAGCCTGCTTCAGATTCTGTGTCTCCCTCTCTCTCTGACCCTCCCCTGTTCATGCTCTCTCTCTCTCTGTCTCAAAAATAAATGTTAAAAAAAATTTTTTTAATAAAAAAAGAAAATATTATTGTGATCATTTCTGTTCTCATTCTAGAGAAATGCATTCACTTTTCATTCCTAATTTTATATTCTTTTACTTAAAATTTGCTCTAAAAATTATCAAAGTTTCAACCCTGCAATCCCTGAATCCATCCTCACAGTGGGATCTTGGGTTTTTCCCTCCCTCCCTTCCTCTTTTTTTTTTTTTTTTTTTTTTAATGTTTATCTATTTTGAGAGAGAGACTCCCAAGCAGACTCTGTGCTGTCATCACAGAGCCTGACAGGGCTCAAACTCACAAACCGTGAGATCATGACCTGAACGGAAATCTAGAGTCAGACGCTTAACTGAGCCACCCAGGCACCCCGCTCCCTCCCTCCCTCTTTAGGTGAACTCAAGACTGCCCTTTTTTCAGACAGACAGACAGACAGACAGAGAGTGGCCAGGACAGAACCAAAGTGTAGTAGAATGTCATACAGATTTGTTCACTAACAACTATAAAGCTCACGATGGGGCACCTGGGTGCCTCAGTTTGTTAAGCTTCCAACTTCAACTCAGGCAAGATCTCACGGTCTGTGAGTTCAAACTCCACGTCAGATTCTGTGCTGACAGCTGAGAGCCTGGAGCCTGCTTCAGATTCTGTGTCTCCCTCTCTCTTTGCTCCTCCCCTTCTCACACTCTTTCTGTCTCTGAAAAATGAATAAACCTTAAAAAAAATAAGTGGGGGGGGGGGTTGTCCCTGGGTGGCTCAGTAGATTGGGTGTCCAACTTCGGCTCAGGTCATGATTTCGCGGCTTGTTGAGTTAGAGCCCCTCATCAGGCTCTCTGCTGACAGCTCAGAGCCTGGAGCCTGCTTCTGATTCTGTCTCCCTATCTCTCTGCTCCTCTCCTGTTCACGCTCTGTCTCTCCCTCTCTCTCAAAAATAAATAAACATTTAAAAAAAATTTTTAACTAAATAAAATAAATACCTTTTTTAAGAAAAACTATAAAGCCCACGAAATGCAAAGCACTCAGATTCCAGAGACTGCTGTTTTCACCAAATCACCTATGAACGCCACAGGTAGAAAAGCTAGATCGAACACATTCAACTGTTTTTTTAATTGTTCAGTTTTATCAAAAGTATATATTCTGCTGGTATATGTCAGCAGAGTAAACACAGGGCTCCCCTTCCTGCTTGTTGAAAATGCAGGTGACTGGGTAGACTTCCCTGCTTGGGGGAGGGTGTGGGAATCCGCTCAGTCTAATTTGGAGGATGTTATTTGTTCAGACTCTGGTCTCCTAAGAAAAAGTTCTTTGTGCCTTGAATAGGCATTCATTGGTACATTAGACAAAGTCAAACAAACTAAAACTAAAATAGTTCCACCACAGAGAGAGCGATCCTTTTATTTCATTATTCCTTTGGCTCTTAGTTGCCCATGGTTGGATCTCAAGAATTGTCTCTCATATTTCATTACATTTAAAGTGCAAAGCTTCTCCAAAACATGTAGCTCTATATTTATTTGTTTCATTGATTTTTCACATTAATCTGATTTTATTCAGCAAGTGTTGGTGGAGAGGCTTCCAGTGGGAGGGGCCCTGCCCTGGGCACCAAGAAATTCCCTGAGAGATGGGAAGGAAGGATGCTTTCCCCAAACATGTGTCAAGGTGATAAATGCTCTCCAGTGATAAGATCAAACTGTTGAGAGAACAGACAAGAAGGAGCAATTAATCCTGCCTGGGCCAACTTGGAAAAGCAAAGTGGATTCAAAGTGTGGTTTGTGGCTCCCAAGGGCTCCAGACAGGAGTCTCTGGGGGTCTGCTGGGACAGTGGGGAGGTAAGGGGCAAGGCTCCAGGGCTGCCATTATTGCTTTAACAAAAGTACATCTCCTTGTATCTGTCTTATTGATTGTAAGTCTGCATTCAACTCCTGAGACAAAAAGCTTCTGCTTTTAAAAAAAATAATTTTTTGGGGGGTGTCTGGTGGCTCAGTCAGTTGAGCATCAGACTTCGGCTCAGGTCATGATCTCACAGTTCGTGAGTTTGAGCCCCACACCGGGCTCCGTGCTAATGGCTCAGAGCCTGGAGCCTGCTCCAGATTCTGTGTCTCCCTCTCTTTCTCTCTCTCTGCCCTTTCCCTGCTTGAGCTCTGTCTCTCTCTCTCTCAAAAATAAATGTTTTTTTAAAAGTAAAATAAATAAATAATGAAGAAAAAATTTTAATTACTAAATAAGATGTCCTTTGATCTGAGCTTTGAAGATTAAAGAATTTATCCAAGTAGAGGTCAATCTGAAGGTTTTGGCTCCCTTCAGATGTTAAAATTTCCAAGTCCACATGGTTAGCCCTAGTCTTTCTCCTAATTCTAGTATTCTCCTTCTTCAACCCATCCTCTAGTCTCCAGACCACATTTTAGAACCTTTGATGGCTCCTCATTGCCTACTAGTCAAAGTCCAACCTCCCTGACATAGGTCACAAAATCCTTCCCAACTGAGCTCCAAATGCCCTCCAAAATTCATTTTCCTCCACTTACCCAAAGATATTTTTGGGAGACAATTCTCCATGGGTCTCCCACATTTCAGCACTTCTTGAGAACAGAGGTGCTGGCAAATTTTGTTCCAGCTACCTTTTCAAGAATGTTTGTGTAGTGAGCAGCTTGGTAAACAGAGATAGTGTCTCTGTCCAGAGTGGAGAGAAGGTTTGTTGGCTTTTTAGTACAATAAAGATAATTATCTCCCTCCAGGACAAAGATTGGGTAGGTTGGGTTGCAGTCCATTATGAGAGATTGGGGCTTCCTAAGCTTGGGGTTCCTCAAACCCACTGAGTGTAGCATCCATCTGGGCCACTCTGCATTGCCACAGTGGGACTTGGGGAACAAGGAAAGCCAATGCAACAATGAAGCTCATGATTCTGGCTGTACTGGGAGAAACAAAATCCTTGATCTCTCACTCAGGAATCTCACGTCTTCTGCCAGCATCCATATAACTCTGACATAGTAGCTGTTAGCTTACAAGCAATTTAAAATCTCAGATCCTTCAGTTCTTGAAAGGCCCCCATATCAGTTAGGACTAAACTAAGTCACAGTGCAGTAGCAAATGGCCCACAAATCCCAGTGGCTCACAACAGAAGTTTGTCTCTTGCTCATCCTTGTGTCCCTAGCAGATCAGCTGGTGGCTCTGCTTCCATCATCACTGGCTTCATTTTAGGATACAGTCTGACAAAGCATCTACTCTCTGGAACAGTGTTCATGGTCAAAGAAAAAGAGAATTTGGCAAAGAAGGCACCTGCTTTTAAATCTTTCGCCTGGAAGTAACAGACATTCCTCTGTTTGCTTTCATTGGCCGCATCTAAACTCAAGCCTGGTGGAAAGTAAAAAGCTATCATATGCCCAGAGGGAAAGAGAGATGGGATATTGCTAAATATACCTAATGACTGCGAGAGCATCCGGGTTCCATCCACATCCTGGTTCCAGTCATCTGACTGGTCTTCATGCAAACCTGGATCGCTCTCACGTGACTTTGTAATTGTACATGCAATGTCTTCTTCCCAAAATGTCCTGCTTCTCCCTGCTTACTCGCCCCTTCCCACACCTCTTATTACCTGGAAATCTACTATTTTTCAACAGCTCCAACATTACCTCCTTTCTGAAGCTCTCTCTGACCATTCCTCACCCACAAAAATACCTTATTTCCTTATGCTTCCATAGCACTGCGTCTATAATTCTATCAAGGTACTGAACCCACTGCTTCACATTGGTTCATGAATCTGACTCCTTCCATAAACCAAGATCTCTTGAAGATACAGGATGGCCCATGATTTCTTTTTACCTTTTTGCAAACCTAACACCATTTTGATTAAAATACTTCTGAGGATTTCCACTCCTTAAAATTAAAAACAAAAACAAAATCCTCAGCATATTGCAAAGCCCACATGGTCTGCCCATCGCCATACTCCCTATCGCCCTCCACCCTCAAGCCCCACGTCTTTGCCTCTGCCTGAAACCTCTACCTCACCTAACTAACCCCTCCTCAACCCTCACATCTGAGTAGAAGCATCGCTTCCTCAGGGAAGTCTTCCTACATCAAATCCCCTCATTCATAGCACTCACCACAAACCAGCAATTAACCAGTTATTTGTGTGACTCTTTTCCTGTGTTTCTCCCCCCCCACTTGACCTTAAGATGTAAGTTCATGAGGGCATGAATCCTATCTACTGTTGCTCACTGTTGGATCTCTGGTACTTGGTATATTGTCTGTCACAAAGTAAGACTCCATAACTATAGGGTGAGTGAATCAATGGATGAATGAATATAATAAAATGGTCAATGCATGTGTGTTGGGTCGAAGTAAGGGACAATGGAGGAAAACAAACAAACAAAAATTTATATAGATTGATGTCAGAGGATCTGACTTTGACATCTTTGCAGAACTTCCTGATATATTTGTGGAATAACAGGATGGCAGGTAAGACAGAAAAGAAGCCCAGAAAAGGCCAGAAAAGTGGATCATGGAGGCATAGGGAGGGAGTTCAGAAGACAAAGAATCAAAAGGAGTGGTCACAGGAGGAAAGGTATAATCTACGTTAAGTATACCTGTCCCCCCAAAATTCTTATGTTGAAGTCCTAACCCCCAATGTAATGGTAGTAGGAGGCGGGGCCTTTGAGAGGTAATTTGGTTATGAACGTGGAGCCATCATGAGATTAGCATCTTACTAAAGGGATCCCAAGGAGCCCTGTCACCCGCTCTGTGAGGACACAGGGAGAAGTTGGCAGCTTGTGACCTAGAAGATGGTCCTCAGCAGAACCCAACCATGCTGGCACCCTGGGCTTGGGCTTCCAGCTTTCAGAACGGCGAGAAATAAGTATTTGTTGTGTAAGCTGCCCAGTCTGTGGTCATTTGTTAGAGCAGCCCAAGCTAAGACAGCCCGTCAAGCAGGGATGAGAGGGTCGCATCGGTGGGTTGTAGGGAGTGGAGACACATAATCATGTGTGTTAAGAAGTGCATCGGAGTCTTTAGAGGGAACAAGTTTCTGAGAGAGAGAAGACATGGAGTTTATAGGGAGCCTACAGGGACCAGGATCACAAGGATATTTTTAGCTGTTTTTTTCATTAAAAGATTTCATACATGGGTTGATGGGGGTCAGGAGATTTCACTCAAAGGAGAAAATGGAGATGAGGTCATAGGTCACAGAAAATGGAAATCGGTTATTAATGTTGTCTTCGAGATTCCATCAGTATCTGGGGTTGATCTAGCAGTGGCAATGAGCATCTTGTAAATGGTGGAGGGGGTGGGGCAGGGACGGGTGAGGGAGACAGGATACACCGGAACCTGAATAGGCTGGCAAGCTAGGAAGAATTTCCATAGACTAATCTTTTCACTGAGACACACACCCTCCCCTGATGCTTCCAGGAGCCCTGAGCTTCCCATGGGAGATTTGAGTAGGCCCCAGAGACCCCAAGCCTCCAAGAGAGGACCATCCAGTCCTAGCTAGCTTCTAGGACTCTGCATGAGCAGCTGGCAGGCAATCCCACTCACTTGCACAGAGAGCCTCCAAATGGCCAGCCCAGGGAACAGCACCACCATCTACCCCATTGCCCTTGACAAAAACCTAGAAGTTATCCTTGACTTTTGTCTCACTTTACTCTCCACATCGAAATGATTCTGTGTTGTCATATCTCTCAAATCCACCCACCTCCTGCTATCCCCATAACCACTAATATAGTTCAGGAAGCTGTCACTGAAGCATATTCTAACTTCCTCCCCGCCTCCATCTGGCTACCTTCCTATCTGGATCTCACAGGACCAGATTCTGGTGCCCACACAACCACAGCTGGGCCTCCTATCTGGTTTTGTGCAAAATGGATCACAGTCCCTTCTCCGATTAGAACTCTTCATTAGCTCCCTTTCTCCCTCAGGATAAAGTCCAAAGTTCCTCACGTTGCTTTTGATACCGTTCATGCACTGGTCCTGGCCACATCTCTCACTTTATCACCGGGCTTCCCACCTGGGTTTCTCCAGCCATGTACAACTACTTGCGATCTCACATGAACGCCTTGTTCTTTTTCACTCCTGACCCAGAAAATGCTTCTCACTCTCCCTGCAAATCTTCTTACCCTCCCCTCCCCGCCCTCCCAGCCCCTCAGGTCCTGAGTCACCTGCTTAATTCCTGCTCTTGAAATCTGAGCTGTGAGGTTTCCTGCTTCACAAAATCTCCCCAACTCCTTCTGGGCTGAGGAAGGGGCCCTGACTACGTGCTCCCATAGCAACTCATATCTGCCAGAATCAGAGCATATAATAATCCATGTTGTAGTTTTGGTGTCAATTCATTTAACTTATCTGTACCTCCATCTAGATCAGTGGTTGTCTACTCCGCACATTAGTGTCACAGAGGGATCTTATAAAAAATGTGAGTGGTGTTTAAGAAGCTCTACAGGTGAGTCTGGACATTGGTGTTCCATAAGTTCCTGCATAGAACTCTAGCGGGTGGCCAGAGATGGTCACCACTGAGTGGACTATAATCCCTTGAGCTCAGAGAACATGCCGGGTCAGCGTTTGCTCCCCAGTGCCCCGCACAGGAAACGATGCTCAGTATTCGTTACCTGAAAACATCTCTGATCACTCCAGGGTGAAAGGTCTGCAGAGGCAGCTTGGAGAAGGAGAGATGGCAGGACCTGCTTCTCACCCCTGAGTGAGCATGGGTGAAATGAGCCTCCTCAGTTCACTGAGAGACACAATCACACAGCTGGAGTCTTGGGCACAGTCCCCAGGGAGGTCCTGCGCATACACAACTCTGTCCTGTTAGGAAGGCTCTCATGCCACATAGCAACATATTTCTCTGCCCAGCAGAGAGTGTACATGTGGACAAGCTTACTTTTCAGAGGTCTTGAGCTTTCATTACCTCTTCACAACAAGTACCCAGATGGAGAAACTGAGGCTCCCAGAGCCTGTGAGTGGCCCTCACCTCAAAGCCTTCCAGAAGAAGGCAGAGCAGAAATGCAGGTGACTTGCCAAGAGCGGTCAGTTTCATGGTGGATAACATATACCTGGACCAACTTTCCTGTCCCCTAGAGCAGAGCTCACCCACTGTACCGCCCCGCCTCCTAGGGTTGATGGAAATGTGTTTGCGGGAGGACAGCAGAGAGCTGGAGAATTTTGCACCCGAGTGACTCTTTTCATAAAAACAGGATCGTGTTAGTTTCTAGTAAGAGAAGGAAGGGACCCGGGGAATTTTATCAGACAATTTGGGCCCTAATTAATATGGAGATGCAGCCATCTTTGCTGACAATGCCATTGACAGATTCCCTCCCGCTGCAACCAAGGCAACCACCGTTAGAATCCTCAGGCTACTGGGGCACCTGGGTGGCTCAGTCGGTTAAGCCTCCAACTTCAGCTCAGGTCATGATCTCACAGTGTGTGAGTTCAATCCGTGCGTGGGGGGGATCTGTGCTGACAGCTCAGACCCTGGAGCCTGCTTCAGATTCTGTGTCTCCCACTCTCACTCTGTCTCTCTTTTGCCTTTTTTAGATTTATGTAAATAAATAAACATTAACAAAAAAACATTTAGAATCCTCAGGCTCCTGAGTCTCTGCCCAGGGCGTGTGGCAGAGGCTGGACAAGGAGGCGGGGCTTGACACTGGGCTTACTATTAAATGGCTTTGGCAACAGACAGACCCCGTTTCAAACCCTGGCTGGCTATAGCGCCTACCACCTCTAGCCCTTTTGCATGTAAAGATCATGAATCTAGACTACGTACCCCTCAACAGTGTTAGTCTTACTGTTGTTGCTGCTTCCGTTATTCATGCTCTTACAAGGAATCCCCTTAGCAGCTACACTTAAACCCCCTCGTCCCAAAAGGGCAACAAGAAATGGAGAAGAACCCAGTGACCCAGGGAAACTGCAAGTGAAACCAAGTGTCATTTCTCTCACGGTGGTTTGAGATATTCAACACTCTTGCTTGGCTGATTGTCTCAGAGGGGATTAATAACCCTCTGCGGACTGTCCTCCATGTAGCAATGGACAAGGGCCCTGTTCAAAGGCTCACCTTGACTAGGTGGCCCCAGGCTCAGCCACCTGGGCTGATGCTGTCGTGCAGAGTGCCTGGGACCGCGGGCATCCACATTCATTTCCTGCCTGCCCATCCCCATGTGCAATGGCTCCTGAAAAAGGGGAACCAATTGCGGCTCAGAATCCTTTTAATAGCTGAGAACATTTGGATACCCATCCTAGGCAGCAAGGCTGTGACCGTTCTCCTGCCATCCCTGCTCCATTTCAGCCAAGCCAGCAGGCCAGGGGGGACACGACCAGCCAACAGCCAAAGCAATCAGAAAAAGAGATGATGTGCCTTTAAGATGAAGGTGGTGGGCAACCATCCATCTTCCCTAAACACAGACTTGCCTTGTTCTTCCATTTCTGGCTGAGTGATAAAAACGTTAAATGTCATTTCCTGTATCAGTGGTTAACCACTAGATGCTGGATCAGAGATTTACCAGAAGTGCTGAAGTTAAGGAAAAAAAAAAAAAAAACCCTGCTGTTTTCAATAACCCTTTCTTGCACCCGGTGGGAACTATTTAACCTTTTGGGGGGAGGGGGAGGGGCATGAGGCGTGCTACTGGATTTCGCCCGAGCAATAAATTTAGGATTTGATTTGCCAAAGCCTTTCTTATGCTCCATCCAGGAAGTAAGGAGAGGGAGGCAGAATTTCACCATCCTGCTTCTGTCCCCAGTGAATGAGTGTGTATGTGCAGGAAAGGCAGGTGAAGACAGAAGTGAAAGTCTGCCACGTTCCTCTTTGCCCACCATTGTCTCAGGCTACCCACGGTCATTTGGTTTTATTGACCCAACATTTTCATAGAAGACTGTGGTTCTGACTATTTTGTTTCCCCAGCTTCCTGTAGCAGTAAGTGTCCTCCGGTGCCTAGGAGCATACTGGGGGGACGCAGGACTCTCAAAGAGCTTCTGCGTATGAGCAGCCATGGTCTGAGGGACAGAGAGCCCAGCTCGATCCTTTGCTGTGTCTTCTTGGATTTCTCCATTCAATTAAGAGCCCAGGAAAGTAAAGTGGGGGAGGTTTGGCTCAGCCCCACGGAGAGGTGACGGGACCAGCTGCAGCCCACCCATGCTTTGCTCCCCCGTCTGCCCTGCACTTTCTCCCCTGGGGTGGGCTCAATGGGCACAACAACACACAAAGCCACCCTAGCTCCTCCCTGCTGCCTCCCAGGCTCCATACACCCCTATCAGGGCAGATAAGACTTCAGAGCTACGTTGTGTTCTAGCAATTGCATTTCCTACCCGATGCTGCCTAGAACATTCTGTGTACAGACCAAGCACTCCTAGCACTTCACGTGCATCTTGGATGAGTGAGACAGTCCCGGTTTGCCTGGGACTAAAGGGACTGATAGTGGGTGGGACGTTTTTTATTAAAAGTGGGAAAGTCCCTGGCAGACCAGAATGAGAATTAGTAACCCTAATAGAAGTGTGTGACAGGTAAATCCTCCTACTTCAAAAACTGAAGCTGAAGTTGACAGAGGATGCAGCCAGGTCAAGTTGAAGAGGATGTGATGCAATGTAAAGTGTCTGTCTGGGAGAAAGGAAATCATCACTGCTCTCCCACCTCTCCCAGCGCGTATCAGAAGCCACCTTCTGCTAAGTCAGCCGTTAGCAGTGGAAATCTGAAATCAAAGAATTGGAAGGGAAAAGATTATGGGAAATAATATATTCCACCATATTTCTGGTAGGGTCTGTGAAAGAGAACTATATTCCTCCTCACAGTCCCAGGTAATAGCACCAAAAGCCTCCCAGGTGCCCAAGATAAAAAATCTTGAGTGTCGGGGAACCTGGGTGGCTCCACTGGTTAAGCCTCCAACTCTTGATTTCTGTTCAGGTCATGATCTCATGGTTCATGAGTTCAAGCCCCTCGTTGGGCTCTACACTGACAGCACTGAGCCTGCTTGGGATTCTCTCTCTCCCATTCTCTCTGCCCCTCCTCCGTTTGTGCACGCTCTCCTCTCTCTCTCTCTCTCTCTCTCTCTCTCTCAAAATAAATCAACAATAAAACAAAATCTCGAGTGCTGAACACCTCTCTCCCTCAGTCCCACTCTCTGTTTTCTCAGCAAGCCCTGACTTTCCTGCCCCTGTTATTTCCTCTGCACTCCCCTTGCCACTCCCTGAACTCAGCTTCTCCACGACCCTTAGCTCACCCCTCCATCCCCTCTGGCCTCAATTTCCTCTGCCCCCTGACCTATTATTAAATAATGCCTCCTCTTTTAAAGCTCAAATTCAAGAAACATTTACTGAGTGCCTGGATTAGAAGGCTGCCATCGATGTCACTTATCTTGATTTCATATGACTTTCGACAACATTTCTTATGGGTACCTCTTTGAATGAGATCGTCCGAGATGACTTCTTGACTGAGAAAACCCCCGACATTTCCAGGCAAAGCTGAGCACTTCCTCTCAATGTCCTGGATCATACTGCCCTTCAGCCCTCATCATATGGCTGTGATTATTGGCTTGCCCACTAGCTGTGAATCCCTGGTGTCTTATTTATCTTGTTTCCCTAGGGTTGATCCCAGACCTTGATAGATAGCAGCCATTAAATAAATACAGAAAATGAGATAGTGTTGAGGTAAGAAGAGGAAATATTGCCTGGGTGCTATGATACTCAGATGGGTCCAGAGCCACTTGAACATATAAAATTCAAAGGCCGTTGATTACGGTTAGATCAACCTGGTAGTCTATTAAAGAATCGAAGGTCTCTGCCCCAGGCTCCATTCTAATCAACATTTTTATAAACATCCTGGATGAAGATATAAAAGGCACATAAAACAGATCTGCAGAAAAACCAAAGCCAGGAGGTATCACTAATATGTAGGATGTTAGAATTAATGTTGCAAAATTATCTTGGCCTACCGGATCAATAGACCAAAACTAAGAAGATAAAAATTTACACTAATAGATGTAAATGCTATTTTACACCACTCACTAGAACAAGGAGGGAGATCTGGTTTAACAGCAGTTCACATGAAAAAACTATAGCGATTCTCACAGTCTTTGAGCTTGCAGAGAATCCAGAGACTATCCAGTACAGAGGATGCCAAGCTTTTTAAAAATAATAGAACATTTTCATCAATGAGAGTTTTACACAGAGGCCAAGTGAAGACATTTTGGTAGTGCTCTGTGTAGGAGTAGAGGCAAAGGGTCTGATGAGTCAGCACCCCCTCCCGGCAATTCACCCCTAAGGCACCTTCCCAAGCTCCTGGGGCTCTTCGGAACACTGGTTGAAAACAGCAGATCTGGGGCGCCTGGGTGGCGCAGTCGGTTAAGCGTCCGACTTCAGCCAGGTCACGATCTCACGGTCCGTGAGTTCGAGCCCCGCGTCAGGCTCTGGGCTGATGGCTCGGAGCCTGGAGCCTGTTTCCGATTCTGTGTCCCCTCTCTCTCTGCCCCTCCCCCGTTCATGCTCTGTCTCTCTCTGTCCCAAAAAAAATAAATAAAAAACGTTGAAAAAAAAAAAAAATTAAAAAAAAAAAAAAAAGAAAACAGCAGATCTGATTCAGTCTCTTTGCTCTACCGAGTCTATACAGCCAGTTAGTGTCAGAAGCCCTTCAATCCCTCAGCCAGCTTTGTTTTTGTTTGTTTGATTTGGTTTGTTTTTATTTATTGTTCTTGTCCCTCCCTGGCACTGTATTATACATTAGACTGTTTATACAGCACCTGCTCCCTCACTGGGGTGCGGTTTTCTGTGTTGTTCATTGTTATACCCCTAGTGCACGGTACATGATGGAAGCTCAGTAAACATTTGGTGGGAAAATTAATGAAAGAACTGGAAAGAATGCAGATGTCTTGACTCCCAACCCAGGATTGCTCTTCTAGTAGTGACACTGTCTCAGACAACACCAACACAAGCCAAGGGCACATTAGGCTGCATTAGAAGAAGATTGTTGTCAGAGCACCTGGGTGGCTCAGTCAGTTAGGCATCTGACTCTTGATCTCAGCCCGGGTCTTGATCTCAGCATCATGAGTTCAAGCCCTGCACTAGGCTCCATGTTGGGCTCTGCGCTGGGCTTGAAGCCTACTTTAAAAAAAAAAAAAAAAATGTTATCCTAAATAAGGATGAAATGGTTCCACTGTATTCTGCATTGTTCAAGCCATATCTAGAATATTCTGTTAAGTTCCAAAAGGTACATTGAAGAAAAACAGAAAGGAAAGCAAATGTGGCAGGGGTGGGATATAAATCATATTTGGGGTTTTTTTTGTTTTTTTAATTTTTTTTAATGTTTATTTGTTTTTGAGAGACAGAGACAGAACGTGAACAGGGGAGGAACAGAGAGAGAGGGAGACACAGAATCCGAAGCAGGCTCCAGGCTCTGAGCTGTCAGCACTGAGCCCGATGTGGGGCTCGAACCCACAAACTGTGAGATCATGACCTGAGCCGAAGTCAGACGCTTAACCGACTGAGCCACCCAAGTGCCCCTAAATCATATTTGTAAGGGCTAACTTTGTGCCAGACATATTATATATTTATTGCATTTCATCAGCACAATCCTGCTATAAAGTAATGTATTCCTTTTATATCTGAAGAAACTGAGACAACAGGGAATTTAAATAACTTCTCCAAAGTCACACAGCTAAATGCCCAGAATTCAAACCGCTGGCAAACTTGTGTTCCTCCTGCAACACGAAGATGCCTCTTGGAAGGGGGTCCCCAAATGGACAAGCCAAGTGTGGAGGATCCTGGCAAATAAGATGTCCAGCTGGAGAAATCCAGGCATATGTGACAGGCTGGGTCAGGGATGAGGAGACCATGACAGAAGTCAAAACAGAGAGAGAAGGGCACTTTTTGAGGGGGGAGGTCTTGAGACTCAGTGTCACCTGTCAGATGAGGTGGAGGAGAGATTCCTGGATGGAAAATCGGTCCAAACGGCTCTCAAATCTGTGTCTTTGGGACAGGTTGCTACTTCGGGGTGGTGACGGTGCCCTGTGCCCATCAGGCACACTTGCACAGTCCCTCTCTCTCAATGTCTTATGTGCAGTAAAGAGAAAATGCCGAGCTATTTTTTGTGGCTGTTAATTTCCTTTGACAAAGGGAACCGAGCAGCAGCAGGGTAGTAAGAGCTGCCCCCAAGCTGTAGCTGGAATCATTTCCATAAGTGCTCGGCTTCTATGGTGAAGCATAGAAACAGCCCCAAGTGGAGTGGCTTGTCCTGCGGTAAAACAGGCACCAGGCGCAGAACACAGTCAATGAACGCAGGGCAGTGGGAACCAAGGAGCAAGGCTGGGGTCCGAGCCTGGGAAAAGTTGGGCCACGGGACCCTTCTCGCTGCAGGGGCAGAGCCTACTCCAGTGCTCCTCTCCAGGCTGTGGGACTACACCTCCCCCGACTCGTGTCTCCCCATCTGGCCTACCACATGAAGGCAAAGAGGAGGAGAGGGAACTCAGGAGAAAATGGCCCTTCCTGGGTGCCCGTGTGGCTCAGTCAGTTAAGTGTCTGATTCTCGATCTCGGCTCAGGTCATGATCTCACAACTCGTGAGTTCGAGCCTCACATCAGGCTCTGCACTAACAGTGCAGAACCTGCTTGGGATTCTCTCCCGCCCTCCGTCTCTCCCTTGCTTGTGTGCTCGCTCGCTCTCTCTCTCTCCCACCCCCCCCTCTCAAAAATAATAAACTTTAAAAAAACACAAAGGGAAATGCAATACTATACCATGCCAACTCAACTTTCAGTGGATCAAAATATAAGCCTGATGACTAAGAAATGGTTTTCTGTTCCATGTCCAATGTCACCTTCCTCTCATTCTTCCCTGTCCTCCTATCTTTTATGCAAGCCCAGGGTTTTGAGCCACAGCCTCCTCGAAGACTGCTTCCCTTGGACTGAATCCAACCCCAACAGCAAGTGGTAGGAACAGATGGAGAATTCATAAGGAGAAGCATTGCTGAAGTGGGGCAGGGGGGCAGTGGGGAGACTCCAAATGCAAATGTAGAACCCTATCTAGAATGTGAGAGCTGCGAGGACCTTCCAGAGTCATCTAGTCCAGGGACTGGCAAACTTTTTCTGCAAAGGGACAGCGAGTAAAAACTTCGAGGGCCATGTGCGGTCTCTGTCACAAACTGCTTGACTCTGCCGTGAAGCACAAAAGCAGCCATAGGTGATGTGTACAAGAATGGACACAGCTGCGTCCTAACAAAACTTTATTTACAGACACCAAAACTTGGATTTCATCTCATTTTCACGTGTCATGGAAATGTTACTTTTTCATAATTTCCAATCATTTAAAGACGTAAAAGCCATTCTTAACTTCGCCAGCTGTGCAAAAACAGGCAGCGGGTCGGAGTTAGCCCTCGGACCAGCAGTGTGTTACTCCCTGATCTAGTTCCAGCACTTTCTGATACACGGCTGGCAGGGTGGCATAGGATGCGTATCCATATATTTGATTCCTGTGTGGTGCTCCTTCCCCCTGCAAAGCCATGTTTCGGCTGCCCCCCACTCTCCTGAGCACTTACTTACCTCCACTGCTCAAGGACAGCAGCTGATCCAAACCTTGCCAACCATCACATCTGGTAGCCTGTCCCCTCCTGGGACGTTTCAGAACTGGTGTGCCCGGGCACCCTACCAGCTGGCGCTGCCCTCACCAGCAACCATCCCTCGGAGCAACCAGTTCTGATGTCACCAAAGGATAATGACTTCTGGGCAGGCAGAGTAGGAATGGAAGCAGATGAAGTGTCTATTTTCGTGCAGATGAAGTCGTGGGAGGGTAGGTGATTCATGTGCTGAGTGCGTTCTGAATAGCATGTTTCTACCATTTTCTGGAAGACAGAAAGTTAGCTTTCCCCTGGAGTGGTTGGGGAGAACTATGTTCGATGTTTGGGGTTTCCTTTTGAAAAGGAGGGTTTCTTTTGGTTTTTGGTAATGTTTGTTGTTTCATTGATTTCTAAGTGTTTGGGTTTTGTTGTGGTTTGTTTTAATGAAGAGTTGGAGGTGAAGGATCAGGCGAGAAAGGTTTGGGGGCTGGGGGAGAAAACACAGCCTGTATGCAGGGCCTCCAGGGTCTGAACATACAGATAAGGTCATAGAGTCAGACACCTGGGGACCTGCCACACACCAGATAGATGGCTTGGTTAGGAAATCAGCGACAGCTTGACATCTTGGTCTTGTGTGATTGCCATTCAAAGATTAGGAAGGGAAAGGGGAGAGTCCTGGCAAGGAGTTCTGAGCAGGCTTGGAGCCCTGGGCCTGATCCTGCCGTCGTATTGAAGAACGTGGCCCCTCTGCCCCATAGCAGCTCCCTCTAGTCTCGCCAGAGTAGAAGCCTGGAGCATAAGCCTGGTCACTGTCGAGCCCAAAGCAGAGCTCAGCATCAGTTTCCTCTGCTACAACAAATGAAGGGGCTGGATACCTTGCATCAGGGTATTAGGGCACTAGATCTTTTCAGGAAGCTCTAGGAGCCAGTTAGACAGAAGTTGAATAGAAGCCACTCCAAAGGACCACACTGAACCCTGCACTCCTCTTAGCTGATAGCGTGCTGGTAACAGTTAAACAACCAGTGAGCCAGGAGGGAAAAAAGGCCCTGATTTGTAACACGTGCCAATTCCCATGATGTAAATACTCCCACCCCGGCCAATTTCAAGTTGCCAGTGTGATATCCACTGACTGGCAAAAGTCGGAAAAATTGACATTTTGTCTGTTGCATGTTAGGATGAGCCCAATCCAGTACTTCCCTGCCCTAAGCCCTTTGGAACTCAAGGAAAAAGCAGAAATCGGAACAGTCTGCCCAGGTATCAGAAAGAACTGTGAGCCTCTGTTGAAGTCACAGGCTTTCTGAGCCTGAAGCACATCACAGTTGAGAGAAGGTGGGGGAGGGGGAGGAGCAGGGGCTGGAGAACTGGAGGCATTAAAATGCCCACAGACACCGCAGGAAGGAGGGAGCAAGGGAATGGGGATAAACACTAGAATGGAGACACCAAACCTCTGTATGGTCCACACAAAAAACACAAAGCTGTGGGGCCTTTAGCCCCTCCTCTTCCGATATCCTGAGAATGTCCCTGTCTCAGTCCATCACTTTCCAGGGAAAGTCTTACTAAAGGATGTTAGGAAGCAGCCAGCCTGTAGCCCTGAAAAGAGGTGCTCTGCCTTTAGAACATGCTAAGGGAGAAATGGTCTCTGACATCAAAGAGTCTATTAGCTTAACACAGAGGGCGGTCCTGTCCACCCAGGTGGCACCACAGCCTGACTCATGCTGCCCCCCTACTGCTGCAAACTCCCCCAGCCCTGCTCCCAGCCTCCCTCTCTCCCTCCCTCTACATCCCACTGACTATACTTCTGGCTTGAGGGAGGAAAACTTCACCTCCTCCAACTCCTTAGATTTCCCTACCATCTACACAAACCCATTTGTTAAAAGGATATCTAAGGATTTGTGGATGCACGAAGGCCCCTTCCCTTGGGCAGTTTCGGCTTAGCAGGCATTCTGGGAAGAGGGCCAAGCAGTAACTCACTTATGAAAGACTTCATTCTGTCTTCTGTTCTCCTCACCCAATGCCCAACACACACAAAGAGCCCCTTACTGCCAGCCTTACTGTCTCTTGCTTGCAGAACTTACTCACCTGTTCACCTGTTCAAAGACACTCCCACAATCCCCTGAGCTCGTCCACTCCCTTCCCTGGGAGACAGGCGCCTGGGTTCCATCCCTGTCTCTGTCACTAACTGCCATATCACTCAATTATCCTATTTTGACTACATTTTCCTGATCTGTTACAGAAATGTGGTTCACCTTTAAAATAATAAAGTTCTGGGGCACCTGGGTGGCTCAGTCAGTTAAGCGTCCAACTTCAGCTCAGGTCATGATCTCCTGGTCCATGACTTCGAGCCCCACATCGGGCTCTATGCTGATAGCCCAGAGCCTGGAGCCTACTTTAGATTCTGTGTACCCGCCCCCCTCTTCTCTCTCTTCCCCTCCCCACTGCTCTGCCTTGTTCTGTCTCTCAAAAATAAATAAATATTTTAAAAAATTAAAATAATAAAGTTCCATACAAGTTTTATAGAGAAATAAGATTTGTGTGGAACTTTAAAGATGACCAAGTACCTTTCACTTAATCATCACAGAAAGCATTAGGAGGAACATTAACAGAATGTTGTAATAAGTGACTTAGGTAGTAATATTAGATAATACTAGGAAACTGAGGCCAGAGAGAGGTTGGGAGATGTATCCAAGGTTACATGGATAGGAGAGAACACAGACTCAAGTTTGTGAGACTCAAGTTTCTGATGCCCAACAGCATGCAGGCCCCTAAGAGCAAAGGGCCACAGGCAGGGTTCCACATCAGAGCTCCACAGCTCTTCCCCTGGGTATGACACAGCTCTGTGGTCAACAGTCATGTCCCTTCAGTTCACCAGTTGAATCAGTTTGTATTCCGACTGATGCCCATCCCCTGGGTGACTAAGGGGAATATATGTAACATCAAAGAGAAAACTAGGGTTCGTACTAAGAAAAGTTGGTGAGTGGGAGCAGTTTTCCTTCATGAGTTTTCCATCTTTTGTCCCCAATTCCATGTCTATTTTTGTAATCTAACCGTTTTTATTGTCTTGATATTATCCCGGCCTCTCCAAAAGAAAATACAGCTTCAAACCTGTCTAGTAGGGGCGCCTGGGTGGCTCAGTTGGTTAAGCAACCCACTCTTGCTTCCAGCTCAAGTCACGATCTCATGGTTCGTGAGATCGAGTCCCATGTTGGGCTCTGCGCTGAGTGTGGAGCCTGCCTGGGATTCTCTCCCTCTCCCTCGCTCTCTGCCCCTCCCCCACTCACTCTCTCTCTCCCTCAAAATAAATAAAAAATAAACTTAAAAAAAAGCTGTATAGTATATTCCCTTCCCACCTCCTGTAATAAAACAAGGGCTGACACCCAGCATCCCACAGGAAGGCCCCCTTTTACTTGACATATAAATTTCCTTCCCTTCTTTACCCATAGTTTTCATCTCTCTGTCCTATGCTGCCCTCTCTACCTCGGGGTAGACTTTTCCCCTGCCCTGGGCCCTTTACTTTTTATAATCATTCTTTATAATTGTCTTTTGTGTGTCCTGCATGCCAGTCATGCCCCCGGCCACCCACCAAGGAGGTTAAGGTAAGAGAAAGAGCAAAAAGGACAAATTACTACCACTTCCATAGCACTTTATAATCACAGTGTCTTTCCAAAGCCCTCACTGAATTGAGAACAATTCAGTGAAGTAGGTATCGTTAGACTCATTTTGCAGATGAGGACACTGAGGCTCAAAGGCATTATAGAGTGTTCAGTTATTAGGTAGAAGAGCCAGAATAGGAATCCACAGTCATCAGATTCCAAGGAGAGTGGAATGATCAGGGTAAGAGTCTTCAGGAATATTTGCTTTTCAAAAGCAGTGTCTTCAAACCAGAGCGTAACAACACAGCCAACAGTGCAGGAAGGGGCCATAACTCACATTTGTTGATGCAATCATAAAAAGGTCCCAGTGGGTTTGAAATGTGGAGTCTCTTACTATCCCAACTAGACAGTTACCAGTTCTGCTGACCATAAAGCCAACCATAAATACAGATGGAGATGTCCCAATTCCAAAGGTCTGGGGACTGAAAAATATGAAGTCCCCAAACTTAGAGAAATTCTGAGTCAGTTATTGGGGCACATAACCGTATGCCGAAGTCTCATCTTTCATCCAAATGACACAGGGAATTGAACAGAGTTGGAGATTCCCCCATGCTGCCCAGACTCTGGGAATAACAACCATGCAATGCTTTCTAAAGTCCCCTATGGTCTGAGACCTGTGGTAGAGAACCTGATTTTCAATTTCCAACCTGATTTTCAGACCTTCCTGAAAATAAATAGCAAAAAGTATGAAGTCAGAGAAAGACAGATATCATATGATTTCACTCATATGTGGAATTTGAGAAACACAACAGATGAACTTAGGGGAAGGGAAGGAAAAATAAGATAAAAACAGAGAGGGAGGCAAACCATAAGAGTCTCTTAAATACCGAGAACAAACTGAGGGTTGATGGGGGTGGGGGGTTGGGGGTGTGGGGAAAATGGGTGATGGGCATTAAGGAGGGCACTTTTTGGGATGAGCACTGGGTGTTATATATAAGAGATGAATCACTAGGTTCTACTGCTGAAGCCAAGACTACATTGTATGTTAAATAACTTGAATTTAAATTAAAAATACATTAATTAAAAATAAAGGTAATACTCTGCCCTATAAAAAAAAAAGAAGTTTGAAGTTCAGACCATCAGATAAATCAGATTTATGTTAGAGACTTCATCAGTAAAAAAAGGGGTCAGGATACTATAAGAACTTTCTGGTGATTCCACTGGGCAGGTCACATCTAAAGACCTTGTTCATAAATTCATTATGATTCAATGAATGAGATGTGGTGAGGTATTAACCTTCTGGGTAGAGCCAATAACAGCTGATCATCATAAGATTTAAACTAAGAAAATATGAAATTGAACTATTATCAGAAAAGCTTGAGATATTTTCCTATGCTTTTCCTATAGAATAAAGACCTACAAAAGATGAAGCCCAAGAAATCATTGGAGTGTAATGTGAAGTCAAACACTCAGGTGTTGAGAATAAAACCGTAAGCAGCTGGTGAATTTTGTTGGAAAGGAGGGTAATCAGACCGCCGGGAACAGGTCATAAAAACATGGAGGTGGGACCAACTGGGCTGGCTCCAAAGGTGCAAAATGAAAGGTATGGTGGGTACCTCTGCTCAGATGGATTTAAGGAAGCTACCTGGGGCTTGAAGAGAAGGGAAAGAAGGGTAGTAGAGCTTCAGGGAGAAGCAGGGGAAATAAGGAAGACTGATTTCAGCTGTTGGCAACAAAAAAGTAAAAGGGAATCAATGAAAGAAGCCGGGGTGTGGTGACCAGTGCACTGAGGAGATACCTCGGAGAAGGCAGCTTCTGACGAGAAAAGGTACCTACATGGATAAACTTGACTCCAGGGGAAAAGTTCTGTGAAGTGCATGGAAGAGGAACTAGGGAAGGGGGAACAGCCATTGGAAGTGATAGAGAAAGAGACTTGGCCAACTCATTGCTCATGATCCCAAGTCCTGGAGAAATGGGCAGGAAAAAAGGAAACAAAGGAAAAGAAATTTAAAAGAAGTTTTAAAAGACTCATTAAATTCACAAAAACAGGATAAAGAATAATTCAAAGTAGAAGCATGTAATTACCACTAAAAAGAAGGCAAGACTCAGCATTTAAAGGACTCTAGGGAAAGAGAAACTGGACATGAGTTTGGGCAAGATGTAGTGTGAATCTCACCTGTCTGGAGCAGATTATTCTCCAGGAACATGGAGAAACCTGGATATGTGAGTTTCCCTACCAGACAATTTTAAGAGTAAGATTTGTATTTATAGTTTACAATGGGAATTTTCCAAAGATTTCTGGCATCTGGATCTGACGATACATAATGATGCTTATGAATTGAAGAAACAAAACTATTCACTTCATGGATATGCATATCCCTCCCCCCAAAATAAATCCTTATAGCCCCAAAAAGAAATCTGAAAAAGAAAGCCATATATGAAAATGACTCCCTTCCAGCATGCTGAACCCATAAAAATGACTCCCTTCCTAAATACCACAAGACGGGTATGGGTAGAAGGAGGGGGGAGAAAAGGAAGATTTTTATTGATTCATGAGAAAAAAAATGAAATGAGAGATCTAAAACAAGTGCCCCAACAAACAACCCAGCTTGTGAGAGCATAGAATTTCAAGGTGTTTATTTAAACACACACACCAACAGTTGGTTCCACAGTCACCAAAATGGAAATGAGCCAGCAGAGTTGACATTATTTACGTACAAAAAAGAATAAAGGTTGTGACATGTCCCATGAATGATGCTCCTATTTTTATTTATGAAGGTAATAGCCAAAATTCCCTTCTCAAAAACTAGAAGTTTGGCAGAGGTATAAAGAAAGGGGTAAACTCCTGATGGGACAAGAAGAGATTAAAAGCAAAAGAGGAGAGATCAAGGGGAGGGCACGCCTCTGATCTTCCCAGGATGGCAGTGGTGGGTGGGTTAGAAAATGATATGAGGAAGTGTCAAGGAAAGTAGCCCTGAAATCAAAGGTTTTAAAGAGAAAACCAGAATCCCTCAAGTAGAAGTAATCAACAGAGGGACCAGGGTGAAGAAATTGGAATAGAAATGATGGAATTTAAAGTATCATAGAAAGGCTTCTAGAAGAGCTTGTACAGAGAAGGAAAGGAGGGGAAAAGAGAGCAAAAATAAAGAAATTGCATACAAAATTCTAGAGTGTGCTAGAAATGCAAGGAAAAAAAGAATAATGGTAAAAGGAGTGGATAGATTTTAATGGCATGATTGAAATAGATAATAAAAGGGATCTTTATGGAACTGTTTCCAGGAGAAGAAAGGTATAGAGAGAAGAGAAAAGGCAGTGGGCTAATCCCAGTGTGCTAAGAACAATAAAGGAATGCATGAATCATCAGCCAAAACCCGGTATCCACAGAAAAGCACATTCAAGCTGCATGTGGAGAAGCAGCAGGCCGGGCTCTGGGGCCTCCCTCTGACATCTACGGACTTCAGCTCCCCCCCTACCCCCAGCCCCCCTTGAGCACCTGTTTTCAATGGCGTGACAGGGGAAAGGGTGAAAAAATGAATGAAATAAAACTCTTTTTTTTTTGTTGGCTCAGTCAACATTTGTGAAAAGATGTCTATATGAAACCACAGTGCTTGAGACTGAGGAAATACAAAAATAAGTAAGAAACATTGTTAGATATTGTGACGTAAGTAGAAGCACAAAGGGAGAGTGATTATTACAAATGTTGAGTTTGCCAGATAAGGTAGAGCAAGGTTCAAAGCCACAAAAGTGAGAAACAAGGTGAAAGACGGTAGAACTGAAGATAGGAACACAGATATTGCTGTATATTCTCTTTGAAGAGGAACAAGATGGAAAAGGGAAATGGGAACCAAAAAGAGGAAGTGATGTGGAGAGCCCTGCAATGGAGCAAGAGCTCCACTCTGAGCACCACCCCTTTCTCAGGTGGTTCTGGTGTGATCCTGAGCGAAGTGCTTATGGACTCGGAGCCTGAGGTCCCTCCACTGTAAAACAGGCTAGGAATGTCTGCCTAACTACAGCGTGACTTGTGGCATCCTCATGAAAGAGTAAGGGATATCACACTTACGTTCCCGCCATAAACAGCACCCTCCCACCATAGACAACAATAAAAGTAGGGGATGCCTGGGTGGCTCAGTCGGTTGAGCAGCTCTTGATCTCAGCTCAGGTCATAATCTCATGGTGTGTGGGTTTGGCTCCATGTTGGGCTCTGCACTGACAGCATGGAGCCTGCTTAGGAGTGTCTCTCTCTCTCTCTCTCTCTCTCTCTCTCTCTCTCTTTCGCATAATAAATAAATAAACAGTTAAAAAATAATAAAACGAAACAAAATATACGAGACAACTGTTTTTCAGGTACCGAGCTACAGCTGCTGCAAGGATGGGAACCTTGTGAGAAGAAAAACAAAAGAGGTGAAATCCACATTCACCCTGGCCTTCTGTGTGGGGGCTTTCCAAACCACAGCACAGGGAGGTAGAACCCAAGCCAAGGCGAGAGAGAAAAGAAAAAAGACCAAACATGTGGGCTGCCTGAGGGGCTGACGTCAGCTGGGCAGAGTACTAGAGAGGAGAGCAATGCAACAGAGGGAAAAACCAGAAACCCACACAGGGACCACCTGAGTCTTTGGCCGCAAACAGAGCTCCATGCGTGCAGGGGGAAACACCAAGGCGCAGGGAAGAATAGGTACTGGGGAGCTGTGTTCTGACAGATTCCAGAGGTCACGCAGTGGGAGAGACACTGATGTTCTCATTAGCCATAGTGGTGAGAACACGACGAACACTCTGGACATTCGGCTGCGATCCAGGAAAGGCCACACTTTAGTCGCCGTGTCACCTGCCCTGGAGAGGGGCTTCCCTGGGCCCACCGTAACAACGCCCAAGGCTGATGTTCAGCAATATCAAGCTGACCCACCAATAACCACCTGCCTGCCAAGACAAACCCAACACTCTTGAAAGGAAGACAATAAAATGTCTAAGTTTGGACATGTAATAAAGAAGTATGACATGTCACAAGAAGGAAACACAGCAGTCGAGAGAAAGAGTCCCAGAGGCAATACAGATGGAATTAGCAGACCAGGACTTTGAAATGACAAAATGAATATTTTCAAGAATTTAAAGGGAAAGAGTGGACCTAAGGAATGAATAGATGGATAATCTTATCAGAGAACAGAAACTACGAAAGAGAACAAAACGGAAACTGTTGAACTTAATAATAGACAGTAACTGAAATCATTCACAATAGGCTTACCAACCGATTGGACGCTGCACAAGAAAAAGATCAGTAAACTTGAAGACAGAATATTAGTGACTAGATTGAAGCACACAGAGAAAAAGAACCGGGGGGGAAAAAAAGAACAGAGCTTCAATTACACATGGGACAATATTAACCCATCTAACACATATATACCCGAGGTCTCAGAAGGAAAGCAAAGAAAAATCGGGGCAGAAGAATTATTTCAAAAAAGTAATGACTTCCAAATATGATGAAAAATACCAATCCACAGATCCAAGCATCTCGATGTATCTTAAACAAGACAGACACAATTGGAAGGCAAAGTAAAGATATGTTTAGATAAACACGAGCTAAAAGAATTTATCATCAACAGAAAGGCACAATAAAAAATGTGAAAGGGAGTTTTTCAGGCCAAAGGGAAATGATACCAGATAGAAATCTAGATCTAAAATACACAAAGAAGAGTGCCAAAAATGGTAACTATATGGGGCAGAAATAAAACACTTTTTTTTCCCTTCATTTTTTGATTTCTTTAAAATACATTGACTGTTAGGGCACCTGGGTGGCTCACTCGGTTATGCAATTGACTCTTGATTTTGGCTCAGGTCATGATCTCACAGTTCATGAGTTCGAACCCTGCACTGGGCTCCCTGCCTGGGATTCTCTCTCTCTCTCTCTCGGCCCCTCTCCCACTCCCTCGCGCTCACGCATGTACGCGCTCTCTCTCTAAATAAATAAATAAACTTTAAAAAAATAAAATAAAATACATTGACTGTTTAAAGCAAAAATAGTGACAATGTGTTCCTGGGTCTGTAATATATGCAGAAACAAAATTTATACTAACACTATCACAGAGGACAGGAGAGAGGCGAGTGGAAGCATGTTGTTTGTTATAAGACCCTTATATTTCACATGAAGTCTTATCATATTAATTCAAGTCAGACTGTGATAAGCTAAAGATGCACATGGTCCACAACCAGTGGATAAAACAGAGTTGTAACTAAAAGGCCAATACAGGAGACAAAACAGAATACTAACAAATACTCCACTAATCCAAAAGGAGATGGCAGGGCAGGGGGTGAGGGGGGAGGAGGAAGAAAAGAAGAGATGGCTAAAAATCAAGAACAAATGGCAAGATGGTAGAATTAGACCCAATCTTAAGCTCTGTCATGTCCATAAAATAAAATAATAAAAGTGGAACTCTGTTATCGAGCTGTCCTCACAGGAGATAGGGCGTTTTGGCAGTGGGTTGCAGGATGGAGGGGAGGATGGGAACAGTGAAGTGGGAGAGTAAACATGGAGGCTACGAACAGTCTAATAGAATAGGTTCTAAGTGGTCATGTTGCTTGTCACACTGATTTTTCTGGGCACACCCAGCCAGGTACCACTCTGACCAGGAAAGCATGGAGCCCAGCCCATGGGTACCATTTCCATGGTTTTATGGAGCCAACCCTGTGAACCTGGCTTGGGATCTACTCCCACGGGAAGGGAAGTGAGCAGTGCTGTCGTGAGACATGTATGGAAGGCAGGAGACAAGCTTCCAAATCTGTCTGCTATGCACACACTTAGCAGGAAGAGTGCCCTGCTGAAGAAAACACAGAGGAAGACTCTGTCCACTGCCAGGACCAGTAAAAGAATGGCAGGAGAGAACGAAGACAGCAGATCTGGGAAGGGAAAGGATAATCAAACACATGAAATAGGAAGCAGGTAACTGTAAAATTACAGTTGACAAGGTTTTGAAACGTGGCAAGGTTTTTAGCAGGCAAAAGATTGATTAAAATAGGGCTCTCGCAAAACCCGTGTGAACAAAGTATTGGTTGTTTAATGCAGTGAAGCCCCCCCCCACCCCCACCCCGGATGGAAACAACAGCATCTCACCTAAATGAGTCATCACAAACATTAGGTGCGGCTAAATAACTAGAGACGTGGCTGAGTCTCTACGTAACACAGGTTAGTTCAGCCCTTGTCTCCTGGGCACCTTCGGACACCAGACCCTGTGTCAAGTACTGGGGGTGCAAAAAAATTCCTAAGACCATGTCCCTGCCTTCAATAAATACCTACGGAGGAAAGAGGTGTAGAAACAAATCAAAAAGCATGATGGCTTTGGTCCTTGCATCCCTCTGCCACTTACCTGCTGTGTGGCTAGGGACAAAACTTAACCTCAGTTCTCTCATCCATGAAATGGGGATAACAGTAACTACCCGGCAAGATTGTTGTGAAGATTGTTGTGTCTGTGATTTTTAAAAGCACCTAGCACAGGGGCACCTGGGTGGCTTAGTCCGTGGAGCATCTGACTTCAGCTCAGGTCATGATCTCACAGTTTGTGGGTTCAAGCCTCATGTTGGGCTTTGTGCTAACAGGTCAGAGCCTGCAGCCTGCTTAGGATTTCTCTCTGCTCCTCCTCTCTCTCTTTCTCTGTCTCAAATAATAAACATTAAAAAAAAATGTTTTTAAAGACTTTGGGGCACGTGAGTGGCTCAGTCAGTTAAGCATCCAACTTCGGATCAGGTCATGATCTCATGGTTCGTGAGTTCAAGCCCCTCATCAGGCTCTGTGCTGACAGCTCGAAGCCTCAAGCCTGCTTCGGATTCTCTGTCTTCCTCTCTCTCTGCACCCCACCCCCCTACCGCCGACACACACATACTCCATTTCTCTCCCAAAAACTAAATAAACATTAAAAAAGAATTTTTTTTTTTTAAGATCTAAAGGCACCTAGCACACTGCCTGGCTTACAGTAACTCAGAGACTCTCAATTTGAAAGCAGGACACCTATTAGAATCCGGTGACAAGTACAGGTGTTTCTGACCACACCCTGACTCTTTCCTCCTCAGTATCCTGATCCCCCAGGAGAATGTGACCCCCTATTCTAAACCCATGTGAATGGTGCATAGGCAGGATAAAGTCGGAGATCAGTGTGTAAACAGTGCATTCAATTCAACCCTACAAAGAACCCACTGTTTGCCAAGCTTGTGAAAAACTACGATGGGGCGCCTGGGTGGCTCAGTGTGTTAAGCATCTGACTCTTGATTTCAGCTCAGGTCATGATCTCACAGTTTGTGAGTTTGAGCCCCACATCAGGCTTTGTGCCGGCAACGCGCAGAGCCTGCTTATGATTCTGTCTCCCTCTCTCTCTGCCCCTCCCCAACTTGCTCGAGTGCTCGCTCTCTCTCTCTCTCTCTCTCTCTCTCTCAAATAAATAAATAAATAAATACTTAAAAAAAAAACTATGATAGAGGTATGTATAAAGTGGTAAGAGAGCACAAAGAGAAGGCACTTGGCCTGGGAGTCAGGGAAGACCCCTAGGCCATGGGTGTTAGCCAGGCAAACTAGGATGGGAGGAGCATCTCAGGGGAGCTGAAACATGTGAACTTGCAATAGCACGATGTGTGCTGGGAACGAACAGGCCACCTGTTAAACTGTCAGCAAACTGTATGTCTGGAGAGGTAGACAAGGACAAGTTCATGCAAAAATGCCACGAAACTCGCTAAATCCTGTAGATCATGAGTGCCATGGAGGGTGTAAAAGGGATGCCCAGGTTCCCCCTGCTCCAGGTGGTCTCTCGGAAAGTGGTTCCCAAGCTGAATCTAATGAGCACAAAACTAGCCTGAGAGCCTGACTTCAAGAGCAATTCCTCAAGGGCAGGGTCACGGCTCATTTCACTCTGCTTCCCAGGCACCCACCGGAATTTCAGCCACAGTAGGCATTCGGTTTGCTGAACAGAATCGAAATAAATAAACTACCTTATCCAGACCTCTTGCATTTCAAACCTTATCTCCAACCAGGGGATTCATTGAACCACAGTTTTATTAAGCGCCCTGAGCAGTACACCACCGAATGAGGGGGAAAGATATGAAAGTAAATAATTACAATACAGTGAAATAGAAGTTGTCATTCAAGGGCGTGCAACATACTTTAGGAGATAGAAAAAGCAGCAATGCCTGTCAGGGGAAGCCAAGAAAGTCTCCACCATGAAAGAAATATTTGAACTGGGTTTTGAAGGAAACCTGGGAGTTCAGTAGTCAGAGACATGTAAGACTGTTCCTGCCTGAAGATGGGCAGAGGCAGGAAGGTGTGAGAGAGAGCTAGAAGTTTCCAGGACGGACGACTGGTTCTTCCACTCACTAGGGATTAGATATTAGCATGTAACGAGAGGAGAGCCTAGAGCAGTGGTTTTTTTGTTTTTGTTTTTTTAACCTGGGCTGCACATCAAAACACCCAGAGAGCTTTCAAACTGTCCGATGCCCCAAAGCACCCTCCAAACCAATTAAATCAAGATCTGTGGGACTGGGGGCCAGTCATCAGGAATTTTTTTCAAATGCCCAAGTGATTCCAAGGTGCTGCCAGCTTCCAAACCACTAGTCTAGAAAGAAAAGATAAAGATTTGCAGCATCCCAAGAGGTCGGGCCTTCTTGGTGGCTCTGCGATTCTGGCACACATTTCCCCCACCCCCACCCCCACCCAGGAAAAAGACCAGCCAAACAACAGCCATGGGCTTCTTCCTGCTGCTCCTTTTCCCCCACCAGCTCGGTGCCCTGAGAAAGCACCTCTACAAGGTGCTTTGGTCCCCAGTCCAGTAGCATCAGCCTCACAGGGGAACTTGGTAAAAATGCAAATTTTCTGACTGTACCCCAGACCTACTAAACCAGAAAGGAAGCCCAGCAGTCTGTCTTAACGAGCCCCCTAGGTGATTATGATGCATGCTAAGGTATGAGAACCACTGTTCTGGAACAATGATTCCTCCAAAGCAGCATCCCAGCAGCGTCCAGGTATGGCTCTGCTGGTGTGGAGGGAGGGGGTGGGGCACGATGCTGGCGGGGATTGGGATGGCGGGGGAGCTGAGGGGCACACTGCCGGTGTAGAACCTGGAGGAATCATTGCTTATTCAGCAGAGAGGCCAGGAGCTGACCTGGGTGCCATCACATTGGTCTGGAATCAAAGGTGCCAGAGGCAGGTAGCCCAGGTTGCTTCCTGTGGGACCAGGAAGAGCTTTAGGGTAGTAGGCACGGGTTTTATTTTCTCCTTTAATACAAAGCAGTCCTTTGAGAGCAAACTTTCAAGATATTTTAAATCAGGACTAGCAGGAAAATCCATGATGTCCGTGGGCATGGATATACTACTTGCATTTTTCCTTTGGAGGAAAGGGGTAGGTTAAGGTGTTAGAGTTGGGGAGGGGTAGGATGGAAGAAAGGACATTGTTGGCTCACGCTCCAACCATCCCTTCCTCCCAGGCCCCAACCGGTTGAAAACTCACAATTCTTGGGAGGAAAACAAAATAAAGGAAGCAACAAAGGAAATGAGTTTCCCCGTATAGCAATGGAAATTGCCTTTCCCCTAAGGTCAGATGGCCAGACATAAAGGAGTCCACCCAAGTGTTAGCCTCTGCTAGAGCCCGAATCCTGGGGTTGATTTGCCCCCACAGAGTAACTCCAGCCTTTCTTGCTGCTGGAGCCAGTCACTTCCTGAGTCCCCACTCACTTGAGTCAGCAAGCTCCTTATTGACTCAGTGAACCCAGAGAACACAAGGGGATTCTCTGCCACACAATTAAAGACGGCAAGTGCTTTGGGACTTTGAACCGCCTGTTCCAAGCTGAAGTATTGGACCTACCCATATTTTTTGTGGGTGTTTTTTTTTTTTTTTTTCCTGCTTCAGTAAATCAGGAAAAATTCCCCAGAATTAGAAAAATGGTTGGATTTGACGAGCGTGTGTGTGGCGCCACCTTGTGATCACAGCTTAGCTAAGCAGTTTTCTTCCTGGTTCTCTTGCTTATCAAAGGCTCTGGCTTCCAGACAGGTACATACTCAGTTCTCATGCCTGGTCTACTTTCTCGTGGGAATTTCAGCCACATTGATTTGCCTTGGCTGAAAACCTGGTTTTTTTCACAGGCACAAAAACAATAGAAGCAAGCAATAGAATTTTCTCTTTCTCTTAAGTAACCAAGCATTTTAAATCTTCAAAGATACAAATTTCTCTAATCGACAAAAGGAAACAAGAGAGAAATTTCTGATCGTGCCTGTAAATCAGGACACATTTCCAGGAATACTTTCTTCCTTCCCGTGATTTTTGGGGGTCCAAGCACATAGAAGAATTCAGGTACCCTTGACACTGTAATATCCTGGCTTTCAAGTTTCCGAAGCAGTAAATTTTTTAATTGAGGTATAATTTACACATAACATTATATTAGCTTCAGGTGTACAACATAAAGGTTTAATATTTGTATACGTTACAAAATTATCACTACAGTAAGTCCGGTTGACATCTGTCACCATACATAGGGCCGTGGGAAGAGAAGATGGTCTTGGAGACCTTCTGTTAGTAGTGAAACATGCTGTCAACTAGGCATCAGGAGAAAGCAGTTCTAGCCTTGGCCCTGCTGTTAACCCACTGTGTGAACTTGAGCAAGTTACATAATCATTGTGGACCTTACTCCCCCAGAATGACTACCCTCTTCACCATTTTCACTATAAATCCCATGAATTTTAAAGATATTGTCTTCTAGAGGCATCTCGGTGGCTCAGTCGGTTAAGAGTCCAACTTCAGCTTAAGTCACGATCTCATGGTTTGTGAGTTCAAGCCCTGCATCGGGCTCTGTGCTGACAGCTCAGAGCCTGGAGCCTGCTTCGGATTCTGTGTCTCCCTCTCACTCTGTCCCTCCCCCACTCACACTCTGTCTCTCTGTCAAAAATAAATAAACATTAAAAACAAAAAAGGTATTGCCTTCCAAATGGCATCTCTAAAAATTTAACTAATAATTTTTCTACCTTTAGTTATCAGATGTATAAACACCCACCAGAGCTTCTGATCATCATGAAGCAACCAGAGTTACCACAATGAGTTTACATCCTAGACAAAAGCAAAAACACTTGATAGCTCCTTTTCCCAACACCCAGGCCATGTATGATTTCTGGGATGCTTTTGATTATTGAAGGTAATAATCAGACCCTAGTTACAACTTCCCCAGGGCTGAGGAATCCCAGGCTGGGAACCAACAGACTGGATAATCTTCATCATCTTGGTAATTAGAGTTCTTATGAACTAAGACAAGGGAAGAATGGAAGGCAATAGTGTGTGTGTACAGGTAGAATCTCAATTCAAGAAATGTCATTAAAGGGAATTAATATTTAAGAAATGCCAGCTCTATGCCAGGAGTTTCAGATACAGAATTCCAATTAGTCCCACAATAATCTCTAAAGTAGCCATGCAGAGGAGGAAAAAGGCACAAAGAAGTTAAGAAAATTGCATGCACCGTGCAACTGGGATCAGAACCAGGTCTGTATGATTTTAATGTGCATAGTTTTTCAAAATTACCAAATTCGAAAACAAAACATGCCAATTTCCAGGCATGAACCAATCAACCAAATTTAAACTACTTTATTGAACAGATGCCAGATACTACATTTCCACAGGTTCCCATCTTCTTAAAATATAACATTTTTGGTTTAATGTTTATTGACAAACCTTTAGAATATCTATGCAATGTTAACTCTTTTTACTATACGCTCTTTTATCGTAGTAAAGCCAATTTCCTGACCTCTGGTCCGTTTATCTGAAAGCAAACTGTGAAGTACTTCCAATCTACATCCTGGTGATTTTTAGTGACTTGGGCCAATGTGTTGTTTCGAGATATGAAAGCTTAGTTCTGGGGTGTTTTCTTCTATTATTCCACTGATAATTTTTTCCCACTCATTATCTCTGTTTTCTCTTTCCAAAACTCCTTAGAGTTGAATATTGGACCAGTTGAACAGATATTCTAGTGGTTTTTTAATGTTTATTTATTTACTTTGAGAGAGAGAGGGAGAGAGAGAGAGAATGAGGGGGGAGGGGCAGAGAGAGAGGGAGAGAGAGAATCCCAAGGAGCTCCGCGCTGAGCCTGGCTTGATGGACACAGGGCTCCATCTCACAAATGTGAGATCATCACCTGAGCCAACATCAAGAGGTGGATGCTCAAACCGAGGGAGCCACCCAGGCACCCCAATACTCTAGTTTTTCAACTTTTCTTTCTGCATTTGGGAATAGGATTCAGCTATGAGTAAAAGAATATCCAACCAAAGAGCTTAAACACATTAGGGTTTGGTTTTTTCCTCACACAGGAAGTCAAGAGGTAGTTAGACTGGTATTATTTCAGAGGCTTATGAATGTCAGGGCAAAGAGCTCCTGGACTCTCTTGGTCTGTCTCCCATGGCCCAAGATAACTGCTGTAGTTCCAGCCATCACATCTACATTCAAGGCGGGAATGAAAAGGATGGGAAAAGAAGCAGAAAGGGTGGCATTTGTATCAGGAAAACAAAGCCTTTCTAGGAATCTCCTGCAGATTTCAACTTGACCGGAAATGTGTCAAAAGACAAATCCAACTACAGGAAAGTCTAGGAATGGAAGAGACACAAGAGAAAAGTGGATTGCCAAAGAGGAATGAGTCAACCTAGTGTCCTCTTTTCCGGGTTTTTTTTTATTACTTTATGTAAGAATTCCTCAGTTTGATTTCTCAAACTCTGTTGAATTTTTTATTTCTATTCTAATCTTTTTAATTTCTTTTTTTTAAAGAAAGATTTTATTTTTAAGAAATCTCTACACCCAACGTGGGGCTTGAACTCACAGCCCCGAGAACAAGAGTCACACATTCCACTGACTGAGCCAGCCAGTGGAATTAATTTAATTAAAATTAAAGAATTTTAATTTCTAAGAGCTCTTTCTTGTTTTCTGATATTTCCCTGTTTTTGTTTGTTTGTTTTAATGGCATCCATTCTTGCTTAATTGCTGCAATATCTTCTCATCTCTCTAAAGATAATTGTAATTTTTTTTTCAATTTTTTGCCCTTACCTTACATATTCTTTTTCTTCTAATTGATAGTTTTCCCACACACACTCTTTGATCTCTTATTTTGGTGGTGCCTTTCAAGAGTCTGATGATCCTTGGCTTAAAAATGAGACACCACAAAGTTGTTTGGAAAGGCTGTGTGGTTGGATCAGAACTGTCACCTTGTGGCCAGCAGAATATCATTCTGATCAGGTGTTAAGTCACTCTGTTGTTAGGAGATACATACCTTCCTCCCAGCTGTCACTATGTGTGAGTATTTTCTCTGGGGCCATTGAATTTTTCCACTGACTTTTCACTCTGATCTTCTCCAACATGATGGAGGTGGCGAACTGGGTCGAGTAGTACACCTGTCACCATAGTGGATGTGGGGAGGATGATGGGGACTCAACAACTAGCATGTCCCAGAGCCAAAGATACTGTCAGTGTCTTCAGAGAAGGAACTCCCTGTTCTACAGGGATTAGAGACAGGTTGTCCCATAATGGTTCAGAGGTATAATAAATCCTTAGGGAAACTTTCAAACCATCTCCCTCTTCTTAGTCCCATTGCTCACCCCAGTTCCTTCCACTTGTCCTAATGTCTCCAATTCTAGAACCCTTCAAGGAGGTCTAGGGAACAAATCTCTTGATGCTCATCAATCTTCCTTTCCATAGGCACACTCGGGTTTCAGCCACTTCTATCTGCTAAGTCAGTTACCATCCTTCAAAACACTTTTCATCTCCCAGGTGTGACCACATCTCTTCTCTACTCCTGTCTCCCCTCCAATTCTCCTTGTCCTTATGGGTTTATGCCATTTTATTTTTTCACTGTAATTCTGGATGGAGAGGGAAGGGTGGGAAGGGAGCTCAGATAGAAGTATGTGTTTTAAAGTCTAATTATATATTTTTCAGCTCCTCTAATCTCATAATACATTTCCCCCCAAACCCTCATAACTATTTTATGAAGAATGTGGCACCTGTCTCCAGTATGAATATCCTTAGCAAGTTTATAAACATATGCTAAATTTTAAAAGTTTGATAAACACTATTCGGAAAACCCACATTTGGTTGGTAGTCCCTGTGGATTCGCCAAAGTAAATACAAGGAGGAAGAAGACAAAACAAATCTGGGTGTGTTTTTGTTCTATAAGTCACAGATAGATAGGGTTTGAGAAGTAAATTCAGCTCTTCCAATGTTATAAGATCTGGGGGGTCAGGATAAAGTGAGCTAGGCTTGTGCATTAAAGAAGTGGTTGGACACCTGCAAAAAAAAACTGTGATTGCTAGGGGCAACCAAATTGTGAAATTGTATAAACAACCTCAAGATAATTGTATGAAAGAAAATGCATTTTCAAAAGGTAAGAGACCTCGAAGAAACAAAGATCTAGCCTAACCATAGGGAAAAAATTAATGCACCTAGGGATTATCTCCTAAGAATGGTTTGTGAAGTATACCTTTTGATCTAATAAATCTAATTCTAGGGATTTGTTCTACAGATACCATTGCCCAGGTGCTCAATTATATACATTCAAGGTTTGTTTTGTTTTGTTTTGTTTTGTTTTGCTTTGTTCTGGAGAATTTTTAACAACACCACAGAACGGAAACATCCTATACATCCTTCAGTAAGGTCCACCAGACCAGTGGATCCAGTGGCCACAGGAAAGATAACCTGAGCTACAAGCATAAACAAAAGACACCAGCAAGGTCATTGGTGCAGCAGGGAGCAAGGACTCATTGGCCTGTGCAGAACCCATTTAGCAGTGACGTTGCAAGCTGCTGATGCTCTCAATCTCTCCAGATCTCTGCCTGGCATTTGGGAGCAAGGTGGGCCTCCTTAAACTGAACAGATCTCTGGTACAGAACATGGGAGGAGCCTGGACTTCCTTCTCCACCTGGGAGTAAAGAGGAGCCTCTCCTTTCCCTGCCAGGATGGCATCAGAACAGGCCCAGTGGAGAGTCATGATTTTCACCATCACCCAGAGCTGATAAAACCACGTTCACTACAGTGTCAGTGGAGAGTACGTAGGACCTCCAGGATCTGTGGACAACGGCAAAAGATCTAATACCCATGTCATCAGAGTCCCAGAAGGAGAGAAGAAAGAAGACAGAGATAAAACGAGGTATTATCACAGAAATAATGGTTGAAAGCTTCCTAAATTTGCCAAGACACATAAAACAAATTTGCCAAGAGACATTTGAGCAAACCGCCAACCAGACAAACCCAAAGAAATGCGCCCCAAGACACGTCACAGCCAAACTCCTGAAAGCTGAAAATATGGGGGAAAATCTTGAAACCAGCCAGACAAAAACAGAGGCAAAACAATCAGAAGGGCAGATTTCTCACCAGGAACCATGGGTGCCAAAAGGACTTGGCAAAATATTTTTCCAGTGGTGGAAGAATAGAACTGTCAATCCAGAAATCTATGTACAGAAACGATATCCTTCCGGAATTAAGGAGGAATCAAGATATTCTCAGATGAAGGAAAACTAAGAAAATGTGTTCCCGGTAGAACTGTCCTAAAAGAATGTTGGATGTTCTCCAAACAGAAAGGAAATAAGAGAAGGAAACTTGGAACATCAAGAAGCAAAGAAGAGAGTACACAGTAAGCAAAAATATGTACAAATACAGTAAGCTTTCCTTCTCCTTTTGAGTTTTCATAATTATGTTTGATGGCTGAAGCAAAATTTATAACACTGATGTAGTTCTTAATGTACATAGAGGAAATATTTAAGACAATTACAAAAAAGGAAGGTAACTACATGTGAAGGGAGGAAAGGTTTCTATACTTCACTCAAACTGGTAAAATGATGCCAGTTGACTCTAATAAGTTATGCATATATAGTATAACACCTGCAGCAACCACTAAAAATGCTATACATTCAAAAACACCACTAATAAATCAAAATGGAAAAATGTTTAACTAAGCCAAAAGAAGGCAGAAAAAAGTAAGCAGAGAAACAAAAAGCAGAGAACAAGTGGAAAACAAAAAACAAAATACGTTAAGCCATAACATGTCAATAATTACATTAAATACAACTGGTTTAAAGACACCAATTAAAAGACAGAAGTTGCAGATTGGATTTTAAAATATGACCTGCTCGGGGAGCCTGCGTGGCTCAGTCAGTTAAGCAGCCGACTTCGGCTCAGGTCATGATCTCGCGGTCCATGAGTTCGAGCCCCGTGTCGGGCTCTGTGCTGACAGCTCAGAGCCTGGAGCCTGTTTCAGATTCTGTGTCTCCCTCTCTCTGACCCTCCCCCGTTCATGCTCTGTCTCTCTCTGTCTCAAAAATAAATAAACGTTAAAAAAATAAAATAAAATAAAATAAAATATGACCTGCTCAACTGTATTTGCTGTCTACAACAAATCTATTTTGAATAATGATATAGGCAGAGTGAAAGTAAAAGGATGGGGGAAATATATGTCACTGAAGCATTAATAAAAAGAAAGCAAGAGTGTCTATATTAATATCAGATAACGCAGACTTCAGAGAAGAGAAAATTACCAGAGACAGAAAGGTACTTTATACAATGTTAAAAGAGTTCATCCACTAAGAAGTCATAGTAATTCTGTGTATGTATGAAGCAACAGAGATGCAAAATATGTGAAGAAAAAACTGATAGGAGAAATAGACAAATCCACAATTGTGTTTGGAGATGCCAGCATCTCTAAATAATTGATATAACAACTAAAGCAAATATGAACAAGAGTGCTGAAGAACTCTCCCATACCATTAGCCAATAGGTCCTAATTGACATTTCTAGAACACCTGTCCCAACAACAGAATATACATTATCATTCTAATACACATTGAACACATACCAAATGCACTATATATTGGACCATAAAACAAACTTCAACAAATTCAAAGGAACTGAAAAAAAAATGGAACAAAGCTAAAAAGTTAATAACAGAAAGATATTAGGAAAATAGCTAAATACTTGGAAACTAAACAACACACTTCCAAATCATTTGTGGATCAAAGACATCTCAAGGGAAATCAAAAAGTACATTTAACTGGGTAAAAATGAAAATGTAACATATTAAAATTTGCGAGACACAGTAAAGCAGTGCTAAAAAAAAAATGCATAGCACTAAACGCATACATTAGAAAAGAGGAAAAGTCTCAAATCAATAATCTAAGCTCCCACCTCAAGGACCTAGAAAAAAGAAAAAAGAAAACATACTCAAAGCAAGCAGAAGGAAGAAAATATAAAAATAAGGGCAAAAATCGGGAGGAGCCAAGATGGCAGAACAACATGGAAGTTTTTGTGTGTCTCGCATCCATGAAATACAGCCAGACCAACACTAAACCATTCTGCACACCTAGAAAACTGATCTGAGGATGAACACAACAATCTGCACAACCCGAACCACAGAATTCAGCAGGTACGTGGCGCAGAGAGGTGAACTTGGGGAGCGAGAAGCCGTGGGAAGGGAGGTGTTTTGTGGGTGGAGAGAGGACAGAGGCAGGGCGGGGGGTGGGGGGGTAAGAATACAAGAAAAGCACCCCTCCTCAAAAGCAGCTGGAGAGAAAGTAGAAAATTGGAAACAGCCGCAGGGACTAAACTAAAAGGAGAGAAAAGGGAAAGGAGACGGTTTAAATTCCATTAAGACTGTAAACAAGGGGAGCACAAAGCCTGCAACTCCGCAGCTCCATACCTGGCGGTGCTCTGGTGGGAAGGGCGAATCCCCAGGAACAGAGTGGGGTCCGGGAGGTTCTCGGGCCACACAGGGAAAAGCGGTTCCACTGCTGGAAGGACATTTGGTAGAGACTGTTGAAGCCACCTGGTCCCAGCAGACCCCAGAAGGCGGCCACATTCACTGGTACTGGGGCAAGGTCATTGAGGGTGAAGCCTGGTGCCAGATGTGTGTTGTGATTTTCCATAATCCCTGAAAAGCTGCTGCTACACTATCTCGAGAACTTTTTCTGGGGCGGGCTGGCACCTGGCCGCAGTCTCAGGGCACCGGCAGCAGCAGGGTCCAGCAAGCGTTCCTGGGTGCAGCCGACACTCGGCCATTGCTCAGTGAGACCCTCCTGCAGAGGGGCAGAACGGGTCAAAATGACAGTCCTTTAGAAGCAAGGGGCCGGGGAAAACAGTCGCATCTGAGACAAAACTCAGGAGAAAGGTACTGCCTGGGGCTTTGTCACACACAGTGAAGAAGCAGGGAGTGGACGAAAGCTGAAGACAGAGGACGGGTGCGCGACTGCTGATCAGAGAGAACCGAGTTCCCATACTAGAGACTGACGCCATTTTCACCGTTCCTGCGCATGCGCATACGCACCTACGCACTCTGCAACAATCCACCCCAGTAGGCTAGCAGCGCCATCTAGTGGAGAACGGAGCCATTACACTAAGCCCCGCCCAACTGGGCCAACCTCGCCCTTCAAAAACACAGGTCTCGCCACCTGCTTAGTTTATGGACTATAAAGCACTTCATAGTCTGACTTCTAGGGGAAAATGAAGTAATTCCAGTCGTATTTCAATCTGTTAGCAGGTCCATCTATTCAATTTTCTTTCTTTTTTTTCTCTTTTTCACTTCTTTTCTTTTTCTTGAATACAGAAAGAGAAAAAATCCATTTTTATTTTCAATTTTTATTAAAAATATTTTTCTTTAGTTTTTTTCTACTATATTCTTTACTTTTGTGTAAATTTTTTCAAATTCTATTTTACTCCCATCATCTCCTTTTAGTCTACTTCAGTGTATTAATTTTTCCAAATTCTCAAACGATTTCCTTTTTCCCCCCCTCTTTTTCTCTAATCTGTCAGGCCACTTTAAACACCCAGACCAAAACACACCTAGGATCTAGCATTATTTATTCGATGTGTGTGTGTGTGTGTGTGTGTGTTTAATTTTTTAATTTTAATTTTTTTAATTTTAATTTTTCTACCTCATTAATTCATTTTCTCCCTTCAAAATGACAAAATGAAGGAATTCACCCCAAAAGAAAGAGCATGAAGAAACGATAGCCAGGGACTTAACCAACACCGATACAAGCAAGATGTCTGAACCAGAATTTAGAATCACGATAATAAGAATACTAGGTGGAGTCGAAAATAGATTAGAATCCCTTTCTGCAGAGATGAAAGAAGTAAAAACTAGTCAAAATGAAATTTAAAATGCCATAACTGAGCTTCAATCACGGATGGATGCGGTGGTGGCAAGGATGGATGAGGCAGAACAGAGAATCAGTGATATAGAGGACAAATTGTGGACAATAATGAAGCAGAAAAAAGAGGGAGATCAAGGCAAAAGAGCACGATTTAAGAATTAGAGAAATCAATGACCCATTAAAAAGGAACATGAGAAACATAGGGGTCCCGGAAGAGGAAGAGAGAAATAGGGGTAGAAGGGTTATGTGAGCAAATCATAGTGGAAAACTTTCCTAACCTGGGGAAAGACACAGACCTCAAAATCCAGGAAGCACAGAGGACCCCCATTAGATTCAATAAAAACCGACCATCAACAAGGCATATCATAGTCAGATTCACAAAATACTCAGGCAAGGAGAGACTCATGAAAGCAGCTAGGGAAAAAAAGTCCCTAACCTACCAGGGAAGACAGGTCACGTATGCAGCAGACCTATCCACAGAAACTTGGCAGGCCAGAAAGGAGTGGCAGGATATATTCAGTGTGCTGAATCAGAAAAATATGCAGCCAAGAATTCTTTATCCAGCAAGGCTGTCACTCAAAATAGAAGGAGAGATAAAAAGTTTCCCAGACAAAAATTAAAGGAGTTTGTGACAACTAAACCAGCCCTGCAAGAAATTTTAAGGGGGGACTCTCTGAGGGGAGAAAAGATTATATATATTTATATATATAGCAACAAAGATTAGAAAGGACCAGAGAACACCACCAGAAACTTCAACTCTACAACCATCATAATGGCAATAAATTCATATCTTTCACTACTCACTCTAAACGTCAATGGACTCAATGCGCCAATCAAAAGACGTAGGGTAACAGAATGGATAAGAAAACAAGATCCATCTATATGCTGTTTACAAGAGACCCACTTTAGACCTAAAGACACCTTCACATTGAAAATAAGGGGATGGAGAACCATCTATCATGCTAATGGTCAACAAAAAAAGCCAGAGTAGCCATACTTATATCAGACAATCTAAACTTTAAAATAAAGACTGTATCAAGAGAGGCAGAAGGGCATTATATCATAATCCAGGGGTCTATCCACCAAGAAGACCTAACAATTGTAAACATTTATGCGCCAAATGTGAAAGCACTCAAATATATAAATCAATTAATCACAAACATAAAGAAACTCATCAATAGTAATACCATAATAGTAGGAGACTTCAACACCCCACTTACAACAATGGACAGATCATCTAATCAAAAAATCAATAAGGAAACAATGGCTTTGAATGACACACTGGACCAGATGGACTTAACAGATATATTCAGAACATTTCATTCCAAAGCAGCAGAATATACATTCTTCCCCAATGCACATGGAACGTTCTCCAGAATAGACCATATACTGGGACACAAATCAGCCCAAAGTAAGTACAAAAAGATCGAGATCATACCGTGTATATTTTCAGACTACAACGCTATGAAACTCAAAATCAACCACAAGAAAAAATACGGAAAGGTACATACTTGGAGACTGAAGAACATCCTACTAAAGAATGAATGGGCTAACCAAGAAGTTAAAGAGGAAATTAAAAAGTATCTGGAAGTCAATGAAAATGATAACACCACAACCCAAAACCTCTGGGATGCAGCAAAGGCGGTCATAAGAGAAAGTATATAGCTAGCCAGGCTTTCCTAAAGAAGGAAGATCTCAGATACACAACCTAACCTTACGCCAAAGAAGAGCAAATAAAATCCAAAACCAGAAGAAGACAGGAAACAATAAAGATTAGAGTAGAAAGTAATGTTATTGAAACAAAAAAACAAAAAACAAAACAAAAAAACAAAAAACAGTAGAACAGATCAATGAAACCAGAAGCTAGTTCTTTGAAAGAATTAACAAAATTGATAAACCACTAGCCAGTTTGATCAAAAAGAAGAAGGAAAGGACCCAAATAAATAAAATCCAGAATGAAAGAGGAGAGATCACAACCAACACAGCAGAAATAAAAACAATAATAAGAGAATATTATGAGCAATTATATGCCAATAAAATGGGCAATCTGGAAGAAATGAACAAATTCCTAGAAACATATACACTACCAAAACTGAAACAGGAAGAAATAGAAAATTTGAACAGACCCATAACCAGTAAGGAAATCGAATTAGTAATCAAAAATCTGCCAAAAAACAAGAGTCCAGGGCCAGATGGCTTTCCAGGGGAATTCTACCAAACATTTAAGGAAGAGTTAACAGCTATTCTCTTGAAGGAAAACTTCCAAACTCTAAGAAGCCAGCATTACCTTGATTCCAAAACCAAACAGAGACCCCACTAAAAAGGAGAACTATAGACCAATTTCCCCGGTGAACATGGATGCAAAAATCCTCAACAAGATATTAGCCAACCATATCCAACAATACATTAAAAATATTATTCACCATGACCAAGTGGGATTTATACCTGGGATGCAGGGCTGGTTCAATATCCCCAAAACAATTAATGTGATTCATCACATCAATAAAAGAAAGGACAAGAACCATACGATCGTCTCAATAGATGCAGAGAAAACATTTGACAAAATACAACATCCTTTCTTGATAAAAACCCTCAAGAAAGTAGGGATAAAAGGAGCATACCTCGAGATCATAAAAGCCATATATGAATGACCCAACACTAATATCCTCCTCAATGGGGAAAACTGAGAGCTTCCCCCCTAAGGTCAGGAACAAGACAGGGATGTCCACTCTTGCCACTGTTATTCAACATAGTATTGGAAGTCTTAGCCTCTGCAATCAGGCAACACAAAGAAATAAAAGGCATCCAAATTGGCCAGGAGGAGGTCAAACTTTCACTCTTCGCAGATGACATGATTCTCTATATGGAAAACCCAAAAGATTCCACCAAAAAACTACGAGAATTGAGTCATGAATTCAGCAAAATTGCAGGATAAAAATCAATGCACAGAAATCAGTTGCATTCCTATACACCAACAATGAAGCAACAGAAAGAGAAATCAAGGAATCGATCCCATTTACAGTTGCACCAAAAACTACAAAATACCTAGGAATAAATCTGACCAAAGAGGTGAAAAATCTAATCACTGAAAACTGTAGAAAGCTTATGAAAGAAGTTGAAGAAGACACAAAAAAATGGAAAAAGATTCCATGCTCCTGGATAGGAAGAACAAATATTGTTAAAATGTTGATACTACCCAAAGCAATCTACATATTCAATGCAATCCCTATCAAAATAACACCAGCATTCTTCACAGAGCTAGAAGAAATAATCCTAAAATGTGTATGGAACCAGAAAAGACCTCAAATAGCCAAAGCAATCTTGAAAAGAAAACCAAAGTGGGAAGCATCACAATCCCAGACTTCAAGCTATACTACAAAGCTGTAATCATCAAGACAGTATGGTACTGGCACAAGAACAGACACTCAGATCAATGGAACAGAATAGAGAACCCAGAAATAGACTCACAAACGTATGGCCAACTAATCTTTGACAAAGCAGGAAAGAATATCCAATGGAATAAATACAGTCTCTTCAGCAAGTGGTGCTGGGAAAACTGGACAGTGACATGCCAAAGAATGAACCTGGGCCACTTTCTTACACCATATACAAAAATAAACTCAAAATACATGAAAGACCTAAATGTAAGACAGGAAGCCATCAAAATCCTCGAGGAGAAAGCAGGAAAAAACCTCTTTGATCTTGGCCACAGCAACTTCTTACTCAACACGTCTCCAGAGGCAACAGAAACAAAAGCAAAAATGAACTACTGGGACCTCATCAAAATAAAAAGCTTCTGCACAGCAAAGGAAACAATCAGTAAAACTAAAAGGCAACTGACAGAATGGGAGAAGATATTTGCAAATGACATATCAGATAAAGGGTTAGTATCCAAAATCTATAAAGAACTTATCAAATCAACACACAAAAAAACAAATAATCCAGTGAAGAAATGGGCAAAAGACACGAATAGACACTTCTCCAAAGAAGCCATCCATATGGCCAACCTACACATGAAAAAATGCTCCACATCACTCATTATCAGAGAAATACAAATCAAAACCACGTTGAGATACCACCTTACACCCATCAGAATGGCTAACATTAACAACTCAGGCAACAATGGATGTTGGCGAGGATGTGGAGAAAGAGGATATCTTTTGCATTGTTGGTGGGAATGAAAGCTGGTGCAGCCACTCTGGAAAACAGTGTGGATGGAGGTTCCTCAAAAAACTAAAAATAGAACTACCCTACGACCCAGCAATTGCACTACTAGGCATATATCCAAGGGATACAGGTGTGCTGTTTCAAAGGGACACATGCACCCCAATATTTATAGCAGCACTATCAACTTTAGCCAAAGTATGGAAAGAACCCAAATGTCCATTGATGGATGAATGGATAAAGAAGATGTGGTGTATATATACACGATGGAGTATTACTCAGCAATCAAAAAGAATGAAATCTTGCCATTTGCAACTATGTTGATGGAACTGGAAGGTATTATATTAAGTGAAATTAGTCAGAGAAAGACAAATCATATGACTTCACTCATATGAGGACTTTAAGAGACAAAACGGATGAACATAAGGGAAGGGAAACAAAAATAATATAAAAACAGGGAGGGGGACAAAACAGAAGAGACTCAAATATGGAGAACAAACTGAGGGTTACGGGAGGAGTTGTGGGAAGGGGGATGGGCTAAATGGGTAAGGGGCACTAAGGAATCTACTCCTGAAATCATTGTTGCACTATATGCTAACTAATTTGGATGTAAATTTAAAAAAATAAAAAATTAAATTAAAAATAATAATAAGGACAAAAATCAATGAAATTTAAAACAATAGAGAAAATCAAGAGTTGGTTCTTTGAAAAGAAGAATGAAATTGACTAACTTCTAACAAGACTAACAAAGAAAAAGAGGGAGAAGACACAAATTATCAATATTGGGAATAAAATAGGAGATTCACTATAGCCCCTGTAGACATCAAAAGGATAATAAGATAATTCTAGAAACAATTCTACACTCATAAATTTAACAACTTTGATGAAATAGACCAATTCCTAAACACACACACATACACACACACACACCACCACAACTCACTCAAAATGAAATAAGCCATGTGAATAACCACATAACTATAAGGAAGTTGAATTCATAATTTTAAAACTCAAAAGAAAGAAATCTCATGGGGGGCCTGGGTGGTTCAGTTGGTTAGCCGTCTGACTCTGGGTTTTGGCTCAGGTCGTGATCTCACGGTTCATGGGTTCAAACCCCACATCAGGCTCCGTGCTGATGGTGCAGAGCCTGCATGGGGTTCTATCTCTCTTCCTCTCTCTCTTCCCCCTCAGCATTCTCTCTCTCAAAATAAATAAATAAACTTAAAAGAAAGAACGAAATCTCCAGGCCCAGATGGTTTCACTAGACAATTCTACTAAATGTTTGAAGAATTAATGCCAATTCTACACAATCTCTTCAGAATATAGAAAAGGAAGAAATATTTCCCAATTTGCTTGATTTATACCAAAAACAAAGGCAGAAAACCAGAAAACTACAGACCAATATCCCTCTTGATTATAGATATAAAATCCTTAAAAAAATATATATATATTATCTAATAGAATTTAGCAACACATAAAAAGAATTATGCACCATGACCAAATGGGGTTTATTCCAGGGATGGAAGGCCATTTCAATATTCAAAAATTAATCAGTATAATATTAACAAGCTATTGAAGAAAAATTACATGATCGTGTAAATTGATGCAGAAAAGACATTTGACAAATTTCAACATCTATTCATGGTAAAAATTTTCAGAAAAATATGAATAGAAGGGAAATTCCTCAATTTGGTAAGAACATCTACCAAAAGCTTACAGCAACATTATACTTAATGGTGAAAGGCTGAATGCTTCCCCCACCCCAAGATCAGCAATAATACAAAGATATCCACTCTCATCACTCTTATTCAACATGGTGCTGGAAGTGTTAGCCTGTGCAATAAGAAAAAAGAAAACAAAGCAAAAAGAAAAAAAAAATCAAAAACTCCTAGTACTAAGTTCAGCAAAGATACAAGATATAAGACAAGCATACAAAAACCAATTTTATGTCTGTATACTAGCAGTGGACATGTGGACACCAAAACTAAAAAAATATAATTTTTATATTTTATAACCATTTTATATTTATAACCATTTTATATTTATAACCATTTGCCAATCACCCCAAAAATAATGAAACACTTAGATGTAAATCTACCAAAACATACCCAGGACTTTTATGCTGAAATGCTGATCAAAGAGATTTTTTAAATCTGAATGGAGAGACATAGTGTGTTCATGGACTAGAAGATTCAATATAGATGAAATATAGATATGTAGATAAAGATAAATGAACACAAGTAGATAGTGATAAGATATAGCTAATATAGATCAAGATAGATAAACATAAACGGAATATAGAATATGGATAAGGATACATGTCAATTTTCCCTAAATCGATTTCAAGATACAATGCATGTCCTATCAAAATCGTGGCAAGATTTTTTTATAGATATAGGCAGTTATTCTACAACTTAAATGGAAAGGCAAAGAACTAGAATAGCTAAAAAGAAGAAAAAGAGGTGCCTAGGTGGCTCAGTTGGTTGAGCATCCAACTCTTGATTTCGGCTTGGGTCATGATCCCAGTGTCATGGGATGAGCCGTGCATCGGGCTCCATGCTAGTATAGAGCCTACTTAAGATTCTCTCTCTCTGCCCGTCTCCTCCACTTGTACTCTCTCTTTCTAAAAGAAAAAAAGAAGAAGAAAAAAGTGGAAGGAATTAATCCATAGTAATCAAGATTGTATGGTATTGGTGGAGTGATAGACCCATAGATCAATAGAACATACTGGAGAAACCAAAAATAGATACACACAAATATGCCAAACTGATTTTTGACAACGTGCAAAAGCAACTCAGTGGAGAAAAGATAGCCTTTTCAGCAAATGGTGCTGGAGTAATTGTACAGCCATGATCAGAAAATGAACCTCAACCTAAATCTCACCCCTTATACAAAAATGAACTCAAAATGGATCGCAGACTTAAATGTAAAATGTAAAACTGTAAAACATTTAGAAAAAGTAGGAGAAAATATTCAGGATCTAGAACTAGGCAGAGATCTTAGCCTTGGCACCCAAAACATGATCCATAAAAGGTAAAGCTAATAAATTGGACTTCATCGAAATTTAAAACATTTGCTCTGTGGAAGACCTTGTGAAGATAACAAGACAAGGTACAGAGTAGGAGAGAAATATGTGAAAACCAGATGAGTATCTAGAATATATTAAGAACTCTCAAAATTCAACAGTAAAAAAAAGCAAACAATCCAGTTAGAACACAGACAAAACACACACAGAGACATTTCACCAGAGCAGATATACAGGTGACAAATAAGCACATGAAAAGATGTTCTTCATTATTAGCCACTTATTTTTCAGAAGTCTGCAAGGTTCAGCTAGTATAGACCAGGTGGCTCTGTTGATCTTGGCTGGCCTCCCTCTGTGTGGGGTTTAGCTGATCAAGGCTGGGTCCCTCTGTGTCAGCTGGGACTCCATTCCATGTATCTCTCAGCCTCATCCGTGAAATACACACTGAAACCACTATAAGAAGTCATGACCTACCTACCAGAATGGCAAACATAAAAAGTAGCAACAATAAACACCAAATCCTGACAAAGATGCAGAGAAAATAGGTCACCAATACATTGCTGGTGGTAATGTAAAAGGGTAGGATTTGGCAGGGTCTTTTTTTTTTTTAACTAATCATGCAACTGCCATTATGACCCAGAAATTGAGCACCTGAGCATTTATCTCAGAGACATGAAGACTTACATTTACACAAAAATAGTACACCGATGTTTGTAGCAGCTTTATTCATGACAGCTCCAAACTAGAAACAACCCAGATGTCCTTCAATGGATGAATGGTTAAACAAATGTAGTACATCCATACCTTGGAACACTTTACTCAGCAGTAAAAGATAATAAACTATTGACAGATGTGATAACATAGGTATATATCTCCAGTGAATTATGCAGTGAAAAAAAAAAGCCAATTCCAAATGGTTACATCCTATATGATTTCATTCATATAACATCCTTGAAATGACAAAATAATAGAAACAGAGGATAGATTGGGGGTTTCCAGGGGTTATGGAGAGGGTGGGAGCAAAAGGGAAGGGAATGTAGTCATAAATAGCAACATGAGGGATCCTTATGCTGATGAAAGTATTTTGTATCTTGACTCTGCCAATGTCACTATCCTGGTTATGATACTGTACTATAGTTTTGCATGATGTTACCATTGAGGAAAACTGGATAAAGGGTGCATGGGATCTTTTTTTTTTTTTTTTATGGGATCTTTATTTCTTACAAGTGCATGTAAATCTACATGGATTTCAAAATTAAAAGTTTGATTTGTTTAATTAAATAAAACCACTTATTTTTCAGAAGTCTGCAAGGTTCAGCTGATACAGACCAGGTGGCTCTGTTGATCTTAGCTGGCCTCGCTCATGTGTGGGGTTTAGCTGATCAAGGCAGGATCCCTCTGGGTCAGCTGGGACTCCATTCCATGTATCTCTCAGCCTCATCAGGCGGGCCTGGACATGTCGTTATGGCTACTATGCAGTGTGTACAAGAAAGCAAGCTCTAATGGACAAAAGTTCCCCAAGCCTGGGCTTCAGTCCTGACTTTCATATTGTAAGGGTTGAAGCAAGGTACACAACTTAGCCCAGAATCGAAGGACAAGGCAGAGCATCCTAGTCTTGAAGGGAGGGCACAAAGTCATAGGCACACGGGCACAGGGGGTAATGAACAGCTGGGGCCATGAAGGGCTCCATGAAGGGATCATGCTGGATCTCCTCCAGGACTGAAACTAACTATTGCCACTCTTCCTTCTCATAGGCAGACCGTGGCTATTCTCTGTTGTTTCAAGCACCTTCCAACAGGGTCTGCCAAAGACATGTCACAGGGGAAGAGAATATATATTGTCTATAACCGTCCTACTCGGAGCCAATCTGCCTGTCATGTCCACAGCCACTTGCCTCCACCTTCCCCAGCCCTGACTCAACCTTTACTCCCTCTGTCGCCCCATCTGATTCTCTTCTCACCCCTTCCGTCCTCTGGAATCCCTGTGCCTTTCCTAGCACTCACCAGATTTTATTTTACCAGAATTCCTGTCCAAAGTCACTGAGATCAGTTCTTTTGGCCTCCATTCCCTCATCTTCAAAAGGTGGATTAATAGCAGTACCAACACCACTCTCCATTAGTGTTGACATGAGGATGAAACCATATAAGTCACATAATGAGTTTACCCCGCCTGGTGCAGAGTAACCCCTCCCTAAATTGCAGTGGCTCTGTTTTCTTTTACTAAGGGTGCAAACTGCGGGCAGTTAAAGGAATCCCAGCATTCTTAGTTAGAACTCTGAAAATATTTCCCCATAGAAACACTGTTCTATTCCATAATTGTATTCTGTTCAACTATTATTACTCCTAATCATTCTGTGGTCCTGGCAGTCCAGCCTAATCCTGAAGGTTAGATGGGTTCTCCTGGACTGGCCTGGCAAAACTAACCACCATGAAGAACATTACGGCAAGGAAAAAAATGTGAGTTCTAAACAAGTCCTTTACACATGAACTTTTGAGAGGCGCCTGGGTTGAGCATCTGACTCTTGATTTTGGCTCAGGTCATAATCCCAGAGTCATCAGATGAAGCCCCACATCCGGCTTCACACTGAGCAGGGAGCCTGCTTGGGATTTTCTCTCTCTCTCTCTCTCTCTCTCTCTCTCTCTCTCCCTCTGCCTCTCCCCATGTTTACATGCTCTCTAAATAAATAAATAAATAAACAAATAAATAATAAATAAAAATTTTAAAATAAAAAAAAACAAATGAACTTTTGAAATAGAACACACTCTTAAGTTTGATATTACCTAGAAATGAACGTTATGAAGGTAGATACTTTGGAGATTGCAAACGTATCAGGCTGATGAATGGTGGATATTCTACTGACCTGAACCGTCTGAGCGAGAACCTTACGAACGAGGCTAGATGCCAGAGGAACTCAGGGCCATGGGTAGGAAGCCAAACCGTGTTGTAAAGAAAACTAGGTAGACCTTGGGGGAGAGGGGTCAATGGGAGATCACAATCAACACCTGGGTATGCAGCAGTTGGGGAGAGTCTTAGATGGGAGTCCCCAAAATGGGGAAAACGGGATCCTGAGAGCAATACCAGAGGGGTGCCTACTTGACGGTGACAAGCCCATGAAAATGGAAAGGTTGTGGCTGGAAGCTTACAAAAGTCTACCTGGGACCCAGCCAGAAAAGTAACAGCTAGACCCATACTTTGAAAATGGAATGGAATGGCCAGAAGAAATAGAAAAACTATAGCTCCAAGGCTAAGAGCCTAGAAAAGATGGATTCAGGGCCTTTATGTGGAAATGCTCGAAAAGGTTTGAATATAACACTACACCCCAAGGCTAAGCTGAGAGGTTTCAGCACACAACTGTGAGACACTCAGGACTTTTCACTGTAGTAAAATTCAGCATGAAGTTGACCTTGCAGGTGCACAGGACAGAAATGAGCAGAACGGGGAAAGGTGAGGGAGGGCATATTGCAAGCAACACAGGGAGTGGGGAAAGGAGCTGGCTTTTTGTGGAGGTACCGTCCCTTCTGCACACTGGACTGGTGAGAGCCAAGTTGAGACCCAACTGTACATGGGCGCAGGTCTGCTGGACTCGGTCTCAAACCTGTTAGTGCACCCCTCATAATACTGTGTCTCTGACGACTACACGTCAACCCTAACATGGCACCAAGATCTTTATGATGTTGAAACACAGAGAGCCAACAGGGAATCTCAGGGATGTATCCTATATTCCTGTCTTCCTCATCCCCGACGGCGGTCATGACGCTTCTGCTTGAACAATTTCACTGATGGAATCTCACTTCTCATGAGACACCCATCTCCTTATTCAAGGATTGTCATGGGGCACATGGGTGGCTCAGTCGGTTAAATGTCCAGCTCTTGGTTTTGGCTCAGCTCATGATCTCCTGTTTTCATGAGATGGAGCCCCCTGCCAGGCTCTCTTGGGATTCCTGCTTGGGATTCTCTCTCTTCCTCTCTCTCTGCCCCTCCCCGGTGCATGTTCTCTCTCTCTCTCTCTCTCTCTCTCTCTCTCTCAATGAATAAACTTAAATAAATAAATAAATAAATAAATAAATAAATAAATAAATAAAAGCCTGTCCTGTGAAGGATTCTCTCCAACCAAACAGATCAGATCTGCCCCCTGGTGACTTCTACTGCTTGTCCTCGTTCTGTTCTCTGGAACGGAGCAGCTAAATCTAATCCTTCCTCCCCATGAGGCCCAGTTCCATTCTGCTAAATCTTCTCTCTTCTAGGATAAATGGTCCACATTACACAACCTTAATAATCAAGTCAATGAGCGTTTCATGATGGCCTTGACGTAAGCAGAACACAGTGCCCATGCAAAGTGAGTAAATTGTCTCTTTGTTCTTCAGGCAAACCGGGCGAAGACAGAAGCATGGATGGTGAATTCTAATACCAAGAAGACTGGTAAGTATTATAAAAAATGTTCAGAGCTTGCCATGGTGTAGCTATGGGGAAAGTGTAGACCAGTTCACCTTGGGGGATCTGAAAAAAGACTTCTAAGAAGAGGTGGGAGTTGAGCTGGGACTTGCAAGACTTTGACAAGCAGATGGAGGGAAGGAGGCAGGTAGGGAGTGAAACAAGCAGAGGACATGGGCTTGAGGACCTCGGCTCTCAACTTCCTACTTGACCTTGAGCATATTTTAAATGAGGGCCCTAAACTAAATGATCTCTAACGTCTGGTGCTAGAGACCCGATAGGGTGTGAGCTTGAGCATTCCAATTTAGGCAACAGTCCAAACCTGTGAAGCCCTGCCTATATCAAGGGAGTGGCATATGTGTTTGGGACAGGAGGTAGGGGGATAAGAGGAGGATAATCCATTCACTATTCTGCCTGTCACACTGATTCTGCACCCCTCACCATTCTGACCGTGTCATGTTGGGATACTGACAATGTCCTTCTTAGACTGGCAGTTACTATGAGCCAGACACCTTTGGAAGCATGACATATTTACTTTTACATCCCATGGACTCCTCACAGCAGCCCTATGAGATAAGTACAAGTTTTATTATTCCCATTTTACAGATGAGAAAATGGAGGCACAGAGAGATCAAATATCTTGCCCGAGTTCATTGAGCAAGGATTTGAACTCAGGTAGTCTAGCTTCCTACCTTACTTCTTCAATAAAAAACAGAAGAGCAGGGCACCCGGGTGGCTCAGCCGGATGAGCATCCAACTCTTGATTTGGGCCCAGGTAAAGATCTCCCAGTTCATGGGATCGAGCCCCGCACTGGGCTCTGCGCTGGCAGCGTGGAGCCTGCTTAGGATTCTCCCTCTCCCTCTCCCTCTCTCTCTCTCTCTCTCTCTCTTTCTGCCCTGCCCCCATTCGTGCTCTTTCTCTCAATAAATAAATAAACATTTGTTAAAAACACAAGGGCAGAACTGAGCACAGCTCTGTGGGCATGCTCTCCCTTACTAGGGTGAGAATACTGTTAAACTGTAGCTTCTTTTGCCCTCCCATTCACCCAGCCTAAGACATCAGCTTTCTTGGATGCCATGCCACATCAATTCATTCTGAGCTAGCAGTCACCTAAAGCCCCTAAAAGGCTTTTGACAGGAGCTGCTCTTAAACCAGGTCATTCCCATTCTGTTCGCATGCAGTGGATTAGTGAATCCCAGATGCTGGGTTGTTCATAAGCCTTTTAGATTCTCGGTAGTAGCTCCTGGTTTCACCCTACAATAATTCTGAAACATGATATGTTATCCAACGTTCCTGTTCCCAGCTTAGTAATAATATAACATGAACAGCTAATGGTTAGTGGAGGATTCATTAACTAAATGTGTTTCATGTAGTATCTTCTATAGTAGTTTTGTCTTTACACGAAGTCTTTTGTGATTGTTGTTGTTGTTACTATCGTTCTCATTTAAGGGAAAAGAAAATCAAGGCTAGTGAAGTTAAGAGACTTGCTCAACATCCAATCGGGAAGTGACAGACCCAAGGTTCATATCCAAGATTGTTCGATTCTGGGGCCAGAACTCATTCATATGCTTTCCCACCTCTTTGCATCATCTAGAAACTTGCCATTATCTAAGTCAATCACAAAAAATGTCAAACAGAATCAAGGACAGAACTCAGAGGTAAATTATATCCCTCTAGGCATATATGAACCAATTATTCAGGTAGTCATACATAGATTGAGGCATTTTTTTACATAATATTGAAAGGCCAGAGAAGTTTAGCGATCTGCCCAAGCTCAGACACTTAGGGAAGAAAGGAGATGAAAAAGAAAACGATCTTGGGGCACATGGGTGGCTCAGTAGGTTGAGTGTCTGACTCTTGATTTTGGCTGAGATCATGTTCTCGTGGTTCCTGGGTTAGAGCCCTACGTGGGGCTCTGTGCTGACAGTGTGGAGCATGCTTGGGATTCTCTCTGTCTCTGTCTCCCTCTCTGTGCCCCTCCTCCACTCACTCTGTATCTCTCTCAAAAAATAAATAAGCAAGCTTTTTTTAAAAAAAGGAAAATGACCCAGAGAGATCAGGCCCTTCATTGCATCAGCACACGCTTCAAGTATAAATGAGTATAAACATATCCAGAAAGTTTTGCAATTACAACGTCATCGAGACTGCAATTCTCCAACTTGTTCACATGCGTCTCACGAGCATCTTTGTCAAAAACCGTGCTGGAGCAAACGTGCACTTCATCAAAGACAACCCCCTGCCCCGTGGGAGATGGGATGAGTCTGCCCTGATGGCCTCTCAGCGAACACGCAGAAGCCCCCATTCTAACAGCTCACAAATCATCCTTTTACTAACGCGGTGTAGGATTTGGCAGGGAATTACCACAGGTGAAGCTTTGGGAGGCATGCCAGCTCCCTGAAAACTACGCAAATCATCTCCAGGCATCAGGCTCCACTCAACACTGGCCCTGCGTCTCCCTGCCCTGTTGAACACACCTCTGTCATCTCCTCTTGACTGAAAACTTCAGCTTGCCTCAGACCCTTCCAACTGAGACTGTTTTCCTTGGTAAGAGAAGAGAGAAGTCCAATTGAACCAGAGTGGTCCGGTCTTCTTTCTCCCTTCTGTTGTTGGAAATGAATCTTAAAAAAAAAAAAAAAAATCCTTTCTTCTGTCATTCATATTTTCAAGGACCTCAGCAGAGACTGACCCTCACTCCAGGCCAGTTCCCCTCTTTTGTATTTGCTCTCTGTCCTAGCCACTGACAAAGACTCTCTTCTTGCCTGAATTTCATTCAGCCAGGCTCCTCTGAGCCCGTTGAGGGCCCCATCCTTGGGTATGCTCTCCCAGAGTCCAGTTGTAGCAAGAATCCTTTCAGGTCAGTTTAGCCAGAATCTCCCACCCTTGATAGAAGATCCCCCTTGATATCTGACCAGATTCTTCCTTCCCCACCATCCCCCAGGGAATGTCTGGCTGCCCTGACCTGCCTCCAGCAAGAACCCTATCAGGTCGGGTTAGCCAGATTCCCCCTTATTCGTGATTCTTCTTCTTGGCAATGTTCTATCCACTGACCCCTTCCATTAGGAAGTCCCACTTTGCCTGTTGTTAAATTAAGAGCTAAGCCCAATGTCCCTGCCCTACTGCAGAACCTCAGTACCTAGTCCTGAATTTTGTCTACCTTATCATTTTAACAAGTGACAGAATAATTTTTTAATACCTCTTTTGGACACCTTTTATATGTGTTCATCTTTTTTTTTTTTTTTTACTTTTTTTAAAATTTTTGATAGGCAGAGAGAGACAGAGCACAAGTAGGGGAGGGGCAGAGAGAGAGGGAGACACAGAATCCAAAGCAGGCTCCAGGCTCTGAGCTGTCAGCACAGAGCCCGACGCGGGGCTTGAAATCACGAACCACAAGATCATGACCTGAGCCGAAGTCGGACGCCCAACTGACTGAGCCACCCACCCACTGAGCCCCATTAATGTTAATTTGTTTCTAGAAAGAGAGAGAGAACAAGGAGGGCAAGAGAGAGCGGGAGACAGAGAATCCCAAGCAGGCTCTGCACTGTCAGCATAGAGCCCAATGTAGGGCTCAAACCTGATCTGTGAGATCAAGACCTGAGCTGAAATCAAGAGTCGGTTGGTCTCTTAACTGACTGAGCCTCCCAGAGGCCCCTATGTGTGTTTTTTTAAAGTGAGAGCTCATGTAAGGACTTCCTTTTGACCTCAAAATCAAATGTCTTCCCTTTGCTTCCTTCTCCAGATCATTCCCTTCTACTTACCCAATAAGAGGCAGAATCAGGATTCAGCTCCAAACTCTTTGCCTACACAGCCTGAGCCCTTATGGTACTATATTATTTGTAAATGAGTTATTAACTAAGCCATTAAAAACAACCAATACCAGAACCTTGAGACCTCTATCCCAATGCCTCTCAATCAATTAGACAATTAAAGAGGAATCTGAAAGGAACATGAAGTGCAGAGAATTAAGTGATTTTAGCCAATGTTAGGAGATAATTTTTTCAAAGGTAAAATAAACAAAGCTGGGCCCTAGGTAAAGTGGTAAGGAGATTTTAAATAGTGATGTACTCTGCAATAGGGAAGAGTCTACCGTGAACTGAACTAAGCTTGGATTTGCACAGGGTGAATGTGTATTTTAAAGGGAGAATGGAGGGGCGCCTGGGTGGCTCAGTCGGTTGAGCATCCGACTTCAGCTCAGGTCACGATCTCACGGTCCGTGAGTTCGAGCCCCGCGTCGGGCTCTGGGCTGATGGCTCAGAGCCTGGAGCCTGCTTCCGATTCTGTGTCTCCCTCTCTCTCTGCCCCTCCCCCGTTCATGCTCTGTCTCTCTCTGTCTCAAAAATAAATAAATGTTAAAAAAAAAAAAAAAGAAAGAAAAAAAAATAAAGGGAGAATGGAGTAGAGACCCAGAGAGCAGAACAGAGTGAAAAATTACAAGAAAGGAGGTCTAGTCCATGTGAAACCATCTGGGTCTGTTAGGCTCCTGCCCTCCCACAGACACTGGCAGACAGGGGCCCAGGGCTCAGGTGCTGTCTCGAACAAACTAAGTTCTTTTGTGATCCTTGAGTTTTCTCGGGCAGGCAGTTTAAGGGGGCCTAGCTAAGGTCATTGTTGGGATGTGGCCATATGCTGTTGGCAATTATGTTAGTGTTTCACTCAAGTCTTTATAGGCCAAGGTTGAGGCCTAGTCAAAAAAGGGCTCAGAGGAGCCTGGCTAGAATGTGGTCATAGAGAATCTTTCTTCAACTTCCACATAATACAAAAGAATATGTGTCAAATATTTTATTTACCTCATTAATGGGTGGTGGGACTGGTATAATACTACAACCAGTTCAAAGGAGAACTTAAACTACCATGCATTTATAGTCAGTTAAGAAATGCTGGAACAGGGGCTCCTAGGTGGCTCAGTCAGTTAAGCATCTGACTTTGGCTCATGTCCTGATCTCATGGTTCATGGGTTCAAGCCCCGCATCGGGCTCTGTGCTGACAGCTCAAAGCCTGGAACCTGCTTCGGATTCTGTGTCTCCCTCTCTCTGTCCCTCCCCACTCATGTTCTCTCCCTGTCTCTCTCTCAAAAATCAACATAAAAAAAATTTTTTTTTAATGCTGGAATAAATTGACAAATAGAGGCAAACTGGAAAAACAGGTCAATATCCACAGGACAATTAACAACCCCATTCCACAGGAGCCCATCTGCATTTTAATGGAAGGAACACTTTGTATTACTATCAGTCTCCTGTAAGTCAGCTTTTGTCTCTACAGAGTTGTAAAATAACCCCATCAGAAGCAAGCAAAGACGCACACATCTGTAAAATCAAATAATGTCCAAAGGTTCCAGCATTCCATTGAAAGGATATCCAATAATATCTTTTCATCCACTTCAAAACCTTCGTGTTTTCATCTACACCAATCTTCTTGTTCTGTATACCAAGCTCAACAGCAGTAAAAGTGAGTCCAGAAAATCAAAAAGATGATTGAAAAGCATCGATGATCAGGGATAGATCCACACAATAAGTATTAAGAAGACAGTCAATTTTGGTGGTTCGTTTCCTGAACTCTGAAGCCTGGTGGTCTAGGCTTCCTCAAATCCCGACATTGCCACACTGGTCGTGTTACACTAGGCACTTTTTCTCAGTTTCCCTGTGCCATCAAAATCCTCATCTGTAACATGGGTATAACAACAAGTACCTATTCCATAGCTGAGGGAATCATTGATAAAGTCTGGGTAAATTACAGATGTCATCCTTACGCCTGTGGGAGCCTGTGGCCATGAAAACCTGCCTCTCTTCAGCCTACAAGGCAATGTTTGGCTAGGCCAGATTTCTATCTTCATGATCACAAATTCTACACCAAGGTCAACATTAATTCTTTCTCCCAGGGTTCCCATTGCTTCTAGGAGACTAACCAGTTCTTGTCTGCCAAGTGCAAGAGTCAAGTGTAAGCAAAATTTATCACCATTGCCTCCTTTGACTTGAGTGATGACATTAGCACCAAGTATGAGGTTCTCCTTGTTTATCAGGAGTGTTTAGCAAAAGCCACAGTAGTGTAAACGTGCTGTCACAACTATACTCTGCTTCTGTGCCACTGTGATCCCTGTTCCAAAAGCACCATCCATCTTCCCTCTAGTCATAGCAAGACCCCCAAAACAGCACCTCAATTCTTTTGGTTTGTCTTCGCTCAGACATTCTAACCCCAACTTACAGCATCTCCTTGCAGGTGTACAGGAGGGAAAAAAAAACCCTTTCTTTGGCCTCCTGGGTACTTCCACTGGGAGCCTGTAAATTAGACAAAGGGAGATTCACAACAGAAAAACAAAGCCAAGTTTATTAACACATACAGCTTACATACACATGGGAGAAACTCAGTGATGAGTAACTCAAAAGGGTGGCTAGAACTTGGGGCTTACATAGCATCTTAAGAGAACAACAGTACATCTACACAACTATAGCAAACAAAGAAGCAGTTGTTAACAGACCTGCAAGTACTTTCTGTGACTATGCCCTGGGGCTCAGAGCAGAGGGAACAGGCACAAATTCTCATCTCTGAGTCTCACCCAGGAGAGTGAGTGCACACTTTACTATCTGCTGCCTGAGGGTCTTGCTTCTAATTAGCACACATCTAAGTGTGAACTGCAATCCTTCCTGGAGCCTGAAAGAGCTGGTGGGCACTTCCCCCACCTTCTCTCTCCTACCAGCTCCAATAATAAAACCAAGTTGTTGGTATCTCCTTGGAAGGGTCTTGTCAACACATCTAGGGCCCCAACTTTTAAGGCTGCCGCCTGAGGGCTGGGCTGCCAAATCACCCCGCTCTGATAGCTAACACGGCTTGCCTCTGCCTTCTCCCTTTAGCCCACTCCAAATCACCAGTATCTCTCTCGAAGGAACTTGCACACATGGCTGGCACCCTAGCTTTTGCAGATGCCACGAAAGGACAGGCCCCCAGATCACTTGGTTCTGAAAGCCAACAGGCCTTGCACTCACAAATCCCATAGAACTATAGCCAACAGCCCACCTTCACAGACATATACTTAGGTCCAGTGTAGAGGGAGGCAGGCAAAAAAGCCCATCTCCCAATTTCTACTGGAAGGGCCCTAATTATATACTTTCCCAGCTGCTGCCAGAGGGTTTGGCGTCCAATCTAGATGCAAACTATGATTCTCCCCTTTGAGACACTGACAGGTTTTGGCACACCTTCAAGTTCTGGGAGCCACTAAGAACAGAGCATGGATAATCACAAAGGTTCGGGGGACAACCAATAGCCATTCTTTTTAAAAAAATTTTTTTTTAATGTTTATTCGTTTTTGAAAGACAGAGAGAGACAGAGTACAGCAGGGGTGGGGCGGAGAGAGAGGGGGAGCACAGAATCAGAAGCAGGCTCCAGGCTCTGAGCTGTCAGCACAGAGCCCGACACGGGGCTCGAACCCACCAACCGTGAGATCATGACCTGAGCCAAAGTCGGACGCTCAACTGACTGAGCCACCCAGGTGCCCCAACCAATAGCCATTCTTAGAGAGATTGAGTCAGTACTCAAAAACCTCCCAGCAAAGATAATGAAGATGGCTTCTTTGGTAAATTGTACTAAACATTTATTCTTTTTTTTTTTTTTTTTTTTTTTAATTTTTTCCCAACGTTTTTTATTTATTTTTGGGACAGAGAGAGACAGAGCATGAACGGGGGAGGGGCAGAGAGAGAGGGAGACACAGAATCAGAAATAGGCTCCAGGCTCCGAGCCATCAGCCCAGAGCCTGACGCGGGGCTCGAACTCACGGACCGCGAGATCGTGACCTGGCTGAAGTCGGACGCTTAACCGACTGCGCCACCCAGGCGCCCCGTGTACTAAACATTTAAAGAAGAATTAATACCAATCCTTCTCAGTCTCCCAAAAAAGAAAAGACAAGGAGACACTTCCAAACTCATTTTATAATACCAACATTACCCTAATACCAAAACCAGACAAGAACACTACAAGAAAAGAAGATTAAAGGCCAATATTCCTGATGAACATAGATGCAAAAACCCTCAAAAAAATATTAGCAAAACAAATTCAGCAATGCATTTAAAGAATCAATACACTATAACCAAGTAGGGTTTCTTCCAGGGATGCCAGAATAGTTCAACATCCACAAATCAATGTGACGCACCAGATAACAAAATGAAAGATAAAAAGCATACAATCATCTCAGTAGATGAAGAGAAAACATTGGACAAAATTCGATTTCTTTCATGATGAAAACTCTCAACAGATTGGGTACATAAGGAACATGCCTCAACATTATAAAGGACAAATATGACAAACCCACAGCTAACATCATACTCAATGGTGAAAACCGAAAGCTTTTCCCCTAAGATCAGGAATAAGACAAGGATATGCACTCTAGCCACTTCTATTCAACATAATACTCAAAGTCCTAGCCAGAGCAATTAGGCAAGAAGAAGAAAAAATCAAAGGTATCCAAATAAGAAAAGAAGAAGTAAAATTGCCCCTGTTTGTAGATGACATATTATAAGCCTAATACACACACACACACACACACACACACACACACACACACGCACACTCACACACACAGCCCGTTAGAGGGGTACCTGGGTGGCTCAGTCAGTTGGATGTCTGACTTAATCTCAGCTCAGGTCTTGATCTCATGGTTCGTGAGTTCGAGCCCCTTATGAGGCTCTGTTGACAGTGCAAAGCCCGCTTGGCATTCTCTCTGCCTCTCTCTCTGCCCCTCCCTTTCTCACTTGCCATCTCCCCCAAAATAAATAAACCTAAGCAAACAAAAACATGTTAGACCTAATAAAGGAATTCAATAAAGTTTCAGATACAAAACTCAATATACAAAAATCTGCTGCATTTCTACATACTAACGTTAACTATTGAAAAAAGAAAATGAAAAAAAAAAACAATCCCATTTACAATATCCCATTTACAGTAGCACCAAAAATAATAAAATAGGCATGAATTTAACAAAGGAGACATATTTCATTCAGTTGCATCATTGAGATTGAAATAAGAATGAGAGTCAGAGCCCCAGAGAAGTATGTTATCCACTCTAAAATCTGTACATCTGGACTTTCAACTCTTATTTGATAGTCACTCTATACTCACAAAGATGGGCAAAAACCCCAAAGTTTTCCTGAGGATGAGCTATTTTTTTTTCACTTTTATTTATTTAAAAAAATGTTTTAAGTTTATTTATTTTGGGAGACAGAGAGAGGAGGGTCAGAGAGAGAAGGAGAAAGAGAATCCCAGGCAGGCTCCGTGCTGTCAGCGTGGAGACCAATGTGGGGCTCGAACTCATGAGCCATGAGATCACGACCTGAGCCGAAACCAAGGGTTGCACGCTTAACCGACTGAGCCACCCAGGTGCCCATGATGATGAGCTTTTTATTCATACATCCAAACACTTAGGGATTTTTCCCTTAGACATATTTCCCACAATAATTTCAATAAATTCCAGAATCCAAGATTAATGCAAATTGAAAATAAAAATAACAATTTCAAAAATATCCATTGCCAATAATTCAACTCTTAGGACTCATTCCTCAGTAAACAATACAAAATATGGGCAAAGATACAGTTTGCCAAAAAATATGGGCAAACTATACTCTGCAACATTATTTATAACAGTGAACACATGAAAATAGACATTTTAAAAATGCCTGGTTGAATAATCTTAGGGCTTCCATTCACTGGACTTACACAGCCATTAAAAATTCTCTTTACAGGGCGCCTGGGTGGCTCAGTCGGTTAAGTGTCTGACTCTGGATTTGGCTTAGGTCACGATCTCATGGTTCGTGGGCTCGAGCACCACAACAGAGCCAGCTTGGGATTCTCTCTCTCTCCCTCTCAGCCCCTCCCCTGCTCGTGTTTTCTCTCTCTCTCTCACTCTCTTTCTCTCTCTCTCTCTCAAAATAAATAAATAAAACTTGAATATCCTATTTACAAAATACGTTTGTTGGTAGGGAGATAACTTTATGATAGACGTTAAGTGCAAAAAGCAAGTCATAGGGGCGCCTGGCTGGCTCAGTTGGTAGAGCATGGGGCTCTTGATCTCAGGGTCATGAATGAGGTCAAGCCCCACGGTGGGTGTGGAGCCGACTTAAAAAAAAAGAAAGCAAGCCGCAAAACTATGATAACATCTTAACTATGTAAAACTATGTACATTGTGTTTGTTCAGGAATCCTTCTGGTTGAAAGAAACACTCAAATCAGCTGAGTAAAAAAAAAGGGGGGGGGGAGGAGTCTCCCAGCCTCCAGGTGGCCAGTGGAGAGCTCTCAGTTATTGCTTATTGCTTCTCTCCTTATTTCTCCCCAGTTCTCTCCTGATTAGTTCCTTCCTCGCTTTTTCTGCCTGCCAGCTTTTTCTCCTCTGCTGCACAGGACCCAAACACGACCTCCCAAATGAAACACCCAGTGGAGGTAGCTAGACTCTCTGTAACACAATTCCAAATTTCAGGCAGACGGAATTGAATTGGCCCAACTTGGGTCATAGACCATCCACTTCTTGTCCAGTTGGATATGATTATTTAGGGTAGAGGTCATTTTGTCCAGCCGGCTGCAAGGGTGCCTTCGGAGAAGTGCGTAATTGGAAGCAGTGAGAAAGGGAAGGGCAGAGGGCCGGGCAGACGCTTGGGAGGTAGCTAGAGGTTATTATCATAGAGGGAAGGAAATAAGCCACATTTTTAATAACATTGATCACTGAATGACTGGATCATGATGGTCTTTATTTTATCTATGCTATTTTACACTTTACAAGTGTTCTACAACGCTGTGTTTTTTTAGAATCAGGAAAAATGTGGGTTGGGTTGGGGTTTTTTTTCATATATAACAAGTTTTGAGTTCCATCCCTATTATGTGCTAGCTTGTTATGGGAGTTGCCAGGTTGAATGATTAATGGACGTTCTCTGTCCTCAATGAGCCTGCCTCCTTGTGCCAGTTGCCCCTTCCTTGTGTTTGTACTTAACCTTGCCAAGACCTTGTGGGATTCTAAGTCGTTTCTGAAGCCAGTGTCATTCAGTTATGTAACTCTGAACGCCAATAACAACTGTAGTCTGTACCATGTGACTTAGTTATTGGTGGTATGCAATTGTTGACTCTTGAACTGTTTCAAATGAATATTCTTTAAAAAAAAAGACTAAGTTGTTTTTTTTTGTTTTTTTTTTTTTAAAGAAAAACCATTCTAGGGGCTCCTGGGTGGCTCAGTTGTTTGAACGTCCAACTCTTGATTTTGGCTCAAGTCATGATCCCAGGGTCCTGGGATGGAGCCCGGCATCACGCTGAGCATAGAGCCTGCTTGGGATTCTTTCTCTCTCTCTCTCTCTCCCTCTGTCCCACTTTCTGCACGCATGTGCACTCTCTCTCTCTCTCTCTCTCTCAAAAGAAAAAAAAAGAAAAAGAAAAGCCATTCTTAATATTTTAATACTCCTTAAGTTGGCTAACTAGCACACGTTATGTGCAATAAATATTAGTTTTCTGGTTAAAATTCACTTTGTCACCATAGAACTAACTTTCCCATAACCACCGTCCATTTGTTTCTCATGGACCTGTTTGCCTAACATCTAAACGGCCAATTCTTCCTTCACTTTTATGAAATTAGCCTTAATTCCTCTTTCCCCACCTCACACTTCCTTCACCTTCTTGTTTTACTGGCCAGCTCTCAAGGTTTCAAGATCACACATATGGCCATAAATGTCTCTTTCAGTTAAGAATCTGGATAGAATGTGAAATCATATTTAACTGTCTTCTTTCATATACATAGGGAATTCTATCTTTAAAGTGTGAAAAAAAGGGGGGTCGGGAGCAGCGTCTGAGTGGCTCAGTTGGTTAAGCATCAGGCTTTGGCTCAGGTCATGATCTCATGGTTCATGGGTTTGAGCCCTGCATCGGGCTCTGCATGGAGCCTGCTTTGGATCCTCTGCCCCCCCCCCCTCCTCTGCCCCTCTCTCTCTCTCTCTGTACTCATCTCTCAAAATAAATAAACGTTGAAAAACTAGTAATAAAATAAAATTGTGGGGGAAAATGAGTTTTTGTGGCTTCTATGGCTGGGGTTAGAGTCAGTCTTTAAAGCCTTGCCAGTGGTTCCATTTGAAATATAATCTTTGAGTCACAGAGGAGAAGTAACATGATACAGTGTGAGGCTAGGAGAGCCAGGGTTCGGATCTCAGCTCAACTGGCAGGGACCATTAGCAAAATACAGCGTGTTTCCCTGAGCCTGTTTCCTCATCTGTAAAATGGGAATCATAACACCTGCTTCTCAGTGTCTTTAAGATTAAATGCGTTACAATAGCTGCCACGTACATATTAGGTGGTCAGTAAACATTTGTTAACCTGATGAAATGTAAAGAACTTGCAGAACTATCAGGAAAACACCCACCTAATTGCCCCAAAGGGCAGTGAGAGTTTTTGATAAAGGAGGTAGAACTACTTTTAGTCAAATTGCATGGGCAAAGGTCAACCCCTCCTTCAGTTAAAAAGCTGGGGGCAGGGCTTAACCAGGAAGTGTAGTCCTTCCGTAAGCCTCCCTTCAGCCTTACTAGTCCCAAACCTGAAGCAGCTACAGTCAGATGGGATCTTGGGTCACATGAGCCTCCCTAAATGAGAAGCCAAGAAGACTGGGTGAACGTTTCCTCTTAAGTTTTGTGGAGAGAGACTCAGGTACAGAAATACCTTGCTGCCTACCTGACCTGAAGCAGGAAAAACCACTGACAGCTGCGTTCCCAGGTAACACCAGGGGGCACCAGTGTTCCCAGGAGGACCCAGTCTGGGTTTTCAGTCCTGGGTTTGCTAAAGGAGGCAAATCCAACCAGGGGAGAGGTTTACTGGGTTTATTAAAAAGTTCTTAACATGTAAACTCGGAAGCCAAATGACAGCGAAGAATCTAGTTTGTTGGGGTTTCCAGAAAAAGGAGAGAGAAAGAAGTATTAGGTTTCTCTTTCATTTCTCCTTTGCTGTAGAAGGTTTGAAATAGCTCAGTTAAGCATATGTAACTGGCTGGATCATGTATAACACTATGCAGTCCTCTCTCATTGTAGGACAAGGTGTATGATGGAGTGACAGCCGGTCAGGGGCCAAGAGCCCAGGGAGGTGCTGTCTCCTAGAGCAGGGAGGGGGCTGAGGATGGGAATCCCCGGGTTTGCACCCAGGGTCCTGGGCACCTTGTGGGAACGTGGTCTAGCTCTGGCAGACCCTCACTGGCAAGGCCCAGGTAAAATGGGAAATCCCTCTCCCTCCCCTCTAGAAAGCTCCCTCCTGTCTGAGCCCACCCCCACCCCCACCCCCTGCCCTGTTAGAGCCTCAGTCCTTTTGTATAGCTGAAGTGCTCTAAGGCTCTGTCTCTCAGGTTCCCTTCTGTTGTGGGAAGTGAAGATATTTTTAGCTCATTTCACCATTAGGATTACAAAACGTGTCCTCCTCGGAGATGGCAAACAGGGGAGAGGCATGGAGGTATAAAGCTGTCTGGAGTTCAGGGAGGAAGGAAAAGACAGCCTCTGAAGGGCACAGGGGCCACAGGGTGCTGAAGGGAAGGCTCGAGGCAACCAGACAAAATTCAGCTGACAGTTAGGTCTGGGAACCCCCTGGGGGATGAGTGTCTGTGTACAGGTGCGCGTGGCACCCGGGCCTCATCTGTACATCCAGAGCTGGTGGAAGTGGGCTCGTGGGCTGAGCCCTCCACGGCCTTGGCCTTCGCACCGGGCAGACCCGCACGCGGCAAACTGAGCTCAATTCTGTCAGGCTCGCTTCGGCCGCCAGTCACGGCAGCCTCCGTGCCGGAACCACGAGAGGCACACGTGCTTGTCCGTTACCTGCCACGGGGAGGGAAGTGAAATCCAGCCTCAGCAGTGAATCCACCGCTAGAAATCCCCAGAAGTGTGTCCGTCTGGTGATGAGAGCTGAGGACCTTCCCGAAGTTTCGGACTTCCCAGCTGAACATACAGTGCCGCCCACACAGCCCTCTGGGCAGGGGCTCCCAAAGGGAGAGGGGACACCGGGGGACTTTGGCCATTTAGGAGGGGTGAGGGGAGGGAGGACCCGTAAGAGAGGGAAGAGAGGCCAACGCTCTCGGACCTTGCTTGTGAAAGTAGGTTTGCCGTGGTTTGTTATGGATAAGGAGAGTGGATATAGACCGAGGGTGGAGCAGCAGGGCTGAGGATCCTGAGTCACTGAGTTAGAATAAGCCTCATGGGTCTTACCGTGTAGCCGATCCCCCAGTCCAGGCTCTGAACCAGCCGGGGGGGGGGGGGGGGCACCCAGGGCTTCCTTCCGGCCACATGCAGAATATTTATGGTGTGAGTTTCCATAAATTCAAAAGTTGGGCTTTTCATACAGAGAAAGACAGATACCATATATTTTCTCTCTTATGTGGATCCTGAGAAACTTAACAGAAACCCATGGGGGAGGGGAAGGGAAAGAAAAAAAAAGAGGTTAGAGTGGGAGAGAGCCAAAGCATAAGAGACTCTTAAAAACTGAGAACAAACTGAGGGTTGATGGGGGGTGGGAGGGAGGGGAAAGTGGGTGATGGGTATTGAGGAGGGCACCTTTTGGGATGAGCACTGGGTGTTGTATGGAAACCAATTTGACAATAAATTTCATATATTGAAAACAAAAATAAAATAAATAAAAAGTTGGGCTTTTACTTTCCACAGGAATAGCTGAGAGCAGAAGGGACCCAACAGGTGATACACTAACGCAATCCTGCTTTAAAACAAGCCTTAGCTATAAAGTTAACGGCTCTCCCCTCGTTTACAATGAGGATCAGTAGAGGGCAAGACCCTACGCTTGTCAAATGCATTTAACGTGTCTGAACTGACACTTTCATGTCTCCACTATTTTATTTTAGCCCAGTGCTTTGCGGGCGCTGGTCACAGACTCCCCACCTCCAATACCCCCCCCCCCCCCCCCACCGTAGGGCTGCCTCATCTGGGCCAATACCTGAGCCCTGTGATGCTTTCGGCTTCTCTCTCATTTTCAGACTTGCCCTTTGGCTGGGCCAAGGGCTCCGTCCCTTTCTAGCTTGTAACACGACAAAAGTCTCTTCTTTCACGTGGAAAGACTGTGTGCTCCATCTTGACCTCAGTAATTTTCCCCTTTTCTGCTCTTGCTCCTGAGTCAGCATCTAGCAAACTCTTTTCGTAAAGAGGTCAGACCCCACTTCTCTCAATCAGTGCCACACACACGCATGCGTGCACATGCACACACACAATTTTAAAGTCGTCCCACTACGTTAGAAAGGTTTGGGGTTTTTTAACTTACGTGCAGGTTTCTTCAGAAGCATAGTATGGCTTGAGGAGAGGGCTCACTCTCCCACCCAGGACATAGTTCCCACAGGACCTGAGTGCCTTCCCTGCCCAGAGCCATCCTGAGCGGCCCAATTCAAAAGGAAGCTTCCATTTTAAAACCTGATCACTTCTCTCGGGACACAGTCCAGCTCTGGGCTGTTGCCTGAGCTCGCCTCCTGCCACACCAAGTGGGCTCTCCCAGTTCTGACCACCTATCCTGCTCTTGCCTCACTCTTTCTGGCTTATTCTCCTGCTCCTCTCAGGCTGCTCACTCTCTCCCTTGGTCCATCTCAGTCACTTACTTTTACCTCAGTTCTCAACATCTTACATGCATACGGTTGCCAGATTTGCATAAAAATGCATGACATCCAGGGGCGCCTGGGTGGCTCAGTTGGTCAAGTGTCTGACTTGGTCATGATCTCATGGTTCGTAGGTTCAAGCCCCGCGTCGGGCTCTGTGCTGACAGCCCAGAGCCTGGATCCTGCTTCGGATTCTGTGTCTCCCTCTCTCTCTGTTCCTCCTTCACTCATGCTCTGTCTCTCTCTCTCAAAAATAAATAAACATCAAAAAAATTTTTTTTTAATGCGAGACATCCAATTTAGTTTGCATTTCAGATAAACAACAAATACTTTGCTCTAAGTATAAGCATGTTCCATACAATATTTGGGACATATTTATACTAAAAAATATTTGCTTATCTGAACTTCAAATTTAATAGGATGTCCTGCATTTTATCTGGCAGTTCTATAATCATTTTTTATTCATTCATCAAATATTCATAGAGAACTTACATGTGTCAGGCATGGTGCTTGGTGCTGGGAAAGCCAGCCAGGTTCCAGTCTTCATATCTTACAGAATATATACTTTACACACACACACACACACACACACACACACACACCATATACATATATATGTGTATAAAAGGGTGGCTTTTGTGCTAAGCCAAATATTTGTATGTCACTAGTTTTCTTAATTGCTGCATTTGATGAGGTTGCTTTTATAAACGCTAATATTTATTTACAAAAAGGTAACCTATTAAAATAATATAATTGTAATAAAGAATAATGCCAATATTTCTTGCACATTTATCATCTACCATGCACTATTTTAAGTGATTTACACACACTAATTCTTTGTATCCACATACAAACTTGACAAAGCGGGTTTGTTTGTTTCATTACTTTGGTTTTGTTTTTTGAGAGAGAGACCGCGAGAAGGGGAAGGGGCACAAAGAGAATCTTCTGTAAGCTCCGTGCCCAGTGCAGAGCTCGACTCCAGTCCAGGCCTCACCTCATGACCACTGTGACATCATGACCCAAACTGAAATCCAGAGTCAGACACTCAACCAACTGAGCCACCCAGTCAGCCCCTAAGTAGGGTTTTTTTTTTTAATCCCCATTTTGCAGATGGGAAAATGGAGGCATAAATAAATTAAGAAATGCGCCCAGTCACACAGCTCATAAGCAGAAGACCCAGCATGTGACCTAGGTTCTCTAAATCAAGAAGCCAGCATGTAAACCACTACTTTGTATGGACCACCACTTGTTTTAAGGATTTTCACTTTGTAATTTAGTCCTCCTACATGGTCAATGAGTTAGATAATATGAGTCATATTTTATAAATAGGAAAACAACACCTCAGAGAGGTTAGTGATTCGCTTCAGACCCTTTACCAATAAGTGAAAAAGCAGTTTTCCAATCTCTCTTCCTCACTGCAAATGCCGCACTCTCCCCATGCCATCTGAAACCCCCTTGGAGCTTAACTAAAGCAGCATTGCCCAAAGTGAGTTTCATAAATATTCTTTAATGAAAGACTTATCCAGGCACTTGTTCAAACACTTAAGTTCTATTCTAAATGCTTTACAAATATTAACTAATTCAATCTCCAAAACGGTATGAAATAGGTACTGTCATCACACCCATTTTAAACATGAGAAACTGAGGCATGGAGGCAAGTCACATGACTGCTAGTGGCAGAGCCAGGATTTGAACCCAGTCTGTCTCCAAATAGGAAAAAACATTCCACAAGCCATTTTCAAGTGCCTTTTTGCTCCAGGCTTTATTGTAGGCACTGGGCATGGGGCTGAGACAAAAGAGCACACAGACATGCCTGCCCTCATGGGGTTTATATTCTGTTGAGGAGGAAAGAATACATCTAGACAAACTTGGGAAAGGATCCTACTTGGGGGGGTGGCTAACACCGTACCAGGAAGAGGCAAACAGTTGACCTTTGAGACCATGTGGCGGGGGAGGGCGGGAATATGGGGGGCGGGGGGAGACAAAGGTCTCCGGAGAAGCAGCGGGAAGGAGCATGTGCGTTGTGGAGTTGTTGAAGTGACTCCAGACAGCAAAAGTTTCACTGTGGTGCATCACGTGACTGTGAAATTGGGAGATGGTGAGGGAAGAAAGATTGTCAAAGCCTGGAATAGGACAGGGATATGAGGAAACATAAGGGAGGAGGAAGCATAGTGGTTCTGACCCCTACCTCACGCCACAGCTCTCAAGCTTTACTCATGTTCAGTTACCTGAGGCAGGTGTCTGGAGCTCAGAAGTCATGTAAATACGCCTGTGTGTGTAGGAGGCAGTTCAGATCTAGCAAGTCTTCCTTGGCCACCCTGGGAAATCCATTTCTGTCCCCTCCATGTGCACCTTGATGTTCTGGCACAGCCCCCTGCAGCCCCTCCCAGCCTCGCTTCTGTCAGAACTCACCCAGACAGGGGCCATTGCTCTCTCAGGCCAAGGGGCCTTTCCTCAGATGAATGGCTTCTGTACCAGCCTCTCACAAATAAAAGAGAGGAAACAAAAGTGGAAAGAGGAAGCACTGGCAGGCAGGCAGGGGAGATATTTCAGCCACAACACCTCCTTCAAACAGTAGAACCTTCGGGAAAAGTTAGAGAATATTGGACGAGGCAACGAAGGACCAAAGAAATTAAGTAACTTGTCCAAGAACATTGCACGTTAGAAGCTGAGCCAGCCCCAACCATCAGCCTCCAGACAATTTATTTGTACCCTGTCTCACTGCCTCAAACCCTGTCTGCGGTTAGGGTCCCATTTCTTTGTGAGTTCGTCTCGCTAGAAGAGGAAATAGTGGAGAGAAAAGGAGGAATAGATAGGCCGGTGGATCCCATGAATATCACCACAGCTTACTTATTATCATCAGCTTCCATGCCTAAGTAGGACCATGGAGGGAAGGGAACATGGTTAAAAGCCACCTCAAGAACAGAGTCAGAGGGCCTGGGGGATAACAGTTGTACTAGACAAAAAAATTATAGCCACCATTTTTGAGTCAGATTCTGGTGGGACTTCTCATACATTATCTTATACCCTCACAATATCCCTGCAAGATGATTTCTTATTTTTAATTTACTTACATGAAACTCAGGTTCAGAGAAGTGAAGTAACCTGTCCCAGGTCACACAGCTAGTCAGTTGGAAGGCCAGGAGTTAAGTTTAAATCTCCAGATTGTCAGAGTGAGAAGCCCGTGCTGTTTTCTAGTACAGCAGCTGCCTATGAAATTGTAATCCAGGGGCGCCTGGGTGGCTCAGTCGGTTAAGCGTCCGACTTCAGCTCAGGTCACGATCTCACACTCTGTGAGTTTGAGCCCCGCGTCAGGCTCTGGGCTGATGGCTCAGAGCCTGGAGCCTGCTTCCGATTCTGTGTCTCCCTCTCTCTCTGCCCCTCCCCCGTTCATTCTCTGTCTCTCTCTGTCTCAAAAATAAATAAACGTTAAAAAAAAAAAAAAAAAAAAAGAAAAAAGAAATTGTAATCCAATGAGATGGGAGGACGGCACTTTCCGGCATCAGGAACAAAATGGAAAATGTAGTCCTTAACATCTAACAGAAGAAAACAGAGTATATTATTTGCAAAAAAAGAAATGGTTTCCTAGGGGCGCCTGGGAGGCTCAGTCTGTTAAGTGTCTGACTCTTGATTTCGGCTCACGTCATGATCTCACAGTTCGTGAGTTCGAGCCCCGTGTCAGGCTCCTTGCTCACAGTGCGGAGCCTGCTTGAGAGTCTCTCTTCCCCTCTCTCTCTGCCCCTCCCCCTGCTCATGCACAGGAGCACTCTCTCTCTCTCTCTCTGTCTCGAAAATAAACATTTTTTAAAAAATGAAATTATTTCCTAGCAGGAAACCAAAAAAGGTGATATTTCATGAAAGCTTTAATTGGAGAAAATCATTTTATTATACATGTCCAGTTATTCATTCAGAAATAAAGATGAGGGGCGCCTGGGTGGCGCAGTCGGTTAGGCGTCCGACTTCAGCCAGGTCACGATCTCACGGTCCGTGAGTTCGAGCCCCGCGTCAGGCTCTGGGCTGATGGCTCGGAGCCTGGAGCCTGTTTCCGATTCTGTGTCTCCCTCTCTCTCTGCCCCTCCCCCGTTCATGCTCTGTCTCTCTCTGTCCCAAAAATAAAAATAAAAAAAAAAGTTGAAAAAAAAAAATTAAAAAAAAAAAAAAAAGAAATAAAGATGAAATCCTTCCATTCCATCATCTTAGTGCTCGGATTGATCTTCCCAAAACCTGCCAGTGACTACATCACTCTCCCACCAAACCTTTGAAAAGCTCTCTGCTGCCTCCATCAGTGCTCTTCAAAGGTGTAAAAATAGCAGGATTTTTTTCAAATGAGATATTTTTAAGTTTATTTATTGATTTATTTTGAGAGCGAGAGAGAGAGAGAGAGAGCACACGCTCATGCAAGAGTGCATGCTCTAGCGGGGAAGGGGCAGAGAGAGAAGGAGAGAATCCCAAGAAGGCTCCGAGGCAGGGCTCGAACTCACGAACCATGAGATCATGACCTGAGCCGAAACCAAGAGTCAGAAGCTTAACTGACTGAGCCACCCAGGCGCCCCCGGGTCTTACCTGGGATCCCAAGATGGCAGGAGGTAGAAGCAGACCTATGCAAGCCAGTGGAGACGGTAAAGGAAGAAGGAAGAGAGGATGGGAAGGGTCAGAGACCCCAGTTATTTCCCTCCTGAGTTAGCCTCCCCCTTTGCCCAACTACCCTCCCCAGGAAGTCCTTTGACTGCCTTCTGAGGTCTCAGGTCTCAGGCTCCTTTTGGGAAGTACTGACTGATCAGAGTGAGAAAACGCAGAGCATTTAGCCGCAGGTTCAAAGGCCCCCATAGTTGGCCCCACTGCCATTTCACTTACTGTCCCTCTATCCCTCAACCTCAGCTGCTCACAAAGCGCCTACGTGTGTCTGTCACCCCTCTCGCCACTCTGCAAATACATCCTAAACTCCACCACAGTCTGCCCTCTGCCCACCCTGTTCTTAGCCCCCATACCCACCCACCCGCGTGAACCCTCTCTATGTGTCCTAGAGGCTTCGCTTGCCCTCTCTGGGCAGGTGTTCCCCACCCCCACCACCCCCCTCCCCGCACTGGCTACCTGCACCTCTGATCTGGCTCCTCGCCCACTCTCTTCGTGTGGAGCTGTCTCTGTGCCTTCTCTCTCCCTTGTCTCTGAGGCTGTGCTTTCAGAAAGAACCCTGCGTTTTCCGCGTCCGATGCCTCCCTGCCTCTCTGCGTGGAAAGAACAGGTGCTCGAGGAACGTTCGCGGCACTCCACCCACCTCTCTGGACCTACAGAGAGTAGCGCACCCACAGGTCAAAGGACACGTGTGGACTTTGTTGTTGCAGGGTCGCCATGTGCGCCACCAGTGCCTGGGACCTGGAGGAGATCCCCCTGGACGATGACGACCCAAACAGCTTAGAATTCAAAATCCTGGCGTTCTACGCCAAACACCACGTCTTCAAGAACCCGCCGGCTGCCTCCTCCCCAAGGCCACCGAGAACAAGAAGTTTGTCCCAGAGAGGACTGGGGAGTTGGCCAGCAAACGACTCGTGGACACAAGTGTCATGGGCTTGGAGAACTTCCCCATCCCCTGAGCAGGCCACAAACCTGGGCAAGAAAAAGTCGTCTTGGAGAGCACTCTTTGGAGTGGTAGAGAAGGAGGAAAATGAACAGAGCCTGCCTAGGGCCCGCTTGGAGGGTCAGGTGATACCAGAGCCTCACGGTCCCAGTCATTCAAGGGCTAGGTCCCTTTCTAACATGGGACAGCACAGAGAGCATGAAGGTAGGATTGGGGGATTCTTCTCTCCCACAACAAGATCTTCCCCTTCTTTGTGTGTCTGGTGGTCCATCTCCTCCCAGCTGGTAATGTGGGCTGAGGGAGGGCACACCATTGTGCCTCAGTTTCCCCACTTATTGATATTCAATAATAATTGCCCTGCTTTTCTCAAGACCGAGCAGGAAGTAAGAGAATGGCAGCAAAGGGTGACAGAACAGGTTTTCTGGCTCCACTGCCTATAAATAAGCTTGCTGTCCAAACTCCCGATCCTCTGTGCCAAGGAGCCCTACACAGGGGTTGAGACTGCCACACTTCTGGAGGTAAGCCGACTCACCTCCCTGGGCCTCTGTTTCCATCTGTACATTGGGGTGTCCCACCCTCCCTACCTCTTAGGGTGGATGGAAAGATCTGGTAGCTGCATGCAAAAATACTTTTCAAAGTATAAGGCCCTCTGTGGGGAGAAAACACACCACGAAGAAGCATTTTGACAAAACCTTCCCCTCAGTGGAACAAAATACATTTTGTCATTTGTCTCAGGACAATGGAACATTTTCACAAAGGGCCTTAGCATACAGTTACCCTCCATCAACAAGCTTCGGCATAAGTATCTTCTTCCCTTTCAGCAGTGCCCAGTGCCCACTGCCCACATTTTAAAAGAAGCGCCCACTCCTGCTGGGCTTGATGGCTGGGGTAAATTGTCAATAATTAGTCAACAGGTGGCAGTAATGTCTCAATTTTAAAACGGTGTGGCCGTCCCCGGCTTACTTGGAGAATCAACCCCCGCTGGGTCGTTTTCTATCCCTCACGATGATCAAGGAAACGTTTATTTCCCGCTGGACTTTAAAATTTTAGAACCGGAGAAGTTGGGGGTGAGGTTATCTGGGGAACTCCTCCTCTCTGCACCCCACCCCCCTGCCATGGGTACAACAAGCTCCCGCTGGGGATGGTAGCTGAGCTCTGGAGCATACAGAACCCTGTGGACACACCTACATAGACTTTTCTGCTTGGCTGTCCCCTGGATTTTTCCGAGAGACAGAGGCACTTTTTACAGACCTTAATCCTCTGGTTTCCTGAGACAAATGACATTCTGTATTTTGATAACACTGAAGTGTCATTTGACCTTTTTTATTTACTAAAATTCTAAGATCTTTGTATAGACATAGATAGCTCTAAAATAGTAGAAACGGTCACTTCCCAAGGAGGCCTTGCTGTAGACACTTAGACTCGGTGTATATTCCCTTCCAACACTTCTCTTGCCCGCTTTCTTATTTGGTCAATTACGTGGGTGGTCTGTTGGTTTTTCATCGGATGTGACTCAAGAGAGTCTCATGTTCTACTTCTATTTTACCACGCATAAATCAGAGCTTTAACAGCTGGTGTCACCTGGGTTCTTTTAACTGAAGTTCACAATTTAGCCCTCGCTGCTGTTTCCAGGACCCGGACCCAGGCTTAAGTCAGAACTGCAAGGTTACGTCCCAAGATCAAAGTCTAGAAGCAAGAGGTCTTAGGAAGTAGAAAAATGGCGTCAGTGCCAATCTTAGAAACTACAAACCCAGGTTCTTTGACCCGTGAACCCTTGTTTGTCCACAGCTAGGATTCGCTAAATGTGGAATGATTCCTAGTCTGCCATCCCTAGGCTAGTAACTTCCAACCTCAAAGTCACCTTATATTCCAAAGTGGCTGCTGAGACTCCGGCCATCATCTCTCCATTTCAGGCAGGAAGAAGAGGAAGCAAGTGGTGGGAGGTGGGGCGGGGAACAAAAGGGTGTCTTTTTCTAGATAATTCAGTTCCGTTTTAGAGAGCTTTCTTGGAACTGCACTCAACTTTTCTTACATCTCACTGGCCACTCTTTAGTGTAAAGAAGGCTGGGAAATGTAGTCTGTGCAGCTGAGCCCATTGCTGCCTGTGACATTTCAGGGGTCTCTTGCTAAGGCAGAAGAAAATGGATTCTGGGAAGGAAGTAGCAGTCTCAACCATAGGGAAACACCCTGCCCCTTCTCTTTAAAACAAATGCCTCCAGGGGGCGCCTGGGTGGCTCAGTTGGTTGAGCGGTTGAGCATCTCACTCTCGGTTTACTCATGGTCTCATGGCCTGAGTCGGGCTCTACACTGGCAGCACGGAGGCTGCTTGGGATCCTCTCTCTTTCCCTCTCTCTCTGCCCCTCCCCCACTGGTGCTGTCTCTGTCTCTCTCTCAAAATAAATAAATAAACTTTAAGATAAATAAATACATGCATCCACAAAACAAATGCCTCAGGCCAAAGGCTGGATGCCAAGTCCTCCGGCTGTGCTCTCTCGCTCTCCTTATAGTGACATCACCTCCCCCAAAAATAGACCCCAAAGGACGGGCAGCCGTTCTGTCCTCTCCCCACCCCCATCCAATTCCCCCTTGCCTATCGGATGAGATCGACTCCAACAAGAAGGGAATCTTTTTTTTTTTTTTTTCTCAGAGTTTAAAATTTAGGTATTTATTTTAATTAATGAGAATCTTATTAAGGAGGACGCTTGTTGGGATGCGCACTGGGTGTTGTATGTGAATGATCCATCACTAAATTCTCCCGAAACCAATACTACCCTATATGTCAGCTAACTAGAATTTAAATACAAACTTGGAAGAAAATAAAGAAATAAAATGGGCATCTTAGCTAGAGCTGGTTCATCTGAGTCTAAATGTACTTGCTCATACTTTTCCCTGCACGAATGTCACCTGCCTCTCTCCCTCCGTGCCCACCAATTCATAGAAAGCAATGCACTGTAAGCAGGTGAGTCAGATTGGGTATTCCCAGGCCGCCAGCGGTCTCCTGATCGCCCTGCCACATGACGGGGGCTGGGGGATAAGGAGGGACAGCCTTTGGGGCCTCTGTCTGCCTCCTTCAAGTACAAGATGGGCACAGTGTGGCTTTCTGGTAGAAGAGCCATGCGCTGATCACCCCAGACAGGCTGCACGAGGTTACAGAGGGGGAAAAAAATCCCCATCTTCTGCCGATACAAGGGAAGGCTCCCAGATACAAGAGGCTCTGGGATCCAGCCTCTTGCCATTTCCTTGTCAGGGGCCATGGTGGCCAGCGTTCAAGAGAGGAGGCTGGTTGGGCCGCAATAAGGTGGAAAGTATATATTTGGTTTGGCTGTTAAAACGGGAAGGAAAAGCATCCATCCTTCTCTCCTTGACTCTCTAATACTTCTCTCTCAATTCACTCCTTATTATCTCTTTTTGAACCCTGTGAACCAAACATGAAAAATACGGCTTTTTAAGGAAACCATTATGCCTTTTTTTTTTTTTTAAGGAAGGCATTGTGGACAAAGCATTAGTTCCCATGGTCTTCCAGTGATGCCCAGAGGGTGAAGGGGGAGCACTAAACTCCCATACTGTGGAGGAATCCAGGGACAGAGTCAGAAGTCACATTGGCAGCTCCGTAGGATGTCAAAGCATGGGACAGGATCCCTCCTGGGACCCAGGCTATGCCTCTCTTAGCCATCTTCATTTACAAAGCCCAGGAATTCCTCTGGGCACCCCAACCTTCTGGCCCAAACCCCACTGTGTTGCTTTCTTCAAGTGTGTGAATGGGATAGCGTTTTCCAAATATTACTTGGGCTCCGTAGGGCATCAAAGACAGAGCTGCACACATTTCTAAAACTTAAGAACTTAGCGACAAATCAACAATGAAAATTTTAGTCCCAAATAACTCAGCAATACCACCTGCTCCCCCCCACCCCCCATCCCTGACGAAAAGCAGAGCTGACTCGTCCCTTCACAGGCTAGGACCTTCAGGGGGCCTTTAATTCAGGGGGCTAGGATATTTAAACCTTCATGCCCCCACATGCTTTATTCTATAGTAATGTGTGCAAATACATACATCTTTTCCTGGATTATAAATTCTTGAAAGCCGTGGACTGCACTTTATGTCCCCTGGTGTACCTATCAGCGTTAATTGGATGTTTCCCATTAGACCAGGAGGAGAGAGAAGACGTGTCACTTTAAGAGCAAGGGGAGTTCAGTGTTGACTTGATAATGGGCTTGAGTAATGAATATGGTCTGAGAGCAGGGATATTTCTCTTTCCTCAGTGACCAACCCCCAAAGGCTTGTCAAACTCTTGAATGCCCTCCTCTGCACGTAGGGGCCAGCTCTCCCAAGATATAAAGAATGTCCTCCCCCCCCAAAAAAAGAATAAAAATAAAAGCATAATGAGGATTCCCTCAAGCAAAGAACTAAGCACTTTCTTTTGTGTTTCTTCCCTTGCAAAGGGGAAAGGGGACCCTAATTTTGCAAGACTTCAAAAAGAGGGTGCAGAAGGGCAATTGTTTCAAGGTGGCAATCATTCCTCTGTGCACTCCTCCCCCATCCCAGCCTCTGCCAGGCAACTGCCAGAGCTTTCTGAAGAATGGCCTCCCCCGCACACACGTCCCCGGGCAGCTTCCTCTCCCTCTAGGCTGGGCTTTTCATTTCGGGCGACCGTGCATACCGATGAGCTAGACCAAGTTCTTCTGGGAAGGGCCGCTCAGCACCATTTGGTCTCGTTTCAGCTGAGGACCCCCAAGTCGTTTCCATTGCCAACCGCGTTGCCGAAATTGTGCATTCCTGGCCCCCAGCCGACGAGGTCCACAGCCAGGCGGCAAGCCGCAAGTCCAAAGGCAGTTTTGTCCATCCGTTCATCCAGCGCCAGGGCTTCCAGCTTCCAGCGCCCAGTGGTAAGAAAGGTAAACCCCCTTCCACGTGCTTGGGTCGTCGGGCCGGGTGTCCGCCAGGCAGAGCTATGCATTCGTGGGTTCGGTCAGCGCAGGGCTCTGCAGTTAGGGGTGTCTGCTGCCCTGGGCCAAGGGCAGGACAGCAGGCTGCTGGAGGCCCCGACCTTTAGCTCTTGAGACCGGCCCAGGCAAGGGCAGTGCGCCAACAGACCGAAGCAACGTGCCAAGCTCAGTGCTAACTGCAAAGCCTCCTGCTGAGGGGGCGGGGGAGCACGAAGCGGCCGCTCAACCTTGTCCACCGAGGGAGATGAGCTATTGGATTTAATCCTGTGGGTGACGACCGCGGGCCGGTTTGCTCCCGGGAATGCCCAGGTTGCGGAGGGAGCACGGGCCCAGGGACTTACAACGTGGCCCTGTGAAACAGCAGGGCGTCGTCAGACACCAGGTCTGGCACACCACGTGTAGCAGAAGCGAGAACTAGTGACCAGAGGGGGGGGGTCAGCTGTCACCAAAGCCACAGCCGTAGCGAGGACCAGGAGTTCCCAGCAGATGTGCAGGAATTCTGGAGTTGAACGGGAGCACAACCACGTGCCACAGGAAGAGAAGTTCAGTCCCACTTGCCATCACTGACGACTGTCTCTGCTCGTGGCCCTCCTTCCCCAAACTCCAGCCCAGGGGTGGGACGGAGGGGAGGCGGCCCCGGGATTGCAGTAGCCGAAGTACAAGGCGCAAGTGGCGGCGGCTGCCTGGCCTGCAAGCGGAGCGGTGATGTCGCCTGTCTCGTGCTGCATTGCTGGGACCGCAAACTACCCCTTCCGGGGCTGGAAGAGAAGAGGCCCCTCTGAGTGTGCTAAAAAGTGCCTCCACCTTATTGTGATCCCCTGTGTGTGGAGAGCTGCCCCTGAACCAGCCTCAGGCTGATGCTCGTCTCCTCTGTGCACGTGAAAAATGCTGGCCCTTGTTACAGTGACTCCCAGAGAGAGGGGCTACAGGGGCAGATAAAAACTACCTACACACGGGCCACGGAGACCCGCGTGCTGGTGCCTCCCAGGTGATTTGAGGCTCAGACCTCCCACTTCCCTTGCCTTTCGCTAGACCTTCCTGGGAGGTGATGGGCTGGATTAATTTCCTGGCCTCTCCTTCCCTCTTATCTGGAACACACATGAGGACTCCATGACTTCAAAGATTGTGCCATCAATGAAAAGCACTCCTGTATCAGTAACTGGCGTTTCTCTGTTTGGATTCCATTCCGTAGCCATGACCGTTTTCCTCATGTTGGGTGGTTAGCATGTTTTGAGATAAGAAAAATCATACTCCACGTCCCCCATTCCCACGTACATACCAACAGGAGCCGTCTCTCTCTCTACCTGCCATTTTAGTCTTTGGAGTGGGAGCACTCCATAAGTGTATTTACTTATACCTCACTTTGTTGTAAAGACAGCATGCAAAGTATACCTGTTAGTAAATAAGATTAATCAAATAAATCAATTTGAAAGATAATGTAAAAAGAATGCACTAGCGGGGAAATAGAGGTGGGTTTAGGAATGAGCTTAATTCCCAAAATGCAAGCCAGGAAGACCGTACCCCCTCTTAGCTGGGGCCCATAAATTCGGCTCTGTACTTTCTAGCAGCACAAAGGGGGAATATGACCAATTGGAATTTATGGTGTCCATATGGGAAAAGCAACATCTGCTCAGGAGAATCCTACCAACGAAAAAGAAGGTTCTCCTAAACATCTTCAGAGACAGGACCATGGGTCGTGGAACCAATATCGTCAACGACATTCTTACAGTAAATAAAGTGATGCATTTCATGGTGAGAAGCGGGGCGCTGAGAGAAAAAAGAAGAAAGGAAAGGAGGGGTCTGTAGGAGAGGGCAGCTGGAGTGGTTTGTGCCCCATCAGTCGAAGGAAGGTAAGAGTTAAATTGCTGAGAATTACAAAGCACATGTCTCCCTCAGTCCCTAACCAGGCTACAAGTATTGTCCCTGGGGGCAAAAAAAAAAAAAAAAAAAAGTTAAGATGATTTTTCTTCTTAAAAGAAATAACTGGAATTTTCCCCCGACAGATGGAGAAGAGCAAATAATAGCCCAAATCGTTGAGCTGCTGAAATATTCAGGGGATCAGTTGGAAAGAGAGGTATGGAGCTTCTTGAACTAATGTGATTTCTTTTCTGTGCCCACGCACTGGGACAGAGAATGGAAGCGTACTGCAGATTGTATTCCTTTGCAAGTTCTGGTTTCCACTTAGTCCTAAATTTTATTTCCCTTGGAGTCCAAATTCTTCATGCTGGCAGCATCTCAAAAATGAATCACTTTGGAAAACATAAGTAAACCTTCTGGAGCCTCCCTGGAATTTTTGGAAATGAAAAATGTAACTTTGTTATTGCAAGAAAAGACACCAATAAATTAAAATTTGCTGAATAGAATTATGAATCTGGTTCCCCGTGTAACTGATCCTCGGGGAAGTTTAGACTCTTGCATTTGCCCTGCAGTCTGGATATCGATGTCCCACGCCTGCTCCAAGGCTGGAGTCCTTCCCAAAATCTCCCCCGAGAGTGGCTGGACTGTTCTCTGCTCAAGGTCTCTCTCAGCTATTTGGCCGGGGAGGCGGATTAGTGTTACTTGGAGAACTTTGGACTTACTTCCTGCCATTTAGAAGTCAAGACCCATCATTCCCGTCAGGAAAGTGTGAGAGTGTCTTCAGATACAGAGCTGGTGAGCAGGACCCCAGAATTCTGTGCCGTTACCCACAGACTGCTGAGTAGCCTCTGGGGTCAGTCAGGGACTGGCCTGTGGACCCCTTGCCTTGTCCTGCCACGATCAGTGGATGGAAGTCAGGCCCCATGCGGCTTGTGCAGGAGGGGAAACAACACTAAGTGGCCAGCCACTCTACCCCAGTCCCAACTTCTCAGTGGGTCCTCCCTCAATGCCTTTGTCAGCAGTGTGTGCAGAGGATGGTAACTGGGAGGGCATGTGAGCTTCAAGTCCACAAGTAGAGGATGAACTGGGGTGCAGAGAAAGAAAATAGAATACGGTACATGACTTGAGGGCACTCCTATGTTTCTATGGAACTAACATCAATGGATAGGAGTTATGGGGCAATTGATTTTCTCCATTTTAGGAATGAACTTTCTAGCACTCAGGGCTGCCGTGTGACGGAATGAGCCTCCTGTCACCAGAAGAATGGCCAGTAGATGCCAATAACCAGCCAACAGTGCAGTCCTTGTACTGGGAGGGACCTATTCGAATCCTCGAGGACTCTTTACAGCTTGAAGACGCTGTGGCTCTCATGGCAACCTCCTTCCCAGCCTCCCTAAGAAGTGACTTGCATTAGGTCAGGAAGGCAAGGGACAGGAAGTGGTACGAAGCTGACCTTTGTGGCTCTAAAGAGAGACGCTTTCCTTTTTATCCCATAAATTACCACTTTAAAAGATCTCGCTTTGCTTGATGCACGCTCTTGATGATTTGGGGTGACGCTTTATGTTATTTATGCAGAAAACATGGTTGTTTCCCCAGTAGAGGACTCTGGTAGGAATACACAGAAGGTCTGACTTTGCTGTGTGGGTGTGAGTTCCTACTAGAGAGGGACAGTGACTCTGTCTAACCCTAACCCCTACCCCCCAACCCCATGGCTGCAGAGTGCCTGCAAAGCCCCTCATCCCTGAGACCACATGCAGGCTCATCTTGCACCTTCCTGAGATGCCAGAGGCAGGTGCAACCCAAAGGAGCAAAGAGAGAGGGGCCAGGGTACTCCATGGAAGTGTTTCTTTCTGGCATTTGATTCTTCGATCATTCTGGTAGAGTCCAGGCTTCTGGCTGCCCACTGGGGTTTTGAGTCTAGCTTCTTCAACTGGGTCGCTGATCAAAAGGGGTCCATTCTTGGTGTAGAGGACATTAGTCATTCTTGCTTCAGATTTATAAAACAGACAGGCCCCCGTGTCTCACAGAAGTTGGGGGGTGGGCTGGGCTCACATAAAGGACGCTGCTCCACCGAAATCTTTACATAGCATCTGATGCATCCCCCAGGATATCCCTTGTAGAAACAATGTTTGTTGAGAACCTGCTTAGCTTATCATTCGTCAAAGATAGAATTTCCAAATAAACATTTAATCCTTGCTCACTAAGAAACTTCTTAGTTGGAGCCAAGGTTTTCCACTGGGTGTTTCAGGGGCCCACTGTTGAGTCGGCTTCACGGGGCCAGGCTGCTGTACTAAATGCATATCCTCTTGTACACAGTTAAAGAAAGACAAGGCTTTAATGAACAGCTTCCAGGACCAGCTGTGCTACCCTGTTTTCAAGATCATCACAGACCAGTTCCTAAGGGGTGTGGACACCAGGGGAGAATCAGAGGTCAGAGCTCAGGGCTTTAAGGCTGCTCTTGCAATAGACGTCACGGCCAAGCTCACTGCTATCGACAATCACCCTATGAACAGGGTGCTGGGCTTTGGAACCAAGTACCTAAAAGACAACTTCTCGCCCTGGGTCCAGCAGCACGGTGGATGGGTAAGTGCATCCTATTTCAAAATGAACCTTCCCAGAATTCAGAGGAGACAGAATGGAAAGTTGTGGGGTTTTTTCATTTTTTCGTTTTTGTTTTTTTGTTTTTTTGTTTTTTTTAAGTGAAGGGAACACGTCTTTGAGGCAGTTCTCATGGATTTAGAAGTTGAGTGGCAAGAGATATATCCCAGTGATGGGATCCTATTTTTAGTGATTATCTTCATCATCGATAAATATTTACTAGGCTCCCAAAGGGTACATGGGATATGTGTGTTGGACCAGGGGGGACTGGTCAGATATAACAGGAAATGAAGAGATGTCAAGATATAAAATGTTTAGATATAATTTCTGTTTTCACAAATTTTGTAAGCAACCCAAGTCTGGCAGTGAGACAAGGAGAGGCAAACACTTCCTTGTTCTCTTAGCTGCTGACAGGCAGAGAGAGACACAGTGTTCATGATATTTTGTCATTGCTGCTTGGACCCAGCCATTTTGACAGGGACATTTTGATACAAAGCAAAAAGCAAACCATTAAATTTGTATCATTTTGTTTTGTTTTATTTTAAATGAAGTTTATTTTTTAAGCAATCTCTACACCCCACATGGGGCTTGAACTCAACAATCCCGAGATCAAGAGTCACAAGGTCTCCCCACTGAGCCAGCCAGGTGCCCCAAATTTGTATGTTTTTTTAAATTTTTTTTATTTTTTAAATTTATTTCCAAATTAGTTAGCATATAGTGCAACAATGATTTCAGGAGTAGACTCCTTAGTGCCCCTTACCCATTTAGCCCATCCACCCTCCCACAACCCCTCCAGTAACCCTCTGTTTGTTCTCCATATTTAAGAGTCTCTTATGTTTTGTCCCCCTCCCTGTTTTTATATTATTTTTGTTTCCCTTCCCTTATGTTCATCTGTTTTGTCTCTTAAAGTCCTCATATGAGTGAAGTCATATGATTTTTGTCTTTCTCTGACTAATTTCACTTAGCATAATACCCTCCAGTTCCATCCATGTAGTTGCAAATGGCAAGATTTCATTCTTTTTGATTGCCGAGTAATACTCCATCGTACATATATACCACATCTTCTTTATCCATTCATCCAATGCCCATGGACATTTGGGCTCTTTCCATAATTTGGCTATTGTTGATATGTATCTGTTTTTAACTACCTGCTATCAGGCGAAACAGACATCTTCACCCCCATGCCTCAGACTCAACATCCCCCCCCTCCCCGCCAACCCCATCCTTTATCCTCATTCCTTGAGATTTCCTTAAAGCTGCCATACTCAGATGGCCTCCCAAGGTTAACCTTTCCAAAATGTGTAGCCCATAGTTTTAAATATCCATAGGCTCAGGGCACTTTATTTTGTCTGTTCAGATCCTTCTTGGAAGCACAGGCCTTTGTCCCACATTATCTTTAGTCCTCTTTCCACTAGAATGGAGCAAGGATAGTGGGTTTGAGTCTGCTCCACCATGGTCAGCATGACCCTGAGGCCTCCACTCTTGGTCTCTTGGTTTCCAGAAGGAATGCAGAGCTGATCCTGCTAAGGGACTCAAGTGCCCGCTGTGGTCTTTAGTGGCTGCCTGTTAAGCTTACCTAGTCTTCTGTTCCTTTCTATTTTCCACATCTGCACCAGATATGGTAGCCATAAGGGGCTGATCTGAACAACTGAGGCTCTTAAGTATTCTAAATTCAAGCTGCCTTAACTCATGCTAAGATGCCTCGACATTATTTTGGCTTTAACTGTTCTTTCTTCCAGGACCCCCTCAAGTCCCTCCTCTGTCCCCAAGCCTTTCCTCACCGCTCTAGCTTAAGGGCCTCACTAGCCTCTGACTTCTTACAACACTTCATATCTGCACTATAATTACATACAGGAAAGAATCATCCTGGTTAATGTTAATATATTTTTCCAAAATACATTTTTCAAAATATAATTTGGTCTTGTTAATATATTTTTCCAAAAAGATTGTAAGTATCAACTGGGTCCATGGGCCAGTTCTATTCAGTCTATAAATAGACTGAAAGTCTATGTAGTTGGTTAATGCAGCTGAAATGCCAACTGTGTTCTGTAAAAAAAAAAAAAAAAAAAAAAATAGTCTACACCGAAAGCACAAACAACAAAAGAAAAAATAAATTGGATTACATCAAATTAAAATTTTTTCTGCTTCAGGGGCACCTGGCCAGCTCAGTCGGTGGAGCATGTGACTCTTGATCTTGGGGTTGTGAGTTTGAGTCCCACGTTGGGTGTAGAGAGTATTTAGCAAATAAATATCTTAAGAAAGACAAATTTAAAAAATAAGTAATTTTTTTCTGCTTCAAAGGACACTACCAAGAAAATGAAAAGACAACACACAGAATGAAACAAAATATGTCCAAATCATATATCTGAAAAAGAACTTGTATTCAGAATATGTAATAAATTCTTACAACTCAACAATAAAAAGACAAAAGCCAATTTTGAATAGACATCTCTCCATAGAAGATATACAGATGGCCAGTAAGCAATGAAAAGATCCTTGCTTAACATCTTCATTTCAACATTAGGCACATGTGAATCAAAACCACAGTAAGATATCATTTCACATGCACTAGCATGGCTAAAATAAAAAAGACAGATGTTGGTGAGGATGTGGAGAAATGTGAACCCTCATCCACTGCTGGTTGAGTTCTAAATTTTCCCTTTTAGAAACAATTTGGCAATTCCCCCAAAATATTAAACATAGAGTCACCAATTCCACTCAGATATATACCCAAGAAAATTGATAACAAATGTTCACATAAAAACTTGTACATAAATGACCATAGCAGCATTCATTTTATGCATAATAGCCTGAAAGTGGAAACAACCCAAATGTTCATCAGTGATGAATGGTGAATAGCAAAACCAAAGGCAGTATGTCCATACAGTGGAATATTATTTAGGCATAAAAAGGAATGGAACAGATGGATGAACCTTGAAAACATTATGCTAAGTAAAAGTTAGACAAAAGGGTCATATACCATACGTTGTAAGATTCTATTTTCATGAAATGTCCAGAATAGGTGAATTCACAGAGACAGATTAGAGAAGAAGAGAGAGAATAGGGAGTGACTGCTAATGGATAAAGAGTTTCTTTTTGTGTGATGGAAATGTTCTAAAATCAGCCAAACGTGATGGTTGCACAATTCTGTGAATTTACTAAAAACCACTGAATTATATATTTTAAAAGGATGAACTCTGTGATATATTTCAACAAATCTGTTATGAAAAAATGGTGGTTCTAATTCTAGCAAGCAAATTAAAAGACAAAAGAAAAAAGAATACATTTTTATTTACTTATTTTTAATTTGGCTGCTGGTGTTAGAGAGAAAAACAGTTTTAATTAGAGAAGATTGATGGATTTTTGGTAGAAATAATAAAGGGAATTTTCAAAGCCTTCAGAATTTGATGGCATTGTTCCTTATCATTTGTAATTTATTAGTTTACTTTTCCAGGTCATCATAAATCCGAATTTTAAGTCTTGGCCACAGTTAGGTTTAATTTGGAGCATGTGGCTGGAAATTGGAAGAGGGAAGAAAAAGAATGAGAGAGAGAGGACTATAATTTTTCCAAGGCTGATAGAGGAGTTGCAAAAAATAAAGAAGGAGGATGTTGATAAAAGAATATTTACAAGTTGATATGAGTTATGAAAATGTGAAGGAGATGTGGACACCTGTGCTCAGTCTCCAAGCACAAGAAAGAAAGATGACACTGGGTGGCAAGCTTCTAGGGACTTCCATTGGCTCTTGGTATTTTGGTGGCACTCCAGGGTGTCCTTATAGTGGTAGGGAAGGAGGAAAATGATTCCTATGCACCAGTTTTCCAGGGTTCCTAACTATCCCAGTGTTTCACATTTCCTGCAAGTACATCTATCTTCCCAACGAAATTGTAAACACAAGGGCAGATTTATGTATTTTATGCTTGTCTCTCAACACTCCCATTCTTTCTACATGCATCATAGATGTTCGGCCAATACTCTTAGCATAATCAATCAATCAATCAATCAATCAAATGAAAGAATAACAACTGTATCTAAAAAACATGTTAGGGGCATCTGGGTGGCTCAGTGGGTTAAGTGTCCGACTCTTGGTTTTGGCTCAGGTCATGATCTCACAGTTCATGGGTTTGACCCCAGAGTTGGGCACCATGCTTGGGATTCTATCTCTCTAGTTCTATCTCTATCTCTATCATCTCTATCTCTATCTCTATCTCTACCTCTACCTCTGCTCCTCCCCCACGTGCATACTCTCTCAAAAATAAACTTAAAAAACATAAAATAAAAAATAAAAAACATGCTAAACTAGCTCCCATGAGATTTTAATTCACCCGTTGGCCATTTTTCCTCATTGTAAAGGACTGTTCAAATAGTCACCCTGTGCTCCTACAACTTCATCCATTTCACAGAGCTTTGCAAAGAGCATAATCTTCAACTTTCCATAATCTTCAACTTTCCAATATCTACTCCTTTGAAATTTTTTTTTAACTCTTTTGAATTTTAAATACAGCATCAAAGCCTTTCCCCATCTAGCCTATCAGCCCTGGGTGTGTAACCTAAGTCCTTCACATATGTTTTCCTTTCCTGAATACCAAGGCTGCTGGTCATCTTTCCAAACCTCCCCCCAACCCTAACATAGTCTCTGAAACCCGGGTCATGCCTGGGACAAGAGAGCAGAGTTAACAGGTTTATGTTTTCAGTTCAACAGTGAATTAAACTTGGAATTTTGTGAATCTATTTCTCTTTTTCCCCTCTAGGAAAAAGTGCTTGGGATATCACATGAAGAAGTAGACTGAAAAATCAGAAGATTTGTAATCTGGAATACTCATTATCCAGCTAGGATCCTGTCTACATTGGTTTCAGCATAGACTATGGGAGAAAATTAACATGTACAAGGCAGAGGGAGCACTGAAGTTTTCAAAGTCATTGTTCCTGTGAATCCAGAGGCCTGAGGAGAGAGGCCTTGTCTGTCTGCAGCTCATAGAATGTAGTAGTGTGGCCAGTGACATCCATGTTTCCCAGGTTCTCCAATGAGTGTGGGAGGAAGTCTAGGAAGACAAGTGGTAATTTTCCTTTCAGATGTTCAGAACAGAGACAGTCACCTTGCCTCTGTTGGCTGCTTTGGGGAAATTTTGTTACAGATATTTGCTGATCTCATAAGGGCGAAATGATAAATTTGTGCATGTGTTTACTCTTTGGTTTTCTAGTACCATTTCTTTTTAAACTACACTTGGGATGGCCTAATAATGACGTTGTTTCAAGCCTACTTTTAGGAAGATGTTGCTATTGATGTTGGTAGATGCAGTTCAAAGAGACTTGAGTTCACTGCTATATCCACTAGTTTGGGGATATATTATCATGTCTGCCTTTTGACTCACTTCCCTAGAAAAATGCTTTGGCAGTTTGAAAAACTTCCATTTGGCAGAAAATTATTACTTCTACCTCCCTCAGCAATCTCAGAGACCCCACCTCTATTTCTCAAGGACTCTGAAATTTTCTTTATTTTTTTTGTGGTAGTGTAATGATTAGTAGCTGTTAAACACGTGCAAAGACCACTGTCAAGACTATCTTACATGGGGCACCAAGGTGGCTCAGTCGGTTAAGCATCCGACTTTGGATGAGGTCATTATCTCACGGTTCGTGAGTTTGAGCCCCGCATGGAGCTCTGTGCTGACAGCTCAGAGCCCGGAGCCTGCTTCGGATGCTGTGTCTCCCTCTCTCTCTGCCTCTCCCCGCACTTGTGCCTTCTCTCTCTCTCTCAAAAATAAACATTAAAAAAATTTTTTTAAAAGAGTATCTTATGTTTAAAACAAGTAAAAAGTAATAGTACTAAGATTTCCACGAAGATCGAATGAGTTAATTTATAAAAAGTGCTTACAACAGTGCTTGGTATTTAGTGCTGAGTGCTCACTTATGTTTAATATGCGCTGCCCTCAGCTAAAACAAAATTTCCTCTCCTCCCAAAGCAGTCACTGATTGCTTTTCTGAAATTAGTTGTTCAGAATGAGGTTTTATAGTAAGCGAAATATGTTTCACAATTGTTTAACAAACAATAATTATTGAAACAATAATTTTTAAAATACTATCAAATTATAGTCTTAAAAATGTCTAGATCTGTAGCACCCAGCATGTAGCCTGATGTAAAACAGGTGTTTAATAAACCTGTGATGAGCAAATAAATGAATGCGTTAATCAGACATACTTCCAGCTCCAAGGGAAAATTGGACCCGTCTAATATCACATCAAATATCACTACTCTACCCATCTTAATTAAAATGAGTTATTCTCCCAGATTTGGAAATGGCAAGAGTAAAAGTAAGCCTCCGCAGCCAGAAGCACAGGCTAAATCACACTTCCGTGTGGTGTTACCACAGAACACGCATGCCCCAGTCTCCACCACTGAACCAGAAATTGTGTGCCATCACTGGCCCCACTGCTACTGAGAAATGATGCTGCTACCCCCACTCCCATCTCTCTTCCCCACCGGGAAGAATCTTCCCAATCTTGCCTGTCTCCAAGGTAAACTTCCAGGTGGATTACTTGGATTAGCTGACCCCAGATCATATGCCTGTGCTCCAGCTGTCAAGAGCTAGGAGAGTGGGCTTTCTACATTTTCAGTTCATTATGGGAGAAGGCTGTTTACCATATTTAAGTTACATAAGGTAGGGCATTCCCTAAGAGGAAGAGGGGGGCTCAAATAGGGGCTGTCCCCATTTATAGTGGCAAACATCCAATATACAAGTCTTTTTACCCCCACTCCTTCTGCTTACCGTGGCCACAAAAGCCAAAAGAATTTTGAGTGAGTTGCAATCAAATGGGGCCAAATTCTTCAACAACTCTTGTGACGTGGCTTTTGTGTAATTGTTTCATAGTTTTCTAACTTGTTCATTGGAAAGACTGTAAGAACTCTAAGGAGATAATTAAAGGTATTCTTGTACTTTTTAATCCAAGTACAAAAAAAAAGATAACTAACGTTAAACAGCATTCAGAATGCAATTGTTTGGGGCTCCTTGTGGAATTAATCTACAAGAAACACAAATGATAGGGGCTGATGAGGGGAAGTCTATGTTTGATCTGTAAAGTGTGACAATCTGAGAAATCAACAGTGACTTGACAGTGGATGAAAGAGGAAGAATCAATGATTAGTAAACCCTGATACCACTGTTGATAAATGGTGGATGGTGGTTTTAGGTAATGCTGAATCAAACCTGGAGCTGTGGGAAAGGGTAAATAAAGAATGTAAATCAGGTAACTGTGGGAAAAAAAAATATTCCCTTTTGCTTCCTGCCCCCACACAGAAAGTCAGAAAAACATCCGAGATAAAGGAGTTTCTTCTTATGGATGGCGACAATGGGGATCACCTCTTCTCCCACTTTGATTCAGCCATTCTACATTATGCATTTGCAACCTTGCACCTCTGGGCCTTTATAACGATATTTTTTCTCCACTTGGTCTGTCCTTGCCTCCTGGTCCCCTTTCCCCTTATTTCCACTAATTCAATGAACTCCAGCCCATCTTTCCAAATTCACTCCTTCATTTCTTCCAGGAAGCATTTGCTAACCCTCCCTTGGCTGCCAGAGGGCTACATTTGGATACCTTTCTTCATAGAGATGCTCCAGAGCACACTATTTATGGACATTATACTTAAGACATTATGCCATAAGAACTAATCTTTTGCATTGGATTATAAATGCTTCTGTTAACAAAAATGCTTTTGTAAACAAGTATTATGTCTAATTTAACTTTGTCTATCTAATGCCTGGCCTACTTTTAATATACAATTGCAAAATCATATACCCTAGCCTCACTGCTATAACCGGTAAATCAATGAGATTGGAGTATGGCCCAAGATATGTGTAGTTTTAACAAACTCTCCAAATGTTCCAAATCATCTGCAGCTTCCAGCCAAGATGAAGTAATAGTGACTGAGTTTAAACTCCTGCTTAAAACAACTGGAAAAAAAAAAAAAAGACAAGCTATATGAAAGAATAGCTTTCCGTTTTCAAGACATTGTGCATCAGGCAATGAAGGACTAGTCCCTGAGAGATGAGAAATAAGGTGAGCGTCCAACTCTTGATTTTGGCTCAGGTCATGACCTCATGGTCATGAGATCGAGCTGAGCATCTCTCTCCCTCTCTTTGCCCTTTCCCAGATCACATGTGCACACACACTCTCTCAAAGAACTTAAAATTTTTTTTAAATTATAAAAAAGAAAGGAAATAAAGAGAAAGAAAGCAGAATGGTGTCAAAGTAATGAAACCAAAAGATGGTTTGTGGAGATCACTAACACCTCTAGCCTGATTGATCAGGAGAAAAGGCACAACTTACCAATAATAAACAGAGGGAACATCACTATAGGTCCTACAGATATTAAAAGGATAATAAGAGAATATCATATACCAAAAATTCAACAACTTAGATGAAATGGACAAATTTCTTAAAAGACACACTACCAAAGCTCACTCAAGAAAAATAGAATGTAGGTGCACCTAGGTGGCTCAGTTGGTTAAGCCTCTGACTCTTGATTTCAACTCAGGTCATGATCTTGCAGTTCATGAGATGGAGCATGGATAGCAGGGAGCCTGCTTGGGATTCTCTCTCTCTTCTCTCTCTGTCCCTCCTTCCCACTCGCATGTGCACACACTCTCTCTCTCTCTCTCAAAAGAAATAAGTTAAAACATTTAAAAAACTAGAATGCAAACTTAACATTTCCAAAATGGAAAACATTTTAAGCAGTTCCTTTTTCTTTTCTTTTTTTTTTTTTTGGGGGGGGGGGAGTATAGGATTGCATCTCTTTCTCTTGCTTTTATTTTACTTATTGTCAAGTTACCTAATATACAGTGTAGTCTTGGCTTCAGGAGTAGATTCCCATGATTCATCACTTACATAGAACATCCAGTGCTCATCCCAACAAGTGCCCTCCTCAATGTCCATCACCCATTTTCCCCGCCCCCCAACCCCCACCCCCATCAGCCCTCAGTTTGTTCTGTGTATTTAAGAGTCTCTTATGGTTTGCTTCCCTGTTTGTATCTTATTTTTCCTTCCCTTCCATAGTTTCTTTAAAAGTTAAACATCTACCAGATGACCCAACCATTTCATTCTTAGGAATTTATTCAAAAGAAATGAATTGGTCTAAAACTTGTACCAAATACAGTAACTATAGGGGCGCCTGGGTGGCTCAGTTAGTTAAGCGTCCAACTTCAGCTCAGGTCATGATCTCGCAGTTTGTGAATTCGAGCCCCACGTCAGGCTCTGTGCTGATAGCTTGGAGCCTGGAGCCTACTTGGGATTCTGTGTCTCCCTCTCTCTCTGCCCCTTCCCTGCTCGCACTCTCTCTGTCTCTCAAAAAGAAATAAACGTTAAAAAAAAAAACTAAAAAAAAAAAAAAGGAATTTATTCAAAAGAAATGAATTGGTTTAAAACTTGTACCAAATATAGTAACTATAGGGGTGCCTGGGTGGCTCAGTCAGTTAAGCCTCTGACTTCAGCTCAGGTCATGATCTCACAGTTCGTGAGTTCGAGCCCCACATTGGCTCTGTGCTGACAGCTTAGAGCCTGGAGCCTGCTTTGGATTCTGTGTCTCCCTCTCTCTCTGCTCCTCCCCGGCTCATGCTCTGTCTCTCTTTCAAAAATAAATAAAAACATTTAAATAAATAAAGTACAAATATAGTAACTATATTTGTGAAAGCCCTAAATGGAAAACAACCCAAATGTTCATCAACAGATGAATGGATAAACAAATTGTGGTATATCCATACAATGAGATACTATTCATATATATATGAATATATATATATAATATGTATATTATATATATATAAAGAATAAACTATCAGTATATGCTGTAACATGCATATGAATGAATCTCTAAGAAGCTCAACCAAAACCAAAAAAAAGTCATACACTACATATATACTTATATAAAATTATAGAAAATGCAATTAATTTATTGTGACAGAAAACAGGTCATTGGTTGCCTAGAACGGAGGGATGGAAAGAAGGAATTATAGAGGGGCATGAGCATTTTGGGGTGATAGAACTGTTGTTACCTTGTCTTACTATTTTGTGTGTATATAAAAACACAAAATTAATTACTGCATACTTCAAATACATGCTGCAGTTTATTGTATGTCAATTATACCTCAATAAAGCTGTCATAAATTTTCTTAAGACAACATGGCAACATTTCAGACAATCAAAGGCACAATTTATCATGATTAGATCAACACTGTAAGATATGCTGAAGGAAATTTCTTCAGCCAGAAGGAAAACTGTATTAGAAACCCAGATCTATAAAAAGGAATGAAGAGCACCAAAGAATAATATGAAGGTAAATAAAAATGTTTTTCTCATCTTTAAATTTTAAAAAAGAAAATTGATTAAAGCAAAAACAATGTCTCATGACATAACATGCAGAACATGTATGACAACAAAACATAAAAGACTAGAAGGGAAAAATGAAAGAAACTGTTTCATTTTATATGAAAAATGAAGTAAAAAAGAGTAAAAAGAAGGAATAGTTGGGACAAAGAGAAAATATCAAAATGGTAGACAAATCAAATCAGCAATAATTGCATTAAATGGAAATGGCTAAATACTGCCATTAAAATGCAGAAATAGTATTGATAAAAATGAAGACCAAACTACATATTTTATGTCTAAACATGAAAGAAAGAGAGGTTAAAAGTAAAAGAATAGAAAAATGAATGCAAAACTAGTCAGAAAGCTGGAATGGGTATATTAATATCAAAGTGGACTTCAAGTCAAGGAATATGGAGGCAAAGAGGGACATTACATAACAATAAAAAGGTGAATTATTACGACAATAATCCTAAATTATGCAGAGCTCAAAGCAAAAATTGACAAAACTAAAAGGGGAAATAGACAAATCCACAATTAAAGTTGATTTTCACACTGTTCTCCCAGGAGAACTGAATAGAAAATCAGCAAAGATATAGAAGACTTGAACGACAGTATAAACCAAACTGACCTAATTGACCTTTACTGAACACTGTATGCAACTACAGCATACTATAGTTAAATAAGAAAAAAATTCAACCAAGTAAGTTTTATCTTTTTTTTTTCAACCAAGTACATTTAAAAAAAAAATTTTTTTTTTTAACTTTTATTTATTTTTGAGACAGAGAGAGACAGAGTATGAACGGGGGAGGGTCAGAGAGAGAGAGGGAGACACAGAATCCGAAACAGGCTCCAGGCTCCGAGCCGTCAGCACAGAGCCCAACGCGGGGCTCAAACTCACGGACCGCGAGATCATGACCTGAGCTGAAGTCGGCCGCTCAACCGACTGAGCCACCCAGGCGCCCCCCAAGTACATTTTAAAGATCTAATTGGCTTTACTGAACAATTCATGAATTGGCAGCATCCTCTGTACCGAGTAGAGGGGAGCTCCAAAGGGCTACAGAAAAGGAAAGGTTCTTAAAGGCAGGACAAGGAAGTCATAAACAGAAAAAAGGATTCTTTCGGGTGAAGTCCTTCCTTTGGGGAATGCAGAGGGCCCATGTGACATATTACCTTACTGGTGCTGACTAGAAAATTCCTGACAGGTTAAGACTACATTTCTGGGGGAGGTTGAAACTGCAATTAGGTTAAGCATTACACCCTGGTTTGTTGATGTGGCCTAGCATAAGTGACTCCATTTTGGACCTGTGATTTTCCTTTTTAATAGTACTCAAGTGCCCATAAAACATGCACTGTGATAGACCGTAATCTGGCTGGTAAAACAAGTCTCAATAAATTTTAAAGAGTTAAACTCATACAGAGGACCTATGATCATTATGGAATTAAATCTAAAAATAACAAAATGGTATCTGGAAAATCCCCAAATATTCAGAAATTAAACATACTTTTATGTAATCTAGGGTTCAAAGAAATTACAAGTGAAATTAGAAAGTGTTTTGAACTGAATGATAATGAAAACACCAAGATTTGTGGGATGCGGCTAAAGCATACATAGAGAGAAACATACAGCTTTAAATATTTTTATCAGAAAAAAAAATGTCTAAAATCAGTGACTTAAGCTTTTATCTTAAGCAACTAGCATATTTAATCCAAATAAGTTAAAGGAAGGAAATAATGAGCAGACAACAATGAAACAGAAAATGAACATACAACAGAGAGGAATTAGAACAAGAGCTGATTTTTAAAAAAATGTTATTATTTTTTAGAGAGAGAGTACAAGCAGCAGAGGGGCAGAGGGAAAGGGAGGGAGGGAATCTTAAGCAGGCTCCATGCCCAGCACAGTCCAGTGATGCAGGGCTCGGTCTCACAAACCTTGAGTTCATGACCTGAGCCAAAATAAAGAGTGGGACGTTTTACCGACTGAGCCACCCAGGCACTCCAGAGCTGATTTTTTTTTTTTTAAAGATCAAGAATATCAATACACCTTCAGTTTGACTGACCAAGACACAAATTACCAATATCAGAAATGGAAACAGGCATTGAAAGGATAAGAGACGCTTTTATGCCAATAAGCTGACTACTTAAGAGGAAATGGACAAATTCCTTGAAAGACAAAAATGACAAAAATTGACATAATAGAAAATATAAATAGCTCCAGATCTACATTGAGTTCTTAAAAGCCCTGTCATGAGAATCACAGCACTGTATAAAACTTGATTCCCTTAACCCTTCCCAAGTCCTTCCCAAGAACTTGGGAAAACTCTATCAGAGCCTTATGCCAACAAATACTGAGAGATTAAATGAGTTCAGGCATGCCTTGGCAGTTAATTAAAATGGAACAAAGATTAGAATCTCAATCTTAATGTCCTTTTCCCTCCACCCACTGCCAACTGCCTCTGATCAAAATTTTGCACTGGAGTTTTTCATACTCAAACTGGATGTTTCCTGTCTAGCTTAGGTGTTAATCGGTTGGTTGATTACATTAAGGGGGAGACAGAGGGGATATTTAGTACTTGGTGCAACAGTAAATGCTGGACAAATCTTAGCAAAATCATCTTTTATTTTTAGTCTCTTAATTGGGAAAGATTGGCTTTATATGGTGATGAAAGCTGAAGTTACAAATGCAAATCTTGGGTGGAGAATTTTCGGGGTGGGGGGGACAGGTGGTGGTGGGGTCGGTGGTGTTATGAAGACGGCATGGTAGTACAAATAAATGGAACCAGAAATCAGAGCACATTGTAAGAAAGGAAAAGTATGTTCTAAGTTCTTGAGTTGGATCCCTGTAACATAAGAGATTAACAAGAGAAAAGCATACAAATGTCTTTTAAGTTTTAAGTGACACAGGAGCCCTCATAAAGAAATGAAAACCCAAAGAAATGGTTAAACCTGTGTTTTATGCTAGGTTTGATGAGAACCGCAAAGTCATGGAAAGATATGATAGAACAAAGAGTATGAGCTATGTGTAATAAATGGGGGCAAACTTAGCAAGGCCTGTTTGTCCCTTTCTCTTCTGAGATAAGGATGCCCCCTTACCTATGTGTACAGGGAGGGCACTTCTCACATTAGGGTTAACAACCGGCTTCAGGGAAAGGTCAGAGGGTTCTTCCTGCACATGCCATTTCTCGAATTCCTTGAAATACTCACTATGCTAATGTGTCGCATTTTGGGGTATCATGTCCCGGACCCTGTCAACAGTAATTCATCCTTTAATCGACATTTGCAGAAATACTGCAACTGTACGCGAATTAAAAGTAAGAAAGACTGTACGTGTTAACTTAGCAGAAAACTTACCTGGGTAGAGAAAAGTCCAAAACAACTTGCACTGTCCTTCCCACTCTTGAGCCTGCCTTTAAATCAGGCAAAGCAACCTCGGTTCTGTCTTTCCTTTCTTGGACTCCACTGGGAACAGCACAACTTTGTTTTCCAAAGAAAAGAATGGGAGGGGTCAGCAAAGAAGTCAAGGTAAGCTCACTTAAGAGAAAGAGTCTGAGAGAGAAGACTTTACACTAACATTTGTTCCACTTAACCCCCTGATGTTTGAGCTTAACTAATGCCAAATAATAAAGCTTTCCTCTCTTCCTATCAAACCAGCAAACTTAGACCCAAGCAGGGATCTAGTAGCTGTGAGTTCTCACTGGTTTTTCCATTCACTCTCGTGTTAAATGTTGTAGGGGAGAATAATAACTTTGTCTACCCTTCTGCTCTTAGCCGAGACCCTCGTAATAAGAAACAGATGAACAAAACAGACAGAAAATAACATGTATTAACTTACATATACATGGGAGATACCCAGGGAAAAGTGAGAAACTCCCCTAGATGGCTTACAATTCAGGCTTAACTACCGTATGAATAGGAAAAGGGGAGGGAAGATGTAGGCCTCTTAGGGAAGAGTAAGTAGGAAGTGATTTTAGGAAAGATGAATGGGTCCTTAGAAGAATAGGTGGGAGGTGTGACAGTCGGGACGAAGTTTGGCTATTTTTCCTAGTCTTCTCTCCAGGGATAAGAATCATTTTTCCCTGGTTGATCAAGCTCCCAGGGAGGGGATTTATGGTTTATGACAACTGTGTTCCTTTTGGAGGATCAGTCTTTAGACAGACAAGGGGAGCTCAGAGAAAGCCTCTATCTGTATTTGCTGTTTTAAAGTGCCCACCTGAATCACAGTGGCGTATTTTGAAGGGGTATATTCTGCGGCTCCTTCGGTATCGTCGTATCATATTGGGCTTTGTGTCAGGAAGAGCCATGTTCATTTTTAAAGCTAATTTCGAGAGGGGGGAGGTTCAGAGTCTACAGCGGGCTCCTTCCAGGAGTTTACTGAAAACAAGAGCAGGAAACACAAAATATTTCCCTTATTATCTGTTTCCAATCACAGGTATGGGCAGCACTGAACTATGCTCAAACCTCTCTTCCAAAGTTGTATTTTATTTGAAATACAAACAAGAAAAGTGGGTTTTGTTGCCTCTGAAATGCAAGTCACAGCAATGAACAATCGGCTATTTTAATTTCTTGCTGAAAAGAATTGACACTTTTATTTTCCACTGTTTTATTATAAAAATCAACATTTCATTTGTTACAACTCAGCTTATTGTAATAATCAAAAGGGGATTTATACAAGGTATTTTTATACAGTTTACAATTAAAGCACTTATTTTACAAAAAGGGGGAAGTGAATAGTGGACAAGGGCTGACCAAATGTTGGCCATTTAAATATAAATACATCCTTGCAAAGCACCATCGTACCAAAGTCCATGAACAAGAAACACCAGCTGACTTTAAGACAATAACAAAGATTAAAGCTTAAGAAAAAATTTAAAAACACAAAGGATAAACATCTGAAAGCAGCACCAGATCCTTCACTTGCAAATAAGGCTAGTCCAGCTTAAGCTCTTGGTATCCTCTTCTTTTTACATTTTCCTACTAACCCCAGATACTTAATTTCATGTAAAATTAGATTTATTCACTTTCTTTTCCTTTTAATATTTATATTTATGCATTGATAATCATACATATATGATATATATATCCCTGGCCTTCTTACATTTGTTTAAAAAAAATGGACAGTTAAGCATAAGCAAAAAGCACATTGTCTCTACATCTTTGGTGTAGACTTTTGGGTAAACCCTAGATAATGGTGGAAATGTAAAAGTTTTCGTTAGATCTATACTGAGTACAGGAAATCATTGTTTATAGTTCTATCTGTAAAGTCACGAGGATTGTTTACAGCAATAAACTTAGCAATAGCTTAAGGATGCTTTATGAAAAAGAAAAACCAAGTAAAATTACCTGGACTGAAGGAGGGTGAGGATCGTCAGTAAGACTGAAGAATCTACCTCCCCTTCTACTCAGGTGCAGGCTTATTAGTTTCATGAGATGCAGAATCAAGTCCAACAGAAATATCCTGAGTATATGGATTCACAATGCTCATAATTTAAAAACTATAAATGTAAAATGTTATCTCCTGAAACTGAAAATTTCAAAAGGCAAATTTTGAGACTAGTATAAAATGATGCCATCCCATAAGTCAGAAACCACACATATGCTACCAGTACTTTCTAAAATCATCTGTTGTTTCTCTTGGCTCATTTCAGGCTCGGGATAAAGAAAGGAATACCAAATAAAATTAAGTCTGAGTTTAAGAATTCTGAGAACATGTTTTAAACAACACTTGATTATAAACTTATGACTCAGTCCCTGTCTACACTTAAGTGTATAGTCTCATTTGTGGATGCCCTAACATTTGTTGGCCAACTGATGATATTCACATACTCAAATCCACACCCCAAATATACGATGTATGTCATTATACAGACTTAAAGCTTATTAAAAGCATGGCATATCTGGGGTATGAAAAGCCCAAGATTTTTGCTTCTGAATTTTGTTAGATGTGTAATGGTAACCAATATGAAGCTCTTACGGCGTGCAAATCAATGAAGTGGCAACTTTTCCCTCAGCAAGAGAAAAAGCAATTTTAAAAACTACATTTCTAGGAATCAAATCTAGGCACATGACTGACTAGACTAGCACAACTATCACAGAGGAGCCAACCTGCCTACAGTAAGCCTCTCTGGTACCAGAAGTAGTCTCTACTAGGATTACTGGTATAAGGTTACATAAACACACACAGACGCATTTAACAGGCTAGGTAGGTAAGCCATACCTACTAACTGTACTTGGAGTAGTCTTCATTAATAGGCCTTTATGGCAAAACAAAAAGATTCTCCCCCAAATTAATTGCTACCTAACACAGATGGTAGAGATTTTTGTGTATTATCAAAGTTGGAGTTGGCCTTCTACAAATTATTGACTTTAGAGTGTTTTAAAATGATGAACAAATATATAATCCTCAGTCAAGCTAAAATTTTACTGCTCAAAAGCTCTGCCCCCAAATTATTGGCCTATTAGATGAAAATGTACTGTAAAGTCTTCATTTCTAAATATATATCATCCCTTTAGAACAGATATTCTCAAGTGTCAGATACTTCTTGATATATCTCAAAGTACTGTTATATTAAAATTAAGATAGTTAAAATAACTAATGTTCTGCTGGACAGACATCTCACGTATGCTGCTATAGAAGAGGGGCAGCAAAGGTCAAAGGCGTAATAATATTTCACAAAAGAAAAATTAATACTGAGAAATTCTATCCCTTAGCTTTTTTTTTTTTCTTGTGAATATGCCATTATCTGATTTAAGCAGCAAAACCCCTTGGGTCACTGTTCAGAAGACAAGGGTTCTGCAGGAGCCAAGTTCAAAGTTATAAAAGCACAGTTATAAAAGACCACTTCAATGAAGGTGAGCCTACTATAGCACATAAGCACAAAGTATACGATGCCAGAGTTCATTTCTCAGATAATTTTAATCACATCACTAACTAGACATGCTTTAAGACCGGTGTTCAAAATTAAATACTTAAGTATTTAAGGAAAATAATGACATTTTATTCATTTTACCCTCATGGATAGTGAATATAGCAATACATCAAATTCAAAACCTTTATCCACTTTCCCCCTGATGTGTGCTCATGTTTATTTTTTATCTTCAGTTTTTCCAATTAAACCTCTTGTGTTTAATACTAATCAAGATAGTTTGTTACTTAAGCTTAACTGTCCATGTAGCCCGAGGGCCAATCTTTCCCGATTTTTGACAATTCTCTCATTTAAAGGTACACCCCCCCACCCCAATATTAAGAATCCATCTCAACTACCCAAGAAAGAGGACCCTGAGATTAAGCGGAACTGCCTTCAAATAATTTCAAACAAATTGGCACACAAATCAGTATTTTGCAAGAAGAGGCCATTGCCATCGCAGTACAAGCACTTGAACTGAGATACAACAAGGCAATATTCTTCTTAATTCGTTATAGTGCAAGTTTCCACATGGGAAGCCCACCAGATAAAGATGCACATTAAAAAATGTAAACATATAGAATTCTTAAATTCTAATTGATACCCAGTTATTGCTAACCTTTCCATCTTCATTTAAGTGTCAGAGGCCCCCGTGTCACAGAATGCAACTCCAGTGTCCATTCTGTTAGACTGTGAGCACTTTGTTCCACCGACAGGAAGAGTTAATGCAAGACACTGATGGATCACCATTTATTTATATGCAAACTCAAGGGCACCTGATTCATAGAAGGTGCCCCTGACAATCTAAGCATTATTCTGAAACCACATTTTTTCTCATTAAAAAGTTTCCTCAGGTATTTTTAATTGCTTATAAAGTTACTTCACCCCTGCCAAAAGTCTGAATCTTTTCTTCCATGGTTTTCTCTTGGGCCCTGAAATCCAGAGAGGCCTCAGCAAGACAGAATTAAAAAAAAAAAAAAAAAAAAGAAAGAAATCATTCAAATAACTGACTGACCAACATCTGTTAAGGTAAAAATACATTAGTTTAAAAACACATTCAGTTTTAGCAGAGAAGTGCTGGAAAAATGTAAAAAGCAGGAAACTAACTTCTGGCAAGGTGGCAGAGCAGTGCTAGAATCATTCCACACGTCAGCCCTAAGAGCTGAAGAGGCAGCAGCCCCAGGACCACACAGGTCAGGCAGGTGGCAGAAGAGCCTTCCGTTACTCCCCTCCACCCAAGTTCTGACAGCTGAGAAGTCAACGGTTGGCCTTCTCATTTAATCCACATTGTTAAATTTGTTAAATCATCTTAATCCATAACAGGATAAGAGAGAACACACAAAAATATATAAGAGGTGATTATAAGAATAATTTGTGGATAATTTGAAAACAATCTAACATTCACATTGGGTAACAGGAAGATATTAAAGTCACGTCACACATTAAAAGAGGTATGTATGTAGACATCACTCAGAAAAATTGGCCTAAAGAACATGAAAATGTCACAACAGTTAATAAAGGGAAAACCTAATGATAACAAAAAAATTCTCTTTTTAAATAGATTGTCTCTAACTGGAACATATTTAAATGTTTTACTAGAAAAAAAAATATATATATAAATGATTTCATATTGTGGTATTATATGCTGAAAGTACTGCAAGGATATATGATTAATTTACAACAAAACATAATGGTTAAATTTGTAATTCTTAAACATTGCCTATATGTGTTGTGAAAAGATATTTTAATGAGCATTAAATCTTGGAAGAGGAGCACTAATATGTCTAACCTTTGATCATTAAGCAAAAACATCAGTCAAACTGAAGAGCTAAGCCTACAGAGGAACAGAGCTAGTAGAAATATTAAAATGAAACCTTAATTTAGAAAATTCCATTTTATCAATCCTCAGATAAAAAAGCTTTGAATAAATCGTGATATCTTGGCAAAATGGCCTACAAAGCTGCTGGGGGAGGAAGCAAGGTAAAAACACCTAGAGAAAAAACGAATTCTTCTGACAGAGGCTGTGGGTTCTAAGGTAGGGACAGAAGACTTGCACACACAAAGAGCCCCACACCTTCTGACTGGACAGCTCATCTCCTCCAATGGCAACACCCAGAAGGGATTTTTATAAAGACCTATTTTCCTCACTAAAATAATGGGATTCCTAGAGAAAATAAAGCCCTTTGTCCAAAGTTAGTTTTAATACCTTTTTTTCTTTTTCCTTTTGTGATTTCTTAAACTTATTGGCCCTCAAATGTTAGCTAACATGAAGGCTATTTGGCTACTTCCAAGTATCTATGGTTTGCTGCTCTGAGATGGACGTGAATTTTTCTTCTTCTTCTTCTTCTTCTTCTTCTTCTTCTTCTTCTTCTTCTTCTTCTTCTTTCTCTCTCTCTCTCTTTTTTTTGGTATTAATAAAGCCCAGACATTCCTGGTCAGTGATGCCTTTATTATTCCTGTTTCCTTTGTACTCAGTCACTTCACTGGGTTTAAGGCATGCTTTGTGTATTTAGTTTGCAAAAATAAAACTTTTAGTACAAATTTATTTTTTATACAAATTTTTATGGCACAAGCAGCAAATCTGCTGTTTTAAGAAAATATATAAATATCCTTTTCTTCTGTACAAATATCTCCAGTATTCCCTACCCCATTTATAATTTTTAACTGTACATGGTCTGCCTCATCTTTCTCCAATAGCTCCCTCCCCCCCTCCAGATCTCAACCAAATTTGTATTTACATTTTTGCGTTGGAGGCAGTCAGAGGAGGAGGGCCCCTCCTCAGGAGGAGTCTGTACAGGGGGAGGGTGGCGGTGGGTAGAGGTGATGAGAGTAGCTCCTCTCTGTGTATGGAGAGGGTGGGCAGCTTTCATAGTTCTCTTCTGCTGACAAGTATTGGCTTCGGGGCGTGGGAGGCGGGGGCACAGGCTCTGAGTCATAGTTCAAGTCACTAGTGTAGCCCTTGGCCGTTGCCACTGAGGTCATCCTCCGGCTGGGAGCATAGTCACTGTCACAGACATCTGTGCTGCAGGGTGTGGTAGGGGGTGCAAAGTGCCGGTAGCTATATGGCCTGTAGCTGGTAGGGGGAGAAGATCAAGAAGCAGACACTTAGTTTTATAGAAAAGCAGTTTCTTCTCTATCAGAATACAGAAGTATTAGATGTAAACTTCAGGTTGAAGATCATACACTACTACAATTAAAAAAAATTTTCTTGATGTTTCTTTATTTTTGAGAGACAGAGCATGAGCAACAGAGGGGGAGAGAGAGAGGGAGACACAGAACTCACAGCAGGCTCCAGGCTCTGCGCTGTCAAGCACAACCCGACGCAGGGCTCAAACCCAAGAACTGAGATCATGACCCAAACCGAAGTCGGACGTTTAACCAACTGAGACCTAATTTATTTCTTGTTGTTCTGCCTTTTCAAGTTCAGCAAGTTTGCAGCATGGCTAACTAATAAAAAAGGCATTGAAAAGAGATGAACACACTAGTGAAAGGAAGCGCTCATTTCAAAGTGCTAGCTCTCACTTCTACTTCTATCTGTAACTTCATGTAGCATTTACATTTGAAATATAGTAAAGCTGATCTTATTTCATATTTATCCCAATCAAGGTTTCTTTATATACTCCGTCACCAAAGTGACAAAAGAGGGGCAAGAGCACGTGCAAAGCTGAGGTAACAATCCACTAAACACCCAGTGCTACAGAGTGTGCCACAAGACCCCATCCCAACACAGAAACCATCTGCTAGCACCCAGGGTTGGTCTCAAAACAAATGGCTAAAGGTTACACGACCTGCTGAGCAGGTTCTCAAGCGGTTTTACTACCAATATTGACATGAGGTCATAGCACTTTTTAGGTTTTATCTTTCTGTCCAATCAGGTTTGAGCCTTGATGAACATTCTAGGCTCAACTAGAAGGCCAAACACTTCCATTTTCATGTTAAAAAAAAAAAAAAAAAAAAAAAAAAGCTAGGAAAAAAGGAAAGAAAATCAACAAAATTCTTTTACATTCCAGTTCAGACAAGAATCTCAACAAATGATGAAAAGTGACTCAGAAGAAAGAAACTGGGCTTAATTTGAGACGTGGGAAATGGTCAAGTAAGAAATGTTTTTGATGCAATTATGTTCATTTTAATGAAACAATGTTTTATTCAATTTAAAGAAATAACTTTTTAAAAATAAAAATTTGGGGTCTTTCATTTTGTTTTTTTCAGTTTTGAGGTTTCTGCTTTCTCTTTCGGCTTTTTAGAACAAACTAGTGGCAAGGAAAGCAATTTACAATAAAACACAAAAATATCAGCTCAGAATCAGGCCTTAATCTTATGTATATAAACTGAAATGGGAATTCTGAGTAAGATACTATCAACAGTTTCACTTGATTTCTACCTATCTGTACGGTTTTATCAGGGCAATTTGACTGGAAGTCTAGGAAACACTTATCTAGAAGATAATAGGCACTTGAGGGACACTGATAAACACAGCACTAGGTTTACACAGAGTATCAAGCCGCTGACTTTCTGCTGGCCTTTGAAACAAGATGGAAAGAGTAAGGTAAACACTAGTCCTTCTCCTGCTTAACATGCTCTACAGACACAAATCAGCACAAGGGGAAAATGTCCCCATTTTGTCTTACAAATAGATTTCATTTATTTTAGTGAGTTGTGATTTATTCCAGGCAACTTTATGAAGAATTTTTCATTCCAGATGGTGTAATACTGAAGCAAGGGCTGAACTTAAGCTTCTCCCAACTTCTCTCAAATTCTGTGCTCTTTGCACCCCTGCAATTTTACAGCTCTCACAACTCTTTGAACTCCAGTCCTATGCCAATATTCCATTCCTAGGCCACCAAACAAAGCTAACCTGAGCAGTAGCCTATTTTGTAATCAGTTATTTTGGTGGGTAACTTTTCCTTACAATACTGCCAAAGCAGTGTTGGGAGCTGACTCTACTTCATTATTATAAAGTCAACACTTGTGACTCTCTCTAAAAAAATGTGTAATGCCTGAAAAGAAAAGGATGTGCGGTAGGGACAACATCAGCATTATCAAGACAAGATGCCTAATCTCTCTCATCATCTATTTATGTAGGGCTACATCAAACCCACTACTTCTTTCTTCTAATAAATACTTCCACTTATCTTACCTGTAGGACCTATGAGTGGAAGGACTATTTGAAGAATAACCAAATTCCATAGTGTAATGTGATCGCTCTGTGGCTGGGGATGGCGGAGGGTTCAAAATCTAAATGGAACAATAATTAAATTATTACAATAATTATTACAATAATAATAATGCCAGATAAAGACCATTAGACTTTCTTTACACTCTCTTCCTTCATCTGTTTGTATTCCTTTCCCTTACACAGTTAGCACAATCTTTCTTTCAAAGAACTGACCTCAAATAGTGCTTCAGGAGTGGGGCTCTCTACTCCTTAAGATACAATTTCATCATGGCTAAACAGTGCAAGGTAATAAGCAGAAAATCTATAATCTGTAAGTCACTGGTTTAAGTTCAGCACAATAGGGTTCTGATTTTTTAAAATTATAAACGTTTAGAGAAAAATCACTGACTTAGGAGAAATAACAGGCATGCTTCCTTTTTTGGGAGGTTACAGAATGAAGGTCATCCTAAGTCTCTCAGGAGATACTATTTAGTAGTTCTACTTTTACCCAAAATATGAAATTACTGTCTAGTGCCTTCAAATATGCTGGTTAATACACAGTAAACTTAAAGACTTTAAAAGTGCTTGCATGGTGGTGGCAAATCTTTCCTAGGAGCCTTATATGCCTAAATAGTATACTAAAAAACTTTCTAAGTTACCATCACTAAGCACTCACATTTAAAGAAGTTAAAAGTCTAGGATCCTATTTATCTTAGCATTCAAAGTGAAACAAAGGAAAACAGACTGCTTACTGCAGGGAAGTAAGTGCCTTTGGTGCTTGAAGAACTACTTGATGATGCTCCTGTGACATGAGCTCGGTCATAAGGGGGTCCACTGCTCCCCCCCATGATACTGAGGGAGCTGATCATTGATTTACCTCGAGACATTCCTAAAATGAAGGAGGATAAATACTGAAGATGATTAAGATCTATACAAATTATTTTTATGTATAAAATATTTTTATTTAATACTAGGATTACAAATACCAATAGCCAAATAGTTTGATTTTAAAACAATTTGTGCTCTCGTTTCCTAACAATAATTGAAAATGCTTAATGCAGAAGGGAAACAAATGTTCTCTAGAAGTGAACACTTCCACTGAGAGCTGGCCTAGAACAAGGCCAAGAATAGCTCCCATCCCTTCCCCCCAAGGATAGAAGCAGCACTCTTCAAAACAAGAAGTTTTCAACTTTAGAGGATTTGCAGAAGAAAAGGCCTATGGAGAGTGGAGGCTGTAAAGCAGGGTAGATTAAACAAGAGATTTGCTCAAAAGGAAACTAAATCCACTTTTAAGGGCATGAATACAAAGTATGGGAGATTTTTCATCTTTTTCATCTAATGTATGCAAATGTTGTTGGAATCACAACCACCAATGCCAGAATTCTATTTTTTCCCAAGTTACTTCCCATATTCCACTAACTGAAAATAAGTATAGCAAAATAAGGAATCATTATCATTAACAGTTTCAAAATCCTGTTTACTTAGAGTTACACCCAGAATAAGTTCTTATTTTCTGACAGCTTTTGCCCTGTAACTCCTTCTCCATATTCATTAAAATAATGGGGGGGGGGGGGGGTCTTTTCACTATGGGCACCAGAAAGCACTACAAGAAAGCTGTATTTTGCTAGAGCAATATCGTCTACTCAAGTACACAGAATTTCTGGCTACTTGGCTATGCCAAAACAAACCTGCTATCAACCCAGCTATTTCCAAATCTTTGTTTGCTGAAAAGGAATCCTAATCTATTTTTTTGCACCTTCAATTCCTGTCCTCAGTGGTCCTGAGGTCTCCTAATAGTGCACCTAAAGGACTTGTGGTTTATGACGCTTTACCAAATGTCTAGCTTTCACTTTCAGTAGAGTACATCCAGAAATACAGTATATGTAGTGCATGCAGTAAATGCAATCAGTGTATATAAATGTGTATGTATTTGCTTTATATTTTTTGGACAATTTCTACTAAGGTCTAAGATCTTCTGTATAAAGAGTGCTAAAAGTAAAATATTTATTCTTATAATTTTTTAAACCCAAAGGAGTCTAGTTTGAAACAGACTCTAGGCAGTATCTTGTTTCTATAAAGGAAATTTGGCAATGTTGCTAGGACCCAAGACTTGATTCCCAATGGATCAGTCTTAGCTCACCTGGAAGAGATCCTGACAAAGAACTTGGGTGTGGCACATAACCAAGGGGCACAGAAGCTGGTCCATGAACTACATAGTCATTAGTCATGGTTTCCCCATCTCCCTTCATACGTGGACACAACATTCTCTGGCAGATGAAGTATATGGTTCCAGACACAAAAATGGTGACAATTACTCCAATAACTGAACCAACTGTATTGGTGGCCTGTGGAGCTGGTTCCTCAGTTGGATCTAAAATGAGAATGCAGTACAGTTATATAATGGAGAAACAACTGCAGACTCAAAATAGTTATTATGAATACATGTACACCATGCCCTATGGGTATATAAATACCATTAGAAATCAAAATGAACTATCCTTAAGCAAAGATAGAAATAAAACAATACACTGAGAAGTATATCTGCAAACTGATAACAAAGATGTAAGTGAGTTATAGTTAATCATTAAGCTTTAATACAGAGACAGTTAAAATTTATCCTACTTTATTATTTTTTTTAATGTTTATTTATTTTTGACAGAGAGAGAGAGAAAGAGAGAGAGAGAGACAGACAGAGCATGAGCGGGGGAGGGGCAGAGAGAGAGGGAGACAACGGAATCCGAAGCAGGCTCCAGGTTCTGAGCTGACAGCACAGAGCCCGACATGGGGCTCGAACTCACAGACCACGAGATCATGACCTGAGCCGAAGTCAGACGCTCAACTGACTGAGCCACCCAGGCGCCCCATCCTACCTTATTTTTTAAAATTATTTATTTATTTAAGTAATCTCTACACCCAACATGGGGCTCGAACTCCTGACCCCGAGATCAAGAGTCGCATGCTCCTCCAACTGAGCCAGCCAGGTGCCTCATCCTACTTCATTTTGTATATCATAAAATAACAGGGTTATTTTGAAATTTCAGAGAAAATTTTAGGGCCAAAAGGGATGTACCTAGAAAAGTCGTCAAATGTTTTAAATGGAATAACAAAGAAGCCAACTCTGCACCAGCAAGGCACGAGCTCTGAGCCTGATTTTAGGTTTGAAAAGTGACATATAGGCCTGGTGAAGGGAGATGAGAAGCTAAAGATGAACATTAGCTCTCAGGCCCAATATGCTGGTACCTTCAGGGTAAGTCTAGTGAGGGCAAGAAACATAAGGTGTCTGGTACCTGAGTGCGGGACTTAGAAAGGTGAGAGCATGAGAGAACCAGAGGAAGACCCTGCCCGTGGCATTCACCTTCATCAGATCCCTGAGCTATCTAAGGCTTTAGAAGCAGGTGGCATCAATATTACAGGTAGAGGGAAATAGCAAAAGGCCTCATCAGATTTAGAGTATTACTCTTCTATTTAGAAGGAAATTCCTTCCATTCCGAATAGTCAGACTGTATCTCGCAACTGCAGATCTTTTAAAAAACCTTCCTTCTGCTTCATCTTACCTTAAATCTCCCACCCACAGAGTTAAATTCAGCCCCTAATAGATTAAATAAAAGAAATGAAAGAAAATGATATCATTAAATTACAAAATATGCAGGGGCTGTCAGTTACATATTTTGTCTGTGGACTCTGGGGTACAGATCCTCCCCAGTCCTTGTGAGCAGCCATCTATCGTACTCCCTTCCAGTGCCTTGGCATTGCTTTCTAAGGCCAAGCGTCAAGACAGAATAGTTTATATTCACTATCTCCAATGCTTAGTCTCTGGGTCACATCCTAACTCACTGAAATCAGGCTCCTATCCTCATCGCCACAGTGAAACTAGTCTGGCAAAGGTCAGAGTTCTCCTATTTGCCATTTTCACTAACTCTTCATCTTACTGACCTCTCTAAACATTCAATGCTGCTGGCTCTATGTTTTCTTCTCAAAAATGTCTAAACAGTATCCTTCCAAGATACCACTCTCTTAATTTTACTGTCTCTGATTCTTCTTTTTTCTGTTTCCTTTTGTTGGCTTCCTTCTCTTCTGTTGCCTCTTAGGTGCAGGTGCTTGCCAGACTTCCTTCTATCTTCTACTATTTTCCTCTTCTACGTAACTCTCCCTGAGAGACTTCATCTACTGCTTCAGCTTTAATTATCTTTAACAGTAGAGGCCAAATCTCTCTCCTGAGCTACAGACCCATACAATTGACAACTTCCTGAATAGCTTCAGTGGGATAAGCTCATCAGCAACTTTGAAGAGACCTGTCTACACTGCAGTCGTCTTCACCAATATCTGACATGTTTCCTAGATTCCAGGGGTAAAGCAGATCATAAATAAATGATGGCACCTGTGGCAAATCAAAAGCATTTAAATTAAACTTAAATTTTAAAAATTAATAAAAAAAACCTGTATCAGGCAAACATTACATCTGAGCCAAGATATGGAATGGTCCTTCAGTTTTCAGTCCCTGCTACATACTCTAGTTAATGACTCCAGCCACTCAGTGAGATACCTATGAGTTAACCTAAACTTATCAACTACATCCAAGTGGTTACAAAACGCTTTTTACTCTATTTCTGAGATAGCTCTGAACTCTATCCCTTCCTTTCCACCACCACTGCTCCTCTTGATTTAGATAATCATCTTCTGCCTAAACTACAATCGCCTCCTAAGAATTTTTAAATTATAGGCTCCAAGTAATTAGATGGTGAAAAAAATTTAGTGGGTTACAACAAGCATTTTAAAACAGAAAACTTCAGAATACATTCTACATAATATAGGTATATACTATCGCATGACTCATTTACATGTACACCCCCATCTTTGTACTCCTCTTGAGGTGATCCAAAAAGTGTGAAAGCAACCAATGTGTCATTTAGCTGCCTCTAATCTTATATTGGCAATGCATCTGCTTTTACAGCTTTCACAATTACATAGCCATGCTGGTCCTTCACTTAAGTTTGTCAATGGCTGTTATTCTGGATGCTCTCTGGGCTTTTTAGAAGAAAAGCAGAGTCTTCTATGATCTCACCCTTACTGTATGTTCTTTTGCTGATATCCCTCCTCAAGACATAGCCTACATTTTGGCATCCCATTTACATGTAGTTTCCCAGAGGTGCCTGTTTCACTCTGCTTTTGAATAGCATATTCTCTCTGCTTGGAATGCAATCTCTCCACTTATCTGTACAATTAACTCTATTCACTGATCAATACCCAATTTTAAGCACCATTTTTCTAAGATGTCTTCCTTGATGAACCCTGTTTTTATTCCTGAAGATCTGACCACTCGCTCTGTTGTGCTACCACTCGTACAGATCTCTACAACAGCACGTTTAGTATCATTTACCACACTCCTTAATCAACAGTATCTACTATGAACCAAGCTATATATTTTATATACATTAAGTTATTTAATTTTCTCACAACCACCAGGCTAAACATTATCTTCATTTTAAAGATAAAGAAACTAAAGTCTGACAATAAATAATTTGCTGGTAAGAGGTGGAGCCAGAATTCAAATCCATCTCTACTTGGCTTTAAAATCGCTATTTTTATGGTGCCTGGGTGGCTCAGTCAGTTAAGCGTCTATTGGTTTTAGCTCAGGTCATGATCTCACGGTTTCATGAGTTCGAGCCCCGCATTGGGCTCTACGCTGGCAGTGCAGAGTCTGCTCGGGAGTCTCTCTCTCACCATTGTTCTCTGCCTCTCCCCCACTCACGCTATCTCTCTCTCAAAATAAGTAAACTAAAAAATAACAATAAAATAAAATCACTATTCTTACTACAACCTCAACCATAAAAGACTCTGAGAGAGGGAGAGAGAGAATCCCAAGCAGGCTCTGTGTTGCCAGTATAGAGCCTGACATGGGGCTTGAACTCATGAAACTGTGAGATCATGACCTGAGCCAAGATCAAGAGTTGGATGTTTAACCGACTGAGCCACCCAGGCAACCTATGAGTAAAGAGCTTTTAAATGAATTTTATCTAAATTTCATTAAACCAGTTTGACAGGGTAGATCTGATTTATGCTGAATTCCACTCAGAACTAAGTTTATCAATTTGGGATATATTTTATGTCAGGGCATGGTCAATAGTTATGAACCCTGAAGAAACTATGGGTTATGTACCCTAGAGTCTTTAGGCCTAGGGGTATAAGATGGCCTAAGTATCTTCAGGCTACATTTTAAGGAAGCTTATATTAAAGTCACTGAGAAACTGGTAGAAATATGTCTAGAAAAAAATGAGAGATGATAAACATCAGAAATGATGTTCAGAAACTCTCAAGCTTATGCCACCAACTGATTTCTACATATCTAAATCATTTGAGAATTTCCTAACTCTAGTTGTGGCAAAATAATACTTATTCTTCTCTGATGCTTTCCTAAATGTTTCTGTGAAGAGCTTTGTGCATAAGAAAACCACTGTCTTTAAGGAATTATTACAAGCAAAACATAAAAGATCTTGGTACAAATAACTAGCTTAACTTTAATGCTTATTTCTTAATAAGGAAATTCTAAGTGAAACACATCTTTTTTTTTTAATTTTTTAACGTTTATTTATTTTTGAGAGAGAGACAGAGCATGAATGGGGGAAGGACAGAGAGAGAGGGAGACACAGAATCAGAAGCAGGCTCCAGGCTCTGAGCCATCAGCCCAGAGCCCGACGCGGGGCTCGAACTCACGGACTGCGAGATCGCGACCTGAGCTGAAGTCGGACGCTTAACCGACTGAGCCAGCCAGGCGCCCCGTGAAACACATCTTTAAAGAAAAAAAGTATTTTAAAAAGTCTCCCAGAAGCGTAATATATAAGATTTTAGTCCTACTTACAACAATCCAGTTCATCTGATTTGTCACTGCAATCCACATTATGATCACATTTCTTATGTTTTCCAATGCACTGACCGTTGGAACAGCGGAATTGATCAATTAAACAAAGCACTGGGGAAAAAAATGCAAACAATTTTCTTATTTTCACTATCATGTAAAGTGAAACTCTGCCAAGAGACAAAAAGTACTTTCTGGGTACAAATGAAAAACAAATTAGACTTTAAAATATAACTTAAAAATTATTCTCTAGAGATTTCCATTGGTAGAGAGAAAAAAGTGGAAAAAGAAATCCAGCAGGAAATTTCCTATTTTGCTCTACTCTGTAAAGAATTAAAGAATTCTATCTATGTGCATTTCTAGATACTAAAAAAGTTCTAGAGAATTTATTTGCTCATTTTTTACCACGTTAAAGGTTAGTAGTGCAAAGAGGAAAATGTGAAATTATTTTACATTGTAATCAATTAATCCACTACTTCAGAGCTCACTGGAAACAAGGACTACTTACCACTGAGCCAAAGCAATACTCTGAATTTCAAACAACTGAACATTAATGGGAAAAAAAGACTACACAGCCAGGCCCTAGGAAGTCTGGATACCTTCACAGTTCTTCTCATCTGACTTATCCTGGCAGTTTGCATCTCCGTTGCATCGGAGGGCACCATCGATACACTGCCCACTGGCACACTGGAACTGGGACTCCGAGCATACAGGGCAATTGAGCTCATCGCTGTGGTCTTCACATTCAGTAAACCCATCACACCGCCAAGCCACAGGGATACAGTCAATTTCTCCGGTGAAACAAGTAAACTGCTGAGGAGAACATGTTGGGGGTTCTTCAAATGACCAAGGGGGAGGGGAGTGACAAAAACACAACAGTCACACAAAGGTACAAACACACCTAGTGAAGCTCATTTAATATTAACATGCGCAAAACACTTTTTAATAAATAAAGTTTGTAAACTATCCCTACTAATCAGAGAAGAAGTACAATTTTTACACTACCACATTTAGATTCACTAACTTGCAAAAACTATAAGGCAGAAGTTTTCTCAAATTTTATAACTCAAGCAGGATTATTTGCAATCCATTATAATCTGACACATAATTTAGGAATAATCACTATAATCACCAACCTCTAAATATTTTAAAGTTAGGGAAAGCACTATGAGTTGTAAACTCAACCCAAAATGGAACACCATTTTAATTTTAATTTAAAAGAACTGACAAATAAACTACAGTTATTTACACTTGGGTATTTGGCAGGAAGTTTTTAAAAAATGAACCAGTGAGCCTGTTACTTCAAGGAAAATAATGGCAAAATCATAACACTGTACTTTTGAAGCATATTGTAACAATGGAGCTTTCAACCAGAAATTATAATTTTGGACAATCTGTATCTAACATGGTAAGTTTGACAGATTCCCAGTACTTAAAAGTTTTTTTTTTCTTTTTTAATGTTTATTTTTGTGAGAGAGAAAAAGAAGAGAGAGGAGAGCGTGGGGGAGGGGCAGAGAGAGAGGGAGACAGAGGATCCAAAGCAGGCTCCACACTGACAGCAGAGTGCCCGAAGCGGGGCTCAAATCCACAAGCTGTGAAATCATGACTGGAGCTGAAGTCAGACACTTAGCTGACTGAGCCACCCAGGTGTCCCTAAAGTTTTTTCTAATGAGACTGGTAGTGAGATAAACATGGGGTTTTTGATATTGAATAATGAAATTCATCAAAATCTGAAGATCTGGGAATTTTTGGTTGGAATTCTAGTATTTCCAAATGACCACAGTGTAAGGTTACAAAATCAGGTCTGGGTAAAATATCCAATTAGAGGACAAAATAGACCAGTGGATTTTAATTTAAGAGAGTATGAAAGTTCATATGGTTTCAAATTCCACATTGCAACTAAATCTACAGTAAACTACCACTGGTCAATACCTGGTGTAGAATTCAAGATATATGTATAATTATTTTAAAAGACTATTATTATAGTTTTCTATTTTCCAACTACATTTCAGGCTAAATTTCCTCATATATTTCAACCCAAACTACATATTACAACAGATTGAATGCAGAAGTAGACATGAGAATCTGGCCTAACATTAAAAGAGATATACAAAAATGTAAAAACAATGCCACATTTCTCACTAAAATTACTTTGCTTCAGAAAATATTGTTATAAATTTTAAAAAATAATTTTTAAATATTTATGTATTTGAGAGAGAGAGAGAGTGCACGCTCACAAGTGGGGGAGGAGCAGAGAGGAGAGACAGAATCCCAAGCAGGCTCCACACCATCAGCGAAAGCCCGATGCCAGGCTTGAACTCACAAACTGTGAGATGACCTTACCCAAGATCAAGAGTGGGGCACTCAACCGAGTCACCCAAGGGCTCCAATATAGTTATAATTTTCTTAACAGGTTTAACTTTAGAACATGTAAGCGCTTATTATTATTATTTTTCACAAATTTTTTTAAAGTTCTTGGTTTTAAATTCTACTACAGTAAATATAGATAAACATAACCCATGCAAACACAAGCTGTTTGGGGCCCTTTTAATTTTTAAAAATGTAAAAGTTGCTAAGGCCACTTTGAGAATTGCCATTCAAGCCCAATTTCCTTGTTTTGCAAATAAGGAAACAGGCTCAGAGAGACTAAGTGACTGCCCAAGGTCATATAGCTTCCTACACAAAGGGATAATTAAAAATAAAAGATAGGACCAAAAGGACAGCCTCTCTAGTTTTAGCCCATTGCCTTTATATCCCAGGCTCCTGGACTTCATTTAAAACCTTCTCTCTTAGTAAATTCTCTAGATAATGTAACTTTGTTAATATCAGAAAACCTCTTATCTTTAAAGTAGAGAATACTGGGGCAGCGCCTGGGTGGCTCAGTCAGTTAAGGGCCTGACTCTTGGTTTTGGCTCAGGTCATGATCTCATGGCTTCATGGGTTTAAGCCCCACACTGGGCTCTGTGCTGGCAGCTGGGAGCCTGCTTGGGATTCCTTCTCTCCTCTCTCTCTGTCCCTCACCCACTCATGCTGTCTCTGTCTTTAAATAAATAGACAAACAGACAAAAAAACTTTAGAGAACACTGCAAATTACAGGTGAACATTTTACATGGGGAATTTGAAGTATTATTTATAGAGGGAATTTGAGCCTATTTTGTATCCAGCACTATACTAGATCATGTGGAGAATAAAAATAGGTAAAATAGGGTCCATGTCCTTAAAGAGCTTATAATTTAATCTGGGGCTAGGAAGAGAAAGAGACTAATGAATATAAAACACAACATTACTCTGAACTGTATGTCAGGCAAACTGTGGTAACAAGAGTTACAATTCAGAGAAAGGGGGGCGGGGACAATAATGGCTAGTGAAGGTTTAAAGATCACGAGAAGACACTCCTTGAAAAATAAGACTTAGGACGGCATGCAAGAAGAGAACTACATCTTTGAAGTACCGCAAGTAAAGCCACAGAGGCAAAACAAAACAGAACAAAACAGAACATACAACAGTGGTCATCAAACTCTAAACAGCCAAACGAAAGTAAAGAGAGAAACGAAAGGAGACAGGTAAGATGAGCTCAAATGAAAACACATCTTGAGGGTCAGGAATTAAGATTCTGTGTTTCATTTACCTCCACTGTATAATCAATGTTAAATCACACACACACACACACACACACACACACACACACACACACTTTCTTAAAGATTTTAAGTAATCCCTACACTCACCATGGGACCTAAATTCACAACCCTGCGATCAAGAGTCACACCAACTGAGCCAGCCAGGCGCCCCCGCAAAAAAAGTTGTATACAAACACTGACTACGGTTTTATTCTTAAGAACAGAAAAAATGAAAACAATTAAAATGTCACTCAACATGAGAAAAAACTGTGGCATATTATCCAGTGAAACACCACTCAGCAATAAGAAGAAAAAAACTACTGATACATTCCACTATATGGTTGAATCTCAAAAATAATCTCAAAAATATTAACCAAGAGAATCAGACACAAAAAGAATACATACATCGTTATTCCTTACATAAAATGCAAGAACAGACAAATCTAAATTATGGGGATAAAAATCAGAATAGTGCTTACTTCTGGAAGAGAACCAGCTGGAAAAGGGCTCCAGGGTACTTTTCTTAATGACACACTGTATATCTTGAGTGTTGGTAACCCATTTGTTAAAATGCTTTATTAATGTAATACATGCATTTAAAAATTTTAATACATACATTGAAAATAATCACAAAATATGACGAAAAAAATCAAAGTTCTTTTAAAAGACATTTTCTTTAAAGAAAAATTTCTTTAATGTTTATTTTAGAGAGAGAGAGAGGGAGACAGAGTGTGAGCAGGGGAGGGGCAAAGAGCGAGGGAGACACAGAATCCGAAGCAGGCTCCAGGCTCAGAGCTGTCAGCACAGAGCTTGAGGTGGGGCTTGAACCCATGAACCTTGAGGTCATGACCCGAGCCAAAGTTGGATGCTTAACCAACTGAGCCACCAAGGCGCCCCTAAAAGACATTTATTTTCTAAATCGAAGATGGTATATTTGACTCAATTTTATCTATGTTATCATTACATAAAGGTAAGCATTTCTAAGATTTGCCTTAGTAGAGTAATAATAATCTAGCACCTTGATATGGAAACATATCATTGCTCTTTTTTTTATTGTGGTAAAATATATGTAACAAAGTTTACTATTTTAACCATTTTAAAGTACGTGGTTCAATGACATTAAGTACATTCACATTATTGTGCAACACTTGTTATTCTGAGGGCAGACACTTCAAGAACCAGAGCTTAACTTTTACTGTGTACATATTTGATCTCCCCAACTAAACTGTATGCTCTATCTCAAAGATATTCAAATCTCCTGTAGTCTGAGCAGAGTGCCTCACAGGTGCTACTAAATACATGGTTATTTACTTATTTTTTAAAGTAAAGTTAGAAGAATAAAATATTTTTATAACACCTTATCAACAACTTTTCTGAGTGTATAAACCAATCTTTGTTTACAGAAACATGTATTTAAGTAGTTGTTGTCATAGCAGAAAACACCATTAAAACTTTTTTTTCTACTTGAGCCAAATTTTGGCTACATTTTTACATGAGCTTATGGTCATAATGTTTAACAGCTGTATAAACTCAGTTATTTAACCTAATTTTCCTATCATTAGAAATTAGATTGCTTTCAGATTCCTGCCACTGTAGAGAAAGAACAGTCTTTTTCTTTCAGTTGAATTAATTTAGAATTATCCGCAAGAAGATTATTTCTGAATCAAGGGAATGAATATTACTATGGTATTTAATGTTACCACAATATGCTTTAACAAGGGAATGTACCAATTTGTTAATGCTCTCATGAATGACTGAACGAATTTCACTACAACATTATTGTAGTGATATCTTAAAAAAAATTTTTTGCTAGGTAAATAAGTAAAAACAATAGGGAACTACCAATAGATTTGAATAAAAGAATATTCTTTTCACTGGATACATTCCCAGCAATGATACCTAAACTTGGTAGAATCTAGAATTCAGTAGATGGAGATTATAGGAGGTAGAATTAATTCATTTCGTTACTCTCTGGGGTGAAAAAAGCTACTTTATTATTAGGAAATACAGTCATTCACAAGATGAGTTCCCCTCCCCTCAAAAGGGCACTTCCTCCTTAGTCCCAAGATTAGGTTACACTTATTACCTGTCATGATGGATTCACTCTCCGAATAACCCAGAAGGCTAGGATGACGCAGATGAATGGAATAAAAGTGACTAATCAAGTTAGGAGAAAGAGCAATTTCACTGACAATTCACAGAATGCTAGACAGTTATGGAACATGTTAAGTGGCACTTGGCCTTGCACAAGAAAGTAACGTATTTACCTCCACATGATAGCTCATCCTGAAGCAGAACCAAGTGCATGGGGCAAGAGCACCTTGTAGTACCATCTCCTTTTACAAGACAAATATGTGAACAGCCACCATTATCCTGAGCACAAGGGTGCTGCCCTGAAAAAAAGAGAAAAGAAAAGAGAAAAAGGGAAAGGGAAGGAGGCAAGGAGGGAGGGAAGAGGAAAAGAGAGAAAGGAAAGTAAGGGAGGGAGGGAGGGAGGGAGGGAGGAAAGAAAGGAAGACAGTTCAGTCAAAATCTATTTATGAACTGCCAAGAAAACCAAATGTAAAATTACCTCAGATTTTAATTTCACTAGCAGTATAATTCCTCACCCTAATCCCTACAAAAAATTGCAAGAAAATGAGAGCAATTTTAAAATGCAAAATACTTGTATTTAACCACTGTCTTTAAATATTTGTATCTAAAATAAATTTGATTATTGAAACTAAAAACATTGTTAGGGAGAATGCAGAAACCTGGGTTTTTCTATTTAAAATATAAAAAGTCTTCTAAAGATTTTAACTCAGAAATTCTACCTTTATAAAAGATGATTTTACTTAAAAACTGTATTCTTTTAATGAAATATAAATAAAATACAGAAAATTAGAGTTGTTATATTAAAGAAACGTAAGTTCACATGGATTGCAACCACTCAGAGACAATAAAAACTATTTGCTTGATCAACTGCAAAAGGTAACTTGCAATGTTACAAATGTTTAATTTCCTTATATTTAGGTTAAATTAAACTAATACAAAGTTAAGCAACTTTTCAAAGTCTGTCTCACAAATTGTATTTAATAGAGTTGCTTTCAATTTTCTACTTAGCCTGTGTTAAAAGTAACTTGACATCTGTCATCAGGATACCAGCATCTAAAGTAGCCACCCATTTATCTTCTGCCTTCTCAATAACACATCACCCCGCTTTCAGTGTGTGTTGATGAGATTGAAAGTCAGCTATCTATAAATGCGAAGATGTGCTATACTATATAGATGTCTCAAGAGAGACATCAGTCATACTGTGTACTAAAATGCACAACCTACATAGCACAAACTTTATTCCATGACACATTTGATAAAAATCTCACTCTCTTTAATGTTATTAGAAATTGGAAAAAAAGGGTTTTGCAATTATAAAACCATATTTAAATGTTGATTATAAAAAAAAACATTCCTCCTAAAATTCTGAAAATCTCCATTGAGATTTTCTGCAACAAAATAATCATTTGTCAACTGAATAAACAGCTTAGAAATTATTGCCTTTTTTATTTATTTTTAAAATTTTTTTTTAATGTTTATTTATTTTTGAGAGAGAGACAGAATGCAAGTGGGTTAGGGGCAGAGAGAGAGGGAGACACAGAATCTGGGTTCCAGGCTCTGTCTGAGCTGTCAGCACAGAGCCTGACGCGGGGCTCGAACTCACAAGCTGGAGATCATGACCTGAGCGGAAGTCAGATGCTCAACTGACTGAGCCACCCAGGCGCCCCTATTGCCTTTTAAAAAAATGTTTATTTTTGAGAGAAAGCGTGAGTGGGGAAGGTGCAAAGAGACGGGGACAGAGGATCCAAAGTGGGCTCTGGCTAATAGCAGAGAGCCCGATGCAGGGCTTGAACTCACAAACTGTGAGATCATGACCTGAGCCAAAGTTGGACACTCAGCCGACTGAGCCACCCAGGCACCACGAAATCATTGCCTTATTTCTATTAAGTGTTCAGCATTAAGTCACATGTCATAACTTAGAATGACAACAATTCTAATTCTCAAATACCCTGAACTTCTAAAAGTTCAGGAACAGTGACAACATAATGAAGACCTGAACAAGCAAAGGTGCTCTCCTTCTGCTATTCTCCTCTCATACTCCAGTTTGATTTGAAAGCATTGTGCTGAGAAGTTAAGGAGTTTCAATAACTCTCTCTTTTAATATTTCATTTAACATTAGCATTCCTGGTACAATCACATAAAACCCAGAGTAGTGATTGCTATGAGGGGTCTTTTGATACTAATAAGAAATTAGGGCAAGATGATGAGCCATATTAAAAAGTTTCCAGTAGGATTAAAAAAAAAAATTATGGGTACTTTTCTAAGCTGACAACTGAAAAATTTACGCAGGAGGAAAAAACAAACACTTGTTAATCACAGTCTTCTCTAAGTTTATTTCAAAAACTTTTGAAAATAATTTTCAGTTTGTTTTTGCTTCATAAGGTTATTCCAAGATAACTATATTCATCATTATATAATTTTTGTTTTAATTCAAACTATGGGGGCACAGGGAACAAAAGAAATATATACTTTATACCAGTATTCTTCAAGGGGCTTAAGGTGAGAAAGAAGGCATGCAAAGAAGAGTCTGCTGTATCTGGGGCAATTTTTGAAAATGAACAAAACCATTGCTTTCCCCACTCCTGTTTTATGGGGAAATGATGTTTAATTTGAAAAAGTTCCCAGATGAGTTTGATGTAAGGTTTTAAAAACACAGAGTTTAAAAATTGGCAAAATTAAAAGTGCACAAAAATCTGTTAAAAAAAAAAAAAGGTAAGAAGACACAGAAGAACATCTTAATTCCATCTTAATCTCTTACAACAAATATGAATCCTGCAATTAGCAGTATGTCATCAGCACTTACTATATTCCTGTAGGTTCAGCTCCTTTACTGCATGAATGTCACTAAGCTGGGCAATTCGAGCCTGGACTTTGGTTCTACCCTCTCGACCTGTCATGTCAATTTTTTCAATCATTTGCTGCTGTTTGTCAATCCAATATAGCCAGTTTTCAAACACAGTCAGTCCCACAGGCTGCAAGATATTGGAGTCTTCTAATACTATCCGGTTGGCACCTTGGAAAGGAGAACATTCAACAGCAATGATTCATGTGGGTCAAGTCATGCATTCAATAATTACTGACTGAACACCAGTTAGATTCTAAAAGTACTGAAAAGGAAAATATGGTAAGTAAGCTCTTTACCACAAGAATTAAAAATCATTCTGAGAAGACATATATATCAGAAAACAGATTAGACACTTAAGTACAAACAAAAGCAAGTAAGTGCCCAACACACAGTAAATACTTTAGTTCATAGAAACATGGACAAAAACTTAAGAGTAGTTTTCAAACATTTTTAAAAACCAAATTCTATTCTTCAAATTAAACTTTATGAAAAGGCTTAACATATAAAACAGATAAAAATGGTACTTCTCTGGATAAAGCAGAAAAAAACAAATCAAGAGCAACAAAACCCTGAAGAGCAGGATGCTTTTGATGGGGGCAAGGCATTCACAGAACAAAAAAGAATCCCTGGAAATTAAATATATGAAAGCTCGAAAAAAATCCAACAGGAGGGTTTGAAGATAAATTGGAAAAACTCTCTCAGATAAAGAGATGGAAAATAAGTGAGAAAAATACTCACAACATCTGAGGAAAAATCAAGATTCAACATCTGAGTAAAAGTTCCAGAATGAGAAAACAAATCATTAAAGAAACATTAAAAAAAAAAAAAAAAAAAAAAAACCTTTCTAGAACTCAAGATGTAAGTTTCCAGGGGTGCCTGGGTGGCTCAGTCGGTTAAACATCCAACTTCAGATCAGGTCATGATCTCACAGTTCGAGACCCGTGTCTGGCTCTGTGCTGACAGCTCACAGCATGGAGCCTGAAGCCTGATTCGGATTCCATATCTCCCTCTCCCTCTGCCCCTCCCCTGCTAATGCTCTGTGTCTGTCTGTCTGTCTGTCTGTCTCTCTTTCAAAAATAAACATTAAAAACAAAAAAAAGATGTTAAGTTTCCAGATACAAAGAATTCACCTAGTAACGAGTTCAATGAAAAGAAAGAAACAGAAGAGGGAAGACAGGGAGGGATCACACAAAGGCATATTATCATTAGATTCTAGAATATTTAGGAAAAAGAAAAGATGTTAAAAGTTTCTGGAGGGGAAAATAAAGGATCATATACAAATAGTTGGGAATCACAATGACATGAGATGGTTGAAGACAACAGAGTTCTGCCTTCAAAACTGGGAGATAAAAATAGTTATGAAACATGAATTCTATACATATCCAAATTATCAATCAAATGTGAGGGGAAAAAATTCAGACAAACAAATGAAAAAATTTAACCTCCTATGAACCCCTTTCAAGAAATAATAGAGGATGCATTCTACCAAGAAAAAGAAATTAGCCAGAGACATGGAATCCAGTCAGGGTTCAGCACCAAGGAGAAAGGCAGGTGCATTCCCAGGATAACAGTGAAAGGAAGTTGGCCTAAAAAAGCAAGCAAATCCAGATTGGAGCAAGATGATAAAGAAATTCAAGAGGTATGCTTTCAATTAAAAAGAAAAAAGATGGATTGCTTGATCCATCTGTATGTACTGAAATAATATTTACATTAGACAAGATTAACTTCAGGGGGGAAAAAAAGCTACAGAAGGCAACACGGTTAAAGGTAATATTTTCATAGCCATAAATAACAATTAAGTATGAACTTAAAAATTACGATATAACTACCCTGGGAGGATAGGAGGAGAGTTCATATGAGTATTTTGGCCTTATATGGTTCAAGACAGCAAAATCTTTATCTTCTATTAAATAAGTCAACTTGTGATGTCTAAAATTGAAAAATGGAGAAATAGCAGCTTTAAGCAAGTTGTTTTAAAATAGATGCCTCAGAGTGGGAAGTGAGTATGTAGGAGAACAGTAGACTTATTTTCTGTTATAACTGAGTATAAGCATTTGATTTCCACAAATATTTACATGTATTACTTTGATGAGATTAAGTTAAAAATAAGAAGAAGAATGAATAAAAAGGATTAGTTGTGCAAGGATGGTTTCAAGTGGACCACTGAGAAAAAAAGAGCTGTCAACAGTGTCACTGTAGAATCCCAGACATGATAAGGACCTGATCTACTTTGATGGCAGTGATAAAAGGGGAAGTAAAACACTGGAACCAACAATGAAGATACGCTTATTTATTCAACAAACTACGCATGTACTAAATGCAATCCAGTGTAAAAGGCTCTGTGGCAGGCTCAAAATATGAAGCAAAAAGAGATCCTATGATAAAAGTGTATGATTATCTGTGAATATACAAGCAAGGAAAAAATAAAACTACCAGTTTTACACTAACCTTTTTCAGAAAACAGAAAAAGAGGAAACATTTTATGAGGTCAACATAACCTTGATGGCAAAATGCCAAGTACACTATAAGAAAGGAAAATTATAGGGTAATCATTCTCATGAACACAGATACAAACCCTTAAACAAAACATTAGCAAATCAAATCCAGCAATATATAAAAAGGAAAATGTTATCATGCCGAGTTTGATTTATTCTAGAAAACTAGGAACAGAAGGAACTTTCTTAATCTGATAAAAATGTTATCTACAGAAAACCTCAGCAAACATAATACCTAATCATGAAGTATTGAATGCGTTCCTCTAAATCAAGAAAAACAAAACAAAACAAAACAAACACCCAAGGATTCTATTGTTCTATTCAACATTGTATTGGAGGTACCAGTCGGTGTTCTAAGGTAACAAGGAAAAAGTACTGCAAAAGAAGAAATGAAACTTTCATTATTTGTAGACAAATGGTTCTATGACATACAAAATCATAAAGAAACCACAAATAAATGAATTTAACAAGGTCCCTGGGAATAAGCTCAATATAGCAGGAATGGGAGAAAAAGAAACTATGTCTATATTCCAGCCATAATCAGAGATTAAAATATTAAAAATTTAGAATTACCACTAGCTTTACCACTAGCATTCAAAAGCTTCAAATACCAACGAATAACTCTAGTGAAGATGGGAAAGACCTCTACGAAGAAAACTATAAAACACTGAGGGAAATTAAAGTTCTAAAAAAATGGATGGATATACCATGTTCATAGTTTGGAAGACTAATATAAAAATAATTCTCTCTAAATTGACCTATAAATTCAAAGCAAACCCAGTCAAAATTCCACTAGGTTTCTTTCATTCTTGGTGGAAACTCAGAGGTAGATTCTAGAATGTATATGGAAATGCAAAAAAAAAAAAAAAAAGCAACAGCCATTGTGATGAAATACTAAGGACGAACATTGCCAAATAAATTTGTTTATAACATTATAATGATTAAGACAATAAAATACCACATAAGACAAAGTAACCAAGGGAACATCAGAAACAAACTCACAGAAATACAGTCACTTCATTTACAACAAAGGTCACATTAGAAAATAGTGGAGAAAGTATGGTCTTCTCTAAAACAGGTGTTAAATAGTAACATGAAAAAAAAATTTTTAACCCCTACCTCACCCCATGCCCAAAAATAAATTGCCAATGGATCATAGATCTAACTAAGAAAAGTTAAACAGAAAAATTTTAGGGAGTGCCTGGGTGGCTCAGTTGGTTGAGAGTCCGACTTCGGCTCAGGTCATGATCTCACAGTTAGTGGGTTCGAGCCCCGCGTTGGGCTCTGTGCTGACAGCTCAGAGCCTGGAGCCTGTTTCAGATTCTGTATTTCCCTCTCTCTCTGCCCCTCCCCTGCTCATGTTCTGTCTGTCTCTGTCTCTCAACAATAAATAAAAGTTAAAAAAAAATTTTTTTTTTTTTAATTTTTAGGAACAAAACCCATAAAATCCCTTTGTAACTTTGCAGTAGGCAAAGGTTTCTTAAACAGAACATAAAAAGTACTAATCATAAGGGGGAAAATTAGTAAACTGTACTGCACTAAAATTAAGAACTTTTTCATCTAAGGACACTATTGGAAGAGTGAAAAGGTAAATCACAAATTGGAAGATTTATGCAACATATACCCTCCTCTATAGAGAAAAGTATAAAGATATACTAAAAATTATCAAATAAGACCTAAACAAATGGAGGGATCCATCACAGTCATGGATGAAAAGACTGAATTTCTTTAATATGCCAATTCTCCTCCAATATATATGTAACTTGATAATGGATTAATAGTCTGAATAAAGAGTTTTTAAAAATCAGTGATAGAAAAAATATCAATAAATAGCAATTCACAGAAGAAAAAAAATGAATGACCAATAAATTAATATCAAACAGGGAAATGCGAATTTTGTTACTGAGATATACTTTTAAACTACTGCAATACTAAAAATTTAGAAGTCTAACAATACCAAATACTAGAGGGACAACTCACACACTTCTGGTGGGTATCTTAAATTGATATAATCATGTTGAAGAGCAATCTGGATATATATATTCAAGGTGAATATATACATAGCACATTAAATAGCAATTCTACTACTAGGTTCAGGCCATTAGAGAAATGTTCAAATATGTGCACAAGAATATTCACTACAACATTGCTTTTAATGCTAAGAAACTGGAAATAGCAGTTGAGACAGCAGAATAGAGAAATTATAGAATGATTCATGTAATGAAATACTATTTAGCTTGAAAACAAATGACAGAGTTTTGGATCAACAGGGATCATCTCAAAACCACGATATGTCTGGAAAAAAGCAAGTTACAAAAGAATACACGATACTATTTATATTAAACTTAAAAAGTGAAACAAAAGTTCAAATATATGTGTAATGTGTATGTATGGCAAAAGACAGACACACACACACACACACACACACACACACACACACACACAGCAAAATATGCATGACGAAGAAAAACATCAAAAGTTACCTTAAGGAAAAGAGGGAGGAGAATAGAATTGGGGATGGATATGTAAGGGCTTCAAAATTCTCCTTGAAGTATTGTCTCAAGGACAAGAAATAGTTCAAAAGCAAAAATGGCCCAAAAAACTAAGATTTAACAAAGCTGGATGATAGGAACTCATACTTTCTGTATGCTAGAACCATTTCATAATTAAGGGTAGGGAAAAAAAAGGCATTAAAAAAATGGAAGTTAAATTAATAATGATAGTGTTTTTGGATTTTTTCTTTTCTAAACTGTCTTTAATGGACATGTGTTAATTTCATACCAAAAAAAACATGATAAATGTAGAGAAAAGGAAAGAAGGCTAATAAGACTAATAAGAGTTAAAACACTGACATAAATAACTATTATTCAAATTAGAGATGGCATAAAAGATACAGGTGAATAGATGAGGGAAAGAATATTCCATGTGAGGTATGTGTATACATATGGATAAATGTGTGCATGACTGGAATCAGAAAAGGCATAATGGAAGGAGGCATTTGAACCTGAAAAGAGAATATTTTCTAGTTTAAGAAAGTTATAAATGTATTCAAACATATAAAATTCAAGTGATACAGAAATACTCTCAACATATTAGTATGCTAGCCTTCCAGACCTTCCTCAAGGTATATCTGCTTGCCTATTCCTTGAAGAAAATACAAACATACCCATGTGTTTCTTAATAGTATACCTACCTATTTGTATGTGTGTATAGGTACATGTGGGTATACACAGTTTAAATATTTTTAAAGAGCAATCTGCCATCAAATATAGTGTGGGCATGTACATACATATATAAAATTAATTTAACCTTAAACAAAAACATTGTCATGCAACTTAATTTCTAAAAATTATCCTTTGGGGCAGCTGGGTGGCTCAGTCAATTAAGCGTCTGATTCTTGATTACAGCTCAGGTCATGATGTCATGGTTATGGGACTGAGTCCCACATCAGGTTCTATGCTGGGCATGGAACCTGCTTAGAATCCTCATTCTCCCTCTCCCTTTGTTCCTCCCCCGGTTCTCCCATGTACACGCATATATTCTCTCAAAAAAGAAAAAAGAAAATAAAAAATTATCCTTCTATGTCAGTGCACACAGATCTACCTCATTTCTTTTGGAATGACTGTTATACTGCATACACTTGATATATCAGAATGTATTTCTCTGTGACACATTATTATAAATAATGCTGAGCAGGTACCCTTGTACAAATGGGTCATTATTTCTGTAAAGAAAAAAACTATCTAAAAGGGAAATTCAATGGTACCTGGGTGGCTCAGTCTGTTGAGCATCTGACTTCAGTTCAAGTCATGATCTCATGGGTCTGTGGGTTCAAGCCCCACATCAGGCTCTGGGCTGACAGCTCAGAGCCAGGAGCCTGCTTCAGATTGTGTCTCCCTCTCTCTTTGTCCCTCCCCTGCTCACGTGCACTCTCTCTCTCTCAAAAATGAATAATCAATAAAAAAAAGAAAAAAGAAATGCATTGGCAAACCGCCCTCCAGAAAGGTCTTACCAATTCCACTTATACCAAAGTGCACGAGAGCATGCCATTCTCTACCATTCTGGCCAACGTTGGGTATAATAAACCTTAACATATTTTTGCCACTCTGATACATATAAATAGTTTATTATTTTAATTTCATTTACTTGATCAGTAGTGAGGGCACACAGAATATTTGGACATCAGAAACTGGGGGGGGCGGGTAGGTGAAGTAACTATGATTGCAGACAGAGGTTTGAAGACAAACGAACACCAGCAAGTGATTTAATTTGGTTAAAATACCATGAATTAAGATCATTTGAGGTTGACGATGGCTTTGTGAAAGGCAAATACCAACTTAAGTATACAACTAGTGTTCTTTCTTCAGGTTATGAGATTATCCTGAAGATTTTTTTTAGTAGCAGTGACATGATCAGATACCATGCTTCAGAAAAGTAGTTTGGGAAAAATGCATAAACTTTCTGGGGGGTGGGAGGGAATCAGCAGGGAGGAGATTTCACTGGCTACAACTCAGGCCAGAGTTCAGATAAGAACATAAACTAGAGCACAAGAATTAGGAATGGAGAAGTGATACATCAGAAATGTATTATTTATAGAGGCCAAATCAAGAAAACGGGGAAAGTATTATATAATAGAGGGATCAATCACATACGTGGTTGAAGAAAAAGTGCTTCCCAACCAACCTGATACTAACCCTTTAGAAAGAAGGGGCGCCTGGGTGGCTCAGTCGGTCAAGCGTCTGACTTTGGTCAGTTCAAGCCCCACGTTGGGCTCTGTGCCGACAGTTCAGAGCCTGGAGCCTGCTTCAGATTCTGTGTCTCCCTCTCTCTCTACCCCTCCCCCACTCATGCTCGCTCGTGCTCTCTCAAAAAATGAGTATTAAAAAAAAATTAGAAAGAACTGTAAACAAATGTCCACAAAAATAATAAAATGGAAGAAAAATATAAATTCTATTAATGAATTGTCTCAATAACTGAAATTAAAATAAGGAATTACATTTCTTGGGTACCTGAGAGATCACTGCTTTCGATTCGACGGAGATCAGAATCTGCCCAAAAGAGCTTGCCCAATCTGCTATCAAGGGCTAATGCAATTGGTTTACTTAGGCCACTGAAAAAGAGGACCTCCCGTTCTGTTCCATCCAAAGCAGCCCGTTCAATTTTGGGAGACCTTTCCTGAAGATTGGTAAAATACATATACCTGAAGAGAAAGGAGGAAACAGTAAGTTTATCAAAGTAAGAAACCATACAAAATGAGACTATTCTTAAAGATATAAGGAGTAGAATATTTTAAAATCTTATTTTTAAATGTTGTAGAATGTGTTATTTTTAAGGCCATGGGATACTTTTATTACTTTTGATAACAGTAACACAGAGTATACAGAACTTCTTGGGGAGCTAATTTTCATGAATTAATAAAATGAAATGATAGACACAGGCACACCTATGCTTTTGGAATATTACAATACAGAAATAAAAGAACAGTGATCAGAGAGACCTGGACTCAAAATTTTAAATTCCTTCTCCAATTAGTCTATTTCATAACTAAAAATAAGTCATATATGAGTTATTTCTTATATTTAAATTCTGAAGTTCATCTCTTTCCAGTAACTCTTTTGAAGTAAGCTACTTCCCCTGCTGAATTCCTTATCATTCATTCAGATGCAAAAAAGTACTATTTTATCAAATGTAAAGCTCTGTATTGAATGACAGAAAACATTAGTTCTTGTCATAAAGGAACCTAAAGTCTAGGAGAAAATATAACACCAAAAACACAATTAAGTCTGAGGTAGAGTTCTAAGCATAACTAGAGAGACAGAGATACAGAGTGCTGGGTATTTGGGAAAGGGGAAAACCACGCCAGGCTGGGGTGGGCTAGCTCAAGGAAAACTTCACTGCAGTTCAGTCTTGGAGGTATGGGCAGAAATTAGAACTAAAGCAATAGTGACAAAGGAAAGAAATTCTAGGCAGGAAAGTCAGGGAAAGCAAAAATACAAGAAAACGCAGGGGCAGGTAGATAGAGCATATCGAGTTTTTTCACTGAAGCACAGTACATTAAAGGTAAATAACTAATGAGCTGAAAAGGAAGGCTGATGAGGATCTCACATGCCAAGATATCTGAAAGCAACTTGAGTAGCATACCCTTTCTCTGGGTTTACCACAATGGCTCGAGGTCGGTCTTGCTCGCCTTTTAATACCACTCCAATTGATCTCCCATCTAATCTTGTTACGTTAATGACATTGGTGGCCTCACAAGTCCAGTAAATGTAGCGGCTATAAATATCAATGCTGAGGTCATAGGGTTGTATTTCCAGGTTCTGATTTGGAACTGAGCTCACAACCACAGTAAAACCCTAGGGAAAGAAAAAGACGCACATATAGAAAATTAGGCTCCAAGCCAGAGAGCCCTGAAGTGATCGCTCACAAAGCTTACACTTACATGGTACAAACCTGAGAAGGAACTCTCAAGTCTCACCAGACATTTCTTACTAACAGATTTTTTTTATGGGTAATGTGCTTCTTTTTTATCAGGCATTTTAAATGTTCCCTTTGGCTATTATGACATGTAGCAGAGGAGTGAGCTGAGGCCATATTAGTTGCTCTAGGAACCCGACAGTGCATTGATTCGAGTGGGAAGGTGGCAAGAGTCTCCTGTAAAGTGACTACAGCTGCAGCTAGAAACATCCCTACAAGTCCTCCAAAGCAGCGGTTCTCAACCAGGGGCATTTGGCACTGTGGGGAGACATTTCTGATTGCCACATCTATACGAGTACAACTAGCATCTAGTGGGTGGGGATGCTGTTAAACAGCTTACAATATACAGGTCATACCTCCACAACAAAAAGAATTATATAGCCTAAAAATGTCAATAGTGCTGAAGGTGTGAACCGCTTACAGAGACACAGCAATGAGGGCTAGAAACCACATCAACCAGTCATGTCCTTCTCCAATCCTCAAACCACCAAAAAAAAAAAAAAAAAAAAAAAAAAATGTTTTTAACAAAGCAAAGCAATAGGGAGGTTCTGTTCTAATGTTCTATATGAATAAATTATATTTCATTTGCTTGGCAACGCTGAGATAATATATTCCTTAATGAGGCTATCTCATTTATCTGCTGTGTCCTTGACTGTATAATAACAGCTATAATTTCTATTATTTATCAGTCTGTTAGTCCTGGTCTATATAGTGTAAGGTGCATCTGTAATATATCACTATTGCTAGACCTCTCAATGATCCCTCAACAGCCCCTAAATACATGATCACCTCACCCTTAGTGACATACCAAAACTTAATCCAATCTCCCTAAATTCTAATATATTCAAAATTCAACATCACTGCTATAAGGAAGACAAATAATTATTCATAGTAATTCCCAGTCTAAAACTGCTTGGCCACAGAAAGAAAGTAAAGTAGTATGGATAACTGTGATATAAACCATGACTGGTATGTAAGCATAGATAAGATATTGATAATATTTTTATTCCCTCCCCTCCCTAGTCACCAAATAATAGCCCCCCCCATCATTAAGTTAGTGATAACATATCCTTAGGTGTTTTTAATTTTACCAAGACTGTGTTATATGTTTCTTATCCTCTAAACCTTTTAAAAATAATTAATAATAATAGAACTGTTATTTACTGAGTCTATACATACTATGTAACAGATAATGGGCTATGTGCTTTACATTGTTTTCAGCTAAAAAGTTCCTAAGAATCTTAGTGAGTGACACAGATAGATCAAAACCAAGGTCTATTTAATTTCAAAGCTTCCAACACTCCATGTAAATGAAACCATAATGGAAAAAACTAAACAAACAGACATGAGTGGCAGTAACAAAGTCATTACCAACATACGAACTAAGTTTTCCTTATACAATTTTTATTCCAACAGCATTATCAAACAATTAGGATCTTTGATAATGATCAAAGATCATTAGGAGGAAAAAAAGCTGCTAGGTCCAGAATTTCACATTCTTCTCTCTCTCTGCACGTGCGCGCACGCACACACACATACACGCACGCACACACTCGAGAATTAAGTAAAAGAGGATGGTTAGTCCAACTACATAGTAAAAAAAACAGAATTTGAACCGAGCCCTGAATTACCTGGCTGCCATCTTCTTGTGCTTTTCGGATCATGTTTTGTCGTGAGTCAATCCAATAGAGTTGCTTGTCCAGTGGGTCATAGTCAATGGCCCGGACATTCCGAAGGCTGTGGATGGGAAGGATGATGTCAGGGCTCTGCTGTTCATCGATCACCATGCGGTTGATGGCACTCTTCTGACTGAAGAGTAGGAAAGTAGTTGGAGCTTAAAGAAAGAAAAGAGCAAATTTTAAACACAATTACTCTAAATCTTGTATCACTCAAAGATCTGATCAACCTGTTGTCTACATTTCATGCAAAACAGACACAGATGTTGAAGAGGTAAGACTGAGGACAAAACCGTCTGGAATGTCCCTAGAAACTCTCCTCAAGGTGACACTAATGAGCACTATGCTATCAAACCAGTTATGAATTTACCCAATGACATAGGGTATTATGTCATAACCCTAGCCTATTTTGTTCCATTTTGTCCACAGTGTCATAAAAGGAGACTTGATTTCAATAAAGCATTTGATAAAGATATTAAAATTCTCCTTGTGTGCCAAGTGAATAATCCTACTCTTCCATAAGCTATTCTGCGGGTGGCAGGAAACCTGGGTTTCCATAGGTCAAAGCAGAAATTCCAAGAAAGGTTTTAGTATCAGCTCTCTCATTATCTACTCACTTGATCATAACTAAGTCACTGAACCTCTCTGGGTCAAAGTTTGCTCAACTCTAAAATAAGGTTACAGCTATTTTGTCCTGTTCATTGAGTTCCTGTAAGAATTTTACAACATATATGAAGATACTTCAAGAATTAAGGGTGCTGGGTGACTCAGTTGGTTAAGCCTCCTATTCTTGATTTTGGCTCAGGTCATGATTTCACAGTTCGTGAGTTTGAGTCCCGCATCGAGCTCTGCACTGTGAGTGTGGAGCCCACTTGGGATTCTCTCAGGGCGCCTGGGTGGCTCAGTTGGTTGAGAGTCTGGCTTAGGCTCGGGTCATGATCTCAGTTCCCGGGTTCAAGCCCTACATCAGGCTCTGTGCTGACAGCTCAGGGCCTGGAGCCTGGCTTTGGATTCTGTGTGTCTCCCTCTCTCTCTGACCTTCCCCCACATTCGCTCTGGCTCTCTCAAAAATAAACAAACATTAAAAGAAATGTAAGGGGGGGCGCCTGCATGGCTCAGTCAGTTGGGCTTCCGACTTCAGTTCAGGTCATGATCTCGCGGTTCATGAGTTTGAGTCCCACAGGGGGCTCTGTGCTGACAGCTCAGAGCCTGGAGCCTGCTCCAGATTCTGTGTCTCCCTCTCTGTCTGCCCCTTTCCTGCTCACATTCTGTCTGTTTCTCTCTCAAAAATAAATAAACATTGGGGAGCCTGGGTGGCTCAATCAGTTGAGTGTTTGATTTCAGCTCAGGTCATGATCTCACAGTTCGTGGGTTCGAGCCCCACATCGGGTTCTGTGCTGACAGCTCGGAGCCTGAAGGCTGCTTCAGATTCTGTGTCTGCCTCTCTCCTTGCCTTTTCCCTGTTCATGCTCTCTCTCTCTCAAAAATAAACATTAAAACAAAATAATAAAAATAAATTTAAAAAATAAACATTAAAAAATGTAATAATGCATTATTGTCAATTATACCTCAATAAAAAAGTGTAAAGTATTATATAAATGTAAAGTAAAAATAACTACTGTTCATTATATCAGTAGTAGCAGTAATAAAGTTAGTATTAATAGAAATTAAATCCTCATGGATTGCAGTTACAGGTTTTATTTTGCATTGTGTGGATGATAATTGCAAGGAAAGCCAGTAAAAATGTCTCTCTCTCTCTTGCTCTCTTACACACACATGCACACACAAAACTAGTAATAACAAATGCTTTATACTCATTATCTCTATCTTCACAAAAAACCTTGTATTTATATTTTTACCAAAAAAATATATTAATCTGATATTAAGTTGATGTCCTAAATTTATGAAATGGGGAAATGCAACAGAGACTAACCCTCGGGACTAAGACACTGATTACTATGCAGGAAAACATCTAGAAAACAACAGCATTTGGGGCGCCTGGGTGGCTCAGTTGGTTAAGTGTCCAACTCTTGATAACAGCATAATGGCTCAGGTCATGATCTCATGGTTGAGATCAAGCTCCACTTGGGATTCTCTCTCTCCCGCACTCTCTGCCCCTCCCCTGCATATTCTCTCACTTACCAAAAAAAAAAAAAAAAGAAAAAGAAAAGTAAAGAAACAGCATTTCACAGTGCTACCAACAACTTCAAAGTCTACTAAGTATTTTGAAAATCTTCATTAAACCATATATAAAGGGGCGCCTGGGTGGCTCAGTCGGTTAAGCGGCCGATTGGGCTCAGGTCATGATTTCGCGGTCCGTGAGTTTGAGCCCCGCGTCGGGCTCTGTGCTGACAGCTCAGAGCTTGGAGCCTGTTTCAGATTCTGTGTCTCCCTCTCTCTGACCCTCCCCCGTTCATGCTCTGTCTTTCTCTGTCTCAAAAATAAATAAACGTTAAAAAAATTAAAAAAAAAAAAAAGTATATAAAAATTCCACAATTATACTCCAGTCTCTTGGTATTCAGTCATCACCTAAATCCAGTAGAATTTTGTGCTTTTCGTGGACATAAACATAAATGGCCAATCTAGAAGTCCTTGCTTAGGAGGACCTAAGCCCCATTCTTCACGATTCCATCAAGTGTGGTTCCCTGGTTTACTTTACATTTATACCCAAAAGTACATTGGCTTAATTTGAGTTTCCCAAAGAAACTCATTGCTACTCATAAAGAAACCTGGTATTTACAACACTGAAATTCTTTTTTTTTTTTTTTTTTTTTTTTTAATGAAACATAGTTGACACACAATGCTACATTCACAACACCGAAATTCTGCTTTGTGTAAATTCTTCACCAGTTAGAAGCCCATACCTAGCTTGGAAGATTTAGAAAGTCTCCCACTGGAACCCTCCATTATCTGGAGTCAACTCCATCACATACTGACTTAACAACTTTTAGCAATTTTAGTAGAACACATACACTAGGTAGTAAAAATATATGTCACAACAAGGTAGCTTTTTTTTTTTTTTAAGAATTATTTTTTGGCAGTACTGCTTTCTTGTAACTGAAGAAAAAAGGGGTGGGAGGGGGGCTCTAAACTCTTAAGTTTCTGACAGAATAATCACCACTTATACTAAGACATACAATGAAGCTTAGACTCCAGAGTTTTAGTTGCCAACTTTTCCTGCCTGGGAAACAATCAAGTATATATTTGGCCCCTACCATGTTTTACTGGGCACTTGCTTTTTTTTTGAGTCAAGTTTTAACCTTCAATTAGATTCTACAATTAGGTGTTTTAGAAACGTAGATTAAGACAAAGTCAAATATGGCTTCAAATAAATGCTTGTTTTGAAAAGTCTACATATGACATTAATGGAAGCTGATGTTGTCACTTATTTCAAGGAAGACTTGATTCTGTCATTCAGTGCTTAAAGTGATAAAGAATATGCAATTTTGTAAGCCCAAATCCAACCTAATTTATGTAACCTCTAACTCCCTCATCTCCTGCAGAATGGTACTTTGAGAAATTGTCATACAGACTGTCTGAGCTTTACATTGTCACAATGAAGACAGATGAGATGTTAAGTAGGAGGGAGGTTTTCAGCTCCTTTTGAAGGCACAATTGTTCACCTGCAGCTTAAAGGAAGGCCATGCTCTTGTGGAAGAACTTCATAAACTACAAGGCCAACAAGCCCATCACCTCTGACTGTGCCACTTGTGCCCTGTGCCAAGGGCATGAGTAGGGACCAAAGTCCAGTCCACACTTCATTAGCCAAGCCATGTACCTGTGTGGCTGCAAATGCTGAAAGGAAACCATTTTTTCCTGATTTGCACAAAGGTGCCATAGAGACCAACCACCTCAGTACTGAACAAGGGATTACACAATTTGGCTTCTTGTTTCCTCCCTGACTTGATCTCTTTATTCACTCTAATCCAGTGACACTGGCCCCCTCGGTGTTCCTCTAATATGCCAGACATGCTTCTTCCTAAGACCTCTGCATTTGCTGTCTCTTTTGCTTAATAGGTCTTCTCCCAGATATCCACATAACTCATTTCCTCACCTCCTTCCATTCTTGACATAATGTCACCTTATCAGTAAGGAGTTCTCTGATCAGTGTATTTAACATTGCAATTCTCCTCCTCACCCTTTCTTGCTCTTAATATTTCTCCAAAACATTTATCTCCATCTAACCCATGATATAGTTTACTTATTTGGTTCACTATCTGTCCCACTGGAATATAATCTCCATGGGGGCAGAGACTGATGTCTATTTCATTCACTGCTACATTTTCCACTGGCTCAAATAATGCCCAGTATGTAGCAGACATTCAATATATATTCATTGGAAGAAGAAATGAATAAACACATGAAGAAACAAGCATTAGATCACAATAACTAAGGGGCAGCCCTGTAGCCACAATTTTGAAAGAAAATAAAATTATTTCAGATAATTGGGAAGGAAAACAAACAAACATTTATTTAGGACCTCCAACATGTCACTCATCATTCTAGATAGTAATCCCCAAAATTATCATCTCCATTTTTAGGTAAGCAAACTCAGAAAGGTTAAGTATTTTCCCAAGGTCACAAAGCTGATAAGTGGAAGAGTATATGTATCTTTCTAAGTCCTCCCCTGCTTCTTCATTCTTTTATTTTACAATGATTTCTTGAATCATTACTACTCACCAAGCATTGTTCTAGGCACCTAAGATCCGTGAAAAAAACAAAACAAAACAAAAACACTGCTTCAGGGAGCTTATGTTCCAATAAACAGACAATAAAAGCAATTAACATAATTAAGAAGTTATAGTATATAAATATTAGAGTACATAAATTACATACGGTAACAAAGAATGATAAATGTTACAGGAAAAAGAAAAAGTACAGGTAAGCAGCACTGGCAATGCTAAATAGGGTGGAAGGATGATTTGCCATTTTAAAAGGGTAGATCAAGTCTCACTGTGTAGGTCACAATTAAGCAAAGACTCAGAGATGAAGTATATCCATGTAAATATTTGCAGGAAAAACATTCCAAAAGGTGATAAGCAGCACAATAATCCTGAGGTGGGAGTAACTGGCATATTTGAAAACAACGAGGCTGGGGTAGCTGTGTCATGAAGAGAGCAAGGGGAGAACAGTGAAAGCCACGGTGAAAACAGTGAAAGCCAGGAGAAGCAAAGGGGGAGGGATGCAAAGTGAGGGGTACGGATCATGTAGGAACTTGTAGCCCATTATAACAACTAGGTTTTTACTCTGTGTGAAATGGGGAGCCATTGTAAGGTTTTGAGAAGAGAAACAGCATGATCTGATTTAGCTTTTGAAACACAGGTCAAACATGAAAAGATGCTCAACATCATTCACCATCAGGGAAATACAAATCAAAACCACAAATGAGATACCACCTCACACCTGTCAGAATGGCTAAAATTAACAACACAAGAAACAACAGGTGTTGGCAAGGATGCAGAGAAAGGGGAACCCTCCCACACTGTTGGCGGGAATGCAAACTGGCACAGCCACTCTGGAAAACAGTATGGAGGTTCCTCAAAAGTTAAAAATAGAACTACTTTACGATCTAGCAATTGCACTATTAGCTATTTACCCAAAGGATACAAAAGTACGGATTCAAAGGGGCACACATGTCCCAATGGTTATAGCATTATATCAGCAACAGCCAAACTGTGGAAAGAGCCCAAATGTCCACTGACTGATGAATGGATAAAGAAGATGTAGTATATATACAATGGAATATTACTCAGCCATCAAAGAGAATGAAATCTTGCCATTTGCAACAATGTGGGTGGAGCTACAGTGTATTATGCTAAGCAAAATAAGTCAGTTAGAGAAAGACAAACATCATATGATTTCATCCATATGTGGAATTTAAGAAAGAAAACAGATGAACATATGGGAGTGGGGAATAAAAAGAAAAAAGAGAGGTAAACAAACCATATCTTAAAGATAAAGAACTGAGAATTGATAGAGGGATGTGGGTGGGGATTGGGCTAGATGGGTGATGGGTATTAGATAGGGCACTTGTTATGATGAACATTGGGTGTTATATGTAAGTGATCAATCACTGAATTCTACTCCTGAAACCACTATTGCACTGTGTGTTAACTAACTAGAATTTAAATAAAAATCTGAAAAATAAATAAATAAATAAATAAATAAATAAATATATACATACATGAAACACAGGTCAAGGAGTAAATTGCCCACAATGTTGGAAAAGTATCTAAAGGCAAGCACTTTGTGATAAATTTCTCTCATAATCTGCCTTGGATTCTAATATATCTCTACACAAATATTAAATGGTACTAATTATAAAAAGAGGACACAACAGGGGCACCTGGGTGGCTCAGCTGGTTAAACACCTGATTCTTGAATGTGGCTCAAGTCATGATCTCAGTTTGTGGGTTTGAGCCCCACATCAGGCTCTCCTCTAGCAGCACAGAGCTGCTTTAGATTATCTCTCTGCCTCTCCTCCACTTGTACTCTCTCTCTCTCTCTCAAAAATAAGTAAACTTAAAAAAAAAAAAAAAGTACACAATAGAAAGCCACTTGAAGCACTGTTGATCTATCTCCAAAAGGCAGCCAAAGACAGATATGGGGACTCTCGGCACTGATTCCTCAGGCCTTCACTCAGCAACTAATATGCACAAATATAAGCAGTAAAAACAATAATGATCTCAAAGGGTCTTTCCATATTCCCCTTGGTTCCATTCTCCATTGGTCATTACTCCTATTTTTTTCCTTCCATTCAACGTCAAACTTCTTGAAAAAGACAACTACCCCTCTCTCCCTTTCTCCATTCACATTCTGACCAACTCTAATCTTTAACCATTATTTCCCTGCAACTAATCTCTTTAGGGTTACTAATCACCACCTTCTTCAAAAATCCAGTGGACATTATTTTAGGGTTCACCTAACTCAGCCTGTCAGCAGCATACAGCACAGTTCTCTGTTTTGGAATAATCTTGTTTCTGGTGCCGCCATTCTCTCCTGTTTTTCCTTTTCCCTCTCTGGATGCTACTCTTCAGTGTCCACTGCAAGCTCTCCCTCCTCAGACAGAATTCCTTAGGTTACCAGACCCCTTCCTTTCTCTTTAACAGGAGCTGGCAAACTGCAGCCCACAGCTAGATCTTGCCCTTCTGTCTGTTTTAGAATAGTTTATTGGAATTCAGACACATTTTAAAAATGTCTTGTCCATGGCTTTCATGCTACAGTAGACAGAGTTGAACAGGTATGAGAAACTGTATGACTCACAAAGCCTAAGTGTTTACTCCCTGGCCCTGTACAGAAAGTTTGCGAACTCTAGCTCCATACCCTCTCCCTAAGTAATCTTACCCATTTTAATACGTGCTGGCAATTCCAAAATCTATTTATCTTCAACCTCATGTCTCCCCTCTTCTATCTATCTATTAAATGTATCTATGTCAATGTCCCATGGGGAAATCGATATAAACATGCCTAAAATTAAACTTCTCACTCTAGTCTTCTCATCTCCTACCTACTTAACTACTCAAACCAAAAATCTAAAAGTCACCCTTGCCTCCTCTCTCTTCTTCTTCCTCACGTACAACCTACTGTTCTGTTCATTCTAGCTTCAAAATACACCTTCAATCCATCACCTTCTGTCACCACTGCCACGTCTCTTACCACATCAGTCTGCCTGACCTCCCTGCTACCACAACTCTCTTCAAATCCATTCTACACAATAATCAAATCATGTTATACCTTAATTTTCACAGCAACCTTACATGGTAGTTAATATTATTATTCCCATTTTACAAATGAGAAGTTTAAAGCTTAAAAAATTTATGGAACTTTAGTAAAACTCAAAACTATTATGTGGCAAAGACTCCATGAAATCATTAAACTATAAACTTATATTCTTTCTTTTTCACAACTGAAGCCTTATGTCACAACACACTGAATCCTTTCCTATGTGACTTCTTATACTTTCAGTCACAGAATAAAGTAATTTCAATAGTGAACTGAATAGTTAATAGCTATTATTATTATTATTATACACATCATTTAACATTTTATATTATTATGTTAAATTTAAACATTACGTTTATATATCATGTAGAATAATATATATTTATTTTATACTTTTTATGTTTTATATATTTTTGTATATTACATTATGTCATATATGTGACTAATTGAATAATTAATAGCTAATCCAATATCCTATAGCAGTTTTGTTACCATCCACCCTAGTGAACCATATCCTACACTTCTCTGACATGAATTTACCCTTTCCAGTCGAATTCTCTATTTGTTTATCATATCTAGCAATTTGTTCTTGTCTATCCATCAAGACATGGGCCGTCACATATACTTGAGTCCTAAACCAGGTTTCCCCAAGCCAACAATGTTTGTTACATATTATGTTTTGATATCATTAGCACAGTGTATGTGTGGTTAATGTGTATTTAATATGTAATATGTACTGCTAATATTTAAATATCAGCAGATATTACAGCCAAGAAAAATCTGGATGAATGGAGAAGATCTGGTAATCCACTGGAATTAAGTAGTGACCACCCACAATGCTCAGAGCATGTGCTCTTTAGTTCCCCAGATATTTACAATTATTTTATACCCGGATAAATTTACATGAAAAATATGTATTTTCCACCTGGCCTCTTATTTGCTTAAATTTTTTATCTTTAGTCTATACTATGAACTTCAAAGGACAAGGAGGTTGTAGTTTGAAAATTTTCTGTTTTACTGCCTGTACTTTATAATAAATATAACACGAATAAGAAAAATATAAATTCTTAATAGCACGCATGTATGATAGTCTGTCTCACTGAAGCTATTGTGCACTAAATATTTAAATGCTCAAAAGTAAAAGACTTAATTTTTTCTGCAATACCAATTTTTCCATAACAGCAACTGGCTATCATCAAACAGTTAAGTTACAAAAACGTGCATTTTTCCATCTTTAGTCCTTCTCTTTTGTTAAATGATCAACTCTGAACTTCTACAACTTGTTAGCTCTAGAAAGAACATGAACTACAGTGTTTTCAAAATCCTGCTTTCTCCTCGAATTCTAGTTTGCACTGGGGGAGACACAGCTTACCACTACAAGTCCTGTTGTCGGCGTTAAGAGAGTAGTGGGCAGGGCATCCACAAACAAAACCCCCAACTGGCACAGCCAAGCAGAGGTGGGAGCAGTGCCCATTGCTGGAAGCACACTCATTCCACCCTGCCTGCCGAGAGGAGTGAAAGACGAGGATGTCCATCACATAATCCAAATGGCCCTGGATGATGGTGCGGTTTTGGCCACTGGTTTTGTTGGCACGTTCAATGCTGCGCCGGCTCCAGTCTGTCCAGTAGATGTAATCTTGGTACTGAGTTAAGCCAAAAGGATGAGGCAAGTCATCTGCTATAACTTCCCGGTTGAGTCCTGTTTTCAGAAAGGCAGTAGACGGGAAAAGCAGAGGCATGAAACATGTGAGAGTAGAAGAACCTTATTGGCCAAAAGAAAGAAAGTTGTAACATATAAAATATTACAGTTGTAAGCAATTTAAGATAGAACAACTTATTTAACAGCAATTTTAAAACCAGACCAGTCCTCTGAAATCAATCCATCTGCAGTCTGACCCCATGCCTCAAACTTATATTCTTGCTATAAATCACTGAGTTTGTTTAAACTCCAAGTGGTCTGTTTTGACTGCAGTTTTATTTTCTCTCCATAAGGGTCTGTAAGTTGAACTTTTAGTCTTCCTTCCATAAAAGATGGAAATGCATATACTGTACTTTACTAGTACAAAAAGTCACTTCAGGAATATCTAGGGAGTTACAAATTCCACTACAAGCCCAACAATAATGAAATTTCCACAAAATAAAGAGATGTGAATCCAAGAACCTGGCCCACTATTAATAATAATAAACAGGATACAATGTCAGAGCACCTAGACATTCATAGGAAGTTCTGTCAATAGTATCTAACCAATGGTAAACAGCAGTCACGGATTTTTATATAGAAAGAATAACATACTATCTGTCTGGATTAAAAAAAAAAAAGAAGTACACCTTACCAAGCATATTTGAAGATTCTATTAAGTTGGTGTCCAGGTCTGTCCAATAAAGCCTCCTTTTAGCATAATCAATAGTTAGGCCATTTGCCCGTCCCACATTTGGAACTAACGTAGTACGTTCACTTCCATCCATGGCAGCTCTGTCTATCTTAGGTTTTCCACCCCATTCAGTCCAATACATAAATCTAAATTCAAAACAATAGATATGTAACAGGTCACTTTTGATTATTTGGGAAAAAGGGTCATATTCATGCATGGTAACTAAATAAATTTAAAGAAAATATACATTAAATCAAGGAAATCGGTAAAGCAAAATCAAGGCTATCATTTTTTCAATTATTTTGGCACCCTCACCTAAATATTTTTTCTCATATCCTAAAAAGGAAGTGAGTCAGCTTTCTTTAGTCTTTCCAATGAATTTGTTCCATCCAAAACCCAGAAACTGGAAACAAACTAATGATATCCATACTGCAGCACTTGCATTTATGCAACTAATATTCAAGAAGATACCAAAAAATTAAAGTTCTGGGCTCAGAATCTGATTCACGTCTGCATAAAATAGCTTTGTATCTTTACATATTTCTGAACACAAGTAATTTGAGGTTTAAATTTTTAGACTTATTTTTCAACTTGTATAATCAACTCTCCCCAAAAACAAGTTGCAGGAGTATATCAAAGGTAAAAATTAATAGTCTTTAAATGGAACTAAAAAGCAAAGTTTGAAATGTTTTTGGTCGTGCAGTCCAAGGGAACATACTATGTGTGTATGAGCAGTGACTCACCCCTTACTGTGTCGGCTGGGCACTGAACACTACTGCTATAATCCCTGTAAAATTTTAGAATACTTTCTTGCTTTTATATTATTTTTCCAAGTTTTTCACATTAACCTCAGAGCAGCCCCACAGTATAGGCTGTTTATAGATGTAAAGAGGCCAAAGCAATAAAAGAAATGTGAATGATCTAATTTCTTCAACTCCATCACATGGCAGGGCTAGAACTAGAACCTAATCCCTAGCTAAGTACTTTTTCAACTAAACTAGTAAGGTGCTAGTTTTGAGACATTCTGAATACTGGAACTAGAAAAGCACTCCACATGCCAACTCTCATCAAATACCTGAAGACAGACATTTACTCATCAGTCTGTCAGCTGATGGTTGACTTGGTAGCAATGCATGAACGTGCTTTTCTGAAAATTAAAGTTAGTCTTGGGCTTTGTTTGCATTTGTACTTGTCAGCTGACAGGCACGTGCACACAAGAAGCAAAAGCAACTGTGAGACAAATGTCACAGTTGCTAGCAGCCAAATAAACTGTGGAGTCCTTAGTCCCAATTATTAAATTTATCTGTGTGGTAACTAATGCTTAGAGTTAAGATCACCGTAATGCAACCACAACATGTCAGCACAGAGAAGCTATCTTTGCTCTGGCCTTCTAACGAGATGGAGACTAGGTAATAATGGAATTAATGTGATTTCAAGGATCTATTTTTAATTACAGGTATGGTAAATATGTTTGTATGTTCACACTGTTAACTTCTGCTTTTAAAAGTAGAATTATTCTTCAAATTTCAGATTTCTTAGCTGTTGGCTTTTTAAAACTTGCTACATCATGTAAGAGGATCACCTACCTTTGAAAAACGTCATGTTGTAAAGAAATGTTTTTTTAATCGAAAACAGTTTACCATCTCATATCAAAGTTTCTCTAAGCTTTTAACAATGATCAAACTAATTGTCCACTTTGAACTGATGAATATTCTAAAATGGGACTTTTTAAAATGCAGCTATTTCTTAGTACACGGCATTATTTCAGTGGGTTTTAGATCTGATTTAACTTCAGAGAGGGTAAAGCAAAATGCAAACGATACCTTTAAAAAGGCTGTTTATTAGCATACAATGGGATCGGTAATATTTAATTACTAGTCCATCTCACCAATCTTCCTTTACCTAATGTTAATAACGGCAAAAGTAAAATATAGCTAATAATTAGTTCTAAATCAGTGAAATCTCAACTAATGGGTTTTAAAATAAAGCCTACCTATGGTTTAGTTACCAGATTCCTAGTAAGCATTATTTAAGACATCAAAAATACAATCCATAATGAGGCTATGGGCAACACAGTTGCAAAGAATGCATACATAAAAGCTGTTTACCCTTCAGCAGGGTCCAGTGCAAGAGCTCTGGGACTATCTAGGTCTTTCCAAACCAAAACTTGTCGGTGCTGCCCATCCAACTTTGACACCTCAATTCGATTCGTTCCTGTGTCTGCCCAGTACAAGTTCTTCCCAAGCCAGTCTACTGCCATGCCTTCTGGATAATCTAAGCCAAATTCCACCACATGTTCCAGTGCACTGCCATTCATGAAGGCTCTGCTGATGGTCTGCAAGAATGAGATTAACAACAAAATCACATGGCTTAAGTATAAAACACTATCAAGAAAGAAGAGTTCTGATTTTCGTTGGGTGCGAGGATCCAGAAGCATAGTTTCTTAATACAATTCATGTATTTTACAAGCACAGAAAAAGCCTGATGTCAATCTCTAATAAATGCAACTGTGACCTCAAGTTTTAGTATCAAGCCGAGGAGAAATTTTTGTAATTATTAAGGACCAAAAATTTACTCAAGTAAGACAGTGGAATGACTTTGCTTTTAAAATCTATTAGTAATCAAGTGAAAAAAATATGGCTAGAATGCTGTAGACTTGTAATTGGTAGTCAACTTCCTGAAGGCTCCTGAGAGTATGCCATGTCATTGTGTCAATCTGCAAAGATCTCAACAACCTTATACATCATAAAATGTACATAACCATTATCAGATTATTACCACTGCAGCTCTGAGTTCCCAAAATTTCAAGCCATTATTCAAGCCATTAATAATGGCTGCTACTTCTTGGCAAGTACTACCTTAAGTGTACACATGTTTACACATATTTTCTCATTTAATCCTCAAAATAGCCCTGCAAGATAGGCATTATCTCTATTTTCAAGATGAGGAAAACTTAGAAGGCCATACAATACAAGCCAAAATATACTTATTTTACTTCATTTATTCATTCATTCAAGTTAAAGATTTTATTGAACACAATTAGAATCCAATTCTGGCTCCAATACCCCGTGATTTTTGCATATTAAACAAATTTTACACAAATTATATGAAATAGGCCCAAAACAATCTAGAAGAAGGAAAGATTATTCTCCAGATTTTCTGTTCAGGAGCTCCTCCCTCTTATTGACTTAGTAGTGCTTTTCAATATTTATTTTAGGAAAAAGAAAATAAAGGTATATTCTAACTCATAATTGGCATTTTATACCTCAGCCAGACTACGGAATTGTGTTTAAAATAAGTCAAGTCTCTATAACTCATTTAGATGGGACTTCAACTGCTTACTCTTTAATTGCAGAAAATGTCACTCATTATCCTCAAATGGAATAAAGCAGAGGTAGATTATGTCTTGCAGATTTAGAACACTCAAGCAAAGTATCCTGTATTTTAAAAAAGCACTTAATTAAATACGGAATGGACCTTCTCCTTCCTTTAAAAAGTTAAGGGCTTTTGTTGAATTCTGCCTATTAAACAACAAGGGAGAGTGATCACAGCATGAAGACTCAAATTTTAGAACCTCTCCCTTTTAGTCTTTGGTTTTAACATTTCAATTCTTTTAAGCTAACCTTGAGTGATATATCGGTCCAGTAAATTCGGTTGTCTGTCACATCAAAATCCAAAGCAGAAGCTTCTTTGACACCAGTGAGAGGAATGGCCACGTTATTATTGTTAGTTTCCAGAGAAATTCGCCTGATATCTGCTCTCCGTGAAAACAAAAGGAAAGCCTCTGGGACAATGCAAGTCTTCATGTCACTGATGAGTTCAAAGCCAATGGGGCAGGCACAACGAAGGCCCTGAGGCCTATATAGGCAAAGATGGCTACATCCCCCATTTTCCTCTGCACAAGGGTTGGAACCTAAAAAATATGTTAATTATAAAAGGATACAGAAAGACACACACATTGACACAATCAACATATTTTCACTTTAAAATGACTAGGCATGTGGTTCACAAAGACCTATGATTCTATCTGCTCCAAAATATAGTTTCAATCCTAATGTCATAAATACCATGAAGATTAATAGGGAATAAAAAGCCAGGGGCAGTGATGCAGGCCTGTATTCCCACCTACTCAGGAGGCTGAGGCAGGCGGGAATGCTTGAGCCCAGGAGTTCTGCATTGTAGTGCATGCACTTTGCTAGGCCAGCCCTCCACACTAAGTTAGCTTCAACGTGGTGCCCTCCCGGGCACGGGATACCACCAGACTACCTAAGGACTGTGCACTGGCCCAAGTCGGAAACGGGACAGGTCAAAACCCCCTGCTAATCAACTGGAAATAAAGGTATGCAAATACTTTCCTTTGTACCCACAGTAAGCTTTAAAATAAGTTACATTATTCATACAATAGGACAGAATTCTTTTAATGAAGCAGGTGTGTGTGCATGTGTGTGTGTATATATTTAGCCCTTCAAGTAAAACTATGTAGCCAGAGTACTAAGCCAACATTCAAAAGGCCCATTTCTTGTTAAAAAAAAAAAAAAAAAAAAGAATTAACAGATAATTTCTATATTCCCTCAAAACACCAAAAATTTACACTGCTGCTTGATAAACCACTATCTCTAACTTGTCTCATCCTTGGCATCCATCTTTGAAGGAATTTTTTAATTACTTACCAATGATTCGATGAACATTCGTGGCCTTTAGGCCCATGAGATCAGGAAGTTGATCTATGATGATCTCCCTCTCTGCGCTTCGTTTGTGTACTCTTTCGATGCTACGCCTCTGCCAGTCAGTCCAGTAAACATAGTCACCCAACAGAGTAAACCCAAATATGTGAGGAATTTTGTCTTCCACCAGTACTCGTCTCCCAGTGCCATCAATATTCATAACCTTCAAGTTTAAGTTTAAAGACAAGAGGAAAAGATGTGTACTTATTCTTCGAATGTATATAAAATGACAAATCCAACTGCCTGTTGTATCAAAACTGAAGTCATCTTAGTTATTTTTATTACAATGTTTTCACAAAATAACATGCTAATTTAACAAGAATGATTTAAAATACTCAGTATAAGCTCATATTTTCCCTCTATTTCTCTATCTCTTATTACTCTTCCTTCTAAAAATTCTGGCAATATTAGCCTTAGTATGTATCTCTTTTATTAAGTGCCTTTTAAAAATTAAAAATACAGTATCATTACCTTAAATTTGCTTTTACATTTGTTTTTACATTATAATGTACCTTCATACACATTATTTTATTATATATTTTGTTTTATAACATACTTTATTTTTCCTGAGAGTTTTGTCTGTTTTACATTTATAAGGAAACAGAGATTCACAGAAGATCACATAGCTGAAAACAAAATGTCTTGTTTAGGACTCCTTCCGCTTATTATACTTTTTTATTTTATGGTTTTGTTTGAAAATTTTTTGAAAGCCCAAGATAAGGGCTCTCAGAACATCTCTCAGTCTCTTAAGATTATAATTATAAATGTATCTGGAGTTTACAACACTCTCTGCAACTAAATTTCCAGGAACTGGGATGTACCTACTGTCTCCAACTACCCCATTTAGCAACATTATTAAATTCATTCTGAAACTCTCATAAACTCAACAATTTCTGTACAAGTGGCAAAGGCATCTTTTCTGTCCCTGACATTCCAGCAACATGTACTCATCTTCTGTTCTGAAAGATGGAGTCAGTCTTCTAAAGCAAAAACTTGGAAGTCCCCAACTGAAACCATTTCTACCATTAAGTGGCCTGTGTGCCAGGCAAACTGGACTTCAGAAATGTTATTCTGGTACTAAAATCATGTACATACATGCAAACAGTATCTTCCCTACCCTCCTACAAACAGTATTATGATTTATGCAAGAATTAATTTTTTTATACATAAAATTAGTAGGAAATAGTACATATAAGTCAATACTGTGATTGCCTAAATGGAATGACAACCAGATGTTATCTTTATATCTCCTCTCTAAAATTTAAAAACTCTTGCTGACCTTCCAAGAACAGCCAAACCTTGAAAACAAAGTACTTAAAAAATTGAGTGAGCAAAACTGTGCTATATCCTTGCATTTTCATGGGTAAATATCAATAAATATTTCATTTATATCTGACAGAAGAGATGATAACTAAATGTTTGTGTGTTCATATCAGATACAATAGGACTTCCATTAAGCCAACTGTTTAAATCTTTATTTAATCTTTGTTTAAAAAGAGTATTTTTAAAAACATAGTTTATTTCTTTTATATTTATTTTTGAGAGAGAGAGAGAGAGAGGCACAGAGTGCAAGCGGGGGAGGAGGACAGAGAGAGGGAGACACAGAATCTGAAGCAGGCTCCAGGCTCCGAGCTGCCGGCACAGAGCCTGATGCGGGGCTCGAATTCACGAACCATGAGATCATGACCTGAGCCGGAGTCGGATGCTCAACCAACTGATCCACCCAGGCGCCCCAAAAAACATAGTTTAAAAGAATACTATCCTAATTCCTACATTAAATATTGCTTAAAGTTAATCATTTCTCCTTAATCTGAGACATCACTCTTGACATTTTACATTCATATTTTCTTGCAACAGATCATTCCTGGATATGCTTTATGATGTTTGTATCTTAAGATTACTTTGGTGTTTAAGAGCAAAAGGACTAAGTAGAGAAAAAGGGTCCATAATTTGTTTACGTATCTAACTAGAATGTGACCTCTAGAATAGCAGGAACCTAATTCATCCATTTACGTGCCTGCCACATCTACTGTTAAAGAGTCTGACAAAGAACTCAATAAATATTTGTTAAATAATTTTTAAAAAGAGATAGGTTTCCTAAGACACTCACTCAAGAAACCTTCCTAAAAATGGAAATGAAAATTTAACCATTATTATCCTCAGATTCTACAGTTTAGCCATTTGAATGAAAGGTATTCTTGCCCAAATTTTAAATCCATGTAAAAAATTTAAATCCACGTAAGAAAAAAATGCACACTACTCCCTACTTTTGGAGAATGGATACATTCCTGAACACTCCCTAAAAGCAGAGCTCCAAGAAAGAATTTCTGGCCCCCCTGTATTATTGGAAACTGTGATCGGAGAGAAAAATCTTTCCTTTATAAGATGTGTAACAGAAACATCTTTATTCTAGGTAGGGAAAGTTTATTTTTTAAAACTCTGTACTTTTATTTTACCTCCATCCCGAGGTACTCTCCTCCAGAGATTATCTCTTGACTCTAGCATCATCTTCTACCCTTTCATGAGAACTTCCTTTTAGTACTATTTCCTTCCTTCCCAAGGATCTTCGATATCTCCCTCTTCATAGGATCCTTTTTTCTGCCTTTATCACAACACAATTTCTTCCAACTTAGAAAGACACTGTTTAACAGTTGAATGATTCTGTTTTTACTGCCACATTCTTTGAATATGATCTGTAACAGCTGCCTCCATCTCTTAAGATTCATTCCCTTACTCTGCTGACTTCCAATCTCTGACTCAGATGAAATAAGTCTACTGAAAATGGTCAGTGACTACCTCCTTGCTTTCCTCAGTTCTTGTGATCTTTTGCCTTATTTATTTATTTATTTTTTAATTTGATACTCTTAACCACCCACTGAAACTATGCACTGGATTTTCATGGCACAGTATGACCTTTTCCCTTTTTCTATAGCCAGAAAGGCTTTTTATCTCTTCATTTTTACTGGTTCTCCCTTCCTTTTTCAGACCTGGTTGGATATTTTCCAAGGTTTCCTGAGTTCTCCTCTGCAAATCACCTTTTAAAGACCATCAAATCTTGCAGCTTCTGTTATCTTATGTAAAAATAAATACACAAAAAATAAATATGTAAAGTTCTAGTCTAAGGTCTCATCAGTTTCTACTGCAGTATTTCCAACTGCATCTCCTGGAAAATGTACCACTACGTCATCTAAAATGTCATATACTTAACAGCGAACTTATGTTCTCTTGTTAAGGGGAGTTCACCATCCAATCGAAGAGTTTCCAACACACAATGCCAAACAGTATGCACTGTACCACCCTAAAATACTACTTCCTCACAAGTTTATGGTATATTAAACCGTCTGACTTGATTTTCTTCCTAGTTTCAGTATGATCTTAAATCAATTACTCTGCATTATCTTACATTTAATAAACTAACACTAATTTTGCTGTACTATGCCCAAATACTGACCTTCCTGTTAAGATTTGTTTCCTCATCTAAAGGCACATACTAAATGCCTAGTATCGAACTTCTTCATAAAAATAAAATTTACGGGCACCTGGCTGGCTCAGTTGGTTAGCATCCAACTTCAGCTCAGGTCATGATTTCACGATGGTTCAGGGGTTTGTGAGTTCAACCAGTGTCAGGCTCGCTGCTGACAGCTCAGAGCCTGGAGCCCGTTTCAGATTCTGTGTCTCCCTCTCTCTCTGCCCCTCCACGGCTCATGCTCTCTCTCCCTCTCTCTCAAAAATAAATAAACATTAAAAAATGAAATGAAATGAAATAAAATTTAAATTTCTCCTCCAAAAACATTATAGGATCAACCAACTCTTTCTTTCAGTTGTGTTAGCCTACAACATTTCTGTTCATTCTAATAAGTGAACAACTTAAAAGATGGCTGCATAAGTATGAATTTGGATAACAGGCAAAAAACGGAACTGAAAATCACAGTGGGAAAAATAACAAAATCACAACTCCAAAAGATGCTTTTAGTTTACACAATTAAGCGTCTTCTATTTAGCGGTGACTCTTCATTCTGCTCTCTAAAAATCTCTCATGATTGGCAAACAATGTTCTGGCACAACTAGACAGACTTAGATTTCGAATATAAGTTCTATCACTCACTGGGTACCCTTAGGCAATTTCTCACCGTAAAACAGGAAGAGAACTTGTAACACTGAATTATTTAAGAATGAAATAAAATAATGTTAAATACGTAGCACAGTATCAGATGTGTAGATGCCCTGCAGATGTTGGTTCTTGCCTTTTAAAATTATTTCAATAAATACCTTAGTACCTCTTAGTAAATAGTTACATTTAAATGGCTGTAACTAATTGATTAAAATGTAGTGCTTCAAAATAAAAACTGATACATTAATATAAAAGAATACGTGGAAATTGAAGACCAAAACAACCACACTGTCTAGCAGAAGAATAAAACAACAGAATAAAACAGAAGAATAAAAACAACAGAAATAAAACAGAAGAATAAAAACAATACAGACCTTTCTATATCCTGGCAACTAGTGGAAAACTACAGGGCTGCAGCCTTATTCCCATTTCCAACCCCCAATTTGTATTGTTTGCTTATGCCACTTAGATGTACATAACTAAAACAGCAGACAAAAAGGAGCGAACAGTTTGACAATTCGATCACAAATATTTTTGCTGCTGTACCGGACCCTTGCTCCACTCCCCCAGCCTCAAATCAAACATTAACAAACACATCTAATGAAGGCAAATCGCCGTGAAAGACCTCATGAGGAATGCTAAGAAGTTTATTACAGGGCCTCTTGTAGCTAAGGGATTACAATTTAGTTGAGGAGGTAAACTGTATTTACATTAAAACCATACACATATACTCCTCTCTGGCCTATATCTTATCAAGAAGTATAGGAAATAGAGGAGCTCAAATCCATCTTGAAGAATTAGAAGAATTTTGACAAACAGAAAAAGGGTTTTTCAGAATAAAAGTAACACATGTTAAGACACAGTCAAGGATGCCTTGTGTGAGTGACTTTGAAACAAATGCTTTGAGGCAGAGAGAACACAAAAGGGACTCAAAGGAGACAACATTAGGCAGATAGATACCATCCTATGGCAGGGATGAGACTTCAGGATGAGACCTATAGAAAACAAGATACTTCTGAGGGCACTTTAAAGGAGAGTGATAGGACAAAATTCTGTTTTGGGAGGACCTCATTTACCTCTGTTACTGTGTTCAGATTGTGCTGAAAATAATCATCTTAAATACAGAATTAGGGTTAATAAAATATTTTCAATTACTGTGGGATGGTAATAGAGGTCCAAATCCCTTATCTGAGGCTTAGGGCCAGCCATATTTCAGACTTCAGATTTACTGTGAAATTGAGAAAGGTGAACACGACACACATGGCATATCACCTCTGCCTGGCTTCAGGGAGCACTTGGTTGCCAAACACATTAATATTTTTGCAGCAAAATACATATATATTCCCACAAAAAAGGATAAATAAAGACTACAGATAGTCTTACATTGCTTCAAGTCAGGTGTTCCACCAAATGAATTAACGGAAATAAGTTGGTTTTGAGAGCTTTTTCGATTTCAGAATTACACATAAGGGATTATAGATTAGAAATGCTTTGGTCTAGGCCCTTGTCCAAACTGGTGTTTGGATCAGTGTTAATGCTGCTTTAAGTGCAAGCCAGCGGGGCGCCTGGGTGGCTCAGTCGGTTGGGCCTCCGACTTCAGCTCGGGTCACGATCTCATGGTCCGTGAGTTCGAGCCCCGCGTCGGGCTCTGGGCTGATGGCTCAGAGCCTGGAGCCTGCTTCCGATTCTGTGTCTCCCTCTCTCTCTGACCCTCCCCCGTTCATGCTCTGTCTCTCTCTGTTTCAAAAATAAATAAACGTTAAAAAAAAATTTAAAAAAAAAAAAAAAAAATAAGTGCAAGCCAGGGTCTCAGGAAGAAGAAAAAAGGAGCAAAGAACATATGTAAAATAAAAGGTTTTTAGCAATATCTGTCAGAACAACAACAACAAATGGTAATGAAGGTCTTACAAAGATCTTTAGCACAGTGGCCAGGAACTCAAATACAGTTTTCCTAAAAGCCACAACTAAGGATTTTGTAGCTTTACCCACTAGAGCATTAGTCCCTTTTAGCTAATCCTTTTTCTTTCACTTTAACAGCAAAAATCAGAAGTTCCCTGCCCCCAGGGGTAGAGGGGAAGGAGGTAAATAAAGTGCACATTAAAGCTAGATACATCACATCTATTTCCACCTAAACCATGTAATTAAGATGTGCTAAAGATTTTTAAACGAAATTTTAGAAGCACATTGTTTCCCTTAATTCCCTATGTTTCTTGTAGTTTTTATAAGAGGACTGGGTCTAGAATAATACTGCCCAAGAGAAATATTTAAGCCCCACAGGTGAATCATGCATTGTAATTTTAAATTTTCTAGTAGCCAGATTCTAAGAAGTAAAAAGAAACAGGTAAAATTAACTTTAATATTGTATTTTATCTAATCCAATATATCCAAAATATTTTTATTTCAACACGTAATCAAAACTTAAAAATTTATTACTGAGGGGCACCTGGGTGGCTCAGTTGGTTAAGCGTCTGACTTTGGCTCAGGTCATGATTTCATGGTTCCAACCTGTGTCAGGCAGGCTCTGTGCTGACAGTTCGAAGCCTGGAGCCTACTTCGAATTCGGGGTCTCCCTCTCTCTCTCTTTCTGCCCCTCCCCCACTCACATTCTGTCTCTCTCAGTAAAGGCTCAGTAAAGCCACAACAGTGAAATGTCTTCCATTTGGTCTTTAGTAAAGACTCAGTAAAGCCAGTAGGCTCAGTAAAGCCACAACAATGAAATGTCTTCCATTTGGTCTTTACTTCCTCTTCAGCTATACTATACTTAAATCCTAACATAGGTTAAAATTATTTCAAAAAATGATTTCTGATGAAAAAAATTTAATAGAATTCTACTTTTTTTCCCCAGCTTTTATCACATTTCCAAGTCCACATTTCAAAGAACTAGCTGAGACTTGTGAGAGCAAGGACAAAGGCCTGATTCTTTGATTTCTTTTAGGTTATCCCAATATTTAAGTTTAATAAGATAATCCATATCTGCCATCTCCTTGGCTCTCCCACTAAGAGTATTCTAGATTGACCATGTACTAATAATAATGGTTAAAGATGGTGGTTCATGAGAATCTCTGCTTTATGTCTGATATTTTTCATAATTAAAAAATAAAGAAGGGAGGAAAGATAAGGTGCAAGTCCAAGCGTACTTGAATAATAATAATAATAATAATAATAATAATAATAGCTGTCATTAACAAATGCTGTTATCACTTTTGTTGCTGATATGATGTGGAAACCAATTATAAGAATCCCCTGAAGAGATTAAGGGATCAACAGCTTAAACAAAATCTGATTGTGAGACTTTACATCTAAAAAACCATATATTTCTCTTTATACAGAGTCCAATGATTACTTTCTGAAATCTGTTTCTTTGCATTACTTTTGCAGAGATGACACTTCCATTAGAAAATGACATCTCCCATGGGGCGCCTGGGTGGCTCAGTTGGTTAGGCAACCAACTTCGGCTCAGGTCATGATCTCACAGTTCATGAGTTCGAGACCCGCATCGGGCTCTGTGCTGACGGCTTGGAGCCTGGAGCCTTCTTCGGATTCTGTGTCTTCCCCCCTCTCTCTACCCCTTCCCTTCTCACGCTCTGTATCTCTCTGTCTCGCAATAATAAATAAATGTTAAAAAAAAAAAGAAAGAAAGAAAATGACATCTCCCCTAAATACTGTGCTTTTTACCAGCTACACAATCTCTACTGGACAGAAGCAACACAGTGAAACAAGAACATACTGCTTCATCTCAAAGAAAATCACTATTATATTTCTCATACCCAACAAGTTACAGTTTGGGGCAGGTTACTAGGTTTGTAAATATGGTTTTAAGCTTCTTATGTTTAAAATAACAACACAAATCCTGGTTAAAGCTTGCTTGTACATTCTGAACCCAGAACAAATGAACCATTTTAAGTGATTCCAAAAGATTACCCTTATGCTTTCAAGGTGGAGCCAACACTAATTAAATCTGGCAACTCTTGACGGTGTGCTTCACTGTATTACCTCAGAGTGGTTTAATTCGTTACACTGAAATTGGGCTTCTGTCACTTCTAAAATCTACCTCCAAATCTGAACCAGAGTCTCTAGTGGTTTCAACTGCTTCAACCACATTGTGGTAGGGATTTAACTATTCTGAGGCATTCCCAAATATTACAAACCGCAATGAGAATATAGACTACAACAGGAAACAGATGTGGGTTAACCAGAATAGCTCCACAGAAAGGAGGTAATAGCAAACCTTCTGTAGGTATCACATCTGTTTTCTTGAGCAGTTTCAACAGCTTATTAAATGTCAAGACCGGATTACCCATAAATTGGGAACACAGCCAGTCTATTACCAAAGTTGTTGCTATGCAACTCCACTTGACTAGACACGTTCAAGAGATAGATGACAACAGGACAACCAGGTACCCATCATAAAATGAGCTAGAGTGGGAACATTATGACATCCTAAAAGAGAAATTTAAATTATGTTCACAATGAACCATTCCTCTTCTAATGTTCCAGCCAATGTCCAAAACAAGTAGTGAATTAAAATTTATATATAAAGAGACAATATACCTCATTGGAGGTTCACTGATAATAGGGTATAAAACAGAATTTCACAGAAGTGGTATTTAAAAAAAAAAATGGAATACATATCTGTGGAAGTAACAGTTCAATCATGCAGATGCTCACTGGGAGAAATGCCTTGAATCTAGTAGGGGAAGTAAAGAGATGTCATGTACCTGTGTAAGAGAGCGTAAGGGCAATTACAGTGTTGCAGTAAAGCCTTTTAACCTAGTTTAAGATTTATGTCTCGGTAAATACAAGTGATTTAAAAAAAAAATTTTTTTAACGTTTATTCATTTTTGAGAGACAGAGAACGAGTGGGGAAGGGGAAGAGAGAGGGAGACACAAAATCTGAAGCAGGCTCCAGGCTCCGAGCTGTCAGCACAGAGACTGACGCGGGGCTCGAACTCACGAACTGTGAGATCATGACCTGAGCCGAAGTCGGATGCTCAGGTGCCCCAATACAAGTGATTTTTAATGTGAAAAGAGAAAATATCATAGTTTCATTACATAATTTTATTTTTTCAAGGAGTCATGTTTAGAATATTAAACATTTGCAGTTAGTATGCTCTTATAGAGAGCTAAGAATTGCTACTGTGGCCAAAGCTTTCTAAAGCCAAAATTACTCAGGAAAACTAAAAAATTGAAAACAGATTTTCAGTTGAAGGCATTATTATGATCAACACAATACCACCTTGGTCAATTCTATCAATTGCTTCATGAGACACTTTTAAGAGTCCCACTGTCCTAGGGCCTTCCAAAAACCCTAGCGCAGAAAACATTAGCATGTTAACAAGGGAAAACTGTTCTCTTTCCTCTCATTCTTTTCAAGCACAACTAAAATAAATTCTATTTGGAGTCTGAGTAGAAATAATAATCAATACCTTATTATTGAAAGGCAAATTACTCCAGTATCAATGAGCATGCCTTATGTCCAGATATTGTTTTTTCATTTTATCTTAATTTTTTAAAGTTTCTTTTTTTAAGTAATCTTTACACCCAACATGGAGCTCGAACTCATGACCCCAAGATCAAGAGTTGCATGCTCTTCCAACTGAACCAGCCGGGCGCCCCCCAGATACTGGTTTTTAAATACTACCCTTCATTAAAAAGAACCATGGTTCTTTGGAATAATAGTTGATTCTAGGGCTGAGGCAAGAGAAATATAAGATAAAGCTGAATATCTGTTCTTCCAAAAAAGGCTTTAAAATTATAGGGGTTGCTTGAAAAATTAAAAATAGAATCACTATATGATCCAGCAATCCCACTGCTGGGTATATATCTAAAAGAACTAAAACAGGATCTCAGAGATGTTTGCAATCCATGTTCACTGCAGCGTTATTCATAATAGCCAAAAGGTTGAACCAACCTAAATATCCACTGATGGATGAATGGGTAAAGAAAATGTGGTGCATACATAAAATACTATTCAGCCTTTAAAAATAAGGGAGTCTTGTTATATGCTACAAAACAGATGAACTGTGAGGACATTATGCTAAGGGAAATAAGCCAGTAACAACAAGGCAATACTGTATTATTCCACTTATTCCACTAGATGATTCCACTTTAGGTATCAAAAGAAGTCAAACTCTTAGAGAAAGGCAAGTTAAAATGGTGGTTGCCAGGCCAGGGGGAGGGGGGAAAAGGAAGCTATTTGGAAGAATTTCAGTTCTGCAAAATGAAAAAGTTCTAGAGATCTTGTTGTACAACAGCGTGCATAAATAATTAGCACTACTATACTCTCTGCTTAAAAATGGTTAAAATGGCAGATTTTATATTAAGCGTTTTTGTTTTGTTTTGTTTTGTTTTTTACCACAATTTAAAAAGAAGAGAAGGACGCTCATGAAAAGGACACAGGAATCAGCTTGAAGGTGCTCCTAATGCCAATTCTGGGATTTTTGCAACAATTTAATGATAATGAAATATTACCTTATAATATTCCATAATTTTATAGAGTAAAATACATATCCATGATTCCATACCAACATATATATATATATATATATATATATATATATATATATATATATATGAAAAATTGAATAAAGGGGAGAGAACAGCTCTTCCTTACGGGAGAATTCCAATTAATAAATATAACAGGAATAATGGATATTGTATCAATGTTAATTTCCTGGTGTTGATAACTGTTCTAGGAGTAGGTAGAATCAAACTGGGTGAAAGATATATTATTCTTCTATATTTTCTGTAAGTCTCAAATTATTTCAAAACGAACAGTCTCAAAGAGAAGCAACACAGCACAACACAAAAAGTACTGCATTAGGAAATCAGGAAATTGGAATTGCATTTTTTTCCTAAATAGAAAGTTATATGACCTTGGGCAAATACAAGAAGCTAACTAAGCAAAAAGCACCAAAGAATGCTGAATTTTAGGAAGAGAAACCTGGGACAGAAAGAACAAATGTTTGTGTGAGCATTGTATCTAGAAAACATAGCTAATTTTATGAAAACTATAAACAGTTTCTTTATGCAAAAACAACTTTGCAAACCCATGAAACATTGTTTACTTACTACCTTTAGCCTAATGAAATCTACTGTGGCATAGAAGGGTTTTTTTCATATTTTAAGAATAACACAATAGCTAAAATATAAAAGCAACGTTATAAATCTCAACTGAATATAAAAGCCAAATCACTGTCAATCCAAAATAAAAAATAAATGAACAAAACAAAAAACTCTGAATAGGGGTGATATTAATTGCATAAAGCCTCTAATTTCATTCTTACTTACAAACTGTAGAAGACTGAAAGATTTCAGAAGCTCACAATTATAAACGAAATACTAAATAAATACCAGTCTACCAAAAATTTCACTACAACCAAAGAAATTCCTCTTCCTATTCTTTTTAAAGTTACTTATTTTGAGAGAAAGAGAGAGAGCATAGTGGGGGGAGGGGCAGAGAGAGAGGGAGGGAAAGAATTCCAAGTCTGCACTGTTAGCATGGAGCCCAACGTTGGGCTTGATCTCACTAACTGTGAGATCATGACCTGAGTGAAATCAAGAGTCAGACGCTTAACTGATTGAGCCACCCAGGCACCCTGCCAAAGGAATTCTAATCCTTCTCTGAGATTTAGTTATTTCAGATCAAATCTAACAAAAAAATATATATATATAGTGCAATGAATTAACAGTGTGGGAAATCTAGGAGTTCAACAAAAATAATTACAGGGCCTGCATTATAATATTCTTAGAAGGTCTAAATTTTTTTTTAAATTTATTTATTTTGAGAGAGTGTGAGCAAGCATACGCATGTGTGGGGGAGGGGAGGGGTAGACTCTCAAGCAGGTTCCTTGCTGTCAGCACAGAGCCAGACATGGGGCTTGATCTAATGACCCTAGGATAGTGACCCGAGCAAAAATCAAGAGTTGGATGCTCAACAGAGCCACAGAGGCGCACTGAAATTTTTAAATTGTAAACTACACTTAAAGTGCAAAAAATAACTGAAGGAGAAGCCTTTGTTCATTAGGGATAACTTTAGGAATAACTATTACACAGAATCATTAAATAGCTGGTAATAATTTTAAATTTAAATAAGAAGTTAAAATACTGGCCACTTTTAACTGCTCAAGGATTCATAAATTCCCTCCCAAGAAGTCCCAAAATTGTGGTCTTTGCCATTATCTGACTACCTACCCTTTCCAAACCTACTAAAAACAGTAAAAATAAGATCTCTGTGACCCTTGTAAAAGCTACAGAGAAATCTCTTCCTGAAAAATGTTTTACATGGACTCTGTTAGTAAAAACAATGTTTTACATGGACTCTGTTACATTTACATGTTTGGCAGGTTTCAAAAAATGGCTTTAAACATTCATTTAAACCTACCAAACATGTTAATAACGAGGTAGCTTATATATGGGTCAATACAAAATATAAACGGATATTGCAAGATATGGCTTTCAGTAAAGCTGAGTTACTAAAGGGGCGCTTGGGTGGCTCAGTCAGCTAAGCATCTGACTTTGGCTCAGGTCATGATCTTGTGGTTTGTGAGTTTGAGCCCCACGTCAGGTTCTGTGCTGACAGCTCACAGCCTGAAGCCTGCTTCATATTCTGTCTCTCTCTCTCTCTCTGTACCTGCCTCTCAAAAATATAAACATTAAAAAAATTAAAAAGAAAAGTGAGTTACTAAAGATTTAAACCCCCCAAATGCAAGTCTTCTTCAGTTAAGAGGGATTAAATGTATAGTAACTGAAGAAAAATTTAAAGAAAAAAGAAAATATTCTAGTCATCTGAATACAAACTTCCTTTAAGCAACTCTCCCAAGGCAAAATGTATTATCTGTCCTTAATCTAAAATAACATAGTTATCTTGTACAGTTAGTACAAAAAAACACCAGAAAATGTTGTAACGGGAAGAAACGTAAAGATCATCTGGTTCAAACAATCTTACTGGTCAAAATACAAAGACCAGATTATTATCTGAAGTATCTAAAGTCATCCAGTTAAATGGAAAATCAAACAAGAATTAAGGTCAGTACCCGATATTATAAAATGTTTCAATAAAGATCGAGAGATTACAACTTTTAACAATTAAACAGCATTCCAAATTGTAAAGAAGCTGATTTCTCAAGAAAATAGCATATTTAAAATCAGAACTCTTTCACTTCAGGAGTATAAAAACCAAAGGAACAAAAAAGGTAGACCGAAACTAAAAATATCTCCACACATACTAAATGGTTTTATACTAAAACATGAGAAGAAGAAGGGTAACAGAACATTTTAAAAATTATCCAAGAGCAAGTTCAAACGTGCTCACTAAAATAACAACATGCATCAGATTCTTCTAATTCACATAGATAAAACCATACTAACTCCTAAGTAAGGCAAAGCATCTTATTTGGTAAGGGTCTAGGGTTTGTGGTGGCATTTCAGGAAAGCATGTTTACACTCATCATCACGCAAGTTTCTCTCATTATATATGTGCAATAATTTTTTCAGAGCCAGATAAAGTAGAGTGCATAATGAGACAACAGAGCATATAATTAGATGATGTACTACTTTGGCTGCTGTAGATTATAACAAGTTAAATAATGTTGCTTGAATTGTACATCAAAAGGTAACTTTCAAATAGGAATTCAAAAATGTGTTATCATAAGATACATCCCAAACAGATGCCAAGTGATATAAAAGGACAGCGCCATGTTTACAACTCAATGATTATAAGCCCCTAATCCAGGTATTCTGTTGAGCTAAGGGATCTAATGATGGTGTTTATCAATATCATTCTTCAGTTATTATATGTCAGCAACATGTGGAGAAAAAATATATATTAACATGCATACAGTGGTGTAAAGTAGTAGAAAGGGGCAAACATTCAGGTGTTTAAGCTCATTATCTTGAATATTTCTCTGAAACTGAACAATAAAATCAATTTTAAGGAGCACTGAATGTTATAAACTGGCAAAGATTCAAAAGGTACTTGTAATCAAAAGAGCTTTATCTCAATGGCAGATGATCATATTATTATTATTTCTTAAGGAAGAAATTAATCTTTAAAACAAACAAGAAAAATCATCATAAATGGGCCCTTTTGTGTTATAACAGAGTTTCACAATACACAGGCTAAAGATGCCAAGGAAATTACTTTACAAAGAAATCTGAAAACTTGGAAAACAAATTCCCTTATTAGGATATTGACAAAATAGAGGAAGGTGTCATGAAGGGAAAATGTAGCCCTGCAATTTCAGGCTTAGAATATAAAATAGATCATTCACCAATTGCCAACTTTTCAGCACACATCCTATACAATAATACACTCTTTATTCAAAACTTCTTAATACTCCAAGTTCTAACAATCTCTGTTTCCCAAAGTTGTGCCAGGTATAATTAGATTTGGACAAAACTAACTACGGACATTCTCTAAAGCAAGGAAATTTATAATAAGAGACTGAAAACAAATCGAGATGACCTCCAAGTAGGTAAGAAATCTCTCTTTACCTATAACTAGTATGTATTGCTGCATCTGTCAGCAGAAGCTGAGAACTGAAAGAAGAAAAAATGAAGTAAAACACATATACTAAAAAAAAAAATTATGAGAAAAATTGAACCAACAATGTCATTTTCAATACAACCAGTGATTCAAAACACAGCGATTTACTCTGTCAATCAGTTAAGTTGTATGCAATGAGAAAAGCATCCTCAAAAAAAAAAAAAAAAAAGCTAATGATAACATTCCTTTTTTATAATTTTTTTCCTCTATGCTTATTTTTGAGTGACAGACTGAACAAGTGGGGGAGGGGCAGAGAGAAGGAGACACAGAATCTGAAGCAGGCTCCAGGTTCAGGGTTGTCAGCATACAGCCTGACACAGGACTCCAACCCAAGAACCGCAAGATCATGACCTGAGCTAAGTCGGATGCTTAACCAACTGAGCCACCCAGGTGCCCCGAACTTTCTTAACTTTTGTATAATGGCAAAAAAATGCTTTAAACTTATAAATTATCAATGATAGGTCTTTGCTACTGAAAAGCAGTTTTCCAGGCCCTCAGTGCAACAGGTGTTTTTGGCAGTGAAACCTGACCAATCAAAACAAGAATGTTAAGACACAATGTGCTTCTGCCTACTGCAGGGTCTTATGAAATAGATACGAAGGCTTGTTTGATGACTGTCCTATCAGAATAATAGAAATTATCCCTTCTGATAATGCTTTCGTATATACTATAAGGAAGCCGCAGAACACTGTAATACTTGGGTGGGCACAGAGGTGGAGGGCGAGGGGGAGCTCAGTGCAGACAAGTAAACTAGAAGCTTGTTTCTAAAGGGTGATGAAATGATTTCAGCATAATGAATAAGAAGTATAAACAAGCACCAGCATTGTACCTTTCAAATAACACCTACAGGTAAGTGGTCAGTATCAGCTGACAAGTAGGGAAATCAGATATATCCTCACAGACACAGCCTTATCTTAAAGCATCAGCCAAAATTATGACTGTCTTTTAAAAAAATGTGACACCATTAGCAATTCCCCTTGTCCTATCCTTCTTTGCAGAAGCTGGTTATAAACCTTAGATAAACCTATTTGTTCTTTCTGCCAACTCTGCACAATAAAAATCAAATCTGAAACCTACAGCTTTCCAATATATCCAACACCTGGTTAATTCACCACTTACAAAAAAAAGGGAGAACCTGATCTAAGGAACCTCCACTGAAGGTGCAGATAGAGTAAGCAGATAAACATTCTGAGCTCTTCCCATAAGACCCAATCAAAACACAAAAGTTTACTGTGTCTTACAATTGCTACATATAAATTTCCCAAGTATCAATCTTTTCTTTTCAAATGTACTATAAACACATATAGGGTAGTTTGATCCCAAGTAAATGCAATCTTCCAGAAGGCAACAGGGCTATACAACTGTTATTTAATATTTCCTTACACTTCCTGGAAAAAGCAGCTTTCATTCTTGGGCATGACAAAAAGCTGGGAAGCTTTCTTCCATTCTTTTTTTTTTTTAATGTTTATTTATTTTTGAGAGAGCAAGTGCAAGTGGGGGACGGGCACAGGGAGAGAGGGAGAGGGGGAGAGGGGGGAGGGAGAGGGGGAGAGGGGAGAGGGGAGAGGGGGAGAGGGGGGAGGGAGAGAGAGAGAGGGAGAATCCCAAGCAGGCTCCGTGCTGTTGACGCAGAACCTGAAGTGGGGCTCAAACTCTAAAACCGTAAGATTATGACCTGAGCTGAAATGAAGAGTCGGATGCCCCACTGACTGAGCCACCAAGGCACCCCTCTTCCATGATTTCTTTTTAAACTGCAGTTGATACACAATGCTACGTTAGTTTCAGGTGACTGGAGGAGTCCTACTGGGAAGATTTCTTAATAGGATGGACTGGGAGGGAGCACTGCCACCTAGCCCAGAGCAGGATCGGTAGTTAGCATCACCAGCTACATAACAAAAGCAAACAACCTCCTTAGAAAAAGAAGCACTTAAAAAATTATGTATTTTTCCAAAAGTTTTCAAGTTCACTACATTTAACCTACTATCAAGTAAAGTGAGATGAAAAGCTGGTTGTGGCAGTTGCTCCTGTAACCACCACTAGTCTCAGAAAGAGAAACTAACAGTTTTTCTCCCCCAATTATGCAAGATTAATTTAGATGGAGAGCTGTGCTCTTTTCTTAGTATGCCATATACCAGAAATTTTACACATCATCATAAATTAAGAAGAGAATAACAAAACCTGCTCTCTTTATCTCCCAAATGTGTCTATGAAAAAAAAGTGACAAAAGCACCGATGCTCAATTAGAGAAACTTCATCAGAATCTCCAGGCAAAGAAAAAGGGGAGGTCTTTTTGTGTATAATCTAGTGGAGGTAGATGTACCATTAACCCCAAATAATCTGTCAAAAAGAGGACAGACAGCAAACCTGGAGGAAGAGAAGCAGATCTGAAAGGCAGGTTTTTAAGGACGCTACCACTCAAAGAAGAAGGGGAGAAAGAAAGAAGAAAGTGAGGAACAAATGACACCACTGTATACATATGTACAGCTCAAGAAGACAGAACAGGCCAGAATGAATACTAATTTTACAATCTACTGTACTTACTGTAAGCCAAGAAAATAAATCCTATTTAATCAATGTTACATACTGTTATATAATGTGATTCATTTGTATTCTCCAACCCTGTCACTCAGAACCTCCAAAAATTCTCACTTTTCTACCTAAATCCCTCCTAAACTATTAGTGATTTTGAATACATATCTGTATCTAAAGTACTTAAAGTGACCTGAAGTGTGGAAAATTCCCAGTAAGAAACAAATGTTTTATTTACAATCTAATCAGTCATAGTAACCTTAAAAAGATAATACCAAGTATAGAATTTTTAAATCCCTACAAAATAATAAATCAAGTGTTCTTCCCTACAAACATTCTTGTAGGACATAGGACCTTTTAACTATTTTTCTAAGAGTAGCAATACCTATACCCTCATGTACAGTCCATAGCTGATCAACAATATACATCTGTGAACTGCTTGGGAACGAGTATGCAGTTTGTACTCGAGCTGACCCAAGTGAAGCTAATAGCCTGTCTTAAAAAAAAAAAAAAAAAATGAAATCATAACTTTGGTCTCATTAGCACTGCCTTCTAAGCTGTTAAAGATTCAAACCCTAACTTGGATTTAAGGAGGGGGGAGGCAGTGAACCACTAACAACAGGGAGAAAATTTATATAGTCAAGTCTATGCAAAATCTCCTATTAATGCAAACCAGCTGCAAGAATAAGAGATGCAGTTTGCAGTATTTGAGCCTTGTGGAACACTAATGGGTTCTTCTATTCCAAGTTTCCATTCTGAAAGGAAAGCCCTTTAATTCATTATTCCCTCAGAGTCCCTGGCCCTCCTAAGAATTACCTTTCTAAAATTCTGCAGCCCAAATTATCTATCTGTTAGGAGATGATGTGCTGTGGCTCTGATGAGCCATTCCAAGCCATTCCTTATATGAGAAGTCACACATCCCCCCACAAAGAAATATCGTGAAAGAAACTGTTTTAAGAATGTGATCCATAAGACCTCTAGCACAGCCTAACTCAAAGTTGTGAAATTTAGAGTTCACATTCAACGTCAATGTACGTGCCATTTACAAAACACTGTGGTAAAATATTCACCACTGGTTATTTCGACCATAATTCTATTGTGACTGCTACAACTTAATTCTACCATTTAGTAAATATTTCCCCAAGCTTTGGTTAATTAATCTTTCTCCTACACAGCTCATAAATCAATTTAAAAACTATTTGCATGTAACCATCTTAACACTTAATATATGACACTACCTGCCCCCAACACCAGTAACAACAAAAAGAGGTTATATATACACAAATGGGGCTGTTTTCCTGACAGGACTACCAGCTCTTCCAGTATACGTCTTATATAATATTTGATTCGTGCAGAAACTGTCCCTAGGAAATTCGAGCAGTGGCTTCATCCATAATGAGGGAAATCAGTCACGTAAGCTTTCAGGACTAGAAATAGAGGAATATCCACTTCTCATACCAGTATAGCTCATAGCTCAGATATCTATCAGAGTTCAGTGGAAGAAAATACATAATGCCTAGAATCCTGAAGGCTGAATAAAATTTCCATAAAAGATACCTCTGGCACCCCAGACAAGAGGCAAGAATATCTGCGTCAAATTAACATCAACTCAAAAACCATTATAAAACTGGTTTTAAAATGAAAAAGCGAGAAACAAACCTCAATTTTGTCTGTTTTGGCATCTCCCCAGTATATTTTGCCTTCATCATAATCCAAGGCTAAACCATTTGGCCAACCAAGAGAAGTGTTAACCAACACTACTCGGTCAGAACCATCCAGAGCTGCTCGCTCAATTTTCGGGATTTCTCCCCAGTCAGTCCAATACATGTACCTACAGAAGTACACAGAAAATGAGCTAAACACAGATAATAAACTGTAACTTTCAGATATCCTAAAGGTGAGGTCCACCCCTCATATTCCACTGGTATCAGTTAACACCACAGAAGGGAAAAAAATAGGACTTAAACACGCTCAAAAGTTATGTTTAAGACATAATAGCAGTGCATATGCTTGTAGGAAATTTTCAGATCAAACAGTGTTTTCTAGAACTGATAATGTCTTCCGATAATAAGATTTCATTTTATGTTTTTCCAAAATATTTTGTGCTCCTTCCCATTAATAGTCATCTCTTTTTTCCAAACTTTTTATTTATTTAAGTAATCTCCACCCCACCAACGGGCTTGAATTCATGACCCGGAGGATCAAGAGTCACATGCTCTTCCAACTGAGCCAGCCACGCGCCCCAGTCATCTCTTCTTCTTGCTGGCTTGTCACCTCTGACACAAAAAGGCTATCCCAGTAGTAATATTCAGATGACAAACTGAATTCCTAAAATAACTAATTCTTTTTGTAGTGCTAAGTAACTGCTGTGGCTCCTGGGAGTTTAAGTAGCTCTAAGGCATTGATATACACTGAAGTGTAATACTTTGTCACCATGTTCATCCTCAGAGTGAGTTGCATAGTAACAAATAACATGGGTGAGTATACAGAAAGCTATGTTTCCCTGGGTTGTGGTCAGGGTGTTCTGTCTGACAAAAAAAAATTTTTTTTCAAGTCATTCATATATCTTGGGATATATAAAGTTAGATATATCCTTTACCATATCATTCTAGAAGTACTAAAAATGGGATGGAATTACATCTTCTAGAGGAAGAGAAAGAGTTCTGAAAACAATTTCTTTCCACATTTTTCATGGTCATGATGCAACCTCGGCAAAATCTGTAGCCAACACCCAAAGTCAGCAAGTACTGACTTAATTTATAAAGAAAAACTATTCAAATCATTCAAGGGAAAAAAACCTAAGAATTCTTTAATTTGAGATTTTATTCCAATCAGTATGTTCTAAAAATGAACAGCCACTAAAGAGCTGTTTATTGAAAACCAATATATACTTCATATTGTTTTTGTCAATGTTTTTAGAAACCTGTACAAAACAGAAACACCAGGCAAAATTTTCTATCGGCAGAGCTTCTTACCCAACCATGGGATCTAACACAATAGCCCGGGGTTCCTCTAAGTCCTCTGAAATCAAGATCTTCCTCATGGTCCCATTGAGCCTTGTTACTTCTATCCGATCAGTGCCAGTGTCTGTCCAATAAAGATTTCGGGCAACCCAGTCAACAGCAATACCATCAGGATGCGCAATTTGAGCGGTGACCACAAACTGGCTGCCAGATCCATCTATGAATGAGCGGCGTATGGCCCTCACTTCATCATCAGTCCAGTAGATATAGCCTTCCACAGGATCATAATCTATGGCAATGGCATGACGGATGTCTTCTAACTGTAAAACAATGTCTGTGAAATCTGGTGTATCCAAAGAAATGCGTCTCAAGTCTGTCCTTCGGGCTAAAAGCAGTAATTCGGTGGCACCTAGAACGACAAAGTGAAATAAACGAAGAAAACAATTGAAACCCACAGGTAAAATTTAGTCATTCTAAATAAAGAATGCAGAACCTCTTTAAGAATTGAAAAGTAAAGGGGTACAAAAGGATACTCAGGGTCTATTTAGGGTGGAAATGGAAAGTAAACATAATGAACTAGGAATAGCTTGACTACAAGGCCAAGCTCTATAATGGCTCAGCTCTCCAAATCAAGTTTTGATTCCTTCTCTATTTTCATTCGTTATATAGGTCCTGAAATTAATAACAGTTACTTAACAGGTATAATGAATAATGACTAAGAAGTTAAGTAGTTGAATATTAAAGGAGGAAGGAGACATAGGATATAGGTCCTTTGTTCAAGAAGTATGTTTAAAAAGGTAAATAAATCCAAGACAAAGGTCTTTTGTATCTGATGAGAATATTCTAAAAGTAGACTGTGATGGTTGTACAACTGTAAATTAGTTAAAAAGCCCAGTGAATTGCATACTTGAAGTGACTGAAGTTTATAGCATGCAAATTATATTTCAGTAAAGCTGTTTTAACAAAGAGAACTATAAGGCAATGCCTGACATAATTAAGAACAAAGAAGGCTATGGTGAAGGAAAGCAGCAGCAGAGAGGGAATCAGTTAACAAAACAGTGGTTAAGAGTAAGAGCTGTAGATCTGATAGAAACAGATTCAAGTTCCTATACAAACTTAGGCAAAACTTGATCTCCCTAAACCTAGTTTTCTTCATCTATCTCTCACAGGGTTGCTGTGAGGATTAAACAAGATCAATGTATGGGAGCCTGGGTGGCTCAATCGGTTAAGTGGCCAACTTCAGTTCAGATCATAATCTCATCACAGTTTGTGATTTCAAGCCCCGCATTGGGCTCACTGCTGTCAGCACAGAGCCCGCTTCCGATCCTGTCCCCATCTCTCTCTACCTCTCCCCCCTGCTTGCACTCTCTCTTCTCAAAAATAAACAAACGTTTTTTAAAAATAACGTCAATGTAAAATTCAGGAATGTACTGAACATGCACTGGATAAATATTAGCTAATATATTATCAGTAAAAAAGAACACTCAAATTTTTATTTCACTGAGTTTTAAGTCAGATTTGCTTATGAAATGTTTTAAACACAAAATAATATTCAATAAAAACATAGCTGAGAATGAGAACATTAAATTCAATCTTTTTTTTGTTTTGATTTTTAATGTCCAAGTAAGGCACCAGCAAAAAGTCATCTAACTATAAAAGATAGTAAGCAAGTTGATATCTGAAAGACTGAAAAAAGATTCCCAAAGAAGTGAGTCTAAAAGAAAATACCGGTGGGGCGCCTAGAGGGCTCAGCTGGTTAAGCATCCAACTTCAGCTCAAGTCCTGATCTCGCAGTTCATGAGTTTGAGTCCCATGTTGGGCTCTGTGCTGACAGCTCCGAGCCAGGAGCCTGCTTCGGATTCTGTGTCTCTCTCACTCTCTCTCTGCCCCTCACCGAGCTCATGCTCTGTCTCTTTCTCTCAAGAATATTAGGAAAAAAAAATTTTTTTAAATAAAACACTGGTATTAAGTTTCACAGCAATCTGGAATTATAGTTGCAAAAAAAAAATATGAAGAGGAGTCAAGCTCTCAAGATCAACTTTTTGACTTGATAACTAATTATAAACTTCATCTTAGAGAAAATACAGCCCTAAATACCACAGCAGGCACCAAGCAGGCATAACTGTACCATTCACTGCCTCTGCTAACTACCAAAAAGAGCCAGCCCAAACTTTGCAAACAAAGAAGTCATAGAAAGTGAAGCTGTTAATTTGAGCAAGGTGATCAAAACAGAATAGTTAACTTAAAGCTACTACACGCCAAATGTACATCTAAAATTTTAAATACTAGTTAAACATGTACATTTACACTGCTGTGAGGGAGTAGACAGACCACTATTACTAAAATAAATCCTCTGTTTTAAAGTCAGGCTACATGTTTTAAACAAAAAAGCAACATTACAAAAACCTTTTGTTTTAAATTGAAACCAAATTATTGTTTGCCATGGAAACCGCCTGACAAGAGTCAGCCAGCTTCACCTTTGACTAGGAGGATAATTTATCAATGCCAAGTCATGACAAATATCCTGTACACCAACTCAATTCCATCTCTCTGACTCCCTGACCCCCTTGCCAGGAACACTCTAACCCAACTGAAATAAAGACTTCTGCTTTTCAGAGTTAGATAAAGAAGTCACTGCTAAATATAACAATTTTCTTACTAGGTCTTGCTGGTGGCTAGAAAACCAGATAGCTAGCCATAGGGGTAAGAAAGAAGAATAACATTCTCATTAAGAAGAAAAAGAGAAAAACTGGTGTTCTCCCAAACCACAAGTCTCTTGAAATGTCCTAATTAAACATACTTCTCCAATGTGCCCTCTCTCTATAGGGGAAGTAAAGAGAGTAAGCAGAAGTAGCAGTGGTTAAGTACAGAAAGAGGTTGCTTGCTTTAAATAGTAGAAACTGGAATGTTTTTCTTCTTCTTCTGAAAGCACTTCTGTTGTTAAAAGGCAATTAAAAATAGCATCCAATAAACTTTTAGAAAATTTATCTACCCCATGACAGTCTTTATAGTTGGAAGTTTAGTAAATATTGTTTCTTTCACTGAGGTTCTTTATTTTCAAGTGCAACCTACTGTTAAAAACACATTTTTTAAGAAAAGTAATATTCATTTTCACAAAAATCGATTGTGATATCAATGGCTGACATCTCGTGAAAAATGAAATAGCACCTAATTTTTTTCAAAAATAGCACGTTAAAAATTTAGTTGAAATACTAATTTATAAAATAGTATTAAAGAGATGCCCTCAAATACAAAACACCCTTGTTATATAACCAACTGTGAAGGCAGAGATTAAGTGACTACTCTCCCAAAACACTGTAATCTACAGAGCTTATTATAGAGAAATAAAATAAATCATACAGAATTCCAACTGCTATCTAAAATTTTTCCTTCTGGGAGACCACCTTCTTACCATCTTTGCAGGTTTTTCCGTTCTCCAGGAGTTTGACCCCGGTTGGGCAAGCACACTGATAGAAAGGCTTGACTGGAGACATCAAACACAAGTGGGAACAACCACCATTATCAATTCCACATGGATTTGTAGCTGTCAAATATAAATCACACTGATTAATACCAATGATTATGGATGCCCTCCCTCACGCTAGGTACACAAAGGTTAACAACCATAACAAGAGCAACTGTGATAAACCAAATTATTACCAAATGTCATCCAGGTGGCTTGACTACCAAAACATCTGCAAGGAAGGAAATTAATCAATGAGAATTGACTTATCATTTTGTACCTTGAGAGGAATACACAAGAAATAAACAGGAGACCCCTGCCCTAAAAGAGCTTACAATCTAGTCTGTAGGCCAAAATTAACAAACTAGGAAACAATATAAAACAATGAAATTATGTGCTATCTTATACATTATAGACTTTAAATATTACTGAACCAAATGGAAAATAAATCACTAAGGATTAAAGAAGAAAACTTTCACTGAAGATGTAGGACGCGACACGATCCTTGAAGAATAGGAAGGATAGACAGAAGAACATTTCAAATGTGGTAAAACTGTATGAATAAAAGCTTAGAGACTGTACACTGGGTGAGACATTAAGGCAAATAGTCTAACTGGATATTAAGGTTTCTGTTGACTAGTAAGAGCTAAACCTAAGTGAGCACAGAGAATGGGAACAAATTGTGGTGGAGGGTACTGAAAGCCAAGAAAAATAACTAGAATGTTGAAAAATCATACTGTGGAAATATTAACATGGAAAAGATAAACATAATAGACTAAAAGAGGGAAAACTGAGAAGCGGGGATTAATTAGCACACTTGTAGAAACTATGGAAAGGGATGGATTTAAATAATATTCATAGAAAAAAATCAACATAAAATGGAGACCAACAAAATATGAAAGATGAAAGCAGTAATAACCGCAAATTCTCAAACTAGTAAAACAAAAATCAAAAACAACCGTTAAACAAAATCAGAAAACAAACAAAAAGGAAATTCTCTAAAATATGCTAAGCATGGGAAGAAAAATTCATACATTTTTACAAAAGGCCAACCCCTACATTTAAAAACATTCTTATGGACTCATGATCACCAGATTGCAATGTAACACATTCAATATTTGACTATCTCCCCCTAAACAGACAGAACTAATACAAAGCAATGCATAATCCAAAAAAACCCTTCATTTTTGGCTTTGGAATACAATCTGAAATACACTCAGACAAATGCCAGACATTTATTTATATACAAGTGCCAAACACTTAACATTCTCATATTCCTTTTAAACCTAATTCTATCCCTCTCTTACAATAAATTGTTGCCAGCAGCCAAAGCTCAAGTCACTGCAAAGGTTGACCAAAAATAGAAGCAAAACTAAGAAAAAAGGAGGGGAGGTGGAGAGAGAGTGTGCATAGAAAAGCTTAAGCAGGTATTTTATTAGGCAACCTGAGGTAGTTAGATTCATTCACAGAGGTTTCTTTTTAAGAAAAGTTTGTTTTCAAACACACCCATCTGAACAAAATCAAACACACATTAGAGAGAAATAATATAAACAAGAAACGCATTTGTGTATAAGCTTAGCTATCTCAGTTTCTTATTTTCTCTCTTCTCTACCACCATAATCCCAGACCCAAACAAAGGGCTGAGTTGGCCAACAGTGATAGATAACAAGCTACAAATGGTTTAGGCTGCTGCTTAACCTGAACTATATTTTGACATTTTTCCTATGTTTCATTCCTTTCCACTACCTTTGGATACGTCCTCTCTCCTCCTGCCCTCACTAAAGCCAGACATCTGAGTGCTAAAGCTATTCCAACTTGCAATTTAAAAATCAAGATCACTTACCATTTGGCTGCCTCTGTTGGCTGAAGGCATGTATATCCATGGGAGAGAAGATGTTAGAATGGATTTCACGCAGACCCTCGCCAGAATACTTGTTGCAAGCCAAAATGGAGTGTGTATTCCAGTCAGTCCAGTACAATGTGTCCTCAAATAATGTCAAGGCAAAAGGATGTGGAAGGGAACCTTTAACCACTGCCTGCCTATTAACAAGAACAGAAAAACTCAAACATTTCTAAAATTTCTTTTATCAAAATTTGATCTTGCCCATTAAAACAGTCTTACAGTCTGCAATAACACATACAAATCCCAAGTAACACATCTCTTAAGGTCAAATACACCTATGAAAAATAAGTCACACGGTAAATTTGAACGTATCTTCATGATGTCCAAAACCCCCAAGTACTTGGCAACAGGCCCCATGTTCACTACAAGCTAGCAGAGAGAAGCTCCCAGTATTAGCACTACTGTCAATTTCCACCTCTGGACTCACATCTTCCAGCCTTCCACAAAATTCATTAGGAGACAGGTGGCCAAAATTGTTACAGCAAAAAGAAAAATCCCAGGGCTTACTCACAGTTGGCACTGTGAAATAGTTTTAAATCTGCAATAGGTTTTCCCCTTCTTGAGGTGTAAAAACAAAGAACCTGAGCCTGTTTCTTCTCCCATCATTTATGGTTTCGATAAACGAAAGTAAAAACATATACTTGAAAGGGCTTAAAAAGGTGTTCTGGTGGAGCTGTTTCTGCAAAACCCAGTCTAGCTCCAACAAATGATCATTTCTGCTTGCTTTCTGCTATCTGGTTACTTGACCTCCACAAGTCAGGTAGCAAAAAGAACAAGTGCTGCCACAGGCATTGTGTTCATGAGACAAAGCAGACCCAAAAATCTCACAAGCCATCCATACTATACCAAAGTTAAAACAGACAGCTTGGTTAGTGCGCAACCACAGAACTTTGCAGTGTCATGGAGAATTATTAGTATACACTCCTGATTAGTAAATCACATTCTGAGCCAAAATAATAATCAGAAAAAAATTATTTGATGTTTACCTAATATCAAATATAATATTTTCATAAATAGTCTGGGAGAGAGGAATGGAAAATATAAGCAACTGAAGAGAAATAAAGAGCATCACATATTTCTGGGAAGATAATCCAATTTTCAGGTCCTGGACATTACATGATGATCTCAAATACTGAGGAAGACTACCAGCATACTAAATTAAATTCAAGGGCAGTAAGATAATTTTTATCTAAGCAGAGTTAGTATCTGTTATTGCACATGGAATGGTCCTAGACTAAGGTGTTTTAAATTCAGGCTAGATTTTTAAAAAACTGAACACAAGATTAGCATGACTAGTTTACCAAACAAATTTCTATTTTAGAAACTCATCCCAATTCTGCCAGCCCACATCACCACAATTTTATCCTCCCATTTTTCTTTATTCCCTAGCAGATTACTTTTCCTTCTCATTTCCCCAAAAGAACTATCACAATGTCAACTTATGAGGTTGTTTCTTCCACTTTCTAAATGAATGGCTTTATTGAATTTACTAAAGTGATTATGTCATTTATAAGAGTGATATCATAGTTTAAGTCCAAATTTAAATAGGTCTACATTATTTCACACTAAAATCGACCAAAAATTCAGTATGGTAAGACATTAAAAGAGCCCCGAGAAGCTGCCAAGAAAGACAAGCAACCCAACTGAAAAATGAGGAATAGTAAAAAAAAAAAAAAAGAAAAAGAAAAAAAAAAAAGAAAAAAAAAAACCCTAAATTACTTATCATTTCATTAACCATCTTAAAGAACTGCAAATTCCATAATCAGATCTTTGAAAAACTTTGGAAGGAAAAAAAGCCTTCTAAGTCGTGTATATCATTAAATAAAAAGTTAAAATTCACTCTTTGAAGTAAACACAGGAAAACAGACAGGAAAAATAAAAACCTTCCCTAAAAGATACACTAATTTTATATATTGGCTGAAAAGATTTATGTATCGGTCAGAAATAAGATAGACCTGAGTTCAATGTCCCTCTAACACTTAACTACTTACACCATTTCTGCAAGCTTTATTTTATCTGCAAATGAAAGATAATCTACCCTCACTGAGTTAAAGGTTAAATGATAATATGTGCAAAAGCATTTAGCATTATTCTTGGCCCTTTATAAACATTTCATAAATAATTCCTCAGTTGCAGGATATATTTTTCAACATTTTAACATTTCTGAGATGGGGTAACATTTTACAACTGAAGTTGCACATTTCCTGTATTAGTTTGTAAATAAAAAAGTTCTTAAAATCAATATCATATCAGAGTCAAGTAAATACTAGACTGCTTCTTTATATTCCCAGGATCTCACTGTGCCCAAATTAGGTGGAATGATTAGACACTCAGTAAATACTTGATAAAATTAGATACCTTAAGTGATATATGTAATTAATAGAGCTGAACAGAAAGCAGAGTTAAGAAGGCTGGGGAGGAGCAGAGAGAGAGGAAGACACGGAATCCAAAACAGGCTCCAGGCTCTGAGCTGTTGGCACAGAGCCTGATACAGCACTCGAACTCACACCGTGAGATCATGAGCTGAGCCAAAGTCAGACCCTTAACAGACTGAGCCACCCAGGGGCTCCTCACTTATTCTTAACATATTTTTTGGTCATTCATTGATTCATCCAACCAACAGTGACTTGTTACTCAAAGTGGAGATAATACATAGTCTTCACCTTTAATCTCTCTGGTTGGGATTACTAAATAGGCCTACTTGGTTTCTCCCTGGAAATGTAAGTTTCTCCAAGGAGAAATTAATCATGGGTACCAAAAACAAACATGGCAGGCAAGATCAAAGCCCCATTCTTCAGCAGTAGGCCACAACAACAAGAGTTCAAAAATGGATCTCTACTATGAAGACCAAAGGAAAGAAACTGAGACCCCTGTTGATGTTTTGATTTAGTGCTGACAACCTCTGAGTGTCATCCCTTCCCTGTATCTGTCATTATCAGCAGTGTACTGATAGGACTCAACCCCACCAATACCCCCAAGTACATGAGCCCCTTGCTATCTCTTTCATATTCCATGTTTGGTGGGTTCCTCTTTTAAATTCTGCACCAACTGGACTTATCCTTTACAGAACACCTGCGCACTTGCATTCACTTCCTCTCTTTCTGGACCTCTTCCCAGAAAGTTGTCCTCTGCCCCTGTCTCAGAATTTCCCCCACCTGTGTGGGTAATAAATCTTTGTTTAGTCATACCAAAGTACTACTGTCATAAATTTTGACATGTGAACCTAACCTTGGAAGGGAGCTCCCATAGGGAAGTTGTTTTAACACCTAAGAAGATGACAGCAGTAGGGGCACCTGGATGGTTAAGACATGAAAAGTATTAAGGGTTGAGCGTCCAACTCTTGATTCCAGCTCAGGTTATGATCTCATGGTTGTAGGATAGAGCCCCGTGTCAGGCTCCATGCTGAGTGTGGAGCCTGCTTAAGATTCTCTACCTCTCCCCGCTCCCCTGCTTGCATTTTCTCTCTCTCAAATAATAACAATAAAAAAAGAATGTGACAGTACTGGTAGTAGCACAGGTTTTAAAAAATCTCCACAAGTCCTCCACATAAAAACAGAGAGAGCAACTCTAGGTAGCAAAACCGAAAATCCATTCACAACAGAGCTAGGCAAAAAAAAAAAAAAAAATATATATATATATATACACACACACATATATAATATATATAATATAATATGATATAATATAATATAATATATTACCAAAAACCTCAAAATACAAAAAGATGGAAAACTACCAAGAGCCATAAGATCTGATTGGCATCAGCACTTCTGCAGGAGGAATCATAAAGAAACAATAGGGCATTTGGGAGACCTAAAAACAAGTTAGGTAACAATGGAAAGCAGTGCAAACAAATCTGAGAAAGTCAGCTGACTAGGAAGGGTTCTGGCCACTCCAAGAATGAGGAAATACAATGAATCCACGGTTGGCACTAAAGGGGCTAGTGCACTTTAACCCACTATGAACTCTTAAAGCTGACCTTCCAGACAAAGCTCCATACTGAAGATAAATTACTGGTAGTAGAATGAAAAATGAATGGAAAAATAAGGCACAGAAAAAAGTGGGAGGAGGAAACAGAGCCAGGAAATCTCAGAAAGCAAGCTGCCATATTTTGAAACACACACAAGAGTTCTGTGAAGTTATAGAAGTTATGACGAACACTGCCTTCTTTGACAAGTTTAAGAAAAATAATTATACATGAAAATAAAATACTAAAGGTATTAAGGGCAAATCCCATTTTAAAAGCTAATATTCAAGGGGTGTCTGGGTGGCTCAGTCAGTTAAGCATCCAACTTCGGCTCAGGTCATGATCTCATGGTCCATGAGTTCAAGCCCCGCATCGGTCTCTGTGCTGACAGCTCAGAACCTGAAGCCTGCCTTGGATTCTGTGTCTCCCTCTCTTTCTGCCCCTCCCCTGCTCACAGTCTGTCTGTCTGTCTCTCTCTCTTTCAAAAATAAAAGAAACATTAAACATTTTTTTAAAAAGTTAATATTCAAAACAAAATAAAAAATAACATTCCTACAATTAAAATATGACAGAAATATATGGCTCTAGAATAAAATGTATCACCTATTGCAAAATACTTTCATACTAGCCATAAAAAAATAAAACAAAATTAAAAACTTCAAAACTGAGGTGACAGGATGAAAGAATTAGAAGTAGAAGAATAAATCACTTCAGAAATGAAGTCTAAAGTAGAAATAACACAAGAATCAATAAAAAAAAAAATAAGGAAACAGAAACAGAAGGTGAAAAGGAGGAATTTTTTGTGATTTTTTTTTTTTTCAGTTTTGAGAAATAATTGACATACATCACTATAAAGTTTAAAGCATACAACATGATGATCTGGTATGCATATATTGTGAAATGATTATAATAGATTCAACTAATATTCATCATGTAGAAACTTTTAAAAAGAAAAGAAAAAGTCTTTTCTCTATGTGATGAGAATTCATGGAATTTATTCTCAACAACTTTCCTGTATCATATAGCAGTGTTACGTATAGTCATTATGCTGTATATTACATCCCTAAGGGGGGATTTTTAAAAATCAAAAAGAAATAGCACAAAAAAAGTTTAAAAAGTAAAAGATATGGAACACAAAGGACATGGGAGAGAATAAAATTATATTGGAGCAGGACACCAAATGGGAACTTAAATCCTTAGGAAGCATGAAGGAGTACCAGAAACCGCAAATATGTGCGTTAATACAAAAGACTACAAATAATGCTTTCTCCTTTTTTCTTTTTAACCCTTTAAAACACGTAAAATCTTATTAAGCAAAAATTAGTATAACTTCATATTGGTTACAACAGAAATGTAACATAAATGACAATAGCAAAAAAGAGGGAGGAAATGGAGTTATACTAGAGTAAAACTTCCATACTTTATAGAAATTGACCCAGTATTATCATAAAGTATTTTTTGACAAAATGCAAAAAATGCACTAGAATAACACTAAAATTATTTTATTGTCCAAAATATAGTTTTAAAAAATCAGCAAAGGGATTAAAATGGCACTCCAGAAAATATCTACTTAAGGAGGCAAAAAAGAGCCAAAACTAAACAAAAAAGAAAGATATAAAAAAAAAAACCATCAAAATGTCAGCTGTAAGCCCAACCATATCATTGATAACACTAAATGTGAATATATTAAACACTTCAATCAAAAGGCAAAAGGCTGCACCCTTTAAATAGATACAGTTTTTCCTTTTCAAAAAAAATACCTCTATCTATATAGACAAAGATTGTTTGACTAGGTAAAACAAAACAAGATTCAACTATATGCTGTCTACAAAAGACGTACTTTGTATTGAGTTGAAAGTAAAACGTTACAGCAAACAGTAAATCCATTAAGAGAGATGGAGAGGCTCTATCAGATAATATATACTTTAAGACAAAAAGTATATAAGAGGTAAAGAAGAAGCACATTTTATAATGACAAAGGATCAAATTATGAGGAAGATACAACTATAAACATATACACATATAAAAACAGAGCCTCAAACAAATGAAGAAAAAACTGACAGCAATGGATAAATAGTTCAACATTAACAGTCCAAGATCTCAACATCCTACTCTTACGTTAATCAAGTTTAGAACCGCTAGGCAGAAATGGGGTACCTGGTAGGCTCAGTTGGAAGAGCATGCAACTTTGATCACAAGGTTGTAAGTTTGAGCCCAACGTTGAGAGTAGAGATTACTTAAAAATAAAATCTTAAAAAAAAAAAAAAAAAGAAGAAGAAGAACTAGACAGGAAAACATTAAGGATATGGAAATCTGAACATTATTAACCAATTTAAACTAGCCTCTACAGAAAAGTCCCATCCAATAACAAGAGAATATACATTCTTCAAACTATGCAAGGAAGTTACTCTAGGAGAGACCACATACTAGGTCACAGAACAAGTCTCAATTCACTTTAAAAGACTGAATTATATGAAGTATATTCTCTGAGAACTACGGAATTCATTAATAAATCTACAACAATAATATATGAGAAGTCCACAAATGAGAATTTTCTAAATTCTTAATGTCTTCTCTATAAGCAATGGGCCCAAGAAGAAATCACAAGAAGTTCTTTTAAATGTTTTGAGATAAAAGGAAATGAAAATACAACATACAGAAACTTTGCAAAAAGAACTAGGGTTCTAAGTTACCCTAGAACTTCCTAGGGTAAATTCTATACATTTACCCCTTAGGTGCCTATATTAGAAAAGAAGCTAATTACAAATCAATAAACTAAGCTTCAAGCTTAAGAAATGAGGAAAAAAAAGAGTAAACTAAATCCAAAGCTAGCATAAGAAAACAAAAATATTAGGGTAGTGATCAATGGCATATTAAAACACAAAAACAGTAGAGGAAGTTAAATTCAGTAAAACTAAATGTGAGTTCTATGAAAAGATTCACAAAATTGACTATCCTTTAGCTAGACTCAGACTGGCCTCCCAAAAAAGAGAAAAGACATAAATTGGGTAATTTGTGAATAAAATCATGTATACAAGAAGAACATCACAACTGACCTAACAGAAATTAAAAGGATTATAAGGAGATACAATGAATAACTTTATGCCAATGTAGACAACTCGGATAAAATGGAAATATTCCTGGAAAGAAACAAACAAAAGTGAATCAAGAAGAAATAAAAAAAAAATCTAAAGACCCAATACAATTAAAGAAATTGACTTAACAACTGAAAATCTTCCCATAAAGAAATCCCCAGGCCCAGATGGCTTCACTGATGGCTTCTACAAAATAGTTACTGGAGAAATAATATCAATCTATCCCACACTCTTCCAGGAAACAGTGGAAGAGGGGACACTTCCTACCTCATTCCATGAGGTTAGTATTACACCAAGGCCAGACAAAGGCAGGATAAGAAAAATCAACTACAGACCAATACCTCTTATGAATAAAGACATAAAAATCCTCAACAGATTGTCAGCAAACTGAATCTCTCAACATCTAAACAGGATTCTAAACCATAACCAAATGGGATTTACCCCAAGAACGCAAGACTGGTTTAACAACTAAAAACAATTAATGCAATTCATCATGTTCACAAATTAAAAAATAAAATCATATAATCATCTCCATAGACTGAATCTACTGCTAAAAGCACTGGTAGTATCTATTGCTAATACTAAACAGGATTGGACAAAATATAATACTCTGTCATGGTATAAATTGTGAAGAGACCAGGAATAAAAGGAAACTTCCACAAAAGGCGTCTACAAAAAAAACCTACTGCTATCATGCTCAATGGCAAAAAAAAAAAAAAAAAAGAAGATAATAATAATAAATTATTTTCCCCCAAAGATCAGGAACAAACAAGGATGTCTTCTATTCAACACTGTAACAGAGGACCTAGTCAGTACAATCAAACAGGAATAGAGGACATCTAGATTGGAAAGGAAGAAGTAAAACTGTCATTGTTCACAGTACATGATTCTAAGGGTGGAAAATACTAAAGAATATTTTTTTAAAGACTCCCAGGCCTAATTAATTCAGTAGAGTTACAGTATATAAGGTCAATATATGGAAATAAACTGCATTTCTATATACTAGCAATGAAAAATACAGAAATCGATATGATTAGTATTTGACAAGAAAGCCGAGAATAGTCAGTAGAGAAAAAAACAGCCTCTTCAATAAATGATGCAGGGAATAATCGATTAGACATTCACATGTGAAAGAATGAAACTAAACCCCTATCTTAATACCATTTACAAAAATTAACTCAAAATGGATTAAACCTAAGACCTGAAAAACATAAAACTCCTAGAAGAAAACAAACACAGGGAAAAAGCTCCTTGACATGCTTCTTGACAACAATTTTTTGGATAGGACACCCGAAGCACAAGCAACAAGATAAAAAATAAGCAAGTGGGACTTCATTAAACTAGAAAGCGCTACACAACAAAAGAAGTGCTTAACAAAATGATAAGGTAACCTACTGAGTGGAAGAAAATATTTGCAAATTGGCTACCATCAAAAAGACAAGAGATAACACATAGGGAATACAGTCAATGATACTGTGAAAGAATTGTATGGTGACAGATGGTAGCTACACTTGTGGCAAGCATAACATAAGGTATAAACTTGTCAAATCACTACGCTGTACACCTGAAACTGATGTGACATTGTGTGTCAACTGTACTTCAATTAAAAAAAAAAAAGGAAGGAAGGAAGATTCATCTATTTCGAAAGGAAGCCAGGATGATGTCATATCAACTGCACTGTGGACACTACCTGCTTGTAACGTCTAGTGTGACTGTCTGACTCCCAACTAGACGGGAACCCTGGAGGGCAGTAATGTTGTCTGCTCTGTGCATTGGATTATGGTCATGGTTAATGCCTAAAAAGTTGCCTGAACCTAGTGGGGCTTCCTATGTATTTGATGAATGTCCCACGTGCTCACCCTCAAGGATCTCTGCTTTGGATTCACTCAGACAGGGACCCCCTAGACAGAATCTCAAATCTCATTTTCAGAAGGAAAAACAGCTTAGCCCCAGGCTAAGGGACTGTGAGGAATGTGGCAGAAGCTTCCTCATAAGGAGGAGGAAAATGATAAATCAGCTCAACCACAGGCCCTCCAGCAGACCTTTCCACAGGGCAAGGCACCCATTAAAAAGAGAAAAAAACACAAGACAGCAAATGCTGACAAGAATGTGCAGAGGGGCGCCTGGGTGGCTCAGTCGGTTAAGCGTCCGACTTCAGCTCAGGTCACGATCTCGCGGTCCATGGGTTCGAGCCCCGCGTCGGGCTCTGGGCTGATGGCTCGGAGCCTGGAGCCTGCTTCCGATTCTGTGTCTCCCTCTCTCTGTGCCCCTCCCCCGTTCATGCTCTGTCTCTCTCTGTCTCAAAAATAAATAAACATTAAAAAAAAAAAAAAAATTTAAAAAAAAAAAAAAAAAAAAAAAGAATGTGCAGAAAAGGGAACCTGTGTGCACTGATAGTGGGAATGTAAATTGGTACGGCCACTACAGAAAACAGTAAGGAAGTTGCTCTAAAATTAAAAAGAGAACCATACAATCCAGCAATCCCACTTCTGAAGGAAATGAAATCACTATGTCCAAGAGATACTTGTATCTTCATGTTCACTAAAGCATCATTTAAAATAGCCAAGACATGGAAACAACCTAAGTGTCCATGGATAAATGAATGGATAAAGAAAATGTGGTGTGTATATATACAATGGAATACTATTCAGCCATAAAAAAGGGAAATCCTGTCACCTGCAACAACAGTAATATTATACTAAGTGCAATAAGTCAGAGAAAGACAGATATGGTCTCAGATGTGGCATCTTAAAAGAATACATAAATTGAAATTTATTAAATAATTCATTCAGAACACCACAAAAAATAACTGAATATTTCAGAATAAATTTGACATAAGAGTATAAGATGCCATACAGAAAATATAGCACAAATTTAAATGTAAGTTAAAACAATAAAACTCATAGAAGAAAACACAGCTGTAAATCTTTGTGACTTTGGATTAGGCAATAATTTCTAAAGATATCAAGTACACTTGCAGCAAAAGAAAAACTAACACATTAAACTTTACAAAATTAAACACTTCTTTGCTTCATAACACACTGACAAGAAAATGAAAACAAAAACTACAGATGGACAGGAAATATTACTAAATCACATACCCAATGCAAAACGTGTTTCCAGAAAACTCTTACAATTCAGTGAGATAAATAATTTAAAAATGGGTAAACAACTTGAATAGTGTCTTAGACATAACTGGGCCTCACATGAAGAGGGCCACACTGTGTTCAAGAAGACTGTAGTCTAGTAGGCCAGACAGGAAGTACAGTTAATACTGTATCTGGAGTAGAAATGAGAGACACATTAAAGGGATCTAACTCAATTTATCAAAATCTAGTATTTAGTTTTATCCAAATTACTTGTTTTCTCCTGATTATAGAAGAAATACATGAATGTTCCCCATAAAAATTTGGAAAAGAAATATAAAGAGCATCTTTCTAGTCCTTTATTTTATGCATATGAACAATATGTACATCTCTATATACACATACAAGCAATTCCCAATCATCAAGGAATGGAACAACTGGTTTCTGTTTTTAAAATAGTTAAGGCCCAACTAACCAACAAGATTTAGAATTTACAATTTAGTAAAAATCCACTCGCTCTAAATCATAGAGCCCCAAAGCACAGAAGGAAAAGAGCAGAGCCAAACCAAGAGATGATGGAGCCACCTGCACTAAGCCAAAAATAAAGAGTATTTATATTTAGCACCCTAGTTACTGAGCTTCTTCACTGGGCATATATACAGCAGGCCCCAAAGTCCTCGTTTCCCTGTAACAGTGGTGAACTTGCCTTGAGAAAATGGTTAATTTATTTTGAAAGACTCCAACTCATCCTCTCCTCTGGATTTTTTTCCCCACAAACGTGAGCTGTTGTAAATTTGAGGCATTTGCTGCATCATAATGACCTGTTTTCATTTAACAACATAAAGATTTTTATCATGTTATTAAACATTTCTTTCACATTATTTTTTTTTTAATTTTTTTTTAATGTTTATTTATTTTTGAGACAGAGAGAGACAGAGCATGAACAGGGGAAGGTCAGAGAGAGAGAAAGACACAGAATCTGAAGCAGGCTCCAGGCTCTGAGCTGTCAGCACAGAGCCCGACGCGGGGCTCGAACTCACGAACCGCGAGATCATGACCTGAGCCGAAGTCGGACGCTTAACCGACTGAGCCACCCAGGCGCCCCTCACATTATTTTTGATGGCTATGTAACACTGCATTGAATGATGGTGCTATAATTTAAACACCCATATTGTTCAACATTCAACATTATATATTAAATAAGGGTTTTTTTACATTTGTTTATTTTGAGATAGAGGGAGGGAGGGAGAGCATGAGCAGGGCAGGGGCAGAAGAGAGGGAGGGAGAGAATCCCAAGCAGGGTCCAGGCTGTCACTGCAGAGCCCTACACGGGGCTCAATCCCACACACTGAGAGATTGCGACCTGAACCAAAATCAAGTCAGATGATGCTTAACCGACTGAGGCACCCACGAGCCTCTAAATAAGGTATTTTTAAACAGAAACATGCATTAAAAATAAAGATTATGAATCAGTTGATAAAATGTTTTGACCACAACCTGGCAGAAATCTAATTCTGTATTTCCCAAGAGCACTGGTTCTGTATTCACTATTTCAGTATTTGCAACAACTCTGTAGAATTAAGTACCATGAACAACAAGAATCCACTATAATTAACACTATGGAAAATACCTGCTCTCACTAGTAAAGAAAAAATACACTTAATACAAGTAAAATGCATTTTAAAATTTCAAAGTGAATAACATTTTTTCTTAAACTTAATGTAAAAAATGATATGCGGACATACACTTTGTGACAGTGAAAATCAATAAAATCATTCCATTAAAAAAAAAGATGGCCTTAAAATCTCTATGTACCTTGATATATAAATCCCATTTCTAATAATTAATTCTAAGATGTAATCAAAGATGCAAATTCATATAGGCTCTTCCTTATTGTAACAATTATTTGTAAAAGTAAAAAATTACAACTTGAGTGGTTCACAATAGGGCAGTATGCTTAAAAGATATTATTCGGGCACCTGGGTGGCTCAGTCAGTTAAGCTTCGGCTCAGGTCGTGATCTCACGGTCTGTGGGTTCAAGCCCTTCTTTGGGCTCTCTGCTGACAGCTCAGAGCCTAGAGCCTGCCTCAGATTCTGTGGTCTCCCTCTGTCTCTGCCCCTCCCCCACTCATACTGTTGCTTTCTCCCAAAAAAAACAAACATTAAAAAATACATTATTCAACATTCAGATTGTTTTACTTATATCTTCAATTTATATTTAATAGCATAACTGTTTGATCATGCTCTTTTCTTATATTCTACTTTTATTCTTTCCTTACACTCCTCTCTCCTTTCTCATGGACTTTTCCCACTAGATTGAATTTATATGCTTTTATGTCTCTAGGCTCTAGGGTTTGGGAATATACACAAACTGTTTTATTCAATTTTAATTACCTTTATGTTTTTAAATCATATTTGATCTTAATTTAGATGATAACCAACTTCAAGAATAAGACAGTATCTACTGACACTGCCATATATTAAGGTAAGATGTTAATAGGGTTTTATTCCTGTGTGTCTTTCTTCTTCATCTGACCATCCCACTACCATGTCTCATTTTTTATCGATAACACCTGATATTTAGATGTTTATTATGTACTTTTTTATCTTCTATTTCAAAATATCTCATGGTTTCATTAAGTTTTAAAAGCACATTAACAGCAATTACTAGATTTAACTCCATGTTTAACTTCTTCAAATATTTACTTATCTGACTTCCTCACTCAAGCTCTACATTTTAATTCTGAGGTATATCAAGTAACTTTTTCAGAAAGAGCAATATAGTGTATTTTGATTCCTTGCATATCTTGCATATTCCCTTGCATATTCCCTTGTATATCTTTCTGTTGCAGTAACACATAACAACTCCTGCATCAACCTCCAGATCCCAAATCTTTTCTTCCACTGTTTTCATCTCTGCTTCTCCAAATTGTGGGATAATTTCAAGGTTAAATTCCATTTCACTGATTTGATTTCTTTTTAGTCATCTGTCTAGATCCCCCATTGCTTAAACTGTTTTAAACAATCATGCTCTTTATCATCATTCTGTTTTTACTGATCTTAAATGTATTCTTTCACACTACCTACTCTATTTTCATGTATACTGACTGCATCCTTTTGAACTCTGATAGTTTTTTCCTCCTCTATCTTAAAGGAAATTGCAGGAAGACATTTGCTCTGATTCCTTAATATGGGTCATTCATTTGAACTGTAGTATCTTCTTATGCGCCGTTTTTTTTTTTTTTTTTTTTCCTATTTGCTTGTATTTCAGAGGGAGGTCTGTACTTAATTGGAAGTTGATGTCAATTCTGTTGCAGTCTACAAATTCCTAGTCCAGGCTTTCAGATCCAGAAGGGAGAAGGCAATAAATTTTCAATTTGCAGCTTTAATTTGGAAATCAATTCACACTAGGTCGGGGGCAGGGGATTTGACACTAGCAATAATAGCATATTCATGTATTGTTTTTTTCAAATTTCTGGTAGCACCAAGAAGTCTGTTAATATAGTGAGACTGCTTATTCTCTGACACCACTGTGCTCATTCACAAGCCAGCTGTAACTACACCTCTGACCTTTGCCTAACATGCTCAATCATGTCAAGTATGGTTGCCATAACATATGGATCCTTCCATACCTGGTATATATTTCCCAAAAGTGCTAAAAGAATCCAGATGAGGCCTACCTTTTATCTCACCCCACACTTCCTCCTCCTCATCAACCTCACTCCAGCCACCATCTCTGGAGAGCCATGGTTATTATTACTTATTTGCATAAATCTCTTCAACTTGCTTCCTTGGGAAGCAGATTCTTCACAAGCTGAGTAAGTGATGAACTATGTCCATCTGCCTGGGTCTGAGGGGTTTCCTGAAACCCGGGCAAAAAACGATGGTTAATCACACAACAGCTCAGTCAGACTGAGACATCTTTCAATCTTGAACCCTGCAGAAACTCTTCAAGGTTTCTGTTATGTTATTATCTTTGCCTAAGTCTCTGACACTGATGCAAAATTCCCCTATGTTTATAGTTCATGGCTTTAATAATCATTAACTTGATAATGACTATAAATCTATATCTTCCTCTAAGACTGCTCTGCTCAGCTGCAGGCTCATATATTCAGAGCTCTCCAGACTTCATAACCATGGTTTTCTCTAAGCAACCCAAACATGTCCAAAGCTGAACTCTGCTCTCTTCCCACATCTAAAAAAAGGAAAGAAACAAGTAAAGAAAGGAAAAACAATCTATTCTACATTTCTGAATCCATCTCAAATGAGCGGCACTTTCATCTAACTAGCCATTCAAAGCAGAAACAGGAGTCATCATAGACATCTTCAGAGAGCAACAGGTATTTTATCAGGACTGGGCACAGTGTACAAGAGAGGAAATGGTGAGAACATTTGTCTAAAATGAGAGAAAGGAATTATATGGTTTAAGTCACAATGAAAAGAGTTTGTGCTTCACCTGAGAATAATGATGATTTACTGGGAGATTTAAGGAAGAGGACTAATTATAACTAATCTTCAAACCATTTTCTATACAACCATCAAATTGGGACTTCTAAAAGATAAATCCAGCTAGGTCAATCTGCTATTTGAAAATCTCCAAAGACTCCTACTACTTTTCAGGATAAAATCCAAATGCCTTATCTTAGAATGAATACTAGGCCCTACATGATCTGGCTCCTATCCATCCTCCTAGACTTGCCTCCAACCATTCCCCCACATTTCCTACTGCTGCTGAATAACACTGACAAAACAAAGTGTTCTTTAAAAACCTTAATTTAAAAACCTGACTCTAAGGGCGCCTGGGTCGGTTAGGTGTCTTGACTCTTGATTTCTGGTCAGGTCATGATCTCACATCTCCTGAGATCCAGCCCTATGTTGGGCTCTGCACTCACAGCATGGAGCCTGCTTAGGATATTCTCTCTCTCCCTCCCGCTCTTCCTCTCTCTCTCCCCCTCCCTCCACCCCTTCCCCACTTGAGCTCTCTCTCAAAATAAAGGAATAACCTTTAAAAAACAAAACAAACAACAACAAAAACCCTGATTCTGGTCATTAGGAATTATTTTCCACAGAGAGGGCTTTTATTATTTCCCCAAGATTTTAAAGTTTATTATTTTTCTTCAGTGTCTGTCAAGGCAGGTTAAAATAACATATTTACACCCTTGATACATGCTTTAAAGTCAGTTAAATGCACCTGCTTCTGAACTGTATTCTGTTCCACTGATCTCTATCCTTAGATTTAATACATTATTTTAATTACTCTAGCTTTATGGTAAATCTTGAAATCAAGTTGAAAAATGTCATACATTTTTTTAAATCTTAAAAAAATCTGTTGAACTATTTTAATGGGTCCTGGGCATAACCATACAAATTTTAGATTCAATTTGTCATTTATTTAAAAAGTGTACATGCACATGTACACGCATGCACATACACACACACACACTGTCTCAAAAACTCTTGGAATTTTTGTTGAGACTGTACTGAATCTATAGACTAGTTAAGGGAGAAATGCCACCTTAACAATACAGGTGACCCTTGAAAAAGACAGGGGGTTAGGGGCACTGACCCCTAACACAGTGGAAAATCAACAAATAACTTCTGTCTCCTCAAAAACTTAACTACCAATAGCCTACTGTTTGTTGATCAAAAGCATTACTGATAACGTAAGCAGCCCACTGACACATGTTTTGTATATGTTTTATACACTATATTCTTACAATAAAGCTAGAGAATGCTACTCAGAAAATATACATTTATTGTACTGTATTTATAAAAAATCTGCATACAAGTGGACCTGTGTAGCTCAAACTGATGTTGTTCAAGAGTCAACTGGATATTGATAATTTTTTTCTTAAAAACTAAATATTGCAATCTTCCCAAAGATAAATATTGCAGTCTTCCCACTGTTGCAACTGGAAATGAAAGAACTATGCGTTTTATATTTCACAACACATGTAACAGTAGGTAGTAAGAGTGCCTGGGTGGCTCAGTCAGTTAAGCATCTAACTTCAGTTCAGGTCATGATCTCACCATTGGCGAGTTCGAGCCCCATGTCAGGCTCTGTGCCGACAGCTCAGAGCCTGAAGCCTGCTTCGGATTCTGTGTCTCCCTCTTTCTCTGCCCCACCCCCGCTTGCCCTCTGTCTCTCAAAAATGAATAAACATAAAAAAATAAAATAAAAACAGTCTTACAGGTAATGTACTTTCTGCAGAGATAGTGCTTAGGAGGCATTATTAATGCATTTTAGGAAATGCATATGAGAGCTTTTGAGTTATCTATGTCCAAAAATAACTGATATACTTAAAACTATATTCCACAGCTTATATGAAGACTGCTTGAAATGAGATATACAAATATAGAATAACTAAGTGTATGCTATAAATCCCCTGTTGTTTATTTTCTGTTAAGGAAGAGAAGCAATTAAGAATCTTGAAGCTCATCATGGAAACTGCACTGCTCGTGTGGGTTTCCAGATTTGGAATCAACAATTATGTAGCTTTTCCCAGAACTGAATGGTAAGACTGTTTTTTACTTTTGTGTGAGATTTCTTTGTAGAATGTAATAGATCTAAGGTTATTATTCTCAACTGATAATCAATTAGCTTACTCCTTCTAAGACCAAAGTGCAATCCTTCAAGTGTTTGGATGGCTTTCTGACAAATGCACTGATGTTCGTCTCAAAAGGAACTCAGAAAGTGTGGAAGTTTAAGGAAAGATCCATTATCAGTAGAAGGGTGGCTAAAAAGTTCACGCCTTGCTAATGACTAATTCAAAGAACCATTTTCATAAAGAATACCACACAATTATTATTCTATAATAAATAATATCAACTGATACACTTTTACTGAACACCTAGTAAGTACTGGCTACTGTGGTCTGCTACATACTCTTATCAAAAGCAAATGATGATTAAAGGACGACCATTTAAGGGATGTAGAGTTTACGCCTTCCCTGGGTACTCCAAGGCCTATCTTTAGTTTAACTTCCAGAAGATTTCTATCTTGAATAACATTAGCTTACTCATTTGTAGAATTACCTCTACTGAATTATGTCCCCAATTTTAAACAGAGACCACCATGGGAAAGTAATATAAAATTAACATACACAAAAAATTGCAACTTTTTAATACACCACATCTCTTAGTGACTCCATGTGAAAATTTTCCTCTCAAATTTAATCTGATGAAAACATTCCCTTGCAAAGAACTCATAGGCTTCCCCCTTTCCAATATTGTGTACTGGTAATGAACTTTATCTGATGAGAAGCTTAAAGATAACTTGTTTTTAACCTTTTTATTATAACACTGATACAGAAAAAACTACAGAAAATAAATGAATAATTTAATGTGTTATTATATGGTAAACACCCCATAACCTTCACCCAAATCAGGAAAGAAATTTGTCAACCACCTCAGAAGGTTCTTCGTGGACCCTGTACCAACCCTTCCTTCTCCTCAAAAGTAACCATTAATCTGAGTTTACAGTAATCACCTCCTTACTTTTCTTTATAGTTTTATTAGCTAAGTGTGCATCCACAAAAAAAGTCTAGCCTTTACCACCTTTTTTTTTTTTTTTTTTCATTTACTAAGTCTGTTAAGTCATATTTTTTTAGAGCAGCTTTCGGTTCACAGCAAAATTGAGGGGAAGATACAGAAAATTTTCCATATACCTCCTACCTCCACACATGCACAGTCTTCGTGATCATCAACATCCCCCACCAGACTGGTACTTTTGTTATACTTGATGAATCTACACTAATGTATCATAATCACCCGAAGTCCATAGCTTACATTAGGGTTCACTCTTGGATGCTGTCCATTCTACAGGCTTGGACAAATCCATGAAATGTATCCATCATTATAGTATCATACAGAATTATTTTCACTACCTAAAAATCCTGTGCGCAGCCTATTCATCCCTCAACCCCCTTTTTAGTCTCTTTTAATCTACAAGTTCCATCATCATTCTTCACAGTTTATCTGTTGACGGACCTGAGTTATATTTGACCTTTATGTCCAGATCCACTGATGCATACTCATAGAGCAGTTCAGTTATGTTTCTCTGTCCCTGTTTTTCCTGCATATTTCCTGCAAATTCAAAGTTTGGTCAGATGCACGTCAAACTGACACCTTTGGCAAAATGAAAGATGGTGTACTTTTCTTCCATCGGCAAATAACGTCTGTTTTTTTCTTGGTTATGATGTCAGCAGCCATTGACCTTCACTGCCTACATCCAATTTCACTGGAAATTATAAAATGCTGATATGCTGATTTTATCATTTATTTTTCATATATTAGTGGGAATAGCTTTCTCGTATCTACTATTCTGTCAACTACTGGTAGCTTCAGTTAGGAAAGGGAAAATAAATTGCTTCTTTCCCTTTATCACCGTTAGAAGTAATGAATTGGTTCCCTGTCATCCTCTCAAACTGACCACTTCCCTTCTACAATGTCATCATGAACTCAAGGATTTAAACATACTTGATGAGTTTCTTTCCATCTTTGACCTGAGAGGCACTTCTTAAGTTACTTCTCCAGGCTTACTAAAATGACCCCAGTAGTCTGTAATAGACTCTTTGCTATCTGGTACGTCATATGTTCCAGCTTATCTTGTACATTTCTTGCCATAGACATAAAATCAACCATTTCATCTGAAATGTGTGAATTCTTTTAAGGTGGAACAGTTTTCCAAGGTTATAACATAGTTATTTTATGTTTTTTCTCCCTATTCCTCTTTAGCAGTCATAGTTAGGAAACATACGTACTTCTGTGTATGTATCTGTGTAACATAAAATACCTACTGAGCTCGTGCCAATACTTCCAATTAAAATGCAGAATTATCAGTTTTCCTTCCTTAACCTCTAAAATATTACATTTATTTCACTTCTTCCACACTGAAAATCCTGCTTATCCAAGGGCAAAAGAATTAATCTATCCAATGATCACTCAATCCAAAATTAAACAATCTCAAAAAAAAAAAAAAAAAACCCTCAGAATTGAGCATTAATGCCAATACACCAATGTAGTTACTATGAAGAGTTCAACAGAATTTCTGCATATAGTACCCTCTATTCTTGCTTCATTTTTTATAGTGGCACTTTAGCTATCTTATCTAAAATGTAATTGCTACATACTATAACCCTCTCAATTTCAATCCTCCTTTAGTTTTCATACTACAAATAATTATATAATTAATGCTCTTCACCAAACCTTTTTTAAAAATATCTCACTCATCATTTTGGTTGTCTAAAGCTGAGGCACTGGCACATTTTCAGGAATGACTCAGGGAAACAGTATTTCTTGACTTCCTGCATGTTGGTAATAGTGTATCTACAGCTTTATAAGAGAAAGCCAGTTATGATTAAAAAAAACAACTGCCTCACATTTTCTTACTCGAATATCTTGAAATTATTATTCTATTTAATCCTGACATGAAGTGAAACTGTGAGAGAAAGTCTGATGCTAATTCAATTCTCTTTTCCTTTTAAATTATGTTAGAGATCAAGAGAGTATTTTTTTTTTTTTTCTCTATAGAGTAATTTTACCAGAATGTCTTGGTGGTGTTTGCTTTGACTATTATTCTCAGGTACATAAGTGTTCTCTTTCGATCTGTAGTTTCAAATCTTGTTTTAACTTTGCCTGAATTATAGTTTTTCTTATGTGGTCTATTCCCTCGCTTTGGTTATCTTCCTAAAAGGGTCTTTTGTCTCTGTTGTTTCTTCTTTGACTACCTTCAATATTTGTCACTCTCTCACACCTTTTTAAAATTTTTACATTTCACTTTGGTCTTTAAATGTTTCTTCTTTTTCAACTCCTACTTAAAGATCTTTTCTGTTTATTCAGTCTTATGTCCCTTCTACTTTAGCTATCTTTCGTCAAATATCTTTCTTCACTTATAATTTTTAGTTCTGTCATCTCATTTCTGAATTTTCTCATTTTAATTTATTTTGATCTTTGACATGTGACATTGGTGTCTCAATCTGATTGTGCATTTCTAAATGGAGGTTTGATCAGTCCTATTGACATATCTTTCTGGGTGAGTTTTCTATGTAAGGACATTATTCTTTTTCTCATCCTTTTTCTTCAGCTTTATTGAGGTATAACTGACATAAAATTGAAAAACATTTAAAGTGTACATAGTGATACGACATACACATAAAGTGTAAAATGATTCTCCACACCTAATTATCACATCTCATGCATTTTTGGTTTTGTTTGTCTTTCTTTTTGTTGGAGAGGGGGAAACATTTAGCAAATTTCAATTATATAGTACAATGTTATCAACTAAAAAGACAATGTTACATATTAAATACTCAGAACTTACTCATCTTCAATCTGAAAGTTTATATACCTTTTTACAAAACCTCTTCCTATTTACCTCACTCCTCATTCCCTGGTAACCACTTTTCTTCTTTGTTTCTATGAAATTAACTTAAAAAAAAAAAAAATTCCACGTACATCTGATACCATGCAGTATTTGTCATTCTCTACCTGGCTCATTTCACTAAGCCTAATGGCCTCAAGGTCCACCCATGTCATCACAAACAGCAGGATGTCCTTCCTTCTCGTGGCTGAATGATACTGTATTGAATGTATATATACCACCACCTTCTTTATTCATTCACTGACAGACATAAACATTTCCAATGTACTGGGTATTATGAATAATGCTACTATGAACATGGGAATGCAGATATCTCAAGACCCTATTTTGATTTCCTTTGGACATACACCCCAAAGTGAGATTACTGGATCACATGGTAATAATATTTTTAATTTTCTGAGGGGCCTCCATGCTGGCTGCACCAATATACAATCCCATCAACAGCGCAAAAGGGTTCCCTTTTCTTGACATTCCTGCCAACACTTATCTCAACTTTTTGATGGTAGAAATTCTAGTAAGCGTGAGGTGATAACTAACTGTAGTTTTAATTTGCATTTCCCTGATTAGTTATGTTGAGCACCTTTTCACATGCCTGATGGCCATCTGCAAGTCCTCCTTGGAAAAATTAAGTTAAGTTCCTTTGCCCCTTTTTTTTTTTTTTAGGTAGGCTTCACATGACTCAGGGAGCCAATGCAGGGCGTGAACTCAGGACCCTGAGATCAAGATGTGAGCTGAGACCAAAAGTCAGATGCTTAACCGACTGAGCCACCCAGGTGCCCCATCTGTCCATTTCTTAATGAGATTTTTTACGATTCGGTTATGTATGTTTTTTATACATTCTGGATGTTAGCAACCTATCAAACATAAAATTTACAAATACTTTATCCCATTCTGCATGCTGCCTTTCATTTTGTTGATGGTTTCCTTTATTGTCCAGCTTTTTAGTTTGATGCAGTGCTACTTATTTTTGCTTTCATTATCTTGCTTCTGTTGACAAAACCAAAAAATCACTATCAATATTCATGTCAAGCTTACCCCATGTTTTCTTCTAGGCATTTTATGGTTTCAGGTTTTAAATGTATGTCTTTAACCCATTTTGAGTTGATTTTTGTGCATAGTATAAAATACGGTCCAGTTTTATTGTTTTTTTTTTTTAAGTTTATTTATTTTTTAGAGAAAGAACATGAGCACAAGTGGGGGAGGAGAGAGAGAAAGTGAGGGAAAGAGAGAGAATCCCAAGCAAGCTCTGCAATGATAGCACGGCTCGAACTCATGAACCGTGAGATCATGATCTGAGCTTAACCAACCGAACGACCCAGGCACCCCATCCATTTTTATTCTTTTGTGCATCTGCTCAATTTTGCCAACATCATTATATGGACAAGACTATCCTTTCACTACTGTACATTCTTAGCTCTTTTGTCATAAATTAATTGATCATATATGCACTGGTTTATTTCTGGGCTCTCTAATCTGTTCCACTGATCTAGGTGCCTGTTTTTTTGCCACCACTATACTGTTTTCATTACTGTAGCTTTGGAATATAGTCTGAAATAAGGGAGCATGATGCCTCTAAGCTTTGTTCTTCATTCCCAAAACTGCATTGGTTATTAGGGGGCTTTTGTGGTGTCATCAAATGTTTATTCCATTTCTGTGAAAAATTTCACTGGAATTTTGATAGGAATTACACTGATTCTGGAGGTGGCTTTGGGTACTATGGCCATTTTAACAAACGAATTCTTCCAACCCATAAGAAAGGATCATCTTTACATTTATTTTTGTCTTTTTCAATTTCTTTCATCAGCATCTTATAGTATTCAAGGTACAGATCTTTCACTTCCTTGTTTAAATCTCTTACTGTGTGTTATATACATATATTTTTCATGCTATAGTAAATACAATTGTCTTCTTAGTTTCTCTTTCTGATAGTACTAGCATATAGAAATGCAACTGATTTTTGTATATTGATCTTGTATATTGCACCTTTACCGAATTTATTCATTCTAATAGTTTTTTGGTGGTTTTTAGGATTATCTATATATAACATCAGGTCTTATGCAAATAGAGATAATTGTACTTAATCCTTTCTTTTATGGATGCTCTTTATTTCTTTTTCTTGCCTAACTGCACTGGCTAGGACCACCAGTACTAGGTTGAATAACAGCAACAGTGAGCACCCTTATCTTGTTTTCAGCTTCTCACTTTTTGAGTATAGTATTAGCTATGGGTTTATCATATATAGCCTTTATCATGTTAAGGTATGTTCCCTATATCCTCATTTTGTTGAGATTTAATCATGAATATTTAATTTTGCCACTGGAATATATACCACTTGATTACGATCTTTTTAATGTACTGTTGAATTTGGTTTGCTAGTATTTTGTTAAGAATTTATGCATTTAAAAAAAGGATTTATGCATCTATATTCATTAGGAATATTGGATGGTAATTTTTCTTTCTTGTAGGTCCCTTGTCTGATTTTAATATCAAGGTACTATAATAGCTATAAAATGGGAAAGTACTCCCCCCACTCTTCTATTCTGTAGAAGATTTTAAGAAGGGTTGGTATTAATTCTTCCTCAAGGGTGTGGTAGAGTTTACCAGTGAAGGAGTCTGGTCCTAGACTTTTGTTTTTTGAGAGGCTTTTGATTGCTAATTCAATCTCCTTGTAAGTATCGGATCCATTCAGATTTTCTATTTCTTCATGATTCAGGGTTTATTATTACTATTTTTTTAATGTTTATTCATTTTTGAGAGCTGCGACAACAGAGCCTGACATGGGGCTTGAACTCACGAACCCTGAGATCATGACCTGAGCCGACTGAGCCACCCAGGCACCCCTTAGCCACCCAGGCACCCCTTTCATGATTCAGTCTTGACAGACTGTATGTTTCTAGGAATTTTCCATTTCTTCTAGGTTGCTCAATTTGTTTGGTGTATACTTGTTCATAGTAGTCTCCTCTGATCCTTTGTATTTGTGTGGTATCAGTTGTAATGTCTACTCTCTCACTTCTGATTTTACTTCAGTCTTCTTTTTTCTTGTTAAGCCTAGCTAAAGGTTTGTCTATTTTGTTCCTCTCTTCAAAAAGAGCTCTTAATTTGATTAGATAGATCTTTTCTATTGCCTTTATTGTCTCTATTTCATGAATTTCCACTCTAATTCTTTGGTATTTCCTTCATTCCAGAAACTCTGGGCTTAGTTTGTTCTCTTTATCTAGTTCTTTGAAGAATAAATTTAGATTGAGCTTTCGTTCCTTCCTATAGGCAATTATCCCTATGAACTTCCCTCTTAAAACTGCTTTTGTTGTATCTCTTAAGTTTTGAGAGATGTTGCATTTGGATTTTTATTGGTCTCAGATACTTTTGATTTCTCCTTTGATTTCTTCCTTAACCCAGAGATTTTTCAGGAATATCTTGTTTCACCACCACATATCAGTAAATTTTCTAATTTTCTTTTTTTTTAATTGAGGAATAATTGACACACTTTATATTAGTTTCAGGTATGATATAAGCATTCAATATCTGTATATATTTCAAAATGATCACCACAATAAGTCTAGTTAATATCCATCACCATACATAGTTACAAAACATTCTTCTTGTAATAAGAACATTTAAGATTTTTTTTTTAATATGAAATTTATTGTCAAATTGGTTTCCATACAAGAACATTTAAGATTTACTCTTGGGCACCTGGGTGACTCAGCTGGTTAAGAATCCAACTCCTGATTTCAGCTCAGGTCATGATCTTACAATTTGTGAGATCGAGCCCCACGCTGGGGCAGAGCCCGCTTGGGATTCTCTCTCTCCCTCTCTCTGCCCTTCCCCTGCTCTCTCTCTCAAAATAAGTAAATAAACATTAAAAAAAAAAGATTTACTCTTAATAACTTTAAAGTATGCAATACAGTACCATTAACTATAGTCACCATGATGTACATTACATCCCCCTGACTTACTTACTTTATAACTAAAGTCTGTACCTTTTTCTTTTGACTCCCTTCATCCATTTTGCCCATGCCCCATCCCCTGTCTCTGGCAACCACCAATCTGTTCTCTGTATCTATGAGCTTGGTTTTGTTTTTTAGATTCTATACATAAGTGAGTTCATATAGTATTTGTCTTTCTCTAACTTCTTTCACATAGCATAATGAATGCCCTTAAGTTCCATCCATGTTCACTCTAATGTAAGATTTCACTCTCCTTAAAACTGAGTAATATTCTTTTTTGGAATTTACCTCATTTTCTTCATCCATCCATCAAAGGCCACTGAGGTTATTTCCATATCTTGGCTATTATAAATAACGCTTTAATGAACATGGGGTTGTATAAATATTTTTAAGCTAGTATTTCTATTTTCTTCAGATAAATACTCAGAAGTATAATTGCTGGATCACATGGTAGTTCTATTTTTAATTTCTTGACGAACTTTAATACTGTTTTCCACAGTGGCTGTCCCAGTTTACATTCCCACCAACAGGGCACAAGAGTTTCCTTTTCTCCACATCCTCGCCAACACTTGTATTTCTTGTCTTTTTCATAACAGCCATTCTAACAGGTATGAGATGATAATTCTCCAGTTTTCTTCTTGTAACTGATTTCTAGTTTCATACCACTGTAGTCAGCAAAATGCCTGATACGATTTTAACCTTCTTAAATTTATTAACACTTGTCTGTGGACTAACATAAGATCTATTTTGGAGAATGTTCCATATGCACTTGAGAAAAATGTGTGTTCTGGTGCTACTGGATGGAATGTTTCTAAATGTCTCTTAAGTCCACCTGGTCTCACAGGTAATTTTAGTCCTATTGATTTTCTGCCTCAATGACCTTTAAAGCTAAAGTGAGTCTCTTGTAGGCAGAATATAGTGAGTCTTGTGTTTTTATCCATTCAGCCACTCTATGAGTTTTCATTAAAGAATTTAGTCCATTTCTATATAAAGTAATAACTGATAGACATGGACTTAATATTGCCATTTAGTTCATTGTTTTCTGGCTGTTTTGTATTTCATTTGTTCTTTTCTTGCTCTCTTTGTGATTTGATATTCTATAGTGGTATGCTTAGATTCCTACTAATCTTTTCTGTGTATACAATAGATTTTTGCTGTTGGCTACCAGGAAACTTATGTAGGACATCTATCCCAGCAGGGCTCAGCACAGAGGAAATAGTCAGAATCCCCCATGTCCCAATCTCTCCCTATAGGAAGTCTATTTCCCCGAAAGAAACCTGAAGTAAGGTTTCTAATTTAGCAGATATCCAGGGGCTGACAACAATCATCCCAGGAGACCAGGGAGTTCTACAGACACCACCTCCACCTTTTCTCTCTAGCCCAATCCAAATCTCCAGTATCTCCACACAATCAGCTTACAGACACATCTGAAGCCCCAGCTTTTACAGATGCCACCCAAGAGATGGGACTCTGGATCACCTGTCTCTGAAAACTAATGGGGTTTACATTTATAAGTTGCACAGGGCTGTAGCAATGTAGTAGTTCTTAATGGGTATATATACCTGTGTACCCAGGCTGTATATCTGGGTCCAATGCTGTGGAAACAGGCAAAAATGTCCATCTCTAAGTCTCTCCCTGTAAGGCCCCTAACTATATACTTTCCCAGTTATTTCCTGGGTGATCTAGCTTCCAATCAGCCTGCAGGTGCTGATTGTGATCCTTCCCTTTGGAACACCTGATAAATCTGGGCACACTCTCAACTACTGGGAGCCACTAAGATTAAAGAAGTCAGTTTGGGGGGTGTCTGGGTGGCTCAGTTGGTTAAACATCCAACTCTTAATCTGGGCTCAGGTCATGATCTTGCAGTTCGTGAATTCAAGCCCCACATCGGGGTCTGTGCTGATGGTGTGGACCCTGCTTGGGATTCTGTCTCTCCTTCTCTCTGCCCCTCCACCACTTGTGTTCTCATTCTCTCTCTCTGTCTCTCTGTCTCTCTCTCTCAAAATAAATAAATAAACAACAAAATTTAAAAAAAAAAGAAGAAGAAGAAGAAGGCACTTTGGGCAATCACCCAAGTATGAGAGACAACCAAGAACTCACATCAGGCTGGTTGATAAGGTTGATGTCCTACAGAATACCAGTCCATCAAAACTAGGAGGGGTGGTGTTTTGGTTTTTTTTTTTTTAATTTTTTTAACGTTTATTTATTTTTGAGAGACAGAGAACAAACAGGGGAGGAACAGAGAGAGACACGCAGAATCTGAAGCAGGCTCCAGGCTCCGAGCTGTCAGCACAGAGCCTGACGCGGGGCTCGAACCCACGAACTGTGAGATCATGACCCTAGCTGAAGTCAGTTGCTCAACCGACTGAGCCACCCAGGCACCCCGGTGTTTTGTTTTTTTTTTAATCTAACGTGTAGAAACCAACACAGAGTTGGGGCACCTGGGTGGCTCAGTCGGTTAAGCGTCTGACTTCAGCTCAGGTCACGATCTCACGGTCCGTGAGTTCGAGCCCCATGTCGGGCTCTGGGCTGATGGCTCAGAGCCTGGAGCCTGCTTCCGATTCTGTGTCTCCCTCTCTCTCTGCCCCTGCCCCGTTCATGCTCTCTCTGTCTCAAAAATAAATAAAACGTTAAAAGAAAATTTAAAAAAAAAAAAAAAAAGAAAGAAACCAACACAGAGTAAAGAAAAATGAACAAACAGAAGAATATGTTCCAAACAAAAGAGCAAGAAAAAACTCCAGAAACAGACCTTAGTGAAACAAAGGTAAGTGATTTACTTGATAAAGAGTTCAAAATAACAGTCATAAACATGTTCACCAAGGTCAGAACAATGCATGAATAAAGTGAGAATTTTAACAAAGAGAGAAAATATAGGAAAGCACCAATAAAAATTACAGAGCAAAGAATACAATAACTGAACTGAAAAATTTGAGAGAGGAGTTCAACAGCAGACTAGATCAAGCAGAAGAAAGTATCAGCAAATTCAAAGACAGGGCAGTAGAATTCATCCAAAGAAACAGAAAGAAAAAACAATAAAAGTGAAGACAGTTTAAGGGACTTCTTTAAATTTACTTTTTTTATTTTGAGAGAGAGAGCACACGCAGGGGAGAGGAAGAGAGACTCCCAAGCAGGTTCCATGCTGTCAGCACAGAGCCCAACACAGGGCTCAATCCCACAAACCGTGAGATCACGACCTGAGCCGACATCAAGTGTCAGACGTTTAGTCGACTAAGTCACCCAAGTGTCCCAGACAGCTTATGGGAATTTTAGGAGATCAGCAAGTAGACCACTACTCACATGATAATGGCCCCAGAAGGAGAGGATGAAGACAAAGGGTCAGGAAGTTTACTGAGAGAAAATGCCTAAAAACTGCCCTAACCTGGGGAAAGAAACAGACATCCAGATACAAGAAGCCCAGAAAGTTTCAAAAAAGATGAATCCAAAAAAACCTACTCCAAGATATATTTTAATTAAATTGTCAAATGTTAAAGACACAAAGAGTATCTTAAAAACAACAGGAGAAAAAGAACTTGTTTCACACAAGAGAATCCTTGTAAGACCATCAGCATATTTTTCAGCAGAAACTTTGGAAGCCAGGAGAGGATGGCAAAATATATTAAAAGTGCCGAGAAGCGGGGGAACTGCCAACCAAGAATACTCTACCTGGCAAAGCTGTCTGAATGGAAGGAGAAATAAAGAATTTTCTAGAAAAGGAAAAGCAGAAGGAGTTTATCACCACTAGATCAGCCTTACAAGAAATGTTAAGAGGACTTCCTCCAAGCTGAAACAAAAAGAGCGCTAATTAGTAACAAGAAAACATGCAAGTATAAATCTCATTGGTAAAAAGGTAAGTATATGGTTTAATTCAGAATGCTCTAATTTTGTAATATTGGTGGGTAAATCACTTATAAATCTAGTATGAAGGTTAAAAAATAAAAGTAGTACAAGTAACTATAATGTGTTAATGGATACATAAGGTAAAAAGATGCAAATTGTGACAGAAACATTAAATGTGGGAGGGAGAGTAAAACCTATAAAGCTAAGATGCATTCAAAGCTGTTATTAGCTTAAAATACTGTTATCAATGTCAGATATTCTTTATAATAATTTTAAATGGGATTTTATCTTGATACTATTGTGTTTCTCATGTTAATGGAAAATTAGTTTTCCTGAATTTTTAGAAGATGGCGTTCAAGGTAGTTTTTCCAGTTTTATAGAACTGACTCTTCTATTGTTTTCCTGTAATGTTAAACAATATGGCAGCTTCCTTTCTGAGACCTCCCAGCTGTTCCTCTGCCAATTCTTATCTGAACTTTCTCTTTTCTTCCTCTTCTGACCCTCTAACTTTCCCTATTCTGCTCATTTGATGCTACTATTGTATTTTGTTTCCACTCAGTGCGCTACATCCTGTACTGGTAGAGAACTCTAGAAGTTCTGTTTCAAGAATTCTCAGGAGCCAGACTGTTCTATCCTCTTCTGTCTTTACCATGAACACACTGTATTTGGCTGATACTGGAGTGGGCAACTCCCGCCACTGTCTCATTTCAGCTGCTGCTCTTAATATAGTCCAGCAAATTGTCTACTAAATAGTTGAAGCTATTTTGGAGGTCTTCTGTTTTCAAGTTCTATGCAATACCCTATTCAACTTTCTCTTGTGGCTGCTAGTGGTCTGCTCTTACCTGCTTTGATTTCTGGATGCCTGAGGTTAGTTTTATGGTACGCTTCTGAGTTTGCTATCTAGTTTCATTAGTTTTTATACGAATATTCTGAGAAAGTCAAAAAAACTATGACATGACCAGATTTACTTCCTAGCATCTCTCTCAAAGAGAAATTTGAAGTACAAACAAAGCAATTATGTTTTTATATTCATCACATACTTCTTACTTTCCTTCATTTATTTCCAATTGTTTTTAAACCATCTTGTTATAAGTCATTTCATTCTTTTTTAAAACAAGGCAAGAAAATACTCCAACTCCATAGTTACAAAAACTTTATTTTAATAAATTATTTAAATCTTTCATGATTTTCAATACTTCTAAATGCTTCCTGATTCATGGTTCAGATAACTTACAAATGTTTACACTTGGAAAAATTCCTTCAACTATCTAAGGTTCTCTGTTTCTGTTGAGAATGAGACCACTAGAAAACAAAATAATCATTCAAACACAAGAACATAAATAGAAAGTGTCAGTAAAATTCTGAACATGATCTGACAAGAAATTCCATGTTTGTGTATTATAACTAAATTAGCTCAGAGTGAAAAAAAGAAAGAAAGAAAGAAAGAAAGAAAGAAAGAAAGAAAGAAAGAAAGAAAAAAGAAAAGAAAAAAAATACAGTCTATAAGTTCTAAGTCCTATCAAGATAGATGAAATGTAGTTACCTTTTGTCAAGAGCAAACTAAAAGTGTACTCTTCTTCCTCTTTGACACTTGGCCAAAAATACATAAATTTATTCATAATAAAATTAGGCCTTTATAATTCACTTATGATATCAAAACACCATGATGTTTACTTAAAGCTTAAAAATAAACTTAATAAGGCAATCTTACCGATTTGTTCCATCCAGATTTGATTTGTGGATGAAATTGAGTTTTGCATCTGCCCAATAAAGCTTCTGTTCCTCATAATCCAAAGTCAGTCCATTTGGCCAGTAAATTTCAGTGTTTATTATAATGAAGCGACTTGAACCATCCATTCCAGCACGTTCTATCTTTGGTACTTCTCCCCAGTCTGTCCAGTACATGAACCTAAAAACCATATACACAAACCCATGACATAAGCAAGGTAATACCCAAATAATTTTTAACTATCACTATTAGATAAAGAAAGCTCCCTCAAGAACACTAAAACTAAAACCCCTGGGTATTATCAAAATTTTAACAATTTACCTTTTTGTCACCACCATGGTAATAACTGATTCAGATAAGCACCATCAAGCATGCAAAAACTGTGTGATCAAAGTTTACTAAGAAAAAGGGTATTCACACTCTCAATGTATCTCCCCACAGGTTACTTATTGATGACAAAGGGGAAAATAGTAACTTTAGAGAAAATAAACTTGGTGGATACTACCTTAACCACATCACCTAAGTTAACATCATCAATGAGAGGGAACAAACTGGTGTCACATATGTGATGCACTGGAAAGGATATGCTATCTTTCATGCAGATTCTCTTAAATAGTATCTGCCAAAAAATGCATAACCTGAACACAATTATGAAAAAGTGGAGAAAATTGAGAAACTTCTAGAAAACAAATGGCCTTTGAAAATATCAATGTCATGAAAGTCAAAGAAAGGCTGAGAAACTAATCTAGATTAGATTAGAGCAGAATAAATCTAATCTACATTAGAACAGAATAAAGAGACATGGTAACTACATAAAGTGCATGGTTCTAGACCGAGCAGCTGGGGAAAATGCTATGAAAACATTATTAGGAAACCTGGGAAAATCTAAGGGACTATCAAATTACCTAATAGAAATGTACTGATGTTAATTTCCTAAATACGATCCTTGTACTGTGGTTAGAGTATATAGGAGTTCATTGTACCATTTTTGCTTCTATTCTACAAGTTTGAAGCTTTTTCCAAAATTAAAAAAAAAAACAGAAATCTATTATTAATAGTCTCATTTCGGGGGTGGGGGGAGAAAATTTTCCTTGTTAAAGGTAAAATTCTTAATGTGTTATATTTCAATTAAAAGCATATTTTTTTAAGTTAATGAAGGTGCTCTGAATTAGATATGAGATACCCAAATAAACATGTTCAAACACAATAGAAATTCAGGCATAAATTTTACTCAAAAATAATGTTGGAATGGTAATACTAAAATTATTCCACTTGTACAAATAGGTATTTCATATAAACTGTTTACTCAGGGGAATTAGGGGAAGAGAATATCAGGTAGCTAGATACAAGATATTGTGCTGATGGTTTTACATACATTATCTCACTTAGGCCTTATAGCAGTGTTATGAAATATATTTGTCCATCACTGTATTTCAGACAACTCAGAAGAGTTAGCATATTACTTAAAGTCACACAGCTAATAAATGCAGAACAGAAATTGAAACCTACATCCCCCAGATTGCAAAGCCAACACTTATGCCTTTGATTTGTAAGGAATAGAGAAGGCAGTGTCCCCTAAAATGAGGATAATGATTGGATATTGTCCAGAATGAGGAGAATGATCAGATTCATACAAGATAAAACTACACAAAAAAAGCAAGCCAGACAATTTTAGACCATCTTAAAATTTTCTGGGTTTTATTCTAAGAGCAAATAACAACACCTGAAGACTTAAGATTGAAAGTGATATGACTGGCTTTGTGAGGTTTGGAGGAGTGGAGCAGCCAAGAAGGAGGAGAGTGGCTGCAGTATAGAAAAAGACTGCAGGAAAACAAGAAAAAAAACGAATACAAAGAGGCCAGAGCTCCCAAAATGGCTCTGTGAGAAACTCAGCAAATCCTCTCCTCTAAAACCAAAAAAGAAAAGAAAAGAAAAGAAAAAAAAGGACAGTCAAAAGTAATTAGAGTCTGTGAAAATTGACCAAAGGATAAACAACAAAATGAGAAGCATTTATTCAGGAATATCTACTAAATCTCAGGAGGAAGTGTAACATTTCAGCCAGAAGTTATGTGCACCCCATCCACCCTGCTAAGTGTGTGGCACACCTTAGAAGACACGGCAGACCTTAAAACTTGGCAGCTACCTGGCCCTGCAAGAGAATGCTGACTTTATCTGAAGCAAGTAATGGAAAAACCTATGCCCAGGAATGTTGTTAAAAACAAGAGTGCTCTCCATGGCAAACAATCAGAGAGGGCTATTATCCCAAGCAATACTGGTCCAAAAATATAAATGTAATGTAGGTAAATTTTACTTTAATTTTTTTTAATGGATGCAAGACTTTACTAGATACAGGAATGCTCAATATCATCAATCATCAGGGAAATGCAAATTAAAACCATAGTAAGATATCACTCCACACCCACTAAAATGGCTAACACTTAAAAGACTAACAATACTAGGGCACCTGGATGGCTCAATTGGTTGAGTGTCCGACTCTTGATTTTGGCTCAGGTCATGATCTGAGAGTTGTGGGATCAGGTTACTCAGTGTGGAGCCCACCTGAGATTCTCTCTCTCTCTCTCTGCCCCTCTCCCTCATTTGCGCTCTCTCTATATATAAAATAACATAAATAATTAAAAAAATTAAAGACTAACAATACTAAGTGTTGGTAACAATGGAGCAAGTGGAACTCTCATACACCACTAGTATAATCACTTTGGAAAACACTTTGTCAGTTTCTTATAAAGTTAAATATACATCTAACTCTATGAACCAGCAACTCTACCTTTAGGTATTTATCCAAGAGAAATAAAAACATATCCACAAATAACCCAGTTAAGAAATGGACAGACAACATGAATAGAGACACTCTTCCAAAGAAGACATCCAGACAGCTACCAGACACATGAAAAAATGCTCAAGGATATACACTCAAGGATATACAAATCAAAACCACAATGAGATACCACCTCACATCTGTCAGAATGGCTAAAATTAACAACACAAGAAACAACAGGTGTTGGGGAGAATGCAGAGAAAGGGGAACCCTCTGACACTATTGGTGGGAATGCAAACTGATGGAGCCACTCTGGAGAATAGTATAGAGGTTTCTCGAGAAACTAAAAATAGAACTACCCAACAATCCAGCAACTGCACTATTAGGTGTTTACCCAAAGGATACAAAAATACTGATTCAAAGGGATACATGCAACCCCAAGTTTATAGCAGCATTATCAACAATAGCCAAACTATAGAGAGCGCCCAATTTCCATCAACTGATGAACAGATAAAGATGTGGCGCGCGCGCGCGCGCGCACACACACACACACACACACACACACACACACACACACTGGAATATTACTCAGCCATCAAAAAGAATGAAATCTTGCCAATTGCAATGATGTGGATGGAGCTAGAAAATATTATGCTAAGTGAAATAAGTCATTCAGAGAAAGACAAATACTATATGATTTCACTGATATGTAGAATTTAAGAAACAAAACAGACGAACATATGGGAGGAGAAAAGAGAGGGAAACAAACCACAAAAGACTCTTAACGACAGAGGCCAAACTGAGGGTTACTGGAGGGGAGGTGAATGGGGGATGGGCTAAATGGGTGATGGACATTAAGAAGGGCACATGTTGGGATGAGCACTGGGTGTTGTATGTAAGTGATGAGTCACTGAATTCTACTCCTGAAACCAATGTGCACTGTATGTTAACTAACTAAAATATAAATTCAAAGAAAAAAAAGGGAAAAAAACCACATCTACACAACAGTTGTACATGCTAGTTCACAGAAACTTTACTCATAATAGCTAAAATCTAGAAACAACACAAATATCCATTAATAGGATGATATAAAATTCTGGTATATTCATGCAATGAAATACTACTTAGCAATACAAAAAAAACCACATTCATTCAAAAAAAGGATGAATTTTTAAATTTAGGATGAACAAAAGAAGCCAGACACAAAAGAGTACCTACTTCATGACTCTATTCTATGAAGTTCCAGATTCGCAAAACCAATCTACAGTGATAGAAATCAGTAATTACTAGGTAGAAGCAGAGATTGACTTGAAAGGGGCTCAGGCAGCTTTCTGGAGTGATGTGATGAAAAACTTAGGGGGAGGAAAGGTAAGCATATACATTTATCAAAACATCAAGCTACAAATGTAAAAATATGTGTACTTCTGCATATAAATTATATCTCAATAAAGCTGCTTAAAGTACAAATACGATGGGGCCTCTGGGTGGCGCAGTCAGTTGAGCCAGGTCATGATCTCACAGTTGGTGAGTTCCAGCCCCACAGAAGGAGACTCTGTGTCTCCTTCTCTCTCTACCCCTCCCCAACTTGTGCTCTGTCTCTGTGTGTCTCTCTCTCTCAATATATAAACATTAAAAAAAAAAAAAATGTTAAAACTAATTCAAAAGTACCTTTTCTATAGAAGCCTTTCCTAGTTTGCCCAGAGTTACTCCCTCCTAGGTGCTCCCGCAGTATGTTTCACTGTGCTGTAGCACTTATCCTAGTTTGTATATAAACTATGAAGAATTTATATGGACTGATCATAAGTGATTTTGCACACTATCAAGATGTATATAGCAGTAAGTGGTGTTGTCTATTTTGTACAATAAAATTTAGACAGCTCTACAAATTGTTATTAACCTAAATAAGCATTAAACTTATTTAATAAATAAGAATTCAGTGTCTACTTTATGGTGAAATAAAAACCTGTTAATACGAGGGGAATCCAACATGGTGGAGAAGTAGGGGGACCTGAAGTTCCCTTGTCCCTCAAACACAGCAGTGTTGAGGCCAAAGGGCTTTGAATTCTAACAGTCCAGGCTGCAGTGACAGACGTCTGCAGGGGCCCACGGGGACAACCTGGTGGGCCATAGGTGCGTAACTGAGAACTGGGGAGATAAAACAAGCAGCATAGGCACAGAGGGGAGGGATCCCCTTCTGCAGAGAGACAAAGGGAAGAGAAAGAGAGGATGTGGAAGTGTAGGACTGTATTTGGACAAGAGAAAAACCACTGACTGGGATCGGAAAAAAACAGAAAAAGATCCAATTTCTAACTGCAGGGCTTTCTCCACACGGGCCGGCTGCCCTGTTCACGCACCTGGGGAGGAAGGGAGCCAGCCCCAGGATCGGCAACTAGTTCAGAGGCATAGAGGGAGAAAGCAATCCCCTCCTTCGAGTGCTATGGGAAGAAGATATATAACCGTTCAAAAAACAAAGACTGCCTGCACCCAAGCCAGAGGCCATTTATGGGCAGGGCAGAAGGCACTTCCCTGAAACCTGGCACGTGGACTGGGACCCTTTAAGAGGTTTGAATCCCAATCCAGAGCCAGGGAGGCAAGGGAGGCAAGGGAGGCAAGGGAGTCAGGGGAGCAGGACAAACCGCCTCGCTAGCACCCGCACAGCGCTGTGAGGAGGTCATCCATTGGTGGGGCAGAGTGGTTCTCCCCCGGCATTGGGAGCGTGGAGCGGGACCCCTGAAGACATCTGGGTCTGAACCCCACACAAGCCCCAGGGAGGCATAGGAGACTGTGGAGGGAAGGGAAAAAGAAAAAACAAAAAACAGCCCACTAATGGCCTGAACAGAGTGGTTTAGGGTACCTGGTCTGGGATGCCGCCATTTTTCTCCACATCACCAACAAGGTGGGGCTTCAGGGAATGGACAGCAGCCCACAGTGGAGGGGGGACCCACCTATACCAAACCACGCCCCTCCACACCTGGTAACTGCACATCTACCTGCAACTGACGCTAACCAACCAGACAGCCTCTCCTCCAGACCAGCGCTGCCAGTGGATCCAAGGCACCCAGAGGTTTTGCATTTTCTGATTTAATTCTTGGTCAATTCTTATTTTATGTGTACACACACACACACACACACACACACACACGTGTGTGTGTGTATATTTTTTTTTTTCCTTCCCTTTCTCTTTCTTTTTTCCCTCTTCTAGTCTGGTTATTCTGATTGTTGGTTTGTTTAAGAAGACATATTTAATCTATTCTCTTTACACCTGTTCTGTATCTCCTTCTTTATTTTCCTCTCCCTCTCTCTGGATTAAACTGCATAGTTTCTCTGCCCAATCAATTTTCTTTTATTTTTCCCCACTCCTGTCATTTCTCTCTTTGTATGGGTTAAGGATTCTTCTACCACTACCACCACCACCGCCACCCCCCGCTTTTCTTTTTTTTTTTTTTTAATTTTTTCTTCCAAGGTTACTTCAATGAACAAATCAAAGCACACCTGGTGGAGGGTCCAAAACAATCACTATGAGTAGGGAGATACAGCAACCAGAATCACAACAACAGAGAGCACACAACACACTCCAAAAAACACTTCCTGAAGGGCCAGGCCCCAGACAGTGTATGACCCCTTTTTGATACAGTACTGCTCACAGGTGCAGGGCACATAACAAGTTTTTAAAACACATAAAGGACAGAAAACTAGTCAAAATGACGAAATGGAAGAATTCTCCTCAAAAGAAATTCCAGGAAGAAATGACAGCTAAAGAATTGGTGAAAATAGATATAAACAATATAAGTGAACAAGAATTTAGAATAATAGTCATAAGATTAATCTCTGGGCTTGGAAAAAAGCATAGAAGACAGCAGAGAATCTATTGCTGCAGAGATCAAGGAACTAAAAAGTGTCATGATGAATTAAAAAATACTGTAAATGAGGTGCAAAATAAACTGGAGGCAGTAACAGTGAGGATTGAAGAGGCAGAGAAGAGAATAAGTGAAATAGAAGATAAAATTATGGAAAAAGATGAAGCTGAGAAAAAGAGAGATAAAATTCTAGACCACGAGGGGAGAATAAGAGAACTAAGTGATTCAATGAAATGAAATAATATCCATATAACAGGAGTTCCAGAAGAAGACACAGAGAAAGGGGCGGAAAGTGTACTTGAACTGGCAAATTCTGAAAGCAGCTAGGGACACATGGGCCTTAACCTACAAGGGTAGATGCATCAAGGGTAGTAGCAGACCTATCTACTAAAATTTGGCAGGTCAGGAGGGAGTGGCAGGAAATATTCAATGTGCTGAATAGGAAAAATATGCAGCCAAGAATCCTTTATCCAGCAAAGCTGTCATTCAGAATAGGAGAGATAAAGGTTTTCCCAAACAAAAACTGAAGGAGTTCATCACCACTAAACCAGCCCTATAAGAGATCCTAAAGGGGACTCCGTGAGTGGAATGTTGCAAAGACTACAAAGGACCAGGGACATTACCACAAGCATGAAACCTACAGATAACACAATGACACTAAATCCCTATCTTTCAATAAAAATGCTAAATGTAAATGGACTAAATGCTCCAATCTAAAGACACAGGGTATCAGAATGGATTAAAAAAACAACAACAAAAACCATCCATCTACTTGCTGTCTTACAAGAGACCCATTTTAGACTTGAGGACACCTTCAGATTGAAGTGAGGGGATGGAGAACCACCTATCATGCAAGTCAAAAGAAAGCTGGAGTAGCCATACTTTTTTCAGACAAACTAGATTTTAAACTAAAGGCTGTAACAAGAGATGAAGAAGGGCATTATATCATAATTACAGGGTCTATCCATCAAGAAGAGCTAACAATTATCCATCAAGAAGAGCTATGCACCGAATTCAGAAGCATCCAAATATATATAACAATAACATCAGCAATCTTATTGGTAAGAATGTGGTAATTGCAGGGGACTTTAATACTCCACTTACAACAATGGACAGATCATCTAGACAGAATATCAATAAAGAAACAGTGGCCCTGAATGATACACTGGACCAGATGGACTTGACAGATATATTCAGAACTTTTCATCCAAAAGCAGAATACACATTTTCTCTACTGCACATGGAACATTCTCCAAGATAGAGCACATACTGGGTCACAAAACAGCCCTCAATAAATATAAAAGAAATGAGATCATACCATGCACATTTTCAAATCACAATGCTATGAAACCTAGCTAGTGAAGAAATTGAATCAGTAATCAAAAATCTCCCAACAAGTAAGAGTTCTGGGCCAGATGGCTTACCAGGGGAATTCTACCAGACATTAATAACTTTCCTTCTCAAGCTGTTCCAAAAAAACAGAAACGGAAGGAAAACTTCCGGACTCATTCTCTGAAGGCAGCATTACCTTGATTCCCAAACCAGACAGAGACCCCACTAAAAAGGAGAATTACAGGCCAATATCCCTGATGAACATGGATGTAAAAATTCTCAACAAGATACTAGCAAATTGAATGCAACGGTATATAAAAAGAATTATTCACCATGATCAAGTGGGATTCATTCCTGGGCTGCAGGGCTGCTTCAATATTTGCAAATCAATCAATGTGATACATCACATTAATAAAATAAAGAATAAGGACCATTCGATCCTGTCAATAGATGCAGAAAAAGCATTTGACAAAATATAGTACCCTCTCTCAATAAAAACCCTCAAGAAAGTAGGGATAAAAAGAACATACCTAACATCATAAAAGCCATATATGAAAGGCCGACAGCTAATATCATCCTCAATGGGGAAAAACTGAGAGCTTTCCCCCTGAGATCAGGAACACGACAGGGATGTCCACTCTCACTACTGTTGTTTAACATAGTGTTGGAAGTCCTAGCCTCAGTAATCAGACAACAAAATGAAATAAAAGGCATCCAAATTGGCAAAGAAGTAGTCAAACTTTCACTTTTCGCAGATGACATGATACCCTACATGGAAAACCCAAAAGACTCCACCAAAAGCTGCTAGAACTGATACAAGAATTCAGCAAAGTCACAGGATACAAAATCAATATACAGAAATCAGTTGCATTTCTATACATCAATAATGAAGCACCAGAAAGAGAAATCAAGACATTGGTCCCATTTACAACTGGGCCAAGAACCAGAAAATATCTAAGAATAAACCTAGCCAAAGATGTATGCTGAAAACTACAGAAAACTTATGAACGAAATTGAAGAAGACACAAAGAAATGGAAAAATGTTCCATGCTCATGGACTGGAAGAATACTGTTAAAATGTCAATACTACCCAAAGCAATCTACACATTCAGTGTAATCCCAATCAAAATAGCACCAGCATTCTTCTCAAAGCTAGAATAAACAATCCTAAAATTTGTATGGAACCAGAAAAGACCCCGAATAGTCAAAGTAATATTGAAAAAGAAAACCAAAGCAGGAGGCATCATGATCCCGGACTTTAGCCTCTACTACAAAGCTGTAATCATGAAGACGATATGGTACTGGCACAAAAACACATACATAGACCAATGGAATAGAACAGAGAACCCAGAATCGTACCTACAAATGCATGGCCAACTAATCTTTGACAAAGCAGGAAAGAGTATTCAATGGAAAAAAGACAGTCTCTTTAGCAAACGGTGCTGGGAGAACTGGACAGCAACATGTAGAAAAATGAAATTAGACCACTTTCTTACACTATACACAAAAATAAACTCAAAATGGATGAAAGACCTAAATATGACACAGGAAACCATCAAAACCCTAGAGGAGAAAACAGGCAACAACCTCTTTGACCTCACCCTCAGTGATTTCTTGCTCAACATATCTCCAGAGGCAATGGAATTAAAAGCAAAAATGAATTTCGGAACCTCATCAAGTAAAAAGTTTCTGCACTGCAAAGGAAACATTCAACAAAACTAAAAGGCAACCGACAGAATGGGAGAAGATATTTGCAAATGAAATATCGGATAAGAGTTAGTATCCAAAATCTAATAAAGAACTTACCAAACTCAACACCCAAAAAACAAATAATCCAGTGAAGAAATGGGCAGAAGACATGAATAGATGCTTCTCCAAAGAAGACATCCAGATGGCCAACAGACACATGAAAAGCTGCTCAACATCATTTACCATCAGGGAAATACAAATCCAAACCACACTGAGATACCACCTCACACCAATCAGAGTGGCTACAATTAACAATTCAGGAAACAACAGATGCTGGCAAGGATGTGTAGAAACAGGAACCCTCCTGCACTGTTGATGGGAATTCAAACTGGTATAGCCACTCTGGAAAACAGTGTGGAGATTCCTCAAAAAAATTAAAAAGAGACCTACCCTATGACCCAGGAATAGCACTGCTAGGAATTTATCCAAAGGATTCAGGAGTGCTGATGCATAAGGGCACAGGTACCCCAATGTTTTTAGCAGCACTTTGAACAATAGCCAAATTATGGAAAGAGCCTAAATGTCCATCAACTGATGAACGGATAAAGAAGATGTGGTTTATATATACAATAGAATACTACTTAGCAATGAGAAAGAATGAAATCCTGCCATTTGTAGCAACATGGATGGAACTGGAGGGTATTATGCCAAGTGAAATAAGTCAGTCACAGAAAGACAGATATCGTATGTTCTCACTCATATGTGGAACTTGAGAAACCTACCAGAAGACCATGGGGGAAAGGAAGGGGAAAAAAAATGTTACAAACAGAGAGGGAGGGAGGCAAACCGTAAGAGACTCTTAAATACACAGAACGAACTGAGGGTTGGTGGGGCGGCGGGGGGAGGGGTGTGGAGAGGGGAAAATGGGTGATGGGCATTGAGGAGGGCACTTGTTGGGATGAGCACTGGGTATAGTATGGAAGCTCCCAAAACTAAGAGCACACTGTATACACTGTATGCTAGCCAACTTGATAACAAATTATATTTTTTAAAAAGTTGTTAATAAATTAGCTCAATTAGAATTTTAGTAATAAAATTATTTGTATGCCACTGCTTATCAAAGCTAATAGATAATTCTCACACTATTTAATAGTAAAAAATATATCAAGTCATGTTACTTCAAGGTTAAAAGCTTCAAATACAAGTGAAAATGAGACATTTGTCAAGATGAAAATTTGATAAAAATTTAGAAGTAAATCTTCCCAATACCTTCATTTGTTCAAATATTTAAAATGTAAAGTAATAAATTTCATCTATAAATACTAAAATTTCCCTATGTTACCTGATTAACATTTAAGTTAAAAACTCACTACAAGTTTAATATAGAAAGAGAAAGAGCCACAGGAAGTAGAAAAACACAGAAGTATTTTAAAAATTACCAAGATATTATTCAATTTTTAAAAATGTACTAAGCACCTATTAGGAGCTAAGCATCATCCTTGACATAAATACAAAAATAAGCAAGGCAAAACAACTGCTCCTATGAAACCTGCATCTAGGCAAGGAGTGATAAACGTAGCAGGAGATGTATGAACAGGGTGCTAAGAGAGTACAAGGAAGTGATACTTAATCAAGGTAGTAAATGTTAACAGTTGTCAATAAAAGCTTACCAGAGGAACAGTACTTTTATTTAGGCAGTTCTCAAAATGAGAAACAGCATTCCAGGAAGACAGAGCATATGCAAAAGACATCAGAAGTCATGACACATTCAATAAAGAGCAAGATCAGTAGAGCTGCAGAATGTAGTGGATTGAGGGGAACACCTGCCAACAAAAGAAATCCCACAGAAGGGACCTATTCTGATGTGCAAAGAAGCTTGAACTGCATGACCTATAGGTGATGCAAAGGTATTTTAGACTCTAAACAGAAAATTAAAGCAGTAAGATTATCGTTTTAATCACTGGTGATAAGGTGAAGAAATTCAAGAAAGAAAAGCAAAGCACAAAACTTCTGAAATATTCCAAATGAGAACTGATGAAAACAAAAGTGGAAAGATGGAACAATGTGGGAGAAGAAAGATAAATGATAGAGCAGGATGGCTCTCAAGAGCTGGCAAATGTGCATGAGTCCACATTGGTGTCATTCAACAAAACGGAATAGAGACAGAGTTTAGGGGGCAGCATGATGACTTCAGAGAAGGATGAAATGAGCATCTTTATCTCATTGTTTTTCCTTCCACAACCATGGAACCACTCAACAGAGTAAAAGAAAAATTAGTGCAAAAATTAGGAGAGTTGGGCAGAAAAGGTAAATAAAATAAAAAGGGTCTTACTTAGTAAAATAAAAAGTTGGGCTATAGGAACAGGGCAAAAGAAACTGCAATAAAAAGCTGCATATGAAACCAAACCAGCCCCAAAGTGTATGAGTCATGCCACATTCTAAGAACATAATGTGACATATAGAAGGTGAAATTTTACAACCAGTGAAAAAAATTTTGACTACTCTAATGAAAGTGAAAAAAAAAAAGTATCATGCGAAATTCATACACTCTTCCTCTTCCTGACCCCTGCACCAGTTCCATCTTACTTTGGTTAGTAAATTAGGCTTTTAAGTGAAGTGGAGGTTGGAGAATTCAAGGATATGTTTCCTGATAGAACTACAAAGAAAAAAAAGAACTGTGAAGAAGTCGGCTATAATTCCATGCTTCCCCTCTACTTGACTGTGTTTGTATCACATTTTAACAATAAGTGGTGATTGACAAAAGACAGTGAAAGCATTCATTTTAGAGTTGTTTTTTTTTTTTAAAGAGAATGTACAGTAACCATATGAAAAAGATTCTACTATTGAGGGACAAGAAGGAACATGGGGATGGCTCTATTAGACTCTTTGCTGTGATAATATTCATCATAATGGAATTCTACATATATAAACTGGTTATCCTGGAGAAAATTAGGTTGCTAAGAATGATCCTTAAACAGTCTAGTTGACTAATTTCAAAAAGTTGGACATAATATAAAGAATAAATTTAATTCAGAAATAATACTAATATACCACTCTAAGAAGATAAAGTTTATAAACCTGGAAATAAATAACATACTAAATCCATTTAATTCCCTATTATCAAACAAAATGCTAACTATAGTACAGGCATACCTTGTTAAATTGCGTTTCACAGATACTATGTTTTTTTGTTTTGTTTTGTTTTTACAAATTGAAGGTTTGTGACAAGACTTTATCAAGAAAGTCCATCAGAACCATTTTCCAACAGCACTTTCTCACGTCATGTCTCCGTCACACTTTAGTAATTCTCCCAATATTTCAACTTTTCATCACTATTATATTTGTTACGGTGATCTGTGATCATCACTCACTTTGTAAGCTCAAATAATGGTATGCATTTTTAGCAGTATTTTTTAATTAAGGTATATACATTGTTTAGACATAATGCTATTGCACACTTAACAGACTACAGTATACAGTAATAGACCACAGTATAGTGTAAATATAACTTTTATATGTACTGGCAAACCTAAAAGTTCACTTGACTCACTTCACTGTGATATTCACTTTATGGCCGTAGTATGGAACCAAACCCCCAATATCTCCAAGTTATGCATTTTCCCAAATTGCTATTGTCTACAATCCTTTCTGAAGAAATCATAGGTGATGCATTTTGAGGTCCTTTAAATATAATAGAGGATATACTGTCTAGAATGTCTCTCTCCTCCTTCTATACTGTCATAAATATCCTGATTCTTCAGAAGAGTTCAAATGTCACCATTAGTGATATTTGGTGAAGAATTTCATGACTCCCTCAAGCACACTCTCCCTGTACATTTCAATATCCCCTGTACATCAAATACACAAAATATTAGGGCTCTTCACACATTTCCCACCCCTCTATATTCCAGGTCCTTGCCTTACTTATTACTGTAACCCCCATCACAAAACAATCTAATATAATGGCAAGAGTATGTACAGTCAGCACTCAAATGCTTAATAATGGTTTGCATTCACCTGCTCTTGGGACATTGTGTATGTGCGTATTACAGAAACCATAACCTTAAAAAATAAAGGCAGAATTTTATTTTAACAAATATCATTATTCTTCTACTATGTTCCAGTTACAAGCTGTTTGCTATTCCTTGAACGTGCAACAGCATGAAAGAGTCTGGCACACAGTGTTCCTACTGACTAAAAACTATTACCCATTTCCATACCTTGTCCCTCTGGAAAACAACTGCTCAGCTAGAAAAGGTCAATCTGAAATAGCCCCCAAAATAAAACTGAATACTCTCTCCTTTGTTCCCCTACTGTACAGACTGATACAGAAATACGTGTTGGGGCGCCTGGGTGGCGCAGTCGGTTAAGCGTCCGACTTCAGCCAGGTCACGATCTCGCGGTCTGTGAGTTCGAGCCCCGCGTCAGGCTCTGGGCTGATGGCTTGGAGCCTGGAGCCTGTTTCCGATTCTGTGTCTCCCTCTCTCTCTGACCCTCCACCGTTCATGCTCTGTCTCTCTCTGTCCCAAAAATAAATAAAAAACGTCGAAAAAAAAAAATTTAAAAAAAAAAAAGAAATACGTGTAACACTTTACTGCAACAATATCTCCACTAAATTTAAAACTGGTTTATACCTAATAAACCCATATAATTAGTCTACTCAAGACACATTTTGCTACAAGGTCACATTAGAGGGTATACTAGAATATCCCATCGCTCAAAACCAGAAGTTATACAGAGATAGTTTCATGGACTTTTTTTTTAATGGCTTGGTGGAGAGAATTTATGTTTTCAAGGTAAAATTACTTCAGTCACGCCTTTAATTAGTATCGATTACAGGAATCCCAAAATTAGTTTTTGAGGAGAATCTTGCCTTTACCCTTGAATATTTTCTCAGTTCACCTCTCCAGCTTACCTTACCTGCTTTTACAAAATTGCACTTTGCCCCGATGCAACAGGGATAAATGCCAAAGAAATCTATGACTTGTGGGTATTATAATGGTATTGTTCATTACATTATATAGCAGCTTTCTTATGAGGACTAATGGGGGTAAAAATCGGTTTCATTATTAGGAGTCAAGATGACTTCTCAGAGAACGACATCTACCTAAAGAACATTAACTCTTATAATTGGTATTTTCTTTTTTAGATTGGCTTAGATTTTTCCTGGGGCCCATTCCAGTTACAAAACTTATAGTTCTATTAACTCTCTTCTTCCTTTATGTCCACCATCATACCTCATTCACTCTTTCAACATTAAAAAGGGGGGAAAGTAGAACCAATACTCAAATCATGGCAAAGATAGCCACAAATCCTATGATCATTCACTTACAAAATGTCTGCCATGGATACCTGGCATCTGAGGGGGCCATCTAGTATCTACCTTCCTATGCTTAAAGAATCTTCCACTTTATGAGACAGAATCACTTGAAACTAAAGAAACTGAAAGCAGCAGCTATTTGCTTTCCGAACCTCCCTTGCAAGTGGGACAGGTGCATAAGATTTGGGTTTTGCCAGTCAGACAAACCAAGAAAAGGAGGAAGAGGAGACAGAGAAGAAGGAAGCAACAGCAGAGCAGCACAGCAAGGACCACAAGCAATCCATGCTGGTGAGGTTGGGGGCAATACCAAAAGAAAATTAAATCCAGTTTGAATTAATTCAGCCTTCTTTAATCCACTTTTGCAAAAAGAACTAGCAGCAATTTTAGGAATATCTGTTGCCTCATGTCAGTGAGAGTACAAATAGTGGCAAATATGCTACCTAACATCCAGTGCTATCACTGGATCACATCTGTGGTATGATTTGTAGCATTGTTCCTGGCTACAGATTCGAAGGCTGGTTCTCCTACCATTTAGGAAATAACTCAATATTATTAGGAGTAACCCAATAACCTCTTTAAAAATACTTTTTCTGTTTAAATCACAGGGACTTCTGTTACTTAAAATGATGGGGATGCCTGGGTGGCTCAGTCGTTGAGCGTCCAACTCTTGCTTTTGGCTCAGGTGATGATCCCAGGGTCGTGGGATTGAGCCCTGTGTCCAGTTTCACACTGGGCATGGAGCCTGCTTTAGATTCTCTCTCCCGTTGCCCCTCTCCGCCACTCGCTTGCTGTCTAAAAATAAAAATAAACTGTGAACATGAACATCAATTTTTAGATCCAAATACCACCCAAAAGCATCACTTTAAAGTTTAGACGGTCACTTCAACTGTTCTCCCAACAAGGCCTCATATAACTACCCCCATTCGCAACATGTTACAAATGGCGTGTTTTCAAAAGTCTCACAGCTCTTCCTTCAATCTACCGGGACTCCTCTCATAAGGGCCAATGTCAACATCCATGAGAATGACTGGCAGAGAACCACCAGGGAAATCACATCCTGAACCTTCCATCTGTGGTCTTACCTAAAACAGTATCTTGATGAAAACTGATATAAAGAGAACAATCTGTGACAGAAAAGCCAACTTAACATTAAAACTTGTGGGGCGCCTGGGTGGCTCAGTTGGTTGGGCGTCCGACTTCAGCTCAGGTCATGATCTCGAGGTCTGTGAGTTCGAGCCCCGCATCAGGCTCTGTGCTGACAGCTCAGAGCCTGGAGCCTGTTTCAGATTCTGTGTCTCCCTCTCTCTCTCTGACCCTCCCCTGTTCATGCTCTGTCTCTCTCTGTCTCAAAAATAAATAAACGTTAAAAAAAATTTTTTTTAATATATAAATAAAACTTGATATTTATGTCACCATAAACAATGAAACAATGAACTGTTAAAGGAAGAAAACTCAGCTAAACTGTCTGATTTATTCACACTTTCGTAACTTCAAAACCCAATCATCAGTCCTAGAATTGTAAATATAGCAATTATGCTATGGTCTGAAAGTCTGTCCCCCTTAAAACTCGTATGTTGCAATCTCAACTCTCAATGTGATGGTATTAGGAGGTAGGGCTTCTGGGGGTAAATAGTCACTAGGGTAGAGCCCTCATAAATAGGATTACTGCCCTTACTAATACGGCCCAAGAAAGCTCCCCTGTCTCTTCTACTTTGTGAGGTTTCAGTGAAAAACAGCCATCTAGAAAGCAGGCCCTCAGCAGACACCAAATCTGCCAGCACCTTGATCTTGGATCTTCCAACCTCCAGAACTGAGGGAAATAAATTTCTGCTATTTTTAAGTCACCAGTAATGGTATTTTGTTATAGAAGCCTGAACAGACTAATACAAGTTTTCTTTAACATAGTGTTTCTTAGACTGTGCTCCCTCCTCCACACATATACACACACACTAATGATGATGACGATGCCACCATCACCACCACCAGGATGAAATACCAAAAGCATAAATTTTCAATCCCAGCAGCATTTGGGAATGACTTACTTCAGAAACTCTTAAAAATATCAGGAAAAGAAAAAAAGAAACTCTTAAAAATATCAATAACTTCGGCTCTTCCATCAGAGATTCTGATTAAATTGGTCTGGGTTGGGACCCAAGCATCAATATTGTCTAAAAGCACCTTGACCTTTCACCCAACACAGCATTCCATCATAGCACAATGTCAGGTCCCAACAGGGACCTGGGCATGCCGATGGAGGCAGGCACAAAAGGCAAGGATGATGGCTTCTGGGAAGCAGAACATGCTGCCATCAACTCCGTGATGGACCAGATCAACTCCTGTCTGGACCACTTAGGAGGAGAAAAATGACCCCCTCCATGCCTGCCTCCAGAAGCTGCTTGAGTCCACCCAGCAGATATGCCTTGCATTCCAGCAGCAGCTCAGGAAGGTCCCTAACAATGCCAGTTCCTAGGCTCTGGGAGCCACCAACCAGCTACAACCCTGCCTCCCTGGGTTATGTTCTGGCCTGGGCACTCACCACCTGGGTTAGATACCTTCTCATGGGCTGGCCTGCGAGTCCCCTGGTGAGTCTGCCTGCCTGGGCCATCCTTCTGGTACTCCCCTTGGCATGCCTGGGCCAGCCCCCACCACCCAAGCATCCTCTCCTGGGGTCAGGTGTGGACTTGCAAACCACCCACCTTGCCTGTCTGCCTAATTCCAGAGCACTCCCCACTCTGCCCAGGCCTTGAGCATCCACATTAAATACTCTCCAGCAAAAAATAAATAACAATAAAAGATCCTCAAGGAATTCTAATTCACTTAGGGCTCAAAACTAGTGAAGAAGAATCCGACTTTCTGAAGCATCTGTTTGTCCTTAGCACTCTGTTCTTTTACAGTGGTGTTAATGTATTTAACTCACTAACCAGTTGGCCCTAAATATTAGTTAATAATTAGCTCTTAAAGCTATGGAAGATCATATTAGGAAGCAAAGCACCAAATAAATTACTTCCCACACAACAGTCTTCCATATTTTCCTCAAAAATTTTATAACTTGAGAAGTAGAATTTTTTTTTTTTTTAATTTTTTTTTTCAACGTTTTTTTATTTATTTTTGGGACAGAGAGAGACAGAGCACGAACCGGGGAGGGGCAGAGAGAGAGGGAGACACAGAATCGGAAACAGGCTCCAGGCTCCGAGCCATCAGCCCAGAGCCCGACGCGGGGCTCGAACTCACGGACCGCGAGATCGTGACCTGGCTGAAGTCGGACGCTTAACCGACTGCGCCACCCAGGCGCCCCAGAAGTAGAATTTTTAGATTTCACAATTACTGCTTAAATTTTACTGAGTATAAATATCCAAAGATCTGTGAAGATAAAAATAGACTGTCAACAGAGTGGCCAAAATGAAGAAATCAGGAGACTATAGATGCTGGAGAGGATGTGGAGAAACAGGAACCCTCTTGCACTGTTGGTGGGAATGCAAATTGGTGCAGCCGCTCTGGAAAGCAGTGTGGAGGTTCCTCAGAAAATTAAAAATAGACCTACCCTATGACCCAGCAATAGCACTGCTAGGAATTTATCCAAGGGATACAGGAGTACTGATGCATAGGGGCACTTGTACCCCAATGTTTATAGCAGCACTCTCAACAATAGCCAAATTATGGAAAGAGCCTAAATGTCCATCAACTGATGAATGGATAAAGAAATTGTGGTTTATATACACAATGGAATACTACGTGGCAATGAGAAAAAATGAAATATGGCCTTTTGTAGCAACGTGGATGGAACTGGAGAGTGTGATGCTAAGTGAAATAAGCCATACAGAGAAAGACAGATACCATATGGTTTCACTCTTATGTGGATCCTGAGAAACGTAACAGAAACCCATGGGGGAGGGGAAGGGAAAAAAAAAAAAAAAAAAAAAAAGAGGTTAGAGTGGGAGAGAGCCAAAGCATAAGAGACTGTTAAAAACTGAGAACAAACTGAGGGTTGATGGGGGGTGGGAGGGAGGGAAGGGTGGGTGATGGGTATTGAGGAGGGCACCTTTTGGGATGAGCACTGGGTGTTGTATGGAAACCAATTTGACAGTAAATTTCATATATTAAAAAATAAAAAATAAAAAAAATAAAAAAAATAGACTGTCAAACTTCTATTACAAATTTTCAAGCTTTTAGTATCCAATTCTTTACTATATAAATATTTAGTGGTAACCCTCAGTGATGTTTTAGTTTGCTTCTTCACTCAATATATTATACACACCAGAGTCTCATTTTACTTATAAGATATGAACAAATGAATATAATTAAATATCCTTTAAATGCTTGTATTCTCAGTTTAGAAAATTCTGCAAAAGTGGTAAAAGAGGCATTATGTTAACTTACCTACAAATTTTCATAAAAATATACACAATATAAATAGTGCAGTCACTTTGACACTGTATTACTTTGACACTGGGTGACTTACATCAACCATTAGCTATTCTTAATAAAGTGTGAAAAGATCACAAAACTAATGCTTTCTTGTTGTTGTTGTTTTTATTTTAGAGAGAGACAGACAAACAGCGAGCACACGCGCGAGAGAGGGGCAAAGGGAGAGAGGTACACAGTCCCAACTAGGCTCCATGCTCAGCTCAGAGCCCAACACATGGCTCAATCCCATAACACAACCTGGGACACAACCTGAACCAAAATCAGGAATCAGACACTTAACTGACTGAACCACTCTGGTGCCCCACAAAACTAATGTTTTTTAAAATAATCATAAATTTTTTGTTTTGTCCTTCATGTAGGTCCAGTCAAATAGGAGAAGTCATCGTGGCTTTAAGAAAACTGCATTACTCGAAACCAATTAATAATGCTGAGATTTCACCTGGGAAAACTGGTATACTTCCAAATGTTTAAACACTCCTGAAAATAAAAAGCCATCACTTTTTACTCTTTTTCAAATCCACATAAATCAACAGAGAAAAGTCTGCAATCTTAATCAGACACCCACAGTAGACCTACTGTTTGTGGGGGGGAAAGGGGGGAGCATTAAGATTCTTCGACAAAACTATAGACTCCATTTTTTTCTGAGACTCCAAAACTCAGAATGAAATAGTAGCTAGAAAATCTCCAGTCTTCTGATAATGGTGCTAATTTTAGAGCTACCTGGATACTAACTAGGACCAAAAAGCAAGAATTAGTTACTTCCAACTTCACCCTGGAATCAAACAAGTCAAAGAAAAAACTTCAAGGTAATCACAGAAAAAAACAAAAGAGAAACAGTCATTTAATACTCACTTTTTAAAACATCAGAAACACGTATTTTAAATAGGATGACTTCACAACGATTTAGTTACCAGAAGAATATAAAGCAACAGGTAAGATATTAATTTGCTATTAAGTTCTATATAAATACTACTTAAAAAAACCGAAGAGTACATTTCAGTAGGCATTTAAAAAAAATTTTTTTAATGTTTTATTTATTTTTGAGACAGAGAGAGACAGAGCATGAACAGGGGAGGGTCAGAGAGAGAGGGAGACACAGAATCTGAAGCAGGCTCCAAGCTCTGAGCTGTCAGCACAGAGCCCGATGTGGGGCTTGAACTCATGGACCATGAGATCATGACCTGAGCCAAAGTCGGACGCTTAACCGACTGAGCCACCCAGGCGCCCCTCAGTAGGCATTTCAATAGGCATTCATTAATCTACCAGAGATGGAAAGCAGGTAGAAAAGAAGAAGGACAAAATCATTTGAAAGCTACAAAATAAACTTTTTCCTTAAATTGAAATAACTGACAAAAAGAAAATGGGACCAGACTAGGAATTAATTTCTAATCTAACTCTCAAAATTTATCAAATTGAAAATCTAGTGTATATTTTTAAAACTCATGGTGGAGAGGGGGGTTCTCTTTAGAGTCTCACACTACTTCACAACCCCAAAAACAATTAAAGAATTAAGTATGATGTATGGTGCAAGCAAGGAGGCAACCAGTATGGACAGCAATCTGTACTGGTAATATTCTATTGATTAGCTTGTATATATAGTAGGCATACCATAATTATTATGTTATTCTTTTTACCTCAATTTTAAAAATAATGTCTTGTGGGCTGGAAACAATGCAGGAGAACTTAAACTCATGATAATGACATATATAAGACAAAGGGATAATAAGCAGAGATAAAGTATACTAAGGATTTCATAAGTATACATGTCAAAAAAATCCTAGAATTTTAAGAATTCTCAAAAAAATAAAATTTTTAAAATTCTCAAAAGACTGCAAATTTGCAGATGGAAGAAACTGAATGACAAAATATAGTCGATATGAAAGACAAGAAGAGAAAAGAAATGGGCAGAACAAATAGAAAACTCAAAATAAAATGTCAGCTATGAATCCAAATACATGAGCAACCACAATAAGCACAAGTTGTAAAAGGACTTTAAAAAGCTTCAGTAGATGGTGCCTGGGTGGCTCAGTCAGACTTCAGCTCAGGCCATGGTCTCACGGCTCATGAATTCGAGTCCCACATCAGGCTCTGTGCTGACAGTCCAGAGCCTGGAGACTGCTTTGGATTCTGTGGTCTCCCTCTCTCTCTGTCCCTGACCCCACACTTGTGTTCTGTCTCTCTCAAAAATAAATAAAAGCATTTTTAAAAAAATTTTTTAAAAAAGCTTCAGTAGAAGACAAACTTTAACAATGGATTTAAAATCAACCCAAAAACTGCAACTATATGCTACTTAAAAAAGAAACATCTAGAAAATATAAACACACAAAAAGTAAAAAGATAGAACACTATATAAATGAGGCAAAAACTTACCTGAGAAAAGTGGATATGGCAAGCAATACCTAACAAAACTCTGGGGCAAACTGCATTAGCAGCAACTAAGTCAATAAATAATGGTATAAGCACATTAGGAAGAAAAGTCTTTATCTTACCTCTATTTCAAAACACTGCTTCAATGCACATAAAGCAAAATAGGCATATCTATAGAAAGAAACTGTCAAATTAATCACCAAGCGAAATATTTTTAACACACTTCTCTCAGCAATAAATCAGAGACTTAAAAATCAGGAATCAGAAGATTTCAACAGAACAAATTTGATTGAATGGACACATCTAGAACACTGCACTCAAAAAACACAGAATATACAATCTTCTTAAGCACACATAGAATAAATTTTTTAGTAAGCTCTACACCCAACATAGAGCTCAAACTCACAACCTCAAGACCAAGAGTCATGCCCCACATGGAATTTTTTTTAAGTTTACTTATTTGAGAGAGAAGGAGAGACAGAGAATGGGAGCACGTGTGCTTGGGGGAGGGGCATAGAGAGAAGGATAGAGAAATCTCAACTGGCTCACCACTGTCAGTGCAGAATCCTACACAGGCTCGATCCCAAGAACTGTGAGATCATGACCTGAGCCAATGCTCAGATGCTCAAATGACGGAGCGACCCAGGCGCCCCAATATTTTCTAGATATAACCACACACTGGACCATAATGCAAACCTTAAGTACAGGACTACCATACATACCACACAGTAATTGTAATTAATTAACCTAGAAAGATTAACTAGGAAAAATCCATATCTGTTTCGAAATTAAGAATCACATTTCTAAAAAAACACAGTTCAAAGAAACCTCAATGGAAATTGTAAATTTCCGTTATTAGATTACTGCATTATTACTAAATATTAGATGCAAATAATGAAACTTTGAGGTACAGGTAAAAATAGTACTAAGGATGTTTAAATTATAAAAGCTAAAAGGACAAGAAGAGCTAATCCAAAGAAAGTATAAGAAAAATAAAGGGAGAAGAAATCCCTAAAGTAAAAAAATAAAAAAGTACCACAGATTTTCCAAAAGTATAGGAACAACATGAGCTTACAAAACTACATCAAGTCAAGTTTTTAGAAACCTGAATAAGCTACAACTATTAATAAAATCAAGAGAGTAAATTCATGTTTTCCAGGTGGGAGAAAAAGGGAGGGAGAACATAGCCCATACATCTACTGGTAAATTCTCTAAAATTTTCAAAGACCAAATAATTCTAATCTTAAGACAAAAATTATTGCAATGTACTGGAAAAGAAAACATTCCAGAATAGCAGAATAAACAGTTTTCTCAAGTACATACAGAATATTCACAAGAATATGGGCTATGCAACAAAGAATTGAAATCATACATGGTATGTTCTCTGGCCACAAGAAAATTAGAGTAGAATATATAAGGAAAGATATCTACAAAATCCTAAAAATTTGGAAATTAACCAATACACTTCTAAACACATAACTGCAGTAGATGATTAACCTTTTCCTTACAGAGGGCTGGCCTTTGCCCTCAGCCAGTGTAAGGTAATCTCTAAACCCTTGAATTGTCTTTACTAAGAGTGCCTTTTTGTTGATCTGAGGCCATAAGCCACCTCAGATAATCTAGGCTAACAATGTGTAGGGGCTTTGGGCCACTCAGTGTAAGCCCAACCTCTGGGGGGGCTAGAGACTATAGCCAACAAAGCAGGAAGTCATCATGTCTACATGACCAAACCCTAATAAAACACACACCAAGTCTCATCTGACTTCCCTATTTGGCATCACTCTACATGTTGGCACACATTGCTGGGAGAAGTAAGCGCTGTCCACACACCTAACACTACTGGGAGAAGACAACTGAAGGTCTGCACTTGGAACTCTCCTGGACCCTGTCCTATGCACCTCTTTCCCTGGCTGATTTTTACTTGTACTAAAATAAACCATAACCAGCATATAACAACTTTCAGTGAATTCTGGAAGTCCTAGTGAATTACTGAACCTACAGGTAGTCATGACAACCCTCAATCTGCAACTGGGTCAAAAGTGCGAGTGGTTTTAGGGAAGGGGGGATAAGCAAAATAGGTGACACGGATTAAGAGTTATAAACTTACGGTTATGAATAAGTCACAGGCATGAAAAGTCCAGCATAAGGAATATAAACAATAATACTGTAATAACTTTTTATGTTGACAGATGGTAACTACACTTATCACAGTGAGCATTTCATAATGTGTATGTAATTGTTGAATCACTATGCTGTACATTTGAAACTAATATAATGTTTTATGTCAACCATACTTTAATTAAAAAAAATAAGATCAGCTAAATTTAAAGGCTTTAGAAGGGTGCCTGGGTGGCTCAGTCAGTTTCAGCTTGGGTCATGATCTCACAGTTCACGGGATTAAGTCCCTCATCAGTCTCTGTGCTTGTCAGAAACTTAAGATTCTCTCTCCTATCTCTCTGCCCTTCCCCCACTCACACACATACACACCCAGGCTCTCTCTTAGGCTCTCAAAACAAATAAATACATAAATAAATAAACAAACATTAAAAATAAATAAAAGCTTTGGAAAGAACTGTACTTTCAAATAAATGGAATGTTATTTTTTTTAATTCTGTCTAAAAAGCCTAGTAGTTTATGTTTTACTAGCCATACCCTGACTTATATGCCAACCCAGGTAGAGCCTAGGTTGGTGACTTTACCCAGGGATTAACCAGCCCTGAGAATGGGGGCCATGTGCTCCCTAGACTGGGAAACACCACCCTCCAATAGAAGCAGCATATGGCAAAACTCAGAATCCACTGTATTTATACTTAAAACCTTCCTTCCATATCTCTAGAATGATGCTTGCAAACAACCTATGAAAGTGCCATATTCTTTGAATTCCGCAAAGCGGCTCTGAATAATAAAGCTGATTTGACAGTGTTTAAAACATACACACACAAATACACATACAAGATACCACTGCATACATGTAAGAATGGCTTAAAGGAAACTGACAATATCAGGTACTAGTGAGGATGCAAAGCAACTGGAACTCTCATACACGGCTAGTGGAAATGAAAAATGGAACAGCCACTTTGGCAAATTTTCAGTTTCTTATAAAGTTAATTATAGTTACCACAGAACACAGCAATCTGACTCCTAGGTATTTACCCAAGAGTAATGAAAGAGAAATAAAAACTTAGGCTCATACATAATACGAATAGTTAAAGCAGCTTTATTTGTGACTGCCAAAACTAGAAACAACCCAAATATTCTTGAACTAATTAGTGGATAAACAAACTGTAAAGCATCCATACAATCTTACTCAGCCACAACAACAAAAACTACTGATACACACAGCAACACAGATAAATCTCAAATGCATTATTCAGCCTCAAAGAAGCCAATCTCAAAGGCTACATACTGCATGATTCCATTTATATGACATTCTGGAATAGACAAAACTATAGGAACAGAAAACAAGTCAGTAACTGCAAGGAGCTGAGAGTGGGGGGCAAGAAGTACAAAAACACACAAGGAAATTTTGGGGGGGGTAGAACACTTCCATATCTCAATTGTGGTGCTGGTATCGACAAAGATTCTCTGACTAACCTCTATCTAGGTTCCATTGAGTCCTTTCTCAGCTAGGCCTCAACCTTGGCCTACAAAGACTTGAACAGGATACTAACATAGCTTCTAATAGCTCAAGGCTGCATCCCTAAGATGACCCTAGTCCCTCATAAAGTGCCTGCCTGAGAAAACTCACTGCTGCCAAAAGAATTTACTGTTTGTTCCAGCCAACACCTGAACATAGGGCCCCTGTCTGCCAGTCTCTGTGGGAGGGCAGGAGCCTTGGATAAGTGCCAGTTAACCAACCCAGATGGTTTCACACAGACCAATTTCCCCTTCCAGTTTTTTTGTAATTTATCACTCCCCTGACTCTACTGAACCCTTGCTCACCCCCTCCCTACTCCTTCATTCTCCCTTTAAAACACTGAGTTACCCATGTACAAATCAAAGTAGAATTCCATTTACACTGCACTCTATTCCACACTGCAATAATATATTACTGATTAAAATCTGAACTTACCCTTTTAACTAGGGTCCAGCTTTGTTCATCTTTGACAACACAGAATTGTATGCATTTGTCAAAATTTGCAATATCATATACTAAAAAAAAGGTACATTTTACTTTATGTAAAATTATACCTCAATTACAATAAGCAAAAAAATGAAAGCAACAAGTTTCTGAACCATCAGCTTCTGAACCATAATTCACTTCATTAATTATGTCAGAGAAAAATCATATGATCTGAAATGCAGAAAAGCTACAAACAAACACCAATTCTAGAATTTTTGCTTGTATCAACAACTGAATGCATACATCCTTTTTCTCTAAAGCAAAAATGGCAAACTATGACGAGGGTTTCAAATCTAGCCCATGCTTTGTTTTTGTATGGCCCTATGAGCTAAGAATGGTTTTTACATTTTTAAAGGTTGTTAAAAAAAAAAGAAAGAAAGAAAGAAAGAAAAAAAGAAAAAGAAAAAAGAACATGCAACAGAGACTATATGTGGCCCACAAAGACTAAAATGTTTACACTCTGAATGTTTCTAGAAAACTTGGACCACCCTTTGCTCTAAAGCCTTACAACTCAAAATATAGACCATGTAGCAACAGCCTCAGAAAATCTCAAGCTCCATCCGAAAGTACTAAATCAGAACATGCATTGTAACAGAGTAAAACCAAAGTATTACCTTTCCATAGAGATGGGTCTTTGGAATATCAGAATATACACAGTAAATATATAATAACGTAAGTAGTATATACAACTCTAGAAAACAGCAATATTTCTAGTATAAAACTACATCAAACCAGATAAAGCATCAATTAAATCTCAGTGATATTGTGACTGTATGTATTTTCCCAACTCAAAATTATAGTTGATACAATGCAACACTAAGATAAAATATTTTAAATCATTCTCCCAGAAAATGTGGTAATAAGCATGCATAATAAAAAATTACAAAGATGCTCCAAGGTTTCTAAGAAATATCTCCCTAATTATTTCACTCAAGCCCTTCATTTCATCAAAAGAAAAAATAGGACTTGAATTTTCCCAAGACTTTATATGGCATACTACAGTCATTTATCTCAGCCTCAGAATGACTTGAAAATGGTCATTCTACAAGTCTTGCCACAAACTGTTTAACTGAAAATTAGGTACAAGTATTAGCGACACTGAAACTCTGTTGCTGTGTTTCCTCCTGGGAATGAATGAAAGAGAGAGAGAGAAGAAAGAAGCATACCACATATATTTAACAGTACTTTAAATAAAATTACAAATAGTGCAAAATGCAATCATTACTCTACAATTATGGGTTATGTATTTGTTTGTATCAATACAAAGCTCCCTCATATCCAAAGTCATTCAACAATATGATTGCTAATACACAGGTTTGGATTTAGGACTCTCCCACATTCTTTCTGTGAGGTCTAACAAATCCTACAATGCTTTTGAAAGCCAATGTTGAAAATATTAACTATAATATACTTTTCTACTAGTTCTACCTTAAATATAAAAAACTGTGCATTAATTCCAGGGCTGAGATTTTTTACGTTTGATTGCTTTGAGGTTAATGAACTAAACCGACTTAAAATGTACGCTGTGTATTAAGTTAAACATGAGCTCATACTGAGGTCTTCAATTCTAATTCACTACCGCAAGGATCATCCTTCCCCTTGTTTATTTGTACCTTCCTATCCCAAGTAAGAAACTTGGTTCCTACCTCGTATGATCTATTTTACTTAACTGCTTAATTCTAGCATGCAATCACAGCTATGGGAAGCAACACTGACAACTGGAGTGCACTGCTTATGTGCAGTTCCTTTCACCCTTAGTCTTTCAGGTTCCATGCATTTCCAAAGTTAATTAAGTCAGCACCTTTCCTCCCCAACTCTGTCAGTGAGATTCTTTCATAATTTCTAACAGAATTAGAATCTTCTGTCTCAATCTGCAATCTACCTAAGGTCTTCCAACCTTCTAAATGATTTTTTTAAATTTGCATACATTAAGGTTCACTTTCTGAGTTAAAGTTCTATGGGTTTTGACAAATGCACAGTGTGCTTTTTTATGATGCTTCTCATCTTTTATAAACATAAAACATCTTACAATTTTACCACTCATTCTACAGGCAAACACACACATTTCCAAAGTCATCTTCAATTCTACTAAACAGGATACAGAGTTTTCATGTTTGTAGTCTTATCTCCATGCACATACCACTCTTTCCACAATCTCTGAGGAGACTCATTTCGGAAAACTTTGCTTTCAGATTACTAACAGTTGTCTGCTCATGATTAGGCTTAAAAGAAAAATTGTTACAGTATATAAGAAAACAGATTTCATCTTATTTTACAACTAAGTTTTGAGAGTTTTACTCACACCTCTATCATTAATAAATTAATGAAAGCATATAAAGACAGTTATGAACTCATTTTGCTGATTTCACTTCCACTTTGGTCCTCCCATATACAAACTGATACGAGGCAGATTTGCTTATCTCAGTCTCACTGTAAAGATTTTTACACAAAGTCAGTCTAGTCTAAACAGTATCTGCTTACTATAGATTAAGTTTATTTTAATAAATAACAATATTATTAAATCCAATACCAATGATTCAGGGAATTTGACTGAGAATATAAGATTCAACAGCACATAGGTTCTAGCCCCTAAAGCCTGCCCCAAACCAGATAAAGACCTCTGAATATTCCTAGAACTCATCTATCAGAACTAAAATTCCAGACTATACTGTGTAAGATCCTCTTGGTTAATAAATATCATATTATTATTTTCCCATGAGTCATGTATTCATATTTTCAATGCAAAAAAAAAAAAAAAAAACAAAGCTCTAACTTCCAACTTAAGTCCAGTGTGAAAGTAGCTCAGAAGTCATCACTCCATTCTAATGACCAGCAAAAACCTGAACAAACTGAAAAATCAACAATTCTTAGATCCATCAGAGAGGCAGGGTCACATAGCAAATTGGTGCCCTCAAAACTGGAGAAAAGCAAATCCAGAATATCACAACTTACAAGAGCAGAAACCCATAAACAGAAACCTCCAGGAGAATCAGTAGTAGGGTAGGAAACCTAAACTGTATTTGACTTGTAAGAGCCTTAGCTTAGACAAATCTGAAAGTTAAAATTTCTAAAGGGAGTCAGTCATGAGGGGGCCCTCACACTTCGGAAAGTTTTACCTCCAGGAACTCTACCAGGGCCTCACAGTGAAGATCAAAGAAATATCACCTCATGCTCCCAGCAGGAGGAAGGATAAACTAACCAACACATTGTATTCTTCTTAGCAAGGCTTGCCCTAGAGGGACACAAATTTACCAGAGCCTAAACTATTGGGGTTTTATCAGAGCCTAACCCACCTAAGGGAAGGGAATTACCCAACTCCAGCATCCTGTAGCCACCTTGACCCACCTAATGAGGAAAAAAACTAAGAAGCATTTGTCAAGCTCACAGCTCAGGAGCACAGGCTCACTAAAAAACTGGGCCCTCGCCTGGGTGGCCTGCTAAGGATTCCTTGTCTCCCTCTCTTGCTGCTCCTCCCCTGCTCATGCTCTCTCTTGGTCTCAAAAATAAATACAACATTCAAAAAAAAAAAAAAAAAACAGGACCCTAATCGCAATCCCTATCAAACTAACACCAACATTCTTCACAGAGCTAGAACAAATAATCCTAAAACTTATATGGAACCAGACCCCGAATAGCCAAAGCAATCTTGAAAAAGAAAACCAAAGTTGGAGGCATCACAATCCCAGACTTCAAGCTGTATTACAAAGCTGTAATCATCAAGACAATATGGTACTGGCATAAAAACAGACACTCAGATCAATGGAACAGAAGAGAGAACCCAGAATTGTACCCACAAATGTATGGCCAACTAATCTTTGACAAAGCAGGTAAGAATATCCAATGGAATAAAGACAGTCTCTTCAGCAAGTGGTGCTGGGAAAACTGGACAGTGACATGCAGAAGAATGAACCTGGACCACTCTCTTAAACCATACAGAAAAATAAACTCAAAATGGATGAAAAGATCTAAACAAAAGACAAAAAGCCATCAATATCCTCGAGGAGAAAGCAGGCAAAAACCTCTTTGATCTTGGCCACAGCAACTTCTTACTCAACACGTCTCCAGAGGCAACAGAAACAAAAGCAAAAATGAACTACTGGGACCTCATCAAAATAAAACGTTTCTGCACAGTGAAAGAAACAATCAGCAAAACTAAAAGGCAACCAATGGAATGGGAGAAGATATTTGCAAATGACATATCAGATAAAGGGTTAGTATCCAAAATCTATAAAGAACTTATCAAACTCAACACCCAGAAAACAAAGAATCCAATGAAGAAATGGGCAAAAGACACGAACAGACACGTCTCCAAAGAAGACACCCAGATGGCCAACTGACACAAGAAAAAATGCTCAACATCACTCATCATCAGGGAAATACAAATCAAAACCACAATGAGATACCACCTCACTCCTGTCAGAATGGCTAACATTAACAACTCAAACAACAACAGATGTTGGCGAGGATGAGGAGAAAGAGGATCTCTTTTGCACTGCTGGTGGGAGTGCAAACTGGGGCAGCCACTCTGGAAAACAGTATGGAGGTTCCTCAAAAAATTAAAAAGAGAACTACTCTATGACCCAGCAATTGCACTACTAGGTATTTATCCAAGGGATAATACACGTGTACGATTTTAAAGGGGCACATGTACCCCCAATTTATAGTAGCACTATCAACAATAGCCAAAGTATGGTAAGAGCCCAAATGTCCATCGATGGATGAATGGATAAAGAAGATGTGGTATATATACACAACGGAGTATTACTTGGCAATCAAAAAGAATGAAATCTTGCCATTTGCAATTACGTGGATGGAACTAGAGGGTATTATGCTAGGCAAAATTAGTCAGAGAAAGACAAATATCATGACTTCACTCATATGAGGAATTTAAGATACAAAACAGATGAACATAAGGGAAGGGAAGCAAAAATAATATAAAAACAGGGAGGGGACAAAACATCTCTCTTAAATATAGAGAACAGAGGGTTGCTGGAGGGACTGTGGGAGGGAGGATGGGCTAAATGGGTAAGGGGCATTAAGGAATTTACTCCTGAAATCATTGTTGCACTATATGCCAACTAACCTAGATGTAAACTTAAAAAAAAAACAAAACAACAAAACTTGGCCCCAGTGAAAGAATTATAGAATGCTTCTCCTCTCCCAAAACACATTACTCAACACATTACTGAAGGCCAATTTACTGCAATTCCTTTTACCTAGTATATTATAGCTGGCTTTCAACGAAAAATTATAAGGCATATTAAAAAGAAAATTACTTTGAAAAAACAAGGCAAGCAAGCATCAGAAACAGACTCAGATATGGCAGGCATGTTGGAATTATCAGACTACAAATTTAAACAATCATAATTAATATCCCAAGGACTCTAATGGAAAAGATAGGCAACATGTAAGAACAGATCGGTAATATGACCCAAGAGATGGAGGAAATTCTAAGAATCAAAAAAAAAAAAAAAAAAAAAAAAAATGGAGGTCAAAAACACTGTAACAGAAATGAATGCCTTTAATGGAATCAATAGTAGACAGGACACAGCTAAGGAAAGAATCTGAGCTTACAGATATGTCCACAGAAACAGCCAAAGAGAAAAACGACTGGCGGGGGGGCGGGGGGGGGGTGCGGGTGTCAAAACAGAACAGAATATCCAAGGACCGGGGGACAACTACAAAAGATATAACATAAAGATACACATATGCATGATGAGAATACCAGAAGGAAAAGAAAAAGGAATATGTGAGGCAATAATGACTCATAATTTCTCCAAATTAATGTCAGACACCAAACCACAGATCCAAGAAGCTCACAGAACAGCAAAGCAGCATAAATACATTAAAAAAAAAAAAAAAAAAAAACCCTACACCTAAGCAAATCATATTTAAACCCCAGAAATTCAAAGACATAGAAAAAATCTTGGGAAAACAAAATCCAGAAGAAAAAAACACACCTCAGATACAGAGGAGCAAAGATAAGAATGACATCTAACTTTTCCTCAGAAACCATGCAAGCAAGAAAAGACTGGATTGAAATATTTGAAGTATTTAGAGAGGTGAAAGGTCCAGGGAAACCTACCAACCTAGAATTCTGTACCCTGCAAAATTATTATTCAAAAGTGAAAAAAGACTTTCTCAAACAAAACTTGAGGGAATTTTTGCCTGTAGACCTGCCTTGCAAGAAGTTCTGAAAAGAGAAGAAAATGATATAAATAAGAAACTCAGATCTACATTAAAGAAAGGAAGAGCATTAGAGAAGGAATAAATGAATAGAAAATAAAAGCTTTTATTACAGAAGGGAGGAATTAGAAATATTTTGTCCCAGCGGAGAGGGCAGGGGGTGGTGCTGGTGGCTCAGTCGGTTAGGCATCCAACTTTGGCCTAGGTTATGATCTTGCGGTTCTGGGTTTGAGCCCCACATCAGGCTCTGTGCTGGCAGCTCAGAGCCTGAAGCCTGCTTCAGTCTCTCTCTGTCCCTCCTCCATTCACGCTCTCAGTGTCTCTCTCAAAATAAGTAAATAAGCATTTTTTTTAAAAAGAAAGAACGAAAGAAAGATTTTGTCACACTCAATTTTGCTGTGAACCTAAAACTTCTCTTTAAAAAAGTCTACAAAATGGGGCACCTGGGTGGCTCAGTCAGTTAAACGTCTGACTTCAGCTCTGGTCATGATCTCACGGTTCGTGAGTTTGAGCCCCATGTCAGGCTCTGTGCTGACAGCTCAGAGCCTGGAGCCTGCTTCGGATTCTGGGTCTCCCTCTCTCTCTCTCTCTCAAAAACAAATAAACATTAAAAAAATTTTATAAGGGGCGCTTGGGTGGCTCAGTCGGTTGAACGTTCGGCTTCAGCTCAGGTCATTCGTGATCTCGTGGTTTGCGAGTTTGAGCCCCGCATCAGGCTCTGTGCTGACAGCTGGGAGCCTGGAGCCTGTTTCGGATTCTGTGTCTCCCTCTCTCTCTGCCCCTCCCTTGCTTGCACTCAGTCTCTATCTCTCTCAAAAATAAACATTAAAAAAATTTTTAATTTATTAAAAAAAAAAATAAGTCTACAAAAAAACAGGTGGGATGTATTATGCTAAGTGAAATAAGTCAGTGAGAGAAAGACAAATACGATTTCACTCCTACGTGGAATTTAAGAAACACAACAGATGAACACAGGGGAAGGGAAGAAAAAATAAGATAAAAACAGAGAGGAAGGCAAACCATAAGAGACTCTTAAATACAGAGAACTGAGGGCTGCTGGGTTGGGAGGATGGGCTAAATGGGTGATGGGCATTAAAGAGGGCACTTACTTGTTCGGATGAGCACTGGGTGTTATATTTAAGTGATGAATCACTAAATTCTACTCCTGAAACATACAGTTAACTATATGTTAACTCACTTGATTTTAAATAAAAATTTAAAAATAAAAATAAATTTTAAAAAATGTGGAACACCTGGGTGGCTCAGTCAGTTCAGCATCTGACTCCTGGTTTTGACTCAGGTCATGATCTCACAGTTCATGAGTTCGAGCCCCACATCAGGCTCTGCGCTGGCGGTGTGGAGACTGCTTGGGATTCTCTCACTCTCCCTCTCTACCCCTCCCCTGCTCATGTGTACACACTCTCTTTCTCTCTCTCACTCTCTCAAAATAAGTAAACTTAAAAAAAAAAAAAAAAAAGACAAAGCCCTTTTGCTTCAGTTTGCTGTTCTATAAAGCTTAGTACTCATTTGTATTGGTCAGTAAGATTGGTACCAAACCTTCAATTGGTACCTTTTCCCAAAGGCAGCTAAATTATGTATCCACAGGAAAGAATAAGAAACAGAGCCTGAGGGGCGCCTGGGTGGCTCAGTCGGTTAAGCGTCCAACTTCGGCTCAGGTCACGATCTCGCGGTCCGCGAGTTCGAGCCCCGCGTCGGGCTCTGGGCTGATGGCTCAGAGCCTGAGCCTGCTTCTGATTCTGTGTTCCCCTCTCTCTCTGCCCCTCCCCCGTTCATGCTGTGTCTCTCTCTGTCTCAAAAATAAATAAACGTTAAAAAAAAAAAAAATTAAAAAAAAAGAAACAGAGCCTGAAAGAAATTAATGTTATTCTTAAAATGCAACAAGTGGGTATCTCTAGTAATGGAATGACCTGACAGCAGAATGAGGCTCTGTGCTTGGGTCCTCTCCACAGCAGTCACATTGTATTTTTCCCTAGGCTTCAGGCTCAGAATCTGCTTTATGCAACTTTGTCCCTCTCCAAGGAGCACAGTAAAACGGCAACAGGTCCTAGAGAGTCAGGAGAGAAACATTTATGGCACTCAGGGATGCGTCAATGAAGCTGATCCAAAAGGAGTGGAAGCTATTGAGCCCCGCTCAGAGGACACTATAAAGGGATGTGATGTTGGAGAACTATGGCAGCTGATCACACGGATAGTTCCATTTTGTAAACCCAAACTCATCCATCATTCAGCATGAGGGGAAAAGAACAACCCTAACAGAGGAAAGAAAACATCTAATGGGATTTGTCCTCCAAAATCAGATAAAGTATCTCCTGTATCCAAAGTAGATACAGAAGACTTACTCTGTTAAACTGGGTTATGATTATCTGAGGACTTTATTTGAGCCAGGTGAGGAGACAAAGCTGAGTTACAGTAATGAATACCAATTTACATCCCTTAGTACAAGTGTAGTACAAGATAAGAGTACCATGCTCTGTTCTCAAATATGTATAATCCAGACATGGTACAAAGATACAATATCTCTATAAACTTAACAGACACCTAGGTATTAAAAGAAATTAAAGGTCCATTCTATGTATCAGAAAGACTATGTAAACTAGAAAAATCCCAAGTTTATAAAAGAGCTTTAAAAATTCTCAGTAAACTTTACCTTTAGAGTTTTTCACATTAATTTATTAAATACAGATAATTTAAAAACAAAATTGGATCCTTTAGGGACTTTTGTTTGTCATATTTCAAAATAATTCTGACTTCAAAATTTCCAGAAACAGCTAGGGTAGAGTTGCCAATAGAAAGCATCATGGGGGCAATGAATGTCAAATAAGTCATCAAGAGTTACATCTGCATTGGAAAGGTAAGTGAAGGCCATTTCCAGAACTAAATATACAGCATCTGGGCACCTGGGTGGCTCAGTCAGTTGAGAGACCAACTGTTGATTTTGGATCAGGTCATGATCCCAAGGCTGTAGGATCAAGTCCTGTGTCAGGCTCCACGCTGAGTGTGGAGCACCTGCTAAAAGCCTGAGTGTCAGTCACACTAAGGTGTCAGACTTCATAAAGAGCAATCTTTGGGTGCTGGTACTTTTAAGACAAAGTTAACCTTTAAAGGGGGTTGGGCACCAGCCAATAAGAGAAAGGTGTAAACTTTTTAAAGATCTATCAGTTAAATAAAAACAGACTGCAGCCAAATAGAGATTTTAGGATGCAGGGAAAAAAAGATTTCTGAGGAAAAAAATATTCTCTATATTCTCTGTTAGAATATGATTTAAATATTTTGTTATTAGAATGAGGAATATCTGACACTGAGGCTTGACACCTCCCTCTTAAACCACCTGCTTAAAAATAAGACTACAAGGTAAACTCCTTGACTACATCACTGTATCTTTCCAAAAATAATTGGGGTACACATATTAAAAAGTAGGTTTGGTTTAGCTTAGTTTTTTTGTTTGGGGAGTTAACCTAGCTTAGAAACTCTATGATTACCTGAATGTACTCAACAATAAAGTGTCTAAATTCAACTAGCTGTGTAATATATTCTGCAAAAGTTTTTTATCCGCATCATATTGAAAAGCCAATTTTAGTATCCTTAGGATGCAAGACTGTTTGATAAATGTTGCCTGTGGCTTCTCACAGGCCAGGCTACAGGCTCATATAGAAAAAATCTTCAGCAACAATTATTACTAACTCTCAATTATGTGGTCTATTTGGCCCCTAATTTATTTTGGCTTCAATGGGTTCTGTTTTGGCTTTGACTTAAGAGAAGATAAACATTCTTACTTGATACTGAAGAATTAAACATATACGGTTACAGCGCCAGTTTGCAATAGTATTCACATCTGCTATTCATCAAAAATCATGAACCAGTACCAGGCTGTTAAATGCTATTCACTAGTTTCCATACAAATGTAATTTTATTGTTGTATCTGGCCTGATATCCACTGCAATACTTTCTGGAAAATAAATTTTAAATGAAGTGAAGGGTTGAAGACAGGCTTTATTTTAATTAGGAAGTAATTACAGTAAGTAAAGAAACTGTTAAGTTTTTAAAACATCAAAATTTCTTATGCCAGGAAGTAAAAATACCTCAATTGACAATCAGACTAGATATCAACCATTTTATACAAATTTACTACAATCCAAAGCATAATAATGTCTACAATTTAGGTAAGGATAAAATAATAAATTTTCCAAAATGTTCACAAACCCTAGTCTAGTATGTTCTCCATTCTGAATCCAGTTTCCCCTAACAAAAATATCCAGAAGCGCTCAGTTTCAATATACCTAAACTGGTTTAGGTTTTGTACCCTTTACAAGATGTAATTACACACAAAGGTGGCTAATAAAGAGAACATTTAGAATTGAGTCATAAAAACTAAATGAACCAGATCTATACTTGATCATAAATCATTTTGTGATTCTTGAAGTTACCTATTTAATCCTACTTATAATTAAAAGTCATTAATACACATATTAGTAAGTATGAATAATGCTTATCTTGCATATATATCCACAATAAGAAAAGGCAATATTAAAAACATGAAAGTTAGAATTTCTATTTCTGATAATTTAATAATAAAATAAGCAGAAAACCCTCCTTTTACAAAACCTCTAGAACCACTTTTATTTGATTTATACATTGCCATGGTCTGAATGCTTGTGTCCCCTCAAAATTCGTATGTTGAAATTCTAACCCTCAAAGGTGATAAGATGTGGAGCCTTTGAGAGGTGCTTAGTAATGAGGACACAGCTACAAAGAAACCCCTACGTTGTTCCACCGTGTAAGGACACAGCAAGAAGGCACCAGCTATGAACCAAAAAGAGGGCCCTCACCAGAAGGGGACCATGCTGGCACCCTAATCTTAGACTTCCCAGCCTCCAAACTGTAAGCAATAAATTTGTCATTATAAGCCATTCACTATTTTGTTACAGCAGCCCAAACAGACTAAGACATACATATACACAAAATAAAAATACATAAACAAGCTTTTAAATATAGAGCTAAGTATCATGAAAGTAGGGGAAGAAATCTCTAGACAGCCAAAAATGAACAGGGAGGTAAAAAGTAGTACATGCTTGATGTTACAACCCTTTAGGATGTTCTCATCTCAGAAACTGAGGGACTTCTGTTTCAGCAGCAAAACAGGGAAGATAAGGCCCTGACACATAAGAAACACACTGTGAGAAGATTCTTGCACATTTCACAGACTCCCTGGGAACAATGAAATACAAAAATCTGCCACTGGCAGAGGAAGGCAAAGGAGCTTTTCAGTCTTGGCCTAGGTTCTGAAAAGGTAGGAAAAATCAGCAAAGACTTTGTAACCACACACTGCCCTCACATCGGTTTAGAGGTTGAATTAATTCTCTGTACATGGTACAGGAACTTCGAACTCCAAAAATTAAATGTAAAAAATGATCTCTGCTTGAACAAGGTGATAACATAGGTGTACACATCTGCTAAAACCGCATAAATAAGGTCTGTGCATTTTACTGTATAGAAATTATATTTCAATTTAAAAATAGAAAATAAAGTTGTCCCTGGAAACCCTGTAGGGTGGTTAGCAGAAGCAAACTAAAACCTCTCTAGAGGGATATGCACCACCAACCCCCCACCCCGGAGGCCAGTAACTCCTCTGAAGATCAGCTCACAATCCGAAACTATACAGTACCTATGGAAACAACAGTTCACCTTAAGCAAGAAACAGCAAATATAACAAAGCACAGAAGTGAATTTCTAAAAACTTTAGACAACCGAGCAATCTAATAGAGATCATAAATATTTAAAAAGATTAAAACACATAAAATATGGAATAAAATACATGAGATAAAACATCATAAAACAGTAACAGATATTCCTAATAAAATAATACAAAAAAATAATGTTCAGTGGGTGTTAAAACAATCAATAGATGAGGAACTGGATATTGGCATGGTACAAAAGGATCATCCCACAAATTATGTGAAGGATATAAGAGGAAAAACTCAGCTTTATAATAAAGATGTTAACTTTCACCATCTGAACCTAATGAACTATCTTAGTATCACTACAAGGAGGACAAGATATTATGTGCTTTCTGATGTGATGAATACAAAGTACTTAGTACTACCTATGAAGCATTCGTGCAAAATGTTGAATTTGTCACTAAGTCTTCTATTTTAAATTTCATTTTATAAGAAATGTAAAGACATAAAAATAAGTCAAACATTACAAGGATCACTTAGAAAATCCAAAATCTAAAACATTCTACTGGATAACTGTACAATCTTTCCAGTAAAGGCAACAGGATGAGAGGGGAAAAAAGGCAGGGGGAGGTGGATAAGACCAGGCTTCCACTATCACAGAATGGACCAAAAGAGGAAAGGGACAAGACTAGTATGTAATTTTGCGGTGGTGGACTGGAACTGGAGTTATCAACATGAACTCATGTTCTTTTCATATGTAGACAAAGATGGAAACACACAGAACTATAAAAGAACACTCGTGCATTAGCTCATTTGTGCAAAAAGGAATTCAAGAAGATAAAACCAAAAATTAATGAAAGTAAAATACCTATAAATAAGAGGGAACAGACTGGACAGGAAGGGGGAATAGGACCAGGGTAAAAGAGATGGGGAAGAAGGACACTACTCAGAGTATAACTTTTTGTGTTATTTCTAACTCTTAAAAAATGGCAATTGTTTGACAAACTCCAATATAAATCAATACTTAAAATCAGCTAGGATACAGGGGAACATTCGAAATGGAATACAAACAGTAATAATTGTTTTATAAATGAAGAACACAGCCACACTGCAACAGATAAGAAATTACCTAAATAAATTTCAAAGACAGTATTTTGACTCTATGGACAGTAGTTTCATAGCATTGTATTCTAGACAGTAAATTTGTTACTCATAGAATAGGTTAGCAATTCTGAAACCCTTGCACACTAGGTTTGCACCCAAATATACAAATATATACTGTGGATAAGACCAGGTTTCTCAATATCAAAGAACAGACCAAAAGAAGAAAAGGACAAGACTATAATATAATTTTGCAGCAGTGGGTTGGAACTGGATATAATGAACTCATGTTTTTTTGAATATATAGACAAAGATGAAAATACACAGAACTATGTGCACGTGTACACATCCATGTATTTCTTAACTCTGTGTACTGAGAGGTCTTAAAAGCAATGAAAACCTAGTAGCAATGAACACACTTAGCTTCCAGATCTTAGTTTCTAAATACCATTTTCCAGGGGTGCCTGGGTGGTTCAGTCAGTTAAGTGTCCGACTTTGGCTCAGACCATGATCTCATAGTTTGTGGGTTCGAGCCCCACGTCAGGCTCTGTGCTGACACCTCAGAACCTAGAGCCTGCTTTGGATTCTGTGTCTCCCTCTCTTTCTGCCCCTCCCCAGCTCTCTCACTCGCTCTCTCTCATAGATAGATAGATAAATAGATAAACAGATAAATAAATAAATAAATAAATAAATAGATAGATAGATACCATTTTCCAATAAAAGGAGACAGAGCTCCTTGGAGGAATGGTTGATTCTAAGCACGAAGTAGAAAAAGGACAAAATAAGTCTGAAACATCTTCCACGGTCAGACCATTATAAGTACTCAAAAAATGATGAGGACTTATCAAAAGGACACAGAAACAAATTTGAAGGAGCTCCCAATGGCCAAATCTGGGACAGTTTAAGCAAAAAATGATGACATTATACTGGACTATAATCTATAGAATTAAAGAAATGCACATGAGTCCATACTAATATAAACAATACATAAATAAATAAGTGGGAAGAACAAGATAGCTCTTCATTAAAGTAGAATTTAATAATACATGTGGAAGAAACAATGGAACTAGAAAAATCACCATGTGGCAAAACCACAGCAATCATCGTTGCAGGCAAAAACCATCAAAGAATGCTTAAATTAGTGGATAAAAGAATGATGAGAAACAAGGTAACTACATAGCTTCCAATATTTATTGCAAGGAAAATAACAGTAAATCCAGTTTAAAAAAAAAAAAAAACACTCTGGCAGACAACATCATAAGTAATCAAATATAACATCGCCAGGATTCATATCATGCACTATTGATATGATGGATGCCCTGAGAAGAGCACACATCACTTCTGTGGTATTCTTGCCAAAAAAGTATAACCTTAATCAATCATAAGAAAACATCAGACAAACCCAAATTGAGAGACATTCTAAAAAATGACTGTCCAGTAATGTTCAAAAGGTCAAGGTTATAAAGACAAAGACTGCTAAAATGTCCCAGATTAGAAAAGACTATGTAGATACCAACTAAATGCAATATGGGATCCTAGACCAGAAGGACACTAGTAGGAAAACTGGACAAGTTTAAATATGGTACACAGAGATACAGTACTATATCAACATTAATTTCTTGGTCTATATAACTGTTCTATGGTTAAATAAAATGTTAATCTTAAGGGATGCGGGGTGTACTATTTTTGTAACTTTTTTATAAGTCTAAAATTATTGGCATGCTATTCTCTCTACTTTCATGTAGGCTGACATTTTCTCATAAGTCTTTTAAATGAGGAGCACAAAGAGCTTCTAGAAAAGCATAGTCACTGACATTAAAAGCTCAATTGATTCATTAAACTGCAAAATTAGGCACACCTGAGAAAAGAATTAGTTATCTGGAAGACAAGTAAAAAAATAAACTACACACTAGCCCAGAGAAATAAAGAGACGATATGAAAACAAGATTAAGAGTCATGGAGCAGAAAGGAGTTCCAAAGGATTCTAAGGATGATGAGGGAAAAGTAAAAAATAATGGATGATAAGTTTCTAGAACTACCAAACAATAATAATAGATTTTACAAACATGAGTTCTAAGCAGGACTAAAAAAAAAAAAAAAAAAAAAAAATAGAGCTACATCTAGACACAGTGTAGGAAAAGCTGCAAAATATCAAAACTTAAGAGATGCTTATGGGCTGCTTCTAAAGAACCAGGAAAAAAAAAAAAAAAAACAGATAAAGTACTTACAAAGCCACAATGTTAATTAGAAAATAACAGACCTCTCATAGCAACAATTAAAATCATAAGACCCTCCTACAACTGAATGAAAATAACTATTGCCCAGATTCTATAATCAACTAATTTTCACTCACAAATGAGGGCAAACTAAATACATTTTCAGATGAAGACCAAGAGTTTATAATTAATCAACTTTTGCTAAAAAAAGCTGAAGTACATACTTCAATATAAGGAAGCTGAACCCAAGTGGATTAAGTGCATGCAAAAAGCAATGGTAAAATAAAAAATGATAGCGTATAAATCTAAAAAACAAAGAATTTACAAAAATCCTTCTTTAAATAAAGCTACCATGTTGCATTTTTAAAGTAATTCAATTTGCAAAACAAAACAAGAAACACAGCTTTATCAAGATGCTTTTCATGAAGAAAAAAGCACTTAATGTGAGACTGGAAAATCTCAGCTAAGAATCTGGCTGTCTTGGCGTGCCTGGATGGCTCAGTTGGTTAAGCGTCCAAGGCTTGATTTCAGCTTAGGTCAGTCATGACCCCATGGTCGTGAGACTGAGCCCTCCATCAAGTTCTGCACCAAGCATGAAGCCTGCTTAAGATTCTCTCTCCCCCTCTCCCTCTCCCTCTCCTGCATCCTCCCCCCACACCTCCACCCCTCTCCCCTGCTCACTCTCTCTCTCTCAAATTACAAAAAAAAAAAAAAATTGTAAATTAGAATCTAGCTGTCTCTTATTTTGGCCAAGGCCTTGGTTTCTTTAGCCAAAAAGTGAAGGCCTTTAGCTATAAGATCCTCAAGATTTCCTACCAGTTCTAGGATTTAATGGGTAGAAAATAGGCTCCCCCAGTTTGCAGGACATCTTTCAAAACTGTACGTTGCTGAGATATGGAGCAAGATCCTTCATACACAGAACCAATGTTTTAAAGCAAAGACTAGTATGAAGCTTTCTATTTTAGCATAATTGGCTATCTGCTTCTATGCAAAAGCTATGGAAATGGATATAATCTCAGGGAAAGAATAAAGAAAATGATGCACTTTTACTATTCCGTATCTCAAGAGCTAGTGAAAGAAGGAAAAGAGTGGTCCAAGTGATAGGAAAACCAAAGAGTATAAAAATCAGGAAGTCTTAAGAGAAAAACTTCTAAAAGGAATACAGTATCAATATTAAATAATGCGAAAAATACTAAAGACAATCATTTTCTTCCTACCTCACAAATCAGCTCTCTGGCAAACTCCTTCCAAAATCTTAAAGGCTCAATGGCACAAATATTTGGTGCCAGTTAAAAATAATTTACTGTAGGAGGTAAGACGGCGGGCTCGCGGTGAGCGTCGGTCAGGGATGAAAATAGGTATGCCTGGAAGCAGATTTTAAAAGCAGTTTCTCCAGGTCATCTTTCACACCACCGGATAAGCATCTTGAGTCACCATGGTATTAGCAGCAGTAAAACGGATGATATCAAACAGAACTATCTGACATTTATTTCCGATTCAAAACGGAGCTTTATATTGTGTTTGTCATAAATCTACGTATTCGCCTCTTCCAGATGACTATAATTGCAAAGTAGAGCTTGCTTTGACATCTGATGGCAGGACAATAGTATGCTACCACCCTTCTGTGGACATTCCATATGAACATACAAAACCTATCCCACGGCCAGATCCTGTGTGTAATAATGAAGAAACACATGATCAAGTGCTGAAAACCAGATTAGAAGAAAAAAATGAACCCTTGGAGCAAGGACCTATGATAGAACAACTTAGCAAAATGTTCTTTACTACTAAGCACCATTGGTATCCTCGTGGACAGTATCATAGACGTCGTAGGAAACTGGATCCACCAAAAGACAGATGATATTGAGGTTTTCAGGAATCAAAGAGATGTTATCTTGTGTCTTATTTGCCATTTGAGAAAATGCAATTGAGTGTATTCACTGTTATGTAGCAAAACAATAATAAAATGTCTTTTTATGTCTTAAAAAAATAAAAAATAAAAATAAAAATAATCTACTGTAGCTTCTAAAGAGCCAATCACAGTGGAATACAGCAAGGGTACGTAAGATCACCAAAATACAGACAGTTAAAGGTATCCTGTTGTTTACTCTCACAAAATTTTATTCTTCTTTCTGCTTAGGCCGAATTAAAAGGTCAGTGCTGCAAGCAAGGAAAGCGTTTACTGAAAAACCAAAACTATTAAGAGACTGGACTAGGTAAAGTCATTTAGTTATACTGTAAATATTCCTTTTTAATATTCCTTCAATAAAAGTGGGCCTGGAGATAGAGGACATAAAAAAATTTTGACTACATAATTAAAACTCAATCTAAGGGTAATGGATAGTAGACATAAAGAATAGTAGACATAAAGAACTAAAAATTGGATGGGATTAAGATTTCTTGTAAAAATTGGATATGAGTTAAGATTTTTCTTTTTTATAAGTAAAGAGCCCTACACTAACATTTGAAAATATACATATACACACACACTTACTTATTCTTAAAAAGTTTTCTTTTCATTTTCAAGGACCTTGCATCATACCCCAGAGGCGGGTAAAGCCAAACCAATAATCCAGATTTCCTGGATTAGTGGCTTTTCTAATACGTTTCTCTTAAATTTGGGGTAGTAATCTCAAAACCTCACCTCCCAAACATATGTTTAACCTATATAATCTGCCTGAAAGTAATTTGCTATCTTTTTCATTCTTCAAACAAAAAGAACCTTTGACAGTTTACAGTATTTTCCAATTTACATCACGTAGAATTGGCAAACTGGTTTTACGAGTCGAATAGCCCTAAAAAAGGGCGGGGGGGGGGGGGGGGGTTGGGGGGTTGTTGAGTGTGATGACCTATGCAATAAGGGCAGTAGAAACAAATTTTAAGAATCTGTTCTGCAAAGGGGCACCTGGGTGGTTCAGTCGGTTAAGCATCTGACTTTGGCTCAGGTCATGATCTCAAGGTTCATGAGTTCCAGCCCCACACCGAGCTCTCTGCTATCAGCACAGAGCCCACTTCAGATCCTCCATCCCCTTCTCTCTTTGCCTTTCCCCCACTTGTGCACTCTCTCTCTCTCTCTCTCTCTCTCAAAAATAAACAAACATTAAAAAAAAACTTTAGAAAAAAATTTTTAAAAAGAATCTGTTCTGCAGAAATAATTCTAAGTGTAACATACACTAAATTATGGACTTGAATGTGTAATTGTAAAGTAAAAAATTTTAAATTGATATAGAGTACTTATTTAAATATCTTCACTTTTTAAGTTTAAACAATGTCAAAACTGAAAGAAACCCATCATATTAGAGATGAGAAAACTGAAGTCCAAAAAGATAAAATGACTTATATTTATAAGTGACTTTATAAGTGACTTTTATATTTCCATAAAATATAATCTTGATGAACTGAATTGAAAAACTAAAAACCTTATTATGTTTTAAATAAGAAATTATAATCAAAACCATACTGAGGTAGAATTCATGAGATGATGCTAAAATTTACATTTGCTTAGAAAACATTTTCTCCTCTAACAAGGAAAACTAAAAGGATTATGAAAGAAAATAAAAAATCCAGTCACTCAAAAGATATTTATTGGGGTGCCTAGGTGGCTCAGTTGGTTAAGCAGCCAACTTGGACTCAGGTCATCTCACAGTTCATGGGTTCAAGCCCCGCAGTGGGCTCAGTGTTGACAGCTCAGAGCCTGGAACCTGCTTCCAATTCTGTATCTCCTTCTCTCTCTGCCCCTCCCCCACTCCTGCTCTGTCTGTGTCTCTCTCTCAAAATTAAATAGACATTAAAAGATTTTTTAAATATTTTTGAACACCTTCTATGTGGCAGGAATGATTTTTGTCACCTGGAACATAACAGTGTAGAAAATACTTTTAAACATACTCAAGATATGACAATTAAATGTATATAATTGTTGAGGAAAGTATACATTATTCTTTTTCCACTGAGTTCTGCAAGCATTTTTAAAGCAGAGCTCTTAGTACTATAAATATTATTCTTCATGATAAGAATATATTTTAAAATCTTTTTTTTTTTTTTTTTTTTTTTTTTAATTTATTTTTGGGACAGAGAGAGACATAGCATGAACGGGGGAGGGTCAGAGAGAGAGGGAGACACAGAATCGGAAGCAGGCTCCAGGCTCTGAGCCATCAGCCCAGAGCCCGACGCGGGGCTCGAACTCACGGACCGCGAGATCGTGACCTGGCTGAAGTCGGACGCTTAACCGACTGCGCCACCCAGGCGCCCCGATAAGAATATATTTTAAAAATATGTATCATTCAAAGTGGTTCAGTATGAATTCACTTCAGACTGAATCACTAAAGTTTAACTTTTTCAAAAATATCCAAAAGGATTTGAAATATGAACAGATCCTTAACAAACAAAAAACCCTTAAAACTGCTTTATGTGTACCTGAAACACCTGGCCCTCAACATCACTAAGATTAGTACAGTCATTGTGAAACAGACTAAGGAACTTACAATTAGAGCAGCCACACAGTCAGGAATACCTTTCCCTATAAAGTAAGGATACTGCTTTCTCTAACTATGGTTGTTCATTTCTGGAACAATTTGTATACACACATTTTCCTGCCCCTTATTCTGAATTCTACACTGCCATCACTCAAAAGAAAGAAAAAAAAATCTCAGACTAACAGAGGCCAAATTTAGGGAGGGAAATAAAAATCTTCCTTCAGTCTAGGCTAAATGGACTGATCACACAAAGAACTCCATACATCCGAAAGCACACAGATGTCTGCACTAGTTCCCAGGGCTCAAACAATACCAGTCATTCAATAGCTTTCCTTTTACATAAGCTGATGTGAGAGAGCTCAGTCAGCTCTTCTGAACCCCATAACCCAGGATACTGGAACTCTGATAAGGCCTACATTTTTCTTCAGCACTGTTTTCATGTACTTTCTCTGGAAAGTAAACTTCATTTCTTCCCCCCCCCCAAAATAAATCTGGAAATCATCTCTTCTGTTTGATAAGTGATGTACTCAATCTAAAATTACTTTTCCAGTAAAACCACAATCCTTAACATAAATTTAAGATCAACACTGAAGACTGATAGAATATATTTTTAAATGCATGAGTTTAAAATATAATTTTACACTCCATCATGCTAACTACCAAATGTATACCATTTGGCTGCATTCTATTTATTTCCAGTTGTGTAATTTTAAAAATAGCCATATGACACATAACTTTCCAAAAATTAAAAAGATTTTAAGAATGGGAGGGGGAGAAAATTTACATACACACTCCTACACATAAGCAACACTAACCACAACCTTCAAAAATAATGAAAAAATATTTGAGTGTCTGAGCAAACTTTACGCCTTCACTGAGCATCCCTTAGAAGCTTTAATAACACTACTGTCTACCTTCAAAGCACAGTTTTATTGATTCTTCCAGTAATATTCTTGATCAGCTGAATCTTTGGTGGTTTCTCATCTTCAATACTGGGAAGTTAGCCACAGAAAAACTCTAATGTATTTTTTAATCATACGGTAAACTTACTTCCTAGATACTTATCAGATGAGACACCCAGAAGTAAAGCTGATCAGCTTTAGGGCACAAAATGAGAATGACTCATTTAATCATTATATTATCAAATCCTGAGTGAAGAGTTACCTATAAATTCAGCTCCCTTGAATATGTACCATCACATTATCCCTTATATGATGTACTATCGTATTATTCCTTATAGAAATGATCTACATGCTGCTCCAGAACTGTGGTAATCAAGCTCTTTTATCTACCCATCCACCACAAGAGCTCTGTGGCCCTTCCAATTTTTTTTAACACTCTTCCCCTCTCCACTTACACACTACATAATGCAAATAAACAGGCTTTTGAAGAAGGGAAAGTTCTCTCTCCCAAGTTTTCTGTCTTTAAATACACTGCAAATCCTTAAAGATATTCTTTCTCCCCAACAAGAACACAAAAAGCAGAACTCTAAACATACTATTTAATGGGTATTTGGCTAAATTGCCATCATCACCCTTACAGTTATAAAATTAAGTCTGTCAAAAAAAAAATTTTAAGAACTATTTGTCTTTTCACCAAAGTTTCCTAATGACCACTGAAAGCACCAAAAACCCTGTATGCTCTATAAAGCAGTAACCTCACAAACATTTCAACACGGAGACTCTCAAACTTTGTTGGAAAAACACAGATTCCATTTGTCAAAAATATCTTTCAAGTTCTCAACAACCAAATTCTTCAATCTGTACAGTTTATTGCATATCCAACATCTGTGACCTCCTCCTTGGGCCACTCAATACTTTTTCCTCCCACTAGAACCACTGTATTTTATCATGCTTTATTAAAAGACCATCCTGACTTTAGCAGATACCTCTTAATGCCCCTCTGAAAATTATACAATTTTAATACACACACACACACACACACACACACATATATATATATATATATATATATAAATACACACACATAAAAATTACATGTGTGTTCCAGACTTCTCATCCTAAAGTTTCACTATACTGAGTCAGAGTACAAGCAGGGGAGGAGCAGAAGAGAGGGGGAAACAGAATCTGAAGCAGGCTCCAGGCTCTGACCTTCAGTACAGAGCCCAACAAGGGGCCTGAACTTACGAACCATGAGATCATGACCTGAGCTGAAGTTGGATGCTTAACCGACTGAGCCACCCAGGCACTCCTATAAATGAATTTTAAAACATTCCAACATACTTGAAAGTCAAAGAAAACAAAGTGTTAAAATGGTTATTTGCAGGTTACTTATCTTTAGATTTTAAATTACTAGTAACTCATTTCAGGTTCATGTTTAGATGTTTATCTACCCCTACCATGACAGGTGGCATGACAACATATTCAATAAACAAGTATCAAGGAATGGTATATGGTAGAAGTGAAGCATAGTAACAGAAGCATATAATGACACAGTTCACATTTTCTAACAGGATTTACCCTTGGCTTTACGTTTCCCTTCTCATTAGAAAATAAATCTTTACAGCAAATCTCTTGAATTAGAAATGAGTTAACAACTTAATTTTTATTGTTCATTCAATACTGGCATATTAAATTATTAAATAATAGTTCAGAGTTTAATTAAAAAAACACTAGTACTACAAAATGATTGCATATACAATGAAAGTTTTAAGATCCATAAATCAATACTACTCTTTTAGGTCTTCATTCCTTCTTCTTCTAATTATCCTCTTGTACTTATTAAATGTAGAAAACAAACCAAGAACTCTATATATTGCTGTCCTGTAAGTGATATTAGAAACAAAACTGTTTACAGAAACATCTTAAAGAACACAACACAATCTTCCACATTCAAGTCTACTTGAAAAGAAGCTCAAAGAATCTAAAATTGGGTTTTTGACCTCTTTTCTCTTGGGGATGGGGGAGTCTATGCTAGCAGAAAGAAACCAGGAAACAGAGATGCAACAGCCTTTGTACATTGCACAAAACTTACCCACTTGAAGGATCTAAGGCAATAGCTCTGGGTTGATCCAACTCTTGCCAAAATAAAACTTTTCGTAAAGATCCATCTAAATTAGAAACTTCAATCCGATTTGTTTCAGAATCTGTCCAGTATAATTTTTCTCCAAGCCAATCGCATGCCAGTCCATCAGGGGACAATAATCCAGAGACAACAACATTCTGTACACTCTCAGTTTTGTTAAACTCTGTTCGTTTAATGGCTTCTTCGCTGACATCACTCCAGTATATCAAGCCATGACCAAACACAAAGTCCACCGCAGCTGCATCCTCCAAGCCTCCAACTACAATCGTAGCATTCTCTTTGCCATTTGTAGCATCAACCAATCGCAAGTCCCGTCTGTTTGCATAAAGCAACAAAGGGGCCGCTAGAACAAAAAAAGAGAAATAAGTAAGAAAGGAAATGTAATGGCTCTCATAAATTGAGTTTCAAATCAGCATTAATGAACAAATACTATCAAAAATAAGAGTAAATAAATCTGTAGAAGACTGTCTTAAAATCTTTTCACAAAATACTATTTTTGTAGCACTTAAATACAAAAAGTTGCAAGAACCAGGAATTAATTCTCCTAGGACAGTCTTTTCTGGTTAAAATAGTCTGTCACATTAAAAAGCTTGGCCATTCCAAGAATTTGCAACGATGGAACCAGTGGAACATTCACACCCTACTGGAGAGAATGTAAAATGGTGCAGCCAATTTGGAAAATAGTTCTTAAAAGGTTAAACATACAACCTACCATATTATCCAGCCATTCCATGCCTAGGTATTTACTCAAGAGAAATAAAAGCATATGTCAATACAAAGACCTGTATATAAATGTTCATAGCAGCTTATCAACAGCAGCAGTCATCAACAGATAGATGAACAAACTGTGATACATCCATACAATAAAAAGTAATGAATTATGTGTACATGTAATCTCATACAATATGTGAATCTCAAAATAATTATGGAGAGTGAAAGAAGTCAGACCAAAAAAAAGAGAGTATAGATTGCATGACTCCACTTATACAAAATTTTAGAAAATTCAAATTACTCTATTGTGACAGAAAGCAAATCAGCAATTGTCTAGAGGTGAACAGAGAGGGTAAAAAAAGAACAGGGCTTATACAGGGAGGGATTATAAAGAGGCATGAGGAAACCTGTAGGTAATAGATATATTAGGTTGGCTATGATGATGGTTCCAGAGATATACACATATCAAAACTTTATTAAATGTTATACTTTCCATATGCACAATTTATTGTATCATCAATTATATCTTAATTAAGCTGTTAAATAAACAGTCTGGCAGAGACAGCTCTTAGCACAACTATTTTATTCTGTCTTACATTATTATCAGAATGACCTCTGAGTAAGGCCTAAGACCAAAATTAAATACAAAGGCTATCCTAAAGAAATAATATTTAACTTTTAGAAGGCTGACTTTGTTAGGATTGAAGATGTATAAATTCCATGGTTTGGGGTGTTTTAAGTATCTATTCCAAGTTCCTGATACTTACTTTCCAGGCATTATTAGTAACTAAAGATCTAGACTACAACTATCCACACAACTTTCTATGATAATAGAAATAGACTCTCTACTGGGCAATACAGTACCCACTGACCACATGTGGCTAGGAAGCACCTAAAACATGGCTAGTATGACTAAGAAATTAAATCTTTTATTTTATTTTATCTTAATTCATTTACATTTAAATAGACAAGTGGTCGTATTGGATAGCACAGATCTAAAGGCTGAGATAAGACAAATGAGGAAGGAAAAATAATACCAGAATTATACAATAATCTACATAATCTTCTCCCACAATTACTTACCGAAGGTCTAAAACTGTGTCATCCAAAGCCAATACCACATACCATTTAAAAGTAATTGCTACCCTGTTTTTAAGAAATTAATTTCAAAAAACTAAGGTGCTCAAAAAGCATAAAGAAAAAAATGATGTTTAAGCCAGTTTATGGATTATGGCTGCCAAATGGAGTTATAAAGTCCACTATTTTCATCTATAACATGAATTTCCCTTCTAACAAAGCTTAAATTCAACTTTCTTAGTCAAAAACAAATGGGTGGATAGATTTTTTAAAAAGTGACTAAGAGCTCTTTCTGCTTATTCTGTACATCTGATACTGTTATTGACAAATTTATAAATCTCCCTCACAGATTGATTCACTTTTAACTAATTTCATGCCTTCATTCATCACACTGATTTATCAGTACTCACAGTGTCCAGTGCACTCTCTTATATCGAGCCCCTCATACTAGGAGCCAATTCAAAAAATCAGGAAAAGGGTCTCTATTAATGAAGGGTACAATGCCAAGTGCTGCACAAGGCTAAGTCTGAGCACTTATAATTTAAAGTCCAAAACTGATAATAATCTAATATTTATTGAGCACCTTTCTTTGGCACTATCCTTGGAAAACTGTGGACCAGATCTGCATATGGCATTAAGTATCAGCTAAATCTAGTAATAGTAAGTCTGTTTATGACTTTCAAGTCAAACATTTCTACTGAACATGGGGTCTACAAAATCCAAAGAACCCATCTGACCATTTAAGGCTTCAGAAGCCTAAGTACAAGAGGAATAAAAGAAGGTTGGGGTGGGGAACAAGTTAACTTCTTTTAACTTAGCAGTACTGTTTATAATTAAGATTTCTAAAGGACTATACTTAGGGACCCCTGCTGGCTCAGTCACTACAGCTCAGTGACTACAGTCACTATGCAACTCCTGATCTCAGCATTATTGAGTTCAAGTCCCATGTTGGGTGTGGATATTACTTAAAAATAAGATCTTTAGGGGCGCCTGGGTGGCTCAGTTGGTTAGGCAGCCGACTTCGGCTCAGGTCATGATCTCACGGTCCGTGAGTTCAAGCCCCGCGTCGGGCTCTGTGCTGACAGCTCAGAGCCTGGAGCCTGTTTCAGATTCTGTGTCTCCCTCTCTCTGACCCTCCCCCGTTCATGCTCGGTCTCTCTCTGTCTCAAAAATAAATAAACGTTTAAAAAATAAATAAATAAAATAAAAATTAAAATAAAAATAAGATCTTTAAAAAAAAATACAGAAAGAAATAAAGGACTATACTTAAACCTACGAACTGTTAAAAGGAAATCCTAGAGTTCACTCTAACAAGGTAAATGTCATATATCCCCAACAACTTAATTTAAACTTCTCAAAAATCTCCACATGTCCCACCCATCCTCCTTTATCTTGTCCACAGTCTCAAATGACAAGTTACCCTTTCTCCTTTTTAAGGTTAAAGCAAAACTTTTGATTCAGCCTCCCTACTTCCTCTCTGCAACTTTGCTCTATGGATGATTCCCTATTTCTTAGATCTTCAATGACTCCTGCCAGGTCCCTGCTATCAAAAACTTTAATATCCCTAACCTTGCTACCACCAAGAGAATTGTATTTCTCCTCACCACAAAATCTTACAATACTGAATATACTTCATACCACCACCTCTTATTCTAATTTACAGTAACTCTCCACCCGTCACTCAACTAATCCTACTCTCTCCAAGTCTTCCTAACCAAATCCAATGGCCTTTTCTCAGTCCTTATTCTTGACCTCTCTAGCATTCAACAGTGTTGATGATAGCTCTACCTATACAGAATGTTCTCCTTATACTATACTACGCTATTATTCTTATTTTTCTGGTCATGCTTCATTTGCCTTTTAGTTTCAAATCTCCCCCCCCCCCCCACTTCTCAATTATAGATATCCCCAAGATTCTCTCTTTCTTGTTCCTGAAATGCAAAAGTATAGTAGAGAAAGCCAAGTTCACCTGGTCAATAAAGCAACTCTATTCAGGTAATTTTTTCATCTCCAGCCTAATCTTCACTACTGGACCTATAACCTCTTGTTGGCTATCTCCTCTAGCCATTAAATTCATCACCTGCCCCCCAACCCACCAAAAACAAAAAAAAACAACAACACTTCAAGAGTCAACAGTACCATTTTCTAATCTCACTGGTACACTGACTACCATTTTCTAATCTCACTGGTACCCTCTTTGACACCTCCCTTTTCCCCCAGTCTGCCAATTACTGTCTTGCTGATCCTTCTTTAGCATGTCCTTAAATGTTTCTTTTCCATTTTTAGAACCACTATCCTACTCTAGACCTTCATGACCTTACACCTAAACTAATAGTAAGTGATCTCAATATTCTCCCAATCCTTTTCCACCTCAAATACTTCTGCTTTATCTCACTCAAAAAGCTTTCTGATTTCCTTTGCCTAAAATAAAAAAGGCTCAATACTTCAGGCCACCACCAGGTGACTTCTACCTATGACTCTAACTTAATAGCCTCTGGATCATACAAACTGGTTTTTAACATACTGACTGTGAGCACTACATCACCACAGTGTATTCATTTTCCATACTCCGTATTTCTCTCTCATTATCCCAGCAAGCAAGTTCTTCAAGGCCAGATTTAAACCTTACCTATTCCATCAATCTTTCCTACTGCCTCAGCTTTCCTTCTTTGAGACCTTACAGTCTTTACCATGTATTTGATATTAGCATTTTTAAAAATACATTTACTATTTCAACCAAGACCTCTGTCCCTTGGGAACAGCAGCAATATCTTATAACTAAGTTTATCCCCAAACCGTGGCAGAGTTTACTGCCTGACAATAATACGGTAAACATATTTACTAATATCGAATAGGTATTTTCTAGAACCTGCACTAATATCTAAAAGGTATTTTCCAGAAGCAATATATCTGCCATTAACCCAAAAGGATTTTACATTAAGTACTGGCCAAGGGCTCACAAATGCCCATTTCTTACCTATTGACTTGTCCAAAGTTTAGTCAAGTATACCTCCTCGCCACGCACTGCTAAACTTTGGCTAGCTCTCAGCTTAAGCAAGACAATGCAGAACATCCTCTTTTAAGGACTCGTTCCGAGCATAAGGTGACCACAGAAAAAACATCTGTTAAATTACCACGGTCATGTCATCTGCTAACCCCCACCAGTTTATCCCACTCTCCCACAAAGATTCTGCTGGCACTATTCACTTGTATCTATAAGAGAAAAGCCTTTTGGGGGTGCCTGGGTGGCTCGGTCGGTTAAGCGTCCGACTTCGGCTCAGGTCATGATCTCACGGTCCGTGAGTTCGAGCCCGCGTCAGGCTCTGTGCTGACAGCTCAGAGCCTGGAGCCTGTTTCAGATTCTGTGTCTCCCTCTCTCTCTGCTCCTCCCCTGTTCATGCTCTGTCTCTCTCTGTCTCAAAAATAAATAAACATTAAAAAAAAAATTTAAAAAAAAAAAAAGAGAAAAGCCTTTTGGTATTTGATGTTCAGATACCTACGTACCTCATGGTCAGAGCATCACAACAGTGTTTCCAAATAAAGTGTCTTCCTAAGTAGGGATTTATTTTTGACGCTTGTATGGTGACATAACTTGGATGAGGACTGGGCTTCAACTACGGACACACACCATCCCTACCTTGATAATGTTATTTAAACTTCTCTCCTGTCCAGAAATTCATGTATCTTTCCTCAATTTCAACTCCTGAATCAGTGCTCCATACATCTAGTCTGTTGCAACATGGTACTTTGATATTTTCCAGCCAAGAAATTTTTTTCTCTGGCTCTTTGAGTAGAGAATCACACCCTAACTCTTGAGCAGGAATATTCCCAGCTATTCTGTGAGGCCTTTTCTATTCTCCCTTGACTCCTCCAGGAGATTACAGAGGCAATTTCCTTGGCTCATCACAAGGGAACACACCTCACCGCACTGCACTTTGCACTTTCCTGCACTTTGCAGATACTGCCTTTTTTACAAATTAAAGGTTTGTGGCAATTCTGCGTCAAGTCTACTGGTGCCATTTTTCCTATAGCATTTGCTCACTTCATGTATGTACTTCACCTTATGGTTAATTCTCCTAATATTTCTAATATTTTCATTATTGTTGTATTTGTTATGGTAATCTTTGATCAGTGACCTGTTATACTACTACTGTAATTGTTTTGGGGCACCACAAACTGTACCCACAAAGACAACAAAATCAGTAAGTGTTTTATGTGTTCTGACTGTGCCACCAACCAGACATTCCCCTGTGTCTCTCCCTCTCCTCAGGTCCCGAGACACAACAATGTTGAAATCAGGCCAATGAATAACCCTATAATGGCCTCTAAGTGTTCAAGTGAAAGTAAGAGGCCCACATCTCTCACTTTAAATCAAAAGCTAGAAGTGATTAAGCTTAGTGAGAAAGGCATGTCAAAAGCAGAAACAGGCCAAAAGCTAGGCCTCTTGTGCCAATTAGCCAAGTTGTGAATGCAAAGGGAAAGCTTTTGAAGGAAATTAAAAGTACTACTAGAGTGAACACACAAATGATAAGAAAGCACAACAGCCTTATTGATGATAATGGAAAAAGTTTTAGCAGTCTAGATAGATCAAACCAACCACAACATTCCCTTAAGCCAAAGGTTAACCCAGAGCAAGGCCCAAACTCTCTTCAGTTCTACGAAGGCTGAGAGAGGTGAGGAACCTGCAGAAAAGTCTGAAGCTAACACAGGATGGTTCTCGAGGTTTAAAGAAAGAAGCCTCTCCATAACATAAAAGTGCAAGGTAAAGCACCAAGTATCAATATAGAAGCAGAAGAAAGTTATTCAGAAAATCTAGATAAGATAATTAAGGAAGGTGGCTACACTAAATCACACATTTTCAATGTAGACAAAACAACCTTATATTAGAAAAACACAACATCTAGAACCTCCACAGCTAGAGAAAAGTCAATGCCTGGCTTCAAATCATCAAAGAACCAACTGACTCTCTCCTTAGGGGATAATGCAGCTGGTGGCTTTAAATTGAAACCAATGCTCATTCACCATTCTGAAAATCCTAGAGTGCTCAAAAATTATGCTAAATCTACTCTGCCTGTTCTATAAATGGAACAGCAAAGCCTGGATGACAACACATCTGTTTACAACATGGTTTACTGGTTTTTAAGCCCACTGTTGAGACCCACTACTCAGAAAAAAAAAGATTACTTTCAAAATATTACTGCTCGTTGACAATGCATCTGGTCACTCAAAAGCGCTGATGGAGATGTTCAACAAGATCACTGCTGGGGCACCTGGCTGGCTCCGTTGGTTAAACGTCCAACTTCAGCTCAGGTCATGATTTCATGGTTCATGAGCTAGAGCCCCACATTGCGGGAGCTCGAGACCCACTTTGGATGAGCCCCACTTCTCTGTCTCCTCTCTCTGCCCCTCACTCACACCCTCTCTCGTAAATAAATAAATAAATAAATAAATAAATAAATAAAGTTCTAATAATGATATGGCCAAGTTAATAACCAATATTAATAAAAATGTGAGCAGCGGCATTAAAGTAGCCTGTTAATAGAGCCCCACGGGGGAGACACACTCAGCAAAACTTCTGATGCTTAACCTTCATAACAAAAATAACAGAGCCATCACTTTTGCATACAATATTTTGTATTTTAAAGAACAGTTTAACACGTATGATTCCACTTGATTTCCATGTCCTCCCTGTGAGGGTTTTGAGTCAGGTGTCCCTACCTCACTGGTAATTAAGAGAATTAAGACACAAAGAAGTGACCTATCCATGGTCACAGAGCCAGTCAGTAAGGAATCTAGAGTTCTTCTAGGTTCCATATTTTCTTACAAAAATCTGCTCATTCTGACACCTACCCACAGTGCTTTCCCATTAACGAGAATTCTACTTTTCCATCATAATGCCAAAAATGCCAGTAGAATACAGTTATACACATAACGAGGACGACATCAGCTACAACTTAGCAGCATGCTTAGTGCTTTACATATAGTCTCATTTAATTTTTACAACACTGTAAAGTAGATGGTATCATTATGCCAATTTTACAGATGAAGAAATCAAGAATCAATGATGTTAACTACCTAACTCAAGACCATCCAATTAATAAGTTTATGATGTGGAGAACAAATTCAATCCCAGGTCTGATTCCAAAGCTGGACTCCAAACACCAACCCAAATTTCCCTGTGTCTCAGTGCCTAAGGCTCTCATCTCCCTCTCCTGGAGTCAGTACCGTGTCAAACCTGAAATAAGCTTAGTGGGCACTAGTTGTTTCCATGAATCCTTCATAATCTTTTTTAAAAGAACTTTTATTCATGCAGAGCAAGTAAACTTAAAGTATAGATAATACACAATGTTACGTTACTCTCAGGTGTACAACATGATGATTTCAAAAGTCTATGCCATGCTCACCACAAGTGTAGTTACCAACTGTCACTACAGAATGCTATTACAGTATTTTAATACATGTTTTTTTAATGTAACATGTGTTATACATACATAAAATATTTTCCTATCTCTAGATGGTATTACCAATTATAATTTTAGATTATAAAATCCCTTAAAAGAGTTCTATTCTAATTGGTTTGAAAGTAAATACTTGTTCATATAAATTGAATATTCCTAAGATTTCCAAAAATCAAGGAACTTAAACTTCTTCTACTTTCAAAAGTATTTTTCATAGAAACTAACCCACGTATTTTAAGAATCCAAAGTAACACATATTTAAGTAAATCTTTGGAAAATGAGACTAGTTCAATATTGTTGGTATAATAAAAATAGCTATGTCTTCTGAGTTATCGACATAAAATTAAGACAAGCATACATTTTTATTCTATCTGGATATGTTCTTCCTAAACTTTTACAGGTTTACTAACAGAATAAACTAGCTTTACATCTACATTTGTATTTAGCCAAGTTGTTCTGACAATCATTATTTCAGTTAGTAACTATGTTTTGTATTGTAATAAACCAACTTGAAGATAGTTTCCAAAATATTTTCTTAACACGTTAAGAACTATGCTGGGGCACCTAGATGGCTCAGTGGATTAAGCATCCGACTTCTGCTCAGGTCATGATCTCACGGTTTGTGGGTTTGAGCCCTGCATCAGTCTCTGTGCTGACAGGTCAGAGCCTGGAGCCTGCTTCAGATTCTGTGCCTCCCTCTCTCTCTGTCCCTACCCTGCTCGCCCGCGTGTTCTCTCTCTCTCAAAAATAAACATTAAAAAAAATGTTTAAAAAAACTGCAAGAACTATGCTAATTCACTAATATTTATTAAATAACAAGATCATTTCTATAAGATAGAATACAGCATAAGCATTTCAAGTTTATATATATTTTTTTACCCCTTACTTTGAGGGTTACCAAGCAGCTATATATATCTATATATATTTGAGTTTATTTATAAGCATATTCATCTTTGCCACATTGAGAAGTGTATGGCTATAAAAAGTTGTAAGATATATATTCATAAGCTCTGCCAGTCTACTGAAAAATGATGGTGCATGACAGGTAGTTCAGGTCTCCAACTCCGTAAAATAGCAGCAATTATTAAGTCATAATCTTACATTTATTTTAACGTTTATTTATTTTTGAGAGAGTGAGCGTGCATGCACAGGGGACAGACAGAGACAGAGAGAGAATCTCAAGCAGGCCCCAAGCTGTCAGCTCAGAGCCCAACACAGGGCTTGATCTCACGAACCATGAGATCACGACCTGAGCCAAAATTAAGACCCAGACACTTAATCAACTGAGTCAGTCACCCAGGTGCCCCCATAATTTCATAAATGAAACTGTACTAGGAGAAAAAGTGACAGAAAAGAACAACTTTGTATACAGGTGTGCAGGATGTGTTTTTATTAAGAAAAAGAAAATAGTCCCAAAGTAAAATGACTAATTATTCCAGAATAGAAAGAAGAAGATGCAAGACAAAAGCTGAATGGTTACAGAAAATTATGAAAAGTTTATGAAAAAGAAATTTTTTTGTTGTGGTCAAAGCTGGCTAGGATCTGATGGGTTTATTTGTAAGATTTTCAAAAAGTGCTTTAGTATCAAATATTGTTACCTGCACAAAAGTAAAATTCAGTCTATTAAAATGACAAAATTTTCTCGGGTTACTGGTCTGCTCTTAATAAAGAGGTTATAAAAGATTTTTCTTTGCCTTCTAAATAATCTCCCTAGAAAGTGAAAATCCCGTATCTTATCAGAATTTCCTGTGCTTGAGGGGCGCCTGGGTGGCTCAGTTGGTTGGGGGTCCAGCTTTGGCTCAGGTCACGATCTCGCGATTCATGAGTTTGAGCCCCACATGAGGCTCTGTGCTGACAGCTCAGAGCCTGAAGCCTGCTTCAGATTCTGTGTCTTCCTCTCTCTGCCCTCCCCCATTCATGTTCTGTCTCTGTCTCTTAAAAATGAATAAACATTAAAAAAAAAAATTAGAATTTCCTGTGCTTGATGTTGACTTTATCATATCTTGATTATTTACAAAAACAAAACAAAACAAAAATCCTTCTCACTTTTCAGAGAGCTATGCTTCATCATGTTCCTTCCTATGTTTACTTTAAATAAAATTTTTTACACTTTGGTTAAATGGGTAGCCAACTATTTCTTCTCAATGACCCATCATCCTATCTAATCAAACGTTCAAATCTCCAAATCTCCTACAGCTCCAACACTCTGCTTTTACTAAATCAAGTCCTAAATGATGTATTTTGCCCCATGACTATCTTCGAAATTTCCCAAAGGGTCCCTGGGAATTCACAAAGAATTTCTTCTTTCATCTTCTAAAAAGAGGTGTTAAAAATAACTAGGTTAATTTGATCAATGTTATGATTTGTGGGGCGCCTTGCTGGCTCAGTTGGTACAGCATGCAACTCTTGATCTTGGGGTTATGGGTTTGAGCCCCGCATTGGGTACAGAGATTACTTAAAAAAATTAAATCTTTAAAAAAAAATGTTATTACATGGCAAATCAGAAGTGATGCTTACATTCCCTAGATTAAATCATGAGTAAAATATTATTTAACAAATTACATGAAGTTCCTAGGAATTTATCAATATTCTGTTAATGATATGTTTCTATTTATCAGGAGTCCTGGTGCTGCTTTTCCTAATATTAGACAACAATACTGTGTCATCAGTGATCATTTCAGTTACACATTTTTATGTTAACTTCGTCATATACAATAGGCTCGTGTTTCTCAGTCAGAATTCACATCACTTACTTAAGGAATTTTATTATATAGATGTTTAGGACTTATTCCAGACTTATTAAAATTTTTACTTAATAATCTCGATATATTCTCTTTGTTGTTGTTTTTGGCCTCCTTCCCACCCCATTCCCTCTTAATTTTGAAATATTCTTGATGTGCCCTAACTATATGTTTGATGGGACATGTGGCCCAGGATTATGATATATTTTACAGTTTTATTCTCTGCAAAGATCATATACATTCATCATATAGATGATATAATATCCACTCTTCTTTAAAATAAGGTTAATCATTATGGTTATATTTTGTCTAAAACTTTTTTGGATTGACCTGACTTTCGTTTGCATGTCACAAAACCAAATTTCCTAATCAATTGCATTATGTTTTATAACAAACTCTCATCAGATCTTTCGTTTTTAAAATTACTGGGGGGGGGGGGGGGTGCGGGTCGTGGCAGCACCTGGGTGGCTCAGTCAGTTAAGCATCAGACTTCAGTTCAGGTCATGATCTCATGGTTCATGAATTCGAGCCCCAAATCGAGCTCCTCACCGACAGTGTGGAGCCTGCTTAGAATTCTCTTTCTCTCCCTCTCCCTCTTTCTCTCCCTCTCCCCTTTTGTCTCCCTCTCCCCCACTCTCTCTCTCTCTCAAAATAAATAAACTTTAAAAATAAAATAATCCATAGTGGGACACCTGGCTGGCTTAGTCAGAAGAGCATGCAACTCTTGATCTTGGGATCATGAGTTTAAGCCCCACATTGACCATAGAAATTACTTAATAATAAATTGGTTAATTAATTAAATTAAATAATCAGGAGTAAGTTAATCACCACCATTTTAAGTCTTTTGTCATCTACAGGTTTTTGTTTTTTTTTATTCTGATGCTTTCCTGAAAGTGCTTGCAAATCAGGTATAAGCTAGCTAGAGTGCTCATCTTCAAAGGACTGTTGAAAAAGGACTATACCAGGTACTCTTGGCTTCTGATCACTTAAATAACTTTGAGACTGTACCAGTGGACTAAATCAGGATTTCTAAGAAGCTAGTGGAGAAGCAGATAGGTTCATAAGACTACTAACCAAAGATCTAGAAGAACAAGAATTAACAGGACTGAATAAACTGATGAAGAATGATCACAAGTTTTATTTAAGATACTGCTGATGCTTTAATGTCCCATTTTCTGGATATAAAGAATTCTTTTCTTTTTTCTTTTAAGTTATCTATAACTCATTAATGATTTAAGCAGACTATGCTTCTGTAAACAGAAATAAAACATTTTTCCTCCTTGTCTGACTCCTCCATAATTCAAAAACTTTCATTGTGTATTCTTATTTTCCCAGAAATACAGTTATTTGCATAAGTTCAATAAGAGTCTGTCCCACTAGTTGGAAACATTGGTTATGCAACCAAGGCTTTGACTGGCATGCCATTTTTGAAAGTGGTGCTCATTTAATCAAATATGACTAGACAGATTTAAGGAGCTGTGGCTGACTTCATGAAGCCAGTGCTCACAGTCCTCTTAGGAAAAAAGGACTGGTACTTGGCTTGGAGTTCCAAGCTTTGCAGGAGAAGTAAGCAAGATCACTCCCAGTCAGGCCCAAGAACCCTAGGACACATTTGAGAATGTCAAGAATTCACCTGCATCTATAGGTACTACAAGTGAAACCTGATAGTGAATTCTTGAGTTGGCTTCCTGGCTTCAAGAAGCTTTTAAAAATGAAATCCAAAATAAAAAGTTCTGCACAGCAAAGGTAACCATTAACAAAACAAAAAGGCCACCTACTGAGTAGGAGAAGATACCTGCAAATTTGTACAAATTTGATACTTGTAAGGACTTAATATCTAAAATACATAATGAACTTATACAATTTAACACGCACAAAAAGCAATCTGATTAAAAGATGAGCAGACAAAGGCGCCTGTGTGGCTCAGTTGGTTAAGCGTCCAACTTCAGCTCAGGTCATGATCTCACGTTCCTGAATTGAAGCCCCACATCAGATTCCACCCTTGCAATGCAGAGCCTGCTTGGGATTCTCTCTCTCTCTCCCTCTCTCTACCCCTTCCCCCACGTGCTTACTCTGTTTCTCTCAAAAGTAAAGAAATAAACTTAAAAAAAAAAAAAAAAAAAAGATGAGCAGAGGATCTGCAGAGACATTTTCCCAAAGGCATACACATTACAAGAGACACATGAAATGATGCTCAACATCACTAATCAGAGAAATGCAAATCAAAACCACAATGAAATTATCACTTCACACCTGTCAGAATGGCTAAAATCAAAACCACAAGAAACAACAAGCATTGGCAAGGATGTGGAGAAGAGGGAACATCAGGCACTGTTTGTGGGAATGTAAACTGGTGCAACCACTGTGGAAAACATGGAGGCTCCTCAAAAATTAGAAATAGAATGCCATATACTCCAGTAATTCCACTACTGGCTATTAATCCACAGAAAATGAAAAACATTAATTTGAAAAGATATACACACCCCTATGTTTACAATAATTTACAATAGCTAAGATATGGAAGCAATCCAGTGTCCATCACTAGATGAATGAATGAAAGTGTGGTGATGTGGTACATGTACACACACACACACACACACACACACACACACACACAGGACTATCACTCTGCCATAGAAAAGAATGAGATCTTGCTATCTGTGACAACATAGATGGATCTAGAGGGTATTATGCTAAGTGAAATAAGTCAGACAAAGACAAATAGCATATGATTTCATTTATATATGGAATCTAAAAAACAAAGCAAACTATTAAATACAAAAAACAAGAGCGCTTGGCTGGCTCAGTCAGTAGAGTGTATGATTGTTGATCTCAGGGTCAAGAATTCAAGCCCCACATTGGGCATGGAACCTAATTTAAATAAATACATTTTATAAATAAATTCGTACATACATACCGAGAACAAGCTGGTGGTTACCAGAGGGAAGATGGGTGGGGGAATGGGCAAAAAATGAAGAGGATTAAGAGGTACAAACTTCTACTTATAAAATAAGTCACAGAGATGACAAGTACAGCATAGGGAATATAGCCAATAATACTGTAGTAACACTAAATGGTGACAGAGGTGACTACACTTATCATGATAAGCACTGAGTAATGTACACAATTGTCAAATCACTGTACTGTATACATGAAGCTAATATAACATTGCATGGCAATTATACTTCAATACTAATTTTTTTCCTCCAAGTCCAATCCAAAATTCCTTATAAAAATGTTCAGCAAAGCAAACTTATAAGGCCCATACCTACATAAATAATCAGGTCAAATCTCATGATATCAACTTCACAATTACTCTTACTCTACCCTGCTATGGACTGAATGTTTGTGTTCCCTAAAACTCTTATATTGAAACCTTACCCCCACTATGTGAAGGTATTAGGAGATGAGGTCTTTGGGGACTAATTAGGATTACATAAGGTCATGAGGATGGAGTCCTCATGAACGGGATTAGTACCCTTTCAAGAGTCGAGAGCTTGTTTCCTCTCTCTGCTATCCACCATGTGAGGATAGCGAGGTAAATAGTCTGCAATCCACAGAATTCCTCAACCAAAAACTGATCATGCTGGAACCTTGATCTTGGACTTTAAGCCTCCAGAACCATGAGAAATAAATTTCTGTTGTTTATAAGCTACCCAAGCTACACTATTTTTGTTTTTTTTTTTTTTTATTAAAAAAAAAATTTTTTAACGTTTATTTACTTTTTGAGACAGAGAGAGACAGAGCATGAATGGGGGAGGGTCAGAGAGAGAGAGGGAGACACAGAATCTGAAACAGGCTCCAGGCTCTGAGCTGTCAGCACAGAGCCCAACACGGGGCTCGAACTCACAAACCATGAGATCGTGACCTGAGCTGAAGTCGGACGCTTAACCGACTGAGCCACCCAGGCACCCCTACACTATTTTTGTTATAGCAAAAAGCCTGTAAGCCTTAGCAGACTAAAACATATCCCTAATAGTGAAAAATTCTGTTTTGAACAGGGGGACTAACCAAGTGTTCACAACTATCCATTACTTAATCCACTGAGTTGGCTTGACCAAACTTTAGTCAGGCTTTTCCCCTTTCCCACAAGCCCCTAAACTTTGGCTTGCCCTAAGTTTAAGGAAGTAGATGCAGGACTTCCTCTCTCTTTTTTTTTAAATTTTTTTTTAACATTTATTTATTTTTGAGACAGAGAGAGAGCATGAACGGGGGAGGGGCAGAGAGAGAAGGAGACACAGAATCGGAAGCAGGCTCCAGGCTCTGAGCCATCAGCCCAGAGCCTGACGCGGGGCTCGAACTCATAGACCGCGAGATCTGAGCTGAAGTGACCTGAGCTGAAGTCGGAAGCTCAACCGACTGAGCCACCCAGGCGCCCCAGGACTTCCTCTCTTAACAGCTCATTCCATGCATCTGCTGACCATAGGGGGGAAACAAATCCAGTTAAACTATCCTGATCATGCAATCTGCTCACCCCCACCCACTTTACTCACCTCCATTGAAAGCTCCTGCTGGCCCTGCTTACCCTACTCTGTAAAAGTTTTTTGTGTTTAATTTGAGACACTTGCAGATCTTTCAGTCAGAGCATCCTCCCTATTATAATAATCTTTCCAAATAGTCTCTCCTTACCTAAATCCGGACTAGTTTTTATTTAACAGTATTATGACAAACCACCTATTGCAAAGTCTAAAATAACACTGATATTTATTTTCCTCTATTAAAAATGACTGGTATAGGGGAGCCTAGGTGTCTCAGTTGGTTAAGCACCCGACTTCATCTCAGGTCATGATCTCACGGCTCATGAGTTCAAGCCCCACGTCAGGCTCTGTGCTGACAGCTCAGAGCCTAGGGCCTGCTTCGGATTCTGTCTCCCCCTCCTCCACCCCCGTCGCTTGCACTCTCTCTCTCTCTCTCTCTCTCTCTCTCTCTCAGATATAAACATTAAAAAAAATGTTTTAAATGACTGGTATCATCTTCAAAACTGTAATAAGGCCCAGGTAAAATTAAGTACATACAGAAAGCAATGCATGTGAAATTACCATCCAGAGTACCAGCAATCTAGACTTAAGTTAGTCATTCACCTTTCTCCTTCATGAAATGAAGAATTTGGGCCAAGTAATTTCTAATATCCCTTCTATCCTGTTAATCTAATATGAATTTGGCAAAAAAAGGTTAACTGAGACAGGGCTCTGTGTAAGTTAGTACACAGAAACGAGACGCTGGTGAACTACTGAGTGCTTCTCCAGCAGAAAAAAGAGGAACTTAGGACTTTTTTTTAATGTCCATAACTTCAGAAAGAGATTTCAGAAATTTCTCCAAATAAAGATCCCAATGATCAAAACCACACTCATTCGAAAGTACCTCATGTATCCATACAATGATTATTCAGCCATAAAAAGGAAATACTGATACATGCTATAAATGTGAATGAACCTTTAAAACATTATGCTAAGTGAAACCAAGACACAAAAGGCTACATGTTGTATGATTCCTTTTATATGAAATGTTCAGAATAAGCAAATCTGTAGACACAGAAAAGTAGATTACTCATTACCAGAGGCTGGGGGAAAGGGGAAATGGAAAGTGACTACTAAGGAGTATGGAGTTTCTTTTTGGGGGTGATGAAATGTTCTGGGATTAGACAGTGGTGATGGCTGTACAATCCTGTGAATATACTAGAAACCACTGAACTGGACACTTTAAAATGGAGAACTTTATGGTATGTGAAGTATATCTTTAATAAAAAAAAAACAGGGTTAAAAAAGTACTTGAGATTGCTAATTATATTACCAATGCAAGAGTTATATCCTAAAACCAGACAACATATTACATAATCCACATTTCAAATTCAGTCTCATATATAAACATGCTGATTTATTTCTGATTAGTTTCTCAGGTAGAAACACGCTGATTTATTTCTAATTCAGTTTTCTCTATCTAATCTGTGCTAAAAGAAATTACAGTACCTACAAATTTATACCATATCTAATAAATGACTTGAGACAAAACACAAAATGAAGCCCCAAAACAAACTGTATAAATGCCATAAAAATTCACATCTTTTTATACCGCTTTAAATGTAAAATTTAGAATACCTAATACAGGCAAAGCTCTGGTACATGGTAGTACTGAAGGAAAAATAGCTATTCTTGAAACAGCTTATATCTAACAAAGAGCTGTTGTCTTCACTGGCATAAATCAAGAAACCTACAAATAAAGACCATATAAATTGTAGCTAAGAGTTCGCATTAATCAAGTTCAGATGTTAGCTTTCTCAGACTCGCAAAATACAGAATCTTTAAATTGGATATATGGATACACTTAAATTCCATCTTTCAATGAAAGCTGGCCAATAATGAGAAAGACTCCTATCCCTATATCCAGTGATTTTGGTCTAGGAATGATAACGTCTAGGATGATAAATGGTCTAGGATGACTAACCAAGGCCATCAGAGAAAACTGCTTCCTGGCCAAACATATAGAATTTGATAAAGGTATCATTTTCCAATAAGTGAGTGACTATTTTCTTGAAAAACATGACTACTGCAAATTATATTCACCTCTGCATTTTTAAAAACTTTTTTTAATGTTTATTTATTTTTGAGAGAGACACAGAGCAAGAGCGGGGAAGGGGCAGAGAGAGAGGGAGACACGGAATCTGAAGCAGGCTCCTGGCTCTGAGTTGTAAGCACAGAGGCCAACGCGGGGCTTGAACCCATGAACCATAAGATCATGACCTGAGCTGAAGTCAGCTGCTTAACTGACTGAGCCACCCAGGCGCCCTGCATTTTTATTTTTACTGAGAATGTAATCAATAATTTTAAGCCTAATGTCAATTTATAACTTAAAAATTCACTTAACTAATAAATTTTTTCAGCTAAAAATATGATTTCACTTTGCATCCCCAATCTCCTGGCCCTGCCAAGCAAGGTATCACAGAAACAAAAATTAGCAAGTTACATTACAGCTAAGAGGATCACAGCATTAAAGCACCACTAATTTTCAACAAACAGAGCCCAGGCACATCTGAATGTCTTGAACTTTTTGTGAAGATAGTCAACTACCACAAATAAACAGTTGAGAAACAAAGTGTGTGCTAATATCAAATTAACACTGTTTTCCTCTCATTTTAAATTAGTAATTTCAAGGGCAAATATCCTATTCTTAGGTCCCCTAGTCTATGTATTTGACTATGTAATTTCAAAGTTATTCACATGGAGCAGAATTCTATTCATTAAGGTGAGGCTCATTTTACAGAAAACACATAAAAACTCTCATATGAAGAATAAAACATGGGGGCACCTGGGTGGCTCAGTTAAGCGTCTACCTTGGGCTCAGGTCATGATCTCATGGTTCGTGAGTTCGAGCCCTACGTTGGGCTCTCTGCTGATCCGTGCAGAGTCCACTTTGGATCCTCTGTCCCCTTTTCTCTCTGCCCCTCCCCACCTCGTGCGTGTGCACACACGTTTTCTCTCAAAAATAAATAATAAAAATAAATAAAATATACTACTTTTAAAAAAAGAGTAAAACATACAATGCAAGGCTCATTTTACAGAAGACACATTAAAAACTTTCATATGAAGAGTGAAACATGCAATGCTGGAAGTTGGTATAGCATTTACCCATCCTGCAGGGAGAAGTTCATCAATTGAATAATTTTAACTGTTATAACAAAATAATAGGATAAAAAAATTTTCTCAGGGCACCTGGGTGGCTCAGTCAGCTAAGCGGCCAACTCTTGATTTCAGCTCAGATCATGATCTCATGGTTTGTGAGTTCAAGCCCCACATCTGGCTCTGCACTGACAGCACGGAGGCTGCTTGGGATTCTCTCTCTCCCTCTCTTCTGCCTCTCCCCTGCCTGTGCTCTACCTCTCTTTCTCTCAAAAGAAATAAACATTTTTAAAATTTTTTCTCAATTAGACAATGTTTTGATAAAATCATTCTGCCCATACTAAACTCTTAAACAAGTAAATAAGTATCACAATCAACTGCACTATTTATCCTCTGGTTTATCTATAATACTCACCTAAAATAGTGTTAAATAAAGCTTCAATCCTTTAGAAGGTAAAGTAAACTTAATAGCAACCATCTTAGTTATATAAAATAAAACATATCAGAAGTGGGGAACCTGGCTGGCTCAGACAGAGGAGCATGCAACTCTTGATGTCAAGGTCAAGAGTTTGAGTCCCACGTTTGGGGTACAGAATACTTAAAAAATAAATAAAAACTTAAAAAAGAAAATATCAGGGGCACCTGGGTGGCTCAGTCGGTTAAGCGTCCGACTTCGGCTCAGGTCATGATCTCACAGTTTATGGGTTCAAGCCCCGCGTCAGGCTCTGTGCTGACAGCTCAGAGCCTGGAGCCTGTTTCAGATTCTGTGTCTCCCTCTCTCTCTGCCCCTCCCCTGTTCACGCTGTCTCTGTCTCAAGAATAAACATAAAAAAAAAATTTAATAAAAAAAAGACAATATCGGAAATAAAGGTATTTCGTGGAGTTTTTGTTTCAGTTGTAGAAGAGTCAAAAAGTTCAAAAACCACTGGCCTAAAATTATTGGCTCCCTAAAACAGTACCTGGCACTTAAATGTTTTACTAGTCTTTCCTGAGCATTAATGTTTCTTTTAATTTAGCCATCTTAATATTAGTAGCCATTTATTCAAAGTCTACTACTGACTGTGCACCATACTCTCCCTTTGCAAATATTATCCCATCAGTTCTCATAGAAATCTTGTAAGATATTACCTCTACTTAACAGGAGAGGAAACTAAAGCTAAGTAACTTGTCCAAGACTACATAAAGTAGTAGAATATCTGAACTTAATTTATCCACAAAGCCTATATCTTCCTGCCCCTCTTTATAATCTTCTCTAAATATAACTTGCAATGAAGTTTCCATGATGAAATTAAAATTTCAAGAGTATCTACAATGACCTAAACAGGTTATTGTGTTACTTGTTTTTCCAACATGTTCAAATTATAAACTCACATAAAATATTTTCATTTATATACCCTCCAGAGTCTTATTTGATATTCAAAAAAGAGTCCTTTCTGATAGCCAAAGCATGTATAACTATACGGAAAGAATATTTCAGTTCAGCAAATGGAAAAACCTCCAATTAAAGCAAAACAGGGGCGCCTGGGTGGCTCAGTTGGTTAAGCGTCCAACTCTGGACTTCGGCTCAGGTCATGATCTCATGGTTCATGAGTTCAAGCCCCACAGTGGGCTCTGCACTAACAGCACAGAGCCTACTTGGGATTGTCTCTCTCTCTCTCTCTCTCTCTCTCTCTCTCTCTCTTTGTCTCTCTCTCTGCCCCTCCCTTGCTCATGCATGCACACTCTCTCTCTCCAAATAAATAAATGAATAAACTTTAAAAAAAAAAAAAAAAAGGCAAAACAAAGAAGTCGCTGAAAAACCAAACCAATGGGAAAAGTCTGTTAGGCCTCATAATAACAAAGAGCTGAAATCTTACTCGTACCCAATCAAATTATTCCTTAGCCAGATAAGCAAACCTAAAGCCAGGTAACTAGGAATGAAAGTATCAGATTTAACTATATGAAATTACCATCAAATATCAATCACATCAGGGGTGGTCGGGTGGCTCAGTGGGTTAAGCATCAGCTCTTGACTTCAGCTCAGGTCATGATCTCACCGTTTGTGGGTTCAAGCCCCACACTGGGCTCTGCACTGGCAGTGCAAAGCCTGCTTGGGATTCTCTCCCTCCCTCTCTCTCTGCCCCTCCCCTGCTCATGTGCACGTGCAATCTCTCTCTCTCAAAATAAATTCTTAAAAAGTATCAATCATGTTAATCAACCTAATGCTCAAAGGATCATCCAGTCCAGCCCTCTCCAGGTGTGTTGCTTAGATCAAAGATTCACCAGAATGTTAAAAAAATTTATGGAAAAAATATTCCCAAGTTTGGGAAATAATGAGTTAAACAAAATTAAAATTGGTCTCTTCATATTCTCTCAGAGATCTTAACATTTTAATATGAATTACGCATCTCTGTATACCTAATGAAAATAAGTTATACAGAGATTAAGTGACTTACCCAAGGTCACGACACAGCTAGCTAATGGCAAACTTAGAATGAAAACTTAATTCTCCTGATTCCCACTCCAAAATTCACTCTACCTCCTCAAGATTTTGTTCCACTTGATATTAAAGCAAATGCTTTTCCAAGGACCACTTCTACAAAATATAAGATAGAAAACACTAGTGGCTTGTTTGTACAGTATTTACCACCATCCCACAAAAACTAATAATATTTTCTAAAAAACTAAGTAGCAAAAACTTTTTATGAAACAACAAAGCCTCCTCAACATAAGTTGGGACATAGTATTTACAGATTATACACACAATGGTATTCCAAAATTTATAAAAAATCTTATAAAAATATTTGCTCTAAGGGCACCTGGGTGGCTCAGTCAGTTAAGTGTCCGACTTCAGCTCAGGTCATGATCTCATGGTTTGTGAGTTCAAGCCCCACATTGGGCTCTGTGCTGACAGCTCGGAGCCTGGAGCCTGTTTCAGATTCTGTGTCTCCCTCTCTCTCTGCCCCTCCCCTGCTCATGCTCTCGCTCTCCCTCTGTCTCAAAAATAAATAAATATTTAAAAATATATATATATTTGCTCTAGAAAATTGGAGATATAATCTTTTCTAATCAGTACCTGGATGGAACCAAGAGAACAGTAAGGATGGCAACCGAGATTGTGAGGTCCATTAGAACAGGGACATGGCTATTTTGCTCACCACTATACCATCAGAGACTGATATACAGTAGGCAGGTATTCCCATACATATTTGCTAAAAGAATGAACAATAAATCCCTACTATTAATAAATCCCTACCAATAAATCCCTACCATCCTTCCACTGTTAATTAGCTATAGGAGCTTAATCAGATCATAATCAGTTTGATTCTGAGTATCCTCACTTGCAAATTAAGCAGTTAGACCAGAATGATCAAAATCTCTTCTGGCCACAAGAATTTGTAAATCTTACACAAATTAAATCTCAAATTCCTGGCATTTGAGAATATGTCCACAATAAAAAATTATAACAAAAAATAATATTAGCAAATCACTTGATATTCATCATTTCACTTAATATGCCTGTTAAACATGCAAATTAGGTCAGGATTACTATTTACATTTTACAGGTAAAGAAACTGAGACCCAGAGAAATTGACTGACTAGACCAGAATCACAAGGTTATTAAATAGAGAAGCACAGACTTTGAACCCAAGATTTAGTGCTGAAATCCCCAAATCTTTCCATTACACTTTGTCCTCAGATGATAGGGGTTAGGGATGCAGCCCAGACGATGACCGCATTATTCCCTGGCTTTCAGCTATTGACTTAACAGCGCTACAGGACAAAAGGTCTCCCGAACTCTCTCATCAACCCATCATCCCAATATTAACTCCTCATAACAACTCCTCTACAGAAAAAATTATCTTAACGCAACAAGTTAATCACATTTTTCTCCTCAGAGCCCAAGGTCAACTAATGCCACTATTATAACACAGAATGACATTATCAAGGAATGAAAAAAACCTAAATTATGAATGAAAATCTTTCACATCAGAAGACTATTTTTTAGTTCAAATAATATGTACTCACAGTTAAGCACTGATAAATTCAAAGACCACCTTATACTATCATTATGCTACACTGAAAATGAGAGGTCCACTTTTGGAAATTTGCTGGTAGAAATGAGGCAGTTTAAACTATTAACTCTTTTAGGTCTTGTTACATAACACCGTACTTCAAATTAATACTTCAAATACAATTTCTCTGAAGTCAAGTAACGAACAAACCCAACTCTAGACTCAAACTTAGTGTTAAACAAATGGCATTTATGTCACACCCTTACCCTCCAAGAAATACAACCAGGCAACCAGAAGCATCCCCAGGTTATGGACTTAGATTTCCCGAGGACTTTAACCAACCAGCTGACTCTCATATTTAACTACTAACTTTCTGTCTTAAAATATATGCATATTCTTAGGTCAAATATGCTTCTCACAACTAGAGCAAGATCCCCTTTCAACAAAGAGTATACGGTGATGAAATAAACATATACTTATTAAGCCTTTCAAGTACACAACACTGTATTAAATTCTCTGCCAAGACAATTAAGCGAGCACTGTCTTTCTGGGGGTGACATGCGAAAATAGTTTGGAATATGCTGACAGTGAGTCATAATTATTAAGTATAAGTAGATATAACATGCAAACGTAATAATCCTGCAAGAGTAACTACAGAAAAAAAAAAAAAAATTCCTCCCACTCAAAAAAAAAAAAAAAAAAGTCAATCGCATTCATCCAACACAAATATACACACACAGAAGGCATCTTGGGTTCATTTGCACAAGATCATGAGTTACTATCGTGCCCTGTAAACTTTAGCAAGTTATGGAGGCTTAACAAAAGTTTACCTTGTTAAATGAAGAGCTAAAAATCTCCATGGACTCAAGAGGTCTTATACCTGAAAATAATTTGCCATGAACACGTGAGAATTTTAACAAAACCAAAGCCACAGCCTTTGCATCGATCCACACGTAAATTCCTCTGCTGGTAAATGCTCAATAGCAAGACTCATCACCACTTCCACACGGATAAGTTTGAGAAGAGCTGTTGAAATCTTGCGGGCCAATCAAAAACCTTAGTGAACTGTCACAAAATAAAAGTCACGGCGTATGTGACAGCTTCACAGGGCAATTCAAAAAACCACAGGGCCGTCGAATTTATGCGATTCTCGGAGCAAAATACCCAGAATAGCCCACTTTTTTTACCAAAGTGCCAAGCAGTCCCCCAGGGGAGCGCAGCAAACGATAACTTAGGTCCCAGGACAGGCTCCTCTTCACACAAGGATGACTTTCCTATTCAGTGCCAACTGTACACTTGCAGGCTCCGAAAATAGGGGCAAGTCCTGAATACCAGGGGTTACAAGGGCAACGTTTCTATTTTATTATGGGCTGAAGCTCAGAAGATTCCCAGTGCTGAAACGCTCGACCTATAACCTCGGAGTCACTTTCCAACTGTGCTCTCACCCAGGATCATTAGATCCCCAACGGAAGCCAATTATTAGTAGTAACAAGGCCTGGAAAAATAGTAAGAAGGCTCTAAAAGTTCACGTAAGAGACACAGAAAAGGTGGGGGCTTCCAGAGAGAAGACCAACGTTAAAGCATCTTCGGCTCCAACATTTTAAAAGCCAAAATCCATACAAAGACCCTTCTCCCGGATGACTCCCGGCAGAAAGGGACACGCAGACCCTCAGTCACTGCGATAGAATGGAGCTCCAGGGGTTCACCTACACAAGCAGCCCGGATGAGGCTCCTCTGTGTCCAGGGAAGGTCCGGAACCCCAGGAAGGGGTCTGCATTGTGGCCAGGCGGAGCGCACAGCCCCTTCTCCCGGGCCCCTTTCTCTCTCCTTCCCCACGACCAGGCCTCTCCTGGCTCCTCTTCCCCTTCTCCTCCCTCCCTCCCCCTCCCCCCAGACACACACAAAACAAGGCCACCTCCCCCCCAAATCCCACCAACTTTCCCGCTCCCCCCCCCCCTTTCCCACCTCTCAGGAGCGCACAGAAACTGCAGGCCAGGAGGCTCCTCAGGACGGCCCCCATCTTCCCTTCTCGCGTTCTCTTCTCTCACCGGCGAGGGGCGGCCAGAAAAGGGGGAGGCGAGGAGCCGGGGCGGCCACCGCAGCGGCAGGTCTGCACGCTCATGCTTCCCAGCTTTCCAGAGAGAGAAGAAAGAAAGGGGCACGTCAAGGCTCCGCGCGCGCCGCCGCCGCCGCCCTCTCTACCGCGCCGCTCTGCCGGGGGCTCGCGCGACGCCAGCGTCTGCTTCCATCCCGCCGCCTCCTCCCCCGGCGCCCCGCTTCCCCCGCGCAGTTCCTCATTCAGCCTCTTCCTCTCACGCAGCGGCGCAGGGATACCGCGGTCCCGCCGCCGCCACGGGTCGCCGCGAAGGTCTCCCTGCGCGCGGGCGAGCCCCTCCCTCGGCGCCGCCTCCCGAGCAGCTGCGGAAGAAGGTGGGGGGGCCGCGCGCACGGCTTCTGCTTGGAGACCCCGGGAGATCTGCCAGGCGAGCAGTGGCGAGCTGGAGGGAAAAGGCCTCCCGCCGGCGCATTCCTATGGGATTCTTTCCTGGGTCGGCCGCTGCGGCCCTCCCCGCGGAGGGCGTGAAGCGACGTCGAACAACATCGGCCCGGCGTGGTCGGGACTACTTTCTGCGGCTCGGCCGGGCCGCCGCCTGCTCCGCTCTTTGTGCGGTCGCCGCCGGCCGAGCCAGGTGGAGGTCCGGGTCCCCGCTGCCTGACACCTGGGCTGAGGACGCGGGAGGCGGCGGGCCGGCTGCGGAGCTTCAGGCCGTGCGCGGGGAGCCGCGCGGGGCCCGGCACAGGGTGACGAGTTCAATCTTGGGGCTTGGAAATGGGTTTACGCTTTTCTCTGTTAAGGAAAATAAAGACTAATGCTGCTTACACCAGCTTTAAACGTGATACGGGGAGGATGTCCAAACGCCAACTCAGAACAGAGATTTTTATTTTCTCGTGGCTTTCCAGAATTACAGACCATCCCCAGAATTAGGTCCCACAAGGACTAAAGATTTCTAATCGGCCAGGTAAAATTCCAGGATAAATGCGTCAGCACCTAAGACAGAGCAAAGGGACAATTGGTAAGAACTGTGCTTGGGATTTTACGAGTTGCATTTATAGATAAATCTTTGGCATTTTTTTGATCAGTTCGCAGCTTGAGGAGGGAAAGATTCACCAGAATCTCAGCCTGGTTTTGCACCGCCTCTGCTGCTTTTGATGCTTCCCGGTGGAACAGCCCAGACATCCACCCCAGAAAAGAAGTGGCAACTTCAGCTGAGGAGGCAACTCCAGCCAGAGTTAACCATAATGGAGCCATCGGGTGAATTCTGTACGGCTGTCACAGGCCCTTACCTGGAGGCAGACGTGCGAGCAAGTGGAGGAACTTCCACCATGTTACTTATACAAAAATTCCTCCTTAACTGCAAGACCTCCTGCAGGTGCCTGAAACCATGGATAGCACCCAGCCCTACGTATACCGGTTTTACCTATGCATACATACCTGAGTTAAAGTTTAACTTATCAATTAGGCACACGAAGAGATTAACAACAATAACTAACCATAAAATAGATCAACTACAACAATATACTGTAATAAAAGTTATGTGACTATGGCCTGTCTCTCAAACTATCTTTCCTGTACTCACTCTTCATGTGATGATGTGAAATGATAAAATGTCTACACGAGAGATGAAGTGAAGTGAAATGATGCAGGCATTGGGATGTAGCCTTAGGCTACTATTGACTTTTGACAACAGTCAGAAGAATGATCTGCTTCCCATCGTGGTTGGCTGCGGGGAACCACTGCAAGCAAAAACCTCTGATAAGGGGGCACTACTGTACCTCAGTGACATTGGAGTTCACTGAGGGTTTGCACGCACATTATCATATTGGCACTAGCCTGGAGTGAGGCAGGATTTGTTACTTACTATCCTCATTGCACTGAGGAGGAAAATGAGGGGTTCAATGACTTTGCCAAGGCCACTCAAGTAGTGAACAGCAGGACCCAAACCCAGCCCAGGTCTTTCAACTTCAGACACTGCTTCTTCCAAGAAATATGTGCTGAACTAAGTGATACAGGTCTGTAAGTAGACGGAGGGCAGAAACAGTCAAATCACTTTCTCCTAAATTCACCTGAAGAAAGTCTAGCCACCACTGATTTAAATTACCTTCTTCCAAGAACCATGTCAAGACTGCAAATTTGGCCTACTGGCCTCCTCAAAACAGGTAACTGTGAACCAGGTTTTTCAGCAATAGCCTAGAAAATGTATTACTGTGAAGCTAGTGAGGCTGTGGAAACACCATAATGTAGTGATGAAGAGAAGGCATGAGCTTTGGATCCAAACCCTACCAGTTACAAGATGTAACTACTCAAAGATGTACATGATGTACAAAACCCACTGCACCTCAGTTTTCTCGTCTGTAACATGGGGATGATACCTCCTTCAGGCTTGTAGTAAGGATTAAATTAAATAGTAAATTGGGGTGCCTGGGTGGCCCAGTCGGTTAAGCGTCCAACTTTGGCTCAGGTCCTGATCTCGCAATTCGTTGGTTGGAGCCCCGTGTCAGGCTCTGTGCTGACAGCTTAGAGCCTGGAGCTTCCTTGCTTCATATTCTATGTCTCCCTCTCTCTGCTTCTCTCCCCTGCTCATTCTCTCTCCCTCTCTCTCTCTCTCTCTCTCCCAAAAGTAAGTAAACATTAAAAATTTTTTTAATATATCTAAACTATATTGATAAATAATATGTCAATATATAATAGATGCTCAATAAATAATCATTTCCTTTCTCAACCTCAAGGTGAGAAAGGTGTCATAATATGACCATATTATGGTGTTATAATAACTTGGAATCCTTGGAACATAATAGAAGAGAGGGAAAAATCACATGCTCAAAATGCTTATCACAGGATTATTTATAATTGGAGGTAGACAACTGTGAAGCTGATGAAAATTAACCTTCACTTAAATTAAGTGACAATTAAGCTTCACTTTCACAGGCCCCTTCCAGACCCCGGGAGCGTCCCTAACAATGTATTCACAAAGTTTGCGAAAGTAAGGCTTTTTTGTATTCTTTTACTGAAAACATCTCTCAAAATTGTATAAATTTCAAGTTCCATAAAACCTGGATCTGTTCCTATTTATAATAGGAAACCGAGTACAACCTAAGTTTCTATAGCCGTCATCCTAAGTAGAGAGAGGAAGTATCATACAATGTTGAAAAGTGATGGTTCAGATGACTACACAACAGTGGTGGAAAATGTTTACAGTTAGTTAAACTTAAAACGTGAAAGTGCACGTATGTCTTCATTACAACCATGTAAAATATAAATATAAACACAAGCATATATTATAAATATACTTCCTTATTTACCACATATTGGAGGAAAGACCAAAAGTAAATAGTAACTGCATTAAAACAGGCATTAGGATGGTAAAGTAATATGAGATTTATTTTACTTTTTATTTCTTAAATTTCCGTTAATATATTCTTCTGTTTTTCCAATTTTTTAAGAGGTACTTAAGTGAAAAATCTATGTAGCTTAAGGTTAAGCCCTAGCCTGGACGTCATTCTTACTACTTAACTAATTTATTTTTGCATTCATTCAAATGCTTATTAAATATTCAATGCAGGTCACTGTGTTATGTGTTGGGGATGCAAAGATGAGACTAATCATGGCTCCTACCCTCCAAAAGCTTACAACTGTGTTTAGAAACACTAATTGTTTAAAATTGTTTAAAATTGTTCTAAAACAAATAATTTAAATGTTAAAATTGCTATGGTGTAGGTGTGCAGAATATCAATAAGGAACTTGAGTGTTTGTCTGCCTGCACCATTTAAAAAAAGGAAAATAACCTGAGAGCTTAAGCCTGAAATTTAAGTCGGAGTCTGTCAGGCCAACAAGACTGACAAGGAATTCCAAGCAGAAGGGTAGCAGGTGCAAAGGCACTGAATTATTAGAGAGCTTGGCATGTTGGAGATTTGAAAGTAGATCCATATAGCTGAAGCATAGGGTGCTTTTAGAGAAAGTCAGAAAATGAGGCAGGCCATTAAGTAGATATTGGATAAATAAATTGATTTTTAAGTCATGCTTAGTCATTTAGATTTTAGCCTGTTGACAGTGTGGAGTTTGAAGCATTTTTCTCATGGTAGAGAACTGATTTACGTGTTAAAATATCTCTGACTGCAGTGTGAATAGAAGGGAGGCAAGGCAAAAAGTAGGAAGACCAAGGAGGAAGTTATTTTTAGCCCCTGAAAGAGATGGTCAGGCCAACAACCCAGGGGATTGAAGAGATCATGGATTTGAGGAATATGGGGTAGAAACCGCAGGGCTTGGGAACCTATCCGATGTGAATTGAGAGAGAGAGAGAGAGAGAGAGAGAGAGAGAGAGAAGTAGTCTAGGGTGAATTTCCAGGTTTCTAAGTTATGCACCCAAGTGAATGAGAGTCTCGTTTACTAAGAAAAGAAATGCCTAAGGAGGATTTCAGAAGAGGTGATGATAAGTTCAACAATGGGTCTTTTGTATTGGCCCTGCCTGTAAAACTTCCAGCTGGAGATATACAGTACACAGTTTTGATGTAGAAGTTTGGACTCAGGAGAGGAGTGGAAAATATAGCTATTCAGTGATGATTGTGGAACTTATACACCACACAACCCAGGAATGTGCTGTAGAATAGTAAATAGTTATTACCACAATTTTCTGGAGGATGACAGTAAGACATCTGCAGGAAGTGAGGGCATTTTCATAGTTCAGGTGAAGTGAACTTGGGGCCACCTCACTGGTGGGCTGAGGGTAGAGGTTACAGCTGAAGCCATAAACTTACCTAAGGGGAGAAGAGAGCACTCGTTGTGGCTAGAAAAGTGAGCCAGAGCAGATCCATGTGGAATACAAGTATCTAGGAATGAATAGAAAAAGAGAAGCTAGAGACATAAACCAAAAGGGGGAAGGTGGAAAACTGGTTGAAGAGTTGTGGTGAGAGAAGGTGCGGTCAATAATGGCGAATACAGGGTATGGTGGAGACAGTCTGCTCTGAGAAACACTGAAACAAGGCTGCTGTGACTTATAATTTCCAAAAAGGTCATTGATGGAAGCATACATTATGCCAACATTTTAGGAAAGCAATCTAGGAGTAAAATATACACAACTTTTATTTTATTATTTTATTAGGGAGGGGAGGGGTGTACATGGGGGAGGGGCAGAGAGAGAGAGAGGAAGAGAGAATCTTAAGCAGGCTTTACACCAAGCAAGGAGCCTGATACCAGGACTCTATCTCAGAACCATGAGATCATGACCTGTGCCAAAATCAAGTCAATGCTTAACCCACTGAGCCAACCAGGTAGCCCGTTATACACACCTTTTTAAAAAAAAATTTTTTTTTTGTTTATTTTGCATGTGAGAGAGAAAGATAAAACACACGAGTGGTGGAGGGACAGAGAGTGAGAATCCCAAGCAGGCTCTGCACCTGTAGCACAGTGTTCTCGGCAAGGCCCAAACTCACAAAACTGTGAGATCATGACCTGAGCCAAAATCAAGAGTCCGGCACTTAACTGACTGGGCCACTCAGGTGCCCCCCCCCCAATATCCACCTCTTTTAAAATAGAATCCCACCTCTTAGAATTTATCCACAGGAACAAAATTTATAGAGACATAGATATTTAGTAAAACATTGTAATATAAAATGAACAAAACAAACAAGCCAACAAATATGGTAGTTTTATATGGTTCAATCTAATAAGAAAAAAAAAAACCTGAATGCATTCAAAAGGGAATAGTTGAAGAAACAATGGTCTATCCTTATTGTGGAATACTATACAGCTGTTAAAAAGAATTGTGTAGATTTAGATGTATCGATTTGGAAGTGTAGCCTTGATATACTGTTAATTGAAGAACAAGTTAGAGAACAGTATGTTCTGTGTGATGGAATTGTTTAGAAGGGAAGAAGAGAGAGGGAGGGTACAGGATGAATTGGCCTTGGACAGGGGGAGGAGGAGAACCACCATTTCCGGATGCGAGAGAAGGAGGAGACCTATCAAAAGCTGCTGGGGGCGCCTGGGTGGCTCAGTCGGTTAAGCGGCCGACTTCAGCTCAGGTCATGATCTCGCGGTCCGTGAGTTCAAGCCCCGCGTCGGGCTCTGTGCTGACAGCTCAGAGCCTGGAGCCTGTTTCAGATTCTGTGTCTCCCTCTCTCTCTGACCCTCCCCCGTTCATGCTCTGTCTCTCTCTGTCTCAAAAATAAATAAATGTTAAAAAAAAAAATTAAAAAAAAAAAAAAAGCTGCTGAAGTTCCAACTCCCTTTTTCCACCCCTACTTTCACAGGCTGCTTCCAGAGGCTCTGGGAGGGACCATGACCATGATATAACATGTCATATGTTTTTATAAAATTTTCCAGGGTAAATTTTTTTGTATTCTTTTTTTTTTTTAATTCCTCCTTTTCCAGTTGCATGTGCTCAGGTACCACAAAACCCGAATCTGCCCCTTGTAACTATAGGTTTGGGGGCAATGGGATAACAGAGACAAATATTTGAAAGAGTTTACATTTGATGGCCTTTATTTGCTTAATACAGTAGTCCCCCCTTATCTAAAGTTTCACTTTCCCTGGTTTCAGTTACCCACAGCCAACCACAGTCCCTGTCATCAGAAGATCAAGACTAGTAGTCTAATGTTCTGGCACAATGTTACTCACCTCACTTCATCTCATCTCATCATGGGAGCATTTTAGCATCTCGTCATCACAAGCAGAAGGGTGAGTATAGTACAATACGATATTTGGGGAGACGGAGACCACATTCACAGAACTTTTATTACACTATATTGTTATAATTGTTCCATTTTTTTAAGTAAGCTCTGTGCCCAACACAGGGCTTGAACTCATGACCCTGAGATCGAGATCGTATGCCCCACTGAGCCAGGCAGGCACTCCTGTTCTATTATTAGTTACTGTTGTTGATCTCTTACTGCACCTAATTTATAAGTTAAGCTTTTATGTTTAGGAGGAAACATGGTTTCAGGCACCCTCAGGGGGATTGGAATGTGTACCCCATGGGTAAGGGGAGACCACTGTATTCAAAAAGCAAAGTTTGGTGTGCCTGGGTGGCTCAGTCAGTTGAGTATCCGACTCAATTTTGGCTTGGGTCGTGATCCCAGGGTCGTGGGAACAAGCCCCATGTCATGCTTCACGCTGCTTGGGACTTTCTCTCTCTCCCTCTGCCCCTCTCCCCTTCTTCTCCCCTCTCTAAAATAAAAAAATACATAAATAATTTTTTTTAAAAAGCAAAGTTAATCTATTCAGAGTGAAGTAAGAAAGAATACAGCGTGGGCTTCAGAAATGTGATAAAGATGTGAAGAGTTGCTGCTGGAAATGGAAGAGGGAAGTGACGAAGGACGTGTTGCAAGGTTTCCTAACATCGGACGGGGTGTGACTGCAGCTGCTCACCATAAATTTGGGGGATACCGTAAGAGTGCCTTACCTCTATTTTTCCATCTTTGAATGGGATTTAATAGTCATTCCTAGCTACAGAATAAGAGTATTGCATGAGATGCCTAAATATAGTTATAATTTGAAAAGAAGTATACTTTGTTTCTAATAATATTTGTTTCTTATTTCATCAGTGGCCGTATAACCCCCCAGTAAAACCTAATAAAACTTTTTAATGATCAATAAATGAAAACACTGTGCACTAAAGTACTCAGGTTAGCCCCAGCAGAATTAAAGGACTCCTGCAGCAGAGGACACTCTGTCGCAGGGACTCGGATGTAGACGGAGCAGAGAGGAGGGGTCCATGCAGGGAAGGGGATGATAGAGGGAGCGGAATATTGGTTACATACAGAGGGATTAATCAAAAAGTAAATACATTAAGAATAATAGAAGCTGGCTTTCTGTTGGAGAAGGGAGTCACAAATAGAAGGCAGATATATCAGTGTCAATGTCAATGAAAATGATGGAGTGGGGAAATCCACGGGCCTGTCTCTTCCCATAAATACTGAAAAAAAAAAAAAACACTGGCAAAAACTCTCAGAGTCAACTTTATCAGAGCTCTACAAGACAGTGAAAGGTTGGGGCACCTGGGTGGCTCAGTCGGTTGAGCGGCTGACTTCGGCTCGGGTCGTGATCTCGCGGTCTGTGAGTTCGAGCCCCGCGTCGGGCTCTGTGCTGACTGCTCAGAGCCTGGAGCCTGTTTCGGATACTGTGTCTCCCTCTCTCTCTGACCCTCCCCCGTTCATGCTCTGCCAAAAATAAATAAACGTTTAAAAAAAAAAAAAGACAATGAAAGGTTTATAGCAACCAAGCAAATGCTTAGTCAAGAGAATGAGCACTGAGGGGCACCTGAGTGGCTCAGTCAGTTAAGCATCTGACTCTTGATTTTGGCTTAGGACATGATCTCACGGTTCATGAAATAGAGCCCTGTGTCAGGCTGTGCACTGACAGTGTGGAGCCTGCTTGAGATTCTCCCTCTCTCTCTCTGCCCCTCCCCGGCTTGCACTCTCTCTTTCTGTCTCAAAATAAATAAACATTTAAACAAACAAATAAATAAATAGAGGGGGTTTTTGTTGTTGTTGTTTTTAAAAGAGAATGAGCACTGGGCACCTGAGTGGCTCAGTTGGTTAAGCGTCCAATTTCAGCTCAGGTCATGATCTCGCAGTTCATGAGTTCAAGCCCCACATCGGGCTCTGTGCTGACAGCTCAGAGCCTGGAGCCTGCTTCAGATTCTGTGTCTCCCTCTCTCTCTGCCCCTCCCCCGCTCATATTCCCTCTCTCTCTCTCTCTCTCTCTCTCTCTCTCTCTCTCTCTCTCAAAATAATAAACATTAAAAAAAGAGAGAGAATGAGCACTGAAACATGGTAGAAGAGGTTTGTTGTGTTTTAATTTACTCTTGTCTGCCCTTCTCTCCATGGTGCAGTAGCAATGTAGAAGGTACCAATCAGGGTTTCCAGTAACAAAGAGAAAGGGACATAAAGAATATTTGAAGAAGGAGGCACCTGGGTGGCTCAGTCGGTTAAGTGTCCAACTTCGGCTCAGGTCACGATCTCACAGTTCGTGGGTTCGAGCCCTGCATTGGGCTGTGTACTAACAGCTCAGAGCCTGGAGCCTGCTTCAGATTCTGTGTCTCCTTCTCTCCCTGGCCCTGCCCAACTCACGCTCTCTATCTCTGTCTCTCTCTCTCCCTCTCTCTCTCAAAAAAATGAGTAAACATTAAAAAAAAAGAATATTTGAAGGAATGAGTCAAAAACTTCCCATATTTGATAAAATAGGTAAATCTACATGTCCAGGTATCTCAACACATACAAAGCAGTTACAAATACAGAAAGAGAAAACACTAGAACAGATGCTGTGATTCTTTATTGGTATGTATCGATATTGGATGTATCGATATGAATTTATGGTTTTCAGTATATGTGGATAGATATAGAAATAAATAGCTATAAATGAATATGTGACTCTGTGTGTGTGTGTGTGTGTGTGTGTGTGTGTGTATTCCCTAGCTCTGTCCACCAAGCAGATGTGTCAGTTCATGTTTACTAAGAAGGAGTTACCAAGACTCTTGCACAAGATTAGATGTGCAAGAGATATATAGGAGGAGTGTGACAGCCTCCAAGGTGGCCCCCAGTGATTCTTACTTCTTGGTGGTCTCACACCTGGAAAGTCCTTCCCAAAATGAATAGAGTTGACCTATTTCTGCAATGACATGGTGTGAATTTAAGGTTAGACAATACATGTGTTAAAAAGAAATTCAACTGAGTAAATTTTAAAGATGCTATTAGTGGGGCGCCTGGGTGGCTCAATTGGTTAAGCGTCCGACTTGGGCTCAGGACATGATCTTGCAGTTCATGAGTTTGAGCCCCACATCGGGCTCTGTGCTAACAGCTCCAAGCCTGGAGCCTGCTTCGGATCCTGTGTCTCCCTCTCTCTCTACCCCCCACCCCCGCTTGTGTTCTCTCTCTCTCTCTCTCTCAAAGATAATAAATAAACTTAAAAAAAATAAAGATGTTATTGGCTTTAGTCCATGATTCATGAATCAGGCAGCAACCTACATAGCAGATAGAAAAGAGCTCTGAGGAGCTATACAAAATGGAAGACTTTTATCAGTAGAAGGGAGTGGGACAAGAAAGTTATACTAGCAAAATAATGGATCCGTTGTGGCACAGTCACTTTCCTTCAGGGAATGGCAAGGGTCTATCAGGCAGGTTACCTCACCAGTGCTGACCTGGTGATTCCTAATTGATTGGTTTAAGATTCCATTTCTGGGAGAGGACGAAACTGTAAGTTTCAGTTTGGTGGCATCGGGCTTAGCATAAGTGACTCCATTTTGGACCTGTTGGCTTGTCTTTAACAGTGGCTCTGCCTTCTCTTGGAGCACTTGTTTAGGGCTAAAGTCAGCTGTCATGTCACAAGGACACTCAAGGGACCCTAAGGAATGGTCCTTGTAGTGAAGAACTGAGACCTCTTGCCAATAGCCAACTGAGTCATCTTGGAAATACACCCTCCAGGGTCAAGTCAAGCCATCAGATGACTGTGCTGTGGCTGACCTCTTGACAGCAACATCATGAGAGATTCCGGACCAGCTCATCTGCTCTCAAATTCCTGACCTACAAAAACTATGAAATAATAAATATGTATTTTGTTTTAAGTTAATATCTTTCGAAGGTAATGGCTACACGGTGATAGGTAACTAATACAAGTAAGAAAGGAGAAGGGTGAGAGATCCTTCAGCCTGAGATGTCTTCTGACATTTGTGGAAGGAGATAAGGAAAGAAGGACAGGAGTAGGACAAGTCTTGCACAGCCGCACAGTTCCAAGAATGGATTTACTAAGTAGATGGGGAGTTCCCAAACCAAAGTTGCCCATTGAAGAATTCCTATGTCTTGCAGAATGGGCCCCCTGAGCCTGCTATGCTTAAGTATTGACTGGGAGTAACCCTTGGGGAGTATGGCCTCAGTACAAACAGGGTGATAGATGGGGGGGGGGGGGGCGGGCAGTAGTAGGGGCTGTCAGTCAATTATGTTGCCTGTAGCAGGAGATCCGAGTGACACATTTTTTAATTGTTTTTAATGTTTATTTATTTTTGAGAGAGAGACAGAGAGTGAGCAGGGGAAGTGCAGAGAGAGAGGGAGACACAGAATCCGAAGCAGGCTCCAGGCTCTGAGCTGTCAGCACAGAACCTGACGTGGGGCTCGAACCCACAAACCGCGAGATTATGACCTGAGTCGAAGTTGGTCGCTCAACCAGTGGAACCACCCAGCTGCCCCCAAGTGGCACATTTTTATAGGCACCACAGCAAGTTTAGGCATGGTGACAGCCTGATACCAATGATCACAGGTAGTGTCAAGATCTTGGCTTCTAAATAACGTTTTTCTCTGAGAGGAACCAGGGCTCCTTAGAGAAATGACTGATCCCACATCTGGGGCAGGGGAAGTATAAGCCTGGAACACTTTGTTGTGACAGAGCAAGGAAGGGCTCAAGGAATACTGTGAAAGTGTCACAAGGACATAGAAGCCACTTGAAGAGCCTTCCATTGGCCAAGTCAGGAACAAATCGAGCATCAAAATTTAAAATGACAGTAAAATATCATCACCCATTGAACAAAATAGAAAATTATGACTACAAAGACATAAATAAATGAGTACATCAAAAGTTTGCTGAGGAATGGGGTATTTACATGGTTTCACTAGGAAAAAGAATATCTTCACAGAGGATATGCCTAGCAGATATTACCTTAAGCAAGGAATCAAAGTGAACATCATTAGTAATGGGACAGACTGAAATTATGTGCCACATGACACGATATAAAGCGATGAAAGTGACATCACTTCTATGATATTCCTGCCAAGGTTGTATAACCTGAATATAATCCTAAGGAAACACCAGCAAAATCCAAATGAAGGGACAAGTTACAGGATAACTCCGAAGTGCCAAAGTCATGAAAGTCTGAGAAAGACCGGGGAATTGTTTCAGGCAGAGGCAGATGACGGAGACATGACAACTTAGTGCAGTGTGTGCTTCTGAACCTGTTGCTAGAAAACACATCATTGATACAATTGGCAGAACGTGAGCAGAGTCTGAGGCTTACCTAGCAGTCACGCATTAGTGTTAATTGTCTGCTTTTAACGGTTGCATTGTGATTATACAGGAGAGAGTCCTTGTCTGTAGGAAAAAGTATTTGTGGGCAATAGAGCCTCAGGTCTGTACTTTAAAATGCTTAAGGACAAAAAGTTGTTTGCACTGTACTTAACTTTTTTTTTTTTTTTTTAACTTTGTGAATGTTTCGAAATAAAAAAGAAAGAAATGTCCTTATGGTATTTGAAAGATAAATGTGTCATAAATGTAAGGTTTTATTATTTAAATCCAGAGAGTCCTTTAACATTTTTTAACTTGATGAGTAACTGCCCTCTTGCTTTTCTTCTCATCCGAGATTACTGCAGTTCATTCACAAGACTGAATGGAATCTTAACATTTAAACACCTAATCGCTTTCTTTCATCTTTGGCACACATGAACTGGATTTCCCCACATGTATGAGTCACCTGATAACAAATTTCCCAGCTTAAATAGGTTTAAAACTGCACTATTAGTAAAGCAGCATTGTGAATTGTGTCTCAGATTCAAAATTTATAGTAACAATGTGTTTTTAGCATTCATGTTCTTTCTCAACATGCACATTTTTCTTTCGTGCTGCAAAACGTTTTTCTGGTGTTGAAAAGTTTTCAGGCAGTTATGCCATCATAAAGCCCCTCCCCCACTTCTCACTCCCAGAAAATCAGACAGCTTGATGTGTTTGTTGCTTTAATTTGAATTGTAAAACACTGCATTCTTTGAGTTTCCCCACAAAATGAAATAAGAGAAATATGCAATTGCTATGTCAGGGGCGTATGTCTAGATAAATAAAATGTGCTCTTAAGCCCTTTCCCTAACCTTGCCATTTCTTTTTTATTAAAAAAAATTTTTTTGGTTTAATGTTTTTATTTATTTTTGAGAGAGAGCAGCACAGATTGCGAGCAGGGAGGGGCAGAGAGAGACGGAGACACAGAATCTGAAGCTGGATCCAGGTTCTGTCAGCTTAAACCCTTGAATGGTGAGATCATGACCTCATGATCTGGGCCACAGTCGGATGCTTAACCGACTGAGCCACCCAAACGCCCCAACCTTGCCATTTCTAAGGATGAGAATCTAGAGGAATACTGCAGTCAAGGAAGAAGGGATTCCTTTTCCTTCACCGTTGTCAGAGTCTATTCAATTTGGAGGCATTTGAACCAAATTTCTGCGTTGGAGAAAAAGAGAAAAAAAAAAAATCAGTCCTTACCAAAATTTAGTTTATCTGGAAATGTTTGAGCAGATTCCCTAGACCAGTGGCTCTCAATGGTGGGGTATGAGCGTGGATTTTGCCCCGTCTCCCAGACTCTTGGCAGTGTCTAGAGGCATTAGATTGTCAGGACTAGGGGTGGGAGATGCTACTGGCATCTTGTGGGTAGAGGCCGAGGATGTTGCTAAACAGCCTACAATCACAGGACTGTCTCGAAACCATTGCTGGTGCCAGGATTGAGAAACCCTACCCAAGATGAAAACAGGGAAGAGAGAAGGCTAGGGAAGAAACAAAACAAAACAAAGCAAGAAACACAAACACAAAAGACCTACTAGTCAAATGATGAATTTTACACAGATTTATAAAAATACAGATTTTTAGGGATTGCATTCCTATTTGGTGGCCTTTTAGTATATAGCTAAGAGGCCACTTAAGGCCATTTTGAGTTTTGCCAAGACTACATTTTTATCAGTTCATTTGCCAAGTCTTTCTTGAGCACCTAGTATGTGCCAGACACTGAGGACGCAAAGATGGGTGAATGTCTCTCTTCCCTGGAGGAGCTAAGAGTTTTTAGCGGTGGAAATATCTTTAAGTGAAGAAGTGTGATACAAACGGCAAGAGGGGAAAGGGCAAGTAAAAGATTTATCAGGGACTTTCTCTAAGCCAAGCACTTCCGCTTGAGTAATTCTCCAATCAGCCCTCTTCAGTGAGTGCTATTCCCATTTCGTGAGAGAAGAAACCGTGAGAGTAACAGCAAGAACTAACAAGTATATGCCGGGCCCCGTTCTCAGTGGTTTTCACATGTTAACTCGCTTTACCCTCACGACTACCCTATGACGTCAATACTAACCTCATTACCCCCTTTTGACATATTTAGGGACCCAAGAGTTTGGTCCACGTTCCCACATCCGGGCTGTCTGGATTTCCAGACAGAATCTATGCTCTTCACAATCCACTGCAGGGCTTCTCTTACGCCTTGTGCGAAAGAGTAAATGGCCCACCTGGGCATAAAAGCCAGAATATGACTGAAAACCTAAGCTTTTGTCTGCGACACAGCATTACACCCTCCCCCTGCTAGAAAAGTGCCCGAGATGCTTTGGGCCCCCTGATGCCTGGCTTTGCCTGGGGAAGCCAAAGTAGACTTCACATTGGAGGTAGCATCTGAGCCCATCCCAGAAGTCTAAGGAGGGAAGTTGGCAAAGGGGAGAGCACAGGCAGGAAGAGACCAGGACAAATTCCACCATGGCTAACAGTTTGTTGTGGTGGCAATGCAGCATATGGAGGACGGACCAGAGACAACCTGGAGAGGTAGGCAGGGACCTGATCAAGAAGTATGAGTCATGTCCCATGGGCAAAGAGAATTATAAAAAGGCCATGACTTGACTTGATATCAACCCTTACAACAGTATTGTTGGGCTCTAGAATAAATCGCTTCCATTCCTTTCTGTCCCCCTACCCCTCTCTTGTTCTTTTTAATCCCACTTTGCCTGGTTTGAATGTTTATGGTATGGGGGAAGAGAAGGAAGGACCTGGACTGCCTCCCCCTTGGCAGTTCTCCCCAGCCACTCTGAATCCCACTGAAGCCAGCCAACATACAGGCGTTTTAATGACGACGGTGCTGGTAGTCCTTAGGACTAGAAGTGCTTCAGAGTCTGCCTGAGCCCACAGGCACCCACCGCTCCCCTTGCCTGGAGTGAACATCACACAGGCAGCAGTGTGATGCAATTACAACCCAAATTACACTCTCTAGATTGATGTGGTTGGATATATTTTGAGTTTGATAGTGCTCCTATTAGTAATACCCATATAGTGCTTTAGAGTTCACAAAGCTTTTTCACAAGCACTCTGTTGTTTGATCATCAAAACAAACCAAGGAGGTAGGTATTATCCCATTTCACAGATGTGGAAATTGAAGCTTACAGAATGTGTATGAGTAAGTGGAAACAGTGAACACAGAACTCCCGACTTCAAGACTTATCCTCCCTCCTTGCCTTCCTGCCTTTCCTTCCTCCCTCTTTAACAATGTTTTTTATATGTCCCCACTTGTGTGGGACAGCAAAAGCCAGGAGGGTTGACTTTGCCTTCCCTTCTCGTGAGCCCCTATTCTTATTAATTCAGCCATGTAAGATTTTCCCAAATATATCCTGTCGCCTTTAGTGACATCCTGATGGACATCCTGGTAGTTCAAATATGTGCTTCTTTTTATGGCACATCTGATCTTCTGCACTCTGGCCTCTATCCAAGTATGACCAACCAACCATCCTGGTTTGTCTAGAATGGAGGAACAGGGGACTTTCAGTGCTAAACTTGAGACCGTTCTGGGGAAAGCCAGACAGGTGGTCACCCTCTATCCCCCTCTCCAGCTCCTATGTGCTTCTGTCTGAGGCTGACTTCTGAGAATCTTCATTGCCAGTATTTGCCGTCCTGTTGGAACTCCCTGTCTTTGATTATGCTATTCTTTTCACCAGAAACATATACCTCCCCCTTTTCCTCTCAGCTACTTTCATACGTTTTCTTTAAGTACATCTTCTGTGTTCTGAAGAGCAGGTACTAATTTCTCCAGGAGACCTTCCCTGATCTAAATGTCCTTTCTTTGGGCTTCCTCGTTTCCCCATACAGACTTTTGTCATAGCATTGAATTTCTATTTAAATCATTTGCAGGGCACCTGGCTGGTGCAGTCAGTGGAGCATGTGACTTTTGATCTCGGGGTTGTGAGTTCGAGCCCCACATTGGGTGTGGAGATTGCTTAAAAATTAAACTCTTGGGGCACTTGGGTGACTCAGTCGGGTAAGCATCTGACTCTTGATTTTGGCTCAGGTCATGATCTCACGGTTTGTGACCTCCTAGTTAGACCTCCTAGTGACCTCCACGGTAGACCTCCTAGTGTACCTGTAATTCTATACACCTTCCTCAGGACTAGAAGTGCTTCAGAGTCTGCCTGAGCCCACAGGCAACCACCGCTCCCCTTGCCTGGAGTGAACAATGAAGAGCCAAGTGGGAAACATTTCCTGACAGGAAAAACCTCAAATAGTTTAACGGCAGAGGCACACATACAGATAGGTATTGTATAAACAATCACCTGGCACGGTAGTTCTAGTTCTTCTCAAACCTGAGCACACATCAGAATCGACTGCCTGGCTTGTTAACAGACAGACTGCTAAGTCCTGTCCCCCAGAGATTCTGAGTCAGGTGGTCTGAAGTTTGCCTCTCTGGCAAGTCCCCAGGTGGCACTGCTGGACAGGGGACAATATTTTGAGGACCACCACCTTAGCACCCATTCCACATCTCTTTCCTCAACAGATAAACCTGCCTGTCCTTTCCCTGAGCCAAGCATGGTCGCCCATGATGCAAGAGTTCTGATGACAAAAACACCTTCCCTTGATAGAGCTACTCCTTAACATCGTCTTATCTCTCTCTTTTTCTTGCAAATGATTACAATTGTTTATGCTGATCAATTTCATTTCTTCACCATTCATCCCCTCTGTTAATGTTCTGTAACCTTTCTTCTACTCTGTTCACTACTTGATCGTTCTCAAGGGTTATTTGTAACTTTATGACTACCGGGTATATGTTAGATAGAGATAGGCAACTGCGTTTGGGGTGGCCATGAAGGAGGTTGGGACTAATTTTTGTTTCTTTTTGCTTAGGTAGGCTCCTGAAAAACATCTCTCTTCCTGTTTTCACCTAGAGAAACCTAATTTCTCCTTGCTTTTTTTCCCCCAGTAGAGTTAAAAATAGCATGGATCTATTTATCGTTTGCCAATTTCCCTTAGGATGTCTGCAGATGTTAACAGATACTTCAAAGTCAACAAAGAAACCTCAGATTTTCACATTGGAGAGGGTGGAGAATGGAAGGCCCTTGATCCCTGGTAACTAACTTGGTTGGGTATCATCATCCTTGTTTTCACTGCTAAGAACTTTTTTCATAATGAGAATACAATTTTTTTTAATTTATTATTATTATTATTATTATTATTATTATTATTATTATTATTTAGTCATCTCTACACCTAACGTGGGCCTCGAACTCATGGCCCCGGTATCAAGAGTCCCATGCTCTTCCAACTGACCCAGCCAGGCAACTGACCCAAGAATACAAATACTTTAATTTTAATTTTAATAGTAGTTTTAGGTCTACAGTAAATTCACAGGCATTAATTCATTCATTACCCAAAACATATACTTCTCAGCTCAGACACACAGGCTATTTAATAGGATGCATTTAACATACGAATGAATTCAACTGGCATGAAAAAGAGAAATTATATCTATTTATAAGTGCAGAGAGGACTCCAGGTCATCAGATTGCATGTTGGTTAGTGATATTAGGGCAATAGATTCATTTACTGAGTCATCAAAGATATTAACTGAGTACCTCTTGAACACGACAGTTAAATAATGTGGGTAGATACTTAAAACAGAGCTCGAAGTCGGTAACATTTCAAGGAAGCATAGTATAGTTGAAGACATTAGACATATACATAGGGAAAACTAAAAGTGGAAAACAAGCACAAGAGATTTTTTTAAAGTATATTTACTTATTTTTGAGAAAGAGAGAGAATGAGAGCACACATGAGCTGGGGAGGGGTAGAGAGGGAGAGAGGGAGAGAGGGAGAGAGGGAGAGAGGGAGAGAGGGAGAGAGAGAATCCCAAGCAGGTTCCATGCTGTCAGGACAGAGCCCAACTCAGGGCTCAATCTCGCGAACCCACGAGATCATGATCTGAGCTGAAATCAAGAGTCGGACGCTGAACTAACTGAGGCCCCCAGGTGCCCCCACAAGCACAAGAGATTTTTGAGAGGCAGAGGACCAGCTGCATAGTGGGGACAATAAGTATTAGGAGCTCATGATCATTAGCTCCCTTAGTAGCTTGATTTCATGAAGCAAGTGAGATTCCTTCCTAGGAAGCTTGGTTGGAGCGGGGAGAGGGGGGGCAGGGAAGAGAAGTGGAAGGGTGCAGATGATCACAGTGTGAAAAAGGAGGAAATAGAATGGGGAGGAATATTTTATCTAAGGAAGACTTAAGAGCACAAGGATGTTCAGGGACCAATGAATAGGCCAATCTACCTAGAGCAGGGATTTCATGTGGTGAAAAGCAAGGAAGTCACATTTTAATGGCATTGGAAAATATCTTGAGATCTCATCAATGAATCCTCTGGGAGAAACAGAGACAGGAAGCTAGCTTCCTTTAACTGATTAGCATCTGGTAAAGTTGAAAATGCACATATCATCATATGTACTGATCAGCATCTTGCAAGAAACAGAATGTGCTCTCACCCTGGGTTACTGAGGACAGTTTCATGGACTATTTACAAGAACACAGGTACAGTTAATGGAAATTTAAAAAAATCAATGAGGGTAGCAGTAGCAGGGAAATTTGGGGAACTTCATGGCTATCCCTAGGTCTGAAGGGGAAAAGAGAGAAAATGGTTACCAGATCTCCAGAATCCAAGGAGCAACAGTCTTAGGGAAATTTAGGGAGCCTTAGGGAGAGGAATGTAGCCAACCCACAGAGACCCAGCATGATAGAGACCAGGAGAATAAATGCCCTGATCTCAACCCCCTTTTCTCCTACCCACCCACTCCCCTGCTTTCCTGCTGGTACCTCCCACTGGCCAGATCCAACAAGAAGGCAGAGGAAAAGGGCATTCATTGATGTAGTCCATAAAGGTCAGCTTCCTGGGGTGCAGAACAGACTAGAGGAGAGAGTGGAACTGAGGGGCAAATGGAAAACATCTGGCATACCACAATTCTACTTCCAGGTTTACACCCTATAGAAACTCCACGTGTGTGAAAGGTATGCACAAATAGTGTCTTGCAGCATTTCTCATAGTAGCCATAAACTAGAGGGAAAGCTTCATTAATAAGGGGCTAGAAAAATTGAGGTATATTCATTTGTTAAAATATAGTGCAGCCATTAAAATGAATGAACTGGATAGATAGAAGTGTGCATGTATATGTGAGTGTGTGTGTTGTAGAGATACGTGCATCATGATAGATAACTGTATAAAAACGATTAATTACAAACAGAGGCACCTGGGTGGCTCGGTCCGTTATTCAGCTCAGGTCATGATCTCGCGGTTCATGTCAGGCTCTGGGCTGACAGCTCAGAGCGTGGAGCCTGCTTTGGATTCTGTGTCTCCCTCTCTCTCTGCTCCTCCCCTGCTTGTGCTCTGTCTCTGTCTCTCAAAAATAAACAAAACATTACAAAAAATTAAAATAAAATAAAATAATATTTAAAACAAACAGAAAAAGCAATTCCTGTCTGTTGTTTATACCCACACATATGAAGTATAAATAAATGAGTAAGTAAGTAAGTAGAAGAATATGTGAATCAGAGACCAGAATTATGAGAGTTCCTTTGGTAAAAGAGGAAAAAGAGAGTGATATTGGGGGAGATGGAAAAAGGACCTTCATGTATATTTTTTTTTATTTTAGAAAGATCTGAGGCAAATATGACAAGTCTAGTGATAACTGTTCTGAAGGAAAAGAAAAGGCAGAGGAAGGAGACAGAGAACATGGTAGATAATACTTAAAATGTAGACAGAGTGGTTACAAAAGGCCTTTCTGTGTAGGTGACGTTAGAGTGGGGACCCAGAGGGAGGGCAAAGCAAGTAAGTAGCCGGGCACCACTACAGCTGCTGGGGGTGCAGCCAGTGCAAGCGGTGAGGGGGCAGCTTATTTGGTCTGTTCAACTGTGAGGCCAGTGTCCATGGAGGACGGTAAGCCAAGGGGAGGGTGATAAGAAAGAGCTCAAAGGGTCAGGCTGGGGGCAAGTCGGGTAGGCCTGGTAATGAAGATGGTAAGAGGGATGGGGAAAGGAGAGAAGGAAAAAAGGGGAGTACCTAAGAAAGGAGAGAAGAAGAGGGTCACTTGAGTGGCCAGCCTCCCCTCAGGGGAACGTGATCGGGGCTGCCCCTTATGGAGCAGCTGCAGTGCTTGGTGTTGAGCAGGAAACAGGTACCAGTCCTGAGATTAAAAAAAATTATATATATATATATATATATATATATATATATATATATATATATATATATAGTATATAATAGTATATATAGTATATATGATATATAATAGTATATATAGTATATAATATATATATTAAAGTTTATATATTTATTCTGAGAGAGAGAAAAAGACTGTAAGCGAGAATGGGGGAGGGAAAGAGAGAGAGGGAGAGAGAGAGAATCCCAAGCAGGCCCCCTGCTGTCAGTGCAGAGCCCAATGTGGGGCTTGAACTCATGAGCCATGAGATCACGACCTGAGCCGAAATCAATAGTCAGACGCTTAACTGATGGAGCCCCCCAGGCACCCCATACATATATTTTTAATTTTAAATGTATTGGGGTGAAATTCGCATACCACATGCTTAGCCATTTTAAGTGAACAATACGGTGGCATTTAGTACATCCACAGGGTTGTGTAACCACAATCTCTGTCTAGTTCCAAAGCATTTCCATCACTCGGAAATAAAACTCTGTACCCATTAAGCACTTTCTCCCCATTTCCTCCTCCACCCAGCCCCTGGCAACCACCAATCTGCATACCGTCTCTGTGGATTTACCTATTCTAGATGTGTCATATACACAGAATCACACAATGTAACCTTTTCTGTCGTTTTTTTTTTTTTTCACATAGTGTAATATTTTCAGGTTCATCCATGTTGTAGCATGTATCAGTATTTCATTTCTCTTTGTGGCTCAATCATACCTCATTTATACATGTTTGGCATCATGATTTTTATAATTTTTAATGGTAGTAAAATACACACAACATAAAATTTACTATCTTTTCTTTTTAAAAAATTGTTTTAAATGTTTATTTTTGAGAGAGAGAGTGACAGCCAGTGGGGGAGGGGCAGAGAGAGAGCGACAGGGAGTCCAAAGCAGGCTCTGCACTGTCAGCATAGAGCACGATGTGGGGCTCGAACTCACGAACTGTGAGATCATGACCTGAGCTGAAACCAAGAGTCAGTTTCAACTAACTGAGCCACCCAGGTGCTCCCCCATCTTAGCTATTCTTAAGTGTACAATTCAGTGGCATTAACTACATTTACATTGTTATGCAACTGACATCACCATGCATCTCAAAACATTTTCTTCTCAAACTGAGAAGTATCCATTAAAAGATAACTCTCAATACCTCCTTCCCCAGTCCCTGGTAACTACCATGCTATTTCCTACTTCTGTGAAGATACTCTAGGTATTTTATATGAGTGAAATCACACAGTATTTGCCTTTTTGTAACTGGCTTATTCCACTTAGCGTAATGTCCTCAAGGCTTATCCACACAGCAACATGTGGCAGAATTTCTTCCCTTTTTAAGGCTGAATAATATTCCATTCCAAATGTGTACACCACGTTTTGTTTACCCATTCAGCTGTTGATGGGCACTTGGGCACTTGGGTTTTTCCACTTTTTGGCTTTTGCGAATAATGCTGCTATGAAAGGTGTACAAAAATCTGTTCACCTGTAATGCTGATGGGTGTACAAATATCTGTTCAAACTCCTGCTTTCAATTCATTTGTATATTGTATTACAGTTCTGCAGAGAAACAATAGGAAAGTGTATGTATAACAATGGAAATTATATACATAATGAGGTTTATTATGAGGGATTGGCTCAGGTGATTCTGGAGAAGTCCCAATGTGCCATGTGCAAGCTGGAGACCAGGGAAGCGAGTAGTGTAGTTCTAATCCAAGTCTGAGCCTGAGAACCAGGAGCACTGATGATGTAAGTCCCATTCTGAGAGCAGCTCAACCGTCAGGCAGAGAGAGGGAATTCTTTCTTCCTCCACATTTTGTTCTATTCAGATCCTCAACAGATTGAATGGTGACCATTCACATTGTGAAGGGTCATCTGCATTACTCAGCCCAACTGTTCAAATGCTAATCTCTTCTAGAAACAACCTACAGACACACCCAGAAATATTATTGAACAGGACATCTGGGCATCCTGTGACCTAATCAAGTTGACACATCTCAGGTGTATACCCAGAAGTGAACCATCACAGATATATACCCAGAAGTTGAATTACTGAATCAGATGGTAATTCTATTTTTATTTTATTTTATTATTATTATTCTTTAAATTTATTTATTTTTTAAGTAAGCTTCATGCCCAGCGCACAGCGCAATGCAGGGCCTGAACTCATGACCCTAAGTTCAAGATCTGAGCTGAGATTAAGAGTCAGATGCTTAACCCACAAAACCACCCAGGCACCCCAGTAATTCTATGTGTAAATTTTTGAGGAACTACCACTCTGTTTTCCATAATTGCTATACCAACTGCTATACCAACCAGCTCTACCAACGTGTGGTCATGGTATTTTAATTCTTTTCAAATTCAGCGTGTGTAGGGAGGATTGGGCAGTTCTGGAGCAGATAATCACCTGCATATTGCCTGATGGGTCTCTCTCGTTGGTTCAAGAGGGCAAGGCCAGGCAGATGGGAGTAAGCCAGGTGCTCAGTATGAATAACTGAGAGTTTGAGACAGGAAAACACAGAGGTTGGAAGTGCTAGAAAAGGTGTGAAATCAGGGACCAATGGACCAGCTGAAGGCTTAGCCTAGATGATGCCTCTTGGAAAAGGACAGAGGATGGCTAGAATAAAAAAGTCACATAAGTGTTGACGAGGATATGGAGAAATCAGAACTCTTGACACTGCTGGTCAGAATGTAACATGGAGCACCTGCTTTGAAAAGCAGTCTGGCAGTTCCTGAAATGTTTAGAGTTACAGTATGAACCAGCAACTCCACTCTCAGGTATATACCCAAGAGAGATGAAAATGTACTCCCATTTAAGACGCGTACACAAATGTTTAGGGTAGCATTATTCGCAATAGATGAAAGGTAGAAAGAACCCAAATGTCCTTCAACTGGGAAATGGATACACAAAATGTAATATGGCCATAATTGGAATATTATTCAGTCATAAAAAGGAATGAAGTACTGATATAGGCTACAACATGAATGAACCTTGGAAACATTACACTAAGTGAGACAAGCCAGTCACAAAATACCGTATGTTTTATGATTCCATTCTTACAAAATGTCCAGAATGGGGAGACCTATAGAGATAGAAGGCAAATTAGTGGTTGCTTAAGTTTGAGGGGGGTGATGGGGATCTACAGAGGTGACAGCCAGACAGTGTGGGCTTTCATTTGGAGATGATGAAAATGTTCTAAAACTGACTACAGTGATGGTTGCACATTATCTGAGAATATACTAAAAACCACAGAATTGTATGCTGCAGTTGGGTGTAATTGTAATTATAAATGAGTGAACTGCATGGTATGTGAATTATAAACAAAGTTGTTTAAAAAAAAGAGGGACATTAGAAAATAGAGCTTTGCCTTCATAAGTGACTAGTTACAGGGGCTACAAAGAGAATGTCAAGTATCATCAATTCATTATGATGGGAAAACTATGACAGTGATTTCCGCTGATGGAAATAGGACAGTGTGGAAACTGAAAGAATAAAAATGCAGTTTGGAGGAAGAGATCTAATAAGGTTAAGAAAAAATATCAGGGCGTTGTAAGTTACTTTTAAGTCGATTTGAATTTTACTATCTTCTTTCCCAGAAGCTTCCAGCAAATGTGTTTTTCACATGTTTTCATACCTCATGGGCCTATATTAAGTCAAGGTCCTGAACAGAATACCACCCACTCAATCTAGGTGTTACAGAGATGTTAATTACCCCTCAGTTTCCACACTAACCATTTTCCTTCCAGCAGAAGAACCAGTGCCTTCCACGATTTTTAGCTGAAAACAGGGCCACTACCCTGTTTCTCTTTTGGGTGAACACGATCAAGTGACTAAATTCAGGTCAATGGGATGGGAGGGAAAGTTATGTGTGCAACTTCTAGATCGCCCCTTAAAGACCAAAAATGCTTGCAGTGAACTCTCTTCGCTCTTCCTGCAGACTGGTACTCAGAGGCGGAGCTCAGCCAGTCTCCACCAGGAGAGGAGAATGGCACCTCAGGAGATGGTGGCACAGTAAAATCAAAGTAATCTGTGTTAGTTAACCGCAGGTGGCACAGAATTACCCAGCTAGCCTTAGATCTCTGACCGCTGACTTTCATGAGAGTTAGAAGTGAATTTCCATCTTATTTAAAGCTCTATTTTTGGGTCTCTTTGTTACCCTAGCTTGGTCTCTACTCAAATGAAAGCTTGAGGGGAATGGGATGAGCTGATTGGCTTAATCCGATTCAGCCTTACCTCCGGGGTGGGGGTGGGGTGAGCTTCCCCTGAAGCACTTGGCTTTCTAGGAGAAGGGGAACATCCGAATGAAAAACAAATCAAGGTGCTTTTCCAAAGAAGAAGGGATAGACATCCAGCAACCCAAAGCAGCAACTGTCCACTTACAGCCTAGAACAGAATTTCTACACTTTGGTACCGTTGTCATTTTGGGTTGGATAATTTGAGGCGTGGGTAGGGGAGAAGGGGTGAAGTCCTGTACCTTGTAAGATGTTAGCAGCATCCCTGGCCTCTCCTCACTATATACCACCACCACCCCTCCTCCCCACCTTCTACCTCCTTCATGAAACTAAAAATGTCTCCAGACTTTGCCAAACATCCTCTGCATGCAAAAATCTCCCCTGGTTGAAAACTGTTGCTTTTGAAAGAGCCTTGAAGCTGCCTTTTCTGCCTCTCTCCTCTAGTCTTTTCCTCATATAGCTGGTTGATTTTCTTTTGTAACAAGAACAGGCTGTGCTTGGAAATAATGACTTTACTCTGTGTGCTTGTAGAGTAAAATCTAAACCCTCAAGCAAGGCTTACAAAAACCCTTCAAAAATACCTGGCTAGTCTCATGTGCAATCCTATTCCCGATACTCATTGCTCTAAGTGACAATGAATTTCTCACTGCTCTCAAAGTTGCCACGCTTTTTTTTTTTTTTTTTCCTCATTTGCATTTGTACATACTATTCTTTTTGCCTGGAGTACCAATCTCTACCTTTGTCTTAGGGAAACTCCCATTTACTTTTCAAGACCCAACTTGAACATGACTTCCCCCTGTTTAAAAAAAAAAAAAAAAAAAAAGCCTTAATACTTCCTAAGAAAACTTCGTTTCTCCATGCTACTTTGTTCATACTTCTGAGTCACGTGTAGCACAATTTCTTATAATTGTGTATTATCTTCGAATCACCAGTACCTAACCCAATGCCTGACACAGAGAAGTTCCTTGGTTGCTGTGTGTGAAATGGATGAGGGAAATGAGGAAAACTGTCACAGTATTACCTCCAAATTTTACTAATAAAAATTGTGGCTTGGCCAGAGATCATTGGCTTTTATTAATTCAGACTGCATTTACAACAGGTGTCTCTGTCACTGAACTGGAAAGCAGGTAGAAAGCTAACCTCAGACAGGGAGTTAAATGCTTTCAGCATTGTGCCTGGATAGCCCATGGATCAGTGAGCATGGATGTTTAAACAGTAATTTCCAGCTGCTGCTGCCAGAGAGAGATTGAGTGATGTTCCACAGAAAGTATCATGTTATAGTTTGTTACACAGGAACCTCTGTGGAGGTAAACTGCATGGTTTGCATTGAGAGCATGGGCTCAGTCTTTTCAAACAAATCCATTTGTCTGTTACCTTTATAAAGTCTTGATTTAAGGAATTAAAAATATATGTTTTGGACATCTAGCTATATCTAGTTTCTGAACCGTATGAGTCCTCCATAAGTATCTATATCAAAATTCTGGTGTCCAGGTAGCACAAAAATGAGAAGAGTAGGTCTTTTTACAGAATTACAAGGCTCATTTTAATCTTATTGGACCCCATGTCTCCCTCCACTGTAGGGTGTCAGAATATGCCCATTACACCCTAGAATCAGTCTCCAAACTTCCTTTCTGCTTCTCATTACTAGTCTCTTTCTCACAAGACTGGCAGAACAATCTTCCTGTTAACACAAATATGCCATGTCGGGAACGGTAGAGTCTGTTAAAGATAACACAAACCTGCAGTTGGGTCTGAGAATAATAAAAAATGTCACAAATGAGCCACCATCCCCCAGCAGGTTTTTCAAATCTAAAAACCTTAGTTCCGTATTAACTTCATGGCACAAATATCCACTCTATAATATGAATAAGCCAGATGGAAATTCAAGAGGGAGAAAGAGGGGGAAAGGGCAGGGGGAGAGAGAGTCCCTTGAGTTGAGAAATTCAAGAGGGAGAAAGAGGGGGAAAGGGCAGGGGGAGAGAGAGTCCCTTGAGTTGGGGAGAGACAGGAACTGTCAGGCTCTACTGTCATGGAATGCTTGCCCAGATCCAGTGGACCTCAACATTGTCTGCACACTAGGACCACACGGGGAGCTTAAAAAATACAGAGGCCCTGGGGCGCCTGGGTGGCTCAGTTGGTTAAGCCTCTGACTCTTGGTTTCAGCTCAGGTCATGATCTCATGGTTCCTGAGTTCAAGCCCCACGTTGGGCTCTGTGCTGACAGTGCAGAGCCTGCTTGGGATTCTCTCTCTATCCTCTTTTCTCTCTGCCTGTCCCAGTCTCCCTCTCTTTCTCAAAATGAATTAATAAACTTTAATTTTTTTTTTAATTTAAAAAAATACAGAGGCCCTGGCCCCAACTGAATTGGAATCTCTGAGGATGGTTGGTACAGCCAGTGTTTAAATATCCAACCACATATCTGGAGCCTGAAAGTCTTATTTCATAAACACATTGCCTGCCTCCATGTGAGGAAAGCAGAATGCTGTGAGAGTTCCACTCTGACTACACGCAGCCAGGGAGGAATTCATCCCCCACTTTGCCTCTTCCTACCCCACACCCACCAAAAAAAGATATGATAGTGTTACCAAAAGAAGCAAGGGGTTATTCTGGATGCGGGAAAAAAAAATTAAAACTAATTACTAAGTTGGTCTAATTGTGCCCAGAGCTTAAAGTTCATACACTGGGACCCAATAGCAATTATTAGCTGTGCCTAAGTCTTATTTTAGTTCAGGATCTGAGTGGACTTGACCTTGAACCTATAGGGAAACAAGGCTGGGAACGCAGAATCTGACACAGGTAGCAGCAAAAGGTATCGGCACGTTTTCTTAGTTTTGAGTGAAGGGCATTAAAATCCGGAGGGAAATTCCCCTTATTTTTCCTGTTATGGTTGATATAATGTTGGAAATTTTAAGGTAAACATTTATAATCCCTCCAAAAAAAAGTTGCAACTGTGTTATATAACTCTTAGCCAATTGGATTAAGATATGATTCATAGTCTACATGTGTGATTCTGTTTCTTAATCATAAAAGGTATAATGTTTGTCAACATTATGATTAAAGATTTAAGAAAGTGAACTCTGGGACGCCTGGGTGGCTCAGTCAGTTAAGCGTCCGACTTTGGCTCAGGTCATGATCTCGCAGTTCATGAGTTTGAGCCCCACATTGGGCTCTGTGCTGACAGTTCAGAGCCTGGAGCCTGCCTCAGATTCTGTGTCTCCCTCTCTCTCTCTCTCAGCCCCTTCCCTGCTCGTGCTCCATCTCTGTCTCTCTCCATCTCTCAAAAATAAATAAACATTAAAAAAAAAAAAATGAACTCTGCTTTGAGTCCCTCTGTTCCCAACAGAGACCAATAAAGGCAGTAAAACCTCATTTTTACAGGTTGCGCATACAGGCATGGTGCAGACAAGGAGCTCCCGGTGAAAAAGCCTTGCCTGAAGATAAAATAATCAGCATGTCACTATGAGTTCCCCTTGACCTGCGCTCCTGCAGGTCTAGTGAGAACATGTGTCCCAGGTGGACTTTACTGAAGACTTTCTAGGCTGGGTCCATTAGGCAAAACGTTTCCGAGGAAATATTTGTTTCTGAGGAATATCGATTCTTACCTACATATACCCAAGTCCCCATTTGATGAGAGTTGAAAAAGCAATAACATTAATAACAGTAGCGACTTCAATTTATTTCTGCTACATAGGCTCTGTGCTGGATATTTCATCTGCCATATTTTACTTAATCTCCGCCATTACCCTGTGAGGTAGAAATTAGCACGAGGTCACTTGGCTGAACTGAGTATGTCTGAGCTAGGTCTCTAGGGTGTGTCTGTGAAACCAAGGTTTTCCCATTATTTGCCGTCAAAGTTTATTTATTTTGAGAGAGAAAGAAATAGAATCCCAAACAGGGATTCGGACGCTTAATGGACTGAACCACCCAGGCGCCCCTCCCATTTTTATCTATGGCCTCTTGAAATGGGGAACTATGTGCTCTGGTTCCTCAGTTGCCTCAGATTACCCATAAGTTCCAGTACCTGGGATTGGTGCCTGAGTGCCTGCTGCCGAATCTCCCTGTTGCCAGTCTCCTTGGCCTTCTTCCAATCACCTGCCACTGCCTACTCCATCTCAGCTTGGGCTGACCTTCAGATCCTACTGTGACTTGGTTTGTAGAAGTCAAAGTCCACCTGTCTTTTCCCCTGACACTCATCTTTTGGTCTTGGCATTTTCTCCAAGGCTTACACCCTCAGCCGTGCACCTATGTCAGGTCAGTGACCTCCACCTGCTCCTACTGGATTTCCATGATTTCTGGCCTATCCTGGTCGTAGTTTATGAACAAGATGTTTTATGAATGAGATGACTTTTCAGATTCCAGATACATGCTTGGATATTGAAGCAGTGGCTATATAAATTTTCAAATTTGTAAGTGCTGTAGCAAATGCTCCTTCTCCAAAAAAATGTAAATTGTGGATCCTTGTCCTTTTGGAGGGCTGGAAGCTTCTGCATTAAAAATATAAATGTGATGTTGTAAGTGTTTTAAAAAATAACATTTGTGTTTTTCTAAGTATAAAAATGATACTTGAGTTTTTTATAGACAACATGTGAAATACCGGTAAATATAAAGACACGAAATCGATCAAAGCCCAATTACCCAAAGATGGCTAATCACTGTGAGTGATTTAGTGTATTTGGTAAATTTTCTTTAAGCCTTTACACACACATTAGCACACATATATACAAAATTGGGATTATACCTAATATTGTCTCATATTTCAATTAATATTATCCTGCTAGCCTTTCCCCATATCATTACCATTATTCCCCTCCCCCAGATTTATTGAAGTATAATTGTCAAATAAGTTTATAATATATTTAAAATATACAACAGATATATTGTGAAATCAAATCAAGTTACAAATAAAATTAACACATCCATCACCTCACAGTTGTCTTGTATATAAGAGTGCTGATGATCTACTCTCTTAGTAAATTTCAAGTATACGGTATTATTTACTATTGTCACTATTCTGCATTAGATCCTCAGAACTTATTTATCTTACACCTGAAAGCTGTACCCTTTGACCAACATCCTCCCACGTCCCCCCCACCCCACCCCGCCCCAGCTCCTGGCAACTACTGTTCTTTTAAAAAAAATTTTTTTAATGTTTTATTTATTCTTGAGGGAGAGAGAGAGAGAGAGCGCGCGCACAAGTTGGGGAGGGGCAGAGCAAGAGAGGGACACAGAATCTGAAGCAGGCTCCAGGCTCTGAGCTGTCAGCACAGAGCAATATTTGGGGCTCGAACTCATGAACCATGAGGTCATGACCTGAGCCGAAATTGGACATTCAACCGAGTCACCCAGTTGCCCCTGGCAACTATTGTTCTAGGAGTTTGATCTTTTCTTTTCTTTTCTCTTGTCTTGTCTTTTCTTTCTTGTCTTTTCTTTCTTTCTTTTAGATTCCACATCTAAGTGATACTATAGAGTATTTGTCTTTCTCTTTCTGGTTTATTCCACTTAGCATAATGCCCTCTATGTTCATCCATGTTTTTGCAAATGGCAGGATTTCCTTTTTTTTTTTAAGGCTGAATAATATTCATTGTATATGTAGATATATATATCACATTTTCTTTTCTATTCATCTGTTGATGGACACTTAGGTGGTTTCCATATCTTAGCTATCGTGAATACTGCTGCAATGAAAACGGGGGTGTATATATCTCTTCAAAATAGTGATTTTATTTCCCTTGGGAATATACCCAGAAGTGGGATTGCTGGATCAAATGGTAGTTCTATTTTTAATTTTTTTGAGGAAATTCCACACTGGTTTCCAAAATGGCTATATCAGTTTACATTCCCACCAAGTGTACAAACGTTGCCTCTTCTTCACGTCTTTGCCAGCGTTTGTTATTTCTTGTCTTTTTGATAGTAGCTGTTCTGACTGGTGTGAGGTGATATCACATTATGGATTTTTGGAGGGGGGGTTGGAAAAAATTTTAATTTAATTTATTTTTTTTAATTTACGTCTGAGTTAGTTAGCATATAGTGCAGCAATGATTTCAAGAGTAGATTCCTTAATGCCCCTTACCCGTTTAGCCCATCCCTCCTCCCACAATCCCTCCAGCAACCCTCTGTTCTCCATATTTAAGAGTCTCTTATGTTTTGTCCCCCTCCCTATTTTTATATTATTTTTGTTTCCCTTCCCTTATGTTAATCTGTTTTGTATTTTAAAGTTCTCATATGAGTGAAGTTATATGATATTTATCTTTCTCTGACTAACTTCGCTTAGCATAATACCCTCTAATTCCATCCACATAGTTGCAAATGGCAAGATTTCATTCTTTTTGATTGCCAAGTAATACTCCATTGTATATATATATACACCATATCTTCTTTATCCATTCATCCATCAATGGACATTTGGGCTCTTTCCATACTTTGGCTATTGTTGATAGTGCTGCTATACGGTACATGCTGGGTCGTAGGGTAGTTCTATCTTTAATTTTTTGAGGAACCTCCATACTGTTTTCCAGAGTGGCTGTACCAGTTTGCATTCCCACCAACAATGCAAAAGAGATCCTCTTCCTCTGCATCCTTGCCAACATCTGTTGTTGCCTAAGTTTTTAATGTTAGCCATTCTGACAGGGGTGAGGTGGTATCTCATTGTGGTTTTGATTTGTATTTCCCTGATGATGAGTGATGTTGAGCATTTTTTCATATGTCAGTTGGCCTTCTGGATGTCTTCTTTGGAGAAGTGTCTATTCGTGTCTTTTGCCCATTTCTTCACTGGATTCTTTGTTTTCTGGGTGTTGATTTTGATAAGTTCTTTATAGATTTTGGATACTAACCCTTTATCTGATATGTCATTTGCAAATATCTTCTCCCATTCCATTGGTTGCCTTTTAGTTTTGCTGATTGTTTCCTTCACTGTGCAGAAGTTTTTATTTTGATGAGGTCCCAACAGTTCATTTTTGCTTTTGTTTCCCTTGCCTCTGGAGACGTGTTGAGTAAGAAGTTGCTATGGCCACGATTAAAGAGGTTTTTGCCTGCTTTCTCCTCAAGGATTTTGACAGCTTCCTGTCTTACATTTAGGTCTTTCATGCATTTTGAGTTTATTTTTGTGTATGGTGTAGGAAAGTGGTCCAGGTTCATTCTTCTGCATGTCGCTGTCCAGTTTTCCCAGCACCACTTGCTGAAGAGACTGTCTTTATCCATTGGTTATTCTTTCCTGCTTTGTCAAAGATTACTTGGCCATATGTTTGTGGGCCCATTTCTGGGTTCTCTATTCTATTCCACTGATCTGAGTGTCTGTTTTTGTGCCAGTACCATACTGTCTTGATGATTACAGCTTTGTAATACAGCTTGAAATCTGGTCATTTTGGTTTTGATATGAATCTCCCTGACGATTAGTGATGATGAGCACCTTTTCATGCATCTGTTGGCCATTTGTATATCTTCTTTGGAAAAATGTCTGTTCAGGTCATTTGCCCATTTTTTAATCAGGTTATTTGGGTTTTGTTTTGTTTTGTTTTTGTGTTTGTTATTAAGTTGTAAGAGTTCTCTATATATTTTGGATATTAACCCCTTATCAGATAAGCAATTTACAATTCTTTTTCCCATTCCATAGGTTGTCTTCCCATTTTGTTAACGGTTTCCTTTGCTGTGCAGAACCTTTTTAGTTTGATGTAGTCGCATTTGATTATTTTTGCTTTTGTTGCCTGTGCTTTGAGTGTCATGTCCAAAAAAATCATTGCCAAGACCAATGTCAAGGAGTTCTGCCCTCTGTTTTCTTCTGGAAATTTTATGGTTTGAGGTATTAGATTTAAGTCTTTAATCTATTTTGAGATGATTTTTGTGTATGGTGTCAGATACGCATCCAATTTCATTCTTAGCAGGTAGATACAATGTCTTCCCAACACCATTTATTGAAGACCACCCTTTCTTCATCTGTGTATTCTTGGCACTTTTGTCTAAAATTAGTTTGTCTGGGGGAGCCTGGGTGGCTCAACCAATTGGGTGTCCAACTTCAGCGCAAGTCATAATCTCACGGTTCAGTGTGTGGGTTTGAGCCCCACATTGGGCTCTGTCCTGATAGCTCAGAGTCTGGAGCCTGCTTCAGATTCTGTGTCTCCCTCTCTCCCTGCCCCTCCCCCACCCACACTCAGTCCCTCTCTCTTTCTCAAAAATAAACATTTAAAACATTTTTTAAATAAAATTAGTTTGTCTGTATTCATTAAAATTCTTTGAAAATATGTTCAGTAACTGTATAATATTCTACCTTATGAACGAGTATGAAATATATACGTCTTCTCAGAGACTTAGGTTGATTATATTGATAAATGTGCTGCAATGAACATACTGTGCATGAATTTTTCTGTGCAATTTTATGTTCTAGATTACTAGGACAAAAGGTAATATTATCTAAAGCAGTGGTTGGCAATTTTTTTAGTCTCAGGACCCCTTTATACTCTGAACTATTGTTGAGGACCTAAAGAGATTTTGTTTATATTGGTTATAGCTATCAATATTTATGATATTAGAAGTTAAAAATGAGATATTTAAATAATATTTAAAATACTCAAATTTTCACTTAAAAATAATAAGAAACACATTGTTTTTTAAGAAATGGGTGAATTAGTGAGAGGTAGAAATCAAGTACACATCTTTCTGTTAGGGGCCTAAAGAAATTCCCACGTTTCTACTAGTCCTGTCACAGAGATGGAAAATGGAGAGGCAGAGGGTGGGGAGCCTTAATGGAGGTAGAGGTGGGAAAGATAGCGAGTCTGAGGGAGTGTCAGCCAGTCTTCTCACAGGACACATGGAAAATGTTTAAGGTTCTAGTCCACCAGATGAAAATTCGAAGGCATAATCTTCCTTCTCACACTTCTAGAATGTCTTCTAAAATACCTGCTTCGTGGAGTTCAAAATACCCACTTTATAGGTTCCTTGTACAAACTTACGCCACTTTTGTTTTAAGATTTTTTTTTTAAGATTGCGGGGCTTGAACCCACCATCCTGAGATCAAGAGTTGTGTGCTCCACCAACTGAGCCAGGAGGCCCCAGCCATTTATTTTTATTTTTATTTTTATTTTTATTTTTATTTATTTATTTTTATTTAAGTGTTTTATTTACTTATTTTGGGAGAAAGAGAGAGAGGGAGAGCAGGGGAGGGGCAGAGGGAGGGAGAGAGAGAGAATCCAAAGCAGGCTCTGCACCTGTCAGCCAGGATCTTGACGCAGGGCTTGATCTTATGAACCTCGAGATCATGACCTGAGCAGAAATCAAGAGTCAGACGCTTAACCAACTGAGCCACCCAGGTGTCTCCCCCCCCCCACCGCCAAGCCATTTATTTTTAAAACCAAATGATGAGCTACACTACACAGATAGGAATTCTCAGCCTATTCTTGAGGAAATTGGAAAGGTATGTGACTTGTCTCAGGCTGGGGTGGGGAATGGACACAATAGAATCACCACATTTAGAACCTGGTTGTCCCAACTACCAGTCTGGTGGTATGCCCATTGATTCTGGAGAGTCAATACTATTAGTTCAGGAGTCTGTCCTCGGAATTCGCTGCTTCTATAAGTGATTACAAGGTATCAAAGGTTCAAGCTACTTTCTAGGCTCCTAGGCTTCTGTGGGTATTCGGACTCTTCCCACCTTTCATTTTCCACTGAAGGACGGAACATACAAACAGGCAATGGCCAAATATATGACCCATATGACAGTAGATCTCTGACCCACAACCTCTTCTGCAATCAGCTTTAGAAGCCAAGGAACTTGCCTTCCACCTCAGGATCCCCACCCCCTTTACAACCAGGACCAACTTGAGAAAGCCAAATGTGCTCCCCAAACCCATCCCATAAGACGCCCTGCTTCTAGATAGCCCACCTCCACCTTCCCCACACCAATAAACTCCCACCAGAGATTACCTGAATCCTTCCCTTTTTTTCCACTTCAGAGACTAGCTACTCCCCTGCTTGGCTGGTGCCTCTGCCAAGTGCAAGCCATGGTGGCTGACTCCCTTACTATAGCAAGCTCTGAATAAATAGCCTCTGTGCTCATTTGGTATGTCTTCATTTATTTCCACACCACTGAGTGAATAATGAAGGATGTTATAAAGCCAAATTGTGAAAAAAGCATCAGTTATTGAACATTTGTAAAGTGCTTTACGATCATTTTAGTATGCCTTGTAAACACCTCGTGAAATACTGATATCCCCATTCTAAAGCCGAGAAAATTGAGAAAGAACTGGGAGATGAAGTGATTTTGCCCAGAGCTGGGATCAGAACACTACCCCCCCACCCCACCCCCCTGTGTTTGAGGTCTGTTGTTTATCCACTGAGTTCAGGCTGCACTTTGGAATCATTACCATTTTAAAGCATTTCACTCTGGGTTGAGTGAGCATTAAGAAGTGGATCACATTTCACCCTGGCAGGCGCTAAAGTATTGTTTTTAGTTTGTTTTTCTAAGTTTTAGTAGACGACATATGGGCTCCATTAACTTTACTATGTCGCACAATTTGGAAGATAGTTTCTTTTCCAAAATATTTTTCACCGTAGTTTCACATTTTAAAGTTCAGCACACACCGTCAACCCTTGATACTTGTTTTTCTCAAAGTTGTGCCCTTTTCCTCTCCCCTGCGCGGTGTGGGGGGGGGAGGGGATGGGGGGAGGGGATGGCCAGGGGTATGTTCTGTTATTGCCACTTTACGGGAGGAGAGGAGGATGCTGGTAACTGTGCCTGAGCTGGACAAAGTCCTCCTAATGCAAAGGCTTTCCTTTTTTTTTTTTTTTTTTTTTTTTTGTAAGATAAGAAGCTTTTAGGTCCCCCACCCCTGCCAAGTCTTAAGATTGCTGATGATGTTGGGGCGCCTGGGTGGCTCAGTTGGTTACGCATCCGATTCTTGATCTCAGCTCAGGTCTTGATCTCAGGGGCGTGAGTTCAAGCCCCACACTGGATTCCATGCTGGGCGTGAAGCCTACTTAAACTAAACTAAAATAAAAAATAAACAAAAGCTTGCTGATGATGTTGACTGAAGGCGATGTGAAGAAAACTGAGATATGCAGAACCTGCCTGGAATAGGGGAAGGCTGGACTGGAAGGCAGGGGCAGGTAGGAAAGGACGATCCTGTGTAGTTCCTTGCCGTCTGCAAAAAAGCAGTTATCCCTGTTCCTCTCTTCCATGGAGCACTCAAAAAGGAGAAGGTGTGGCAGCAGCATTGGGCCTGTGTGGCACTGTACCTGGTCAGCCCAGCGTGGCCACCCTAGTGGTCTGTCAGGGGACACTGGCTGAGGTCGATCAATTTAGCACCCTGCATACTTTCATTAAATGTTAACCAATGACATCGATCTGCTGGCTAATGGTTCATCTGCCCAGTCCCTGGAATCCTCTCTTGTCACCTATTCTCCCTAGCTCCAAATCCTATTTCTTTTACATTATCCTTTCAGATTTCTTCACTTTGGGGGCGCCCGGGTGGCTCAGTCATTTAAGTGTCTGACTTCGGCTCAGAGATCATGATCTCACAGTTCGTGAGTTGGAGCCCTGCATTGGGCTCTATGCTGACAACTTGGATCCTGGAGCCTGCTTCAGATTCTGTGTCTCCATCTCTCTCTCTGTCCCTCCCCAATTGATGCCCTGTCTCTCTCTCAAAAATAAAAAATAAACGTTAAAAAAAATTTTGTTTTAAGATTTCTTTTCTTTTCTTTCCTTTTCTTTTTCTTACGCTTATACAGGGCACCTGAGTGGCTCAGTCGGTTAAGCATCCAACCGTTGGTTTTGACTCAGGTCACGATCTCAGTTTGTGAGTTCGAGCCCTGTGCCAAGTGCAGAGCCTGCTTGGGATTTCTCTCTCCCTCTCTCTCTGCTCATCCCTGGCTTGCTCTCTCTCTCTCTCTCTCTCTCTCTCTCTCTCAAAAATAAATAAATAAATAAATAAACAAACAAACATAAAAAAATGTAAAGCTTATTATGCATAAGCCTGCAGAAGAGGCCCACCAGTGTGTATGGTCAGGTATGTGCTATGATATCTGGTAAGGGTTTCCTTTTTCCCTGTGATGGTGCAAGCCGGTGGCTCCCAGTGACTGGGAGAACAGGTCAAGTCTCTGAGGAGACAAGCAGCTCAGACAGAGTCTGCCAGCTCCCCGCCCCTTGTCTCCCATTTCGCCTGGGAGCCGTGCCACAGAAGGCAGAGGGGATACTGGAGGGGAACGCAGGTCTCAGGGCCGGATTTGTTGAGGGCAGTGCTGGCAAGGAAGGAGGGAAGAAGGCAAGGAATAGGGGACGGCATCAGCCAGAACTATGCAAGAGCCCACCGCCATTCCTAATTTGTATCATTTTTGTCTTGCTGCATTTGGACTTCCTTTCATCCCACAATAGAAAGGCCAAAAGCCTAAAAAAATAGGGGGGGGAGGGCACCTGGGTGGCTCAGTCAGTTAAGCGTCCGACTCGGGTCATGATCTCGAGGTTTATGAGTTCGAGCCCTGCATCGGGCTCTGTGCTGACAGCTCACAGCCTGGAACCTGCTTCAGATTCTGTGTCTCCCTCTCTCTCTCTGCCCCTCCTCTGCTCACACTCTGTCTCTCTCTCTGTCTCCCAATAATAAATAAACATTAAAAAAAAAAAAAAGGCCAAAAGCCTTAGAGTTGAGAAGTCTCCAAGATGTTACAAGTAACAGGTGTTTACTGATCACCTATTCAGTGCACAGGCCAGCAGCAGCTGTCACAACAGAAAAAGCAAAAGCAAGGCTGGAGACACAGAGGCAAGGTTGGGCAAGTCCTTCAATTCTCTGAACTGTATTTTTCTTATTCTTTAATGCACTGTAATTAGGACTTGGTGAGGAAAAAAAAAAAATAGGCATGAGCCATAGCCACAAGTGGCAAATAATCAATGACACTAACAGATAAAAAGAAGTGAAGATGAAGCGCTAACCTTCTGGGGACTTTTCAATACTGCTGTGAAGACAAGTCATCCATATAAAAAGTTGAATACCGAGGCGCCTGGGTGGCTCAGTTGGTTAAGCGTCCAACTCTTGGTTTCCGCTCAGGTCATGATCTCATGGTTCATGGGTTCAAGCCCCATGTCAGGCTCTGTGCTGACAGCATGGAGCCTGCCTGGGATTCTGTCTCCCTCTCTCTCTGCCCCTCCCCTTGCTCTCTCTCTCTCTCTCTGTCTCTCTCAAAAATAAATAAATAAACATTTAAAAAAAAAAGTTTAAAAAAATAAAAAAAAATAAAAAGTTGAACACCAGAAGTTGCGTAGATAATTTTTTTTGGCTCTTGATAAACACAGTATTTTATTTATTAAAAAAAATTTTGTTTTAACGTTTATTTATTATTGAGAGACAGAGAGAGATAGAGCATGAGCAGGGGAGGGGCAGAGAGGGAGGGAGACACAGAATTTGAAGCAGGCTCCAGGCTCTGAGCTGTCAGCACAGAGCCCAGTGTGGGGCTGGAACCCATGAACCACAAGATCATGACCTGCGCCGAAGTCAGATGCTTAACCGACCGAGCCACCAGGACATCCCTAAAATAAAATCTTAAAAAAAAAAATTGGAACCCTCCCCTCCCCGAACATCCGGGTGAGTGTTAGACTAGTTGCGTTATTTCTACGGGGACATACCAGTGCCGACAGTAGTGCAGGGAGGTGGAGAGAATATGGAATCAGAAGGCTCTTGGTTTCAGCTTTGACTCTTGCTAATCACCGTCGTAATCTGGGGACAGATAACTTAGATTCTGAGCCTGATTTTGGCCGTCAAAGCACTCTAAAAGTTACCTTTCAACTTACCCAAAAATATAAGAGCACAAACAAAAACAAATTCTGTCAGCTCACCCTCTCTACGGGCTAAGTAAACTGTACTACCTCAATTCTAAAGAGAGACATAAACAAAATCGCAATGCTGATCCTCAGCACATGGTCTTAGTTAAAATAAAAGTATACACTTTAGTACTGTGTACCTGGATTGTATCCCATTCTCCTAAAAAGTGTTTGGAAGTGGGGTCTTGACTAGGTTTTCTCCTCATGACATAGAAGCTGTTGCATGTACAGCTGATCACCTTACTGTCCATTGCTGAAAAGAATGAACTGTAACGAACAGGCTTTAAAATTCACGCGTGATCATTTATCGTGGGTCTACCGTGTGCCAGGCACACTATTAAGGGCGGGGGAATCAGAATAACATTGCTGTCTAACGAATCAGTCTAGCAGTGGAATGTATAAACCGATATGTTAGAAGATACCATGCAAGTGTCTCACTAATGGTATAAATCCACAGCCATGCCAGAAATCTGGGAGGAATAATACTCACCTGGGAGACTCTGGGAAGACTGTGGCGGAGGTGATGTTTGAGCCGAATCTTGAGAGGTGAGTGGAAATTTGCCAGGTGAAGAAAGAGAAGGGTATTTACGAGCAGAGGGAATAGCATAGCTCATGAAAGTGCCTGGCACGTTTGAGAAATGGTGAAGAGAGAGATTTTGTGAGGGGGAAGGTAGACGGACAGATAGCTTGGGGCTAGCACATGGGGAGGCTTCTTAGGCCACATGAATGGCTAATCACCCCTTCAGGTAATGGGGGGTTGGGGGGCACAGGTAGTGCGGGATGTATTGTGTGTTATGCTTTGTTTTTAAAATTTTGTTTTGTATTTTAAAAAAATTTTTTTAAATGTTTATTTTTATTTTTGAGAGAGAGAGACACAGAGAGAGAGAGACACAGAGAGAGAGAGACAGAGAGAGAGAGAGAGAGAGATCACGCATGAGCAGGGGAAGGGCAGAAAAAGAGGGAGACACAGAATCCGAAGCAGGTTCCAGGCTCTGAGCTGTCAGCACAGAGCCCAACGCAGGGCTGGAACCCATGGACTGCAAGATCATGACCTGAGCCGAAGTTGGATCCTCAACTGACTGAACCACCCAGGCACCCCAAGGTTTTATTTTTTATTTTATTTTATTTTTTTTTTAATTTTCTTTTTCAACGGTTTTTATTTATTTTTGGGACAGAGAGAGACAGAGCATGAATGGGGGAGGGGCAGAGAGAGAGGGAGACACAGAATCGGAAACAGGCTCCAGGCTCCGAGCCATCAGCCCAGAGCCCGACGCGGGGCTCAAACTCACAGACCGCGAGATCGTGACCTGGCTGAAGTCGGACGCTTAACCGACTGCGCCACCCAGGCGCCCCTCAAGGTTTTATTTTTAAGTAATCTCTACACCCAGTGTGGGACTTGAACTGAGGTCAAGAGTCACATGCTTCACCAACTGAGCCAGCCGGGCACCCCATGTGTGTCTGTGTGGTGCTTTTAAGGTAATGGGAGGTCATGTGGAGGGAGTATATAACGTGGGAGTAGGGAAAAACAGGTTAGGAGACAAATAGGAGGTGGGAGCGGGAAGGCTGGCTCTGAGAAGCGTTTCTGAAAGAGAAGAGACAGTATGTGGTAAACACTGGTTGTGGAGGCTGAGGGAGAGGCAGAAATGGAGTAGGACTTTGAAGTTGCTCGGTACAAGGGAGACTGGTGGCTGGTGGTACTGTTCATTGAGGTGCAAGAACAAGCAACAAGATGGGTTTTCTACTCCAGGGTTCTTCTGACTAGAGAGTGACCATTAACATTGGCACAGGTGGTCAGGGACCAAACAAGAAGACAGGATGTCCGCGGCTGAGAAACTGGAGCAAGCCTGCCTCAGAATGAAACCACAGATCTCAACTGCCACGCTTTGGGCTCAAGGTAAAACACCCTTTAAAAGCTCTTTCAACAGTTTTGAACAGTTCCAGTCAACACCCTTTAAAAGCTGTTATCTAGAATATGTCCCGTCTACTGCACACCTCTTTTTTGGTTACGCTGTGCATCATCTCCAGTTGAAAGACTGTGGAGTGGGAATGTCAGAGCCAGATTACCCAGGCAAGTGACCTCAGGCAAGACGCTTAAACCTCCCTCCGCTTCGGCTTCCTCATATGCAAAATAAGAAGTTCTTCACGAGGCTGTTATAAGAATGATATGAGTTCATATATATAAATGTATGCCTGGCACAAAGTCAAGTACCTGATAAGCACTTGCTATCGTTATTAATAAGTAACAGAATGCTCAACTAAACATGGTACAAATGTTAGAGACTTATTACAGAACGAGATTGGAAGTGGACAGTTCCAGAGCTGGTGCTGTTGCTTGACAACCAAGTTGTCAAGGACCAGACTCTTCCCAAATCCCATTTTGCCATGCTCAGCTTGTTAGTGATTTCTCACCTCATGGTGGCAGAAAGACTGCAGTAGCTCCAAGTATCAAGTCCTTACTCAACCAACATTCCAAGCAGGAAATAAGGGGTTGGGGTGGGGGGGAGGGGGGCTTTCTTCTTTGTGTAACCCTCACTTATCAAGGAGGAGAATCTTTCCTAGAAGCCCCCAGTAGGTTTCCTTTCAGCTAGAACCGGGCCACAGGCCCATCCCTAACTTCAAGAGAGGCTGGAAAAGAATGTGACACTTCTAACCTGCAACAAATGAGGCAAAAGTGGAATTGGGGTTGGCTGTTGCTTGTATTGCCTGCCACAGTCTGAGAACCAAAGAGTTTCAAGGATGCCTCACTCAGGCCAGGGGTAATTGAGAAACAAGGACATAGATGTATTTATTGAGAGTGAGTCAGCCATAGGGTTCACCTTTCAGAGGCCATCAGCTTTTTTGAGAATAGCTTTTTAACCCAGGTGAGTGTCCTATTGGTAAAATATGGAGAAAGGATATTTTTGAGCAAGGGGTCCTTTCTAGTATTCTTGCTTCTTCTAGGCTGTCACTATCCCTAGGAGGGGTCTTATAATTCAGTTCACCTTTATTTAAAAGGTTGCCCAGGCCATTCACTGTTAAAATTACTTACAAGAAAGTACAGGCCGGCTTCCTTCCCTTTCACTGCCCCTTGCAGCAGTCTCTGCCACAATGACAGGTCTAATGGGCAGGGAGAGCTATGTAAGAAGAGCTACTCTTTCCTCCTTAGAAGTTGGTCTTAAATCCAGCTGTTCCCCTGCAATTCACATCCCCACGCTCACTGCCGGAGTTTGGGCCCCAAGCATCTTTCATCCGGGCTCCTGTTCGAGTTTCTCCTTCGCAAGAAAGAAGGCAAGGCAGTAAGGTGGAAAGAGAGCTACGAAGGAACCAGAAGAAAACTTCTGTAAGCACCCAGAGAAAGCCTTATTCCCACTGTCCAATTCTGCTAACAAAGACGAGGAGAAAATTTTAAATTCCAATGCACTTAGTTACTGATCTGATTCTGGCCTGCATGTGGATATTCAATAAATACTTGTTAAATTAAATTGATTCAAGGTTTTATTTATTCAGCCTACTTAAAGCTTATGTAAACCCCTTGGAGATTTGTGTCAAGCTGTTAAATTGGAAAATATATGAAAGGTAGTTATTTTCACTAGACCAGCTTTCCTCTTAATGAGCTTTATGAGCTTAATGTAGATGGGTGTGCGTGTGTGTGTGTGTGTCCAGGAGAGAAGCAGAAGGAGGAGGTGAGGAAGAAACAGGAGAAAAGCCTGTTTCTGTCATTTCCTACATTTGTCTTCATTGCTATACTTATAAACCAGCTACTGCCCTCTAGTGCTCACTGTATAAAGTTCACTCCCAAATTCCATTTGTATCTTTAAAAACCCTGGTGACTCCAGGAAGGGACAACCTCTTCTTTTGCAGATAAGCAAACTGAAGTCCAGAGACTCAGATGTCAAACTGACCCAGGCAGCTTCCTGGATTCTTAGTCACCTCACTGTAATTCGTCCGGCAAACTATTTTTATTAAAGGCATTGCTCAGGCATTTCAATAGCTAATCAATAAAAATTACAGCATACTTATTGTATGCTGAAACTGATATAACACTGTATGTTAACTATACTGGAATTCAAAATAAATGAATTTTTTAAATGCACACAAAAATTACAGCACAGTAATCATTTAACAATAATTGTAAGCGTTATCCATCGTTTCCAATGTTATTCCACATAAAGCCAAAATTGACTGTTGGCAAAATTTACATAAGGATTTATAAATAACACTGTTATGTTTTCAACTTGATAAAGTTTAGAATATTCCTGTATTACTTTTTTTTGTGTGGGGGGGGGGGGCAGAAGAGTTAACTAGAATGGACCCAAAGTAGATTTGGCTGTTTAGCAAAAGTGACTTATCACTGTCTCCATGTAGACTAATCTTCGGCTAGAATTCTCCCAAAGGAACCTCTTTGCTCACTGATGGGAAGGGGGGGGGGGGTGTCACTTTAACTTAGAACACATATTTTCATCATTTAATCATTTTGCTGGTGGGAATAAACTGAAAGTTATCCAGCTGGACGTGTCACTTACAAGAACATTACTGAGTAACAAAAGATTTATTCAAATATTTAATTGGAAGGAAATACATCTGGAATAAGTTTTATTGGAATTCATATAAAAAGGAAAGTAAATCTATTAGAATTAATATCATAAACAGTTGACTTTATCTGGAACCAGAAATGCTAATGAACTGCAGCCTAGAAGTCCTAACCACTTTTCCTTGCAAACAGCCAGTCATTTTTCAATTTATATGCCAATTATACTTTATGACTTTAGGTAGAGCTTTGTTTCCAGCGAATATTTTGGAGATAGATCACTCAAATTACCTAATTCGTTTCCTTTCTCCCATTGTCTGAAAAAAGCAAGCAAAAAGAAAGTGGTAGGGGGCATCTGTCTGTCTTCAAGACACTTCAAAAATCCTGCTAAGATCAGCAAGTCAGTAGAAAGTCACTGTGTTTGGACTACCAGGAAGAACATGAATTAAGAGACATCTAGTTTCCCCCTTAGATGTCAACATAGATCCCATTGATCAAATAATCAAGTCTTGAATAGTGTCTCCTGCGGAGAGATTCTGAGAACATTCTACCCAAGAGGACAAGGCCTATGGCTAGGAACAGAACACCAAAGAGCAGGGTCCCAATGAGGAGCCATTTTTCAAATGGGAGGCCATGCTGACTTTCTGGAACACTCTTCAGGGAGGAACCACCTGGACTGGCCTTCCCATTTTCCTGAGAAGCACTTTTATTCGGAGAAGAATCCACATTTGACAGAAGTAATGTGGCAGCAGAAGAATCCACATTTGACAGAAGTAATGTGGCAGCAGAAGAATCCACAGCTGACAAAGAAAGCGTAGCAGGGTTATAGGCACCCTCTGTGTTCAAAGATAGGTTGGAAATTTCTCTAACCGGCACTGTTTCTGGGGGGCCTTTCCAGTCCGTAGGTGCCTCAAAGATGGTGTTTGAGACTGTTGTCATAGTTACGCCAGCTTTGGGTGTAACTTCAGCATGTGTCAACATTGTAGACAAGAGGCTTGTGGGGGGCTGAGACGTGACCACAGCTAGGGGTGGAGCTGAGGTGGCCCCCTCGGGTTCAAAAGTCACAGAAGGTATCACTGGAGCACTGGTGGTGGGGGGAAATGCAGGCTTTGGAGCGGCAGAGGTGATATGCAGAGAGGAAACAGCCTTGGTAGTGGGGAGTGTTGTCACCTTTTCGGGCAGCAGATGAGCTATGTTTTGTTCTGAAGAAAACCGTGAACTCTGAGAATGGCCCTTTTCTTTATCAACAGGGAACCGTGTACTCGCTTGATCAATCTCGAATAGTTTCTCCAAGTGATCTGAGGACCCCAACTTCTGAGAAAAGGCACCTTTCTGTAAGCTATCAGTGGACTCTGAATAACCTGTCACAGGAGGGGGTGTGGGAGTGATGATCACCTGCGGAGACTGGCCATGGATGAGAGAACCTTCTTGGGTTAACTCTTGGCTTGGCAAATGAGTTCTAGCCAGAGCTGGAAAGTCTGAAAATGTAGAGAAAAGTTAAAGGGAGACTTAAATATTTCCATGCGAAGGCAGGTTAAAAAAAGACAAACATATCAGCTTGTTCAGTAAATCCCCAAACTGTTGAAACTTGACATTTCATAGAAACTTGCGCAAAATGGAAAAATACAAATTGCTAAATCAGAATCTGATGACACTGCCTCTCTACCAGATGCTGTGGTTTATTTCTAGAGTGGTGGGACAGAGAAGAAATGTGTGGAGGAGGACCAGGCAAATGAAGGAAGAGCTGGGAGGAGCAGAGCAAGGGGGCTAAGAGGAGTCCAGGAGCCGCAGCAAGAGGTTTAGGAAGATGGAGACACTTCGGGGGCCGATGCCAGGGAAGAGGGCTGGGCCAGGGCGACAGGGCTGGAAGACGAGTGGCAGAGAGAAACTCCTGGGACTGACAAGACTTCTGGGAAGGCAGCAATCACCGAGAGAGATTTCGTAGCAAGGGCACCCTCAGGCAAGAAAGGCAAGGGGGAGCGGAGGCAGAATCCTTGCAATTTGCCTGCAACAGGGTGGAGGCGGAGGGGCCGGGAGGGAAGGTCTGGTCTCCTCCCAGGGCACCGAGGCCACAGCAGCAGCAGAAGGCTGATGACACAGTGTCCAATCAAAAAACAGGTTTCAGCACCACACACAGGGGAGGGAGGCAATTTGGGAGATTTCACTGTGACTCTCAAGGATTAAAATTTCAGAGCCAATGTCTTAGAGTCTGAGGACTGTGGGACCAAATTTGAAATTAGGATGGCCACAGTGCTGATAGAAAGAGCCAAAAATCACACAATTCCGAGTGCTGGCTACGGAGGGACCAGCCTCACATCCTCCTCACGGTGACAGAAAGCTTAGAATTATGCTCTTAGTCTCACACACCATTCATCACAGCTCAAATTGGAAAGGTTTGCGGGAGCCATCAGGGGCAGGGAAGGATCATTTGAATTGCTCTGTATCACTCTGCTACTTGGCTGATCATTTTCACTTAGATCTGAACTGCAGAAAACACAAGGAAGGAAGAAAAGGAATTTCTTAGCATTTCCTTGTTCATTCTTCCCTGTTCTCTTTCCCCCTTTCTTCTTCAACTCCTCTCAGTGCCAGTGTCTGAACTAGATTCCATTCTCTTCTCTGCTAACAAACATCCAGAGGCGACCTCCGATTTGTAATATCTTCGATTACTCTGTAAGCATCACACCTGGAACAGGTCCTTTAGAACGGTCACTCCTTAATCCGTCTAGGACAGGGGTGAGCAAATTATGGCCTGAGGGCCAAATCTAGCTTGTCACTTCTCTTTATATGGCTTATGGGCTAACATATACATTTTTAAATGGCTGACAAAAATAAAAAGGAATAATATTTTGTGACACATGAAAAATATATAAAATTCAAATTTCAGTGTCTATAAATAAAGTTTTATTGGCATGTAACCATGCTCATTTGTTTATGCACTGTCTGCAGGTACTTCACACTATAAGGACAGAGGTGAATAGATACAACAGATTGCATATGGCCCATAAAACCTAAAATACTGGCCTGGAGGGGCTCCTGGGGGGCTCAGTCGGTTAAGCATCTGACTTCGGCTCAGGTCATGATCTCACGGTTCGTGGGTTTGAGCCCCATGTCGGGTTCTGTGCTGACAGCTCAGCTCAGAGCCTGGACCCTGCTTCCGATTCTGTGTCTCCCTCTCTCTCTGCCCCTCCCCCACTCATGCTCTGTCTCTCAAAAATAGATAAATGTTAAAAAAATTAAAAAAAAAAAAAAAACCATACTGGCCTGGAAAGCCTAAAATACTTCTCATTTGGCCCTTGACAGAAAAAGTCTGCAGACACCTGCTCTAGGATATAGTACTTTACCCCAAAATAGAATTCAGATGATTGAAATTCCTCTTTCCTCCAACAATGCTGGAGAAAAGAGTTTCTGCTGCAGGTTACATCACGATGATAGATAGAACATCACCATGAGATAAACAGCATCTCTATTTTTAGGTAGCATCAGATATTTTTCAAAAAGAACAGGACTCAACATATTCCATTTTAAAGTTAAAAAAAAAAAAAGACTAAGTAAATGCGATGTGTGTGAACTCAGAACTTAAATAAAGCCATTGACAAGAATGACCAAAACAGCTGCTTTCTTTCTCAAGAATGTCAGTCCATAAATAAAGCAAAGCAAGGGCTAGTCCCATTTCTTGATAAGATTCATCTATTGGCAAGGATCCTAGAGGCATGCAGGGATCCTGTGCACCTGCTCCCTTCACCTCACCCGCTGATGTTTGCCATTGGGGTGCGGTGCTTTTTCTCACTCTCACAGAGATGAGCCAGCGGGGACTGCAAAACAGCCCTGCGCCCTCAATCTCTCTTTTGAGTTTCATTTTCAAGTGACTTGATGAAATAAAAAACTTAGGGACTGACTATTACTTGGAAACCAGCTGAGCAAACAGACTCCCAATTTATTGTTTCTGAACTTCCCTATTCTAGTCCTCGGTAGAAATGACGCACTGCAAAGCTGGGAAAAAAATTAAATAATTCCAAGTTGCAATGGTTTTATAGAATGAACACAGTACACTATCATCTTTCAAGCTTTTGGTCTGTAAATATTAGCCCATCCGTTATAGGAAATGGAATTCATCTGGAAACAAACCACCCAACAGATATCTATTAATTTCACTCTAAACAGGAAGCAGATAATTTATTTCTGGGGGACTCTCAGTCCATCAACATGGGCAGATTCATAAAGAGAATTACAAACACAATTTGTAAACATCCTGTATGTATAAAGCCTGCAGCACATGATGTCTAGGGTCCGTGCCACTTTGCTCTTCAACCTGCTCTGGGCTGATGGCGCCCCCTGGTGGCTGCCACAGGAACTGTTTAATTCTAATCCGACTTTATGACCTTCACAGCCTCCCAGTAAAGATTTACACACATGCCAAAGTTCCCTTTTCTCCCATTTCCACTGGAGAGAATCTTTACCTCATATTCCCTCTTTTATACATGGATTATAAAAGCAACAACATTACAGAAGTATATGGAAATTATAAAACAAATTCAACCGTGGTTTTTATCATTATGTCTCAGCAACTATTAACATTTCTGTGTGCCTTAGAGTTAAATTTTTCATGTATTTGAAAAAAAAACCCAGGTGTTTTTCACCTGGAATTATGTTTATTTATATACCTCAAACTTATTTTTTTTTTAAGTTTATTTATTATGAGACAGAGAGCGGGAGAGAGAGAGAGGGAGAGAGAGAGAATCCCAAGCAGGCTCCACACCCTCAGCACAGAGCCCGATGAGGTGCCCGAACCCACGAACCGTGAGATCATGACCTGAGCCAAAACCAAGAGCGGGACGCTCAACCTCTCTCAAATGGATCCATCATATTTTATACCCAACCATTCTCAGGCAACGGGACATTTATGCTGCTCCTCGTTTTTTACTTTTCAAACTAATTTCACAAAAAAACATGCTTCAAACCAATAGCTTTTTCTTGTTTTGGTCTTGCGTCTTTAAGGTTTTATGGAAGTAGAATTGCTGGATTAAGTTACCTGTAATTTCTTTAATGTTGTGCTTTAGTTATGAAATAGAAGACAGATACAGGGAAGCGCGCTGATAGAAGAAGGGGCAGAATGAAGAAGAGGTAGTGAGAAGGGATAACAAGGGCGGAACGTTGCAGTCCAAATGCCACATGATGGGAGTTCCAGAAGAAGAGCAAACATTCCGGTTAGTGTCTTGAGCCCTGACCTCTTTGGACACTAAGCCTGGAATATCCATTTGCTGCTGAATTCCCATCCCTGGCTATCTAACAGGCTCTGCAATGTTCCAGGTGATCAAAGAGGAACAGCAAGAAGTATCACCACCACACTATAGGCTCCAATATTTTTAGCCCAGATGATTTGCGCACAGGCACAAAGGCAAGGAGCCATGAAGATCTGGGGCAGCCAGAAGATCTGCCCACTGATGCCCCAAAAGGGCAGGACAAGACAGTGTCCACAGAAAGTAAGGTTTTAAGTGTTTTGAAAGGCTAATTTGTTCTATGCCTAGTGTTTTTTAAAAATCAATATCTAAAAAAAAAAAAAAATGTTTATTTATTTTGAGAGAGTGTGGGTGCAAGCAGGATGATGGCCAGAAAGAGAGAGAGAGAAGCAGGTGACGTGGGGCTCAAACTCACGAACCATGAGATCATGACCAAGGTTTTGGCTCAAGGCGGTTCGTGAGCTCAAGCCCCATGTCGCCTGCTTGGGATTCTCTCTCTCCCTCTCTCTCTGCCCCTTGCCCTGCTTGCGCACACACTCTTTCTCAAAATAGATAAACTTTTAAAATTTTTTTAAAAATTGAAAACTGTGGTAAAATGTACATACTATTTACCACTTTAACTCTGTAAGTATACAGTTCAGTGGCATTGAGTATATTCACATTCTCTGCAACTGTCACCCTCATCCATCTCCAGAGCTTTCTTCATCTAGCAAAACCGAAACTTTTGTACCTTATGCCAGTTTTCTTATAGTTGGTTTATATCACTATTTAGGCAGAATTTACACAAATAATTTGTGCTTTATGCTCCTGTTTTAGGGAATGTTTGATACATCTGGTTCATTAACCAAAACTCAGACACAGGGGACAGAGTGGAGTCTGAGCCCAGGCACCCTGGGCAGTATCATTCCCCAAAGTACCTCACACATAAAATAGTCACAAGACAATCCTTGAGTGCACTCCCCCTCCCAACCCTAAAACCAGTCTCCTTAATCTTCCCCAGCTCAGTAGATGGTACCACCATCCATCTAGACTTTCAAGCCAAAAACGAGGAAACTAGGACTCAGTTCCAATACTTCTGTTTCCCTTGCCATCACAACCATCCCACACCATCGGCTCTTCCTCTGAAACAGCTGTATGTTTACTTCTCTACCTCATCTGCCACCTCCCTGGTCCACAATGTCATGGCCTTCCACTTGGATCTTGCCTCTGCCTCCTACCGAGTCTTCCCACTTCCTCTCTTGCTGCCGCATTGGTGTCCCTCCCCAGGAGAGCAGTCACAGTGAGCTTTGAGAAATCACCTTGAAAACATCATGTTACGCGCCTACTGAAAACTTCCAACGGCTTCCCATTAGACACCTAAAATAAGAACTTCCTACCTTGGCTTACAAAGCTTTATGTGATCTCTCCGCTTTTCATACTTCTTGCGTATCACTTTTTTTTTTTTAAGTTTGTTTCTCTTGAGAGAGAGAGAGAGAGCAGGAGTGAGGGAGGTGAAGAGAGAGAGAGGGGGGGAAAGAGAAGGAGAATCCCAAGCAGGCTTCGCACTGGCAGTGCAAAGCCCTATTCAGGGCTCGATCCCATGAACCATGAGATCATGCATGACCTTAGCCGAAGCCAGTCCCTTAACCGGCTGAGACACCCAGGTGCCCCTGTATGTCACTCTTTATAAGGTTCACTATGAGTCAGCCAGCTGAGACTGAGACTGAAATCATTCTGCCTCAAGATATTGAAACAGGCTATTTCCTCTGCCTGAAGGTCTTCCCAGATCTTCTCACATCTGGCTTCTTACCATTCAGATCTCAGTTGAGGGGTTACTTCTTCACAGATGGCTTCCTCTGATCACCTACTCAAGAGGGTCCACTCAGTGATCATCTATTACATTGTCTTAGCTCAATCATCAGCCTAACACTTGTGATGATATTTTTCTTGATTACTTTTTTTTTTATTACTTATAATATTTTTCTTGATTACTTATTTAGGATGGTTATTGTCTCTCCCTCCTAAAACATAAGTTCCAGAGGTAAAAACCTTGTTTTCCATGTTTCCATTTTTGTGTTCTTGGGGCAGAAAAAGTGTTTGGCACATATAGGAGATGCTAAATAACATTTGATGTTTATTGAGTAAATGAGCAAATAGAATATTATTAATAGCCAAGGGTATAGTGAAAAAAAACTGTCTAAGACTTAAATAAAAGGACACTTGATACTGAAAACATTTCACCCTGAACATTAGCAAGCCAGGGTGCCTGGGTGGCTCAGTTGGCATAAGCATCTGACTCTTGGTTTCAGCTCAGGTCATGATTTCACGGTTTTGTAAGTTTGAGCCCCACGTCTGGTTCTGAGCTGAGGGTGCAGAGCCTGCTTGGAATTCTCTCTCTCTCCCTCTCTTTTTGCCCCTCCCCTGCTCACGCTGTCTCTGTCTCTCTCAAAACTAAATAAATAAATAAATAAACAAACTTAAAAAATATTAACAAGCCAAAATCTCACCAAGACATATCCAAATTATTATATTATTTTTTACTTGTTTATTTTCTAAATTCTGAACAAATATGTTCAGAATGGAGACTGTATTTCCAATGCCTTGCACAGAATTTGGCACATGGTGGATGCTTGGTAAATACTTCTTGAATGAACCTCCTTCCAGGTCTAGGTAATAAAATCCAGGGTGTTTGATTTCACATAATGTGATTATAAAATAATTAGAACCTAAAGACAAATGTACTAGAATTTTACATACTCACATAGATCTTAACCCTTTGAAAAAATTTTTTATGTTTATTTATTTTTGAGAACGAGACAGAGCACAAGTGGGGGAGGAGCAGAGAGAGGGGGAGACACAGAATCTGAAGCAGGCTCCTGGCTCTGGGCTGTCAGCACAGAGACCGATGCAGGGCTCGAACCCGTGGACGGTGAGATCATGACCTGAGCCGAAGTTGGACCAGCTGAGCCACCCAGGCAGCCGGGTCTTAACCCTTTTAAAACAGACCGTGGACCACAGAGACCTTATTCCAGTGCCTCTTACATTTTCTAAAGAGGTGTTTCAAAATGTTTTCATGAAAGGTCTGTGTGCCTTTTATCTCAGGAAGGTAGAAACAAAAAGCTAAACAACACAAAATACCATCATTCAGAGATCTTTCATTGGAAAACAGATGTTTGGTTTAATAGACCGAATTTTAAATCATGAGAGATTTCTGGTGTGCCTCTATATTTGTGACTACTTTTGGTAGTTTTACTTAGATTCTTTTGTAGAAAATCTTTCACATGAACCATGTCCTTAAATAATCCCAATCACCAAAGAAAAAGAACAATGCTTTTATTACCTCTAATTATCCTGTAACTCATAAGTCCCTTTGCTGGTTTCAGGGGACAGGCTTCCTCACTGGGACAGAAAAATAGGTAGCAGTTGGGCTGTCTAGTTGTTTTTCGAGTGTCGAAGATCATCAGGTTACACGCTTTGTCTCCTGAAATTAAAGGTATCATAAGCATTACACTGAAATAGGATATTCTAAAGAGGATGGCAATTATTTTTTCTGCTGTCCAACACAAATACCTTTGTTCATGTTGTGCATTTGCTTGCTGACCACTAATTCGTTTCCTCTTCCTTAGTACTTACAGCAATTTGTGAAGACATTGGGTTAAAAAATCTGAATTAAGATAATTTTGGCAAAACCCACTTTAAATAGTACACTTAATTCTTTTTTTAAAAAAAATAATGCATTTAATTCTTTAGATAAGCCTTCCATTTGCTCAAATATCCATCAAAATACACACAGAAATACTGACTTTGCGATCTTTACACAACTCCCAACTGAGTTGGAATTTAAGAAATGGATCTAACCTAATGATTTCATGTATCTCTCATATCCCAAAGGCAGACACCTATATCAGACACCTATGAAGCCATGAGTCTGGCTTTCTTGAGTAGAGTCCCTAAATTTAGCATCACACCATCATTGCCTCCTTCCACAAAGGACCTGAGTAGTGTATGGAGGACAAAGTCTATGTTTTACCTTTATCAGTACCATTCGTCTTTTGATTTTTCTTCTTCACATTTCTACTCTTCCTTATTTCTGCTTTTCCATTTTCATTCCTTTCAAACTTTTTACTCTTAACTTTCATTTCTTGCTTCTTTTTCTCTTCCACCTATGTCCAGTAGAAATCATTCTTTCTATTCATCATGGTCTAGAGCTGGCTTTGGTCTCAATCTGGTGCCATCTCACATCTTGGCCTAAGACCCTTGAGGCATCAGTATACCCCTGGTCAGGATAAGGTTTTGTTTTGTTTTGTTTTAATGCTTTTTTATTTATTTTTGAGAGAGAGAGAGTGAGCAGCCAAGGGGCAGAGAGAGAGGGAAACACAGAATCTGAAGCAGACTCTAGGCTCTGAGCTGTCAGCACAGAGCCCAATGTGAGGCTCGAACTCACAAACTGTGAGATCACGACCTGAGCCAAAGTCAGATGCTTAACCGACTCAGCCACCCACGTGCCCCAGGATGAAGGTTAAGAGGCACATAGGCTAATTATTAAAAATGCATGCTCTTTCTAAACACACACACACACACACACACACACACACGTATTAACTAACCTTGTTGTAGTAGTCATTTCACAATATATACATGTAACAAATCATCGCACTGTATATATTTTCACAATGTTACATGCCAAATATATCTCAATAAAGCCAGGGGAAAATATTCTGCATAACTGGCCATCAGCACAACTTCTTCAAATCAGGCAATGGTGAGGATCAACCTTGACTGCCGCATTTGGAAAGAAGACTCAGTTTCTGCAGGGGTTTTAGGCAGAAAACCAGGCAACAAGAAAGGTACTTTAGTTTTTCCTTTCTCAGCAATGGGATAATTCTGCAATACCATTTTTGGGGGGCATGGAGGTAAAGGGAAAGGTCCATAAGCCCCCCCAAGTTGTATGCAAAACTTTGTGTCCTTTGTACTTCTTTTTTCTTAATAATTCCTTTTTTTAAATAATTTTTTTAATTTAATTTTATTTGAGAGAGAGAGAGAGAGAGAGCGAGCGAGCAAGCAGGGGAGGGGCAGAGAGAGAGAGAGGGAGACACAGAATCCAAAGCAGGTTCCAGGCTCCGAGCTGTCAGCACAGAGCCCGATGCAGGGCTCAAACTCACGGACCATGAGATCATGACCTGAGCTGAAGTTGGTCACTCGACCAACTCAGCCACCCAGGCGCCCCTGGGCATCTTTCTAAAATCTGTGGTTATGAGCAAATTATCAAAGCACTTAAAGACCATAGCTCAATAAATGAAGAAACAGTCTGAGATCCGTTAAAGGAGACCCACAATTATCTCTACTTACCGTAAAGCAGTAACAGTAATTCTGCTTATACAATAAAACAGCAAACCCTCATTTCTCACTAACACCCATTATGGAGCTGAAAAGAAATGCAAGGTTTCCTGTGTTGCCAGCAAACACCCACACAGCATTCAGTCCTGTTTGCAGATGATTTGCTATTTCACATAAATGTTGATATCAACATTTAAAGAAAAACTGGAAATTTAAATTAAATCTCTGTAATTTCCATAAATTACTCCTATAGAGAATATCAAAGCACACTGCTGAGTTTGAGAAAACCATTGAAAGTTTTTTTTTCCTCCTGGCATCAAATATGTGGTATCTTTTCCACACTAATACTCCAATTCTCCAGGGCACTGACTCAATGTCTTATGATTCAATTCAATTCTTACACTAACTACCTGGAGTTAGCATCAGATTCCATAGGTTTAAGGGCTCAGTCCTGTAAGACTGTCCTCACTTAGAGGCCAGTCAAAAGTATCAGCTCCCAGGTTACTCACGCTTCTGCCCGACTTGGCCATAAATCCAAGCTCCCACCACCCCTACTTCAGGTTTGATAATTTGCTAGAACTACTCACAGGACTCAGGAAAAGGCTATACTTACTATGATAGTTTATCATTGAAAACACAAATGAATAGCCAAATGAAGTGTACATAGGGCAAGGTCCAGAAGGGTCCTGAGTGCAGGAGCTTCCGTCCCGGTGTACCTGAAGTGAACAATCCTTTTGCACATGTGGATGTGTCTGCCAATGTGGAAGCTCTCTAAACCTGTGTTTAGGGATTTTTTTATGGAGATTCCATTATGTGGGCACAGCTGATTAAATCATTGGCCACTGGTGACTGAATTCAATCTCTAGCCCTTCTCCTCTACCTACAGGTGGGGGTGGAGCTGAAAATTCCAAATTTCTAATCAAGGCTGGGTCTTTCTGGTGACGAGTTCCCATCCTGGAGCTACCTAGGGAGCCACCAACAGTCGTAACTCAGGTGTGGTTGAAAGGGGCTCATAATGAATAACGAAAGAAGCTCCTAGGCTCAGGAAACGGCAAGGTTTTTAGGAGCTCTAACAGGAACCAGAAACCAAGATTATATGCATACATTTCTGACTATACCACACCCATTATACAAAGAAGAGAAACCAAAGATATAAGAGAAAACGTATGATTCGGTTGGCCAGTGAGTCAGGTAAGAAGCATTACTCCAATGTTGACTAGCTCTTCTAGGCTCCTTGATGGCAAGGCCTTTTCCATGTTATTCATTGTTTTGTCTCCAGCATTCAGCAAGGCATTCGGTGCTCAATAAATTTAGTGTGGGTGTTTTTTTGTGGTTGGTTATTTATTTACTTTTCATTTAGGGAATTAGGACAGGGTCAAAAACAACTGGAAAATGACCAGTTTCTCTTGGATAAATATTTCTCAAGTCTGGAACTTGAAACATGCAAAGGTATGGCTCAGACCTGTGAGCCTCTTTCCTCTGTGTCATGTGACTGGGTCAGTCCAAACAACTTCCCATGTCCCTTAAGGGTTTTTGTTTCCAGCATCTTAGATGCCTATTAGAACATAACACCAGTGGTTCTCAACCTTTTTTCTACCTACACACCTGGGTGATATACACACACACTCATCAGTAACTTTGACCCAGCTTAGGGGAGGGGAGGACACACTTGTGGCACATGTTCCCAGTGAATTTGTTACCCACATTTCTACCCCATTGAGAATCACTAGAATAAAGTATGTAGCCAGATCAGCCAGCTACTTATATCACAGAACACTTAAAATGAAGAGTTGCCAAGGGACTATTACTTACCTGTTATGTTTTTCGTTGAACAGCAAGAATTAATGCAGTCTTCCTGAGTTAATGTATGTACAGGTTCATTGCCTCTAATTCCCTTTGAAAGAGATGACTGGATGTCAATGACAACATCTTCTAGACTCTTCGTGTGGCAGTTCTGACTGGTGGACAGCCTCAGTGTCAGGAAGCAAATTACCACAAAAGTGTAACTCAAGCCCCATTCTTCCCTAAAGGACATTTTAAATTTCAATTCAGCCTAGTCTTCCAAGGTCAAGGATAATCCTCCCTCTGGTCTGAGTTTGCTTCAAGAAGATTGTACAGATCATGGAATTTCTCTCTAGAACAAAAATAGAAAATCATCAATGAGTTTTGTTTCTTTTAATAAATCTCACGAAGATACATTTCATTTCCTTCAAGTCAATGTCAACAGCTCATGATTTACAAAACAGAAATAAACAAGCATTTTTTATGTTTCACTTTTAATAGATCAAGACAACCTTCATTAAAAACTTGGTAAAGAACTAATTAGCACAAACATGTATACTATCCCATCAGTGCTTAAAAGCTGACAAATACCTATGAAGGAAGAGATATAAACAAGAGGCCTACCCCCAAAGTTCTAGAATCCTTCCTCTTCTTGCTTCTCCTAACCAAGAGGGGAGAGGACACAAAATCTCTAGCCACTGATGAAGCAGTGATAACAGGCTTGAGCAGAGTTTCTTTCTCAGTATTAACAACTAGCATTTTATTTTATTTTTTTTATGTTTATTTATTTTTGGGACAGAGACAGAGCATGAACGGGGGAGGGGCAGAGAGAGAGGGAGACACAGAATCGGAAGCAGGCTCCAGGCTCTGAGCCATCAGCCCAGAGCCCGATGCGGGGCTCGAACTCACGGACCGCGAGATCGTGACCTGAGCTGAAGTCGGACGCTCAACCGACTGAGCCACCCAGGCACCCCAACAACCAGCATTTTAAAATCACCTACTAGGTGGTAGGCAATGTGCTATGAAATATACATATATTATCCCATTTAATCCTGATAATAGGTCTGCAAAAAAAAAAAAAAAAAAAAAAAAGAGCTACTATTTCCCTCATTTTATAGATGAGGAAACTGGGGCTGCCTTTCTTGTGGCTGCCTCTCCTTAAGTATCAAATCAGAGACAGGTAACTCTAATAATCTAATTCTAAGAGTTAGCTGGTCAGTAGAGGGAATTCATTCATTTTGAGAATACAAATTGTTCACTGAAGCATACTGTAGAGCAGAAATACTTCCTCTTCAATCTCATTCTCCTCCTCCTCCTCCTTCTTCTGTCATGAACCCGAACTCTTTGGTAGTCTGGTGAGGCTTAGGATCTTTTCTGAGAGACAGGTTTGAAAATATAAAAATGAGGGGTGCTCAGTCAGCTGAGTGTCCAACTCTTGATTTCAGCTCAGGTCACCATCCCAGGGTAGTGGGATTGAGCCCTGTGTCCAGTTCTGTGCTGGGTGTGGAGCTTGCTTAAGCTTCTGTCTTTCTCTCTCTGCCCCTCTCTCTCTTTGCCCCTCTCCCCTGCTTTCACGCACTCTCTTCCTCTAAAAAACAAAACAAAACAAACCTATAAATTCTTTAAAAAATAAATTAATAAAATACATATATATAATGAAAAATGAAATATATTAGGATTATGAAAGAAGTCAGTTATATGAAATATAATTATCAAAGTAGTTTTTAAAGTGTGCCTAGAGGGGCGTCTGGAAGGCTCAGTCAGTTAGGCCTCCAACTTCAACTCAGGTCACGATCTCATGGTTTGTGAGTTTGAGCCCAGTGTCCAGCTCAGTGCTGACAGCTCAGAACCTGGAGCCTGCTTCAGATTCTGTGTGTGTCTCTCTCTCTGCCCCTCCCCTGCTCACGCTGTGTGTGTGTCTCTCTCTCTCAAAAACAAATAAACATTTTTAAAAAATTTGTTTAATATGCCTACAAAACGCTGATGTAAAATATCAAAAAACAAAACTAAACTAAATAAATGGAGAGATGTTCCATGTTCATCAATATTAAGATGTCCATTCTTGGGGCGCCTGGGTGGCTCAGTCAGTTAAGCATCCGACTTCGGCTCAGGTCATGATCTCACGGTCCATGAGTTCAAGCCCTGCATCGGGCTCTGTGCTGACAGCTCAGAGCCTGGAGCCCGTTTCAGATTCTGTGTCTCCCTCTCTCTCTGCCCCTCCCCTGTTCATGCTTTGTCTCTCTCTGTCTCAAAAATAAATAAACGTTAAAAAAAAAAAAAAGATGTCCATTCTTCTCAATTTGATCTATAGATTCATTGCAAAGTTTTGATTTTAAAGTTTACATGAAATGCAGAAAGGCCCAGAATGGGCAACATGATGCTGAAGAAGAACAAAATTGGAGAACTGACACTACCGAATTTCAATACTTACTGCAAAGTTACAGTAATCAAGACAGTGTAGGGGCACCTGGGTAGCTCAGTCGGTTAAGCATCAGACTCTTGATTTCAGCTCAGGTCATGATCTCACCATTCATGAAACTGAGCTCTGCATCGGGCTGTGCAATGACAACGCAGAGCCTGCTTGGGATCTTCTCTCTCTCTCTCTCTCTCTCTCCCTCTCCCTCTGCCCCTACCCTGTTTGTTCTCTCTCTCTCTCTCTCTTCCCCTCTCTCTCCCTCTCTCTCCCTCTCCCTCTGCCCCTACCCTGTTTGTGCTCTTTCTCTCAACATAAATAAACTTAAAAAAAAAAAAAGTGTGTGCTACTGGCAAAAGAATAGACAAACAGAACAATAGAACAGAATAATAAGCCCAGAAAAAGATCCACACAAATAGAGTCAACTGCTCTTTAACAAAAGAGCAAAGGCAATTCAATGGACAGAGGATAGTCTTCTTAAAAATGGTGACAGAATAATTGGGCATCCATATGCAAAAAGATAAATCTAGACACAAACCTTCCATCATTTACAAAAACTAACTCAAAATGGATCATAGACTTCAATGTAAAATGCAGAACTCTAAAACTCCTAGAGGGGTGCCTGGCTGGCTCAGTTGGTAAAACATGAGACTCTTGATCTTGGTATTGTGTGTGCAAGCCCCATGTTGGTGTAGAGATTACTTAAAAATAAAATATTTTTAAAAATGTTAAAATAGTTTTAATATAGTAAAAATATAACATAGGAGAAAAATCTTTGTGGACTTAGATTAAGCAATGATTTTTTAGATACGATACCAAAAGCACAATCCATGAAAGAAAAAAAAATTGATAGGTTGGATTTCATTAAAATTAAAACATCTGCTGTGCCCAAGACACTATTCAGAGAATAAAAAGATAAGCCACAGACTGGGAGAAATATTTGCAAAACACACATCTGATAAAGGACAGGTAGCTAAAATATACAAAGAACTTTAAAACACAACCCAATTAAAAATGAGCAAAGTTGGGGCACCTGGGTGGCTCAACTGGTTAAGTATCTGACTCTTGGATTTGGCTCAGGTCATGGTCTCACAGTTCCTGGGATCAAGCCCCATGTGGATCTCAAAGGAGATATATAGATAACAAATAAGCATAAGAGGAGGTGCTCAACATCATAATCATTTGGGAACTGTAAATTCAAATGACAAGATACCACTATGCACCTATTAGAATGACTAAAATCCAAAAAACTGACAAAACCAAATCCTACCAAAAAAAATCTATGTATATATGTTTATAGTAACTTTCTACATCATTGTCAAAAACTGGAGACAACGAGACATCGTTCAATAGGTGAATGGATAAACAAAATGTGGTACATCCATATAATGGAATACTATTCAGTAGTACAAAGAAATGAGCTATCAAACCACAGAAGTACATAGAGGAACCACAATTGCATACTGCTAAGTGAAAGAAACCAGTCTGAAAGATATGACTTCTTGTCAACTATATGACATTCTGGAAAAGGCAAAACTACATCAACAGTCAAAATATCAGTGGTTGAAAAAAAAAAAAAAAATCAGTGGTTGCCAGGAGGAGGAAGGGAAGGATGCGCAGGTGGAACACAGGGGATTTTTAGAGTAGTGAAATCATTCTAAATGATACTGTAACGGTTGACACATGTCTTCACATCTGCCAAAACCCATAGAACTGTACAACGTAAAGAGTGAAATCTAACATTGGGCGCCTGGCTGGCTCAGTCCGCAGAGCGTGGAACTCTTGATCTCCAGGTTGCGAGTTCAAGCTCCACATTGGGTGTAGAGATTAGATTACTTACTAATAAAATCTTTAAAAAAAAAAAAAAAAGAGTGATCCCTAATATAAACAAATAGTCTTTAAAACAACAAAATAGTAAAAAACAACACAAATAGTTAAAAAGCAAAAAAAAAAAAAGAGTATATATTACCCATATATAGTAACCATACAAGTCCAATAGCTTCCTTGCTGTTGTATCCAACTTTTGTAAACAAATAACAAGTAACATTTATGTTTCTCTCATGCCAGTCTCTATACTAAGCACTTTACAAGTGTCATGTCATTTAATCCTTACAAGAATCCTAATGAAATAGATTCCTGATCCTTATGAGATAGATCCTATTATTAACCCCGTTTTCAGTCAAAATAGAAACAATTGTGAGATATCTGTGCTTCTTTATTAACCTATCAAATATCAAGCAGTACATCTAATAACTGCCATAATTTTGAAGTAGTGTTGAATGAACAGGATACTTGAGATCTGTGTAATCAGTAATATAATACGAAAACACCTGTGATTTCTACTGATGGCAAATTACAGCTGCGTCTAACTCTACCAAGGCTTTTGATCACATGCCTCTTAGAGGAAATGTTACATTTCAGTGAGAGGCTACTAAAATAAATTTTGCCACTGAAGTTCACAGACTTTCAGAGTACTAGCCGTGGCTCTCCAGGTTAAGAATCCTGGCACAAGTGACCTTTTTTCATGTTGCCGCATCTTGCAAGTCTCTTTTCTAGCCCTAAAGAAAACCAGACAGGAGCAAAAAGAGGAAAACCAGGCCAATGTCTTACTTTGCAAGGATTCTGACAGAATCTCTCAAGTTTTTGCAAAGAAACCAGAACTATGACAGGGGATGGGGCAGGAACTGTGTTTTCTCTATGCAGAATCTTCATGGCGCCTGGACTGCCAGAAGTTACTAAAGAGTTTATCGCGCTAAGGATACTCAACCTCTGTAATTCTTCTAATCGTTATTACTTAGGCCTTAAAGGTCCACAGTCAAGTTGAATTCTGTTGAAAGCGTGAAAAAGATACAGGTGGGAGGAAGTTCAGGAGGCACTGAACTTTGACGCCTGCTTACAATAGCCACTAAAACGCACTTGTGCAAAACCGTGTCAGATATTGGAAATCATTTTCTTTCCCTTCCTTTGAGGAAATGCGTGTCGCTCACTGAGCATTCTTCTGTCTTTCCTGATGACGACGCGGAGCCAGGGCCACTTAAGACAGGTGCTGCTACGCGAGCCTGGAGATCCCCTCTGGGGGCCCGCGATCCCACCAAGACCCCGGGCCAGCCCTTCCTCGCCCCAACCCGGTCCCTGGCGCTCCGGGAGAGGTGGAGGGGCCTCGCCCCAGGAGTAGGAGGGGGGCTGCACTCTCCGCGCTGGAGGCGCAGCCCGCGGCCGGTCTGGGGGGGAGGGCGGTGACGCCTTTACCTGGAAGCTCCGCGACCCGGGGGCTCCCGTGTCCCACCCGCGCGAGGGCAGCCCCGACGCGCTCCCGAGGAAGGAGCGGCAGATCCGCGCGAGGGTATCGGCGAGGGCGGCAGGGATGCTCCGCAGCTCCCGGCCGGCCCGGGGGGCGTGTGCTTCGCCAGTTCCTGCTTCCGTTGCGGCGGCAGAAAGTTGGCCGGAGGCGGAGGGGAGGGGGAGGTGGAAGGGCACATTCCTTCCCTGCAACCCGGAGCTGCTTCCCGGCCACTTGGAGCGCGGTCCTCTGGGAGCCCCTCCCCGCGGTGGCTCCAGACGCCCGGCGATCGCGCACAGCCTGGGAAGCAGCCGGCCGCTGCCACCCCACCCGCCCTGCTGCGGCCCCCGCGAGGGGCGTGGGCGCGACCCGCTGGATTGTCCGCGGGCCTGCAGCGGCGCCCGCTCCTTCCCGAGGCCGCAGGACGCGCGCCCACACCAGAGGAAAGTCAGACGGTGCAAAACGTGTGCCCTGCATTCTGCCTCTGCCTCTGTGTCCCGGACTCGGTCCCCTCCCAAAGGGGCAACCTCTGAGGGCGGTTTCTCCCTTCGGGACTTTACACTGCTTTCTATCCGGGGCCTGGCTGTGAGAATCTGCTTTCGATAATTCCAGGCATGGAGGGTCCTCAATTACAGTTAACAGTTCTGCAGTTAGCCCTCACGCGCAGGTCAAGCCTCAACAAAGGCATTCGGATTCTGCCCGGATTTACTGTTTATAAGTATAGATAATAATATAATGGTGCCTGCTATAGTTATTAAAATGTATCCCCTGACATTTAGCATAGTACCTGGTACCTAATAAGTACTCAATAAATATTTAACTAAAATATATTTGTCGAGTGAATGAATGGGAAAGAATAGGGCATAGGTTGTAGAAGTGTATTTCTGAATCAATGCTTGCTCGCCCACACCTCTGTGTACGTGCAAACAGATGCAATTTTACCAAACCACTGATACTTAACTCGCCAAAGGTTCAGACCTTAGACAACATCTCCACCCGGTCTGTGTGAAGAACTTTCAAACCTAAAGCACTAAGCCATTGTAACTTATTATGCTGGACATAATACAGCCAACAGCTACGTCCTGGTTTTAACCAAGAGCTATAGGAGGCTATGTTGACTGAGAATCCCTGTGAACAAAGGTTGCGTGAAACTAACTCTACGGGTTGTATCCAGAGGATGACCTCCTCTGGAATTACAATGATGTTGCAAATACTTGGCTTTAAAGAGCTATCAAAGGAAACTCCACAGTGATTTCCCATTGGAGTCATTTTCCTGTTGTAGCAAAAGACTGGTAAACAATACATTTTATCTCCGCAGATGATGTACTTGAGGGTCTTGCTAGGAAAAGGTCACATTGTTTTAAATCTCCCTTCACAGCATAGTCCTCCCTAGGCACTAAGGAGACCTTTCCTTGACTTAGAAGCTTCAGATTTTGGATTTTAAACAATGACCCTGTTATCGTTGAAGTGACATATTATTTTTTCAGTTATGACAGTGAACAGAGGACATTGATGAAAATAATGATTAAAGAAATTTTTTTTCCATTGATGTGAGTTAGGTGTTTACATTAGAAATAGTATCTCTTTTCATCTCACTGCCTGAAAAGATTCTTGATCCTCTTCTCCTGATACTTAGAAGTTCCATTTATGTGGAGGCAAAATTTTTTTAAAAAGTATTTTATTCAGAAAAACACCTGCAGGGAAATTAAAGACCAATAAGACGTTGGATCTACCTTCAAGCTGCTCATAGTGGGGAAGACAATCAAATTAGTTATTGTGTAAAGAATAAACGTAGGGGCGCCTGGGTGGCTCAGTCGGTTAAGCGACCGACTTCGGCTCAGGTCATGATCTCGCCGTCCGTGAGTTGAAGCCCCGCATCGGGCTCTGTGCTGACAGCTCAGAGCCTGGAGCCTGTTTCAGATTCTGTGTCTCCCTCTCTCTGACCCTCCCCTGTTCATGCTCTGTCTCTCTCTGTCTCAAAAATAAATAAACGTTAAAAAAATTAAAAAAAAAAAAGAATAAATGTAATGATAGAAGATGCTAACTCAGGAAGCTCAGAAAAGGGATGTATAATCTGGACTTCTGGGAAGAGATAAAAAATTCCATCTTTTTTTGTTTGTTTGTTTGTTTGTTTGTTTGTTTTGAGAGAGAAAGCATGGGCGGGGGAGAAGCAGAGAGAGAGAGAGGGAGAGAGAATCCCGAGTAGGTTCTACACTCTCAGCCCAGAGCCCGACATGGGGCTCCATCCCACAAACTGTTAGATCCTGACCTGAGCCGAAATCAAGAGTTGGATGCTTAACTGACTGAGCCACCCAGGCATGCCTCAGTCTTTTTTTTTTTTTTTTTTTCAAAGACTTTATTTTTTTTTTAGAGCAGTTTTAGGTTCACAGTAAAATTGAGAGGAAGGTTCCCATATACCTCTTGCCCCCACACATGCATAGCCTTCCCCATTATCAACATCCTCTATCAGAGAGGTACATTTCTTACATCTGATGAACCTACACTGACACATCATAAATTACACAAAGTCCATAGCTTGCGTATGCTCACTCTTACTGTATTACACTCTGTGGATTTGGACAAATGTATAATGAGGTGTATCCACCACTAGAGTATCATACAAAGTATTTTCCTTGCCCTAACTGTCCTTTGTGCTCAGCCTATTCATCCCTCCCCCTCTTCACACCCCCTGGCAATCACTGGTCTTTTTATTGCCACAGTTTTGCCTTTAATAGAATGTCATATAGTTGGAATCATATAGTATGTAGCCTTTATGGATTGGGACCTTTCAGTTAGTAATATGCATTTAAGTTTCCTCCATATCCTTTCATGGCTTAATAGCTCATTTCTTTGTTTTGTTTTCATTTTATTTTAATATTTATTTAATATTTATTTTAATGTTTAATGTTTTTATTTTTTAATGTTTATTTTTAAATGTTTACCAGTGTTTAATGGTTAATGTTTATTTTTTAATGTTTTATTTAATGTTTAATGTTTATTTATTTTTGAGAGAGAGAGAAACAGAGCACGAGTAGGGGAGAGGCAGAGAGAGAGGGGGACACAGAATCTGAAGCAGGCTCCAGGCTCTACGCTATCAGCACAGAGCCCGACACAGGGCTTGAACTCAAGAGCCGTGAGATCATGACCTGAGCCAAAGTTGGGTGCTTAAACGACTGAGCCACCCTGGCGCCCAAACAGCTCATTTCTTTTTGGCATTGAATAATAAACATTCCATTGTCTGGATGTACTGGTCTGTTTATCCTTTCACATACTGAAAGACATCTTGGTTGCTTCCAAGTTTTGGCAGTCGTGAATAAAGCTGCTATAAACATCCATGTGTAGGTTTTGTGTGGACATAAGTTAACCTTGAAGGATGAAGTTAAGTTAGCTAGAGGGAGAGAAAAAGCCTGAATATTCCAGGCAGAGAAAATGACATGAGTATCCAGGGAATTTTATCCTGACTGGCACGAAGTCTCCCTGTGTACATAGAGGAATAGAGAAAAAAGGCTGGAGCAAGAAGGTGTTCATGTGCCAAATTTTAAACTTTATCCTGAAGCCATAGGGAGTTATTGAAGGTTTTTATAGGGCATTGGCAGGTCCAAAGAACTTATTAATATTCTAAAAATTCTGTCTGCCAGCCACATGTAGGATGGATTGACGGAGGTAAAGCCAGAGGCCTCCTGTTTTCCAAGAAATTGAAGAAGGGAGGAGGCCCTGAACAGGGTGTGGAGACAGAAGAGAAATTAAGGAGAGAGGCTCTCCAGACTTGTGACTGGTTGGATGCGGCGGTAGAGGTAAGCAGATTTATGGCGTAGGAAACTGGTTGGAGTGCCAGACAATATAAAGATATAGGAGGAGCAGTCTGGAATGGATAAAAGCATAATGAGTTTCAGAGAATTTGAATCCTGGTTTCATTACTTATTAGCTTCATGATCAAGAATAACCTCCTTAAAAATAAAAAAATAAAAAAATAAACTCCTTAACCTCTGTGTAAAATCAAGAAAGCATTATCTACGTTATAGGCCCATCATACTGGGCCAATATTAGGAAAGTACTTTATAAACCCCAAAAGCCGGTTCAATTGTTATTTATTATGTGTATAGGTCACATAGTTGCTGTTCACGTGGAAATGGTTTTCAAGGTGCTAAAAGGCATCAGTCCCAAATGTCTTCTACCTCTAAAGTCCCTCCAGCAGAATCCTTGAATTATAAACGCCCAAATCATTTTCTTGCCAACAGACTGTAAGCTTCCTAAGGATGGGGACTGGGTCCTGTTGGATCATTTATTACTAGCCTCTAGCAAGTGCCCAGCACATTATAGGCTACCAATAAATGCTGAGTAAAGGAATAAAGACATTTTATCTTTCTATATCTTTTCTCTGATAACACCTTTATTGAGATATGTCACATACCATACAAGTCACCTAATTAAATTGTACCATTTAGTGGTTTTTAATATATTCACAGGGTTGTACAACCATGACAAAAAATTTTGAACATTTTCATCACTCCCACAAAGAAACCCACACACCCATTAACAGTCACTCCCCTTTTTCCCTTCCACACCCCTCCTGTTCAGCCTTAGGCAACCACTAATCTATTTTTGTGTCTATAGTGCCTCTTCTGGATATTTCATATAAATGGAATCTACAATGTGTGATCTTTTGTGATGGACTCTTTTCCAATAGAATAATGTTTATAAGGTTTATCCCTGTTGTAGCACATTTTAGTACTTCATTCCTTAGTGAGGGGCACATACCATTCTATTATATGGATATACCACATTTTATTTATCCATTCTGAAAAAAAATGGTGATGTAGGAGATCTCAGCCTCTCTCCCCACAAAAAGATCAATCATTAGTTATCCACAACAAAAGCAGCTCTGGGAGAACTCTGGAATTCACTTAAGAAACATCAGCAACACAGTACAACAAAAAACTTGAGAATAGTCACATATATAGAGGAGGAAGATAGCTTCATTCTGACTGCATCATCCTTTCCTCCAAGCCAGCACTGCTCAGCACCAAGAGGAAACCTCCCAGCTGGAAGGAGTTCTCCTTGGGGCGCCTGGGTGGCTTGGCTGGTTGAGTGTCTGATTTTGGCTCAAGTCACAATCTCACGGTTCGTGAGTTTGAGCCTTGCACCGAGCTTTTGCTGACAGCTCAGAGCCTGGAGCCTGCTTTAGATTGTGTCTCCCTCTCTCTCTGCCCCTCCCTGCTCGCACTTCATCTCTCTCTCAGAAATAAATATTAAGGGTGCCTGGGTGGCTCAGTTAGTTAAGCATCTGACTTCGGCTCAGGTCATGATTTCAGAGTTCGTGGGTTTGAGCTCCACATTGGGCACTGTGCTGGCAGCTCAGAGCCTGGAGCCTGCTTTGGGTTCTGTGTCTCCCTCCCTCTCTGCTCCTCTGCTCTGTCTCTGTCTCTCAAAAATAAATAAAAGTTAAAAAAAAATAAAAAAATAAACATTAAAAAAAATTAGAAAGAGTTCTCCTTGCCACAAAAGGAAGAATACAGTGAGTAACCAGCTTCCCCAGACTTTCAGGAGAGTACACAAAGATCCCACCTCAATCTCACCCCACCCAGACTGGCAAAGCTGAGACATACAGACATATGGAGACTGCTAGGCACAAAGTCTTCCTTGGTGCCATGCAATTGGAGCTATCTTGGTTCACAGTGACCTGATTTGTAGCCAAATCAAGCAGCTTTCACCACCGAAGACACCAATGGCAAGCACAAACTGCCACAGACGCCTTGCAGATCTTGCCAGCTTTTGCCTCACAGGCATTCGTGTTCACTGACATCTTCCACCTGATTCTGTCCCCACTCCCTCCTATCCTCAGCCCAGCCCAGGAACCACAATGGCAGCCAGCCTAGGCAGCTGTGCAAGTGCAAGACGCCAGCACTGTGTGTGTGCACTCAGGGCTAGTCCCTCTGGCTGCACACTTGCACGACACCTGCCTGATAGCCATAGCCAGACTCCACCACAGTGGAGGAGCAAGGGTACATGAACGGACAATTTAACAGTGTCAGGGAAACAATACAAGAACAAAATGAGAAGTTCAGCAAAGATATAGAAAACATAAAAAAGAACCAAACAAATCCTGGAGCTGAAAAATATAATGATTGAATCGAAGAATTTAATACAGAGCTGCAAACTTGGACTTGACCAAACAGAAGAAGAATTCAATGAACTAGAAGACAGACCAATTAAAATCACCCAATCAGAGGAGCAAAAAGAAAAAAAGAATGAAAAGGAATGAAGAAAGTCCTTATGGGACTTTGGGGCACCATCAAGAGAAACAATGTATATATCATTGGAGTCCCAGGAAAAGAAAAGAGGAGGAAAGGAGGTAAAAAGTTTATTTAAAGAAATAATGGTTGAGAACTTCCTGAACCTAGGGAGAAACTTGTATATCCAAGATTATGAAGCTAATAGGTCAACCCAAAATTTCAATCCAAAACAATCTTCTCCAAGACATACTATAATTAAAACTATCTAAAATCAAAAACAAAGATAATTTGTTTTAAGTTTATTTATTTTTGAAGAGAGCGAGTGTGCACGGGTGCATGCAAACAGGAGAGGGGAAGGGGCAGAGAGAGACAGAGAATCCCAAGCAGGCTCCACACTGTCAGCATAGCGCCTGATGTGGGGCTTGAACCTATGAAACTGTGAGATCATGACCCGAGCTGAAACCAAGAGTTGGATGCTCAAACACCTAAGCCACCCATGTACCCCGGCAAAGAGAATTTTAAAAGCAGAAAGAGAAACACGTTTTCTCTCATATAAGGGAACCCCTATAAGGTGAGATTTTTCAGCAGCAACCTTGCAGGCCAGGAGAGAATAGGATGATATATTTGTTCATTCATCAGTTGAGAATGTTTAGAATGTTGAGAATGAACCTTAGAATGAAGCATTCATCCACTGGGAAGCATAAAAAAGCACCACCACATCAGGGTGAATTAGGGCATGGAACACAAGATAAATATAGTCTGATGTGGAAAGGGGGCAAAAAGAGCCAGAATGAGTTGTACTATCCCTTTTTTCCTTCTCTTTTGCCCACCCCCAAAGAGGGCAAACCTGGGAGAGGAGTCAGGGGCTCTCCAGAAAGGAATGATCCCATCAGCTTGATGGTTTATGTAAACCTCAAGACTACAGTCAAACACCACCTCCTAGGAGCCTACTTGACCTTTCAGGCAGTTTTTAGTTCTTTCTTCATATTCCCACCAAATACTGAATTTACATTCATTTATACTTTTCTCAGAGTATTGCAATGGTGAGTAGAGGAAAAAGCATGATTTTGAAATCAGACAGTCCTAAATCCTGGTTCTACCATTTACTACCTGGTGACCGTGAGGAAGGTACCTGTTTGTGGGCCTCAGGGTTGCTATGAAAGTTCGATGAGGTAACATAGGGGAAATGTCTATGATACTGTAGAATAGAAGGGACTTAATCATACAGTTCATTTGGCATTCCTTCTGAGGTTATATTTATAAGTATAAAATGCTAGGACATTTGCTTGAAATTTCATGAAGGAAATGATATAAAATTAATTGTAAAATTCTGAGAACTACAAAACCACTCAACTCCTTGGTGGCATTGCATCGCTAGGTCTCAGTTCTTGATCTGCCCAATCTTACAGTTTCCATTTTGCATCTCTTGTACTCCTCCCTCACCTTTGCTAGTTTTGGAATGGCCTGTGGATAATTGTCAAGGTTCCCAGAAAATGCCTAGATTATAGGGGCATCCATTTTCCTCTGAGGATACATACACACACACACACCCTAACATGTGAATCAGTATTTTTTTTAAACATTTTTAAAATGTTTTTATTTTTGAGACAGAGAGAGCACAAGTGGGAGAGGGGCAGAGAGAGATGGAGACACAGAATCGGAAGCAGGCTCCAGGCTCCGAGCTGTCAGCACAGAAACTGATGCGGAGGTCAGAACTCATGAGCTGTGAGGTCATGACCTGAGCTGAAGTGGGATGCTTAAAGGACTGAGTCACCCAGGTGCCCTGAATCAGTATTTTCAATTTCTTCATTTATCTCTCATTTCCATCTCCTTCCTTCACTGTCTATATTTTTTGTATGGTTGTCCACGGCCAAACTCCTACCTTCTGGAACTGTGAAACAGGAGCTTTGCATCCAGACAGTTGTGAATTCCAACCCTAAAACAAACAATTCCCACGCCGCATTTTATAAAGTTCTAACAATAAAGTGCCAATAGCTGGGTGATGCTTAAAGGCAACGCATCATTACACTAGAGAAGGCCTTGCTCTTTGGGGGCGGTGGTTCTGGCTTTGAGGCGGTGGAGCCCTTTAAGGGTGATTACACTCTCCCCGCCCTCCCCGAGGCGGGGGCGTGGTCGCGGGGGGGGGGGGTGGCCTCCAACCCGGAACTGACGGCCGCGCGCAGCCGGCGCGGCCAATCCGCGTCCCGGAAGGAGCGAGCTTGCGGCCCCGGAGCGAGTGAGTGAAAGCGGCGCCGCCCGCCGGCAGCCGGCGCGGCTGAAGCTGGGCGCCCTCCACCTCTTTCCTTAGGGTCCCCCAAAGAGAGCGGGCAAACACCGTGCATCCGCGCTACGCCTCTTGGCGCCTCGGTTCCCCAAATAGGGCCTCCCATCCCCCAACGCCAGCGCACCTGAGTGGGCTGGGCGCGTCATCTCCACAAGTCGGCCCTGCAGCGGCGCCCACATTTGGTGTAGCATCCCTGTCCCAGTCCCCGGCCCCTGCCCGGTCGTCCCGCCGCCGGAGCGGTGACCGCCTGGCCCGCCGTTCTTCCGCTGCCACCGCTGCCGCCACCATGGGCAGTGAGCAGAGCTCCGAGGTCGAGAGCCGACCCAACGATCTGAACTCCTCAGGTCGGTGTCCTAACTTCCACCCTCCTCCAGCCGGCCCTGTCTGCTTGCGGAGGGGGTTGCCTCCCAACCTAGTGGGGACTGGGACCGTGGACACGAACGCACAGAGAGCCCTCACCGTACGTTTTTCTTGAAAAAGAAAAAAGTCACTGTCTGTCCTAGCCGTCATTCCCCTGATGGGAGTGCCTGTGACTGCAAGCTAAATCAGCTTGTGCGCCCATGCCCATTATTTATTGTCAAAACAGCTGTTTCTCCCAGCTCTGCCTCCTCTTTAAAAGACGACCTAATCAACTTTTGGCGTTAGTACTCATGCCTGACACCGAGAGATTTGGCTCACACAGTGGATGGATCAGAGACAGAATCTCTAAGAACATGTTCCTTTTCAGAAGGGATATGTGACAGGTGTACAATCGTTTTTGAACCCTTGGGTGCAAACATCTCCAGAAACTGCATTTTCTCTTAAGAAGGGGTCGCGACTCGCTTTCTATTGTCATAGGGGTTGGCCAGCACCGCACGCTCTGGTGTTTTTCTCTATTCTTCCCCCGTTCGTAATTTTAAGGTTTCTCCCAGCGTTTGAGATAGGATCAGAAGGATTATTGTGCTAGGAATATAGTAAGCAGTCAATAAATAAAATAGTTGATACTTAATTAAGGATTCTATGCTCTGTTGTTGTTGTTAGCGACAAACCCTAGCACAACTGGCTCTGCTTGAGTTGCTAATCCAAATTGGATTCAATCTGGAGCCTAAATATAACATATTAGTTTCAGGTGTACAGTCTAATGATTAGATATTTGTATATATTATGAAATTTTAAACAACATTTTACACTTGCAGAGAGGTGTAGATACACTAAGAATCCACAACTGTCGTTTATTCCTGGTAGGATCTGTAATTCAGAAATGTAGACGCTGACAGAGAGTCCACACTGAAGTGTGTCCTTTAAGACTGGTTCAGGTCCTCATTTGGGGGGCTAGATTGGGACACATTTCAATGGTGAACAGCATCTACTAGCTTTGCTACATTCTTCTGTTTCCTTGGAAGACCCAGCACATCTGATCTGTTAATAGCAAACACAGTAATAGTTGTTACCCTTTATTTTCTTGCCCCTATGTCAGGCCGGAAGCATATTTGAGGGGAAGAAGCATGGCATCTTAAAAAATCTGCTTGCTCACCTACTAACTAGCCAACAGCATGAACTCTAACCAATACTATAGCATACTAACCAATAGCATAGGTTAGAATCTGCCCGATTCCCCTGGGCTAAGTGGTTTGCATACGTTTATATTTAATCCTCACAGTGGCCCCATTTTACAGGCAAGGTGATAGAGGTTAGCTAGAATCTAGTGAAATTTGTTTTCCACTGGGGAAGAAGAAATCAATTTGTAGGAGGAAAGACTTCTGACTTGGGATTTGTGAAATGTTAAGTAAATTAGCAAAAGGGGTTAAGACATACTTCTTGAAGAGCGGTAAAAGTAGCAGAGATTCTACAAGAGGGAATGCCAAGCCACAGGAGACTCTAGCCTCTAGGAGGCGGGGCAGTTCTGTGGCCTTCCTGCGTCAACCTTTGAGACATAAGTATGATGAGCCCGCAAATACTACCTTCTAGAGGGTAAACCACTTTAAAGGTTTATTCTTGCTCTAACCAGGAGGATAGTGAGCAGAGGGAGGTATCTTGGTCTAGGAAGTTGTTGGTAGTTTGCATCAGTTCCTCCAAATGCTTTGCTTTCTCGCAACAAACCTGAAATTGGCCTGCCTCTCTTAACGGTCCTACAAATTTCTGAATTTGGTCTCAGCCTAGAATGGACTTCCTGTTTATTTCTATTCTTCTTAGACTACTGCCTGTAATTGTAAGGGTCAGGGGGCTGGTGCCTCAGGAATAGACCCATCTCATATAGGGCTGAGAACCAGGGTTTTTTTGGGGGTTTTTTCCCCCATGGATAGGATCTATTAAATATACCTGGCTTGCTGTGAACTGGTCTGGCCACCAGTTCTGCAAACCTGTTTCACAGGGATGGGCCATGTATACCAACACCCCTTAGACCTCCAATTCCTTTCCTAATTCTTTTTCTAGCACTATTGACTTTGGGCAGTTCACAACCAAGTCTTGTATGTTCATTTCCTCATTGGTAAAACAGGGACAATGTCAGGAAGATCAAAAAAGGAAAAATTAAAAACATAATCTACCTTATATTTTTATGTGCTGAATAATAAGATATTTTTAATTACAAAAGCAATTTCATACATGTTATAGGTTCCTATAATGCTTTTTTTTTTTTAGTAGAAAATACAGATCCCCTATGATTTATCTCCCCTTTTCCAGCCTCCACTGCAGGATGACTACAGTTAGCATTTTTTTGTGTAAAAATATTCTTTTTAATGACTGTACTTTAGTGAGACAGAGGGGGCTAACATGCAGCTCGTGAGCAGTGTAACTTTATTTTCAGTGACTCCTTCTCCAGCTAAGCATAGAGCCAAGATGGACGATATCGTGGTTGTAGCTCCAGGCTCCCAGCCCTCACGGAATGTCAGTAACGATCCCGATGTCATCAAACTGCAAGAGATTCCGACCTTCCAGCCACTTTTGAAAGGTAAGCACTTGGGTTTTGTCTTATCTGGACTTGCTGGAAAGGTTTGCACAGCCGCACTACGCTCCCCAGAGGGCGTGTGCCTTCCTCGTCTACTTTGGGTCTTTGCTTAAACGGCATCTTCTTGGTGAAGCCTTCCTTGACTGCCCTATTTAGAATTGCAGCCCTTTTTGCTGCTTTTCTCTGTAGTTTTTAATCACCATTGATCTAATGTATAGTTATTTACTGTCTGTTTCCTTGTTAGAATGTGGGAGGAAGTTTCTGTGTTTTGTGTGTTGTTGAATCGTAGAGCCTGTTATAAAGCAGGGACTGAGTAAATGAATGAATGAATGATGCTGGAGTTGGCCTTTACCTGTTACATTTCTACAAAAAGATTTTCACTCCTTTTTTTAAAGTTTTATTTATTTAAGGAATCTCTACACCTCACGCTCAAACCCACAACCCTGAGATCAAGAGTTGCATGCTCTTATGACTGAGCCAGCCAGGTGCCCCAAAGATTTTCATTCTTATCTGTGGCCTGGACTATGTTATCTTTGACTAGCTTAGATCCATAGAGAAAATCTCCATAATCGTTGGTACACTTAAAATTAATTTTGGCAACTGTTTTGTATGAGAGGAGAGGGTATGTATGAGAGGATTAGCATATATTGATTACTGTATACTGAGGTAGAGTTACCTTTTAGTATGAATTTTATTATTCATTTGGTAATTTCATTATATATTTTTATTTTATGTTAATAAATTCCTTTATGTTAATAAATACCTATTCAGTAGTGGCAATGATTTTCTATTAACTGAACAGGGTTTCTACTATAAGAATCCCTCTTTCTGTCTCTCTCTTCCTCCAAAAGATTAGAAAATATAAATGAACATAAGGTCCTGGTGTACTTAAGCTGGTACAATATAACCTAAAACATCTTACATTTATAGAGCTATTTCTTTTAGAAGATACCCCCCTTCACACATGCACACAGACACCTGCCATCCATTTAATTCTTACATTGTTAAATATGTTAGAATGATTTGTGTCAGATCAGACAGCTGGCAGATAGAGAGGTTGAACTTGAACCTTCATCACTGATTTCAGATACTAGTTACACTGTTCTACACTCTACTTACAAAACAAAAATAAAAACAAATAGTGCTTTATCGAACCATGTATCATCTCATTGTTCCCAGTACGTCGTCTGCTTTACGGGTAAGGAAATACAAGCTTTTGATCTTTTCCCACAGGCCTCAATGTTGGACTTTGGGAAACTCTTTGGTTCTTACATGAAACAACACGTTACATCCTGCTACCCATCTTAACAGTTTTCTTTATTTTGAGAGAGAACATGATTCTTCAAAGCCATTAATAAACATTAATAAAATTTTCATCTCCACATGTCCTCATTCAATCAGATTAAAAGACAGATCAGATTTAATTTAGCTGTAGAAACATAGAGGTGGACACTTGTATTCTATACTCCAGCACTTCCAGATATGCATGTGGTCACGCTTTCATGCCTCTGCTTCCTGTTAACTATGTCCAAAGTCTTCCAAAGTCTTCTAGTCCTGGCTGAGGCCTTATGGGACCAGTATTTGTCCCCACTTTAGGGAAATACCAAAAAGAAGCAAAAACAGAACCCAAAAAACTCCCAGAATTTTGAGATATACTTAATGATTTTCTGGGATAGTGTTTCTAAGCATTTGAAATGATTCTTATTTTATGATAGTAAATTGCCTAGAAGGGGAAGCATCTAGGAGAAGGCTTGGTGTTAAGGGAAACTAACCTTAGATTTAAACATTTTTTTTTAAGTTTTTATTTATTTATTTTGAGGGAGACAGAGAGGGAGAGCAGGGAGAGGCAGAGAGAGAGAGGGAGATGGAGAATCCCAAGCAGGCTTCATGCTTATAGCACAAAGCACAACTTGGGGCTCAATCCAGGAGATCATGACTTGAGCCAAAATCAAGAGTCGGACGTTCAACCAACCGAGCCAACCAGGCGCCCCTCCCAGTAATGATTTTAAATCTGAGGTTAGGGGTGCCTGGGTGGCTCAGTTGGCTGAGTGTCTGATTGTTGGCCTTGGCTCAGATCATGATCTCACTCACGGTTTCATGAGCTCAAGCCCTGTGTGGGGCTCTGTGCTGACAGTGCAGAGCCTGTTTGGGATTCTCTGTCTCCCCCTGTCTGTCTCCCCCTGCCCTGCTCACGCTGTCTCTGTCTCTCTCAAAATAAATAAATAAGCTCAAAAAAAAATTTTTTTAATAAAATACACTCATCACTGGGAACCCTAAAAGTGAATAATGACTGTAGTCCAGTTAATGCCATGTAGCTGGACCTGGTTGCATTGATACCGGATTTAAATGGGGCCTTGGCTACCAGCTAGCTATGTTGCCCTGGCTTTGTTTTTCACCTGTTTGAACCTTGGTTGTTGAGAACATTGAGAATAGGTATGGGAGAGAAGAAAGCTGGTGGGGGGCAGGGTGCAGTTAAGAGGTGATTTGGGATTTGGCTAAGGAAGGTGGAGAAATCACTTGATAAGGATGGCGTGAAAATAAAAATGGCAACATGTGGCAGGGGCCAGACTGCAAGGAACAAAAAAAAGCCAGCAAGCACTTAAGGGAACGCTCCCATTTCACTTGTGAAGAAGAAACATCTTAGTGATTAGAAGAGACAGGCAAAGGAGACAGTTGGGTGGAAATAAGAAGGATAATTACAATAATAATAGTAGCTAACCCCTCCCCTCCCTCCTGTACTTCTGCAAGATACTATTTTCTTTCCATTTTATAGATTAAAACACTGAGATTCAGAGAGTGTGAGTGCATTGCCTAAAGTCACACGGCTATAAGTTATAGCCCATCTCGAGATGGCATCAGGACGTGGAGTTTTCAGCTGTTTTGTACATGGAATGAGACTGTTTCCAATTCTAGCAAAGCCAATTAGAAAGATCACTGGGCTGTAAAAGACAACGGGGCGATGGTTGTGAGGCCGCTTGGATTTCTGGGGCAGCGTACAGAGCCTCCCGCTTTGCCGTTGCTCTGCCTGGTAATTTAAAGCTCTGCCGCCTGCCTGCTGGGCTGCTGGAGGGCCACTCATCACTGTCGCCTTTATACTCTACTCTCTTTTTTCGCCCTTTACTGCTTTCAGGATGAGGCTATTTCTCAAAGTAGTAGAAAGGCCACACAGTGAGGGCTGTACCCCCCAGGTTTGATTTCAGAAAGCTTTTCATGCAAGTTAATCACAGTTTATTCTTTCAAAACAATATATTCAAGTATTACACAGAGTTCACTATTGTTCCGTAATGTCATGTGATGTAATGCTAATGCTGGTGGGTGATCTGCAGAGGCAGTGGCTGGGCGAGTTTGGGGCTATTCGGATGACTGAGGTAATGTTTGCATTTTTAATAAGCAAGCAGATTCTTTCTTTGGCCTTAACCCTTTTGGATAGATATAGCAGAGTATAATTTATGCTCTATACTGGTGCCAAATATCTGTTCCTCTTTTTATCTAAGCAGGAAGAATGTCTGTTTTTCATAGCAGTCTCTGAATTAGCAATTTATCTTGAAGTGTAAAACATTTATTAGAAAATGAAAAATTAAGAAATTACAAGTAGCAAAAAATGGCCACAAGACACAAAAGCAAAATGTAGATCTGATGCAAATGATATTCCCGGGGTTAAAAAAAAAAACCTATAAATCTCTTACTTAACATTCAACCACTTATATTTTTTAATGAATTGCATAATTTTATGTCAATCTATAGAAATGAAGTATTCATAAGAGAAATGCAAAGTTGACATTTTATGTATAAAAGTTATATAATCATTCTGTTCACACCTGAAGATGAATATATGCATACACACGTACACGTGCTTGGGCATGTATGCACATAGGACATTCTTTACAACTGACCTATCATTTTTGTTACTGACCTTGGATACAACATCAGATTGTCTTGCTGCTTAAAGAAGGGACTGTCCTTGTTACCAGCAAGGAAGGTCAGACAGATACAGTGTAGATACTTAAGTGAGACGAAGCAAGTTTTTTGGGAGTTACGCATTTGTTTGTTAAGAACATGATTTCTGTGAAGTCGACTTTGACAGTTAAGAGCCTGGGGCTTTTCTTGGTGGAGCAAAATCTCCTGGAACAGCGGTGAAGGCTCTCAAATCACATGGAACATTGAGAATTAGTGCATGAGGTTGAAGCTGGGAGAGAATGAATCAATGGGAAATGGTAGTAAGGAGAAAGTGAGGGAGCTACATTTCAAATGATCAGTTTATTAACATCTTTCTCACCCACTCATCTGTTAGCCAGACAAATAGAATAAAGGTAGAGACTCTTGGCGTTTATCAGACACTTGTCTCTGCCAGCTGTCAGACCTTATCTCTGTTTTGGAAAATGGAAGAGGACAAGAGACTGGATCTTAGAGCTTAGTCTTTTCTGAATGACTTAAAGGTGACCTCTGAGCCCAAGGTTGATCCTAAGAGTCTGTTCTCTCCTGAATACCATATTTGAAAAGTTGATAACTTATTCCTGATTACCATGTGGATTATTTGTGTATGTTAACCTTTTAAACATTGCTGTTAACCAGCAAAGCGTTAGCCTTATGCAAGAGCTGGAAGTACGAGGCGAATGATTGCTTTTAACCGGTTGCGAGAGCAAAGCCATTTTGCAAGAGCAGCCTCACTTTTTTCCTCACTTCTGTGAATGTACACGGGCATCCATTCTTGTTTCTTTCCATCAAATCTCAGAGAAGGTATGTCGATGCCTTTCTCTGAAACTTAATGCTTTTCCATTTCCCTTTTTTCTACACTTCTTGGGACTTTGCTTCTGTACTCTCCTTGTCTTTAGCATCCAGCTTATTGAAACTCTTTCCTCTTATGTTGATGTATAGATCTTTCCATCTTTTTTTTTTTTTTTTTTTTTGAGAGAGAGGCGTGCACAGGGGAGGGGCAGAGAAAGAGGGAGAGAGAGAATCCCAAGCAGGTTCCACACTGACAGCACGGATCCCAATGTGGGGCTCCATCTCATGAACCATGAGATCGTGACCTGAGCCAAAAATCGAGTCAGAAGCTTAACTGACTGAGCCACCCAGGCAGCCCTAGATCTTCCTATCTTTTATTTTATTTATTTATTTTTTAAATGTTTTATTTAGTTTTGAGAGAGTGGAGGTTGGGGAGGGACAGAGAGAAAGGGACAGAGGGTCTGAAGTGGGCTCTTCGTTGACAGCAGTGAGCCCAACATGGGGCTCGAACCCACACACCATAAGATCATGACCTGCATCGAAGTTAGACTCTTGACCAACTGAGCTACCCAAGCACCCCTGATGATATTTAATTAGTTAGTTCTACCACTTAAAAAAAAGTGTTAAAATCTCCAGCTGTGATTGTGTTTGTCTATGCCTTTTATTCTGTCTGTATTTTTGATGTCTGTTACTAGGCATGCACATGTCGATGTTTATTATATTGACCCTTTTATTATTATGAAGTTGTCCTTGTATAGAAGGCACTATTTCCTATCTTGAAATCTATTTTGTCTTATGTTAATATAGCCACTCCAGCCTTTTCACACTTATTGTTTGCATAGTATATATATTTTTCCATTCTTTCTTTTTGTTTTTATGTATTTGTGTCTTTAAAGTGCATCTCTTGCCGACAGCATACAGTTGGGTCTTATTTCTGTACCTGTGTTGGCAGTCTGTCTTTAACTGGGTGTAAATTGATGTGGTTGGATTTAGGTCTACCATTTGTTCTTCATTTTCTATTTGTGGTCTCCTTTTGGTTCCTTTACTTTCCTGACTTTTTCAAGATCAACTAAATTTTTGTAGTATTCCATTTTAAGTCCTCTATTAGCTTTTTTAGTTGTATTCTTATGCATTATTTTTTTAGTGGTTGCTCTACGGATTATAATACACAATTTTTTAAAGATTTTATTTTTTATTTTTATTTTTTAAATATTTATTTATTTTTAAGTTTATTTGTTTATTTGAGACTCAGACACAGAGACAGCACACATGGGGAGGGGCAGAGAGAGAGAGCGAGAATCTCAAGCAAGCTCTGTACTGCCAGCCCAGAGCCTGATGTGGGGTTCAAATCCACGAAACCGTGAGATCATGACCTGAGCCGAAACCAAGAGTCAGACGCTTAACCAACTGAGCCACCAAGGTGCGCCTAAAGATTTTATTTTTAGATGATCTCTACACCCAACGTAAGGCTCGAAGTTACAACCCCGAGATCAAGAATCACACTCTCCACCGACTTGGCCGACCAGGCGCCCCCATTGTACACATCTTTAACATCATAGTTCACACAGAGTTAATATTGTACACATAAAATGTAAGAACTTTTCAGTGGTATGGTTCCATTTACCCCACTTCTCTGTGCTATAGTTGTCATACTGGTACATCTCCACATACTAGGAATCCCATGTGGTGTTTATATATATTATTTTTTTTTTTATATATTATATATATATTTATAAGTTATATATTTATATATAAATTAAATATATGTTTATTATTTACAAAACTTATGTATTACTGTATTATGTTATATAATTATATACATTATAACAGTTTAGATTTTATTTTTTATTACTTATTTTTTATTTTTTAAAATTTACATCCACATTAGCATATAGTGCAACAATGATTTCAGGAGGAGATTTCTCAGTGCCCCTTACCCATTTAGCCCATACCCCCTGCCACAACCCCTCCAGTAACCCTGTTTGTTCTCCATATTTATGAGTCTCTTCTGTTTGTCCCCCTCCCTGTTTTATATTATTTTTGTTTTCCTTTCTTTATGTTCATCTGTTTTGTCTCTTAAAGCCCTCATGAGTGAAGTCATATGATTTTTGTCTTTCTCTGACTGACTAATTTCACTTAGCACAATACCCTCTAGTTCCGTCCACGTAGTTGCAAATGGCGTGTGTGTGTGTATATATATATATATACACACACACACATATATACGTATACACACACACACACACCACCTCTTCTTTATCCATTCATCCATCGATGGACATTTGGTCTCTTTCCATGCTTTGGCTATTGTTGATCGTGCTGCTATAAACATGGGGGTGCATGTGTCCCTTCGAAACAGCACAGCTGTATCCCGTGGATAAATGCCTAGTAGGGCAATTGCTGGGTCATAGGGTAGTTCTATTTTTAGTTTTTTGAGGAACATCTATACTGTTTTCCAGAGTGGCTGCACCAGCTTGCATTCCCAATAGTTTATATTTATTTTAAATGATTATATATCTTCCAAAGAAATTAAGAGAAGAAAGAACTACATATAGAATACAATGTTATGCCTCCCCACATATTTACCATTTCCAGAATTCTTAATCCCTTTCTGTAGATTCAGGTTTCTATGTGATGTCATTTATTTTTAGTCTGAAGACCTTCTTGTAGCATTTCTTGTAGTGCAGATCAGCTGGAAACAGATTCTTTCTGTTTTTATTTATGTGAAGATGTCAGTTTTTGCCCAGGTTCACTATAAAATTTTTACCCCCTTTTTTGGTAAGTTTTTAAGGAGATATTATGGAATTTTGTGAAATCTCATTTCTCAACACACTTTCCTTCACTGGTTATAATATCCATTACTGTTTCTTGTTTGAATTAATCACACAGAGACGGTTGCCAAATAGTGATTTTTCTACCTTTACCATTCCTTCTACATTTATTAGTTTGTATTCCACTGTTAGGAAGAGCTTTCTCTTCTCTCCATTTATTTATTTAAGTCCATGCAGTCACTATTTTCAATCTCAAAATGCTTCAAATTTAGGAGCACATGGCTAGCTCAGTCAGTGGAGTGTGTAACTCTTGGTCTTAGGGTTGTGGATTTAAGCCCCATGTTGGGTGTAGATATTACTTAAAAAAATCTAATCTTGAAAAAACTCCAAATTGAGACAGTTGGAACCCTGTCAGTCTAGTTTACTTTGTCTTTTTGACATATTCTCATTATTCTTTGAACATGTTTTTATTTTCTGGCATGATAGAATGTTCCAGATTTTTCCTGTTCTTCCCTGGCTCCAGCACTAGAATCAGGCATTTCTCCAGGAGTCTTGATTCTTTTAGTGGAGAGTGGTATTTAGAAGCTACTCTTAGGCCTTCTCAGTGGATTTAGCAAGGAAATAGATATGTGTGTATATACATAATACACACATTTATACTTACATGTATTTTTATATTTATCTGTATATATTGAATATACTGAGATCATACTGACGTGTTCTAAATGTTCTTTGATCTATAGGTTTATTGTTTTCATCAAATATTTTGACCATTATTTCTTCCAGTGTTTTTCTGCCCCCCCCCCCCCCCCCCCCCCCCGCGCCTCCTTTTTGGGGACTCCATTTTCTGTGTTATGCTGTCTCACAGGTCACTAATGCAGTTTTGTTTTTTGGGTTTTTTTGGTCTTTCTCCTTTCTGTCCTTAGTTTGGATAATTTTATTGCTTTGTTTTTGTCTTTCTCCTTTCTGTTCTTAGTTTGGATAATTTTATTGCTTTGTTTCCAGATTTAAGGGTTTTTTTTGTTTTTTGTTTTTGTCATGTCTATACTGTTCTTAATCCCATTCAATGTATTTTTAATTTTAGATAATTGTATTTTTCAGCTTTAGATATACCTCCCTTTTAATAAAGTCTTCATGTCTTTGCTTATCATGCCTATGTTTTCCTATACTTTTTGAACATGTAGGGTGCATTTATAATTTATAATTTTAATTCTTGACTGCTAGTCTATCATTTTTGGATCTGTTTTTTATTAAATGAAGTTTCTCAGTATTACAAGTCATATTCTCCTGCTTCTTTGCATTCCTGGAAATTTCTTCATTGTATGCCAAACATTGTATATTTTGTATGTTTCTGGGTGCTAGGGTTTGTTTTATTCCTTTAAAGTATATTAGACTTTGTTCTGGCGTAAAGTTAAGTTACTTATAATCAGTTTGACTCTTTCTGACCTGCCTTTATGTTCTGTGAAGGTTTATCCAGAGCAGCCTTTAGTCTAGTTTAACTGAGCCTCACTTCTAAGGCACTACCCTTCTGAGTGCTTTACCTGCGGCCCATGTGTTATGAAGTCTCACTACTCATGCAGGTGGGAATGCAAACTGCCCTCACAGTCCCGTGAGAATTTCAGACATTGTTTGGCCTTATGGCTTTCCTGTAGTTCTTTCTCCAGCCTGGTGGAATTTTACCGCAAATTCATAGCTTAGTGTAAACCAGAGACTCAGGGTGCCCTGTGCAGTTCCGCAGGCTGCTCTCTTACTGAGCCCTCCCCTCCCCCATATTATTTTGTGTACCTTCTGATACCTCTGCCTCTCCAAACTCCACGTTCTCTTTCTTCAACTCACTGAGGCCACTGGGCTCTTGATGGATGTCTCCCCCCACCCCCCCCCGCCTGGAAAATGTTTTTCAGTAATAAACTGGGGAAATGATAGGACTTGCTTGTTTTCCTTCTCTCAAGGATCAAAGCCTGTTAGAGAGTATCTGAAAAGAGTGTGTCATATATTTGGTCCGGTTCCTAGTTGTTTATGACTGGAAGGCATAATAGCAATTAATCTTTCATGGGCAGAAGCAGAAATCCTCAAAAAAATGCTTTTTAATCTTTATTTTTCTGTCCATTACCACTTCTTTCATTTTAAACACCTCATGCCAACAGCCTTCGATTACTACCTTGGTTTATTTCTGCAGTATACAATTGACTCTTGAACAATGCGGGTGTCAGGGGCCTGGACCTCCCTGCAGTTGAAAATCTGTGTATTACTTTTGACTCCCTCACCCCAAACTTAACTGCTAGTAGCATACTGTTTACCAGAAGCCCTACTGGTAACATAAACTGTCGATTAACACATATCTTGTATGTTATATATATTATATACTGTATCCTTACAAAAAAGTCAGCTGGAGAAAAGAAAATTTACGAAGAAGGTCATAAGGAAGAAGAAATACATTTACAGTACTGTATTGTATTTATTGAAAAAAATCCAAGTGTTAGTAGACCTGCGCAGTTCAGACCTGTGTTGTTCAAGGGCCAATTGTAATGGTAAACATTGGTGCTCCTGGTGGTGTTCCAGCTAGTGGAGAGACAAAAAATATAAGACACAGCTGCTGTCCCTTAGGAGCTTACAGTTTTGTGAGTGATTAAGATAGGTAAGGAACTTACAGTAACGTAGCATGGGTCATATTGGCCATAAGGCCAAAAGATCAGTCATGTGTAGAGAAGAGAATCATTAATTTGGCCTGGGAATTTGGAGGCAGGCTTCACAAGGGAAGTAACAGTCGAGTAGGGCTTTGAGGGATAGAAGGTAGCCACATGGGGAGGATGGGGTCAGGGAGTGGATTCATGGTTTAAGGGATCATCCATATAATCAAAAAGTTATAATTAAAAGATGCCAAAATACTTCTTGACCAAAATTATATCTGGGATGTGCTGCTTTGATTTTCTTGTATTACTCTAGATACCCATATGTATGCAGGTTAAAATCTGATTTTAATTTTAAGCCATATTAGACATTAACTTACTGGAATAATTAACTGTATACTATTATTCATTCTTTTGTGTTTCTTTAAGCTTTTAATTTGTGTTATTAATTTTAAAAAATATGCATTCTGAGGGTTAATGGGGGGTGGGAGGGAGGGGAGGGTGGGGGATGGGTATTGAGGAGGGCACCTTTTGGGATGAGCACTGGGTGTTGTATGGAAACCAATTTGACAATAAATTTCATATATTGGAAAAAAAATATGCATGGTTTACTTTAGTACCCAAGGATATATCTTTCTAAGCAATATCATTTCCTGGCTAAGCTAGCCAATTACTCTTGGAATATGACAATAAAGATAGATGTATTTTTTTAAATATATTTCTTTTTAAGGTTCTGTTTTGTTAGTAGTTTTTGCTACATAACATCTTAGAAACATTCCAAGGCTGAATAGTATAAAATTCTGTTAGTCATCTTCAATTTTTCTACTTTTCCAAAAATCACATAAAAAATTCTATTTTTAAAACATTAGCATTTGAGACTGAAATGTTTATTTAGGAAAGCCAATGTTCTAAAGGCGTTCCGAGAATTAAAAAAGAAATTCCTTTTCCCCCACCCCCCAAATTTTAACTGATTGTTAGATTAATAATAATTTTATAGTATTTGGAATTGTTAATAGATAAGGCTTTTTCATCCTGGGCAAAAGTGAAAGTCATGTACTCTTTTTAGAATTGTGATCTTTCATATATTATTCACTTAACTAAATTCATTGAGCTGTTGCTGTTTGTCAGATATTTTAGGCTAGAGATACAAAAAAAAACATTATTCCTTCCTATGAACAGCTCACAGTCTTGTGAGGGAAACTATATTCTTAACAGGTCATTGTGATTCAGCATGATAAGTGCTTATAAATGTAATGCATTAGGGAACCTACAGGATGGAACAACTTATTCTGAGAGAGGCAGGAATGGTTGACTAGAATCAGAACAATTGAGAAGAATTTATATGTGTGCTCTTGGTATTAATTACTTCCAAAGTTTTATTATGCCTAAAAAGCCATGTGGAAAAACTTACTTTGTTTTATTTTTTACGTTTAGATGGAACATGCGAGCAGGGGAGAGGGGGAGAGAATCTTAAGCAGGCTGCACACTCAGTGCAGAGTCCAACAGGGGCTCAATCCCACCATCCTGGGATCATGACCTGAACCAAAATCAAAAGTCAGTTTCTCAACCAACTGAGCCACCCAGGTGCCTTGAAACTTTTTAAAAAAAAATACTGACTTTAGGGCCCCAGACTCAGAATCTGATTTATTAGTAAGTTCAGTTGTAAGACATCTGTATGTTAAACTAGCATTCCAAGGGATTCACTTTGGAAAACACTGAGCTAGATGTTTTTGAACTTAAGTACTACTTGAGATCACAGAAGTGTTAGATCATTCAAATAAATGATTTTAGATATCTTTTAAAGAGATACAGTTGTCAAAAGAGTATTTTAGAGTATGTCATTAGTTTTTGCTATTTTTGGATGAACTCCATTGTTGAAACTGATTCACATTTAATGCCTGTACATTAAATTTTGGACACATTGAGAGTTCATTACTTGCTGAAGAATTTGTTAAAAGTCCCTGGGTTTTGGTAATGTTTAAATATTTCTTCTCATCAAAATTTGGTTTCACAGAAAGCCAGTGAAATGCAAAGTGATATTTTAAAAATGACTTTAGATAATTATTTTCCTCATATGAGCTAATGAAAATTATTAACAAAATATTCTAAACACATTTCTAAACGGGTTTATCCACATGTGAAAGTGTTGGTAAACAAATACGCAAACAAAAATGGGGCTTTGAGTTGCAAGATTTTTGGAGCAGACATACGACAATTGGGAGTTGTTTTGTTCTTCATTCAGTCTTTTTAACCAAGGACTTTTTTCTAACAGTTAAACTATTCATACTTTTATTTCAGTAAATCTTACATCAAGATTAATGTTTACCAGTCTCAAGGGAAGGAAAAAAATGATACATCCCACTGAGAGGAATAAATATAGGCCAAAGAAACATTAAAACATTCTTTAATGCTAATAAATATCCTAAGTCATTCTCCTATTTTGCTCCTTTTTTTATAAGATGGCCTCCCTTTAATGTAGTTGAATTTATCGCAGTGCTGTTTTTAACACCACCTTCGCCACTAGATGTCGCTAGACTATAATGATTAGTAAGTCGGTTCACACAGCTACAACCTGTGGCAGTATTTGCAAAGGCCTTTGGTTAATTAAGTTTACTCTGTAGCATCTGGATTTCTCATAAAACGAGGTCACAGCTTGCTTCAAGCACAAGCTAGTTGGAAAATATGTCAAATTCTGTAACACATGAGTAATCTATAATTAGTTATTTCAGTGTTTATCAGGACAACAAAGAAAAAAATTGCTACCGGAAACTTTTAGTGACCTTAATATTTTAGAGTGAAAACTCTATTTTTTAGTCTATCACTGTATTCAAAGAAATATTTATTACACCAAATATTTCTCAAGAGTTGGGGTTGTGTTTTAATCATCCCTAATTTCTCAGGGCCTAGCACACAAAGCTTGGCACTTGATAGGTATTCAGTAAATGTTATTAAGCATTAAGGTAGTGTGTGTGTTTGTGTGTGTGTGTGTGTGTGTGTGTGTGTGTGTGTGTGTATGTCATAGGGGAAAGAATCCTTGAGTTCTCTTCTCAAAAAGTCTCACTTAGGAGACAAGAATCTGTATAAACATACCTATAGTCCAGGATCGTGTGTACGTACCAAATGAGTACTACAGGCATTAAATTCTGGGATGCCAGAAGATCAGTAGCTCTTGAGCAGTGATAAGAGGTGTACTCATGAAAGCATATTTAGAGATGAAAAGGAAAGGCCAGTACAAGAGAAGAAAGTAATGAGCCAAGGTTTAAGGGTAGGAAAATGTGGGCAGTAAAGATTCAGAAAGGTCCTAAGTTTAAGGCTCTGAATTTAAGGCTTACACTTGGACTTAATACTTTTTAGGGGGCAGGGGACTGTTAAGGATATTGGGGTGGGTGAATAATAATATGTTTTATAATGCATTGTAATTTACAAAACACTAGCACCTAAAGAAGGGTGAATGGAAGATGATTACTCTTCGATTTTAGAATGCTTCGGCTCTAAAGTTTGTTAAAAGCACTTCTATTTGAAAGAGATAATACAGGGGCTCCTGGGTGGCTCAGTCGGTTGGGCATCGATTCTTCGTTTCAGCTCAGGTCTTGATCTCAGGGTCATGAGTTCAAACCCCACATTGGGCTTTGGGCTAGGCATGAAGCCTACTTAAAAAAATCAGGGGCACCTGGGTGGCTCAGTTGGTTGAGTGTCTGACTGAGGTTCAGGTCACGATCTCACAGTTCATATGTTCGAGCCCTGCGTAGGGCTCTGTGCTGACAGCTCAGAGCCTGGAGCCTGCTTCAGATTCTGTGTTTCCCTCTCTCTTTGCCCCTCCCTTGCTTATGCTCTGTTTATCTGTCCTGTCTGTCTGTCCCCTCTCTCTCAAAAATAAATAAACATTAAAAATTAATCAATGAGATAATATAGATGGGGGCTTAGTGCCTGGCCCTTAGTAAACCTTCAATCAATGATTCTTGATAACAGATTATTAAATCAGTAAAAAATATTATGGACATTCTGCAAAGTAACTTTCACAAGAGTCAAAATCATGAAAGGTAAGGAACGACTGAAGAATTGTCATAGATTGGAGGAAATTAAAGAGATGTGCAATGTCTATTCTAGGACCCCAAATTGGATCCTAGAATAAAAAAGGACATTAATGGGAAAAAATGGTACCTTATGATAAGGTGTATAGTTTAGTTGATTGTATTGTACCAATGTTAATTCCCTGTTTTTGATAATTATACTATGGTTAGGTACTGTGTTAATATTAGAGGAAGCTGGTGAAGGGCATATAGGAATCTTTTATTTTATGCAACTTTTCTTAAATTATTTTAAAAATAAAAAGTTCGAGGATGTCTGACTGGCTCAGTCAGTAGAGCATGCGACTCTTGACGTTGGGGTTGTAAGTTCAAGACCCACATTGGGTGTAGAGATTACCTAGAAATAAAATCTTTTAAAAAATATGTAAAAGTTTAAAAATATAATATCATCTTAGAAAATATTGCAATTCCATATTTGGATAAGTTTTCTTTTCTTTTCTTTTTTTTTTTAACGTTTATTTATTTTTGAGACAGAGAGAGTCAGAGCATGAACAGGGGAGGGTCAGAGAGAGGGAGACACAGAACCCCGACGCGGGGCTCAAACTCACGGACCGCGAGATCATGACCTGAGCCGAAGTCGGCGGCTTAACCGACTGAGCCACCCAGGTGCCCCTGGGATAAGTTTTCTACAAAGAGGTCAGATGTTGGAAGAAAGGTTTTATATATGATAATAATTTTTAGGATAGACATCTGCCAGGACAGCTTATGGCAACAATGTGTTCCCTTGAAGACAGGGAAGTAGAACTTCTGAGCACCCTGGACTTTAGCACCTCTCTATGTATTTTAGCTAATAGATACATTTCCCCAGTGTCCTGTTTTGTTTTTGTTTTTGTTTTTGTTTTTGTTTTGAGGGAAAAAAAAAAGTATAGTTGACACACAATTACATTTAAAAAAGAAATTTATTTAAGTAGTCTCCACCCCCAGCACTGGGCTTGAATTTACAACCCTGAGATCAAGAGTTGCATGCTTCGGGGCGCCTGGGTGGCTCAGTCGGTTGAGCGTCTGGCTTCAGCTCAGGTCACGATCTCGCGATCCGTGAGTTCGAGCCCCGCGTCAGGCTCTGGGCTGATGGCTCAGAGCCTGGAGCCAGCTTCCGATTCTGTGTCTCCCTATATAATAATATATATATCATATATATATATATATATATATATGATATATATATATATATATAATCTTGGAAATTTTTTTAATCCCCAATAAAGCACACTTTTAAAAAACGTATATACTCCTGTACTATAAATGTTTAGATTAAGAGAAAAGTCTACATGCACACATCTGGATATTCAGACCTTTTGACCTATCACAAATTGAGATTAGTTTGTAGTTTTGTTTCGTTTTTCTTGAGATGCCTTTAGTATGAGGGTATACTGGATTCATAAAATCAGTTGGGAAGTGGGGCACCTGGGTGGCTCAGTCAGTTGAGTGTCCGACTTTAGCTCAGGTCATGATCTCCCAGTTCTGAGTTTGAGCCCCACATCGGGCTTGCTGCTGTCAGCACACAGTCCACTTCCCATCCTCTGTCCACCTCTCTCTACCCCTCCCCTGCTTGTGCTGTCCCAAAAATAAATAAGTATGTTTTTAAAAATCAGTGGGGAAGTATTTCTTCTGCTTTTCTGTAAGACTGAAGGATTGTTATTAATTTTTATTTAAATATTTTATATAATTCATAGTGAAGCCAGTGGGACTGAGATTTTCTTTACTTGGTATAGGCCTTGTCTATTCAGATTTTCTATTTCTTCTTGATTCAGTTTTGGTAATTTTTGTCTTTCTATGAATTTGTTTATTTAAGTTACCTAATTGTTGGCATGATGTTTTTCATAATATTCCCTTTTAATCCTCTACACTTCTGTGAGGTCAATAGTGATGTCCCTTTTCCATTCCTGATTTTGATCATTGGAGGCTTTTTCTCCTTTTTTCTTGGTCAATATGGCTACAGATTTGTTAGTTTTGTTGATCTGTTTGGTGAACCAACTTGTGGTGTCATTGATTTTCTCTTCTGTTTTTCTGTTTTCTATTTCATTGCTTTCTGCTCTAGTCCTTATTATTTTCTTCTGCTTATAAATATAATTTACACTTCTATTCCTAGTTTCTTAAGGTATAAGGTTTTTTTTTTTTTTTCTGAAATAGGCATTTGAAAGCAATAAATTTTCTTCTAAGCATAGCTTTAGCTGTATCTCATAAATTTTGATATGTCTTTATTTTTATTCACTTCAAAACACTTTTTGGTTTCCATTTTGATTTCTTCTTTGACCAACCAGTTGATTAAGAAGTATGTTGTTTAAGTTCAGAATGTTTTGGGATTTCCCAGATTTCTTTCTGTTGTTGATTTATAATTTAATTCTATTGTGGTCAGAGAATATACATTGTATGACTTAAATCCTATTTATTGAGACTTGATTTATGGCTTGGTATATGGTCTGTCTGGAAAATGTTTCATGTGTACTTCTTGAAAAATTGATAGACTTTATTTTCTAGAGAAGTTTTAGGTTTACGGAAAAGTTGAATAAAGTACAAGAGTTCCCATATACTCCTTTACCAACTCCCCATCCAGTTTTCCCTATTACTAATGTTAACTTAATAATGTGATGCATTTATTACAATCAGGTTAAATTTGATACATTATTATTAACTAAGGTCCATAGTTTACATTGGAGTTTACTCTTTGTGTTGTACATTCTGTGAGTTTTGACAAATGTTTAATGATATGTATCTACCATTCATTTGTTATCATTCAGAATATCATACCATTCAATGTATCATACATTGCCTTAAAAATCCTCTGTGCTTTACCTATTCATTCCTCTCTCTCTACTCCCTGAACCTTTGGCAACCACGGATATTTTTACCATGTTCATAGTTTCTTTTCAAAATGTCATATATTTGGAATCCTATAGTATTTAGCCTTTTTAGATTGGCTTCTATCATTTAGAATATATATTTAAGGTTTCTCTATATCTTTTTGTGACTTGATAGCTTATTTCTTTTTACTGATGAATAATATTCCATTGTCTGGATGTACCATAGTTTTTTTTTTTTTTTTTTAATTTTTTTTTTTTTTTTCAACATTTTTTTATTTATTTTTGGGACAGAGAGAGACAGAGCATGAACGGGGGAGGGGCAGAGAGAGGGAGACACAGAATCGGAAACAGGCTCCAGGCTCCGAGCCATCAGCCCAGATGCCTGACGCGGGGCTCGAACTCACAGACCGCGAGATCGTGACCTGGCTGAAGTCGGACGCTTAACCGACTGCGCCACCCAGGCGCCCCCCATAGTTTTTTTTAATCCACTCACCTATTGAAAGACATCTTGGTTGCTTCCAAGTTCTGGCAGTTAAAGCTGCTTTAAACATTTCTGTACAGGTTTTTGTGCAGACATTACATTTTTAAGTCATTTGGGTAAGTACCGGGTAATTTAAGGGTAGATACCAAATTACTGATCATATGGCAAGAGTATGTTTATTTTTGTAGGAAATTTCCATACTGTCTTCCAAAGAGGTGATACCATTTTGCATTCCCACTAGCAATGAATGACAGTTCCCGTTGCTCCACATTCTTGTCAACGTTTGGTGATGTTGTTTTAGATGTTACCAAATTGTTGATCATACAGCAAGAGTATGTTTATTCTTGTAAGAAATTTCCAAGCTGTCTTCCAAGGAGGCTATATGATTTTTAGATTCCCGCCAGTAATGAATGAGAGTTCCCATTGCTCCACATCCTTGTCAACATTTGGTAATGTCATTATTTTGATTGTTAGCCACTCTAATAAGTTTGTAATGATATCTTATTGTTTCAATTTGCAATTTCTTAATTACATATGATGTTAAGCATTTTTTCATGTAGTCATTTGCTATCTGTATATCATCTTTGCTGAGATGTCTGTTCAGATCTTTCTTTTGCCCATTTTTTAATTGGGATTTTTTTTATGGTTAAGTTTTAAGAATTCTTTGTATATTTTGGATACTAGTCCTTTATCAGTTATGTGTTTTGCAAGTATTTTGTGGCTTGTTTTTTCATTTTCTTAGTGTCTTTCACAGAACAGAAATTTAAATTTTAATGAAATCTAATTTATTTAATGAAATCCCAATTTTTTTTCTTTTTTTTTTTTTGGATTGTGTTTTTGATGATACCAAAAAGTCATCACCAAACCCAGGATCACCTAGGGACATTTCTCTTGTTATTGTCTAGGAGTTGTACGGTTTTGTGTTTTACATTTAGGTATTTGATCCATTTTGAGTTAATTTTTGTTTATTTTTATTTTTAACTTTATTTTTTTAAAGTAAGCTCTATGTCCAATGTGGGGCTTGAACTCATGACCCCAAGATCAAGAGTCACAAGCTCTACCAACTGAGCCAGCTAGGCACCCTATTTTGAATTAATTTAAAAATATATTTTTAATGTTTATTTATTTTTGAAAGAGATAGCATGAGCAGGGGAGGGGCACAGAGAGATGGAGACACAGAATCTGAAGCAGGCTCCAGGCTCTGAGCTGTGAGCACAGAGCGCGATGCCAGGCTCGAACTCACAAGCCATGAGATCATGACCTGAACCAAAGTCAGGTGCTCAGCCAACTGAGCCACCCAGGTGCCCCTTGAATTAATTTTTGTGAAAGGTGCAAACCATGCACACTTCTAAAAATTGTGTACTCTGCAGTCTTTGGCTGGAATGTTTGGTATATGTCAGTTATGTCACCTTTGTTGATAGTGTTCAAGTCATATATGTGTATGTATATATATATATATATATATATATATATATATATATATATATATACATATTTACTGATTTTCTGTTTTTACCAATTATTGAGAGTGAGGTACTGAATTATTCACCTGTTATTGTTGAATTGTCTATTACTCCTTTCAAATTTGTCAGTTTTTTCTTCATTTGTTTTGAGGCTATATTGTTAGGTGTGTATACGTTGAAATTATTATATCTTACTAATGTAAGATATACATCATTATTATCATTAATCCTTTGTCTCATATTACTTTTCATTTCAAAGTGTATTTTATCTGATTTTAATATAGTTCTCTGTATAGTATGTTAACATATCATTATTAATATAGTTATAATTCCTAATGTAGTTATGTTAATATATGTTATATATACATATATAACTTATTATATTAATAATATATATTAATATACAACATATAATAATGTATATATTATATAATTATATATAACATATAAATAAAATAAATGTATATATTATATATAAATAATAATTATATATACATGTATAATAATATTTTAATGTAGTTCTCCGTATAGTATACATCTTTTTTCATCCTTTCACTTTCAATCCATTTGTGTCTTTGAATCTAAGATCTGTCTCTTATAGAAAGCATGTAATTGAATCTTGCTGTTTTATCCAGTGTGACACTGTCTGTGTTTTATCCACTGTGACCCTGAATTTGCCATTTTGCTATTTCTTTACAAACATTCTATTCTTGTCTATTTTGTTCCTTTATTTCCTCCTTAACTGCCACCTTTTGTATTAAGTAAATGCTTTTAATGCACAGTTTTAATTCTTCTGATTTTTTTCTAACTATATGTTTTTTGGAGTTGTTTTCTTGGTGGTTGCTCTAGGAATTATAATACGCATTTTAATTTATCAGAATCTACTTCAGTTAATAATTCTGGTAAAATATATAAGCTTTGCACCATTCTTTCTCCTTCCTTTGTGCTATTACTGTATATTATAGTTATTATAGTATTAAGTATCAATGATAAATACATTAAAATATATTTGTATATATTATAAACCCCAAAATACAGTGTCATGGTTATTACTTTAAAAATGATTACATCTTTTGGGGCACCTGGGTGGCTCAGTTAGTTGAGCATCTGACTTCAGCTCAGGTCCTGATCTCATGGTTCATGAGTTTGAGCCCATATTGGACTCTGTGCTGACAGCTTGGATCCTGGAGCCGGCTTCAGATTCTGTGTCTCCTTCTTGGTCTCTGCCCCTGCCCCACTCACTCTCTGTCTCTCAAAAATAAATAAATGTTAAAAAAAATGATTACATCTTTCAAGGAAGTTAAGAGAAGAAATGAGGATTTATACATATTTATAGAATCTTTTATATTAACCACATATTTGCTGTTTTTAGTGTTCCTCATTTCTTCTTTTGGCTTCTAGTTACCATCTAGTGTCACTTTCTTTCAGCCTGAAGAGACTTCCTTGAGTATTTCTTGCATTATCCATTAGCAATAAATTTTCTCAGTTTTTGATTATCTGAGAATGTCTTACTTTATCTTCAGTTTTGAAGGATAAATCTGCTAGATATGGAACTTTCAGTTGACGAAAGTTTTTCCCAGTACTTCGTGTATGTCATTCAACTCTCTTCTAGCCTCCATTGTTCCAGATAAGTTGCTTTTCTCTTGCTGTTTTTGAGGTTTTCTCTTAAACACTGGCTTACAACACCTTGTTTTATATTTAGGTGTTGACCTCTTTGTCTTTTTCCTAATTGCACTTCATTGAGCTTTCTTGAATGTGTATTAAAATTTTTCATCAAACTTGATAAGCTTCTCTCTTCTCTTTTTCTGGCTTTCCAATGTGTATATGTTGGTATATGTTCGTATACTGTGCTATCGCACACATCTCTGAAACTCTTCTTTTTTTCCTATCTTCTTTCTCTATTACTGACATTGGATAATTTATATTTTCAGGCTCCCTGATTCTTTCTCCTACCGTCTCAAGACTGCTGTAGAAGTGCTCCAGTGAATTTTTCATTTTAGTTATTATACTTTTCAACTCCAGGACTTCACTCTCTTTATGGAAAATCTCTATGTGTAGATTCATTGTTTCCATATTTTTTTCTTTCATTATGATTTTTCTTTAGTTCTGTGAGCTTATACATAATAAATGCTTTGAAATTTTTGTCTGATTTACCTAGTACCCCTGGGGTACTCAGAAACCATTTCTGTTGGCTGCTTCTTTTCTTGACTATGAGTCACAGATCCCTGTTTCTTTGTATATTTGTAATTTTTTTTGAAGTTTTTTAAGTTTATTTTGAAAGAGAGAGAGAGAAAGAGAGAGGGGGAGACAGTGTGAGTAGGAGAGGGGCAGGGAGAGAGGGGGAGAGAGAGAATCCCAAGCAGGCTCTTTGCTACCAGTGCAGAGCCCAGTGCGGGGCTTAAACACACAAAACTGTGAGATCATGACCTGAGCCCAAACCAAGAGTCGGATGCTTAATTGACTGAGCCACCCAGACGCCCTTATTTTGTAATTTTTTGTTGAGACCTCGACATTTTAGATAACATAATATACCAGGTCTGGATTCTTATCTCTCCAAGATTTTTCATACTTTTTTCTTAAATGAGAAATATTTGACAATTAAAAATCATATATATTTAAGACATACAATTTGGTAATTTGATACACATGTTCATTGTGAAATAATCACCAAAATCAAGCTAATTAACATATCCGATGGTTCCTTTTTTGTTTGTTCATTGTTTTTTCGTTAATAGTATAAACATATAAATTAGTAACGTGTTTACTACATATAAATTAGTAACTACATATAAATTAATAACATGTTTACTACACCTATGAAATCTCTCTTCCCTATGATTTGTGGCCTTTGATGTTTATTTTTTAAATTTTTAATTTTTAAGTCTGCTTCCCCAGGCTTTGCCTCTATGTTTGCCTGGCTTATTAGTCAGCCAGTGATTAAACAGGAATTATACTCAACCACCTAATCCAGTAACGTTTGTGTCATCTGTCAGTGGGTTTGTGTGTGAGTATGTAGTACTTCAAACTTCAGGCTGTTTTCAAGTCTCCCCCTTCTTTTATATTTTGCTGGGCTCTTTTACCTATGCTTTTGGCATCCACATAGCCTCAGTGGCAGCCAGGAGTGTGTGACTGGTTGAATCCCCTTGGGTCTTTGCTATAAATGCACGCAGCCTCAGCCAGGAATATACTTGTGCCAACCATGACCACAGTCTTGTGCTAGGAGAGCTTTTGGCCCTTCTCACTCGCCTATCTCTGAGATAGTCTGTTCCGCTGACACCCACTGCTGGACATGAGTGTTACCCACTGCTCCAAATCAAGTAAACCTCTTTCTACTACAATAGAAAAGCTGCTTATTCTCATAACCTGCCCCATCCTGGCACAACATCTGCTTCAACTGAGGCAAGACAGATGGGAGAAGCTCCAGGTCCAAATGCCACAGATTCCCACTATTCTTTTTTTTTTTTTTTTTTTTTTTTTTTAATATTTTTGTAATGTTTATTTATTTTTGAGAGAGAGAGAGAGTGAGCCCGACACGGGCTCAAACCCCTGAACTGTGAGATCATGACCGGAGCTGAAGTCAGATATTTAACCGACTGAGCCATCCAGGCACCCTAATTCCCACTATTGTTATCCAAGTTAATCTGTTTTTTAGGCATAAATGCGTCTCAGATTATTGTATGCCTTTGGTTAAGTTCTCAAACCTCAAAATGGTTTCTATGAATTTTGTCTAACTTTATAGTTGTTTTTTTTTTGAGAGAGAGAGAGAAGAAGTGGGGGACAGGGGAAGAGGGGGAGAGAGAGAGAGAGAGAGAGAGAGAGAGAGAGAGAGAATATCTTAAGCAGGCTGCATGCTCAGCACAGAGCCCAACATGGGGCTCTATCCCACAATCTTGGGATCATGACCTGAGCCAAAATCAAGAGTTGGATGCCTAACTGACTGAGCACCCCCCAAATGCCCCTATGGTTGCTTTTTGTGGAGAAGATTTGTTGATAGCCTCACTTGGCTATAGCAAGAAGCATACCTCACCCATTCATTTGGTTTTAGTCTAGCTATATGTTTATATTTAAAGTGGGTTTCTTATAATCACCATATAATTGAGTCTTGCTTTTTTTTCATGTTGAAAATCTCTATCTTTTAAACGATACCTTTAGTCTTATGTTCAATGTAATTTCGATGCAGGTGGATTAAACTCTTGCATCTTGCTGTTTTTTGTTTGTTCCATCAGTTCATTATTCCTTTCCCCTCTTTTTGTGTCTTCTTTAGCATTGATTGAATCTCTTTATGAGCTCATTTTTGTCTCCACTATTGGCTTATTATTTAAATCTGAAAAAAAATTTTCTGTGGTTGCCCTAGCATTTCTAATACACATCTTTAATCACCATTTCACATTTAGTATAGTTTTTATTACAGGAAGGTTTTTGTACTCCAATTTCCTTGTCATATTTTATGCTATTGTTTTTATACATTTTTTCTTTTACATATGCTATAAACCCACAATACAATGCTATTTTTGCTTTAGAACAGGGGTGGCAAACTTTTTCTGTAAAGGGCCTGTTAGCAAGTATTTTAGGTGTTGTAGGCCATCTGGTCTTTGTCTCAACTACTCAACTCTGTCGTTGTAGTATGAAAGCAGCCATAGACAATACATAAAAGAATGGGTGTTACTGTGTTCCAAAGTAACTTTACTTACAAAAACAGGAAGTGGGTGAGATTTGGCCTTAGAGCTATACTTTGTTGACCCCCGCTTTAGACAATTATTTGAAACTATTAAAAATAATTAGAAGGGTATTTTATATTTACCTTTATTTCATCCATTTCATGAAATTTTCATTTCTTTATAGAGATCCAAGTTTGTATATGATATCATATTCCTTCTGCCTGAAGAACTTCCTTTAACATTTCTTATAGTATGTATCTGTTGGTAGTGAATTCTTTTAGGTTTTTGTTGGTCTGAAAAAAGTATTCCTCTTTAATTTTAAGAGATAATCTTATTGTTCATGTATGTATTTCTCTTCTCTAGCTGCTTTCAAGATGCTCTTATTTTTCTTTTTTCTTTTTTTAAAATTAAGATGGAATTTCAATATAGTAAAGTTTACCCATTTTATTTATTTTTTATTTTTTATTTTTTTACATTTATTTATTTTTGAGAGACAGAGGGAGACAGAGCATGAGCGGGGGAGGGGCAGAGAGAGAAGGAGACACAGAATCTGAAGCAGGTTCCAGGCTCTGAGCTGTCAGCACAGAGCCCGATGTGGGGCTCGAACTCACGGACCGTGAGATCATGACCTGAGCCGAAGTCGGACGCTCAACTGACTGAGCCACCCAGGTGCCCCACCCATTTTCATGTACAGTTCTGTGAGAGTTAATATATTTCTACAGTGGTATAACAACCCTAACAGTCAAGGTATAATATAGTTCCATTGTTCCCAGAAACTCTTCCTATGTCCCTTTGTATACAAGTCAGTTCCCCTCCTCACCTCAACCTCTGTCATTGATCTGTTTTCTGTCCGAATAGTTTTTGTCTTTTCCAGAATGTCATTTAAATGAAAGTGTCAGGTATGTAGCCTTTTGAGTCTGGCTTCTTTCACTTAGCATAATGCATTTGAGATCCCATCATGTGGCTGTGTCAGTAGTTTGTTCCTTCTTATGGCCAATCAGTATTGTGTCTTATGCATCTATCATAGTTTGTCTATAAAGCCACGACAGCAACACGTTTGTGGCTGTAACAAGGTGTGGCAGGATTGTTTTCCAAAAGGTTTAATAAACAAATCTGTAGTAAAACCAGCAGTATCTGAACATATCAGTTTTATAATATCCAACTCAACGCTGGGCATTATTTAAATATATTTTCTTCAAAATGGAAGCGTCTTCTCTTCTGACTGTAAGTAATATATGCTCTTTTAAAAGTTGTGGAACAGTCTCTACACAAAGAGTTACAGTTCCTTATATGACAAGATCTGGTGTCAGCCAGCCATCTGATCTAAAACTTAAACGTACGCCATTTTGCCCTTTTAGAGTGTAGCCCCTAGCACTAAACAGAATATTCTAGGTGTGAGCTGGATCTTCAGCCTTGCTCCACCTGCTGTATTTCTTTGAATGCGGCTCAAGTTTGCAGCCACTTTTTTTGGTAGTTGAGTCCCGTCAAATCATCTAGAACCCTAGTCTTTTTCACATGTGCTAATGTTAAGCCATAACTCTCTCATTCTGTATTTCTCCAGACCTCCAGTGGAAGACTTTACAAACATCCGTAGTTCAGTGTCAGATGTGGCCTGTGTGTCTAGCTTGTTGAGGCTATTTTTTGGACCCTCATGGTTAACCTACAATGAATGAGTTGTTGAAAAATGTTTAACAGATCAGAGAGCCAAAGGAGAACTCATGCCTCATCATAATCAACTCTTGCCATGTGTTAAGAATATTTTTAAAATTTTCTAATATTTATTTAGTATTTTGGAGGATAAAGAGATTACCATCTTATATGTAATTGCTGAGAGGTAGTGTTTAATATTATAAGATTTATTGAGACTCCTTTAGGTATGTTTTAATCAGCACCACGTTTTACTGTGTGTGTGTGTGTGTGTGTGTGTGTGTGTGTGTGTGTGTGTGTGTATCATTAATGCAGTATCTATTATGGTATCCTATGTATTACCACTATGTATATTTATTATTACTACCATATTTATTTAAAATGTTAAGGTGTTTTTTTTTTTGACACTTTAAACCGCATTGTAGACTACAGTTCCCAAACATATGTGGCAGCAACCAGAGAGATTAAAAACCACACCATTGAAGAGAGTAAAAATTCTATTTTAAGACCTATCCCAAAGCTAAATAGGATAGCAGTGTCATGGCTGCTGCTAATTTAGATTGCGTGAAATTACCAAAGAGGAACTGCTAGCCAGGGATAGTTACCATCTAAAAGCAAAAGAAATAAAGAAGTCTGTAAATAAAGAAGATAAAGTAAGTTTCATCATGCCAGCCATTGTTTACTTCAAGCAGTAGTAGATTAGCCTATTAGTAAAACCACTGTATCAGGCAATGTTCCATAGTAATACAGTGAGGAAAAACAGGACAAAGCATGAAAAATTAGGAAAGGAAACCAGATTCATAAGGGGTCACATATAAGAAAAGGCAAGAGTCATTTGGAAGTCTGGTGGAGTAGCAGAGAAAGACTAATATTAACATTGTATCCAGATAGGCTTTATCATTCTGCTGTTCTTTCTATTTCCTGCCAATATACTGGAAGATATTGAAACAGAATTATCAAGGTAGTCCCACACATTAAAAGTGTTAGGTGGAAAAAAAAATAGTGTTAGATGGAAGTGAAAAAAATGTTCCCAGATTTGAGCATAACTCCCTTTGGTGAAACAACTAAGCCATTCTTTTAGCAAGTGGAAGCCAATCCTCCTCCAGCTTGCAGTAAATTCTGGCAAGAAGCTACAGTTTTGTGACCTCTTTATTTTGGCTTTGTTTTATCCCTACTTTGCTTTAGTAATACTCATGACTCTTAACTCCTTTCAACGTGGGGGCAGGACACAGGTTGTTAAGGCAGATGCTGTGGGTTCAAATAGAAAGTACGTAGAAAGATATTAACTATCCCTGGCCAGGGTTTTTTCCTAAGCCTGTATGAGTAAATACATTTTTAATGAACATTTTTAACTCCTTTTAATTAATTCTGCATACCTCTGCCGGAATCTTTCTTAAGCCTACTTCAAGTTATGTGATTCCTGCTTGGGATATTTAGTTGCTCCAGACTGCCTTCCTGATTCAGGGCTGAGCTCCTCAGTTTGACCTGAAGATCTCAAGAAGTCATTAAGTCCTCATCTCCCACTTTTCACTTGTGTCTTGAGCTCCAGGCCACGGTGGACCGCTTCCTTTGCTTCACCACCTCCAAGCCTTTGTTCACGCTGTTCTGTCTGAAATCTGTCTCCTCTGTTGTGGCCTGCTAAAGTCTTACTATCCTTTGATATTTGGATTGTTCATTTGTTCAATACATATTTAAGTGGCTATGGGAGCTGTAGGCATTGTTCTAGTAGGTGAGCCTCTAGCAAAATAGAAGATCTTTGCTCTTGTAGAGCATACTTTCTAATAGTTCACCCCACTGAGATATAAACCCATCTCCTTCATCATCTTTTTTACTTTCTCTAAATTGATGTGCTACATATTTACACAAATCATGATGATGAGGAAGAAGAAAGTGAGATATTTGAAGTGATCACTGTGGCTGGACAGAGAACATTCCAGATGCTCTAATTTTAAAAGTATGTATCCTCAGTGTAGAATGAAGCAAATGTAAGCAAAGATAGGTATAAAAGAGTGATATTGACCTGAACGAATAGTGTCAGGATATATAAAAGCTAGGATACCCAGAGGCCTCTGAGGTGAGGGACACGAAGGATAACCAGAAATACAAAAGGTTATGTTCAGAGCAGAACAGCAGGGAGTAGACATAGCGAGCTTCTTGTACAAGATGAGGTGATGTTAATGTATGACAGAACAGAACTATTTAACGCCTCTTTTTCCGTATTTTCTGTCAAGAAGAAAGCTAACTAACTGGAATGATAGAGCAGCTAAAAATCCCAGATGGGAGACGCTGTAAGTCCAAATAGCCGATCAAAAAGTATTGTTTTCTGGTGCTTGTCTTCTCACCCCCACTCTGTCCCTTCACCCTGGGAGCTGAAAGAACATCCCTCCAGCCAGGGAACTGAAAAAACTTGTAGATGAAATTACTGAACTGTCATCTTTAACGAATTGTAAAGAACAGATGAGGTACCAGAAGTTTAGACATAGAACAAAGTACAGTTGACCCTTGAACATTGTAGGGGCCAGGGGTGCTGGCCCCCTGCACAGTCAAAACTCTGCATATAACTTTAACTTCCCCAAAACTTAACTGCTAATAACCTGTTATTGACCAGAAGCCTTACCAATAACATAAACAATTAACACCTAATTTGTATATGTGTTATATACTATATCCTTACAATACAGTAAGCTAGAGAAAATATTATTCAAATCATAAGGAAGAGAAAATACATTTACAGTACTGTACTATACTGAAAAAATTTGCTTATAAGTGGACACATAATTCAAACCATGTTGTTCAAGGTTCAACTGTAGTTGCATTAAAAAGGGGGGGAGGGATGGGGAGATAACGAAATGTGCATCACTAACATTCTATCCATTGGTTCCAACTTTGCATCTTTAGAGTTTGCTCCCTTTTAAAATATTTATAGCGAGGCACCTGGGTGGCTCAGTCGGTTGAGCGTCTGACTTCGGTTCAGGTCACAATCTCATGGTCTGTGAGTTTGAGCCCTGCATCGGGCTGTGTGCTGACAGCTCAGAGCCTGGACCCTGCCTCAGATTCTGTGTCTCCCTCTCCTCTTCCCCTCCCTCCCCTCACTCTCTGTCTCTCTCTCTCAAAAGTAAACATTAGAAAATAATTAAAATATTTATAGCCTATTATTTTGTCTCCATCGGCCTTGTCTTTTGCAAACTCAAAATTTTTCAGGATATGCCCATGAGAAGATTGCAAGTAAGATGCTACAGGGTTCTGACCTTGACCTCTATCTTATTCAACATCATATCAATTGACTTAGCTTCTACCAAGGGACTCTGGACGTATTTCATGTTCATTAAAATTTTGTTTATTGACCTTAAATAAAGAGGTAGAGGCATATTAATTAAATTTGCAGGTGATAAAATGTTAGAATACCTAACATGATGCATGACTGATCCCAAGGTTCAGAATGACCTCAACAGACTTGCAAGGTGGGCTGAAACCACAATGGCATTTAAAAGGAAAAAATGTCAAATCTTGCATTAGATGAAAAAAATCAGTTGCATAAGCACAAGTTGTAGGAAAACTAGCTCAACAGAATTCAGTGGAAGTAGGGGGACTTTTATTGATACCAAGATCAGAAAGTAGAAACAGTAGTCTCGGCACCGTACGTGACATTGGTTACTCTCTACCTGCAGGAGTGTTCTGGGTGTAATGTTTAAGATCTTTATAATGTTGGTAAATAGAGCTAAATAGAGTGACCAGAAAGTTGTTGTCAGGAAACCTTGTCAAGCAAAGAAGTCTTGAAGCAGGTAAGAATTTTTAGGTTGGAGAAGAGATAATTTTTAGGAGATCACATCTGTCTTCTAACATAATATAGCTGCTGAATGGCTATAGAATTAGATTTACTTTTGTGAAGTCCCAGTGACCAGAATGGAGACCAATGGGGAGAAGTTATTGGGAGGGTAGTTTTGGTTTGAAATAAATAATAAAGAACTCTCTATCAATAATCATTATGATGGTAATATTTATTAAGCAATTACAATACATTAGGCAATGAGCAAAGCACTTTTCATGCAGCATCTCATATTTAATTCTAACAGCAGACTTGTCATATGGGTCCTTTTTGGTCCCTAGCCAAACAGCTTTCTTTTTTTTTCTTTTTTAATGTTTATTTTTGAGAGACAGAGAGAGAGAGACAGAGTGAGCAGGGGAGGGGCAGAGAGAGAGAGGGAGACACAGAATCCGAAGCAGGCTTCAGGCTGTGAGCTGTCAGCACAGAGCCCAATGTGGGGCTTGAACTCTCGAACCGTGAGATCATGACCTGAGCTAAATTCCAATGCTTAACCAACTGAGCCACCCAGGTGCCCCGCCAAACAGCTATTCTTAACCTAGATCTCACTGGTCTCAGAAGTCTGTGCTTGGGGTACCTGGGTGGCTTAGTCGGTTGAGACTTTAGATTTTGGCTCAGGTCATGATCCCAGGCCTTGGGTTCAAGCCCTGCATCAGGCTCTGTACTGAGTATGGAGCTTAAGAATCTCCCCCACCCTGCCCTGTCCCCCTCTTCCTCTCTCTCTCTCCTCCCACCCTGCTCCTCTCCCCCCGCTTGTGCACTCTCTCTCTAAAATAAAGAAAATTTAAAAATCTGTGCTCATAACCCCTGTGCTATCTGGCAGAGTAATGAACTCTCCATTACTATATATGTTTAAGCGTAAGGATCCCTTTTATAACTTAGAATCAATTCTTGCAATTCATAAGAGTATGGAGGAGCAGTGTGGCATTATGGGAAAAGAGCACAGACTTGGAGTTAGTTCAGGGATGGAAAATGTCACACATTGGCCCTGTGATCTTGGGCGAGTTGCTTCACCCCTCTGAGCCCTGATTTCTTAATCTGTAAAATAAGGATACTAATACCTACCTCAGGGAGTTAATGGGGGAGGATTAGTTTATGTGGGCAGCATGGCTTATGTGTAGCATATATTTTGTACGTATTGAGGGCTCAACAGATAATTGCGGTAATTGTGCAAAGATTCTTTCTAATTTTAACAATTATGGTCAGTGGACTTTGACCACCATCATTTTAACTTTGTACGTTTCTGTATTTTTTAACATTGTCTCTAACTCAGTACTTGCTAATATCTCAATTAGAACAGAGGCTTTGGTTGTTAGACTTTATTTTGTTTACTATTTCGTATAGATCATGTGCATATGTTTACTTTCTATGATTTTTTTCCTGTTGTTTCCTTTTCTGATGGAAAGTAGCAGTCACCTCCTAATTTGCTCCTGTCACCTTGGAAACAAAATAAAAGTCAGTAAGCCTTTGGGGGTTTCTTGTTACTAAAATACATAGGCATTAGTGCATGAAATTTATAATAACTATTTGGGGGACCTGTGGGCCAATTTGTGTGGTTTTCCCCATTTCTTGACTGTCCAGGGAGTTGAAATTATGAAAAAGTAAGATGCAGTTGGATGTGGCACTAGTTTTGCCCTTGAGGGGTTTTACAAGCTAGTAGGAAAAAAAAAATCACAATGAACTCAAAGCCTAGAATTTTAGAAGCATAGTGCATAATACCTATCATTTGTTGAATGCCTGCTTTACCATGTGCCAAGGGCTACACTAGTTGCTGTCTGTGCAGTTTCTTTTTTAATCTTCAGAAGAATCCTATGAAGGAGGTATTCAATCATCCTTATTTTGTAGGTAAGAATGCTTAGGTATGACAGTGTTGTGGTGTAGACAACCTGTTCAATTTCCGCGGAGATTTACACTCAGGTCTGTCATATTCCAAATACCCGGTTCTTTGCATCACACTGGAAGAGGTGAGCCATAGTCCTAGAAAACAACCATGCAGAGGAATTATTAATTGAGCTGATCCTAAAGGAACAGGCGGGAGTTGGGTGGGATGTGCTGATTTGCGTCAGGAGGAGTGGAAGAACAGAGTCCCTAGGTGGGAGGAAAGGAGGAGCAGAGTGAGCCTGAGTATGCCACTGTTGGGGAGGTGGGGTGGAGACTGTGAGATAGCTGCTGGACCAAAGAGAGGAGGTGCATCTTGAGGAGGAGGAAGAAGGAAGGTTAGAAAGCTAAACTGTGGCCAGTTCATAGATGCTTTTAAAAGCCAGGGAAAGGAATTTGGAGGTGATGTTCTAAGAAGCAATTATAGTTTTGTGTGTGTTGTAATAGAGCACAAGGTATTGGCAAGTTGAAAGCTGTGCTTTTTTTTTTAAGTTTATTTATTTTGAGAGAGAGCACGTACACATGTGTGCACAAGCAGGGGAAGGGCAGAGAGGGAGAGAGAGAGAATCCTAAGCAGGCTCTGTACCATCAGCATGGAACCCATTGGTGGTGTTTGATGCGGGCTCGACACTGGGCCTGAGCTCACAAGCTGTGAGATCATGACCCAAGCCATAATCAAGAGCCAGATGCTTAACCCAGCTGAACCACCCAGGCGCCCCCAAAGCTGTGCTTTTTTGATGATTGGTATGACAGTAGCCAGAGATGGGCATACAGTTAGGAGACCATTGTAATTTTCTAGTGATGGGCTGATGAAAGTCTGGATTGGTGGGGGCACAGTCGAAGGAAGGGCAAATCTGACACATTTTCAAGGAAGAAATAACAGAACTTGACAGAGTGGATACAGGAAGTACAGGGAGTGGAAAGGAGCTATAGGGTTGTTTGCTGGGAGGAGCAGAATAATGGCAGAACTGGGAAGGGAGTGTTAACCTTAAAAATATAATTGGCAGTTATTTTACCAGCAAAAATGGTTTTGTTCAAGAATATTAAAGAATTGCAATGTGGGACCAGCAAGCTATGGCAAAACCATAGGCACCCTGAAAAACGAAGGAGAGGAAGGCTCTTTTATAATGGAAAGGGGGGAGTGGGGAGGGCTGCTATAAACAAAAATGTTCATCGGACTGAACTGGGAGTTTGAAGTATAGTAGTTTTTCATAGGCTGTGTTATGACAGTGTCTCACTGTGTGGGCTGTTGCAGGCAAGGAGAAAATCTTTCTCCCTCCTGCTAGGGTAGTGAAGTATAGTTTTCTTCCTGTTGGGGTTGCAAGTTATGTTTCTTTGTGTTGGGGTCTGCACTTAACAATGGTAGGATGTGATAGATACCCCTAATGACCTTTGATTCCATTGTATTTTATTATTTTCTTAGCATTTATTTTTTTAATGTTTATTTTTGAGAGAGAGAGAGAGAGAGAGAGAGAGAGAGAGAGAGAGAGGAGGGCATGGAGAGAGGGAGACAGAGAGAATCCCAGGCAGGCTCTCCACTGTCAGCACAGAGCCTGATGTGGGGTTCAAACTCACAAACCATGAGACCATGACCTGAGCTGACATCAAGAGTCAGACACTTAACCGACTGGGCCACGCAGGTACCCTATTTTAAATTACATTTTCCTTTTATTTTCCTTTTATTTTTTACAGGAAATTAATTTTTTAAATTGACCCTGCAAAACCACAGTCAGTAGTAGGAGTCATTCTGGTGCTGCACACTGAACCTTTTCTGGCCTGGCACCATTATAGTGCCCCTCTTGTCACGGAGAACAGTTAAGGTGGTACTGGGGAAGGAGTGGGGTTGAGAGTGTGGGAGGAAGTAGAAGGGGCAGGTGGTTTTCAAAGTTTGCTCTGATTTTCTGACTTGATTTGCTGTGGGTCCATTGAATGCAGTGTTATAGTCATGGCAAAAGCCTCTATGCTCATGTGCTCAAACACAGATGTAATGTTTTATAAAGGGCAAGCTAAATATCTTGGGTGGGAGTTGAGGGGTTTATGAATCTCCATATTATTATTTTACTGAACATGCCAAGGACCAGCTCATCTTTCTGGGTCTGTATCTTTAAACAGAGTGACTGCTAATATGAATGTACGGTACTCATGTTGGAAATTGCTACCCTCATTTAGAAGCCATTAACCTTTATGTTGATAAAATAATGTTCTTAACTGAGTATGTGAAATCTGTGCTGAACAGCTGCAGCCTTTCCGGAACACTAACTTAAAAAGTGCTCGTCATACTTTTTGAAAATCAAAAGCATGTGGGTGGGATGAAGTCACCTGAGCAATTTTCTATAATTACAACTTTCAAGGCCTTTTCCTTTGTCTTTTTCAGGCTGACTTAATACACGCACACACATGCATGCACACACACCCCAGACGTGCAACTTACGATTTTCTTATTTTTCTCTATAGATTTTTTGCACTTGTTTTTTGTTAAATAGTTGCAATTCCCTAGGAAGGTATATGCTTTCTTGTTCCTTTCCTGGTTTGTTTGAAACTTTGTATTTCTGAAGACTTTGAAACCCCCCCTTATAGAGCTACCTAAAGCCTTCTGAGCCATGAGTGACCCCTTTGAAAGTATGCCTGATTGCTTTGGATCTAAACCGACCTCTCTGGGGTAACACTGGGAACCCCCAAATGCCATGGCATCCCAGAAAATGATGTTAACCAGAAAGATGTTAGAATCATCACACAACCTTTTGTATGTGACTGGGTTCCTCAATGCCCTCGTGGTCAGCAAATACTGGAATTAGAATCGTTACTCATGCCTAGGACCAACCCACACTGGGAATTAATTTCTGCATTCTGATAATTAAGGCAGGTTTGCTGCTAATGTTCCCTGAAAGAAGGGAATAGAGAAGAATATCGTTTCTATTTGTGCCTTTTAATTAACAGAGAAATGGAAGGGACAGGGTTTTAAAGAAGATTTCATGAGAGAGGATTAGTACCTGACATAGTTCAGTAGTTCTGTCATAGTTGGACACATATTGAGAATACCAGCACCAATCTTTCCAATAAGCTAACTGAAAATCTGAATTTTAGCTTCTTTTATGTGTGGAATAAAATTGTTGGCTTTACAAAATTATTCATCAAGTGGTGCTTTACCAAAGTGATGTTAAACATGAAGTAGTGTAATATATCTGAAATACTATTTTAAGAGTCACTCATTTTTCTTTTCTTTCTTTTTTTTTTTTTCCTTCCTAAGTAACAACAGTTCTTCACCTAGAATAGAATTTTGGGCTTGCATTGTCTATAACATTGGTAGTTCCTTCTTGCTACTGATTAGCAGGGATATCTTTTTCAGGGAGGTTAAAATTATTAATTTCTCTGGTTATCTTTTTTCCTTTCTGTCAACAGAGGCAGTACATAGTCTTCCTGAAGGTATTTGAAAAGACCTTTGTATACATGTATAGTGCCTTGGGCCAAAGAAATGAGGCGCTATGTTACTTGTTTCAGAAGATACACTAATGCATCAAAAACAAGTGACCGAAAAAACAAACTACAGTTAGTAACCTTGTTGCTTCAAAATGAGCAAACGTTTTGGGAGAGCAAGTTCTCGCTGGACATCACTAAATAAGAATGAGTTGATGTCACACTTGGCAAGAAGCAACTCTTAAATTTTTTTTTTCCATACAAATAGTACAACATGGCGGGGAGGGGGGACTGCGGGCAAAGGGTAAAGAATTATGGGGGAAAATAAGCTAGAGAAGGAATGTGAGAATGAGTTGCTTGCTACAAAAGAATTACTGTGATATAAAAGCCATGTTTGTTTTGTCAAGAGGAATCTGAGCTGGAACTTGAACTGATGAAGGGGAGAGATGTTTACCGGTCTCCTCCTGCACTCCTTCCGAGGCCGTTGTGCGCTGATCCCTGTGGAGGGTTGTGTAACTGCCTTGACTCATTTTCAGGGAAAAATGACCCCTGTAGCTGTTTTGGCTCAGCAGAGTGCTGCATCAAGTATAAGTGAAGAAGTCCCCAAACATAGCGATATCGAACTCAAAACATAGTTATTTTAATTAGGATTTCCAAACACTAGGAGGCAACACGGCCCACTGGAGCATGTGCCACCACCAGCTTGTCCCTTCCCAGAATTCTGTGCAGCATTGGGAATTTGGACAACCTGATGGCCGATTTTACATGTTCCTAAAAGCCAGAAAATGTCAAAATTAGCCAAGTATTTATTGAAATTAGCTGGAGTTATCTGGCACAGTGAATGTCTGCGGTCCAGTGTTTCATAACAAGAGTGGGAGAGTGTGGGCTGGGGGCACTACTGGCATTTTGGGTGGACCAGCCTTCATTGTGTGGGACTGCCCTGTGTATGGGAGGATGATTAACATCTCTTTCCACTAAATACCAGTAGTGCCCCCAGTCTCTGTGACGGCCAGAGAGGCCCTCTTCTTCCCAAACCCCTCCTCACCCCAGGGCAGAACTAAATCAGTATGTGCTTTGCAGTTTTATTAAGTGGCATGGTTTTCTTTGTAATTATTTGCTTCCCAGAAAGTTCTTAGAAAGTCTTAAGAAGTTGTGCATTTATAATATAGTACAAGCTTCATTCAGATTAGATTTCATAAAAAATCTGTTGGAAAGATGGATGGCAGGGAAGGACATCACCAGGAGAGAAGAGTGAGATGGAAGTGTCTTCTTTAGCCCATTATCATTCCTCCAGGTCTCCAGTTCTGTGCCTGGTTCCTCTTTTTTTGGGAGGCAGCAAATGTGTAGTCCAGGAGTAGAGACAAGGGCATGAGATAAAGTAGAGGAAGATAACAGGACAGCTGGAGGGGGGTGGGGGGCAAGTATGTGTAAGGAAAATATTTCGATTGGGATAGAAAGGTGGAAGACATGGAGACGATGAAAGGTGATAATGAAATTGGAGCGTTCACACAGCATTGTTAAGCTTACAACGTTGGTATTTCTGGGACAGTTTTGTGTACCACAGATCTAGAACTTGCAGAGGAAAAACCCACCTGGGATCATTAAATCAGTTGAAGACTTTCACATGCATGTTGAGTTATGGTATTTACTGTTTTTTTTTTTCATAGGTTTGAGTTTTTAAGCCTCACCTTGGAGAGACTGTGTGCTTCTAGGGACTTAGCCAGCGATTTAGATCCACTGTCAGCTGTTGCTTTCATTACAGGTTTCCTGAGCTTAGTTCATGGAGTCACTGACTGAAAGAGACATACTTTTCCATTCATCTGGACTTGCTGAAAATAATACAGTGCTTTACTGGAAAAGCTAAGCATAAACGTTGGCCAATTAGTAGCATACAAACTAACCAAATTAAATGGTATTATTTTTTTTTTCTTTTTTTTTTTCAAAAATTTTTTTTCAACGTTTTTAATTTATTTTTGGGACAGAGAGAGACAGAGCATGAATGGGGGAGGGGCAGAGAGAGAGGGGAGGGAGACACAGAATCGGAAACAGGCTCCAGGCTCTGAGCCATCAGCCCAGAGCCTGACGCGGGGCTCGAACTCACGGACCGCGAGATCGTGACCTGGCTGAAGTCGGACGCTTAACCGACTGCGCCACCCAGGCGCCCCTAAATGGTATTAAATAAGAGGTGCAAACAGAGGGAAGTTTTGAGAAGTGTGAACAAAAATCGCACTGATCTTCATTATCAGTCACTCCTTAACTTAAAACTTTGGATTTCTACCAGGGCTCAATTGAGTATAAGAACATTCCTTTTAACACTTCCAGATCTTTTAAATGAGCTTTGAAGACACTGACTTGCGTGCATATCGCTGAGTTTTTAGCCTTCTCACTAGTTGTCAAACATTCTGCTGGTCTTTCTTCTGTGGAGGTCTTCTCTTTGTCCCAGGCTATCTTTCTGAGCAGCCAGTGTGCCATTTGCTCTCTAATTGTCTAGAATTGTCTAGTTTTGCTAACTCTTAGCATGAGTAGAATTACCTTGGCACCACATGGCTGGAGAAGGGTATGTTTTCCTGAATGGCTCTCATGGTAGCTGAGGATGGAACTGTGGTGGTGTCATAAGCCCTTGTGGGAGGCAGAACCATAGCTTCCATCGGGTTTGCAAAGGGGTCTCAGACCTAAAAGATTTTAAGAAGTACGGCTGTGGCTAGAGAACCTTGTCCCCGATAGAGATCGCCAACTGCTACCTATTTTTTTTTTCATTTGGAATATTTCAGCATATAGCAAAAATAACAAACACCTGAATCTTCATTTACCAACTTTGTCAGACTTTAGTATTTTACCATATTTGTTTGATTTTTTTGCCCCCCCCCAAAGAAAAACATTTCAAATAACTTCAAGTGCCCTTCACTACTTTTTGTGACCCTCCCTAACATTTTTTTCTCCTTTCCTCTCTATAGGGAATCAATGATCTGACTGGTGTTCATCATGCCCACACATTTTTTTCATGTCTTTACCTTATACTCCATATTTATAGAACTCTAAACAGTATCTAATATTCTTTTATATGTTTTGACTTCATATAAATCGCATTCTGTTGTATGTATCCTATATATATACTTCTGTAACTTTTTTTTTTTGGCTTATACTTTTGAGATCTATCCATGTTGATACACACCTCATTTTGACTGCTGTATTGTGTTCCACTGAATGTTTCACAATTCACTTATCCATTGTCCTGTTAATGTTTGAGTTGTTTCAGATTTTTTCATTATTGAACAGTTTGTTAGTGGGCATGCTTGTACATGTCTCCTCATGCACATGTATGAAAGTTTTCCCTAGGGTATGTAACTAGGAATAAATTACTGTTTAGTCTGGGACAAATCTTTTCAGCTTTACTAGATACTATGAAATTATTCTTTACGGTGCTTATGCTGATTTATATCCTTACTAGCTATGTTTGAGAGTTCTTGTTGTTCCACATCCTCAATAAAACTGATATTGTCCCAGCTGTTCTTTGTTTACTGATTAATTTAAAGACAGCACTGTGCATAGCAACCATCTCAAACACAGGGTCAGATGCAAACTTATTCTTTTTTTATACCAGGCTTCCTCCTTTAAAGGAATTGTCGCTTTCAGAGTTACGAATCCAAGATAACCAAACAGAGGGGTATTTTGCCCGTGTTTATTTTTTAAAATAGTATTTCTTTTTTTTCACAATCATAAAATGGAAATATTATTTTAGATAAGTTGGAAAACAGATTTACAAAAAAACCTAAAAATTCCACCCCTTAGATATAGCTTTGTTAACATTTTGCTATGTATTTCCTTCTGGCGTAAACATATATGTGATACACATTTACTCTGCATTGAGAATTGTGCTGAATTTGTCATTTTATATCACAGTTTCATTTAAAATTATATTGTAGGATTTCCCATGTCATGGAATATTATTTGAAAACACCATTTAATAGCTGCATAACATTTAATCTCCCCTTAGAGGAAATTTTTATATTAAAATATACTGTAGTAAACAGTCTTGGTATATAAATCTTCTTCTGAGTTTCAGTCTGTTTCAGGGGGGTAGATTTCCTAGAAGTCAGTAAATATTTATGGAATTAGACTGAATAGATTATAAGCAAAGCATCCAGGGAAGAAAAAAAAAAAAGTAGCCAAAAGAGAGGAAAACAGGAGATGTTTCCAGGAGTGTTAGATGGGGGGTAGGGGGGAGTCATCAGATCTATTAATTTAACTTCTCTCATAGTTGAATTCAGTGGCAAATCTGTCTCTTTCCTGAATTTGGAGACCCTTCTCTTAATAGGGACCATGTTAGAGGTAAACTCTATCCTACCGTGGACACCAGAGAGTTGGTTGTGCATTATAGTGTTCAAAGATTATAGGATCTTAGAACTGGAAGGAAATCTTTAATGTTTTATCATTCTGGTTGCAGAGCTCCTGAGTTGAGTGTATTTTATAGACTATTTCATCAAAGTAGACTTCTAGCCTTGACTTGCTTTACATCTAACCCCACACAGCTCATTGTCATACAGGGCAATTTGCTCCTTTATTGGACAGCTTTGATTCGTTCAGCATGGTTCTTTTACTTAAATCCAAAGATTTTCTGTAACTTTCATTTGCTGTTTACTTTGTTCTTTTAATGAACGGCTCTCTGAAAATAATTCTGGAAATATTTTACCTTTACATGTTTATCTCTTAGCTTCTACTATGATTAATATGAAAACAAACATATGTTTGACCTACTTTTAGCCTTTGTTTTTTTCCAAGGTACAATTTATCTTTATTGTAAAAATGATATATGTGAACATAGGCAAGATAGAAAAACTTTACACATATTTTTATATGTGGTGGACCCTAAAGTTCTGGAGTGTTTGTAGAATATATTTCATCTTAATATGTGGTGGACAGAAAAGTTCTGGAGTGTTTATAGAATATACTTCTCATTTTATTACTGTTTATTAGAAGCTGCATATGAGCAGTGATTTTGGTGTATACACAATGCCAGTTCTCTGCTAATAATAACAACCTTTTTCTTCCCATCTGTCTGTCTCGCTTTTTTTTTTTTTTTTTTGGTGCCCAGAGGTGTTAACATAAATTATCTCCTTTAATCTCTGCCCATCCTCTTAGGGTAGGCATTTTCCTCTTAGCAGATAAGGCTCAGAGAGGTTTCAAGACCTCCTGTCACACAGCTGTTAAAGGTAGGGCCAGCATTTCAACTCAGGTCTAATTCCAAAACCTTTTTATTTAGCCAGTTTGCCTGTCTGCCTCTTGAACGTATGTTAATTTCATAATAAAATCAGATGTGTTGGGGTGCCTGGGTGGCTCAGTCGGTTAAGCGTTTGACTTCAACTCAGGTCACGATCTCGCGGTCTGTGAGTTCGAGCCCCATGTCGGGCTCTGGGCTGATGGCTCAGAGCCTGGAGCCTGCTTCCGATTCTGTGTCTCCCTCTCTCTGACCCTCTCCCGTTCATGCTCTGTCTCTCTCTGTCTCAAAAATAAATAAACGTTAAAAATAAAATAAAATAAAATAAAAATAAAATCAGATGTGTTTCCGTTCAAAAGATGTTTGTGTCTTTGGGTCTCTCAGTTAGCGTATCACATCGGTAACGTGTGATACCTCTACTTGCTTCCCTCTCATCATCCCAGTTGCTCTTGCCTTGGTTTGGACACACCAGAGATTTTCTTCCCCTGACTGCCCATCTCTCCCTAGTGCCCTACGGGGCTTCTTCCTGTTTCTGGGGAAACTGAAGCACGGAATGAGAAAAGAGTAACAAATGACCACATAATTTTTTTTTTCCTTAATATTATCAACTGATACGTTCCATAAAGGAGGATGTTTTCACAGCTGTGTGCTTCAGGGATGGTGGGAAAAGTTTGCATTTTTATTGCTTGAATATCTTCTACAACAAAGGCACATGCTTGATGGACTTGGAATGTGAAAACCTGTTCTCTCAGTCAGCCCTGTGATAGTGATCTTTGTGTTTATGGTCACACTGGGATTCAGATATGTTATCTCCATGAACTTCAGACCAGAGGTCAGAAAACCAAGGAGTGAACTTGCTGAATATATGATTTAATTACCCTAGATCAATCAAGTTTTGACTTAGTGATGACGGGATATACTGTGTGTGTATTTTATGTAGTTGCTAGGGGAAAGGAACAAAGTTTAATACTTGGTTTTGTTGACCTTTGGTATCACTTTTATCTTGTAGTTCCATATAAAACTGCCTTTGCCAAATATTCAAAAGGCTGCAGTCAAGTGATTTATAGATAAAACCTCATTCACTACTTGCATAAGAAGAGCCCATATCTTCAAATATGGGTGACGTAAGTTTACTTTAGAGACAGGAATGAGTTCATTTCTTTGGAGAGATATGAACAGAATGTCTCTTACTCCAGTGAGAAATAGATTTAAATCAGGACTTTGCTCAGAGGAAGTGGAATGGGGTAACCGGGCAGTTGAGCCTTCAGAAGTTAGGGATCTTTAAGCAAGGCCCAAGGGGTACACCAATTGTGTATTGTGGCACTCATCCAGATAGGAGCATTCCTCAGTACTCTGTAGGGAATGGCAAACATCTATGGAGAACTACTTTGTATATGGCTGTAAGGTGCTTATGTGCCTTGGGTCTTTCAGAGACCTGGGAAGAAAGCAGGAACGTTGATAATAATACACAAAAAGGATTCTATGGTAAGTGCCAATAATGAGCCTTCAACCAAGTGTATTCCAGAGATACAGCCCATAAAAAGTATGATTTACTTATAAAAGGGCTATGTTGCTACTGAATACTTTTTGACATTTCGATTCCAAATTATAGTCAAATCTCAAATAAGCAAAACTGCCTTAACCGTAAGTCAAGAAGAAAATGCTATTTTAAATTAATTCCTCAAGTAAGTTGCCAAATAATGGACACTAGAATTTCAGGAATTAGCAACTCTGGCTCTCATGGTTTGGCTACTGTATTATCTCCCTTAAATTACAGCAATATTTCTGTCACCCAAAATCATTCATGTACAATATTTTTTCTTTCTGTGAACTCCAGTACATATTTCCATCATGTGATTTGTTGCCATGATTATTATTACTATTAACTCTACTTGCTTTGTATAGGGGATGATAAAATCCGCCTTTTAAAGTCGTGCTGACAGTTAAATAAGATAAAATACATTACATGGTCAGCACAATGCTTGGCTAAGGGGATGCCATCATTAACGTTAACTATTGTTTTTCTCACTTGTGAAATATAATGCTTTATTTGACACCTGACATAGAGTTACATTTTAGTAAATTGTCACAATATTGGCTTATTGTTTACAAAGAGACTTAACATGTGAAAATATGTCAAGGAAACCTAACTCAAAATTATAGTCAAGAAATCATGAAAGTTGCCCTCTTATGCACATAACACTCGTTAGGACTTGCGTAGTCCAACAGGAAGAAGGAAGATTTCCTCTGGACCGAGCAAGCTGCCTTCGCCTACAGCCCATCAGATGCTACCACCTCCAGCCACCTGCAGCCAATGAGAAGGCACCACCACTTTGAATGCTTATTTTTTTCCCCAGTGAGCTTTTCTTTAAAACAACCCTTCCAACTTCTTTTTCTCCATAGAAAGACGCTCTCCTCCTTTGTTGCCCAGACTTGCCTGTGGTTCGCCATAGTTTGCTTGTTCCAAATTGAAGTTCCTCTGCTATTCCCTAATAAACTCGATTTTGCTGGCTGAATCACTTACCTTTTTCTTCTGAGAGGTTGACAAACATACATTATCTCATTTAATTCTCTCTGCTACTTTCAAGGTATACAGTATTACCCTTAGTTCACTGATAGAGAAATTAAGGTTAAGTGTATCGGTCAAATTTCAAAGTGATAGTGAATAGCTTCCAGAATCTCTAGAAGAGCTCTAGAATCAGATTTTGGGTCACCTACCTAAGCATAATGGCCAAAATTGTGCCATAGAACTTAACCATTGAGGTCACTACTGCTGTTATGACCAAACACTTTGGCATGCCCTGTATCATAAACAGTGCTGGCTGGCAGTGTAGACTGAACTTTGCCACTGGTTCTGCTTCTGTTGTTACCTCAGAAACCCTGTTTTTCCAGAAACAGTTGTCACCAGGGAATGTACCTTGTAGAAGGTCCCTATTTTGCAACATTTGCTCCCCATTTAGAGTCAAGGGTGGATGCATCGATTGGTGGAACTTCTGTCATGTGCTTGTATTTGAGCTGCAGGGCAGATGGGGAAAAGGCCCTTGGTTCTTCAGCTTCTCTGTGTAATGGGCAAGGAGGCTCTCATATGTGACACTACGCTTTATTGCAGTTCCTTGGGTCTTACCTCTGTATACAGAAGGAATATTCTATATTTCCTGTTAATTGTATATGAGCAGAATAGAAATTGAGATTGTTTTCCCTATTAGTAGGAAATCAGATTTTTTTCTAAAATCTATCTTGTTCCTAGTAATTATCTGTTATCAATCAGCCATATTGCCTCGACTTTTTAAACTGTTAACAAATGAGAACTTTCTACCTGATCAGGGTGTGTTCTTCGGTATAAACAGTCCCATATTTCCCATAATCCATTAGAGTGCAAGGTATGTAATCCTTCAGGGAAACCATGAGGTAATACCCACAAGCAGGGTGACTCCTTGAAGCAACACAGTCGTGGCCTTAGTATTTCAGACTTTTTTGGTTGCATCCTTTTCTTGGTACTTCATTTGTTTTTATTTAAAGCGAACCTGCGATTGATCTTTCTGAAAACCTAAAAAAAAAAATTTGGGGTCCCCAATGTGATTGCTCTTGACTCTAAAGGTAGCCTCCCCTCAGTCTTGGTGTGCCTTGCAAAGTCTGTATTTTTAAGAAGTTGTGTATATTTCAAACTACTATAAGTAGCATTACGTGTTAAAATGCAGTTTTTAAGAGAACATGTTCAGTTCCTCAAAGCAAACTCTTTTTAGAGGGAAGGATCCTTTGGTGCTCCAACCAACCATCCTCACTTTGTCTGGAAAGCTGCCGTTTTGATATTTCAGCAAGTGGAGAACACCAGGGTGTGGTGAACACTAGCTGCCAAATTGTAGGGAGGACTCAGGTGCTCCATTTTTATAGGCTGGCATTTGTACCTCCAGACACGTGAGACAGAGTGGACTTCCTGTGTTCATTCACTGAGAGATGTTGAAGGTTGTGACTTCTGAACTATAAGTGTGTGTGATAGACTACGTTTATTTTTATACTCAGAGGAAGGGTCTTCTGAATTTAAATATGTTCCTTTCTGCAAAGAATTCTAAATTAGTCTTGGCCCTATAATTTAAAAAAAAAAACCTGGTCTAGCAGTGTAGAACAATATTTTATCTTCCTTCTCATAGAAACATGAAGTTTTCCAAGTTTGGAAGAAACCATGGTTCAACTCATTCAGTTTTCAGAGAAAGAAATAAGATCTACTGTTCTCTCGATTTATCCTTTTATATTTTAGATTTTGTTCTCTACTGACCACCTTTTTCTTTTTTTTCTTGGCTGCTTTATTAGAGGGGTAGTGTGGAATATTTTTGCTTAGCAAAAATTGAAATCTATCCACTTGACTCTTTTTATTGTGGTAAAATATACATAACATAAAATTTATCACTTTCACCCTTTTTGAGAGTATGATTCAGTGGCATCAAGTATATTTATATTGTTGTACAACATCACCACCATCCTTTTCCATCATTCTTAACTGAAACTATACCAATTAAACAGTCACTTCCTATTCCCTCCTCCCCTCAGTGCCTGGCAACCATTAATCTACTTTTTTTTTTTTCCTCCATCAATTTGACTATTCTGTGTACATCATGTAAGTGGAATCATACCATATTTGCCCTTTTGTGTCTGCCTTATTTCACTTCGTATGATGTTCTCAAAGTTCATCCATGTTGTAGCATAGGTCAGAATTTCCTTCCTTTTTAAGGCTGAATAATATACATAGTAAGTATTTGCCATATTTTGCTTATTTTTTCATCCATTGCTGGATGCTCGGATTGCTTCCATGTCTTTAACTACTGTGAACGTGAATGTACAAATGTCTTTTCAAGACCCTGCTTTCAGTTCTTTAGGGCATGTACACACAAGTGGAACCACTGGTAATCATATGATAATTCTGTGTTTAATTTTTTGAGGACCTGCCATGCTATTTTCCATAGTGACTCTACCATTTTCATTCCCATCAACGGTGCCCAAGGGCTTCACTGTCTCTACATCCTCACCAACACTTGTTTTCTGGTTTTGTGTTAATTTGTTTTGTTTTTTGATAGCAGCCATCCTAATGAGTGTGAGGTTTTGATTTGTGTTTCCCTTATGACTAGTGATGCTAAGCGTCATTTCATGTGCTTATTGGCCATTTATATATCTTCTTTGGAGAAATGTCTACTCAGGTCTTTTGACTATTTTGAATTGTTTGGTTTTTTTTTTTTTTTATGTTGAGTTTTATGAGTTCTCTGTATATTCTGAGTATTAATCCTGTATCAGATATATGGCCTTTGCAGATATTTCCTCCCATTCTGTGGGTTTCTTTTGTTACTCTATTGATAGTGCCTTTTGGTGTACAAAGTTTTAAATTTTTCATAAAGTCCAGTTTGCCAATTTTTCTTTTGCTGCCTGTATCTTTGGTGTCATATCAAGGAAATCATTGCCAAACCCAATGTCATGAACCTTTTGCCCTGTGTTTTCTTCTATGAGTTTTATGGTTTTAGGTCTTTGATAAAATTTGGGCTAATTTTTGTATGTGGTGTTAGATAAGACTTCAACTTAATTCTTTCACTTGTGGAGATCTAGTTTTCTCAGCACCATTTGTTGAAAAGACTCCTTTCCCCTATTCAATGGTCTTGGCACCTTCGTACAAAATTGCTTGACCATGTAGGTGAGGGTTTATTTCTGGGCTTTCTAGTCTATTCTATTGGTCTCTACATCTGTCTTTATGCCAGTACCATACTGTTTTGGTTACTATAGCTTTGTGGTAAGTTTGAAATGAGGAAAGCGTGAGTCCTTCAGCTTTGTTTTTCTTTTTCAGGATTGTTTTGGCTATTGGAAGTCCTTTGAAATACCATATGAATTTTAGGATGGGTTTTCTATCTCTGCAAAAAAACATTGGAATTTTTATAGGGGTTGCAGTGAATCTATAGATTACTTTTGGTGGTATTGTGAACTCAATACCAACAAAACCCACAAATAATCCAATTAAAAATGGGCAGAGGACCTAAATAGACATTTTTGCAATGAAGACAGATGGCCAACAGGCATATGAAAAGATGCTCGACAGCACTAATCATCAGGGAAATGCAAATTAAAAATACAATGAGACATTTTTATACCTGTCAGAATAGCTAAAATAAAATACATAAGACATAACAGGTGTTTGCAAGGCTGTGGAGAAAAGGGAACTCTTGTGCACTGTGGTGGGAATACAAATTTGTACAGCCATTGTGGAAAACACTATGGAATTTCCTCAAAAAACTAAGAATAGAGTTACCATATAATCCAGTAATTCTACCACTGGGTATTTATCCAAAGAAAACAAAAGCACTAATGTGAAAAGATATATGCACCCTTATGTTTATTGCAACATTATTTACAATAGCCGAGATATGGAGGTAATCCAAGTGTCCATTCCTAGATGAATACACACACACACACACACACACACACACACACACACGAATATTAGTTATAAAAAATAATGAAATCTTGCCATTTGCAACAGCATGGATGGACCTTAGAGGGTTTAATGCTAAGAGAAACAAGTCAGTTAAAGAAACACACATAGTATATGATATCACTCATATGTGGAATTTAAGAAACAAACACATAAATAAAACAGACAAAAAACAGATCCTTAAATACAGAGAACAAACTGGTAGCTGCCAGAGGGTGTGTGTGTGGGGGGGGAGATGGATGAAATAAAGAGGATTAAAAGAACACTTAGCTTTTCTTTTTCCTAATAACTTAATGTCACGTCAGCTAACATACAGCATATACAGTATAGTCTTGGCTTCGGGAGTAGATTCCCGATTCATCACTTCACATACAACACCCAGTGCTCATCCCAATAAGTGCCCTCCTCAGTGCCCATCTCCCATTTTCCCAGCCCCATCAACCCTCAGTTCTCTGTATTTAAGAGTCTCTTATGGTTTGCCTCCTTCTCTGTTAGTAACTTATTTTTCCTTCCCTTCCCCTATGGTCTTCTGTTAAGTTTCTCAAATTCCACATATTAGTGAAAATATGTATCTTTCTTTGACTTATTTCACTTAGCATAATGCCCTCCAGTTCCATCCATGTTGCTGCAAGTGGCAAGAAGATTTCATTCTTTTTAATTGCCAAATAGTATTCCATTGTATATGTATGCCACATCTTCTTTATCCATTCATCAGCTGATGGACATTTGGGTGCTTTCTGTTATTTAGCTATTGTTGATAGTGGTGTTATAAACATTAAGGTACATGTGCCCCTCTGATACTCCGGTATCCTTTGGATAAATTCCTAGGAGTGCTATTGCTGGGTTGTAGGGTAATTCTATTTTTAATTTTTTGAGGAACCTCCACGGAGTTTTCCAGAGTGGCTGCACCAGTTTGCATTCCCACCAACAGTGCAAGAGGGTTCCTCTTTCTCCACATCCTCGTCCACATCTATTGTTGCCTGAGTTGTTAATTTTAGCCACTCTGACCAGTGTGAGGTGGTATCTCAATGTGGGTTTGATTTGTATTTCCCTGATGATGAGCAGTGTTGAGCATCTTTTCATGTGTCTGTTGGCCATCTGGATGTCTTCTTTGGAAAAGTGTCTATTCATGTCTTCTGCCCATTTCTTCACTGGATTATTTGTTTTTTGGGTGTTGAGTTTGATAAGTTCTTTATATATTTTAAATACAAACCCTTTACCCAATATGTCATTTGCAAATATCTTCTCCCATTCTGTTGGTTGCCTTTTGGTTTTGCTGATTACTTCTTTTGTTGTGCAGAAGCTTTTTATCTTGAGGTCCCAGTAGTTCATTTTTGCTTTTATTTCCCTTGCTTTTGGAGATATGTCAAGTAAGAAGTTGCTGCGGCTAAGGTCAGAGAGGTTGTTGCCTGTTTTCGCCTCTAGGATTTTGATGGTTTCCTGTCTCACACTTAGTTCTTTCATCCATTTTGAATTATTTTTGTGTATGGTATAAGAAAGTGGTCCAGTTTCATTCTTCTGCATGTAGCTGTCCAGTTCTCCCAGCACCATTTGCTAATGGCTAAAGAGACTGTCTTTTTTCCATTGGATACTCTTTCCTGCTTTGTTGAAGATTAGTTGGCCATACAGTTGTGGGTCCAATTCTGGGTTCTCTGTTCTATTCCTATGGTCTATGTGTCTGTTTTTGTGCCAATACCATACTGTCTTGATGATTACAGCTTTTAGTACAGGCTAAAGTCTGGAATTGTGATGCCTCCAGCTTTGGTTTTCTTTTTCAACATTACTTTGGCCATTTGGGGTCTTTTGTGGTTCCATACAAATTTTGGGATTGTTTGTTCTAGCTCTGAGAAGAATGCCGATGCAATTTTGATTGGATTTGCACTAAATGTGTAGATTGCTTTGGGTAGTATTGACATTTTAACAATATTTATTCTTCCAATCCATGAGCATGGAATGTTTTTCCATCTCTTTGTGTCTTCTTCAATTTCTTTCATAAGCTTTCTATAGTTTTCAGTGTACAGATCTTATACCTCTTTGGTTAGGTTTATTCCTAGGTATTTTATTGTTCTTGGTGCAATTGTAAATGGGATCAATTTCTTGGTATCTCTTTCTTTAAAAATTTTTTTAATGTTTATTTTATTTTTTATTTTACTTTTTAATTTTTTTTAACGTTTATTTATTTTTGAGACAGAGAGAGACAGAGCATGAACAGGGGAGGGGCAGAGAGAGAGGGAGACACAGATTCGGAAGCAGGCTCCAGGCTTTGAGCTATCAGCCCAGAGCCCGACGCGGGGCTCGAACTCACGGACCGTGAGATCATGACCTGAGCCGAAGTCGGACGCTCAACCGACCAAGCCACCCAGGCGCCCCTAATGTTTATTTTTTAAAGCGAGAGAGTGCAAGCAGGGGATGGCAGAGAGAGAAGGAGACAGAATCTGAAGCAGGCTCCAGGCTCTGAGCTGTTAGCGCAAAGCTTGACATGGGCCTCGAAAGCACGGACCATGAGATCATGACCTGAGCTGAAGTCAGGCTCCTAACTAACTGAGCCACCCAGGGGCCCTGCTCGATATCTCTTTCTGTTGCTTCATTATTGGTGTATAGATATGCAACCGATTTCTGTACATTGATTTTCTATCCTGCAACTTTGCTGAATTCATGTATTAGTTCTAGGAGTTTTTTGGTGGAGTCTTTTGGGTTTTCCATGTAGAGTATCATGTCATCTGTGAAAAGTGAAACTCTGACTTCTTCTTTGTCAATTTGGATGCCTTTTATCTTATTTTGTTGTCTGATTGCTGAGGCTAGGACTTCTAACACTATGTTAAACAACAATGGTGAGAGTGGACATCCCTGTTGTGTTCCTGATCTCAGGGGGAAGCTCTCAGTTTCTCCCCAGTGAGGATATTATCTGTGGGCCTTTCATATATGGCTTTTATGATGTTAAGGTATGATCCCTCTATCCCGACGTTTTTGAGGGTTTTTATTAAGAAAGGATGAGGGCGCCTGGGTGGCTCAGTCGGTTAAGCGGCCGACTTCGGCTCAGGTCATGATCTCGTGGTCCGTGAATTCGAGCCCCGCGTCAGGCTCTGTGCTGACAGCTCAGAGCCTGGAGCCTGTTTCAGATTCTGTGTCTCCCTGTTTCTCTGCCCCTCCCCCGTTCATGCTCTGTCTCTCTCTGTCTCAAAAATAAACGTTAAAAAAATTTTTTTTAATTAAAAAAAAAGAAAGGATGCTGTATTTTGTCATATGCTTTTTTTGTTAATTAAAAAAATTTTTTTTACATTTATTTATTTTTGAGAGACAGTGTACTAGTCAGGGATGGATAGAGAGAGAGGGAGACACAGAATCCGAAGCAGGCTCCAGGCTCTGAGCTGTTAGCACAGAGCCTGACATGGGGCTCGAACTCACGAACCGTGAGATCATGACCTGAGACGAAGTCAGATGCTTAACTGACTGAGCCACCCAGGCGCCCCTGTCATATGCTTTTTCTGCATCTATTGACAGGATCATATGATTCTTATCCTTTCTTCTATAAATGTGATGTATCACATTGATTGATTTGCAAATATTGAACCAGCCCTGAAGCCCAGGAATGAATCTCACTTGATCATGGTGAATAATTCTTTTAATATACTGTGAATTTGATTTGCTGGTATCTTGTTGAGAATTTTTGCATCCATGTTCATCAGGGATATTGGCCTGTAATTCTCCCTTTGAGTGGGGTCTTTGTCTGGTTTGGGAATCAAGGCAATACTGGCTTCATAGAATGAGTCTGGAAGCTTTCCTTCTGTTTCTACTTTTTGGAACAGCTTGAGAAGAATAGGTTCTAACTCTGTTTGAAATGTCTGGTAGAATTCTCCTGGGAAACCATCTGGCCCAGGACTCTTATTTGTTGGGAGATTTTTTTTTTTTTTTTTTTTTAAATTTTGAAAGAGAGTGAGTGGGGGAAGGGTGGAGAGAGAAGGAAGGAGAGAGAATCCCAGGCAGGCTCCACACTGTCCCCACGGAGCCCAACGTGGGGCTTGAATTCATGAACTGCAAGATCATAATCTGAGCCAAAATCAAGAGTTGGATGCTTAACTGGCTGAGCCACCCAGGCACCCCTGTTGGGAGATTTTTGATAACCGATTCAATTTCTTCACTGGTTATGGGTCTACGAGGACACTTATCTTGATGAGCACTGAGAAATTTATGGAATTTTTGAATCATTATATTGTATACCTGAAATTAATATAATACCATATGTTAATTATACTTGAATAAAAAAAATAAAAAATCCTAGTAAGTCTTCCAATTCATGAAACATGAGTTGTCTTTTTATTTATTTTTGTCTTCTTCAATTTATTTCAGCAGTGTTTCAGAACTCTCATTGTAACTGATTTTTGTGTGTGAACTGTATCCTGCTACTTTGCTGAATTCATTTAATAGTTCTAAAAATTTTTTGTGTGGAATCTTTAGGGTTTCCCCCATATAAAACCATGTCATCTGCAAACAGTGATAATTTTTATCTTCCTTTCCAAGTTGGATTTCATTTATTACTTTATTCTTGCCTAATTGCTTTGGCTAGAACTTCCAGTACTATGTTGACTAGAATGGTAAAAGTGGGGATCCTTGCCTTTTTCCTGATCTTAAAGGAAAAGCTTTCAGTCTTTCACCATTGAGTATTGTTTGCTCTATATTTGCTCTCTTATTAATTTCCTTCTATCCTAGTTTGTTGTGTGTTTTTATCATGAAAGCATGTTGAATTTTGTCAAGTGCTTTTTCTCTATTAGTTAAGATTATCATGTAGTTTTTATCCTTTATTCTGTTAATGTTGTGTATTACACTGATCAATTTTCCTATGCTGTACCATCATTTCATTCTAGGAATAAATCCCAGTTGGTCATGGTATGTAATCCTTTTCATATGTTGTTGAATTCTGTTTGCTAGCATTTTCTGAAGGCTTTTTGCACCACTGTTCATAAGTGATAATGGTCAGAAATTTTATTTTCTTGTAGTGTGTTTGGCTTCACTATTAGGTTAATAATGGCCATACAGAATGAGTTAGAGTGTCCTTTCCTCCTCAATTTTTGGAAAATTTTGAGAATTGGTGTTAGTTGTTTATGTATTTGGTAAAGTTCATCAATGAAGCCATCAAGTTCAAGACTTTTTTTGTTGTTACTGGGAGATTTTTTTTTTAAGTTTGTTTGTTTGTTTGTTTGTTTGTTTGTTTAGAGAGCATGAGCAGGGGAGGGGCAGAGAGAGAGGAAGAAGAGAGAGAATCCCAGGCAGGCTCTGCACCATCAGCACAGTGACTGATGAGGGACTCGAACTTACGAAACCTGAGATCATGACCTGAGCCAAAACCAAGAGTCAGAGGCTTAACTGACTGAGCCACCCAGACACCCCCTGGGAGATTTTTGTTTTTTAATTACTGATTCAATTTCCTTACTAATTAGAGGTCTATTCAAATTTTCTGTTTCTTTCTTTATGATAGTCTTGGCAGCTTTGTATTTCTAGGAATTAGTCATTTCATCTAGGCCATCCAATTTGTTGATGTGCAGTTGCTCATACTACTCATTTATAATCTCTATTTCTGTAGATTCAGTAGTAATGTCCCCACTTTTGTTTCTGATTTCAAGAATTTGAGTCTTCTCTCATTTTTTCTTAGTTCTTCTAGCTAAAGCTTTGTCAATTTGTTCTATTTAAAGAATTAACTTTTGTTTATTTTCTCTATTTTTCTATTCTCTATTTTGTTTATCTTTGTTATAACCATTACTATTTCCTTCTGCTAGCTTTAGGTATGGTTTATTCTTCTTTTTCTAGTTCCTTAAGTTGTAATCTTAGCTTGTTGATTTGACTGCTTTTTTCTTTTTAAGTGTTCAGAGTTATAAATTTCCCTTTTAGCACTGCTTTGCTGCATCCTTTAAGTTTTGGTAGATTGTATTTTAGGTTTTATTCATCTCTAAGTATTTTTAAATCTCCCTGTGATTTTTTTCTTTGATCCATCGGTTGCTTCTGAGTGTGTTGGTTTAATTTCCACAAGCTTGTGAATTCTTCAGTTTTCCTTCTTGTATTGATTTCTAACTTAATTCTTTTGTGGTTAGATATTTTGTATGATATTTATCTTTTAAGTTTTATTGAGATTTAATTTGTGGCCTAACATAATGGTCTGGGAAATGTACTGAGAAATGTCCCATGTGCACTTGCAAAGAGTCTGTATGTATTCTCTTGTTGTTGGATAGCACATTCTGTATACATCTGTGAGATCTAATTGGTTTACTGTGTTAAGTCCTCTATTTCTTAATTATCTGTTGTCTGGTTGTTCTGTATTGAGAATGGGGTGTTGAAGTCTCCAGCTATTATTGTAGAACTGTCTCTTTCTCCATTCAGTTCTGTCCATTATTGCTTGATATATTTTGATGGTCTGTGATGAGGTGTGTAAGTGTTTTACAGTTGTTATGACTTTTTGCTATATTGAACTTTTTATTAATTTATAAATAATGTCTTTCTTTGTGTCTTGTAACCCTTTTTGATTTAAAGTCTATTTTTTCTGAATTAGCGTAACAAATCCTTCTCTCTTGGTTACTATATGCATGGACTATCTTTAACCATCTGTTTGCTTTCAACCTATTTGTGTCTTTGGATGTAAAGTGAGTCTTTTGTAGATATCCTATAGTTATATCATCCTTTTTACAAATTCATTGTGTCAATCTCTGTCTCTTGATAAAATAGTTTATTCCATTGACATTTTAAAAAGTAAATACTAAGGAAGAAGGACTTCTGTCATTCTGCTCTTGTTTCCTTTATGGTTTATAGCCTTTTTGTCCTTCATTTCCTGCATTACTATCTTCTTTTGTGTTGAATTGATTTTTTTTTTGTGTGTGTGTAGTGAAATGTTTAAATTCCTTTCTCATTTTCTTCACAAGGGTCTTGCCTTGTTAATGGCTGCTGACCAATCAGGGTAGTGGTTGCTGATGATTGGGGTGGCTGTGGCCATTTCTTAAAATAAGAAAACAATGTAGTTTGCTTCATTGGACCTACTCTTCCTTTCACAATTTCTCTTTGGCATGCAAGGTTGTTTGATGGCATTTTACCCACAATAGAACTTCTTTCAAAATTAAAGCCAGTCCTCACAAACCCTGCCACTGCTTTATCAACTAAGCTGATGTAACATTCTAAATCCTTTGTTGTCATTTCAAAACTGTTGTACATTTTCACCACCAGTGCACAAGGGTTCCAATTTCTTCACATCTTCACCAACCATGGGAATTATACTTAACACACTAAAGTTGTAACACTCTAACTTGAATTGATGTCAAATTAACTTCAATAGCATAAAAACTCTGCTCCTTTACAGTTGCACATTCAGTCCTTTCAGATGATGATATCACAAAGTTACATCTGTATACATTGTCCAAAAACATAAACTAATAAGTTTTAAAAATGTATTAATCTCTTGATCATGTAGGAAACAAAAAACGGAGTTACAGACTATTGTTATAATAATGCTAGTTTTTATAATTGCCTGTGTGTTTACCTTTACTGAGATCTTTATTGATTCATACAGCTCAGAGTTCCTGTCCATTGCCCTTTCATTTCAACCTGCGGGGCTTTCTTTAGCATTTCTTGAAGGACAGGTCTAGAGGTAATGAACTCCCTCAGCTTTTGTTTCTCTGGGAATGTCTTAATGTCTTCCACACTTTTGAAGGACAGTGTTGCCACATACAGGCATACCTCAAAGATAGTGTGGGTTCAGTTCCAGATCACCACAGTGCAAACTGTATATTGCAATAAAGTGAGTCAAGTGAAACTGTAGGTTTCTGAGTGCTTATAAAAGTTACGTTTAGGCTGTACTATGTATAGTTTATTAAGTGTCCATTGGCATTAAATCTAAAAAAACAATGTGCATCCCTTCATTAAAAAATACTTTTTTGCAAAGAAATGGTACTATCTGAACTTTCAGCGAGTCAGAATCTTTTTGCTGATGGTAGTGATTACTGACGATTGTGGTGTTTGTGCCGTTTCTTAAAATAAGAAAACAATGTAGTTTGCCTCATCGGCTTGCTCTTCCTTTCACAAACAATTTCTCTTTGACATGGGAGGCTGTTTGATGGCATTTTACCCACAATAGAACTTCTTTCAAAATTGAAGCCAGTCCTCACAAACCCTGCCACTGCTTTATCAACTAAGCGGATGTAACATTCTATATCCTTTGTTGTCATTTCAAAACTGTTGTACATTTTCACTACCACTGCACAAGGGTCCCAATTTCTCCACATCTTCACCAATACTTGTTATTTTCTGTTGTTTGGATAACAGCCATCCTAATGGTTAAGCGGTATCTCATTGTGGTTCTGTTTTGCATTTCCTAAATGATTAGTGATGTTGAGCATCTTTAATGTGCTAAGTGACATTTGTAGATCTTCTCTGAAGAAACGTCTACTAAGTCCTCTGCCCATTTTTGAATTGTGTTCTGGGACTTTTTTGTTGTTCCTACTTTTTAATTTTAGCTTTTATCTGGCACTGCATTGTATTTAACTCCTGCTGCTTCTGGTGATCTGCTTGAGGTGTCAGATGAATTCTTTATTATTTCCTACAGTGCTGGGGTATAGTAGGAGGGGCTAGCAAATACTCCTAGTATAGTAGGGTTGGCCGTTCCTTCAGCCAGATTTTGAAACCTGCTTATTTGACTGTGGCAACAGTTGGTAGTTGGAGACCTGGAGACAGTGAAATGAGTTCCTGTTCTGTGCCAAATACTATGCCAAGTGTAACTTCACATAATTCTCACAGTACTCCTTTAACCTAGATAGTATTCAAATTGTAGATAAACTGAGTTCAAGGAAATTAAATCCTACTCTTACATAACATAGGTAGTAAATGGCAATCTCAGGATTCAAATGCCCAGGTCTACCTGACTCCAAAGCTTCTATCTTTCATTATATAATGCTGCCCCCCTTCCATGGCCTGTAAATTTAACCAGAGAGCAAGCCTTTGAACCTGGAAATTGTTGAAGGAGGAAGATGAGTTGAACATTTCACTTCATTCTTTGGGAGGAAAAAGTGGAGAAGATTGTGAAAAGCTAAGGTAAGTTCATAACAGTGGACAGGATTTCTTGAAGACACCGAGGTGTCTCATCTGTAGAAACTGATCACCTTTGGAAAAATTGTATCTACTTTTGGTCGTAACATTTTCTGCTTTTTTTTCTTTGGTAACATAAACCAAGGTCACTGGCCCATAGATAAATGAATGCCTGGACCTAGATGGATGAACTGACTTCTATAACTTACCATAAATTCCCTTGAAGCCTGAGTGCCCCTCTACCTCTCTGAGTCTTAAGAAAGGCAAGAATAAAGGGAACAGATATTTGTCAAGATCCTACTGTGTGCTGGGAAAACTGTAAGGGGGAGTGGTTATTATCCCAGTTTTACACATGAGAACACTGAGACCCGGAGATATAAAGTAAACTGCCCAAATCACACAACCAGTACTAATAGGGCTGAATTCAGCTTTTCCCAGGGACTAATAAGCTCCCTGTCTTAGAATTTAATTCTCACAGTTCTGGAGGCTGGGAAGTCCAAGATCAAGATGCTGGTAGATTCAGTGTCTGGTGAGGGCCTACTTCCTCATTCATATAGTCATCTTTTTGTTTTGCCCTCACATGGTAGGAAGGGCAAGTGGGCCCTCTGGGGTCTCTTATAAGGGCAGTAATCCCATTCATGGGGGATCCATCCTCTAATTACCTAATCACCTCCCAAAGGCCCTTCCTCCTCATACTATCATATTAGTGATTGGGTTTCAACATATGAATTTGGGGGGATATGACATTCAGTCTATAGCACCACCTTAATGAGAGAGTTCTTTATCGGCCCTCTGGTAGTTATGGATAACTGTTAGGAGATTATTTTTATTCACACAGAACTCTTTCTCCTCAGTTCACTCTTTGCTTATTGTGGGTTGGCATATTATATCCAGCTTGCCTGCACTTGGGGTCTCTTCCATCACATGGTTTAATCAAAACCATGATGATAGCCTGTCTGGCTGGTTTCTTTTCCTGGGTGAGATGGTGCTGCTCTGAGGTGACTGAATGGAGGTAAAAGTTCCAAAGGGAGCCGGTTATGGAGTGCACTCTTTTTCTAAATACCCCAAAAGAATTGGTCACCAGTATACATCATAGGATCCTGTCCAAGTTGGGTTGGTATTTTTAGACCCCTTTCCTTTTTTTAAAAAAGAAAACTTTTGAGAACTAAAGTTTATATTGAGTAAAGAACACACATGGCTAATGTGCTTCTGTCTTTCAAATGTACAATGACCAATACAGTAAAAAATCTCTTAATAGTTTTGGGGGGAATTTCTTTTTTCATAATCTGTTGCCTTGTTATACCTTCACAGTCAACCTTCCAGAGATTCTGCTCTCAGGATTCTGCAGCAGGAAACCAGCTTCTTATACTGTTTCTAAAATATAGGCCTCACTGCTCATAAGACTCATTTTAGTCCTGGAAGTCACTAAGCCCTTAAAAGTTAAGGAATTCAGTTTGGTAATAGCCTAGGTTAATACCCATATGGTTCTGCACTATACTTTAAAAAAACGTGGTTTTTTTTTTTTTCCTACCTGACATTTCAGAAAGAAAAAGATGGCTCAGCAAAATATTTCCCAAATGTTTAACCCTGATGATTTTTCCACTCAGCACTTTACACAAAGAGGTGGGTACAGATGGCAGTTTGCTGGATCTGGGTAATAATCAGTCTTGGTCCTCACCCATTCCCTGGAGCCCACTCTCCATTTCTGTATAAACAAAGTCGTTTCAACAGGGTCTAACAGGGTCTTAAGAAATGTCTCCAGTATTTACCACTTGCAAATATGGAATCTATTAGATCAGGTTTTTAACTCGGTAAATATCTGCTTTGAGTGCACCACTGTTTTAAAGCTCAAGAAGAATTAGAAAGCTAAGGGTAATGGTCCTGTTCTCTTGCACAGTAAGGAAGACATAATTTAGAAATTTTAACGTGAAAAGCTAATCATAAACATGTGGAAGAATAGAGTATTAGGAGTGAAGTGTCGTGAGGGCTTTAATTTTTTTTAATGGCACAGGAAACCAAAGAAGTAGAGAAGGATGAAGTGATAGAATAAAATGTTAGTCGTTGAATCTAGAGGGTGAACATTTGGGTATATTTTTTCCTACTTTTCTATGTGTTTGAAGATTTATATAAGAAAAACTAAAACTAAAAAGTCTTAACCATAAAGAACATTTATGAAACTATACAAAAAATAACTTCAAGATGATATATGGTTCACTCTCTATTACTAAGGGTTTAGGTTATTATTAGAGTTGGTAAGAATTAAAACACAGGTGTAACTGTAGAGGCCCTCAGAGGCCAGGTAATGCGAATGAAGGAAGTTGGCTGGTCAGATAGCAGTGGGAAGTGGTGGGATTGAGAGAGTAGGAGAGTATGCACCTCACTGAAAGCATCTGCACTTAAAAAAAAACCCTGAAATTCAGAAACGTGAAATTTTAAAAAACATGCATTCAGAAGAAACACAGTCCAAAAGGCTGGCAGTTTGCGGTCTCCTACAAATGACAAAATTTACCATCTCTAAATTTACCCAGCTTTCTGTTCTCCCTCCTCTTTTGATCAGAAGATAATAGGGGTGATTCAGTCATCAAAAGGAGGGAAACAGGTTCCTGACACTTGAGAGTGATGGGAAATATTAGCTTACTGCCTCTAGAATTGGCCTATGTTGCTACAGCTTTGTAGCTTCAGGAGTAGAAAAAGTGGCCTGTCATCGTTGTGGTCATCGTCATCATCGTCGTTGTCTCCTCCTCCTCTTCTCTTCTCTTCTCCTCCTCCTCTCCCCCCCCCCCCCCCCTTCTATGATCCTTCTTGCTCCTTCTATGATCTGGAGCAAGATTTGTGGTAGATTTTCAGAGATGGCTGTGAGTCAAAAAAAAAAAAAAAAAGCACATTCTGATAATAGACCCATCTACCTGGGCTTGGCTTTTAGATGATTAGGGGGAGGGTACAATTGCAATTTATAAGGATGATTTAAAGTATAATTTCTTTGACTTTGAAGTTGGCTGCAACTTAAACAACTCTAGTATGCCTTCTAGACTTGGCAGCCTTCTTAAAATTTCTTTTCTCATTTTTTTTTTTTTTAAAGAGAAAGAGTAAAGGTTTTGTTTTGTGAGCCAGAGTTGGGTTGTGGGTCCTCTGCTTCTGCCCTTCAGCCCTCTGGAAGCTTGGGCTGGCCCTGACGTTCCCCAGTCTTTAATACAAGCTCCCAGTATTCTCCTCAAGCACTGGAAATCTTCCTCATTCACTTTCAAAGAGCAGATTCAGACTGAGACCAGGCCTCACTCTTAAGTATATGTGGAGAACAGAGTAGGGACCCTGAAAAGGCTTTTTCTCCCTAAAGTCTTCTTCAGCTCACTCTTTGCTTGGAATTCCAGCAGTAGAATGTATCCTCCTAGCCTAATTTGAGAACCTTTTATGTACTAGGTGCTGTATGGCAGACATAAGAGGTAAATAGATAAGTAAAATATCTTCCCCCATCTCAAAGTTTGTTATGAGACTTTTATTTTATTTTTTTTAATTTTTTTAACGTTTATTTATTTTTGAGACAGAGAGAGACAGAGCATGAACGGGGGAAGGTCAGAGAGAGAGGGAGACAGAGAATCTGAAACAGGCTCCAGGCTCTGAGCGGTCAGCACAGAGCCCGACGCGGGGCTTGAACTCACGGACCGCGAGATCATGACCTGAGCCGAAGTCGGACGCTTAACCGACTGAGCCACCCAGGTGCCCCTGTTATGAGGCTTTCAATTTAATTGCCATGGAGAAGATTATGTTTTAAGGTATATTCAGCCATGTCAACCTTGGTGAGAATGAAAGATATGGAACTGGTTTGGGCTTATATAATTGGGGATACTTGGGGCAAGGGATGAGGGGAGGACTGCCCAAGGAGATATTACTTATAGATGAGAAAGACCGTGGCCACTTTTTGTTAAAATAAGTTGATTTACTTAAAAGTTTTTGGAATGAAATACATTCATCTGGTTTTAAAAAAAAAAGTTAAAATATCCTGTGAAAGTCTTCCCTCCTACCCTTGCTCTCCATTTGTCTGACTCTTGTCATTCCAGAGTTTCTTTATGTAAAATATAAGCAATTATGAATATATATTTTTATTTACTTGCATACCACCCATTTCTTACACAACGGTGGCATAGTCTAAACACCATCCTATATACCTTTCTTTTATTACTTAATATCTTTTTTTTTTTTTAAGCACTTGTTAAAAAAAAGCATTTAATGCACTTTCCTCCATGTAGCTTTGAGCTACCAGGACACTGCACCGCCCTCCTCTAAATCTTCTCCTCCGCTCTTGTGCTGAAGAATTTGACCTTCACAATGACAGGCTGCTTTGAGAGCCTTCCCGTCCCCAGAACTTTGTAGTGGCCCGATCGCACCACCTCAGTGATAGGAGCGACTCCAGGCTTGGTTTTGGCAACATTTAGCCATGTCTGCTCGCTGACCAAGGTCCACAGTTTATCAAGGTTGACAGTTGGGCAGAAGCTCTTGTTCCTAAGTCATAATACTTCATACCAATGTTCCCAGAGTAACCTGAGTGATGTTTGTTTATCCCAGCCTCCTGGGTGCTTCCCCTGCTTGCCTGCCCATGCAGCCATGGCTGTGGCTCATATGGCCCGGAACTTTCCAGGTCTTCCTGTCTGCATACCATGTTGGCAGCCTAGGTGAAAGAGTTATTACTTAATATCTTATGGAGATTTTTCTCTCGAATACATATAGAGCTCCTTTATTGGTTTCTCTGGTCATATAATATTTATGGATGTACCTTGGTTTAATTAACAAGTTCCCTGTTGATGGACATTGAGGTGTTTGCTCATCTTTTACTATGACAGTCACTGCTGCAACGAATAATCTTATATATTTATACCTTACACAACATTTAGCCTATGTGCTAATTTATGTGTAAATTCCTAGTAGTGAAATTGCCGCATCAAAGGCTCTATGGATTTGTGATTTTGATATCCATGCCAAATTGCCCTCTATGGGGGTGTTAATGACTTATACACTAATCAGCAATGCCTATTTTCTTCATAGTTCCACCTATGGAGTTTTTATCATACTTTTGGATTTTTACCAATGTGATAGGTGAAAAATGGGCTTGAGTGGAGTTTTAATTTTTTTTATGATGAATAAGGTTGTACATCTTTTCTTGTAGCTGAGGCATTGAGATTTCTTTTTCTGTGAACTGCCTATTCATATCCTTTGTCCATCTTTCTTTTGCTGATTCCTTACTTGCCAATTTCTAGGAGCTCTTTATATAATAGGAAGTTTGCTCTTTCTGATATGAGTTGCAGATATTTTTCCCAGGGTTTTTTTGTTTAACTTAGGGTGTTTTTTGTCCATGAGGAATCTTGATTTTTATATTGTTGAATTAATCAGTGTTTCCTTATGGCCTTTGCGTTATCCTGGCCCACTATTGAAAGCACAAAATCTTTCATTCCTCTTTCCATGGCACCTCCTCTCTGTGTCTAATTCTTGGATTGGCAGCAGAAAGCTTTCGGTAACCTTCCTCAGGTCTGTTCCTGGGACTGTATCTTTGTCGGTTTTAGGGTAGTCTTTGATAATTTTGTGAGAAGATTTTAGTGGTCTGAAAAATCCCCATCTTATTAATTTCAGGCACTCTAGAAAACTGGCATTTTCTTATGAAACTAAACAAGTGATTTTCACATGGCCCAGCCATGGCAGTCAGTCTCAGGGCATTTATCCCAGAGAAATGAAAATTGGCTTATACACAAACCTGTGCACAACTGTTTATAGCAGCTCTGTTTTTAACTGCCCCCATACTGGAAACTACCCAAATGTCCTTCAATGGATGGAAGGTTGAACAAACTCTGGTACATACACACCATGGAATACTACCGAGAAATGAGAAGGAGCAAACTATTGATAGATTCAACAACATAGATGATTCTCGAATGTATTATGTTGGGTGAAAAAAGCCAGTCCCCAAAGGTTACATGTGTTGTATGATCCCATTTATAAAACATTGTTGAAATGATAAAATTTAAAAAATGGTGAACACGGGTGCCTGGGTGGCTCTGTCTGTTAAGCCTCTGACTTTGGCTCAGATCACGATCTCATGGTTTGTGGGTTCGAGCCCTGTGTTGAACTCTGTACGGACACCTCAGAGCCTAGAGCCTGCTTTGGGTTCTGTGTCTCCCTCTGTTCTGCCCCTCCCCCTCTCATGCTTTGTCTCTGTCTCTCAAAAATAAACAAACATTTAAAAACATTTTTTTAAAATGGTGAACAGATGGGTGGTTGTCAGGGGTTAAGGATGGGGAGGGGAATGAGAGAGGTGGATGTGGTTATGAAAAGCAGCACAAGAAATCTTTGTGGTGATGGAACAGCTCAGGAGCTGACCGTGGTGGTGGATTCATGAATGTACACGTGTGAAAAAAATTGTATAGAGCTAAATATAGTAGACACCCTTATCTGCGGGGGGATATGTTCCATGACCCCCAGTGGATGCCTGAAACTGAATGGTACTGAACCTTATATATATTAGGTTTTTTCTAAATGTACACACCTGTCGTAAAGCTTAATTTAGAAATTAGGCACAGCAAGAGATTAATAATAACAACTGATAATAAAATAGAACAATTTTAACAATGTACTATAATGAAAGTTATGTGGATGTACGCTCTCTCTGGCTTAAAACGCCTATTGTACTGTCCTCACCCTTCTTGTGATGACGTGAGATGATAAAATGCCTGTGCAATGAGATGAAGTGAGGCGAATGATGTAGGCATTGTTATATCCTGTGAGGCTACCATTGACCTTTTGGCAATATGTCAGAAGGAGAATCATCGTGTGGTTCACCGCTGCTGTACACAGACGTGCACGTACATGAATGCCCCCCCCCCCCCACACACACACACACTCGAGTGCAAGTAAAATGGGGACATCTGCATAAGATCACTGGATTGTATCGCTGTCAGTCTCGCTTGTGATGTTGTATTATAGGTTTGCCAGATGTTACCTTTGGGGGAAGTTGAGTAAAGGGATACACGAGATCCTATACACAGGATCTCAATAAAACTTTCAATTAAAGAATAAATCCCTATTTTTGCAAATAGTGGCTTCATCAGAAGCTACCGTGTGGAGGCAGGTTTAGCTGGAGTAACTGGTGCTTTCCTCTGTTAGGATCCACAGTGGAACTGCCGAGGGACCTAAGTGCTGGCAGTGGAATATAGGGGAACAGAGTGGTACCTCATGTTCAACCCTGCCCTTACCTTAGCTCTTTCAGGTGAGATGAAGATCTGAGAACACTGACTGGCATTTCTGAGGATTCTGTGATAGCCCAACTGGGTAGCCCATCATACAGCCTGCTGAGGTAGGGGAAGTGGGGGAGGAGAAGACTGGTTTAAGTTCTAGTACCGGAGAAATCAGTGAAAGTTTGACGTTGGTGGTTGGGGGCAAGAATGGGGAGGGGTTCCTAAGATGAGCTTTGATGTGGGTGGGCTTAAACTGATTATGCTCAGCATATGCCCCATTGTCATATTGATTTTGGTGTACCTTATGCTATATCATTGGCTCTGATATGAGACAGTGTGGCCCTAGCTTAGTGGTTCTCAGAGTGTGGTAGGGCGATCCCTGGGATCCATGGGACCCTTCTAGGGATTCTCTGAGGTCAAAACTATTTTCACAATAATACTTAGGCATTTGCAGGGCGCCTGGGTGGCTCAGTCAGTTGGGCTTCTGACTCTTGGTTTCGGCTCAGGTCGTGATCTCATAGTTTGTGAGTTTGAGCTCCACGTCCGGCTCTGTGCTGCCAGCGCAGAGCTTGCTTGAGATTCTCTCTCCCTGCCCCTCCCCTGCTTATGCTCTCTCTCTCTCTCAAAATATGTAAATAAAAAAAAATACTTAGACACTCGCTAGCTACACTCATTCTCTTACAAATGTACAATGGAGTTTTTCAGAAGCTACATATTATAAAAGCAACATATTAAATGCAGAAGCAGATATGAGAATCCATATGTTTTCTGTTAAGCCAGACATTGAAAAGACTTATAAAATTTAAACCAGTGCCACTCTTCTCACTTTTTTGTTTTGGAAAATATCGTTACTTCTTTTAAAATATGTTGTTCATGTTAGCATGTAATGAGGCTAATATTGTTGTTTTAAGATAATTTAATAAATATTTAAGAATTTTCTCAGTTTTAATTTTTAATAGGTGAATACTGGTGTTAACCACAGAAACAAAGCTCTTTGGGGTCCTCAATAATTTTTGAAAGGGTAAAGGAATCCTAACACTGAAAAGTCTGTGAACTTTTGGCTTGGCAGAGTACTTGGCCAAAAGTTGGTATGTTTGAGTTCTAGTCAAAAGTTTGATGTATGACTATGGACAACTCATTTAGCCCCTTTAATTGATTTTTTTTCTTACATAAGTGTTAGTAATTATCTTCCTCTACATACTACACCTCAAAGAAAAGTAAGTTAAGTTTATATGAAAGGCTTTGAAAATAAGTGTCCTATGCACATGTCAGGAATTTAATAGTTACACAACAAAACTGATATTGGAAAAAAACATAACAAAAGTTTCTGGTGTGTTCACTGACATTCACTTTTTAAATTTCTTCATTTTTGCATCTCCTCCTGATGGGTTCCTTTACATATTATTTCTGTTTCTCAGTTTCTCAAACAGCCATTTAAAAATGTTATTATTAAAGTATAGCTGGCATACAATGTTCTATTAGTTTCAAATGTACAACAGAGTGATTCCATAACTCTGTACATTGCTCAAAGCTCACCGCAAGAAGTGTAGTCCCATCTGTCACCATACAACGTTATTACAGTATTATTGACTCTATTCCCTATGCTCTACTTTTGATCCCCATGACTTATTTATTTTATAACTGGAAATTTGTACCTCTTAATGCCCTTTACCTATTTCACCTATTCCCCCGCTCACCTCCCCTCTGGCAACCACCAGTTTGTTCTCTGTCCTTAAGAGTCTGTTTTGTTTTTTAGATTCCACATAAGTGAAATCATGTTGTCTTTCTCTGTAGGAATTATTTCACTTAGCATAATACCCTGTAGGTCCATCCATGTTGTCACGCATGGCAAGATTTCATTCTTTTTTTTTATGACTGATACTCCTCTGTGTGTGTGTGCGTGTGTGTGTGTGTGTGTGTCTGTCTGTCTGTCTTCTGAATCTATACATCTTCTTTATCCCTTCATCTATCGATGGACATTTGGATTGTTTCCATAATTTGGCTACTGTAAATGATGCTGCAATAACCATAGGGGTACATATATCTTTTCAAATTAGTGTTTTCATTTTTTGAGGTAAATTTTCAGAAGCAAAATTCCTGGATAATACGGTATTTCTATTTTTAATTTTTTAAGGAACCTCCATTTTACACAGTTTATACAATGGTTGCACCTATTTACAGTCCCACCACTGTGCACGAGGGTTCCCTTTTCTCCAATCCTTGCCAACACTTGTTGTTTCTTGTCTTTTTAATGCTTGTCATTTTGATTCGTTTTTGATTTGCATTTCTCTGAGAGAGATTAGTGATGTTGAGCACCATTAGCCATCTGTGTGTGTGTCTTTGAAAAAATGTCTATTCAGGTCCTCTGCCTGTTTTTTAATCAGATTGATTGGGTGTGTGTGTGTGTGTGTGTGTGTGCACAGTTAAATCATCTAAGTTTTTTTTAATGTTTATTTTTGAGAGAGAGAGACAGACAGAAAGACAGACAGACGGAGTGTGAGTGGGGAAGGGGCAGAGAGAGAGGGAGACACAGAACCCAAAGCAGGCTCCAGGCTCTGAGCTATCAGCACAGAGCCCAATGTGGGGCTAGAACCCATGAACCTCGAGATCATGACCTGAGCTGAAGTTGGATGTTTAACCAACTGAGCCACCCAGGTGCCCCAAAACATCTAAGTTCTTTATGTATCTTGTATATTAGCCCCTTGTCAGATACATCATTTGCAAATATCTTCTCACTAGGTTGCCTTTTTGTTTTGTTGATGGTTTTTGTTTTGTTTTTGTTTTTTGCTGTGCAGAAGCTTTTTACTTTGGTGTAGTCTCAACAGTTTATTTTTGCTTTTGTTTCTCATATCTGAGGAGACTTATCCATAAATATGTTGTAAGGCTGATGTCCAAGAGATAACAGTTTTTTCTTTTAGGAGTTTTATGGTTTCATGTTGCACATTTAGGTCTTTAATTCATTTTGAGTTTACTTTTGTGTATGGTGTTAAAACAGTGGTCTAGTTTCATCCTTTTGTGTGTAGCTGTACAGTTTTCCCAGCACTATTTCTTGAAAAGACTGTCTTTTCCCCATAGTGTATTCTTGGCTCCTTTGTTGTAGATTAATTGACCATATAAGTTTGGGTTTATTTCTGGGTTCTCTATCCTGTTCCATTTGTGCCAGTACCACGCCATTTTGATTACTGTTGCTTTGTAGTATATCTTGAAATGTGGGCTTGTGATTTGTTCTTTCTCAAGATTGCTTTGGCTATTCCAGATCTTTTGTGGTTCCATACAGATTTTAGGATTATTTGTTCTAGTTTTATGAAAAATGCTATTAGTATTTTGATAGGGACTGCACCCAATCTGTGGATTGATTGGAAAGTATGGACATTTTAACAATATTAATTTTTTTCCAATCCATGCACATGGTATGTCTTTTCATTTGTATCATCTTAGTTTATTTCAGCAATGTCTTATAGTTTTCAGAGTTTAGGTCTTTCACCTCCTTGGTTACATTTATTTCTAGGTATTTTATTCTTTTCATTCTTTTAAATGGGATTTTTATTTATTTATTTATTTTTTAATTTTTTGGTTAAATGGGATTTTTAAAATTTCTCTTCCTGCTACTTCATTGTTAGTGTATAGAAGTGCAACAGATTTTTTTTTTTAAGTTTATTTATTTATTTTGAGAGAGAGCATGAGCAGTGGAGGGACAGAAAGAGAGCGAGAGCAAGAGAGAGAATCCCAACCAGGCTTCCTACTGTCAGAACAGAGCCCAGTGTGGGGCCTCAAACCCATGAAACCATGAGATTATGACCGGAACCAAAACCAAGAGTCAGCTGCTCAATCTACTGAGCCACCCAGGCACCCCAAGAAGTACAACAGATTTCTGTATATTAGCTTTATATCCTGCACCTTTAGGGTTTTCTATATGTAGCACCATGTCATCTGAAAATAATGATAGTTTTACTTCTTACCAATTTGGGTGCTTTTATTTCTTTTCCTTGTCTGATTGCTGAAGCTAGGACTTCTAGTACTATGTTGAATAAAAGTGGTGAGAGTGGATATTCTTTTCTTGTTTCTGATCTTAGAGGAAAAGCTTTTAGTTTTTCACCATTGAGTATGATGTTACTTGTGAGTGTTTCATACTTGACTATGTTGAGATATGTTCCCTGTAAATCACTTTGTTGAGAGTTTTTATCATGAACAGATGTATTTTGCTGCTTTTTCTGCATCTATTGAGATGATCATATGGTATCTATCTTCCCTTTTGTTAATATGATGTATCACATTGGTTGATTTGTGAATACTGAACCACGCTTGCATCTGTGGAATAATTCCCACTTGATCGTGGTGAATGATCTTTAATGTATTGTTGAATTCAGTTTGGTAATATTTTGTTGAGGATTTTTGCATCTGTGTTCATCGATAATATTGGCCTGTAGTTTTCTTTCTTTGTAGTGTCTCTGGTTTTAATAATGGCAATGCTGGCCTCAAAGAATGAATTTGGAAGTTTTCCTTCCCCTTCTATTTTTTTGAAATAGTTTGAGAAGAATAGTAGGTATTAACTCTTTTTAAAATGTTTGGTAGAATTCACCTGTGAAGCCATCTGGCCTTCAACTTTTGTTTGAAAGGAGTTGCTGTTGTTGTTGTTGTTGTTTACTGACTCAATTGTATAACCAATAATTGGTTTCTTCAGATTTTCTATTCTTATTCAATATTGGAAGATTGTATGTTTCTAGGAATTTATCCATTTCTTCTAAGTTGTCCAATTTGTTGGCATGTTTTCATAGTAGTCTCTTATAATTCTTTATATTTCTGTCATGTCAGTTATTATTTTTCCTCCTTCATTTCTGATTTTATTTGAGTCTTCTTTCTTTTTTTTTCTTGATGAGTCTGGCCAAAGGTTTATCAATTTTGTTTGCCTTTTCAAAGAACCAGATCTTGGTTTTATTCATCTTTTCTCTTGTTTTTTTTTAGTCTCCATTTTATTTATTTCCATCTAATCTTTATTATTTGCTTCCTTTTTACTAACTTTGGGCTTTGTTTGTTCTTTTTCTAGTTCCTTTAGGTGTAAGGTTAGATTGTTTATTTAGATTTTTCTTGTTTTTTGAAGAAGGTCTATATCACTATAAACTTCACTGTTAGAACTACTGTTGCTGTGTCCCAAAGATTTTGGACCATTTCATTTTCATTTGTCTCCATGTATTTTATTTCCTCTTTGATTTATTTATTGACTCATTGGTGGTTTAGTGGCATGTTGTTTAGCCTCCATGTGTTTGTGTTTCTTCCAGTTCTTTTCATGTAATTGATTTCTAGTTTCATACCATTGTAATTAGAAAGATACTTGATATGATTTCAGTCTTCTTCAATTTATTAAGATTTGTTTTGTGGCCTAACGTGTAATCTGTCCTGGAGAATGTTTCGTATACACTTGAAAAGAATGTGTATCCTGCCATCTTTGGATAGAATGTTCTAAATGTATCAGTTAGGCCCATCTGATCTAATGTATCATTCACAGCCATTGTTTCCGTATTGATTTTCTGTCTGAATGATTTATCCATTGATGTAAGTGTGATGTTAAAGTCCGCTACTCTTCAGTTTCTTTCTTTATGTCTGTTAATATTTGTTTCATATATTTAGGTGCTCCTGTGTTGGATACATCAATATTTATAATTATTATATCCTCTTATTGGATTGATCCCTTTATCATCATGTAATGCCCTTCTTTGTCTCTTGCCATAGTCTTTGTTTTGAAGTCAGACAGTCATTTTAATTATTAAAAGAAATTGAGTGAATACACTTTCCAAGGTTTTCATTCAAGAAAGGATTTATATTCCTGATACCTTGAAATAGTGTCATAGGGTCAGGAACTGTATTCTGGAGAAACCACTTACTAGTCACTGTGTGACTTTAGGAAAGTTACTTCTCTGTGTCTTGAGCTTCTTATCTATGAAATAGGACTAATAATTCCTTACTTTCTAGGGCAATTATGGGTATGAAAAATGATGTATAGGAAGCACTTTGCCGAGTGATTGGTGTGTAACAGATGCTCCATAAATGACAGTTGCTATGTTTGTTTTTAGTATATAAGAAAAGATGTAAGATTAAATCTTAGTCTCCTATCCTGTCTTCAGTGAATTTATTGTTATTTATAAAACAAATTTGTTGACAATAATTTCCATTTTATTTGATTTAAATTTTTTCTACTTTGAAGGACTATTGAGTGGCCAGACTTCCCCAACAAATACCAAACTGGAGAAATTGGATTCTCAGCAGGTGTTACAGCTCTGCCTTCGATATCAGGACCACCTTCATCAGTGTGCAGAGGCCGTTGCCTTTGATCAGAATGCTTTGGTTAAACGAATCAAAGAGGTAACGTACTGTGGGAAAATAACATCACCAGCTCACGATTCTCATTTCCTCTGACTACCAGGTCCTTTTCTACTGAGCAGTAGAGCCAATGATCCAAGCTTTACGGGAAGTAGCCATTTTCTTAGTCTTTTTTTTTTTTTTTTTTTTTTTTTACATTTTATGTTATTTATTTATTTATTTGTGAGGGGAGGGGGGCGGTGAAAGTCAGCAAGGGGCAGAGAGAGAGAATCCCAGGAGAGGCAGAGGGAGAGAGAGAGAGAAGCGAGACTCACCTCAAGCAGGGCTCATGTTCACCCAAAGCAGGGCTCAAGCTCACCCAAAGTGGGACTCGAACTCACAAACCATGAGATATGACCTGAGCCAAAGTCAGATGCTTAACAACTGAACCCCTCAGCACCCATCTTAGTCTTGACATTTGTCCTCTGTCTTTCCTAGCAGTAAAATGTGTTGGTGAAAAGGAGTAGTCTATGCAGCTGGACTAATCTGGAATTTGAATCCTGATTCACCACTTATTTGCTTGGATAAGTTACTTAACTCGTTCTGGTCTCGGTTTTCTCATCTGAAAAATGGGGTAATAGTAACAATGGGGGGACAGTAACACTGTCCCAAGTGTTGAGGGATGATTAAATTGCTTAGTAAGTGTTAGCTATTGTTAGTGTGTGTAAAGTCCTGATATACTAATCTGCTGTAGCTAACATTATATCTTTGAATGGACTTTCGCTGTTTCCTATATAATTTACATTTTGTTTTCCAACAGGGTATCAGTTGTTTGAGAGCAGGAGCCTTGATATCTCTTTCAATTATTTTTTCACTGTATTAGCATGTGAAAAGCTAGGTGATTTTTATTGGCTGAATGGAAACAATTATGCCTACTTAATGCACAAGGTTTTTGTGAGGGAAAGAGCAAGAGAACTTATGTGAAAGTACTTAGAAACCTAAAGTGCATGGTACAAATGTTTAGTAATTATTAATAATAGTAGGTACTTCTGTGAAGCACTTAAATATATCATTGGCTGGGCTGCTGCATGGCACAGCTCTGTGAGCACTAAGGTGTAGTACATACACTTTCCAAAGTTTTCGGTAAAGAAGGGATTGAGATTCCTAATACCACAAAGTAGTATCATATAAAGAAAAGGGCAGGAGCTCTGTCCTGGAGAAACCACTTATGTTAATGGCACCTCCTGGAGTTGTTTAAATAGTCCTGGTCAGTGGCTCAGGCATGAAAAGAAGATGGACATGAGGGAACACACAAGTAAAGGGTTGAGAATTGTTGCAAATTCATTAACAATTAGTAATAGATGTAGTACATCCTTGAGATTACACAGTTGTCACTAATTATATTGATAGATTTAAATTTGCCAACGCCTCCAATGCTTTACTACTTACCTTTCATAAAAAGTATACATATGTGCTTCTCTCGTGGATTAAGTACTTTCATTTGGAAGACAATTCCAAATTGTCATTTCATATTTGCATATTGGTTGGCATTGTTGTAGCTTTTCAAATATTATAAGCTTATTTTACTGTAGTAGTATGATCTACAGAGATTTCAATCTCAAACATGATTATGTATTAGACTGTCTTGAGTTTTTTGTTTGTTTGTTTTAATACTGAGTTCTCTCCTGCCAGTAGGTCTAGGATGTGGTCTGTGAATCATTACTTTAATACACTTACCAAATGACACTGAATACATTCTCCATTATGTGAGATTTGGGAATCACTGGTCTCACGCATGATTTTCCAAAATAAATTCTGGGGCGCCTGGGTGGCTCGGTCGGTTAAGCGTCTGACTTCGGCTCAGGTCACGATCTCGCAGTCCGTGAGTTCGAGCCCCGCGTCGGGCTCTGTGCTGACAGCTCAGAGCCTGGAGCCTGTTTCAGATTCTGTGTCTCCCTCTCTCTCTGCCCCTCCCCTGTTCATGCTCTGTCTCTCTCTGTCTCAAAAATAAATAAACGTTATAAAAAACAAAACAAAACAAAATAAATTCTACCAAACTAGTTCCATGTGAAGAAGGTCAACCTTCTTGCATATTCCATCACCACCCTTGGAAAGTCATGATGCATATGATTTTATTAAAAGCTCTTAGGAATTGGGGCACCTGGCTGGCTCAGTCAGAGGAGTGTGCGACTCTTGATCTTGGGGTTGTGAGTTTGAGCCCCACGTTAGGTATAGAGAGAGATTACTTAAAAATAAAATCTTAAGGGGCACCTGAGTGGCTCAGTCAGTTAAGTGTCCGACTTCGTCTCAGGTCACGATCTCACGGTTCATGAGTCTGAGCCCCACATCGGGCTCTCTGCTGTCAGTACAGAGCCCACTTTGGATCTTCTGTTCCCCTCTCTCTCTGTCCCTCCCCAGCTTGCACTCTCTGTCTCTCTTAAAATAAATATATAAATATAAAAATTTTTTAAATCTTGAGGGGCACCTGGGTGGCTTAGTCAGTTAAACGTCTGACTTTAGCTCATGTCATGATCTCAGGGCCGGTGAGTTTGGGCCCTGCATTGGGCTCTGTGCTGACAGCTTGGAGCCCAGAGCCTGCTTCAAATTCTGTATCTCCCTCTCTTTCTCCCCCTTCTCCACTCATGCTATGTCTCTATCTCTCTCTCAAAAATAAATCAACATTAAAAAAATAAAGTCTTCTAAAAAATAAATTTCTTAGGAATCTTATAGTAAAGAAAGCCAGTGCTTTTCAAACTTACTTTTTTTTTTATGTTGATTTGTTTTTGAGAGAGAAGGACACAGAGCACAAGCATAGGAGGGGCAGAGAGAGAAGAAGACATGGAATCCAAAGCAGGCTCCAGGTTCTGAGCTGTAAGCACAGAGCCCAACGTGGGGCTCCAACTCACGAACCACAAGACCATGACCTGAGTCGACGTCAATGCTTAACCAACTGAGCCATTCAGGTGTCCCTTTTCAAACTTATTTGACCTCAGAACCCTTATCTTAGGTAACATCATATAGAAGTAGTGTTTTTAGAACATTCTTTGGGAAATGCTTTTGCAGACACCTTACCATTTTTGACTTCTGTGCTAGAAATTAACCATGATTTTAGAACCATTATTTTGTAATGCTTCTCATTTTCTTATTGGAAGGTCCTCTAATCCATTTCTGTTGTTTTATTTTTTATTATTTTTATTTTTTTTAATGTTCATTTATTTTTGAGACAGAGAGAGACAGAGCATGAGAGGGTCAGAGAGAGGGAGACACAGAATCCGAAGCAGGCTCCAGGCTCTGAGCTGTCAGCACAGAGCCTGATGCTGAGCTCAAACCCCGGAACCATGAGAGATCATGACCTGAGCTGAAGTCAAATGCCCAACCGACTGAGCCACCCAGGCGCCCTCTACAGGCATCAATTTGTGAAAGCTCCTCGCTCCATATCCCCACTCACACTCCCTGCCACCTCTCCAGTTGATCCAGTAAATCTCAGGCATTTAATTTCATTCACAAATATTTAAGTATGTATCTTTAAAGGTAAAGGACTCTTTTGAAAACTGTCCAAAATTTGAATTAATTTTATATTTAGACAAAAGTCACAAAAGTAATTTGGGGAAGTCCTGTATATCCCTCACACAGCTTCCTCTAAAGTGAGCATTTTACAGAACCTTAGTACAATGATCGAAATGAGGAAATTAACATCAGTACCACCCTATTAACTAAACAGAGACCTTACTTGAATTTTATCAGTTTTTCCACTAAGAACCCTTTTCCAGAACACAGCCGTAATGCTGTTGGCATACCTGAAATAATAATACCTTAATTTATTCAGTGTAGCTGAACTGCCTTTAAGAAATAACTGATGTAAAAAAAAAAAAAGAAAGAAAGAAAGAACTGATGTATATAGGTCTCACTCTGAACCAGTTAGATAAAAATCTTTGAAGGGTGGTGAGTGGGGGAAAGGAGGAAGCTGGGCATTGGTATTTATGAAAGTGCTCTAGATGATTCTACCATGTAACCAGGGTTGAGAACCAGTGTTCTGGAGCATTCATTTAAAGCAAACTGACTTAAAAAAAAAAAACAAAAACAAAAACTGAGTTTAAAATTGTTTGAGGAACTTTGAGATTCACTTTGAGTAGTCAGTAGTTACCCAGGTTTGTTACAGAACAGGGAACAGTACTCAGTACTGAGCAGCGGTACCTCGGTAGTTCTCTGAAGGTGAAGGTGAGCACTGTTTTAGGGTTTTCATTGGTGACTTGGCATCTTTGTTGGTAGATGCTAACAAACTCCTAGAACATACACATCCAGCTGTGCTCACTTCTAACCTCAGGGTTGAAATTAGTCACTTCCAAATGAATAAAGCAGAGGATGTAGTTTTGATATAACACCAAGTCTCTAATATTATTCCAGATGTTTCCTGGAAATTTGGTTGCAAGTGTGAGGAAGTAACATAATGCTGTATGTGTTGAAAAGTAAGGAACTTAATAACCTTGGAGAATATGTATTAGTGGAAGTGTAGAACCTGGATCAACCAGAGACTCATAAAGTTACAGCGCCTGCACTTACTTAAGTTTGGATCAAAGGGAAACACAGCTATATTTTTCTGATTCCGATAAAAGAAAATCAAGGAGTTAGCTAAGCTTTCCTGTTCCTAACTTTGGATGATGCTCTTGAGTGACAAGTTTGTGTTTCACAGATTCATGTGCATGAGAGAGGAGTAGAAGAAAGGGGTAGTCTTCCTTCATAGAGAGCCTGGGTAATACACACTGACTGCTGGTTTCCTTAGTGGCTACTGGGTGATCCCTCCGACAACCAGCATTGCTGAGCAACTATTGCAGACCTACTTAGTGTGAGGTTTTGTAGGGGTTACAAAAAAAATGGACACAGTGCCTGCCTGCTGAGAGCTTAGTCGAAGCAAGGGAACAAAGATACACAGGACAGTAATGTGAAAGATGAGGCACTGTTGATGGAGAGTGCTCAGTTGTGGTCGCTAGGTGAAGTTCTGGAAGAATTAAAGGTCAGGATATCCTGGAGCCAGTGAGATTTAAGCTAGCTCTTCAAGGGAATCCAAAGGTTTGGGGAATGAATGGAGAGAAGTCGGGGAGCATTGCTGGCTACAGGAACAGCTTGGCAGTCTTAGAAGAAAATGAACTTTGGGGCTTCCGGGGACAGTGAAGAAATTAAACTTGTTCAGATCTCTTCTCTGCATTAAGAACCATAGAACATTGGGGATCAGAGGACCTTAAAGACCTTCTGGTCCAGCACCCTCATTATTCTGATTCAGAAATTGAAGCCTAGTAGAGAGGGTAAGCAATTTATTTATCCAGGGTCACAGAGTGAGATAGTGGCCAAAATAATGGAGTTGAAAGTGAATGGAGATCAAAAGAGGGCTTGGTGTTTGTTTTGTTTTGATTTGGTTTGGTTTTGCAGGTGGTATCCTTGAACATGTTTACAGGTTGATGGGGAAGAGACAGAAGAGAAGAGATTAATGGGGAAGGGTAGAAAGGGTCTTAGAGCAGGGTCCCCAAGGCAGCAAGAGAGGGTGGGATTTACAGATCTGGGGCATCTGTTTTGAGAGAACAGGGAGAACTTGGACAAGTTTATAAAAAGAAGGATACTTGGCATAGATCAGCCACACCCGAGGAGCCTGTGTGTTCTCCCTGAAGAAGAGGGGAGGTTATTCATTGAAAGTGACCAATGAGCAGTAGTACAATTGTGGATGCTGGGAGTCATGGAGGGCTCAGCTGAGGTGGGATAACATGTACCTTCTATTTGTGGGTGCTTCCGCATAACGGTTCTGAGTGCAGACTCCAGAGCCTTATTGCCTGGGTTCAAATCCTGACACTGTTTCTGGCTATCTGTGTGACCTTGAACAAGTAATTCTTTGGAGCCTCAGTTTCTTCCTCTGTTAAATGGAGTAAGGATAGAATCTACCTCACATAGGTTTTGGTGAGGGTTGAATGAATTACTCTCCATGAGGTACCTGGGACCATGTCTGCCATATGGTAAACACTATAGTGATAGCTCTTATTATTGTTTTTAATATAAATCATGACTAGAGAGAAAAGCCTAACCCTAATGCCATGAATTGGCCTAATGTAGTTTCTTGATACCAATGGCAGCCTAAATATTGGCTCATTTTAAGGTTTACTCCCAACAGCCCAAGTAGGAACAAGATCTAAGTAGAGGCAAGACGTAATTTTTAGCGCACTCTGGTTTCCCTCAAGCCCTGCACGATTTCTTTCAGGCTACAGATGTGGGATATGTGTGATTTTTGTAATTTATTGTTCACCCTGCTTTGTGACTGACAAACTGGTGCTTGGGAACCTGGACCGTGAGAAATGTGAAACTGGATGGCAGCAAATGATTAGTCCTTGACTCCTAGGCTACAGATATATCACTCTTGTCATTTCAGTGATTTTTCTGTGATAGCTCATTATTTCTACTTGAGGTTCAAGTTGGCAGGCAGACACTTGCAATTTTAGGTCACATCAGTCATTGAAATTTGGGTTAACTGAAAAGTGCAAGGAACATACATCTTCCTAATGTGGGTGCTTTCCCCAGGGATAGGGGATTTAAGAGAGGAGGGCAGGTGGCAAATTCACAGTCCCAGGAAGACCCAGTTGAGACATTTGGAGCAGCAATTGTCACTGACCTGGATCATGTTTCTGCCTCACTGTAGCTGCTGTCAATGGGTAAGTATGTTCATAGATTGGAACGCTCTGTTAACTAAGATAAAACCACTGGCTTTATTTTGTTGCAGTTACTGTATGCTGGCTTGAAGACCTTGAGACCAAATGCATAGTATGATTCTGGTAGTCGGCGTTTTTCATTCTTAGATGTGTCGATACGCATGCTGTTTTAGCGTAAACCAATATGAAGCATTGAATGGAGTTTCAGATGAACAGATAAGAAAGAGTTTTAGTTCTGAGAGAGCCATGTGGTTACATGGGATTATAAATAGACCCCAAAGTTTCTCTAATGCAGCCCTTTCATTGCACAAATAAAGAAAACGAAGTCCTTGAGTTCTTGTGGGACTTGCCCAAGATTTTTCTTCTAGTTAAAAGGCTAAGATATGATAGATCATCAGCCCTCTTTTCCACTTTACCATACTACTTCTATTCTACTTCTTTGGAGTACTTCATTTTGATTTGAGGTGTCCCTTTTTCATGCACGAGGCTCTCAACTGGTGTTTGAAGGAGTGAGCTACCAGTCATGGGCTTCACACAGAGCTGGGCAGGGGTTTCTTTCGGGCAACAGTACTGGAACGTTTAAGACCTAGCTAGAGCTAGAGCCATTTTCCAAGTATTTGACCTGACTTCCTGTACCGTGTTTCCTCCCATAGGGCTGGGGGAGAGATGGTCAAGGTTAAATGAGTTGCTTACAGTGTTGCACAGAGAATCAGTGTCTGAACTGGCACTAGCATTCATTGTGAGCTCCTTCAGGTAAAAACCTGGTTCGAGTGGACCATTGGCCCCGTGAGGCTGTTACTTCTTTACCACCTTGAACTGAAACTCCTTTACATTTTAGCCGTGTTACATTTCTGTTGCTGCTTTTAAACATACCCTCGCATTGTTTTTGTTGTTGTTGTTGTTGTTGTTTGCTTGACCTCAAATTATAAAATGGGTTTAAAACTACAAATCTGGGGGTACCTGGGTGGCTCAGTCAGTTAAACATCTGACTCTTGATTTCGGCTCAGGTCATGATCCCACGGTTCGTGAGTTTGAGCCCTGTGTTGGGCTCTGCGCTGACAGCCTGGAGCCTACTTGGGATTCTCTGTCTCCCTCTCTCTCTTTGCCCCTCCACTTGCATATATTTTCTCTCTCTCTCTCTCTGTCTCTCTCTCTCTCCCCCGCCTCACTCCTACTCCCTCTCTCCTTCCCACTCCCTCTCTCCCTCCCCCCCCCCCCAAATAAATAAACATTAAAAGAAACCTACAAATTTTGACAAGGTCATTGAGATGTTAGGCTTTCTTTTTGCTAATATTTGAAAGAAAGTTTTAGGTTCCCTTTCTATCTTACAAGTTACTCTGGTGTAAATTTCAGGTTGAGACCTTACAATATAATTATAGTTCTCCCCCATTCTTGTCCTTTGGGCAACCTTTCTTTTTGGTAAGAAATACAACTGGTCCCTTGGGTGGCAGGAAATGCAGATGGGGGATTGAGCTTATTCTGGTTTGTCTGGTTATAAGGTATGCATACAATACTTCCTTGGGCCTGGCCCCACACTTCCTTTACACCAGCACTGTCCTGCCAGAAGGCTGAAATCCTGGAAAAGGGCCCAACCTAGTTTATTACTTGCCTTTGGAAATGTAGGCTTGTATTTTTTGGCGAAGCATGAGCAAAACTCAGTTATTTGACTGCTCCAAGATTTAACTCCATTCTAATTCTGGATACTGACATATGAGCATGTGTGAACAGCAGCCCTGTCCCCCCCACCCTAGTTTGCTTGCCCTAGACATGCCCCTAGACAGATGGAGCTGCCAGCTTTTCTCGTCCTGGCCACATGTGCCAGGTACTAGAGCCCCCGACCCTCATCCTCCCATAGGTCATTTCCAGTCTGCCAGAGTAGGCAATGTTAGAGGCCTCTTTCACTGCCTCTCTTGTGAGGAATGCAGGAATAATTGCAATCTGTGAGCTAGAGAATAAGCAGCATTAAGGGCACATGAGTTATAGAACTGGAAGCAGGGCTGGGAAAAGCTATTCCCTGTCCTATTTCTCTTTCCACGAAGAAAAACAGAATTATAGCAAATTTGCATGTTGCTGCATGCTTGGAACAATGCCTGGTGCATAGTTAACATTTAATAAATGTTTGTTAAATGAAGAACTTAATGTATTCTTCATTTATTTCCCTATCTTTATCCTAGTGATGGAGAAGCTTCTTTATTCTATTAGGGAAAATAAAGGTTTGGGAGTTGTATTACGGTAGGCTAGACTGCAGCTATAAATAGAGTAAGAAACGTGTAATGGCTCAAATGCAACAGAAGTTTATTTCTTGCTCGTGTTCAGGGTGGATGTTTCTGGATGTTAGCAAGTGACTCTCCTCCCTTGACTTCAGGGATTCAGGCTTCTCTCATCTGTGTCTCTGTCCTACCCAAAGACCACATCCTGGTAGCACCTGGTTGGCAAAAGAGGAAAGAGAATGGAATAGCACAGGAGATTCTGTGGACCAAACCATAAGTGTCACACATCACTTTGGCTAGAACTCAATCACATGGCCCCAGCTAACTCCAAAGGAGGCTGGGAAATGTAGTCCATATGCGTGCCCAGGGCTGTATTAAGTTTTGAGCTACACTTTGAATATCTGTATCATCTTTCAGCTTGTATTCCTAAAATGCATCTGTAGCCCAACATTGAGATTCAGAAGGGCAAATTTCGTGATAAATTTCACTTGACTTAAGTCCATCAATGAAAGGCAAGTGATACTATGAAAACACTTAAGCTTTTAACATTAAGTGAAAAAACCAGAACATGGCATTATACTATCAATATGATTTCAACTATGTTAAATATCCTTTAAGAAAAAAAAATTTGAAGGAAACATGACAATTAACTGTGGTTACCCTTTAATGATGAGATGATTGGTGGTATTTGTTTTTAGCCTGCTTCATTCTGTTTTCTGTATTTTACAAATGTCCATCTCGAACATGCATTTTTCCCCCCAGCTTGGAATATCTCTGTTCTTTTTTTCTCACAATATGTTAGCCTTATTAGGGTTCAGTCTCTCTGGCTGTAGAATTTTGACTCACTGAGATAAGAATATGCCTTTCAGAACTTTGTATGCATATGCCTTTACATGTCTACTTAATTTATGAACTCATTCAGCTCTGTGCCAGGCTCTGTTCAAAGTGGGAGGCTGTAGCTAGGTTGAGGATATATCGCTGAACAAAACAGACCTTACCTATCTGGAGAAACAGACAATAAACAAGGTAAAATAAAATATATAGCATGTAAGATAAATGCTAAGAATGAAAATACAAAGCAAGGAACGGGATTTGAAATATCAGTGAGATGGAAATTATAGATAGGGTGGGCAAGAAAAGCCTTTCTATGAAGGAACTTGTAATATAAAGATCTCCTGGCTAGTACAGAGTGAGCCAGGAGACTTTTCCTTAACACTCTGTCGATATCTACGATTTACCCAATTTTTTGACCAATGACAATTACAATACGCCATATTCTTTTCCTTATTAATAATTTGCTCATTGTCATCCTTATCTGGATGTTCTGAACTGCAGACTTCTTTGCTCTCTCTGTTGTTAGTTGGGAGAACACTTGCAGATCCATACTCCTTTAAAAAAATCTCACTAGATCTTTCAGATCTCAAGAATTCCCAAAGGATTTTTTTCTGGTGTGTTCCTAGAACTTGAGGCAACAGTTAACTTGTTTCTGCCCCTGTTGACAAACTGTATTTTAATATCGTAAACCTTTAGAAGCCATCCTGGCCTCAGTCCGCAGTTCATCCTACACCTGAGTAGAGGGCTTACTACTTGTCAAGGATCACATCAAACCATTACTAGAAATCGCTCAGGCAGAAAGTTAAGGTGACAGCCTGTAGGCCTAGAGCAAGTGGGATAATGAACGTGAAGGAAGTCTGCAGGACTACAGGCAGCTGTGTCCATGAAAGGATTATTTTAGGGAGTAAAAGACATTTATCTCAAATGTGGCAAGACCAAGGAGGGAAGTGATGCTATTCTGTAGAAGTATGAGTATTTGTAGCACAATGACAGCATAGTCTAGTAATGGTTTCTTCCTAATCCTAAGGCACCTCGGCCATTCTCTCTTCATTCTAGCCAAAACCTGGAGTCTTTCAGTAAATAGTCGCTCATCTGTCTTTCCAGCTTGTAGTGGTCATGGCTGTTCTCCCAAGTCCACGAAATTCAGACTGCTCCCTGGTCTCTACTCCTGCTCCATGTCTCCTCCGGTCTTCCCTCCTGCTAGAATGTGCTCCCCGTCTCTGCCTGGCGGATCCTTTAGACCTGTCAGTATATGCCAACAGCCTGTATTTAATGCATTCCTGGTTTCCTGTGGTCAGGAAGGATCTCCTGCCTCGTGTCTCCCCGCCTCCCCCCCACCATGCTCAGAAGTGTTTGCCAGATGAATGTGTGCATTAAGTTGAGTTGTCACCTCAGCCTCTGCACAGGTGATGATCTCGGCCTCCGGTCTCCGGATCAGGCCCTCACGTGTGCGGTGAGGTCATCCAGCATGGTGCTTAGGACTGCACACTGTGGCGTCCACTGAGATATGATACTTTGTGATGTTAGTATTCTCGCATCCTTTCTTCAGGCAAAGGGTAGAGAATTTTGACTGTAAAACATTGACCTCCACACCACCACTAAGGTCGGTTCTCCACTCTGAATCAAAAGAGGGATTGTGTTCATGCACAATTGGGTGCAGAAATGAGGGAATTATGGAGCACACGGTCCAATTGTTTTAGTCCTCTTAGCTCAGGTTTTAAACTATTGAATCTGTCACCAGACAGACTTTTATTCCCCTTTAGTCCTGGACGTTGGGAAGGGGAGTCCAGGCTCGTGACGCGACCCCCAGATTCTCTTCACCAGCCAGCCATCCCATCTACCTGCACAGCTTCTCCAGATTCTCCCTTAGCACCTCAGAGTGACAAGAGTCATAATGGTACAGTGGTCGTTTTCTACTTGTGGACCACGTGCTGGGTCTGGGATAGGCATTTTACATGCACCGTCCGTCGTCTGTGTCTGACAGAAGAAGAAACTGAGGTTGGAAGGCCTGAAAGGTAAACCGTTCAGCGCTCCCCAGTTGTAGGGTGGCAGGGCTGGGACTCAGACCCACACCTGGGACGCCCGAGCCCGTGCTTTCCTGCTTCTTTCCCTTCAGTTCTTTATCCCAAGGCCTTCTACGTCCCGCCTCCTCTCATCGCTTGTGTGCGATGCTCACACGCTTTCCTGGACCTAGTGTTTCTTTACAATATTCCCTTCATAGTTTCAGGATCCACTTTTAGATTTCAGAAGCAGTTCTGATAGGATGCAGCCACACTTAAAAAATAACCCTGAAGACCCCACATTTCCTCTGCCTTTACCGAGGCTAACTTTCCACGCTCTCCACCCACCATTTTTGAGAAAAGGGCCTTTAAACCAGTCCAGTGGGAGATGAGGAGTGATGAAGGTGGACAGGGAGAGAGAGGTATAGTCAGGGAGGCCAGAGAGTAGACTCTCTGGAGCAGAGACTGCCCAAGGAGACAGAGATTAAGGCGTGTGTGTGCCCTGAACTACTGTCTTGCAGAGAGTGCGGGGAAGGCTCTCCCAAGGGGGAGGGAGGAGTGGGAGTTTTGCCCAGAACTTTTGTTTTTACCCAGATCTTTTTTCTTCACTTGCTGCCTTTCAGAGGCACTCCCTAGCCCTTCTCTGGGGCATGGGGAGGAAGGGGGTCATCTGCCCAACGGCCACATATTTAGCTTGGGGAACTGCTTAAAGGTTCTGAGAGCTCTCGCCTACCTTCCCGCCTAAACATAACACAGAGGGTAAGAAGGCACGTGGGGAAGTTGGGCAAGTCAGAAATAACTACTGGAACAAAGTGATGCCATTCAAATTCCTGAGGTCCTGATGCGTCTTAATTCTCCTGAAGACCCAAATAAAATGTGTTTCTTTAAGGAGGCATTTAGATACCTTGTTTGAAAAAAGGAAACAGGGTCACTTCAAAATGTCCATTATGTGGTAATCGATGCCATTCAGCCTGTGGTATACTTAATGAAAACATCGGTGACAGTCTGCCCATTGTTTGTTCCTTTCGCAACAGGAAATGGCAGACTAACAAGGACGGGGAAGGTTTATGTAATTCCAGAAGGAAGTAGAAACTGCGCACACTTTGGCCTGATATCCTCCTAATTGCAGATGTAGACCCACCTGAGCAGGTTCCTATTCCTAATGGATTTGGAGATGTTTGATTTGACTTTGACATTCATCAGCAGCAGATTTGGGGGTTTCTTACGGACTGAAAAACTCGCAGGTCACAGTTTTCACACAGTTTAATTCGTTTTTGACAAGGTAGAACTAACTGTGGAGAAGGAAATGTCACTGGCCAACCTTCGTTCCTTGGGACCGTTGATGGTGACCGGGAGATCTGGAGCCCAGCCCTGGCTCTGGTGGTACCAGCCGCATGGGACTGTAAAGCCAGGGAGTGGGACTGATCTCCCAGGACCCTTGCAGCCGGAACATTCTGTGTTAAAGCCCCCTTGGTGAGGTCAGGGATTGTGAAATGCTGGTACAAGTGAAACGTCAGAGTCCAAAGTGTACAAACAGACTTTGCCAGTGAAAATGTCATTACAGCTTATCTGCTGACAAAGTTCATTCCTTTTGGTCTCCTCTCAGTTTTTGTTTTGTAAATATCCATGCTATATCTGGTAATTTGTTATTTTGGCTCTTAAAAAAAATCGTGGTGGTTAAATTAGAAACAAAAGTGTTCTTTCACTCCACTTGAAAACTGTCAAAAGTTGCCATTTAAATGCATCTGTTAAGGATTTCAAAAAAAAAGTATTGAACACGTTGTTCAACATGGCATGTATTTAATTGAAATGACGTTCAAATTAATTAGCTGTGTCGAAAAGATGGGCAAAGATTAGGTGGAAGAGCGTGGGTTTGAAGTCTAGCTTCACTGCTAGTTCTGGCCCTGTGACCCCAGGCACATTTTGTGATCTGAGTCCCCAGTTCCACACCTCTAAGTAGGAGAGTGACATTTTCCCCATGGGACTTTTGTGAGGAACAAAGATAATGTGTGTGTAGTACGTAGTACAATGCCCAACATTTAATAGATCCTCAAGGGGTGGTGGTTGTCACTGTTATACATTATTTTATTACATTAATTAAAACAACCAGGGCATCACAGAATATTGTATACTGTGTTCTACCTCCCTACTCATCCTCATATGCACATAGATTACCAAAAGAAATAGTCCCACTACTGTGGATTTCAGTTTTTGTTTTTGGTAGATCCTGTAGACAGAGACTTTCCAGAGAGGAGTTCCCCTTCTTGTCTGATTTACAGATCAAAGGTATGGTATGAGAATAAATGGCAAAAGTTTACTTTTATAAGCTGTAAACTATTACAAACTACTGTCTTCAGAAAAAGGATCACTTTGGGGCGCCTGGGTGGCTCAGTCAGTTAAGCATCTGACCTCGGCTCAGGTCATGATCTCACGGTTTGTGGGTTCGAGCCCCACGTCGGGCTCTGGGCTGACAGCTCAGAGCCTGGAGCCTGCTTCGGATTCTGTGTCTCCCCCTGTCTCTGCCCCTCCCCTGCTCACGCTCTGTGTCTCCCTGTCTCTCAATAATAACTAAACTTAAAAAAAAAAAAATAGGATCACTTCAAAGTGTCCAATTTGTGGTAATTGTTGCCACTGATGTAATTAATGAAAACATCTTCCCATGGTGTGTCCATTGTGCAAGAGACAGGCATCCTAGAGAAGATTGCCACAGAGAACTCCCAAATCCTCTGTGGGAATGGTGATCTGAAGGAGGTTCAGAAACCCAGAAAACACAGAGTTGACCCAGAAAGGTTTTTGTCACACCCCAGCATACCCGTAACCTTCATAATCTGTCCGAATCTCCAGTAGGGGTCAAATGGTGGTGAACATGTGGTAGGGATAGAAGGTGGAGGGTCAGCCAGAACATGCCAGACTTTGGTGGAAGGGGCACTTGACTCTCTGAAGTGGAGACAGTCAGTCATGTGAGTCAAAGACAAAGTCAGGTGGTAACTGATGTGTGAAAGCCAGAGCAACTAAGCCCAAGCACAAGGTTCTGAGAGCAGAACAATTTTTTTTTTTTTTTTTTTTTTTTTTTTTTGAGAGAGAGTGGGAGAGAAGGGTAGTGGGACAGAGAGAAAGAGTCTTAAGCAGACTGCACATTCAGCACAGAGCCTGATGCAGGGCTCAATCCTACAACCCTGGGATCATGACCTGAGCTGAAATCAAGAATCAGACACTCAACTGACTGAGCCACCCAAGTGCCCCAAAAAGAACAATCTTTTTTTTTTTTTTTTTTTAATGTTTATTTCTGAGAGAGCGAGAGAGAGAGAGCGCGCGCGAGCAGGGGAGGGGCAGAGAGAGAGAGGGAGACACAGAATCTGTGTCTAAGGCTCCAGGCTCTAAGCTGTCAGCACAGAACCCAACACGGGGCTTGAACCCACGGACCACGAGATCATGAACTGAGCCTAAGTCGGACACTTAGCTGACTGAGCCACCCAGGCACCCCCCAAGAAGAACAATTTTAAGAAGAAGGTACCTCTGGTCTTGGTGGGAATGCAAACCGGTACAGCCACTCTGGAAAACAGTATGGAGGTTGCTCAAAAAGCTAAAAATAGAGCTGTCCTATGATCTAGCAACCACACTGCTAGGTATTTACCCAAAAAATATAAAAATACTAATTCAAAGAGATACATACACCCCAATGTTTATAGCAGCATTATCTACAATAGCCAAATTATGAAAAATAGCCCAACTGTCCATAGACTGATGAATGGATAAAGAAGATGAGGGGTGTGTGTGTGTGTGTGTGTGTGTGTGTGTGTGTGTACGTGTACGTGCATGTATAATGGAATATTACTTGGCCACAAAATAGAATGAAATCCTGCCATTTGCAACAACATGGATGGAACTGGAGAGTATTATGCTAAGCGAAATAAGTCAGAGAAAGACAAACACCATATGATTTCACTCATATGTAGAATTTAAGAAACAAAAATGAGCATGGGGGGAAAAAAGCCAAACCAAGAAACAGACTCTTCACTGTAGAAGAAACTGATGATTACAGGAGGGGAGGTGGGTGGGGGCATGGTTGAAATAGGCGATGGGGATTAAGGAGTGCACTTGTGATGAGCACTGGGTGTTGCATGAGAGTGTTGAATCACTATATTGTACACCTGAAACTAATATTACACTGTATGTTAACTAGCTAGAATTTAAGTAAAAATGTGGAAAAAAAAGAAGGTGCCTCCAGTCGGGAGTGAGATGAAGAATGCGGTCATTATGGGGTCAGTTAAAAAGAAAAAAAAAAGTAAATAAATGCAAACATAAAAGAACTGAAAAAAGAAAAAAAGAACAAGCAAGGAACTTTTCATGAAATTGCTGAGAACTCGATTTAGAGGTACCTCTCACTCTGACAGTGTACCCGTTCAGGGGTTTTTAGTATATTCACAAAGTTATTCCTCTAACACCACTAATTTCCAGAATATTTTCATCACCATAAAAAGAAACCCCGTATAAGTTAGCAGTCACTCCCCATCCCCCATTCTCCGATTTCCAGGCAACCCCTAATCTACTTTGTCTTTATGACTCACCTCTTCTGGGCATTTCACATACATAGAATCATATAGCATGTGGCCTTTTGTGCCTGGCTTCTTTCACTTAGCATCATGTTTTCAAGGCTCATCTCTGTTGTAGCTTAGCTCAGTATTGCATGCCTTTTTGTGGCCAATAATATTTTAGTGTAAGGATGTACATTTCGTTTATCCATTCATCCATTGATGGACATTTTTGTTGTTTCTGCTTCTCGGCTATTTTATGAATAATGTTGCCATGAACACTTGTGTACAAGTTTTTGCGTGAACCTACGTTTTAGTTCTCTTGGGTATAATACCTAGGAGTGAAATTGCTGGATTATGTGGCGCTTCTGTATTTAACTTTGGGGGAAACTGCCAAACTGGTTTTGAAGCAGTGCACCATTTTCTGTTCCCAGTAGCAGTGCACAAGGATTTTAGTTTTTCTGCCTCCTCACTATTGCCTGCCATTGTATTTTAGCCATCCTATTGAGTAAAAAGTGGTATCTGTTTGTGGTTTCGATTTTCAGCTCTCTAGTGACGAATGATGCTGAACATCTTTTCATGTACTTATTGGCCATTTGTACATCTTCTTTGGAGAAATGAATTGGCAGCAGCAGTTTTGCCCTTGGAACAGTACTAGTTTATATAGCTATGCTAATGCTCTCTAATCAGGAGAATTGGTAGTTCTGACATTTAGAAACGTGAAAGGGTGGGCCTTTATGTAAAAACACGGAAGCAGTTGCAAAGAAGGATGTCTGTCCAAAGGAAGAACAAAGCCAGGGCTGGATGTGGAATGTGAGAAGAAGGGCAGACAGCCCTTGCTTACGGCCTCAGCCCTTCATGGCCTCTGCTTCCCACCCCCCGCCCCCATTCCTAAATTGACCTCCTTGGGAAACAGGAACCCAAATGTAGAATGGGTGCAAAGAAAGTGAACTATTTATTAAGACCAAACAAAAATTGACCTTGAGGCTTAAGTTAACTGTGAGACATTATGACATTAAAAGCTGAACATTACTTTTAAAGTAATGTAACTTTTTTAAAGTAACTTTTTTTTAAATGTAATCTCATCTGAGTTCTTAAGCAGACCTTTTAACATTTTTTTGAAACTTAAGTAAGGGATAGGAAAAGCAAGAGTCTATTGATCATATAAACTTGAATTTTTTTTAACTGTGGTACACAATTTACCTACTCATTTTTCTTTTCACCTGTGAAAAAGTTAGTTTTAAGCTACTTTTGACCATCTTGTACATATCTACAGTTAAGGTTTTAGAATTTAGCAAGTGCACAGGATCGTTGTGAAGCTTATTGTATTATATAGCGTTCTAACTTAAAACTATAGACCTTTGTAGTATATACTTCGAAAAGATCACCTTTACTTTGAAAAGGAAGTTACATCAAGCATTTAGATATCTTCCATAGGATGACCTGCCTGTGCCAAACCAGCATCAAAGCTTATTTTGTCAGAAAAAAAAAAATGTTTTAAAGACTTTATTTTTAAGTAATCTCTACACCCAGTATTGGGCTCGAACCCACAACGCAAGATTAAGAGTCTGACGCTCTACCAAGTGAGCCATCCAGGCACCCCTATCAGGAAATTATCTGTAACAAAATTTTTGAAGCTATGGACTCCTGTTGGAGAAGGTGTCATTTATCAGAGCTCTTCTGCTTGCTGTCAAAATTTTTTTTGAAAAAATATATATACATGCATGTACACCTGTATATTTTTAATTTACCATGTTGGGTGGCACCAAAGAGTGGTAGGAGTTACTCATTCTCACGGCTGAACATATAAATTAAAAGCACATGGAAGGGCTTGTAGGTAAATAATGATTTTAGCCGTTATGGAGTATGAAGTGTTTCTGTCAGGAAACTGAGATGAGGAATGTGACTCTGTTGTAAGGTTTTCAGTAGCAAAAGTTTGGAAGAAAAATGACACATGTCAGCGAAAAACACAATGGTAAATTGTCATCTGGGTGACTGTGTAAGCCTTGAGGATAGTTAGTGTAACAGAGATGAGCCATAACAATAAACTCTCCTGCCTTTACAACAAAGATAGATTGTGTCTGTTTGGATACCTCAAAATGTCATTTTTTTCCTGCCCTGATTTACTAAATTTACCTCGTTTTCCATTCGTCATGTAAAAGGGTCTCTAGACATAGTGTATTTCAGTTCACATATATGTTACAATTTGTGGCACTCTATTTTTCTCGGGGCTCTCACACGCATTTTGTACATGTGACCTCATGACTCCTCACATCAGCCTTCTGAAATTGGGACTATCATTATGCCCAGTCTAAAGGTGAAGAAGCTGAGGCTCAAAGAGGTTCAGTGACTGGTTCAGAGTCACAAAGGTAGGGGTGCCTGGCTGGCTCAGGTAGAGCCTGTGACTCTGGATATCAGGGTGGTGAGTTCAAGCCCCATAGTGGGCAGGGAGCTTACTTTAAAAAAACGTCACGAAGATAACGAATCACATGCGGAACCAAGATTTTGACCCAGTTCTGACACCACTGTGTTTATCTCTATGCTATATATAGTTGGTCGTAAATCGGGAATGATTACTCAGCCTCACATTAATTTTTTTTTTTTTTATGTGTTGCTTCCATCGAAGGCCACTCCTCACAGAGTGACTCAGTCACTCACTTTGAGCTTAGGAATGCCTTCAGATGTCCACTTAGGTCAATTGCAGTATCTGAACGGTCACTTCATACCTGAGGTAAAAGCTCTGGCTAAACCTTAGGAAGGGAACTACTGAGAATTTAAGCCAGTGGGTCTGAAAGCAACTGAGACCTGTTTTGCCACCCTAACTCAGTCAAGACAGGAGCTTCCGTGAAACAGGCCTCCCTGAGGTTAGCCGAGTAGCCTCACGAATAGCCACTTCTCACTTGACAGCAGTAACTATGTAGAGAAGGGGTGGGGTTTAGGATAATCTTGGTCATGAGCCATAAGCCTCCAGAGTTCTCAGAGTGATTTCAGAACTGACTAGAGTGTTTTTCCTTCCACGCTACATCAGAGCTTTGCAAGGGAGTTCTTCTGTTGAGACAACTGTTTGGTTAACATCTAGCCACTCCTCTTTCTCCTTTTTTATTTTTCTTTCTTTCTTTTCTTTTTTCTTTTTCAAGATTTTTAAGTAATCTCTGTACCCAATGTGGGGCTCAAACTCACTACCCCGGATCAAGAGTCACATGCTGTACCAGCTGAGCCAACGAGGCACCCCCTTTCTTTCCCCTGATCTGATCCCATTTCCAGATGATCTCCTGGAGGATTCTTCCCTGACCCCTCTCCCTTACCTTTCTTTTTAATAAATTCAGTTGATGTTCAGCTGATCAGTTGGAGGCTTACTTTCCTGGAAGAGGTCTTAATTCTCCTTTTGAAGATGTTAAAAGCTGATTCTTTTTTTCCACTTAGAAATTCAGTCAGTGTTTCAGTGAGACAGAAGCCCCAGGGTAATATTCTTGGAAGGATCCCATATTTGGATTTTTTCTTAATATTACATTGTAGGAGTTCTTCATATACTCCAGATAGGTCTGTTATCAGATATGTGTAGTGTAAATATTTTCTCTTAGTCTCTGGCTTGCTTTTTCATTTTCTTAGTGGTGTCTTTCTAAGAAAATTTTAACTTTTGATGAAGATTAGTTTAACCTTTTTTTTTTTTTTTTCCTTTTATGATTAGTGCTTTTTGGACCTATCAAAGAAACCTTTGCTTACCCCAAGACAGCAAAGGCTTTTCTCCTGTTTTATGTATTCATTTTTTGTTTATGTTTATTTACCTTTGAGAGAAAGAGAGAGAGACAGAGGCGTGAGCAGGTGAGGGGCAGAGAGAGAGGGAGACGCAGAATCCGAAGCAGGCTCCAGCCTCTGAGCTGTCAGCACAGAGAGCCCAATGCAGGGCTTGAACTCATAGACCGCAAAATCATGACCTGAGCTGAAGTTGGACGTTTAACCGAATGAGCCACCCAGGTGCCCCTCTCCTGTTTTCTTTGTAGAAGTTTTATAGATTTAGCTACTATGTTTTAGGTCTGTGATCTATTTCATGTTAACTTTTGTGTAGGGGGTAAACTGTAGCGGTCCAGATTTAGTTTTCTTTCCATGTAGATATCAAGTTGTTCTAGGACAAATTATTGAAAAACTTTACTTTCCCCACTGAATTACCTTGGAAACTGTTAAAACAAAAAATCAATCAACCACATATGTTTAGATCTATTTCTGTATTCTTTGTTCAGTTTCATTGCTCTGTCTCTATGCTAATATCACACCATCCTGATTATTGTAGCTTTATACTAAGTCTTGCAATCAAGTACTGTAAGTCTTCAAACTTAGGGTTTTTTTGTTTTTTTTTTTTTTTTTTTTTTTTTTCAAAAATCTTTTGGCCATTTTGTATACTTAGAATCAGCTTATCAAATCCCTACCAAAAAAATCCCTTCTAGAATTTTGATTCAGATTGCAATTGATTCTATAGATCAGTTTGGCAGGAACTGCCAACATTAAGATTATCAACATCTTAATGATATTGAACCTTCCAATCCATGAACATGGTATACTTGTCTATTTTTTGAGATTTCTTTAATTTTTCACAGCAGAGTTTTGTATTATCAGTGTACAGGTCTTGTAGATATTTTGTTGAATTTTCCCTTGTGTAATTGTTGCTGCTGCAATTGTAAATACTGTTTTTAAATTTTATTGTCCAGTTGTTCATTGCAAGTATACAGAAATACAATCGATTTTTGTATATTGGCCATGCATCTTGCAACCATGCTAACCTCACTTGTTAGTTTTATTAGTTTTTTGGTAGATTCCTTAAGATTTTTCTAAGTACACTATCATGTCATCTAAAGATTAAGACCCTTTAGGTATTCCCATGCCTCTTATTTCCTTTTATTGACTTATTGCACTGGCTAAGACTGTTCAGTGTTGAGTAGAAGTGATGAGAGTGGACATCCTTGCCTTCTTCCTGATTGTAGAGAGAAAAGTATCCTTTAGCACTGTGATGTTAACTGTAGGTTTTTCATAGATGCCCTTTATCAGGTTGAGAAAGTTTCCTTCTGTTTCAAGTTAGTGAAACTTTTCATAATTGAATTTGTCAAATGCTTTTTTTGCATTTAGTGACATGTCATATAGTTTTTAACCTTTCTTCTGTTGAAATGGCAAATTACTTTGCTTTCAGATGCTGAAAAAGCTTATATCCTTGAGATAAACTTCACTTGGTTATGATGTGTTATCCTTTTTATATATTTCTGGGTTTGATTTGCTAATATTTGGGATGTTTCTGGCAGTGGACTGACCAGGTGGGCAGATAATCCAAATAAGGTATTTGGAACAAGGTTGAGCATATTGTACAGATAACTAATGCCTTAGTAAAGCCTGCAGTTATGCCCACAAATAATTTCACCTTCTTTTTTCACCTGTCCTTTGAAATGTACCACCATCAGAGACAGTCCATGCATGTGTAGGGCAGCATTTGAGGTATGAATGTAAGAGTAAACAGTGAGTCCCTTGAGGGTAGGGAGTTCACCTCATTCATTTCTGTCAGTATAAGTTAAGTTAAATTGGTGTTACAGAGATCCAAAATTACCGTGACTGACACAGAATGGACATTTCTTCTTTCCCAGGCCTGGGACTGTTCTCATCCACACAGTCCTCACAGGGCGAAACTTCTAAGTCACTGCTCTACCAACCCTAGGACGTGACCTTACTTATTCTCATGGTCTAAGGCGGCTGCATCTGCATTCTAGCAGGAGCAGAGTGAAGGAAAGGCTAAAGAGGGAGGAGCAAAGAGTACGTGGCAGCTAAGTTTTAAGGAAGATACCCAGAAGCTGCCACAAGAGGTTTCCACACATACATACCACTGACTGGAACTCAGTCATGGGTCACAACAAGGCATGGGTTTTGAGGCAAGAGCTGTGGAAGATAAACAGCCATTCTCTGTTTATTGGAGACTCGAGTAGGGTTTTTTTTTGTTTGTTTGTTTGTTTTACTGAGATGGATTTTCTGGAATGGCAAAGTTACGTTAATAAAGATAGTACAAAAGAAGAGTCATGTTAGTGTGCACAATAAGCTTTGGTGTCAGTAGTTTGGTTCTCAGTGTCTATATCCTTAGGACCTCGCATGCTGTATGGCACTCTGTCATACTCAAGAATGTCTGTTGATTATATGCATTATATATATGCTTCCTTATTACAGTCTCTGCCCAAAAATAGAGGAAAGGTGAATAAGGATACGTTCCAGATTGTCAAAATGGTAAGGTGTGGAATTGCATTAGATACTGACTTCCAACCTAAAGTCTGGTCAGATGTGCTGGAATGAGTCTGTACCGGCGGTTCACGGGTGCCCACAAAGGTAGGGATTAGGGATCAGCAACATTGTTGCCTCGGGAGGGCAAAGGACAGGGACATGAGAAACAGGTATCACCAGTTCTGTTACACTTTTCCAGGTATTAAAGTCTTACTTTCACCAACGTGAGACTTTCCTTGCAGCGGTCAGAAAGAGTGGGAAAGGATTTAAAGGCAGTAACGCCTCCATCATGTTCTCTAATGCCATGCCACGCACCAGTTAGAATCTTATGCACAAGTCATGGCACGCTCTCTTGCATAGACAGCGTGGGTGAAAGGAAGACGCTAGACTGAGGAGATCTGCGTTCTGGTTTTGGTTCCATCACAGTGAGACCTTGCGGGTCGCTCAGCCTCAAATTTCCTCTTCTGTGGTTTTTTTTCTTCCATGGACTGTCGTGGAATTGACTCGAGAGACATACTTACTGTCAGCCTGTATAAACAGCATGCTTGCACCGAGGCATTAAACATGGAATGGCTTTGGATACATCAGGCATGGGCCCCAGTCAGATGAGGAAATGTGTAGGCGAGGATATGTCATTTGAACAAATGCCACTGTCTGATCAGGTGTAACTCATGGGGGAAGTGGTTGATTGCCAGGGGCCTAAGACATGATAAGTTACAGTCTCGGAGGCCATTTCAGATAAACCTCCCGGGTGCCTGGTCTGGTAGAGTTGGGGGTGGTGAGGGCGGGAACACCACTGCCAAGTGAAATGTAAAAATGCACAATGGTTCTGAATGCCGGAGCGGGCAGTTCGGTGAGTGGGGCTGGTTCTCATGAGGATTTCAGCAAGCTCCCACGTTGCCCGGTGTCTGTCGGAAGGCGGAGTGTTTCTAGGTGCCGGATTGAACTACCATCCTGAAAAGGCCCACGGTTGACTCTTACGGACCTTGTAACTTACTGGCCCACTACCTTCAAAGTGCTAAATGACCGAACAGGGTTGCAGAGAACCACCTGAAGGTAGAAATTGTTTCCACAGTATTGGGAGGTTGATGTTTTGTCTCTCCCTCCCTCCCTCCTCTCCCGCTAGCTGGGTTTTTGTTGTGGTGGTGGTTTTTTTGTTTGTTTTGTTTTTGGTCCTCTGGGCATTTCAAAACAAGTGAGGAAAGAACCAACATAGAAAAAACAAGCACTAAGTTCTTCTAACACCCCCTTACTCGCCATCCCTTCTCCATCTCCTCTCCACTGCCACACACACACACACACACACACACACACACACACAGTCTAAAAAATGGTTGTTTTTTCTTGGGGCTGGCTTTGGGCTCCTCTGCATCTGCTTGTTTGTTTGGGTTTTTATCACACCATTTCCAGAGGCTCTGGTCATGTGTAGTAGATGCCAGTACTTTGCATGAGGCTGGGGCGCTGGGAAGGGGCATGTTCCTGGAATAGACGAAAACGAAGGGCTGAAGTAGCCTTTGAACTTAATTTAAGGGTAGAACTTGGAGTCTTAGTAGTTTGGCTGTTTCTTCCCTACACAGGAGGAGGTGGATACAGGCACCTGACATCCCGGAGGTTCCCTCCCCCACTTTCATCCAGATAATAGGTTCCAAAGAACTTCACCAGGGGAAGAAAATAGTCACAAAATGGTTGCCCAGAGCCTAACCGTCGTCCCACTGGTGGTGGGGGGGGGGGGGGGGCATGAAGCAGTCTGCCTGGTGGCATTGTGGTCCGCGGTCCGGTCGTGAGCCTTGCTCGTCAAGGAACGCCACCCCTGCCCCTGTGTCCCCTGCCCCCAGCCTACTGGCTGCAAGGAAGAGAGGGAGGGCTGAGGAATGTATTTGGAGGCACCCCTGAACCCCGATAGTCCCGCGTTGGATGCACTCTCTCATTTCATCCTCGCGGCAACCCTGCATCTTGGGAATCCGTTCCCTGTTTTTTGCAGATACGGGCCCTGGGACAGAGGGAAGTATCACCTCCAGCGGCAGAGCCACATTCAAACCCTGGCCTTTATGTAGAGAGAGAGAAATCTGAGGGTCTCCCCAAGGTATAAGAGGCTCACGTGCCCACTACAGAGCCAGAAACCATCATCCCTTCGTCCCCGTCCAGGGGTGACTGTGGGGCAGCGGTCGTCAAGCTTCATCAGGAGGGGTTTTAAATCCCCCCAGCGCCACCTCCTGACCTGTGGGGCTCACGCTGGACCCCGATCCTCTCGGGAGGATTTGGTTCATCTGGGTTTAACGTATTGCACTTCTCTCCCTCCGCAGATGGATTTGTCCGTAGAAACTCTCTTTAGCTTCATGCAAGAGCGCCAGAAAAGATACGCCAAATATGCGGAGCAGATCCAGAAGGTCAATGAAATGTCCGCCATCCTCCGCCGCATCCAGATGGGCATCGACCAGACCGTGCCCCTGATGGAGCGGCTCAACAGCATGCTGCCCGAGAGCGAGAGGCTGGAGCCATTCAGCATGAAACCCGACCGAGAGCTCAGGCTGTAGAGCTGCCCGCCCCCTCCTGCCAGGCTGGGCTGTCGTTCTGTGGGGACCCCGCCTGGCCCCACCCCAGCAGGGCCCCGAGGGTGAGGACGGCTGGAACCAGAGGACCCTGATGTGACTGGATCTCGAAGCTGGTTGGAGGCTTCGGTTCTCCCTGAAGGTCTGACGCTGCCCTCCCCACCCCTTTCCTTGAGGCATTTTTTTCTGTTTGCAAAACGAACCAAACCAAGTCTCGGTGCTAACCGAAGCTGGAACATTTGAATTATTAGGAATCTGTTACAGGACTCTGCATTGGGAATTGTTTTTATTTTGTTTAGGGTTTCGTTGTGTTTTTAGTTGGAAGCGCGTAGTGTCAGGTCTAGCTTGCGGAGTGAAAACACGGAGAGGAGGGGAGAAATGTTCAAAGCAGCTCTGTGTCCTCAGTGTCCTCAGGCCGTTCTCCTCCGCAGGCTTTCCGGGGTCTGAACTGCAAACATAAAGAACTAATTTGCTCCAGGTCTCGGTGTTGTTACTGTTCCTACCCTGTTTACATCACGTCGGGTCTTTATCTGGGGCACCTCTTCCTGCGCTTGTGGTATTTGTTGGTGCGCTAGGTTACGGTGTCCCTCACATGTTGTCATCAGAAACTGAACACTTCCTCTCAGCATCCTCACAAGGTCCGCCTCTCCCCCCCCCCCCCCCCCCAACGACTGGTTTCCTTGATGCACGCGTAGTTTAGGATTCTTTTTATCACATCAGCACTGGCGAGGCTCCGAGTTTTGTAACATGGCTTTAACCGGCATTTATTTTACTAGCCTGGAAAGCCTGTGGTGTGGTCGGGGTTTGACCTGCCTACAGCAGATATTTATTGAGCCCACTCGATGTGTCTGACGCTGTGCCCTGAATACAAAAATGTCTGGGTAGTCCCCGCCCTTCTTTTCTGAAGACACAAAACTTAGAACGCTACTGAATTTCTATGGGAGTTTGGGAACTGAACTTGAGTAACCACACAAGTTCTTAGAGCACGTCATAAATGTCCCCATGGAAGAAAAGACTGAAGACACAAAGAAATGGAATGTAGGAACATAGCGAGGCGGGCAAGTGAGACCAAGCGCTGGGGGACACGGGGACGCCTCTGGGGCCAGCCTGTCATGCACCCGTGCTCCCTTTATTCCTTCAACCTTTACAAGGCGTTTCTTAGACGTCAACAACAGCCTTTGGTATATTTATAAGATTAAAACGGGTCCCACTTAATTTAGCGTATCTTGGGTAAACTTGATCTGACTCTAATCTCAGATTTTAATCAGATACTATTTTGTAAGGTTCTTAGAACCCAGAATAAAATGTGGGACATAAAACAACTGGATGACAGAAGATACATGAGCAAACTAAGCTAAGTAAAAAATTTTTTTTTAATTCAGACACAGGAAAAAAATCAACTGCTTCTAGGATTTTTAAGAAACATCCCCAAAATATCAAGATTGTTCATTCCTCTGAGCTGGAAAGACAAGATGGGCCAAGGAAAGAGGTCAAGGTGCATCCAGCTTTTCCAGAGGGCAACCTTCAGATCGCATTTCCGCCTCCATGGGACCCGATGCCCTTCCTTCCCCAGAAGGAAGATGGGGTAGAGATGTCCCGCCTGAGGCGATGAAGGGGTCGGAGGGAGTCGTGGGGGACTTGGAAGCCATGTGGTGGGGAGTGAGGACTTTGTTGGGCCGCACTGGTGGAAGAAGTTTGTGTTTCTAATGCCTTTTGATGGTCAGGTTTACTGGGTCTTAAACCATTTCTAGAACAATTTATTAGAAGGTACAAATCAAGAAAGACATTCTGTTTCTTAGAAACCTATTAATAGCTAAGGTTAACGGGAGGGCAACATTTAATGAATAATGTGTCTTCCCTCTGATGGGCAAATACACATGCACATGTGTATCATGTAGTGATTTCTATCATGTAGTGAATTTCCATATAATTGAGGATCTCGTTCTGAACTACATTCTAATCCATTGATCTTCCAATAGCATTTCGTGCTGTTTTTCATTTTTTCATACTGTGTTAATATAATTTCACAATACATTTTAATACCTGTTATAGCCACTAGACTCGGTGCCCCCTGCGCTCATTACGGTCTTCGAACTATTTGTTAGTTTCAAATTGGCAGAAATTGGTTTTTGCAAAAAAAAGGAGTGCAAGGAATACTTCTGTTCCTTTTGCCGAGACCTATAGGAAGTGGTGTTTGTAAGCCACGCGCATCATGGTCTTTTTCTGAGTTCCTGGCGTGTGCAGAACCCAGCTCTGAACGCAGGGCCGTGCCTGCAGCTTTCAGAGAACGAAGAGCTCTGAAAACAGCTCAGGGGTCAGGTGCTCTTACCATCACCGCACTTAGTACAATTTACAAATACAAGGGCAGAACAAATAAAAGGAGACACAGACTAAGCCTCCTGAGGATGGAGCTTTCTCACTGCGTTTCAATAGTTCAAGGCATGAACATGGCAGAAAGGCAGACCTAACACGGCAGGAGAAAATTCTCAGCCAGCCAGCTCTCCATCCAACTCGTTTTCTTATGAAGAAGTTAGACAAGAGCACCTGGCTGGCCCAGTCGGTGCAGCATGTGACTCTTGATCGTGAGCCCAAGCCCCACGTTTGGTGTAGAGTTTACTGGGAAAAAAAAAAAAAAATGCATAAAAAGACAAAACGATTTGGGTCCTGAGTACATAGGGGCTTATGTACCACAGGCAGATTCGGTATTTTCTTTTTTAAGAGAATTCCAGTTGATCTTTGTGGTGTGGGGTGTTTTGGCAACGTTGTCAACTTGGCGAAGCTGAACTGTTTTCCAGAATTCCCTTCCCTATTCATTTCTGGTTAGGTAGGGGGTGGCCACAAGAGAAATTTGCACGAATTTGGAAGCGGACGGAAAGCCGTAGCCGTGCTTACTTGCTGAAGGTCGCCGGACGCCGTGCCCTGTTGCACCTCGTGCACGTTTTCGCAGACCCGCTGCACCTTCGGTGGGCGCAGCGGCCGGGCTCTCGGCTCCTCCGGCCCCCACAGAACTCTGCCTTCGGTTCTTCCAGATCGGGGGTCAGGTATGAATCTAGCTTCTCCTTCAGGTCACTTGCAGCAGGAGGACGAAGGCTTAGAGGAGAGGCCAGCGCGGGTCCGGCCAGCAAGAGGCAGATGCGGGTTCCCGCGAGTGGCTTGCAGGCTCCAGCTGTCCCGGCGCTCCCAGACCGCACTGCCGCCTTCTTTCCGGACCACCCGCCCAGGGACTTCAGGTGAACAAGCAGCAGCTGAACTGGGGCTCTCTTACCAGCATCTGTAATTCAGTGCTGCAGGTCAGTCCTTTAACAACCCCCTGATTCTCTATCACTCCTAGTGGCTCTTCTCAGATGGATGGACCCCTGACTGGTAATGTGCAATACCAGTCCTTTACCTCCTCGGGATTTGATCTTTTCTGAAGGATTCTGGGAATCTGATTTGCCAAAGAGTTCTGCTGGCTCTCTGTCCCTCAATGCCCAGTGACCCATCTGGACCCTACAGGATGCTTCGGGGATAAAAAAGCAACCGGTTGTCGTCAGAGAGCCGGGCTGTCCGTTTCCAGCCTTGAATCTTGACACATCACTTAATTTCCCTGAGTCTGTTTCCACCTCCCTACCGTGTGAGCTGGTCTGGGTGGGCTCGCAGGCCCCTGCCTGCTCCAGGATGCCACTTTTGTGACAGCGAGGGGCATCTTTAGCTGCTGTCTCTGAGCAGTGGCCCTTGGTTTTGGTAGTGACTTTAAATTACGAGCTCCCAACAGAGAGCGTCTTTCCTTCTTTTTATTAATTAGAAAGTGTCCAGCGGCTCCCCTCTTTTGAGAATCTGTTTTGCATATCGATCTATGCATCTCTACGAACACTGTCAAATAGGTCCCTAGACCGCAGGCTCCTTGCTTGACTCGAAGTAGGAGGCTGGTGGAAGCTGGCCTTCACTCCTTGTATTATGTGCATGGAAGTTTCTAGTAAATGAATTGTGGGCTTGGGGTGCCTGGGTGGCTCAGTCATTAGGCATCCAACTCTTGGTTTCGGCTCAGATCATGATCTCATGGTTTGTGAATTAGAGCCCCCGCATCGGGCTCTGCGCTGACAGAGTCAAGTCTGCTTGGGATTCTCTCTTTCTCTGTCTCTCTCTCTGCCCCTCTCCCTACTCAAAGTGAATAAGTATTTTTAAAAAATCAATTGTAGGGTTAAGAGCAAGTAATAGTGTAGGCTTCATGAGAGCCTATATAATTATACAGATATCATGTCTTTGTTTCCCTTAAAATTCTGTCATTCTTTAGAACATAGTTTATATTCTTGGCCCAGAGTATTTGACGAAATGAATTTTGGGGACTCCGTATCCAGAGATACAGGAGTGCACTCAAGAAATTAGGTGGGTTTTTTATTAAAAAAATATCTTCTAGGTATTTCTTTGCTTCTTTCCACTGACCTAGGAAGCAGGTTCATTACGACTATTACCAAACATGCTGTTTCCAAGGTTACGTAAAGTAATGGCCCTGGGGGACTGACCTGTGCCACCGCTTTTGTGGATTTGTAGAACTCACTTAGCTTTGGCATTTCCCTCAGCAAGTCCCGGGACAAAACCAGGAATCTTCAGAAATGAGAGCCGTGAGCAAACACGTTTTAAGAGTTGAAATTGTCTTCCCAATTTGTTTATACCTCAGCTAAACCAAGACCTACACCACGCAGTAGGAAATTACTTAAAATGCTGATCCTGAAGACTGAAGGGTAGAGTGAAGTGACAGTTTTGCTTCTTGGGGGACGTTTTAGGTGAACTGTTCTACATCCCGAGAGAAGATGTCATTGCTGTAGGCTGATTTGTAATGAGGAACATTTGATTTTTTGCACACACACAGGGCATGTAGCTTCCATTCAGATGCCCCAACTACAGAGGGGAAGGGTGACCAGATAACTTATCCACAGGCCTCAGACCAAAAAATAAAAAAATTTGGCAGCCAGACCTAGTTGCTTACTAGGGGACCCAGTATCTCATGTGTCGTGCTGACGTGTGCCCATTGCTCTCAGGAATCTGTTCTGGGTTATCGGTGTCAGTGTGAGACCCGAGGGACCTTGCTAATGACCCATTTTCTTCACCAGTCGAGGCATATTCCTACTGCCACCTTTTATTTTTATTCTACAGCGAGGCAGGATTCATGCCAAAAGCTTTGGTGAACCAAGTACTTTAAATTCAGCCTTTGAAACTGTCCCAGTTCCTTTGAGCAGAGAGAACCCCGACCACAGCCGAACTGACCCTCTCCAAGCCGCCCTGTTTGCCTGTGACTCTGCTCCTGCGAGGTCCCATTCAGCATTTCCTGTGGGACCGCGTTTCCACTGACTTTTAATGTTTCGGCTAGAACCAGTGGAATGAAGCTTCTTTTTACATAAACCCGATTTGATGCCCCTGCACATAAACAACGTGATTGACTTGTGAACATCTTCCAAGGTAGTGACGTAATTTTCCAGTTGATTTCACAATACTGTAGGATATAACCAAGTATAATTACGCTGCACAAGGATGAATGGGCCTCACGGAATGCTAGAAATAACTCCCTTCCCTCTTCCATTTATAGATGCGGAAGAGTAATATTCAGAGAAAAGCACCTCGACAAATTTTACTAGACCTAAAACATTTCTGCCTCGCGTCCGAGGACAAAACCAGACGGGATTTAAGAGAAAACGCCAGTGAAGGCTTTGAGGGTAAAGAGTTGCTGTCGTCTGGCCCCATAAGGTACACCCTCCCCTTCCCATCTAGACCTTCCCGGTTTCCCCTTAGCCCAAGCCCTGGTCTAATTTTTGTTGTCAGACCCAGACTAGTCTCCAGCACTAGCCTGCCCTTGATGGTCTCTCGAGAGGCCCCCGGTCAGTGCGTGTACGTACACCTTCTCATCCAAAGCCTGTCACTCGAACACCTGCTGCCTCAAGCCACCGTCTCTGGAGGCAGATTTATTCTACACCCCCTTTTCTCTCCGGTGCCCAACCCTGGTTCTTTGCAAGGTCCTGGCCAAGTCTCTGCCCACCCGGCACAATCCTTCTCACTTGTAAATTTTCTTAAATTTAGCTTCAGCTCAGAAGCCTGTCACAACCAACTTAAATGACATCACCTGTAGTTCTATTATTCCAAGATAATATGCTTTATTATGAAGCATATTGGTTTATAAATGTAAATGCTTTATTCCCTTGATGCATAATTATTGACACACTGATGGGACTAAGCTGCTAGTCTCACATATTGTCACGTGCAGTGTCATTTATAAGCAGAGGGGTCGTTGAGATGTACGTGGCAAGGATGCAGAACAGATCTTTAATAACTTCCTCAGTTTTCCCCACAAGAATTCTAAAACCACATATACATCCCATTAGAATGTACCACAGATGTGTATCTGGTCTTCTTCCTCCCCTGTACCTGTTCTTGATACAGTCAGCAAATATTCGCTGGGTGCCTGGGGTTCTGCGCTGTCGTGGGCATGTGGTGTGCATGTTAGAGAACACGGGCCAGCATCGCGCCCTTAGCCAAGCGTCCCGTGTGAATGATGGCGCACGTACTACATCCGACGCCCCCACCACGTTGTCTTCAGCCAAGTCCTCTCTGCCGTGAGAGCAGGACAGGTTCCGCCAAGCCCTCCTTTTGCAACTTGGATGTTGCTCTTCCCACCGAGTATAGTTGCAAGGAAACAGTCCTTCTCTTATTTATGTATAAACAGGTACCAGTTTTGATTTTATTTCATATTAACATACATGAACATCAAAATGAGAAATGCACAATTTAACCATTCGGCGGCATCTTACTCCAGAAGAACACTATATTCATATTAAACATTTATACAGTCTTTCCACCTAACTTGACAAATGTTCTAAGCCATTGTCCAGCATTTCTCACACAGAAGTCTAGTTTTGCTCTTTAGAAATCACCATTCAGTATGACCCCAGTAGCCTCCGGGGCTTCCCCAAGATCACGGACTCGAGAGAGCCAGCCACCTCCGCCCCCAAGCAGCTCCAGGGCTTGCCCCTGAGGCATGGCAGTCTGGATCCCAAGAACTGATTATTTGACATTCGCAATCAAGGACTAAAGGTTTTAGTGTCTGACTACATCATCAGTCATAGGAAGGAAGGGAACCGTGGCCAAGAGAAATCCCAAATGACGGAAGGCAAATTTCTGCCCAGAGAGGTGTTAAAACCAAGCCCCCCCAACCCTCCCGGGACATACCTAAGATTGGAGCTGTTCCTTTCATTTCTCAGAAATGTTCCACGGTTGTGACCAGACCCTGGAAGAAGGGTGTGTGTATACGTAACACGTCAAAAATTACTCTGTGAAACCTGGAGAATGTCTGGTTACATCCCAAATTTAAATGTATGTGGAAAAACTCCGATCATTGAACAGAACTTTTTCAATGTAATGACAGTGACTTCCCTGTGCGGTATCCTCTCTTCCTGCCTTCTTTCTACACCCAGATCACAGCGCATTATTTGCGCACAACCAGTTAGGTTACGCGAAGCTCAGCATCATCATGAACAAGTCAGCTTTGAGTCACGCCATTCATTCTGTGCTGGTTTCAGCAGTCATCACAGGAAACACAAAGTCACATACTAGTCAAAGGACTATCCATTTCTCGAACACAGAAAAACCTGAGATATGAGTCAGCAACTAGCTACACTTACAGTAAAGAACGACAACTCCCCCCCCCCCCCCCAAACACACACACAAAAGCTGCTGACGTGAATTAAGGCTTCAAAAGAGGGCCATACTATAGTTGACAAGACTCAAGCCAGGGAGTTTAAAAGCAGGTATGTACTAACACTTGTATCCTTGCTCCAATCACCTATTTTCAGCTGCCAGGATTGATTCCATACAGTGATTGTAGGTCAAAGGCTGAGAGACCACGTTGGTCCTGCTCCATTTTGATGTGTCCCTTCTACTGAAAGAATACTGGGGATAGTTTCTGAGAATAGCTTGGCTGTAGCTTTCCACTCTGCTCACAACGAATCAAATCCAACCACCTTCCCCTCACCTTCCTATACTGTGTTATTCTGAACACTCCTTACGTCACCAGCCTCTCAGCCCTATTAGTAAATCAGAAAGGGAATCACAGAACTACCACCCTCGTCACGTGCTGAGGAGAAAACCATCGAGAAAAAATTGAGTTTCCTGCTTCTCCTCAGCAACGTTAGTTCTTTAATATTTCCATAGTTTCTCCCTCTTGGTAGTTTCCTATAACATTCTACCTGTTAGATTTTTACAAAACTTATATGTGCAGTGAGACCGAAATGGAAAAAACTGTACTCTGGCTGAGAACTCGAAAGTTCTGCTGCTCTGCTACCGACCCAAGTACATCCCCATCTGGCTGAAACCAAGGTAACAACACCGTTCTGAACAATTCTCGGATTTACAGGGAGGGAGGTAGACTTGTTTAGCCTCCCGACCTTAGCTTCAGTCATTATGCTGCCAGATCCCTGGCCATTAAGCGGAATCCTAGATGGTTTCCCTTCTCTTCATAAAGCTGAGAAGAAGAAAACAAGGTACCACCTCCAACCAGGCCCTACTGGAAATTTGTGCAGAGATAGTCTGAACTGGTCTGCAAAGTGTGCCTAGCTACCTACCTACCCACAAGGCCTAGGACACAGGCTACCAGACTTGGTAGTGGTGAGAGCCCCGACTTGCAGTCTGAGGTACTGGGTGTGCTCCGAAGGAGACCACGGCAAGGCCCCTAACGGTCTGTCCGGCAGAGTGATGCGCGCATCGGCTGCCGGGTGAGCGTGGACGCGTGAATCCGCTTTGGATGCGATCGTTTCTCTTGCATTTACCATGAGGTTCTGTCCCTAATGGGGTCTACCCGCCCGACCCACGAGCTGGCTCAGTCTCAGCGCTAAGGTGCACTACGGAAGGGACAGGACAGAGACTAGTGCTTGAGATCTCCTGTGGCACGACACGAAAATTAAATGGTAGGGGATTCCGTCCTCCAACACCAAATACAACCGGATTTAGGAAGAACGAGAGGATGTGCAATTCGCTGCAAAGTTTCTCATCTGTCTAGGAGGAAATCTAGCATTTGCCCTTCCACTTTCGTTGAGAGATGTGTCAGCTGATCTCTCAAGTGCAGGTGTGGAGAGACACCTGTGTTGATCCATCTTTTGCTTTTACACCATAGCTCCGTTTTCCAAAAATATATATGTATGTACATATATATACTTCAGATTTACAGGGAATATTTTTTTGTGAACAAGACAAACATTGTCAACAGAAGTCACAAGTGTCTGTCTCCTCAGGAGACCTCAATGATCTCCATGCTGCCTGAAAAGCTAGACTGGCTGCCCACCTTCCCCAGCTCTTCCCGCGACCTGTTCTCGGACATGATGCTCTCGCCAAACTCCATCTGGCAGCTTCTGCGTTTAAACTGCTTTTCAAAGGGGCTCTCTTCGTGCCAGCTCCGCCGCGAGTCGGGCCTGTCGCCTGGCTTGTGCCGCCTGCGCACGGAGTTCGCTTGGTCGCTGCCGGTGGGCAGCTGGCTGCAGCTGTAGGCCGAGTAGCCGGCGCTGCCCCCGTACACGGTGGAGGCAGAGTAGAAGCGCGAGGGCTCCGTGGCAAAATACCAGCTGTTGGCCAGGGAAGGGGCGGAGGTCTGGGGAGCCAAGATATCTGAGTGCCAGCCCTTGAGGCCCAGCCCGGCGGCAGACTTGGCGAGGTGCTGCTGGCTGGCGGACAGGCCCAAGAGGAAGCTGGTGTGGCAGTTGTCCTCCACGCTCCCGCTTCGGTGCAGCGGGGAGAAGAGGGACCGCTGGGCGGCGCCACCGCCCGTCGCTCGCACCGAATGCAGCCGCTTGCCCTGGCTCTCTGCGGGCCTGGCGGGCTGAGGCTTCTTGGGGAAGTTGGCTTCCTCCTTGTCGGGGCTGGTTTCTGGAGTCTGCTCCGACACCTCCTCGACCGGAGAGAACTGGCAGAGCTTGCCGGTCCCATCCAGAGCCGCGGAGGGTTTGTAGTATTCCAGAGCATCCTCTGACGAGGGGAAACCGTGCAAGGATGCGGCCACGCTGGCCGAGTACGAGACGGACTTGATGTCCAGAGAGAAGGAGCGCTTGAGCTTCCTGCTGTCCTCCAGCTTGCCGGACGGCAGGTGCAGTCCGCTCAGCGCCTGGACCAGCGGGCCGTCCTCCGGCAGCGGCGGCTGCGAGCCGGGCGCGCCGGCAGGGTGCGCGGGCCTTTGCCCTGCCGCCTCTGAGGTAGCGGAGTTGGCACAGGGTGGACCGAGGCACATCTCACTCTTCTGTCCGCCCTCGGAGACCGCGGGCACAGGTTCATTTGGCTTCTCCAGGTGCAGCAGCTTGAGTTTGCTCTTTGGCCCTGATGTGCCGGTCTGGTTCTTAATCTTCTTCTCGTAGTCCAGGAGTTGGCCCAGAAAATTGAAGTTTGGAGATATGGTAGGTCTTTTTTCTTTCACAAATCTATGAAGAAACAAAACCCTCAAATTTTACAACTACACTTTATCTTAAGAACAGTGTTAAATTCAGAGTACTAAGTGAATAAATAAGATAGGAAAATATTAGAGCCTCCCAAATACCTATGGAAGATGACTAGCTTAAAAGTTCAAGGTGGAGAATAAAAGGGCCTTTGCACTGGGAGAGCTTTATACCACGTCCTTGGAGCATGCTAGAGAGAGAGGGCCCAGGGCCCAGAAGCTCTAGTTTTAGCCAGCTTGTTTCCAAGGACCCAAGGTTTCCAATGAAACAGATAAGAGAGGATTCCGTCCTCCCCACCAACTCAGGCTGGTGCTGCCCTCAGAAGTACGGTGTGACAGCCACTCTCCCACTTCAGTTTCCCAGTATCAGGCCTTCTCAAAGTCCTCATAGTCACTTCCTCAGGACATTTCATATGTTTACGAAAAGCAAGTATCAGATGGCCACAGCCTCAAAGCACACACCTGAGCTCCTTCTCTTTGTATCCAGCACGACAGCCAGCATGACAGAATCATCAGCCGTCAGCTGGCCTCTGTGTGCTAAGCACTAGGCCAATGCATTAAACAGAGTATTATATTCGGTTCCCCAAACTCACACAGCTGGAATTCAAAACCAGGTCTCATGTCTGCATCCATTTTTGTAACCACTGTGTTAAAAAAGAATCTTCAAGGGGTAAAAACTAGTAATAAATAGCTTTTCTATTTAATTGTGGAAACATAGACTCCTAGAGATAGTGGACAAATCCTTCGATGGTTTCTAACCTTCATGGACACACCTCAGAAGATGCAGGAGTGAAACTACATTGAAAATTTGTATTTGAATATGGTGAAAAATCAAACTCCTTGGAGATCAAGTAAACCTAAAGCAAATTAACAAAGCCAGAGACAACTGGCTCAACTTTAACAAGTACAAATGCAGGGTCCTCATAGTAAGACTTCATAACATGACATAAAAGTGCTTTTGCTTCTGGTTTCTACACGGTACCAGAAGACTTTTAGGGAGAAAAGCCTGAATTGAGGACAAGGGAATTAATGCAGACAAAGGGAGGGTCCTTCTCCTCCAGTCTCATTCCTCAAATGAGAAGCTCTTCGGGTAGCTCATTTCTTCTTTCCAAATTTTCCAATTTGAGAAAAAGTCCAGTTGTCACAATAGGCCTGCTTCCCACATCTATATTTATGGCCGTTTATCGCATGAAAACCAATCCCCGCTATCTACGCAGGGGATCCAGATTCACCCATCCAGATTCAACGGTCCTCACGCCCATGTCACTTGCCTGCCTTCCATCTGACCAAGGGTGGGGGGAGCAACCCAGGCCAAATGCAGAATCTGGGCTACTCTAGAATGAATGGAGGAAATCCCACTCAGTGAGTGGATTTTGACAATAACTTGGTCTTGTACGTAGGGTTTTTCCTCACAGTGATAAAAGCACAAAGTTTGAAGCAGAAGTAGGAGTTCTATAATGGGTATCCTGCTGGAGCATTTTTCTCCTATGTACTTCCCCAATTAGGAAAAGACAAACTCACTTAACAGGGTAGAGATCTGTTTAGATTTGTTGTTCCTTAAAATTAAAAAGTAGCTGCGGATGAATCTGACACATGTTCAGGTGGAACTCATGCTGACTTATATTCTTCTCTAATCTTTGAAAAACCATTTAAAAATGCAGTCACCTGTAAAGAATGTAACTAAAATAGTCCTGTTTTGCTGTAATTTGGCTACCCACCCTCCTCTCTCTTCATGTCTCAGGTCCAGTGAAAACCCAATCCACAAGGCATATCCCTGTCCTCACCTGTAAGCTTCGTCTAAGGACATGTTCATCCTCTTCATGATGTAGGCGATGGCGATGGTGGCTGAGCGAGAGACGCCAGCTAAGCAGTGTACCAGGACACATCCGTTGCAGGCTTTTGCTTTCTCTGCAGGAGTCAAATTCGAGAAGGGTCACCGTGAACAACTTTGTTCAACAGTGAGATCTTGTTGCCATTTGCTTACTTGCATCTGATAACTCAAAGTAAATCTCCTGTATTCATAATATTCTTCCTTTCAATAGTTTTTAAGGAGGTAAGGGAAGATAATTTCCCCCACCATTTACATACAGGACCAAATGGAGGTTGGTCCCAATATGTTAATAAGCAATGAGTCCCCTACTCAAGATCGCCTCTTACTTGGTACATTTCCCAATGTGTTTTTTACATTATTGTTTTTAATTTTAATAATTTTCCCTGAGTATAAATCCTACATTGTGATGACAGGATTCCATTTGTTTAGTGTAGAGAATTTCATAATTACAGAGAAGTATAAAGAAAGTAACACCCCAAAAAAAAAAAAAAAAAAAAAAAAGAAAGTAACACCCCAAATCTTAAGATTTAGCTAATATTTTGTTTACCCATATTGTCTGACACTCCCAACTTTTTTCTAGTTATGTAAGAGACACTAATTTTTTTTCCAGTTTTGAGATATAATTTTCGGTTTTGAGATATAACTGACATATAACATTGTATTTTAGGTGTACGGTAAAATGATTTGCTACGTATAAGAGGTATTACATTTTTAAAACTATTTTCTCATTTCAAACATATGTGCCATACCTTACTAACTTAAAAAGCAGGAGGGAGAAAGACTTCATCACGATAGCGCATCAGAAAGCAAAAAGATACCAGGTCAAGCTACTTTTAAAATGCTGACTCATAGAATCTTTCTTCCTATTGTTTCCTATTTTTGTTTAGGAGAATTTTCTGTAGGTCATAAAGTGGCTCAACATAATTCATTTGCTGAGTTTAAGAAGAAAACTGTGTATATACTAGGAATCAGGTTTAGCAGGTCACTTTAATGAGGACCAAGGGAACTTGTACCTTTCCTGGATATGGAGATGTTACTGATTGCATCATGTATATTCTGTACAACAGGGTAGGACTTTTGGACACTTTGTGAGAACCAAGAACATTCAAGCAAACAGTGCTGCCATCTCACTGTTGTGGGGCTTTAAAAGGCTACTTGTAGGAACGGGCAAAGTTATCCCACACAGCCTGGAAGCTACTCATATTTTAGCCAATATTATGACTGCCTCGATGGTAAACAACTACACACGTGCTCACCATGAACTGCTGCCATGGAGCTAAATTCTTCCCTTTTCCTTCTTGTTTTAGCTGACAGCACCAAAAGTTTACCAAACCTTATGTTAAAGCTCTTATAATTAACATATCCAGGGAATCTGCTCTGGCTCTGGCAACTGAATAGTAATACAAGGCCATTCCAATCTCACCACCTCTGTTACAAATATTACAAATTCCAGGGTATGTGATTTATTATGTACAAAACACATAGGGCTTTTGGATAGTATATGAAAAATCAAACCGCCTTCCTTAGATAAACAAATCAAACACAGTGGAATAGTAACAAATGAATACGAATACTTCTTGAAATTAAGAAATATGTATATACAACATAATACTACATAAACCCATGTACATAAAGTCCATTACCTTCCTGGGCCTACAGAATACTCTTCCTTATCTCAACTATACAGGACTTAGCCTGTACTGATCTTAGTATTTCCCCTTTTGCCTTGGCTGCTAAGAAGCTCAGAGCTAAGATTTTCACGCAATTTCAATAGGTAACTGTAATTCAGATTATACTTCTTCTACCCCCATATTACTTGATTCTTGCCCTTTTTTCCATTTTAATGTGTATGTGTGTCAATGCATCTTTTGATCCCAGTCTCAGACTGTAAGCTGCCTTAAATTCTTATTGGAAGTAGGCTAGTTTCAATTTTTTTTAAATGTTGACAATATTCTCTCAATTATTTAAAATAATTATCTCAAAACAAGTCTGTAAGGATCTATAAGGATCTTGCTCCTAACTACCTCAAAGGGTTTAACATTGGGCACATATTATGCAGTAAACACAGTAAATGGGATATGCACCCACACTTCCTTTAAAAACAATGTTTATTGACTTGGATGAATGTGGCAGAGAAGTAGGGAGGCATGAAGTTCCTTAATCCTTCAAACACAGCAGTACCAAGGCCAGAAGACTTGGAATTCCAGGAATCTGGGCTACAGAGTGACAGAAACATCTCCAGGGGCCTACAGGGACAGTTTGGCAGGACAGGGATGCATGATTGCAAATTGGGAGAGATAAAACAGACAGCATAGGCACTGACTGAAGGAGGATCTCCTTCAGTGGAGAGACAAAAGAAAGAAAAAGAGAGGCTGTGGAAGCATGGTATTGTATTTGGACAAGAGAAAAGCCTCTCTGGACCATGGACCAGGGAACGGAAAAAAGCAGTTAGTCTCTAACTTGCAAACAGCCTTAGGAGTGACAATCCAGGGTTGTGCAACTTTCTCTGGACCAGGACTGGAGCCGGCTGCCAGTCTGTGCACCTGGCCCTGGCGGGGAGGGGGAGCTGGCCCCAGGCTCGGTAGTGAGCTCAGAGGTGATTTGGGAGAAAGCTGTCCCCCTCCCTCAAGTGCCGTGGCAGGGGGTATATTGGCGTTCCAAGGACAAAAGACCCTGCAGGCACCTGCCAGCCGGCGGGTCCTCTATCAGCTGGTTGGGCAGAGTGACACTACCCTGGAACCAGGGTGCCCAGGGCAGGATCCTTTAAAACAACGGGGTCTGAATCCCAGCCGAGTGCCTGGGAGGCATGGGAGACTGCAGCAGGACAAACCAGCCCACTCTCACCCACACGGCACTGTGAGGACAGCCTGAACATTGTGGTTTGGAACACCCGGTCCAGGGAGGAGAGACTGGGGTGTCGCCATTTTTCTCCCCATCACCAAAAAGGTGGGGCTTCAGAGAGGACAGTGGGCCCCCAGTGGAGGTGGGACCCGCCTACACCAAACCACACCCTCTGCACCCGGTAACTGCATATCTGCCAGAACAAAACTGACACTGACCAAACCAGATGGCCCCTCCTCCAGACCAGCACAGCCTCCATTCCAAGGCATCATCAGACAAGTCTGATGATTTTGCATTTCTGATTTGATTCTTGGTCAAGTCTTATTTTATACACACATACACACTTTTCTTCTTCTTTCTTCCCTTCTCTATTCTGGTTGTTGGTTTGCTTAAACAGACATTTTTAATGTATTATTTTTACACCTCTTCTGTATCTCCTTCTTTATTTTCCTCTCTTTCTCTCAGGATTAAGCCATATAGTTTCTCTGAATCTCTGCTTGGTCATTTTTCCCCCCACCCCTGTCATTTCTCTCTTTGTATGAGATAAGGCTTCTTCCACTCTACTCCTTTTTAAATTTTTTCCAGGGTCACTTCAATGAACAAATCAAAGCACACCTGGTGGAGGGTCCAAACCACCACGAGTAGGGAGATAAAGCAACCAGAGTCACAACAACAGAGAGTACACAACACACTCCAAAAACACCTCCTGAAGGGACAGGCCCTGGACAATGTATGACCCCTTTTTAATATAGTACTGCTCGCAGGTGCAGGACACATAACAAGCTATTAAAGCATGTAAAAGACAAAAAAGTAGCCAAAATGATGAAAGGGAAGAATTCTCCCCAAAAGAAATTCCAGGAAGGAATGACAGCCAGAGAATTGGTCAAAACAGATATAAACAATATATCTGAGCAAGAATTTAAAATAATAGTCGTAAGACTAATAGCTGGGCTTGAAAAAAGCATAGAAGACAAGAGAATCTATTGCTGCAGAGATCAAGGACCTAAGAAATAGGCACAATGAATTAAGAAATGTTGTAAATGAGGTGCAAAATAAAGTAGGTGCAATGACAGCAAGGATGGAGGAAGCAGACAGGAGAATAAGTGAAACAGAAGATAAAATTATGGAAAATGATAAAGCTGGAAAAAAAAGGTAGGAAAATACTAGACCATGAGGGGAAAATTAGAGCCCTAAGTGATTCAATGAAACTGGCATAGTGAAACCGGCAAAACACAAAGATAGAGAATTCTGAAATCAGCTAGGTACACATGGGCCTTAACCTACAAGGGAAGACACATAAGGGTAGTAGCAGACCTGTCCTCTGAAACATGGCAGGCCAGAGGGAGTGGCAGGAAATAGTCAATGTGCTGAATAGGAAAAATATGCAGCCAAGAATCCTTTATCCAGCAAGGCCATCATTCAGAATAGAAGGAGAGACAAAGGCTTTCCCAGACAAACAAAAACTGAAAGAGTTCATGATCACTAAACCAGCACTGCAGGAGATCCTAAGGGGGACTCTGTGAGTGGAAACCACACTGAGATACCACCTTACACTGGTAAGAGTGGCTAAAATTAACTCAGGAAACAACAGATGTTAGTGAGGCTGTGGAGAAACAGGAACCCTCTTGCACTGTTGGTGGGAATGCAAACGGGTGCAGCTGCTCTGGAAAGCAGTGTGGAGGTTCCGCAATAAATTAAAATAGAACTACCCTGTGACCCAGCATTAGCACTACTAGGAATTTATCCAAAGGATACAGGTACCCCAATGGGTATAGGACCACTATCAACAATAGCGAAAGTATGGAAAGAGCCCAAATGTCCATCAACTGATGAATGGATACAGAAGATGTGGTTTATGTATACAATGGAATACTACTTGGCAATGAGAAAGAATGAAATCTTGCCATTTGCATCAACATGGATGGAACTGGAGAGTGTTATGTTAAGTGAAATAAGCCATACAGAGACAGATACCATATGTGTTCACTCTTATGTGGATCCTGAGAAACTTAACAGGAACCCATGAGGGAGGGGAACAAAAAAAAAAAAAAAAAAAAAAAAAAAAAAAAAAAAAAAAAAAAAAAAAAAAAAAAAAGGAGGTTAGAGTGGGAGAGAGCCAAAGCATAAGAGACTCTCTTAAAAACTGAGAACAGGGGCGCCTGGGTGGCTCAGTCGGTTAAGTGTCCGACTTCAGCTCAGGTCACGATCTTGTGGTCCGCGAGTTTGAGCCCCGCGTCAGGCTCTGGGCTGATGGCTCAGAGCCTGGAGCCTGCTTCCGATTCTGTGCCTCCCTCTCTCTCTGCCCCTACCCCGTTCATGCTCTCTCTCTGTCTCAAAAATAAATAAACGTTAAAAAAAAAAAAAAAAAGAGAACTGAGGGTTAATGGGTGGGAGGGAGGGGAGGGTGGGTGGTGGGTATGAGGAGGGCACCTGTTGGGATGAGCACTGGGTGTTGTATGGAAACCAATTTGACAATAAATTTCATACATTTTAAAAAAAAAATGAAAAAGGCTGGAAGGAAATAAAACGATGATAACAGATGTGTTAGGATGCTGAAGTTACAGGTTTCCTTTTCTCTGTTTTACGGACTTTCTGCATTGTATTTACATTGCTTTTACAGTCACAACACCTTTGAGGATGTATTTTAAAAATCTGATTGAAAAGTGATTTAACTGGATTGGGTTCATTAGAACACATTTCTTGGCAGCAATGTGTGTGTGCCAGGCAGCTACACACTGGGAGTAATGAGGCTGCACAGACAACAGTCTGCCGTGTGGGGCAGGGAGGGAACAGAAAGGTTGTAAAGGTGGGGAGCAGGTGCTGGAGGGTCTGGGAATGTTAGGCTAAGGACAGCAGGTTCCTGAACAGGGGGCAACAAAAATACTGATGGTGAAAACTGGAGAGAAGAAAAACAAGCTGCCACCACAGCTATTTGGGAATAAAAATCTTTTAACAAAGGGCAGAGAGGATAACAAAAGGGTAAGGGGAAGCCAGTGAAGATGTGAAGTTACAAAGGCTAAAAATAAAGAAGTAATAATTGAGCTTCTAGAGGACAGCTCAAAGAAAAAGAAAACCAAAGAACTTCTCAGATGTTAATTTTTACAACCACTACTACTTACTAAGAGCCAATTATAAGTTAGGCGAGTGGCAAGGTATTCTAGGTACGTTATCTATTTTAATCCTCACAATATCCCTATAAAGTGATACATTATCTTCAGTTCCAGATCAGGAAACGGAGGAACTTACCCAAAATCACTTAACTAGTACCCAAGGAAGACAGGACTCAAATACAGTTTGGCTCCAAAGTACATGCCCTTAGTCACCTCCCTGTATGGCCTACATTTAAACTCAAGAGGCGAGGCAGGAGCCTGGAGCAGCAGCAACTGGGACTGGGGCCACCTGGGGCGTGTCCTGTAGTGCAAACAGGCAACCCGAGCTCACTACTGCCCGTGTGAACTAAAAACGAAGACAAAACTCCATGAACACTTGAGTCCTTCCAACAAACCCAGAAACTTACTGGAATTTACCTAAATAATACAAAGAAAAAACACCCGCAAGCCTGGAAGTTTCTAAGCCCTGGTATGAGGGTGCATCTTCACAGCGTGCACTCTGCCATGACCCACCCTCACGTAAAGCACCCTAGAGACCAGCAACTACCGTGACTGTGCACTCGATTCCAAAACGTGGCTGGACACTCTGCCCTCAATGACCTGGGTGGGATAAGGACAGTGGCCCTAGGAAATAGGCACAAGCAGGTGAAATACTGAGGAGTATGAGGAGTATAAATATTTTCAGATGTTACAAATAAATGACAATATGTGTACTTGGGTGTGTTTAACCAAGTTGGAACACAGTAAATTCTTTTTGTCTGGATTAAAAGTGGCAGGATGACCCCAATATCTCCCATGAAAGAAGAAAGTAAGTTGGGGCAAAGTTATTCATATTCTCTCTTTTCTGCTAACCCTCCTAAAAGCTTAGACATTGTGATGAGTTAAGAGAATCAGGTTCTCTTCTAAATAGATTCTGAAACTGCACTTTTAGCTGAAATTAGAGCCAAATGTCTTTGGATTGATGTGACATGGAATGGGAACATTAACCATAACGTTAAAAAAAGAGAACGTTTGTTCTCTTTTAAAGAGGCAAAAACTGAATGATATACTGAATATTTCCTAGAAGTACAATGGTGGGGGTGATTAATTTGGGGAGTTTTGTTTGTGAATACTGTAATGTGAATTATCTAAGCCATTTATCTTCTGGCATTTCAAAGGCTGCATTCTAATTAAAGATGAAAAGTTTTAGCAATCTGGAATCTTGAAGAAAAAAAAAGGCAGAACTGTTTTGGAATTACTCAATGTTCCAAAAGCATTATCTAGAAAAAAAAAAAATTCCTCTCACAGATGAAAGGGTATAGTTGAGGGGCTCAATTTACAGCGTTTCACATCTTAAAAGGAACTAGTTCTTTTTTTTAATTACAGTAACCAATTCAGAGTATTTAATTGTGGACTACGGTGCTCAAGCTTCTGTGACTGGGGGAAGAAAAACTTCTCACATGGAACATCAAGAGTGAACCGTGCCACGCTGCTCAAAAGCAAACAGCGTACCTCCTCTGTTCAGCTACTCTCCAGTAAAACCCCATTTCAAATACACATCACCAATTTACCACCACCAAAAGACCTCATCCTGCGGCACCAAAATGTCACAAAGCACCTGAAGCTAGGAGTTGGGAGGCTCCAGGACTAACAGGCCCAGGCCCAGCAAACAACACAGCACAGGACAGATCAGAGCCTATCACAATCAACCCCAAGGAAACGACCGTGTGTGTGTGTGTGTGTGTGTGTGTGTGTGTGTGTGTGTGTGAATTCTATTAGAGCCGGTACTACTTGAAATTACTGGCACATGGATTGAAGCTTACAAATCTCATGACATAAAGACTTTAGATGTAATGGGATTTGTTTTCACAGGATTTGACTTTTCTCTGGGGAAGACATAGCAGCAAGGCAAAAACAGTTTAAGGAATGCCACCAAACTTTCCGAAAGTCTTTTATAGGATTTGAGGAAATGGCTACAAAATTTAATCCCAGAAGTTTAACTGATTTCAAGTGCTTGCAAATATGTAATGACAGATGCCATCAGGCTTAACCCTGGCAGTGGTTTAGTTAGCTATAATGTCACAAGGCCAGTCTCTTAGAGACAGCATGGCACGTCACCTTGGCCACTGAGTGAGATAAGCAGCATCATGTGTTGTTTTCAGACTTTTGAAATCTCTGCAATAGCGTCCTTTTCTCTAAAGAGAGAAAAAGGGAGAGAGGGGAGGGGTGCACCTGCACATGAGACTATAACCCTTAAAGGGCCTGTAATACTACCCTGAACTACTTACCGATGAAATCGACTGATTTGTCCAACCACGGCAAAATTTTCTCGCAGAAACTATCATTCACAGGCACGCGCAGGAAATGAGACTCGGGGATAAAGTCGGGCTTAGGACAGGTATTGCTGGCATTTAACACATAACCAATCCCATTCTGTTGCATCAGCTCCTGTGGAGGGAAAGAGCAATTAAAATGTGAGCGCCACACTGAGGAGTGTGAAAGCTTTCCACACTGAAGAGGAAAGCTTAATATCATGATCAAAATTACTACTTTCCTTGAAATCAGAGTTAATTCAATCGGTGAAATCCAAAAACCTAGCGCAATGACATTTAGAGACTTCAGTTTCAAGCAGAATTGTTTTTAAGGGCAAAAACCTGTTTCCAATGGCATGCTTGAAGAACACACATCATGAATACAACCAATTCTCTATTACCTTCACTGCTGAGAGAGAAGTCGAAGAATACAAAATAAAACCATGACAGTTCGCTCTGACTTTAGAATACAGGTGCACACAACAAGAACATTTTCTTCCCAAACCGAACATGTTGATTGTTCTCAAAGACACAGTCCTAGGTAGTCTTTGAGCTCAGAACACTCTTGTGAAAGATTGAATCTACTGCCAGAGCTTTATCAGCTCTACATGCTGACAACTGACTCGTAAATACAGATCCTCTTCCATTTCCGGCCCCTCCTTCCAACCACCTACTGATGTCTCTATTTGTATGCTCCTCTGGCCCTTCAAACTCAAAATGTCAGAAACTCAAACACAGTATCATTCTGTGCCCCAAATACTGGTTTCCTCTTTGGAATCCAAAATTGGTTTGTGGTAATACCATTTACTCAGACACTTGAGCTGGAAAACAGGATCCTTTCATTTCGCTTCCTTCACGACCCCCATCCAAATGGCTGCCACAGCCTTTTGGTAGAACCTACCCTCCCCCTCTCCACCATTTGTCCTCTCCTCTCTGTTCCATCTGGTTGCTGCTCAGTCAGTGGTCAGCCCTCACCACCACCAGCATCACACAGAGCCACCAGGGAGTTCTTAAAGCTTGCGGGGTTTCATCTCTAAACCATATACTGAACAAGAACCAAAGTGATCTTTCTTACAGTCAAACACGGGCTAAGTGCTTTGTTCACACTTTAATGTCATCATCGTCTCGCTGCCTGCTCTTGTCCAAATCCCCCAACAAGACATGTACGCCCACGCTTCCATTCTGGCGTTCACACCATTCCTGTGCCTGTTCCTCCTCCTGGTGACTCTCTTCCACTTTGCTGGCTTTGTGGAAATCAGCCTTACTATGTACTCCTTCCACTGACGCATAATTAACCATTCCATTCCCTGCCCTTCCAAAGTACTTTGTTCACTGAGCACACGGTTATAATTAGCAGATAATTTTTGTCTCTCCTATTAAAATAGCGAGGTAGATCTTGGACTGATTCTCACTTGTTTTTCTACCTTTGGCACCGGCTACGTAGTTACACTCAATACGTGTTTGTTCGACTGATAACGCCGTCTACCGTTCTCCAGACAAGCCTACACAACCCCCCTTCATTTAGTTCTATGTGTTCTAAGCCTAAAATAATTCCCTTGTAAGCAACGCTGGTCATTTATTCCCTTTCTTGGAATGGCACCTCCTCTCCAAATCTTTTCCAACTACCTGAAAGACAGTTGATGATCTTCCTGTTTTCCCTCCTGAGACATGCCAATTCCCTGAGTCTCTTCATTTACATCTGGCACAAGAAATACATCTTACATAAAAGGCAGACTTAATAAACCCTCTTTCACCTGTGAGATGATGTCAAAGAACGGCTTTGAGAACCAGGTGAGCTTCCTGGAGTGACTGACGCCTCTGTGGTGCCAGAGCCCCAGTCTGCTGATGCTCTCACGTGCTTCTGCTAGGTTAATAACTAGGCTGTGAAGATCTCCATGGTGTTCACTACAACTTTTAAACTTGTGTACATGTAGCAAAGGTCACGTTTGTTTTTCTGCACTGAGATTACTACCATTTGATCAACTGCAGTATCTCCCATGTAAGAACAGCAGCAGGTCACTGGAGTTAAGAGCCTTTCAAGCCTTTCTTGCCAATGGTCCTTAAAGAAATGAACCATCTTATGTGTCTTTCTCCTATCCACCAGCAGTACTACAAAGGTTTATTAAATTAAAAGTAAAGGGAAGTAGTAATGTCGCTTTCCACCCAATTCAGTAATGAGGACCTAGAAGTTTCAGAAGACAAAAGGCAGTTCCAAGAACAAAACATGTTACAAGTGTATAGTGACTGTCGAATTTGATTTTCCCACAGAAAGAACATAACAATGTATACTTCTGACAAGTAGCCTCATAACCTACAGTTTATAGAAATGGCCACTTAACCGAAATTCAGTCAAAAAATATTTGCTGAGCACCTTTGCTAGAGGTTTATTAATAATATTATGGTACATGGCACATATTAATAAAATAATATCTAACAGTTAATGAATGCCTACTTTTTCCAGGCACTGTGCTAAGCATTTAAATAGACTGTCTCTCTGGGGCGCCTGGGTGGCTCAGTCGGTTAAGCGTCCGACTTCAGCTCAGGTCGTGATCTCGCGGTCCGCGAGTTCGAGCCCCGCATCGGGCTATGGGCTGATGGCTCAGAGCCTGGAGCCTGCTTCCAATTCTGTGTCTCCCTCTCTCTCTGCCCCTCCCCCGTTCATGCTCTGTCTCTCTCTGTCTCAAAAATAAATAAACGTAAAAAAAAAAAAAATTAAAAAAAAAAAAATAAATAGACTGTCTCTCAAGGATGTGAAGAGAAAGAAACCTTCTTGCACTGTTGGCAGGAATGCTAACTGGGGCAACCACTCTGGAGAACAGTATGGAAGTTCCTCAAAAAGTTAAAAAATAGAACTACTCTATGATCCATTAACTGCACTACTGGGTATCTATCCAAAGAATACAAAAACACTAATTCAAAGGGATACATGTGTCCCTATGTTTACAGCAGTATTATTTACAATAACCAAATTATGGAAGCAGTCCAAGTGTCCATGGATAGATGAATGCATAAAGAAGATGTGGCATGTGTGTGTGTGTGTGTGTGTGTGTGTGTGTATTGGAATATTATTCAGCCATTAAAAAAGAATGAAATGTTGCCATTTGCAATGATGTGGCTAGAGCTAGAGAGTATAATGCCAAGTGAAATAAGTCCAGGAAAGACAAATATCATATGATTTTACTCATATGTGGAATCTAAGAAACAAAATAAGCAAAGGGAAAAAAAGGGAGACAAAGCAAGAAGCAGACTCTTAACTATAGAGGATAAATTGATGGTGATCAGGAGAGGTGGGGGGTGGGGAGGGATGGCTGACTAGGTGATGGGGATTAAGGAGGGCACCTGTCATGATGAGCACCAGGTCATGTACGGACATGCTGAGTCACTATACTATACACTGAAAGTAATACGATACTGCATGCTAACTATACTAGAATAAAAATAAAAAACTTAAATAGACTGTCTTATTTAATCCTCACAACCACCCTCTGGTATGGATACTATTATGATTCCCATTTTAAAAATGAGAAAACTGAGGCTTAGAAAGTTACACAATGTTTGCAGTCACACAGCTAGTGAGATAGAGTCAAAGTTCAAATCAAGAATATCCACCTCCAAAACCTGTCCTTAGTGGCCATGCTTTGCTGAAGTTCTGTTTAAAGCAAATTAGGGGTGGTGTCTGGGTGGCTCAGTCAGTTAAGCATCCAACTTCGGCTCAGGTCATGATCTCACAGTTCACAAGTTCGAGCCCCAGCTCACAAGTTTGAGCTGACAGCTCAGAGCCTGGAGCCTGCTTCGGGTTCTGTGTCTCCCTCTCTCTCTGCCCCTCCCCTGATAACATTCTGTCTCTCTCAAAAATAAAAATAAGCATTCAAAAAAAAAAGCAAATTAGATGGAGCAACAAGGGAATTAGCCTACATATACACATCCTTTGTAACTAATTCAAGTATTAGAATATAAAGTTTAATTTCATTCTTTATGCCCATTTCAACTATCATTAACAAATTAGAAAGTAGAGGGACCACTCTGGCCTGCACTTCTTTGAGGAGACTTTCAGAGCAACTCAGGACACATTTGAGGACACTTACACAAAGTGTTGATTTTGCTCTGTTTCCCCTTATTGTCACCTCAGCTGTTGCCACAGGCATTACAGTGCTGGCCTCTGCCATGTTTGCACAGGTATCTACTGCTGCAGGGGGAGAACTGGCTCCCTGCGTGCAGGTCCACTGCCCTGTGCTGACTGCTGCCACGCACCAACCTTCAGCAACACCGCCATGCTGGACAGACGGAAATGTGCAAAGGGCACCATTCTGACCTGACATATTTAAGATACATCAATAATCCAACCTTACAATGCTGTTTATATCTCAAAAGCATTTTTCACTTATAAAACAGTGTACCATAAAAGATGCATTTAAGTAGTAAAGGTTTTTTTGAGTATTTATTTATAATTTCTACACCCAACGTGGGGCTTGAACTCACAACCCTGACATCAAGAGTCACACACTCTTTTGTGACTGAGCCAGCCAGGTGCCCCAGCAGTTTTTTAATTTTAAATAACTGGCAAAAGGGGAAGGGTGAAAAAGACTAATATATTAAAACTGAGTGATGATAAAATAATTTAAACACAGGGGTGCCTGGAGGGTTCAGTTAAGCATCTGACTCTCGGGTTTCAACTCAGGTCATGATCTCACAGTTCACAGGATCAACCCCCCGCATAGGGCTCTGTGGTGACAGTGTGGAGCCTGCTTGGGATTTTTCTCTCTCCCCTCTCTCTCTGCCCCTACCCAGCTCGTGCTCTCTATCAAAATAAATAACCTAAAAAATACATATGAAAAAATAATAATTTAAACATGAAATGAGAAAAAGGAAATGATCTTAATGGTAAATATAACTTGCTTTATAAAAATTTTACTGTAAAAATATTTATTAAGTCAATTATTCAACTATTCCCTGAAATTCTTTTTGCCATAAGATGGGACTTGATAAATAAAACATGGCTAATTTTAAAAACAAAGAGGCAAACAAAAATCCAAAGATGTTACCATGTAAAATTTAAATATAACATGGTTACTAAATTGAACACAATATGTAATCTGGTGGCAGTAACTACATCAATGCAAAAGTCAGTAAAATAATACATATACACTTGAACCACTTTAATTTAAAACAAATAAATGTACATTCATTCACTAATTTCTGATGCTGGACCATGGCTGCTGCTTTTTTTTTTTTGTATGGTTTAGCTGATGGGAGTTCTTAAGCAAATCACAACCAAGTGCATATACTACTTAAGAGCTTTCATTTCTCAGAAGAGCAAAAACCTGTGAAACAACATCAGTACAGAATCCCGGTTTATGACTGCCCCTCAGGTATTTTACAGTTGCCTTACTGCTTCCTAGTTTAGACAGAAAAAAGACGTAAAGCAATTTGGTTTTCCTGGATCGTCCCAAAACATTTAACCTAAATCATAGAAAAACAACACTCTTCCCTCATTCATATTTCATGGGCGTATGTAATATTTTAATTAATGTGCACAATTATAATAACAAGTACGCTGGCCTAAACAGGTTTGAGAACAAACACGATACCTCCTGGTAAGCACACTGTTCCAGCAGTGGAGGCACAGGAGCCTACTGCTAGCCTAGCCGTAAAGCGGGCAGCACCTGCTGGGCCTCAGGGTTGAGAGGTGGGTGAATCGCTGAGTTTTGAAGGTTCATGTAGCCATACATTCTATTAACTTGCTCTCCGGATTGTTTTTACAAATGTACATATAAGTGGCTCGAGGGCATCTTAAGGCAATGTTTCTGATGATGGTGCTGGGCTGGAACTACTATTAGGAAGAATGGGTCTGTTTTATAGAATGATTGCTTTCATTTGCACATGAATGTCAAGGACTTCTTACTACACTATAAAGAGATATTTATGGAATTTGCTCAGTTTTGTTTTACACAACTGAAAATTTCTCTGCCCCGTTATTAAGCATCACAGTTTGTAAGATTCCAGAGGCACTCCCATTATGCCATTTAATATGTAGCTCAACTTTGTGCTAAGTCTGTGAACAAATGTTTTCTACTGGCAAAATAATCTTCTCTGGCTTCAAATATCCTTCTGATACCTTGGTCTCTCAGTTCTTTGAACTTCTCACCTTCACCATTCACGAATGTGACCCAGTCAGTCCCGGTCATTACCAACAACCTTGGCCTGTCCCTCATCTTGACCTCACAGCACCCCCCCCAACCCTTCCTCCTCTCCTTCCAGCTCGCTCTCTCTCACACCACCACTCTTGGAATCCTTTCGTTCCCCTGGATCTACACTTCTCTGACTCTACCCCCTTTTCGGTCCTTCATCTTCATGGTATCTGTCTGCCTTCCTTGCCCAAGTGAAATTCTGTGGTCCGTCATTATAAATTACTCCCTTGCCTCCACCCTCAACTCCTGTGTCCCACTATGGCTTCTTCACACTCACCCAGCAAGATTACAGCCCTGGGTCAATCTAACTCTCCATCTGGTTTGCCTCTGCACCCACGCAGCCGCACCCACACCCGCCTGGTCTGTGTCTGCGCCCATGCAGCTGAACACAGCCAGAGAAAACCACTCAGCAACGCTGCTCCATCTCAATTCCAATTCATGCTCCTCAGCAATCGTTTTATTTCCCTAGGTTCCCTCTCTCCTACATGCCGTTCCACCCATTTCCCCTTTTCTTCAAATTCCTTCTCCTCACTCTCAGCTGACAGAGGATCTTGTTTCCTGGGGTACTGAAAAATGTACACAGTCAGAAGCAAATTTTTGTAAATTTCCTCTAACCACATTTACCCTTCTAACAGCACATGCACCTACCTGTGTGCTCTACCTTCCCTCCTGCTGCATGGATGAACGCCGTGTGGCAGGAATAATGAGAAGCGTGTGGGTACTGGACCCAGAAAAACCAAAGCACAACCTAGCATGTTACTGCTTGTAACCTGAATGATCTTGAGTAGGTCGTCTAACCTCTCTCAGCTTCAGTTTCCTCACCTGTAAAGTAAGGCTAATGACGTACATTTTATAAAGCTATTATAAGGACAAAATAACTGGCACATAATATAAGAGTCTCATTAAATGTTAGTTCCCTTACACTTTATCTTATTTTAAAAATAGCTTGTGGGAAGGTAAATTGGCACAGATACTATGGAAAATGATATGGAGGTTCCTCAAAAAATCAGAAATAAAATTACCATATGATCCAAAAATTCTCCTTCTGGGTATGTATCTGAAAGAAATGAAAACACTAACTCGAAGAGACATCTGCACCCCCATGTTCACTGCAGCATTATTTACAACACTCTAGATATACAGAAGTGTTCTATCAATCGATGAATGGATAATGATGTAGTACAGGTATACAATGAAGTGTTATTCAGCCATAAAAAAAGAATGAAATCTTGCCAATCTTGCCATTTGCGACATTATGAGGACATTATGCTAAGTGAAATAAGTCAGAGAAAAATACTATACAGTCTCACTTACATATGTGGAATCTAAAGGAATCTACTCAGAGATACAGAGAACATATGCGGGGTGTAGGTGACAATGGTCAGAAGGGACAAACTTCCAGTAATAAGTCATGGGGATGTAATGTACAGCACTTAAAAGTTCTCATCAGAGGGGCGCCTGGGTGGCGCAGTCGGTTAGGCGTCCGACTTCAGCCAGGTCACGATCTCACGGACCGTGAGTTTGAGCCCCGCGTCAGGCTCTGGGCTGATGGCTCGGAGCCTGGAGCCTGTTTCGGATTCTGTGTCTCCCTCTCTCTCTGCCCCTCCCCCGTTCATGCTCTGTCTCTCTCTGTCTCAAAAAATAAATTAAAAAAAAAAAAAAAAAAAAAAAGTTGAAAAAAAAAAAAAAAGTTCTCATCAGAAGAAAAAAAATTGTAACCGTGTGGGTGATGGATGGATTCTTGCTTCAATATACAATTAAGAAAACTTTCAAAAATAACATTTTTGAGTCAAAAATAATCTTTATTTCATTATTTTATTATTATGATTTCCATTCACAATTTTTTCCCTCTCAAAGCTTCTCTCTCCTAAATAATGAAATAAACTTTGCCCTGTAGTTGGGACTAATTTGTAAGTAAGGGTCCTATAATCTGTTGTTGCAGACTATGAAGTAATAAATGGAACACAGATTGATATACAAGCCTTAATAAAACTGCTCTACTTGGCCAAGTTTCCCATGTTCAGCTAGACTGAGGAGAGAGATCACATTAAATCACCAGGGGCACTGCAATTTTAGACAATGGAATTGTCACTTTTTTTTCTGAAGTCCATTCAAATAAATATTTTTGCATTTGCCACTCCTTTTGCCTTCAAAACTGACCTTACGTCCTACTTCCTCCATCCAGCCTTCCTCAGTCAACCACACCCACTGTATCCACCACTCACGAAAGCCTCTGGTATACCCCACCTCTTGAGGACATTGACCAAGGGCCCTGTGAACCAGGAACTGTCCTTGGTGCTAGGGATACGTGATTTCATTTGAACCTCACGTGAATGCTAGAAGGCAGGAATCATGAGTTTGTAGGTGACGAAACTGAGATTCAGCAACTTAGCTAAAGTGATATGGCTGGTAAGGTAAGACCTGGGAAGCAAAACTGCCCACCTCCAAGGCCAGCTGTCAACCAACACGCCAGGCTGCGTTGGTAGTGGGAGTTCTACAGTCACTCACCTCGTCTTGTACATCATTGTGGAATGAACTGGTCTTGTCTACTCAACTTGAGCACCATGTGGTGTATTTTTACTGATAATTTTGACCTTTGCCTTCCTGGATCTTATGGAAACCCTGAAGGCAGTATTCTGTGTCTAGGCTACTAGTTCTGGTAAGAAAACAACAGAGAAAGTGGCAGTCATCCCAGTGGCAGGCAACACAACCTGGCAGCACAAGAAAACCAACCTTGCTGATTCCAAGAGTGAAATGAGCAACACCAAGAGTGCCAACAGCACACTGTCTGGATGGGGGGCAAGGGGGCAGGAGAACTGCTAACTTACTGCAGATATAGCTCTGGCTTTGTGACTACTGACAACAGGTGATTCCATCATACATTTCATGCATTTAAGTGTGAAACTAAAGTCTCTACTGGAAATGTTAAGCGATAAGGCAGAAAATCAGGAACTTTGGTCTTTCAACAGTAACTAGAGATTCTTGCGCAAATCCCACTCAGTTCAGATGTGAACTGGGCACTGGCAAACTACTTTTAGTACAGTAAGCTATTCCTGTTCCAATTCTTGTATAAAGACTAGAGAATAAAAGAACAGACTGTGAGAAACAAAAGTACAGTTGTGAGGGGAAAAGAAATTGAAGGTATTCTTTTTGCTACCAATGACTTCTTACGGTCTTTTACAGAAGAGCTATGCCTTGGAAACCTGAGTAAAATTAAAATATGTTGAAAGTATTGACCTACACTGTCCTCTGTGGTAGCCACAAGCCACATGAGGCCACTGAGCACCTGAACTGTGCCACACTGAGATGGGTAGTAATTATGAAATATACACCATATTTTAAAGACTTAGTACAAAAAATACATTAAATAGCAATAGTTTTTCTACATTGATTGCACATTGAAATAATATTCTAGATATACTGTGATAAAGTTATCAAAATTAATTTCACTTGTTCTTTTTTACTTTTTTAATAAAGCTATTGAAACATTTTAAGTATATGGCTTGTATTACCTTTCTAGTGGACAGTGCTGGTACAGAATGTGCTGTAGGAAAACTAGGGAAAGAAAATCTCAGCAGTGACTCAAGAAACAGTTTAGATCGTCAGTCCTTCATAACAGCCTGTTCTAGAGAGTTCTAGCTTCTAGAAGATGGGTACGTCTGGTGTTATATGAACACAAGCCTTAAAGCCAGAACAGTAGCTTGAGTGAGGATGATCTCTGCCACTAACCAGCTTTGAAGTCCATGACTTCCCAGCCACAAAATCTTGGGTAAGTGACAACTCAGAGCCAACCTATGTCTTAATCCTATTATGAGGGTTAAATGCAATAATATAAAGAGCCTAGCATTTTAAGTGGTAAATATGATTTTAATAAAGTTTCTATGATATGCTTTTAAAATATATTGGTGTCACTTGATTTAAAAGAAAACTAGGGGTGCCTGGGTGGCCCAGTCGGTTGAGCAACGGACTCCAGCTCAGGTCATGATCTCACGGTTTGTGAGTTCGAGCCCCACATCGGGCTCTGTGCTGACAGCTCAGAGCCTGGAGCCTGCTTCAGATTCTGTGTCTCCTTCTCTCTCTGCCCCTCCCCCTCTCATGCTCTGTCTCTGTCTCAGAAATAAAACATTAAAAAAAATTTTTTAAAAAACTAATAAAATTAGTGGTCTTATCATCGATGTTTTTAAAAACTTCAGCTTCTAAATTCTAATAAAAAGGTATGTGCTATTAGGAAAAATTACAAAATCTTCATCTCTGGAGATCTTCGGGAAGAGAAGCAGCATATTATTTCTCCTGGAAAGTTTAAATCAGAGAGCTGAGCAGAAAGATCAGTTCAAGCTATCTGTTCAACAGAGCCACATCTGGTCCCAAAACTCATCTGTTGGGTGTCGTGGAATTCACTTAATGTTTCTGGAATATCAGCTTCCTCACTGACCAAGGAAAGGAGGCTGACTGCATGATCTCTAAAATCCCTGTCAGCATCAGGACTCTTCTCAACAATGAATCCAGAGGTCACTATGGGATTCCTGCTCACCATTTTCAAAGCATGCTTACTTCTCACCATCCTTTACATCTGCTGTAAAGAAGTTTCCTGACAGTCTTCCACAAAACCTCCTTGCCCAGGCTGTTTTCCCCTTGAGCTTCCATAAATTTATTCCTTCCCTACAACCACCTTCTCCCAATGCTTCTGTGTACATATCCTCTTCAGCCTGTTCAGTGTCCACTGAGAAACCAGCTGAAGGAGAAAACCATCCTCTCCCCATGTCTTCAACTCCAGGGTCCATTTTAACCGCTAGAGTCGTTAACAGACACATATGTTAAACCTGGAAATGGTGCACAGCAAAATGAATGTGCCATTTAACTTGATGTCAAAAGTAACAAAAATGATCTATAACACAATTATTTGTAAAAGCACCTGCTGACTGGTTATGTTTTTTTGTTTAACTAGGGGTAAATCGGGACAGCATCCTTAACTAGGATGAATTTTATTTCATTTTCTGATTGAGGATTAACTAAAACATCTTCAGCTTTATCCCAGGGATGCATGTGACTGTAGGAAATTAATTTTGCTTTCTGTGACATAGTTTGCTTATCTCTAAAAGAGAATAATCACGTGTTCAAAGGAACTGTGACCCCACCAGAAAGGCTCAATAAAAGTATAAACTATCGGCAGCTCTTCCTGCCTATGGGTCCTGTCCCCGTGTTTTAATAAAATCATCTTTTTACACCAAAAAACCCCGAAACAGTATAAACTATCAAATTTCAAATCTCTCACAGTAAAAGCAGAGATATTAATAACAGTGTCGAGGCAAAATTTTACAGAGGTGGGAGTTTTGAAAAAAAAAAAAAAAAAAAAAAAAAATGAAAGAATCCCCCACTGCTGGCAAACAGGGTATTTTTGCTTTTCACGTGCTAATACAAGCCAATCTGGGAGCTAGCTTTATGGTCAGCCCAACTCTTTCAATTACTCAAGGGGAAAGGTTAAGGTACCTCCCCCCTTTACAAGTAAGTAGCACCTGTGGGGTGCCTGGATGGCTTAGTCAGTTAATCATCCGACTCTTGATTTTGGCTCAGGTCATGATCTCACGGTTCATGAGACTGAGCCCCACAGTGGGTTCTGTGCTGACAGGGCAAAGCTTACTTGGGATCCTCTCTCTCTCTCTTTCTTTCTCTCTCTCTCTGCCCCTCCCCTGCTTGCTCTCTCTCTCTCTCTCTCTCTCTCTCTCTCTCTCTTTAAAAATAAATAAATAAAGTAGCACCTGTAAGTCACCAACAGGTAAATTAAGATCTTTGATTGCTCTTTTAGAGAAAAACCTCTTTTCTGGGAAGTTAGAGCACAGTTTCCTAGCACTACCAGTTAAGAGCATATAAGCTGTGCAGGCAGGCAGACCTTAGTTCTACTACTGTTACACCTGTACCATTAAATACGGTGGCCTGGATCACTATGGATTCCTCTATTGGGCACGCCAGCTTCACGTGTGTGAACCTTTTCAGCAAGTCCGAGCTCCTCCCTCTTCTTTCTCAACGAAGCTGCTCCAGGCAGCCACTGACGGGGCAGCCTGCAGTGTGTGCTCTTAGCCCTTCTCCTCACCATCTTATTCCCACCCCCATCCCTCCAGCCAGAGGCTCTTCTTCAATCCAAGCTCAGCCTGAGTCCCTTTCTAGTATGCCTCAGTAAATACAGTTACAAATGTGAAATAATCTAGGAAGTATCAGCCTTCCTGAATGTGCCCAATGACTACTACAGAACAATTAATACACTAAGAAAATCCGGCTACACTTCTGACAAATCCTGTCCTATCCCAGGTCTCCCGGATCTTTGAGGAACAAGCAAGTGTGACAACATTTACATCTTATGGCAAATCAGTAACATCAAACAAAACAGCCCTCCAGAAGCTAATGCAAGTGCCACAGGGAGTCACACTGAGAATGCTGTACTTCCTTTCTGGAAGCAACAGCTGATGGGCAATCGCGATTTCTCCAGCTGCTAACAAGAAACCCTACAATGAAGGATATTTTCAAAGCACCCACCTTGTTGAGGACATCTCGCTGGCAGCCAAGATAAAGATTGGGAAGAATTCGGGTTGGCCCAATGTTGGCAACAGGAAGGCAAGGCTGAGAAATGCAGGTAGGGACTACAGCAGATTTTCCTTCACAGAGGCCAGGGAAACAACGGGAGAACTCCGCAAACCCACCTAAAAATACACATAAAATTACTATGCCATGCACTAAGATAAAAATCAGCCTTTCGTTAACTGCTCAAATATAACTCTAACTGGTTAAAATAAAAAAAGTCAAATCCCACAGATGCAAGTGGACAGCACTACACACGTACTCCTGTCCACAGCGGTCCACCACGGAGCCTGGCATACAGCCCGGCAGTGAGCCTTGGCTTACAGGGCCACGATGGGGAGCCGTACCCCTGAGGACACCTAACTGGACCCGTCTCTTTCTCCCTCTCTCCAACCTCACCTACCCTACATTTCTTCCCTGCCCTCAGTCTCCCAAATGAATACTCTCCTATGGAACTTAAAGAGGATTTAAAATAAGTAGCAAATAGGGGTGCCTGGGTGGCTCAGTCAGTTAAGCAACTGACTCTTGATTTTCGCTCAGGTCATGATCTCATGGGTTCATGAGATCAAGCCCCGCACTGGGCTGTGCACTGACAGCATAGAGACTGCTTGGGATTCTGTCTCTCCTTCTTTCTCTGCTTCTTCCATGCTGGCATGCACATGCTCACTCACTCACGTGCTCTCTCTCTCTCAAAATAAATAAATATTTTAAAATAAAAAAAAAAAAAAAGTAGCAAATAAGCCAAGACAACTACTCAGAGAGGTGAAATGGGATATAAAAACAAAACAAAAACAACCATGAACTGAGGCCAGATGTTATTTCTTCAAAATAAAATTGATCAAGTTAAAAATGCTAGAGTTAAATTTAAATCTTCCTACTATGTAGGTTTTTTATGTCAAAGGGATTACAGACATATGCGCCCCTACTCTTGCAAATATTCTCCACATCAAGTCCTTGAAATTCCTGGACAGTTAATCAAGGTTCCTATAATTACCAGTGACTCCTGGGATCCACTGTTCATTTTGCTGAGCACTATGAAGAAGTGGTGACAGACCCTAATTTCTTAGGGTATGTGAAGGCCTTGTGGCAAGATTCCTACACCCAGAAGAATCCCGTTTTTCCTAGTCCAGTCCTTACTATGATCTGCTCTGTGACCTTCATTAAATCACCATCTTGCCATTTCTTAATGACAAGACATCTGCCCAACCATTGGAGGCACCCTCACCCCCTCTGAAAAAGAAAAAATGAATATGGTCTTCCCTGGGTTTTCCAATATAAATATTCCTTGCTATTCAAATCCAAACCCAGAATCTAAAGATTCTGATACATTTTTAGAGAAATCTTCTCCCAGCCAAACCCTCATTACTCACCAAGTTCAAAGTCAGGAAGCAAAGAGATTTGGATCACAGGAAATACTTGTATATTTTTAGTACTATTTAATTAAAAAACAATTAACATGTTATTAGGACAGGGCAGCCCCACTTTTACCTCTTCAATCAGGCCCTAAACAAGATCTTAAAATCTCACTGAACATTTATCTCCAGTTCTTTGAGTTACATTCTGTTAGTCTTTAGTCCACTTCCAGAAGCAACTAAAACATGCCCTCAAAAACTGCAGACATGCAGGGAGCTAGGAGGGGAGAGTATGTCATCCCTTTTATCCCCTATAGTATGTTCAACTGAAGTTGAATCTGCTGGACTCCTGTGTCTACTGTCTGTACTCAGTACAGGTTCCACAATGCAGCAAGCTAGGATGGCAAGGGGCCTGTGACAGCTATGGTACCCGCAAAATGCTGAAGTGTCATTCCTAGCCTCCACCTAAGTGTCTGTGCAGTTTTTACTCATCAGCAGTTCTTAAGGTAACCTGATGGAAAGGTAGGCAGTTCCATTACAGAAATCCCATACTCCTTCATGTGATAGATGAGGCCCTCAGGATGTGTTCCCGTATAGTTTCATGGCTTCATTACTTACCATTTCCAAGCACGGCCTCCAGCCACACAAAACCCACTTTCATTTCACACTCTGATGCTGTTCTCTTATTCAGGACTTATTCAGGTTCCTTATTCAGGAAGGAATTCCTTATTTAAGGAATAACCTTATTTATAAATAAGGAATAAGGTTTTTGCCAAATTTTGGTTTTTGCCAAAACAAAATCTGTGCTGACAGAGCACAGATAGATTTATTTTTTGCCAAAAATAAATAAGGAATTCCTTATTTAAGGAATAACCTTATTCAGGTTCCTTATTCAGGAATCTTCCTTATTAAGGAAGATTCTCTTATTCAGGTACCACCACTACCATGCCCTGTGCATGCACACGCAGCAAGCAAAACGCAGACAAGCCCCAAGACTGACGGCAGAGAAAGAGCACAGGCTGAGTTCAGATACATTTAGGACCCAGCCTCACCTGGGAGGCCTTCCTCCACCCTGGATCTGCAGCTATTTGTTTAGCTACATCTTGTTAGGATTCGCCAGAGACACAAAGCGAAAAAAGCAATGCTCTAAGGTTACATTTCCCGAAGTGTGCTCCAAAGCACTAAGGTCCTACAGGAAGTTGACAGACAAGATACTGGTGCAAAGAGTAAGAGAAATACTGCGTATCATATTTCCCTGGGAGAATCACAGCACATATTAGCATATTAAAGACTCCAAGGAAATGAGTTTAATGTAACTCAAATAAGTTTCCCAAACCATTCCCCCCACTGCCTAAAATCTATTTATAGTAAGGGCAACTCGCACTTGAGGAAATGTTACACAAGGGCCACTGCAAGTAATGAAATGGAGCCAGTCACAATTCCTACACCTATGCTCATACAGCATAACCCACAGGGAACCTCAAGAAAGCGGTCAACCTACCTTGGCCTATGTATAACAGTGTCACTGATTAGTATTTATAATTTTGTTTCTATTAGTGTTCTGTTCCTTTTCAGTCTAAGTGCATAACACAGTTATTTAAGGTGAGGTGTGTTGTTTTTTTTTTTCCCCCCGAAAGTAGTTCTTCTAACAGTGTTAAAGGGTCTCATCATTCTTTATCTACCTTACACCTACCCAACATAATAACTGACAGGCACTATTCTGATTACAATTTAATTGTAGGAGTTTAAATATTAATAAGCTTCTGTTAACTTCTGGGTCCGGTATTTCTCCACAGAGCTGTTCTCAGATTTTTTTTCTATCGTGGCTCTAATACAGTTCATGTAATAGCCTCTCATTTAAATCTAACAGAACAATATTTCAGTAAATATTCTCAGAGAAAAGAGAAACAATCCAAGGAAACTCCAGTTGAATTCCATTTTAAATTTATAAGTAATCAGATAAACAAATAATACAAGTAATCAAAGAATTACTTAACAATAATTGTTAACGTTAGCAAACACTAATGTTTGGTAAGCGACAAACATTGCTCTAAGCACTTTAAAAGTATTTATTCAATCTTTGTAACTATGAAGTAGGTGCTATCATTATTCCCATTTTACAAATAAGAAAACAGAGGTTCAGAAAAACATAGGGTAATAACTGGCAGAATTAGGATATGAGCCCCAGCAGTCTGGCCCTAGAGACTATACACTCAATGGCTGTGCTATATCATCACTTCTCCAAATACTACGAGATTAACTCCCTCTTAGGATACGGGGACAGCCTTGCTGATTTCTATGGGGTCCTGCCCTCACTAGCCGTGGCCAGTCAGGTCTCAATACCAGGCTGAAAATGGCCATGGGCCTCTCCCAAACTGATGGCAGAGCCTCATTTCCCCAAAGCTACATGGTTCAAAAGCTTCAATGTGGGAGAAAAAAAAAGGGCAAGAGGTCTGACATAACCAGAGACACAAGAAACTCTAAATGCACTTTGCATGAAACCAGTAACAGAATTGACAGATGAATTAGTTAAAGTATAAATACAGTCACTGGTCTGTTCAGGATCACAGTGTGCAAGGTGGTTGTGAAACTGAAAGCTGTCTTGAGGACTTTCAGGCCATCCTCCACAAAGCAACTCTCAGAGGGGACACAATTTGGCAAAAACCACAGAGTCAGTCACTGTTGGCTGTTTGAGGTCTGGCCTTATCACTAATTACTACCATGATCCTAAATCACTTTTAACTTTTGAGTATCTCAAAAGTGAGTGTGGCTCTAGAAAATTCTAAGAGAACAGAAATAAGAGCAGGAAACCAGTTTTTAACCTCAAAACAAAACAAAAAAGCCAAACAAAAACAGCAATAACACACGGTAAGAACACATTATAAAACAAAAAGAAATCTTTTTTACCTATCTTTTCAATGAATCTCTGGCACAAACCTGAATAGCCTTAAAATACTGAACAGATTTTACTAAAATCAGAGCATACAGTGCTCAGTCTTGACTGAGATGTCCCAAACCATAGTCGCTTCCAGAAAACACGACCTGAGCCAAAGAGTACATTTTCCCTGATCTTTATCTAGGACAATGTTCCACTCTGCTAACACCCTCCTTCATTGACAGTTTTTTCCATTCAATGACCTTTCATTCATCGTTGTACTCTAGTGACCTCAGTTTCATTTCATTAATTAACAACAGATGAGACACTGCCTGATTTCCCCGAACTCTTGAAAAACTATCTGTGGCCTCATCAGCAACTCAGTTTTGAAATATGTCTAAAATGTCCTTCTTCCTCTTACAAACCAGATCTAATAGGAAGAAAAATACAATTCATCTATGCAAACTTTTCGTTACAAATGGCTGACAGATACAAAACCCATCTTATTGGCCCTGTCACAACCCTCCATGGTCCCACAGACTCCACGTTAGATTCCATTACAAGAAGATGCAACATCAGCACATTATCCTCCTCTGTTGAAAATGTTTTAAAATACCTTTTAAAGTTGTTAAGGATTTAACTCCCCATCCAATCTCACCAAATTTCTATCCCTAGATTTTACATTATCACCTGGGAATGTAGAAAATGGAAAGTCGTATAATCCATATGAGCTTCCCTAAGACAGACCTGAGTCTGAATGGAGGCTTCCACTCTTCCCTGTATGCTGAAACACTTGTTTTTAAGAGGAAGGAAGACATAAGGGGTGCCTGGGTGGCTTGGTTGGTTGAGTGTCCGAATTCGGCTCAGGTCATGATCTCACGGTTTGTGAGTTCAGGCCCCACATCGGGCTCTGTGCTGACAGCTTGGAGCCTGGAGCCTGCTTTGGATTCCGTGTCTCCCTCTCTCTCTGCCACTCCACCCCCCCCCCCCCACCCCAAGCTCATGCTTGCACTCTGTCAAAAATAAATAAACTTTAAAAAAAAAAAAAAAAAAGAGGAAGGAAGACATTCATGCAGATGCACCTGGCCTGCAGAGAAACGCAGACAAGGAGACCAGAGGGTAGACATGCAGATTTGGACTCTACAGATCTGGATGGACAGGCAGTCAAACTACAATTTCTGTTAGTCTTCCACAAGTCCAGCCAGTAGAATGCAGGTTTATACATAAAAATGTACACGTTACTTTGGACACAGAAAACATCTGGTGTAGCTTAAAGGCATTCATAATTATGTATCACCTTATTCTAATTCAGCCAAAAAAACTTCTTCCTTAAGTGACCTACCTCCACAATTCTAGTCACAAATACCATGTAAAAAGTCAATGTGAACTATCATTTAATTTTCAGAGAAGAAAAAAATCTGCCAAGTAAAATAAAATACATATAACAACTCTACTAAACAATTCCAATTAGTCACTCTTTTCTCTTCCCTCTGACCCTTGCCACCAGTTATAAATCACAGTTTTTTTCTTAACAAGGAATATTTGTAATAAAACAAAAGTAGCACTTTACTACAGCTTAGTGATGTTACATAAATGTTTAAGCCTCAAGTTCTAAAAATGGATTCCCTAGTCTTTCTAACTAGAGATGAACGTCAATTCCATTACTGTCAAGAGCGTTCCCTGCAGGGAGAAAGGCAGGACTTCTTCACTTCCGGCCACTCATTAGAGCACTATCAGCAGAGCCACCCAGGGTGGGAAGAGTTACAGGCAGCTCCCCTGCATATTCTGAATGGATTCCACAGCTCTACATAGAAACAGTGCTTATACAAAGCTCTACTTCAAGACAGACTTTTCTAAAAAGTCAATGCAAATTAATTTTTATATTAAATTTTCACAGAGTTTATATAGCTCCAGTTTTTAAATATAGTCTTCATGTAGTTCAACCTTTGTAAAACAAAGACTCCATTTTTGTGACATAATACAACCCATTCACTTCCTTATTCCAGAATGCATATGAAGGATTTAAGTGAAGTATACCTGCACCTGTAGAGAACATTTCTCTCCGTACTGAAAATAAAATCTGCTACTTTGCTATTGCACAAAGTAGGCAACCCTAATATTAAAAACTAAATTGCTGGGGCTCCTGGGTGGCTCAGTTGGTTAAACATCCAACTTCAGCTCAGATCATGATCTCCAGGCTTGTGAGTTCAAGCCCCACATCAGGCTCTGTGCTGACAGCTCAGAGCCTGGAGCCTGCTTTGGATTCTGTCTCCCTCTCTCTCCACCCTCCCCCACTCACTCTGTCTCTGTCTCTCTCGCTCAAAAATAAACACTAAAAAAAATTATTAAAAAAATTAAATTGCTGAAATGTATGTTTCAATTGTTGAACTGTTATTTTGATAATAAATATACATTTCACTTCACAGTGAAGTGATTGATTCAGGCAAACTTTGTTCTCTAGCCACTCACAAAAAGACTCAATTCTTCCAGGGTCAGCAGACTATACACATGGAGAGTTGAAGCTAGTTAAATAAAATGAACAAGAAAATGAAGGCACCATAATTTCACACCCCTACAGAAAGCAAACAAAAATAAGTAGCTGTACTATTCCAATGTATATAGGTTCGTCTGGGTAAGCCAAGCCACACATGATTGATAAATCATTTCTGAGAGGGTAGAGACCATGGCATATTTTTCTGAACAACCTTAGCAGCATTCCTTCTTTGTCTTATTTAGCCAATCCTCCATGGAGCAGCACTGACGAGAAAAATCCCTAAATAATATAAGGCATTAACTTTAAGCTCTTATCCCCTTCACTCTGTGTCCACCAGAGCACAGACCAAGAGGAAAGCGGACAGGTACGCGCTGCTGTGGAGACCATCCAGGAAGCCCAAGAAGTAGCCTACGTCTCACAAAACTTGCCCATAAATGACACCTCCAAAAAAGCTTACTCTGCATCACTCTATCACCTCACCCAATCAGGGAATGAAAGATTCTATCTAATCTAATTTGGGGATTAATACACTTATCGCCTAGACAAAAAAAGAATTTTAAAGTTTCAAAGTACTAGCAGGAAAAAAAAAAACCCAAATACTATAATAATGCAATTCTTTTGATTCAGAATGTCTAGATCTCATTATTCCCCAAGATCTAGATCTAGATCAATTAGCAAAATTCAGAAGTATTGTTTAGTAAAGAATTCTCAGAAGATGTAGAGTGATACCTATTTTACTGATCTTTCAAATTGGCAATAGAGAGCCACACCCAGAAACTCCTCTTAAAACACCCATGACACACAGCGAGGACTCCTAATAAATGCCCTCACACAAACAAAGATTTTTCTAAAGAGTGCAACCAGAATAACCAAACAAAAGGAATATGGCCAGAATCCACCACTCACTGAATAAAATCAACAAGTTCTGTAAGAGGGAAGCCAGATTCACAGAGGCAGCCCTGACTGATCCTGCAGTAATGTTAAGGGATGAAGACAACAGCAAGCAAGCAGTGTCCGGGGACTTCCCGAGAAGTAAGAATTTAGGATGCCTCGTCAGCATGGATAGGAAGGTTATTTAAGAAACCGTATTTGCTCATTTCACCTGAAAATAAAGATCTCCAAGTTTGTACTGTTTGATGTCCCCAAATCCAATCTAACACTTTCAACTCCCTTTGGTCATGTTTACTTGAAAGACTTACTAACACCTTTAAAATAAAGTCAAGGCCAACGCCTCCCTCGCTTTCCTTCCGCATCCCCATCCATGGTAGCCCCAGCCTCCTGGTCAGCTCAGCAACATCCAGTTGCTATGCCAACACACTGACTTTCCTTTCAGTCTCTCCTACTGTCCTGCCTTTCCATTCTCCTGCCGCCCCCTGGTCCAGGACCTTCATACCTCACTCAGATAAATTCAGTAACAGCTCTCTCTCTGATCCACTTGTTCTGTTCCCAACTCATGTCCAATCTGCTGCCAGATGAAGCATCTTAAAATAAAGTTTTGATGTAATCTCTGCTCCCAAATATCCACAGGATAAAATCTACGATTGTGAGCAGACATTCAAGACCCTTCCTAATCTAATCCCAATCTATTGTCCAATCTGATTTTCCATGCCACCACCCTACATGTAAAAGGAAAAATCAGTCTTCTCTTTTCCTAACACACCTTTGCTTTCCAATCTTGAGCCTTTGGCAATCCAGTCTCCCCAATCCATTTTGTATTTCCTTCCAAACCATAGGCTAGCCCAGGTCATACCTCTTCTACAGAAGTCTACCAAGGATTTTTTTTTTTTTTTTTACCATAACTAATAAAATACATTTCACAACAAAACCTTCTGAACACACAGGTGACACCAGTGGCAGCCAGACAGACACAGACAGACAGCTCTGACAGAGCTCTGGAGAGCTGGCCAGGGGTCTTAGGTCGATGCTGGGGGGCCAGGTCCCAGAAACAAATTTCAGGATGCTATCTTCCCTTACTGAGTTGCTCTCCAACAGTTTCAATACTCTTCTGTTGCTTAAAAAAAAAAAAAAATCTTTCCTGACCAGTATATATATGGTCCTGCCAACTTAGAAATTTCATAAAATTTATGGCAACCATCTGGCAGTAAGTATTTGCCACTGACTTGGTAAGTGTGAATTATCTTTGTGTGTGTGTGGTGACCTCTATTTCTCCAGCTTTACTACACTGTGAACTACTTGTGGATAAGAATTATGTCTCACACTCCTTTGTAATCCCCTCAGCATTTAGCACAGTGCTTGGCACATAACTGAAATTCAATAAATGTTTACTGAATCCTTCCTTGTTACAATGAATAGCTGTTGATGGACACAAGTCTTGTATATTTTTGGTGCTCAAAAGGATTTCCTGATTCCATTCAAAGCCTAAAGCTATGCTGGCATGGGCGGGGGCCCAGAATCTGCTTCCTATTCTTGGACCACAATGCCCTAGAAGACTCTCAGGGTGACAGAGGCCGCACAGGGCAAGAAAAACTTTTTCTGCTACTACAGAAAAAAATGTAGAACCAATGAGTGCTACTCTGGTCATTGACAAGCAATACTGAATCCTTACTGTGCTTCCTCCATACCCAATCTTTAGTGTGCTTCTGACTCTACATGAAAAGTAGAGAGAAAAAATTTTTTCTGATGTCCATAAGTGGCTCAGAACTCCATATGATCCAGAGAGCCCAATCATACCTGCAGGGGTCAGAATTCCAATAATGACTTGGAAGGTCCAATAATACCCCTGGGCTCAGGGTATCAGGGCACATCCCTTAGGAAATTAATCAGACCAACTACAATTAGGACCTAGATAAGGATGAAGTGGCTGCTGGGCAGGTTTTACAGTGATCAATCAAAGCAATGGGTGAAGTGAGATTATAAATTGGGAGATAACTCTATGAGTCAAGAGGAAAAAGGGGTATGAGTCTGGTCTCAAGAGAATGACTCTTAAAAATCAAATTTGACTAACTTATAAACTGTCTATGAATCACCATATAACTCATCTCTCATGCCATTCTACGTGAAGCTCTAAGCCTTCTGAGCTACCCTGTAGAAGGCTCTCCCAAGGACTACTTCTGTGTATTTCACTCTATCAACAGTCTTCTTGGCCAACTGCACAGCCTCCCTGGAGACTTCACAAAGTGGTCAGGAAGAAAGGGATATCTGTTCAGTCAACCAAACAACACTAGAGGCTACTGGAATCACACTTAAGTTAAAGAGATTTAGTGAGCACCTACTGTGAGCAGGACAGGGCACTAGGTGAAACAGAGGCCCTTTCTGGAATGGAGAGTTTAGTGGGACAAATGCTAACCAAATAATTAGATGAATAATTAACTAATTATAGGCAGGTGGCCAAAGGAATGTGTATCACAGAGAAAACCAACTTTGCCTAGTGGCTAGGGAAGGCTTGACAAATACACTGACTCCAGCAGGAAATGTGAAAGGAGTGGAGGACAGGAGGAGAGGGCGTCTGCGAAGGCCCAGAGAGACTGTCACCGCAGGTTTACAGCACCTGAGAGGAGGCCTACAGAAGTGAGATGGAATGAGGACTTACATGGCATGAGATGAAGTTGGAGAGGCAGACAGGAGCAGCCATTACAGGGCCTTGTGAGTCAGTTATGGATTTGGGAATTTATATGAAAAGCAATGATGCATATTAGACCAGGGAGTTATATAAATCTGGATTACATTAAAATATAAAAGTACAACTTTGGCTCCACTGCGACTGAGGGATTCTGGGGGGCACAGCAGAGGACAGGAGAAGACTAGTTAAGAGGCTCTTGGAGCCCTCGGGGAGAGGGAAATCTTGGCTTGAGAGCTGGTGGCAGAAGAGGAGGAGAGCAGATGCTCCGTGAGGTCAGAGGACCTGGTGAGTGAGAGGTGGCAGAGGCTGCAGCCAAATCCCTGAAGGCTCACACATTTGTCCTCCTGGTTTAAAGGGCTTGTGTCACTTGATTTCATTTTTTCTCAACTCTCACTTCTCCCCTTTGCAAAAGAAATCCACTCTAGTCCCCCCACTACCCTCTTCAAGTCGATGTTCAGTCCTGACATTTTGAATCATGTTTCTCCCCCCCTCGATCAGAATGCCAAGGTCTGACCTCCACCAAATCTTACTCCTCTTCCCAGGTTCAACTACAATCCCATTGCCATAATCAAATCTTCCCCAACCTCCACAGGTGACATTCCATCACCCCGATCACCATATCACACGGTACAGCGCATGATCATGTGCTCCTCTCTTTCACCAACTCTAGGCATGTTTCCCCAAATTAATCGTTAGGTTCTCAAGGGCAGGGCCGAGTCTTTTGCTTTTCTGGTAGCTCAGCCCTGGGCCCAAACACAAAAGTGCCCGTGAAACACTGAGAAGTTAGACTGGATGAAAAGTCCTGGATCTGGCGCTTCTCCAGAACCACAGGTGACATGACCAGGGCCAGGGAAAATGGAGGCCACCAATGTCATCTAGGGTGCTGTCATTTGGCTTGTGCAAACTGTCAGGATGAGTAACCAAGGAACTATCTTTTTTTAAAAAGACACAGACATAGGCATCATGTCTTAGGCACTGGTAGCTGGGCAGTGGCATAAACTGGCTTACCACACTGGCAGGCAGCAACTGCAGAAAGACAATCCAGTTTGGACCGCCTCACGCAAATGGAGGCTCAGAAGCTCAGCAACCAGTGGGCAAAATAGCACCTATACTTAGTCTATTTTCAGTGGCTCTCAGTCACTGCAGCTTTTTAAACTCAAGAACAGCCAGTTCCTGAGTAACTATAGTACTTTTCCTGAGATCCATTCATTTCAGTCTTTTACCAACAACTGCAGGATTTGAAGTGGAGTGACTAAAGATTCTCCTCTCTAGACAAAAGGACCGAAGAAATGCCAAACTAGGTAACAGAACTGTGCACAGCAAAATCCGTAACCTGCAAGATAAGGCTTCCACTATACCTCCATTAGGAAGGACAGTAATTGATTCCATGAAACCAAAGCCATATGTTTATTATACAGATCTATTGACTGAATGCAGATCTCTGTTAAATTGAAAAACCATAGTGCCCAACACGTTTTTACTTACTCCTAGTTCTAATTAGACTAGCAAATCTAACTCAAAACAAAGACATGTGAACTTGGCCTTTAACCAAAGCCAACATTAATCTGTGTTCGGAGACAAAATGTTTATAAAAGCCCTTAGCACTTTACTAACATTGTCCCTAACAGTAAATGCTTAATAAATGGTATCTTCTACCATTATTCAAGCTATATATACTTCAGCACAAAACAGAGTAGTTACACTTTTGATGATCCCCCTGCTAAAATAATGTAATGCTTTAAAAATTTCTATATAGAGTATATTTTTATACATTGCTTCATTCCATAAAATGTGAATAAGAATAGGACTCTGAAATCCACAAAGAGTCTGAGGAAGAGCTACCAATAAAAGAGCCTTTCAAGATAAGGCTGATCTGAAATGGGAGCCCCTGATTCAGTTCAGCCTCCTGATGAAATTCCAGAAGACTCTGGAATTATTGCAGATATGGGCCTGGGGAACATAGTGAGAGTGAGAGCTTGGGAGACCCACTCAAGGCTCTGTTACTTTCCTCATTTGTAAATGAAAGGGCTGAAGTCCATGACTCCTTCATGGTGTTTTGCTGTAGGGCTGGTTATCCTGTGCCTCATCACAGGACAGGAAGGAGTGATGCAGAATTAATCAACTGTCATGGGCCCCTTTTGCTTTTACTCAGAATTACAACACCGAAGAAAGAGAAGGAAATAACAGAACCGTATTTCTCATCTGTAGGCTGATCTTTATTTGTACTAATGGCCCATTTATTCTCTTTTCTCTATGTTACCAAGAAATGAAAGTCCAAATTCAGTATTTTTCCTTTTTTCCTTCTATATTTATGTTCAGTCTGGCACCCTCAGAAATATAATAGACAAAAAGCAAGTAGAATAAAGTGATACACAGTGAATAAGTAAAGGCCAAGACACAAGATTATTTTTTATTTTTTAAGTTTATTTTGTGAGAGACAGAGAGCGTGAGCTGGGGAGGGGCAGAGAGAGAGAGAAGCAGAGAGACAGAGAATCCCAAGCAGGCCCTGTGCTGTCAGCCCGACAAGGGGCTCAAACTCATGAACGGTGAGACCATGACCTGAGCCGAAACCAAGAGTCATCGCTTAACAGACTGAGCCACGCAGGCAACCCCAATATTTTTTAGAGAAAACGAGTTTTCTGAACATTACCTACCAAGACCAAAAAACTTGATTATTTGTTTTTTAACTCATAATGATAAGTTTTTTAAAAAGACTGATATCAAAGATTTCATACGTGTTATCCCATATAAATCCTCCCAACGAGAATCCCCAGTTATAGTCATTTTTGTGAAACAAATGTTTATGTCACCCATTCTGTCACCCTATTAACTCAAATTCTTAAGTCTTATTTTTACAGATGGTTGTGGAAGGATACATGTATTTTTAAACTGTGCTTATTTAATAACTGGCTTCAAAATTTAAAAAAAAAATGGAAAAGATGGTTTTGTCACCATCTATCCAATGATGATGGAGAACTTCCCAAAGGGACCCAAATTCACTCTTTCTTGCTAAGATGAGGCTGCTCCTGATAATCAAATTCTTTACTCCTCTGAGGGTAAAACAGTGCTATGGTTTGGCTTGGCTTGGTTACTGGGAGACCTCCCAATGGCTAAATAGATCAGTTTATATTTGCCTTTAAGAATATAGAAATTGGGGGGGCGCCTGGGTGGCTCAGTCGGTTGAGCGTCCGACTTCAGCTCAGGTCACGATCTCGCGGTCTGTGAGTTCGAGCCCAGCGTTGGGCTCTGGGCTGATGGCTCAGAGCCTGGAGCCTGCTTCCGATTCTGTGTCTCCCTCTCTCTCTGCCCCTGCCCCGTTCATGCTCTGTCTCAAAAATAAATAAAATGTTAAAAAAAAATTAAAAAAAAAAAAAAAAAGAATATAGGAATTAGGGTACCTGGGTGGCTCAGTCGGTTAAGAGTCCGACCTCAGCTCAGGTCATGATCTTGCAGTCTGTGAGTTCGAGCCCTGCGTTCAGGCTCTGTGCTGACAGCTCAGAGCCTGGATCCTGCTTCAGATTCTGTGTGTCCCTCTCTCTCTGCCCCTCCCCTGCTCATGCTCTGTCTCTCTCTGTCTCAAAAATAAATAAAAACATTAAAAAAAATTTTTTTTAAAAGAATATGTAGAAATTATCACAACCATTCTCAGCTCATACAGACTCAAGGACTTGTATCTTCCTATGAGTGGAGCTAGGTCTCCAGAGCTATTAGCTTTTTATTAAGGTTCAGTATTTAAGGATGACATAAAATTAGCACTGGCTCATCTCAGTATTTTTATTAACTCTTAAAATCGTATTTAAACCTACTTAAATAGATGAAAACACTTTCATATTACTTTTCTGTAACAGCTGTATGTTTCCTCTGAACAAATATACTTTGTAAATCATTTATTTCAAAACAATCTCACGTTTTCACTACACTTCATATTGTCTCATGACTATTTAATAGAATCACTGATATTCTACACTAATAAATGAATCACGTGAAACAGAAATGATACAAACCTACATGTAAGCTAATTTAGATAACAAATATTTACTGAAAACCTAAGAAGTGCTGGGCCTCCTGGAGAACACAAAGATGAAAAAGACATAGTCCTCAGCTTGAAAAAGAATTCAGCAGGGGAGTTAAGCTAATAAATGAAAAAGATAAAGGAGAACATAAGGTTTAAATAAGATTTTAAGATAATAATGGAAGATTTATGACAGGATAGCATATGGTTATCAAATGAATCATTTTGTTGACAGTACTGACTGGGCTTCTCAGAAGAAGGGAAAGCTGGTCAAGGTCCCTGGCCGAGGAGGCCTGCAGATGTGGCCAATACAGGTAGAGTTCACTGAAGAACCAGGTTCCAAGTTTCAGGACTAGAAGCGTTGGCAAAATGGTCTCCCTGATAATCAGCTGCCCAAGTGGCTTAAAAGAACCCCTTTCACCTGGCAGAAACAAGTTTAATAGTCTAGCCCCGTCCCCAAACAGGACCTGTTCCATATTAAGGAATTAAGCCCATGCCAGTATAGCTTCCCCAAACCCAATCCGCATTTCCTTCAGTAATCCTGCACTTCTTTGTGTCTATACAACTAGGTCCTCTTGGTAAGTTTGGGTCTCCTCTTATTGGAGGGAGAGAGCACATAAAAATGGTTCATCTATCAGTTCTGTGGGGACGTCTTTTTGTTCCCCTTCTCCAAAGTAATTTTTTCCCAGGCAAGGTAGCTAGCCCTCTCTGAGAATATGAATGGAATTCAGGCCACATTTCTTTAAAGCATCTCACATCTGATACTTGCTTCCTGAGTATCTCAGAGTAGCTAAAAGCTCTCGAATGATGGAGAAACCACTGCATCTTTCTATTACCACATCCACATGAGGTTGAAACTGTCTCCAACTGCTGGAAGCAACAGGGGCAGTTTGTAGTGAAAACTGTCTCCACCTACCGTGTCATTTTCTGTAGCACCTGTGAGAAGCTTGTGTGCTTTTCCAGTTAGGCAAGATATTTAAGAAACATCTGTCATTATGTCCTTCCAACCCACATCCCTGGAACATCCTATGAGCAGCTAGATGTTGGCAACACAACGGGCTGCCAACAATTGATGGCCATACCTTCCCAAGCATTTTCTTCCACTTCTGCCACTTTTCTGTCCACTCCTGTCACTAACCAAGGGAATTTCCAATTGGTCAGAGGCTTTTGGACAGCTGGAGGCTTTCAACCATTGAGAACCTTCTCTTAGGTTTCATAAGAGATCTGGCTGCTCACTCCCAAACAAGGCAATTCAGTCCCTGAAGCCACCTCCTGAACTAAAAGATACACAGGATTCTGGGGTGTGGATGGGGATATGGTGTCAGCAATACATTCAGTGTGGTTCTTGGTGCTGCCTGGATGGACCCTCATTGAGACCCAGGCAGCATTTCATGTATGATATGGGGATGTCAAGGTGTTCTGATCCAATGTGTCATTCCACGTGTCCATAGGGCTGATCTAGCCGATCGCACTGAGTCCTTTTTCTCCCTTGCCTAAGGAGTGCTCCTCCCACACCAACACACAACTGATAAGAACGTTCCCAGGTAACTAAGGAGTGTTCTTTGGTAAAGGGGAGAAAGGGTATTTAAGGAACTGAAACACCTGTGCTAGAAACTCAGTATGAGCTCACTCCTCCACAGGAGTGTCCATCTGGCCACGCTGTCAAGTCAGAGTCCCTTCATAGGGAAAGCGTCTCAAACAAGAGTGAGGTGCAGAGTGCCTTTCCCGGGAAGCACACAGTTGGTGTACCCTCTTTAAAGAATAACCCTGATCCCATTAGTAGGATTCCAAGGTAAAGTCCTCAGAGTGCCTACAAGAAGCATGAAAGGAGTTCCTAAACTCACCAGATGAGTTTAATGGAACTCCAATAACAGCTGTCATATTTACCACAGTTATATCCCAGTAAAAGAATGTACCCAGCAACAAGAGACAGAACCTAACATAATTCTCAGCCACGGAATTCTGAAAACTGCATTCTAAGACACACTGACTTCACGTAAGGAAACCAATGGAAAGGTCAGGCAGAATCACAGCATAAGCGAAGGGTATGACAACGGATAATCTATGCCTGCTTTTTGAGACCTGAAGCACGAGCTGAGGAGAGAGAACTGGAGACATGGAAATCTCATCTAAAGCTTCACAGAGTTTAAGTGTTAACACACCAACAACGGATTCATCCTTTTCTCTGAAAACTGAAATGTTTACACTTCCAACAATCAACTGCCAACAAGTTCACGGTATCCTCCTTGCAACAAAAGACTCAAGAGGTGAAAATGATAATATCTACTATATTTTATTTTCTTAGGTCACGTTTTTAAAAGCAATCTTGCCTTTCACTGTGGCACAATCTGCGGGCCACAGCAACTGTGTGTTCAAGGTCACTGTGCACGGTCAAACTGTATCCCCTGCTCTGAGCCAGTGTGAGTAACAGGGCTTTGGTATGAGCACTCTGCTGTAGAATCTGTGAGATAGAACTCTCACACCGCCCCCCCCTTTAAGACAGACATAAAATACTTAGTTCTTCTCATGTAGTTCATAAAACCATAAGCTTAGTATTTGCAAACTGAGACCTTTCCCAGTTGTAAAAACGAAAGAAAAATACGAAAGTAAATGAGTTTTTAAATTGTCCCCCTAATTATTAGAATAAATGGTCTACATTCTCCCCTCATTGTTCACAATGCCCAAGAATGGTGAGCTCATTGCTGGAGTCCACTTTAACTGTAAATGTTTAATAAGAGTTCAACCCTGTGAAACTCCTCTGCTTCTTGCCACAGGGGGCAGGAACTAAGAAGAGGAGCTGAGAGGTAGAGCATTTCATGTTTTTAGATCCCAGGTGAATGGAAAAATCCCCCGGCTAAAAGCAGCACACCTGTCTATGTGACATTTCTAGCTCATAAATACCAAATGAAGAGGCATTTGAGCGAAGTAAAAAAAATACACTGATGTGTATGCCACTAATGTGGAAGAATGACAATATTCAAGTTACACAGAATAGTTATGTCAACCGGAAGCTATAAATAAATCAGTTTACCCAATACATTCCCAGTTGTGATGACCTATCTTACGCTGAGCTCACTGCCAAGTACTGCTCACTGGTAGGGCTCGGTGAGATGCGAAGTCCTTTCACTTCTGCCACAAACCTTACCTGCGAGCAGGTGGACGGAGCTGAAGCTCTTCTCCAGTTTACCCAGAAGTACAGTGAGAAAACAGTCTGAAGACAGAGAGGCAACATCTTGGGAGCTTTGATCATAAACCACAACCTTCTGACTGCAATCAATATCAACCTGCAATGCAAACGTGAGGCTGTTAGGAAGGCAGCTCCCACAATCCTCTGATGCTGAAGCAGATAACTGTCTCCCGCTTTCAATTAATAATCTGAATAAAAATGAGACGCAGTCAGTTTTCTGGATAAACCTAGCATACAAATGGTAAGATACTTGTAAAAATCAACTTTTAAAAGGCAAAATTGATGTTAGGTGTGCTCCAAATGCCTTGGTTTAAAATCCTTAACACTGTAAAAGGCTAAAACTCATAAAACAGTATGTAAAATAAACATTAACAACCCTTGAACTAAAGAAACATTTAAAAATGTTTCTACAAAAGAAATAAATCAGTTGCTTAGTAAAATTAAAACATGAACTCATTTTCATTCCTGAAGAAAAGAAACAGCTTTACCTACCATGAGGACGACATTTTGGTATCCCAGAAATACCTTCCTCGAAGATAACATCCCTAAATCTTGAACAATGGTGCCTTCCCTTCCCACAAATAAACAGCGCTTCTAATATAATTAGTTTCCACTTTATTCCCGAGCATTCTTACAGAATGAGCTCCTTTCAGTAAATTTGTAGATAATACAAAATAATGTATTAATTTAGTAACTTCTGATACACATAAATTTTGTGTATTAAGTTACTAATGATATTGTGTATTAACTATAACTATTTATTAGTATTTAATTTTTTTAAAAGTTTAGCAAACCATTAATAGGAAAACACAGCATTTGACCAAATTAAAATAAGTTACCCTTTCTGTATAGTTTAGAAATATTCTGAAATGTGACAGCGTGGTTAGTAAATTACTTGGAGGTATCCCTTAGGTACCAAAGTTTAAAAAGCAACCAAAACTCGCTCAAATTACTTTTTCCCCTAAAAATGAGACTTCGTTTTACAATTATTCCTCATTCAGGGTGTCTATTTTAAAAAAGGAAAAAAGCAAACATTTACCTTATGTTTTGCTGAATGCTGGATGAGCTCTGTAATTAACACTTTGTCCTGTTGCAACCTTCGCTTCATAAGCTTGGAGCAGTTGATATTAATGGCTTCCAAAATGTGGGATGTATTGTATTCCACAAATGGCCGGCTATCAATTAGCAGCACTTTTTCCGTTCCACTTTCCAGCAGAGCCACCAACCTCTCAGTAACAATTTGAGTTCCAATCATCTCATGGGCCATGACAACAATAAGTCTTCTTTTCCCACCTCCTTCTTTAATTTGCCACGATGATGTAATGGTGGTGTGCTCAAAGGCTCAGCCACTCCATTGTACTAAAAATGTATGAGGTCAGGCTGGTGGTGACTGGCAAAAGGAGAGTTAAACCCATTTTCAGCAAGAGCCCTCCAAGTGAATGTCCCTTTCTCTTTCCCCGTTGATGTGCTCTTGCAAAGGACTCCTTCCACAAAGCAGCCCCTCACATTTGATTCATAAAGAGATGACTGGAATAACCATTCCACAACAAAAGATGCTTTGGGGCAGCCAGCGCATTACATCATTCTTTACCTTTGCTCCTCGCTCCAACAGCTTTACGCTGGACTGAAAATCCTACACGAAGACAGAGACAGAAAACAAAACATGGGGTCAAAAAAAAGAAAGAGCATCAGATTAGAGAGAGCGTATGATTCATAATATTTACTCCATTAATCTAATTCCATACTTGATGCACTGTTTCATTTGAACAAACAAAAAGGACAAACAGGAATGGCTCCGGAAAATCCCACTGATGGTAATTCACTTTTACATCAAAATATAAAAACCCAAAGAAGATAAAAGAAGACACAGTCATGAATTATAATGACCCGAGGCCCAGAACTACACGCCTGTAGCATGAGATTGAAAGAGCTATAAAAAGATGCTTGAAGTAGTATTTTTTCCAAATGGGTTTTATTTGCTTATTTCCTGAAAAGAGCACAAAGAACAGCCTACGACCAGGTGAGCAAGCCCATACTATCAGGACAGTCTTTTCTGAAGGCTTGAGAACCTCTGTGACGGTAGGAGTGTGTGTACACATGTGAACGTGCGCGCGCGCACACACACACACACACACACACACACACACACACACACACCAGGGCACAACAGCAGCCCCTTTGAATTGCCCTGGGAAAACCTTTCATAAATTTCAGCTGCCTTTTAAGGAAAAGAAGGGACAAGAATGGCTGATATTCTTGTCATACCAACTGCTGAGCTAATTGCTGGGGGACTGTGATGTACCCAGCTCCAACTGAGATAGTCCCACAGCTATTTTGGCCCTGGTTGCTCCATCCCTCAGTTCTCTGATCCTTCACAGACTTACCCCTCATCTTCTGGTGGCTCATTCTTAAGAGAATCACTGACTCCCAGCCTTAGAAAATCTCACATCCCAACCTGGGACTCTAGGTCAGCAACCATACAGCAGACATACAGAACCCTGACTACTAGAACCAGGGCATCCCTATTCTTGCCAAACTCCTATAATCGACCACTTCCTTTATATTTACGTATACATACGTATATACATATATATATGTATACATATATATATGTAACACATACATATATATGTATATATATAATTTTATTTGTATTTGAGAGAGAGAACACAAGCACGGAAGAGCGCAGAGGGGGAGAGAGAGAATCTTAAGCAGGCTCCACGCTCAGCACAGAGTCTGACGCAGGGCTTCATCCCCTGACCCTGAGATGACAACCTGAGCCAAAATCAAGATTTGGACGTTCAACCGACCGAGCCACCCAAGTGCCCTAATTGGCCACTTCCTAACTGATACTAGTTGGGACTTTTGTGCCCACAGCTTGGCCCTGACCAATATTCTCAGACTTCTAGCTCCCTGGTCCATCTCTGCTCACTGGAAATCCTCTACACTACATAACACCAGATATCCACTGCTGGCGTTCACCTTCTGCAGGGTAAACTATTTGATGGCAAAGGCTTTGTATTACATGTCCTGCCTCCATAGTGCTTTGTACATAAGATACTCAATTCACACTGTTATAAGAAAGTAAAATCCTCCACAAATGATTTAAGACACTGAATAAGTATTTGATTAATTGAGTTCTGATCAGGATGGTAAAACCCTCAAACATCACTGGGTCCTATTCCTAATTTCAGACTTACAGATTAGAAACTGAAGCATGGAGAATACAAAGAGAAGCGGCCATGCCATTTACTTGTTACTTAACTTTGGAAAATTATATAACTTCTCTGAACCAGTTTCCTCATCTATGAAATGTAGATGTAACATAGGCCTTATCTCTTCACAAAGTCTGTTTGGAGGATAAAATTATCAAAGTTATTTACAGTAAGTAAACATGCAATTACCCAGGCACCTGGGTGGCTCAGCTGGTTGAGCATAGAACTCTTGAATTCAGCTCAGGTCATGATCCCAAGGTCGTGGGCTCAAGCCCCATGCTGGGCTCTGGGTTGAGTGTGGAGTCTGCTTGGGATTCTCCTTCTCTCTCTCCCCCTCTCCCCTGCTTACACTCTAAGAAATTAAAAAAAAAAAAAAAAAAAAAAAGCAACTACTCATCATAAAGAGAAAGGAGGAAAAATACCTTAAAGATGCCAACGGTGGACAGAGCTGCCTTGCACCTGGAATCTCAAAGATGTCATTTAACCGATAAACACAGAAGCAACTCCACCCTCCTATATGGCTGAGCTTCAACCAAGCTGCACTCTTTCCCTCAGAGCCAGACACACAGGGGGTTAGAAGGCTCCTGAGAAACCATTTCTGCCCCCGCACCTTACAAATCAGCTCCATATAGAATACATTATTCGTCCATCTTTTGTCTTATTTTAATGTATTTATTTTTAGTATAGCTTACTGGCAATGAGGTATAAAAATCATCTCTATCTTCAACTGAAGAAACCAGAGCAGAGAATCTGTCCCAGTCAATCAATGAATGTACTTTGGCAAAGCCCCTGCCAAGGATACAGCATTGAATCAAATCCTAACTACTGGGTGACATAGTTCACAGCAGTGTAAGGTCCTGTACTCGGATTATCTGATTCCCAAACCAGGGCTCCTACTACTGGGTTACGCTGTTTTCCCTAAGCACCTGCTCCCATAATGAAACTGGACTGAGAAAGAATGGCTCGACTTGTCCACGGAGGTACCCGGGTGGCACAGAAAGTGGAAATCTGAGAACAAGAGCAAGTTGATTCCAACCATGGCAATGACTATCCAAGTCTGATTGGCTCCTCTCAATGATAAAATCCGGATGGAACAAAGCAGTTATCTGGGTTAGCAGATCAAGGGACAAAGGGAGGGAGAAGACAGCAAACACGCAAAAGTTGAATGAGAAAGTTCTCATCTTTGCTTCCCTTCAGCCTAATCTCCTGAGCCCAAATCACTGAAACCAAAGATCGACTACAGCAAACAGTAGGGCACATCCTTACCTAGAGAACCAGAATAGGAGTTCCAGAAGCAGAAAGACCCTTTCCCTGACCAAGAAAAGGTCTGGGCCAAGTGACCCTAATATGAGGATGTAATTGAAGCAAAGCACTGAATGTGAAATGAGAATGAAGTCACATCCTTTCATGTTGTACTCAGGCCAGCTGTAGCTCTCCTGTCACACCTTTATGCCCAAGGTCTGATTTTCTGTAGTTCCAAACAGATTTATGTGAGAGGCAGAGCCCTACCGAGGGGGCATGGGAGGTGGGGGAACAATTGCCTTAAACCTTGTTTATTTACAGTGAGAGAATTTTGGCCAGGCCCTTGTCCTAGGCTTCAACCCTAATTTAGAAATTTCTGGGCATTCACTGTTCATTCTGAAGATGTCAGTACCTTGAGATTGGGAACATGTCTGTTACAGTTTTGTTTTTGAAACCTTCTGCATCAGGTAGGATTTAAAAGATGACAAGAGAATATTTTATTGTTGGCAAAACCACAAGCTAATCTTACCCAAAATTTCTACAAGAAGTTAAAAGGAATAAACATTCTTAGAATTGAACTGTAAGGGCCCACGTGCATATAACAAAACCCAGGACAGGCCAGCTTTGCTATTTGTTGATTTATTTAAACGTTTAATTTTTAAAGTTTTAACTATTTTCTTTCCATTTTTAATAGGTAACATATTCACAAGGTTCAAAAAAAGGTATAAAATGTATACATACTATGAATATGTACAGTTTATTTTATGTTTGTTACACTTCAACAAAACTACTAAAAATTGCCATGATACTGAAACCCCAACAAATACATGAAAAACATAAATACACTGAAAATCCTTCTCCTACCCTTGTCCATCTGCCCAGATCTCCCCCCTGCCCTCTACTGGAAACCATGGTCAATAGTTTCTTCTGATTTCTTCCAAAGATTTTTTTTTTTTTTAATGAATACAGAATAAGACACAAATATATATTCCTTCCCTTTGGTCAACCGGTTACGCAGTATATACACTTATTATGCACCCTGCTTTTTTCCTTCACTTAAATTAAACACTACAATTTTATTTTTTTCTCATTTTTAATTAGAATGTGATATAATCTATGTATCTTCCATACGTGAACTTTTGGAAATCGTGCACAGAGAGGGGCGCCTGGGTGGCTCGGTCAGTTGAACATCCAACTTTGGCTCAGGTCATGATCTCACAGTCCATGGGTGCAAGCCCCTTGTCGGGCTCTGTGCTGACAGCTCAGAGCCTGGAGCCTGTTTCAGATTCTGTGTCTCCTTCTCTCTCTGTCCCTCCCCCACTTCACTGTCTCTGTGTCACAAAAAATGAATAAACATTAACAAAAAAAATTTTAATAAAAAAAATGTTTTAAAACACAGAAATACTTCACCTTAAAAGACAACTCCCCCTTTTCCCCAACATCACACCTATTCAATCAGGGGTTTTACCTGAGGACCCAAAAGCTGAAGGGTAATTCTTAATAGCGTGCTTGAAAGGTCAGCAAACTGTTTTATGGCATCCCAATCAGACAGTATCCTCTACAACTACTCCGACTTAAGAGAAATTTAAAATGTGATGTGCACATTCATGAAGTACAGGCTCATCTCTTAAAGGACACCTTGTTGTGACTCTGGCTATTCTCACCCAAAGACAGGATGGCACCATAAGTTCCTGGGAAAGGGGACACCTATCTGGTGGTCATGGGACCGTGGAAGGTCAAGAAGCCACCAGTGTAAAGCCCTCTGAAAAATGCTAAGGGACCCGGGGTGGCAGCACTGGCCCTGAGCAGTGTCTCTGCTGAGGATCCTCGTCTCACTGACCCAGACAAAGGTGTTCCGGGACCTCTAGCTGTGCTGCCCTCTTGGCTGCCTGGGGACTGTGGTGAGGAGCCCTGGCCTACCTCCAACACTCAGGAGAAGGGGCAGGCAGCTGGAGCAGTGGGAAGACTCTTCTGAGGAGACTGATGGGGTGCCCCAGTCTACCGCCAAGGAAATCTGGGTGGCATCAGGCTCTTCAGAAGGCAATGAAAGAATACTTTTCTATACATACAATAAAGTTTTCTATTTCTCCAAAAAGGAATAAACCAGTATTTATCATACCAAAGACTAGTAACCTTAACCAGAGCCACCAAACAAATATTTGCAAAGTATCCCACTTTCAGAAATCAAGGGGTTTTGGTTTTGTTTTTTAATTTTTTTAACATTTATTTATTTTTGAGACAGGGAGAGACAGAGCATGAACGGGGGAGGGTCAGAGAGAGGGAGACACAGAATCTGAAACAGGCTCCAGGCTCTGAGCTGTTAGCACAGAGCCCGACGTGGGGCTCGAACTCACGGACCACGAGATCATGACCTGAGCCGAAGTCGGCCGCTTAACTGACTGAGCCACCCAGGTGCCCCCAGAAATCAAGGTTTTAAAAAACTTTATTTATTAAGGGAAAGAGGCTGAGGCAACATTTTAGTATAAAAAAATGACTATATAGATCAGGGAACAAAATGGGCAAATTCCCTTAAAAAATACCACTTTTGCTTTATTTTGCATTTTACCCATTTTGGCAAATATTTTACAATACTTAATATGAACAGAAGTTGTAGAAGAACCTTCCCCTGTTAATATTCATACTTTAAAGTTTTTGTGTAATTTATTTTATGTTTTAGATTCTATTTAGTTACCTATGGAAATTTATCTATGATTTTATCATGGAAATTGGTGCAGTTTTATTTACTGTAATTCACTCTACTCTGCAAGAGTATCAATGAAATGAAGTACACTACTGCTGAATTAGTTATGTCAGAGAACCAAAAGCCTGTTTTAAATTTTTTTTCAATGTTTGTTTATTTTTATTTATTTTTGGGACAGAAAGAGACAGAGCATGAACGGGGGAGGGACAGAGAAAGAGGGAGACACAGAATCGGAAACAGGCTCCAGGCTCTGAGCCATCAGCCCAGAGCCCGACGCGGGGCTCGAACTCACGGACCGTGAGATCGTGACCTGGCTGAAGTCGGACGCTCAACCGACTGCGCCACCCAGGCGCCCCCGCTGTTTGTTTATTTTTGAGAGAGACAGAGCATGAGTGGGGGAGGGGAAGAGAGAGGGAGACACAGAATCCGAAGCAGGCTCCAGGCTCTGAGCTGTCAGCACAGAGCCCGACGCGGGGCTCAAACCCACGAACCGTGAGATCATGACCTGAGCCGAAGTCGGACGCTTAACTGACTGAGCCACCCAGGCGCCCCAAGCCTAACAGTGTTTTAATGATAAGGTGAACAAGTGAGAGTCTGTTTTAATTAAAAGAACAATGTACCGCCCGACTAAACAAAAACCAGTATTTGCCACTAGAGTAATTAGCTAAAAGGAAAATTTTTTCTTTTGATTTTCTTCACCACTTGCACATAACCTTCAACATAGTGCCCAAACAAAAAAATTTTTTTAAGTTTAAGGTAGTTTTTAAATGATTCCATTAAGCATCTCCCTCCTGTTCTTAGAGGAGGTGTTCCTCTTTTCAACTTCCCAGCAATATCCTGGCTTCCAGGTCGGTCACAGCGACACTTGGTCTATCCCACCAGAAAAAAAGGGGAGAACCTTTTCTACACACAATTTCCCCCTTCTGCCTGCCCATGGCTTACTTTCTGTCAACAGCAACAGCTCCACTGTCACCAAGCACAGCTGCCTTAAGGGCCACATCAAGGCCTACAGCCATCAGGTAAGGGAGAGGGCTCCAAGAACATGCCCACATGTCTGAAAGGTAGGACCTATGAAGACACAGAGGCCACCCCTCAGAAAGGCACATCTCCATTTGAAAGACTTCCTTTTACAAAGAAATTCTCAGCAGAGAAAGGATATTCTATGGGTTTGGGGTGCCTGAACTGCCTGTTCAGTGAGGAGAGTGACTGGGCTTTATTTGGCTGGGCTTGAGCTCAAGTTCAAATTCTCAGAGAATTTATGGAAAGGATACAATCAGGTGAGAAGTTTGCTTTTATTAAACTACAAGCTGGTCTTAAATTTTTTTTTCCCTCCAATAAAACTGAGGAAATAGGCAACAAGATACACTAAACAGCCTTTGGCAGAGCCTTAAACATGGACTTTCAGTAACAGGAAAACTGAACAAATCAAAAGGGAAAAAAGCAGGTTATGAAGTTTGGAAACAAGCAAGAACAGCTTAGACTTTGACCATCTATACTGATTAAAGCAACTTTGACTCATATGCTGTGGGCAAACCCTAAAAGAAATTCTGAGGCCCAATATTTGGTAAAATATATTAAAAAACAAATACAAAACAAAACAAAAAAAACCAAAAAACCACCCTCACCAAAGCCATGACAACTATATAAGCTTAAGGTACTTTCAGTCACCTTATTAATGTCTTGACCATATTTTCTTACCCCAAAATAGAGGACACATTCTGACAAGTGGGGGCAATAATGGGACAGACTGCTTGAAGCTTGAAGCACAAGTGTCTAGACAGTACTGGACGTAGAGACAGCACTTGTTAGCACCATAAAACCAGCATCTCTCACCAACTTACAGCACCACTGAAAGAACCCACTCCTATCAGAGGCTTAGGTTGTTTATATATACGTCAAGGACCCACAGATAAAGGCTGGAAGAACAGCCATCCTTCAAAGACTAAATACAATGTCTTTTCTTCAGACACAGGTCAGCCCAGGTAGAGTCCAGATCTGAGAGAAGACTTCACCCAGTTTCTGATCAGGAAGAGCACTGCACTCTGGGTACTGGCTCAGCTGGAGCCTCTGTCCTTCCTCAGCACTGCTTCCTGTTTGTGCTCACCTGTCTGTCTCACTAGCTTCCCATTCCCTGATCCTTTGGAGCTCTCCTCCACCTCCCCTCCTTCCACCACCTCCCCTCCTTCCACCACACCGTGTACCTATTCCAGACACACTCCTTGTACCCACGGCTCCCTCTAACATATAATGCTTTCTCCAGGCACCTTGCCTAAAACCTAAGGACTCTACCCTCCCTCTGCCCCAAAGAGGCGCCTGGATATGAGGTGGTCTTGAGGGAATGGGAATAGAAGGATCCTTACATGAAGTCTCTGGGCGAAAGAAAATGTGGTCAGTGGTTGGTTTAATCTGAGACTCAAGGAAAAAATGTGTTGGAAAGGTATTTGCAATAAAGGTGGACTGGAGGCAGGAGTGGAAAGAGTCAGATCAAACCAAACAGAGGTCAGTTAAGGACACTAATGTGTACATCTTGGTTTTCTTGAGCACCTGTCAGGCCTACTGTAACTCATTCAGTCATGTGACAAACAGTTGTTGGGCACCTAGTAAGTGCTAGGCACTGGTGGAGAAATGCAGCAAAAATGTGCTGGGTGAAAACTCCTGTTCTGCTAGAGCTTCTAATGCAATGCCACAGACAGTAACAAACAGCAACAACACAAGCGCTATGGAGAAAAAACAAACCAGGGGAGGAAGGAGAGTTCAGTTGGGTAGTTGCAATTTTAAACAGAGTAGTCAGAAAAGGTCTTACTCTGATGGTTAAGTACAAGCCATGAGGAGGTGAGAGAGCTAGGTGGATCCTGGGAAGGCTGGAGCTCTCTCTGTCAAAGACTGGAGGCCAATCAATACAGTGCTGGCCAAGGTAACGCTGAACTGGGCAAGTGCTAGTTAATCATGCGGTAGGTGCTCCGTCCTTCTTCAGTAAAATGGTTAGGTCTATTAGGAATGAAGTATTTCCAGCCACTCGAACACTTTACTGTGAAATACACACACACACACACACACACACACACACACACACACGCACGCACACAAGTTCAGTAGTTTCTTACTAAAACTACAAAGGGAGAAGCAGCGTTCCTTGGCAAAAGAATAAAAAGTGCTGTATGAAATGAAAAAAATTGTAACAAGAAAGATTACTACTAATATCAATATAATTCTTCCAACTCCACAAATGTACCTAATAATGAAATCTTGATTTTACAGCACAGAATGTAGCAAAAGATCAAAGACATGTTAAACAAGATGTGTGCTTGAATAGATCTAAACAGCAAGGAAGCAGTTTAACGGATCTTTAAATTAAAAAAAAATTTAAATGCTTTCATGGAGCTCTCCTTGCTAAAAAGTGTATCAAATACTTAACCACAAGGACTCTGTCAGTTAGGTTACTGTGTTCAAGGGGTTGGTAAGACTAATGTAAGCTTATCATCTTTATCCGTGCACCATCTTTAGTCCACTTCACCCCCAAAACAACAAAATGCCACTACATGAAAGATAAGGTGTACTTTCCTGACAAAGAGTGAAATTACTAATGACATTACAACCAGGGTAAACATCTGGACAATGTGGAATACAGTCTGGTAAAGAGAGGATATAATTTCATTTTTCCAAAGAAGATCAGAAGGCTCCGGGAACAAGCAATGGAAAACAATTGGGAATCATCAACACCAAACCTTCCACCACTTCTAATTAAGCCCAAGTTTATCACAGTATATTTTGGAGTTTTATCTACTTTAAGTCTTTTGATATTCAAATAAGTAAAACCACAAAGCCAAACTATTCTCCTGAAGATACTTTCAAAATGGCTTACACGGATCTTTTCAAAGTGACAAATGAGAAACTGCTTCACCTTTCAGTTAAAAGACATGTGAGGGGCGCCTGGGTGGCTCAGCAGGTTGAGCCTGCAACTTCAGCTCAGGTCATGATCTCACAGCTCGTGAGTTCGAGCCCCGAGTCGGGCTCTGTGCTGACAGCTGGGAGCCTGGAGCCTGCTTCGGATTCTGTGCCTCCCTCTCTCTCTGCCCGAACCCAATCTCATTCTGTCTCTGTCTCTCTCAAAAATAAATAAACATTAAAAAAAAAATTTAAAGACACGTGAAAAATAATGGAAAAGGTCTGCATGCGCAGCAAAAGGAGACTCAATAACCTACAAGTCACACTGAATCCTGCAACACAGTATCATGCAACATTTTTAAATGATGGTGTGAAAGCATACTTCTTGACAATGAAGGATGGTCATGACCCATTAAGAGAATAAAAACAAGTTACAAAACAGTAAAGTAAAGCGGAACCTCAAACACCCACATACACACATGAGCACATGACGGATACATTCAAAAGGTACTATTTTTTCCTTTCTATAATCTTGTGAGGTACAAAAACGTCTTAGAAAAGGGCACGACATACACTTCAGAGCCTAAAGTGGCTGTCGCCATCCTGCCTGCATTCCTCCTTACCAGGACCGTTAAGAAAACTTTGGGCTAGAACAAGGTATAGGATTAACAATACAATAAAGGAAAATTGATGTTTACCCTCAAGATAAAAGCTGGATTTCTACTTCACAAAAGAACTTACAAAGAATTATTTTCAATAACAATAATGTTGGGGGGCGGGGAGAGATAAGAAATTGAATTTTATATCACACACTTATGACTATAAACCTGGAGGTTCAGTAGGTCCGTTGGGGTATGACTCTTAATACAAAAGCTTTCTTCTTTACACAAAGAATTCATAGATGGTTTTCTCTTTTAAATGAATATATTCCCTAACACTCTTAAAATGTATTTCAATTTATAAAATTTCCAAAATAAGCCTGCAAGAGGACTTTCATTCCTCTTACTGGAAAAGCACAAATCTTTCAACAAAGTATATACAGCGGCCTCCTCACTATTCTGAGCTCCTAAATAGACACGCACAACAAGACTTGAACACATTCCAGGCGTGGCCTTCAAGCCTGGACCACACCTGCTTCCAAGGCCCTGAGGCTAAAAATAACTCTGGGGCCTCAAAAACGGGACACCAGCCAGGCCCAGGGGTAGCTGCAGGCCCCTTGCTCAGCTCCACTAACAGTAAAAGCCAGAGCTACGTAACTCTACAATCACAAAAAAAAACAAAAAAACAAAACAAAAAAAAAACCCACGACAGGCTTCTTTCTGTGCCAATCAACCTCCATCCTAAGCCTACTCCTTTTCTTTGCCCCTTGACACCAAAGCAAATCTAGGAATTTAGAAACAAGTAAGGTCTTATGGTGCATTGGTTTTAAAAACAACAACTGTGGACCAGGATAAGTCTCCAGAGATGATTCAGGAGACCGTGTTCCTAATTTCAGCTCCTCTACAAAGACACTAAAATGTCACAGCAACAGTCACTTGACATCCCCAAGCTTGTTTTTTTTTTTTTTTTTTTTCCCTCACCTGTAAAAGGAGGAATCCTGTGATCACTTAACGTCTAAAGACTATTTCACTAAGAATATGATATCACGGTCAATGCACCTCAGGCCTTCACAAGGTGCTTTAACAGGACAGAGTACCAGGAATGATTTGATCTTTGAGCAATCATGTCACAGAATTACAGCTTACATCCTACAACACACAAATTAAAATGGATAACTACTGGGCAATGGGTCCACAAACAGCATGGCAACTGTTCCAGATCATTTCTTTTGTGGTGGGGTATTTCCAAGGTTTGCTCCAAGACAATGCCTTCCACTTCTCTGCCAGTCCCTTGGTACCCAGGAGTCCCCTCTGGGGCATGTTACTCTACCAGGTGAAAAATAAAGGGAGAGGCCAGGGGCAGAGGAAGAAGGGGCAGTGGAAGCAGCAACACTCCTCACTCCAGGCTCCTAGGCTATGCTAATTTAAGTCACTGCATCTGTCCTTACACTTCCCCCTCTGGGGCCCAGGGATGATATCAGGAAGCCGTACCACAGGGCAACGTGGGTGACAAGGCCAGGACCTGGGTGAAAGACTCACATTGCCACAGGACAGCAAGGAGACCAGCAAGGAAGTGGGGCAGCCACGAGAAGAATCAGAATCTTCCCTGTCCTCATCCCAGAGCTACTTTTTCCATTCTGTCCTTTTCACAGTCTATCCTTTCCTCATAATTTGGCTCCATCACATAACCTACCTGTAGTTTCTCTGCCCTTACTTGTTCTTAGAGGCTTTGCTGTTCCCCTATCTCCTTCCTCTCTCCTTCTTCTTCATTTCTCCCTTCATGATTTTCTTTTGTCAGATTAAGCCCTTCTCACGAATCCATTTTCTGTTTTCGGGGGCGGGGGGGACTGCCAAGGCCCTTGATAAGGGTTGTTATCCTAAGTAGTAATCACAAATCACAGACTGCTTTGAAACAGTCATCCACAGATTCGGGTGTTTTATCAACCTTTAAAATCTTTTATTTGTTACTGTAATAAAGTTTTATTTCAGAGAAGAGAGAGGAACTTTTTCCAGTTTGGTGTTTCATACATGGTTATACTGCGTGGAGATGATTAACTTAGTATCTTACGTTTTTACTAGCCCTCCAATGCTCTGATGATCTAGACACTAAAGGTAAAACCCCTCTCTAAACCTCAAAGGAAGACCCAAATTCTCTCTGTTATCACACTAGACTGCTTAGAAAACGAACAAGATCTGAATTACTTATAATCTAGCGCAAGCTCTGCACATAGGGACGAAGTGGTCTCCACCAAGAGTCTGACTGGCAAGTTCCGACTGGCACCTGCACCAGCAGCGTCACTGCCCTGCCCTGCCCTTCCTCGTCCACCAGCAGCCTCGGGGAGCCATTCGTTCTCTTCTCAGTTGAGCACAAGCCCATCCAGATGACCTTCGAAGAGAAGAAGAGGCAGAGTGGAAAATGAAATAACTACAGGCCCTTAATCTCAGCTCCCAGTTCACTCTATCGGCTCCTTTTTAAAAAAGGATTTCCCAGGGGTGCCTGGGTGGCTCAGTCGGTTGAGCCTGCAACTTCGGCTCAGGTCATGATCTCACAGCTCTTGAGTTCGAGCCGCGAGTAGGGCTCTGTGCTAACAGCTCGGAGCCTGGAGCCTGCTTCGGATTCTGTGTCTCCCTCTCTCTCTGCCCCAACCCACTTACATTCTGTCTCTGTCTCTCTCAAAAATAAGTAAACATTAAAAAAAATTTTTTTAAAAAGGATTTGCCAAATAATTTGAAAAGCAAAATAAAGAGTAATGGATTATAATCCACAGAAAAAAGTAAGTCCAAAAACAAGATTTCCTATAAACACCTTCTGAACAATGCAAGTTTAAAAGGATATTATTCCTATTTGCTGTTTTGTTGTTTTTTTTAGAGGTGATTCTGTCATCTTTTGGATGGCACTAAATTCTGGTGTGACGTCGGTCAGGTTCAGGCATGCCACACGCAGCAGGGAAGCAGGGAATATCTTCCTACCAAAGTCTCAATTTCCCACTCTGACAAATACCTGTGTCTGTACTGGTAGGTTTCTAAAACACTATGAGGCACTGCGGGGATAAAAACAGAATGGATGGAAGGTCCCTGATATTAATTAGTTGAAAGGGGTATTTGGACAAATATAAAAAGATAATATGCTAGCAGGGGTACGACAAGTCAAAAAGAAAGTGTCTTAGGCTTCTGAAGGAAAACAGGGACATAAACTGCCAGAGAAGAGGGAAGAAAAATCTACATGAAGAAAACACATAAACAAAGGTAAAGGGATAAATTGTGTGCAGATTTTCCCAGCTAGAACACAGATTATAACAGTGAATAACAAAATAAGTTGGCAAAGGGAAAGGAGTCAGCTGGTGCAGTGTCCTGAAAGTCTAAAAACCATCTAAGTCACTGTGAACTTTATGAAAAGAACATGAGCACACTGCTAGATGCATTTCACTGGTAACTTCCTATGGATTGAAATTAAGAGAAGATGAAAGCAAGGAGACTAGTTGCAACCCACAAAGTTTTAGTTGTCGAAGGATGGGCTCTGCCTAGAATGGTGACTACAAAATCTGACAGGAAAGCAAAGAGCCAAGGAACTAGTGATGGTCTAGATCCAGGGCAGTACGCCTGACACAAAACATATCCTTATTAAATAACTGACTTCCTGATTGAGGATGCCTGGGAAAATGGCTATTTAGACTACAGTATTAAATTATTCTACCAAAAAAAATTTCAGAAATAGCTCAGTTACCATATTCTGTCCCTGCTTCAGATGAACCAGTATCGAGCAAAATGAGCAATAGGTACAAGTTTAAGTCTTACTAGCCAGGTAACTGTTTATAAACAGAAGAATTAGTCATATTAAAAGGCCAAAATAGGGGCACCTGGGGGGCTTAGTCAGGTAAGTGTCCCACTCTTGATTTCAGCTCAGGTCATGATCTTGTGGTTGTGGGATCAAGCCTCGTTTCAGGCTCCCTGCTAAGTGTGGAGACTGCTTGGAATTCTCTCTCCCTCTCTCTCTCTCAAAATAAATAAACTTAAAAAAAAAAAAAATTAAAAGGCCAAAATAAATAAAGCAGAATGTAAAGAGAAGGGGGATGCAGAATGTTGGCATGATGGGTGACTACCTCCTATTTTTCAGTAATTTCTAACATTTCCATTATATATATACACTTATATATATATACTATGCACACAAACACGTATATATGTATATACAAGATACATATCTTCTATGACAAAAAACTAAAGTATATATATTTTAACGAGTCACAAATCATTATGCTCATGCTATTCAGAGGAAGACAGTAAAAATTATTTTACATGAATCATTAATCAAGATAAGTTTTAATACAGAATCATGGGATTCATCCAACAGTGACCTAGTAATGTGAAAAAAATAGATTTTTAAATTACTTTTTTTTAAGTTTTTTTGTTTTTTTTTTTTAGTTTTTATTTATTTTTGAGATAGAGAGAGACAGAGCATGAATGGGGGAAGGTCAGAGAGAGAGAGAGAGACACAGAATCCGAAGCAGGCTCTAGGCTCCAAGCTGTCAGTACAGAGCCTGATGCGGGGCTCGAACTCACAGAGTGTGAGAATATGACCTGAGCTGAAGTCAGACGCTCAAACGACTGAGCCACCCAGGGACCCCTAGATTTTTAAAAATTTAATTACATATCCCTACGACAGCCCTGCTTCAAAGTGCAAAGCATTCACATGTATTCCAGACAAGCAATATAAATATATATAGTTTTAGTACAGACCAATATTCCTTTTCTAAAAGTAACCTGCATGGGAATGTAAGCTGGCGCAGCCACTCTGGAAAACAGTATGGAGGTTCCTCAAAAAACTAAAAATAGAACTACCCTACGACCCAATAATTGCACTACTAGGCATTTATCCACAGGATACAGGTGTGCTGTTTCGAAGAGACACATGCACCCCCATGTTTATAGCAGCACTATCAACAATAGCCAAAGTATGGGAAGAGCCCAAATGTCCATCGGTGGACGAATGGATAGATAAGATGTGGTATATATGTACAATGGAGTATTGGCAATCAAAAAGAATGAAATCTTGCCATTTGCAACTACGTAGATGGAACTGGAGGGTATATGCTAAGTGAAATTAGTCAGAGAAAGACAAAAATCATATGACTTCACTCATGAGGACTTTAAGAGACAAAACAGATGAACATAAGGGAAGGGAAATAAAAATAATATAAAAACAGGGAGGGGGACAAAACAGAAGAGACTCGTAAATATGGAGAACAAACTGAAGGTTACGGGAGGGGCTGTGGAGGGGGGATGGGCTAAATGGGTAAGGGGCACTAAGGAATCTAGTCCTGAAATCACTGTTGCACTATATGCTAATTTGGATGTAAATTAAAAAAAAAAAAGAATACTACCTCAGAGCCTGCCCAGGGCAAAACTGCATTGACAGTCTGCAATCTTTGTTTAACATCAAACCTAAATTAAATCACAGGAAATGACAGTATGAAATGATGAAAAAAAAAAATTAAGAACTGTTACAATCAATTTAGTGTAATAGATATTGAGAGGTCACCAGATTGATAGCAGATTGACCTATAATGAATTATTATTAGAATTAATTATAATAATTATTATTATTAGAATTATTAATTATAATAATTATTAGAATTAATTATAATAATTATTAATAATTATTAGAATTAATAATTCTAATAATTATTAATAATTATTAGAATTATTAATTCTTTCTCTAGAACAAAAAGAAGCTAGAAGTTGTATAAAAAGTAAACAATTTTCTGGTTTGTAGACATAAAGATTTCAAACTTTTTGATAGCGCTAAATTTTGCTTTAACATTGTCCTACAGATTCAGGCCTGCCAGACCAGTATATCTTAAAATAAAAATCTTTTTTATATTTAAAAATAAATAAATAAATAACCTGCAGTACCAAAGACCACATATTCAAAATTAAAACTGAAAGCACGATCATTACAAATAAAATAAGTTTGCCACAAGTGAAATTTAGTATAAAGCAAACCACAGTATTGTCTATTAAGAATTCAATGACTTAAATACCAAAATATCTAGTTTCACCATCTCATATAAAATGGAGATCATGGCATAGACTCCAACAATAATGCTTACAAGGCTGCGCTGTTTTACCTCACTGCACCCATTCTCAAATAGGTACAAAAGAAATCTATCACCATTTGCTATCAACATAGGTAAGCATCACAAAACACTAATTATCAGAGACTAAAAGGCCCTCTAAGCACAATGCAATAAATGGTCAATATTTTTCTGTTGCAAATAGTGTTTGCTTTTTGGAATTCTGGGGTTGTGGACCTTGGCTAAAATGTAAAACTGCAGAAAGAACTATTAAATGGATTAGTAGAATAGATATATGTGCATTTATTGACCACCTACTACATTCAATTTCCTATACAGCAGTTCTCAGTTTTGTCTAATTACAAGGATCACTTAAGGAACTTGATTTAAAAATATGGTAAAATGGGGGCACGTGAGTGGCTTGGGTGGTTAAGCGTCGACTTCAGCTCAGGTCATGATCTCATGGTTCGAGAGTTTGAGCCGGGCTGTGGGCTCTGTGCTGACAGCTCGGAGCCTCTGGGGGGAGGGGGAGGAGGGAGGAGGGAGGAGGGAGGAGGGGGAGGGGGAGGGGGAGGGGGAGGGGGAGGGGGAGGGGGAGCGAGAGAGTGTGTGTGTCTCTGCCCCTTCCTTGCTAGCACTCTGTCTCTCTCTCAAAAATAAAACAAATATTAAAAATACATATAGGAGATAAAATGATCACTCAGGCCCCTCCCTGGAGAATGATACTTGGGGTCTCAAGTAGAGACTGTGACGTTTAACAAATGCCCCAGGAGGTTCTTCCAATTAGGCAAGTTTAAAAACACACTGACCCAAAGATATATTTGGTTCTCTCAATGTTCACATTCAATCAGTTGTCAAGACCTACTGATTTTCAGTCTCTCTCTCACCTGGAGGACAAAAGGTACAAAAGCTGTGTTTGAACTGAAAATAATGGCAATGGGAATAGCCAATAATGGGAGGAATGGGATGTCAGCCTGAGACAATTCAAATCTCACAGTTGAAGCAGGAATTCCATTCCATTCCTAGTGCAGACCTGATGGGTTAATTTCTCTCTTACAAAATGTTAAGTACTTGCCTAAAGTCACACAATGCGTTAGTGGTGGAAGAGAAAATAGAGCTCCGAAAGAACACTGCTTTCCGCAGCCCTACAGACCTACCATTTTGCAAATTTTTGCAAATTTTAAAAGGCTCCTCAAAAGTACAGAAAGCAATAGGTTTCAGAAGATGAGAAATAATACACCCTTTTAAACACCTGACATGTGTGGCTGTGAGGAGAGACCATCTCACCAAAATGCCAGCCTGCCATGAAATTGCAGATAAAAAGCCATGCGAGGAGCAATTGTGACTCTTGATCCAAAGGTTGTGGGTTAGCACCCCACATTGAGTGTAGATTACTTAAAAGTAAAATCTTTAAAAAAAGAAAAAAGAAAAAGAAAAAGAAAAAAGAAATAGCCATGTAAGAAGTAGAGAACAAAATGATGAGACAAGCCTCCACAGAACATTCATGAAAAATAAGGAACCCTGAAAGGAGAAGTTTGTCTGCTTCACTGGGTCACTGTGAGAACACAGTAAGTATGCAAAAAAAAAAAATAGTACTTTATAAATTCTAACACTTGCTACAAAGGGAATAACTCAACACAGGATTAATGGAGGAGTATTTTGGCTAACGCAGTAATTCTGAACCTTGGCTGCTGATTAAAATCACCTGGGGAACTCTTAAATATCCTGATTACCTAAATAAACCAGAACCTCTGGGGAGTAGGATCCAGGCATCAGTATTTTTTACACAAACAAGTAGAGGTAGTTTGTTTTTGTTTTTTTTTTTTAAGTTTATCCATTTTGAGGGGGGAGTGGCAGAGAGAATCCCAAGCAGGCTCCACACCACCTGAGCTCCATATCTACAGTTGGACACTCAATCAACTGAGCCACCCAGGCGCCCCTAGAGGTTGATTCCCTAAGGCCTCCCAAGGAAGGGCCACAAAAGAGAGACCATCTGGAAGGTGCAGTTTAAGAAGGAGAAAAAAGGGGCACCTGGGTGGCTCAGTCGGTTGAGTGACTTCAGCTCAGGTCATGATCTTGCACTCCATGAGTTCAAGCCCCACATGGGGCTCTGTGCTGACAGCTCAGAGCCTGGAGCCTGCTTCGGATTCTGTGATTCCCTATCTCTGTCCCTCCCCCACTTGTGTTCTCTCTCTCTCAAAACTAAATAAACATTTAAAAAAAAAAAAAAAAAGAAGGAGAAAAGAAAAGGGGCCCCTGGGAGGCTCAGTCAGTTAAGCGCCAACTTGAACTCAGGTCATGATCCTGCAGTCTGTGAATTCAAGCCCTGTGTCGGGCTCTGTGCTGACACCTCAGAGCCTGGAGCCTGCTTGAGATTCTGTGTTCTCCCTCTCTCTCTGCCCCTCCCCTGCTTGTGTGTGCTCTCTCTCTCTCAAAATTAAAATAAACGTTTAAAAAAATTTTTAAGAAGTGGAGAAAATGAGTAACATACATAATACTGAAATTCATCTCACCTATCTTCAAAGTGTATGTGTTATAATATCTGCTGGAAGTCTTGGGTTCTGAACATATCATCAGGTAACAGGTAAAATTCTCAATGTCACAGTTTCTAGAATTCCAATACTAATGAAAGACCATGGTTCATTTATAATACCCAACAGAAGTCCACAAGGATATGCTAGGGCACAGAACACATCCTGCCTTAATAAAACAGTTTATGGTTCCAATCCTTCTTCACTGGTTTCTAGGTGTATCAAGAGAAGATTTTTAAAAGTGGAAAGGCGACAAGACAGAGTTCAGTGTTCACCTGTGAATGAACACAAGTTAAATATCTCCACCCAGGAATTTCCCATTACTAAGGGCAAATCACAGGGCATACAATCTTTTGCAATACTTCCCTCTGATCCAATCCTGTAAAACTTCATTTAATAAGCTGATGATGGAAACCAAGATTTGGGCCTCCAGCCAAACAATCTATGTTACATTACATAAAGGACATCCCCACCCTTCTCAAAGTTATGACAGTAGTTACTTTAAAAAAAAAAAAAAAAAGGAGGGGCGCCTGGGTGGTTCAGTTGGTTGAGCATCCGACTCTTGGTTTCCACTCAGGTCATGATCTCATGGTTCGGGAGATCGAGCCGGGGGTCGGGCTCTGCACTGACTGTGGGCAGCCTGCTTGGGATTCCCTGTCTCTCTCTGCCCCTCTCCTGTTCGCTCTCTCTCAAAATAAATAAATAAATCTAAAAAAAAAAAAAGTTACAAAAAAAATTTTTTTTAAGGAAAGAAAAGGTAGCATTCGAACAGAATCAGAAGGTTTTATTCCTAATATACCTTATTAACAAACAATAGAAGAAACACCAGGTTAGAAAATGCTCATTTGACTGTCTCCCTTGAGTACTGGGTCTAACTTGTAACTCATTCATTACATAACAGTTTCTGAACAACTCTTTTGTGCAAATCTTTTTGTTCAGGCATCTTTGGAGGATACAATTTAAGACAATACCACAGAAATAAAATTTGTGCACAAGATACCTGTAAGGCTATGAGTGCTCCAAGAGTGGGAGAAGAGAAAGAATTTTTAGTGGTGACGTCTGAAAGGCAACAAGGAGATGATAAATCTCACCAACCTATATTTACTCTGGATGCTCTCCTACCCCAACTCCTTAGGGTGCTATACAATCTCCTTGTATTCACAAATAACTTCTGGCCAAGAGAAATTTGGAGGGACTGGGGACATCACTAGCCAGCAAACTCTTCTACAAACTCTAGAGGCAACTTCTCAGCTGAACCCTGAGGCTGGCTGCTTCCTGCCAGGAAACACTTAACACAGATTTATCTTCAGGAGGAGGCCAGTTTGCAGATTCTCAATGCACTGACTTAGTGGAGGGAAAGAGGGAGGGGGAAGACAGTTTCCCTTCCTTCAGGTACACTGTCACCTCCCCCAACACAAATATAAACATAAAAAGAAGCATAAAAGGGAAGTACGGCTTTACAACTCTGACAATTACATCTGACAAGATTATACAGACATTTCTGCCCGTCAGTATTTTCCAAAGAGTGTAAGCAGGAAAAACAGAAGAGGAACTAATTATTAAAACTGGTCCATTTTACTGGGAGGTCCAGTAAGGTAGGCAAAAAGTATAAGCTCTCAGGAGCTGGACAACCTAGAATAGTTGTAGACAGAAGTTAGCTGCCTACACTTTAAGGTCCTCGAGATTTTTGGTCAACAGACCACTTCAAAATAACAAAACTGCCCTGCCTGGTCCATGTCTTCCTAACAGTTGTTTCTCTGACTAGTCATGATCCACTACAAACCCTAAAGGAAACCATGACTAAGAAAGTTCTGCTGGCTGCTATACCGACATACAAAGCCTAGATCAGAAAAAAGTAATTAAAACATGTACAAAAACCTGTTCAAGAATGTTCATAGCAGCATTTATAGGATGAAAGGCTATGCAACTGATGAATAGATATGCAAAATGTAGTATATATCCACACAATGGAATATTATTCAGCCATAAAAATGAATGAATACTGATACCTGCTACGACATGGGTAAGTTTTGAAAACAAAGAAAAAAAAAAAGCCAGACACAAAAGGCTACATATTATATGACTATGAATATATGAAATGCCCAGAAGAGGCAAATTTATAAAGACAGAAAGTAGATAAGTGGTTGCCAGAGGCTACCTGGGATGGTGGGATGGGGGTGATGGGAAGTGACTGTTAATGTACACAGGGTTGGGGGGGGAGGGGTGATAAAAATGTTTTGGAGTTAGATAGTTGTGATGGTTGCATAGTTCTGTGGGAATACTAAAAAACACTGACTTTTCTTCTACTTTAAAAGGAAGAATTTTATAGTTGTAAATTAGAGCTGAACATTTTTAAAGGGTAAATTTTATGGTATGTGAATTATATCCCAATAAAGTTGTCATCAAAAAGAGAAAGACAAAGAAAGGCCAAGGTACTATAGCAAATGAAAGGAAACTAAAAATATACATGACAAGTAAACGCAGTATCTGATCTTCAACCGGGTCCTGTACTAGAGGGGAAAACTGCTGTGAAGAATCTTTTTTTTATTTAAAAAAAAAAAATTTTTTTTTTTTAACATTTATTTTTGAGACAGAGAGAGACAGAGCATGAATGGGGGGAGGGTCAGAGAGAGAGGGAGACACAGAATCGGAAGCAGGCTCCAGGCTCCGAGCTGTCAGCACAGAACCCGACGCGGGTCTCGAACTCATGAACCATGAGATCATGACCTGAGCCGAAGTCGGACACTTAACCAACTGAGCCATCCAGGCGCCCCTGCTGTGAAGGATCTTATTGGATCAACTGACATGACCCAGAATACAAAGGATCGACTGGATGAGGGTATTAAATCAATGTTAGGCTTACTAGGTGGACAGCTCTACTGTGGGTAGGAGGATACCTTTGTTCTCTGGAGACCCACTGAAGTGCTTGTGAATAAATGGCCATGATGTGTCCAAATTCTTCCCAAATGGAAAATGTATTATGTATATATGTGAAGAGAGAACAGATGATAAAGCAAAGGGAGCAAACTGTTAATAGCTGATTTTTTCTTTTCTGTAAGTTTAAAATTATTTCCAAACAAAAAGCTTAAAATATGCATACTCTAAGGTACAAAAATTCTACTTCCAATAATTTGTCCCATATAAGTATTTGCCCAAGTATATTACATGTGAAATATAGTTCACTGAAAAACAGGTTTATAATTATAAAAAGTCAGAAACAGAAACAATCTCAATGTCAGCAAACAATAAATGGGTTAAATATACTATCATATCAGTGTAGTATTATTCCCTATGGAAAAATATCTACATGTATTGATGTAGAATGGTTTCCAAAAATTTACCTAAGTTCATTTGTTTTAATTAAACTATAGTTGACAACGTTTTATTAGTTTCAGGTATACAACATAATGATTTGACAATTCTGTATATTACTCAGTACTTGCCACAATAAGTGTAGTCACTATCTGTCACCATACAACATTATTACAATATCATTGACTACATTCCCTATGCTGTACTTTTTCATCTCTGTGACTTACTTCAAAAACCTATTGTTTTGTGAAGAAAAAAAATCAACAAAACATGGATAGAGGAAGAATGGATTTCTCCCCAGCAACAAAAGCAATTAAAACCTAAGAAGCTCAGGCATGCCTTGTTTTAGTTAGGAAAGAATTTAAAACCATTCTCTACATGTATTTATGAAGCTATTTGTAGATAGAAATAATTTTCTCTCTTACAACACTTGATAATACAAATTTTCCCAGTGCAAAAAGAAACTAATACAATCTGGATGCCATTCTCTCCTAGTTAACTCAAAATATCTTTTAATAAACTTTTAAAAATACAAATACGTCTACCAAAAAGCATAAAAATATGAATATACAGCCAAAGAGCTCTTACAAAGTTAGCATACCCATGTAACTACCATCCTGATCAAGGAATAGAACACTCCAGAAGTTGGCCTCATACACTAACCCATCAATTAATCTCCTTCCCTAAAGGTCACTGCTATCCTGACTTCTTATATCACAGATTGGTTTTGCCTATTTTAGAACTCTTTTCTTCAACGTTATATTTGAGCTCATGTTTTTGTAAATACCAAGATTTTCCTGTTCACTGCTATAAGTATTTCGCTGAATAGATGACAGGATATTTTTTCACTCTTCTACTGAGAGGCCATATTGGTTGTTTTCAGTTTACAGTTATGAATTGTGCTATGAACATCCTTGGACAGGACTTTGGTGAACATAAGCACACATTTCTGTTGGATATACACTTACGGGTAGATTTGCTGGATCACAGGTATGACAAGTAGGAAGAGCTTTAACCTCATATGAAAAAATTTCCAAAGAAGCTCTACAAATTTACAATTCTACCATCAGTGTTTGAGAGTACTAGTTGCTCTGAATCTTTCCTGACACTTGCTGCTTTCAAGTTTTTTGTTGTTATTTGTTTGCTCTTAAATTTCAGCTATTCTGTTCAGTGTGTAGTGGTAATTTACTGTGATTCTGTTCAGCATTCTTTGATGATTAATACGTTGGGCACCTCTAAGAAACTTTTAACCTTCCACAGTTAGATCTACCATTGACCTGGAATTTACTGATTGACTGACTGACTGACTGTTTAATGGGGAGAGGCAGAAAGAGAGGGGGACAGAGGATCCCAAGGAGGCTCTGCACTGACAGCGAGCCTGACGCAGGGCTTGAACTCATGAACCACAAGATCATGACCTGAGCCGAAGTTGGACATTCAGCCAACTGAGCCATGCAGGCACCCCATATTTATTTACTTCTAATGTTTATTTATTTATTTATTTTGAGAGAGAGAGCACGTATCGGGGTGGGGCAGAGAGAGAGGGAAAATCCTAAGCAAGCTCTGTGCTGTTACACAGAGCCCGACTCAGGGCTCAATCCCACAAACCTGAGATCATGACCTGAGCCGAAAACAAGAGTCAGATGCTCAACTGAGTCACTCAGGTGCCCCAACCTGGAATTTATTTTATGGATGATGTGAGTAGGGGTCAAAACTAGTTTTTTTCTGATATGGATAGGACATGCAATTGACCCAGGATCATTTATTTAAAAGACTTTTCTTTCTACATTGCTGTATAATGCCACCTTAATAATAAATTTTGTATGGATAGATGTACATAATATATATAATTATATATATTGCATACACACACTTTTATGGGTCTGTTTAATCCTGCAATTTTGCTTCTCTTCAATTACCTTGGCTATTCTTGCTGTTTATGTTTCCATATAAATTTTAGAATCAGATGTGTAATGGTTTTAGAGGACATGTTTTATTAGATTTATTTAGTCCTAGGTATCTGAATTTTTTTTAAATATTTTTGTGAGAGAGAGAAAGAGGAAGAGAGAAAACAAGCAGGAGAGGGGCAGAGAGAGAGGGAGACAGAGGATCCAAAGCAAGCTCTGTGCTGACAGCAGAAAGCCCAATGTGGGGCTCAAACTCACGAAGCATGAGATCATAACCTGAGCCAAAGTCAGACGCTTAACCAACTGAGCCACCCAGGTGCCCCAGTATCTGAATTTTTGGTATTAGAAATGTCATCTTTCTCAAAATTTCATTTTGTTATACAGAAATACCTATTTTGTATATTAACCTGGTACCTAGGAATATTACTGAATTTACTGTTAACAAAGTATTATTTTTAATTTACATAAAGTAAAATTCATATTTTCTGGTATACAGTTCTAGGAGTCTTGACCCAAAAGTCCCCCATGCCACTCCTTTGTAATCAACACCTTCCCCTACCCTCAAACCCTGGCAACCACTCACCTGTTCTCCATATCTACAGTTTTGCCTTTTTAGAATATGACTTAAATTGAATCATACCATGCATAACTTTTCAAGAGTCACGTCTTTCACTCAATATAATGCCTTTAAGATTCATCTACATTGTTGCATACATCAATACTTTGTAGGGATGTACCACACTTTGTATATTCATTCACCAGTTGTAGGACATTTCAGTTCTTTCTAGTTTTTTGGTGATTACACATAAAGCTCACAGCCATTTGAATACAAGTTTTTGTGTGAACATAAGTCTTCATTTTGAAGTAAATACCTAGGAGTAGGGCTGATGAGTCATATGGGAAGCATACACTTATCTTTAAAAGACACTGCCAAACTGTTTTCCAAAACAGTGGTACCATTTTGCACTCCCACCAGCAACACATGAAAATTCTGTATGCTCTCCATCCTCACCAGAACTTAGTATCATATTTAGTTAAGTCCTATTTTTCTTTGCTAAGAGCTTTGTATCATTTAATAAATGCTTCATCTGGAATCTGAGATAGTCATAGGATTTTTCTACTTTTTTATAGTTAATGTGAATTATAATGATTTCTTAATACTATCAAAATGTTTACATATATAGTCCATATTTAATTAGAAAAAGCTTACTTATTATTAAGGCGCTTGGGGGGCTCAGCTGGTTAAGCATCTCACTCTTGATGTCAGTTCGAGTCGTGATCTGGCAGTTGTGAGATTGAGCCCTGCTTTCTTGGGCTCCAGGCTGACAGCACAAGGCCTGTTTGGGATTCTCTCTCTCCCTCTCTCTCTGCCCCTCCCCTGCTTGGACAAGCGCCTTCTTTCTCACTCTCTCAAAATAAATAAACCTTAAATTAATTAAGTAAGTAAAGTAAAAGCTACTATCTAGCCAAAATTGTATGATCACTTTAGTCACATTTCCTAGCAAATCTTTCCCCACCAAACACAAAACAGATTAGAGAAATGGTGAGCAAATCACAGTCTTAGAGGCATGTGTACCACTCTAATTTTTAAAATGTGGATTCTATGGGGCACTTGGGTGGCTCAATCAGTTGAGCGTCTGACTTTGGCTCAGGTCATGGTCTCACAGTCCATGAGTTCAAGCCCCGCATCGAGCTCTGTGTGGTCAGTTCAGAGCCTGGAGGTTGCTTCAGATTCTGTGTCTCCCTCTCTCTCTGCCCCTCCCCCACTCACTCTCGGTCTCTCAAAAAAAATGAATGTTAAAAAAAAATTTTTTTTAAACGTGGATTCTGAAGCATCTAAAAGGGAAAATAATTTCCACTACAAATGATATTGATGTTGTAACAAGAGTAACATTATACACTTTCAGAAACCAGAAACGGAACTATAGTATAAAAATGCTGTATTTCCCATCCAACATAAATAACTGGATAAATAATGAAAATATCTGATAGTTTTATAGATTATAAATTTATGAAATTCTATCATTTGAAAGGGAAATCTTCTACCCTCTTGATAATGATAATTCCACACCTTTTTGATAATGATGACATTAATGAATTCTGGCCTACTAATTACCAGCCATGAGTTAGTTTTATCTTTTCACTTTACCTGTTTTCCTGTGGTTGTGTTGTTTCACAACTAAACCACCAATCATAATCAGAGAGATAGTGATGAGAAGCCCCACAGGATCTAGATAATCTTTTGCAATGAAATTGTCATAATGTTATCAAATGCATTTTCAATCTTGAGTTCTATATAATCTAGGTTAAGAATGACCTACGTGGCTCTGAACATTCTGGCAGCTTCCCACAATGTAGCTCTCTGAAGTTACCTTAGACTCCTGCCTTACCTCCCCTGTTCACACACTCAGCTCTATTCAGTATTTTGGCAAAAGCAGGGATTGGTAATGTTCCATCAAGATCTAGCAACATACCAGAAAGCAATGTAGATGTCATGGATAGCCAAACACAAAGGCAATACTGGACTGGATATCTTGAACTCTACTGCAAGCACTATGAATTCCAGTCTCTTTCTGGGTCACCATGTGTATTCCTTACCCATTCTATTCAGTTTACTGGATTTTACTTGTTTCTCTTATTACTTCATAGAGTGATGTTAATATTACAACATTTTAAGTCACAGCACCATATGGCGGTAATATATAACTGCATATAACTAAGATGAACTCCCTTAAGATTGGTTATCTACCAAATAGTATCAATAAGATGCAAAAAATTAAAAATATCAAGTACTTGAAATCTAAAAGTAATTCTAAGCATACTATAGCAGAGTCCACAGTACCCTTCAACCTCAACCACCACAATCAGATGACTTCTTTTAATTACTACCACAATATCACTATGAAAGCCACAGGGAATAAATAATCAGCTGGGTAGTACTTCTTTAAAGATGGCATTTAACACATACACACAAAAAATAGCTAGTTTTACCAAAATAAAAATTCACTGAATTTAGACTGGCTGTTCTGTTTGCGCTATGAATTTAAAACAACAACAAATACACTGCCAAATGAACTTTGACTTCTATTTCCTCATGACTGTGAGCAGGTTTTTAAAAAACAACAACTGCTGTATATCTTCAGGGCAAAGTACAACATACCCACTGAAGGACTTGTATATAGCAGTAAAGAACTAATCTTTAGCCTCAGGATTTGAGGGTGATACTACAGTATGAAGAACAAAATAAGTCAAATTAAAAGTTAAAAAACCAAAGATCTGACAAAGCTTTTGTGGAGTGCTTCTTATTAGCCATTAACAAAGATTTCTTAGTCTAGGGGTCAGTGTTACTGAGGTCTGAAGGAAATTTTACCTGCTAGAGGTCAGTTGGTAAAAGGCAGTAACTCTCAAAACCTAAGAATTTTTAACACCTCGGTTATCATCTTGTCTACCCCCATGGTTTTGTAAGTAACAAGGAGGAAGAGAAGAGTAGGAGAATGACCCTGAGACCTCAAATCCTCTTTGGAATACAAAGCCCTCAACTAAGCAAGCTGTACTGGTTGGTAATGGCTAGAGATGGGGGAGGCTACTCCCCAGTTCCTATATTCCACTCATTCTGCTTTTGTATCCCTGCGTTATCACACCTGTTCTGAGTAGTTCTAAGTTGCCAATTCACATTTTAAAAAGAAAATGGCATCTTACAAAGAAAAAAATCAAATGACCCAACTAAAAAATGGGCAAAGGGCTTAAACATTTCTCCAAAGAGGATACACAAATGGCCAACGAATATAGGAAAACATGTTCATCATCATCACTCAGCATCATCAGAGAAATGCAAATCAAAACTACAATGAACTATCACCTCACACCTATGAGAATAGTTATTCTCAAAAAAACAAAACAAAACAAAACAGAAAATAGCAAGTGTTGGCCAGGATGTGAAGAATTTAGAACCACTGTGCACTGTTGATGGAGTTATCAAATGGTGTGAACATTATGCAAAACAGCATGGTAGTTCCTCAAAAAATTAACAGAACTACCAAATGATGCAGCTATTCAACTTCTAGATATATATCTAATAGAACTGAAAGCACGGTCTCTAAGAGGTATTTGTATACCCATGTTCATAGCAGCATTATTCATAACTAAAAGCAACTCAAATGTCCGTCGATAGATGAATAAACAAAACATGGTTATACATGAAATGATAATACGATAATCAGCTTTTAAAAGGAAGGAAATCCTGTCACATGCTATAACATGGATGAACCTTGAAGACATTATGCTAAGTAAAATAACAAGTCATGAAAAGACAAATACTATAGGATTCCACCTACATCAGGTATCTAAAATAGTCAAAATCACAGAAACAGAATGGAGAATGGAGGTTACCAGGCAGGGGTTGGGGGAAGGGAGAAATGGATTTGTTGTTTAATGGGTACAGAGTTTTCAGATTTGCAAGGTGAAAAAATTTACAACATACTAAAGGTATGTTTTACAACAATGGGAACGTACTTAACACTACTAGTTGAGATGGCAAATTTTATGTTGTTTTTACTAAGAAAAAAAAGGAAAAAATGACAACAGATCTCTTACTTTTTCTTGCTGTGTCCTTCCCAACCTTTCATATTCTGTTTTTTAATGTTTATTTATTTTTGAGAGAGAGAGCACACACGCGAGCAAGAGAGGAAGAGACAGAGAGGTAGACACAGAACCTGAAGCAGGCTCCAGGCTCTGAGCTGTTGGCACAGAGCCCCACGTGGGGCTCAAACTCACAAACCATGAGATCATGAAGCTGAGCCGAAATCACACACTTAACTGACGGAGCCACCCAAGCGGCCCTCCCACCCCTCCACACACAACCTTCCATATTCTGAAAGGAGCCAAGAACTGCTGCAGGACCCTGTCTTCCTTCTCCCCAACTACCCTATAGAAACAGCCGGCTAGCACAATCCTCTTAGAGCAAACAGGGCAAGTCTGCAATCATAGGAAGGAAGGGGAAACGGCCAGGAGAGGACCTCGAGTTGACTGGCCTCCACTTCTAATTGTGACTTTATCCCTCAGCCTAGGAAAATAGAGTGTGCTGGACCCCTAGTTGAAGAACCCCTGGGGAAAAGAGTAAGGAGTCTTTTATGGTGATTTGTTTAAATCATGAAAAGTAGAAAATAAAGAGATGGTGACAAGTATAACCTCCTTGATGACCAAGTACATGCTATACTTCTTTGCATCCCTTCTAATACCTCACTCTTAGAAGTCACTCAGTAAATACTTGTTTGTGCTGATAACAATGACATATTGATGACCACGGGCAAAAAGAATGGATCTTTTGTCCAGAAAAAAAAGCCTACCAGACTCAGAAGCCAAAGTCCTTATTTTAATGAATGAATTAAGGTCATTTCCATAATAAAAATCTCCAATGATTTCACAATAACTTTTACTAAAAACTTGTATAAAACTACTTTTTCCTGGCAAGTGAATACCACATTGCCTACATTTTGTACTTGGAAATTCCCCCCCTCCCGCCCCCCCAAAATACTCTCTTTAAACTAACATCTCATTAATTACATTATGTAATGAGATAGCCACTGACAGCATCTAAGATCCTTCCACAAGGGTCATTCATCTGCCAGAAAAAAAACGCCTGAGTTTGTCTTTCAGTTGGACTGCGGACAAGAGATGGGGTTTTCCGCTGTACAAGATTTTTATTGTTGGTTATAAAATCAAGCTTCCTGAATATTTACATTAACAAGGCTCTTAGTCATTCACATAAGGAAAAATGAAAACAATTGCTTTAATTACATACTTAAGAGGCTTTCTGTAGAAGAAAAAGTTTCTGATATTTGGATATTCTGTGGTAACGAAATTAAATGCCCCTAAGCTACCCCTAAGCTGTTTTAAGCAGCTGTTAAATTGTTATACATACATGCATTTTATTCTGAAAAATACACCCAAAAGTGCAGGTGCCTTTCAGTCCCCTAAATGCCACAGTTAACAATGTTAATCTCCAGGGTCTCCCAATACTGATAAACCACAAATAAACCACAAATAAAATGCAGTGGGATCGTTCTATAAGAGTTTTGTTGGATAGAAGATTAAAACTTTTTATGTTAACATTTTAACAGCCTCTTTTATAAGCAAGTGTAATTGCTCTGCAATTTGCTAGAGGTGGGAATACGATTTTCAACTCACTGTATATCCAAATTCATATAAACTTGACAGGATTTTTTATGAGGAAGCAGATCACTGCTCTTGCTGAAACACAAGTAGAATCCCTTTTTAAGGCACTCAAAACCTCAAAGTTTCTGCCTCAATCAAGTAAAATTTAGTTGCCATAATGCATGAAGGAGATCACTTTCCTTTGGTTGTCCTTTAATTTTATCTAAAGCAAATATGCAGTGTGAACAGTATTAACAAATAAGAACAAATGCCCAACAAGCAAAAGGGGATGTTCTACCAGGTTTTTAACAATAGAGTTTAAAATGCCTCCTGTTGGGGGCGCCTGGGTGGCTCAGTCCATTAAGTAGCTGACTTCAGCTCAAGTCATGATCTAGAGGTCTGTGAGTTTGAGGCCCATGTCAGGCTCTATCTATGCTGACAGCTTAGAGCCTGGAGTCTGCTTCAGATTCTGTGTCTCCCTCTCTCTCTCTCTCTCTGCCCCTCCCTACCTCAGGCTCTGTCTCTCTCTCAAAAATAAACATAAAAAAAATGTTAAATAAATAAATAAAAATTAAAAAATAAAAATAAAGATAAAATGCCTCCTGTTGGGACAAAGGGCAATTTCTCAGAACACTGTACCCAGGGTGTTTTGATTATAGACTACACACATGCATATACATATTCCTCTATTAAAATAAAAATATTTAGTTTTCATTTTCAGCAGAAACTTGAGGCAGTAGTAGTGTAAGTAACTGCCCAAAAGTCAAAACCCCATTTTAACTTTAACCTTCTGTGCCATCAAGATCTTTTTTAATTTTTTTTTTTTTTTTTTTACTGTTTATTAAAGCTGGGCTTGAACCCACAGACCGTGAGATACACAGCCTGAGCCAAAGTCGGACATTCGAGTCAGACTGAACCACCCAGGTGCCCTGCCATCAAGATCTTTATTAAAGATCCTACGCAGCTATCAAGATGACTAGGAAACACCATACGTTTTCGTATCTTCTCTCTAATCCTGTTCACTTTTTTGATTGAAAAAAGATAATAAATGTGGAGTGGTCAAGACAGGGAAAAAAAGGAGACAGGAATTTTAGAACTGGAGATTATATCTGCGATTATCTAATACAATATTCTTATGTCACACTAAGACTGAGACCTAACGGTGTTTAAATTAGCTCTAGAACTAACGGATATAGGTCTGTATAACCTTCCACTAAAACAAGAAAATAGATATGGCCTTATTTGAGGAGGAACACTCAAAACACTCTCGAGACTAAAAGAAAGTTGTTTCAGCAAATTACTTAGTATCCTTTGGGCTTTCCTTTCTGCATATTTGTGACAGACACAAAGCTACCCAACAGACATTGCTTCCCTTCTAACTTGCTAACAGAATCCCAGTTCTTCCTGGGCAGCATGCAACGTGTCAAAGCCTAGGAAATGATACATGATGCACACTACCCCAACCATGCCATTTCCCTTAGCCATACACAGTTCCCCAGCCTCTCCTAGAACTAGGGGCAGTCTTGTAAAACAGTTCAAGCATATGAGACTTCAGAGAAAATAGGATGGATGCCTCCGGGAAAGACTGTGTTCTCTGTCAGGCAAGCACAGGAGGGATTGCTTGCTTGGTTCCCTTTCTTTCTTGCCTTGAAAAGGGATGTGATGTCTAAAGTGAGGCAGCCATTTTGCTACCTGGTGGCAATAATGAACATGCAAAAAGATGGCAGAGTCAAAGACCAGAGCAAAGCTGGGGCCTTGAGCACACTGCAGAGCAGCTAAACCAACAGAGACCACCTACCTCTGAACTTCTCTGAACTGTGCAATAATAAACGGCTTATGGTTTAAACCTCTGCTAGTGGCTTTCTGTTAACTACAGCTGAAAGCAGTCCTGAATTTTTTAAAAAATTTTCTCTAACATGCTATGATCTTCCTGCCCAAACTCACTCCCTTTACAATATACTCTGCTTATGCTACATGCAACTAAGAGAGGACAGGATTATATTTCTCCTGCATAGTAAATAAAGACCAATTTAATTACAATACCTCAACTATATGTCTCTATTAAAATGTCATCAGTAGGGAATAGGGGAAAAAAACACAATTTAGAATCATGTTTGTTCTTGATTATTGACTTAGATCCTTCCTTCCGCCATCTCAAATCCTTTTTGGAAATAAATACCACATATATAACAAACTGATAAAGGAGATCTATTGGAACTAAACTCTTCGGTCTCCTGTTAGTAAAAAATAAAGTATTCAAACTTCCCTCTTGAATTTTCAGTTCCAAACCTGCCCCGGCCACTATTTTCATATACTGATGCCATAACCAAAGCTTAGAGACTTACCAGCATTGCACCAAACTCGTGGCATAGTTATTTTCTCCTACTGTAATTAAATACATGGGTTATAATAATTAAATCTAAATGTTGGTAAGACATAAAAAATTGCAGACTATCCAGTGCAATTATTTAAAATAGTTATTTTAACTGTATTTTGATAGAACTCTCTCAAATACATGTTCAGCTCCAAGACTCCTGTTGCACCCATCTCTGTACTTCTTCCAGTGCCCGGAACACGGGAGAACCCAGTTCACCCCCAGTCCTCTCTGCTCTCCAGTGCTTATCTCTCCACTTCCGTCCACAGCCCAGTTCTGCCTACAGCTATTCCCATGATCGGCAATGGCTATGCCACTCACTCTTCTTTCAGAATTTCTTTCTAACCTCATTTGTCTTCTGTCATCCCTCAGCTTCCTCAGGAAAGAAAGGTCAACAGCCTCCCTAGTTGGAAGAACAAATGACTGTGATGAGCACCCATCCTCTTAATTACGATACTGTCTCTTCTCTGCTCCCCTCACCCCAAAAAAAGACCAAGTACTCCTGAGTTCGAGCCCAGACACAAATGAGTATGAACGTATATCTATATATGTACGTATATATGGGCTAATAGCTTTTCTAGTTTACAAAAAGAAAAACAGGAGAACAAATGCTCATTTTTTGTTAAGTTGTAGAATGCTTTTACCGACTCCTCCCTTCCGTCTACCCTTTACCAACCACTTTCTGATGTTCTATGACCTTCCACCCATTATGGTCTCTGGGTCACATGGCTCATCCCACACAATCGCATACTCCCTTCTTCCTGACAAATTAATCAGTCAAGATGGAAACATTACTTAATTGCTATAGATGTCTATGTTAGACTCCTCTAAAAATATGATAGGACATGGTGCTAGTTTATATCAGCATTTTTTAAATTAATTAATTTTTAAGAGACATCAAATATGAGTAGGGGAGGGGCACAGATGGAGAGAATCCCAAACAGACTCCACGCTGTCAGCACAGAGTCCCACATGGGGCTCAATCTCATGAACCATGAGATCATGAACCAAAATCAAGAGTTGGACATTTAACCGAGTCACCCAGGCGCCCCTATATCAGCATTTTAAAAGGGTGATCCAGAGACTCTTGGGTGGGAGGCCCTTGAGACCCTTCTGGGGGATCCACAATGGCAAAATTATTTTTAGTAATACAAAGATGTAATCTGCCTTTTTTGCTCTCATTCTCTCATGAGTGTACAACAGTGAATCCAGAGGATACGTGGTGTGTGATGATAATGTATCATGCTGCCAACTAACAGATTCTTATGTTTTTTTAATTTTCTAAGGTAGAAAGTTTAAGGCATAAATATGTACGTTTTCAGAAATTAACGGAGTGTGTTCTTAGTACTTCTATGCTCTCAGCAATAGCAATTTCTGCTAATATCTGCTATCATCTCCACAACTTCATTATCACCCAATGAATTCATCTCATGTTTAAAGAAATTAAGTGTTTTAGTCATTGACATGATGAGCTCTTTAAAACCAAAAGATTTTTCATGTTAGAAATAAAAAAGCTGGGCCGCCTGGGTGGCTCAGTCAGTTAAGCATCTGACTTTGGCTTAGGTCACGATCTCACAGTTCATGGGTTCGAGCCCACAGTTGGGCTCTGTGCTGACAGCTCAGAGTCTGGAGACTGCTTCAGATTCTGTGTCTCCCTCTCTCTCTGTCCTTCGCCTGCTCATGATCTGTGTCTCTCAAAAATAAACATAAAAAAATGTTTTAAGAAATAAAAAGACCACTGAAGCATTATACAAAGTAAATAACCATATTGCACTGGTTGGTATGGTTAACACTGCTGAATGTTGGATGAAAAATTAGTAAAAGGAATCACAGCAGTGCCACTTAAAAAAATGATGCAGTATCTCATCAAATTAAAGATTTTGTTGCAAACATGAATTACAAGTTAATATCTTGCCTTAAGGACGGTACTTATGCTTTATAAGTGGACAGATCCGTAGATGTGGGTGGACTTACTGTTTTGTTTTCACTTTCTAGTATCCATGCCAACTAATCATCGAAGAAGGTCTTCTTTCATGTGAATGGTTGGCAACGAACATAAATGCTGTTGAATTACTCCAAGTATTAAATAATGTTTTGAGTCTCATGATTTATCTTGAAAAAACCATGTTGATATCTGCTCTAATGGTACAAAAGCAAAGGTGGGCAAAACTGCTGGTGCTTTAGCATAAATCAAGGCAGAAGTACAGAACTATACTAGTAATAATTATATCCTTCACTACATCAATCATTTTTTTAAAAAAGTCGGTTTCACTTCACAATGTCCTTGCCAAAACAGTCAGAGTTATTATTTTTGTTGCATCTGACTCCTGAGAACTTGGTCTTTTTAATACTGTGTGACGAAATGGTAAGTATACAAGAAACACTTCTGCTGCATACCTACTACAACAGCTGCCTTAAGGAAAAGCATTTATGCAATTGTTTGAGTTGGGAGCTAAACCATGATTTTTTCATAGAATACCATTTTTGCTTAAAAGAATGAGTGGCAGACAATGGCTAATCAGACTGAGGTATGTGGCAGATATTTTCTCTAACATGAATAAAGTGAGCCTGACACTTCAAGGAAAAAACTGACAATATCTGTTGACAATGATAAAATTTGAGCTTTCAAGATAAAATAAGAATTTTTGAAAACCTGAACTTGACAGCAAAATCTTGACCACTTCCTAACACTGAAAGACTTTTTTGATGAGAATAATGGACATATAAAAGAATGTGATTTAGGGGCGCCTGGGTGTCTCAGTCGGTTGAGCATCCGACTTCAGCTCAGGTCGTGATCTCACACTCCGTGCGTTCGAGCCCCGTGTCGGGCTCTGTGCTGACAGCTCAGAGCCTGGAGCCCGCTTCAGATTCTGTGTCTGCCCCTCCCCGATCAAGCTCTGTCTCTGTGTCAAAAATAAATAAAAACATTAAAAAAAAAAAAAAAAAGAATGTGATTTGTTAAATACTGTGTAATCAAATATGTCAACATCTGAAAGATCTGCATAACTCAGTAAACCATTATTTTTCAAATCACCAACACGTGATGTTTCAAAATCACATACAGGTCAAAGATCCATCCAAAGTTCAAGGACAGACCAACAAAATTTTAATGTTACAGAGTATAAAAAATTCACTGATATGGTTTCATATTCAATATTGCAACTAACTTTTAAGAATCTACCACTTGTTGGGACACCTGGATGGCTCAGTTGGTTAAGCGTCTGACTCTTGATTTCGGCTCAGGTCATGATATCACGGTTCTTGAGTTCGAGCCCCGCATTGGGCTCCAAGCTGACTGTGGAGCCTGCTTGGGATTCTCTCTCTGCCCCCAAGAAGCAAGAGAGAGAGAAAGAGAGAAAGAGAAAGAGAAAGAGAAAGAGAAAGAGAAAGAGAAAGAGAAAGAGAGAGAAAGAGAGAGAGAAAGAGAGAACTAGAGGAGAGAGGGAAAAAAAGAAAAAGAGGAAGAGAAAGAAAAAAGGAGAGAGAAGAGGGAGAGAATGAATAAAAGACAGAATGTACAACTTGTTGAGTTTTGACGTGACAAAGGATATCCACAATTACATGAAAAGATATTAAAATAGCCCACTCTTTTTTCAACTATATATCTGTATATTGAGGGTTTTCCTCATATAATTCAAACCGAACACTGTACTGCAACAGATTGGATCTAAAAGCAGTTATGGAAATCCAACTGTCTATTAAACAACACAGTAGGGGCACCTGGGTGGCTCAACCGGTTGGGCATCGACTTTGGCTTAGGTCATGGTCTCATGGGTTCGTGAGTTCAGGCCCCGTGTCCAGCTCTATGCTGGCAGCTCAGGGCCTGGAGCCTGTTTTAGATTCTGTGTCTCCCTCTCTGCCCCTCCCCTGCTCATGCTCTGTCTCTCTCAAAAATAAATAAACATTAAAAAAAAAAAAAAGATCTTTTAATAAAAATTAAAAAAATAAACAACATAGTAAAGCAAGTGGAAAAATGTAAATGTCATACTTCTCACTATACTTTTTGTTTTGGAAGATCTTTTTCATTAACCTTTAATAAGTTTGTCATTTTTAATTTTTTGTTAACATTTACTTATTTTTGAGAGACAGAGCATGAGTGGCAGAGGGACAGAGAAAGAGGAAGACACAGATTCCAAAGCAGGCTCCAGGCTCTGAGCTGTCAGCAGAGAGCCTGATGCGCAGCTCGAACAACCGAACCATGAGATCATGGCCCGAAGTCAGACGCTTAACCAACTGAGCCACCCAGGAGCCCCTAATGAGTCTGTTATTTTTAAACGAGTAAACATATTAAACATTTCTTGATTTAAAATATGTTGCATATTGATACGGTCCACATGAACAAAAGATCTTTGGGGTCCTCAATGATCTTTAAGTCGTACAAGATGTCCTGACACCACAACGTTTGAAAACCACTGGTTTATAACACCACAAAAAAGAACACTTACAAGAATGTGTATATAAAAAAAGAAGCACCTGAAAATGAATCAGAGGATCTCGGCTCCAGGGCTAGCACCACTTCTTACTTGTTTTGGGATCTGGATAAATTACTTAGTCTAAGGTCTTAGCTTCCTCATCTGTAAAATGGATAACTCGTATCTTGTTCTGAGGATAAAAGACAAAATACGTCAAAGCAATTTATAAACTACAAGTATATCATTACAAGGTCTCAAAGTTAAGAGTTTTAAAACACTTCTAAAAGGCAAATTTCTACAAAATTCTTTTTCTAAAAATTCATTACTAAAAGAACTTATAGAAAATGCAAAATGGAGATAATCAAAAATTAGTTCAAATGTCCAACCACATAACTTTACTGTATTAAATTACTTCCTTTACAGTTATAATTGACAATATATGTTTTAGCTATTATGGGCATTTCCAAATATACATAAAAATACAGAAAACAGTAACAAACCCCAATATACCCATCACCTAGCTTAAAAATTATCAAAAACTTGCCAATATTGTTTTACTTATTTCCATTTGTGTGTGTTTGTGCCTGTCCTGAAGTTTTTAAAAAACGTGTGTTAGACATCATTTCATTCTACCTATAAAAACTTCCGTATGTACCTCTAACAGATGAGACTTTTTAAACATAACCACAATACTATTAACATGGATAAAAACTTTATGGTTGTAATTCTTAAATATCATCTAATACACACTCCATGTTCTAATTTCCTGATTGTCTCAAAACAAACAAACAAACAAACAAAACAGTGTTTTTAGTTGGTTCATATCAAAAGATCAGTTACCAGTTCATTTTCAAAAGAACCCTAGATTTTTAGCTAAAGCTAGGAAGGAAAAGAAAATAATACCATGCTTTATATACCATGTACAGTTTACAAAACAAAGTCAAGAACTATCTTCCTGAGGAATATGCCTCTCCCCCAACCAAACAACAAACAAAAATAACAAAAGAAACCCATGATAAGATAGGCCAGACTGGCAACACTTCAGTGTTCTGAGAAGTGACCAGAAGAGGACACAGCTTAGCAACTCAGGAAAAGAAGGAGTTGATAGGTGACAACCCCCCCACCCCCCCACCCCTACTGCTTTGGACAAGGTGAGGTGAGGTCAGCCGGCATCAAGCAAGCTGGAGGTGAGGTCAGGGTCCAGGTTCTAGAGTGAGTAGACTCCTCAAACAAGTCAGGTGCCCAAGGCTATAAGGCAACCCCCTGCAGGTTTCAACTCAAAGCTCAAAAAACAATGCTCTAAGCTAGAGGCATAATGATCAAAAATACCAGTTCTGAGAATTTATTCAATAAATATTTATCCAAAGACGACTCTACTAAGCACTATTTAGGACAGGAGCTGCAATACAAACAGTAAGTAGCATATACCTCTCTACACATGCCCATCCTCATGAATTTTAAGGGGAAGAATGGAAACGGTTTAGTAATTACCTTGCCATTTACCATCACAATTTACAGTGCATCTTTTTTCTGTAAACTGCAGTCTGCCCCACTCCTCACCCAGTCACTAAGACAAATCTGAGTTCTGCTGTCCTCATACACACCACACACCCCTGGCATTTAGAGCTACAATTCTTCTCTAAATATTTAGTTTAGAAGGAAATCAAGGGAATGCTAAAGAATTTCCCACCTCCTCTGAAAACTTTTCTTTTCCACAGGCTCATCCCAAGTACGTCAGAATGTAGAAGCACACGTAATATATGCTTAATATAAATCTTTTATCTTAATTTCAGCTATATATATATATATATATATATATATATATATATATATATATTTCTTTTTCAGTTTAAAACTACAGAAATGATGGAGAAAACGAAGGAACAAATTTCTTAAGGAAGGCTTGAGAAGTACTTCATAAATGTGTCCAAAATCATGAAATAGTCACTAAAAAAATTTCAGTGACACTATAAAGAACATCTTCTCAACAACAAAAGAAAACCCAAAGGTCAGATAACTACAATGAGTCCAGACTTCTCCATTTCGGAACTGACATTTCACTCCAAGTTTCTACTATTTGTAGAAAAACAGTATAAAGCTCCTAAGCTTAAGACAGTATTTCCAGCAAGACCCCTAACTCCCTTACAAACATTGAAGAAGACATAATTACGGACACAGAATACAATGCAGCCCAAAATAGCCACTGGAATCTTGGACTGTGTGGACAAGACCTGCAGAGGTGTCACCCTTTACCTTATTTCTCTTACCCGATCATTAAGATGAACAGTTTACTTCTACTGTCTGTACATCTTTGGTTTTCATATGTTCTCGAGAAGGTACCATCAAAACAACCTGTCCTTGGAATTTAGCTTCGCTTTACAGCACGATGGCTACAGGAATATTGCTTCTGACGGAGAATCTAAGCATACAGCCCAATATGTACATCATTACCCTAGGTAAGCTGTAAACAATCATACTAACATCACTGCAAAAACAGGAGGTTCTTGGCAAATGGTAGCAAAAGAATCGTAGGTAAATTGTTAATGAGTTAAAAACTCAAAGCCTGAATGCTTCAATCTAAAAAAATATTACGTAGGTTTCTTTAAAAAAAAAAAATGGTTAAAGATAATGTGTAGACTTTTACACAAATTGGTTTGGACTGCAAATAAATACTAAAAAGTTGTATCATCAACATTCATCAGGATATCACACACAAAACAGGTTATTCACAGAATAAGTGGGACTGTAACTAGCCCTCTATAATTTCCTTGACCCTGCCCATTATTATCTTCATTGGACATCAAAATTTGTCATCAGATTTTCCATGTAATGTTTACTTATTTACTGTCCCTCACTCTTCTCCCACTAGAATGTAAGGCCCCATAAGGACAAAAACTTTTCTTATTTTCCACTGTATGCCCAGTTCCTAGAACAGCGTCTAGCACATAGTAGAGGCTACAAATAAATTTGATGAAGAGATGGATGAATGACCTCCCCCACTTCCTTTCCTCCATACATGTTAACCATCCTTTAAGGCCAAGGTCAAATTCTATTATCTCTAATAGAAGATTATCTTCCCATTACCTCCCCCGATGCCCCAATCTCTTTCTCCCTTACACCAAGAATTTGGCACTTCCCAGCTGTCTGATAACTGTGTATCATTTCATATGTACGTAATTCCCTTACAAATTCTTATAATCCTCCTCCCCTTATTAAGGGCATGGATCCATGTCTCCAGCTTTTGGTATCCACCTCAGTATATGTAAACAGTATATCATTAATAAATGTTTTGATTGATTTATATCTGTAGTTAATCTAGAAATCAATTTAGTCAATAGTTTCAACTTTTTATAACCTATCTCCCTTTCTAATAACTTAATTGAAATTGCAGTGGGTCTCCATTTTAAATTTATATTTGGCAATTTCAAGTTCTAAATTCTCATTTAGTTAGGACTTATGCTCATAATTTACTTTACCCATCCCTTCCCCCAAGATTAAATTTTTTATGTAATGAAACTCATGACTTTCTGGTGATACCTATAATGAGGTATCTCATCCCAATTAAGGAGGTGAAGTTTCATTACCTCCTTCTTGTTGCCTTGGTATTGAAGAGTTTTTTCCTTTATGCCTTTTTTCTTTCATGCCAAGATGTATCTCATTTCCTTCTTTACCGATTGTACCCCTAGCAAGCTTTTATTATTTCTTTGTACCTGTTCTTAGTAATCTGCCTTAAATCCTTCTTTTTGAGTCACTTCTGTTTCCTCCAGTCATTTATTTGATTAAATTTCAAACTCCCTTTCTCAGTGTTTGAGAATGGCCTCCTCTTAAAGCCAGCCAACCTTTATGAACTTCATCCCTTTACATAGCCAACCGTTGATCATCTGGACTAATGGAATGTATAAAAACATGAGATTATCCACAACACAAGAAAATCAAAAAAATTTGACATCTGGCTTTAGAATATATCATATGTGGCTTTGGGCAAGACTTACTTTCTTAATTACATTTTTGCTTAAGACAATATTAGTAATATTTTCTTTTATGATGGTGGATATGTGTCTTGGTTTTAAATTTTGGTGCAATTTTTAAAAAGCCAATTAAGCATCCACTGTGGTTTTTCCTATGAAGCCTTTTAACTAGTTTTTCCAATCTGTTGAAGTCTATCATAAAATCTGGTTTCTGTTTCCCCTGATTTATTTCCTCCCTTTTCTTGGGATTCTGATCCAAATCAACTTACTCTATATTAATTTACTTCTTCAATTTAAAGTAGTGTTTCCTTGAGAATGCAAAACATTTTAAAGATATGTTCAGTGAAATTTTTAATCAGTAACACAGGATAGAAAATTCCACTTTTTTTTTCTTTTTTTTTTTGATAATCCGGGAAAAGTTAGGTTTCTAGGATAAACTCCATGGTAATTCTAGCAAATTATATTTAGAATATTGTGACTGGTTGAAAATAGGAAAACATTAATACTGGACAGCTATGTAAATCAGTTTCATCAATATATAATCCCATATACCAAAACCTCTATGGAATCAAATTCCGGATACAAGCATTTATAGAAAACAGCATCAACCCTGGCCATTCTGACCCCAGCCTAAACTCTGCACCTATCTCAGACCTGATCTCAGCATCACTTCTACAAATAGTTTTAAAACGTGTAAGAAAAAGGAAAAGAACTGGGTTAACAGGACCTTCCCTCTGCCCCCTTTACAGTTACTGCCATTAAGTTTTTGGCCACAGAGACCCCTAATCCTCAATTTTTCATGACTATTTTTACTTTATAGCTATTCAATTATTTTACATGTGAATGTAAGGTTACAGTGCTTGAACCGACTTTCCTTCATACACTATTCATATTACCAGAATAAACCATTTTTAATTTTCCCCCACGTGGAACTTTGATAAGTATACATTATCTTACCCAAAAACCAACTCTTTGGGCTGGTGTTACTTAGTTCAAGTTTTCACATAGGATGTTCAGTGTTAACCACCGTCCCCCCCATTTTTTTTAACAGCAACCTTCCACAACAGTCTTCAAACTCAGTGAATTCTACAACTTTGTTTTAAAAAACAAAAACCAAAAAAATTTTCACGGTCTCTCGTCACATTCTGATGAAAATACCTACCAAAAGCTACAAATTCCTAGTTTTTCAATTTATTTCTCCAGCTTGCTGTCATCACCAAATACAGAACTCCACAAATCTCAATTAACTACGGCCTCCCAAGCTGTGTGTCCACCAATATACAGGATTCTCAAGGAAAGGTAAATAATTAAAAATTAAGGAAAGGTAAATAATTAAAAATTAACTGGTAAGAATTCTTTTCTTCCTTTAAAAATTTACCTTAACTTTAAAAAGCGCTCTTCTTCATGGAATTTGAAATCGTATACATCCTTTGAGGAAACAGTTGTCACCTAAGTGCACTCTCAATCCGCCCCACAAAATGGGTGGCATAAAGAGGCATTTTTCTGACAGCCTACGTTCCCCAAATAGTAGTTAGAAGGTCTTTCATGGATGGTAAGTTTCTCACACACGTACATACACACACCGGAAAGAAAGAAAAGAAACATACCTGGTCATTTTCTAAACAGGTTTGATAGGTTTGGTTCACTTGTAAGAGCAGAGTATTTACCTATAATCTTTTAAAGCAGAAGTGGCAGCCAGAGCACTGGGTAAATAAAAACTTCAGAGAGTTTTAAAAACCCTGCATCTTAACTCACTTCCCCTCGGTTCAAGGGGACGGCACACCAAACCCCACGGCAAATGGGATTATGCAACAGGTTTTTCCTCTCCACTTTATTCATCGCAGGCTGGTGAGAGGTGTGCTTTCTCCAAAAAATCTGAAAACACCCAGGGCTTTAGGATCTTGGCAGCTGGCATTTAATCAACTCCTTTAGGATTTTGCAGTATCCATTCATTTTCAGATCTACTCGTATTTTCTCAATTACCGGGTTTTTGTTGGTTTGTTCTAGGAAATTAACCCATTATCTGAAAACTTCAGTTTTGCATAAATATTTTTCTCCCTGGTGTTTTATTACCTGAAGCCATACATGATAAACAGACCCTCGGTTGCCCCCTTGGGCTTTCTTATTTCTCACGTTTTACGGCTAGTGTAAATAAAGAAGTCACGGGCGCGCCCCCAACACCGTGACCGGGGCCCCAGCGTGAAAACCGAGTTTTTGGTTGGTCGGTTTGGTTGGAGAACGCAGCACCGTCACCACCCAGGTGGCCTCGCTGCTTACACCAAAGGCGAATTTGGGATAATGGGAACAGTCAGGCCGGGGCCCCACTTGGCAGGCGTGTTGTGTAACAGTCGCGCCTGGAAGTGAGCAGCTTCGCCCGCGAAGGTACCGCGTCCCGCGGCGGCGGCTCCTCGCGGCGGGATCCGGCGGCCGGGCCCGCTCGCCCCGGCGCGGCCGGGGGGCGCACGGACCGAGACCCCGCGCCCGGCCGCCCGCCCCCTTCCCGCCCGGCCCGGCCCCCTACAAGGCCTACACCCCCGCTCAGACGCTCGTGCAGCTCGGGGCCGCGGTCGCCCCCACCCCGCCTCCCGGAAAGGTGGCCCGGACGCCCGGGGAGGCAGAGCCCGCGGGGCTTAGAGCACGGCGCCCACACAGTCGGGGCGCGCCGCGGAGCGTCCATGCTGCCGGCGCGGGCGGGCGCCCCCAGAGCCCCGCGCCCTCCCGCCCGCACGGTCCGCGCCGCCGGCCGGAGGCCACTTACTTTTGGGGCCGCCGACCTCCCGACTCCCTCCGGGGGAAATGAAAGTTGTCACGGCGTCTCCCCTCGGGCCCCCCTCGCCTGCCCGGCGTGCGAGGCGCCGCCGCGGAGCCGGGAGGGCGGCTGCGCTCCCGCTCGCGTCCGTCCCGTCGCGCTCTCCTCCTCCTCTTCTTTTCACTATATTATCTTCTCCTTCTCTGAGGGGTGGGTGGGGGTGGGAAGCTTAGAAAGAGGGAAGACGTTTGCAACTTTTCTTCACTCTTTCTCTTCCACCACCACACCCCCCCCCCCCCGTCAGCCTTGAAAAAACAATGTTGAAAGGGGTGAAGAACTTGGGGAGGTGAAGGTGGGGGGCCGCGTGGGGAAAGCGGAGGGGGGGAGGGAGAAGTGATAATAATCGTTTAAAAACTGATTAAAGCCCCCCAAACAGTGATACACAGACAGAGGGGGAAAGGCGGGGGGGTGGGGTGGGGGGTTGGGGGGAAAGAGAAAGAGTCGCTGGTCAGGAAACTTCAAGCGCGGATGAGGTCATTGGTTTAAAAATAAAGAGATGGCGTCACTTGAAACCAATCCCAGTGAATGAACTCAGCGGAGCCCCGGGGAAAGGAGGAGACAGGCGAGGGCAGGGCGGTGGGCGCCGGGCGGGGCCGCGCGCCCGCCCGCCCATCCCGCGGCCGCCCGGGTCCGCAGCGCGACTCCGCGCCTCGCTTCGGCCGCTCGGGGAGGGGTCGGGTCACGTTCCGTTCCGGAGTTCGGCGACTCACTGGCAGGTTCCGCAGGCGCCGCTGGGAGGAGCCGGGGCTGCCCGAGGAGGCGGCCCCCGCGGCCTCCTCCTTCCGCGCCCGCGCGCCCGCCAGCCCCGACCCCGGGCCGGGGGCTGCGCCCCAACAGGTATTTAAGCGTGTTCCTCCCCCCGCCCCCAACTTACCCCCGGAGACCCGGAGCTTCTTCCTCCTGGTTGCGCTGTTTCCAGCTGCCTCACCAGCACGAAGAAACGCAAACAATGATTTGAGAGAATTACAATCACTCCTTCAAAAGTCTGATGAATCCCAAATGTAGGGCACTGCCGTCTCTTGTGAAAGAGAAGTTACAGGTACTTTAAGAAAAGTCACTGTAGTGTGTTGTCAGGCATTCAGCCACCTACACGTGTTTGCCGTTTAAAGACCCCACACGACTGTTCCTCACATTCGTTATTTTACTTTGTTTATGTTTACTTGTTTACGTTTACAAAGTTTAATGAGTATGGGCAGCATAAAATTCTTTTCTAGCATGTTTTCTACATCGGGCAGCGCCGAATCATTTTTAAATCAGACCGGAGGTTCACTGTCTCTTGAGAGGTGCAAGCCCCTGTTGATTTAACGCTACACATTTCGTGCATTTTTTTTTTTTTAATTTGGATTAATCAGAATAGCTCTCCTGTGAGATTACATTACAGTCTTTGGAAAACTAGAGGAGACCTGAGGTGGTGACAAACCAGGACTTGGAATCAGTGAATAGGACAATCGGAGCTTTATTCTAGCGTTCTTTGAGCATTTGAGCATGAAGCTGCTTCTACTGAGAAGTACTCACGTGGATATCACATAACAAAGATGTGATTAACGACGGAAAAGCACACTGCGAGTGGACTGCTCCATGAGACAGAATTTATGTGCAGGAATAATCTAGCTCCTAAAATATTCCATTTACAATGTGCTGGATTTGGGACATTGGTCCCTAAAGGCATCTTTGTTGTGGAATGTCCATTTGGACACCGCCTGAGGGACTTTTTTTTTTTTTTTTTAACTGGCCAAAAAACTGAGAGGCAGGTTTGGGGTGGGTTAGAAAGATCTCTGTACTGCTTTTCTGTATTTAAATCCTGCAACTAAAGTGCATTTGTTACTACTGATAATCATTTAAGGTTAGTATTGGGGTTAGCCTCTGGGAACCTCCAGCTCATCATTCAGAGGAGGAAAAGGAGACTATCTGGAGATGGGAGACCGCTGAGCACTTGGGGCAGTCAATTAAGCCTGAAGGCCACAGATGCAGAGCCCACGTTCTTCTGTCTCTCTGCCTTTGACCTCTAAGACTTTTGCTGGGGGGGAAAGCAATCTCTCCCGCGGCGCCCCGGTCCTCTGGTGGCCAGGAGATGTTACTGCAGCTTTAGTGGGATTACCTATGTTTTTCAAGTAAACTTCCAACAATCTACTAACCATAGACCTGTTCTTTTTAGAACAGCTTAGAAGGGGTAGTTTAAAAGGATCTGCATCTCAAATCTGCTTAGTTGGAGGAGTTGGAGTTTGGGGGAAGGAAGGAAAAGAGAGAATCCTTGTCCTACGATCTTGCCTAGTTGAAAGACTCAGCAAGAACATATGAAATACCCTTTACATACTGAAGCTCCAGCTTTGCTTTAACTGACACATCTTGAAACTTCTCCCCCCTTTTTCAAATGCCTTCCATGTATTTGGTACCATGACGATAGCTATTATAGGGGCCTCCCCAATATATATTACCTAATCAGGAAAACAAGGCACAAGTTAAAACTAATTAAAAACTAAATTAGTGATTGGGGGGCACATAATATTGGTTAAGAGTCCAGTGGAGGGGCTCCTGGGTGGCTCAGTCAGTTGAGCATCTGTCTCTTAATTTCTGCTCATATCATCATCCCAGGGTCGTGAGATCGAGTCCCGTGTCTTGCACTCACCGTGGAGCCTGTTTAGGATTCTCTCTCTCCCTCTGCCCCACTCATGCTCTCATTCTCTCTCTCTCTCTCTCTCAAATAATTTTTTTTTTAAGTCCAGCAGAAAAAAGGAGCAATGTATGTTGGGGCTGTTAGGGAAGGCAGCTTCTGAAGAGTTTTGACCTCATCCTCGAAGGATAGTTTAGATTTAGTTTAGGTTAAAAGGGCTCAGTGGAAAGACTCTTCTGTAGGGGAAATGGCACGAACAAAGACATGGAGGTGGTGGGATTAAGGTGTATTCAGGTGAGGGACGAGTAGACCCATCAGTAGTAGTAGAGATTGGTGTGTAGCAATTGGACTAAGTTAAAGAGATTTAAAGGCACATTATGAAGTACTTCAATGTTAGGATAAATAGCCTGGTATTAGTCCAACAGGTAACCCTGAACAAGTTTACTTTGCGAAAGAGCACATTTCTCCTTGTTCTACCAAAAGAGCTTCTGTAGATGCTAACAACAAACATGTGGAAGCAAATTAAAAACTACCGCTTATGATTGTTCCAAAGAATAGGAAACATTGGGGTATAAATCTAACAAACCATGTATGGGATCTGTATGCCAGAAAATATAAAATGCTGATGAAATTAGAGAAGGCCTAATTAATTGGAGTAACACATGATATTCATGGATGGGAATAATAATTGGATATAATAAATATGTCAGTTCTCCCGAGATTTAACATAATACCTGTCAAAATCCCAGAAAGGTTTTTTATAGGCAGAGACAAGCTGAACCAAAAATGTACTGCTTCCAGCACATTTAAAGGGATGAGTGAGTGCTAGAGTCCCCAAAGGCAGATAAACAACTCGTACACTTAGGACATTTCAGTACATGTAAGTGTGCAGTTTAGTCTTGTTTTTCGTTAGAGTTAAATATGGGGGAGGAGTGCCATAATCTTCAGTGCTTAGACCCTCTTAAGTGTTTTTTTTTTAAATCTTTATTTATTTCTGAGAGAGAGAAAGAGACAGACAGAGTGCGCACGGGGTAGGAACAGAGGGAGAAGGAGACACAGAATCCGAAGCAGGCTCCAGGCTCCGAGCTGTCAGCACAGAGCCCGACACGGGACTCAAACTCATGAACTGTGAGATCATGCCCTGAGTCGAAGTCGGACACTTAACCAACCGACTGAGCCACCCAGGTGCCCCTAGACCCTCTTAAGTTTTTAATCCACCCCTGGCTGAAGCTTAATCATTCTTCAGCTATTGGTAATTGAGTGCCTGCTACGAATGTGTGCCAGACACTGTGCCTGGTTCGGAGGGTTCAGTTATAAATAAGAGAAGCAAGGCCCCTTCCCTCATGGAACTAATGCTCTACTGGGGAGAGAAGACAACAAGCAAATAAAAACAATGGCCAGGACAGTGATAGCACTGACTATGTGGCGAGAAAACTGGGTGATGGGATAGCAAAGGATTGAGGGTCGGGGCAAAGGTGGTTGAGGAAGGCATTCATGAGGAGAGGACATTTGAACTCATCCTTGAAGGATGGCAACCAGGGAAAGGGGTCCTGGCAGAGGAAAGAGGTCATTCTGAAACTTCAGTAGAAGCAGAGTGACCTGGAGAGGGTTGGTATGTTTCCAGAGCAAAAGAAAGGCCAGCGGGGCTCAAAAATATAAAATGAGGGCAGGGAAGAGCCAGACTGTGTAGGACCTTATAATGCATGCTAAGGGGGTTCAAATTCTATCCTAAAAAATTTAAGCAGGTTAGTACATGATCTGATTTATGAAGAGGGTATTTGTAAGTAAGCATAATAGTTTAGTTTTGAAAAGAGAGTTTGAATTATCTATAAATATTTATTTAATCTGGCAGCTCCCTTTCCAGAAAGGAAGCATTTTTGGTTATTTAATCTCCAGGGATCCCTTTAATGTCCCAATAAATGTTCGTACCCTAGGATTCATGTATTGCTAGGGAATATATGGATGGGCTTCCAAGGGTCCAGGAGGCCCCTAAAATTTTGTGCATATATTCTTATGTGGGTTTTTCTGTGAGTACCTAACTTTCAACAGATTTTTAAAGGACTATCAACACACACACACACACACACACACACACACACACACACACCCCACAAAAACAAATTCGACCTACTTTACATTTAAGTCTTGGCTATGACTTTGGATGGTGGTGGCTGCTATTGTCCTGGGGCTCATGGCACTATACAAATGAATCATAGTTCTGTAAAGCAGCAAGTTTTGCCTCAAAGAGATGACACTGTCCTGGAGGGGAGCAGTATTTGTGGCAGAGTAGGAGACACAGTATTTGTAGCATTTTTATCAAACATGCTTCCTTCCTATTTGGAAAGGGAGCTGCCAGATTAAATAACTATTTATAGATTATTCAAACTCTCTCTTCAAAACCAAACTATTAGGCTTAGTTATATTTAGGCTTCATAAATCAGATCATGTACTAACCTGCTTAAATTCTTTAGGATAGAATTTGAACTCCTTGCTATGCATTATAAGGTCCTACACAGTTCCAAGAGTTTGTGCCTGAAGACCGCATGAAAGAAACATTTTAGCTATGTAATATGAGAAGTAGAAGTTACCTAAGACATTACCTGGTACCATCCCACTCACTTTACATACAAGAAAGCGAAGGTCCAGAGAGGTTAAGTGGCTTGCCCAAAGACACACAGCTAGTCAGGGACTGAGCTGGGATTAGAAACAGGTTTCCCAACTCTCAGTACAGCAGTCTGTGCTCCTCATCTAAAGAAACAAAGAAATTGCACCAAATATAGTACTTAAAAGTCTAATAGGAATTCAATTTCATTCGATTAAATTAAGCAAATACATACTGTTTACTAAGGAAATGGAAGGAAAGAAGGAGGTAAAGGGGTTCAAAAACATAAAATCCCAGCTCATGAAAATCCCAACCTCAATGTCAAATTAAGACTTAGAACTGAGAAAAAGTAAATAGCAATAACACTGTTATCAGTGTATATCTGATCTTTCGGTAGCAAATATGTAAATAGACATAATTAACTATAAAAACTAGATGACCTTTCACTTATCAATTTGGCAAAGATTTTTTTTAAATGAGTAACCCCAGGATTAGGTCAAGAGTGTGGTGAAACAGGCCTTCTCAATGTCACTGGTCAAAGTATAAATTGGTGTAACTATTCTGCAGGGCAATTTGGCAATATGCTTTGAAAAGTCTAAAAATGCGTACCCAGCAATTCTACTTTAAGAATTTTATCTTCAGGAAATGATAGTACTGTTTTCCATAGACTTACAAATAAGGATGTTAACTGTAATTTAAGATAACAGCTAACGTTTTTTGCAAATGATCTCATTTAAATCCTCACAATTACCATTACCTCCATTTTACAGTTAACTTGTTTAATCACACAGTAAATGGAAGAGCTGCAATCTGTATAACATGTCCTACATATCTAAGCATAAACAAGATCATAGAGGCCTTATAAGCTATGCCAAAGGGCTTGGACTCTACTCAAAGCAAGCAGTGAGGAAGCCACTGGAAGATTTTAAGCAGGAGAAATGACAGGATCCAGTGTGCATTTTGTGGCATAAAAAATGGTTTGGAAGGGATGACGTAAAGCAAGACAAGGGACACTTGCACAAGTTAGAGAGTTAAATATAAATGGAGAGAAGACACATGGAAGAGATGTTAAAAAACTGGAATCAAAAGGACCAGTGACCAGTTAGATCTGAACCGTTAAGGGGGAAGGCAGTATCTAGGATGACTTCTAGGTTTCTGACTCAAGCAAATGGATGGGTGACAGGGCTACTTACATCACCAGGGGAAAGATAAGTTGAATTATAAGCGTGTTGAGTTCAAGGTACCTATGGAAAGTGAAGAGGAATAGACTGTTGCATTCATGAGTCTGAAGCTCAGAGGCCATGTCCAGGCAGGAGATAAAGATTTGGGATTCGTTAGCCATATTTTAGTCACAGTCATGGCCAATGGAGAGTGAGAGAAAAAAGATGTTGGGAATCAAGGGAATTACTGATGTTTTGGGAAGAGGCAGTCCAAAAGAAGCTCACAGGGATGCTGAGAAGGAGAAACTAGGAAAGAAGAAAAGCAGTGGACCATGGCTGTTACAGAAAGTCAAGAAAAGAGTTTCAAGCAGGGAAAGAGTGTGCTTCCAGTGAGTTGATGCTCAGAGAAGTCCCGATGGTAAGGTCTAAAAAGTCTCTGATTTAGCAATAAAGTGACCGTGGACAGGGTGGTTTCACTGAAAACAGTCCTGCACAGGCAAGATTGCAGTGACTTGAAAAGGTAATGAAAAGGAAGAAAATAGAAACAGTGGAATAGAATCTATTCTGACAAGAAGCTTGACACTTACGGAAAAGAGGATCATCCCTCGCTATAGACAGATGCGAGACATGTAAACCCGATGAAGATCCTAATGATGTGATAACCAGACTGTTTGTTTTGTTTAATCAAACAATTCATAACCAACAGGTAGAGAAGTACTCTGAGAGATGCAAACTTCTCTGTTGTGAGCTCAGGAAAGTTGTAGATGGACTTTTGCTAGTTATAGCCCAAACTTTATTTTCCATTTATGTAGAACACACATGGGGGGGGGGGGGGGTTGTCAACGTTGTTTTGATAACTCTTAATAAATGTGAAATAGAATATTAAGAATAAAAGATGTATCATTTCTAACACCAGATGTACTTATTTTCAAAAGGCTTAAAAATTCTTTTATAACCACCGAAAAATGATGGTGGTAGTAGGGAGTAACTAAATAGATAAAAGGCTAGAAAGTATTTGTGAATTTTGCTTCTTTTCATCTGACCCTAAAGGAAAATAGTTGGAGTAAATACAGCGATATTCTTTTTCTCTGATATAAAGAATAGTAAAAAATTTAAAAAGGCTGTTTTTGAAGGCCAGCAATTTTTAATTGGTTTTCCCTTTTTTTTGAGTAAATTCAGTCCCAATGTGCTCAATTTTAAAATCCACAGTGGCTCTCTGGACTAAAAACGACAACATTCAATAACAATATTCCTGTTTATAAATGTAAACATTTACATTAGGGACAATTTTTTTTACATTTTTATTTATTTATAAAATTTATTTATTTTTTAAATTTCATTTATTATATTTATTTTTATTTATTATTTTTCATTTATTTATTTTTTAAATAATTCATTGTCAAGTTAGCTAACATACAGTATATACAATGTAGTCTTGGCTTCAGGAATAGATTCCCATGATTTATCGGTTACATACGATACCTAGTGCTCATCCCAACAAGTGCCTTCCTCAATGCCCATCTCCGATTTTCCCCACAACCCCCCCAGGTATCCACCTCCATCAACCCTCTGTTTGTTCTCTGTATTTAAAAGCCTCTTATGGTTTGCCTCCATCTCTGTTTGTAACTTATTTTTCCTTACCTTTAGGAACAATTTTTAACCAGTAACTGAACTTCTTGTTCAATGTTGATTAAACAGCAAGAAAGGATATTCTGACTAAATAGCAAAATAATGGGTTTTTAAGATTTTAAAAAAAAAATTTTTTTTGTTTTTATTTATTTTGGAGACAGAGAGAGACAGAGCATGAGCAGGGGAGGGGTAGAAAGAGGGGGAGATGCAGAATCTGAAGCAGGCTCCAGGCTCTGAGCTGTCAGCACAGAGCCCGATGCAGGGCTCGAACTCATGGAGTATGAGATCATGACCTGAGCTGAAGTCAGACGCTCAACCGACTGAGCCACCCAGGCACCCCAAGATTTTATTTTTAAGTAATCTCTACACCCAACGTGGGGCTCGAACTTATAACCCTGAGATCAAGAGCCACATGCTCTACCAACTGAGCCAGCCAGGCATCCTGTAAAATCCTGTTTTAATTGAAAAATTCTTTTTAAATTGTGTAAAGCCAGTTTTTGTATTAAAGAAAAAGGTCTAGTCCTCTTTAGGACACTGAGTCTTAGGAATATCTCAAACCCCTAGTATAAAGAAACTAGAAATTAAGTGGAATTTGAAAATAAATTAATATCACCATGTTAAGTCAAATGCACAACAATCAGCTCTTTTGTACCAGGTATATATTGAGTTTTTAACTCTCACAACAACCCTAAGAGTTAGGTATTATTATTACCTAACTTGAGGTCGAGAAAAGTTAAGGAGTTGACTCAAAGACAAATAGCTAGGAAATCACAAGTGAGAACTCACACCGAAGTTTTCTCCCAGGAGGTTTTGTTGAGAAGATAAACAAAAACGCAAAGTATAAGTAATTCAAAATAGTATTATGAGCAATGCCACCATCTTGGAATGCACGTCTGTGATTACTGGTCAAACTTACTCAGATAATGTGCTACAAAAGTTGGAACAAATGAGATTTCCCTGAGCTGGGGAAGAGACAGCCATCCGCAAATTCCAGCTCTATCACATACTGGCTGGGTGACTTGAAGGAAACTTAGTTTCCTCATCTGTAAAATGAAGGTAATTAATGCCAACTGTCAAGAGCTGTTGTGAGGTTCCAATGAATACCACATAAAGCACCAAATATAGTACATAGCCCACATGGTGAATACTGACTACTGATTCCTTCCTCTTTAGGAAAAGCTGTATGTAGAACTCACTTAGATCTGGAACAATAGATTGAATTGGGATATTAAAAGAGAATGGGAAAGCCCATTCCAGGAAGAGAAAACACACAGTCAGAGACACAGCAGGGAAAATGTGCTTAAAATAGTTTAACTGAAGCAGAACATTTGTATTGAGTAGTATATAATAAGCCTGGAAAGCAGTTTGGAGCCAGATTACATAGGGCCTCAGCCAAAGAATTTAGCTTTTATATTGTAAGTAGCAGGGAATGATGGAAAATGTGGTTCCTTTTTAAAATCACGCTTTATTAGCTTTATTTTCTATTATAAAGCAGTACCTGTGCATTGCTAAAAGTCTGTAAGTTACAGAAAAGTGTGAAGAAGGAAGTACAAATCACCTTATTCAATCTTGGGAAAGAAATGTTTTTATTGTTATATCCTTTGGTGGTATTGTGTTTCAGTTTTTCTTTTACCATGTACATCAGTTATTTTAATACTAATAATGGTGTTTATAAATACATGGAAAACACTAAGCATATTTACATAACTACTATGTTAGTACTATGTTACGTTACTAACTGTGCAAAAGCTTGTCTCTAAAACATGGAATTGTATATTTAGGATGGTCAGATAACTAGTGAGAACTCTCTAAACTAGTGTTTGCTTATCTTTGTGCTGTATCTTGTCCTATAATTTCAACCTAAAAATTGTAACATTTTTTCCCTTTTAATTGTAATCTAATAAAGTTATTTAATTTTTCAAAAAAAGTATTGCTACCATCATACTAAGGATGATGTCTGGGGACATTTGGCTATATGTCCTCTAGTTTAAAGGTTTGAACTTGGAAATGGATGGGATAACTGGGTTTTTAGGTGGCTTAGTCTGACCGAAGCATATTAGAAAGATCTAAGGAAGGAAATTGTGGAACATGAGAGACCATACTGGGCACTGGCAACAATTCAGACCTAAGTCAAAAAGGGCTAAGACTGGTGCAGTGGCAATGGACAGAAAAGGAAAGCAACAAATGCAAGAAATAGTACAGAGAGAGAATTGAGAAGACTTGGTGATTCATTTGCTATGGAGGGTGGAGATGAGTAATGAAAGATGATGCTAAGGTGTCACCTTTGGCGGTTTACATAAGTTTCAATTTACGCATCTATAAAATGGGGCTAATAATTGTACCTTCCTCATAGGGTTGTTGAGAGGATTAAATGGATGATGTCTAAGATGCTTAGCACAATAACTGGAATGTGTTCTCAGGAAGTGTTAGCTGTTATTGTTTATATAGCTGTTGAGTATAGATGACTGGATTAACAACGACATTCTTAAAAGAACTAGAGGGGTGCCTGGGTGGCTCAGTCTGCTAAGCACCTGATTCTTGATTTTGGCTCAGGTCATGATCTCGTGGTTTGTGAGATCAAGCCTCACATTGGGCTCTGCACTGACAGCACAGAGCCTGCCTGGGATTCTCTTTCTCTTTCTCTGTCTGTCCCTACCCTGCATGTGTGCTTTCTGTCTCTCTCAAAAATAAATAAATAAACTTAAAAACAAAAAAAAGAGGGGCACCTGGGTGGCTCAGTCAGTTAAGCAGCTGACTCCTGATTGGGCTCAGGTCATCTCATGGTTCAGTTGGTGAGATTGAGCCCAGCCTCAGCACAGAGCCTGCTTGGGATTCTCCCTCTCTCTCTCTGTGCCCCTTTCCTGCTCTTGCACACACGCGTGTGCACTCTCTCTCTCACTCTCAAAATAAATATTTTTAAATTATTTTTTTAATGTTTATTTATTTTTGAGACAGAGAGACAGAGCACAAGTGGGGGAGGGGCAGAGAGAGAGAGAGAGAGACACAGAATCCGAAGCAGGCTGCAGGCTCTGAGCTGTCGGCACAGAGCCTGATGTGGGGCTTGAACTCATGAACTGTGAGACCATGACCTGAGCTGAAGTCAGACACTTAACCGACGGAGCCACCCAGGTGCCCCAAAATAAACAAACATTTAAAAAAAAAGAAATAGGAAAGTCTCGGTTGGAGGTCTGATTAGGGTAGGGGAGGTGGGTTGAGCTATATTTTAAACATGTCAAATTTAGGTTTTTGGTGAACAGTGAATTAAAAATGTTTGCAAGAAACTACTACTGGCCAGTGATGTTTTTGACAATAGGTATATTTGAGGAAGATTCATGAAAAGCAGACATCTGGAGGATGGATGTTCACTGCTAAGTATTCTCTGCACCTCTCCCCACAACCTCCATTTATTAGTAGAAACTACCCTGACTAATGCACAGCCCCTACGTGAGTTGACTTCCTGGCCACGCAGCTCCAGGCAGGACAGATATCAAAGTAGTGAAATGCCTAGGCTCTGCAGCCAGATCTGTTTGGATCCCTTTTCTTCCACTTACTCCTGTCTGATTTCAGGAGAAGTAGCAGTCTAAACTTCAGTTTTCTTATTTACAAAACGGAATAATACCAGTTTCCATCTCATAGGACTGGTGGGAGGACTAAATGAGATTATTTCAGCATAGTCCTTTATAAAGGCATATAAGATGTGATGTAAATAGTGAGTATGGCTATTCACAGACAGGAGGCTGTGAGTTGTATTTATATTTTGTATCCATCCCTTGTGGTGCCAGACATGAGAAGCACTCTCTTCTAACTGCTGATCACTTTGCCCCCTTAACAATGGTCTTCTGCCTCTCCCTACCTCTCAGGCCCTTTGGAAACCTTGTTGCCTATGATTGTGTGAAATCCTTGAATGCGAGGCAGCATCTTTGGGGCAAGATAGTCTGTCAGCCTTTGGAGAAACCCACTGTTGTGGTTTTCTATGGCTGCTCTAAACAAATTACCACCTGCTTAGTAACTGAAAACACCACAAATGTATCTTCTTATAGTTCTGGAGCTCACACATCTGAAATGCGTCTCAGGGTGCCTGGATGGCTCAGTCGGTTAAGTGACTGATTCTTGGTTTTGCCTCAAGTCATGATCTCATGGATTTGCGAGATCAAGCCCCACATTGGGCTCCATCATGCTGACAGTGCAGAGCCTGTGGGAATCTCTCTCTCCCTCCTCTCTCTCTGTCCCTCCCTGGCTCGCATGCACACACACATGCGTGTGTTCTCTCTTTCTTTTCTCTCTCTCTCTCTCTCTCTCTCTCTCAAAAAAAAAAAAGGGGGTCTTACTGGGCTAAAGTCAAGGTGTCAGTAGGCTATTTCCCACTCTAGGGGAAAATCCATGTCCTTATTCTTTCCAGCTTCTACATGCTGCCTGCATTCCTTGGCTTGTGGGCTCTTCTTCCATGTTCAAAGCCAACAATGGTCGATTGGGTTCTTCTTACATCACCAACCCTCTCTCTGGGTCTCCTCTGTCCCTCCTTCCTCCCTATCAAGGACCCCTGTGATTACATTGGGCCCACCTGGATAATCCAGAATATTCCCCTTATGTTAAGGTCGGCTAATTGGCAACTTTAATTCTCCCCACCCCTTGCTATGTAGCCTAACATTCACAGGTTCTGAGGATTAGGACAAGGACTTTGAGGGATCTTTATTCTGCTTACCACAACTTCTATGAAGAAAACTTCAGGGAGGTTTCCCCTGCTTTGTCCCTCTGACTTGTAGGACCTAACTGATTCACCAAATAATGAATCATCAATCACAATTTGGTAATTGTAATAGTCATAATTAGGAGACATTTCATGTTAAGATTTTTCTTCTGGTCTAATCCTGATTCTGCTTAATTCAAAGATATATTTGCAGCCAAACACAGTGAATATTAATTAAAATTTTTAATTTTTTTTCATTTTTTTAAAAGCTTATTTATTTTAAGAGAGAGAGAGAATCCCAAGCAAGTTCTGCACCACCAGCACAGAGCCCCACATGGGCTCAAACTTCCAAACTGTGACATCATGACCTGAGCCAAAATCAAGAGTTGGACGCTTAACCGACTGAGCCACCCAGGTGCCCCTTAGCTAAAATTTTTAAGAGAAATAATGATCCTCATAAACCTTCTTCAGCATGGGAAAGAAACGTTCACCATAAAGTATTAAATTTTATAAATGATATGAATGTCCATTCCATTTCTGAGACTAAACCACCTCACAAGTCTGCCACGATCATTACCAGTGCATTTCTTATATCTTTACCAGAACCTCAACAGCCATGTTTTCATTTTAGCTCCAATTAATGATTAATGGACTGCAGAGTATGTCTTAAGAAAGACAGGTGAAAAATATCACGTTGCAAGGCAAAGCATGTAAATATATCAGAGAATGGAATTTTTTTCAGGGGTAAAAGGCCATCAGTACTATTTTAAGACACCAGGAGCTCAAACACTGTAGCTGAAAAATGGGTAAAACCTCAACACCTTTGAATTTCACTCTGAAATTCAATATTCCTGTCTTTTAAGCTCTTTCATCTCTAAGTCGTATAAATGTGCTCAAAATATATTGGTCCAAATGCTCAGTGAAGATAACTACAAAACACTTTTAATTGCTGATCCTAATTTTCCAGCAGGTAGAAGGCCAGCCTTAGTATGTGACTGAAAAATATATTTAACTTGAAAAACGGGAGAGGCCAGCACTTTAAATTTGGGCAGGACACTCAAGAAAAAGCAAGGAGAGAGAGCCAACAAGTATGAAGCATCTCTTATTGCCAAACACTGCATTTACATGTATGATCTCACTCAATTCTCACAACTCCAGGCAGTAGGCATTGTTCTCCCGCACTTCAAAGATGAAGAAATTGAGCTTTCAAGATGTGAAGAGACTCTTCCACAATCACACAGCTAGAAAGCGGCAGCACTGGGATTAGTGTCCAATTCTACCTGACTCAACGCCCATTCATCCTCTTCCTACCACCTTCAGCTATGCTTCCCTGAGTCCCAGTTTCCTCATCTACAAAATAAGGGAGTTGAGTCAGATGATCTCCCAAGGTCCCTCACGGCTCTGACTGTATGGCCTCTGTGATTGGGAGCAGAATGGGGAGTCAGGAAGGGGTCTCAGGCACCAGGCAGAACATCCTTCTCTTAAGTGGGAAAGCACTGGGACCATGTGTCCCACCTGTATGTCTTGAGTCCCTGACCTCTGAAAGGAGGCTGCCACTGAGGACTGCACCACAAATGATGCGGGGACTGCCAACACCTGCCACTTAAAAAAAGAAACAAGTTCCCCCTAGTGGAGCTACTTTTTGTGAATTTACATTTTCAAAAACAAATCCATCAACACTCATTGTTGGGAATCTTGCTGTGCCGAATAGAGTTAAATTGTATCGAGAGGCTCCATAGGGGACACCAAAGACAGAGAGATGGTCTGCATTCTCAGGAAACTGAGCTGGGGGACACAACTCGTAAAGCAATGTTCAGAAGACAATGTGTAATGCAGGACTGAACTGTGTGGTCAAGACGGTAGGTAGTACAGGAGCCCAGAGATGGGAAGATCATCACAGGCTACAGGACAGAGAAGGCTCCGTGAGAACTAGGGCAAAGACCATGTTCTTTACCTTGCATCCTGCACTAGTCTTCCTTGGCCTTCTCTGTCATTGTGAAATGCTGGTATGAACCTTTCGCATAGTTCAAACATGCTCCGTTTTGGAGGCTGCAGTGATTCCCTTCATACCATGTCATCTGAATGTCGCCTCATCTTTATTGGCACATTTGGGAGGGGTAAAACCCCAATGGTATGCAAACACCGTCATGGATACTTGCTTCAAGCCATGGGAAGTTTCACGCAAAACCAGTTTCTCAATAGGGCAAGTGTTGTGTAAGGTGTAAGAAGCTTGAGAAACTAGTTAAAGGCAAAGCCTGTCACAGCAAGAACCAGATTTGAATGGGGACACTTTCCTTGTCTTAGTCACCTCTTAGTCTGCCTCCAGCCCCTTACCTGCTGAGATGCCATGCTTAGGTATTTCTTCAACACTTTGACCCCAGAGGCCATAGGACCTTGTCCCATGTAGTGGGAACTCCTTATCTCTATAACCATCTACCCCCAATCTGCCCACCCTCATGGGCACACTACTGATAAGTGACTCTAAGTCTGAAAAATTGGTTCAAAATTCTGGATCCTTCCTCACCCTTGGACAACAAAGTGTGTGTCCCTCTCTCCAAATTCTACCCTAAATATAATTAAAGAATGTGATCCCAAGAGGTGGGCTGAGTTGATACAGTAGTCTAGGAGATTAAATATTCACTATATTTACTGTGTCTTCTGAAACAATGCTGAAACAATACTGTGTATACTGAAACAATGCTAGAGGAATATTCTCCAAACTAGTTGAAGACACAAAATGAATATACAGGAAATAGTATCTAAGTGTACCAGATGCTAAATCAAGGGTAACTGGTTCAAAAGAGTGAGAAATTGGTTAAGTACAAAAATACTAAGAGGGATGCCTGGGTGGCTCAGTCAGTTAAGCATCTGACTTTGGCTCAGGTCATGATCTCATGGTTTGTGAGTTCGAGCCTGGCATCGGGCTCTGTGCTGACAGCTCAGAGACCGGAGCCTGCTTCAGATTCTGTGTCTCCCACTCTTCTGCCCCTCCTCCACTTGCACTCTGTCTCTTTCTGTCTCTTTCTCTCTCTGTCTCTCTGTCTCTGTCTCTCAAAAATAAACATTAAAAAAAATTTTTTTTTAAAGAAGTACTAAGAAAAAGATTTATGGAAGCAAGATTTAGAATAGACCTTAAAAAACAGGAAGAATTTAGATAGGCAGGGAAGAGAAATCATGACATTCTAGAAAAGAGAAATACTATAACCAAAGGCAAGAGAAGTGGAAGATGTATTCATGGAAAACCAAGATAGTCGGTCTGGAGGAAGGGTGACAAGAATGTGCATAGTAAGAATTAGTGGGAAATGAGATCATATAGATGTGATGAATTCATCAACAAAGTTAGCAAATATTTTTTAGGTGCCTGATTAGGTGTTCAGCACTGTACTAAATCTTTTGCACATAATCCTAATAGCTTACACCTATTAGAGTTTATAGTGTGCCAGGAACTGTGTTAAGCACTTTAATATATTGTCTCAATTTAATCATCACTATGGACTATGACATATACATTGTTAATATCTCCATTTTGCAAACAAAAAAGATGAAGCCCAGCGACGTTAAGGAACTTTCTCCAGGTCACATAGTTATTGAGCGGAAACGCCTGAATTCAAACCTAGGGAGTCAACTTAAATGTGGGTTCTAAGCACAATGTTAATTTGCTTCCACACACATTATCTCATTAAATCCTCATAAAGTTCCCTATGACAGAACCATTATTATCCCCATTTTGCAAATGGGGATCCAAGGCTCCGAGAGTCAGTGAATTGCCCAAGGTGGTTCTGCTGAGTACAGAGCTGGGATTTGAAAGCAGGCCCACTAATTCCAAGTCCATTAAACTTTCCATTACAACATAGCTGCCTGGCAGAAAGATTGTCTAGAATGGGAGCAAATTAGAGGAAACCTGAATAGCTTGAAAAGGACAAGAAATCCGTATGATAGGACAAGTTAAGAACTTCAGGGTTTTGAACAGGCATGACTTGATTAATAAAGATAGGTCTAGGCCTGGCACGGGAAATTGAGTGGGGGAAAGAGTGGATGTGAGCACTAGATGATATGAGAGGTGGTAAGGACCTAAAAATGGGCATGGGGGGAGGCAGAGGAAGGACAGAAACAATGATCAATATTTGAAGGAAAATCTGAGTGTTCTTAAGGAATGAATGGCTGAGGGCAGTGAAGGGAGATTAAATCAGAGAGGATGTTGCTTCTGGTCTAAATGACTTAATGGACTATTGACAGAGAATGAGAGGTTATAAAAGCAGCTGGTTTGTGGCAAAAAAAAAAAAAAAAAAAAAAGAAGGTTGTGTTTAAACATGTTGCAATCTGGTTGGCAGAAGAATGACTGGCACATTCCAGAGGAAATGACCAGTGGGCAGTCAGAGGTGTGGGGCTGAAGCTCAGGTAGAGAGCAGAAGCTGTCAGTCACATCTGACAAATAAGCTATGCGAGACCACTGAAGGGGCAGACAAGTCAGATCCCAAGGAAAATAGGTTTTTCAGAGTCAGAATAAGCCAGGAGTCTGCAGAGAACAAAAATGCAGCATAACAAAAGAAAGCAGGCCCAAGGGCAAGCCACAGGTCTGGACAAGTTGTTAGGGCCAAGGCAGAGAGATAAAAAATTAAAGGGACACAGCAAGAAATGAGATCTCCCTCACATCAAGGAGAAATGACCCCTGAATGATTTCCTGTCACATTTCTGGTATTTTTGAGGATTTCCCTATTGCAGGAGCTAACTAACCCAGCTTAACTGAGGAGCCCCTGCGATCTGACCCTGAAGAAATTTGCTAGCAAAGGACTATACAGTCTACATCAGTATGGGGAGAGAACTGAAGTCATCAGAAAAGTCTTCTCCCCTGGAATGTACCCTTAAAACCAATTACAATGGTAAAATTCAGGTTGTGTATCTTGTACCACAGTTTAAAAAAAAAAAAAAAAGGAAGGCCTTCCCCCGCCCCCGAAAACAATTGTCTGTGGATCCCACAAAAATTTCCAAAAGTCCATTTAATTTAGCATCTCTTGGACTTACCCTTTTTTGTCCAAGATCTCGATTTCCCAAGTTGGTGGCTGTGCAGCTGAGGGAATGAAGGTAACTGAAGAAGTCAGGGGTGCTATAGCAGTTCTTACCTCCCTTCCAATCTGGAAAGAGAATGGACTGTGGTCAATTTGCAGTGGAAACTCCTCTCCTGGACTTTCTGCTACCTCTGTCCTTTTTCCAGAACGTTGAGAACATGATCCATTGGCCATAGCCCCACCCTCTCTGACCTCTTCTGCCTGACAGAATTAAGAAAGTGAGACACAGAGCAACTCAGCCAATACCTGGGAGGGACTGATGTGAGACAAGAACCTGGGAGTCCTGTGATTTCAATTCTTGTGTATTGCTTTTCGGACACTTCTTTTTAAAGTTCTAGGGTGCTTTTTAATAGGCCTCACAGAGATCACCTCCAAGCCTACATACGTTTCCTTTCCTGCTCAGGATACAAGCTGGTCCTAGTTCGGGGGTCCTAGGCTCTTGGAAGTAGCTAGGTAGGGTTCCTCACCATTTACAAGTAAGGAAACAGGGCCCAAGGTTGTTGAGTGGCTTGCCCAAGGGCATGCACCTGCTTAATTGCAGGACTAGAAGGAGATTCAGGCTTTCTGATCCACTGTCTAAATCTCTCTTAGCTAGACAAAGAGCTCCCAGCTGAAATATTTGGAATTCTATTTTTATTAAAGCTTTGCTGTCCCCACAATTGGTCTTTTCTGCTGCCTTTTTCTCAAAAGATGTTTGAAATGCCTGAAAATGCCAGATGAGGGGTCCAGAAGAGAATGGTAGCAGCAGGGATGGAGTGGGGGAGCTCATTGGTAATCCATAGGTTACCTAGTATGTTGTGGCTAAAACTCAGATCCATACCCTCCCTCAGCCCTCATACAGCGGAGCCTAGTAAGGGGACCTTGGGTATGAGGGCTCTCTAGTCCTTTCTGCCGTTGCCCCATATTGACCTTGATCTCTGCCTCTGAAATCCTTGATTACCAAAGTCAGTAAGCAGCCGGTCGGCTTGGGAGGGGCCCTCTGAGGCTATGGCAAGATAGAAGTATGACAGTACAGCTCATCATAAACATATTTATCAGGCAAACTTCAGGAAAAACTGGTTGCTCAAGCTCGCCACCTCAAGAAAAATAGTTTTGTATAAAGCTTGACATGATGTGAACTAGATGTACACAAGTTTATTCCATTGCCACACTCATTTTGGGAGCTCTCTGTGGGTCTCTTCACACAAGAAGATTATTTTTTTTTTTTCCTGGAGATAATTCAAACTGTAAAGTTAATCAGAGAAATGGATTATCTGTTTTCATCAAGCCTATAAATCTTTTCCATGTTCATTACCTGAAAATGTAGGAATTCAAGTTTAGAACTTGAAAGTCATAGTCATATACTAATAAAATAATAGAGCTGTATGGGACTTGGAAGCCATCTAATCCAGCCCTTAATTTTGCAGATGAGGAAACTGAAGATTTTCATTACTAAGGCATGCAGCCTAAGATTACACTCATTTCTTTATTTTATTTTATTATTTGTTTGTTTGTTTGTTTTTGAGAGAGAGAGAGAGCAAGTAAGGGAGAGGGGCAGAGAGAGAGAGAGAGAGAGAGAAAGAGAATCTTAAGTAGGTGCCATGCTCAGCACGGAGCCCAACATGGGGCTTGGTCACATGACCCTAGGATCGACCCAAGCCAAAATCAAGAGTCAGATGCTTAACCAACTGAGCCATCCAGATGCCCCTATACTCATTTCTTTTTAAGCCAAAATTGCACTGTTGGCTCCATGGAACTAGTGGTTAGTGTAAAGCCCATGGTATTTTTCATATAAACACTCCTCAGCTAGATTTTTCCCACCCCAGGTTTATACCATAAATTTTCTAAAATTTTGTTCAGGAGTTTACGTTTTCCTTTTCCATTCCTTTTTTTTTTTTTTTTTTTTTTTAAATAGTTTTAACTCCATATTTCAGTCTATGGTTTGAATTCTGGTTCTGTCTTGAGTTTCCTAAGGGTGTTTTGGAAAGGGGAGGATCATTTGCTAATACACACTTTGTAGTGTGCTTGGTGTCATATTTAATAGCTCAATTGTTATAAATAAAGCTCTATAAAAAGCACTCAATTTGGAGGATCTTTTAGATCCTCAAGGAAGATGGATAATTTTTCTCCCTTGTTACACGAAAGAGCTTTAGAATGAGCCTTTCCTCCACAGGGCAAAAGAATATTCTCACAGCTAGTATTTTATGGGGAACTATGCCTGGGATAATGTAGAGAAGGGCCACCCTCTCAAGTCCAGAGTAAAGGAATCTTTTTTATGTCCATTTTGATGTATTATTTAGTGATTTATATTCCATTAGCCATGAAATCTGGAGGAGGCAAGAAATTTAGGAATACGGAGGAACAAGGTTTTCCTAATCTCTTTTGTACTCAAAAGGATTATCTGTTGTATGCAAAAGGAGAATTAACTTGAGAAAATACTATGATTAGTTAATATATTATAAATAGCCAGCAACCTAAGAATTACCCTGACTTCTTCCTCTCCTTCATCCCCCATCTCTGATAATAAGAATGGCTAATACTTAACAGGCACTTGCTATGTGCCAGATGTTGTGCTAAGTACTTTATAAGCCTGATTAATTTAGTTCTCACAGCAGTTATCATGATTTAATAGATGAGAAGACTGGTACTTTGATGAGATTGAATTATTCACTTGAACTCACATATTTAGAAATGATACGACCAGGTTCATACCCAGGTTGTTGTGACTCTGGAGCCTCAAAGCTTATCCACCATAAGTTTGGTCCAGGTTCTCCGGTTGAGCATCAAACTATGATATAGGTTGGACCCTTATGAATCATGGAAGAAGCGAAGGAAGGAAGGAAGGAAGGAAGGAAGGAAGGAAGGAAGGAAAGAAGGAAAGAAGGAAGGAAGGGAGGGAGGGAGGAAGGGGACAGGGAGGGAGGAAGGGAGGAGGGAGAGAAGTATAGAAGATTGGTTGAGTGGAAAAATTGGTTAAGTGGAAGATTGGTTGAGTGGAAATTGGTTGAGTGGAAAAAACTGCAGTGCAGTTCTGTGAAAGTTCAGCAAAGCTGATGGAACATTTGGAGCTAAAACTGCTTATCAGACAAGCCCCACATCTCCCAGGAACGGGCCTGCCTTAGTATCCATCCATTACTCAGTAATAAAGCAGCCTGCTAGAAGCATGACCTAAGCAAGAAGCAGTGATGGGCTTCAGACCACAGAAGCTGGGCTTATCAATCAATTGTGATTCTTTCTGAGAGGTACAATTTCATTGCTGCCTTATTATGTTATTATGTTACACTAACTGTTCAAGCAAATCTGCTGATTTTGTCCTCAACAGATACCTCTACCTACTTTCCTAGTTCAAGCCTATGTCTTTGCTTACCTAGACAATTACAATAATGCTTTAAATTATTTCCCTACTTCCAATCTCAATTCCCTTAAAACGTTTTCCTGCAAGGCTACCAGGATGATCTTTCCAGTACATAAATCCAACTATGTCAAAACCCAGTTTAAGAAGCTAGGTAGAGACTTAATCTTAGAATAGGTGTGATGATCCTCTAACATATAAATGGCAAAAATCCCACCAGCTTTCATTAATAGGCTAATTTCAAAATTGTCTTGTATTTTTTTGGTAATGTCATCATTACGATATTTATATGGGGGATATTCCAGTTACCATATATCATTCATCTGTTTAAAAACCTTCAGTCAGTCAAGCATCTGACTCTTTCAGCTTTTTTTTTTTTTTTTTTTTTTTTTTTAATTTATTTTTGGGACAGAGAGAGACAGAGCATGAACGGGGGAGGGGCAGAGAGAGAGGGAGACACACAATCGGAAACAGGCTCCAGGCTCCGAGCCATCAGCCCAGAGCCTGACGCGGGGCTCGAACTCCCGGACCGCGAGATCGTGACCTGGCTGAAGTCGGACGCTTAACCGACTGCGCCACCCAGGCGCCCCTCAAGCATCTGACTCTTGATTTCAGCTCAAGTCATGATCTTATGGTCCGTGAGGTCGAGCCCCACATCAGACTCTGTGCTGACAGTGTGCAGCCTGCTTGGGATTCTCTCTCTCCCTCTCTCTCTGCCTCTCTTCCTGCTCACATGCTCTCTCTCAAAATAAATAAATAAACATTAAAAACCCTTCAAACATCTGTAAGATAAAACCCAAGTTTTTGATCATGGCATACCAGGACCCTTAGGACCTAACTACCCCTTACTTCTCCAACATCATTCCAACCATATCTTACCAGGGATTCATTGCTCCAAAAATAAAGTACTGAAGTATTTGTAGTTCCTGCTATACTGTATCGCATGTCTATGCCTTTCTTTATATTCTTCCCTCCATTTGGGATGCTAGTCTCTCTTCTTCCTCTCCCTTCCTTTTGTGCTTAGTTGAATCCCATTCTAGATTTGGCTCAGCTGCCATCTTCTTGGGGAAGCTTTCTATGAGCCATACACACCCCAACTCAAAGATCAGTTACTTCAGCTTCTGGCCCAATTCAGGAATTCTATCTAAGGAATCCAGGCGGAAGGCAATCAGAGGGAGAGCTCATGACTTCACAAGGCAACTGGCTTTGGCCTGCCCTCATGGTCGTGTGAAACAGTCAAAGCTACTTCTTACTCTGTTTCATGAGGGAATCTATCTGTTCCTGTTTCCCCAGCTCTTGTGTGGATAATGGTTACAATAGTACCCACCTGAAACTTCAAGATGAATGGGAGTTAGAAGTTGGAAGCCTAATGAAGAAATTCTCTTGGCCAATCCTGTAGAGGTAATATCTAGCTTTGAACTTCCAGATTTTGTTGAGGGGAGAGGGAAGAGGGGTGGTGGAAATGATGATGAGGAAAGACAAAGGTTGCCAAGAAGCTATTTGTCATTTCCTTCAGGTTGTAATTTCTGAACTTTTTGGTTTTGCATATCTGAACCTCCTAAGTGTAACTCAGAGCTGTTTCAAGAGACCTTCAGAATGTCTGTGGACTTCAAGAGGGAGGATGTAGCCTATAAACCACATAAGGGTTACAGTTTGGCCACAGTGACTGCAGTTTCTGAGATTTCAGATGGTGCCTTTGTGCTTTTTAGTAAAGCTGTCTTCTACCAAGGCTAAAAATCTGCATCTCTAACTAAATACACAGATGGGAGATACCTGGTATGGAGAAGATAGTGAACAAAAGCTGATTCTGGGACCCTACACTTACTGGGATTGTGGGGTAAGAAACATGAGGAACATGAGCTTTCTTTTTTTTTTTTTTTTTTTTTTTAATTTTTTATTTATTTTTGAGAGAGAGAGAGAGAGAGAGACTGAATGTGAGCAGGGGAGGGGCAGAGAGAGAGACACAGAATCTGAAGCAGGCTCCAGGCTCTGAGCTGTCAGCACAGAGGCCAACTGTCAGCACAGAGCCGAAGTCAGACACTTAACCCACTGAGCCACCCAGGCTCCCCAAGAACGTGAGCTTTTTTTATCCACATTCTAGCACAGATCTAGAGTTTCCAATTTTCAGTAGGCACTGTCTGCTTTCATGAATTTTAAAGGGTTCAGTATGGTGGTGGAATAAGCACTGGGATATCATCAAGGACTTTCAGCCAAAAGTTTATTTACACAAGAAGAAATTATAATACATACTGTCAAATCAGAAAAATAGATATGAATCAATGTTGTTTATACTGCAATATTGGAAATGAAAACAACATAAAAATCACATGGGCTATTAAGAATCATTAAATTACGGGGGCGCCTGGGTAGCTCAGTTAAGCATCCGACTTCAGCTCAGGTCATGATCTCACGGTTCGTGGATTTGAGCCCCACCTTGGGCTCTGTGCTGGCAGCTCAGAGCCTAGAGCCTGCTTTGGATTCTGCGTCTCCCTCTCTCTCTGCCCCTTCCCTGCTTGCTCTTTCTCTTTCTATCTCTGTCAAAAATAAATAAAAATTAAAAAAAAATTTTTTTAAAGAATCATTAAATTATCTCACCATCCATTGTTACTCAGTACAAACATATCATACAATTACATTTCTTTTTTTTTTTTTTAATTTTTTTTTTTTAACGTTTATTTATTTTTGAGACAGAGAGAGACAGAGCATGAACGGGGGAGGGTCAGAGAGAGAGGGAGACACAGAATCTGAAACAGGCTCCGGGTTCTGGGCTGTCAGCACAGAGCCCGACGCGGGGCTTGAACTCACGGACTGCGAGATCATGACCCGAGCCGAAGTCGGCCGCTTAACCGACTGAGCCACCCAGGCGCCCCCATACAATTTTGTTTCTTATTGGCATTTGAGTATAGATCATCTGGAAGTATAAACATGAAAATAAAGTGATGAAAGGGAATTAGTTCTGTTAGAATTTTTAAATTTTAATTTCATTTAGCTTTTTAAGACTTTACTTTTCCAGAGCAGTTTTAGGCTTACAACAAAACTGAGAGGAAGGTACAGAGAATTCCCATATACCCCTACCTCTCACACATGCATAGCCTCTCCCATTGTCATCACTCACCAGAATAGTACATCTTTAAAGAAAATGTTTATTTATTAAAAAAAAAATCTGTACCCTACAGTATATTTAAAAAAATGTTTATTTATCTATTTTGAGAGAACAAGTGAGCAAGAGAGAAGCAGAGAGAGAGAAAGAGAGAGAGAATCCTAAGGAGGCTCTGCACTGTTAGTACAGAGCTCAAAGTAGGATTTGATCCCACGATCCTGGGATCACAACCTGAGCCGAAATCAAGTCAGATGCTTAACTGACGGAGCCACCCAGGCACCCCCAGGATAGTACTTTTTTTTTTTTTTTTTTTACCAAGGAAGAACCTACTTGACACATCATAATCACCCAATTGCCATACTTTACTTTAGGGTTCACTCTTGGTATTGTACAGTCTATGAGTTTTGACAAATGTATAATGACATATATCATTATAATATCATACAGGGTATTTGCATTGCCTTAGCCATTAGATTTTTTAAATGTACTATAAAGCTACACTAATTAAAATAGTTGATATCGTGCTGAAATAGACAGATCAATGGAAAGAGGTAGACGGTCTGGAAACGGATCCAAGTGCAAACAAAATAAGTTTATGATAAGAGAAGCATTCCCAATAAATAGGAAAAATATTCAATAAATGGTGTTGGGATAAGTTGTTCATTTTTTAGGAAAAATAAAAGTAGATCTGTACTTTTCTCTAAACATCAAAAATAAATCCCAGGTGGACAAAAGACATATAAAAATGAAATCATAATAGTACTAGAATAAAACAGTGAATTTTTTAAATAATCTTGTCATGGAGAAGACTTTTTCTAAGTATGACATAAAATCCAGGAGTCATAAAGAAAAGATTAACAAATATGACTACTTAAAAATGGAATCTTCTGAATAAAAAAAAAAAAAAACAATCAACAAAGTCAACAATCTGGGCAAAAAAAAAAAAAAGGTTAATACATATAATATCAGTGTAATTCCTTTAGTATATAGACAGCTTTCAGAAATCTATAAGAAAAAGAGCAACCACCCATAGAAGAATGAGCAAAAACATGAACTGGTAGTCATTAGAAAAAGAAATATGAATGCCCCACCACACACACACAAAGAATAGCTAACCTCACTGCTAATTCAATACATGCGAATTAAAATAGCACCGAGATACCATTTTTAATGTATCAAATTAGCAAAGCTTTAAAAGTTTGATAAAACGCATTGTCTGGCAAGTAGGGAGATATGTACGACTGGTAGAAGATTATATTTTGTTATCCTTTTGGAAGAAAACTTGGCAACATCTGCCAAAATTCAAGTGCACATATACTTGACCTAGAGACTCCTCTTCTAGAAATCTGTCCTACGGAAAAGTTCACACAAGAACAGAAAGATCTATATTTAAAGTTGCATATTTCTGCATTGTTTAACTAGTAAAAATAGAAACTAGAACAAAAAGTAAATTCTGAAAGGAAAGAAAACAATGCTGAAGGAAGAAGATAGTGTCTCACACACAGTGATAAGGAATAATATCCAATACATGTTGTTAATTGAAGTATGCACAACAGTGTGTTTTATGTAACTCTATTTGTGGGGCACCATCTGTGGTTCAGTCGGTTAAGTGGCTGACTCTTGATTTTGGCTCAGGTCGTGATCTCACAATGGTGAGATGGAACTCCACATTGGGCTCTGTGCTGACATCATGGAATCTGCTTGGGATTCTCTCTCTCCCTCTCTCTCTGCCCCATCTCCCACTCACTCTCTTTCTCTCAAGATAAATAAATAAAACTGTTTTTAAATGTTAAAAAAAAATTTAATGTTTTTTTTTTTTTAACGTTTATTTATTTTTGAGACAGAGAGAGACAAAGCATGAATGGGGGAGGGTCAGAGAGAGAGGGAGACACAGAATCTGAAGCAGGCTCCAGGCTCTGAGCAGTCAGCCCAGAGCCCGACGCGGGGCTCGAACTCACTGACCATGAGATCGTGACCTGAGCCGAAGTTGGACGCTTAACCAACTGAGCCACCCAGGCGCCCCTTTAATGTTTATTTTTGAGAGAGAGAGAGACAGAGTGCAAATGGGGGAGGGGCAGAGAATGAGGGAAACACAGAATCCAAAGCAGGCTCCAGGCTCTGAGCTGTTAGCGCAGAGCCTCAGGCAGGGCTCCAACCCACAAACCGCAAGATCATGACCTGAGCCGAAGTCGGATGCTTAGCTGACTGAGCCACCCAGGTGCCCCAAAAGGTTTTAAATTAAAACCAAAAGGTTTTTTAAATTAAAAAAAAAAAAGTTTCTCTCCCTCTCCCTCTGCCCCTCTCCCACTCGTGTGCGCATGTGCACATATGCACACGTTTTCTCTCTCTCTCAAGTAAAAAAAAAAAATTCCATTTGTATTAAAATGAAAGGGAGATACCTATACTTTTTGTAGTGTGTAGAAACTTTCTGGAAAGATATACAGTGGTTAACTCTGGCGAGTGAGTCAGAGAGATGGAGTAGAGGTGTTCACCATTGACCTTATAACTTTCTTGCTTGAATGTTTTATCAGGAGCACATGCTACTTTTGCAATAGAAAGCTAACTTTTTTTTTACTTTTACAAATGAAAAAGAGAAATTCCACCTGGTTAAGGAAAATTTGTGTAGAGAACATTGAGTTTTCTTTAATTTTGTCACCTTTCTTTAATATATTTTCAACTCTAATGAATAAATGGAAGATTCTAAATTCAGTCTCTCTAATCTATCACTGCCTCCATCTGCTCATCCGTCACTTGTTGGTAGTACATGTTATAGGCATGGCGTGGGGAACTGAAGAGCATTGATAATGTTTAATCTGTCTTCTATATGGTCATTATAGGTATCATCCACCTTGCAAAATGGACATAGTTCAGTAAAGCTGGGAATAAAAGGCTTCTCTGGAGTGAATTCCATGACTTACTAACATTTCCAAACTTTCTGTCCTTTCCCAGAGATATAACGTTAAGTTGAATTAAAATTCTGGGTGACAGGGGCGCCTGGGTGGCTCAGTCGGTTGGGCGTCCGACATCGGCTCAGGTCATGATCTTGAAGTCTGTGAGTTCAAGCCCCGTGTCGGGCTCTGGGCTGACAGCTCAGAGCCTGGAGCCTGTTTCAGATTCTGTGTCTCCCTCTCTCTCTGACCCTCCCCCCTTCATGCTCTGTGTCTCTCTGTCTCAAAAATAAATAAACATTAAAAAAAAAAAAGTTTAAAAAAATAAAATTCTGGGTGACAGAGGGGTTAAAGTAATCTCTGGAACACACATTTGGCATGGTCGTGTAGCTGCGATGGAGACATCCCAACACTTCTTTGTCACTTGTTGCTTGTGCATGATAGAGCCTATCGAGTCAGGCGGTTTGGCTTACGGCTCTGCTAATACTACTCACATCTGACCAAGAGTGAGAGACTTATGTCAGACTCTTCATTCGGTCATCACATAGTAAGAGTATAGGCCAGGCCGTCATACTCGAATATTAAATTCCATATGCCATATACCATACCGTCATATAGCATATACTACGAGTATGGCATGACATAGTATAAAAAATGTTTTAAAATAAATAAAAAGTACTAAGGAGGTGTCAATTGCATGTGGAAGAGCCACGTTCCCCCAGATTTAATTATTACTCTCCTGCTTAAACTCTTTTTTTAAGTTTATTTATATTTGAGAGAGAGAGAGAGAGAGAGAGAGAGAGCGCGCGCGCGCGCGCGCGCCCGCGCAAGTGTGAGCGGGGGAGGGGCGGAGAGACAGATGGTGAGAGAATCCCGATCTGCGGTGTCAGCACAGAGCCCAAGGCAAGGCTCCATCTCACTAACCTCGAGATCATGACCTGAGCCGAAATGAAGAATCAGATGCTTCACTAAACTGACCCACCCAGGCGCCCCTCTCCTGCTTAAATTCTTGAGTGCTTCCCACACACCCTCAAATTAAGTACCCCCTCTTGACATTCTCTCCCGTCTACTTCTTTGGCCCTAGCTCTTTTTTTTTTTTTTTTTTCAGCGTTTATTTATTTTTGAGGGACACAGAGAGAGACAGAGCACGTGCAGGGGAGGGGCAGAGAGAGAGGTGGACGCAGAATCTGAAGCAGGCTCCAGACTGTCAGCACAGAGCCTGAGTCCGTGCGGGAACCCACAAACTGCGAGATCATGACCTGAGCGGAAGTCAGATGCTTAATCGATTGAGCCACCCAGGCGCCCCTTTGGCCCTAGCTCTCGACACTACTCTTCCCGTTTCCTGAGATGCCTAAGTTACAAGGTAACCAAACTGTTTGCAGTCCCCCATTGTTATTTCACACCAGTATGCCTTTGCCAATGTTTCTTTGCTTGCCTGCTTGAAAAACGCGTACCCACCCTTTGAGACCTGGCTCAGAAATCAGCCCTTTCAGCAAAGACTTCCCCTAGATCCTCTTTATATTTTATATATACCTTTGTTACTACACTTAATGCGCTGTCATGCACTCATTCATTTACATACTTTAGAGAAGTATGCAAATGAACCCCCCTTTAGTGTGTAAGCTTCTAGAGGGCAGGTCTTTGTGTATCTAGCTTTTGGCACAATGCCTGGTGAGAAGGAGCTGCCCAGTACATTTCTAAATGAGTGGATGGATTAAAAAATGAATTAATCACACTCCAACTGAAGGATTTCTTGGTAGCATGACACTTCTTAATAGTATAGTGATAAATCTGATAAAGTCACATCTCTCTTGGATTCTGTCTTATCTCTACCTCAACCCCAGTGGAACAGGCACCACCGAAGTCATTATAGTGACGTTCTTGTAACAATTGCTTGAGTGTCAGCTGTTTGCGGGTGCAGTCTTGCATAGGGAAAGGTTAGCTTAAAAACACAAGTCACCAAGTATATATCATTTTAATCTTGACAGTGTACTTTTAAGCAGATGCCCAAGTTTTTCTTCCCTCACATAACTAGCATCTCTCCCAACAAGCTTAGATAGCAACCTGTTTTCTTTGGCAAATTGATTAATGGGGACATTACTCATATGCCTGGCTGTATGACATGTCCAATAACATTGTCATTTTGTTTATGGGGTGTTGGGTAAAAATATCCAGGAATTCACCTCCGGTGGAGTGACCACCTGTTTGCTGGAAACATTAAACAGGGAAATCTGGGGAGGCAGCTCCCTTGAAGAATGCCGAGGGGGCTCTAATTCCATCCCCAGCCAGCCTCCTCCCCCGCAACAAACTAACTGCCTCCTCCAAGCTTAGCAGTAGCACCTGTGGAAATAAGAGAAGCGCCGTGCTGGGTACCTTACTTAGCACTTTGGTTGGCTGGGAACTGAGCTGCCCTGCAGGCACCTGGGCAAACTGCTCAGGGACCTCTTCCCAAGCCTGAAGGATGGCAGAGCTGGGGGAGCGGCCAAGTGTGCTGCGTCCGTGGCAAGGAGAGAAGTGTTCTTGATTTAGGAGTGAAACAAGGGAGGAAAGCGTGAATGAGAGAAGACATTGGAAATGGGGAGGAAACACAGCTATAGGGCAGAACACTGGGCCAGCGATCCCTACTTCCTCCTTTCCTGAGGGATCCTACAGTGTAGGTGGGAGAGGGGGAGGGAGGAGAGGGGTTACCATGAAGAGGTGTGATCTTGTCCTCTGGAAGCCATGGCCAGGTTCAAGGGAGCAGGCATGTATTTGCACCTCACCTGAAGCCGCCAGAACTGACCAGGTCAACAGACAAATTCCATGCTGAGTGGGAAAGGAGGCTATCTAAGGGAAACAGAAAGCCTGAAGTTTTCTAGACAAAACAGACTGGAGAAAATCTTACAGGATTAGGGAAAGGATAACCCTCTTCCAGAACCTGCTGTCTGAAAACACAAAAGGGCAAAAACAACACAGCACAAGAGCCATGTGGAAGAGGGGAGAGGGCCAAGCACAGAGGGGAGAGGGTAAGAGTCCAGGCTGACAATTGAGGTACAAACATGCAGCAAAAGATCAACGTTACTTGCACAATCCCTAGCTGCATGTGCGTCAGCCAGCACAAGGCCATCTTGAACTGGCACCGGGACAACTCAAAAAGCTTATTTGAGGGGCGCCTGGCTGGGTCAGTTGCAAGAGCTTGCGACTCTTGATCTTGGGGTCATGAGTTTGAGCCCCATGTTGGGTGCAGAGATTACTTAAAAAAATTTTTTTTAATAAAGAAAAAAGGCAGCTTATTTGAGGAAGGCAGCATTACTTAAGACAAAATGACTTTCTATCCTAGTTTAGAAAGCTATCTAGAGGCCACAGCTTAGATGTAAAGCAAATCGTATAAAATTCACAATGACATGTATGTACTCCTGGTAAAAAGTGGGAGGAGGGTGTTGTTACTTTTGTGTTTTGAGTCTCATAAAGGCACCAGGAGGATCAGGAGAGGCTCTACCACCAAATTCTTAAGACTTTTACATTCCTAAAATGAAGAACGAGATTTATGAAACGAGAATAGTTGTATGAACTCTCAGTTCTGATAATACTATCTGGTTGGAGACACAAGGTGGCTGTCTAAAGATCTAATTTAAGGGGAAAAAATGAAAGGGCGCATGAGTGGCTCAGTCAGTTAAGCATCTGACTTCAGCTCAGGTCATGATCTCCTGGTCTGTGAGTTCAAGCTCCGCGTCGGGCTCTGTGCTAACAGCTCAGAGCCTGGAGCCTGCTTGGGATTCTGTATCTCCTTCTCTCTCTGCTGTCCGCCCCCTCCCCCCAAAATAAATAAATAAACATTAAAAAAATTTAAAGGGGAAAAAGAGCTTAATATTTGCATTGAAAATATATAGATGCCTATGCAAAGTTCCTATAGATCACCCAGCTATGTGGTTATGTACCCTAAAAGTTCCAGTAGAAGGCCCCAGAAAATGTAGGGCAGAATCAAGTCCAGAACAGAAATAAAAACAGAATAACTATTTCAATCAGATTAAAACACAAACAAATAAGAACAACTTTGGTTCCTCCACACATCCACACACAGGGGATATTATTGATGTCTTGATGTCCTGAAGAAGAGGTGATGGCATCAGAAACTGTTCCGAAAAGGCCACTGCAAAACTCTACAGGACTCGGGCATGGAGAAAGACTTTTGAAAACCATATGTTTCGGGGCGCCTGGGTGGCTCAGTCGGTTGGGCGGCTGACTTCGGCTCAGGTCATGATCTGGCGGTCCGTGAGTTCGAGCCCCACGTCGGGCTCTGTGCTGACAGCTCGGAGCCTGGAGCCTGTTTCCGATTCTGTGTCTCCCTCTCTCTGACCCTCCCCCGTTCATGCTCTGTCTCTCTCTGTCTCAAAAATAAATAAACATTAAAAAAAATTAAAAAAAAAAATAAAACCATATGTTTCATCTTGGATAGGTGAAGACCGAGAAATAGCATAGTGTGAATCTGTAAAAATCGTAAACAGTGAGGGTAGAATCAACATAGACTTATTTACAATACAAGGATCAAAGGGTGTCCTTTGAACCTTGATTGAGATAAATTTGGAATACTTATTTTAAAGTTTATTTATTTAAGTAATCTCTACATCCAATGTGGGACTCAAACTCACGACCCTGAGATCAAGAGTTGCATGCTCTTCGGACTGAGCCAGCCAGGCACCTCTGGAATACACATTTATTTTTTAAATTTTTAAGATACTTTTTAGGGGCGCCTGGGTGGCTCAGTCTATTGGGCGTCCGACTTCGGCTCAGATCATGATCTCACAGTCCGTGAGTTCCAGCCCCGCGTCGGGCTCTGGGCTGACAGCTCAGAACCTGGAGCCAGCTTCAGATTCTGTGTCTCCCTCTCTCTCTGCCCCTCCCCTGCTCATGCTCTGTCTCTCTCTGTCTCAAAAATAAGTAAAAACATTAAAAACATTAAAAAAATAAATAAAATGCTTTTTAAATGTTTATTTATTTATTTTGAGAGAGAGGCAGAGAGAGAAGGAGAGACAGAATCCCAAGCAGGCTCTGCACTGTCAGCGCGGAGCCCAACACAGCCTCAAACCCATGAACTGTGAGATTCTCACCTGAGCCCAAATCAAGAGTCAGACACTTAACTGAGCCACCCAGGTGTCCCTGGAACGCACTTTTTAAAAGGACTATCTCACATAGCATGGAAAGAAATCTTTTACTGATTTGGACACGTTTACGAATGACAGAGACCGAAAGGGCTACCCAGCAGAACCCTGCTGTCTAACTGTGAAGGATAACCTTAGCTAGAACAAACATGCCATTCTCCCAAAGGACTGCTGTTGGTGGGAGAAATACTGTTAGCACAACTGGTTGGATTCCATGTGGTAAGACTTTCATTCTTATCAGATAATATCCACACAGACCTTTTTGGAAACTGTCAGGTGACACTACCACTACGAGTATTATATGTTATCACACAAAATGTTAGGTGCTATGCTGTTCAGGTAACATCGTCTTGACCCAAGAAATTGACATTAGCCACCTTCAGACTGAAATGTTTTTGGAAACAACTCTAGGTATAAGCAAGAAAAGTTTAAAGCTATATCCTGGAATGGAAGTCTTACACAGATGAGAGAACCCTTAAAGTCAAAGGAATTGAAAATATGCTTCACAAAAATTCTTAACCTAAATATGTAAATGATCAAAAAATAAATGAAGATCTATGATACCAAACAGAAAACTCAAAATATCTATAATATTAAAAGATAATACCAGAAAGAAAGAATCAAAAGTATTTACATCTAGAGGCACCTGGGTGGCTCAGTCAGTTGAGCGTCCGACTTTGGCTCGGGTCATGATCTCAAGGTTCGTGAGTTCGAGCCCCGCGTCGGGCTCTGTGCTGACCGCTCAGAGCCTGGAGCCTGTTTCAGATTCTGTGTCTCCCTCTCTCTCTGCCCCTCCCCTGTTCATGCTCTATCTCTCTCTGTCTCAAAAATAAATAAACGTTAAAAAAAAAATTTAAAAAAAAAAAAAAAAAGAAATGGAGAAGATTGGGGAGCCTGGGTGGCTCAGTCAATTAAGCGTCCAACTCTTGATTTCGGCTCAAGTCACGATCTCACGGTTCTTGAGTTCAAACCCCATGTCAGCCTCTGCGCTGACAGTGTGGAGGCTGTTTGGGACTCTCTCTTTCTCTCTCTCTCTTTCTCCCTCTCTCTCTCCCCTCCCCCTTCCTCTCAAAATAAATAAATAAACTTAAAAAAAAAAAGAAATGGAGAAGATTGAAGCAAAATTTGGTGCAGTTAAGGCTATTCATAAAACAAGAGGTAGTTCCCCGGCTGCTCTCCTGGAATCTCCAGGTATCAAAGCCATGCTTCCTCCTGGATAACCCAGGAGTCATTGTTCCTTAAGAATGCAAGATCCAGAAAAGGAGCCCTGTCAAATTTCCATTCAGCAAACAACTCTAGGTTTACCAAAATTTATGCCGGAAACAGTAACGTCAAAAATGAACTTTGATGGAAGAAAGCTGTTTAAAAAAAAAAAAAAAAAGGCATTGAGCTTTCAATGCAGGTTGAGTTTTTTTATTTACTCCATTACATGTGTCATGGTAAGTTTACACTTCTACGGGTCTGAGTCAATAGAGTAAAATGTGCCTGTCTTATGTGTGTCTGTTGGGTAAACCCTCAGGAGAATTGTGAAAGAAGGTACCTTGGTCAGTTCTTCATTCTTTATCGCTCTCCTATCTCCACTGCCCTAACCCTCATTAGCCATTTGCTGCTTTTTAAATGCTCAAACCGGTGCCATGGCAATCAGATCTACCCAGATCTCTTCCCCTCTTACGACACCTATCCTTCAAAAGCACATATTCCTCTTTTCCCCCACACCTCAATCCCATGTGAAACTAATCTTTAGGTAGCAAATAAGAGGGAAAATAAAGAGGTACATTCACACTAAAGTGTAAGGGACTAATAGTGATGCTTAGCAAGCCATCTCTTACAAAGAGTAGTTCAGCTTTAAACAGTTGCTTGCTGGCCAAATAATTATCATATTTCTTCAAATAAGGACACACTTGATTTGTTCCTGCTGGGTAAGGTATACTTTTGGCTTAGGAATAGCAACGGTATTTAAGTAGAAATGGAGGGTAGGACATATTAAGAAAAGCTGTTGTTTTGAGAGAAGTTCTCTATGTTGGTGAAGGGGAAGAGGTAAGGGAAAGTTTGAACATGGAAGGTTTTGGTTCCGTGAGCTCTGATTTCTCTTCCTTATTTTTACGCTGATTAGGCCTTTTTTTCCTTCCTTTTCAGCAGACTGTTTTAGTCCTTCTTGGCCTTATTTATTTATTTTGCTCCTGCTGACAAGCTGCAGGCTGAATTATGCGCTCACTCTTAAAATGTTCCTTTAGGTTCTTGCCTCTGAGCTTTCTAGCCAATGTGAAGAGTAAATAGGTACTGTGCTGTATGCAAATGTAGACATATTTGTCCGTGTAGGCCAAAGGAGGGGAGGCATTTTGCAAAATGCCTTAAGAACAGAAACCAACTTCTGAGTTGGAATACTTTATAGCCTCATGAAAATAAGCTCAACTTTTCAGAAGCAAAAAGTACAGAGGAATACTTATCTATAAAATAAATTGGAAAAAAAACCACACACAAAACAAAACATGACTAATACTTCGGCAGTGAGTTCACCTCAAGCATTTCATGAATTTCACATGACCCACCCACTTTTTCTCTGTACCTCTGAAGATTACCATATCAGCAGCAATAATACTCTGTTGTTCAAGTGCCAGATTTACATATCAACGTAGCCATGGCATTCCTGAATGTAGAATATTGTACTGTTCCCATTGTTTGTGGTTTCTATAATAAGGTTAATTTTTGTTCCCTTGCCCTCCTCACTTAATCTCATGCCACCCCCTACCTCTCTTCAATCAGTGGTTTGTTTTTTCCTTTGAATGAATAGTGATCCTCCTGTCCTCTCTCAGCCCGTGTCATAATTGGAGCTACCCACAAATTCACTGTACAACCACTCTGCATTTTAAAATCTTTATCATTCGGCCACAGATGATCAACTCTTTGAAAAGACAAGCCAGGGACAGAGAAGTCACAATGGGTCACTTCTGGGCTGACTCTGGGATACCTTCTTCCCCACACGTATGGTGTGTGTTAAGGTGGGTCAGAAGTTACCATGGTAGATTTCATGGCCACCTTCGTTTCTTTCTTGATAGCCTTTGTTTTTAATTATTGCTATTTCTAGATTGGAGATGGGTCCAGCAAAAATCGCCATGCCAGAACTGAATCAAACAATTTTCATTCCCAATGAAACTTTGGAAAGGGCTGGATAATTTTTAAATTCTTAGACTCGTGTGTCAAACTTAGTGGGAAGCCAGCTGGAGCCTAACAAGTTATTTTAATGAGCTTCCTTTCTCTCTGATGTTCCCCAGGGGATATGTGCCAAGCAGACCCATGTGGCTCAGGGAGTAACTTGATCATCTTGGCTCTGTTTAGACACCTGTGCTCTTTTAGCCTAGTGGTAAGGGGAACAGGGGAGAGAGAGATGAGGGCATGGAAGGCATGCACGCTTAGTGGCAGTGGGTGTGTGCCATGCTGCTTAGGAACTCACTGCAAGAAACTCCACAGTAGCAGAGGCTTGATGCATCATAGGCCAACAGTGCCTCTATGTGGGGTGTCTGGGAGTATATGAAATGTGCTTGTGTGTGTGCTGGGGAGGGAGGAGTGTGGAGGGGAGGGAAGAGAAAATTATATGCATTTTTAGAAGGAACTGCATGCCTCAGAAGTTCCTTCTGAGAAGGCAAGATAGGAAGAAAAGATTGAAAACCACGAATACAAAGCAGGCCCAGCACCCTGAGAAAAGATTCTTCCTCTAAGCTTCGTTGTGCTCCTTCAAAAATAAAAAAATGCGTTTGCTGTGTTCACTTTACTTTTTCCAGGGATCAGTCTGATGCTCGGGGCTCCCTAACCCCTCCGAACAATTGAGCACCTGGATATTAAACTTGGTTTGTATGATTTTCACTGGATGCCTTGTTTGGTGATTGCTCAAAGTCCCTTATACGTGTGAATTTCTCCTTCTTGGATTATAAAGTCCTTGAGGATTTATACTTAGAAAAACTAATACTCTCTTGTTCTTCCTCCCCTCTTCATTACCAATTCTGGGTACTTTCAGCAAATGTTTAACATATGACTACACAATACTTCTCCTTGAGAATTTCTTTCCTTTACAAAGTCTTATTTTATGATGTGATTAAGATTTATTTTTATAAATTAAATTAAAAAAAATTAAAGTAGTTCCACACCTTCTAAAGTGAGCCTATTTATAATTCTTAAACTTAAATTTCTACTTTAATTGTATAATATTTCAAATGTACAGAAATATAAAGACAAAAATACAACACACACTCCACTTCCAGAGTTAACACATTTGCTTCATCTCTTTAAAAGTTAAATATAGGGGCGCCTGGGTGGCTCAGTCGGTTGAGCATCTGACTTCGGCTCAGGTCATGATCTCACGGTCTGTGAGTTCAAGCCCCGCATCAGGCTCTGTGCTGACAGCTCGGAGCCTGGAGCCTGCCTCAGATTCTGTGTCTCCCTCTCTCTCTGCCCCTCCCCTGCTCATGCTCTGTCTCAAAAATAAATAAAAATATTTAGAAATAAATAAATATATAAATAAATAAATAAAAGTTAAATATAGGGGCTCCTGGGTGGCTCAGTCAGTTGAGCGTCCGACTTCAGCTCAGAAGTCATGATCTTGCCGTGCGTGAGTTTGAGCCCCACAATCGGGCTCACTGCTATCAGCCTGTCAGCTCAGAACCCGCTTCAGATCCTCTGTCCCCCTCTCTCTGCCCCTACCCCGCTTGTTTCTCCCCAAAATAAACATTTTTTTTAAAAAGTTAAATATACAACTAACCACTCCCCATCCCAAACCCTTCTCTCCCCCTTCCTAGAGAAAATCACTCTCCCGAAGCTGGTGTACAGACTTCCCTGTATGTTTATAGATTTCCACTGCATGGTTCAAAAGGTCCTAGTCTTCCTTCCTGAGGGGCTGCCAATGGGATCTGCAAACCACTCATACACAGCCTCTCTGTAAGGACAGGTTGGATAAGTGCCATTACAGAGGACTGGACGCACTTTTGTCAGCCAGGATGCAGGAAGAGAGAGTGGTGGAGGATTAACCCAGGGAAAAGCAGTTTCACCTCAAAGAAGAGGACTTAGTGACAAGGGCAGAGCTAGGGAAGCAGAACTGAGGCCAGGCTGGGCACAGTAGAAGGAAGCTAGCAAGGGGTAGAAAGCAGCCCGTGGAGCAGAACAGAAGGGGTATTAGGTGAGGCAGAGGAAGAGAGCCTGTATGAGCACAGACTTTTGCTCCCATGGTCATCAGAAAGGAAGTGGCTAGATGTCTCTGAGACCTCCAGGAATGCAGCTTGGGGGTTACAGGTGCAACCGGTGAAACCTGGGGGCCCTACTGGTGAAACCCCAGCATGACAGACCCATTACCAACGGCATGACCTGGCTCTGTGGTTTTTATTTGGAGGAACTGACCTGCTTTAGTTCCTCTGAAGCGTTATATAGATCAGTCAGAGATGACTCAACTTTCCTGTTACAGGCATACCTCAGAGATAGTGTGGGTTCAGTTCTCAGACCACTACAATAAAGTGAGTCAAGTGAATTTGTTGGGCTCCCAGTGCTTGTGAAAGTTATGTTTACACTATATTGCAGTCTATGAAGTGTGCAATAACATGGGGTCTAAAAAAAGTGTACATACCTTAATGAAAAGGTACTTTATTGCTAAAAAATGCTAACCATCATCTGAGCTTTCAAGCAAGTTGTAATCACTAATCACATTGCCATGACAAACATAATAATAAGGAAAAAGCTTGAAATATTATGAGAAGTACTAAAATGTGACACAGAGACACAAAGGGAGAAAGTGCTGTGGGGAAAATGGCATCAACAGAGTTGCTCAAGGAGCATTGCCATAAACATTCAATTTGTAAGAAGCGCACTAAAATGAAGTGCAGTAAAACAAGGGATGCCTATATTATTCTTCCTCAACTTGGAGTTAAAAAATAAAACAGGGGTGCCTTGGTGGCTCCATCGGTTGAGCGTCCCACTTCAGCTCAGGTCATGACCTTGCAGTATGAGTTTGAGCCCCATGTCAGACTCTGCATGGACAGGGTGGAGTCGGCTTGGGATTCTTGCTCCCTCTCTGCCCCTCCCCACCTCTGCACACGCTTTCTCTCTCTCAATAAACTTTAAAAAAGGAAGATAAAATAGAAGTCACTCAGTTAAATTTGATTTTCAGATAAACAATAAATTTAAGATAAAATTCAGATAAACAAAAAAAAATACTTTTTTTTAAGTAAAAGTGTGTCTTAAATATTTTATGGGACATACTTATACTAAAAAGGTACTTGTTTATCCTAAAATCAAGTGTGAGTGTTCTGTATATTTATTGCTAAATCTAGGAACTCTACCTCAGTTGAATTTTGGGATTTAAGGGTCTTTGAAAAGGACTCGGTCAATGAGTTCTCCAGAATAACGTTAATGAACGTTAATGAATTTGTGAGGTTCTCAATGGTTTAAGCTAAAACAACAAAAAGCTCACTAACTTTATTAAATCAGAAGGATACAAAGACATTCTTATTTTTTGATGGTTTTATTGAGCTATACCTCACATACTTTAAAATTCACTCATTTAAGGGGCGCCTGGGTGGCTCAGTCGGTTAAGCAGCCAACTTCGGCTCAGGTCATGATCTCGCGGTCCGGGAGTTCGAGCCCCGCATCGGGCTCTGGGCTGACAGCTCAGAGCCTGGAGCCTGTTTCAGATTCTGTGTCTCTCTGACCCTCCCCTGTTCATGCTCTGTCTCTCCCTGTCTCAAAAATAAATAAAACGTTAAAAAAAAAATTTCACTCATTTAAAATGTACAATTCAGGGGCGCCTGGGTGGCTCAGTCGGTTAAGCCACCGACTTCAGCTCAGGTCATGATTTCGCGGCCGTGAGTTCAAGCCCCACGTTGGGCTCTGTGCTGACAGCTCAGAGCCTGGAGCCTGTTTCAGATTCTGTGTCTCCCTCTCTCTGACCCTCCCCCATTCATGCTCTGTCTCTCTCTGTCTCAAAAATAAATAAACGTTAAAAAAAATTAAAAAAAAAATAAAATGTACAATTCAGTGGGGTTTTTTTTTGTTTGTTCTGTTTTGTTTTGTTTTTTAAGTAAGCTCTATGCCCAACATGGGGCTTGAACTGAAGCCCCTGAGATCAGATGTAGCATGCTCCACGGACTGAGTCAGCCAAGGGCACCACAATTCATTGGTTTTTAGTATACTCACAGAGTTGTGCAGACATCACCAAATCAATTTTAGAACATTTTCTTTCCGGCGTGCCTGGGTGGCTCAGTCAGTTAAGCATCCAACTCAATTTCGGCTCAGGTCATTATCTCACAGTTCATTGTGTCAGGCTCTGCGCTGAGAGCACAGGGCCTTTGGATTCTTTCTCTCCTTCTGTCTCCACCCCTCCCCTGCTCTCTCTCTCTCACTCTGAAAATAAATAAATAAACTTAAAAAAAAAAGAACATTTTCTTTTTTTAAAAAAGATTTTATTTTTTTTTAATTTTTTTTTTTAACATTTATTTATTTTTGAGACAGAGAGAGACAGAGCATGAACTGGGAAGGGTCAGAGAGAGGGAGACACAGCATCCGAAACAGGCTCCAGGCTCTGAGCTGTCAGCACAGAGCCTGACGCAGGGCTTGAACTCACTGACCGCGAGATCATGACCTGAGCGGAAGTCGGACGCTTAACCGACTGAGCCACCCAGGCGTCCCAAAAAGATTTTATTTTTAAGCAATCTCTACAACCAACATGGGGCTCAAACTCAGAACCTGGTATCAAGAGTCCCATGCTCTACCAACTAAGCCAGCCAGGCACCCTTAATTTTAGAACATTGCCATCACCTCAAAAAAGAAAACCAGTGCCCATTAACAATCTCCCCCCATACATGCCCCCACCTCCCTGCTGTTCCTAACCCTGCCCTGTCAACTGCTTGCTTTGTTTCCTTTAACGTACCTACTCTAGACCTTCCATTAGAAATGGAATCTACAATATGTAGGCTTTCACTTAGCCTATTTTCAAGGCTCATGCACACTGCAGCATGTATCAGTCCTTCATTCCTTTTTATGGCCTTCTAACATTCCTTTGAACATATATACCACAGTCAGTTGTCCTGTCCATTCATACAATGATGGGACATTTGGGCTGTTTCCACTTGTTCGCTATTATGAATAATGCTTGTAGGATACAACATTGGTGTACACGTTTTCACGCAGAGGTATGTTTTCATTTGTCTGGAATTGTTGGCCATATGGTAACTCTATGTCTAATATTATGAGGAACTGCAAATTGTTTCCCAAAGCAGCAGCAGCACCGTGTCTTACTAGTTTTTCTGTTTTTGTTTTAATAAAGAACCTTGAGGGTTTCCTCGGTATCCCTAAAGAGGGCCCGCTCCCAATGCTCCTCCTTCAGGGGCGCCTCTGCAGGGCCTCAAACTCGCGCCACCAGCGCCCAGAGCTCTGGAAGTCCAAAAGAGCTCACTGTTGGAAACGTAGTCTGATCTCCTGGCTAGCCCCTCCTCCGCCGCGTTCAGATGCAAGAGGAAAACAGACGCCTTGCTGAGGCTATGTGGACATTGTAGTTTTCTTCCTAGTCAGCCTTGCAGACGGTGCGTTAGGGAAAACTACAATCCCCAGAATGCCGCCGACTACGGCAACTGACGAGGCCATTCCGCGTGCAGTACTCCCGCCCACCCTCCCGTCCCGGCGGCTCTCCAGGGAGTCTGTAAACACACCCAGAGACTGTCATGGAGGGGGAGGAGGAGGCGGCGGCGGCAAAGGGAGGCGTTTTGGGCCGCCTCCAGGGTCCGCTCTGTCATTCCTGAACTGGTCCCTCGTCCCCGTGACTGTGGCCTCAGGGAAGCGAACTGTTAGGCGAGAGGAGGAGACAGTCAGAACCATATCCCCTTCTTCCCCCGGGGCGGGGGCCGGGCCCGGCCAGGCCGGCTGAGCCGGGAGAGGGGAGGGGGAGGGAGCGCCTGGCCAGGCCGGCCTGTCCGCCGAGATGGATGACAGTAAGGTAAGTCCTGTGGTTTGCACGCGCAGCTGCTGCCGCCGCCGCCGCCGCCGCCTGCTTGTCGCTAAGTGCTAGACTCGCCGCTGAACCTCAGCTTGGTAGCCTCGCCAACACCCGGGAAACACCTGCCTTAGACATCCCTGCGCCTCCAGTTGTTACCCCCTGTACCCAGCCAGAAATTCAGGGAACAGGGGGCTGTGTTTTTCCAGAAAGGGCCTTCTCCTCTGGAAATTTTTCACTCCCCGGACAAGCCTGTTTGTCAGCTTTTCCAGGTAGCGCAAACCCTGGTCCTTGACTTGCCTAGCGAGATAAGTGAAGAAACTACCGTGTTTTCTCTTTTTGCCTTCCCCGGCCCTCTCCCACACTTTCTCCGGTGTGGAGACCTTAATTAGGGCACCCTGAACCAGCCCTATTCCCCTTGAAGGTTCCCCTTTCTTCTCTCAGGCTCCCTTACTCAATGCCCCATTCATATAATCAGTTCACTCCCCCATGAGCTATTTTCCTGTGGTTGGTTGGAACACTCTGCGAAGCTCCTGTTGCTATTCGTCCAGAATCTAACCTCCTCTAGAAAGCCTTCTCTAGGAAAAGTAGTGAATTCCTTCTTGGTAATGTATCTTAATATCCCACTTCCATCCGTCTTTTGCCATTAAAAAAAAAAAAAATCACTTATCCCTATGATTCTAGCAGGCATTATTCATAATTGGGTAATTCACATAGTTTATGTATACCCTGTCTTTCTGTCTATCCACATTAGTGTTGTCCAGTTTTATTTCATGAAGATATAGGGATGGTCAGCTCATTACTCATCAGCTTACTGATGTTCTGGCATGTTTAAGAAATTGGACTTTTTTTTTTTTTTAAGGACTCAGACTGCTAGACTTTGCCAGTCTTTGAAGTAGAAGTTACTCCTTCTCTTTGCCTTTCAGGGGTCCTACTTTCCACAGGCTCTGGCATACTGCTCGTGCTAGCTTTTTCCTTTGTTTGGGTGCTCTTGTACCCCTCCACTTAACCAGTAACACTTTGCTGCGGTCACATTTTTGTTTCACCCATCCTTAGAATGAAAACACTTCTCCCTTCTCTGTGCTGTTTGTGTTAGTCTACATTATCGCCTCTTCCCGTTCTTGCAGAAGGCTCTGAGAAAAGTGATAAATGAAGGGAAAGCCCACTGCAGTACTCTGAAATTGAGACTCACCTAGAGAAACAGTTTGCTTGTGAAGTAGCAAACCCTAATAGGAAGTGATATTTCCAAGACAGAAAGAGGGAGTTCTGAAAGTTTTCCAGGAACATTAGAAAATGATTTTCCATAAAAGTCTTGCTAGCTTGACTGTTCAGTATTGATTTTGAAAGTAAATCTGAATACCGTATCCCTTCTCTTTTGTAGAAAATGTTACAGCTCTTTAAGGATGCTAAAATAACATCGTTCTTTAATTTCCTTAATTTGAGGCTCTCACAGTATATTCTACATAATTTTTAGTTTACTTTTCAGACCTTTGAAACATTTGATAACTTTCTCAAAGTCGTTGGTAATCTCAAATTAAGTCCCAAGAAAAATACATTGGATTTTGAGTTATTTGACTTGCCTATAGAATCACATAGGAGTTATTTCTAAAACTAGCAAACTGTGGTGGAGGGTATAAAATTGTATTGTTTTCCCTAAAAGAGTGAAGTTAAATTTGGGGGGTAGACTATCCATAATTTATTTCCTATAGGGTTCACAGGGAAGCAAAACGAACTCAGTTCTCATTCTTTTTAATTGATTGTTTTTATGAGAGTATTTAGAAACCAGCAGTTTCTTAAATCTTTAATGATCATGCAGAAGGAAATCCCTTCAGAGGTCTCTGGATGGATAGTGCCTCTGTAAATACACTACTTTCACTTTGAGTACATATCGTAGTTGTGGATGAGTAATATTTAAATGCCATGTACAGCAAGACTGGACCGCTCTTCCAGCAGTCAGGCAGTATGAAACAGCCCTTAAACAAGTCTTTGGCAGCTCCCAGGCCTGCCTTTCTCTGTGCTCTAGTTGTTACAGTCCTGCAAAATTGTATTTTCCTCCTAGCATATACGTGTACTTACACACAAAACACATTTCCCCTCACATTATGTTTAAGTGATGGAGTCTCAGGTTCCCTTTTTTCCTGTATAAGGGAAGGTGAGAGTTGGGGCCTGGAATTGTGGTGACAGGAGGGCAGAAAGGATGACAGACTGGCCAACAGCAAGGCCAGGGGAACGGGAAGAGGATGAAGTGGGCAGGAGCTGCAGTTCTAGAGAGACAGTACTTGAATGAGCAGGTCAGGAGAAGACGATGATGATGTGAGGACCTCCCTTTAAAAAGATTCTGTATTCTGAGTTGTTTTCATCAGTGGCAACGAGTGAGTGTGCCAGGAGCTCTCCACATTCTGCCATCCAGCTTTCTGGAGTCAGAGTAGGACAGATTTGAATGGGAGTGCAGCTTTGCCTTTCACCCGACTAGCGGTGTGCCTGACACAGCATAGAGTACTTGTTAATAGTGACTGAAGGAAGTGGGGACAGAGTGTCATTAAGGAGATTGCCCTGACGTACCTGGGCTTTGTTAATCCATGTGCTCTATTGAGCCAACCACCCAGAGTATACAGACAATGGCAAATAGCAAAAAGAAAGCAAGAGATAGATTGGACATCTAAAAGTGGGGGCTTGGGAAAGTGTTAAGTAGCAGAGATTGAACACTGACTGAGTAGATCTCTACTAAGCTAGTTGGGAAGGAAAAATCTTGGCTAATTAACCTTTCTGAGCTTCCATTTTATCTGTTAAATGGCCAATACCTTTTTCACAGGCTTTGCTGAGGATTAGAGGTACTACATTATCATAAAGCATTGAATAGAGAGTCTGACATATAGTAAGCACAAAAAATGTTATCATTACCAAGGAGTGACTTCCTTGGTAGTTGACACAGTGCAGTAGGTACCTGAGATGCTCATTTTAGCAATTCTTAATTGCACGCTGTTGCATAACATTTTGGAGCCATGTTTATATTTATACCTACACTACCCTTTGCTCCTAACTATGCCCCCAATGGGACAGGGCAATGGGATGGGGCTTGAAATGAACTTAAACTCTGCATTTAACTGTCAGATTGTGTGAGAAAGATAGTCTCCTGAGCCCACCTGCATGTCTACTAGTAAAAAGTGCTTGTTTTTATGAAAGCTTCCTCCTGATCTGCTGCATTCAATTACAAAGAAAATTAACGTATGTTATTTTCAGAGGCTTTGATCATAGAAGGTTCTTACTTTTTATTTTACATTTGACTTCTATGTTTATTGAGTGAATGACTAATATAAATTGAAATATCCTAGACTAGATATGTCCCTGCCTCAGACTAAGCTGGTAATAGACTACCATATTATATTGCCTGACAGTTTAGGGCACCAAGCTTCAGTTGAGTGACTGACAAGAGAGTGGGTCAGACACTGGCCACAATATGCTAATATGGATACTGTTCTCCTTCGTTCTTCCTCTACCTGTATTACACACGATTTTCTAAAAATGAGTTTTCTTACACCGTCCTTACCTCTTAGGTAAGAAGACAAGGTCTTCTGTTCCATTCAGTTCTGAGTAGTGTTGGTTCTCACAAAAATTTTAACTTGGCCAAAGAATCTCTTTGACATTCCTGGACCTGTCCTTTGGCCCCTGAAGTCCCTCCTGTTGACCCTTTATCCATCTTTTGCTACAGTTGGAACCACCTTCCTTGAGCAGTGTCACAAAACTCAGACATTCTCTGCTTTTTCTTCCCTCCTCTTCATCAGTGCTTTCCACGAGACTAAAACAGAAGAGCCAGCTCATCTACTAAACAAATCTCTGACAGATTTAATGTACCTTCCTTTCCTCTCTAGGCTGTCTGCATATATTTTTTTAAGATTAAAAAAAAATGTTTAAGTTTATTTATTTTGAGAGACAGAGGCAGAGAGAGAGAGTGCACGAGCAGGGGAGGGACAGAGAGGGAGAGAGAGAGAATCCCAAGCAGGCTCTGCACTGTCAGCACAGAGCCCCATGTGGGGCTCAAATTCAGGAACCATGAGATCACGACCTGAGCTGAAATCAAGAGTCGGATGCTTAAACAAATGAGCCACCCAGGCACCCCTATACTGCCTGCATATTTTAACTAAGGTACCTCAAAAGATGGTTTAACCCTAAGGAGTAATTTTAATACTACAGAAACCAGCTGAAATCTAAGTTTACATATCCTTATTTAGAACAATTCACTCTCCTAAGGTTTTCAGAAAAGTCTGTTTATTCATTAATTCATTAAATATTTGTTGGACACATAATATGTAAAGGCATTGTGCTAGACAGAGACACAAAGGTGATAACGTTTATAACTATTCTTGGAAACTTACATTTCAGTGGGCTAAGCAGACATAAAGAAAAATAATTACAATATAGTGAGGTAAAAAATAAGGGCAATAGAGGTAAAGTGCTTTTGGAGCGGTAAGAGTAGATGCCTGTACTAAATAAAGCATATTGCACTGAATAAGTACTATGGTAGAAGTTAGAGCAGGAATTAAAAAATTTTCAGTAAAAGGTCAGATAGTAATTATTTGCTGGCCATGTGGTCTCTGGTGCAATTATTCAGCTCTGCCATTTTAGCACAGAAGTAACCATAGGCAGATTTAATGACTGGGTGTGGCTGTGTTCTAATAAAACTTTATTTACCAAAACAGTCAATCGGCTGGGCTTTGCTTTCCATCAGGGCTGTCGTTTGCTGACTCCCAAGCTAGAGCATAAAGCATAAGTAAAGGTGTAGGCAGAGATAAGATTGGAAAAATAATCTGGGGCCAGATCATGATATGCCTGGCAAATTAAGCTAACACATTTTGGTCAGTATTTTTTCAAAATGTGGAATAAAGAAACACCTGCTGACCCAGGATATTGGGAATAGGGCGTGGGAATCTGAATTTTAATTAGGCTCGCCAGTTGACTGGCTCATATGCTTGCCGCAGTTTGAAAACCAAGGCTATAGATGTTGGGGAGCCATCAAAGGATTTTAAAGCGGAGGTGACAATATCAGATTTGTGTTTTTAAAGGAAAAAATGCTAATGGCTATATGGAGAATGGATTAGGGTAAAGATGTAGGAACCAGCATAAGACTAGAGGCAGAGGGTCCGATTAGGAAGAACATGGATTTTGGCATATAACCAAAGATCAGATCTCATTTCTACCACTTTCAAGCTGTTATGATTTTGAACAGATTATTTAATCTGTTCCAAACTGAATTTCTTCACTGGATGGATTAATAAAACTTTAATGAATTATTGTGAGAATTAAATGTAATAACAGTTGACCTTTGGGGCACCTGGCTAGCTCAGTTGGTAGAGTATGTGACTCTTGATCTTGGGGCTGTGAGTTGAAGCCCCACCATTGGGCATAAAGCTTACTTAAAAAATGAACAGTTGACCCTTAAGCAACATAGGTTTAAACTGCCCAGATCTACTTACACGTGGATTTTTAGAAAATAAATATAGTACTGTAAATATATTTTCTCTTCCTTATGATTTTCTTAACATTTTCTTTTCTCTAGCTTTATTGTAAGATTACAATATGTAATACATATAACATACAAAATGTGTGTTAATTGACTGTGTTATTGAGAAGGATTCCAGTCAACAGTAGTCTAGTAATAGTTAAGTTTTGCAGGGGAGTGAAAAGTTACAGATGGTTTTTTGACTGTTTGGAAGTTGGCACCCATCACCCTTGCATTGTTGAAGAGTCAGCTGTATATATGTGAGTCCATATCAGAAGAACTTAGTACATCACGGGTTCTCAGTAAATGCTAGTCCTTTCTGGCCCCTCATCAGTTTAGATTGCTCGTAAGAAAGGCCTGAGCTGAAGACCATATTGAAGCTATTGTAATTTGGGTTGTGGTTGATGTAGCATGCATAAAATCCTTCAAGGATGAAGAATGTGGACAGAAGAGAGAGTTAAAAAGACAGAACTCTGGACTAGAATGATCAGAAGAGGCTGAGGAACAGAACTCCGCAAAATAAAGAGGGTTAGTGATCCAGGAGAACCAGAAAAAAAAGGGGGAAGGCAGTTCTGCCATGTATCTAAGGGAAGAGAAAATTTTAAAGAGGGAACTTTAATATGAGATGCCACAAAAAAAGTCAAGTAAACAGCAAAGGGGGGGTTGGGGAGGAGTATCCCTTCTATTTGGAAAATAGGGGATTATTTATGATCCTAGCAAGAGAATTTTCCCTGGAGTGATAGGGTAGAAGCGAAAATGTAGCGGTTGAGAAAGAGGTGGGCGGGGAAGCAAAGACAGTTAGGTATAGACCCGCTCCTAGTGAGTCAGTTTGTAACAGTTTCAGGCATTGCTGAAATCTATGTAGTATTATATTTAGCTTCAAACAGGCATAGGTGTTGGGAGAGGAGAGGCAGGAGTTAACTCTCAGTTCAGAGAGGCCTACTTTATCTTCTTTCTCCTTCCGTTGACTAGAAAAACTGGCAGAAAGGTTAGCAGCAGGAAGATGTGATTAGACTTTTGTTTCTGAAGATCTGGTAAATAAAAGGCCTAACCCACAGCTGTGAAGGAAGTTACGGGAGTCTTAACACCAAATGAAAATGCAGCTACCTGTTTTTTCTTTAAAGTGGTAAAGAGCAGTAGCTGGGTACATTCCTATCTTATTTTTCTTTAATCAGTTGGAGATAACTTTTCACTTTATGTTTTAAAAAGAGTGAAGTGAACCCCCTTGCTATTTTTTGTCTTTAGCTGGGGCTGTTGCTGCCACTTCATGTACATGCAATAATCCTCTTAGACTTACTTAACAGCTTGAAACTTTTATGAGTTGCCTTAAGAATTAGAGCATTAGGAAGTAAATAAGTGCAAAAAGGGTGGTAAAATAGTTAAGAGTTCTTCATTGGTTTTTCAGATTTTATATCCCTTATGAGGGAGCTTTTTTTTTCTTTTTCTTTTATAGCTTCTATAAGTTGGCAGTCCTGATAATGACATCAATTTAAGTCAGTTTTGAATAGTCCTAATTTTTCTTTGCATTTAGTCATTCAATTATCAGTCTTTTAATAAATGCCTCTTAAATTTAGCCTGTCTCAGGGCTGGATACAGTGGAGATTGGGAAAGCAGAAAACACAGCTTTTGTGCCCGAGCAGCTCACGTTACCTGGAGGAGATAGAACTTAAATCTGTGAGGCCACTAAAAAACAAACAAACAAAAAGCAATATAACATATAAATTCAGTGTGTTCAGTATATGTTCCAGACATTTGGAGAAAAAAAATGACATATGGGAAGACGGTGATTGTCAGGGAGAGCTTCAGAGAAAGAAGGCTAGAGCTGATCCCCTAACCAAAGAAAGCATAACATTTGCCATTCTGGATGGTAGAGAGGTGGAGGGAACATTTAGAGAAATGGTGATATTGAATAGATGGGAATGGAGGGGATGAGGCAAGGTCCTAAGGAGGCATGACTAGATATGATTCCCCTTTGGGGAATAATGAAAGAGAAGATTGCCTTGGTTAGCAGGAGCCTGGATATAGTGGGCTGACTAGTGGCCCCTGAAAAGAAATATCTGTGTCCTAATCCCTGGAGCCTGTGAATATCACCTTATATGGTAAAAATGAATATTACCTTATGGGGTGGGGGGGGGGAGTGTGATTAAATTAATGGTTTTGAGAGGAAGAATTTATCCTGGATTATCTGTGTGGGGCCTAAATCCAATGACAGGTGTCCTCATAAGAGTAAGGCTGAGAGAGATTTGGCAGACAGATATGGAGGCGGTGTGACCACAGAGGCAGAGATTGGATTGACGTGGCCACAAATGAGGGCATGCTGATAGTTCCTAGAAGCTGGAAGAGGCAAGGATGGATTCTCCCCTGTGCTCTCCAGAAGTAGTGCCATCCTTCCAGACTCTGGCCTGCAGAACAAACAGAATACATTTCTATTGCTTTCATCACCACCAAGTTTGCGGTAATTGTTAGAGCAGCCACAGGAAAGTGATATACTGGATATAGTGACCTAGTAAGCAGTGTTGAGTCAGAGGTCTTCTCTTGATCTGGAGAGTGACATGGCCAAAGGGAGTTTGTTCTTTCTGTAATGATCAGATAACTGCGTTTTTACAATGAAGGAAAATACACCAACATTATTTTAATAAACTGAAAAGAAAGGTTAATTTGGTAGCTCTTTGCAGGATGGATTAACTAGGAAGGTGGGAGTGGAAAAGGAGAGATGGTAGGGAGCCCTACTGAGAACTTATTGTGATAATCTGTGAGTAGAGCTCTGACTAATATAGGCAGTAGGAGGAGAGAAGAAGAGCTAACTCAGATTTTATAAAGGAATAGATTGGCATGACTTCAGTTGGTGGGTATGGAGAGCCACAATAGTAGAGGGAGATTTCAAGGAAGCATAAAATGAGAAAGTTTGTTAGTTAACCTCCTCACCACCACCCTCCATCAAGTGCCTAATGCCACAGTGAGCTGGAGTAAATGAGAGATATATGGCATTAATAGAGCAGTGCCTATAAAGCGCCTGTCAGTTTTCGAGCCTTTGCAGGGCATGATGTGATCAAGTTAATGAGTCCTACCATGAAATCTGGAGGGGAATAGTTATGCTTATGATAGTGAGTTACCTTGTGACAAGTTGCTATGATGCAAATCAGGGGTCTTAGGTCCTAGACCCTGCTCTGACACTGAAATTCTCTGAACTAAAATGTTGCCATCTATAAAACAAAAGAGATCACTGTGCATATCTGTGTGTGGGTATGTGTGTGTATACATGTATCCTTCTACCACCATCACTCCTGTATATCCTGATATCCTGTCTTTTATTATGTTATTGCTTTTTTCATGTCTTCTGTGTCTTATGAGTCTATATACATTACAGTTTAGGACCCTGGGTTCTTATATCAATATTCCTGGAGTTTCACAGAATTTGGGGACATGGCAGGTGTTCAGTAAATGGTTGTTGAATAGAGGAATTAATTTTCCCCTCTTTACCTGAAGAAGATGGCTTTTCCCTCCCTGAAATGGTGTGAAATAACATGAGGTAACAGGTAGAGTGCCTCACTCAAGGCCTTGTCCATGGTGAGTGCTCTCTTCCTACATACTCCAGTTTGGCCTTGAGTTTAAGTGTTTGTTGTTAGCTCCTAAAAAGCTAGAAGTAAAATGATCCAAGAATCTTTGGAATAGGGTTTAATCTGGACACTGGAGCCTTCCTAATAAGAACCCCTGGAGAGCATGCAGCTCCTCTTTCTACAAAAGTTAAACCTGTTGACTGGGAAGCCTGTGCCATCCACACTCAGGCCTTTGCAGGCTAAGTTCTATTTTTTCTCTGTAATGGTTAAATTTAGAATTATCAGGAACTCCTTCTTGGCTAGATCCAGTCTTGTGTGTTAATTCTCAGCCTTTTTAAGCTCCAAAATTAGAACCCTTATGCTTGACCCCTCCCCTCTGTAATATTCTTTCTCCTCATAAGCTTGTGTCTCTATGCCACATTGATTCTTCCTTTTCTATTATTCTTTCCGCTTTTTAAGGTTCACGTATTTTTTTAATAACAGCTGTCTTTTTAAGATAATGCCTTTATTGAAAAATAATTCACATACCGTAAAATTCATCTTTTTAAAGTGTACAATTCTGTGATTTTTATTAGTACAGTTGATGCTTGAACAACATGGGTTTGAACATGTGGGCTCACTTACATACAGATTTGTTTTTTATAAATACAGTGCCATGCTATAAATGTATTTTCCTTATGATTTTCTTTTTTTTAATTAAAAAAAATGTTTAATGTTTATTTATTTTTTGAGAGAAAGAGAGACCGAGCATGAGTGAGGGAGGGGGAGAGAGAGAGGGAGACACAGAATCTGAAGCAGGCTCCAGGCATTGAGCTGTCAGCACAGAGCCTGATGCGGGGCTCGAACCTATGAACCTTGAGATCGTGACCTGAGCTGAAGTCAGATGCTTAACCGACTAAGCCATGCAGGCACCCCATCCTCGTGATTTTGTTAATAATATTTTCTTTTCTTTAGCTTACTTTATTGTAATAATACAGTATATGATACATATAATATACAAAATATGTATTAACTATGTTATTAGTAAGGCTTCCAGTTAACAGTAGGCTATTAAGAGTTAGGTTTTGTGTGGAATTGTGACTGCTTGGGGATCAGTGCTCCTAACCCTTGCATTGTTCAAGGGCCAACCGTACATTCACAGTTGTGCAATGGTTACTGCTATCTTCCCAGAACATTTTCATTACCTTAAAAAGAAACCCTTGTAAACAAACTGTGGTATATCCATGTAATGTAATATTGTTTTTTTTTAATTTTTTTTTTAATGTTTATTTTTGAGAAGAGAGAGACAGAGCATGAGCGGGGGAGGAGAGAGAAAGAGGGAGACACAGAATCAGAAACAGGCTCCAGCCTCTGAGCTGTCAGCACAGAGCCCAACGCGGGGCTCAAACTCACAGATTGTGAGATCATGACCTGAGCCGAAGTTGGACACCCCACCGACTGAGCCACCCAGGCACCCCAGTAATGTTATTAAGCAATAAAAAGAACTGAACTATTAAACCACAAAAAGGCATGGCGGAACTTCCTTGCATATTGCTAAGTGAAAGAGGCCAGTTTAAAAAGGCTGTCTACCATGTGATTCCAACTATATGACATTATGGAAAACGCAAAACTATAAAGGTAGTAAAAAGATAAATGGTTGCCAGCATTTTGGAGGAAGGAAGAAGGGGTGGGACATGGGATTTTTAGGGCAGTGAAAATATTCTGTATGATACTTTATTGCAGATACATGATATGTGCATTTGTCAAATCCAGAGAGCCATACAACACAGAGTGATGTAGACTCTGGATTTATTAATAACATATCAACGTTAGTTCATGAGTTATAGTGAAGGTACTACACTAATGCAAGATTTTTTTTTTAATTTAATGTTTATTTTTGAGAGAGGGAGAGGGAGTGGGGGAAGGGTGGGGGAGTACTGAGGATCTGAAGCAGGCTCTGTGCTGACAGCAGAGATCCATCCCAATATGGGACTTGAACTCACAAACCACGAGATCATGAGCTGAGCCAAAGTTGGACACTCAACCAACTGAGCCACCCAGGCACCCCTACGAGATGTTAATAATAGGGGATGCTGGGGGATGCCTGGATGGCTGAGTCGGTTAAGCGTCTGGCTTTGGCTCAGGTCATGATTTCACAGTTCATGGTTCGAGCCCCACATAGGGATCTGTGCTGACAGCTCTGAGCCTGGAGCCTGCTTCAGATTCTGTGTCTCCTTCTCTCTCTGCCCTTCCCCTGCTCATGCCCTGTCTCTGTCTGTCTCTCTGTCTCTCTCAAAAAAATAATGATGGGGGGGGCGCCTGGGTGGCGCAGTCGGTTTAGCGTCCAACTTCAGCCAGGTCACGATCTCGTGGTCCGTGAGTTCGAGTCCCGCATCAGGCTCTGGGCTGATGGCTCGGAGCCTGGAGCCTGTTTCCGATTCTGTGTCTCCCTCTCTCTCTGACCCTCCCCCGATCATGCTCTGTCTCTCTCTGTCCCAAAAATAAATAAAAAAACGTTGAAAAAAAAATTAAAAAAAAAAAATAATAATGATAGGGGACACTGGGAGAGTGGAGAAAGAGGAGATATGTGAGAACTCTCTACTTTCTGCTTAATTTTTTGTAAACCTAAAACAGCTCTGAAAAGCAAACTATGTTAATTTTAAAAAAGAACAAAAGAAACACTTTAGCAGTCGTTGCTCATTCTCTCCTCCCCTGCCCTAAGCAATTACTAATCTACTTTTTATCTCTTATCGATTTGCCTTTTGTGGACATTTTAGCTCCATGGAATCACACAGTATGAGGCCATTTGTGTTTGGTTTCTTTCACTTGGCATAATGTTTCCAGTGTTCATCTGTGTTGAACCATGTACTTCATTCCTTTTTGTGTCTGAATAATGAATGTTCCATTGTATGGACACACCACATTTTGTTATACACTCATCAGTTGATGGACATTTGGGTTGTTTCCACTTTTTAAAAAGCTATCATGAAAAACGTTACTATGAACATGCATTGTACAAATTCTTATGTGGTCATATGTTTTCATCTTTTGGGGGGATATACCTAGGAGCAGAACTGCTGGGTCGTATGGTAATTCTAGGTTTAATATTTTGGGGAACATGCAAATGGTTTTCCAAGGTGGCCACTATTTTATATTCCCACCAGCAATGTATAAGGGTTCCATTTCTCCACATCTCCACATGTTATTGGCTGTTTTTTATCATATAACCATTCTTGTGGGTATAAAGAGGTATCTCTTGGCCTTGATTCACATTTCCCAAATGACTAATGATGTTGAATGTTTTTCATATGTTTATTGGTCATTTATATGTCTTCTTTGGAGAAATGTCTATTCAAATACTTTGCCTACACTTTAATTGGACAGTTTATCTTTTTGTTGAATTGTAGGTGTTCTTTGTATATTCTGGATACAAATTTATCATACGTATGACTTAACAATTATTTTCTCCCATTCTATGTGTTGACATTAATGGTGTTCTTTGAAGCATAAAAAAAATTTTTTTTAATGTTTATTTATTTTTGAGAGACAGAGAGCATAAGTGGGTGAGGGGCAGAGAGAGGGAGACACAGAATCTGAAGCAGGCTCCAGGCTCTGAGCTAACAGCACAGAGCCTGACGTGGGGCATGAACATGCCAACTGTGAAATCATGACCTGAACCAAAGTCGGATGCTTAACCCACTGAGCCACCCAGGCGCCCCTGAAGCACAAAATTTTTAATTTTGAAGTCCAATTTTTTTCTTTTGTTGAGTATGCTTGTGGTGTCATATCTAAGAAACTGTGGCCTAATCCAAGGTCACAAGATTTATCTCTATGTTTTCCTTTAAGAGTTATTATGGCTCTTACATTTAGGCCTTTGTTCTATTTTGAGTTAATTTTTGTATATGGCATGTTGTAGGAGTCCAACTTAATTCTTTTTGCTTGCAGATATTCAGTTGTCCCAGCACCATTTATTGAAAAGACTGTTCTTTTCCCGTTTCTCTATTGTTGTGGCACCTTACTGAAAATCATTTGACCATAAATCTAAGGTTTATTTCCAGATTCTCAATTCTTTTTCAATTGATATGTGTCTACCCTTGTGCCAGTACCACATTATCTTGATTATTGTAGCTTTCTAATAAATTTTGAAATCAGCAAGTCAAGCCCTCCACCTTTTTGTTTTTTAAAATTGTTTGGCTATTTGGGGTCCCTCTATTACCATATAATTTTTTATTTTTATTTTTTTTTAATTTTTTTTTAACGTTTATTTATTGTTGAGACAGAGAGAGACAGAGCATTTTTTTTAAATTTTTTTTAACGTTTATTTATTTTTGAGACCATATAATTTTTTAAATTATCTTGTCAGTTTATGCAAAAAGGCAGCTGGTATTTTTTTAAGTGATCTCTACACCCAGTATGGGGATCAAACTCATGACCCCAAGATCAAGAGTCAAATGTTCTACCAACTGAACCAGCCAGGCAACCCCAGCTGGGATTTTGTTGAATTTGCAGATCAATTTGGGGGAATATTGTCATCTTAACAATATTAAGTCTTTCAATCCATGAATATGGAATGTCTTTCTTTTTATTAGATATTTAGTTTCTTATAATGATGTTTTGTGGTTTTCAGTGCATAAGGTTTGCAGGGTTTTTTTTTGTTAAATATTGCTAAGTCATTCTATGAGGCCAATATTGTAGCATGTATCAAAACCAGAGATACCGTAAGAAAACTATAGACCAATATGTTCTCTGAATATAGATGCAAATACCCTCAATAAAATGCTGTTCCTTTTTTAAATGTTTATTTAGAGAGCAAGCAGGGGAGGGGCAGAGAGAGAAGGAGAGATAATCTCAAGTAGACTCCGCACTGTTTGTACAGAGCCCGACTCAACCTGGGGCTTGATCTCATGAACCGTGAGATCATGACCTGAGCCGAAATCAAGAGTCAGATGCTTAACTGACTGAGCCACTCAGGTGCCCCTAAAATGTTGTTCTAAATGGTATGTTTTTATGCTATTCTCAATGAATGTCTTTATGATTTCATTTCAGATTGTTCATTGTTCAGAGCTAATTTTTGTTTATAGATCTTGTCTCTTGCAACCTTGCTCAACTCATTTATCAGCACTAATAGTTTTTTGTGGATTCCTTAGGATTTTCTACATACAAGATCATACCATCCTCAAGTAAAAGTAGTTTTATTTTTTCCCTTCCAGTATGAATGACTTTTCTTTCTTTTTCTTGCCTAATTGCTGTGGCTAGATCCTCTAATATAATACAGTGTTGAATAGAAGTAATGAGAGAAGGCAAGGTCCTTGTCTTTTTCCTGATCTTTGCGGGGAAAGCTTTCAATATTTTACCTTTAAGTGTGATATTAGCTGTGGGTGTTTCATAGATACCCTTTATCAGGTTGAAGAAGTTCCCTTTATTCAGTTTGTTGAGTGTTGTTTTTTTTTTTTTTTTTTTATCATATGAAGGTGTTAGATTTTGTCAGGTGCTTTTTCTGAGTCTTTTGAGAAGAAAATGTAACTTTGGCCCTTTTTTTCTTTTGAGATGATCTGTTATTACAGTATTTGATTTTTGGGTTGTTACACCTACCATTATTCCTGTGATAAGTTGCACATAGCTATGGTGTAAATCCTCTTTATATGTTGTTAGATTCAATCTGATAGCATTTTGTTGAGGATATTTGCATCTATATTCGGAAAACATATTGGTCTGTAGTTTTCTTATGGTATCTTTGGTTTTGATATCAAGCTAATAATGGCTTCGTAGAATGAATTGGGACATGTTGTTTTCTCTTCTGTTTTTTGGAAGAGTTTATGCAAACTTAGTGTTAATTCTTTAAATGTTTAGTAGAATTCACCAGTGAAGTGACTTGGACTTTTCTTTGTGGGAATTTGTTGTTGTTGTTGTTACTAATTCAATCTCTTTTTTTGTTATAGGTCTATTCAGATTTTCTATTTTATCTTGAGTCAGTTTTGCTACTTTGTGTCTTTCTAGAAATTTGTCCATTTCTTCTAGGTTATCTTGTTTTTGGCATATAATTTTTCATAGTATCTCATGTAACCATTACTATTTCTGTAAAGTTGATAGGGATGATGTCTCTTTCAGTCTTTTTTTTTTTTTAACCCAGTCTTTTTATTTTTAAGTTTATTTATTTTGAGAGAAAGAGTATAAGCATAAGCAGCGGAGGGGAGGAGAAAGGGGGAGAGAAAGAATCCCAAGCAAGCTCCACACTAACAGCACGGAGCCCAACACAGGGCTTGAATCCCACGACCCCAAGATCATGACCCGAGCTGAAATCGAGTCGGATGCCTGAGCCACCCAGGCGCCCCTCATCTTGACTTTAGTATTTTGAATGTTTTCTCTTGGCCAGTCTAGCCAAAGGTTTGTTGATTTTGTTGATTTTTTTGAAACTTTTGGTTTCATTGATTTTCTCTATTGTTTTACCATCCTCTATTTTATTTATGTCTGCTTTGATACTTGTTATTTCCTTCCATCAGCTTGCTTGGGATTTAATTTGTCCTTCATTTTCGAGTTTCTTAAGGTGGAAAATTAGGTTATTGATTTCAAATCTTCTTTTTAGTTTAAGCATTTACAGCTCCCTCTGAGCACTGCTTTAGCTGCATCTCATAAAGTTTTGGTATGTTGTGTTTTCTTTTCATTTCCAAGCAGTTTTCTAATTTCCCTTGTGATCTCTTCTTTGACCCATTAGTTACTTAGGAATGTCTTTTGTCTTTTTATCTGCCATATTTATTAGATAGTTATTGCTGTGTGCTAAGAATTATATGACAGTCCCTGGTGCTTACTTTCTAAAAATCAGAACATCCAGTTTTAGCTTGTCTCAATGGAGAAAGTGTTTATAAAAAAACAGGTAGTTAACATAAAAGTAGGACCTTCACTCTTACTTGCTTATAATAAACAGACTTGAACATTTTAAACGTAATAACGAAGACAGATGTGGTATTGCAAAAGCCCTAGTGAAATCTAGCATCTCTACTGTTTTACCTTCGTGTAATAAATTCTCTGGAGAGTAAGAAAAAAATCAATGGCTGGCAAGTTTCTTTATATGAGAGCTAGGGAGACAGACTTTCTGAGTGTTTCCCTTGGGACTTCCTATTTCCAGCTCACAAATGTGTTTGGGGGAGGAAAAAGAAGTAAAATGGGTAATGGATAAAGAGGTTCCACTGTTTTAAAGACAGCTATTTATATTTTCATGTGGCTCTATGTCAATAGAAATAAGACTAGAATAGAAAAAGCTAAATCTTATATCATTTTCATAGTTTTCTTTGGAGTTTGTGTTGGTGCATAAAAATCAGTACTTTTACTTAGCAACATTAATGTGCTTCCTCACAGAAGAAATAGGAGAGCAAAGGGACAATATGGTTGTCACTGAGTTTGTGAAATTTTAATGAAAATTGGTAAGAATGATTTTTGGCCAGAGCTATTTAAGGAATTTGTGAGACTGATTTCAGTTTTAGTTTCTGGTTCCTTTCACTAACTTCTCCTAAGTTTCCCCTAATCATTATGGCTTATGAATATATGAAGTTCAGTTGTTAAGGCAAGTAGTCTACTAACCCACATTTGTATAATACCTTTTTCTTTACCTGGTGCTTTTAGACTTAAGACTTACAGTAATCCTGCAATGTACCTCTCTTGAAAACCGGTATACTAATCAGATTTTAGCTGACACCAAAAGCTAAAAATTCAGTCTACCATTGAGGAAAAATTAAACATACGGTTTTAACGTAATTTTACAGGAGGTGACATAAAATACAGGAAACCTAGATTCATTTACTCTGCTTTCTAATTTAAAAAAAGGTAGTGAAATAATTTTACTATCATGAAAACTAAACAAAAGGATATAACTTTTGTTTGATTTTTATGACTGTGCTCAGTTTGTTTCAAAAATCATTGAAGTCTCTTAAGTACACTGTGTCCTCTTGCTGGCTTCTCAAAGGCAGCCTCTCCTGAATTAATTAAAAACAGCAATATTCGAGGTATTAGATTACAGTGTTGTATGATTGACGATTCACTTTACTACATAAAGAATAGATATGATTATCATTTATGTCTCTGTAGACTCGAGTTTATGCTGTAAATATATTGCTTTTTAAAAACTGTAGCAATAGCAAATATACTTTGGTTTAATGTAGGATGATTTCAAAATATTTTATTAAAATTGTGCAGTTTCCTGAGGTGTATATTATTATGTTGGAATAAAAACATGGTGTATAATATAAAAAGCTTAAAAGATCTGTTTTTGAAAAGTTGAAACTAATTTGGGAGTACTGAAGCAGCTAGCTTTACAAGAGTGGTGGAAAAGAAAGTTTTTTCCCCAGAGTCTTGGAGAATTCAGTCTCATTTCAGAGCTGCCTTATAAAATGCTTGATGCAGTGGTTGGCCATCATGTTACATGACACAGGGTCTGGTCAATGTGGTTCATTCATATTTACAGTTTGGCTTTCAACCTAACCATTATACTTAGTAATGATCTGATCTTTATAGGGTATTGGGCATTGTTCATGTGTGATATTAATAGTGATCGCAACAAACAAGCAAATGAGAGTTTTTATACCCACATGAATATTGCGTTTGAGTTTTGTTACTGGGAATGCTTCTACTTTTTTTTTTTAAGAGCTTTTTTTTTCTTAAGTTTATTTATTTTGAGAGAGAGAGAGAGAAAGAGAGAGAGAGGGAGAGAAAACGAGCAGGGGAGGGGCAGAGAGAGGGAGACAGAATCCAAAGCAGGTTCTAGGCTCCATGCTGTCAGCACAGAGCCCAACGCGGGGCTTGAACTCATGAACTGTGAGATCATGACCCAAACCGAAGTCAGATGCTTAACCAACTGAGCCACCCAGGCGCCCCTACTTTATTCCAATGATTTTTCAGTATTTGAGTTTTGCATCTTCTTTTTTATAATTGCCTTTAAAGCCTCAGCAGTATTCCTCAGCAGTATTCCTTTCAGAATACTGAAGTTATGTCATTTTTATTTTCTGAGGGTAGTTTTCAGAAAGAACTGGACCATAATTCAGAATTTTGTCAGATAAAGTAGATAATCTGAGGCCAACTCGACTGTATTGTAGCTTGTAAGAAACTAGCTCTAAAAGCACTTTCCCAAAAAGCTTGTTCTTTGGAATAAATGTAACCCCTTTCAAGGTAATTGCTTTAAAGAAAATTTATTTGATGTACAAGTTCAGGTTCGTGTATTTAAAAAATCATCACATTTACCTCATAGTTACATCTTGTGTAAGAACTTGGGGAGGTTCCAAAGCTAAACAGTGAAGAAGATTAAATTACTTTGCTAGTCACCAAAAAATTGTGCCTGTGCAGGTAAATGAATAGCAGAGATATTGAAAAGATGTCTTATGACCAGTGGGAGCAAGTTGAAATCTCTTGAGACAGTCTAAGGTTATAATTATAGGCTTCTAAAATCAGGAGAGAATTATCCTGAAGATGTCAGGGACTTCTGTGTGTTCCTTTGGGCTCATCAATGTTGAAGAGGGAATTCATAGCCAAATTTCTTAGGATACATTTATATATATATATGTGTGTGTGTGTATGTGTGTGTATACAATTTTTGTACAAATTTTATGTTGTTTTCTAACTATAAACATTTAGAAATAATAAAAAATATAGATGAGAGAAAGCTGTCAAAGAAATCCTCATTGAATTTTTAATAAACATCCTTTCTTCTATGTGTTGTTTTATAAGGTTGAGATTACACTGAACTTAAAATTTTTAAATCTTTTTTTTAAATGTTTATTTATTTTTGAGAGAGAGAGAGACAGAGCATGAATGGGGGAGGAGCAGGGAGAGAGAGAGAGAGAGAGAGAGAGAGAGAGAGAGAGAGAGAACGAACCTGAAGCAGGCTCCAGGCTCTGAGCTGTCAGCACAGAGCCCGACATGGGGCTCGAACTCTCAAACTGTGAGATCATGACCCAAGCCAAAGTCGGATGCTTAACCGACTGAGCCATCCAGGCACCCCTACAATTTTAAATATTGGTTTTTCTACCTATTATTTTCACAAGTCAGAAATTCTTTGTGAACACAATATTCAGCGGCCATCTTTTAGATTGTAGCATCTAGTCATACATGGTTCATAAAATTTACTGTTAAATGACTTAAAGTTTATCATTGAAGAAATAATGAAAACTTACAGAATTTCTTCTCTCACACTCATAGTATTAGAAGTATCAGAAAGAAAACAATAACATGAAGCAAAGACTCATGAGGCATGTCATGGGATTATGCTTTCTTAGTTTCATTGGCTTCATGTATTATTTGTAAATGTTTTCCTTGCTAATGTGCAGCCATAGTCACTTTCCTAGAAACAGAACTGAGAGAAAAAAACCATTTCTTCTCTCTCTTGCCGAAGGTGGTTGGAGGTAAAGTTAAGAAGCCCGGCAAACGTGGTCGGAAGCCAGCCAAAATCGACTTGAAGGCAAAACTTGAGAGGAGCCGGCAGAGTGCAAGAGAATGCCGGGCCAGGAAAAAACTAAGATACCAGTATTTGGAAGAGTTGGTATCCAGTCGGGAAAGAGCCATATGTGCCCTCAGAGAGGAACTGGAAATGGTAAGAAAGTCTGCCAGTAAACACCTGAAAAAATCAACCTAAGCTTAGTAGTCAAAGAAATATATATTAAAATATGAAGGTACCAATTTTCACGTATGTGTTTGACAAATACAGGAAAGAATATTAGTCTGTTAGCCAAGACGTAAGCAAGGAAGCAGTTTTGCATAGTAGCTGGTGGGAGCAGAATGTGCCTGACTATTTCACTGAGGGATTGTTTTTGAAGGAAAAAAATGGAAAATAACACAAATGTACAATAATAGGGGATTAGTTAAATTATACTGCATTCATAAATTGGACTACTTTGCAGGCAGTAAAAATCACAATGCACATGTATATTTACTAGTGTAGAAAGGCATTTACAATATATTGCTAAGTGGAAAAAGCAATATAACAATATGTAACAATATGCATAGTATATATACCATTTGTGTTTCAACATATTGATTTATTTATTTGTCATGTTTTGGTCATTTATTCATCCAGACTTTGGGTGGTGGCTGTAGAAATGTAAAAGAGAATAGAAATCTCACTATAAGCTCAGGGGAGGAGGTGACAGGTTGGAGACGAGAGAGAATACTACTATGATCATCACAAAACTAGGACCTCAGCATTTTAAATGGTAAGAAAATAAGGTTGGGGTCTGAAGAGAGTCCAGATAAACACTATTGAATAGATTTAAAAATATATATATTGAATTTGACTCCTGCTGCAAGTTATTTCTTACCTTCTGCAGTGTAAGCTACTTGAGGGCATGATCTTTGAACTGACTGATCTTTGTATACGTCAAAGTCCATACTACACAGTCTGGCAGAAAGCAGATGTTTAGTGAATGTTTATGAAAGAGAAGGGAAATTATAAAATTATTTATTTTAGGAGTAGAAATGATAATGTGACAGCAAAAAGAGATGAATTCTAATTAGTGGCACACTGGGAAGAGAGAATCTTTTAACCAGAGGAGCCTTCTTTTTTTTTTTAAGTTTATTTACTTTGAGAGCAAGAGAGTGTAAGCAGCGGAGGGGCAGAGAGAGCAGGAGAATTCCAAGGCTTCACACACAGCACAGAGCCCAATGCGGGGCTTAAACCCACAAAACAGCCAGATCATGACTTGAGCCGAAATCAAGAGTTGGATGCTCAACCGACTGAGCCACTCAAGCACCTCCCCAGAAGGGCCTTCTTAATCTGAGCACTACCCACAGTTTATCACTAGAAGATTCAGCAGCAGTTTCCTACCCTCTTCTGAAAGATGGCAGGCCTCATACATGTCCTAGGTTACAAACAGAAAATACAGTGGAGGGATAGGATTCCCACCAGCCAGTGTGACCTCTAGTTATGGGAGTTCTTCTGTCTGGGATTTCTACCCCTGGTTCCTGAACTCTGGCTAGTAAAATTTGACTTAAATATATTTTACATATTTCAGTACAAGCAGTGGTGCATGGCAATGGACCAAGGAAAAATCCCTTCTGAAATAAAGGCCCTACTCACTGGAGAAGAGCAGAGCAAATCTCAGCAGAACTCAAGCAGGCACATGAAAGCTGGGAAGACGGATGCTAACAGCAATTCCTGTGAGTACCATGAGTGGGAGAGTTTATATTTAGAGGAGCGTTTTAAGGTAGGGTTTCCATTGACCACTTTCCTTATGTCATTAAATAAAATGTTGATGTCATTTGTAATACACTAATAAGCAAGTGAAATGGTGCTAGATTCTAAATATTGAGATGAATTTTACATGGGCTCGATGAACAGCAACTGAAAAATGTATGGAAAATTCTTAAAGTAAACTTAGTCCATAAATGGGAGTACATTCTAGTTATTGTTAATAAGAATTTTATTTGTATTTTGATTTACAGCCTAAAGAATCCTTTCACTTATATTTATCTTATGTTTTTCCTCCAATAATTGTGTTAAGGAATTACACTTTTTATTTTGTAGATGAAGAAATAGCAGAGGGGTTGGTTAAGATGCCCAGGGTCACACAGCTATAATGGGAAAAACCTGTCTTCACCTAGTCCAGGCTGTATCTAGTACAGGAGCCCATCATTGCAGGGTTTTTTTTTTCATTATGGTGAAATTCATATGAAATTCATAAAATTAACCATTTTAAAGTAATAATTCAGAGGCATTTAGTACAATCAATGTTGTACAACCACCACTTCTATCTAGTTATAAAACATTTTATCACCCCAGAAGAAAGCCCTGAACTCATTAGGTAGTTACTTGTTCTTACTCCCTCCCTCCAGCCCTTGGCAACTTGTCTCTATGGATTTACCTATTCTGGATATTTCATACAAATGGAAACATACAGTATGTGACTTTTTGTGTCTGGCTGTTTTCACCTAGTATATTTTCAAGGTTCATCCACACTGTAGCCTATATTAGTACTTTATTCCATGTTATGGCTGTATAATGTTCTGCTAGGTATGTGTACCACAGTTTATTTGTTCATTCATCTGTTGATGCTTGTTTCTCCCGAACAGTATGATATGAAACATGAGTGTACAAGTATGTGTTTGAGTACTTGTTTTCAGTTCTTTTGCTTATATACCTAGAAGTGGAATTGCTGAGTCTTCTGGTAATTTTATATTTAACTTTTAAGGGAACCACAAATTGTTCTCCACAGTGGCTGATATATTTTGCATTCCCACCAGCAGCATACGAAGCTTCCCGTTTCTGTACATCTTGCTAACTCTTTTTATTTTCCCTTATTTAAAAAAAATTTATTTTTAAGTAATCTCTACACCCAAATGGGGCTTGAACTCACAACCCCGAGATCAAAAGTCGCATGCTCCACTGACTGAGCCAGCTAGGTGCCCCTCTATTTTTAAAAACTATAGCCTTCCATCCTAGGATGTGAAGTAGTATCTGATTGTGTTTTTGATTGGCATTTCCCCAAAGACTAATGATGTTGAGCATCTCTTCATATGCTTATTGGCCATTTGTATATCTTCTTTGAAGGAATGTCTAAGTCCCTTGCCCAAGTTTTAATTGAGTTGTTTTTCATTTTGTTGTTGAGTTGTAGGAGTTTATATTTTTCCCAGATTCTAGACCTTATCCCATTCTGTAGGTTGTTTTTTTCACATTCTTTTTTTTTTTTTTTTTTTTTAAAGTTTATTTATGTTGAGAGAGAGAATCCCAAGCAGGCTCTGCACTGTCAGCACAGAGCCTGATGCAGGGCTCACTCTCACGAACCATGAGATCATGACCTGAGCCAAAATTAAAAGTCAGACGCTTAACTGACTGAGCCACCAGGCGCCCCTTCTCACATTCTTGATAGTGTCCTTTGGTGCACAAAACATTTAAATTTTGATGAAGTCCAGTTTATCTATTTTTTCTTTTGTTGTTCAGGCTTTGGGTGTCATATGTTAACAATCCATTGCCAAATTCAAGGTCATGAAGAACCTTACCCCCTATGTTTTCTTCTAAGAGTTTTATGGTTTTAGCTCTTATATTTTAGGTAACTGATCCATTTTGAGTTAATTTTTCTATATGGTATGAGTTAGAGGTCCAACTTAATTCTTTTGCATGTGAATATCCAATTGTTCCAGGACCATTTGTTGAAGACACTGTAAAGATTTTATAATGAAGATGTCATGGACTGGTTTCTTTATCATTGTGATTGCTTTGGGAGCACTTGAAACAGTTATAAGAAAATGCTGTAAATTTTTTATCTTTTAAAATATTTTTGTAAAAGCGAACTGTTTGGTTTTTGATAGCTTTTATTACATGAGGTAACATTTGTTTTAATCTAAATTGAATTAATGAAAAAAAGCCAAATCAGCTCAATTTTCTTGCAATCTGTATTTTTAAAAAGCCTTTCTGTAGATCCTAAACAAACAAAAAATTCATACATTTTAAAACAGATTAAACAAACTTCATTGACTTACAAACATTCTTACATTGGTAACTATGATTTATTTTTTAGGGTGAAGATTATATAAAATGATGAGTAGCTGATTGAAGCCAATATTCTGATTCCTATGGAGGATGAATGGGCAAGATTGTACTTCTTGGCTCCATTTACTACCTACTGCTCAGTAGTCATCTCTGTAAATCTGCAGTTTCTACCAAAATGTGTGATCATAGATCCCAAAGGATTTTGCTTTAACTTTCAACACTTAGAAAATTTATAAACATTCAGACCTGTTCTGGTTGGTATTGCCACCGGTGGCAGTTAACATGTTGTAATGCTTGAAAACACAGGAGTAGAGAGAAGTGGGTGAAGATTGTATTTTTGCACCTTAACTCCACATTGCTTTATTGGTTAATTTATATTCTTTCCATGTATTTCATGTCATTGTATGTGTATGTATGTTTAGGTGTCACCTTCTTTTATGTTTTTGACTGCCCTACAAAGAGAAACCAAATGGGCTGATTATTAAGTTCTCAGCCTTAATGGACCTAATCTTATTTGTTTATATTTACTTGAGTAATGTTTATTTTCTGCATGAACCATGATTTCTCCTGTGAGCCATTCCAGCATAAGCTGTGAATATGTATTAACAAATATATACAGTTCTATTTTTATAATCCATAATGATATGCCTGTTTTGAATAATGTACGTGTTAACAAAATCCATCAGGAAAGCCCTCAAGACAGCCTCTATTTAAAACTTTCGTTGCTGTCTTCTCGAACTATATTTATAAAAGTTTGCTAGGGCCTAATCCATACTTGGAGAATAATTAGTCAAATTTTCTTTTTAAGCAAGAAGTAACCCTTTAGGCATTTCATCAGCATACACCATCTTGACAACTTAGAGAATGTATGTATGTATGTGTTTCTATTGTATGTCTATATATGTATGTGGGGAGGGTAGGAGTGAATGTTCACACACATTTCCTTGTGTAGTCAACTAACTCGGACACTTTTTCTAAAGAAAATAGGATGAAATTAGCTGCTGAGATCGAGTTTCTGCCTCAAGAGATCTGGAACAAAATGAGGGAGAAATTGCTGGTAGATCTAATGGCTGTAGGCATAACCAGAACACTTAGTTTCTCCCCTGACATGAGCTTCGTGATGAATGTGTTCTGAGCCAGGAAGAAACACACTGTGGGTGTGCCTCTGGTTCGGCCCTGACCGTGTCTACACTCTGGAATGAAGCACTGAGCTAGAGTTGTCACAGCACCACGGCCAGATGGCCTGGTGGGAGCACAGAACGGCAGAGTAGTTCTTTTCAGCTCCAGTTACAGCTACATTGACCTTCTTCCTGACTACCCAACAGAGCAATGGCTGAGGAATCAAGCTCATAATATTTTACATGCAAATAGACTAGGTATCTTTCAGTTTCCCCAGTGAGACACCCTATCACTCTTTCTTCTCTGTCCCATAGTTAAATCAGGAATTGTGTTCTCTGTTGCTGCTAAATTATAATTGTTCTTTGCTCTACTGAGGCAAATATTTGGCTTCTACACAGTATGTTTTGTTACGAAATGGCAGTTTAAGAGGAGGCATCACACTCTAGACTGAGGTGGAACAAGAGATGGACCACATAGTTTTAGATTACAAGGTACTCTCCCCTCTTCTCTTAGGCCATGTTTCAATAAAGTGCTTCCCCTTAGCCTAAGTTCCTGAAGATCTCTTGTGTGTAGGTTGCAAACTCAGATCTAGTCTAGTCCTGTGTGACTACTGATATACCACTAGCCCAACCTGTTGGGTCTCTCTGTGTTTTGGAGGACTGGGGGTTTAAGAGTATTTAATGTCTTTTTAGGATCACAAATATAGATAGATTGAGGATTGTTAATATCCAGACCTTCAGAGTTTAAGTGTTTTAAATACAGTGTTCAGATTGTAATGGGTATGGTTTTGCCATCTGGTCTACTCAAATGTATATTTTTATTTTGCAAAACAACCCAAGATTTACTACGTGTTGCTTTTTGTTCAGTACCTTTTGAATTCCCCAGAAGAGTTGTTTTCAAAGCAAACATTCCAAAATGAATGTGGCTCTTCAATGGAATGTCTCCATTGTGCTTGAAGTATTTCTTCTCTGGTTGTAATTTTAAAGTACAGGGTCATTAGAGCTACCCTCTGTCCCCACCCCCAGTATCTTTACAAGAGCAGTGACTTTGTCCTCAGGTAGAGGATGTGTAATTTTGGATGAAAGTAAATTACAACTTATATAAAGTTTATTCCTAAACCTATCTTTTTGGTATTTTAAAGTAGATCATACCAAGACAAAGTTTCTTGGTCTTAAAAAGGAATGTTTTGATTGCTTTGGGTGTTGTGCTGGCTGCACGCTTTGGCCACTTGAAGCATGTTAATAAATGTCACTGATTAAAACAGCTGGAGCATTTCTTTTCCCATTCCAGTTAAAAAGCAGCAATACTGAAATCCTAGCATCTCTCACTTTCTGTAATGACAACATACAGGCTGAGAGAGAACAGAAGAGGGGGAGAGAATCACTGAGCTCGGTCCCTCTGGATCAGCGCTGTTCTCTTTGCTCCCTGAGTAAAAAGAGTAATGTTGTTGTTGTTGTTCCCAAAGAAAGGAAGGTAAGGGGAAAGTATATATTTGTGTATTTAGACCAGTCATATTCTGTCATTAACTTAGCATAGACCTGCCATATATTAGAGCAACTGAATATAAGATGGAATAAGTTTGGCCAGGTCACGTTTTAGGAGATAGTTGATGTTCTTAAATTTTTTTTTCTATTTCGTCTAAAACCTGTCTGTTGTATCTAAATCAGAATCTGTCTTACTGCAGCAAATTCATATCACTGTTTTTCAGCTACTTGACAGTATTTATCAGCATCACCATTTAGCATTTTATTTCATCATCTTTGAATTATGATAGAGTTGATTTGGCTCATTACAAAAAGCATAGGTTTAAACTGGATTTACTTTTAGTTCAAACAAAGGCAAAGAAATTTAAAACATCAATGCTATATTTCACAAGAAATCAGTTGCATATTATCAATTACATATTTAGTTTTGAAAGAGAGGAAGATTATTAATCCATGTGGTATTGGGGGGCATTGAGGGTATTTTCTTTCTCTGAAGAGCATTGTACAATTATATTTTTATGAAAAATAAAATATCTTCACCAGAGAAATCTCAAGTGGTCTGTTTCGCAGTACTGAAATATGTTTGTGTGAGCACAGAACAGTAAAAAGAGTGAGATTTAGGCAGAAGCACTGGTCTTGGATTCATTTTTCGAGTCACCTTGAATTCTTTGATCTCTCGGCCTGTTTTCCTCATCTATAAAACGGGGGGAGGGTAACTTTCACAGAGTAACTGGCAGGGTAAATAGGAGATATGAGAAACTGCTTCTTAAGTAGTAAAGAACTATATTAAATTTAAAATATTAGCATATGCCTGCATTTGACTATTGTAAGGATTTAAATCATGGAAGATAAATATATTTAATGAGCTGGAATTTAAACATGTAGGGTTGTAGGTATCACATTTCTGAAGTCTTTTAAGCTTTATCACTATGTCTATCCCTGGAATGGTGTAGTTGGAAGGCATTTTTAGCAATAATAGCCTTCGATTAATTAAACTAATTTTAAGAACAATTAGTGTTCCAACTAGTAATAATCCTATAATCTACATAAAGCAGGTTTTCAGACTGCTAGGTAACTTGGTTCTCTTTTCCCTTATTCCATCCATTTTACTTAACTATAGAGTAGTCCTGAGTCAGAGCCAAGACTGCCATGTAAGGTTGGGCTGATTGTGCACTGCACAAAGGCACCCAGTTGAGGAGGTGAATGGATCTAAAATCTAGCTCACATTTCCTACAACAGGCCATGTGCAGAGGAAAGGGCACCTGCTATCTGCTCACCAGGGCACCTTTTGCATTGGTCTGCCCAGAGAGGTGCTTTTTTTCTAATTTGACCTCACGGGGTTGTGGGGTGGGGGTACCTTTCTTAATTCCTCCACCCAGAGGGTGCATTTTTAAAAATGCAAAACAGTGCTGTGCTGCAGCTGGCTTATGGCAGGCTCCCCAGAGGAAAGCCAATTGTGTGCATCTCTTCTCAACTCCACATTGAGTGACATCAACTTCGTAGCTTTTAATTGGCAATGATTGGAGTATTGACACATAGAAATCAGTAAATGCTACAAATCAGCGATCCCCGCCCCCCGCCAGACTTGGTTTCCAGCACACCACTGAAAAAGGCCTAGTATAAGCTAGAATGGCCCAACCAGGCATATTGGAGGCCTGGAAAATAGATGGCTAGAAGTCCTATGGAGCTGGAAGGGCTCTTTTTGTAAGTCTGTAGGCAGCTTGGAGATGTCCATATCAAATTCAGATTTGTGTTGACCCTTGAACAATACAGGTTTGAACTGTTCAGGTCACACCTTTTTCAATACAGCACAGCACGCACTTTTCTTCTGATTTTCTTAACATTTTCTTATAGCTTACTTTATTGCAAGAATAGAGAATATAATATGCAAAACATGTGTTGACTTTATGTGATCAGTGGTAAGGTTTCCAGTCAACAGTAGGCTATTAGCAGTTAAGTTTTGGGGGAGTCCAAAGTTGTATGTGGATTTTTGACTTTGTGGAATGTTGGCACCCCATCCCTTGCATTATTCAAAGATCAACTGTACTTCACGAGACAGATGATAGTTGTGACTTAGAAACTTAAGGATTGCAGAGAGATACCCAGCCCAACTCTAAAAATGACTAAGAGGTAAATCAGCTGGATTCTTAAAGCAAGCCCTGGGGTCAAAGTGGACAAACTAATTTCACCTATTGTGCTGTGACAGGTCCCCCAAACACTCCTTAGCTGGGGGTTGGGCTGGAGTTGGACAGTGAGCTTTGGCTTGCAGGCCATTTTGATTCTGTAAGATACATATTTGAGCAGGAAAATTCTCCTGTGGTCCAACAGAACCGATTCTGAACCTGCCATGCCTCAGTGCCCCTTTGCTGAGAAGGAAAGCAATGCCTGATTAGCGCTTCACAGCCCCAAACCCAACATGGAATCAAGTTAGCAGGCTGAAAATGACAACTATGTGTACACTGGGCAGACTTGGATAGTCCAGAACCAAACAGGCTAAATGGCCATTCCAGGCCCACATTGACTTTTGGATCGTACCGCTTCAACGGAATGAAGACCATGCCTCCCAGCACCACAAGACAAGAAAGTATAGGATTTATGGCTAATAATAATAATACCCCTCAAACCTCAGGTCAGGACAGCCCTGAGCCCCAAGTGCCACAAAAAGGGAAGAAAGAGCATTGAAAAAGGAAGGAAGAAAGCCAAAAAAAAAACGATGGCCAAGCCTTCTCCCAGAAGAAGGCATTCTCATTGACGTCAAGTACAAAATGAAAGCTGGCAGTGCCTCTTCCCTTGTGAGAGTAGCCCCGTGTTCTTCCCACTCCAGACAGAAAAAGGAAAACCCATGTGCCCTGGAGGCTTTTTTTTTTTTTTTTTTTTTTTTTTTTTAGGGAGGCAGAGTAGGAACTCTACCTAGCAGCAGCCAGTGCAGTGTCTTTAAACAGAGCTACACTAGCATCACTCTTCCTGGAGCGAAGAGGGCCAGCCCTGGTGGGGAAAGGAGTCTTCAGTACAAATCAGAAGCACACAAACACAACACATCTGGGCTCCGGAGATGCTGACTCATTTAGAGGACAATGCAGTACCCAGCCAGAGCTGCTGGAAGCATGAGATGAGAGAAGGTTCTTTTTCAAATACAAAGGACTCATCATGGAGTTCCTTTACATTAGCACTCCTTTGGTGAGATAAATGTTTCATAGATCATTAACCACATCATTCTATACCTGGGGGTGACAGAAAAACATCAAACTGAAATGTGCTCATTCATTTGTTATCAGATAAAATGAAAATAGAATATCTCTACAAGTGTAATATGTACAATCGCATTCTGAGTAAGATGGCTTTTTAGGAACATTTTTGTTGAGTAAAAAGAAGTAGCCAGTTGTGTGCTGGTAGATGTTTAACAACTGACTCTTGGCTGGGGGAGGTCCGATTTGTAGTATTTACCCATTTCTGGGGTGGAAATATTCCCACCATGATTGATTTCATGCTACTATGTTGTCAGTCGGCAACCAACATTTTTGAAAATTTAAAAATTGACTCTTGCAACATGTATGAGCCACCTTCACACCACTGGATAATCTATATAGAACGAGAATAGGGAATCTGTTAGGACTCTTTCAGGTACAAGTAAATACCCGACTGAAGTTGGTATAAACAATAAGGAGACTGAAAGCTATAGTGGCTTGATAGTGTCAGTAAAGACATTTAAAGTCATTAAAGACACAGTATTTCCTTCTGCTCTAGGTTCTTGTCAGTAGGTTGGCTTTCACCATTGGTTTAATCCTCTCATAAACATCCCCAACAGTAAACCCATATATATTTTCTTTAAAAAAAAATTTTAAGCCATAAACCATTCTGTTAAATTTTTCTTCAAAATAAACTTAAATGTTGCTTACAATGTTTGTGTTCATAAGTTTGAGTCTATGGCTTTTCCCTGTGTTTCTTTCCCCTTCAACTCCCCAGTTACCAAGAAGCTTTTTTTCAATACCTTCATTTCGCTTTCATTTGATTTCACTGAAATTTGATTTCAATGAAATTTCATTGATTTCTAGTTATAGTATAATTCATATGGTTTAACCAAAAATGTACAACTGTTACATGTTTTAGCTACACAGTTGCATATGATTAACTATGACCAAGAGTGACCTGGGTCCGTTTCACTGGTTTTTCATATTCTACTAGAATGATAGTTAAACTAACAGGCAAAACTGATTCCCCTCCACCCCCATCAGTTTTCTCTTCTGTATAAAGTGGAAATCCCAACAGAAGGGTGACAATAAAAGTCTACATCCTCAAGTATTTTGTGTATCCTGTTTTGGACCATTCCTCCTTTTTAAAATTCTTTTTTAAATTTTATTAATTTATTTTGAGAGTAAGAGAGTATGCAGGCGGGGGAGGGGCAGAGAGCAAGGGAGAGAGGGAATCCCAAGCAGGCTCTGTGCTGCCAGTGCAGAGCCAGACCCTGGGCTTGATCTCAGGAACCGTGAGCTCATGACCTGAGCTGAAATCAAGAGTCAGTTGCTTAAGTGACTGAGCCACCCAGGTACCCCCTGGACCATTCTTTCTTAAGAAATATTTTCAGGGGGAAAAGTTTCCTTTGGGGTGAGTAGTGAAGTAGCCCTACCACCTATGTCCCTTCCATTCAAGTTCCTGCTTCCAATTGTTCCTTCCACCTTGAGTCTGTAAAATCTTAACTTAAAAAAAAGAAAGAAAAAAAAAAAAGCTACAGAAGGAAAACAATGCCACAATTTGATAGTAACATTAAAAACCCATTTCTACTAATGTTAACACATGGCAATAGGTGCCAAGTAACTTGAAAAATGGGAAAATTCACCGGGTTAGCAGTGACTAAAGTAAAATAGCATTAGAAAACCTTTATTAAGGGCTTCACATGTGTTCAGTAATACACTGATGATTTACATGAGTTTGGGCTCATTTTATTACTGCAACAATTCTGTAAGGTGGTGTGATGGTTAGTCTCCCATGTCAATTTAGCTAGCTATAGTACCTAGTCATTTAATCAAACACTAATCTAGATGTTGTGAAGTTATTTTGTAGACGTGGTTGACATCTACAACCAGTTGACTTTAAATAAAGATTATCCTTGATAATCTGGGTGGGCCTTATTGAATCAGTTAAAGGCCTTATGAACAAAAAATGAGGTTTCCCAGAGAAGAAGCAATTCTGCCTCAAGACTACAACATCAAATGCTGCCTGCTGGCCCGGCCCATAGATTTCATAAACTGCAACCCCAGCCTGCCTGCCTGCCCTACACATTTCAAGCTTGTCAGTCCCCTCAATGGCCTGAGCCACTTCCTCCAAATATTATCATCTAGCTAGCTAGCTATCATCTAACTACATCCTATTAGTTCTGTCATTAGGGTTCTAGAGAAGTCTAGTACAGGTAGATACCGCTACATTCCCCATTTTAAAAATGGAGAAGCTGGGGTTTGAGCATAATTTTCTGGGTAAACGGGTGGTAAGCAGAATCCAAACTTCAACCCAGAAGTTGACTTCCGAGCCCTTGAAAGCAACCATAATACTATTTATGACTAAGGAAAACTTTGCTGGCTGGATGTATCGCTGGAATGTTGTGCCTAATTTTCAAAGCGTCGTTCAAGTAGAATACATCTTCCTGGACAATCAGATAGCCCAGAAGTGTACATGAATCTAGACTGATGGACAGAGTATGTATCTTTTCTTCTCAGCTAGTGTGCTGCCCGTTGTCTCTACCATACAAATCCTGCATCTACTTTTCTGTTGTCCAGGTGTCTCTGCCATGTCCTCATCCAGCACGCTCAGGGTCCTATTAGCAGAACGCTAATAGACCTAAGACCTCAGAAGACCTAAGACTACTCGGTCTTCTTTTTCATTTTTTGAAAAATTTTTAATGTTTTATTTTATCTTTGAGAGAGAGGCAGAGACAGAGCATGAGCAGAGGAGGGGCAGAGAGAGAGGGAGACACAGAATCCAAAGCAAGCTCTAGGCTACAAGCTGGCAGCACAGAGCCCGACACGGGGCTTGAACTCATGAACCACGAGATCATGACCTGAGCGAAAGTCAGATGTTTAACCAACTGAGCCACCCAGGTGCCCTGGGAATATAGTCTTCTTAGACTGTTCTTTGGAAGACCTGTCAGGGAAGGAGAGTAGAGAAGATTCATTCAAAATTCCCTTAGAGGAACTCTTGTGTGGCTCAATTGATTAAGCATCTGACTCTTGGTTTCGGCTCAGGTCATGGTCCCATGGTTCATGAGTTTGAGCCCCGCATCGGGTTCTGTACTGATGATGTGGATCCTGCTCGAGATTCTCTCTCTCCCTCTCTCTCTCAAAATAAATAAATAAAACTTAAAAAAAAATTTCAGGCTGCCAGAACCAGAATCCTCAAACACTTAAAGGGGAATCAGGGAATGTTACAGCTACAGTTTAGATTGCAGACTTAAAAAAAAAAAAAAAAAATTCCCTTAGAGGAGTGTTAATCTGTATTTAGCTATTGTGGGCAAATACCCGGGACTACTTTATTGCTGCCTGCTGAAAACCAGATTATATTCGCAAGCTTCCAGACCTACATTATAATCTTGGAACCAGAGATACATATACCCCTCATTGCAGAGGCCAGGATTTTTTGGGAGTCATTTTCCTGCAGAAGTGAAATCGCACATTCTTCAAATTATAGGTGAATCCTAATTGTATAGCCCTAATTGTATAACTCAGGGTTGATGGGGAGTTTTAAAAGGCAATCTTTTAAAGAGGCTTCTTCTGGAAAAGAATACAGAGCTTTGTTCGGTTGAGCAAAAAGTGCAGAATGGCCCAGATTATAGGGGATCAAAAAATTAAAGACGGTCTGAGGGAAATGAGAGGGCCCTAAAATAAATTCAACCTAAAATAAACTTAACTGCCTAGGAGCATAGGGACATTTACTTTTAGGAAAAGTCTAGATTGCACTTCTATGAAAAGGGCCATGAATTCTCAGAGTCAAATGGTAAAGGGAACAGAAAAGACAGAGGCCTTGGTAAGTGTGGGTGGCACTCCCGCCAGTTTGGTGTCTGATGGGGTTTTGTGAAAGTGATACCATTTGCAAAATGGATTTAGAATAATATTTTGACAAGTGATTTCATGTCTGTAAAGAGTATTAATTATTTTGGAATTTCCTCCAAATGTTTAGATGCTCTGTCTTTTGAACACACTGATTGATCAGTTAATCTACAGCTGCTTCTTGTGCTCAGCAATTTTCCCTGACTTGTTGCTAGGAGACCAGGACCTCTCAGAAATTGCCCATGTGACAGGCATCAGGAAGAGGTGGTGGGCTCTACCTACTAGCCACAGTGCCGCCAAGTGGTCATTCTGCAAAACACTTAGACAAAGTCCGTTTGTCTCCCCTGTTCTCTAATTAGAGTACGCCGAGGTAGTCTCTGTTCCAGATGAATTAGCAGGTTAACTGAACAGTGGGGAATTGTTTATTCTCTTCATAGACTTCTGCACACAGGGAGGATTTTTTCTCCAATAAATGAATCATGCCACGGCAAGCAGAATGGTGAAGTTAAAAGAATGTTGGACTGGGGGGCGCCTTGGTGGCTCAGTCAGTTGAGCGTCTGACTCGATTTCAGCTCAGGTCATGAGTTCACGGTTCCTGAGATTGAGCCCTGCATCGGGCTCTGCACTGACAGCACGGAGCCTGCTTGGATTCTCCCTCTCCCTCTCTCTCTGCCCCTTCCCCACTAGTGTGCATTCTTCTCTCTCTAAAAACAAACAAACAAACAAACTTTATATATATAAAAGGATGTTGGACTGGTTGGTAGAAGGCATTTTAGTTTACCCCTAATTTGACCTCCCTTGGTTGTAATTTCCTCTCCTAAACAATAAGGGGCATCGGCTAGGTCTCTCAATGTCCCTTCTAATCCAAAAATCTGTAATTCTTCATTGCTTTTACATGCAGTTCTTCCAGAGGAGCTCATCCTCGAAGCTGATCCTGGTCCAGTAGCTCCAATAGATCTCAGTTATGTTGTTTCACAGTGAGTTTGAGCAGGGGGCAGCAAGACTGGAAGGGAAAAGGGAAAGACTGTGCCCACCCCAAGACACAAAACTGCCCACCTTATCTGGCAAATGACTGCTCCCACATATTTGGTTGAGGCCCCCCTGGGTAAAATTGTCCTTCCTGAGCAAGGAATTCTGGCCCAGGGAATCAGCTCCAGCCATCTTGGGTAAAAACCTGGCATGTCAGGTCAACTGAGAAGCACATATGAGCAGGATGTGCTTGTGGACTTTCAGCAGCAGGCTGATTTGATTAATGCTTTCACTGAAGATTAGAAGAAAAGGAACAACTTGAATTCCACCTTAAAGGATGCGTCCCTGTCCCTTCCTCTGACAGTCTCTGGGAGCCAGGTATGAGCATCACCTCTACTATGAACCCTGTTCCCCACTATCATTTTTCTTGAACTCCGCTTTGGAGGCTACGTGAATCCAGATTCATGGCGCGCCTCATGTGTACCTGGTAAGGAGACTGGGGTGATGTTTTTACTGTCTCCAATAGGCTGCCTCCCTGTGATTTAACTGATTCTTGCTAGGCAGATATGAGTTATGGAGAATGTTGTTCTTGTACTGTTGGGACTTACACAAAGCCTCATCAATCTGTGAATTATATCCAGTTTCCTCTATTTCAGGATCAAGTGAGACGACAGGAATCCTGAATATTAAATAAGACTAGGGGCGCCTGGGTGGCTCAGTTTGTAAAGTGTCCAACTTCAGCTAGGTCATGATCTCATGGTTCATGGGTTTGAGCCCTGCATTGGGCTCTGTGCTGAGAGCTCAGAGCCCAGAGCATGCTTTGGATTCTGTTGTCTCTCTCTCTCTCTCTCTGCCCCTTCCCTCAAGCTGTCTCCCTCTCTCTGTCTCTCAAAAACAAATAAACATTGAAAAAAATTTTTTAAAAACAGACTAAACAAAAATACAGTGAATTATCAACATGCTCAGAGAATATAGCTGGATTATTATAGGTCATGAGACTATGATTTGGTTGACACTTTTAATTTGTCATTATTTGGGAGATTCTTTAAAAAAAAAAAACCTTGAAGTGTCAACCAAGTCAGTCTCATGACCTATAATAATTCAGCTATGAAATTGTCTCACTGAATTTCCACCGACTAGGATAAACTCACAGAACATTATAGATAGAATGGAGCTTAGAACTCCTTTAGTTTAAACTAAAACCTAAAAATATAAACAAAATTGAGATGAATTAAATTTAACTTTTTACAATCTTTTAAAAATATTCCTTTTAAATGGACCAACAGTATGGACCAAAAAATGGACAAAAATGCAAGGGTTTTCTCTGTTTTTTAACAAGTCTGAACCATAGAATTCGAGGGCTAAGTGAGAGAAATGTCTAGCTTCTTTTGTCATTTTAGAGTGCCATCTGCTGATGGGATAAGGAAGAAGAAGATGAGGAGGAAAAAGAAAAAGGAAAATATGAGATGTTCTTTTTGCCTTTTGAACTTGACTGAAGGAAGCAGCTCCATTTAAAAACACCGGCTCTGTAGATGTTTCGTAGATGAAACGCTTTCTTGTTCTTGTTCCTTGTCCTAATTATTGAACCCAGTCTTGTCTCGTTTCCCTTTGTCTGTATCTCTGACATTCAGCGCAAGTCCAACAACCTATCCACAGCCAAAGAAAAGGTGAGGGCCAGCTCATTAAATCCCACCTAGACTCTCCTTTTAAGAATGGGCGGATTCTCTTAGACCTTAGATTTCTACCAAAGCAGCAGCCAGAAGACCCCCGGAGGCCTGGACGGGTTTGGCCACTTGTGTGTTCCTTAGAGAGACATCTGTAGTGTCAAGGAAAGAGTGATATACACGCAGTTAGAGGCCCTGAGTGTGAATACCAGCTCTGTCACACTCCAATGTGGGCAAGTCACAAAACATAGTATTCCAGATTCTCATCTATGAGGCGCAGATGACAAGAAGTACATCACAGAATTCCCAAGAGGATAAAATAAGATAATGCGGGTAAAATTGCTGAAGAACTGGAATTATTATTTGCAGCTCTTAACTGGGATGTGAAAATGCATACTGTCTTGTCTGTAAGCCCTTTATTGTTTATTTATTTTTAACATTTATTCATTTTTGAGAGACAGAGAGAGAGCATGAGTGGGGGAAGGGCAGAGAGAGGGAGACAGAATCTGAAGCAGGCTCCAGGCTCTGAGCTGTCAGCACGGAGCCTGATGCGGAGCTCAAACCCACAGACTGCAAGATCATGACCTGAACTGAAAGTCGGACGCTTAACGACTGAGCCACCCAGGTGCCCCATGTAGGCCCTTTACTGTTTAAATAGGAACATTTTTAAAATGTGCTGGACCTAGATTTGAAACAACAGAAAGCTGACAAGCAGAGAAGAAAACCTAGAGATAGCACAGGCAAAGAAGAGTCTGAATTTGGCCAGGCTATGAAGATGTATCCTGGAGAGAGATGAGGGGGAAAAGGCGCTGGTTGGACGTATGGCCTCAGGTCAGAGTATCAAGGAGGATGAAGCAGGTGCTTCTCGTCCTTGCTATATCTATTTATAGAGGTCGGGCCAGGCAGCCAAAGCCCTCTGCCTGAAGTGCAGAGCACAGAGAAACGCCATGTGTCATTTCTCCCACTGGCATTTTCTAAAGGGCTTGCCTAGCAAGGACACCTACTCATTTGCTTGAGTTTAACTCATAGAAGGGAAGTAAACATCCTAGACACAGCCCAGATGGGACACAGATGTGAGAAAAACATATTGACCTCAGAATTTTCAAGACCTCATCAACTGCTTAGGTTAAGGGAGAATGAAAATGAGAGATGGGGAGAGAGAGAGAGAAAGAGAGAGGGAGAGAGATATTAGGCAATTTTATAAGTTTTCTTTCTCTAAGAATCCTGAGTCAAATTTAATCACAGAAGACTTCCCAGAAAGTTCCAGTGTATTCCATCATACAGGGTGCTTTCCACAGGAGATCCGGACAGCAATTACTTGGAAGAAAGTAATGTAAAAACATATACAATATTAACACTCCCTTAATGTTACTTAGTCGCAGAAATACAAGTCTCTGAAATGTGTGTGACAGAAGATTTCATTTGGAACAGAAGCCCATAGTTATAAAATTTCAGTAGGGAGGAGAAAAAGGAGACAGAATAAAACAAATTCGAGTCATTAATCAAAGGCTGTGTGTATGGTTTATGCTTTTTGGACCTAATGGTAACTAAAAAGTAGGAACGCATTCTCTCTTTTATGCACGTAACTAATAGAGTAAAAGAACTCTTAACTATAGCTCAAGGTGAAAGCTTCCCCTAAAAGAAAAGGCAACCAAAAGAAAACCACAGAAATTCCAATCAATAGTTAAATGCATTTTACAAAATAAAACATTTCCCTCAGAAAGTTGACAGAAAAAAAAATGCATATAAATAGCTTCTGTTTTTAGAGTTAAAGCTTTTTAATCTCTGGCAACATAACAATAATTGAAAGAACTCTGCGAAATTAGACAAAAGTATTTGGTGGATTTGAATTAATGGGCCAAGCAAGCTTTTTTTCCTTGGCTTCTCTGTCAAATGAATCATAGATTGAGTCTTTGGTTATAGTTTTGGCCGTGGGAGGAATTTCTGAAATGCCAACGTAGTTTTTTTTGGCCATCCTTGAACTGGTTGTGATAGTATAGGCATTGCTTCGGTAACACTTCATTGAGGACATGCAAAAAGTTTCTTTCATTCCTCTCCTAAAATTGGCATTATAAATGGAATAGAGCGTAGGTTTAGAGGCTGAAGAACTAAAAGATATCCATGTGATAGCTGTGAAAACAAGGGAACTTTTCTTAGAGTCCCGTTCGGGGGGGTGCCACAGCTGAGCCACATGAAAAGGTAGCCAGGAGAGCAGGAACAATAGATTTAAAATGAGGAACATCTTGATAGTTTTCACTTTTGTCCTCGGGACAATGTTCATCGTCCTCCGCACTGTCCGACCATCGGTGCCTATTCTCCAGATATACTTCACGACCTTCTGGTAAAATAAGATGATGAGGACAGAAGGAATCACAAAGCTCACCAAGAAATGGATGACAGTGTAGGCAGTTCCTTCCCAAGAGGCAGGGAGGAA